>NC_090444.1:1310901323-1313401323 GCF_031143425.1 Pleurodeles waltl
TATATTCGAGAATCAATGCTCACACACCGCTTTCCAAATGTTTTCATGACATTTTGGCCCATTTTGCCAGGTTTTTCATTCCCAAGAAAAAAGATCAGGAGCATTGCATTCTTGTCTTGCACACAATTAGCATCTTGGGGTTGTGCCCAGGGTACTTTGAACATATATGGGTTTTGCCCAGGATGCCTGTGTTTCTTAGTCAGGAATGCAAAGTATGTCATCAATGAGTTATATGTGTAAAGGGCCTGGCTGCTCTTCAGGAACACAACAGATATGGCAATGGTATTCCAGAGACCAACGTCAGTCTCAGAGACACACACACTCAACGTGCCATATCTATAGTTATGAACACCGGCCACTATTTCAACGCAAAATGTTCTTTGATACTTGAATAGGCTATACAGTGGACCAAAGCAAGCATAACTGCACTTTTATGTTTTTGATACGCTCACTCAAAAGTTCCTAAACGCTACGGGACCTGTCCTCATAGAGTTCTGGTCCTCACTGAGATGGTGTTTGTCTGGTTTTGTTAGATTTTACCCACAGTGTGAGGACCGGACCGCTCACATCTCTCGCTCTCACAAACACACACGCACACAGGCGCACGCGCACTCACACACACGCATGCGCGCACACACACACTCACAAAATAATCTGGGGTACACATACAGACAAACGACTGCACAGCAGGCACTTAGTAATGTATGGCACCGTTCACATTCCTGGTTAACAGGGTTGAACAGGCAGAGATTTTTAAGCTCATTTTTTTTGTAGTGCTAAACTGCAAATTTAAGAATGCAAATCTTAATTGGCTAAAATAGAAATAGGTATCAAAGGTGTCTTGGGGCACTCGGCAGCTCCGTTTAAGTACAACGCTATGCAAAAATGAAAGCAAGGAGAATTAAAATACGCTTGCAATTTATGATAATTTGCTTTGGTTTTTGCTTTCATGGATTGAAACTGTGAAATATACTTAGCGTTCACACTTTTTCATTGCTTTACATGCTTTCAGATTTGAAAGTATATAGATTTTTAAACATAACTTCCATTTAATGCTTACGATGTTAATCATTTCACGAAATGCCTTTTGAAATTTTGCCGGACCAATAGATGAAACACAAACAACCCTGCTATGCACACTTTTGTCATTGCTTTGACTCTTTTGGGCCATCATACTTTAGGGGGATCATCATACAAGACATTTGGCTCTTGTGAGGTGTTTTTTTCTCAATGCGAAAAGCAAGTCTTTACTTCAGAATTCTTGTCATGTATGGGAGGGAGCACCTGGTTGCACGTAACAGGAGATTTGGCTGTAAGGTTGGCTGGAAGCTATGGAAGACTGAGAAATGAAGCTAAGGTCAGGAACAGGGAAAATGTGTTTGTACATATGGCCCTTACTTCCAGGTTAAGAAATCCATTTGCAGGATAATCTAGGCAGGAGTATTATTTAAGGCTAGTCTGCTAACTTTCTGTTGTGCTGTCTGGCTTCCAGTTTTGACTAGTTAGGCACTGTGTTCCTGTCCCCCTCAGCCCTTTTGTTTTACCCTTTTCCATGTCACTCATGGAAGCAGGGCTTAGGCAGAGTTTACTTGTTTCTATACTTGCTTGTGCTGTCTAACAGCACCTGGAAGTCCTGGCTCTTTTCGGTGCCTTGGATTTCCACGCTTGTATCTTGTCTGGTGTGTGGCTGATAACAGCACAATCCACCAAAACGTTTGATAAGCAATTATAAATCTGACTTGACTTGGTTATGACTCTATTTCCTTACCTGATTGCCAAGTGCGTAGCTACAGTCATGACCCAATATATCTGCTGAGCTTGATGGCTTCCTTGTACTGTGGAAGCAGACAAGCGTCACCCGTCTCTCTCACCCTTTCATTTCCCCTTGTTTCCCTCATTCTGTCTGACTGATGTGCATGTGTCCATGTGGGATGCTTTGCCCCAGTAACCCAGGCCGCCCTGCAGGGTCTGTGGCCCCTTACGGAGCAGGAGGTGACAAGGATAGTTTTATGGAAGGGGCCCGACCCGCTCACCTTCATGCAAACAAGGCATTTATCCGAGAAATACATTGCGATGGAGGTGAGCAAGGGATAGGAGGGAGACAGTGTGCCTCTCCTCTTACTTTTCATGTATTCCTTGTATAGCTGTTATCATGCTGGGCAGCAACTGTAAAAGCAAGTGGACTATCAAGTAATGGATACCTAATGCACATAAGAACATTTGTATGGTGAACTGAAGTGCCTGTGACGCTATTGCAGCTATATGAAAATTAAGCGCTCCAGTTCAGGAAGTTATTTTATGGAACTGTGCATTATGGGAGTTGGAGTTTGGTTATTGAAGTCACATGACTGTGTATTTAAAAAGCACTGGCTCACTCACACATGCTCTTACTTACCTGTGAACAAGGCATGCTGTTGCCGAAACGCGTCAGGATTTTTGTCTTGCTGCTCAGAATTGCTCTTAAATGCTTGGATTTTAACATGGGCTGGTGCCTGGGCTTTTTGTGTTTGGGAGATATTTTCTGTGGGATGCTTCGCCCCAGTAACCCAGGCCGCCCTGCAGGGTCTGTGGCCCCTTACGGAGCAGGAGGTGACAATGATATATATGGATATATATATATATATATCAAAATAGAAGAATTACTCTCATGTTGTTGTTGTTTATAATTTAATTACTAAGATAACGACTGATGTAGAAACAGTAGAAAAAAGACAAGAAGAGCAGCAATAGCCAAGTAAACTTTTAGTAGTGTTGTAGGATATATGGCATGATATAGACTTCTACACTATGTTAACCACTTGGGAATTTAAGATTGTGATCTTATTGAAATGCATTGTCATTTCTGCTTCCCTAACAAAGAACAACAAGACTTACGAGGAAGAGGATTACGAGCAAACAAAGACTTGGCAGTCTCTTCTCTTATCCCATTCCCCTTTTGAACTGATTGGACCCAGGGGTAATTTTTTCTCTCTCTGAGTTGGAATGTTCGAAGTTGGGCACTGAGAGCTATCCATCAATCTGCTTCTGAGAAAAAAATATTCCAGATAGTTCCTGACCCAGAACCCTACCCTCTTTTGGGATTTTCAAGATGGCAAAAGTCTTCATCCACACTCCCCTTGGGCTCTGAGGGTTGGGGTGATGGGTGCTGTGGGGAGTGTACTATGATAAACCTAGTGTCCTCCCACATTTAATACTAAAATCCAATTTGGTGGAGCCATTGTACCCACAATAAATCCTTAGCCAAAAGACTGGGAGAAAAGGTAGGGTTTTCCAGGAATCAGACAGTGGATACGCAAGAATTGTTCTGGCATCCTGCTTCCCTTCCTTTCAAGTGCACCGCCAATGTTACATTTAAAACCCAGAGACAGGGATCTAGCATGGCAAAGGAGGTTTAATCAGCAACCAGACAGTGGACACACAAGAATTGTCTTGCACACCTGTTCTCTATGGTTGAAATGCGCCAAAGGTGTTATATGCAATCCCAGATGTTGTGTCAAGCACTATTTGACAGTCAAGCAGGTTCTGACACTGTAATATCAAAATGGATGCTCACATGCTACACCCTACATATTCAGTGAAGTTTCGATGAGTCATAACTGCCCATTCAAGTCAGCCTTTTGTTTGCTCCTGGGAAGCATTTCACACCTTTTCCACAACTATTGAACTGGTAATCCCTATTTGGTAAAAGTTTGAGAGCAAATGGAAATTAGCCTTTCAAAATGTAACTTTTCTTTAATATTTATAAAAAATCAAATTTCACCATCGAATTGGATGTTTAGGAACTAATAAACATATTTGTTTTTAATAATTTTTATAGCTAGATCCATTTCTGAGATACAATCTTAGGGTTTTAATCTGTACTCTGTTTTTTTACAGAGGACAGCCAGACCTGCCACAGCGAAAAACAACTTTTGGGTGCTAGTAAGAGCATGTTAACATTATACTTCTACATATCCTACTTTTAAATACAATGCATCCTGCCTGGTGGACTACAAGGCCTACATAGGTGAGACTTATATGTTGACTTTTCAAAAGGATGTATTTTGACAGGTTTAATCACAGTGTTAAAACTGCCACTGTCAGGCTACAGTGGTAGGCCAGAACTTATGTTTTACACTGTCACTATAATGGATGTCATAATAGGTGCTGCAATCTACTAGTGGCATTTAATTTACAGGCATAGGGTACATTTTTGTTCCATGTAAGGGGACTTATATGTAAGTTAAATACATCAATTAGGAGCATGCTAATTTCATATTGTTGAAAGGAGGAGCAAAGCCACTTAACCACTAGTTAACAAGGGTAAAATGCACATAGTTCTACAGCCAGCAAAAGCAGAAAGGGAAAAAAATCGTGAGGTACACCACTCAAAAGATGGTCATTGCTACTGTGCCTGTTTCTAAATGTAATCTGTTTCCTTGCTCAACTGTTCACTTAAGGACTACACATGCATTACTTCCAGATACGACCTAATTAAGTAGTTGTGGAACTGATTCCCAAATGGATAAGAGCTTCATTACTTAATGGGGAACTTGTAAAGCCCAGTAACAATATAACAACCTTGGTCAGTATAATAAATTGACTGGCCAATTTGCTGTCCTTTAGATTTGACTACTTAGGATGTATGAAAGCTAAGAATTGCACAGGTTCTGAAAAAAAACTAATGTGCACCTCCCGCAATTGATTGCTGTTAAAGGAGTGCTCCTTCCTTTAACTTATTCCAAACTTGCTTTAGTCTTTTTAATCTATTTTATGAAATAAGGACAACAATAAATCACTCTATCTACAGCATGTGCAAATGTTCATATTAATTTTAACTTCCCCTGAGAGAGATCCAAAATAGATTATGAAATTATGTAGAAACTTGAACACAATGAGCTTTGGTTGTACCCATCTTTTATTTGGCCCCTTACCTCAGTTTGGTCTGACTGCACCTGAGTGTATTCATTTCTAATGTTAATGGCAATTGTAAAATTCTGCCTTTTTTGCATTACCGCCACTGATTTTTTTACCTTTTTCCACACCCCGTTATTGCTGGTTTTAGGACCCTGAATCCTGGGACACCTCTATTCAGTCCACAGTGCATGTGCTCAGGCCGACAAAATAATACTCTTAAAATTGGCTTCCTTCAAATGATCTATTACCTTTCCTGTAAGGCCATGGTGTCATGTAGGTTCCCATTATCCTAATGAAGCTACTGGATTTGGGCGGCAGAATAACATAGATTGTGGGGTATTAAGTACAATTCCACACCATGTGACACCTGTCGGATGAATTTGGGTTTTCCAGATAACTAACAGCACCTCATCTCTACCCAAGAGCAGAGATGATTGCGGCAACCAGGCGCATGACAAGAAAGGCTCCTCAGGGGAATCGTGGTCTAACAGATCTCATCCCTTCCTCTTAGTTACATTAGTATCACACAGGCAAAGACAGACACAGGCAGAATATAGTTCAATAAGAGTTCATTGAAGTAACTGCATCTTAGATAAAATTACATGTATTACAATAACTAGGATGATGAAGCACAATAAAAGCAAGAGTGTGACAAGGAGAGTGAAACTTAAAGATAGTCCCACCATACTGTCACTTGGAGTGATATATAGTTCTCCTAAATGAGCTATGTTAGAGCACAGCGTAATAAGCCCTAATCCACCCCTCAGGTTACCCCCCTGAGAAGTCATCATCCCTCATACCTGAGTAAGGAAGCCTGTTGTCTAGAGAGACACCGTCCCCATGTAGGCCAGGGGTTCAGCAGTCTGAGCAAGAAGCTGAGTCGGGGCAATCAATGATCAGCATGCAGTCGTGGTCATCTGGCTGGAATCTCCCTCTAACGTGTATGGGACAAAGGAGTGTTTTATAATAAAACAGTTGACATTCTAAGAAAGGGTCCCCACATTGGAGTGTGAATGTTTCTGTGAATGTTGGAGACACAGCGTACCACTTTTGCCGGCAACCCTATCTGACTGCAGCCTTGAGGAAAGCACAAAGTGAAATGAATGTCCTGCTAGGAACGTAATGCTTTCCTAGACGAAAGAACAATTAGATAGAGAAAATAAAACAACACTGACAATGTGGCTATTGCTAGAAAAATAGAGCGATACTGAATAAAATGTAACTAGGCTAAAGTGCACAACGAAAGGCCTAGATTGCTAAAATAACATGTCTAATATATGGCTAAAATAGCAATACAACAATGGCAGATGGGGTAGAATTTGCAACAGTGTAATGGAAGTTAAATTCCATATTGGGGACATCAGTGTGTAATTACACCATTCAGACAAAAAGATAAGCTCTGGAAGGGCTGAAGGTTAAAAGCACTGCAGTAACACATAGGAGGGAAATTGTCTTTGTCATAGAAGAAAATCAAATGTTAAATGTTACTAAGTTGCACCTAAAGTCTGCCTTATACGACCCCAGTGTGAGGTGCTTAACATATAAAAAAGTGACATCTGGGAGTGGACATGAACAATTAGAGAACAAAGGGCAGCATTAGCACTGCCTCATTTCACTTGAAGATGCAAAGTGGGGCTGCTCACATTTATTCCTCGAGCTCTTCCTGAACACTGATTGCCTGTGGCACCAGCCCCAGCAGGAGTGAGCCACAGTTTAAAATCTGTCAGAGGTAAGAAGATCTAATCTAAACAGGGAAGTAGTTTCACAGAGAGACAGAGACCATCTTGATGGAAAAAAGGTTCAGAAATTGTTTTTACAGAAAAACAAAGAGGAAGCAAAGGAGGTAGGTATAGTTGAGAAAGAAATACATGTTTGTTTTGGGAAAATTCTCCAGTCAAAAGCTAGTGCACAGTACAAGAAAGTTACCACCACCCCACCACCACTGCAGAACATCACTGAACTGGACCTCACAGAATCCCTTGCTGTAGAACATACCTGGACAGGATGTTACAGAATCCCTGGCAGAAGAGAGAGCTGGTGTCCAGAATCCTGCCCTGAAGACTTCGGAAATGTAGGTGTGACCAAAAAGAAGTTTCCCAGTGGTTCAAGAAAAGTGGGGCTCATTATTTTTTCCCACTTCTGGAGAACTGCAACAAGGTGCTGAGACTTTCCCAGGAAGTTTGCACCCACAGCAGTCAAGAAGGATAGTTTGTCGTGCTCAGAGCTTTCTGTGGAGGTTAAAGTGCACTCAACAGAAAAGGTATCCAGCCTTGTAGAATCCAGCTCATTTACAGCTGTCATTTATGTCTCTTTGGGGGATTATGAGAACCAAAAAAAGTGACTGAGTCTGAAGGTAAAGCCCTGGACTACAGTGAGGCAGCTAATTCATCCCATCAATTAAATGAGGTTGGTGGCTAAGAAGTCCAGCTTTGTTCCACTAAGAACATTTGTCACCAAAACTAATAGCTTCAGAGACAGTTCGGTGATGTAGTATTTGACTTTGAGGGACTCCCACTGGTTTCTACAAAAAGGGCTAAGTCCAGAAGGTCAAACTTGGACCAGGATTAACCATCTGCTGTACATTGCTCAATCTGGGTTAACTTAAAATCACTACTTAGTCATGGTTATGCTATTTTACAAAGGTGCTTTACTTTCTCTATGTGCTTTTTGCCTAAAAAAATAAAAATATATATCTCTAGTTCACCGTAACCGACTGTAATGATGTTGGTGTCTTTTTGCTCATCAAATCTGTTTCAATTTTTCTACATTGATTTGAGAATTGTAGTGCATTGTTTTATTGACTTTGAAATTGTTGGTACGGCCTGAACTTAACAGGTGCTTCTCTCGGGTTTGCTTGCTGTTTCTACCATAGTTATTAAAGGTTGAGTAAAGATTCTCTAAGAACTATGGGCCTCATTACCACTCTGGCGGTGTAATGACTGTCATGGTAAGGGTGGCCGATGGACCACTGCCAATGCAGAAGGCTGAATGTCATATTACGACCATGATGATAACGCTGCTGTCAGACTGCCAGATTTCGACTTAATGTCAGCCTGGTGGTGCTAGCGGTCCTAAGCCACCAGATCAGCGCTGCAAGCAGCACTGCCCTGGGGATTCCGACCCCCTTCTTTGCAAGGGATTTCATGATGGCAATCCTGCCATGAAAAGGCTGGCAGAGATGGGGTGCAGGGTCCCCAAGTGGGCCCCTGCACTGCCCATGCACTTGGCATGGACAGTGCAGGGCCACCCCTAGTCAGCCCTGTTGCAATGTTCACTATCAGCTTTGCATCCTACACACTACAGCATTGTCGCCGGCTCTATTAGGAGCCAGAGACAATGCAGAGGGCCGTTTCTCGCTGGGCCAGCCGCCCGCTGACCCAGCGGGAAACTCGTAATGGGCCCGGCGGGGAGGCCGTAACACTGGCAGCAACCTACCCATAGGGACTTTGGCGGATGGGCTTTTCTGTCCGGTGAAGTCATTATTATCCCCTATATCTTGGCCTAACCAGATTTGTTCTATTAAGTGGGCAGGGGTCACCCCTCCCAAACTAATAATTTAGTTTCTTACAGTAAATCACTATAGTTGAAATTATGAACTTGTGTGTTTCTTAAATTAGCTTTGCAGCCTTGAACAACCTACTAGCCAGTTAGTTGAGAACGGGTGAAACTTGTCGGCTGTTGCCCAAAAAAATAATTCACTGTCATAATTTTATCATAAGAAATATCAACTAATTGAGAAACATTTAATAACAAGCAACTGCATGATAATAAATATTTTATTAACATGACTACATCACTGCTATGTGTCAAGCTCCACTAATAATTATATGTATATAATTTCTGGGGCCACTGTAATAAATATATATATTTTGCCTCACTATATTAAATTTGCCTCTGTAGTTTGCACTTTCCCATTTTATCCTTAATTGATAAATAATGTATGAACTAGGGTATTTATATTAAGCATACCACCTATTTTATCAAGGTGTCTTGCCAGAGAAGACCTTGACCGGAAGGACTATCATTGTTACCAGTTTTAGTAATCTTTGTCAACATCGTACACCAACTATTTGATTTGTTGAATAGAATAGAACAGTAGTGCTTAACCAGTTCACTTCTGTGGACCTCAATGATTCACAATTGGAAGCCAGGGGCTTTGATTTAAACCGCAACAACAATACACAGAAACTCATAAGCAAGTAAATGCTGTATGAACTCAGCACATCCACTTTCCTCTGCAGCTGCATGTTTGAAAATGAGCCGACTGCACACAGATTTGAGATTCAGGTTGTGTAAACAAATCAATAGGTAATTATGTGAAATCAGATGTTCAGGCAGAAGTTGTGAGACAGAAAGTTGTAAATGGATTGACATTGACCTCAGAAAGACAGAGCAGCAATCAAACTTGGTATGAGCAAAGAGACCATGTTTACGTTTTTGCATTTATAAAGTGCATGGCTTCCCCAAGTGCTAGGTGAGAGAGTAGGCAAGATGGTACGTGCACTGTTAGACTGAATTTTCAAATTTATTGTGGAAAGAGCCAAGCTTTAAGCATCTTCCTGAAGTTAAGTTCCTCATCCAGATATCTTAACTCAAGGGGCATTTAGTTCCAGAGTTTGGGGACCAGGTGTGCAAAAGATATGCCACCCCACCTGGTCCTCTGTATTCTTGGAATCTTCAGTAAGCAGCCCTGAGAAGATCATAGGGACATGTTTGAGAGGTAAGGAGATAAAAGACCTCTCAACCTAGGGGGATCCCTTAAAATAGAGTACTTTTTGTGCCTGGCATAGTGATTCTTGAATCAATGATCAACCAATGTAACATTTTTGTAGCCTCTTTCACTGGGTCAGACCTAGGTGTTTTAAGAAGAACTCTGGCGGCCATATTTTGCACTACCTGGAATTTATTTGTAACATATTTTGGCGAGCTCAGATAAAGGGAGTTGCACTATCCAGACGGTATACCACCAGAGATTGTACCACTATTCTTCTGGAGTACTTCAGGAGAAGATCCAATATCTTACAAAATATTCTTAATAAGCAGAAGCAAGTGGCAGCCAATTTTATTACTTGGGCATCCATGACTAAAGCTTTGTCTAGCCACATCCCCAAGTTCTTTGTAGGGAAGCTGGGCATAGGAGGATTCCCGAGACAGTCTGGACAGCTTAACCCTGTCATCACCCTGTTCCCCAAAATCATTAGCTCAGTGTTGTTGCTGTTTAGTTTTCAACAACTTGCAATCCATCTGGCACCTTTTTTCAGGCACGGAGATAGTTACTAATGTTCCAGGTTCAGACCAATCTTTCTGCCACTGAGTTGTTGTGCTCATCTAGGTGATTGTTAAAATCTCCTAAAATTGTAAAAAAGCTTTTTCAACTGCTATACTGGCTAATGCGTCTGGAAAAGCTTCCTTGAATTTGGCGCTAGAGCCAGGAGATCTTTAAATTGAGACTTCTGTAAAAGTGTGGGTGGGAGACAGCATATTAGAAAACTTGAAACCTTCTACATTCAGGGACTGTTGGAGGAGTGGTTAAACATCTAAATATATCTTTAAGAATAACCATGATTCCACCCCGTGCTTTGTCTATATGATCAAGTCTGCAAATATGGTAACCCGAAGGAAGGGCCATTAATATATCTGGACTTGTACTCTTGTGTAGCTAGGTTTCAGTGAGAAACAGAACACCCAATTGTTCCTCCTCTAATAGCAGTCAGATTTCTGTTTTATGGCATGATAAGGACCTGCAATTAACTGGGCCCATTTTCCAACATTCCCTCTCCACCAAAGGGCATCTAAATACCTCATGAGGCTTATCCTGTGCTTTACATGAGTAGCTGCAGGCACAATAGATATTTTCACCATTGCCTACATTATTAAGTGTACATGACTGGGTCATCTGTGGTGGCCTAATTGACAAAAGTTGTTGTGCTGAGTATCTTACCGGGCAAGTGGCTGTTTGGACAGCATTCCGGGCCTCTGGTCCCATTCGGGCGCAGAAGGGCACATACTGGCTTGCCCCTGGCACACGTTTGGCGTGCCCACACCCCAGCCGCCATTAAATGCAGTAGGAGTCTAACAACTAGAGTGCCAACCTATGCAACTCTATGGTTAATGGGAATGGATTATTTACTCTATCAATAACCACCCTCACACCTTCGTAGCAAGCTCCAAAATTGTATTAATATCAACACAACTAGCAGCATAAAAATATCCAGAACAGTTTCAAAACAGTTAAAATGCATAACCATGCATAAACATCTTACAAATGTTTTTACTCAACAGTAGATTGCTAGTACATACATGAGCAGTGTGAATACAAAAAGTCACAGTTCACCTTCAAACATGCTCTGACTCAACTTAGTAATCAGTTTCTGAATAAAACACTTTTGAATTGCTTATGGTTATTGTTTTTGTTGGAAGCTGACTCTTTATACAGTGGACCAAAAAGAGGTACACTGTATAAAGAGTACAAGCAAACCCCAGAGGAATAACAGAGACACAAATGACACCCCAAATGCTCTCTTTTGTGGTAGTGTTGGTAAGCAATTAGGCATATTAGAGGGTAGTGCAAATCGTGTATTGCACACACAAAGGCAGTAAGCGAGACACGCAGTTAATAAAGAAATCCACCACCAATTTATGAAAATAACATATACTTTTAAATAAATTTTGATGCCAAGATCATTGGAATGGGGTAAGTACTTTGAGTTATGAATTTTTATAATTTTCAAAAGATGACACAGCAATTTTCAGAGAGGTAATGTTATCATATGTGGAAAAAATATACTGCATATGGGTACTTAGTAGTGACTTACAGGAACCATCTTATGGAGTTAAGTTAAGTATGGGATAAGGTCCAAAGCAGCACCAACAGGTCACTTTGGGAAGCACTGAGGTGTGTGGGTGTAGAGGTGCTTTTCAGCCTTAGGTGCCCTAATGTTGTCCTATGGGAAAGAAACAGACACTGCATATTGGTACTTAGCAATGACTTACGGGATTGTTCTTCTGGACTTGAGGTGAGTATGGGGTCTGGTCCAAGGCCACATCAACAATTCATCTTGGGGGCTCTGGGGTGTCTGGGTGCAGAGGTGTGTTAAGGTGCCGGTGTCTAATTCACTTCAATGGTGATCAGTCTGGTCAGAAAGCAGCTGCAAGCAGGGACTGGACTGCCAGTCGAGGGGAACCCACAGGTGGGCTGGACCCTTGGGATCTTTGGGCACATAGGGACACTATTGGCCCACTTCTCCTCGGGCTGTGGGGCTTGGGTGCAGTAGTGTGTTTTGGCATTGGGTTCTGGTGCATGAAATACACGTGGTTGGAGGAGTGCCTGCAGAAAGAGGCTGCAGGTGGCATTGTGTTGTCCACTGTTGGCAAATCCAAGGTAGGATTTGGCTCTAGAGGGCCTGGAGACCATGCTTGCACTGTTGGCCCACTTCAACCCAGCCTAGGGGGCATGGGTGCAGTGGTGTTGACTGGTGTTGGGTTTTGGCAGTCCAGAGTCTTCGTGAGTCTTCTATGGTGCCTGCAGGGGACAGAGAACAGGTTCTACTACTCTTCAGGAGATCATGGTTAATTCTTGAAGTGCTGGCAGTCCACCAAGGCTTTTGGAGGCAGACGAGTCGTCTTTGGCGCAAATGTTGAACACAGCAGGCAGGCAGGCAGGCAGGCAGACAGGCAGGGTTGGGGCCAAGTCAGTTGCTGCTCCTTAGTTTTTGCTTTCCGTGGCTCTTCGGGTCCTTCTTCTGTAGTCCTGCAAATCTGAGGCCTGGTATCAGGGGTTCTCCTAAGTACTCAAATTAGGGGTACTAAGGGGGGTAAAGGATAGTAGCCAATGGGCTACTTGCCCCTAGGATCACTACGCCTCCTAGAAGACCACTTACATGGGGAGTGGGCATCACTCTGTCCCAGAATTCCTAATTCCACCACACACAAGATGGTAGAATTCCTAAGGCTGTGTCCATTTCATGCTGGTTACCCTAGAGGTGTGTCCAGCATGCAAATGCAACACCACCTGCATAGCTACTTTTCCCACCTTATCCAGGTGATAAATGGGCCCTGGGACAGGGGGTCAGAATCTCACTTCTGAGGGAAGCCAGATTTGCATACCATGGGGTGTTGGCTTCTTTGAAGCCCCCCGCCTTGGATTGCAGATTTGCAGGTCATCCTTTTGGAAGGGGTGTATTAACACCCTTGTCAGAGCAGGCTTTGTTCCCGATTGCCAGAGAACAAAGGCTCTCACCCTTGGCAAGGTCAAAAACTTGTCTGTTGGTGGCAGACAGGTGTAAACTAGTCTGTCAGGCCGCGAGCAGTTGGGTAGGCTTTCAGGGGGCACCCCTAAGGTGCCCTTTGGATGTATGTATTATTAAGCCCATCACTAGAATCAGTGAGGGTATATTAATATGAGATTTTCAATACCAAACTTTCCTATTTTCAGTGAAGCCGTCATGTAGCTGGGGGGACTCGTATTGACTAGTGTCCAGCTCATGAATTTAAAATGGCTTCCCAGTTCACTTACTATGTCTTAGAATCGACAAAGACTTAGTAGGGGCACATATGCTCATGCAAATATGGCCTCACCTGTAAAATGATTCACCCTGCTATTCCAGGCCGTTCTGAAATGCAAAATCCACATTCATGATGTAGGAATGCCCAAAGCCGAGTCACAAAATGAAATTCTTATGCAATAGGAATCACATTTAAGAAACTGCAAAAAATAGGAGATCGCTATTGCCGATTTCCTAGTTGCAAATCCCAACCGTATGTAGGAAGAAATCGCAACTTACGATTAGACAAAAAAGGCCTTTTAAGAAATGCAATTACCACTGACTTGACCCAGATGGTAACCATGTGCAAACTATAAAGAGAGCCCCAAAATGTATCTGGCTCATTCTTATTGATGTCATTAGACATCCTTGCGAGGCAGATGAGGATCCAGGCTCTGAAAGTCAGGAGGAGGAAGAGACAGGAGAGGAGTTTTAGGGTGAGTTTCACCCTCTTCAACCTGACCGAGGAGATAATAGACAGGTACAGACTGTCTAGCCAGGTTATACTTGACAGGATAGCTGATATACAACTCCAGCTACAGGCCCCCACACTGCAAAGCAACCCTATACCACCCCATGTGCAGGTTTTGCATTGCCTACATCTCCTTGCATCAGGGAGCAACCAGTCAGTCATAGCAGTGGCAGGGGAGTGTCACAGAGTACATTATCAAGCTTCCTCTACAAGTTCCTGGATGTAGTGATTGGTAAGTTGAACCAATACATCTATTTTCCAACCCCCCCCCAAACATTGTGGCAAACAAAACTCAATTTCTATAAGATGGCACAGTTCCCCAACATCACTGATTGCATGGATTCAACACATATTACCAAATGCCCTCCTTCAGCATCAGAATATATTTCCAGGAACAGGAAGAACATGCACTCCATGAATGTGCAGGTGGTGTGTGATGCCTTCTGTGTCATTATTAACCTTGCGGCCAGGTACCCAGCCAGCACACATGACACGTTCATGTTCTGCCACAATGGAATTTACAATAGACTGGCACGGGGAATTCGGAGATGGATTTCTGCTCGGTAAGTTCACCTCAAAACAATTGCACGCACTGGCCAGGAGTGTATGTGTCAACTGACCTATTATTTGCCCCACTCATGCTCCAAAGGTGATAGTGCATATGGCTTATGCCCATGGATCCACACACCTTACCTGATCCCCTGGACATCAAGTCAACACACTAAGGGGGTCATTACAACATTGGCGGTAAAAGGCGCTTACTGCCGTGCAGAAGACCGCCAACACACCGACGCGGCGGCGGAATTCCGCCACAGCTATTATGACACACATCACGGAATCCGCCGAAATTCAGACACCCACACAACGCTGCCACACCAAAGGTCAGCGATAAACTGGCGGAAACAAATCCTCCACCTCCACGCCAACAGAAACACACCCATGCCATTACGACCCACGAATCCATGCGAGGGTCTTTCAACCGCGGTATTCCATTGGCGGTACACACCGCTGCGCTCAAAATACACACACAGCTCCAAAACACCGCCACATTGGACAATTACAAATACACACACCTGATACACATACAAACAACACTCCCACACATCCAACACAATATAAAACACACACCCACATCACCCACAAACCCCTACAACCAGAAATTCGGAGAGAACGCCATAGAGAGACAGCACAGAATAGAGAACCCCATCACACAGAGGCATACTACACCATCACCCACACAACATCCACGCACAAAACAACACATACCACTACACTCACCACACTCATCAACACATACACCACCCCACACCTCACCCACACCACCCCATGTCACGCCAAAGACACCCCCGCTTCTCCGAGGAGGAGCTCAGGGTCATGGTGGAGGAAATCCTACGGGTAGAGCCACAGCTATTTGGCTCACAGGTACAGCACACATCCATAGCCAGGAAGATGGAGCTATGGCAAAGAATAGTGGACAGGGTCAACGCAGTGGGACAGCACCCAAGAAATAGGGAGGACATCAGGAAGAGGTGGAACGACCTACGGGGGAAGGTGCGTTCCACGGTATCCAGGCACCACATCGCGGTACAGCGGACTGGCGGCGGACCCCCACCTCCTCCCCCACAACTAACAACATGGGAGGAGCAAGTCTTGTCCATCTTGCATCCTGAGGGCCTCGCAGGGGTTGTTGGAGGAACGGACACTGGTAAGTCAAATCTTAACTATCACATCCCCCACCCTACCTGCATACTATCACACACCCCCACCCTCACACCCTCCCCTATCACCCCAAATCCTCAATAATGTACCCATAACACCAACCACCCATCCCAACCCCAAGACCTGCATGACACAACTAAGCATGGATACCCATCACAAAAGCATGCCCACTGCACAGAACCAGAACACCCCCCAACCATCAGCACACAAGCCCCCACACAGGAATGCCTGCACTGAGGTACACGCACACCCAACCATTGCGCACCATGAAACACACACATGCAATAATCATGTACTTATCCCCCCGCAGGAACCCGAAGGAACGTCACCACACCAGAGGGTCCAGACAACACCACTCCACCCCTAGAAGAGGCCCACAGTGACGACAGCAGCTCTGCCCTACTGGATCTTGATGACCAGCCCAGACCATCGTGGGTCTCAGGACAGTCGGTTCCCCTTGCCCAGCCACAGCCCAACACCAAACTCCCACCCTCTGGTAACAGCAGCACAGCACCCACCCAGCGGGCCCATACCTCCCTACCCAGGACACGTCAATCAGCAGTGTGTCCACCACTATAGGGCACCCAGGCTAACCCACCACCCCAATAACAACAGGGACCTGGGGGCAGTGGTAGTGGGCACACGGTCCAGGGGACGGAGGCACAGGAACACAGGGGAACTGGGAGGGGTGCTGTGCGACAGAGGGAGGACAGGCCAAGGGAACCTACTCTCAACGAGGCCCTCTCCTCCATCATGGGAGCATACCACCACTCCCAGGAGACGATGGCAACGGTCCTGGACAAGTTGCTGGAGACCCTGCGTCTGCAGGAGGAGCAGTATTTGGGGTTCAGGGAGGAGCTCAGGACCATCGCCTCCACCCTGGGCACCATTGTAGGGGTGCTGACGGACATTAAAAAGACTTTGAGGGACACCGTGGCACTCCAAGGGGCCCCTGACACTAGCCACGACGATGAAATGCCCACCACCTCCGCTAGTGGACAGGACGCCCAGCCACAGGACCACCACACCAGCACCCCACCCCCTGCACACGGACAACCACCACGAAAACGGTCCCTGAGATCCAGGAACAGGACAGAGCAAGATGGCAAGACCCCCGCCAGGAAATAAGACTACCCTGATTGTCCCCACACTGTCCCACTTTGTTACCCTGTCCAGATTGGAACCGCCCCAGCTCCACTTCCAATGGCCAGATGTGCAATGTACCTGTGAGACTAATAGACTGGACTCTGCCTTGAACATTCTTCCACCATAACCCATCCTGATTTCACAACCCCCCTTCATTTTTCTGCACTTAAATAAACACCCTTGAAACACTAATAAAACTGGAGTCAGTCTATGATTTTGAACTTTGTATTGTCAATTACAGTGTCAAAAAGGGTTACCCATTGGAAGGCCAACATACCAATGTCACACATCACAAGCCTTTCAAGGGTGCAAGCTGTTGACATGTAGGTTACCACATTTGTGAAACTGAAATGGAAGGGGACAACTCAATTAACAAATAGTGAGTGAAATGTAGGTACAGGATAGAGGTAGACATGTGAAAGTTAATGTAATGTTAAACCTGAAAATGTACTCACCTGTGTCTCACTGAAAATATTGCTGTATGACTGACTCCCGGTTGTCGTTTTCGTCTTCCTCAGCTTCATCCTCATCACTGTCCCCAGGCTCCACAGGCTCCACAGCTGCTACAACACCGTCATCTGGATCATCCTCCTGCAGAAAAGGCACCTGGCGTCGCAATGCCAAATTATGGAGCATGGAGCAGGCGATGATGATGTCACACACCTTCTTCGGTGAGTAGAATAGGGAGCCACCAGTCATATGGAGGCACCTGAACCTGGCCTTCAGGAGGCCGAAGGTGCGTTCGATCACCCTCCTAGTCCGCCCATGGGCCTCATTGTACCGTTCCTCTGCCCTGGTCCTGGGATTCCTCACTGGGGTCAACAGCCACGAAAGGTTGGAGTAACCAGAGTCCCCCAATAGCCATACACGGTGCCTCTGGAGTTGACCCATCATATCAGGGATGCTGCTATTCCACAGGATGTAGGCGTCATGCACAGAGCCAGGGAACATAGCATTAACCTGGGAGATGTACTGGTCTGCCAAACAGACCATCTGGACATTCATCGAATGATAATTCTTCCTGTTCCTGTACACCTGTTCACTCCTCTGGGGGGGGACCAGAGCTACATGGGTCCCATCAATAGCACCTATGACGTTGGGGATATGTCCAAGGGCATAGAAGTCACCTTTAACTGTAGGCAAATCCTCCACCTCAGGGAAAATGATGTATCTCCTTACGTGTTTCAGCAGGGCAGCCAACACTCTGGACAAGACGTTGGAAAACATAGGCTGGGACATCCCTGATGCCATGGCCACAGTAGTCTGAAATGACCCACTTGCAAGGAAATGAAGCACTGACAGCACCTGCACGTCAGGGGGGATTCCAGTCGGATGGCGGATTGGTGACATGAGGTCTGGCTCCAACTGGGTACATAGTTTCTGGATTGTGGCACGGTCAAACCGGTAGGTCACGATCAAATGTCTTTCTTCCATTGTCAACAGGTCTACCAGCGGTCAGTACACCGGAGGATTCCGCCATCTTCTCATATGTCCCAGCTGACGGTGCCTAAGAAGGACAACAGCGAAGAACCAGCCACTATTCCTCCAGGTATGTACCCACAGTTACACACAAGGCTACACCACTCACAAAACCCCTTCCTGTATGTGTGTTGATTATAGGCCTAGCTATGTGTGACGCAGTAGTAAATGAAGCCATGTGGGCCCCTGAAATGGCGGCTGCCTGACCTCTAAAATGGGACAATGGAATTGTGGGGTAACTGCGCTGGCGTTGGACACCATCGCGGTAGGCGGTCGTAGAGCGCGGCGCAATCCTGCATTGGTTAACATTGGACCCTATGGGTCCCAGGAGCCAATGAACAGGTGCGCCGGCGGGGATGATGCGCCCGCAGCGGACGTCACCGCCATTTTCTATCTCTTCAATCACTAGATACCTGCCCTTCGACAGGAGAGGACCTACACTGCTAGTGCTGCTGTGACCTCGGTCTGGAAGTGACAATGGCTGCTGCGTCTGGGGAAAGGGCCCCTGCCTTCACTGCACAGGAGTTGGAGAAACTTGTGGATGGGGTCATCCCCCAGTACATGCTACTCTACGGTCCTCCAGACCAACAGGTCAGTACACAGGGAGCACGTTGGATGGGCTATGCCTGGGTGGAGAGGGCTGGTTGGAAGAGGGAAGGGGACAGAGTTCATAGAACAGAAATGCATGGGAATGAATGGGCCACATGGCCAGAGTAGGGAGGGGGCAACTCACATTGACGGTGCAGTTGGTAATGACTGTTCCTCTTTCCTTGTGCATGTCATGTAGGTCAGCGCCCACTAGAAGAGGGACATTTGGCGTGCCATCGCCAAGGAAGTCCGGACCCTGGGGGCCCACCAGAGACGGGGCACCCACTGCCGGAAGAGATGGGAGGACATTCGCCGCTGCAGCAAGAAGACGGCGGAGGCTCAGCTGGGGATGGCCTCCCAACGTGGGAGGGGTGCCCGTCGCACCATGACCCCCCCTGATGTTCCGGATCCTGGTGGTGGCCTACCCAGAGTTGGATGGGTGCTTAATGACATCACAGCAGACACAAGGGGATGAGTACAACCTCATTCTGTGGACTTTGCGTGCAGTGGAGGTGTCTGGGTGGGGGAGGTGGGCTGTGGGTGTCCCTAGGCCAGGGCGAGTTAGGTAGGCAAGGCCCCTCCGTAATGTAGGCCATGTGGCACTCTAACCCAGCTCAGAACAGTGGCAAGTTGATGTATAGTTGCCCCTTTGCCATCCATGTGCGAAAAATTCTACCATTGCCATGTAGGCCATATCCCTGAAATTGCATGTACAGAGGCCAGGAGCACGGCGTAATGCATGGGGCTGCTGCATCTGTCTTGTCCGCCAACGGTAGCGGTATGCCATGCACTAAAACTCTCTTTCTTCTGTCTCCCCCCTTTTCCTGCTCTCCCTGTCCTTTTGTACATCAGCATCATCAGGCGGAGGTACAGTGGCACCGGAGCACGAGGGAGCTGCATCCCACATGGCCATGGAGGGCCACACCACAGACTCTGAATGCACCAGTGGGACGGATGGCGAGCTTCACGTCGGCCACAGGATCACCAAGCAGCGACACGGACTCGTCCGCCGATGTGAGCTCCCCTGTGGTGGCGGCACCATCTGTGCGCCCCACTTCTACAGGTACAGCCGCCGCCTCCCCTACCAGCACCGCCCTCCCAGCAGCCCCTCAGCGTTCGCCCCGTGCCCGCTCACCCAGAAGGGTGGGCATCACCTTCGCCCCAGGCACCTCAGGCCCTGTCCCAGTCACCCCTGCTGCCCTCAGTGAGGAGGCCATTGACCTCCTCAGGTCACTCACTGTTGGGCAGTCTACCATTGTGAATGCCATCCAGGGTGTAGAACGAGAGTTGCAACACGGTAATGCATTCCTGGAGGGCATTCATTCTGGTCAGGCTGTCCTTCAGCGAACCCTGCAATCTCTGGCCTCAGCACTGATGGCAGCCATTGTCCCTGTGTCCAGCCTCCCCCTCCAACTTCCTCCACCCAGACCCAATCCCCTGTACCCCAGCCCATCCCAAGCACACCTACAGACCAGCATGCACACAAGTCAACACCCAAAAGTAGCTCAAGCAAACATAGGCACCACACACACCACAGTCACTCACACAAGCATCACACCCATACAGACACAGCAACATCCACTGTCTCCACTGTGTCCCCCTCCTCCTCTTCTCCCTCCTCCCTCCCAGTCTCGTCTACACACACACCTGCATGCACCACATCTACAGGCACTAGGACTCAAACCAGGACACCCAGCACCACAAGCCGCTGACCTGCACTCATCACTCCCACTGCCATTTACACGTCCCCTGTGTCCTCTCCCAGTGTGTCTGTGACACCCCCTCCCAAAGTACACAAACGCCGTCAATCACTCACCCAACATCCATCCCCATCACGACAGCCTCTGGTACCTGCACCTGCACCCAAAACACCTAAAGTGACACCTCCTACAACCATCTCCTCTTCCTCCACTCCCAGACCCCCTCCATCTACCCATCCCAGTGTCCGTCAGAAACTGTCCCTCTGTCAAATTGACCTTTTTGCCCCCCCCTCTAATTCATCAGTCCCGTCGTAGCGCGTCAGCCAAAAAGCCTCCAGTACCAGTGGTGCGTGTTCCAGGTTTTTGGAGTGCACCGTCCACCAGAGCAGGCAGTAGGACCCGGAGCCAAGGCACTGTATGCCCACCCCCTGTAAAGTCTCTGAAATTGGAGAGTGGACGACGGGACCGTGTCAAGACTCCTGGTGGGACTACAACTGAAATGGGATCGAAGGCGATTGGTGAGTCAACTGTAACTCCAAAAAAGGTGGGGAAGGTCCCGAGGAAGTCTCCCCAGCCTGTTGTGAGTGTCACGGCGGAGAAGTGCGCCATCATTTCCGGCGGTACAGACACAACCGCCAGCACCGTCGTTACTGGTCAGGAGACCACCGCCAGAGTCACAGCCCAGGAGGGCCCAAGTATCGTTACTGGTCAGGAGACCACCGCCAGAGTCAGTGCCCAGGAGGGCCCAAGTATCGTCACTGGTCAGGAGACCACCGCCAGAGTCACAGTCCAGGAGGGCCCAAGTATCGTCACTGGTCAGGAGACCACCGCCAGAGTCACAGCCCAGGAGGGCCCAAGTATCGTCACTGGTCAGGAGACCACCTCCAGAGTCACAGCCCAGGAGGACCCAAGTATCGTTACTGGTCAGGAGACCACCGCCAGAGTCAGTGCCCAGGAGGGCCCAAGTATCGTCACTGGTCCAGGGACCACCGCCAGAGTCACAGCCCAGGAGGGCCCAAGTATCGTCACTGGTCAGGAGACCACCGCCGGAGTCAGTGCCCAGGAGGGCCCAAGTATCGTCACTGGTCAGGAGACCACCGCCAGAGTCACAGCCCAGGAGGGCCCAAGTATCTTCACTGGTCAGGAGACCACCGCCGGAGTCACAGTCCAGAAGGGGCCAGGATGCCACAGCCCCGCTGGGCAATGATGGAACGTCATGCCACACACCAATGTCCAGTGTGGAGATCGTCATGCCACACACCAATGTCCAGTGTGGAGATCATCATGCCACACACCAATGTCCAGTGTGGAGATCGTCATGCCACACACCAATGTCAGTATCAGAACCGCCATGTCAAAGCACTGATGAACAGTCCTGAACCGCCATGGCAAAGCACCGCTGAACAGTACTGAACCGCCATGTCAAAGCACCGTTGAACAGGGCAAAGACCGCCATGGCAAAGCACCGCTGAACATAGCAAAGACCGCCATGGCAAAGCACCGCTGAACAGTCCTGAACCGCCATGGCAAAGCACCGCTGAACAGGGCAAAGACCGCCATGTCAAAGCACCGCTGAACAGGGCAAAGACCGCCATGGCAAAGCACCGCTGAACATAGCAAAGACCGCCATAGCAAAGCACCTCTGAACAGTCCTGTACCGCCATGGCAAAGCACCGCTGAACAGGGCAAAGACCGCCATGGCAAAGCACCGCTGAACAGGGCAAAGACCGCCATGGCAAAGCACCGCTGAACATAGCAAAGACCGCCATGGCAAAGCACCGCTGAACAGGGCAAAGACCGCCATGGCAAAGCACCGCTGAACAGTCCTGAATCGCCATGGCAAAGCCCTGCTGAACAGGGCAAAGACCGCCATGGCAAAGCACCGCTGAACATAGCAAATACACCGTCCGCTAGGGTTGTAATGACCACCTAAGTCTTTGAGAGAACATTTGGCATACTTAAATCCCTCTTCAGGATCATCCACAAGTCTGGAGGTGCACTTTTCTACAGGCCACATCCATTCTGCAAGATAATAGCGACATGTGCTATTCTGCACAACATTGGAATGTGGAGGGGACTCCACAATGTCATCATTGAATGAGAATCTGATGATGACTCTTATGATTATCAACAGCCACTTTAGGGACAACATGACAGCACCTATGCGGCTGAGGGATGGGCATTACACACAGAAATCACAAACAACTATTTCTGAGGTAAGGAATGACATGTCATGGCATCAATGAAACAACTCACACATGGGTTAGTGGTTGGTGCACAACCCTGTGACCACCTTTTATTCAAGTGGTTCCAGACAAATAAACAAAACTAAAATTGTATGAACAAATGTACATATGTGATATGTGCCAAATGCAGTGTAACTGGGAACTGTAATGTGGGTTTACTTCTTATGTCTCCTTGCAGTGCTCTGCTTCCAAGATACAACACACCCTGGTCCTGTATCCAAATCAAAATGTAGGTGGTGGATACGCAGAGTGGGGCAGGTCTCCTGAGCAGACCCACCACTCATACCTGAACCTACCACACTCTCAGGTGGAGGTGGGGTGGGGGCAGACACAGGTTGTTTGTCTGGATGTTCTCTAGTGCTGTTGTCACCTACACCAGGCCCCTGGCAACATCCTGGCAGCAGTTTGACATCTCCAAAGACCGCCATGGCAAAGCACCGCTGAACATAGCAAAGACCGCCATGGCAAAGCACCGCTGAACAGTCCTGAAGACATCTCCATTTGTATGTTTATGGTATGCATTGCCAGGCTTCAGGTGGCATTGGCCAGCCGGTTTATTGCCCTGTGTATAGGTCTAAGCGGCCAATATACTGTCAGTGCCGCATACTCTGCAGTCTGTGTTCCCACTCCATTGCACAGTGCCAGCACTCCTGCCCCTAATCACCTGTCTTGTTCAGACACTGCAGTTCCCCGATTACCCTGCTTTTCTTTTTATTCTGTAGGCACTGTGTCTGCATGATCCTTAACTCCAAGCCACCATAGATGCCTGGTGTTGTTGCAACTCCAGAAGTTGGCAGAGTGGGCATGCTGACAGGCCTGGAGTCAGCTGTGGTGTGCTCCCTTGTGGAGGACTGCTCACCATCACTGTTGGAAAGGGCAGGTGATGGCAGTGTTGCTACCTCTAGGTGGACATTGCTCCCTGCCGCTGGTTCTGTGTCATCTGGGCTGTGATCTGTGAGACATATATGCACACATTACTAATCAATAAATTATATTGCTTAGGACACAACCATGTTGTGACATTACTATGTGTGTTTATGTACTTTTAGAGATGTGGCTGATTGCCAGATGTGGACATTCACACACAGTACAGCATGGGGATGGAAAGCACTACAACTCCCATGATGCATTGGAGCAGTGGGTCAAACACCTGAGTGGAGTAGTCCACACTGTGTTGTATGTGCTATGGTTTGCCTAACAGTATAGCCTGGAAGAAACCTGAAGGTATGTTACTTACCCTGGCTAGAGCCTTTCTGGAGGGAAGTGTCGATGTCTCCTACTCAAGTGACACTGACAGGTCCCAGGGTTCCCTCAATGAGGTGCTTCATGGCAGTCAGGGTGGGTTGTGTGGATGGTCCTCCTCCTGTCAATGCTCCTCAGCCATCCTGCTGGCCAGCTTCTCCTTTGTCTTCAAACAGCAGGTCATACCGTCTTATGCGCAGCTCAGGTATGGTCCTCTGGGAGACCCCTAGGAGTTCACTTTTTCCTGGATCTCCAGCCCGATTTTCTTTTTTTGTGCCTCAGGAACCCAAAAAATCTCTTGCCAAAGAGTTATCCCATTTTTGTGACACATTCCTCAGTGAGGACCTCAAGTTCCCTCTCAAAAATGTAACTTTTCGCCTTCTGCTGCCTCCAGCTTCTTTGCTCTCCCCTGCAGCCATGGTGTGGTGTGCTCCTCCTTCACTGTGTCTGCAGCAGTCTGTCTGGACCACACCCTGCTTCCTGTAGCTATGTCAGGCCGCTGGGGAGTGGCCATGCCCTGTTAATCAGTCCCACCTGGGATTTGAGATGCATTTTTGGCTAGATTTCATAAATTGTGATTTCTTATTAAGAAATCACACATTTGTATTCCTTATTTACCGATTTCCCATTTGCAATTTCTACTCTGTAGAAATTGCAAATAAGGAATTGCTACATATGTATATGGGGTATTGCGATACGCAAATAGTGATTTCTATGGAATCACTATTTGCAAGTCACAATTTAAGAGCCTCGGTGTCTTGTTTTGGGGAAGGAAGTTTGGCATTGGTGACCTGGTTAGCAGGAACCCAGTGACATTCAGTCAATGTTGCATCAAAAGCCAGGCAAAAAAATTGGGGACTTCTGCAACCACAACCCAGTTTCCTACAGTTGTAATTTTTTTTATTGATTTTATTAATGCATGCATCGAATATATAGAGGAGGCAATTGAGTAATATTGCTACATGCTGAAACTATTGCCCTCATAAGATGAATTACTTTATATAGTTATGAAACTCAAAATGCTATAATGATTGACAGGAAATAATGATTCAAAATCCTATGGGTTTGTAGACCACATATTAAGAACCACTGCTCTAGTGCAGAGAACAAAAGGGTGCGTTTTTGAGAAGTCTCCTGAGTAAGCGTAGGGACTTTTCAGGGTTGTTTTTTATACCCAATGACTTAATACAAAAGACTCCTCTGAAGATGAGCGTGAGGATACTATGATTGAGGCAGGAATTTCCCTTTGCTGAAGTGCAAAAATTGTCATTGAGATTAACAAACGTAATATGGTTCTGTACACCATTTGCCTTACGTGAAACTATTCTTCAATGTTTTTGAGTTGACTATATACTTTATCAGAGTATGGTTCCCAAGAATTAAGCTTGTAAGTTAGCATTCATTATATGTATATATATTTTGGCTTCACGTTCACTTTTGACATTTTACTTTTTCTTTGCTTACCATGTAAACCTGTGTGCAGTATGACCTTTAGTTATTTATTTGTTCCTAAGCTCTTTTTAGTGTATGATGTGCATTATTACTTCCTTTGCCACTTTAAAAGTGGGAACATTTTATTATCTGGTGTTGGTTTGGCTTATGATTTATTTTGTGTCTCAGATTCTCACCTTGAGAAGTCAGACACTTTGAGCTGAAGTGATTCCTCTCACCAGTGCATAATGCATCTTCTGCACCTATCCAATTCATTGACCGAGGAAGTATGTTTGATTTGTTTTATACACACCTCTCATGTTGGCATTCCTTTACTTACCAACATTAGTAGAAAGGTGCACCTGTTCAGCTTACACCCCTTTATCCTGGATCTGATGTAGGATATGAAGGTAACTGAAATTTTTCCAGTTTCTGTTGCAAATAGTAAATGTGTAGTGGAATCTACCAAAATAATTTTGTGTTGTTAGTTGGAAGAAATTAAGCAGTGGACTTCTCAGAAATTTTTTTTTTCCTCCAGAAATTGGAGGATGTTCAGTTGCCACTAAATATGTTTTTTGAAATCCTCTGAAAAGGCATGACAATTTGTAAGTCTAGAAGAGAGTTGATCTTGATGTAATACTAACTCTATTGACCATTGGTTTGAAAAGCTGTATAGTCTCTGAATGCACACTTAATTGTTCGGTTAGTATAATTGTGAAGACTGATAAGAAAACAAGTGCAGCCTGCAAAATCTCCAAATGCAGGGCAACAGCAGTTCTACTGATAGAGTTTTTCCACCCATCGTAAGGCCCTTATGATTGGCCTGGATTTTGGTGAGATATTTAAGAGACACTGAATAAAGAACAATACCATTGGGTTTGTTTTTTATTTAGTGGCATATATGGCATCTATTACAAGTTAACCCCTTGGTAATTGACACTAATATTTAACGTAAAAAATATTTTACAAACTATTTCCAAGCTGAAAAACCTGATCTACGTTTGCCTATACTTTACCTTACGGGGCAATCTGTCACCCGTGTGATCTACCCATGGTAAAGAATAGACAACTTTGCCCTATACTTCACAATGCAGAGATCTCTGTCTTGACTGCAGAGATTTCTCTATGGTAAAGCATAGGCTACTTCTTCCCATAGGTTACCATACAGTGATCTTGTACCACCTCCAGATTCTCCCTGTGGTAAACTATAGGGAAAAGTAAAAAAGTTTATTCAACATGGAAAACATTTGTAAACACATTTTCAAGTAAAATATTAATGTCAATTATTTTTATGTAGTTATTTTAAACATTGAAGGAAGAAATGCTACATCATTTTTTTGGATTAAAAACGTAAGGCCTGATTACGACTTTGGCGGTTGGACCATCAGACTACCAAGGCAGCGGTTCCAAAAAGACTTCTGATTCAACGGTCTTTTGTCCTGCGTATTATTATGTTACCTCTGGCCGAGCAGCGGTGTACTTGATGGCCGTGGGCCGACGGCAGGTGCGGCCAGCAATACAAGGTATGTTTTTACATTTACGCTGATCCAGGTGTATACATTTTGACCAAAAGGTACACATATGCATGACACTTGTCTAAAAATATGTTGTGTATGTACCATTCTATTGATATTGGCTGGGTCATATATTCTCAGTCCAGTCAATGACAGTAAATTTAAAATTGTACTCACCTGTAGTATTTTCTTTTTTTTCATGGGTGAAGTTTCTGCCATGAAAGGGGGGGCTGGATGAAGGAGCCCTCGGTGGAGACTGAAGGGTAAATAACGAAATAGGGTGCTTCATTCTGCCATCTCATACTAGGCAGTTTCGCCCGTAACCGTTAGTTTGACGGAACACCATATCGTAATATGTGCGCCAGTACCCTTGCCTGTGCTGCCGTGGGGCAGCTATTGTTCCCCAGCCGGAGTCAAGATGGGCCGGTGGATGGCTGGCAGTGTTGGCGGGACTCTAGCAGTCTCAAGTTCAGCACCCCACCAACATCAAAGTATGGTGGTCGGACAGGCAACATGGAGGCAGTCAACCCGCTGCCATACTCGTAATCTGGTCCTAAGTATATTAAAATACATGAAAATGATTTTTCTCAAGGCTAATTTAAAAAATAAGTTCCCACATAAACAAAAATAAATATTTTTTTATCATGCATTAAAAAGTATTAAAAGATGTATATAAGTAATTATAAGGGATTTAATTATCATACATGAAATTTTGTAATCCCAGCATAAATGCACGTCTCTAATTTCTATATAGTCAGTGGCTTGTGATGTACCAAGTCGCTGGATATAAAGAAAGGACATCAGAACTTGACTACTGTAAGGTTATTATAGTCGAGCTCGAAAGAGCCAGCAGCTGAGATGAAAGGCAGGTCAGGTGATAGAGCATATTTGAAGCACCTGTTTAAAGCAACAAAAATGGAACGTTGCTTTTCTTTTTTTCTGCTCTATTTTAATAGCTCACAATGATAAGCATTGAGAATATGTTTTTTCTTTATTCCTTCCTTAGAAAAAATCTAGAATTTATTTGCATGTTTTTACACATTTGAAACTGCTGCAGCTTCTGTTTTAACTGACTTGTATATAACTGTTTCTAATATATTTTTGAAACAAATATCTAACAGGATTTTGATGTGTTTAATTTTCCACTAGAGGTTTTATGTTTATTCTTCATGTTTGCAAACACGCTGCAGTCTTTCATATAAGAGAGCTATGCACCAACATTTTAAGTGCTTTGTGGGAAAGGTGATGGTGTGACCATGTATTATATGGAATGCAGTATCCTCTGGTGTACAAGATAAGGATATTGCAAGTCATCTCAGAGTTCCATAAACTTATAAAGGAACTTGGCCTTGTTCCTCTGTATGGTTATGGAGCCCCTCAGTGACTTGCAATATCCATATATTGTACGTCTGAAAGTACTTTATCTCTTATATATATATAATAAAATCTAGTGTTGCATACATTTCTACATGCAAAATTGTATTTGAATATTTCACAATTAAATTAATAAGCTGTACTATTTTTATTTATTTTTCGAATATTAAATTAGATTAATTTATTATTTCATCTATTTGAATAAATATAATTTGCATTAACATTATTTCATGAAGGCTTTTATTCTAAGCCCCTAACTCCAATGATTTCTATGACAGGGAGTTGCAGTACCAGTGGCTGGACTTGTGCGGTTTTGGACTTCCGTCAGCTCTGAGCTTAGTAACTTATTACTGTTTTGTGTCTCTTTGTAGCTGTAGTGTCTATAAAAGTGAGGTTTAGGACGAGGAATGGGCTTACTCTTATGTAGGTGGGCAGATTTCTCCTCTTAAAACCCTTCCTGGCCTTCTCATAACCTTTCCTTACTCCTTCATAACACTCTCCCCTTAAGTAGGAAGTAGTCCTTATTTGCCAGCCACTCCACCCTGTTTGTCCCACATTTACCACCAAAATGCTTACTTACGTGTGTAGAGACTCCACACTTTGAGCACTAGGTGTGGAGATCTCTGCACAGAAAAAGATAGGAGAAGCCTATTCTACAAAATGCAATTTGTTAATGTGCCCAGTTGTCGCCAATATTCTGGTTGAAGTGATCATAACAGCTATGTATAGGGGGCGTGGCCAGCAGCTGATGAAGCTGCACGTGTAGAGCGGCTCTCCGGGGCCGAGAACGGGACTCGGACCGAATCCTAGCCATCAACCAACCCCGAAAACCCCATCAAACTCGATCCCAACACTGGCGGTCCCCTGTACAGTTTTCAGAGCAGTGGTGGCATCCCCGAACATCTAAGAAAGAAGAAATGCGATCGAACCCTGGAGCTTCAGAAAAATCAAGATGGCGGCCGCAAGGGGAACCGGACCCCGATTTGCAGAAATAACTAAGCTCCTCGACTCTAAGACGCGATCTCGACAATCCAACACCCCAAACCGATGCAGGGAGGAAGCGGTGACCCATAAGGCCACATTAGGAGAAAGGAGAAGCACAGCAGCATTATCGAATTGGTGCGGGCCCTGAGGCCCAAAAACTCAAGGCGGAATTTACACTGTGGCGAGGGGGCACACTGTGACGCCAGGCTCCCGCGGGTGGCGGCGCCCACTAGGAGCTCCGGACTCGACGCGGCTGGGGGCATACAGCATCGACTAAGACCCTGGGCGAGCAGACGGGACCTTCTGCGACCGAGAATGGGATGGCAACCCAGATCCCACAAACCTGAGCAACTAACCACCCGGAGGCCGGAGAGACGACAATGGAAACGGGGGAGCAAACTAAGCACTCAACCAACTCAAGCGCAGTGAGTAACCAACGACCATAGCACCTACTAGAGGCATAAACACCCCCCTCCCCCAAAGGGCCCCAGAGAGACTACTCCAGTATCCCCACAGAAGCGACCGGGCCCCAACATCAGAACTAGTAACATTACCCTAAGCCAACCCAGTGGGGGCCCCCACTTCGACAGCACCGACTGGGACCCTAAGCGAACAGAAGAAGTCCATCCGCGGCCTAGAACGGGATCGCTGCCCAGATCCCGTAAACTTGAGTGACCAGAGATCGGAAAGACGGCAATGGAAACGGGGGAACAAACTGAGTACTCAACCAACCGCAGTGAGTAACCAATGATCCAACCACCTCCTAGAAGTACAAACCCCCCCCGTCGTCGTCGTCAGAACTAATAACATTAACGCTCTAAGTAGCCCTGTCGAACTAAGAGAACGGCACTCCGACTGCAACTTATTTTGCCAACCAGCGTCCCGGTGGGCAGCGCCGCCGCGTTGAGGACTGCACAAAACGCTTACCCCCTCGCTTAAAATCCTAATCATCTATCTGGCTAAAGTAACGACCTCTAGAAGGGCTGCTCTCTGAAGACCATAACCGGACGCCCACACCCTAACCTGCCGCAAATAAACGCCCTCACCGCTACCATTACAGGACAAAGCTAACAAAATGGGCAAGCCCAAAAAATGAGATGGTCAAGACCAAGAAGAACCAACAGCAGACAAGACACCCGGACAATCGCTCCACTCAGCTTCCCAGAGCACAACAACTCAACAAGAAACAACCCTGGATACAATCCTACAAGCCATAAGGGAATCTCGCGAGGCACTCGAACAAAAAATAGATAATCTAATGGTGGACTTGTCACTGCTGAGAGACGATCATCGAAAACTCACAGAAAGATTCGGGGCCACGGAAAAAACATTAAACGCGGTGACGTCTACTCAAAAGACATTGACTCTGGAGACATCCGATTTAATATCCAGAATCAAAACCCTAGAATCCAGAGCCGAGGACGCCGAGAATCGATCCCGGAGGAGCAACCTGAGAAAATCGGAATGCCGGAAGGTATGGAACTCTTGGCATCAGTCCCGCCGGAGGGCTTTTTGGCATTCTTTGCGATCGAAAGAGCAGACCGAGTCCCCGGCAGACCACCTCCACAGGGAACCAGACCCCGCCCGATAGTAGCAAAATTACTGCACTTTAAGGACAGGGACTATATCCTCTCGCAAACTTGTATTAAAGGGGAAATCATTCTATACAACCAGCGTATTATGGTATTCCCTGACTTCACCAAAGAAACTCATACCCAGAGAGCTTCATACAAGAACCATAAACGAGCCCTATGCGAGAAAGGCATCAAATATGCAATGCTCTTCCCGGCTAAACTGAGAGTTGAACACGAGGGCAACTCCACAGCTGGTAGGAGATTGGCTAGAAACCCTAAATATCGAGTCTCTGAGCGAGCTGAGTGGATCATCCCGCGCCCCGGGCAGGAAACACGGTAGATCATCTAAAAGAGCACTACAAACTGCACCCTCCAGACACCAATCACTACAAGGAATGCGCGAAGCAGTAGATGCAGTAGCGGCCCTGAACAGAGGAGCACCACATCGCTCGCAAACCTCAGGTGATGCCTCGGACCATGACTCGAGCTGTGGGAGCCTTTCAATATCATCCCAAGACACATGCACCAATCTACCAAAAGTGATCCCCAGAATGGCGGAAGATCTCATCTAACCCTGCAAGAACCGGTCAGTGATCACTCAAACTACCAAGCGATCACCCTCTATATACAACCCCTGTAGAAGCTAACCTTCTAGGCAACCTCCAGTGTACAGTAAACCTCGAACACTCACTCACGGGCAGCAAATATATCTTAGCCGGGTCCCCGGAATGTCCCGGGGTGTAAGCTCTCGGCCCTGACGCGCCTCCCACCTCCAATAGGAAATAGGATAGTTTATATGGTTTGGACGGGGAAAGTTTTGTCATCCGGTCCTGGGGAGAGGGAGTTGGGTAAAGTTCGAATTAGAGTTGGGAATGGGACAATTCATGCAAACACAATCACTTTAGAAGGCAGATCTCAAACTAAAGGTAGGATGACTAACTTAGCCTCACTTGCCGCAGAGCCCATGAATAACTCTGCCAACACAACCAAGATCAACCAAGATAATGACTACTCACTATAAGATTATAACCTGGAATGTAAGAGGCCTAAATAATATGTCCAAACGATACAAAATTCACAACTACCTCAAGCGAAGGGGGATACACATAGCCCTATTACAAGAAACTCACCTGACAGAGCAGGAAGTTAAAGCCCTTAGCAAAAGATGGAGAGGCCAAATAATTGCTACTAACTACTCAGCCTATGCTAGGGGAGTTCTTATGTGGATCCGTCCCGGGGTCCCTTTCCAAATATTCCACAAGGTTATCGATAAAGAGGGAAGATACGTATTAGCAAGTGGAAGATTAGGTGGCAGAGAAGTGACAATAGGAGGAGTATACGCCCCCAACCACGACCAAGGTAAATTCCTCGACAGGTTATCGCTAGAATTAGGTGCTTTCCTGGCTGGCACAAATATAATCGGAGGGGACTTTAACTGCATCACCAGTAACTCCCTGGACAGATCGCACCCCCCAGTATCACAATCCCAATCACTGAAAACGGCAAAGCAATTCATAGAATGGCAGCAACACTGGCAATTAATAGACAGTTGGAGAACACTTTACCCACACTCTAGGGACTACTCATACTACTCACCTGTACATGATCTACATGTTAGACTCAATACCATCCTGGTATCCCCTGAAATACAGAGCGACGTGGTATCCGCGGAATAACTTAGCCGAACGATTTCTGATCATAACCCCCTGATAGCTTCATTGGCCTGGGGCAGAGAGAGACCGACAATCCCAACTTGGCGCCTCAGAGCAGAAATGCTCGAAGACGAAGCGTTTAAACATACTTTACATACAGATATCGGAGAGTTTTTCAAACACAACGAGGGTACGGCATCTACTAGATCCATTGAATGGGAAACTTTTAAAATAGTTATCCGGGGAAAATGCATTGCTGAAAATATAGGGGCCCGAAAGTCAATCGAAGCAGAACTTCTTCAACTGGAAGACTCTCTTAGAGACCTGGAAAGATAGTGCCCTACACAACCTGACTTACACCTTGCAATAGCGGCTACTAGGACGAAAATTCACATAACTGCCAATACACTTGCCTGCTTCAATTATAAACAACACGTAACCAGACTACACTCAGAGGGGGACAAAGCTAGCGCTTTACTTGCCTGGCTAGCGCAAACCCCAAAAAAACAAACTGTAATAGTCGAAATCGAAAACTCACAGGGCACACACGTTTGCACCCAAAAAGACATTAAGGGGGTCATCCTGACCCCGGCCGGCGGCGGTAGCCGCCGGCCTGGCTGGGACCGCCAGAAGACCGTCCCGCGGTCAAAAGACCGCGGCGGTCATTCTGGGTTTCCCACTGGGCTGGCGGGCGACCGCCAAAAGGCCGCCCGCCAGCCCAGTGGGAAACACCCTTCCACGAGGAAGCCGGCTCCGAATGGAGCCGGCGGAGTGGAAGGTGTGCAACGGGTGCAGTAGCACCCGTCGCGAATTTCAGTGTCTGCTAAGCAGACACTGAAATTCAAAGTGGGGCCCTCTTATGGGGGCCCCTGGAGTGACCATGCCTTTGGCATGGGCACTGCAGGGGCCCCCAGGGGCCCCACGACACCCCTCACCTCCATCCTGTTCCTGGCGGTCGAAACCGCCAGGAACAGGATGGCGGTGAGGGGGTCGGAATCCCCCATGGTGGCGCAGCAAGCTGCGCCGCCATGGGGGATTCCTCAGGGCAGCGGAAAACCGGCGGGACACCGCTGGTTTTCCGGTTCTGACCGCGGCCATACCGCCGCAGTCAGAATGCCCTCAGGAGCACCGCCAGCCTGTTGGCGGTGCTCCCGCCGACCCCGGGGTCGGAATGACCCCCTAACTCTGTCTTCCAAGAGTACTATGCATTCCTATATGCCCCCCCACTATAACACTGACTTCTACCCAGTTACTTGAATTAGAGTCCCTCACCACCCCCAACCTGCCAACAGCAGACAATTCGGCTCTAGCGACGCCTATATCGATTGCGGAAATAAAAACAGCAATCCAAAGCATGGCCAGAGGTAAAGTACCAGGAGCGGATGGGCTTCCACTAGAATTCTATCACCAGTATCAAGACCTACTAGCCCCCCACCTCTGCGCATTGTATGCAGAAGCATGGAACAGTAACTCTCTCCCACAATCCACCAACACTGCTATTATGATCCCCCAACTAAAACCAGATAGACCCGCCACAGACGTCCGCTCTTATCGCCCTCTATCAATGCTCAATATAGATTACAAAATTTTAAGCCGGATTTTAGCTGATAGATTACTCCCCCATATGCCATCATTGATTCACCAAGAACAATCGGGTTTCATACCCAATCGTAGCACATCCCAAAATATTAGACGCCTCATATCAATACTCCACTCTTTGCCCCCGAATTTACCACAAGCGGCGATCATCTCGGTAGATATTGAGAAGGCATTTGACAGCTTAAGATGGGACTATCTGGAACAAGCTATGCTAAAGTTGGGGCTGGGCAGAGGATTTGTAAGGTGGACCAAATTATTATATACCAACCCTACTGCAAGAGTAAAAACAGGCAACTACATTTCCCCTTCGTTTCAGATTGGCAGGGGCACAAGACAAGGATGTCCATTATCCTCCCTTCTTTTCGCAATCGCAATAGAGCCACTAGCGCATATGGCAAGAACAGGCCTCCATTATAGGGGCATCCCAATAAATAATTGGACTCACCACATTGCATTATACGCAGATGACATGTTGCTCTTCCTACAAAACTTAGAATCAGATTTACCTGGGGCCATGAGAATGATGGACAGTTACGGTGCTGCCTCCGGACAGCGGATTAACTGGAGAAAGTCCGCCATTTTACCACTACAAAAAGAGACCCCGGAGCCAAATGACACAAGAGGCCTCCCCTGGTCACCTAACACATTCAAATACTTAGGAGTAAAAATTTACCACTCAGTAAATGACCTACTAGAAGGAAACATACAAGTAGCAATCAGAGGGATCAGAGCCAGTATGCGCTTTTGGGAGACATTACCAATAACAGTCACAGGCAGAGTAGCTCTTCTCAAAATGATAGTGCTGCCCAGACTGCTGTATTATTTCTCAACTATCCCACTCATAATCCCGAAAGCAGTATTCAAAGAGATAGAGTCCATGTCTACAAACTTCATCTGGGGTCCGAGCAGACATAGAATGGCACTAAGAACACTCCAGAGACCTACAGCTGAGGGTGGCCTTGCCGCCCCAGATATGGAGTTATACTACTGGGCAGGACAACTTCAATGGGTCGCAAAATTAATAGGTAGCCCTCAAATTGAGGCGGGGCTACGCCTTCCCTTAAACTGCCCCATAGACCGGATACAGGGCATACTACTGAACCCCCGGAAAACCAAACAGCTGCTCCCGATAGAATGGGAGTCTGCTAGACACTGTTGGTCTCAACATCTGAAACGCTCCCGCATTAATACCCCTTACACCCCGGAGGCCCCACTGTCCTGCATGATCCATGTCTCAGGGAAGCAAAGTATATCAGGCCTCAACAAACTAATTTTGCATAATATTACTAAACTAGGAGACCTATACGGCGGAGGGAAACTCCTCACATACACTGAGCTACAAACACAATATAACCTCCCCCCGGTTTATTCATTACCCACAACGACATTAAAAAATCGCTCAAAAAACCTGGAGAACTGGAATCCTTGAACCCCCACTCATAATAGCAGCAATACTATTTGCTCCATTGGGGACCTAAAAGGGGTAGTATCCAGAATCTACAAAGCGCTACATGCCTGTACATGCCTACCCCTAGAAAAACTTAAAGACAAATGGCAATCGGACTTAAATATCACTTGGGATGAAAAGCAATGGGATCAGATCATATCTCATATCTATCCAGTTTCCAGAAATGCCAGGTTCAAATTAATAAACCTATACATTTTTCACAGAGCTTACATGACCCCACACATGATCTCCAAAATCTACAGAACAAACTCCTCAAGCTGTCCTAGATGCACGGAGCCAGCAGCCAACCTTCACATATGCTCTGGAGCTGCCCCCAACTTAACACATTCTGGGAAGAGGCCTTTGCTAAAACATCAGCCTGCACCGACAGATTATTAATTAAATCCCTGGCAGTGGCGCTACTGGGGGACTTTCCACGCCCGATAGCTCTTAAAATCTCCAACAAATTTATAGACCTTGCTCTAATCCTAGCAAGAAGGGAAATAACTACAAACTGGAAATCACCAACGGGCCCACAAATATCCAGATGGCAAAACTCTTTAGTGAAGTGGGCAGAAGCAGAAGGAAAGTCACTGCTTCACGAGGCAATACGCGAACTCCGACCAAGGGATGATGCATCCCAATGGGAATTAATCCTGGAAAAATTAAAATCACCAAATGCATTCTCCGAAGAAGCAAACAGCACCGCTACGGACTCAGATACAGACTCCAACGCCACACAGGAAACCTAATGGCTCTGCGAGCGAGGACAGAAACAACTAACTACCGAGACCTGCCAAATGTGAATAATTTTTATATAAGTAGTAGCATGAGGGGAGGGAGGGGGGAACAGTTAATCTAAGCACTGTTACGATAATATTGTTGTTATTGTTATATTCAAAAATTGGAATAAAATCTTATTAAAAAAAAAAAACAGCTGTGTATAAGTGTGTGTGGGGATGTTTTTAATGTGAAACTAATAATTTCTAGTTCAAAGTGAATGACAATGTTTTTGAGATAGTAATGGTTAGTTTTAGATTTTATGTGACTTAGGTGTTCATATTATGTTGCACATTGTAAGGCAGAAATACATACAGTAAAGCTATGTTAATGTTGTGGTACTCACAGTGTACGGTGTAAATTTGTGTGAATAGTGGAGGGCAAGATTTAGATGTGCCACCCATCATTCATGCCCCACATCGAATCAATCTTTACAGATTGTTTTCTGTTGCATAATTCTTTTTTTCTGTTCTTAATGTTATCGACCAATAGGAAGGCTTCCTCATTGTGTGTTATAGTTAAATAATCAAAAGGATTTATATCTTGGAATTTTTTAGAAGCAGCAACAGTTTTAGTTGTGGATTTTCTGGTTTTGTAATATACTCAGGAATGTTTGCTGTGATTTTTGTTAATAGTTGCAAATGGGTATTGTGAAATAGTGCTTCCTTCCCTGAGGTCCTGCAAAACATTTCTAACTTCTATATCCATCATGTTTGGTGGCTGATTATGGCCCTCATTACAACCCAGGCAGTCGGTGATAAAGCGGCGGTAACACCGCCAAGAGGCCGGCAGTAAAAAAAAATTCATCGTGACCACGGCGGAAACCGCTCACACAGACAGCCACTTTAACACACCGACCGCCACGGTGGTAGCAACAAGCACCACGGCGGTAACTGCCAACAGCCAGGCGGAAGACAATGTACCACCCACACTATTACAAGAGGCCTATCCGCCACCTTTTCTGGGGCGGTACCAACGACATCAAAAGCACAGTGGAAACAGGGCACAGAAGGGAAACAACTAACTTCTGGAGATTCAAGGAAGAACTACGTCTCCATGGAGCCCGAGTTGAAGGTGTTCCCCATGCTCGTCTATCTCCTTCTTCACCATGAATACCAACGCCGGCTAAGACGACCACGGTGAGTACTGCCGCCTAGCACACAAGGGAGGGGGGAGGAAAAAGTGAGTGACACACATGCAACACGCAACACCACCACCCCCAACACCATACACACAAACATTACATATCCACCCGTACCCCTCAGGAATAATGCAAGGACAAAAGGAATTGATTAAAGTGAATATAATAAGATAAAATAATAGAAATACGTCCTTCAAAATCAAAACAGTATATACATATATACAAATGGAGGGACACTACCCAGTCCACAATGTCCGTGGGCCACAGGGCCACATCACATAGGCCAAGGCCCCACTTGACTCCTGCATCAACATGGAGAGAACACTGCAGGGGCATCAGGTCAAAAATACACAGGCACCTCAGAGGGACAAGGAACAGGGGGCACCTCAGCTGGAAGATGGAACAGATGGAAGTTGGTGCTGGTGGCTGTGCTGGTGTCGGGAATGCCCGTGGTGGGGGGAGGCTCCAGCCCTTCCCCTGCAGCCTCAGATGAACCGCCATGGTTGGTGGTGGGGGCACAGATTCTGTCCCTGCACCTGGCCTCCTGACCTTCCTGCCCGCAGGGCCAGGCCCCTTGCCCTTCCCATCTTGTGGTGCCTCTTTGTCCTTCACCTTGGTGGCCAGTGGTGCCTCCTTGCCCTTGCCCTTCACAGCTGGTGGTGCCTCCTTGCCCTTCATAGCTGGTGGTGCCTCCTTGTCCTTCCCTTTGGCAGCTGCTGCTGGCACACAGTCAGTGGTTATAGCTGGTTCCCTGGAGCCTCTCCCACCTGCAGTGGCTGCCTACAGTACTGTGGCCGTGGACTGGGTGGCTGAGGTGCTAGCCTGGGTTCTGACCACCCCGGCCTGACGTGAAGGAGGGGTAGGGAAGAGGTCTACGGCGGAGAGGAAAAGCTTCTTAGGGACACTGGGGCGGTAAGAGGGTGAAGGTCTGAGAGTGGAGGAAAAGGGAGCGGTTGTAGGAGGTCTCGGTCTGCTGTGTTTGGGTGCAGGTGCATGGACTGGATGCTGTTGTGAGGTGGATGGCTGTTGGGTATCTGAGTGCTTGCATTTGTGTACTTTGGGAGGAGGGGGCACAGACACAGTGGGAGAGGTCACAGGGGACATGTGCATGGATGTGGGGGAGGTGACTGCCAGTGAGGGCTGTGTTGTGATAGGTGTGATGGTGATGGGGTAGTGGATGAGGATGTAGTGCATGCAGGTGTGAGTGGAGACGCTACAGGGAGAGTGGTGGACGAGGAGGAGGAGGGGGACACAGTGGAGGAAGTGGATGTTGGTGTGTCTGATTCTGGATGGTGTTTGTGTGAGTGCCTGTGGGATGATGTGTGGTGCTTGTGTTTGCCTGAGCCACTCCTGTGTGTTGTCTTGGGTGCATGCTGGTCTGAATGTGTACTTGGGATAGGTTGGGGTTCAGGGGAATGGGACTGGGTAGAGGAAGTTGAAGGGGGGAGGCTAGAGACAGGGACAATGGCTGCCATCAGGGAGGAGGCCAGAGCCTGGATCGATCTCTGTTGGACCGCCATGACAGAGTGAATGCCCTCCAGAAATGCATTTGTTTGTTGCATATGGCCTGCCAGCCCCTGGATGGCATTCACTATGGTTGACTACCCAACAGAGATGGATCGCAGGAGGTCACCAGCCTCCTCCTCAGGGCAGCAGGGCTAACTGGGACAGGGCCTGAGGTGCCTGGGGCGAAGGAGATGCCCACCCTCCTGGGTGAACGGGCACGGGAAACTCGTTGAGGGGCTGCTGGGTGGGAGGTGGTGGTACGGGGTGGCGGCTGTACCTGTAGTTGTGGTGGGCACAGAGGTGTCTGCCACCAGCAGGGAGCTTCCCTCGGAGGAGGTGTCACGGTCTGAACTGTCCCCTCCTATCTCCGTCGTGGTGCTCCCCTTGCCCTCCGTCACACTGGTGTCCTCACCGTCAGTGGATTCGGCCTCCTGGGCCCTGTGGGATGCAGCTCCCTCTGTCGCCGGTGCCTCTGCTCCTCCGCCAGACGATGCTAATGCACACAAGGACAGGGTGATAAAACAAAAAGGGGGATACAAAGGATACAATTGGTCAATGGCTGCACCAACACCACTGTTGGTGTACACAGCACACTCACACAGGGAACAAGCCTACGCACTATGCAATGCACTACAAGTCACAATGCCCTAGGACAGGCATACCTAAGGCCAATAGCAGCACACCTGAGGCCCACAGACCCCTGCCCAGTAGTGGAGGCTTACTAGCTTGGTTGGAGGAATTTCACATCAGAACCCTGCCCAACATGGGACCTACCATGCAATGTCCTGCCTGGCCTTGGGGCCTCCACAGGCCCACATCCCCCACCTGGAGACCACCCCACCATGCGCAAGTAGTATATTGGGAAACTCACCCCCTTATGGCTGCTGTGGTGCCTGCAAGTGCCCATCCAGCTCCGAATAGGCCACTGCCAGAATGTGGAACATCAGGGGGGTCAGGATTCGACGGCACCCCTTCCTCGCTGGGAGACCATCGCCAGCTGGGCCTCTGCTATTGGAGGCCCAGCCTCTCAGGTCCTCCCACCTTTTGCGACAGTGGGTGCTCTGCCTGCCGTAGACCCCCAGGGTCTGCACATCCTTAGCGATGGTACGCCATACCGTCCGGCCTCTTACACTCATGGCCCACCATATTCCTCACATCGCCTTACACTCAACCATTGCCCACCATACATTCAGCATGCTACCCAGGACCCTTCCACCTCCCCTTATACGAGGCCCTCACACACAGCACTCCATGCATTCATGCCACGTGCATCATGCTCCTAGTGTACTCACCTGTTGGTCTGGAGGCCCATACAGCTTTCGCTACTGGGGTAGGAAGCCATCCACCAGTCTCTCCAACTCCGCAGCGGTGAAGGCAGGGCCCTTTCCCCAGTGACTCGAGCCATGGTCGGTTCCAGACACAGGTCACAGCAGCATTTGCATTGTAGGTCCTGTCCTGTTGAAGGTCAGGTATCAAGTGAGAGAACAGATTGAAAATGGCGGTCACGTTCGCGGCAGTGCATACCGTCACCGCCGGCGTACATCACCATTGGCCACTGTAACCCATAGGGCCCATAGACAACCAATGAGGAGTTGCACGGCGGTACTCGACTGCCTCCCTCAACAGCACACAACGTCTGCAGCATTACCTCATTTCCACCTGTCCATCCACACAGGACAGGCGGACGCCATTTTGGGGGGGGCAGGCCATGGCACCTAACAGCGTCACAGTACACATAGGCACCATTTGGGCTTATCCAACAACATACTGTTTCAGTCTCAACATGCAATGTAGTGTACATTTTGGAAATTTGGAATACTGACCAGATGCCCATCATTTTGCCCCCTCGATTGCAAACGCTGCAGATGAATAGGAGATGGAGACATCCCCCGTGTACAGACCCCTGGTTGACTTGGCAACAATGGAGGACAGGCACATTATCCTCACATATAAACTTGACAGGGCCACAATCCAAGAGTTGTGTGCCCAATTGGAGCTAGACCTGATATCTGCTATCCGTCACCCCACTGTGATCCCCCCCTCTTGTGCAGGTGCTATCTGTGCCCCATTTCCTGGCAACTGGATCTTTCCAATTGACAGTGGACTTTGCAGCAGGAATGTCACAGCCAATGTTCTCAATAGTGCTTACAAGAGTGTTGTCAGCCCTGATGAAACTCATGCGCAGCTACATTGTTTTCCCCCAGGGGGAGGATTAGGCCACGGTGAAAGCTGACTTCTATGCAATGGGACATATCCCCAACATTATTGGGGCAATTGATGGTACACATATTGCCTTTTCCCCCCCCCCGCCGGAGAAATGAACAGGTGTTCAGAAATCAAAAGAGCTTTCATTCGATGAATGTTCAGATAGTGTACCTGGCAGACCAGTACATCTCCCATGTCAATGCAAAGTATCCTGGGTCTGTGCATGATGCCTTTATCCTGAGGAATAGCAGCATCACATATATGATGGCTCAACTCCAGAGGCACCGGGTGTGGCTAATAGTGAGCCCATGGTTCCCACACGGTATATGTTGGTGTATGGATATGGGGTTGGCCCTAAGGGTTAGTGTTTGGCTATCAGGTATCCCTCAACATTTGCAGGTGACTCTGGTTACCTCAACCTCTCATGGCTACTGACCCCAGTGAGGAATCCCAGGACAAGGGCAGAGGAAAGTTACAAGGAGGCACATGGGCGAACCAGAAGAATCATAGAGAGCACATTTGGCCTCCTGAAGGCCAGGTTTCTGTGCCTCCATCTGACAGGTGGTTCCCTGTGCTACTCGGCCAAGAAGGTCTGCCAGATCATCGTGGCATGTTGTATGTTGCACAACCTTGCCTTACGTTGCCAGATGCCTTTTCTGCAGGAGGATGAGGCTGGAGATGGGCATGTGGCAGCAGTGGACCCTGTGGACAGTGACGAAGAGGAGGCAGAGGATGAGGATGTGGACAATAGATCAGCAATCATACAAAAGTACTTCCGGTGACACACAGGTAAGACACTTTAACTTCTCCTTCCATTGACAGTTTTGTATTGGATATTGACACTGGCAGGCTGATATTTCCTGCCATTTACTGTACCCTTTGGCATGTCTATTTTCAGATATCTGTGCCCCACTCTGGCTCCTGGTGTATTGACTGCAGCCAACTACAGGTCATACCTATGTATACGTTACTGTACAGTTGAATTGCAATGTTTACAGCTTGTTAAACGAATACATAGTTCAATCAATTGACAGACGCCATGCTTGTATTTTTTACAAGGGTGTTTATTTATGTGCTCTTAAGTGGATGGGGTATTGCAATGGGCTGGGGTGGTGGTGTAGTCCAAGGGGGCATAGGAAGTGGAGCAATGACAGTTCAAGGTGGACAGGGTGACATAGTGGGACACAAGGGTGACATTCAGGAGAGTCTTATTACCTGGTGGGGGTCTTGGCTATGTTCTCTGGCTTCTGCCTGGATAGCAGGGACCGTTTGCGCGGTGGTTCTCCTTCTGCAGGGAAGGGGTGCTGATGGCCTGTTGTTCCTGTGGCGGGGCCTCCTGTCTACTAGCCTCAATGGAGGTAGAAGCCTGTTCATTGGTTTGGCTAGTGTCAGGGGCCCGTTGGTGTACCACTGCCTCAATCATGGTGTTTGCCTTGTCTGCCAGCACCCCTGCAATGGTGACCAGAGTGGTGTGGATGTCCCTCAGGCCCTCTCTGATCCCCAGGTACTGACCCTCCTGCAGTCGCTGGGTCTCCTGCAACTTGGCCATTATCTGGCCCATCGTCTCCTGTGAATGGTGGTATTCTCTCAGGATGTTAGTGAGTACCTCGTGGAGAGTATGTTACCTGGGCCTGTCCTCCCCCTGTTGCACAGCAGTCCTCCCAGCTTCCCTGTTGTCCTGTGCCTCTGTCCCCGAACCTTGTGCCCACTGCCACTGACCCCAGGTTCCCAATCGTCCTGTGTTTGTGGGGGGGGCCTGGGGTCCCTGTAGTGGTTGACACACTGCTGATTGACGTGTCCTGGGGACAGTGGTATGGGCCCGCTGGGTGGGTGCTGTGCTGGTGTTTCCTAAGGGGGCAGGCTCTGTGGTGATATGGGACTGTGCCTGGGTAACCAACTGTCCGGAGGTCCCTGATAGGCCAGGTTGGTAATCCTGATCCAGGCGTGCAGAGCTGCTGTCATCACTGTGGGCCTCTTCTGTGGGGGGACTCGATGTTGCTGGCACCTCCTCTCCGGTGACGTTGTGTGGGGGACCTGTGGGGATGTAAATGCAGTGTTATTGTTTCTGCGTGTGCCATCTTGTGCATGTGTATGTTGCCCTCTATGGTTGTTATTGCCCTGCCAGCTTTGCCTTGTGTGAGTGGTGATTTTGTGGGCTAGGTGATTGTCTCAACTGTGCATGCTTTGGTGATAGTTGTCCATGCAGGTCTGTGATGGGTGTCCATGCATTGGTGTTGCATGCAGGGCTTGGTTGTGGGAGGGGTGGGTTGTGATGGTAGGGTGTGTGGGAGGTAGTGGAGTGATGGAAGTGAGGGTGAGGGTGGGGGTATGTGATGGCATGCAGGTAGGGGGTTGAAAGCAGTAAAGATTTGACTTTCCAGAGTCCACTCCTCCTGCTACTCCTGCCAGGCCCTCAGGATGCATGATTGCCAAGACTTGCTCCTCCCATGTTGTTAGTTGTGGGGGAGGAGGTGGGGGTCCACCTCCAGTCCTCTGTACTGCTATCTGGTGTCTTGCTACCACAGAACGTACCTTCCCCCGAAGGTCGTTCCACCTCTTCCTGATGTCATCCCTTGTTCTTGAGTGCTGTCCCACGGCGTTGACCCTGTCCACGATCCTCCGCCATAGCTTTATCTTCCTAGCAATAGATGCCTGCTGCACCTATGATCCGAATAGCTGTGGCTTTACCTGGATGATTTCCTCCACCATGACCCTTAGCTCCTCCTCTGAGAATCTGTGGTGTCGTTGAGGTGCCATGGGTGTAGTGTGAGTGGTGTGTGTCAGGGTGTGGGCTGATGTGTTGGGGTGTGTGCTGTAAGGTGCGTGGATGGTGTTTGGGTGATGGTGTTATGTGGCTCTGGTTCTGTGGGTGCTCTTGGTGTCTCTCTCTCTCTGTTGGCAATGCTTTCTAGTCATAAAGGGTTGTGGGTAGTGTGTGTGCGTGTTTTATAGAGGTGTGGGTGTGTGGGTGTGGTGTGTGTATGTGTGTCAGGTGTGTGCAGTTTGAATTGTCCAATGTAGTGTTGTTTTGTTAGGTTGTGTGTATTTTGAGCGCAGCAGTATGTACCGCCAATCGTTTTCCGCGGATGAATGTTCGCCGCGGTGATTCGCCGGTCACAATGTTGTGGTCGTAGTTCTGTTGGCGTAACGGTGTGGGTTTTTCTAACGCCAGTTTATCACTGACCTTTGGGCTGGCGGACTTGTGTGTGTGTGTCTGTATAGTGACGGATTGCTAAGTGTGTGTCATAATATGGGTAGCGGTAAACCACCACCGCGGCGGTATGCTGGCGGCAGTCGGCATGGCGGTAAGCAGAACTTATCGCCAATTTCATAATGAGTGCCTATGTTCTCTAATGTTCTATGTTACATCATTTCTCGTCATAGCTCTCCCATGCCGTACATTTGAATAATACACTGTGCATTTCCAGTACATACTTTCTATGCTAATGCTTTCTTGATTGTAAATATATCCCTCTTGAGACAGGTTTCCATTTTGTGACATAATTTAAGTGCCTCTCTCCGCCATTATGTCTGTGAGTAATAGACATACTTAATCAAATGCTTGTAGTAACAACATTTTTAGTTAGCATTAATATTTAAATGTGCATTGCATTGTTTTACATTTTCTACTTATGGAATTGATGTAATTCTATTTTGAAGAGATCTTTGTTGAAGTCTTCATTTATTTTTTAAAGTTATGGGACAGATGCTTGATTTTCGCTTGTTTAAAAAAGGTTTGTTAGAATTACATTTTTGTAAAATACTTTTATATATTTATTGGGTTTATTTCACACAGTTTTTATTTTTAAACTATAGAGGGATTAGGGTGTTTTCATTGCAAAGTTATACCTACTTGCTAGTGAAAGTGTGTTTCTGAAATTTGTAGTTTAGAAAGGTTTTTCTTTTATTTTTTGACTCCACACCATCTCAAGAGAAGCAGCCAGACTAGTCCTCAATCACTTATTCTGGGCTTGACCACATTTCACCTAATGGAACTCCCCTGGCTCCCAATACACAAGCACACACACTTTGAGCTCCTCAACCCCATGTACAAAGCACTTCACATTACAGGCTCTGCCTACTTAAACAGCCATGTACAATTCCACCAGTCCCTCAGCTCCTCCACTGCATCAGACCCTCCCTAGGGAAGACCCCCATGCATACACAAAAGCAGATCTGGAGGTCATGCCCTCTCATACATTGCTTCCAAAGCTTGGAACAACCTCTTACACACCAATAAAGCCTCCTCTATTCTTGAATTATGCAAGAAGCTGAAGACCTGGCTCTTTAAGTAAGCCCTCCTAAGGTTGGCCTCACACACCTTCCACAGTGCTAGGATACCCTTACAGGTGATAGCACACTATAAAAAGGCATGTAACAGAACCTAACTGAACATATTTCAGATTTGCTCCTCTGCTGTTTCTGATATTAGGGTAATACTCATAGAAAGCATTCTATGAATTTTTGTGTTTAAGTTTTAAGTCGAATTTTGCTGTTATTTAGTTATAACTAATTTAGGTCATGTGACTTACATTTTTGGTGTTGACTTTCTTTTTGATAGTTGGATTTTTCTTTTTCGGTGTGCAGAATCTGTGTTAAATTCTTCAAATCTTGGCATTTTTGCTGCAAATTCGTTGATGTTTTGTGTGTTGTCTATAGTAATTTATTTAGAAATATGTTTGCATTGGTTACTTAGTTTAAAATTTAAGGGCCGGATTATGAGTTTGGTGGTTGGACTGCCAGACTGCCATGGAGACGTTCCCAAAAAGACCACTGAGTGGATGGTCTGCTGCTGTATTACAATGTTATCACTGGCCCACCGGAGCTAGCACCACATTTTCTTTGATTCCACCATCTTGAAACAGGTGGTCTATCCCGCCAGAGTCGGCTCAGTGGAACAGCACATCACAATGTGCATGGCAGTACAGTTGTCTATACAGCCCTGTGACAGCTGCTTTTCCACAGCTGCCATCAAGGCGGGCAGCGGATGGCTGGTGGTGTCAGAGGGACTCCAGGTGGTCTATAGTTCAGCAAACCGCCAACATCGTAATATGGCAGTTGGACCTCCGCTGCCAACATGGCGGTCTCCAGACTGCCAAACTTGTAATCAGGCCCTAAGTTTTTTGGTTGTTTCTTTTTAGATATTTGACTGCTTTCAGTTTACTCCTCATTTGGTGGACACTAATTAGTGCTTAATTGGTAATAATATACAAATATTTATTTTTTTAATTATACTTTGTTTATGTTTATTTGTTACATTTAATATATAATATGTTTTATTGCTCTTGAATTGCTTGTTTTTTTAAAAAATCTTGGTTTAATGTTGTCTTCATTTTAATATTTAATGGAAAGTTGATATGTTTTAGAACATATTTATAAATATTTGTGTTTATATGTTAAACACAATAATTTCAATATTTATTGTGTTATATAGTAGTTATTTTCATGATATTTTGCCACTCAATATTGCTGTTTTTGATTTTTGGGTAGTGTTCCACATGTTTAAGGTGAGTGCATTTTTTTTGTATTTCTTCATTTTTTTTATCGATTTTAGGTTTTTTTTTATATTATTTAAGGATATTTGTGTTTTTCTTGCATAGAATTATGATATTTTTGTAATCAATATTTCTTGGCAATATTTTGGTAAATCATTATTGTTATGGCTGTCTTCCACAGGTTCCCGTCCTTTTTCTATCTTCTGAGGAGTTTGGACTAAACTCCTGACAACTACTGATTTCTCGAGGTTTTTATAAGGATGCTGTTTTTCCTTAGAAATTTGTCAGTGTCTTGTTTGGGTTTTAGAATAAGATGTCAGACAGCAGTAAAAACATAAAAGAAAGATAATCTATTTTTATGAAAATTATCCAGTATGGTTAACCTGATCTAAAACAGTTTAGTGAAAGAAAATAGTTGTGATATAATGTATCAAAAAGACTGGATTGTAGCATTTTAAGTGATAATATTCTATCTACTTTCCTCATTACTTTGTCATTCTGACACACTTCTACTGATGTTTTTGTCCAACAATATCCAACAATATTCTGGGACTAGAGAAACTACTATTACTTCAGTCCTAGAATATTTGAAAAAGTGGTTGTCACAATTTCTAGCCAATGCATTCTTCACTATACCACAATGTAGTGTAAAATACAATATTTAATGTCCTCTGTGTCTGCTGTTTTTAGAATAGAGTGAAGCTAAAAGTCTGCTTTCTACCTAGTGCTACAATTCTGGTTGTGCTTGTCACACATTCTAGTCATACTGTTCTTCATCATAAAATAACGAAGAATGACATGTAACATTAGGGTATTAATAATGTAATTGTTTTCAATTTTTTTCACTAGAAAGTATCTTCCCAAAAAACTTTTGTCACGCTGTTTTCAACTACAGATTTTCCATTTATTTTTGACCAGATGTTTCCACCGAAAGACCTAAGACTATCCAAAATATCAGAACTGCTTAGATGTCCAGGACCTGATTATGATTTATATTCTATACAACTGCCACCGTATCAAGATAAGCAATACTAGCTCCAGGTATTTTATAGTGTTACCTACCTAACTGAGATGTAAAGTTACAAAGTGAAGGAATGAGTACTGAGTATGCTCTCTGAGATGTTAGATATTGTTGCAGTTTAGTTCACAAACGGAAACATTGAAGTATGTTTTTTAAACAAACAATCTTATTGCTACTTAAGTCAAGAGAAAACACCATGGTGTCCTTACCTATAATGTCTGCAACTTGATCTACCAACTTATTAGTCCACACATCTTGCTAACACCTCCAAGCCCACTAGTCTTTATAATCCAGGTAAAAATGCTCTTCAAACTCGTCCTGCGATGCCTTTGAAAGCAATACAATGGAGCACACATTCGTCTTTCCAAAATACACCTGTCCTTGCTCAAAGTGATATTGCTTCTTCACATATCAGACCTTTGTCTATTAACATCTTGGTACTCTGGAAATTCTGAATCAATCACTAATTCCAATAGCGGCTGCTTTGGCCCCAGTTGATATTATTATCCTTCCACATCGGCTTCCTCCAAAACACATCGGCTTGCTCTAAAACCTTTGTATAACCCAGCAACCCCAAATTGAATAAAGGAAAATTCTCTTTTTGGTTTCACATTTTAGATACCTGAGGGACTGGCATCACTTCATTGTCCACAGCATTTCCCTGATGTAAATCTGATGTAATACACATGGTACATGTATTTAAACTGGATGAAACAAAAACTAGCAGATTTTGCCACTTCTTATGGCATTATCTATGGTTTGTGCCATTCTTCTCTGTCCATCTCACCCAGATCCAATTCCCACTTCTTTCTGAGGTTGTTTTAAAAATAAGGTAAGTGTGAATGGTGAGCATGTAACATTTTGCTAACATAGTTGTCAGTTATAAGCCATGCCTCTAATGGCTGTTTTCTAGGAGTATCTCTATTTCTCCCTATTACTGAGTATTCCACTGTTAGGCACCTATATAAGTGGTGTCACTGGAGATCAAATTCTGTTTGGATTAAATGTTTCAGTATTCTTCAAATAACTAAATAAATCAGGGACTGAATTGAGAGGTCAGGTGAGCTATAGGACTCTGAGGTTATTCACAAATGTCTTATGAAATGTGTGAAGTAGCACTCCTGTAGAATTCTTTCTGTAGTCCTAGATGGCTTTGTGAACTGGCCCCAAAACATATAAAATGGGAATGTGGTGGGATGTTCTGGGAATACTTATATTCAAAAGTACAAAAAGAAAGTATTATGCTTAGTATTCCTCCTATATTTTGACTGAGAAATATTTTGTTACCATGATATAGTGGTCAAGATATTGTAACTACAACAATATCATGGGCAAACATATTAAAAGAATATTGTAACTTTTTTACAGTAATATTGACCTTTAGAATATAATTTACTGTAAGATTGTTTTTATTATTGTGTTTCATTATATTGTTTTCTCTTTCTCTTTTTTCCTTATATTACTTTGAAATTATTTTTCAATAATTTTAATGTGCAAACATAGGTTGCTGGGTTTATTTGAGAATGTAATAATTTCTTAAGCATTCTACGATAAATAATGTTAATTAAGTAATTTGCATTGTTTATATGTTTAATAAAGTACTAAAGTGTTTAATGCATTTTAATTTCTTTTTCTGAGGTTTGTTGTACCATTAACCGCAATTGGGCATGTGATGTTTATGTTTTAATTAAATATCAATTAACATTAATTAACATTGATTGATTAATACTTTATTTTTGATTGTTATTTGCTTCCCTTTCGCTTATCCATATTCCCTGCATCTACCGAAGCAGAAGTGGAGGACCCTTCTTCTCTCACATCTCAGCAAAAAGCCTCCACACTCATATCCTGACCATCGCCTTGTTTCTGGAATTCCGAATGGCCCTCAAGACTTGTCTGCTTGAATACGCCTCTGGGAACTGCAAGCGCTTGGATACCGTATAGAGTGATTAGTCTTGCATTATAAATCCCGATTGATTGATTTTTGTTTTTTTACAAGGTTATTATTTTAGTTATATAATAAATATGTGTTTTGGGCTAAAGACATTATTGGGGAGTTGGGAGGGTAGTGTTTAAATAAAGTATGTATAACATGGTATGTATTGTTTAAGTATTAATTATGTAATTTCATTATTTGGAAATTTCTACATGTTTAACTTTAATTAATGAAAACATCTATAAAAAAGTTTATATGGTTTTTAGAGAATTATTTTAATTATTTATATATGGATTGTGTGGTGCATTGTGGTTTGGGTGGGTATTTTTATTGTTAAAGAGTATACAAAGTATTGTTAAATTGCTGAATATGTTATATTTGTAATGTTTGAAATTATTCATTTGTTTACATGTTTTATTATTGTATACTTATTTTGAATATGGTATATTGGGAGAATGGGTGGGTAGTAAAAGTGGCTAGTCATTTCTAAATATTTAATTTATAATTAAATAAAACAATAAATTTTTTCCAAAACAGATTATATTGCTTTTATTTTATGTCTGTGTGTTTTGTTGGAGGGAGTTAACCACTTTAGTGTGGCTGTCAACTTGTTCCTGACAGCTGCACTACGTCCATAGTGTGGCTGATGGGAAAGTGTCAATGGCTACACATGAAAAGAAAATGCATCTGATGAAAGCACCCAAAGCATATTGTTTTCAAAATTTAAAGTCGAGACATGAGTAAAAAGCTTCCATAGTATGAGTTTGATATTTTTTGTTTGATTTGACATTCAGTATGCACAATGCACTTAAATCACAGTCTCATCAAATGAGGTGAAAGCAGGCAGCACCATCAGGTGGGAGTCTGCTTCCACTTTCAAGTCTGCCCTTGAGCATCAATCAATAATAAAGAACAAGCGCTGGATAGGGGCCGATGTCCCCTTTCTAGTGCAGTCACTTTCAATCAGATTCCTGTTTGGAGATTACCCTCAAAGGGAAATTTCCAAGCAAGAACTCACCCCATTATATACATGGGATGTTTTCTTTTGCCGGTGGCAGTGCCCTCCAGGACATGGGCCAGTGCTCTGCCTCAAGACACAACAGTCTCTCTGCTCCCCATTGTGGCAGATGGGGAAAGAATGGGTGTGGGTGGCCCACACGGGCATTGGGCCCAGATCCCAACCCAGAATGGGTGCAACATTCTTTATATTCCCCTGGTAGCAGATTTGGTTGTTTTTTGAGGGGCAGAAAGCCCACTGGACACCAAGTATCAGGCTGTGGGTGACTCCATCCCAGAATGGGCCCAACAGCCTTTCTATCCCTCAAGCAGCAGGTTTTTAGGAGGGTTTATCCCTGATCGGCTGGATGGGGAGGGGGCAGAAAGCCACTAAACATCAGGTAAAACCAGCCACAAAAAAAGGTTGGGGGCAGCCCACTCAGGAAGCTGGCCTGGCCCTCATCCCAGGATGGGCTGAACAGTTTTTCTGCCTTCCCTGGAAGACAGAAAGACCATTAGACACCAGGGAAAACTGGCCTAAAAAGGGGTGGGGACCACCTGATGCTGGGGTGGTGCTCTGACCCCAGACTGGGACCAACAGTCTTTCTGCCTCTCTATGGGAGCAAAAAGACCACTAGCCACCTGACAAATGGTGCAAAAAAAGAAGCGGTGGGGGTGGCCCATTGTGACACTGGACTAACTCACACCTAAACAGGCTGTGTCCAGTCCCCACAGAAAGAGCTGCATACTCCCCTGTGGTGGGCAGGAAGGCAGGACATCTGTGCACTCAAAAGACCCTTCTTTGAAGTCTTGCACCATTTCAAAGGCACCACTGGGTATAAGCACTGGACCTCTGACAGCTCCACTTCAGTGCACGTCTGGGCCTGTGGATACTCTGCCAGGAAGGGCTGCTGTGCTGCTACAAGAAACTGCCATTCTGCTGAGCTGCTACTGTTCTGGACTTTGGCTTTGCTGAGCTGACCTGTTGCCTGCTGCCCTCTTGCCTGAGAGTGAGACGGACTGGACCTCAATCCCTACATTCCAGAACCAAGGAAATTCCAAGGGCTTGCTGGATTGACTCCTGTTTATTGAAGTCTTGGGACACAAAAAACTTCCAACTCACATGGCATGTTACAACTCCTGAACTAGTCTTCAACCAGCTCCTGACCCCCACGAGGCACATATTGACTCCGAGGTCCCAGGAAGGGGGTTTTGGCTCCTGAAATCAAGCTTTTGGGCTCTTCGCAACTGTGGACTGGCCCACTCGCAGTGGAATTGTGTGCTTACTTGAAGAATCAGCGTGAGCCACAAGTAGTTTGTCTCTTTGCACAGTGAGTGTTGTCGCCGCTCCAGTCCCCCTGTCCATAACACCCAGCTGACTCTTTGCACCAACGACCACCATCAGTGACGCTCTCCTTGCACCCAGCGAACTTCTTCCTCACAAATGAGACTCTTGGCTCAATTTTTGAGAAGGTGAAACTTCAGTGGGACTTACCTGGGACTAGTCCATCAAGGTCCGCTTGAACTTTTGAATTTACCCGGTCTAACACAGCCAGTTATCCCTGGTTGATTCCTTTATGCATTAAGCACCATATTGCATTTTGATCTTTTCTCTACTTATTGGAGTTTTGTAATTTGTGTCTTTTTTTGTTCATAAAACTGAGATCTATTTTTCTAACCATGTAGGATGTCCTTCTGTGTGGTGTTTTCACATTTTTACTGTTTGAAGTGTTGCACAAATACTTTGCACAGTGTCTCTGAAGTTAAGCCTGACTGCTCTATGTCAAGCTACCTGAAGGTGAGCTCAAGCTAATTTATGGTGTGTATCTGACTTTTCCTGATTAAGACTGTGGTTCCGTGTTTTGTCAAGGTGCATACCTCGGTCAACCAGAAACCCAATTTCTAACACAGAGGAAGTCTAGATCCAGCGTGGCTTTCCTTAGCTGAACCCATGCCTAAGGTCCATATTGACAAGTGCATGACAGTATTTAGCTATAGCTTATGTTTCGCATACACTGAGAGGTGTACAAAAGAGGTATTTGAGCAGCCTTAAGGTGGAGCTCGTGGATATTTAGAATGTCTTTGTGGAGAATTTGTATGATCTGAATCAGAATAGACCGTAAGCTGTTAAATGCAAAAATTAAAGAAACAAAAATTCTATGCATAGCACATTGGATGAATCACTTACTGAAATATAATGGATTATGTTCTATGAAAAAACAATATGGTGACAGATTGATTGCCACATTGGTTGATGTTTCTGACAGATAATGGTAATAGAGACAAATGGGTGATGTTGGTGGCTGATAGAGTGAAACGGCATTGAGTGAGCAGGACTTGATAAAAGAATATTTAAAGAAACAGGTAGACCATGAAGTAATTCCAGGGTGGCTGAGTTGTGGTGGACCTGGGCAGAGGCCTCTAAGCTGACAATGGGAGATTGGGGATAGCAGAGAGGGAAAAGTAAGGGAAAAGTTGGAGTTGTGCCCTAAAGTTTTTCATGTACTCATTGAGGGAATTTGCATGGGATTCTGATGAGGAGGAGAGTTGAGAAAGAATTTGGTGTCTGGGTATGCATGGTGAAACAGATAGGAAAATGTATTATCAGGCATTTTGCAGTGTTCGCGACAGGAACCAGAAGGATGGGGTACTTTGATGTTTGTGAATCAATGTCTGACATTGAAGACATTCTGAAATATGTACAGGGTTTATTATATTATTGATCTAATTGGCAAGAATATCAGTTTGAGAGGGAGGGAACCACCAGAGTGGTAATAGGTTTATTTGAGTGTGTGTATGGAAGAGAATGATTGCCATGTTAGATTGTCAAGGCTGATGAGATGCATTTTTTTCTGGTTGAAATTAACATTTTTGAGTGTGACCACGAGCGTCATTAACACAGTTCATTACTTCGGTCCCTTTCCAGTGGATCAGTGGAATGTGTTAACCAGGAGAGTGAGGCAAAGTGCAATTAGGTGTGACTGATTGAGGGAACACTCAACTGTGTGAACGTGTCCGAGTTGTGGAGATGATGAATTTGCGTAAAGTTAATCAACCTGATTGTATCATTTGTTTGAATAGACAGAGGGGTGTGTAGTGATTTTGGACCAAGAAGTGGACAGTGTGAAGGAGAAAAAGAATAAGGCCCATATTTATACTTTTTAGCACCGCATTTGCGCCTCTTTTTGACGCAAAAACGGTGCAAATTTACAGAATACAATTGTATTTTGCAAGTTTGCGCCGCTTTTGCGTCAAAAAATGATGCAAATGCGTCGCTAAAAAAGTATAAATATGGGCCTAAGTATTATGATCAGAATTAAACGGTACACTGTGTGACAGTGTGAACTTATTTGTTGTAAGCAAAGAAGTTATGATTCATTGGAAGGAGGTTGCTGGTATTTATGAAACAAGCGAGAGCTGTGAAGATAAGAAAAAGCCATGCGGAACTCGAAGTAGAGAGCGAGTGAAAATTGAAGAGAAGGTCAAAGGCTTGCTTGTATGTTTTGTTCTAGTCACCTTTTGTGTGTGTGCGTGTGAGAGTCAGACAGAACGAGTGTGTTGTGTGTGATTGGTGTTAGTTTATTTTGATGGGGAAAGAACATGTATGTGTGTATGTATGTGTTAATTGTGTGTTATTATTGAATGAGGACATATATTAATTGTGGGTTGTTATTGAATGAGGAGACATTGCAATGCTTCTGGTCCTGTACTATTTTAATATGGCGGAATTCATGTGTGGGACTGGAGAAAATGTGTTGCAATAAAATGGACTGACTTCCATCACCTTCTTGTTGTGTTTGCCACAGCCAGTTAGTTACCAGTCATAGGATCTGCAAAAGATCGACATATTATGCCCGTTTTCTGGTGTTACCCGTGTGAACCGGTACAAATTTGGCACCGACGATCGATTCGCACCAAGGTTGAATGTTTATAGTTCTGTGTAAATATTTCTGGCACAGCACAGCCTTCTCTCCTGGGCTGAACATTGAAGAGGCCTCTTTTGTGCATGCATAATTCGAGTTATGAGTGCTTCTGAAAGACGTTTTTAAATCACCATTGTATGAACAGAGAAGCACATGCACACTTTTCTTGCATGGAAGCAGACCAGGGTCCAAAATACATAATGCCCCCGCAGCAGTATTTCGCAGCTTATGTTTAAGATTGCAGGTAAAGAGCAGATATGTTGTCATCTGTTGCTTTTCAACCACATAATAGGAGTTGTTCCAAGGCCGTTCCTTTCACAGTGGAAACAGGTGCAGATGACACTTTTCAGGATTCGAGTTGCATCTTCTTTTATTTTAAAAAAACATCATAATTAACAATTACGAAAACAGTAAGACACTTGAAAAAGAATTAAAACAATTGTTCCGAAATTAAAAGCAAAATTCCAATTTGTGAGCATGGTTATATTAAGAGCTGTAGCATACAAAGAATTGTCGTGTGTTTGAACGAAGTTTTTATTTGTCTCAAGGCTTTTTGCCATGATTATGGGCCTTTCAAAGGGTGGAAACGAAAGACAGCGAAAGCACACAATGTTGCAATATATACAAATATTTAGTTTTGTATTCAATTAAATGTTCAATGCAATTATAAGTGTCAATATTTCCCCTTTCTGATCAACTTTATCAGACGTGAACATGGTTTTGTTATTTAGTGACTGCATTTAGTTTTGTTACTAAGCCCCTTTTATAAGATGATAATCATGTGCCTTCTCCTTGACATGCCTGTTTCTACAAGTTTGGACAAGATCACTTCTGGGGTAACAAGCTTGTGCAGTATGGACTTGTGTTAATGAGTAAGGCAGCATAAATCAACCTACCTGTGCCATGTTGATACCCTTTGCATAAAACAGATCTCACCATACACACTCTGTGGCACATGCACAAAACAACTGTGTGGTCACAAACCTTGAGATTCACACAGTCAAAAGATTTGCAACCGCAAAATTGTGTTTAACCATATAGGGCCATATGTACGAACACATTTTCCCATTGACACAGAATGGGAAAAACCCTTTGCTACATCTGGCCCATAGTGAATAACTTTTATGTTTCACAGAAACTTTCCGAATCGCAAAGGGGGGTTTGCAACTCATTCCAATTCTCAGTTAGAAGACATAAAAGGGGAGCCCTCTTCTAATTTTGATTTGTAGTATTATGTATAAACGGTTTGTGACAGCAATTACAGAAACCATTGGGAAATGACTGCACTTCATAGGAGATGGTAACTGATTTGCAAAGGGGAATTTGTCTATGTTGAACAGATTGTATCTAGTGATTTGGGAGGAGGGGTACTTGGGGAGTGTAGGCAGTGTAGCCAAGGACCACTGTCTGGTTCCCCACCTTCGCCTCCCTCCTGGCAGGAAACCACTGCCTGGTCTGCACCAATGTACTTTCAGATGAGAGAGCATAACTTAGCTGCGCCATTATGCCCTCTAGAATGTAATCTGCTTTCTATGTAACATGTGTAAATGGCTTTTCATATAAATGTGGTGGGCTGAAATGCACACTAGTAAAGTGCACGCATGAGTAAAATCCTGGCAATGTTTCATGCTAAACGTTTTATTAATCATTTCACAAGTTATTACAATATTTTAGAAATATTATTTCCATAATCAATTTGTATTCATTATGTTTATGAGAAATGTGTGGAAAATCATTTAAATCAAATGTGCATTTATGTCTATGTTAGTTTGGCCAGAGTGAAGGCCAGAGTTTCTTTCTGTGTTTAAATCTTTAACATGAGGCTTGTTTTTCTGCATATTTTCCTAAGTTGTAATCACGATAGTACCAATGAAGTTTATCGGTGGTTGTAGATAAAAGGGGCTGAGAAGACTTGTTATCAAGGTCGGAAGGAGTAACATGGAGTCAGTAGCTGAACTCCCCTCCACATTTCTGCGCACAAGAATGATTCAACTTAGAGAGATCTCACTTAAAAGGATGAACATATCAATTTAATGTGTGATTTAAAACATTGTTGTTTCAAAGGAAACTTTTGGCTGTTATGTCAGCTTCTGAAAGATTTAAGACCTAAATGTTGTATAGTCAGTTGCAGATTTGGATTCCCTTCGCCCCTTGATCAGAGCTGATTTCTGAGAGGTACAGACTTCTCTTTTCTAATTAAACTAAGTGGCTTCATGTTGCTCACATTCCTCTTGACGAACTTCTACAGCGGTTTCTGTAGTGCTGATATTTTTCTCTGAAATTTACATAGGCATTAGAATAGTTGGGAACTTAGATGAAATGGCTGGGCATAGGAAATTAAATCTGAATTCAAAGAACCATACGCTTTTCCTTAATTTCTATATTGTGGCTATTGAAATATTTGTCTTCCGTATGTTGATAAAATCTAATGTGGTACACCACTTTAATTAACCTGTGGTGACTCTTTACATTTATGGCATGTCTTTGAGACTCATTTCTGTAAGTTTGACTTTGAGTATGTAATAAAGCCCATTTAAACTTCAAGTTGGTCTCTGAGGTCGAATGTATGGCCAAGTGGGTTGCACTGTAATTAAATATGAATAATTTGATGTGAGCCTTCGCACTCCTCAAATTTGGAAAAGATTCCTCGGACCAAAGAATTTAGAATTAATGTGAACCACTGGATCAGATGTTAGCAACAAGGATGGTTGTATTTCAGAAGTGAGGAGAACCTGAACCATATTCTGGAGTACTTAGTCTCCAGAGTCCAATCCTTAATGCCCACATTTGGAGGATCAGCGAAATTGCGGAGAACCAGAAGAGAGTTGTGCTGGTGGCTGAGGTGTGACTATTAATAGGATTGTGAATTGCAGCAGTTCGTATTTAGTTTGTGGTGACTGTGGGATTGGGTGGTGTCTCGCAAAGATGTTTTGTATATTGTGTGAGTGTGGTGATTTATAAAGAAGTGGTTATAGGGTCCCATGTGACCCAAGATCATGGGATAGTTTTAAAAGGTGCACAAGACACAGTATTAAATTGCCTGCTAACTATTCATGTTCGTTGTGAGACGTCATCAACCGCAAAGTTAAGATAAGGTCTTACTTTGTGTGAATGTGAGGTGATTGGTATAGTGGATCTTAATGCTAAAAATAAACTAATTAATGCCCAGAGTGAAGCTGTACTGATCTGGATGGCACCCCACAGGTTTAGCTTCCATTTGAAGTGTTTGGAAACTTTCTTGTGTATTTGAAAACTATTCATTCTTTAGTGGAACAGACAAAAGTTATTGTATTGTATTTTTATATGTGTGTGAGATTGCGGAGAGTGTGCATGCAGATTGTGAAGGAGGGGGAACTGCTGCAAGGAGTGAGGTTTACGTCACGGAGTGCAACGCTGGTATAGGTAGGCTAGTGTGGTGCCATGCTGTTATTGTGAATGATTCAAAACTTTATGATAGTTGTTGACATTGTTTAAAGAAAAATTACATGTTTTAAAGTAATGCTAGATTTGTTTAGAGGCGATGTTCATATTCCCACTAGGGAGGGTGAGGAGTTGCCTCCTGAAGATACCTCAGGTCATTATATGGCAATTAATGTAGGGCTCTACACATGTCTGGATTGGTCAATGGTAAAAGATCACAAAAAATAGAAGCTCCATTGACATTTCCATGATATGACACATTTAATTTGCGAAGTTTTAAACATTTGAGGAGGGTGACATGTGAAATGAAGCCACCTCTTAGACCCCCACAATATGGAGCACTTAATACTTGGAAACGTGCTGCTCATGCCAGAGAAAAAGAAATGCCATGTTAGGGCAAGGAAAGCCATATGTACCTATGCAGATGCAAGGTGGGTCGCTGAACAGAAAACATGAACTGACTTGATAGACCATTGAAAATGCTGAGGGAGAAAAGGACCAGAGAAAGACTGGGAAATCAAACTTGAACAAATCAAAAGAAATTGATGATACAGCAGAGGCTATTGGTATTGAGTTGGTGCATAGGTTCCTGGTTGGGTTGTTATCAGAACATCCACCCCATATAATAAAGCCAGAGGTCAGAGTGGAAACAATGGTACTTGTGACAGTGGTCCGATTACATTTGCCACATCCCAGCGTAGATGACTCCTAGTCCTGTGGAAGCCGTCCCATCTAGCATAATTTATGAATCAAGAAGTTGAGGGTTTGAGAGAGTGTCCCAGTTGACCATACCGTGAGCACTATTGATGCACTTACCATTGCTGTAATTATTGGTCCAGATATTCCTGTGTATAAATCATCAGGATCTGGAAAAAATACTTACACTCTGACTGTACCCAACACTGTTGGAGGAAAGAGCAGAGTTCCAAATAGTCCAGTTGTTAGGGAATTTGTCCCTTTGATTATAACGCATTCTAGCTCCCCAAGTGGGGCAAGTGCAGATACAACTTTGAATATGTAAAGATGCACATCAATAGGTACTTATCAGAAAGTGCCTACCCATGCAACTAATGAATGGGGACCGCCTTTAAATTATGGGAATGGTGCCCAAGGAAGTGATACAATACCTAAGATTCTTGAAGTGAATCGACCCCTCTGTGCAAAGGAAATAGATGATTGGGTGAAAGCTTTTAATGAAAGTATCACATCTAGAGAAAGCGTCAATACAGATGAGAGTCAAGGCACAACTCATCATCTCCAAAAGAAAGAGCTGTGAATGTGATGAAGCTTGAAATAGAACTGATGAAATGATTGTTGGAAATCCTGCATTGGTACAATTAATGGCCTATAATGAAGATGAACTCACATATATATGTAGGGATATCAGAAAACAAGCAGGGCAAGTTTACGATAAATTGTCAGAATTGGCGCAAAAATATGAAGTAGATTTAAATAAAATGAAAACTTTACAAAGAAGCTATTGAGTGTGTTTCAGTGAAATGGATATTAATTTTATGAGAATACGGGGCATGAAAACTCAGATTAAAGAACTAATTCATAATATCAGGAAATTGAATGAATCAGACAAGTAGGAGACTAAGGGCCTGATTACAACTTTGGCAGAGGTGGTTAATCGTCCCAGATGTAAAAGGATATCCCGCCTGCTGTATCACGAGTTCCATAGGATATAATGGACTCGTAATACGATGGTTGGGATATCCGTCACATTTGGGACGGATTAACCCCCCTCCGCCAAAGTTGTAATCAGGCCCTAAATCGGCAAAAATGAAAGTGGTAAAGAAATCTATGGGTGAACCACCTCCGGGAGCAGCAGGGGGGTGTTGCATTCTTTTCCTTGAGAGAAGTGACTGGTGGAGGTTATGTACATGTGCCATGGAGCAGAAGTGATCTTGCATCATTTACCAATGATATCTCAGTTAAGAGAGGAGCCAGTAGAATGGTACAGACAGGTTGAAAGATTTAAAATAATTTCACAGGTGTTGTGGGTTGATTTAAATATGTTTTTTGACATCATTGTTCCGAGTGATTTGTGGACGCAGTGTAAGTTAGCTGCCCAGTGGCCTGGGATGAAATCAAATAGAAATTCAATTACAAAGGGTCCTTCTCCAGCAGTTATGGAAAAAGTATCAGCAGGTCATAATGTTCCTGAAAAGAAAGGTGCCTCCTCGAGATATTGATTGGGTCAAAACTGACAGAATGACACGAGAATCAAAGGAGTCAGTCCATGCTTACTATGAGCAATTGTTACAGGCATTCAGATATTACAGTGATATGGAGACATTGGAGGCTAAGGATAAGGGACGTTCTGTGTCGAGTTTTGTGACAGGGTTAAGGCCAAAAATCAGTATGATGATCCAGCAACATTTGTATTGTTGGCAGAATAAGTTGATTGACAAGATTTTGTGGTACGCCAAATACTGCCATGATGAGATTGAGATGAAGCAGAAAAAGTTTAAGGGAAAGCTGATAGTCGCTCAGATGAAAGCAGCCCAAAGAACTTGCCAGATGCCCCAGCTGCAAATAATGTAGGTACAATGCAGGGGGTATATCAGCAAACAAACCTACCCCTCTCAGGAAAAACAGTCCAAGTTGTTGGGGGAGAAAATAAAAAGATTTCAACTCAAGAAACTGCCCAGTTACCATAAAAATAGGGTCCTTTGAGGATGAACAAAAGGTCATAATATGCAATTGCAGTCCAATGATTCTCTTGGGAAGAGATTTTCTGTCCAAGATGAACTGTGTTATTTTTTGCAGAAATTGAAATACAAACCCCAGGTGAGGAAGCTGTCTTTACGTTATCCAGAAATTAATCACGTTGTGCTTTGTTGACTTTGCTAACATTTGATGATTTCCCTCCTGATTTGAGAGAGACAGTCAAATATGAAGTCTAGGATTTTTCAGGGAAAGGATATCTGACTGATAAAAGGTGTTGAACCTGTACAATTTACTGTCAGTACAAATACTGAATTCCTGAGAATACCACAATGCAATTGGACTTCTGAAATGATTGCTAGAATAACTCCTGTAATCAAGTCTTTGGTATAGCAAGGAATTTTGAGGGACATAATGGGCAGTCCTTGAAACTCTCCCATTAAGGGTCTTCAGAAACTGCGTGATAAGTACAGGATTGTACAAGATCTTCGAAAAATAAACAACATTGTTGTTCCTTGTTGCCCCATGGTACCCAATCCAGCTGTGATATTGTTGCAGATTCCATTTGAGGCTGAGAAATTCACCATCATTAATTTGTGTCAAGCCTTCATTTTGATACTGTTGCATGAGGACTGTCAATTCCTCTCCCATTTCGGTTTGGAAATAGGATTTTGGCATGGTGCTGAGTCCTACAATGGGTATACCGAAAGTCCTTCTATTCTTAACCAGATTTTAAGGAAAAATCTAGAATCTTTAGTTATGCCCTGTAAGTCAGTCCTAATCCAGTACATTGATGACATAAGTGTGGCATTGAATACTCAGGAAGCCTGCTAAAAGGACACTATTGCATTTTACTGAACCATCTGGCAGAGAATGGACATAAAGCGTCCCTAGGAAAGTTACAATATTGTCAAGAAGAGGTCCAATACCTTGAACATCATGTTGAGAAAGGAGTGAGAAAAGTGTCACAAGAGAGAAATTCAGCTATACTGAGAATGAGTCTACCAACCACACAGAGAGAGACAGGATCTTTTTGGGAATGGTGGGCTACTGTAGACAGTGGATACCCAACTTTTCCCTGGTGGTCAAACATTTTCAGAGGCTGACACACAAAATGTGTCCGGTCCGGTACCATGGGATAATGGTTGCCTCATCACGTGTCTAGAGCTGAGAGAATATCGCTGTCATGCCCCAGCTCCAGGGATGCCTGATTTTAATAAATCTTTTGCACTTTTTTCAGTGAGAGGGAGGGCTGTGCTCTCACTGCTAACACAAAAGCATGAAAATGCCAAGAGACCTGTAACTTATTTTTCAACCACGTTAGATCTTGTAGCTTCAGCACTGCCTGGTTGCCTTAAAGCAGTGGCAACGGTCAAAACTAGTATTGAGAGACATGAGCATATTGTTATGGGTCACCCTTTAACTGCTTACATTCTCCACTCTGTCAAACTATTGTTGACTAGGACTCTCCACCTCAAAGGCAGCCGGCTCACTAAGTCTGAGCATGGTAATTTTGGCTGCGGAAAATGAGACTGTCAAATGTTGTGGTGTTTTGAATCCTTCTACTTTATTGCCAATATTAGGCCAAGGAAGTAATGATGACTGTGAAGGGGACCATGATTGTCTTGATGTTACTGAACTGTGCACCAAACCGAGACCAGATATATGAGATGAACCATTACCTCAATCTGATTTTGTCGTTTATGCTGATGGTTGATATTTGAGAGACAGTAGAGGAGAAGCCTATGCTGGTTGTACTCTTTTTGGAATTGTTGAAGCTTCCTGGCTTCAAGGAATATTTTCCGCCCAAATGGCTGAATTGATTGCTCTTACAAGAGCATGATGTCCCTCTGATCAACTGAAGGTGATAATCTTTAATTATAGTCAGTACAGCTTTTGTGTCATTCATGACTTCAGAGAACTGTGGTCTCAGAGAGGGTCTATGGCATCTTCTGGATCTCTGATCCAGAATGGCGAACAAGTGAGCCTTCTTGACGCATTACAATTGCTTAAGCAAGTCGCAGTGGTCAAGTGCCTCAAGTCACAGTGGTCAAGTGCCCTGCACATTGTTCTGGAGATGATCATGTGACTTTGGACAATAGCTACACTGATGAGGTTGCAAAATACTATGCTCATGGTGTTTGTGCATTTAATGGTGAATTTACAAATGAGGAAATCGATGAGACTGGCTTTAACCTTTTGTTGCTAACAGCTTGTACTTGGGATGAAGCAAAGAGGCTTCAAGAGGAAGTGTCTAAGGAAAACAACAGAGTTGGATCAGAGCAGGTTGTGTCAAAAGAGATGATGACATTTGGGTCTTGATGGATGGAATACCAGTGTTGCCAAATAGTCTGTTACCACCTATGGCTAAACATTTCTATGGTCCAGCTCATATTGGCAGGGATGCTATGGTGAGGCTGTTCAGATAGACTTGGTTCAATCCTGAATTCAGATTGATGGCTGTAGTGTGTCACAGCTGCATTGTGTGTCAACAGAACAATATTGGGAAGGGAACTACAACTACATGTAGTCACATAGGAAGGTCAGGAGGTCCTTTTAAGAGGATGCAGCTAGACTTAATGGAGTTGCTTGTGTATAATGGGTTAGAGTATGTTTTGGTTGTTTTGTGCATCTTTTCCTGTTGAGTTGAGGTGTATCCAACTAGAAGAAACAATAGTCTCACTGTAGCTAAATTGATATTGAGGGAACTCATTCCACAATTTGGCTTCTCAGCATCTTTAGAATCGGATCAAGGAACTCATTTCAATAATCAGGTCCTGAGATTGTTGTGTGCAGCACTACAAATGGATCAGAGATTATATTGCAGCTATGGACCTGAGGCTTCAGGTCTTGTGAAGTAGGTGAATGGCACGTTGAAATCCAGATAGGCAAAAATATGTGCTTTGACATCTTTGAAATGGCCTGATGCTCTGCCTCTTCAGTTGTTGAGTCTTCAGAGTGTACCTGATCGAAAGACTGGACTTTCCCCCACAAAATCATTATGGAGAGGGCAATGAGGCTGCTAGTTATTCCTGCGAATGCACTTTTGAACATTACAGATGATATGGTCCAAGATTTTTGCAAAGGACTAGTTCACATAGTGCATTCTGTCTCATATCAGGTCAGAACAGTCACAGCCCCTCCGCACCCCGAACAGTGCCATGACCTCTGTCCCTGTGACTGGGTCTTGGTGAAGAAACACATCAGGAAGACGTGTCTAAAGACCCTTTGGCATGACCTTACCATGTAATCCTAGTTACAATGACTGCTTTGAAGTGTGGAGGTCTCCCCAAATGGATTCATGCTTACCATACTCGCAGAGTTTAATGTTCCCTTGATACGACAGTACCAATCCCCAAAGAACCTGTGGTGAGAGAAAGGCAACAGGAGCAGGTAAGTCAAGCTGTTGAGGACCAACCTAAGCATGAAGCAGCGCTTGATCAGTCTGAAAAGGGTCTTGAGCAAAGTACAATCAAAGCTGAAGCAGAAACAATTGAGTTTTGTCCTGTGGTGAACGACTCAAACTCAGAGTCAGATCCTGATGAAGGACCTAGTGCTGGAAGAAAGCAAGTGGAAGCTGTAGATCAATGGCCTAAAAGGAAAGAGAGAAAAAATGAGTTTAACTAGAGAGCCTCTACCACTGACGATTTCTGAAGAGACTGAGAATGCTGACCTAAGCGAAAGTGAAGACGAAGGTGTGGCAGTGAGAAGATCAAAAGGACTTGAGTGGACCTACCTACTTTGGAAATGATACAAAGTTCTAGGACTATTGGGATCAACATACAGGCTTGGCTGAACCTCCATGAACTGAACATTGTGGTCGAGCTGTATCTTGAATTTTCGTTGCTGTCAATAAATTTGGTCTGTGCAAACATTAGGAACATTTACATTGATTGGGATAGGGAACTGAGAAGTATACCGAGGCCCCAGTAGGAGAATTTGGTTGTCATTTAGAAGAACACGGTAAAGGGCTAAGGAAGTCTGATGAAGATTTATACCTTTATTTTTGAATGAACTTCGAACTCTTGTACTCTCTTTACTATTAGCATTGGTAAAATTAACGAAAAAATATTTTGCTGCTGTTTGCGCACTTGCTCGATGATAGATCTGATTCTGAAGACGTAATGGAGCCAAATTAGGGAAATAGAGGAAGATACATAATAGATGCTTTATTGCTTATTTTGATTAGTAGTGTTGCTAATAGGAACAGTTTTGCCTGCACCGGCTGTAGAAGTTATCTCCTAGCGTTTTCCAGCAAACTCTTAGCCCTAAAGACACTAATCTTTATTTGTTAGATACAAATATTACGCTTAGACACATCTAGAGGAGTTTATTCAGCAAATGTATATTTTAAGCTGCTATATGAATTAATTAATATGATAAATGTTGGGAACTGCTACGTTTGCCTGCAGTTACCTACTTCTGTGTTGGAAGGTGTCACATACCACATTCCGTTGACTTATGGATTTCTTGCAGTCATTTATTGAGCATATTTTGAGGGAAGATTTCAATATTATTTCTCAAATTATGATTTAGTGATGCCAGAAGTTCCTTTTGTTTAAACGTTTGACCAAGAATCTTACTTTAAAGGTGCCGAAATAGCAGGGAGATACTTTATATCATTGAAGCCTTTAGAAACTGCATATGCACACAGACACAGTCTGACCAGTTATATGACCGAGATAGAAAAGACAATTTTGAATTTAGTAGCAGATTGAAGGAGGGAATTGGAATACAGATCCAAAATAGATAAAGCTCTCAGAGCACAATATAAGTGGAATAAGGAAGAAATAGAACATCAAGTGCAAGGGGATTCACCAGCTTTAACTTTAGATTTGGCAACGCAGGGGGAAACTATGAAGACACATTGATCAGAGCTCTATACACCTGTTGTTCATAGGGAAGAGTGATTGTAAACACGTTTTTGATGTTTTTGAGACAAAAGAGTGAATTATTTTTGGATAGAAAGGATCCTGTGATTCCTAGAGTATATATTATCTGTAGACAATATGCATATTTTAAGATACCAAAAGGTTGGTATGGTATGTGTTATCTAGCTATAGTGTTTCCAAAGATCTGTCATGGGGATCATCTTGAAGATCCTATGCGGAAGATGAAAACTACAACTAAGCGATGAGCTAGTGGAGCGGGGATTGTGGGAGATATTTTTGGTGTGTTGATTCCATCTGTAGGAGTGATTCTGAACAACCAGAAGATTAGAAAGTTGTCTATAATAGTGGATAAGTTAGCTACCAGCCCTTCGAACTCATTGTTGTTGGTAAACACAGAGACGGTGGTGATAAGATCAATGAATTTACAAAATCGACTTGTGCTAAATTTATTGCATACAAGAGAGGGCGGATTCTGCTGAATGCTGAAGGTTCAGCAATGTTGTGCTTATATTCTGGATAAGAATAAGGATTTGTAGAAACATATCTGAAATATTTCAGGATTGACAAAGGATTTGAAGGAGTTGAAAGTGACAGGCGCCCGGGGAGGTATTGGAGAAGAATTTTCCGCTATAGGCAGATGGTTTGGGAACTTGAGAAGTGGAGTTGGAGGTTTTATTCTGAAGCCATTGTTGGCTATTGCGAAAGTTGCAATAGTTCTGTTAGTTAGACATAAGGTTTTCCAGAGAATGAAGATTCAGAAAGAAAGAAAGAGGAAGAGTGCAGAGGTTGAGATGGAAGACAATCAGTGTAAAAATGATGATGCTATGAAATGACTGGAGGAATCCAAAGGGAAGTTGATAAAGACAAGAGGGTTTTAGAGAGTCTCATTTGAGAAGAAGTAGGTTTGTGATGACTTAATATGTCATTAGAGGGGGTGGTTGTGAGAGCATAATTGAGCTGTGCCATCATGCTCCTTAGAATGTGAAATAAAGGGGTAATCAGCTTCCTATGTAATGTGTGTAAATGGCTTTTCATAAAAACGTGGTGCAGTGAAGTGTATACTAGCAAAGTGTACGTATGAGTAAAATCCTGTGAATATTTCATGTAAACCACATTTATTAATTATTCTGCAAGTATGTTTGTTATTTCCATAATTAATTTGTACTGATTATGTTTATGAGAAATGAGTGGAAAGTCACGTAAATCAAATGTCCATTTATGTCAAGGTTGCAAACATTGCCTCATCTCAAGGTTCCCTTGGACCCATGAGCGCGAAATGAGCTGATCCTTTATATGGATTGTGCCAGCCACCCACACTCTAACCTTGTGCACCAAGAAGTGAAGGCATAGCATTACACTTTGATTTTAAAACAGGAGAGAAATATACACCTGGGTAGTGGCTGAATTGCACAGTATGAAACCAGAAAACCTGGGATCAATCCTAGCCTCCCCGCTTGACTAAATTGTGGAAGCCTATAAAAATAGTTATTTGACTGTGCCTCCTTTGTCTTCATAATTGTATCTGAGAGAACCCTGAAGGATGTGATTTCAGGATGTGCTCTGTAAGAAAACATCTCTAGTGTTTTATTTATTAGACCATAATGTGGTTCCATGTATTAGAATCTAGGCTACATGGAAGTTGAACATGGCAACACCTATGCCTATTAGTTTACTAATGGATTTGTCATCAGGGTGGGGGTAAGTGTTTCTAACCTCATGTTCATTTTTACTAAGCGCCTCCCAATTCAGTGATATAATATGATCATTTTTTAATTTTGAAGAGACTATCATACATTTACGTGCCAAATATTTTCATGCATCAGCTCGTGCACGGGCTTTTAAAGCCAAGCCAGGCCTTTTGCTTGGCTCTAGTTCGGGTCTACCTAATAATTTGGTTGCTCCTCCCCTCTAGTGGTTCATAAATTAACAGGACACTTGTAAGGTGGGGCAACAAATATGCTAGCTCAATGTTGCTAGCATGTAGGGTATTTATGTGTGGGATATATCAATTTGTGTTTTGTTGATATTGATAACCCAACATAAAGAGTTAAATGTCCCTGCTTAAGGAAATTTGTCCAGCCAGAGAATGCATCTCTTGGATCTTAGTGGTCCCAGGGCAAAGAGAGAAGTGATTTTAGGGCATAAGGAAGACTGATCTCTTCTGGAGGCCCCAGTCTGAGATGGGTTTTACTCTGGGACTGAAGGAATGGATAGCATATATCTGGCATTAGGAACCAGAAGGCAAACTCCCAATGGATATCCTTTTGGTGAAGGATGGTGTTGGGCTACAAGACGTTAATTACAATCTTGGCTAATAGTAAATAGGCAGCCAAGTCAGTAAGGGCACCAGTGGGACCTCAGTTTCATGCCCAGGTGGTGGACTGTGCCACAGACTGAGCACATATCCTGGTTAACAGCTACATTCACCTAGACAGGGTACATGGAAGGCTTTACTGTTTAGTGAATTTAAAAAAGGATATAGCTAGAATAGATGCTCACACTAACCTCACATGATTATATCATTGTCTCACCACTTCACCTTTTGCTCTCATAGGACAAAGTGGGAAGGCTCCCAATGAAGCCACTTGGCAGGTGACATCAGGGAGGCAATCCCCTGTTACAGGGTGAGAGCACATATCCTGGTTAACAGCTACATTCACCTAGACAGGGTAAATGGAAGGCTTTACTGTTAAGTGAATTTAAAAAAGGATATAGCTAGAATAGATGCTCACACTAACCTCACATGATTATATCATTGTCTCACCACTTCACCTTTTGCTCTCGTAGGACAAAGTGGGAAGGCTCCCAATGAAGCTACTTGGCAGGTGACATCAGGGAGGCAATCCCCTGTTACAGGGTGAATGATGACTATGAGAGGCAGATGTTTATATGCTGCACAGCCTATATCTCCTACATTGAGTGGATGTATAATTTCTTATGTGAATATTGATAGCAGCACCCATGACGTTTTCCGGCATAGCAAGTGTAATGCATGGAAAATGATGCAGCAAGGTAAACAGTGCAGAGAGGGACTCTGTAGTGTTCTATGACGTGATGTTATGATATACTGTGTGCAATGTCCATGAAGTCACGGTATTCTCTATTAGAATGTGAGGAGTCACCTGACCGAGCAACGGCAGTTGAATGAGCAGTTGCCTGAACAAGATGCTCTTCCAGAGTGATTTCTATTGCAGTGAATAAACATATGTTTATCCTCATCACGGCTTGAGTAATTGCTACAATATGACTGGTGGTGAGCTGAAAGGTTAGAGACTGTGGGACCCACGTGGAAATTCATCAAAAGGGTAAGGTGTACTTGCCTCTTTAAATTGTGTGTTTTCAAACCTACTACTGCATCATACTGCATTGTCGGGAGTGTCTTCGGATTGCAGGGAAGTGATTAATTTTACTTGAAAGTAAAGGACATTGAAGCAGTTGTTGCACATGCATGACATTTTCTACTGCAAAGACATGTAGGGTAGCGTTGCATAGCAACACTAACATTTGCACGTATTGACGCAAGTGTTGCTGTACCACCACATGAAAGGCAGCAAAGGTAATAAGCACAAATGAGCGACAGTCTAGTTGATGCTTGACGCAGCATGTATTGCCACAAGCATTGGCGTACAACCATATTGAATAAAAAAAAGGGACAACCCATGGGTACCCATCGACAAGGGGTCAAGGTATTTGTAAAAGAAACACGGGTCCCTGAAGTGGACAATTTTACAAACCAATGCACCAAAGAGACACAATGGAGTCTATGTTAAATCTAATAATGGCTAATATTTTACATTTATTGAACATAAACAGAGATTATTGGGTAAAATCAACATAAAGTGAGAATGGAAATGACAACAAAATATAGTCTAGCACTTAGGCATTCCTCAGGTGACATGAAGAAATGTACAATAGTGAAGTCACAATTGTTAGATACCCATGGTCATATCAACATTATGAATGAACTGACTCCAGTCTGACTTTTTTAACATAGGCTCCACTGTGTCTCTATTGTGCATTGGTTTGCACAATTGTCCACTTGAGGGACCCGTGTTCCTTTTATAAATACCATACTGAGTGCGTCAATTCAACCAGCGGGAGTCCGCCTAGCTAATGTGTGACATAGCACGTATTGCTGCAGTCTTCGACATGCTGCCATTTTGGAATAATATTTTCCAAATAGCAAAATCAGCTAGCAGATGCATGGAGAAAGGTTTACATGCATAGCTGTGTGGAATGTGAAATTGACCCAGTGCTCTACGCATTATGGTGATACACACAACTGACATGTTCAACAAGTGAGGCCTTCATTAATGTGTGGTAAATTTACTTGTTTACTTTAAATTTTTAATTTGTGCAGTTGATTGCATGTTATGCTGATGTGCACACCTGCTTGTAAGGAGGAGTATATCTTTAGTTTTTGTGTGCATATTTGACATTAAAAAGAAAGGTATATTTGATTATGCATAGAACAGTGACGCTCACACCTGCTATTTAGAAGGAGAGCATCTTTATAGGTAGAACGTTGCACATTGTAATGATGCGCACACCTGTAATGTTGTGACATGCCAATGTTATTGGAAAAGCATTATTCATTATTTAAAAAAATACGCTAGCTGTTACACCCAAGGTACTAGCATTCAGCTGATGTTTTGTTTTAGTCACAGCATATGTGTACATTTTGAAGAAAGAGGGGGTATCCAGCTAGTTAGGTATCAATGTGACATTGATACATTATGCAGTTGGTTACACCACCATTTTTAGAGGTTCCTGGAAATCTGCCAATTTCATAGAAAAATTGGTATGATGCTTTTATAATGTACTTAGTGGCAAATGGGGCATCATGTTATCGTCTGGAGAGAAAGACATTTCTACTGCTTCGCTCACTGGGTTTCGAAAGAAGGTCTCTATATAAACGCCTTCCACCACTTGTAAATAATGAAGTTGAGGATGTGGATGAGTCCATGGAAACAGTTAAAAAAACTGGAATTAGGTTTGACATTCAACCCTCTCTTCAGTGGTGAAGATGTTGAGACGTACATTTCAATACTTTCAAGGCTGTTTGCTGATTGTCAGTTTGAAGCATTTACTGACCAATCAATCAGAGATCAATACATTTGCTAGTGCACAGATAAGTCCATACAACAGAAAGTACTCTCAATGGCCAATGCTTTTCTTGAGGAAACCATAAGAACAGCAAAAGTCCCCATTACGAAACTGGAAGATATATTGGCAAAAGCTATAGGGGTGGTGAAAACTAAAGAGGACAAGTCAAAATAACATGGGGTGACAGTAGGTTGTTTTTTCAACAACCAAACATATATTTTAGGTGTGGGAACCCAACCTATACGAAGAGTAACAAAGCATGCCCTGTGAAAAATGTGACGTGCAGGGTGTGCAATAAGACTGGCCATTTTGCTTGGGTGTGCCAAAGTAGTAAACAAAGTGGGAAGAATTTATTCAGAACAATGACATGAATGTGAATGGTGCTGATGTGAATAATGTTTCTGAAATTGAAGGTGACAAAGTAGACCAAATATAAGATGACCTTAGGGATGTGGTAATGGTGGTTATGGAGGGTTCAGTCGTAAGTGGCAATCTTGCCACGATTGTTGTCCCTAACACTGAAAAAGGTATTGGTGACAAGGGTATTAAACTGATAGTTGACCCTGGGGCCAGAATCACAATGATCACCCTAGAACTTTTCAAAGAAACATTGTGTATTAGGCCATTAGAACCACCGGACAGGTCGCCAATGTCATACAAAGGATGGAAGATTAAGCTTGCAGGGTACTTTGAGGACAGTTTGGAATTTAGGGGTAGGAAAATACTAGGAAAGATTTATGTGGCGATCAAAGGTCTATATTAGGTTGGTTCAGCAAAGATTGTTCCAAATGGTGCTGAGACCAGGTACCATGGGTCAAGTGTCAGTTGTTGAGTCAAGCAATTTCCCAGAACGACTTGTGAACCAATTTAATTCAGTTTTCAAAAGGCAGTTGGGCACTATCAAAAGATTCACTCACCAGATCAAAGTCAAGGATGGTATAATTCCAGTGAAACGTAAATTGAGAAGTGTGCCATTTAGTGTGAGAGAGAAATCAGAATAGGAACTGACAACTGTGTGAGAAGGAGATTATTGTTCCAATTGACTCCTCTTTACGGTTGTCACCTTTGGTTGTGGCACATAAGAAGAACGGTGACTTAGGAGTATGTGTAGATCTATGAAGCTTGAATAAGCATATTTGGATTTATTGGCATCCCCTCCCAAAGATCACTGGCCAAATGGTTTTCCAAACTTGATTTGGCAGCAGCCTATCATCAGGTTGATCTTGATCTATCTTCAAGACATCTTACAAATTTTGCATCACCTATAGGCATGTTTCAATATTGCAGGATGCCATTCAGGCTGGCGTTGTCGATGTTTTGATCTATGGAGCAAAGAGAAAAGAGCACGAAAATAGTTTAACAAAAGTGTTGTCCATAATGTAGATGAGAGGCGTGGCATTGAAAGTTGAAAAATATCAGTTTTTGAGAAATAAAGTACAATATTTAGGTCATGCAGTGTCTGAGCAGGGGGTGGAGCCAATGCCTGGACTAGGCAAAGCTATTATTGATACTTCACCAGTAGACAAGACTGGAATCAAGTCTTTTATTGGTCTTTCTGAATTGTATTTAATGTTCATATCAAACTATCTACCGAAGTAAAACCATTGAGCCACATGCTGAAGAAAAGAGCTACCTTTGTTTGGGGCAAAGCTTGTCAAGAGGCTTTTGAGGGGCTCATGTCTCAATTGGTGGGTTCAAGGGTTTTGAACCCTTTTGATCCAAGGGTGCAATATACTGTCACAGTGAAAGAAGCAGTTTTGGACTAGGAGCATGCTCACCCAAGTTAAAGATGGAGTAGAAAACACATTGGGATATGCTTCTAGAGTACTGAAGGAATCTTAGATACATTTTTCACTAATTGAAAAAGTTATTAGCCTTTTGGGGGGCCATTAGGACATTTCATCCATATATGTGGGGTGACTGATTTATCTTAAATAGTGATCACAGTCCACTAGCATCCATTCTTTCAGGATAAAGAATTAAAGACCACACATCACGTATCTCTAGGCTGTCCACTAAGTTGTTGCAACATGAATTTGAGGTCTTATATCTTCTTGCAAACAAAAATGTCAGACCAGATTACTTATCTAGATTTCCGGTCGAAGAAGTAGATATAGAAATAACTGAGAAAGAGGTGCAAGGGAACTGTTTTATAGAGTCTATTGTCTTAGAAAATGTGTGCTACTAGTGACGTCAAATGGAGGGACGAGCTGAACAAAGACGTATTTGAATTTTGTAAAGAAAGGGTGACCTAAAGAGAAGAATGTACACTATCAATTTTGAACGTTTGCGAAAGTTTCTACTGAATTGTCAGTGGAAGATGGTATTCTAATGTAAGGTGGGAACTTTGCAGCCCCGGACAGCTTGAACCAGAGAAATATGGGTGGTGCACATGAGGGCTATTGAGGCAAAATGCTCACTAAATGCAGGGTACGTGAAATATTTTGGTGGCCTAATATGTGCATACATATTGATGAGCAAGTAGGAGATTGTTTGTGTTTTGTAATAGTTGTGAAAGAGGTCTCAAAACTAGAAACCAACCTTTGCAACCTGTTGAGTGCCCTCCAAGTCATGGGGCAAAGTAGGCATTGCCCTTTTCAATTCATTACCATCTGCTTCTAGATTTGTTGTTGTCTTAATAGACTACTATTTAGAGTGGCCAGAGGTTTGTTTTAAAGGGGATCCCACATCATACAATGTCATTGATTTCTTGAAGGTTGTGTTCTTAAGGGAAGAGTTCCCATCATTTCTTGTTTCTGACAATGGTGTATAATTTGTCAGTGAAGAGTTCAAAGTGTTCCACCAACACAGAGGCATCATACATCTTAAAAGCTCACTTTATCACCCACAAGCAAATGGTTTAGTTGAGCGCGTGAAATGTGTGTTGGGTAACTGTTTTCAATTGTGTTGGGTAGATGTGTTAAACAAAATGTGGTACAGTCCATGTTATAGTTCTATCGCGCTACTCCTCATTCATCCACAAATGTTTCACCATTTGAATTATTGAGGCAGGAATCCATCCTTCAAAATCTGCCCCGGGTGGATATCACAATGGATAAAGCATAATATGTTGGGGAATACTGACATTGTGGTAACACAAAACATTCAAGGAGTTGAAGTCAATCAACAGAAATAATTTCACTCAAGAAAGAGTTCTTCTATGTCAACTGGAAGTAGGTGATAACAAACATGTTAAAGTTCCTATTCATAAAAAGAAAGGGCAGATGAAATATACCAACCCAATGTGGTTAAAGTCAATAAGTGAAATTGGGGGCGTGTTGGGAAGGTGGTAAAGTTTAAAACTGGCAGTTTAAATTTCACTGAGAATCCCACAACAGACCAAAAAGGTCTGATGACAGTATTCTTATGAATAACCTGAGGGTTTGACAACAGTGATTTGTGTATTTGCAGAAGCAGTCAACAATGGAGGCTGCCTATCAAGTATCGTTGAGTTGTCAAAGGTGAAATTCAAAAATGTTGGTCACATACATGTTTCTTCAGATATAGTATGTGGCTCTTGTCCTTGTATCTAAATATTGTGGATATATTGGGATTAGACAGGTAAAGTAGAAGATGAACCTATGTTTTGCGGTAATGTTTTATTATATAGCGGGAAAGGATAATGTAGTGTTCAATGCCATGATGTCATAAAGTACTGTGTTCCATGTCCTTGAGGTCATGATGTTCTGTATCAAAATGTGAGGGGTCACTTGTTTGAGAAACAGCAGTTGTCTCTGAGCAGTTGCCAGAACAAAATGCTATACCAAAGTGGTCTCTGTTGTAATGAATGCACCTATGTTTAGCCTCATCACGGCTTACAGAATTATTATAGACTCACTCCCTTCCATTTACCTGCGGCTACATTAACCTGAGCTCTTTGTGAATGGACAGTAACAGTGTACAGAATGGGGAACAGTATGTATGCATGCACACCAATATATACTGATTTGTTAAATGGTGCCAAAGTCATAAGCACACCCAAAAAACTAGTTCCTTGGGGAAAACTCCTAACAATGATGTAGTAGTTATTATATCTTCAAAAACAAGCAAACCATCCCTATTAAATTGACACAATCACCACTGGAGCAAAATCCTATAAGGACACCACAAAAACTCTGATTCACCTAAAATCATTTTATTTAATTCATATTTGTTTATGAAAATACATTATATGTGTTTTGGTTTTCTATAAATGATTCATTATCCCAAGGAAGTATCTCAATTAATTATAGGCTTTTCCATTGCCCAGACACTCAATTAACTCCTTATAGCAGCACTGAAAATATACTTTATCATTGCCCTCCCCACATAATTTACAGCTAACTTCTTTTCTTGACATTCTTCAAACCATGTTTACTAAAATGCTTTAGCGCCCATATGCTTCTAAAAAAATAAAATATGAAACAGAAATCTTGCCATTTCAACAGCCAACTGCAAATCATGTCATTGCTCAACTGTTAAATGCAGTACACTAGTAGGCCTTTCTGGAGGTTCCCTGCCTTTACGTCCTTCATGTTATCTGAAAGGTACAATGCAATAAATCACAAAAGGTTTGTGTTAGACTTGGCATCCTTGGTGTGGTCTCCCCTAACTTTTTGCCTCTGTTTCCCAGGTTGTTAATGTGTGCTGGACTCTGTTTTTGCTGTTTTTGTTACTCGGGGCACTTTACCACTGCTATCCAGTGCTACAGTGCAAGTGCGCCGATATAAAATGTGTATGTAATTGGATTTCCATGATTGGCATATTTGATTTACTGGAAAATCCCTAGTTCAGTGCACTAGAGGTGCCTAGGGCCTGTAAATCAAATGCTACTTGTGGTCCTGCAGCACTGGTTGTGCCACCCATATTAGTAGCCCTGTAAACATGGCTCAGACCTGCCACTGCAGTGTCTGTGTGTGCAGATTTTAACTGCCAATTCGACTTGGCAAGTGTACCCACTTTCCAGGCCTAAACCTTCCCTTTTCTTACATGTAAGATGCCCCTAAGGTAGGCCCTAGGTAGCCCCATGGGCAGGGTGCAGTGTATGTTGAAGGTAGGACATATACTAATGTGTTTTACATGTCCTGACAGTGAAATACTGGCAAATTCGTTCTTCACTGTTGCAAGGCCTATCTCTCTCATAGGTTAACATGGGGGCTGCCTTTAAAAATGATTAAAGTGTAGATTCCCTTTGGGAGCAGATAGACTTGTAGTAAAGTTGGTTTTGAGATTGTGTGTTTGAAAATGCCACTTTTAGAAAGTGAGCATTTTCTTGCTTAAACCATTCTGTGACTCTGCCTGTTTCTGGATTCCCTGTCTGGGTTAGTTTGACAGTGGCCTGTTTGCACCTCTCTCTAGAGAGTTACACAAAGGGAGCTGGGGTGTAGCCTGCATAACCTGATGAGCCATCTGTGCTAAGCGGGGGAGAGGAGTGGTCACTCACACCTGAAAGGGCTGTGCCTGCCCTCATACAATGCAGTCTCCAACCCACTGGTGTGTGTCTGGGGCTTGGCCTGGGCAAGGCATGATTTCACAAACAAGAGAGACATTCCTTTGAAGTAAGCCTACTTCAAAGGCCAAAATGGGTATAAGAAGAGCACCCAAAACCAGAGACTTTAGATCTCTTCTGGACATCAAGAGGAACCTCTGCCTGGAGAAGAGCTTAAGAGCTGAGGAGAAGTGCTGCCCTGCCTGTGACTGTGCTCTGTGGATCTATCCTGCAGTTGCTGCTTCTGCCTGTGCAATGGGGCAAAGACTGGACTTTGTTGTGCATTCCTGCTTGTGAAGACATCTCCAAGGGCTTGTTCTGAGTTTGCCTCCTGTTGTTGAAGTCTCAGGGCCATTAAAGAATTCTCCTGCCAGCAACTGATCTCTCTGCCGAGACTCGTGCCCTGCCAAGTGGTGCCTTATCCAGTTCCTGGGGCCATGGAAGGTAAAGCTGTCAGATCAAGACTGTAAATCCACGCATGGATGCGGCTAAAAAAACGATGCGCCGCCGGCTTTGCGGCAGAAATCAACGCTCCACTGGCATCGCGGCTGGAAGATCGACACACGTAGCTGGAGAAACGATGCGCAACATCTCCTGATGGAGGCTGATAACGTTGCAACCCACATATCGCGGTTTTGCTGATACCGTGAGGCAGGATTTTTGACGCAAACCTTGCTGGGAGTGGAATAATGACGCAAAGCCTGCCCGGACCCGAATGCTTGCCCGGATCAACGCATCGCTCTCCTGCGGAGAGGAAAAACGATGCACGCGACCCGACCAGAGGAGGAGAAATGAGGCACGGTCTCGCTTGCAGGTGAGTAATCGATGCATCGCTAGCCTTTTCTGACACACGCTCACCCATGCGTGTTGTTTTGACGATACCCAGGTACTTTTCAAAGCAAACAGTGTTTTTACTGTTTACAAAAGGATTTAAGACTCTTTTGGCTTTTAAAATTAATAACTTGACTTGTGTATGTTGGATATTTGTCATTTTGGTCTTGTTTATTTAGAGAAATATTTCCTATTTTTCTAAACCTGTGTTGTGTCCTTTTGTAGTGTTTTCACTGAGTTACAGTGTGTTTTGGAACAAATACTTTATACCTAGTCTCTGAAGTTAAGCCTGCCTGCTCGTGCCATGCTACAAAGGGGGTTAGCTGAGGGTTATTCTCCTTTACCCGTATTAGAGTGAGGGTCCTTGCTTGGACAGGGGGTAACCTGACTGCCAACCAAAGACTCCATTTCTAACAGTTTGTGAATCATAACATTGTTTTCTCATTCATCTGTAGTGCTTTTTCTACATATTTTTCCTCCCTTAATTTTATTTTAAATAAAACATCACAGTTGCTTCTTGCCATTTGATTCCGTGCAATTTCCAAAAAATAGAATAATTTACACTGGTATTTTATCTCATAACTGCGAAATGTATTTTACATTAAAAAATTTACACTTTGGCATATATATTGGTACTTCATATATTCATTTCATATATAAATAATGACAGGCAGTTGAGCTACATAGTGTTTTCTATGGGCCTCTTTAAAGCTCACAGTGCTTACAAAGGCTTAGGCATGCAGCAGCTTCTTTCATCCGTGACCTATGCATGAAGGTGCAGGTAATTCACCACTTACTGTTCCAAACAAATAGGTGAAACCTCTTTTCACCCTTTGGGCAAGGTAAGTGAGGGGCATCAAATACACCAGCTTTTGGTGGAGGATGTTGGCTTATAATGTCCTCCTGAACGGTGTTTGTATTACCCCTACATTTTTTTATAATATTTTCAGCCTGTGTTTGCAAAAATGTGTCATAGGAACTGAGACATGTTAAAGAACCACCCAATTGATCCCTAGATGTGATTTAAAACAACTCTTCAGATGTTCGTGAACACTGGGGCTGATTTAAAAAAATACTTTGGTAAACCCTTCAGGTCTAGCTCATGTTTTTAGTTACAACACAGAACTATTGACTTTGCCAAGTCACTGCCTGGGGGCACCGGGCCTGCAAGGAAAGAGCAGGGCAGCACATTGACCCTGCAAAGAGGGATGGGGTACACAGAGGGGCTGCACGTATTGGGGAATGGCAGCACAGTGATACAAAGATGGGATGCAGGAGGACTGGGGTGGCAAAAGAGGGTCTCAAGGGGTATGGGAGGACACTCAGATGGACACCAGAGACAGGGCTGGGATACAAGTGGGACAGGGCCACAAAATGCCCAAATGGTTGCAGTGGCATACATAGAGAGGTGATACATAAGAGCTGAAGAACACACATGGGGGCTACAAGGGTGAGCAAAGTTGCAGAACAAAATGATTGCTGGGTTGAAGGGACACACACAGGGGCACGAGAGGGGGAACAGGGAAGGACACATTTGCTCCAGAGGGGCTGAAGGCACAATTCTAGGGTGCTGAGAGTCAACAAGGGCACTGCAGGAGGTATGGAGCCTAGTACGGGGGTGGAACAGGACAGCACACTACAGGAAGGCAAGGGTACTCCCACCATAACATCAAAACCAAAACATCCACCATCACATGTTAATACACGCTACAATGTACCATTCACCCATTTCATATCCATACCACCACCATTATAGGCCAAAAGATCCACTGCCATACATCTACAGACTAGTCATTATGTGCTCACCCAGCTCGTCTCATATGCCAACACACTCAGCATCCTTCTCCAACACAACCACTGTCAGATGCCAAGAAACTCTCTATTACACATACATTCACCATCTGATGTCAACAGAAATAACTTTATAGGCACATAAACCCACCTGCATATGTCCTCAGAAGCACAATGAGATCATAATACATTCATCACCATACATCCACACAATCAGCAACATTCGTTAACACACCTACAATGATAGACCCATAAACCTACCATCATAAGTCCACACAACCAACATCATATATCAACATAGCCACCATTGTATGCCAAGACACTCACCATCATATTTCAATACCCTAGCGCAGGGGTCTTCAAACTGAGGGGACAGACCCCCCAGGGGGTCCTCACGCGATCATTGGGGATGCATGCTCTGGTCAAAGGAAGCATTATGGTGATAATAGGGCTTTGTTTTAAGTTGAAAAAAATGAGCAGCAGTGAACCCCTCTGCAATGGGCCATCACTTACATTTGTTGTCATTTATATCCAAGCTGGGAGTATGTATTAAAAGGGAAGGTAGTCCAAATACTCTTCAAGACCCCCACTTCTAAGACTCACACTGTGAATACTTGTACACATTAGCAATGCCTGCCTAACCAGAATAGTGTGTTTGGCATCATGTATTTGATTGCATTTTTAAAACAGTAACAGAATTTAACATAAATGTTTAAATAAGTGTACACATTTTTAAACATTGCCAATTTAATAGAATTGTGAAATATTTGCAAGGACCAGATTTATATTCACTGTGGGAATGGGTACAGTGTTGAAAAATGTGAAGTCCACTGCTCTAGTGTGACCACCTCACTCCAGTTCATTACCAACAGTTTCTCCAGTTCGGAACTCTTTACCTAAAAATCATTGATTTCAGCTGTTTCAGATGAATTAATTCAATGGAAGCAAAACAAGACTACAACACAGAGAATGCATTAGGCTATCGCACAGAAGTTCGGGACTGGAAACAATTACTCCACAGCATACCCATCATCATAACTCAAAACTCCCAACATGATACATACACACAAAACAATATACAAAGGGACATTTAAATGTCCACATAACCAACATCATAAACCAAAACATCAATCATCATACGCCAACACATTCAAAATCATACATCCACACAAACACTATGTGACAATACACCTACCCTCACATCATCAAACTAACCATTACATGCCAACCCACCCAACCTCATACATCCACATCATACAACAACGTGTACCATCATATGCCAACGTAACACAACCATCATCATACATCTAGACAACTTAAAATATGTCAACACACCCACAATCATACATCCCCAAAGCCAACATCATGCCATACTGAAGAGCAAAACAGTGAAAATACATAAAAAAGTTATATTGAAAGGAATTTAGGTTTGACTAATGTTAAAAGTGGTGTTGCCTTAACAAATAAAAAGTCATGCAATAAATGGTGTTAGCTTCACCACGTGTCAGAACCCCGCTGTGCTAAGTCAACATTAATTTGCACCCAAAAAGACAGTCTTTGTTATGTCATTCAACTTTTCTAACTGAAAGTAACACAACAGAATATGAAGCATCATTAAGCACTTTATATGTAAACACAACTACTATTATACATCCAAATGCCAACAAAAGAGGACCATAATATGCCAACATGGCCATTTTCATATACTTGTCTTTCCTCTTTCATATGGCAATGAACCCTCCATCATACAATCACCCACTCAACATCTTAAATGACATACTCACAGGTACATGTCTTAACCACAAATATAGGTTAAAACACAGAGGCATTTGTGTATCATTACCTAAGCACATACTCTCATTAACCTCCATCATTCCTGTAACAGCCATAAGCACCACACACACACACACATTGTTTGCACACTAAACAGTATACACTCACATGTCCCTTATCTGAAACCACACTGCCATATCCACATACCAACATCAACCAAGACATGTACGTACACCCTCCTTCAAATGACCACCATCCTGCAAACCACCTAGCCACCATCATAAGCAAAGAAGTTTAGCACTGTACATCAAAACCACATATTCATCATATGCCCACACACCAACCATCTCATGCTAATACTCCGACCATAATACATTCACACAACTAGCATTTACCAATGCTTTTCATAGTCACTCCAAGAATTGACTCACCCCACCATGCATCATTTCATTGTGCTATGACCATAATCAATGATTTTCAATTTAAGCTTTATCAGGTAATAACAGGGATGGCAGTCAAGTTTGACTTAGTGTGGCTGGTGAACATTTTTTTAAATTAATAAAAAAAATCACTTAAAAACTAAAGTTGAAAGGAAGTTATGGGAGACAAATATGTTAAAAGTGGATTAGAGATCAAACTAAAATGTTAAGATATTCAGATGTCAAGGTGCTAGCTTCACCTCTCAGCATCCCCATACGAAGTCAAGCTCAACTCCCACTTCCAGCTTGGATTATTCGGTACATCACACACCTTTTCATGCAAAAACCCATGCACTAGGCAATATAAAACACCAAGAAGGCATCATACACCAACACCTGCCCACCATATATTCCTTCACACAGTCAACCCACACACCATATCTGCATCCACCCAACTTCATATGACAGTACAGCCATAATCATACAGCTATCAACCCAACATAATATATGACCTTAAAAGCACTGTTATATTTGCACACCAGCATTATTTATGACCATACACCTCATCACAAAATCAATCACACAATCACATTCATAAGCTCACACTTACACCATGTAACCAACAGATCGGGTACTGCACCAACCTATACCCACAGACACACTTTTACATGCCAGCAAACCTACCTGCATACATCCAAGTACATAGTACATGCTCAAAACCCTAATACAGCAACAAACTTACCATAATACCAAAACTCAATAACTGTAATGCACCCATTTAGTCTCTATTAATTAAAGCCCTACAGTGTGACTGCAAGAACCTAGCCATACAATTATATATCCTTCTACTCACATACAAATACAATTAGCAATTTGCTCTAACACATCATGTTTCGAGCTTACTCAAGTAATAATAGAGTTAACAAAGCCGCCATTACATAACCACACAGCAAGAATTTTACAACACAAATAGCATCATAATCCAAACACACCATTGTATATAAATCTACCAACATACACCATCCCACTACCATTTAATGCCAACTATCATGCACCCACAAAGTCTCCATTTAATAATGCTCCATAGGGTTACTTCAAAACCATTCTCACATAATCATGAAACCTTTGCCACGGCTATATCACAATAAATGACTCTCTAAAATGTAATAACATAAGAGAGATAAATTAAGTTTGACTTAGTACAGTGGGGTGGGGGGCCACAGGATGAAGTTGGAACTTGATTCGGGAATTTCCTAACATTGTAAAAACGTTTGGGAGATTGGTGCTGCCAGTATGATTATGAAATTCATATTCCATAGGAAACCATAAAATAGTTTCTAACTAACAAGCGATATTCTATACTCACTTTAACTGAGTTTCCTGGACAAAAGTTAAGGCTGGCAGTCATTGGGGAGTGTCAACGTTATCTGAACTTTGGCTGCACACACACAGAGAATGCATTATATGATAGCATTTCAACAATGAACTACATTTGCCAGCAGGCAATTAACTTGAATTTTCTCTTGACAGATGATGGCTATCTTGGGTATCTGGGCACAACTTCCCATGTGGCCCATGGCTTCTATACTAGACAGTTGTGAAGCAACGTTGCTGCAGACATGACCATGCTAAATGCATATTGGATGTCCTTGTCAATACTCATTGCTTTCCTATATATTTGTATTGAAGAACATTTGTAATTTAGAGAAGTATTAAGAAAGGTATGTTGTAGATAGAAACACACTTTGAACTATTTTCTAGACATCTATACAAACATTTCTAAGGCTGTTAGGGTTGGTACATTTGCTAAAAGTTATCCTGTGACAGAGAGTCAAGTAGAAATTATAACTCATCTTCCATCAAGAGTGCAGAGAGTTGAAGCATGAGTTTTCTGGATTTACAAGAAATGATCCTCTGCTTCATAATTTTTCTGCCCTTAGTAATCAGATGTAAATATAGAAAATCACACTTTTATTTAGAAAAGTAGATGTTTTGCCTAATGCACAGCCCTCAAGATCAATTAAATTATACTTCCACATTTAATCTGTTAATAACTCAGATTAGATGGAGAGAAACATAAAGGACTGTGAAGTTAGTGGAAGGATATCTTGGCACAGATGATGAATCCTCCTATTACGTGTGAGGAGTTCATAGAGTTAGTGGTGCATATAGATTGTTTATCTCACCATTTTTCAGAAAAGAACATAGTAGAAGGTAGAAGGTAGAAGAAAACAGTGTTAACAAAACTCTTGAGCCAATCAATTTAGACTGCATAAGTGGGCTCCTATGTAAAAAAAGAGGGGGCAAGAAGATGTGTAAATGGTTGTGATGTGTTGTGGAACGGTCAGGGCATTTTCAACACTTCAGAAGTAAATCCATGATATTTAAGAATCAGATGTCTCTGACATTGCCCACCCAAAGCCGGTGGAAAACTAAATTACTTGAAAATGAAACAAGCTATTTGGTCAGTGAAGAATTTACGTGAGTTCACAGAAGGATAATGAATACAATGTAGATTACACTGTGATTTACATGATAGTTCCCATGACGGTGATTCTATAAGATGGCTAGGGGAAGCTGATTTCGATGCTGTTAGACTGAGGCTTCTTGAACTATTTTCTGGACATCTATAAAAATGTTTCTCAGAATGTGGGTTGGTACATTTGCTATAAGATGCCATTTGTCAGAACAGGATTCCCATGATGATTTTGTAAGAAGGTCAGGAGAAGCTGATTGTGATGCTTTTAGACTGGGGGGCTTTCGGAAATTATATGGATAATACATTTGTTTAATCCTTGCAGATTCCAGTAATCAAGAAAAATATACCTGAAATCAAGCCATTTGATTGGTTCTAATCCAGCCTTGGGTATTGCAAGGTTTCAGACATATGTGATTTCTTTAGTTTGTTTCAGAAATCATCCTAACATAATTCGATTTGATTTGATAGATTCTGCTCATATTATGGTAATATTTAGAATACCCTGGTTGACATTTCCTGATCCATATATTGATAGTGCTGCCAGGACAGATGAAATGAGTTTAGGCTATTGTCAGATTGGTTGCATGATTTCAAGTAGTTCCAGAGAAAACCACCCTTCTAAAGTACTTGCAGAGGTCATTGGATTGACAGCTATTGGATGTGCTATAGCTTTATTCCAATGATATGTAGAATTTAGCAATGTATTATCCCCATACAAAAGTTATGAATGCAGAATCAATTAAGAACCAGGTACCCAAATTCCTTGTATCTGAGTATATACACTTGCTGAATTAGTGACAGAATTTCCTACACAGTATCTGGATGAAAATTTGGATTACAGGTTTATTATGTCACTAGTATCATGCCTTGCCCCTTTTATTTTTCATTCGCTAAAAAGGTGTGAGCTGAGAACATACAAAGACTACAGAGCTTTCATGAAAATTATATTGAAGAATCATTACCCTTTACCATTATTGTCATAAATAAGATCAGAATAGTTAGAGCATTCACAAAGTTAGAGCTCAATAAAGCCTATCCTCTAGGCACGGTTTGAGAGGTTAATGAATGGAAGCAGCATTCCTTACTATAATTGGATTGTTTGAATACTTGGTCATGCCTTTTGGACTCTGCGGTGCTTATTTTATTCATTGAGAAGTTTTTTGGATGTGCTCTGTAGTGTCTATTTAGATGCTCTTGTGATGTCCTCTGACACATGAGAAACTCACACATGCCATGTTAAGGCTGTATTGCAAGGGTTAAGAGAGCATCACCTTTTGCTACAATAAATAAATGCCTTTTTCATGCCACTACTTTGGATTTTTGGGGAACATCATTACACCTGAAGGCATTAAGGTGGATGAAAAGAAAGTGACAGCAACTGTTTAACATCCTATACCAGCTTCAGTCAAGTCAGTTCAGAGCATTTGGGCTTTATTGATTTTATGGGAGGTTCATTCATTGTTTTTTAGAATTAGAAGATACAATATTAAATTAATAGTACGTAATTAGTGTTTGTTAGGTTAAAAGCATCAGGCAATTTGTTTATTGAAATAACATGTTCTATCCCCATTAGCAACAGCTCACTAATGAATACCCTTTCAGTGTGAGGTAGATACTTCTTATGCAATTCATCTTAAAAAATACAGACAATGGTCACTTTCTCCCAGTTACTTAATTTTCTAAGCACATTTCATTGGCAAAGGTAAATTAAATAACAATTGGCAATGTACTTTCTGTCCATTAAGGGCTTCTTTGAAGAATGGAAACATTATTTGATCAGCGCCAAACGCACCAAGCTATACTTATCACTGAAGGCTGCAGCTCCTGAAATCAGCCAGAGCATTTTACCTAGACAACTCAGATGAACTTCTTTCTCTGACTATGATTTTGTGATGAACTGTCAACCAGATCCCAAGAATGGGAAAGATGATGCTTTATCACAACACGCTCAAAGAGTGGATGAAAATCAGTTGACATAATTATTTTTTCTACAAAACGTCTTGTAAGATCATTCCCTTGTTCAAATTAGTATAGATTAATTTCTGAACAAAGTATGTGCAGAAAGCCCAACTATAGACAACAGAGCTGGTTAATAGAACACAAAAATGGTCATGAAAATGATGGCTTTTTCTATTGAGTGAAAGCTAGATGTTTACCATCAGATAATTTAGAACAATAGATTATGAACTGGTGTCATGATTCAAAGTTTGCGGGACATCCTGAAATTGATAAGACTGTAGCAGTGAAGAGATATTTATTGCTGGTTACGTTTATTTACTGATGTTAAATCAAAATGACCAATCCCTGCCAAATTAAGAGTCCCCATAGTATATCAGTGGGTTTATTGAGACCTTTGCCTGTTCCTTTTAGACCTTGTTATATGATGTTAATGATTTCTTTTGTATCGGTTGCCATCACTTACTATTGTGTGCATTATGAAACAACAATTATGTTACATGTAATCATGTGATACTTTCCTGGCTCACTCTTCTCTTTCTATTTCCATTTGTTTTTCCGTACTATTCTCTTTTTGCTCATATCCACATACTGACTCGCAAAATGTGAATGAGCATCGCATAAGACTGTTTGCGTGGCGCAAACTGCGATTTTCGCAGTTTGCACCATGCAAACGGCTTCCTACACCTGGCCCTCAGAGTCTCTGAAGCAATGTCCAAACTCAAAAAAATCAACTTGACTAAAGGATTTCTTTGTATTCTGGTGTAATCTCTTGCCAATAATAGTTTTGATAAACTTGCTCTATTTCCAGTCTCCTAATTCTCAGGAGAGTGCTTGTTACGGGAAATACGTCTTTCCTTAATGTCTGTTTAGCGGTATCTTGGATTCCCACTCAATAAATCATGCTATTTCTTATTGTCATAAATTATTTAAAAGACAGAGCTCTGTTTTGTTTCATTTAAGCGATTAATATTTCCTAAATGGAGTCACTTGCTTGAAAATTTCAGAAGAACCCAAACTGTTTTTTTTCACCTTTCCTATTTTCTCTCTTTTACAGGAAATATAGGATGGTCTACAAAAGATGGTAGAGGAGAACTGGGACTCTGCAGGAAACTGACAGGAGGGCGAGGATCATCGGAACTCGGCTGGAGGCTGTCCTGAGGACGAGAAATGCTGGAATTCGACTGGAAGCTGGTCAGAGAATGAGGAACATGGGACCTCGACTGGAGGCAGGCTGCAGAACAAGGAACTTGACTTGCACTGGAACTTGACTCGGAGAAGGCTGGAGGACAAGGAACTTGACTTGACTGGAAACCGATGAGCAGAGCAATCGGTTCGAAACCAAACAAGGCCTCAGACTCACAAGCATCCTTAAATAATCAAATGTGCCCATTTGCCTTTTGGCAGTTGATTGCTTGTTAAGGAAATAAGCAATTATCCTCCTGAATGTGGCACATGTTTAATGCAGATAACATTGTGAAGAGCACATATTTTGGCAGATACGGATGGCACAAGGTTAGCAGGTGTGATACAATGCTCATAATCAACAAACATTGGTTCTAATAAATGAGACATTTAACAAACATTGGTTATTGCATACTTGATATTCAAGGATGTAATGAACATATAAGCCTGAATGTTGCAAGCAACGGCATCTTACTGTAATCGAGCTCAGGGATGTGCTAGTGTACCCACAACACCCTGTTTTTCTGCACTCACAGCTTTAATTGACAGAATGCAAATCCACCAAATGAGCATGTTCCAAAGTGAAAAGTATTTAAAAGACTGAAGGATGGGACTGCACTAGTGACAGTGCATGTAATTATTGGTGTCCTCCTTATTTCTTTTGAAACATCTGCCTTTGTATTAGCTATGTGTGATATTTTGTTCACTCAGGCTACCATGACTACTACCTATTGTGCCTGTTTACACCCGATCAGGATAACTTTCAGATTAATTGATGTGATTTACTAATGTCCACTGATAAATGAACACCGGGATAATGGATGCTTTGGATGCAGTCTCTATGTTATGTCTTTTTAATGCATGTTTGAATTGCTGCTGGTATACAATTCTCACTTTAGGCCTGATTGAGATCTTGGTGAACAAGGGCACTGTGTCACAAATGTGACAATACCCCGTCCGCCACATTACGATTCCATTATGTCCTATGGAAATTGTAATTTGGTGGATGGAATAACCATCACGTTTGTGACAGAGTTAACCCATCTGCGAAGATCTTAAATCAGTCCCTTTGTCAGTCTTCAGATACAAAAGGGATTCTCTTCACATCTTTATACACTATTTGCTTTCAACTTACTATAATGAATTCAATTGCCATTGGGCCAATCCTTATGGGTCAATATAGACTTTCTTCTGCAGATTTGTTAGCCTTGTCTTTTAATCGGAATTCCACACGACTACAGCCTGTTTTAAATACTCCTTGCAGTAAGGGCTTGGGTAACTTTAATTTACCTATTTTTTTCATTTTTATACAAATTTGTATCAAATGGTGGTGCACTTTATCCTACTGATTCAATGTTGAATTGAACATTTAATTCAACACCTTTCACTACAGAAGGGTTTACTTGATGACCTTTCTGGCTCAGTAAATCTACTGTTTGAGGATCTTAGCATACTTTGTCCAGATGAAGGCCCCACCTGTAAATAAGTGAACATGGCTCGGAATAGCCACTTAACAATGTGTTGGCTGGACACTTAGGGGGTCATTCTGACCTTGGCGGTCCATGACCGCCATGGCGGAGTGCGGCGGAAGCACCGCCAACAGGCTGGCGGTGCTTCCTGGGCGATTCTGACGGCGGCGGGAAAGCCGCGGTCGGAAAAGGGGAGCACCGCCATGGGGATTCCGACCCCCTTCCCGCCAGCCTGACACCGCCAGAACCAGGATGGCGGGAACGGGTGCCGTGGGGCCCCTGGGGGCCCCTGCACTGCCCATGCCACTGGCATGGGCAGTGCAGGGGCCCACTAACAGGGCCCCACAAAGATTTTTCACTGTCTGCTGTGCAGACAGTGAAAATCGCGACGGGTGCCACTGCACCCGTCGCACCCCTTCAACTCCGCCGGCTCCATTCCGAGCAGGCTTCATTGTTGAAGGGGCTGTCCCGCTGGCCCGGCCGGCGGTCTTCTGGCGGTCGCCCGCCGGCCCAGCGGTAAAGCCGGAATGGCCGCCGTCGTCTTTTGACCGCGGAGCGGTCTTTCGGCGGGAACCGCTTGGCGGGCGGCGACCGCCGACCGCCGCGGTCAGAATGACCGCCTTAATGTACCATATATGAACCCAAATTTAACAATGGATCATTGTATCAAAGTAATCTGTGAAACCAGCCAACATTCCATTTGTCTTTCACTAGTCAGCAATGCACTTCTTACATTCAATGTCACATTTCACTAGCCTGGTACCATCACATGGAACACCAATATGTTTTTCTAATGTTCATGGAAGTCAAATAAAATTGGAAGAACTAGGTTCTACATTTAACTTTGGTTCTATCTTTCTGATTACATGTTTACCCAGATTCCCAGGAATATCGCTCATCCCTTGTTTGTGTTCTTGTTTAATTATTGCCAGGCAGAGGAAGAGACTATCTCAGTCTATAATGCCTCTGTGTTTTCAAACCCATATGCACTATAAATACTCTGGCCTACTAGAATGGAAATATCTGAATACACACTGTCTCACTTGTTGCAATCATTTCTCACAGACGTTTTCACCATTTTGATAATTTAGATAACAGTGAGCTTATACTGGGATTAGCTTTTATCAGATCTATTTAAATTGTGTGAAACAATCATTCTTAGGGGAAAACGGATTTTGACAGTGGCTGGTCTATATAAAAGGTTGTTTTATTTGCAAACATAGCTCACTATAATATATCCTTTGGCTGAGCTGTACATGCTACGAATGCCCATAACACTGTATTAACAAATTAACTTTAAGCCATCACTCAACCCTTAACATTGCCCTCCCCTTAATGTTTAACTTCCGTCCTCTATATTAACCTCAGCACCTTATTGCTTGTACCCTGATTACTCCCACTTCTTTAGAACAAATCTGTCAACTTCCTTTCTATCCTGCCCACATCTAGCCCAGACCGTCTCCGTTTTCCTCATTGTTGTTTTCTTTCCTCCTTTTTCTCTGTATTTAAACCTTCTTTGCTCCCTCCCTAAGTTAACCTGAACTCCCTTTTCTGTCACCAGAAAAGCACACTAAAGAGGTGCTCCTTCTATCCTCCCTTTCATTTGGCAGCCATCTGTCCCCACGAGGTCTCCAATTCATCCATCACATTTATCAAATACGCCCTGTTTCCAAGAAGGTAGAATTGTACCCCATCTTGCCTGAACAATATCCACCATTTGTACTAATGGTCTCATGCTAAACTAGCTTCACATTCCTGGACTTACAAAAAACTGAAATCTCTCTGTTAACTTCCTTGCACACCTTATTTATGGCTACCTGCTTGCAAGCCTCTTGGTAGAAACTGGGTCTAAAATATGTCTTTGCACTCCCATTTAGCATGCACAGCCTTCAAGTTCTTTTTATTGTCTTCAACAGCTCTAGCCCAGTTAGCCGTACATGGTTTTTCTCTTCTAGATGAATCAATATCACTTAATTCCACAAGCCCTTTCACTTAGCTCCAAAAGCTTAAGTATCCTTGAGCCTGCTTTAAGACTCCTACTCCATGACACACCCTGATGCTTTCTTGTCATTCAAACTCATCTACTGGCCATAAGATGGCATTTGTGCATGCTCTTCTGCCCACTTCACAATGGAGAGGCCTCAATTCCAGATAATCTTCTTCTGCCCCCCACCACCTCTCTGTTCTGTTAAGAGACAAGGCAACCTGTTGTCAATACCCTCTTCTTCTCAGTCACTTTGACTACACATAGCCCCAGACCTTTGGTTTGCCAACTTCCACCTGGCCAAACTCTTCAGTCTCTCCTCAACCTATCCTAGTCCAAGACATTCAGTCATCAACTATGTACTACATTAGCATATCCCATACCCTGGTAGAGGCTAATCCCCTCCGTTTGTCCCCCTCAGCACTGCTAACACTTGCGTGCCTGTCACCACCTTCCATACTCATGCCTGAAATAATGCCTTGTCTCTACACCCCTCAATTCCACATATTTCTGTATGCTACCGTTGGTCAAATATCTTTCCTGCTTGATGTCCCCAAATAAATAAATAAACATGCATTTCCTTTCCCTTCTGGCCCTTTGTACTCTTAAGCACTCAAACCCATAGGCTGTTCCTTCCTAGGTTGTACCTCATCATTTATATCTTTGGAATATCTTTGGAATTGCTTGACCCCACCACCTCTGACACCAAAGAACACAATAGGGAAATCGCTCTGAAATACTCCCCTTTCTAGGTATATGTGCATGCAGCTCTTGTCGGATCCATAATATTTCCCAGAATGGACACTTTAATGGCTTTCCTCCATCTCTTTTCATCGCGCTCTCTAACCCACCCCTTCCTAATAAACCTAAAAAATTCACAATTAGATTCACAAACCCAAAAGCATTTTCAATACAATTCTACCCAACCAGCTCCCCAGATATAGTTACTACCAACAACAGTTTTTGAACCATTTCCATTACAAAGTTCACAATGCCTTGTTTTCATGCTGTCATTTTTATGCACATCTCTTCTCTTGTTCAGCTGCTGACAACCTCCTGCTCTGCCTAGTAAAACTCATATCTGGTTTACTCAACCTGTATGCCTTCAGCAAGCATTAAGGCTCCAAGGCCCATATTTATACTTTTTTAGCACTGCATTTGCGCCGCAATTGTATTTTGTACGTTTGCACCGCTTTTGCATCAAAAAATGACGCAAATGTGGCGCTAAAAAGTATAAATATGGGCCTCAGTGTCTTAGACGCTCCACCTCTTTCAGTAATTTGTCCCTTCTTATCTCTGCCAACCGACTGAATTATGACCACTGAAACTGAGATGTGCATCAGCAATGCCATTTTCCATACCTGGTATGTTCTTAAGCCAGAAACAATGTTCTAGTGCAGGCACCCCAACACTAGGTCTATGAGTAGTCTCAGAACACTACAATCCATGCCCATTACCCATTCTGTGCCTTTTTATGGTCAAAGTCACTTTCCTGCTTTCAAGTCTCAATTTCACTGCTAATAACACTGGAAGGTTCTCCCAAAAGCAATGCTGTGGTTGCACTTCTTCCGGTCCTCCAGCCACCTTTCCATGCACCAGTGCCCTTTCCAGTAAAGCCCAAAACCACATGCCCATGTAAGAGAAAATATCCCGTACCCCTAACCATCCAGGTGAATGGGTCAGACTGTAGTTGTGGCATGGTAACTGCCAAGAAATCTGCTCCAAGTCAACCTGTCTTAGCTGATTCATTCTGATAGCCTGATCCTGTGGTGAGATTTCAAGCCTTGAGCCTGAAAAATGCTCTGCCCAGTGTCACTACTTTATACGATACATTCACGTGAGAAAAACCCTGCTGGATTTTCCTGTGTTTACATCTTCTCTTCCATACCACCACATGCAATAGGTCTCTCAATGTCTCTAGCGTGTCTAATGGTAATCTTGACACCATGGTCATTGAATTCAGTTCAGTGCCCAAAAATGTGATCCTTGTAGTTAGTCATAAGAGGCTATTGAAGGGTTAAAATGCCACACATGTGACAGGGCAGCCCTTGTTGATAATTATCAGGCCCTCAAAATAAAACCTGGAATGGGCAAATCATTACTGTGAACCTATAGTAACCAGAGTGCCAAATTCATATCTGCTTTGCCCATTTCAGTTGTCAAAACTCAATTTAGACACTCAACAATCAATAAGCTTAATGTAGTCATTTATGAACCCACCTTCTGGCCAAGACAAATTAATTTCCCCTTTGCCTTCTTAGGGACTATGGGGGTCATTATGACCCTGCAGTCACTAGACCGCCAGGGTCACGGTCAGACCCCTGCCAAAGTGGAGGTCCGCCGCGACATTATGACTGCGGCAAAGCCGCCACGGTCCAACCTCTGAAACCGCCAGGCTGCCGCCAGCCTGCAGCCTGGCGGTCCCATGCAGTGCTGCCCTGGTGATTACAAGTTTCCATCCGCCAGCCTTTCCATGGCGGTAAACACTGCCATGGAAAGGCAGGCGGAATGGGGAACATGGAGGGCCCCTGGGGGTCCTTGCACTGCCCATCCACTTGGCATGGGCAGTGCAGGGGTCTCCATGCATAGCCCCATCGCAAATTTAATTGCCCGAATTACGGGCAGTGGAATGCTTGGCAGGTGCTGCTGCACCCGTTGCAGAGCCAGCAGGGTTTAGGCCTCCCATGTGGCATTATGGCGGTATGGCGTTCTGCCTGCCAATGTCATAATGAGGGCCTGTATCCTGAGGTAATATGATAAGATCCTGTATTCAAGTCTATTTGAACAGGCTTGCCATAAGTCCTGCTTGAAATACTTTGATGAACTTAGTCTGTACTATGTCTATCATTTCCTTAACCAACCTTAAATTCCTAGTGCAGCAGTTGTGCCATATCCCATGGCACTGTATTCTGAATCCTGTAATAAATCATTCCTTCAAGCTTCATGCCACCTCTCATGATTTCACCATAGACAGAAGGACATTGCCTTCAATTTAGCTGGAATAATGGTGTTATCCAGTGCACAAAAGATGATGGAAGGACTGCTTGTGCTTGTAATAAGTTGAACCACTGACAATCACTCAGGGTAGCATCCTAAACCCATTGGTCTTTTGTGACCCCCATTCCACCTCAGATTGGACCCAGCCAGATACAAGGCAGCCTTGGTCTGCTCCAATAGGAACAGTCCAGCTTAAATTGCCAAGCCAGGTCCTCTGAACCAGAACGGAAGGAACACATCAACCCAAAGCTGAAGCATTGTAGTAAGGGGTGTTTCCTATTACAGTGTGAGCATTCAAACGTTCACAGTGATTGCTAACACATTCTCTTGCTGAAGTTTCCAAATTTTCCCCTTTTTGGCCTCTCTTTCTACTGCCCTCCTGGAGGGTGTGCAGCAATTGTAATCCACTTGCCGTGTGCATCACAGGTACTGACCTGGTTAAAGTCACCCACTGGAGCCAAGGCTCATTTTTTACACCATCCCCCCCGCCCCGATTTTGATGGGTCCATTACTCTCCTAGCCTTGAATTCTTTGCTATGTATCTGCCATCCCAGTCCTCCAAGATGGATATTGGTATTCAAAGTTTTTGAAAAGAGGTACTCTGCTCTCAAGATACTTTGCACAGAAACTACTGGTGTGGTAGTCACTACTGCTGTCCTTGTCTCAATATTAATAGGCACCCTCAGGCTTTTAGCCAGCTTCTTTTCCTTATCCTTTGACTGCCCGAAGGTACGCAGGTCCCCGTGAAAAACTTGAGTCTGTCAATATATTTACAAGCTCTTACTTTCTCTTTCATACTCTTCAAATGATTACCTCAATGATACAGCTATGCCCATGTAGGGCAGCTTTAACCTTGTGCCAACTTGGACCCCTGCCTGTCACGATCTACCCTTCGCTTACTACCTTTGTCAGCTGGAACTGAAGGGCGACCTTGATTCTTGCAGGTCTTGCTCTGGCCAAGGTAAGGGTGACCCTTTCCGGTGGCCAAGGTAAGGGCGACCCTTTCCAGTAGCCATGGTGCTGCTGACAATGGTACGTCAAAACAGCCTGTGCCCTCCAGAAGAAGTCGCAGAGGAAAAACCCCTAAGGGAAATAAGGTAAAAAACCTCTATGACAGGAACTCCCTGGAACAGAAGAAAAGGACATGTGAAAAAATATCAGACTTCCAAAGTCAAGAAAAATAACTGGAAGAAAGCAGGAGCAAACAGGAACAAAAACTGGAATTGGAGAAAAAACCAGCCGGAGCGTGATAACCACCAGAGGAAGTATTGCAGCGCAAGGAGAACAAGAATCTAACCCCTTAAATACCCCTGAGCAGGAAGTGGCATGCAGGAAAAAGCAAGAACGCCATTTTAGATTGGGAAAGGACCATAGAACAAGGTTGAAGAAGACCCCATATTTGAAAGGGAACCAGATGCATGCAGGGAAAAAGAAAAGAAGAAAGGCATGCTGGAGAAAGAGAATATGGCCCCACTAGGAAAAAAGAAAAAAAGAAAAGGAAAGAAAAAGAAAGAAAAAGGAAGAAGAAAAGAGCCCTAGAACAGGGCACCAGGTAGGTAAGGGGTCAGGCGCAAACACCTAGTACCAAGACCCATGCCATGCGCCAAACTCAGCAAAGCCCGATGCCCAACCCTGGTCCTCGGACCTCGCTGTGGGCAAAAAAATGAGCTGCGGCTGAAAAAAGGGAGCCACTGCAAGCCCTGCGGCTGGAAAAATGGAACGCTACTCCCCGTGGCATGACAGAAGGTTCCCTCTCCGGAGGCCCGGGTTTGTCCGGATAGAGATGGAAAAAACGACGGACCAGAAGAGGAGTATGAACAGTAGAGGCATCGTCCCAAGAACATTTGCGAAGAGGATAACCCTTCCAGTGAGTGAGAAATTGGAGACGTTTTCGGAATACACGAAAGTTACATATTTCCTGAACCACATATTCGGGCACATCATCCACCAACAGAGGAAGGGGACAGGCAAATTGTCTTTGAAAAGGATCAGGCATATAGGGCTTCAGCTGAGACACATGAAACCCAGGATGTATCTTCCAAGGTCGAGGTAAATGAAGACAAAATTATATTGGATTGACTTTTTGAAGAATCAGGAATGGTCCGTATTAATGGGGTTTGAACTTATTTTGTGACAGATGGAGGGGCAGAAATTTAGAAGAAAGCCAGAACTTGTCTCTGACTTGATAAGATGGGGCATCACATCGTCTCTTATCATCCATCTTTTTCATTAGTTGTTTGGTAGCTAGAAGATTGGAATGTACAATACGTTGGATACTACGTAGTCGTTGAGTAAATGATGTGATTGCAGGAAGTGTAGATGATGCCTTGATGATAGCAGGAAAGGATTTAGGATGAAAACAATAAGTGCAAAAGAAAGGAGTGAACTTTGAAGCACTATGTACTGCGTTGTTATATGGGAACCCGGCAAATGCTAAGTACATAGACCAGTTACTTTGGGTAGCATTGCAAAAACAGTGTAAATATTGTTCAAGTCCTTGGTTCAGGCGTTCCGTTTGTCTATTTGTTTGTGGATGATAACCGGATGATAAGGCCACATGGATGTGTAGTATTTTGCAAAAATGTTTCCAAAAGCGTGAAATATATTTGGGGCCACGGTCTGAGATAATGACTTGAGGGAGACCTTGTAGGCAAAAAATCTCCAGTATAAAGATTTGATTCAATTATTTTGCAGTGGGTAGTTTCTTTACTGCAGTAAAATGAGCCATCTTAGTAAAGGAATCAACGGCCACCATTATACCTCGATTTCCTGCTGAGGGAGGAAAGGAACACACTAAATCGGTTGATACGTTATGCCAAGGGGGTGGTGGAACGGGTAAAGGTCGAAGCAATCCTCCTGGTTTGGTATGTGGTATTTTAGTTTGAGCATAGATGGGACAAGAAGTCACATAACTGTCTTTCTTTTCTTCACTGTAGGCCACCAAAAGGAGAGAAGGAGTAGTTCTTGTGTGGCTTTGATACTGCAATGACCGGCAATAGGAGAATCGTGACACATTTGTAGTGCTTTGGTTTGGACTATCTTTGAAGGGAGGAACAATGCATCCTTATGATAGTAATACTCCTTAACCTTGTGTAAATTTGGATGTAGATTTTTCATTTCAAGTTCAGAGAGGGTTGAATACTCAGACCGTACTTTATCAAGAAAGGACTGACTAGGCCAATAATTCTATCTGGTTCAATGAGGTTTTGTGTAGGAGGATCGATACTTTCAGGATAGCGTTGTGATAAGGCATCTTCCAGATTATTTTGAGAACCCAGCATATAGGTTGTATAGAAGTCAAACTGACTGAAAAAGAAGGCCCATCGGGGTTGGCGACTGTTCCGACATTGGACATTTCATAGGCACTGTAAATTTCGATGGTCTGTTCTTACTTCAAATGTTTCCATTGAACCCATAAGGAATTGTCTTCATTCACTACAAGCTGTCTTTAACGCAAGCAGTTCTCATTCCAAGACAGAGTAATTATGCTCTGAATCAGATAGTGCATGAGACAGACAAAAAATCGGGTGTTCTAATCCATCATCGCTTTGCCTATGTAGTAATGCAGCCCCTACTGCTCTCTCTGAAGCATCAGTGACTACTATAAATTGCTTGGTGGTATCAGGATGCCGTAATATAGGAGCTTGTGTGAAGGCATGCTTTAGGCTTTGAAATGCTGTTTCAGCAACTTCTGTCCAACAAAAGCTGTTCCGTAAATTCTCTTTTTTAAGAGTTCGTGTGATATGACTAGTTTGTTGGGGGAAATCTGTGATGAATTGACAATAGAAATTGGCCAGTCCTAAAAAAACACTGGGTTTCTTTGATAGAAGAGGGGGATAGCCAATCTAGCATGGCTTGAACCTTGTCTGGGCCCATTGCAATACCAACTTGGCTAATATGATACCTTAAATATTTTACCTCAGTTTTGTCGAATTCACATTTTTCTGGTTTGCAAAGTAGTTGGTGTTGCCAGAGTCTTTCTAGAACTTGAAGTACATGCATAGTATGATGTCCCGGATGACTGGAGTATATTAAGATATCATCTAGGTATATAACTGCTGTTTGATGTAAAAGGTCAGAAAACACATAGGGGGTCATTCTGATTTGGCGGGCGGCAGAGGCCGCCCGCCAAAGTCCCGCCGGCAGAATACCGCTGCACGGTCAAAAGACCGCCGCGGTAATTCTGAGTTTCCCGCTGGGCTGGTGGGCGACCGCCAGAAGGCTGCCCGCCAGCCCAGCGGGAAACCCCCTTCCATGAGGATGCCGGCTCCGAATGGAGCTGGCGGAGTGGAAGGGGTGCGACGGGTGCAATTGCACCCGTCGCGATTTTCAGTGTCTGCGTGGCAGACACTGAAAATCTTGGTGGGGCCCTGTTAGGGGGCCCCACGACACCCGTTACCGCCAACCAGGTTCTGGCGGTCAAAACCGCCAGAACAAGGCTGGCGGTAAGGGGGTCGGAATCCCCATGGCGGCGCTGCTTGCAGCGCCGCCATGGAGGATTCCCTTGGGCAGCGGGAAACCGGCGGTACACCGCCGGTTTCCCGTATCTGACCGCGGCTGTACTGCCGCGGTCAGAATGCCATGGGAGCACCGCCAGCCTGTTGGCGGTGCTCCCGCGGTCCATGACCGCCAGGGTCAGAATGACCCCCATAGTCCATAAATCTTTGAAAAATAGAAGGAGCGTTGGTTAAGCCAAAGGCCATTACACGATATACATAATGACCAAAAGGGGTGCGAAATGTGGTTTTCTATTCATCACCTTCCTTTATTCTTAGAAGGTTGTAGGCTCACCTAAGATCTAACTTAGTAAATGTCTTTGCCCCTCTCACTGCTTCCAGAATATCTTTTATAAGGGGCAGAGGATACCAGTCCTTTATGGAGATATTGTTGAGTCCACGAAAGTCTATGCAGGGGCATAGATCCATCGTCTTCTTAGGCACAAAAAAGAAGGGAGCCCCAGCAGGTGAAGAAGGGGGTGCAATCAGGCCGCTCTGTACATTTTCTTCTAAATATTCCTTGAGTATCTTCTTGTGCTCAGTAAGTGAGTATATTTCCCAAAGGGTACAACAGCACCAGATTCCAAGGGAATGGCACAGTCATATTCTCTATGTGGTAGTAGCACTGGTCTTTCGGGTTTCTGAAATATGTCAGCATATTCCATGTAATGACTGGGTACCCCTTGAATAGAGTTGACAGAACAACCCACTTCTTGTGGTGTTAATAGCATTCTCTTTGGTGACCAGTATGTTCCTGATGAAAAGCAGTGGTGTTGACAAAATTGGGAAGAGAGTGAAATAGTTCTGATTTCTCAATTGATGTAGGGATTATGCCGTGTTAACCAGGGTATACCTAGGATGATTGTGTGATTTGGTGAGGAAATCAGATCCAAGGAAACATATTCCTGATGTTTTCCAAAATGTAAACATAGGGTAGTAGTAATGTTAAAGACAGGTCTAGAAGCTAGAAGGATCCATCAACTGTATGAACCTGCTCTGGAATGTCCTTAGGTATTCGAGGAATTTTCTTTTCCATAGCCCATGTCTCATCAAGTTATATTCCACTGGCTACACAGTCTAACAATGCCAATGCCCTCTCTTCCCGACTGTCAGGTAACTGCAGTGTAATAGGCAAAATAAAGAGGGACATTATTTCTTCTTTGGAAGAACAAATAGAAGGCATCTCAGAGAATCCCGTCCCCTCCCTTCTCACAAAGGACGGGAGTTGGTGTTTCCCGAAGACTTTGAAGGACAAATGGGACATGTACGAATCAAATGACCAGAAGCCCCACAGTAAGACACAGTCCTTTTCATTGTCTGGTTTCACGTTCACTAGCTGTTAAGGGGCCACAAGCTCTGTCTATTTGCATAGGTTCCTCCTTGGTAGCTCCTCTAGACTCAGGTTGAGTCTTTTTGGACCGGTGTATGATGGTACATGAGGTTCATGAGGTGGTCCACGACTCTTTCTCTTCTCCGTCCTACGTTCATTAAGGTGATATTCTATGGAGAGCGTTAAGTCTATTAAACTCTTTAGGTCTTCCACTCTGGCAGAATGTACTTCTTCGTCCTTTATTTCATTCCGAAGACCCCTGTGAAAAAGGGTAACATGGGTAGGTTCTACCCAAGTAGACTCTGCTGCCAATTGTCTGAAGCGTGTGATATATTGTGAGACATCCTGATTACCATCCTGGATGTCACATAAGGCTTCCTCAGTGAAAGACTCGAGTCCAGGACTTTAAAATATTTGCTTAAAGGTTGTAACAAAGGCCGAACAGTCAGATAATCTGGAATCATTTGTAGCTACCAAAGGAGTCACCCAAGCTAAGGCCGGACCTGACAGGGTACTGATTAAATATTCTAATTTAGTCTTATCTTGCACAAATTGTGAAGGTCGAAACACAAAATAGACTGTCAGGGCATCAAGGAATTCATGTAATTTGTTGGGATCCCCTGAAAAGCGGGATGTGGTAGCAGAAACGGTGGGGACGTCTGCTGTTCGGGAGACCAAAGCTTGTCGTAAAGCCACATTTTCAGTTCATAACTGTTGCAGTTCCTGGCCTTGTTGGATGGTCAGGAGTAGCGATTGGTTCGTTTCTTCAGCAGCAGTTGTAGTGTCCTCCATAATGCTTGACAATAACTGGGTTTTAGGGCGCTACAATCTGTCATGATCTCCCATCCTGGGAGAAAGAGAATATGGCCCCACTAGGAAAAAAGAAGAAAAGAAAAGGAAAGAAAAAGGAAGAAGGAAGAAGAAAAGAGCCCTAGAACAAGGCACCAGGTAAGTGAGGGGTCGGGGGTGCAAACACCTAGTGCCAAGACCCACTCTGTGTGCCGAATGGAGCAAGGCCCGATGCCCAACCCTGGGCCTCGGACCTCGCCACTGGCAATAACGCAAGCTGCGGCTGGGAAAAGAAGCCTCAGCGAGCCCCGTGGCCGAAAAAACGGACTGCGGCTCCAACCTCTGTCTGAACTGAGTCCTCTGCCCAGACCACTGGAGCCTGTGGCATGACACTGTTTGTCAATCACTTCCTGGGTCATCAGGCATGCTCTTCTTACCTACTTTTCCTGTGCTACTCTGGCTACTCTTTACCTGGACTTTTGGAACCCCTTAAACATCACACTCTCAGTGGTTCAGCTTCGTCACCTGCCTCTTTTGTCAATAGACATCGCCTTTCACTGCTCACTGCTCATTGCTCTTGAATCTCTTCCCTTCTCACCAGTCCCCTTCTTACCAGAGACACTTGTACCTTGCGGCTACCAGCTCCTTGCAGCCTCTTTTCAACCTCCTCTCTCCCTTTCTGACACCCTTGTTTGCTACAGTTGCCTTTTTTACCTCTGATGCACCTCATTATCCCCTTTATCTACTGTATACTTCCTGTCCTGCCATTCTTCTCAATATGCCCTCTCTCATCTGTTGGTGAACTACCACTATTGAGACAGAAAACTGTTCACCATCTTCTTCCTCATATTTATCTGTCCCCTCATTTTCTGAATGTCTCCTGTTCTCTGAGGCAGACTTGTTTAATTCTTTCAGACCATCCATCTCCACCACAATAGAAAGCTGCTTCCATCCCAAGGTCCTTGATCTGTGCTGTGTTCTGCCTCCATGAAGGCCGTCTCTTTCTACCAGTATTATTGGATGAATGAATAAATTTATGGTATGATTACTCAAAACAAATACAAATACAAATTAGTGAATCAATGCTGCAAGTCTTGAGAAAAAATAAGCAATCAGAAATTGTTAAAATGGTGGGTTCAATTAAAATCTCGAATAATAAAAAATTGCCAGTGTGTTTGTCCGTTCATAAAGATAATTCTGTTCATTTGTAAAGGTATAAAAATAAAGTGCATCATGCTAATGTGCACTGCTCTAACTACTGCTAATATACCTAAGCGTGGGCCAAAGTTTGTCCTTTAGCAGTAACCGTGCCAGGTACATACATTTACCACACTTTGCCATGTTTGACACACTATCCAGTGCAAATATGAGATTTTGGGACTCTGTGATTGTACACTGAGTTTTAGAAAAATTGGGCTCAAGCGTTTGCAACGGGCACTGTATAATGCTGAACAGCAACATAACAGATGGTCCCACAATTCCTTTTTACTGTAACACAGCCTACAACGTTCAACATTCAATGTTCCTGAATGACACCCATTTGCCATTCAAGGCTCTTACTGTGAGAGGCATTAGTCTTGCCCTCAGTATACGTTTTAGGCTGCCTTTTCCCAGTGCTTGTTTTAAGTGAAAGCAGTGTGACTGGGATGTGTAGGATGGTATTAAAGAAGCGTGAACTGCCTGTTCCTGAAGTGTCCTTACATCAGCTTCTCTCGAGCAGAGACTGAGGTGCCTTTTTATTGCAGCTTTAATGGCTGGGGGATTACTCGTGCAGTGTGCCCTGGTATCTACGCTAGATGAAGCTTCTCCACTGCTAGTTGTAGATGTCTATGCCAAGGGTTGCATTTGATTGTGAAGATTATCTTTAAGACTTTTTTCATTTAATTCTTAGGACAACAACTGTCTAATATAAGAATTGGTCCAATATGCCCATATGGTCAAATTTTTTACACCATGCTGAATTTGATTCTAATTAATGTATTCGGTGTGTAGGTAGGCAGGTGAAAGACACACTTATAGCACATGCATTGAAGCTTGTCCAGATCATCCACTAGCTTACTCGGAAATACTTGCTGTGTGTAATTGACAGAGGGCACACATTTTGCTGTAATTACCCTCCTGAAGGCTGTGGTCGTCGGGCAATCAAGCAAGCTATTTAATTTGCAGAGAGCATGTATAATTAATTTTTCCTTTGTTCTTCATTCTTTGCAGATGTTTAGTTGGTTTTACGGCTTCACTTAGCCGTGCTCCCAGATAGTTGTAACTCGGCACTCAGTTCAGCTTTTGCAACCCCTCCACCATTCCACCATTTCCTAACCCTTTTTTTCAGATAGTGACCAAAGATCACTACTTTGGCTTTACCGGGTCGACAACTAGATCTTTTTTGTGTTTTAGATGGTCAATGCATTAATTGTCCTCTGAAAACTGACACTGGTGTGATCTAGTAGAACAAGATCATCCCCATATTGCATGAGGGAGATTTTCTTTCCACCAGTCCTCGGGTGGCTAGGTTTGAGTCTGATAATGCCTGACCCAAGTCGGCTGTATATAAATTAAAACAAATTGGGGTGACTCTGCAACCCTGTTTAAGCCCTCGATCTGTTGCCATTTTTTGTTGCTACGCCATGTAGTTCAACTCAGACTCATGTCCTGGTCTAAAGTGACATTATGGCTTTTAAAACCTTTGGAGGGATGTTCCACTTTGCAAGCTTCTGCCAGAGAGTGTTATGGACAATGCCAAAGGCCAGAGAGTAGTTGATGAAACAGGCAAAGATGGGCAACGTGATTTGTGTAACTGCTTGGTGGGCAATATAGGAGAGGGCCACTATGTTGTCTACTGTTGATCCACCCTCTTGAAATCCTGTTTGGTAAAAGGGAAGCACATCCTCAAAGGATACCCATTTAGCTAGGTCCTGTAAAATGGTGCTGGCATAGGCTTTCCCCTCAATGTCTAATAGGGCAATTAGCCTGTAGTTTTTTGGGTCACTGTTGTCCCCTTTCTTAAAGATCAGCTGGCGTAGCGAGCCCCTCTAGGAATCAGGCACGTCTTCATATATTCTACACTCAACATATAATGGTGATAGAACTGATGGCCAGAACTTCAGATCCTCTTGAAAGAGTGAACCATGCAGTCCATTTGGGCCGAGGACCCCATCCTTCCCAATGTGGTTCGGGACCTTAGGTACTACTTGGACATCCATTTCAGTCGAGACCTCCTTTGTTTGTGGGAAGCCTTGATCCATGCTCTTTCCATATTGGGAGCCGTTTTGCAGCTGTTTTGGATGTGCAGTTTCTGAGGCATCTATAGAGTCTTGACATGGGCTACCCATTGTTCCGTCGGGACTGAGTTGCCCCTATTGGTCTTCCCATGGCATATACTAGAGACGTGTTGCCAAAATTGCTGGTGCTTGTTACCTGCAATTAAGTCAAAGAGTTTTAGCCACTCAGCATCTTGCCTTTTTCTTTTGGTTTCCCAGATCAAATGCTTATGCATCCTTGTTGCCTTTGGAAGCTCTAACCTCGCAGTCATTGTTCCACCAGTAGTTCCAAGACAATTTCCAGCCTTCACTCCCCTTTTTCTCCTTTAGTTGCCCCTCTTCCTGAGGCACTCAGGGCTGCCTCACTGTGTCTTGCTTCTGTTTCCACTGCTTTGATGTGACACACACCTGTAACTCTGCCTCTTCTAATGGGAACTCTGGATCTGAAGAGGGACTTTCTTTACCAAGATGCCTATACATCCTGCTAACTTGCACCTTGATCAGCCACTGCCTCATTACTTTATCAGGCCGTCAATGCTGTTTCTGTTAGTCTTCATCCTCATTGCCTTGCTTCCCTACAGGCTACTCCTTTTGTCATGGCTTTTACTCCCTTTTGATTTGGGGCCATTCACCTGCCAGTCTTGGGGCCCTTCCCAAGGACCTTTCCCTCACTAATCATGTCATCTGACTTTGGTGCCTATTCTGAGACCCATAATCCTTCGCTGCATTCACCCAGCCTGCCCCTATGTGTGTCCATGGCACACACAACTTTCCTAGGTCTTTTGGGAAAGACCTAAGGCCAGATCTGCTCATCCCTTTAATTAGCTCAGTCCACCACGGTCTGCACTGGGCCACAATCCCAGACTGCTGTATAGACCCCCATGGATGTCATCCTTTTTTGCCTTTCTCTTACACTGGCTACCACTGGCTACCACAGGGATCCTCTCCATCTCAGGAAGTCTACCAACCAGCTTGAGCCTGTGTATGCTGGTCTCTAGCTCCTCAGTGGTCGGAACACTGTTCATGACTGCCATATCTTATCATACATGCCAAGGGACTGAAAATGTCCTGGCACCCATGCGTAAACTAGGCAATGGTGCAGTGCCTGCGTAGTCACTGAGGTCACTCCCCTTTGCCATTGTTACCCATGCAGTGTGGGGCTCAGGTCTGTGCTTTTTCCCAAATCTATTGAATTAATCTGAACATGTGTGCACTTGCCCATGTGCTGTACAATGTTTCCCACATGTGAACAGAACTCTTCCTTACCATCCCATTTTAGGATCGTTATACATGTATCCCCAGAAAGTATGGTGTGTGCACTCGTGTAGATTTCTTGCTGTATGCCTCCTTTAAGCCATTGCTTGACTCTTTGGCTTCTGCAACTCCCTGCACCCATGTTGTGTTCAGTTAGGACAGGACCCTGCAGCTCCTTTTGGGCTTATTAAAATAAGGGATAAATTACTATATGCATTTCCAGCAGGTCCTTCAATAAATACCTAGGTTTTAAATGATTTCGAAGGCACAATTATATTTTTCATCTATTTAGTGCCACAGCTACTCCATGAATTTCATAATCCTGATGATGTCTTTCAAGTAAATTGAGTGACAACTTCAGCAAACAGGTAGATGGGGACCACACTGTAAGTTTATAAACCCAATAGTATTGTCTGACTCGAGGATACTTGTTCCATATAAGCACAGCCCTTTCACTTGCATAAACCTTTGATACACGCCCAAAGACCATTTTAGCACAATTTCTTTCACTTGCATGTGATCACTGAGCACTCTCACTTTCTCTTTATTAAACACCTGATTTAGAGTTGGGAGGATATGTTACTTCATCACAAACATAACAGATATCCCGGCTGCAGTATCACAAGTGCATTAGTTCCAATGGCACTTGTAATACTGTTAGTAACTGTAAAGCAAGCCACATGGGGGATTCGAGGTGCAGTAACTGTTAACCACTTCGGGTGGTATGTTGCTTGGAATTTTACCTTATTCTACTGACATTACGAGGGACTGATTTACAAGCTTGAGGATACAGCTGGCTACTTGGTTATGGTATTTGCAATATACAGTTAGTAGGCCCTCCTCATTACAGTTACTGGGGTAGGGGTTTATTGTACTCAGAGAGACATATATGGTGATTGAAGTCCATGACTAAAAAGCCCTGACAATGTCCAGTCGATAATGCTGGACAAAACATGTGTTGACTAGTTGTTTTGAAGTTGGAAGGCTTGTTGTCCTAAAGAAGGGCATAAACAAAACCAAGAAAATACAAAACTGGATCTTGGATAAAACTAGATAAGATTCTTCACCTGTTTCTCCTCTGAGTGCTTAGATGGATTTAATTACCTTTTTTGCACACCAGTAATGCACAAAGAGTCCTGAATGCTGTATGTGCATTTACAAGTCCAGAACTTCAGGAACACCCTGGACATTCTGCGAATGCGTTACCACCAGTGTGACACTGGTAACTGCAAATTGCTTTGCGACTGCATTAGAGGTCGCAAAGCAATTTAGAATTGCGATGCGAGTCGCAAATAGGAAGGGGACACCCCTTCCTATTTGCGAGTCGCATTCACAATTTGCGAGTCGGTACTGACTCGCAAATTGTGAATGAGCATCGCGAAGAGCATTTTGCATGGCGCAAACTGCGATTTTCGCGGTTTGCACCATGCAAAATGCTTGCTACTTCTGGCCCTTTATGTAGTTTGACAATCTTGGTCCTAAAAGTTATATGAAAAAAATCTGAAGTATTTTTATAAATTGGTCTTGAGTTATTCCTTTGAGCGTGTGAGTCGCATGATTGATACTGTGAGTACAACAAATGCTTTGTACTTCTCTAACTGCTCGACCAAGCTACCTCAAACATTAGAGCATTAGGTGATCTAGATTTTGCCTCTGGAAACCAACGTGTGGTTGCCTGGACCCCCTACACAGTGTGCCTAGTTTGTTCACTACATAGAGGCCCAGCCTCCTGCAAACTGAATACATCCTGGTGGGGATTCTTGGGAGCTTGTTCCCAGCTCTCCTTCACCAAACTGAGAGGCCCTCTTACAGGGTACCTATAGAGAAGTCCTACAGTGCTGAAGTCAACCCCCTTCTGCGGTATCTCCCTGTAAACAAACAGGCCTGGCAACAAGATGTCCCACTTACGCCTCAAGGGTTCTGATAGACCCATAATCATGCCCTTTGGGGATGGAAAGAAGTGGGGAACTTGTAGGTCACCCCACACTCCTTCCACAGAGATTTCATATAGGTAGATGTGAAGTTGGTACCCTGATCGGAAAGTACCTCCTTGGGGAACCAATTGCACGATAAACTCCCCATCATGCCTGTCCTACCACAAGTGCTATCTCTAACCTCAGAGGGATAGCCTCCGGGTACCAGGACCAGGATGTACCTGTTGCCCATGGCTGACTTGGGGTCCAGAGTCCCCACCACGTCGATCCCCACAGGGATCATGACAAGGAATAGTTGGAGAAGAGTTTTACATCTCCTCCCACTCTACCCACTTGCTTTGCAAGTCTGGCCAGACCTACAATGCGCATCAGAGGGCCTTCATATTTGGGGCCAATAAAAGTGGGTGACAATTGTCTCAATTGTTTTATCCTGCTCCAAATGTCCTGCCAAAGGTACAACATGAGCCAGACCTAGTAGGAAGTCTCTGAAGCGCTCGGGTACCACTAGCACTTGGGCTGCACGAAGCTCATCAACCTTAGGCTCACTATACACTATCCCAGTTCATCCAATGTTATGCAGAGTCCTTGCCAGCTGCCTGGTCTGCAGTCTGCCGCTGGAGACACTCAAGAGAAGGCCTGGTCTTTGATGCCTCACTGAACTCCTCCCTGATGGGACCTCCTTCTGGTTTCCAATGGGTCAGCTGTGGCACATCTCCCAGTTCGCCCACCTGCTCCCCTGTAGGTTCTGGTGTCCCCCCCTCTGGTTCAGTCTCCTTCCGGACCGTAGAAACATCTGGGGTGGGTTTCCCTACCCCTGCCCCTCCTCTTCCTGGCAGGCACCTGGCCTCTCTTTCAGGCTCCTAGTTCTCCTGATCACTCTTGCAAGCTGCCAAGGACCAAGTGGTCAAGAAGCTCACTCAGGTAAACCCACCATCTCCAAGTGTGACCTGTGTTCCACCTGACACCAAGGGAATCCTCCCGATCGTTATCTAGCAGACAATCAACAGGCATGGTTGGACTCACAGCTACCCTAAAGGACCCTGAGGGCCCCTTCCCATTCAAAGGGACCCTGCACCACCTTGTGCTGGTGCTCAGAGTTGTCCACAGCAACTACTTGATGAAAGACATTGGGGACCACTTGCTTTTCAGACACCAGATGACAACTGACAGTAGTCATGCTGGCTCCTGGGACTCCCAAGCCTCCACCCTTTGTCCATTGATGGTCACCCACTTCTAAGTATTCTCAAGCATGAGTGTCCTCTGTAACATCTCACTCTCCCCTAGAGAGACAAGGGTCATCTCACCTGTCTCCTACCCTTCTGGAACCAAGTGCTACACTGGCCAACCCTAGTGACTGTGCACCAGTGGGTGCCGGTGTCTACTTGGAATACCTAGGGTCCCCCCTCATGTGACCCTCCTGATCACATGCATAACACTTGCGGGGACCATCCTCTGCACGTTTTCTTGTAGATATCCAAGGCTTTTTCTCACCTGGGGGTCGGGAATCCTTACCTTGAGAACTAGGATGAGGCCCTTTAGAGAACTCTCCTTGTTTGCCCCCCCCACTTCTGATGGGGACCCTGGCCACTTTTGGAGTAGTCTCCCCCATAATTCTTGTGGACCCTGGTACTTTCCCAGTGGTCCGCCTCCTGGGCAAGCTTCCTGGGGTCAGTCAACTTGCTGTCAGTCAGATGCTGGCGCAGCTCTGGAAAACAAAGATTTTACAAGTGCTCCCACGCAACCAAAGTGTATAGCCCTCAATCTGTTACCCTGCTGCCCTTCACCCAAGCATCCAGTCCTCTGCAAAAAGGATCAACACCTTATAGCCAAGAATCCACCTTCTTGTAGGAATTTTCCATGTACTGCTCTGGGATGAGGCCATACCTGGTGAGTAGGGCATCCTTCATGGTAGACTAGGTGAGCCTCTGTGGAACCCCTACGGCTGTCAAGGTGTCCCTTCCCTCTGCTTCAAAGTGCTTCCACAGTCCTGCCATCCAGTGTACCTCAGGGACCCTGTTCAAGTGGAGAGCTGACTCATACGCCTTAAACCGCAAGTGTATGTCATCCTCCCTCTTATAGCCCTTCACTAAATATTAGGAATGGGTACCCTCCTCTCAGACTGCATTGGAAATATGCTGCCACCATTCATGCTGGGTTGGGCCTGCTTGGCCTTGAGGTCCAGCTCCCTTGTACTCAGCTTGTGAGCCTAAAGCAATTTATTTTCATTCAGAGCAAAGGCCCCTGCCCTCTCTTGTTGCTCCATTTCAAATGTGTTGCTTTTCTACTTCCAACCTGAGCTTCTCAAGCTCCAAATGATGTCTCCTCTCTGCTTGTCTGTCCCTCAGCTCCTCTGAGGCATCCCCTTGGAAGAAACACTGCTGCCTGCCCTGGAGAGTACCCTCCCACAGGCGTATACTGGTTATCCAACAGGTCACCATGTATGCTTTGTGCTTCTCCATCTACAACAACATTCTCCTCCTCTGTGGGCCCGTCAGCCTCCTTTGCTGCCAATCAGGCCCTCAGAACCTTTTGCAGCTCCTCCTTCCTATTGAGACCTTTAACACGACAATTGAACTCCTTACAGAACTTTTTGAGCTAAGGTACCGTGTAGGTTTCCAACCTGTCCTGCTCAAACACAATTTCTGCAGCTCCAACTGATGGCTCACTGAACTGAGACATGATTGTGGATAAGATTCAAAAAGTTTCAAAGTTTCAGGAAGGCAAAACAATTCCAAAAGGAAAACTACATGAGGCAGAGGCAAAAATACAAGGGGCACTACGCCAAGGATGCCAGGTCTAACAGGCGCCAACCTTCTTGTAGGACTCTATCTAGCCTTTTGCCTTCCAGTGTGAGCACTATTGTATTGGATGTGACTAAGGTTTTTTATACCCAGCTTAGAGGAGAATGGCATATCATGACATGACTTTAAATGGTACCACTACACTGGGAAAATGAAGGTGGCCCTGATGTTTCGCCTTTTTGGAAATTAATATTACAGATTAGAGTGACGGGGAGCATCCCATGCCTCCAGGGAGCAGTTCAAGACCCTTTGCTCTGAAACTTCATTTGAGAACAGCTCCTCAGCCTTGCAGAACTGCATTCTAACTATCTGGCACTCTAGATGACGCATTCTGAATCAACTACATCATGAGAGGGTTGTGAAGGTGTCAGAAAAGTGTATCTGCTGCTGTGCTGCCCTATGAACTGCCTTCTGAACACCTATTCTATCAGCTGGTAATAAGCATTGAGTGATCAGATGCATGGCACAACAAAGGACAACAGAAAGCGCAATGGATGCTCTCATGTTCCCATTTTCAAAAGGAACACTAATACTTTGAGTGTAACTATTGGCAACAGATGCAGATGGTGCTTTTTAGAAACCCAAATTGAACTTAAGTGTGCAAAATCTTTTGTGAGTCTGGATAAAATAAAAACAAATCTAACCTAACCAGTGCCAAGTTTCCAAAGCTACCTGCAATGATAAAAGAACTTTCAGGGAAAGATCTGCAAAATGTCAGCACCATAATCTATCTAACAGAAACCCCCTTCAAAAGATCAAGCCAACCATGACCTGCCCAAAATTGAGCTTGCCCTTACTCCTCGATAGTGTTGCAATGTGCAGCAGCACATCATCAGCCAACATGACACACAATTCACTCCAGTTGTAAGATTCAAGACCCTATCCTTATGAGAATGCCCAACTCATCTCAAATGGCTTCGAAACAAATGCATAGTTACCAGGAAGGCATATTATTGCCACCTGTATGACCCCCGGAAAATGTGCAATCATGAGGCATGTTTAATCTCTTTGGCTGGAGACCCACAGACCCATCATGTGTCAGAACTCCAGATGTGAACACTATAGGACAACATCAAGCATTTTCTTACAATGAGTGGGAGTTCCAGCAGGCAAATAGCATGTCCCAATAAAGGTAATATTTTTCCCTGTTCAAGGACACCCTGTTAACTAACAACAATCATAATAAAACTTTTCACTATATCATTCCATACACTATTTTAATGTTTCTGAGTGCTTTAAATAACAGATATTTTGTTTAATCAAGGGAATGTAGCTCAGTTTACTATCATCAGATGAGTAGAGTTCCTGACGTGCACAACATAGCAAATATTAGACCTGTGTGTCTTAGGGATTTAGGTAAGCTCATGAAGTTAAAATAAAAATTCAAGGGGTAGCTTCAGCAGCCCTTTAGGGCAGTGGAAAGCAGAAACTATTCCCACAAATATAAAGGGCCAATCAGGGCAAAGAAAGGACTATTTTCTGCTCCATAGTCGTATCCTGTGGCTGATCTGAGTCACTCCCTCTGGATTCCAGCCAATCTCTCCTCTCCACCCCAATTCAGCAAAGCTTCACCTCCCACCCACTGACCTAGCCCTGAAGTGAAATCCTCCAACACCGCCAAGATGCTGAGTCCTAAACAAATGCTCCCTTCACTCACTGCACCTTCAGTTGTGGCCCAACCTGGCATGTTTTGCTGGTGAGGTGTGTAAGTCACAGGTTATTCTTTTTTCCTCCTCCAGCATGTTCTGCAAATGGAACATACTGGATCAGGAAATCATCAAAGGGCATTCAGGCCAAACATTTTTACTACACGTGGTAGAATAAGGCAACTCTGGAAAAATTCACCTGTCTTTAACAATGGTGATGTTTAAAGATTTCCACCAACTCTGGGGCCTATTTATATGTGGACATATACATGTGGAGCATCTACACAGATTTCAGCATACTCCTGGGTGATATTTTATGCCTGAATGCAATATACCAGATATGAGTGGATTTCTCCACCAATTAGTATGTGCATCCACTGCCCAACATGTTGTGCTAGAGACTTTTACAACTCAAATTAAGACTGTAAAGTTTCTAATAGTACTTAATGGATGTATTTTGGTCATATGTCAATGAGCATAGTGCTACTCAGCCTAGGTCTCTGCTTATGGTAAGTAGTACGATAAACTGAAGAGAATAGGAAAACAGCGTTTATCTGTGGAAAACAACATACACCTGATAAAACATTAGCCCTTGAAGCAAATAAATACAGTCTACACAATAAGCTCTGCCCTCTTCCTCTTCTACAGTGTGACCTTGTAGCTGTCAGTTACCTGCTAAAACCTACTAGATACAGCCAACCCAACTCATGAGGAAGAAGGCCTTTTCTGAGCAGAAGACAGAACAATTCATTCATTTCTCTAGTATAGGAACATTGGAATGTTTGCAGCTCCATTGAAAACAATGGAGTGCTCCAGGTTTCTAATGGCTGGTAGAAGCTGGGAGCTCCAACATTCCAATGTTTTTGTTTATAGCTGTTGCCATGAACAAAGGCCTCACAGAGGGGATTTAACTGGTTGAAGTTACATGTCTGATGTCTTTTCCTAATATCACAAAGTACATTCTTCATTTTCCTGTCTTCACCAGTAAGTATATTATGGGTCTTCTGTCACTGACTATGCACTTATATTCAAATTGATGTTAATCATGCTGTACTATGTCCTCTGTCACTACCCAAAGTTCTTTGAGGTCACATCAATGTCAAACTCCAACTGACAACTTTCTCCCAATATCTGTCATCCAAATCTTGACTCTGTGGATGTTTAATCACTGCCTAACACTAATATGTTCCCATGCCCTAATTCTATTTATGTTGCGATAATTTGAAACACTGCATGTGCCTCTCTCCACAGAGCAGAGCCCTGTGATTACACTACTCCCCACCCATCCATTCACACCAGGGCATCCTGAAAATCAAAAATCATCCCTCAAAAAATTGTCTGGTAGGTCTGTGACTATGGGCCACATGTACGAACATGTGAATTAGTGATTACCTAATTGCGATTTCCTGTGAATTTGCAGTTAGAAAACTGCTACATCAAATGTATGAAACCCTTTAGAGTTTCAATATGGAGTGGGTCGCAAATAGACCTACCTCATTAGTAATAACGAGTTATATCGCAATTTATGACCCATTAGGAATCACAGCCATCACGGGGTAGTGGCCTGCTGGGTTCAGCAGACCATGACTGAAGAGTAGGCAGTGGTCCATGGCACCAAAATTATTTTCCCAACCAGCCTCCAAGAGACAGGGATCCCTTAGGGACCCTGATCCCATTTGCGAATGGGTTGCCACCAACTTTCTATTGGCGGTAAATTATGAATGTTGGAGACCGCATTTTGGTTGCAAAAGATTTGTACATACCTTTCAGATTCGGTATTAGGCCCCTTTCAAGTACCAAATAGCAAAACCCAAATTGAGAGTCAGGAACAAGTTATCGACTCAAAATGTGGGCTTTGTACATCCCGAAAAGCATTTTTCTAGTTGCAAACTGTCCAATTCTGCGAACTAGAAAAATGTTCTGTACATGTGGCCCTATGACAAACATGCTACTCACTATCTCCTTTTGAATTTTATTTACACCCTTTCTCATTTATAACAAATGTCTGTCCATTTATCATTTTGTCCATGTGAAAGAAATATTCCAAACCCCTCTGTTACAATTATCTGCATTAATACTAGTTATCAAACCTACCACTGTTATCCTTAGTCGCAATGTCAGGTATATAAAGTTTTTAATTACTCTTTTCAACAGCAGTAAATCAAATGGTTCTTTTCTAGAGTCACCTTTAGTCACCGTTCTCAAGTAGGCTGACTGAAATTTAAATTCCGTTGATGTGAGTTTGAGAATTTCACATTAAGGTTGTTACACAAAAGCTCAAAAATTACGCCATTGTACCAATTCACTTAATTACACCCCATTTGTGGTAACAATTTACAGCGAACAACAGAACTCGAGCAGCCATTGTTTTCGGTTCAATTTTTCCCACTCTTTGAATGTGAAGTGCGTTGAATTGAGGATGCGTTTTACACTAAAATATAGCTCTGAATGAGGGTTTTGAATTTTGCATAATTACAAAGCATTTTGTGTAATTTTGGTGAAATTTCTCACAAATACACAAAAAGCCAACTAAGCAAAATGTGCACCTCCTAATGGTAATTAGATGATGTCAAAGGGTTCGTCCACACAGCAAACATCCATGGCAATGATAGGTAAATCACTATCCTATCATGTCCATGGACACATTCCAAGCAATAGGTATCCTATTTGTCAATGTTATATCCCATCTTTCTCTCTTGTATGCAACAGATACCATAAATGTCAATTTTACATACCATCTGTCTCTCTTGTAGTGTCATCTGTGTCTTAAACTTACTTTACCACATGTTTTGTTGCCAGTACAATCTCTCAAATTTCAAAATAACAAATATTGTTTTTCTGCTCTTGCAGCACCTGAGCACCAGCAGTCTGACAAGGATGCCATTTCTTCCATGAGCAGAGGTCGGCACAATTCTGGGAAAAAGAATTCTGAGGTCCTAGGGCAATCTTCTGCATTGCAAGGTCCCAGCACCAGCTAAAAAGCCACAGATGCTCATCTCAGATACGCAGGACTCATCTACAACTACCCCTCAGCCTCCAGATATATCAGTTACCTCCCTTCTTCCACCCTTCTGTCAAAGTACAACTTTGGTCTCCTCTCCATCTCTCCAGGAAAGCAAATCCCAGGTAAGGCTGACATGTCCCCCATCAAGTAATCTCTACCCCACAACCTTCCAGATGTCAATCCTCAATGTGAAGGGCCAAGTGGCTGTAAGAGATGGCCACACATGGAGAGAGGGTGTCAGATGGGTGAATGCTCTTGTTCGGATGGATGAGTTTATGAGATGGGGATGAACATGCACTACATTTCCATCATCTTGGAAGACCTCCCAAGATTGATGGACAGGCAGCCCCACTCCAGGCCTTTGTGAAGTTTCACTGGGAACTTATCTGGGTGTTGATAGAGGATGCAAGGTATCATGCAATGGTCATGCAGCTTATACAGGCCTACACACTCTGGGCCCCACCTGTGGCTGTAGGGCCAACAGGCACCTTATGCTATTGGGGCTTAAAAATCACTTGCAGAGCCCACCTCTCTAACAGTACACCTACTCACTCACCTTGCTAGCCTCCCTAACCCACCTGTTTCCCAAGCAAACCTGATCCTCAACCCAATGTAGGCCTTTATATAGCATGTTCAGGGATGTGGACTCCTTTATGATAATGTTCCTAATTTACCTATCATTCAGTAGGCACCAATTTCACCACTGAATCAATTTAAAAAAAAACTTAAGCCTGATTAATACACTGGTGGATGGCCCATCTACCAGGGCGATGGAGTAAATTACTTCATCGCGCTAGTAGTGGTACTGTCTGCCAGATTTAGAAATGACTGCCAAGCTGGTGGTTATTTCTAAAGCATTGCTTGGAACCACTGTCGCAGTGGTTCCTGTCAATGCTTTTAACAGTTTGGTGCAAGGAGCCTTGCACCAAACAATTTTTTTATTTCTATAAAGAAAATCCTAACACTGGATTTTCTTTTCCCCAAAAAATAAATAATAATGTTCCCTTCGCCATGAGAGAGTTGACGCAGATAAGCTAATCAGAAATTATTAATAAATGCGTATATGTTATGATTTATAAAAGTACATAGAGAAATTAATTGTAGAGAAAATTTATGTGCATGTTTAAAATGTGCCCACGGGGTATGTCAGCCACTTATACGAACTTGTACTAAAAGAACTAAAAATGTGTGAAATAATCAAAATGTGTAATAATGATGTGGTAATGTGCCATAATGAGATGTATAACCTATGCTTTGCATTATATCTTAGAAGCTAACTTTGCCGAAGTCGTGGCCTACTTGCCAGACCTCAGGCAGAAGCAGAATTAATAAACGCACGATGTAGAAGTTGCTAGTGCCTATGAAGTGACCATGAACTGTGTGCTTAGCTAGAAGTTTCTGCAATGTACAGACGAACAGGAGATAATGAAGTCAATTTGATACAATTATGTGTAGAGTAGGCTGAATGTACTTTCCTAAGACTTGAACAACAGAGACACTGACTGAAGAGGAACATACAACATTTTCAATACCTGGAGAGCCGGATGATGAAGACATCGTACAGTGGACCAATCCATAAAATGAGAAATACAATATACTAGAACTCATAGATATGTAGAATAAAAAGTATTGGGTAGCGTCACATATGGAGAACTGTTGGATTGTTAAACTTAGAGCAGTGGAGGAGGGCATCAATGTTGAAAAGGATCTACATGTCTTCTTGTAAAATCCCTCTCTCTGCCTAAGCAATTCACTTACGCTTCATCTTATCTTTTGTTCCAATGTTTTCTAAACTTTTCCTGCTTTTGTTGTAGTCTAATTTTATACAATGACTAATACAGCTTGTTTATTATAATTTTTATAATGGTTTATATGAAGTTTCATGTAGTAACATATGTGCCCTTAGCAATTGCTGTTCATTCAAATGACAGAAAAATGCATGCCCAATTCTAGGCTGGGGGCTACATGTGCGTTTACAATACTGAACTCTATTACCTACCTGTGCATCAACAGTATTATTCCCAACGCCACTTTGGCTCTTGTATTTTGCCTCTGTATTTACCTTTTTATATTAATTATTTTTCCATTTTCTTCTCTCTTAGGCTATACACTTACTCTTTCATTCAAATAGAGTCACATATTACACGGCTCATCACACGCAGCGAGTTCCTTTTATATGGTTTTCTCTTTGATTTTATCACTTGAATCAGTTTTGGGATCACTTTCATTATACTAATCGAATACATACCATTACTATATGGCGCCCACCTGTTTCCTCATACTTACATCGACTGCACAATACAGTCCGTTTTCTACTTTTTTCCCTGCCGCACTAATTTAAACGGGTTCCCGCAATCACTTGTTTCGCACTACTTCCCATACCGACGCCAACCGGCACGGACACCACTTTTTGTGATTGGTAAGCACAAGCATTTTTACTTGTATCGTCTCGCCCCTACTCACCCACCTAGCGGTACAATGCACAATGGTCCTATTATACTCCCCTTGTCCTCCCTATTGCTTATACACGGTCTCAACGCGATACAAGCTTTGGTTATTACCTTGTCATGCACGGCACAGAACTATGGGGTGATTCTAACCCTGGCGGTCGGTGATAAAGTGGCGGCCAACCCGCCAACAGGCCGGCGGTCGAAAAAATGGAATTCTGACCCTGGTGGGAACCGCCAACACAGCCCGCCACATTAACACGCCGACCGCCGCGGCGGTGCAGACAAACAGCGTGGCGGTCACCGCCAACAGGCAGGCGGCAGACAATGTACCGCCCACACTATCACAACTCACCAATCCGCCACCTTTTCCATGGCGGGAGCCCCGCCGATAAAAACACGGCGGAAACAGACTACGAACGGGAAAACACGCACCAAAACACACTCCACGAGGAAGGAGGACAGCATGGAACCCGAATTAAACATCCTACCTGCTCTCGTCTACCTTCTCATCTACCACGAGTACGAACTCCGGCGCAGACGACAACGGTGAGTACTGCACCTACGACACACGGGAGGGAGGAGGAGGGAAGCTTACGGCACACACATATGCGACCCCCCCCAAACTATGTACACACTAATGCAGAGCAACAATGCACAGTGACACCACCCAAACCCCCCTTAAGAATGCAAAGACAGAAATAAATTGGGACGAAAAATTTATATAAAAAATAGACTCTGATATGGAGCGGTCAACTACGCAAAATATCCATAACAAAATGATACTATATACACTGGCATGTAGAACCGAGGCAATTAGTCCTGTACATGAAAGTTAAATGGAACAGTCCGTGGGCTACAGTGTAGCGACACAAGGGCAAAGCCCACACAGGAGACCTGAGTCCTTTGGAGAGAACACTGCAGGGGCATCTGATGAAAAAATTACAGGCACCTCAGGGGGAAGGGAAGGGGGAGGCACCACAGCCACATGAGTCCACGACGCCAGATCCACGAAGGGGCCACCATGCCCATTGATGTATCCTGGGGAGTGCAAAGCCACAGTCTCTCAAGTCTCCACAGTGGGTGGGTTGCCCACTTCACCATCCTGGGGAGTGCAAAGCCACAGTCTCTCAAGTCTCTACAGTGGGTGGGTTGCCCATTTCACCATCCTGGGGAGTGCAAAGCCACAGTCTCTCAAGTCTCTACAGTGGGTGGGTTGCCCACTTCACCATCCTGGGGAGTGCAAAGCCACAGTCTCTCAAGTCTCTACAGTGGGTGGGTTGCCCACTTCACCATCCTGGGGAGTGCAAAGCCACAGTCTCTCAAGTCTCTACAGTGGGTGGGTTGCCCACTTCACCATCCTGGGGAGTGCAAAGCCACAGTCTCTCAAGTCTCCACAGTGGGTGGGTTGCCCACTTCACCATCCTGGGGAGTGCAAAGCCACAGTCTCTCAAGTCTCTACAGTGGGTGGGTTGCCCACTTCACCATCCTGGGGAGTGCAAAGCCACAGTCCATCTGGTGGATGACAGTGTCCACTGCTCAAGGAGGAGGCATGGTGGGCACAGTGAACCATAAACAGTGCTTGACAGGAAGGGCCCAGCGGAGCGGTGCTTGAGACGGCGGGGCCCAGCGGAGCGGTGCTTGAGACGGCGGGGCCCAGCGGAGTGGTGCTTGACAGGAAGGGCCCAGCGGAGCGGTGCTTGAGACGGCGGGGCCCAGCGGAGCTGTGCTTGAGAGGAAGGGCCCAGCGGAGCGGTGCTTGAAACGGCGGGGCCCAGCGGAGCGGTGCTTGAGAGGAAGGGCCCAGCGGAGCGGTGCTTGAGACGGCGGGGCCCAGCGGAGCGGTGCTTGAGACGGCGGGGCCCAGCGGAGCGGTGCTTGAGAGGAAGGGCCCAGCGGAGCGGTGTTTGAGACGGCGGGGCCCAGCGGAGCGGTGCTTGACAGGAAGGGCCCAGCGGAGCGGTGCTTGAGACGGCGGGGCCCAGTGGAGCGGTGTTTGACAGGAAGGGCCCAGCGGAGCGGTGCTTGAGACGGCGGGTCCCAGCGGAGCGGTGCTTGACAGGAAGGGCCCAGCGGAGCGGTGCTTGAGACGGCGGGGCCCAGCGGAGCGGTGCTTGAGAGGAAGGGCCCAGCGGAGCGGTGCTTGAGACGGGGCGGCCCAGCGGAGCGGTGCTTGAGACGGTGGGGCCCAGCGGAGCGGTGCTTGAGAGGAAGGGCCCAGCGGAGCGGTGCTTGAGACGGCGGGGCCCAGCGGAGCGGTGCTTGAGACGGCGGGGCCCAGCGGAGCGGTGCTTGAGACGGCGGGGCCCAGCAGAGCGGTGCTTGACAGGAAGGGCCCAGCGGAGCGGTGCTTGAGACGGCAGGATCCAGCAGAGCGGTGCTTGACAGGAAGGGCCCAGCGGAGCGGTGCTTGAGACGGCGGGGCCCAGCGGAGCGGTGCTTGAGATGGCGGGGCCCAGCGGAGCGGTGGTTGAGAGGAAGGGCCCAGCGGAGCGGTGCTTGAGACGGCGGGGCCCAGCGGAGCGGTGCTTGACAGGAAGGGCCCTGCGGAGCGGTGCTTGAGACGGCGGGGCCCAGCGGAGCGGTGCTTGAGACGGCGGGGCCCAGCGGAGCGGTGCTTGAGAGGAAGGGCCCAGCGGAGCGGTGCTTGAGACGGCGGGGCCCAGCGGAGTGGTGCTTGAGAGGAAGGGCCCAGCAGAGCGGTGCTTGAGACGGCGGGGCCCAGCGGAGCGGTGCTTGAGACGGCGGGGCCCAGCGGAGCGGTGCTTGAGAGGAAGGGCCCAGCGGAGCGGTGCTTGAGACGGCGGGACCCAGCGGAGCGGTGCTTGACAGGAAGGGGCCCAGCGGAGTGGTGCTTGAGACGGCGGGGCCCAGCGGAGCGGTGCTTGAGACGGCGGGGCCCAGCGGAGCGGTGCTTGAGAGGAAGGGCCCAGCGGAGCGGTGCTTGAGACGGCGGGGCCCAGCGGAGCGGTGCTTGACAGGAAGGGCCCAGCGGAGCGGTGCTTGAGACGGCGGGGCCCAGCGGAGCGGTGCTTGACAGGAAGGGCCCAGCGGAGCGGTGCTTGAGACGGCGGGGCCCAGCGGAGCGGTGCTTGAGACGGCGGGGCCCAGCGGAGCTGTGCTTGAGAGGAAGGGCCCAGCGGAGCGGTGCTTGAGACGGCGGGGCCCAGCGGAGCGGTGCTTGACAGGAAGGGCCCAGCGGAGCGGTGCTTGAGAGGAAGGGCCCAGCGGAGCGGTGCTTGAGACGGCGGGGCCCAGCGGAGCGGTGCTTGACAGGAAGGGCCCAGCGGAGCGGTGCTTGAGAGGAAGGGCCCAGCGGCGCGGTGCTTGAGACGGCGGGGCCCAGTGGAGTGGTGCTTGAGAGGAAGGGCCCAGCGGAGCGGTGCTTGAGACGGCGGGGCCCAGCGGAGCGGTGCTTGACAGGAAGGGCCCAGCGGAGTGGTGCTTGAGAGGAAGGGCCCAGCGGAGCGGTGCTTGAGACGGCGGGGTCCAGCGGAGCGGTGCTTGACAGGAAGGGCCCAGCGGAGCGGTGCTTGAGAGGAAGGGCCCAGCGGAGCTGTGCTTGAGACGGCGGGGCCCAGCGGAGCGGTGCTTGAGACGGCGGGGCCCAGCGGAGCGGTGCTTGAGAGGAAGGGCCCAGCGGAGCAGTGCTTGAGACGGCGGGGCCCAGCGGAGCGGTGCTTGAGAGGAAGGGCCCAGCGGAGCGGTGCTTGAGACGGCGGGGCCCAGCGGAGCGGTGCTTGACAGGAAGGGCCCAGCGGAGCGGTGCTTGAGACGGCGGGGCCCAGCAGAGCGGTGCTCTTCTGCACGGCGGGGCCCTGTTCAGCGGTGCTCTTCTGTACGGCGGGGCCCTGTTCAGCGGTGCCTATCTTCACGGCGGGCCCTGTTCAGCGGTGCTCTTCTCCACGGCGGGCACTGTTCAGCGGTGCTCTTCTGCACGGCGGGGCCCTGTTCAGCGGTGCTCTTCTCCACGGCAGGCCCTGTTCAGCGGTGCCTATCTTCACGGCGGGCCCTGTTCAGCGGTGCCTATCTTCACGGCGGGCCCTGTTCAGCGGTGCTCTTCTGCACGGCGGGGCCCTGTTCAGCGGTGCTCTTCTCCACGGCGGGCCCTGTTCAGCGGTGCTCTTCTCCACGGCGGGCCCTGTTCAGCGGTGCTCTTCTGCACGGCGGGCCCTGTTCAGCGGTGCTCTTCTCCACGGCGGGCCCTGTTCAGCGGTGCCTATCTTCACGACGGGCCCTGTTCAGCGGTGCTCTTCTGCACGGCAGGGCCCTGTTCAGCGGTGCTCTTCTGCACGGCGGGGCCCTGTTCAGCGGTGCTCTTCTGCATGGCGGGGCCCTGTTCAGCGGTGCTCTTCTGCACGGCGGGGCCCTGTTCAGCGGTGCTCTTCTCCACGGCGGGCCCTGTTCAGCGGTGCCTATCTTCACGGCGGGCCCTGTTCAGCGGTGCTCTTCTGAACGGCGGGCCCTGTTCAGCGGTGCTCTTCTGCACGACGGGGCCCTGTTCAGCGGTGCTCTTCTGCACGGCGGGGCCCTGTTCAGCGGTGCTCTTCTCCACGGCGGGCCCTGTTCAGCGGTGCTCTTCTGCACGGCGGGCCCTGTTCAGCGGTGCTCTTCTCCACGGCGGGCCCTGTTCAGCGGTGCACATCCAGTAGGTCAAGGGAGCCAGACCTGGCCTGGACTCCCTGCTCAGTCGCCCTCCGACCGTGATGCTTCTGGACCCTTCGGGGACGGAGTCCTGGGCCCTTTGGTGTCCTCCTTTCCAGCTGGGATGTGGCATGTGGGGCCCACCTGCTCCGCGCTCCTGCTGCCTGACTTCTCCGCCCTGCTGCCCTTACGCTCCTTAGATGGGGCTCTCGGGCCCTTGCCTCCCCTAGATGATGTGGCTAGTGAAGTGGGCGAAGTTTGCTCCTTGGGGGCAGCCGTGTCAGTCCTCGCACGGCGGCCCTTGTGTTTCCTGGTCCTCTTGCCGGGGGGGGGGCTGGATGTGTCCTTGCTGCTGATTGAGGTGTCACTGCTGGCAAAGGGTGGACTCCAGAACCCATGCACAACAGTGACACCCGAAGCTGGGCTGGTGGTGGCTGTGGTGCTCTTGGGACTCTTTGCAGATGGGGGGGTAGGTCATCGGAGGGAAAGAGGTTAAGATTAGCCAGGAAAACTTTTTTAGGGCCAAGGTAAAGGGTAGGTGAAGTGGTGATGGGAGTGGAGGAAGAGGATGTGGTTGTAGGAGAGTCAGGTGTGCTGTCATTGGGTGAAGGTGCTGGTGCTGTAGGCTGTCGTGAGGTGGATGGCTGTTGGGTGGGTGGCTGCCTGCGTTTGTGTGTCTTGGAAGAGGGGGTGACAGACACAGTGGGAGAGGACACAGGGGACGTGTAAATGGCAGTGGGGGTGGTGACTGCACGCGTGCGGACTGTACAGGAGGGTGTGGTGGTGATGGAAGCACTGGCTGATGTTGGTGTGCATGCAGGTGTGAGTGTAGACGTCACAGGGAGGGAGGAGGGAGACGAGGAGGAGGGGGACACAGGGGTGGCAGTGACTGTTGGAATGTTTGTGGGATCTGTGGTGCTTGTGTCTGGATGAGCTGCCCTTGGGTGTTGAGGTGTGTGCAGGCTGGTCAGATGGTGTGGATGGGATAGGCTGAGGAACAGGAGACAGAGACAGGCTGGAGGCAGTCAGAAGAGGGAGGCTGGAAACAGGGACAATGGCTGCCGTCAGTGCTGAGGCCAGAGCAGTGAACGATCGTTGATGGGCAGCCTGACCCGAATGAATGCCCTCCAGGTAGGCATTGCTCCGATGCACTTCCCTTTCTACCCCTGGATGGCATTCAAAAGGGTAGTCTGCCCAACAATGAGCGTCCTCACAAGGTCAATGAGCTCCGCACTGAGGGCAGCAGGGGTGACAGGGGCAGGGGCTGAGGTGCCTGGGACGAAGGAGACGCCCGCCTTCCTGGGCGAGCGGGCACGGAGCGTAGGCTGAGGGGCTGCAGAGAGGGCGGGGCTGGTGCGCTGGGTGGCGGCTGTACCTGTAGAGGCGGGGGTCCCGGATGTTTCCGCCACCGCTAGGGAGCACCCATCCGAGGATGTGTCTGTGTCGCTGCTCTCACCACCGGTCCCCGTTGTGGTGCTCCCCTCGCCCTCCGGATCACTGGTGCCCTCGGTGTCTGTTCCTGGGCCCACCAGGGCCTTGTGACTTGCAGCTCCCTCGTGCTCCGATGCCAAATCTCCTCCGCCTGATGATGCTAATGCACACATGCACAAGAAGATGAAGAAGAAGGGGGGGGGAGAAAAAAGAAGACCAGGTTGAGTGCATGCAATGTCAACACCGTTGGCGGAGAGGACAGACACAGGAGCCTCATGCACTAAGCCGCGCATTCGGGGTACACTACTCAGTACTTCTGACTAAGACAACAGGTCAAGAGAGGACAAACGCGCAGATGTGTGAGGCTGGACCATCAATAGCTGTACTTGTCACCCTACAGAGTTGGGGGCCGGGAGCACAGGGCCATGCCTAAGGGAGAGGACTACACTACAGAAAGCGCCCTGGCCTAATGTCACCCACAACCCTCCTCCCCCACCCAGATGCCTCCACTGCGCAGAAAGATAGCAGAATGTGCTGATACTCACCCCCTTGTGTCTGCTGTGATGCTCTCAAGCGCCCATCCAAATCAGGGTAGGCCACCGCCAGGATCCGGGACATCAGGGGGGTCAGGGTACGACTGGCACCCCTCCTAGGTTGGGAGGCCATCCCCAGCAGTGACTCGGCGGTCTTCCTGGTTCCGCGGCGGATGTCCTCCCACCTCTTGCGGCAGTGGGTGCCCCGTCTGACGTGGACCCCCAGGGCCCGGACTTCCTTGGCGATGGCACGCCAAATCTCGACTTTCTGATGGGCGCTGACCTATGTGACATGTACAGGGTGGGAAGGAAACATTCATCAACTTACTGCATGTTAGATGTGATTGCCCCCCCCTCCCCAACCTTGCCATATGGCACATGCTCTCATCTGTCGTGCGTTGCACTCCTCATTCGCCCCCCACCCCACCAACTTACATCCACCCCACTCCACACAGGCATCGCCCATTCCATGTGCACCCGGTGTACTTACCTGTTGGTCTGGAGGACCGTAGAGTAACGCATACTGGGGGAGGACCCCATCCACGAGCTTCTCCAACTCCTCAGACGTGAAGGCAGGGGCCCTTTCCCCAGTCGCAGCAGCCATTGTCACTTCCAGACCGAGGTCACAGCAGCACTTGCAGTATAGGTCCTCTCCTGTGGATGATCAGGTCTGGAGTGATTAGGCAGATAGAAAATGGTGGTCACGCCCGCGGCGGTGCGTACCGCGGCGGTGCGTACCGCTACCGCCGGCGCACATCGTCATTGGCTCCTGAAACCCATAGCATTCAATGTTAACCAATGCGGCTCCGTGTAGCGGTCTTCGACCGCCTACCGCCACGGTGTGCTCCGCCAGCGCATTGACCTCACATCCCATTGTCCCACTTCACAGGTCAGGCAGCCGCCATTTCAAGGGCCCACATGGCATAATTTCTACTGCGACACACAGGCCTAGGCCTTGCATTGCCACACATACACGCCTTTCAAAACATAGATAACCGTGTGCTATGCAAGCTGTGGTGAACGTACCAGTGATTGGCTTGACTCTGTGCTCCATGTTGTCATTCCTAGGCACCATCCGCTGGGACTTGCGAGGAGAAGGATGAATCCTTGCGTGTAACGACCGCTGGTGGACCTGTCGACAATGGAAGAACGCCACATCATACTACGATACCGACTTGACCGTGCCACTATCCATGAACTGTGTGCCCAGCTGGAGCCAGCCCTGATGTCCCCCATCCGCCAACCCACAGGAATTCCCCCTCTGGTGCAGGTTCTGTCAGTCCTCCATTTTCTTGCAAGTGGCTCATTCCAGACAACAGTGGCCATGTCATCTGGAATGTCTCAGCCTATGTTTTCCAAAGTTTTGTCTAGAGTGTTGTCTGCCCTGACGAAACACATGCAGAGTTACATTATATTCCCTGAGGAGGTTGATTTGGCCACTGTGAAGGGTGATTTTTATGCCCTTGGACATATTCCCAACATCATTGGTGCCATTGATGGGACCCATGTAGCCTTAGTCCCCCCAAAAGACGATGAGCAGGTGTACAGAAACAGGAAAAGTTACCATTCTATGAACGTCCAGGTGGTCTGTTTGGCTGACCAGTACATCTCCCAGGTGAATGCCATGTTCCCTGGGTCAGTGCATGACGCGTATGTGATGCGTAATAGCAGCATCCCTTATGTGATGGAACAGCTACAGAGACAACGTGTGTGGCTAATAGGTGACTCTGGTTACCCCAACCTGCCTTGGCTATTGACCCCAGTGAGGTATCCCCGGACCAGGGCTGAGGAACGGTACAATGAGGCCCATGGGCGAACTAGGAGGATCATAGAAAGGACCTTTGGGCTCCTGAAGGCCAGATTTAGGTGCCTGCATATGACAGGGGGATCCCTGATGTACTCACCAAAGAAGGTGTGCCAGATCATCGTGGCCTGCTGTATGCTTCACAATCTGGCATTGCGACGTCAGGTGCCTTTCTTGCAGCAGGATGGTCCAGATGGTGGTGTTGAAGCAGCTGTGGAGCCTGCGGAGAGTGAAGAGGAGGAAGACTCAGAGGACGACACAGACAACAGGGACAGAGTTATCCAACAGTATTTTCAGTAGCACACAGGTAAGAATCAACCACGCCATTTTACTTTTCCAGCAAGCCTCCTGCTTCTCAACTATGTCTATGACCCCCCAGTTCTTTTAAACTGATGTTTGATTTTCCCTTCCCTTTTCAGTGCTGTATGACCCACTCCGTGACTACTGCTTGGTTAGCCCATGGACTAATGCTTATTGATCTCGGTATGTGTTCAGCACAAAGTTAACAGAACATAATTGATCGGTAATGTGTTATACATTTGTAAATAATACAGCCTGACTCCTGTTTGATTTCAGTGCATTGAGTGATTTATTTTTTGTGCTAGATAATGGTACATGATATAAACACGGTGATGGGTGGGGGTGGAGTAATGGCCATGGCAGAGTCCAGTTCTCAGTCTCACAGGTGCATTGTCCATATGCCTGTGGAAGGATGGAGCAGGGGCAGTTCAAGGTTGGACAGGGTGGCAATGTGGGACAGTGGGATGACTTCAGGGGGTGTCTCATGCTGGCGGGGGTCTTGACATCCTACTCTGTTGATTTTTTTGATCTCAGGCTCCTCTTGCGGGGTGGTTGTTCTTCAGCAGGAGGTGGGGTTCTGGTGGCCTGTCGTTGTGGTGGGGCCTCCTGTCCACTAGCGCCGGCGGAGGTGGTAGGCTGTTCCTGGCTAGTGACAGGGGCCCTGTGTGGTGCCACATGGTCCCGCAACATGTCTTCTATCCGGTTGAGGGCCTGGACTATGCTCCCCATAGCGGTAGAGATGTTGGTGAGTTGATTGGTGAACCCCATGTAGCATTCCTCCTGCTGTGCCTGGATCTCCTGGAACCTGGCCAGTACCGTCGCCATCGTCTCTTGGGAGTGGTGGTAGGCTGCCATGATGGTGGTGAGGGCCTCTTGGAGAGTGGGTTCCCTGGGCCTCTCCTCCCCCCCCGTCGCACAGCAGCCCTCCGAGTTGCCCTGTTTCCCCCGGCCTCTGTCCTCTGGACGGTGTGCCCACTACCACTGCCCCCAGGTCCCTGTTGTTGTTGGGGTGGTGGGTTAGCCTGGGTGCCCTGTAGTGGCAGACACACCGCTGATTGACCTGTCCTAGAGACAGAGGCATGGGCCCGCTGGGTGGGAGCTGTGCTGTTGGTCCCAGAGGGGGTTGGGTCTGCTGTGGCCTGTGTGTGGGGAACCGACTGTCCAGAGGTCCCCGATGGTCCGGGCTGGTCATCAGGTTCCAGGTCGACAGAGCTGCTGTCATCACTGGGGGCCTCTTCCGGGGGGGGATGGACATTTCTGGACCCTCCTGGCCGGTGTGTTGGCGTTCGGGTCCTGCATGGGGTAAGAGAGTATGGTTATTGTTTCTGTGTGTGCTATTGCGTGCCATTGATTGGTGCCCTTGTCCCCCAGTGCTGCCATTCCCTTGGGGGAGGTGTTGTGGGGGTGTTTTGGGGGGGGGGTATGTGCAGTGGTCATGCTTGGGTGATGGGTGTCCATAGTTTGTGGGGGCATGCAGGGGTTGGTGTTGGGTGGGTTGTGCTGGAGAGACATTCTCAGGGAGGATGTGTGATGGGGGGTTGGGGGTGAGGGTGGTGGTGGGGGTTAGCATGCTGGGGGGGGGTGAAGTAGTTGAGATTGTACTTACCAGAGTCCATTCCTCCATGTACTCCAGCGAGGCCATCAGGATGCAGGATGTTTAGTACCTCTTGCTCCCATGCTGTGAATTCGGGTGGAGTGGGTGGGGGTCCCCCGCCAGTCTTCTGCACTGCGATGTTGTGTCGCGAGACCATCGAGCGCACCTTTCCCCTTAAGTCGTTCCAGCGTTTGCGGATGTCGTCTCGATTTCTGGGATGCTGTCCCACCGCGTTGACCCTGTCCACGATCCGCTGCCATAGCTCCGCCTTCCTGGCTATAGTGGTGTGCTGCACCTGTGAGCCGAAGAGCTGCGGTTCAACTCTTATGATTTCCTCCACCATGACCCAGAGTTCTTGGTCCGAAAAGCGTGGGTGCCTTTGGGGTGCCATGGGGTGGTGTGGATGAGGTGTGGGGTGGTGTATATGGTGATGAGTGTGTTGGTGTGTGGTGCTTTGTGCTTCTATGTGGTGTGTGTGATGGTGTAGTGTGCCTCTGTGTGATGTAGCTCTCTATTCTGTGATGTGTCTCTCTCTCCTTCGTCTCTGATCTTCGGTCGTAGGGGTTTGTGGGTGATGTGGGTGTGTGTTTTATAGTTGTATGGATGTGTGGGAGTGTTGTTGGTATGTGTGTCAGGTGTGTGTATTTCAAATTGCCCAATGTGGCAGTGTTTTGGAGCTGTGTGTGTATTTTGAGCGCGGCGGTGTGTACCGCCAATGGAATACCGCGGTTGAAAGACCGCCGCGTGGATTGGTGGGTCAGAATGGCATGGGCGTGTTTGTGTTGGCGTGGCGGTGGAGGTTTGGTCATCTCCAGTTTTCCGCGGCCCGCTGATGAGGCGGCCTTCCTTGGATGTCGGGTTTTTGGCGGATTCACAGTTGGTGGTCAGAATGACCGTGGCGGTTTACCGCGGCCGCGGCGGTAGTATGGCGGAGTTCTGACCGGCGGTATGGCCCTTTTACCGCCAAGGTCAGAATGACCCCCTATGTGCCTGTATCACCAAATACACTGTTTGCACGCGGTGCACGCTTTTTGCTTAAGTCTGCTCTGTTTGGCACTGAAATATGTGCCTGTTTATTAAATACCCGTATTTCTGCTCACATGTCGGAAGACCACCCCTGACTATATAACTTATGACCAGGTTACCATGGGCGGCTCTTTTTATATATTCATTACGCTTTTTCCATTTTCCTTGACCATTTCTTTACTGCACACCAAACTATAGTTTTATACAGTTTGTGATGTTCAGAGTTAATTTGCCCATGGCCATATTCTCGACCTCCTACAATCCTTGCTTTCCGTTATTTTCATCTCTAGGTTTATCAGGGCCATCCGCACCCTTACTGCTTAAAAATCACGGGCCCGATTTGGCCAGATCTCATAAATTTCGTGGATGATACATCCCCACAGAAGCGCTCATTTATAGCCCAATTGATACTCCTCAGGTACTAATTTTAATTTGAATATCTTATTCTTACCATATACATTCCACCTGATATTCACGGTCTTATCACACGTTTCACTAGTTGCATGGAATCTCACACCTAATGCATGTGGTTATACACGCATGGGCCGTTTCCTATATATATTTCTATCCGTCAATCATTGACCCTTCCTCACCTCACCTACCTGATTTCAGGTTTTATATCACACACGGTGTCACCATTATCGACACTACGCTTTAGCGTACTCTGTTTTTCTGCAACCTCTATGACTCTGGATGTACATGGTTTTCTGTTCTAGCATCCCTTTCTTTCTTCATTCTATCTTCTGGATTTAAATTAATAATAAATTTAGATGGGTATCCATCATTGATGAGAGTACCAAAATGTATATTTTGTCTATCGAAATTCACAGCCTTGACAAAGTCTAGGAGACAAAACATGTCGGCTGTTTTCTGCATTGGCTGTTTGCTGCATTTTGCACTGCTTGCTTTAGATTGGTCTACCTACGGCTTATTGGCAACACGGCTAATAAAATTCTTCATCTATCTACATCGTGGTTTTCGGACTCTGATTTACAGTACCACTTGGATTAACTGCGCAGGACTGCATACGGTGTGCCCTGGTTTCAATTTTCACATATGGAGAACTGATTGACCAATTAGGAATTAGGGGGATGGACAGAAAAACTCTAATAAAAAGATATGACCAGGGGCTAAAACTTCAGATGTGAGGGCAAATTCAGATGCAAGGGGGGTATGCTGATTACTTCAAGAGACGCAGTTCGAGATTCTGTAATTGGGCTCATGCTCTTGAGAGCCTGATGCACTGGTGATCGATTGATGACCTGAAGATGAAGACTGACTTTGTTGCTGATCCCTTTCGTGGATAGGTATCTATGACAATGTGACTGATTAACTTTTATGCCTTTCTTTCTAGGTTCCAACCGCGCTGTTTTTTAGTTTTTCTCTTAGCTAGATGTTTTCCAAATTCAAGTTTTCTAAATTGTTTTTGCATGAAGTCCCACATGCTAAATACTAAACTGGGTTAGGTAAGTGTCCTTTGGGTGACGTTGACAGTGACAAATGATTGACGGACTGATTGCTGAACTCTGCTATTAATACTTTTATATTCATTTTGTTGGCTTATGCTGAAGCATTCAAGCATATGTTTTCTTAAGTTCTGATTAGATTGTGTTATTGGTGGTCATTAATGAACTAATTCTGAGTTGATTTAATAAAGTTTTATCTAACCTGATGACTTAGTAATTTACTAATAGGGAAATAAAATTGATAAAACATATAATTGAGTTGTGATTATTCATGAAATGCTGATATATTGTCTCATGCTTAATGATTCTCTTAGTGGTTGTTGATTGAATACATTGATAATTGATGTTCATCTATTACTACATAGCTAGGATACTTCATGCGATCCAAAAGGCTCATCGGCCTATACTCGTCCCCTTGTAAGTTTACTTACTAGGGACCAGGCGTGTTTGCAAGAGTAATCACCCAGGCCAAAGGGGGCATTATTTCTTCTCTACTGTACCTGGCAGTGACAAACAGTAAAAAAGCGGCTATATATCTGCTCATCCTAAATGTGCTAACTGACATATAGCCAATTCTCTGACCTCCCCTAATCCGACGAGACATCAGAGAAGCTTGGCTATGGCGGAGGCAGAGTTTTCACCACAGTAGCCAAACTTAGGGTCTGCCCACTTCTAAATCGGGCGGCTGACCACTATGTTGATGAGAAATTAAGGGGGTCATTCTGACCCCGGCGGTCTAAGACCGCCGGGGCCAGGGTCGGCGGGAGCACCGCCGACAGGCCGGCGGTGCCCCGCAGGGTATTCTGACCGCGGCGGTTCGGCCGCGGTCAGAAGAGGCAAACCGGCGGTCTCCCGCCGGTTTACCGCTGCCCTTAGAATCCCCCATGGCGGCGCAGCTTGCTGCGCCGCCATGGGGGATTCTGACACCCCCTACCGCCATCCTGTTCCTGGCGGTTCGCCCGCCAGGAACAGGATGGCGGTAGGGGGTGCCGCGGGGCCCCTGGGGGCCCCTGCCGTGCCCATGCCACTGGCATGGGCACGGCAGGGGCCCCCGTAAGAGGGCCCCACAAAGTATTTCAGTGTCTGCCTAGCAGACACTGAAATACGCGACGGGTGCAACTGCACCCGTCGCACCTTCCCACTCCGCCGGCTCAATTCTGAGCCGGCATCCTAGTGGGAAGGTTGATTTGCCCTGGGCTGGCGGGCGGCCGCCCGCCAGCCCAGGGCAAATCTCAGAATCACCGCCGCGGTCTTTCGACCGCGGTGCGGTGTTCTGACGGCGGAACCTTGGCGGACGGCCCCGCCGTCCGCCAAGGTTAGAATCAGCCCCTAAGTCTGTTGCCATTGTGACTACGTGCCAGATGTATCAAACGTTTTAGCATTCGCAAACGGTGCGAATCGCAAAAATCGGCCGTTTGCGAATGCAAAAACTTGTTTTGCGATGTATGAAAGGCATTCGCAGGCCAAAAAAAAGGAATTCCAAAAATTTCGATTTTTAGCGAAGCGACATGGTTTTGCGTGTCGCAATCTGCGTATCGCAATTAGTGACATGAAAAACCGAATTGCTATTTGCATATTGCAAATTGCGAGCTCGAATAGCGACTCGCAAATAGAAATTCGGTATTTCATATCGCAAATTCCTATACGCAGATTGCGACACGCAAAACCATGTTGCAATGCGATGCATCAAAAATTCGAAAATTGCGAATATTCGCAGAATGGCCTTTTGCACATGCAATTTACCACGAATTGAAACCAGGTGGTAACCAGGTGCAACCTATATAAAGAGGCCCAGAATGCCTCAGCCTCTTTTCCACAATGGCTGCACTCTACGTCATGGCGAGGAGAATGAGGATCTTGGCAGGTTTGAGGAGAGGGAGGAGGAGACAGGAGCACATTTTCAGAGTGCGCATAACCCTTTTTGACCAGACTGAGGAGGAGATATATGAGAAGTACAGGTTGAGCTCAGCCATGATACTTGACCTCATAGATGAGCTACAACCCATACTGCAGCGCACAACACACAGGACCAATAGCATACCCACCCATGTGCAGGTATTATGCTCCCTGCACCTATTAGCCTCAGGGAGCTATCAAGGGGTCATAGCAGCAGCTGGAGGGGTATCACAGAGTGCCCTCTCTAGATGTTTCAACGCATTTCTCAATGCCATGCTGAGCAGGATACACCAGTACATCAGATTCCCCCACACCCCACAGGAAATACAGCAGACAAAAATCGATTTCTACCAGATAGCACAGTTCCCCCATGTCCTAGGTGCCATAGATGGGACACATGTTGCAATCTGTTCACCATCGGCCACAGAGTATGTGTACCGCAACCGTAAAAACCAACATTCAATAAACATACAGGTGCAATGCCTCCTACTTCATAACTGATCTTGTGGCCAGGTTTCCAGGGAGCAGACATGATTTGTACATCTTTCGCCACAGCAGGATTCACACAAGACTGCTAGCTGGGGAATTTGGTGAAGGATATCTACTAGGTAATTTGCAACATTACAATGCTGCATTGATGGCAGTGTGGCGTCAGATGGCACAGCTACTCATTATGCCCTCTGTTCCTTCCAGGAGACAGTGCCTACTCAGTGCGCACCTACATGATGACGCCCTATCTAAATCCTGCAACACCAGCAGAGCGGAGATACAATTCAGCACACAGGGCAACCCGCAATGTGGTGGAGCGCACCTTTGGCCTGCTGAAGAGTCGCTTCCGGTGCATCCACAAAAGTGGAGGGGCACTACAGTACAGCCCGGACACGACCTGTACAATAGTGGCCACATGTGCGATCTTGCACAATATAACTACCACCAGAGGCATACCAGTGGAAATATCGGAGCCAGACTCAGATGAGGATGATAATCCCATACCACCCCTACAGCCAGCAGACAGGACCAGTGCAGCAGAAGGTAGGCAGACGTGCTGACATCACGCACAACCATTTCAGATGTAAGTAATGACAACATCACCTCACTGACATGTAGTCCGGTAGTTAGCACCTTTATTACCTTGACTTCAGGTAACATATGTGTCACTAGGACAAAGCTATGCACAATAGGCAGACATGAACCATTAACAGTGTCACACTATTATCATCATAGTTTTACTGTATTGCTACATGTGAAGGGAGTCCCTTGTCGCCCTCAATGTCACTTCTTACGTCCACGCTTTCCACTTGAGTGTGCAGTGGCCTCGCCGGCACCTCTTGTATCAGGCTCGCAGGCACTACTGTGCCTGGCACTGCGACACCTAGGATCTATCACTGGGACTTCAAGACTGCTGAGGTTAGAGGACTCCTCAGTATCCCCAACACCCAGTTGGCTGGATGTAGCACTGTGTGCTGTCTGCATAGCATCCAGAACGTTGGTTATGTGCACCAATCCCTGTGCAACGTCCCGACTGCTATGTGCTGCCTCCACCTGTGCTGCCACAGCACGCCGTGATATCAGGGCAGTTGAAGTAGCGAGCCGATTTACGGATCTGCAAAAGCCATAGAACATTCCCATGAATTGCCGTTGGCGCCTGCGGTGGCTCACCCGCTTGTGCCTGATCTCAGTACAGAGTTCCTTAATGGCATTTGTCAGTTCCTTCGTGTTATCTGCAGCAGTTTGCTGTCCCTCATGCAGCTTGCAGATGTTTGCATTCAGAGACTCCAACTGCTTGTGCAGTCCTCCCATATTGTCATTGTGTGACTGCAACTGCCTGTGCATTGCCCTCATGTTTTTGCATTACAGGCTTTGCACTTTGAGCATGGACGCTTCAAGGCCGCCAAAGATTGATGGGCCCTCGCCTTCATCTGTGTGCTGTGTGCCTGCATCGTGAGGCCTCCTGCAGAGAGTTGAGTGATGCTGGGGCAGGGGCTGCTGCCTTCCTGTGGATCTAGCTTCTGGGGGTAGTGTGTGGCCTTCATCCGGCATTTCATCGGAGTCCAGGTTCAACTCGTGGAGAGGTAACACCCTTGCCCTGCGTCTGATTGGTGCTATACACAATGACTCACTGGTGTTTGAGTCCGATAGTGGTTGTGTTTCTGCATCCCCCACATTGGCACATTCTGCTGCTGCTGGGCCTGAGCCATCTGCAACAACAATGTGCAGCATGTCATTTATGAATGTATCACCAAATGTTGCACAATGGTAATAAATGTACACTTACATCATATCACTGTGAGTTGTGTGTGTTGTTCTTCTGTGTGTCTGTATACTTAATTGCTATCTATGTGCTATTTTCAGCTCAGGGTTGTGGACTACCACTCCCATAAGGCATTGTTGTGCCGCATGTAAGATGTGGACTGGACTACTTATCACAATGCTTTGACTAATTGCTATTTCCTAAGGGGCATTTGTACATGCACACATGGGGATACACATCATTATTGGACTTACCTTTGCTGGTGCTGGGTGTGCCGGAAGTGTCAATGCCAGTGACCCCACTGACAGCTTCTGGAAGCAGTGTGGACTCCACCAGGTCTTCCATGGGGGTGGAGGGTGTCTGGGTGGATGGTCCGCCTCCTGTGCTCCTTGTCTCCTTTAGCCTGCTGGCCACCCTCTCCTTGGCACGGGAACGCCGGTCGTACCACCTCTTGCGTATCTCTTCTACCGAGCGCTGCGCAACCCCCACTGTGCAGATTTTGGTCTGGATGTCAGCCCAAAGTTTCCGCTTCTCACTCTCTTGTACCTGGAGTGAGCTCTTCCCAAAGAGCTGGTCATGGCTCCTGACCACCTCCTCTGTGAGCACCTCCAATTCTTGCTCACTGAATTTCAGCTTCCTCTTCCTGTCTCCCTTCTCCTTCCCATTGCCAGCATTGGCCATGTTGGTTTTAGGTCCTGGCTTGCTCCCACAATAGCCTCCCTGGGGCTGGTCTGTGACTCTCTGACTGCTCCTGTGGGTGTGGTACCTGGAAACAGCATGGGCTGACTCACTTACTGCTGGTGATGTCATCAGGCTGTGCCGGGTAACCGTTTTCGCAATTTGCGATTTTCAAATACCCGAATTCTAATTTTATTTGCGATTCGGTATTTGAACCTCGCAAATTGCATTAGTGATTTTTAAGAAATCGCTATTTCTGACTCGCCATTTTGATACATCACATTTTGCATGCCGGAAATAGCGATTTCTTAAAATTCGCTATTTGAGACTCGCAAAGCAAAATCTTGATACATCTGGCCCTACGTTCCCTCTTTGCCAACATACAAATCAGGCCCTTTGGTAATATTTTTGAACAAATACCAATTGCACTCACCTGCCACCTGTGTGAAATCTCATGTGTCTTGGCCTGAAGGTGATTTGATGCAATAATGTCACGGAATGTGTGGTATAGCATAGATCATGCGTCATTTACCTTTCCAAGAGTGTCCAAACATATTTGTTTGTGTTAGTTGTTTTTCTCCTCCCACTACATACAAGATGCCCTGATCTGAAGGGAAATTACAAGTGTGAGTGAATGATATATGTAGATGTATGACGATATGGCTGGATGAAATGAACAAGAAAGTGTAGTGTTCTGATGCCTATTACATGTAGGATTGCAAGTTTGATTGTTGCATCATGTGAGTGGAATAGGGTATGCTGTCATAATACACCTTTCAATATTCACTCAACACTCTCTAACCCCTGAGCTGCAGTAGTCAAACTAACAGCTCAGGTGAAATCTGAGAGATCTAGTCAGTCATGCACATGGAGACTCTGACCTCTGAGCTGTGGCATACACCTTTAACCTTGATGAGGTCCTAGTTTAGGGGTAAAGTCTACATGGAAGCCCTGTTGCATGCTGATTTTGTGCAACCTGTGACAGGCTCAATGATCTACTGCTGGGGAGTTCTGGAGCACCCGTCTGTCTGATCAAGTTGTCTGAATTGTGACGTACGGATGGCAGAAAGGTGGTCAATGATGGCTCAAGTACATGTGTGTCCTGTTGTACCTGTATTGAGGCTGGGTGCCCATGACTCTGTATTGTCGTGGCTGTAGATTCCCTCATAACCCTTGCATTAGAGGGCGTGTTGCATGGGGGTGTAGCCGTATAGCTATGTGTAGTCTCTATCAATTTTTGTTTACTGCTGTGTGCTTCTATGTGTTTATTTAAAAATATATAGACTTTCTTTCCAAAACTAATATTTAACATTGTATTTGTACATATTTTTTCAATACAAATATGTTTTCTCTCTATGTTCTGGTAGGGTTATCCCTGGCCTCCATTGGTTTAAGTGCTACTCCCTTTTAGCACCTGTGTGTAGTCATGTGTGGAATACGGCTGGAATAGATTTATGCTTGGGCTGTAGTACTAATGGAGTAGTGGAGGGTGTAATCTTTGTGAATAGCAACTGACTGTATGTACATACCTATCCTACTTTCTGGAATACACAAACGTTCCCACGAGTATGTCTGGAAAACTTGCCAGGTTTCTAGACGTATGTCTAGGAATGTCGTGTGAAATTCCTAGCAGGATCTTTTTCTTGCTGTGCGGAGCTCTCCATCATGAGAACTCCGCACAGGAGTAAAATCCCCAACGAAAATGCTAACAGTTTTTTTTCCACTGAGAAAATACTTTTTTCCATGGAGAAAGCTTCAACCCCCAACCCAAGCACATTTAGAGGTGATCCTTTCCCCTTAACATCCTAGAAAGATTTGTGGCAGCCTTAATTCTAACCCTTTCTAGGGTGGAAGGGGAAGGAGACAAGTTTTTGAGTTCCAACAAGCGTCATTGTTTGTGGCGTCCACAAACCTACAAAGCAAATCATAACTAGGAACACTCACTTTCCCACCTCTCGTGTGGGCTTTGCTGGTGCAGAGACCACTGCACTAGTGGTGGAGATCTTTGTGCAAGTAAATGGGCTTAGGACTTTCAGGAATTCCTAGGAGGCCTAACTAAGGTAAATTCAGTAACAAAGACATGTTTTACGACCAAACTTACTTTACTTTATGGCCAAATTTATCTTTGTGAATAGGCCCCATATTTTTGTTTCTATTAGTAAACGAATTAATGGCTCTGCTTTATTAGAGTTCATGTTATGTTGGCTCGTGAATAAATGATTGCCCTGTGTAATTTGAAGTCGCTGTTGACTTTCCTAAGATTGTTTACCATCTGTGTACTAGATTGTGGAATCACAAAGACCGGTCCTTTGCTGAGCTGGAGATCTTTCAGCACACTTGTCGATATTTCTCTGCTGTGAAAGCTCTAGTCTCATCTGGGCACAAAGCTCTTCCTCTTGGAAAATAGACTTGGCGTGTTTTATAGGCACCTTACTCTGCATGAAGGCATTGAGAGATGAAAATAGGAGGTCAACAGTGAGGGAGGATAGCAGTTTGTGTAGCCTGCATGGTGTTGTGACTTCACCATGGCATCCTAACTCGTTTAAATTATGAATAGGTTCCCCTGACATGACACCTTGCACTTGTTTTATACATATTGTTAGCACATGCATACAAATGATACCATCCTTCCAGCGACCTGCCACTTCAACCTCATTGAATCCAAGTCAATATATAAACAAAGGGATTCAAGGACAGAAGAACATATAGATGTTGCTGGAAGAGGCAGATACAGTAACCTTTCTGTAGTAGTTTGTACAGTAGGTATGTTCTAACAGTTCATATGTATTGCAGCAAAAATACTTTTACTGTTGTACTTATGTACTTGTGTTTTATTTCCCTCCTGTGTGCATCCGCGCATGAGAGCATTCTTTTGTATTCTATTTGGAATGTATTATTTTGAATAATTTGACAGTTGCTTTGTTATTCTTGTACCTGTCGGCCATCTTTCCCGTTGCTAGGAACTTATTTTTCATTGATGCCTGGTTCATCAATACAACATTTTGGCGATGATTGCTCCCAGCAGTGCCAGTCACATCGGAGGAAAATTATGAGTTTGTTTATTTCGTTATTCACTTTTTTTGGGCGAGCGCAAAGTACTCCGTCCATAAAGTAACCTCTCTTTGGGCTTCAAACCACGCCCAGGTCACGTCAGTCTCTTTCATTGGTTCCTGGGCTTGCTCTTTAAAATCTGCTTGCTTTCATTTGTGAAAGGCATGCATACGTCCTGTCTTTTCTGGTGTTTAGCCCGCCTACACAGCGCCGGTAAACTACTAGAAACATATGAGGCTCGATGTTTTGAGCCTGGAGTCCGGACTACTTTATCTGTTAATTTTCACCACAGCGCGATCGCGCTGGGGTTTACATAGCGCGATCGCGCTGTGTTTTTTTTGTTTTAATTTGTGTGGCAAGAAAAGTTAGGTTAGGAGTTTACAACGCAAATAGCTCCAACTCGAGCAAATGCGAGCCCCGTTGCATTGAAAATGCTTGTTATTTATGACAACTTCTGGATTCCGTCAGCACTTCAACTGTCGGTTGGTAGGAAATGGATGTTTGTGAGCAGCTGTTTTCCTGGATTTATTGACATGCTGATTTTCGGGCAGCAATTAAAGCTGTTTACAGACGGTTGCTTTCTGGCTTGATCGCAAACTGCGCACAAGCATTGCTGCTTTCATTCAGTTAAAATTCTTACGCCGTTTGACGTCTTGGTAGCACTTAAAACCATTTACAGCCGGTAGCCTTCCTGCTTGAACGCAACATATGTGCTTCCATTTTGTTTTGTTTTTATGTGCGTTTGTTCAATTGGAGTCATACATAACCTTGTTAAACCATAAGCGCCTCACTTATATCCTGAAAGCTTTGTTTTCCTCAAGTTTTCAGCAACTTAATTAAATTAAAGGAAACTGTCAAAAAAGTGAATAGCATCTCTAATTTCTTATCTTTCTGATTTGATTTTATATATATATATATGTAAATATATAAACATACATATTTATTTCAATCAACAATGTTGTAATCCACCTCCTCCACTACAACAAAATCCAGGGAATGTACCCATGAAGTGGAGCAAATGGCATGGTTTATTTAATAATTTTATGATTGCCGTTGATTGGAATTCGTTTTCTGCAACAGAAAAAAAGGTTTACTATTAAATGCCATTGTACTAAAGCTCAGGAAACATTTGATCATTTATCTTTACATCAATCACCTGAAGGAACTGATATAAATGATTCTGATATTTTCTCTGAAACTTTGGACAGATTACAATTACATTTCACGGTTGAACCAAATGTAGTTAAAGAACTTTTTAACTTTTATCCATTGCACCAATTTGCCACAGAGCCTGTTGAAGGATATGTGGCTGCTCTTCGCATTTTGGCTTCAACTTGTGATTTCGGTACCATTACTCACCAATATATTTGAGATCAAATTATTATGCACTGTTACAACAAAATGATTCAAGAACAACTTTTGAGCCATCAAAATCCAGCATTAAACCCGTTCTGTGCTGGGGACGTAATGGTTACGTCCGCTAGCACAGTGCTCCTGTGCTGAGGACGTAACCATTACGTCCGGGCACATGAGCTCGGAGGGAACGTGGGCTTCCCTCCCACCCCCCAGGGCACCCCTGCGCCCCCCACCATCCCACCCCCTCTAATGACGTCAGTGCACAATCGTGTGCTGACATCATTACAGGGTGCTGGTCGCGCTGGAAGCCATTTGCTTCCAGTGCGTCTTCGGAGAAACCATTAACTTTCTTTCCCTAGTCATCTATTTCCTTGCATTTGAAGCAGTTACTTTCCTTCTTAGCGCTGGGAGGCCTTTGGGTAGCTAGGCGCTTTATAAATCTTCTAAACTAAACTAAGTTTCTCCTCCGGGGGGTGATTTCACACAGAGGCATCGGGGAAAGGAAAGGGTTTTCCTTTCCCCCGATGTCTCTTTAAATATTCCTGCTGCCCGATCGCGATGCGATCAGGCAGCAGGAATGCCCACTAGACACCAGGGATTTTATTTGTTTGTTTTAGATGTGCTTTGTGTCTCTGGGGGAGCGGCCACGTAGGCAAGGGTCACTCTCCTTTGAGGGGCATATATTTTATGGCCATTTATGCCCCCCTTGGGGGGCAGATGCCCTATTACTTTTAGGCTGATCTGCCCCCAAGGGGGCAGAAACCACTGGAACACCAGGGATGTTTTTATTTGTTTATTTCTGTGGGGGGGGGGGGATCCCCTTGAGCAAGGGTCAACCCCCCAAAAGGGGGGGGCATAGAACTGTTGGCCATTCCTGCCCCCGTTTGGGGCAGATCAGCCTATTTTTTTTAGGCCCATCTTCCTCCAAGGAGTGTGCAGAAGCCACTTAGGCACCAGGGATAATGTGTGTGGGTGTGTTTATTGGATGGGGGAGGGGCCCCTTGGGCAAAGGTCGCTCCCCTTAGGGGGGTATATTATTTATGGCCATTTCTGCACCCCTTGGGAGACGATCGGCCTATTATTTTTAGGCTGATCTGCCCCCAAAGGGGGCAGAAACCACTGGAACGCCAGAGATTTTTAAAATTTGCTTATTTCTGTGGGGGGTGCCCCCTTGGGCAAGGGTCTCCACCCCTCAAGGGGGGCATAGAACTGTAGGCTGATCTGCCCCCAAGGGGAGAGAAATAATTGGAACGCCAGGGATTTAAAAAAATTATTTATTTCTGTGGGGGGAGGGCATAGAACTGTTTGCCGCTTAAGGGCAGATCGTCCTATTTGTTTTAGGCCCATTGCCCCCAAGGGGGGCAGAAGCCACTTAGGCACCAGGGATAGTGTGTGTGTGTGTGTGTTTATTTGGGGGGTGGCCCCTTTGGCAAGGGTCGCTCCCCATGGGGGCACACTACTAAAGGTATTTTCTGCCCCCTTTGGTGCAGATAGGCCTATTTTTTAGTAGGCCCACCTGTCCCTATAGGGGGCAGAATCCACTTAGGCACCAATTTCTAAATGCTTGATGGCGGGGTGTTTGTCAACTGGCAAAGTATTTGCATTTGTGATTATAACAGTTTTTTCTCCTTTTTGTTTTAGTGCAAAGCTTTTGCTTCCTATGCTGTGGCTCCTTGCAGTTTTGGCAGTGGTTGACCTGTGGTTTGCATAGTTGCATGTTTTAGGTATACAAAGGAGTATTGTTGCCATGCATGAATGACATGTTTTTAGGTGGTGTACTAAATGCAGGATTGTGTGTGAAATTGTCCTTAGATTTGTGCACAGTGATATTTCTGTTCTGTTATTTCTAATTTGCTTTTCTTTCTTTCTTTTTAGTGGGATATCATTGGTGATTGCTGTGTCTGTGCAGAGTAGTTGGTGATGAGTAGGTTTTTCCTGCAAGTGAGCGGTAGAGGTTTTCAGTACATAACTCTTTGTGATAAAGCCACACTTTGTTTATTACATTTCTTACACAGTGCTGGTTGTTGGTGGTGCATTTGTCCAGTTACTTTTCGTAGGAAGGATCATGGCTAGCCGCAGTATGACCGCTCAGCAGGTTGTTGGTATGCTTTTTGAGTCATTGTCTCATCATGATTCTGAGACTGACTCTGCATCTGAGGCAGAGGAGGAAGTGAGAGATCCTGGCAGTGACGTTTCTGTCAGAGAGGAATCTTCTGATGAGGAAGCCACTCTCAGTGCAGATGAAGGGCCTGTTTTCGAGGAGGACACTGATGTGCCAATAGTGCAGCAACCTTGAGCTGAAAGGTGTCCCATTTGAAGACCTGAACTCTGGGATTGCCCCAAACATGGAGCAGCCAGAGTTGTCTGTCTTTACTGGTCTCCCGGGGTGTAGAGTCAATACGGAGAACTTTTTGCCTGTCAATTTCTTTTACTTATTTATGGATAGTGTGTTTTTCGAAGAGATTGTTAAGCAGACTAATTTGTATGCGGAGCAGTATTTGAGGGACAAGGCTGTAAGACTTAGGCCATACTCTAGAGCTATCTAGTGGATTCCCACGCATTTGGAAGAGATGAAAAGGTTTTTGGGTTTGACTCTTTTTATGGGGTTGATAAGGAAGTCGTTACTGGCTTCTTAATGGTCTACTAGTCCCTTGATGGCAACGGCCATATTTCCTGCAACCATGAGTCATAATCGGTATTTGCTTCTTCTTAGGATTCTGCATCTTGTTGACAATGCTTTAGCCTTGCCACGAGATCACCCTGATTCTGACCGTCTTTTTAAGATTAGGCCTGTCCTTGATCATTTTGTAGATTGGGTTTCAGAGGTCTATGTTCCAGGCAAAGAAATAGCCGTGGACAAGTCTTTGGTCCTCTTCAAGGGTCGTTTGGTTTTTAGGCAGTACATTCCTAGCAAGAGGGCACGATATGGAATTAAATTGTATATGCTGTCTGAAAGTAGTACAGGATATGGGTATAATTTCTGGGTCTACACTGGTAGGGATTCCAGAATTGCCCCCCCTGGTTGTCCTCCTACTTTTGGAGTTACTGAGAAAATTGTGTGGGAACTTGGTAGACGACTGTTTAACAAAGGTCACCATTTGTGTGTAGATAACTTCTACACTGGAGTGCAGTTGTTCAACGAATTGTTTAGAGTGGACACTGTTGCTTGTGGCACAATTCATTGTAACCGGAAAGTCTATCCAAGGGAGCTTGTCTGTAAAAAACATGAGAGGGGACAGTGCAGTGCCTTGCGGAATGACAGGAGGGATGTCTACGTGCTAAGTACCATCCATGATGAGAGTACTTTCCCCGTGACTGTTTGGGGCCAGGTTAGTGAAGTGCGCAAACCTGTGTGCATTTTAGATTGTAATAAGCACACGGGAGGTATACATAGACTTGTTTAGTGGTTGGAACCTTATACTGCTATTTGTAAGTCTTACGTTTGGTATGAGAAGTTAGCAATTCACCTGTTCCACTTGGCAACTTTTAATGCTTTTATTGTGTTCAAGGATAGGTCTCCAGAGTCAAAGATGACATTTGTGAAATATCAGGAGTCAGTGATAGGGCACCTTATTGTGGTGGAACAGGCAAGAGTTCCTAGAGAAGCAGTGGTGGAGGATGTGGCTAGATTGAAAGATCACAACTTTGCTGAGCACATTCCTTCCATGCCCAAAATATATGTTCCAGCTAAGAAATGTATAGTCTGTGCTCGAAGAGGTATCCGGAGGGAGACTCGAATGTACTGCCAAGATTGTCCTTCAAAGCCTGGCCTGTGTGTGGGTGGCTGTTTCAGGAATTACCACACCCAGAAGAATTACTGGGAACTGCCATGAGTGTAAACTGCCTGTTTTATATTTTCATGTGTTCAGTTTCATGGTTGGCCTTTCTGTCATGTACTTAGTAAAAGCTTTTGTGTTTGTAGTTTTGTACTTAATTCTAATTAGTTAGTGGTTTCTTTGTTTAAAAAAAAAGGAATAGTATTGTGTGTGGAGTGGTGCTTGGCTGGTGGTGTAAATATTGACTTGCTGTTGGCTACTGCAACACACTGCCAGCCAAACGCCAGTCCACACACTCCCATCAGCTGGTGTGATTGCTGTATCAGGCATGTGGGCATATGTAAGTGATGGGCCCTTGAGTGGGGCTGTCTGTCGATGCGAGTGTTGTAATGTGCTGTGCCCGTGGCTGGCGGCGTTAATAGTATTGTGCATGTCATGTATGAAAGGTGTGTGAACGGACTGTAAAGGGGTTGGTGCCTTGTCGTTGCTTTACAGCTCACGAGCTGTGAAGCATTGATTCCGTTTTTTGGCCTTTCAGTTATTAACAGTGCATTTCATTTTTGTGAAATCTCTTGTTAATAAAATTTGATCTACTGAACCATCACTTACCCTCGTGCCAAATCCAACCAGTATGTGTGGTAAAAATAACAAAACCTGCCAAGCTGTAATCAGGCGTCGCAGCACACCCGTGACACGCTAGTTGTCTCGGGTGGAACCCCGGTGATGAAGCATGCCACCAATTTGGTTGGTGGGTGAGGGGTCTTTTAAACATAACCTAAGTGTATTTCTTTTCACAGTTTTAGTGTTTGGAACATCGCATAAGTATGTGGACACATCAAAATGATCTATTGCAAAACTACCTGTGTTTGGGGGGAAGGGGTACCTATGTTTTTGGTCCCGGGTGCGGCCTTCATCTAGGGAAACCTACCAAACCCAGACATGTTGCAAAAATAGACACCCCAAAGAGTTCAAGAAGGTGTGGCTTGCCGGGATCCCCCAACATTTTCTTACCCAGACTCCTATGCAAACCTCAATTTTCTTAAAAAAGCATATTTTCCTCGAAATTCTTTGTAGGATCACCGCTCCAGCACAGATTTCCTACCACCCAGCGTTCCCCTCAGTCTCCCAAGTAAAATGATACCTCACTTGTGTGGGTCCCCAAAGCAGAGTCAGCCTAAAAGATATATAAAATAAAAATATGTGCTTATCAACTCGCTGTGCTATCCCCTCAATCTCTACAGGCTTTTGGCATTATTCTGTTGCAGGCACCTGGGCCACCCACACAAGTGAGGTACCATTTTTATCAGCAGACTTGGGGGAGCACTGGATGGAAGGAAATTTGTGGCTCCTCTCAGATTCCAGAACTTTCTGTCACCGAAATGTGAGGAAAAAGTGTTTTTTTTTAGCCAAATGTTGAGGTTTGCAAAGGATTCTGGGTAACAGAACCTGTCAGAGCCCCACAAGTCACTCCATCTTAGAATTCTCTAGGTGTCTAGTTTTAAATAATGTGCAGGTTTGCTAGGTTTCCCTGGGTGCCGGCTGAGCTAGAGACCAAAATCCACAGCTAGGCACTTTGAAAAAAACAGCTCTGTTTTTTGGGGAAAAATGTGATGTGTCCATGTTGTGTTTTGGGGGATTTCCTGTCACGGGTGCTAGCCTACCCACACAGGTGAGGTACCATTTTTATCAGGAGCCTTGGGCGAACGCTGCGTGGAAGGAAATTTGTGGCTCCTCTCAGAGTCCAGAACTTTCTGTCACCGAAATGAGAGGAAAAAGTGTTTTTTGGCCACTTTTGAGGTTTGTAAAGAATTCTGGGTAACAGAAGCTGGTCAGAGCCCCACAAGTTACCCCATCTTAGATTCTCCTAGGTGTCCAGTTTTCATAAATGTGCAGGTTTGGTAGGTTTCCCTAGGTGCCGGCTGAGCTAGAGGCCAAAATCCACAGCTAGGCAATTTGCAAAAAACAGCTCTGTTTTCTTTTGGAAAATGTGATGTGCCCTCGTTGTGTTTTGTGGCCTTTTCTGTTGTGGGCGCTAGGCCTACCTACACAAAAAAACACAAGCCTTCTTCTGCAGCCCTTTTTCCCCATTGTTTTGAATAAACTGAAGTTTTCGCTGTATTTTAGCTGATGTCTTGGTCTCCTTCAGGGGAACCCACAAAGTCTGGGTACCTCTAGAATCCCTAGGATGTTGGAAACAAAAGATACAAATTTGGCGTGGGTAGCTTATGTGGACAAAAAGGTATGAGGGCCTAAGTGCAAACTGCCCCGAATAGCCAAAAAAAGGCTCTGCACAAGAGGGAAAATGGCCTGGCAGTGAAGGGGTTAAAGCAGTTATTACACGTATTGAAAGGTCAATACGATCTTGCAAGACATTAAATAATGACAAAGATAATCATTTTGAAGTATCTGCCATCCGCAATGTCAACAAAAATAAGTACAGTAAAGGATATAACAAAAATGATATAAACAAATTAAAATGTATATGATGTGGATCAAATTTGCACACCATCAAGTCCACCTGTCCTGCATTATTTAAAGAGTGTTTCAAATGTGGTAAAACTGGACATTTTTCACCAGTGTGCAGATCTCAAAGGAATGTTAATTCTATTGTTGGAAAGCAGTTTGAGGTTGAACAGTGTATTTAAGATGTCAAAAGTGTAGTCTTGATGATTACTGAAGAGGAGCCTAAACAATATAATATTTGTTACACTGATATTGACAACCAATTATATCTACCTCCAAAGTGCAAAGTAGTCATTGATGGATTCTCAACTATAATGCTAAAAGATTCTGGATCACCATTTTCAATTATCTCTGAGGCCTTTTTCAACAAAAGCTGGTTTGGACGGAAGTTGAAGAGTAATGACATTAAAGCTTATGGTTATAGTCAGACAATAATTATTATTTTAGGTTATTTTGTAGCTTCTATTTCTTGTCATGACTACAATCCTTTAGGTAAAATATATGTGGTTGACAAAGGGCAACACATTTTGGGATGGAGACATGAAGGTAATCTTGGAATGTTTTTTGATCCATCTTTTGATGTTCCAGTGTATTCGTGACCATACATCTAAGGTATTGAAGGGATTATTTCAGAGTACAAGAATGTGTTCAGAAAATAATTGAATACTGTTAAAGGATTTCCAAATAATATTAAATTGAAAGGGTGAGCATTACCAGTCAGACACAAATTGAGGGATGTTCCACTTACTGTTAGGAAATAACTTACTGTAGGAGGCTGGCCTGGCTTGTAGTGGGTACCAGAGGTACTTACACCTTGTGCCAGGTCCAGTTATCCCTTATTAGTGTAGAAGAGGTGTTTCTAGCAGCTTAGGCTGATAGAAGGTGGCTATGGCAAAGCAGCTTAGGCTGAACTAGGAGACATGTAAAGCTCCTACTATACCACTGGTGTCATATGAACAATATCAAAAGCAAACACAATACACAGAATTACTAAAAATAAAGGCACTTTATTTTTATGACAATGTGCCAAAAGTATATCAGTGAGTACCCTCAGTACGAGGATAAGTTATACACACAAGATTTATGTACACAAACCACAATTATGCAGATAATAGCAAAAGGAAGTAATGCAAGCAATGTAAAGTTACAGTAGATTCCAATAGGAGCACATAGGTATAGGGGCAACACAAACCATATACTCCAAAAGTGGAATGCGAACCACAAATGGACCTCAAACCTATGTGAGCTTGTAGAGGGTCGCTGGGACTGTAAGAAAACAGTGAGGGTTAGAAAAATAGCCCACCCCAAGACCCTGAAAGGTAGGTGTAAAGTGCACCTACTACCCCCAGAGAGCACAGAAGTCGTGATAGGGGGATTCTGCAGGAAGAACAAACACCAGCAATGCAACAACAGTGGATTTCCGGACCTGAGTACCTGTAAGACAAGGGGATCAAGTCCAATAGTCGCGACAGTGTCAAGAGTGGGCAGGAGCCCAGGAAATGCCAGCTGAGGGTGCAAGGAAGCTGCCACCTGTTGGAAGAAGCTTGGAGTTCTGCAAGAAAGAAGAGGACTAGGAACTTCCCCTTTGGAGGATGGATGTCACACGTCGTGAAAAAGCTTGCAGAGGTGTTCCCACGCAGAAAGACTACAAACAAGCCTTGCTAGCTGCAAGGGTTGAGGTTAGGGTTTTTGGATGCTGCTGTGGCCCAGGAGGGACCTGGATGTCGCCACTTGGATGAGGAGACAGATGTGGTGCCCAGCAAGTCAGGGAGCCCTCACAGAAGCAGGCAGCACCCGCAGAAGTACCTGAACAGGCACTTGGAAGAAGAGTGAACCAGAGTCCACCCGAAGTCACAAAAGGGAGTCCCTTGACGCGGAGGACAACTCAGAAGGTTGTGCACTGCAGGTTAGAGTGTCAGGGACCCAGGCTTGGCTGTGCACGAAGGAAAGCCTGGAAGAGTGCACAGGAGGCGGAGCAGCTGCAAATCACGCGGTACCCAGCAATGCAGTCTAGTGTGGGGAGGCAAGGACTTACCTCGACCAAACTTGGACTGAAGAGTCACTGGACTGTGGGAGTCACTTGGACAGAGTTTCTGAGTTCCAGGGACCACGCTCGTTGTGCTGAGAGGGGACCCAGAGGACCGGTGATGCAGCCTTTTGTTGCCTGCGGTTGCAGGGGGAAGATTCCGTCGACCCACTGGAGATTTCTTCAGAGCTCCTCGTGCAGAGAGGAGGCAGGCTACCCCCAGAGCATGCACCACCTGGAAACAGTCGAGAAAGCCGGCAGGAGGAAGCGATACAAGGTTGCTAGTAGTCGTCTTGCTACTTTGTTGTGGTTTTGCAGGCGTCCTGAGCAGTCAGCAGTCGATCCTTTGGCAGGAGGTGAAGAGGGAGATGCAGAGGAACTCTGGTGAGCTCTTGCATTCGTTATCTGGTGAGATCCCCAAAGCAGAGACCCTAAATAGCCAGAAAAGGAAGTTTGGCTACCTAGGAAGGATGATTGGCTACCAAGAGAGGTAAGAGCCTATCCGAAGGAGCCTCTGATGTCACCTGCTGGCACTGGCCACTCAGAGCAGTCCAGTGTGCCACAGACACCTCTGTTTCCAAGATGGCAGAGGTCTGGGACACACTGGGGGAGCTCTGGGCACCTCCCCTGGGAGGTGCAGGTCAGGGGAGTGGTCACTCTCCTTTCCTTTGTCCAGTTTCGCGCCAGAGCAGGGCTGGGGGATCCCTGAACCGGTGTAGACTGGCTTATGCAGAGATGGGCACCATCTGTGCCCATCAAAGCATTTCCAGAGGCTGGGGGAGGCTACTCCTCCCCAGCCTTCCCACCTATTTCCAAAGGGAGAGGGTGTTACACTCTCTCTCAGAGGAAGTCCTTTGTGCTGCCTTCCTGGGCCAGGGCTGCCTGGACCCCAGGAGGGCAGAAACCTGTCGGAGGGGTTGGCAGCAGCAGCAGCAGCTGCAGTGGAGACGCCGGAAAGGCAGTTTGGCAGTACCTGGGTTCTGTGCTAGGGACCCAGGGGATCATGGAATTGTCCCCCCAATGACAGAATGGCATTGGGGGGACAATTCCATGATCTTAGACATGTTACATGGCCATGTTCGGAGGTACCATTGTGACGCTGTACATAGGTAGTGACCTATGTACAGTGCACGCGTGTAATGGTGTCCCCGCACTCACAAAGTCCGGGGAATTTGCCCTGAACGATGTGGGGGCATCTTGGCTAGTGCCAGGGTGCCCACACACTAAGTAACTTTGCACCCAACCTTCACCAGGTGAAGGTTAGACATATAGGTGACTTATAAGTTACTTTAGTGCAGTGGTAAATGGCTGTGAAATAACATGGACATTATTTCACTCAGGCTGCACTGGCAGGCCTGTGTAAGAATTGTCAGATCTCCCTATGGGTGGCAAAAGAAATGCTGCAGCCCATAGGGATCTCCTGGAACCCCAATACCCTGGGTACCTCAGTACCATATACTAGGGAAATATATGGGTGTACCAGTATGCCAATGTGAATTGGTAAATTTAGTCACTAGCCTGTTAGTGACAAATTTGGAAAGCAGAGAGAGCAAAACCACTGAGGTTCTGGTTAGCAGAGCCTCAGTGAGACAATTAGGCATCACACAGGGAACACATACATATAGGCCACAAACTTATGAGCACTGGGGTCCTGGCTAGCAGGGTCCCAGTGAGACATAACAAACATACTGACAACATAGGGTTTTCACTATGAGCACTGGGCCCTGGCTAGCAGGCTCCCAGTGAGACAATGAAAACACCCTGACATATACTCACAAACAGGCCAAAAGTGGGGGTAAAAAGGCTAGAAAGAGGCTACTTTCTCACACAACTCCTCCCCCCCCCAATGAAGGACAATAAGGCTAACCTTGGCCAGTTGAGTCTTTATTGTCTAAGTGGTGATAAGTGGAGAGTAGCTCTGCAATAGACTGGTTACTCCCTTCATCATCCACTATATGGTTACTTCCCTGTGGGAATGTAACCCTCCCTGTTTGAAGTTTTTTAAGCTAACCAACAATGTGAAGATATATTTTCAGAGTTCCTATCAGTAAGTTTTAGTTTAGAACAGTGGGAATTGTCCACTGGACCTATTTCTAGTGATGAGAATGCCAGACAGGGATGCTGTCTCAGTAAAGCCATAGCTGGGCAAAAACTTTGTCCACATGGCTGTAAGAGAGAACAGGGATGCTGTTTCTCTTTAGTTGGAGCAGGGCAGGGATGCTGTCCTATGAGCTCCACACTAGGGCAGGGCTGCTGTCCTAAGTGTTGTGAGGCAGTGCAGGGTTTCTGCACTAAAGTTTCTCTGGGAGGGTTGGAGGGATGCTCCATGGTAACTAAAATGGTGCCCTTTTTCTCACCAATATTAGTTATCTCACAGAGAGGTACTTTCACCTCAGGGAGTACAGCTGTGCCAGCTGATGATTCCCTTGGTATAGGTGCCACCCCAGGAGAGGTTTCTCCCACCACAGGAATGGTATCCTGAGTGGCAGGGTGGTTAGGGGATACTGTGATACCCTTTTTACCTGTTGTTGGAGAAGGATCCTGAGTTTTCAGGCCTTTTTCTCTCCTTTGCTTTTTCATTTCAGCTGAAATGAGAGGAAGCAATTCCTCAGGGATACCCAGCATGGCTGCATGGGTATAAAACTCTATCTCAGCCCAACCTGAGGTCTCTAGGTCATTACCTAAGAGACAGTCCACAGGTAAGCTAGGTGATACTACCACCTGCTTAGGGCCAGTAACTCCACCCCAACTAAGCTGAACTATAGCTAAGGGAAGAAACTTAGTGGAGTTATGGACATCAATAATCTTGTACTGTTGTCCAATGATGTGTTGTTCAGGGGCACTAGGTTTTCAGTCACCAGAGTGATACTGGCACCTGTGTCCCTGTAGGCCTGGGCCTCAACACCATTTATTGAAACTGTCTGCCTGTACTTATCCATTGTAAGGGGACAAGCAGCCAGTGTGGCAAGGCCAATGCCACTAGGTGTGACAGAAACTGTCTTGGGACTGACTACCCCAGTTTCTATGATGGACCCATAAGTGAACCCAACTACACCCTTACTTTGACTGTTGCCAGCAGTCCCACCACTATTACCACTACTGCTAGGGGCACTAGAGTTTGATGTATTAGTGGTGGTTGGCTCAGGGGGGTTAACTGGACAGGACTTATCCCCTTGCCAATGGCCTTTATTTTTACACACATAGCACCAAGGCTTTTTAATGTGTGTATGTTGTGAAGAAGAGGAAGAATTTGATTTATCCCCACCCCCTGAAGAGTGTTTAGGATTTGAAGAAGGATCTTTGGTTTTACCCTTATCCCCATGCTTATCCTGAGATTTCTCACCATCTTTCTTCTTGCCATCCTTGTCACCCCCTGTATGAACTTTTCTGTTCACTCTTGTTCTGACCTATTTTTCTGCCTTCTTTCCCAATTCTTGGGGAGAGGTCAGATCTGAGTCCACTAGATATTGGTGTAACAAATCAGACACACAGTTATTCAGAATATGCTCTCTCAGAATAAGATTATACAGGCTTTCATAGTCAGAAACGTTACTGCCATGTAACCACCCCTTCAAGGCCTTCACTGAACAGTCAACAAAGTCTATCCAGTCTTGTATGGACTCTTTTCTGGTGTCTCTGAACTTAATCCTGTATTGTTCAGCGGTTAAGCCAAATCCATCCAAGAGTGCATCCTTCAAAACTGCAAAATTGTTAGCATCACTTCCTCTAACAGTAAGGAGCCTATCCCTACCTTTTCCATTGAAATATAGCCACAATATAGCAGCCCACTGCCTTTGAGGGCCTGTATGGTGAGGGACCCCCTGTACCATACAGGCCCTCTCAAGTGCAGCAAACCACTTGTTGATGTCATCCCCCTCCTTGTAAAGGGGGACTATCTTGTGCAGATTCCTGGAATCATGCTCTCTAACAGGATTACTATCAGGAATACTGCTGCTGCCACCATGGGGTCCAAACCCCAATCTCTGTCTCTCATTCTCCAGGTCTAGGGATTCCCTATCTAAGGCCAGCTGTTGCTGTTTAAGCTTCAGTATGGTCTCTTCCACTCTCAACTTTTTGAGTTCCCTTTCTAACATGTTGTCTTCTGGGTGGGTGGGTTGGGAATGCTTGGACACAGAGGATAAATTGGAAACAACAGAGGGAGATCTGTCCCTAACTGACTGGACTCTAATAACCTGGCCTCTAGGAATAAAAACACCCCTACTATGATGGGAGTCTCTATTACTACCAGCATTCCTAGGTGGTCTGCTAAGGGGCAGATTTGGAACAGACGCCTCCCCACCTCCTCAAGGTGATCCCCTGAGTCAGAATGGCAGCCATCTATTAACTTCTCCTTTGAAGTGCCTGCTTGGGACTCATCATTCACACTAAGCATGTTATATAGAAACTCTTTTGTGGGGTTCTTTCCTATCACTAAAACTACATCTAAGCAGAGACTCCTTAGGCTCTTGTAATTCAAATTGTCATAGGTAGTATTGACCATTTTCAGAGCAGACTCTACATCAGACATGATAGAAGAAGGTTTAGAGACAGTGAGAAGAGAGAATAAGTTTCAGAACTTTTTAAAGAACAGAGAAAAAAGCTTTTTCAAACTTTTAGAAACTTTGAGAAGTCGTAGAGAAACGTTTCAGAACTTTGTAAAAAGTTGAAGAGGAGAAAAGCAAAACTTTTTGGTAAGGGGTACATACACTGAACTTGTTTTGTATATTATTCTCTTATGAAAAGTACACAATGACAAAGTGGTAAGTAGTTACAAGTACTTATCCCACCGCTGCACAACCAATGTAGGTGGCTGGCCTGGCTTGTAGTGGGTACCAAAGGTACTTACACCTTGTGCCAAGTCCAGTTATCCCTTATTAGTGTAGAAGAGGTGTTTCTAGCAGCTTAGGCTGATAGAAGGTAGCTATGGCAAAGCAGCTTAGGCTGAACTAGGAGACCTGTAAAGCTCCTACTATACCACTGGTGTTGTATGCACAATATCACAAGAAAACACAATACACAGAATTACTAAAAATAAAGGTACTTTATTTTTATGACAATATGCCAAAAGTATATCAGTGAGTACCCTCAGTATGAGGATAAGTTATTTACACAAGATATGTACACAAACCAAAATTGTGCAGATAATAGCAAAAGGAAGTAATGCAAGCAATGTAAAGGTACAATAGATTGCAATAGGAGCACATAGGTATAAGGGCAACACAAACCATATACTCCAAAAGTGGAATGCGAACCACGAATGGACCCCAAACCTATGTGAGCTTATAGAGGGTCGCTGGGACTGTAAGAAAACAGTGAGGGTTAGAAAAATAGCCCACCCCAAGACCCTGAAAGGTAGGTGTAAAGTGCACTTTCTACTCCCAGAGAGCACAGAAGTCGTGATAGGGGGATTCTGCAGGAAGAACAAACACCAGCAATGCAACAACAGTGGATTTCCTGACCTGAGTACCTGTGAGACAAGGGGACCAAGTCCAATAGTCGCGACAGTGTCGAATGGGCAGGAGCCCAGGAAATGCCAGCTGAGGGTACAAGGAAGCTGCCACTTGTTGAAAGAAGCTTGGAGTTCTGCAAGAAAGAAGAGGACTAGGAACTTCCCCTTCGGAGGATGGATGTCCCACGTTGTGAAAAAGCTTGCACGAAGAAAGACCGCAAACAATCCTTGCTAGCTGCAAGGGTTGCGGTTAGGGTTTTTGGATGCTGCTGTGGTCCAGGAGGGACCAGGATGTCACCACTTGGATGAGGAGACAGAAGGGGGCGCCCAGCAAGTCAGGGAGCCCTCACAGAAGCAGGCAGCACCCGCAGAAGTACCTGAACAGGCACTTGGAAGAAGAGTGAACCGGAGTCCACCCGAAGTCACAAAAGGGAGTCCCATGACGCCGTAGGACAACTCAGAAGGTTGTGCACTGCAGGTTAGAGTGTCAGGGACCCAGGCTTGGCTGTGCACAAAGGAAATCCTGGAAGAGTGCACAGGAGCCGGAGCAGCTGCAAATCACGCGGTACCCAGCAATGCAGTCTAGTGTGGGGAGGCAAGAACTTACCTCCACCAAACTTGGACTGAAGAGTCACTGGACTGTGGGTGTCACTTGGACAGAGTTGCTGAGTTCCAGGGACCACGCTCGTCATGCTGAGAGGGGACCCAGAGGACCGGTGATGCAGTCTTTTGTTGTCTGCGGTTGCAGGGGGAAGATTCCATCGACCCACGGGTGATTTCTTCAGAGGTCCTGGTGCAGAGAGGAGGCAGGCTACCCCCAGAGCATGCACCACCTGGAAACAGTCGAGAAAGCCGGCAGGAGGAAGCGATACAAGGTTGCTAGTAGTCGTCTTGCTACTTTGTTGTGGTTTTGCAGGCGTCCTGAGCAGTCAGCGGTCGATCCTTTGGCAGAAGGTGAAGAGGGAGATGCAGAGGAACTCTGGTGAGCTCTTGCATTCGTTATCTGGTGAGATCCCCAAAGCAGAGACCCTAAATAGCCAGAAAAGGAAGTTTGGCTACCTAGGAAGGATGATTGGCTACCAAGAGTGGTAAGAGCCTATCAGAAGGAGCCTCTGACGTCACCTGCTGGCACTGGCCACTCGGAGCAGTCCAGTGTGCCACAGACATCTCTGTTTCCAAGATGGCAGAGGTCTGGGACATACTGGAGGAGCTCTGGGCACCTCCCCTGGGAGTTGCAGGTCAGGGGAGTGGTCACTCTCCTTTCCTTTGTCCAGTTTCGCGCCAGAGCAGGGCTGGGGGATCCCTGTATCGGTGTAGACTAGTTTATGCAGAGATGGGCACCGTCTGTGCCCATCAAATCATTTCCAGAGGATGGGGGAGGCTACTCCTCCCCAGCCTTCACACCTATTTCCAAAGGGAGAGGGTGTTACACCCTCTCTCAGAGGAAGTCCTTTGTTCTGCCTTCCTGGGCCAGGGATGCTTGGACCCCAGGAGGGCAGAAACCTGTCTGAGGGGTTGGCGGCAGCAGCAGCAGCTGCAGTGGAGACCCCGGAAAGGCAGTTTGGCAGTACCCGGGTTCTGTGCTAGAGACCCGGGGGATCATGGAATTGTCCCCCCAGTGCCAGAATGGCGTTGGGGTGACAATTCCATGATCTTAGACATGTTACATGGCCATGTTCGGAGGTACCATTGTGACGCTGTACATAGGTAGTGACCTATGTACTGTGCACGCATGTAATGGTGTCCCCGCACTCACAGAGTCCGGGGAATTTGCCCTGAATGATGTGGGCACCTTGGCTAGTGCCAGGGTGCCCACACACTAAGTAACTTTGCACCCAACCTTCACCAGTTGGAGGTTAGACATATAGGTGACTTATAAGTTACTTTAGTGCAGTGGTAAATGGCTGTGAAATAGCATGGACGTTATTTCACTCAGGCGGCACTGGCAGGCCTGTGTAAGAATTGTCAGATCTCCCTATGGGTGGCAAAAGAAATGCTGCAGCCCATAGGGATCTCCTGGAACCCCAATACCCTGGGTACCTCAGTACCATATACTAGGGAATTATATGGGTGTACCTGTATGCCAATGTGAATTTGTTAAATTTAGTCACTAGCCTGTTAGTAACAAATTTGGAAAGCAGAGAGAGCATAACCACTGAGGTTCTGGTTAGCAGAGCCTCAGTGAGACAGTTAGGCATCACACAGGGAACACATACATATAGGCCACGAACTTATGAGCACTGGAGTCCTGGCTAGCAGGGTCCCAGTGACACATAACAAACATACTGACAACATAGGGTTTTCAATATGAGCACTGGGCCCTGGCTAGCAGGTTCCCAGTGAGACAGTGAACACACCCTGACATATACTCACAAACAGGCCAAAAGTGGGGGTAACATGGCTAGAAAGAGGCTACTTTCTCACACTTAGTATTTTACTTGAACAGCTACTGAAGGAAGGTTTCATTGAACCAGTGGACTCCTCTGAATGGATTTCTCCCATAGTTTTGGTTTAAAACAATTGGTTCTTTGAGATTATGTGCAGATTTGAGATCACTAAATAAACAAATCATCATTGATTGCTATCCCTTACCAAAGATCCAAGTATATTTGGGTGGAGCTCTCTTGATCTTCTGATCTCAAGTCACCATATCATCAGATTTTTCTTGATGAGGAATGCAGACATTTAACCACATTTATAACGCCTGAGGAGGCTTACAGATATACCTGCATGGCATTTGGGTTGGCGTCTGCTGCATCTGTATTTCAAAAACTTATGTATAAACTATTTGGAAACACGGATGACTAATGGCATTTCAAGATGACATTGTAATTTTTGCTGATACCATTGATTCTCATAAAGTGAGATTGTCAAAAGTAATGTCAGTTTTATAAGAAAAAGGGATGACACTACAAATGGCAAAAATTTACATTTTTAACACGTGTGTGGATGACTGTCTGTTTAGACTACCTGCCAATTCTGTTAAATTGTTTCCTGAAGCATTAGAAGAATGTGTGGTTGCTGCTGTGGATAATATATTACCCTCATGTGAAGATGAGATTTTAAAAGATGCCTTGTAAAAGAGTTGTAGTGAGGATGAAGAATTACAAAACATTCAGAAATTTTGCCACTAAGAATGGCCTTGTGAAAAGTTATTGTCACCATCTATGCAGATATTTTGGAAGGTCAGAAATTCTATTTATGTATCAAGGGAATTCATCTTCAAAGATGATTGTGTGATTCGCTCTAGGGCGATTCGCCCCAATATTATTAAGTTGGCCCATGCAGGACACTTAGGGATAACATTAGCTAAAAATAAAATCAGAGAAATGTTTTGATGGCCTTATATGGATAGCCAAATATTGGAATTTGTCAAATATTGTGTCACTTGCTCTAATTCTGACAAGTCTCTTCTCATCAGTAAATGTGTACCTGTCAAATCTGAGTTTCCAACAAGACCGTGGAACAAAGTAGCATTGGATATTTTGGGACCGGATGAAAATCTAGGTAGGTGCAAGATGTATGTTATTGTACTTATTGATAACTTCTCTAAATGGGCAGAAGCTAAATGGATTGCACAACCCACCACTGATAATGTTGTAAGATTTTTAAAAGAAAGTTTTTTTTAAGGAAGGGTTACCATCTAGCATTACAGACAATGGTAAACAGTTCATAATAGTTAAAAAATGTATAATATTTTGCATTTTAAAACTTCGCTTTATGTTTCAAATATGAACGGCCTTGTTGAAATATTTAACAGGGTTATTGTGGAGGCTGTACAGCCAGCTCTAATCAATAGGTTTACTGTCAAAGAATTTGTTGAAGAAAAGGTTTGGGAGTATCATTCAACCCCCAATTTAATTACTGGGTTTTCACAATTTTCCACGCTCAAAGGGTGTGTTCCACGCATGACATGATCCCCTGCATGGTTGAGAAAAGAATTACCCATTATTGATCTTAAAAATGTATTCTGAGGCTAAAACAAAAGTTGACAAGAAAAATAAGGGAGAATTAGACAAAAATAACATTGATAATCCTAAAGTGAAAAATGAAGATTATGTCAGGATCAAACTTCATTATCAGATGAGAAAGGGTGAGTCAACGTTTTCTAAAGCTTTCAAGGTTGCATGTGTAGGAAAAACTTCAGCCAAGTTGAATAATGGTTCATGGTGGAGTTTAAGTAGAGTTGCTAAAATCAGAACTAGTACTGAAAAACTATGCAAATTCATGTATGGATTTGTGTTCAGGAGATATGAGGAATGTATATATGGATAAGTCACAATACTTTTCTTTTTCAGATCTTGAATGTGACAGTAACATCTCAATTGACACCTGGTATTGTGGGTAATGAAGAAGCTCAAATTGATTGTAACGAGGACTTTAAGATTATTGATTCCACCATTTTGCCTGTAGTGCCAAATGTCAATCATCAAGATAATGTACAAGTTAAAGATTATGCTCATGATAGAATATATCAACAATGATATTGTTGATCGTCCTAAAAGAGTATCTGTCCTACCGAAAAATATGCTGATTTTGTTTTGTATTAAATTATATATTTATTTAGATTTTTTTTGGTTATAATATTAAAGGGAGGAGATATGTAGTAGTTTGTAGAGTATGTATGCTTTAACAGTTCATATTTATTGCAGCAAATAGTACTTTAATGTTGTACTTATGCACATGTGTTTTAGTTCCCTCGTGCATGTGTCTGCGCATGAGAGCATTCTTTTGTATTCCATTTGGAATGTATTGTTTGAATAATTTGACAGTTGCTTTGTTATGCTTGTACCCATCGACCAGCTTCTCCATTGCTGGGAACTTTACTGAGAATAAACATATTCCTGGTTTATGCCTGGATCATCATTACAACACTTTCCGTTTCTTAAAGTGTGACAGAAGGACACTTAAGAGGAAACCTTGACTTTGGGACTGGAGATGAAGCTTTTTTTACAAATGTTGTTGAGAAGCCACATATATATGAATTACACCAAACAATAGGCTCAAAGGTGACATTCTATCCATCGAAATCGGACCAGTAGGCCCAAAGATGGAACATTAGATATCAAAATCACACCAGATAAGAAACAAAACATCCTCTTCAGAACAAAATGGAAGATTTAAATGTATGCCCCAATTCTATGCTACAGATGTTAATATAGTAATGCTCTTCATCATACCTCTGTCTCCTGCTCTTAAGTTACCAAATTTAATTGACATATGGTATACTTTCTCTTTCTTAAAGTATGCATATTCACTAAAAAAATAAAGACAACAGGTTTGTTATAGTTCGGGTTGGATCAGCGTTTACGAGCATAAAGCCATAGAAATGCAGCTTTTATATTTAGAGTTATTTCAAGTAATTATAACTTGTGCCCTAAGGTAACTATAACTCACACCGTTACCATGCAGTGCTAATTACCCCAGATATTTCTTCACTCATGACATCACTGAAAATATCACTATAACATTTGCAGTAAAATTATTGTTGAGAAAACTGTCCATGGCAAGGGCAAGAGCTATAGTTACCTTAGAGCACAAGTTATAGTTGGATGTCTATAGATTTGTATATATAAAATCTGAACCTAACTATAATCTCTTTAACCTCTTCTTTTTTAGTGAATTTCTAGTTTTTTTTTAACGCTAAGTGAAACACCCATCGCAATGCACATTGGGGGGTTGGAGGGAGAGCTGGACTCAAGGCATGGCCTGAAATTGTACTGCCCCCACCCAAGCTTGTTGTTCCTGCCCCAACTCCTTGCCATCCATTGTCCAAGTCCATGCCCCTGTACCCTTATTACAGCCCTGCATGACTGTTGCTCTGCCACTGCCCTTCACGTCTGCCCTGCACAGTTAGCTTGCTGCCTAATCCACTTCCTCCCTACCCTCTGTTGTCTGAGTCCATGCACCAGCCCCCTCCCTCCTGCCCTGCATGGTCCGATCTGCTGCTTTCCTTCATTGTCTAGATGTATGTCATTATAGTCTGACTGTTGCCCTCCATGGTGTGTGGTGCTTCCAGTGCCCATCCTGCCTGCCCACAATGGTCAATGTGCTGCTCCAGCTATGCCCTCCTTTTCCATGTGCAGGACTCTATCCCCCTCTTCCAGCCTTGCCTGGTCCATTGTCATGCACCTGCCCCCTCCTTCCTGCCATTCGTAGTCTGTAATGCTGCAACTTTACCTTTCCGTCCGATATGGTCAGCTTGCTGCCCTTTCCTCTTTCCCCGCTGCTCTCTGTTGACCAGGTGCATGTCCCTGTCCCCTCACTACTGTTTTCCATGGTCCGTTGTGCTGCACTGCCATTCCCCTTGTCCTGTGTGGTGTGCTGTGCTACTGCAACCCATGTCGCCTGCCCTGGAAGGTCAGCTTGATGCCTCTACCCATCTCCCTCCTGCCCTCTGTTATCTGAGTCCATGTCCCTACTCCATTCTTCCTGCCCTCAGAGATCAAATGTACCATACTTGCCATAATTTTAAACTTATTAAGAGTGAGATGTTGAAAACAAATCCTGTGGCATTGATTTTCCCCATTGACTTACATTGAAAAAGATAATATTCTAGGCAGTAGGCAGATAAAATTAAGCCCCTTTGGCGTTAAAAACATTGGGAGTCTCCTGCCTGATTGGGTCTGTTGCCATTTATGGTTGAACTGCCACTGCCTCTTCCTTCTGCCCTCAGTGGTCTCTTATATTGTCACAGCCTCTCTTTCCTGCCCTGCATGGTTAGTTTGTTGCTCCTGACCCTTTTTCCCCTGCTTTCCACTGTCCCTTCTGCTGCCACTGCCCCTCCACCTGCCCAGAATGGTCAACCTGTTGCCTCTGCACACTCTTCCCTGCCCTCTATCTGAGTCCATGCCCCTGACATCTGCCTCCCTACAGCACTCTAATGAACAACTAGATTGCTCAGATTCTATATTTATTGCAAAAGTGTGGCACACCTGACGTCATCTTGATGTAATTAAAATTCTTACCTAAAGCAGTCCCTTTAGAAATTATCAAAATGAGAGTCTTAATCCCATAAAATTATGGCTAGTGCTCTAAAAATCTAAAAACAAGGACATATTTTCTGAGTTCTCAAATAGTGACAAAGCACTTGTAGATTATTTGCTATCTTTTTTTTTTATCCAGTTGATCAATTATTATATGTTTCACTTAGAGGAGAGCATGTGGCATTATGGCCAGAGCTGCAGACTTGGCATCTGGGGAACCAGGTTTGAGTTTCAGCATCAGTCCGATATCCTGTGATTCTGGGCAAATCACTTAATTTCCCCATACCTAAAGCCCAGAAGGAATGTGTTCTTGTGTAATATAACTGATGGCCATGTAAAGCACTCCAATATCTTCGGGTAAAGTCTGTGCTATATAAACTGCAAAAAAACAAAAACATTAAGGCCCTCATTACGACCCTGGTGGTGGATGATAAAGTGGTGGTAATTACTGCCAAATTATGACCATGGCAGTGATATCTCACATAGACAGCCAATGTACCACACCAATCACCAGGGCCAGGGTGGAAAAAACAGTTACCACGGCGGTAGCCGGCAACAGCCAGACAGAAGACAAAGTACCGCCCACCAAATTTTGACACAGGAAACTGCCACCTTTTCCGGGGCGGTACCAACACCAACAAAAGCCTGGTGGAAACAAAGTTCAGAAGTGAAAGGACTCACCATTCGAGACACAGGGAAGAACAGCGCCGTCATGGAAGCCGAACTGCAAGTTTTCCCGATGATCTTCTATGGTATGCTCCACCTGGAACACCAACGCCGATGAAGACGACAACGGTGAGTACAGCCGCCAACACACAAGGGAGGGTGGGAGGAAAACAAGAGTGACACACATGCACAACACACACACCAAGCACACAACCAGCTGCACTACAAAAACAATTTGTCCCTGAAAAACGACAGAATAATGAAAGGACAACAGGAATTGACTAAAGGGATTGTAATCAGATGAAATTCAAAATTAATAAGTCGATTTGGCAATGAAACAGATATGTACACATGTACAAAAAAGGGACACTGCCCAGTCCAAAGTTCAAAGGGCCCACATGGCCATAGGGCACAGTCTAGGGTCCAACTCGAATCCTGAGCACATCTGGATAGAACACTGCAGGGGCATCAGTTTGCAAATAGGCAGGCACCTCAGGGAGCAAGGAAGCACCTCAGCCGGATGCTGCAACAAGCCCACTGGTTCTGGACGGGCAAACATGCCCATTGCTTTGTCCTGGGGATTGCAAGGCCACAGTGTCTCAAGTGGGTGTCTTGCCCACTGGTTCTGGAGGGGGCAGCCTGCACAGTAGCTCCTGGAGAGTGGATTACATAGTGTCCGCCGGCGGTGATGGCTGCATGGTGGTGGTGTTTGGGGGAGGCTCCTGGGCAGCCCCTGCACTCACTGATTGCTGCATGATGGTGGTGGTTGGAGGAGGCTCCTGGGCAGCCCCTGCACTCACTGATGGCTGCACATCCACGGCTGGTGGTGGGGGCCCCGTGACAGCTGGTGGTGGTGGTGGTAGTGCTAGCCTGACAGCTTCTGCTGGCGTAGAGTGCCCCTTGTCCTGTTCATGGGTCGGGGATCCCTTACCCTTCCTGGCAGGGACGGATGGGCTCTTCCCCTGTCTGCCTGGTGGTGCAGCCTCCTTCCCCTTCCTCACAGCTGGTGTAGGCTTCTTCCCCTTCCTCACAGCTGGTAGAGGCTCCTTCCTCTTCCTCGCAGCTGGTGCAGGCTCCTTCCCCTTCCTCACAGCTGGTTTAGGCTCCTTCTCCTTCTTCACGGCTGGTGCAGGCTCCTTCCTCTTCCTCACAGCAGGTGCATGCCCCTTCCCCTTCCTCACAGCTGGTGTAGGCTCCTTTCCCTTCCTCTTCCTCACAGCAGGTGCAGGGTCCTTCCCCTTCCTCACAGTGGGTGCAGGCTCCTTCCCCTTTTTCACAGCTGGTGCAGGCTCCTTCTCCTTCCCCACAGCTGGTGCAGGACTCTTCCCTTTCCTCCCTGGTGGTGCAGGTTCCTTCCCCTTCAGTGTTGTAGGTCTTGTATCCTTACCACCACAAGTAGGTGGTGCTACCACTGTCCCCGTGGACTGTTTGGCTGAGGTGCTGGGATGTGTCCTTGGTACCCTGCCCATACTTGCAGGACAGGGGTAGGGGTAGGGAGGAGGTCAATTTGGGAAAGGAAAAGCTTTTTAGGGACATTGGGGGGAGGGAGGAGTAAATGGAGTGGAGGATGAGGTTGGTGATATGACAACAATGGCCTGATGTGATCACAACAGCCAGCAACACGTCATTCATTCTATGCTCTCACTATGTACAGTTCATTTGCAATGGTTGTAGCTGTTTCAATCAATACAAATTTGCAATACAAGAAACGCTAGTAGTCAAAGTTTGTCCAAGGGTGTTTATTGTAGTACGAAGATATTGAGGGGAAGGTGCAATGGAATGGGGTGATGATGGAGGAAGGTCCAGGGTATTGTTCCAGTCTGTGTTAGCACAGGCGCAGTGTCCAAGAGGGACATAGGAAGGGGAGCAATGACAGTTCAAGGTGGACAAGGTGGATAAGGTGACAGAGTGGGACACAAGGGGGACAATCAGGGGAGTCTAATTTCCTGGCGATGATCTTGGCAATTGTCTCTAGCTTCTGTCTGGGTCGCAGGGAATGTTTGCTTGGTGGTTCACCTTCTGCAGTGGAGGGATGCTGGTAGCCTGTGGGTCCTGTGGCAGGGCCTCCTGCCCACTTGCGGCAGCAGAACTGGAGGGCTGGTTGATGGACTGACTAGTGATAGGGGTCCGCTGGTGTGCTGCAGCCTCCCTCATGATGTTGGCCATGTCTGCCAGCACCCCTGCTATGGAGATCAGGGTCGTGTTTATGGTCCTCCATGATCCCCTGATACTGTCCCTCCTGCAGCCGCCTGTTCTCCTGCAAGTTGTCAAGATTCTGGCCCATTGTGTCCTGGGAATGTTGGTAGGCTCCCAGGATCTCGGAGAGGGCCTCCTAGAGAGTCTGTTCCCTGATCCTGTCCTCCCCCTTGGTGCACAGCAGTCCTCCTAGTGCCTCTGTCCCCTGAACCGTGTGCCCACTGCCACTGACTTTAGGTCCCTGATTGTCTTGGCTGTGAGATATGGCCTGGGGTCCCTGTACAGGTGGGCACACTGCTGATTGACGTGTCCTGGGGACAGAGGTGTGGGTACGGTGGGTGGGTGCTGTGGTGTTGGTTCCTGATGAGGGAGGCTCTGTGCTGGTCTGTGATTATGCTTGGGTGACTGACTTTCCAGTGGTTCCTGATGGGCCAGGTAGGTCCTCCAGATCCTGAAGTCCAGCGTTACTGTCATCACTGGGGGCCTCTTCTGTTGGGGGACTGGATAGGGGTAACACCTCCTCTCCACTAACATTGGCTGGAGTACCTGTGGGGATGTAAATGATGTATTATGCTTCAAGTGTATGACATTTGGACTTCCGTAGCTTTCCCTATATGGTTGGTGTTACCCTCCCAGCTTTTGCATGTTTATGGTGATGTATTGTGGGATTGTTAGTTTCCCTATGTTGTACATGCTTTAAAGATGGGTGTCTATGCAGGGCTGGGAGGGCAGTCCATGCATTGGTATGGCATGCAGGTCTGGGCATTGTGGTTAGTCATATGTGTAGGTGCAATGTGTGGGATGTTGTGGAGTGATGGGAGTGAGGGTGATGGGATGTGATGGCATGCAGGTATGGGAGGTGATAAGTGGTAAATGTTGACTTACCAGTGTCCAGTCCTCCGGCTACTCCAGCGAGTCCCTCAGGATGAAGTATTGCCAGTACCTGCCCCTCCCATGCTGTGAGCTGTGGGGGAGGAGATGGGGGGTCCACCACAAGTCCTCTGTATGGCGAGCTGGTGTCTTGCTGCTATGGAACATACCTTCCCCCGTAGGTCATTCCACCTCTTCCTGGTGTTGTCCCTTGTTTTTGGGTGCTGTCCCACGGCATTCACCCTGCCCACGATTCTCTGCTATAGCTCCATTTTCCTTGCAATGAAAATCTGCTGTACCTGTGCTCCGAAGAGCTGTGGCTCTACCCTGACAATTTCCTCCACCATGACCCTAACCCCTCCTCAGTGAAACAGGTGTGCCTTTGTGGTGCCACAGGTATTGTGTGATGTGTGTTGGTGAGGGTGTGTTGGGTAGTGTGGTGGGATGTGTGATTTGGAGTGCATGAGGGGTGTAAGGGTGTAAGTGGTGTGTATGTCTAGATGTCTCTGTGCTCTTCTTCTCAGTCTCCTGGTGGCAACTGGTGTTCGTAAGGGGTTGTGGGTAATGTGGGTGTGTGTTTTATAGCGGTGTGGGTGTAGTTTGTGGGTGTCCATTCTGAGCGCGGCGGTGTGTACCGCCGTTGAATATCCGCTGTGGTGATTCGTTGGTCATAATGTCGTGGGCGTTGTTTTGTTGGTGTAACAGTATGGGTTTTGGGACCACCACTTTAGCACTGACCTTTGGGCTGGCAGATTTGTGTATGTGGCTATATTCTGTCGTATTGGTGTGTGTGTGCGTCATAATATGGTGAACGGATATTGGCCACTGCGGCGGTAAGTTGGCGGCCACCAACGTAGCTGTAAGCGGGATTTACCGCCAATGTCATAATGAGGGCCTAAATGTTTTGCACACTTCTGTCTTTGAGTATACTTGGACCACATTTGGGTGATATGTGTGCTACATCTGGGCTCTTTTTTCTCTGGTGGTCATCTTGGGAGACTTATTTGTTATGAAGCTACCTAATCTCTTTTAATGCAGTATCCTCAGTAGAAAAAGCTTTCAGTTTTTCACTTGGATTCTATCAAGATGCCATTCAGATGTGCCACACTTTTGGCATAAATACAGAACACGTTTGTTTTAGTCTTCACATCAGAATGTTTTAATGAAATGGAAAAAGATATTTGAGAAGTCACTTAAAATGTGTCCTAAATTTTCTTTCTACAGAACTAACCATAATTCCTATCACAAAATGAAACACCTCATTTTGTTGCTTTTTAAAATAAACGTTTTACATTTTACCAGTTTGATTCAATCAAGATAGCTTCAGGTGTACAACACTTGTGTCATAAGTAAGACTGTTAGAGCTTCAGGTGTTCTTTAGAACACAGTGGGAGGCTGCAGTAGAACACAACTAAATCCACTGACTGGCTGCTCCTATTGGAAGTACATGTTTTACTGAGAATGTTAGACTTCATTCTCATATAGCTGAGCAAGTTTGCTGAAAATATGCTCTTATTTTAGCTTTTGGAGCAACTTTCATAATATCTTTGGGAAAATCATGAGAGAACTTTTTTCTTTCAAATATGACTGATGAAATCCCAGCACAAGGCTTTTTCACAGGGTGAATACACAAATAATTTATGTTGTAACTAAAATCTGTTATTACCCTTTATGTCCTTTTTGTGGCCCTCAAAACCTGCCATTAACTACAATGCATTTCAATGGGGTGCCATAACTTTCTGGTTGAAGTGTTGACATCCTATGAGATCTCAATATGAGATCTGTGCTTAGGCTCTACCCAGATATAAAAATTTGGATTTCCTTTAATATCTCAAAAACTACTGAACAGATTTACACCAAATAAAAAAAAAAAACATGCTTTTGAGACCAAAAGCTACCTTTCTGCTACATTTGATGTAATTCCGTCAGGCAGTTTGGGCTGTAGTCGTGTTCAAAATCTGTATGAATTCAAATGGAACCCCCCCTTTTTTTTTGCCACCCCTTTGATCGATTACCCTGAAACTTTCCACGTACAACAAGACCCTTGGGCACACGTTTTGGAAAATTTCATAAAGATTCACCAAATGGCATCAAAGATATAGCCAAGTCAAAAAACGCTTTTGCTATGCAAACTAGGGCCTGATTATAACTACCTTAACTATTGACTGGCAACTGCAAGTAGTTTTTATATTTATGTATATATATAAATATGTATATATATGTTTTTTTATATATATATATAGATATATATATATATATATATATATATATATATATATATATATCTATATATATATCTCAACAAACAAATGCTCGAAAACGGTCTCCAGGCGGCCTGCGAGGAGTGGTGCGTAATACCGGCAGAGCAAGCCCGTTTTAGAAATAAATCAAATAAAAAAATGCAAGTAGGTAACGCACTCTCAGGAATCCAAAGAATCAAAATAATTATTAGCACAACGAGTTTCGGCTGTCTAGCAGCCTTGATCATGTGCATTAGAGATCCAATCCACACTGTTTAAATAACGTGTAATCAAAAACATAGAAATAGGACTGCTATACCAAAATAAATCTACAAATAAATAAATGAACTAAAATAACTCAAAAATAACTAACCAAACAAAATAAATTCATCTTGTACAATAATATTCCTACACTGCTAAAAATTAGGCTAATACAATGACAGCAAACCATAACTTTATAGTTAATAGTATATATCTATATTCAGTGTATAACACTATAAATAACATACTCCGATGAAGGGAGAGAAAATAAAAAAATGAAATATAGTCGGTATGACTTCTGTATATATTTAGTAAATTAATTTTTCATTCTTTCATAAGCCAATACCCCCATGTCCAAAATATTAATCAATGTCTCCCTTACCCCTGTCATCAAACATAAATCAATACAGGAATTATATATGTAAAAATATGAATAAAGGTCCATACAATTATACCATACTAAAATTAACCATAATAGTGATGAAAAACTAAATACAAAAACATTATAAATCTAACACAATATGTGCAAAGAAAAATTCTTATCTCTATATCCAACACCCAATTAACCACGTGGGAAAGAAAGACAGGTTAGTAGAAGTCCAACTATGATACATCCGGTCTCATTTGGTCTGAAAAGACATAATCAAATACAATTAAATGTATTACAATTATTGTAAACTAAAGAATCAAAAATTCTATCCATTAAATGAAGTCTCTATTTACAAACTACATCCACAAACAACTCAACACTCCAATATCTCTCAGCATTAGTTCTCAAATAAATGCGTATTGAGTTCCTCACCGGTATTTATACCTTTCGGTATCAAGTTTCCAGATCCAGAATATATCTGGATTCTTTTTTGCGTAAAATCAATTCTTTGTTGCCACCCCTATGGTGCGATGACACATGTTCAATACCAAAGTATGTCATCAAAGAATTGTCAGAGTTGTGTTTATCCTGAAAATGTCTAGCTACTGGGTATTGAGGATCTTTCAGGGTTATAGCACGCATATGTTCAAGAATGCGCTTCTTAACAATATGTTTGGTACTACCAATATACCATCGATGACATGGACATTCCAATATATAAATGGTAAATGGAGTACTACAAGTCAAAAATTTATTAATCTGTCTCTTTACCCCTGGTTTACACGTAGGGTACTCTTTCCGTATCACACTATTGCAGCAAGCTTTACAATGCCCACACGGGAAAAATCCCTGCAGATTGTGTTCCTTTACTTGAGGGATAGAAGTTACATCATTAGATCTCAAAATATCATGAAGATTTTGTTCCCTTCTATGAGTAATCTGAGGTCTTTTGACAATAGTATTACCAATAGTGGGATCCCATTTTAGAATATATTCCAATTTTTTTTGTGGAGAGGGAAATGACTAAATAAAAAAGTAAACGTTTGCAAAGCGATTATAGTATTCAGATTACAAAACATTTCCTAACAGTACACATTTCAAATTAAAATCTGAAAACATTTCATATCATAAAAAACACTGGTTAAAACTAAGTAATTAATCAGTATAAAACATTACACTTATAACACTTAATCAATTCAAATTATCATCTAAAATGTAAATTTAAATGGTAAAAGTGTTAAGTGCGAGCCTAAAAAGTAATCTACGTCCGTGTTGCCGGTGCAGGTTTTTTACAAGTAAAGAGAGTTTAAAACAATAACAAGGGTGTAGTTGTCTTTAAAACTTCAAGTGTATGAATCAAGGGAGTCAGATCTATCAGCAAGATTGATCAGGTAAAAGATCTTTTTGTGTGTCTGGTACTTCCCAACAAGCTGGCTTTTTTTTGCTGTTAGTTCTACAAATTTAACAAATCGTATGTTCAACTCTACGTTTATTGGGTTCAGGGTTTCTATGACCGCTTGTCAACATGTCTGAAACTGAAAGTTGTTGAAAGGTGCACACAATAGTGTCTTTCTTTCCATGGAAGAGCGGGCCATATGCAGCTATGGGGCCCGATTCAATTTACAATTTTGGTCTAAGTTTAGACCAAAAGTGTAAGTTTACGATTTTCAGTTATTCACAAAGGTAAGTTACGAGCAGTATCTTCACGTCCGCACTTGGGGCGATTCATCTATACTCTGGCCGGATTATCTGAATTTGGGGTGGATCATCCTCACTCAGGGTGGATAATCCACATTTGGGGCTAATTATCCACACTCCGGGCAGATCAGCCGACCCTGGCCCAGAATCAGTGTAATTACATGCACCTGCACATTATCAATTCCACCTGCAACCCAGCTCCAAAAAACAGATACAAGCAGCACACAAGCAAGGGTCTGGTTTCTTCAAAACCACACTGTACCTGCCTGCTCTGCAAATCCTGAAGCCATGATGCCCACTAGGAGGAAAGGCAACTATGCAGAGGAAGAGACCACCATGATACTGAAATTGATTGTGAGGAACTACAAGAGACTGCATGGTCTCCCACCCTACAGCAGCAGTTCCTCACAAATGGCAGCCATATGGCAGCAGTTGTCCACAGCGGTCACTGCATTGGGGGAGGACATACGGACCATGAATGACATCAAGAAGAAGTGGCAGGATGAGAAGAGGAGAGTGAAGGAGAAGTACACCAGGAGAGAGGTGGCCAGAGCTCTCCCAGGTGTGCAAACCGGAGCCCAACTCTGACTCACCCCATTTGAGTGGGACGTCCTGTCCACCATAGTTCCCTATCTGCTCAATGGGCTGCCTGTAAGTGATGACCTTAATGTGGTACCAGGTAATATGCGATGATACTAATAATGACACCAAATGAGTAATGTTTGCAATATTCAAATAAATGTGACCATGAATGCTGTACTAAGTAAGTGCAATCTGCATGGTGACTCAGACCCTCATGTGCCTCAGCTATTACATTATACTATAAGTACCAGAATAATTTGTGATGGCAATTGCAAATTACAAACCCTCAGCCCCATACAGTGGGCCATCACTGCTGCCTCTTCCACTTAACACTGGTATATGGCAATAGATACTGTCCATCACTCATTTACCACTGCTGTTGGCATATGGATGGAAATGTACAGTTATGTGACAGGTTGCACATAATCAAATATCTTGGTTGTGTCTGATGACCTTTCCCTTTTGTTGCCACATACAGACAGAGAACAGTCACACACTAGAGCACAGGTCGCTGCACCATTAGGGAGGCAACGTGTAGGAAAGCCCTCCTTTTTGCCCTTGTCTTATTTTTTTACATATAAGTCATCACCCCTAAGGTGTGCCCTATGTGGCCCTAGGGCTGGGTGCCATGTATCTATAAGCAGGGACCTTATAAAAATAGTTTTGTTTTTCCCTCATTGTAGTGAATGGCCTCCATAGGCTAGAATGGGGAGACTTTATTTTAATTTTAAAAGTCCCCTTAAGTAATGGATACCAAGAGTTTGGTATCAAATTAATTGTTATAATAAATCCCACAACTTCCAGTTGTTGGATTTAATATAACTTGTTCAGGTAAAGAGTTTTTAACTTTACCTGAAAAGTTGCCCATTTCAGGCCTGCATTGTTTTTGCTGCTGTGCCCTGATTGGCCAGCCTCTGGCAGCCTGGCCAGGCTGGATTGATGAGGTATGAAGTGGCCTGGATTCACACAAAGGGATGTGCCTGTGGGAGGGAATCTTCCCTCAGCAGATGGTGAGGCAGGAAGGGGGAGGGCTGCCAAACTGGTCTTCAAAGGCAGAGAAGGACATTTGGAGCAACCCAGCAACACCCCCACATCCTGCCACCCCAGACAACTAGGTGCCCCCTTGATTAGATTAGGAGAGGGCAGGATAGGGGTGTGTTTATGATTTTTAGCCACACCAGTAGGTGGGCTCAGCCAGATGTAACTCCAAAAATCAGATTCAGCCATGATTGATTTTTGAAGAATGTTGTCTCCTGGGATTGATTTTTGCCACACTTCCCAGGAAGTGGTCATCACAGGGGGAAGGACCCTGCACCTGATTGGAGAATCAGGACCCCCCTGTTTTTCACCCAGGTGCAAGAATAAAACTGGCAGACCTGCACCCACACCTCAGATCCTCATCAGATTCCAACAAGGAAGAACCAAAGGAGAAGAAGGAGTGCCCTGCTGGACCCCTGGCCTGCACCTGGAACCTGCACTCAGAAGGACTGCACCAGCTACACACTTGGGCTTCACCACAAGAAGGACTTTGCCTGGCTTCAACTGGTTTAAGGAGGGAATCCCTGTTTGCTACAGGTGAAAAATTGCTAACCAGAGTCCCCTGCACCAACTCCTGAAGAAATCAACCAGCTGACCACTGCCCAGTGGCCAATAAGGAGTTTGCGCCAGGTGCTTTCTGGGAGTTGTAGTCTACACCCCCAAGGATCATCTCAGAACTTCTGGACCCTTGGGGTGAGCTGTGGACCTCAAAAAAACCGTATAAGGACATCTGGGAGAAGCCCCAGAAGTTTGGAGAAGTTTGGAGAGCTTTTGAAAAAATGCTCCATAGAGGGACGGACCCGCCGCTGCAACTCTAGCCGGCTTGCCTCAACCGCGACCCGGCCTGATTTGCTGGTTCGTCCCGGTAAAGAAAATCTCCAAAAAAGAGACTGAGTTCGAAGGTAAAAAGTTGACTGGGACCTCCCAGCCAGTGTATCTGATGAGGGCTCCAGGGACGTCGGATCAAGATCCAGGTTTACCCCGGTCGAAGGATTTTCACCTAAAAAAAACAACTAATTCCGAAGGTAAAAATCTCCACAGAGGATTCCCGCAATGCATATCCGGAGAAGGGCTCCAGGAGGTCGGATTGGCCGGGCAGGTTCGTCCCGCTGAAGAAAATCTTCAGAAAAGAGACTAAGGTGGTCATTCCAACCTCGGCGGTAAAAGGCGCTTACCGCCAGACAGAAGACCGCCATAACACCGCCGCGGTAAACCGCCACGGTCATTCTGACCCACACTAAGCAAACCGCTAAAATACCGCCATCCACAAAAGTCCGCCACACCAAAGGTCAGCGATAAACTGGCGATGACCAAACCTCCACCGTCACGCCAACAGAAATACGCCCATGCCATTACGACCCACGAATCAACACGGCGGTCTTTCAACCGCGGTATACTATTGGCGGTACACACCACCGCGGTCGAAATACACGTACACCTACAAAACACTACCACATTGGACAATTCGAAATACGCACACCTGATACACATACACACACCACTCCCACACACCCAATACATTATAAAACACACACCCACATCACCCACAAACCCCTACGGCTAAAAATTTCGAACGAAGACCAGAGAGAGACACCACAGTCAACTAACAAGCATCCACAGGCACACAATACCAATACCCACAGAACTTCCACACACCTCACACAACACACCACTAAATAGCACCCCACCTATCACTACACACTCCACCCCACACATCATCCACACCACCCCATGGCACCTCAAAGACACCCCAGGTTCTAAGATGCTGAACTCAGGGTCATGGTGGAGGAAATCGTACGAGTAGAGCCCCAGCTGTTCGGGACACAGGTGCAGCACACCACCATTGCCAGGAAGATGGAGCAGAATAGTGGACAGGGTCAACGCTGTGGGACAGCACCCAAGAAATCGGGATGACATCAGGAAGAGGTGGAACGACCTACGGGGGAAGGTGCGTTCCATGGTATCAAGGCACAACATCGCGGTACAGCGGACTGGCGGCGGACCCCCACCTCCTCCCCCCGAATTTACAACATGGGAGGAGCAAGTCTTGAACATCCTGCATCCTGAGGGCCTCGCTGGAGTATCTGGAGGAATGGACTCTGGTAAGTCTCATCTTCACTACTTCATCCCCCCCACCCCACCTGCATGCCAACTCATACCCCCACCCTCACCCCCTTCACAACTACCCCTTGCAAATGTCTCACCATCACAACCCACCCATCCCAAAACTTAGCCCTGCATGCGGCCCCAAAGCATGGACACCCATCATCAAAGCATGCGCAATGCACATACCCATCACCCCCCCCCCAAACACCGTCACAACAGCCCCCACAAAGGAATGCCAGCACTGGGGTACACGGGCACTCACCCATTGCACGCCATTGGCACACACAGAAGCAATAACCATACTTTTATACCCCTGCAGGACCCGAACGCCAGGTCACCGCGCAGGAGGGTCCACAAATGTCCCCTCCACCCCCAGAAGAGGCCCACAGTGATGACAGCAGCTCTGTCTCCTTGGATCTAGATGACCAGCCCGGTCCATCGGGGACCTCAGGACAGTCGGTTCCCCTCGGACAGGCACAAGCCACAGCAGACCTTCCCCCCTCTGGGAACACCAGCACAGCACCCACCCAGCGGGCCCCTACCTCTGTCCCCAGGACACGTCAATCAGCGGTGTGTCCACCACTACAGGGAACCCAGGCTAACCCACCACCCCAACAACAACAGGGACCTGGGGGCAGTGGTAGTGGGCACACGGTCCAGGGGACGGAGGCCCAAGGAAACAGGGCAACTGGGAGGGCAGCTGTGCAACAGGGGGGGGACAGGCCAAGGGAACCCACTCTCCACAAGGCCCTCTCCTCCATCATGGGAGCATACCACCACTCCAAGGAGACGATGGCGACGGTCCTGGCCAGGTTTCAGGAAATCCAGCTTCTGCAGGAACAACAGTATATGGGGTTCAGGGAGGAACTGAGAAACATCAGTACCGCCATGGGTACCATCGTAGTGGCCCTGAATGAGTTAATCTCCACATTGCGGACCACTGTGCTCCTCAAAGGGCCCCTGACACTAGCATGGACCAAAAACTGGCTAACACCTCCGCCGGTGCTAGTAGACAGGAGGCCCAGACAGAAGACCAACAGGCCACCAGAACCCCACCCCCTGCAGAAGGAGAACCACCCCGCAAGCGGGCCCTGAGATCCAGGAAGAAGACAGAGTAACATGTCAAGACCCCCGCCAGCAGCATGATACCGCCCTGATTGTCATCCCACTGTCCCACATTGTCACCCTGTCCAACCTTAAACTGCCCCTGCTCCACTTCCCACAGGCATTTGGACAATGCACCTGTGAACCTGATAGTCTGGACTCTGCCATGGACAATCCTCCACCATCACCCCTCACCGATTTGCAACCACCCATCCAAATTAGAGCACTTGAATAAACACACTTATTGCACATAAACAATCTGGAGTCTGACTGTGATTTTAACAAATGTATTAGACATGACAGTGCCAAAATTGTTATTCACATTGTGATGCCAAAAAAACGCTGTCACACAGCTGTAGTCCATGGGGAAACTAAGCAGATGTCACGCAGTGGGGCCCACAGCTCTGAAAACGGAAGGGAAAGTCACAACACAGTTACCATACACTGGGGGAAAAAGTCAGACAGTAGAGAGGTAGGAGTTTTTAAGTAAATGTAATATGCCGGTGTGTACTCTTACCTGTGTGTCACTGAAAGTATTGCTCTATTACTGTGTTCCTGTTGTCTATGTCGTCCTCTTCGGCTTCCTCTTCTTCACTCTCCACAGGCTCCACAGCTGCTACAACACCACCATCTGGACCATCCTCCTGCAGAAAAGGCAACTGGCGGCGCAAAGCCAGGTTGTGAAGCATACAGCAGGCCACGATGATCTGGCACACCTTCTTTGGTGAGTACATTAGGGATCCACCTGTCATATGGAGGCACCTGAACCTGGCCTTCAGGAGGCCAAAGGTGCGTTCGATCACCCTCCTAGTCCGCCCATGGGCCTCATTGTAGCGTTCCTCTGCCCTGGTCCTGGGATTCCTCACTGGGGTCAATAGCCAGGAAAGGTTGGGGTAACCAGAGTCCCCTAATAGCCACACACGGTGCCTCTGGAGTTGCCCCAAAACATACGGGATGCTGCTATTACGCAGGATGTAGGCGTCATGCACTGAGCCAGGGAACTTGGCATTAACATGTGAGATGTACTGGTCTGCCAAACAGACCATCTGTACATTCATCGAATGATAACTTTTCCTGTTCCTGTACACCTGTTCACTTTCTCTGGGGGGTACCAAAGCCACATGGGTCCCATCAATGGCACCTATGATGTTGGGGATATGTCCAAGGGCATAGAAGTCACCCTTCACTGTAGGCAAATCCCCCACCTCAGGGAAAATGATGTAGCTCCGCATGTGTTTGAGCAGGGCAGACAACACTCTGGACAACACCTTGGAAAACATAGGTTGAGACATCCCTGATGATATGGCCACTGTTGTTTGAAATGACCCACTTGCTAAGAAATGGAGTACTGACAGCACCTGCAGTAGAGGGGGGATCCCTGTGGGTTGGCGGATGGGTGACATCAGGTCTGCCTCCAGCTGGGCACACAGTTCATGTATAGTGGCTCGGTCAAGCCTGTATGTCAGAATGACATGTCGTTCCTCCATTGTCGACAGGTCCACCAGCGGTCTGTACATGGGACGATTCCTCCATCTCCTCGCATTGCCAAGCGGACGCTGCCTAGGAAGGACAACAGCGAGCACAGAGTCAATCAACCCACAGGTACGTTCCCACAGCTTGCACACAACACGATTCACTATGCATTGAATGGTGTGTATGAGTGTTGAGGAAAGGCCTAGGTATGTGTGACGCAGTAGAAATTAAGCCATGTGGGCCCTTAAAATGGCAGCTGCCTGACCTGTGAAGTGTGACAATGGGATGTGAGGTCAATGAAATGCGCTGGCGTGGCACACCGTGGCGGTAGGCGGTCGAAGACCGCGGCGCAAAGCCGCATTGGTTCACATTGAAACCTATGGGTTTCAGGAGCCAATGACTATGTGCGCCGGCGGTACGCACCGCCGCGGGCGTGACCCACATTTTCTATCAGCTTAATCACTCGATACCTGATCTTCCACAGGAGAGGACCTACACTGCAAGTGCTGCTGTGACCTCGGTCTGGAAGAGACAATGCCTGCTGCGACTGGGGAAAGGGCCCCTGCCTTCACTTCTGAAGAATTGGAGAAACTCGTGGATGGGGTCCTCCCCCAGTATGCGCTACTCCACGGTCCTCCAGACCAACAGGTAAGTACACTGGGAGCATGCTTTGTGGCAATGCCTGGGTTGAGTCGGGTGGATGAAAGATGGTGGGGAGGGGAGGGATTGAGTCATGCATCAGATGACAGATGAGAGCATGTGCCACATGGCAAGGGTGGGGATGGGGGGCCACTCACATCGAGCATGCAGAAGGTGATGACAATTTTTCTCTCCCTGTACATGTCTCATAGGTCAGCGCCCACCAGAAAATTGCGATTTGGCGTGCCATCGCCAAGGACGTCTGGACCCTGGGGGTCCACAACAGACGGGGCACCCACTGCCGGAAGAGGTGGGAGGACATCTCCCGCGGGAGCAGGAAGACAGCGGAGGCTCTGCTGGGGATGGCCTCCCAACGTAGGAGGGGTGCCAGTCGTCAATTGACCCCCCTGATGTCCCGGATACTGGCGGTGGCCTACCCCGATTTGGATGGGCACGTGAGGACATCACAGCAGACACAAGGGGGTGAGTACAGTCTCATTCTGGTGACTTTGCACGCAGTGGAGGTGTCTGGGTGGGGGAGGAGGGCTGTGGGTCTCCCTAGGCCAGGGCGAATTCTGTAGGCTAGGCCCCTCCGTAAGGCATGGCCCTGTGCCCCCACCCCCCACCTCTGTAGGGTGCCAAGTTCAGGTATCCATGGCCCTGTGTCATCTATGTGAGCAGTTGTCGTCGATAGGCTTGTAGGCCATGTCCCACGGATTGCGTAGTGGACCCCAAGTGCGCGGTGTAGTGCAGGGGGCTTCTGTGTCTGTCTTGTCCACCAACGGTAGCAGTAATCCATGCACTCAACATGTCTTTATTTCTCCCCCCCCCCTTTTTTGTGGTCTTCCTGTTCATGTGTGCATCAGCATCATCAGGCGGAGGAGAAGTGGCATCGGAGAACGAGGGAGCTGCATCTCACATGGCCATGGCGGGCCATGCAACAGAATCGGATTTCACCAGTGAGACGGAGGGCGAGGGGAGCTCCACAGCGGGGACTCGTGCTGATGTCAGTGGCAGCGACTCGTCCTCTGAAGGGAGCTCCCTTGTGGTGGCGGCAACATCCGTGCCCCCCGCAACAACAGGTACAGCCGCCACCCAGCGCACCAGCACCGCCCTCCCAGCAGCCCCTCAGCCTTCGCCCCGTGCCCGCTCACCCAGGATGCCATCCAGGGAGTAGAAAGGGAGGTGCACCGGAGTAATGCATACCTGGAGGGCATTCATTCGTGTCAGGCTGCCCATCAGCGATCGTTCAACGCTCTGGCCTCAGCACTGATGGCAGCAATTGTCCCTGTCTCTAGCCTCCCCCCTCCAACTTCCTCCACCCAGACCCAATCCCCAGTACCTCTGCCTATCCCAGACACACCTACAGACCAGCCTGCACCCACCTCAACACCCAAGGGAAGCTCATCCAGACATAAGCACCACACATCACACAAGCATTCACACAAGCAACATCCACATGCAGACACACCAACAGCCACTGCCTCCACTGTGTCCCCCTCCTCCTCGTCTCCCTCCTCCCTCCCTGTGACGTCTCCACTCACACTTGCATGCACAACATCTTCAGCCACTACGTCCATCACCAGCACACCCACCAGAACACTCAGCACACGTGCAGTCACCACCCCCACTACCATTTACACGTCCCCTGTGTCCTCTCCCAGTGTGTCTGTCACCCCCTCTTCCAAACCACACAAACGCAAGCAGCCACCCACCCAACAGCCATCCACCTCACGACAGCCTCCAGCCCAAGCACCTGCACCCAAAGACACCAGACTTCACACTCCTACAACCACATCCTCTTCCTCCACTCCCATACCCACTACACCTACCCGTCACTCTCTTTCCAAATTGCTTTTCCTTGCCAACCTTAACCTCTTTCCAACAACTCCCCCACCCCGTCCATCTCATAAGACTGCAATCAGCACCTCAGCCACCACCAAACCAGGACCTATCAGGACTGTTGTCCAAGGACTGTGGAGTCCCCCACCCTCAAGGGCAACAACTCCGGCGAGGAGCCAAGGCACGGCCAGCCCACCCCCGGAAAAGCACCCAAAAGTTAGCAGTGCCCGGCGCGAGAGGCCACGGACACCAGGGACCAAAATCCCTACCCTGGCTCCGTCTGGAAGTGGGGTGCCACCTGGCACACCGCCAAAGGTGTCAAAGGGCCACAGACGACCAGGGAAGAGTGGGAAGGGCAGCACGCCCGACAAGTCCGGCAGCAGGCCAGCTGCCCAGGAGTCCCCCACCAGCCCTCTCCCAGGTGTGCAGGAGGACACCCAGAGGCCCGGTACGGCAGCCCAGGAGGGCCCCGCAAGCCAACAGACAGATGGGCAGGAAGGCCCTGCCAGCCTCATCCCAGGTGGCGAGTGACACCCATGCCTGGGCCGGAACCGCTGAACTGGGACCTTTCAAACAAGCACCGCTGAACTGGGCACCCCCATCTCAAGCACCGCTGAACTGGGCACCCCCGTCTCAAGCACCGCTGAACTGGGCACTGCTGTCTCAAGCACCGCTGAACAGGGCACTGCCGTCTCAAGCACCGCTGAACAGGGCACCGCCGTCTCAAGCACCGCTGAACTGGGCACCGCCGTCTCAAGAACCTCTCCGCTGGGCACCGCCGTCTCAAGCACCACTGAACAGGGGCCTTTCAATCAAGCACCGCTGAACTGGGCCCTTTCAAACAAGCACCGCTGAACTGGGCACCGCCGTCTCAAGCACCGCTGAACTGGGCACCGCCGTCTCAAGCACCGCTGAACAGGGCACCGCCGTCTCAAGCACCGCTGAACTGGGCACCGCCGTCTCAAGAACCTCTCCGCTGGGCACCACCGTCTCAAGCACCGCTGAACAGGGCACCGCCGTCTCAAGCACCGCTGAACAGGGCACCGCCGTCTCAAGCACCGCTGAACAGGGCCCTTTCAATCAAGCACCGCTGAACTGGGCCCTTTCAAACAAGCACCGCTGAACAGGGCACCGCCGTCTCAAGCACCGCTGAACAGGGCCCTTTCAATCAAGCACCGCTGAACTGGGCCCTTTCAAACAAGCACCGCTGAACTGGGCACCGACGTCTCAAGCACCGCTGAACTGGGCACCGCCATCTCAAGCACTGCTGAACAGGGCCATTTCAATCAAGCACTGCTGAACTGGGCCCTTTCAAACAAGCACCGCTGAACAGGGCACCGCCGTCTCAAGCACCGCTGAACTGGGCACCGCCGTCTCAAGCACCGCTGAACAGGGCACCGCCTTCTCAAGCACCGCTGAACAGGGCACCGCCGTCTTAAGCACCGCTGAACAGGGCCCTTTCAATCAAGCACCGCTGAACTGGGCCCTTTCAAACAAGCACCGCTGAACTGGGCACCGCCGTCTCAAGCACCGCTGAACTGGGCACCGGCGTCTCAAGCAGCGCTGAACTGGGCACCGCCGTCTCAAGCACCGCTGAACTGGGCACCGCCGTCTGAAGCACCGCTGAACAGGGCACCGCCGTCTCAAGCACCGCTGAACAGGGCACCGCCGTCTCAAGCACCGCTGAACAGGGCACCGCCGTCTCAAGCACCGCTGAACTGGGCACCGCCGTCTCAAGAACCTCTCCGCTGGGCACCGCCGTCTCAAGCACCGCTGAACAGGGCACCGCCGTCTCAAGCACGCTGAACAGGGCACCGCCGTCTCAAGCACCGCTGAACAGGGCCTTTTCAATCAAGCACCGCTGAACTGGGCCCTTTCAAACAAGCACCGCTGAACTGGGCACCGACGTCTCAAGCACCGCTGAACTGGGCACCGCCGTCTCAAGCACCGCTGAACAGGGCCCTTTCAATCAAGCACAGCTGAACTGGGCCCTTTCAAACAAGCACTGCTGAACAGGGCACCGCCGTCTCAAGCACCGCTGAACTGGGCACCGCCGTCTCAAGCACTGCTGAACTGGGCACCGCCGTCTCAAGCACTGCTGAACTGGGCACCGCCGTCTCAAGCACCGCTGAACAGGGCACCGCCGTCTCAAGCACCGCTGAACAGGGCCCTTTCATTCAAGCACCGCTGAACTGGGCCCTTTCATTCAAGCACCGCTGAACTGGGCCCTTTCAAACAAGCACCGCTGAACTGGGCACTGCCATCTCAAGCACCGCTGAACTGGGCACCGCCGTCTCAAGCACCGCTGAACTGGGCACCGCCGTCTCAAGCACCGCTGAACAGGGCACCGCCGTGTCAGGCACCGCTGAACTGGGCACCGCCGTCTCAAGCACCGCTGAACAGGGCACCGCCGTCTCAAGCACCGCTGAACAGGGCACCGCCGTCTCAAGCACCGCTGAACTGGGCCCTTTCAATCAAGCACTGCTGAACTGGGCCCTTTCAAACAAGCACTGCTGAACAGGGCCCTTTCAATCAAGCACTGCTGAACTGGGCCCTTTCAAACAAGCACCGCTGAACAGGGCACCGCCGTCTCAAGCACCGCTGAACTGGGCACCGCCGTCTCAAGCACCGCTGAACTGGGCACCGCCGTCTCAAGCACCGCTGAACAGGGCACCGCCTTCTCAAGCACCGCTGAACAGGGCACCGCCGTCTTAAGCACCGCTGAACAGGGCCCTTTCAATCAAGCACCGCTGAACTGGGCCCTTTCAAACAAGCACCGCTGAACTGGGCACTGCCGTCTCAAGCACCGCTGAACTGGGCACCGCCGTCTCAAGCAGCGCTGAACTGGGCACCGCCGTCTCAAGCACCGCTGAACTGGGCACCGCCGTCTCAAGCACCGCTGAACAGGGCACCGCCGTCTCAAGCACCGCTGAACAGGGCACCGCCGTCTCAAGCACCGCTGAACAGGGCACCGCCGTCTCAAGCACCGCTGAACTGGGCACCGCCGTCTCAAGAACCTCTCCGCTGGGCACCGCCGTCTCAAGCACCGCTGAACAGGGCACCGCCGTCTCAAGCACGCTGAACAGGGCACCGCCGTCTCAAGCACCGCTGAACAGGGCCCTTTCAATCAAGCTCCGCTGAACTGGGCCCTTTCAAACAAGCACCGCTGAACTGGGCACCGACGTCTCAAGCACCGCTGAACTGGGCACCGCCGTCTCAAGCACCGCTGAACAGGGCCCTTTCAATCAAGCACTGCTGAACTGGGCCCTTTCAAACAAGCACTGCTGAACAGGGCACCGCCGTCTCAAGCACCGCTGAACTGGGCACCGCCGTCTCAAGCACCGCTGAACTGTGCACCGCCGTCTCAAGCACCGCTGAACTGGGCACCGCCGTCTCAAGCACCGCTGAACAGGGCACCTCCGTCTCAAGCACCGCTGAACAGGGCCCTTTCAATCAAGCACCGCTGAACTGGGCCCTTTCAAACAAGCACCGCTGAACTGGGCACTGCCATCTCAAGCACCGCTGAACTGGGCACCGCCATCTCAAGCACCGCTGAACTAGGCACCGCCGTCTCAAGCACCGCTGAACAGGGCACCGCCGTCTCAAGCACCGCTGAACAGGGCACCGCCGTCTCAAGCACCGCTGAACAGGGCACCGCCGTCTCAAGCACCGCTGAACAGGGCCCTTTCAATCAAGCACTGCTGAACTGGGCACCGCCGTCTCAAGCACCGCTGAACAGGGCACCGCCGTCTCAAGCACCGCTGAACTGGGCACCGCCGTCTCAAGAACCTCTCCGCTGGGCACCGCCGTCTCAAGCAACGCTGAACAGGGCACCGCCGTCTCAAGCACCGCTGAACAGGGCACCGCCGTCTCAAGCACCGCTGAACAGGGCCCTTTCAATCAAGCACCGCTGAACTGGGCCCTTTCAAACAAGCACCGCTGAACTGGGCACCGACGTCTCAAGCACCGCTGAACTGGGCACCGCCGTTTCAAGCACCGCTGAACAGGGCCCTTTCAATCAAGCACTGCTGAACTGGGCCCTTTCAAACAAGCACCGCTGAACTGGGCCCTTTCAAACAAGCACCGCTGAACTGGGCACCACCGTCTCAAGCACCGCTGAACTGGGCACCGCCGTCTCGAGCACCGCTGAACAGGGCACCGCCGTCTCAAGCACCGCTGAACAGGGCACCGCCGTCTCAAGCACCGCTGAACAGGGCACCGCCATCTCAAGCACCGCTGAACAGGGCACCGCCGTCTCAAGCACCGCTGAACAGGGCACCGCCGTCTCAAGCACCGCTGAACAGGGCCCTTTCAATCAAGCACCGCTGAACAGGGCACCGCCGTCTCAAGCACCGCTGAACAGGGCACCGCCGTCTCAAGCACCGCTGAACAGGGCACCGCCGTCTCAAGCACCGCTGAACAGGGCACCGCCGTCTCTAGCACCGCTGAACAGGGCACCGCCGTCTCAAGCACCGCTGAACTGGGCACCGCCATCTCAAGAACCTCTCCGCTGGGCACCGCCGTCTCAAGCACCGCTGAACAGGGCCCTTTCAAACAAGCACCGCTGAACTGGGCACCGCCGTCTCAAGCACCGCTGAACTGGGCACCGCTGTCTCAAGCACTGCTCCGCTGGGCACCGCCGTCTCAAGCACCGCTGAACTGGGCCCTTCATCTCAAGCACCGCTCCGCTGGGCCCTTCATCTCAAGCACCGCTCCGCTGGGCACCGCCGTCTCAAAAACCGCTGAACTGGGCCCTTCATCTCAACCACCGCTCCGCTGGGCACCGCCGTCTCAAAAACCGCTGAACTGGGCCCTTCATCTCAAGCACAGCTCCGCTGGGCACCGCCGTCTCAAAAACCGCTGAACTGGGCCCTTCATCTCAAGCACCGCTCCGCTGGGCACCGCCGTCTCAAGCACCGCTGAACTGGGCCCTTCATCTCAAGCACCGCTGAACTGGGCCCTTCATCTCAAGCACCGCTGAACTGGGCCCTTCATCTCAAGCACCACTCCGCTGGGCCCTTCATCTCAAGCACCGCTCCGCTGGGCACCGCCGTCTCAAAAACCGCTGAACTGGGCCCTTCATCTCAAGCACCGCTCCGCTGGGCACCGCCGTCTCAAGAACCGCTGAACTGGGCCCTTCATCTCAAGCACCGCTGAACTGGGCCCTTCATCTCAAGCACCGCTCCGCTGGGCCCTTCATCTCACGCACCGCTCCGCTGGGCACCGCCGTCTCAAGAACCGCTGAACTGGGCCCTTCATCTCAAGCACCGCTGAACTGGGCCCTTCATCTCAAGCACCGCTCCGCTGGGCCCTTCATCTCAAGCACCGCTCCGCTGGGCACCGACGTCTCAAGCACCGCTGAACTGGGCACCGCCGTCTCAAGCACCGCTGAACATGGCCCTTTCAATCAAGCACTGCTGAACTGGGCCCTTTCAAACAAGCACTGCTGAACAGGGCACCGCCGTCTCAAGCACCGCTGAACTGGGCACCGCCGTCTCAAGCACCGCTGAACTGTGCACCGCCGTCTCAAGCACCGCTGAACTGGGCACCGCCGTCTCAAGCACCGCTGAACAGGGCACCTCCGTCTCAAGCACCGCTGAACAGGGCCCTTTCAATCAAGCACCGCTGAACTGGGCCCTTTCAAACAAGCACCGCTGAACTGGGCACTGCCATCTCAAGCACCGCTGAACTGGGCACCGCCATCTCAAGCACCGCTGAACTGGGCACCGCCGTCTCAAGCACCGCTGAACAGGGCACCGCCGTCTCAAGCACCGCTGAACAGGGCACCGCCGTCTCAAGCACCGCTGAACAGGGCACCGCCGTCTCAAGCACCGCTGAACAGGGCCCTTTCAATCAAGCACCGCTGAACAGGGCACCGCCGTCTCAAGCACCGCTGAACAGGGCACCGCCGTCTCAAGCACCGCTGAACAGGGCACCGCCATCTCAAGCACCGCTGAACAGGGCACCGCCGTCTCAAGCACCGCTGAACAGGGCCCTTTCAATCAAGCACCGCTGAACAGGGCACCGCCGTCTCAAGCACCGCTGAACAGGGCACCGCCGTCTCAAGCACCGCTGAACAGGGCACCGCCGTCTCAAGCACCGCTGAACAGGGCACCGCCGTCTCAAGCACCGCTGAACTGGGCACCGCCATCTCAAGAACCTCTCCGCTGGGCACCGCCGTCTCAAGCACCGCTGAACAGGGCCCTTTCAAACAAGCACCGCTGAACTGGGCACCGCCGTCTCAAGCACCGCTCTGCTGGGCACCGCCGTCTCAAGCACCGCTGAACTGGGCCCTTCATCTCAAGCACCGCTGAACTGGGCCCTTCATCTCAAGCACCGCTGAACTGGGCCCTTCATCTCAAGCACCGCTCCACTGGGCCCTTCATCTCAAGCACCGCTCCGCTGGGCACCGCCGTCTCAAAAACCGCTTAACTGGGCCCTTCATCTCAAGCACCGCTCCGCTGGGCACCGCCGTCTCAAGAACCGCTGAACTGGGCCCTTCATCTCAAGCACCACTGAACTGGGCCCTTCATCTCAAGCACCGCTCCGCTGGGCACCACCGTCTCAAGAACCGCTAAACTGGGCCCTTCATCTCAAGCACCGCTGAACTGGGCCCTTCATCTCAAGCACCGCTCCGCTGGGCCCTTCATCTCAAGCACCGCTCCGCTGGGCACCGACGTCTCAAGCACCGCTGAACTGGGCACCGCCGTCTCAAGCACCGCTGAACAGGGCCCTTTCAATCAAGCACTGCTGAACTGGGCCCTTTCAAACAAGCACTGCTGAACAGGGCAGCGCCGTCTCAAGCACCGCTGAACTGGGCACCGCCGTCTCAAGCACCGCTGAACTGGGCACCGCCGTCTCAAGCACCGCTGAACTGGGCACCGCCGTCTCAAGCACCGCTGAACAGGGCACCTCCGTCTCAAGCACCGCTGAACAGGGCCCTTTCAATCAAGCACCGCTGAACTGGGCCCTTTCAAACAAGCACCGCTGAACTGGGCACTGCCATCTCAAGCACCGCTGAACTGGGCACCGCCGTCTCAAGCACCGCTGAACTGGGCACCGCCGTCTCAAGCACCGCTGAACAGGGCACCGCCGTCTCAAGCACCGCTGAACTGGGCACCGCCGTCTCAAGCACCGCTGAACAGGGCACCGCCGTCTCAAGCACCACTGAACAGGGCACCGCCGTCTCAAGCACCGCTAAACTGGGCACCGCCGTCTCAAGCACCGCTGAACTAGGCACCGCCATCTCACGCACCGCTGAACAGGGCACCGCCGTCTCAAGCACCGCTGAACTGGGCACCGCCGTCTCAAGAACCTCTCCGTTGGGCACCGCCGTCTCAAGCACCGCTGAACAGGGCACCGCCGTCTCAAGCACCGCTGAACAGGGCCCTTTCAATCAAGCACCGCTGAACTGGGCCCTTTCAAACAAGCACCGCTGAACTGGGCACCGACGTCTCAAGCACCGCTGAACTGGGCACCGCCGTTTCAAGCACCGCTGAACAGGGCCCTTTCAATCAAGCACTGCTGAACTGGGCCCTTTCAAACAAGCACCGCTGTACTGGGCCCTTTCAAACAAGCACCGCTGAACTGGGCACCACCGTCTCAAGCACCGCTGAACTGGGCACCGCCGTCTCGAGCACCGCTGAACAGGGCACCGCCGTCTCAAGCACCGCTGAACAAGGCACCGCCGTCTCAAGCACCGCTGAACAGGGCACCGCCGTCTCAAGCACCGCTGAACAGGGCACCGCCGTCTCAAGAACCGCTGAACAGGGCACCGCCGTGTCAAGCACCGCTGAACAGGGCCCTTTCAATCAAGCACCGCTGAACAGGGCACCGCCGTCTCAAGCACCGCTGAACAGGGCACCGCCGTCTCAAGCACCGCTGAACAGGGCACCGCCGTCTCAAGCACCGCTGAACAGGGCACCGCCGTCTCAAGCACCGCTGAACAGGGCCCTTTCAATCAAGCACCGCTGAACAGGGCACCGCCGTCTCAAGCACCGCTGAACAGGGCACCGCCGTCTCAAGCACCGCTGAACAGGGCACCGCCGTCTCAAGCACCGCTGAACAGGGCACCGCCGCCTCAAGCACCGCTGAACAGGGCACCGCCGTCTCAAGCACCGCTGAACTGGGCACCGCCATCTCAAGAACCTCTCCGCTGGGCACCGCCGTCTCAAGCACCGCTGAACAGGGCCCTTTCAAGCAAGCACCGCTGAACTGGGCACCGCCGTCTCAAGCACCGCTCCGCTGGGCACCGCCGTCTCAAGCACCGCTGAACTGGGCCCTTCATCTCAAGCACCGCTGAACTGGGCCCTTCATCTCAAGCACCGCTCCGCTGGGCACCGCCGTCTAAAAAACCGCTGAACTGGGCCCTTCATCTCAACCACCGCTCCGCTTGGCACCGCCGTCTCAAGAACCGCTGAACTGGGCCCTTCATCTCAAGCACTGCTGAACTGGGCCCTTCATCTCAAGCACCGCTCCGCTGGGCCCTTCATCTCAAGCACCGCTCCGCTGGGCACCGCCGTCTCAAAAACCGCTGAACTGGGCCCTTCATCTCAAGCACCGGTCCGCTGGGCACCGCCGTCTCAAAAACCGCTGAACTGGGCCCTTCATCTCAAGCACCGCTCCGCTGGGCACCGCCGTCTCAAAAACCGCTGAACTGGGCCCTTCATCTCAAGCACCGCTCCGCTGGGCACCGCCGTCTCAAGCACCGCTGAACTGGGCCCTTCATCTCAAGCACCGCTGAACTGGGCCCTTCATCTCAAGCACCGCTGAACTGGGCCCTTCATCTCAAGCACGGCTCCGCTGGGCCCTTCATCTCAAGCACCGCTCCGCTGGGCACCGCCGTCTCAAAAACCGCTGAACTGGGCCCTTCATCTCAAGCACCGCTCCGCTGGGCACCGCCGTCTCAAGAACCGCTGAACTGGGCCCTTCATCTCAAGCACCGCTGAACTGGGCCCTTCATCTCAAGCACCGCTCCGCTGGTCCCTTCATCTCAAGCACCGCTCCGCTGGGCACCGCCGTCTCAAAAAACGCTGAACTGGGCCCTTCATCTCAAGCACCGCTCCGCTGGGCACCGCCGTCTCAAAAACCGCTGAACTGGGCCCTTCATCTCAAGCACCGCTCCGCTGGGCACCGCCGTCTCAAAAACCGCTGAACTGGGCCCTTCATCTCAAGCACCGCTCCGCTGGGCACCGCCGTCTCAAGCACCGCTGAACTGGGCCCTTCATCTCAAGCACCGCTGAACTGGGCCCTTCATCTCAAGCACCGCTCCGCTGGGCCCTTCATCTCAAGCACCGCTCCGCTGGGCCCTTCATCTCAAGCACCGCTCCGCTGGGCACCGCCGTCTCAAGAACCGCTGAACTGGGCCCTTCATCTCCAGCACCGCTGGCCCATTGGCGGAAGGGGCAGGCCCGCATCTGTGTCGGGCAGGGCTGCACGAAGCACTCTGGGCACTAGTCCCCCTCCAGTACCAGTGGAGACTGTTATCCACTTGAGAGACAGTGGCTTTGCACTCCCCAGGATTGAACAGTGGGCAGGCCACCCACTGTAGAGACTTGAGAGACTGTGGCTTTGCACTCCCCAGGATGGCACAGTGGGCAACCCACCCACTGTAGAGACTTGTGAAACTGTGGCTTTGCACTCCCCAGGATGGCACAGTGGGCAAGCCACCCACTGTAGAGACTTGTGAGACTGTGGCTTTGCACTCCCCAGGATGGCACAGTGGGCAACCCACCCACTGTAGAGACTTGTGAGACTGTGGCTTTGCACTCCCCAGGATGGGACAGTGGCCATGGAGGCCCCTCGTGGATCTGGCGACGTGTACTCATGTGGCTGAGGTTCCCCCCCTTCCCTTCCCCCTGAGGTGCCTGTAGTTTTTCTATCTGATGCCCCTGCAGTGTTTTCTCCGTTGGTGTCAGGTATCTTGTGTGGGCCTTGCCCATGTGATTTGGGCCCAGTGGTCCATGGACAATGACAGCTAGAATTATCGGACTTTTAATATTTATGTATATATTAGTTTTAAATGTGTGATATTTTTATAAGGCCATAATACAATATATTCGACTGTTTATGATCTATTCCTTTTGTCTTTGCATTCTTTTGGGGGGGTTTGTGGGTTGTAACAGTGATGTATTGCTATGCATTGATGTGTGTGTTGTAGTGGGTGGGGGTGTCGCGTATGTGTGTCCCCGTAATATTTTCTCCTCCCCCCCTCCCCTGTGTCGTAGGTGCAGTACTCACCGTTGTCTTCTGCGCCGGCGTTCGTGCTCCTGTTAGAGGAGCAGGAATACAATAGCTGGCAGGATGTGTAATTCGGGTTCCATGCTGTCCAGATTCCTCGTGGGGTGTATGGAGGTGAGCGTTTTCAGTTTGAAATGTCTGTTTCCGCCGTGTTTTTATCGGCTGGGCTACCGCCCCGGAAAAGGTGGCACATTGGTGGGTTGTGATAGGGTGGGCGGTACATTGTCTTCCGCCTGTCTGTAGGCGGTGACCGCCGCGCTGTTTGTTTGTCCCGCCGTGGCGGTCGGAGTGTTAAAGTGGCGGTCTCTGTTGGCGGTTTCTGCCGGGGTCAGAATTCCATTTTTTTAACCGCCAGCCTGTTGGCGGGTTAGCCGCCGCTTTAACACCGACCGCCAGGGTTGGAATGACCCCCTAAGTGTGAAGGTAAACTTTTAACCGAGGCCTCCCGCGGCCTCTAGCCGAGGAGGGCTCCATCGCGGTCGGCCTTAAACTTTGACTTTGCCCCGGTCGAGGTGCAAACAGATGACCCGATTGGCGCTTTTTGTTTCTAGGCGCTAAAAAAACAATAATTCTTAAAAAATGAATATCTCCGGTTCCCCTTATCAGATTTTATTTGTTTTTATGTCATTTTAAAGATAAAAATATAATCTATTTTGATAAATTGGTTTTGGATTTTTAAACTGTTTCCTGTGTTTTATTTCATTACTGTTTTGTGATATTTGAATGCTTTACACTCTGGCCCTCATTCTGACCTTGGCGGGCGGCGGAGGCCGCCCGCCAAAGTCCCGCCGTCAGGTTACCGTTCCGCGGTCGAAAGACCGCGGCGGTAATTCTGACATTCCCGCTGGGCTGGCGGGCGGCCGCCTTCAGGCCGCCCGCCAGCCCAGCGGGAAAGAGGCTTCCACGATGAAGCCGGCTCGGAATCGAGCCGGCGGAGTGGAAGCTGTGCGACGGGTGCAGTTGCACCCGTCGCGTATTTCACTGTCTGCGCAGCAGACAGTGAAATACATTTAGGGGCCCTCTTACGGGGGCCCCTGCTGTGCCCCTGCCAGTGGCATGGGCACTGCAGGGGCCCCCAGGGGCCCCGCGACCCCCCCTACCGCCATCCGGTTCCCGGCGGGCGGACCGCCGGGAACTGGATGGCGGTAGGGGGGGTCGGAATCCCCTCGGCGGCGCAGCAAGCTGCGCCGCCTTGGAGGATTCCAACGGGCAGCGGAAAATCGGCGGGAGACCGCCGGTTTTCCTGCACGCGGTCAGAATGCCCTGCGGGGCACCGCTGGGCTGTCGGCGGTGCTCCCGCCAACCGCGAGCCTGGCGGTCACAGACCGCCAGGCTCGTAATGAGGGCCTCTGTCTCCTAAGTTAAGCCTTGACGCCTGTTGCCAAGCTACCAAGGGTTGAGCTGGGTTTAATTTACTGAGACCTAACTGGACCTAAGTGGAGGTTAGTGGCCTATTGCTAAGTGTAGGTACCTACCTGCCCTTACCAATAACCCATTTTCCAACACAAAATCACAGAGCACAACAACCCATACCATCAGCACCAATGGGTACGTAAATATGGCCAGGGGAGGGCATTATCACCTACATTTTTATGAGTTAACTCATATATATATATATATATATATATATATATATATATATATATATCTATGAACTAGGCAATGTTGTGTATCGTGTCTCAACTAATATGTTAACTGAACATACACATATCATTGTAGGCCCTGTGACATTGTCCGGAAAGACCCAGCCTGCAGTGACCTCTGCAACATGTATCAGGTTGTAACACCTGGTCAGGCATCACATACTCGGTGAATGTCGGACACTGGTAAGGAGACATAAAAATTACCATACTAAATGCTTACTGTCCTAAACTGTGGTGTAGATGTCAGCAGTATGTAGTGTGTGTCTAATGTAATTGTCGTCACTCATCCCCATATGCCAATATATGGCTCATAACAGTCTACCACCTCCTGACATGTTGGCTAATGATAGGTCAACCAAAAATGTATGTGTACAGTCCCTACTTAAGTGTTCATATTGGCCCTCATGTAGGTGGATTTTGCGTAGGTCAGGTCAGCAAGTTCATATGTTACAAGACATTATGCCTCACCTCAGGAGGTGGAAGGTGTTTTTAACTCCCAGGTGTACATGGTCCAGTCACTCTGAGGAAGTGTCACAAGGGTCCCCAATGTTCATGGAATGTCATTCCAGTGCAGAGTGAGAACACAGTGATTTGTTCAGCCTTGATACACTCTAGGAGGCTATTTCGAACCATGCAACGTGGCTTTCTGTGGCCACATAGACATGATTTGCTGGTGTGTGCAGCTGGATTTGCACAAAAGGGATGCTCTGGTACAGGGAGAAACATGGAGGATGGTAAGGGAGGGATGCTGAGACAGGGATACAATCATGGTGGCACCCAAGGACGTGAGGGTGGCATTGATGGCATCCAAGGAATGGTTCCTATCCTCTTGGGACCTATGCTGTTCCTCAATCAACTGCTGTAGGAGCTGAGAGAGGATGCAATGCTCCCCCTCAGATGCCATCATCTCTTCCTGGGATGCAGCCACTGGGGTCACAACACAGGGAGGGGTTTGGGTGAAAAATGAGTGATGTAGGATGTCGGGGACATGGAGGCTCCTCAGGGGACTGAGGCAGGCACTTGGAGTGCTGACTGTGTTCTCTTTGATCTCACCAAACAATTCCAGGTAACTTAGATCTCAAATGTATGTGTACTATCACTGTGATGTCCAGACATAACTCACACATTAACATCTGTCACAATTCGGGAGTATACCCTTATATAGTGGCAAAGCCTAACCTTAAGCAATATTGCAATAATGCAGATTCACAAAGGCTATAAAAGCTGTATGTGTGAAAGATTGGAAAAAAGTCTAAGTTTACCTAAGTAAATTGTGCCAAGGGTTTCCTGTCCTTGCTACCTAGACATCTTCCCAAGACAGTCTACAAGTGGAGGTGGGACACAGTCTAGATGGAGCTGTCTGTCCCAAAGCATCTGTCTGTGATCATCATGTCAATTGCAGACTTGATAGTTTCAGACTATTGCATGTCATCTGATGTGTAGCATGGCGTGATTCCACATAAATAGGTGTAGATGTAAAAAACAGGCCTTGGTTCTGACCTTTGCTAAACATGGCATGTTCACATTTGGCATGTCAAGACTGCCTGTCAGTGCTGAACACCAGTTAGCACATGTGCAAAATTGGTTCAACTAGCTAAATGTTACATAGGACATATGAGCCACTGTTGTGAAGACGTGTGCCTTTGTTTTCCATCGGAAATGTTGCTACCATTTTGTGTGTGATCAGTATTCAAAAGTCAGCCTTTACGCCAAGATACATGAAATTATACTTTACACACACAAGCATGCATGATACAGCATCCAACACCAATAATAAATGTCTTGACCCTACGCTGGCCAGTATCTGGACCATCCCTTTGCCATTGCACCCAGCAGTGATATGGCCTATGGTTCACCAGCCATGGTGTTGGCATTGCATTTTTCCATATAATTGCAAGAGTGATAGCTATTTGCCCTGTAATGGTCAGAAACAAGCCCCAGGATGCACTCTGATTAGTGAGTTCAATGTGCTCCCATGTGGCATTGGCCTTATGACTGATGCAGCAATTGATGGCAGTATGTGAAAAGAGACATGAGGGACACACAAAAAGCATGCATGATACAACACCCAACACCAAAAATACATGTCTTGACCCTACACTGGACAGTGTCTGGACCATCTCTTAGACATTGCACCCAGCAGTGATAAGGCCCTTGGTTCACGCGTGATGGTAATTTGACCTGCAGTGGTCAGTACGCTACAAGTCCCAGGATGCAGTCTGATTAGTGCTTCCAATGTGCTCCAATGGGGCATAGGCCTTATGACTACTCAGAATGTGTACATGGTGACATGTGATATATGTTGATACAGCTCACCACTCATTTCATACTACCAGGCACAATATGCAGCCCATGCACTTACTAGGTCTCTGCTGCTCCATGTCCTCCAGCTAGACATGGAGGGTCGGGCAGGCTATCCTCAGGACTCTCCTGTACTGTGGTGTGAGGCGGGGCCGGTGTACGTGGGGCTAGGAAGACTGGCCCAACAGTTCTTAGGCCCTCAGTCGGGCCCAACGTTTCAGGTAATTCCATCGCTTGTGGCATGTCCCAACCCGTCAGTGGTAGACACCCACTGCACTGCATGCTGCGCAATTGTCTCTCAAAGTCAGGCATGCACTGCATTGCTCAGCTGGTCCTCTGGCCTTGCATAAAGTAGAGGGTAATTGTCCAGGTCAACCCCACAGCTAAAATGTGCAAATCACGTTCGCTAAGGGGGGTGGCCTCTGATCAACTTCCTCAGGCATGTTGGGTGCAGTTAGAGTAAACAGCGCAGCAGGATGGCAGAGGATCTTATCTGTTCATGGAGATGACTCAGACTGACAGAAAAATGGTGGCCTGAAACTTCCTGTCATTAACTTCCTACCTTGAGTTTCCTCTGTGTCATTTCCTGGACAAATACTTTGGGTTCCGGCCCGTCTCAAAATTCTACGTCCCAAGTGCAAATCATCTGCACCCAGAGCATACGCTACACATTCAGAACGTAGTATCCCCATGTAGGGCGCAGGATCCACATGTGAGGCATAGGATCCGCAGAATGGAATTAAAAGAAAAGACGAGTGTGACATCTGTAAACATGTAAGAAGGGCAGGAATACTACTGGTGAAAGGACAGGTTTTGTAGATACACTCCACATTACAGCACTTCCCAGCACAGTTTGGCCCTTTGCCTTGCATTATGGTACATGTGGTCAACATATTTTGCTCACATGTAAGTAGACTGTACTGTATTACAAAATTAGGCGCAGGTAGTGATGTCAAACTGTGGACACATTGGCCCTCATTATGACCCTGGCTTTATCCTGACCACCAGGGCCACTGTGGCGGTTTCACTGCCAACAGGCTGGTGGTAAAGACCTCCACATTATGAGTGTGGTGCATTGGCCTCTGCCAACCCACTACATCCCCACTCATACCACCAGGACGGTGTGACCTGCTGGGCTGGAGATGAGCATCTCCGACCCGGTGGTCCACAGAAGATGGCAGGTGACTCCCCCACCCCCCAACAAGCACAATACCCCACCACCGCCGCCCCCTCCAGGTACAGCGCCCTCACTCCCCTCCAGGTACAGCGCCTCCTCTCTGCATACATGCACACTCACACAGACACCCACATGTACCCCGCATACACTCATTCACCAACACTGACATGCATGCATTCACTCACATGCATCCATATACGCATTCACTGCAACATTCACACATGCATTCACTTCAACATTCATACACACATGCAGACAAACATGCAAAAACAGACAAACACCCACTCACACATGCACACACAACACCTCCCAACCTCCCTCCCCTGTAGGACGCCTGACTTACCTTATCAGGCAAGGATGGCATCCGGCAGAAACAGGAATGGGCGCTTCCACCTCTGCAGTGCCCTGCCATCAGGACACCGCCAGGCCTTATTACATGTTGCAATACGGCTGGTGGAGTCCTTTTGGAGCTGCCCATCTGCCTTCACCCACCGGCATGACTACTGCTGGATTTCCACCCAAAATGTGGTGGAAATCCAGCAGTACTCTTAATAAGGTGGGCGGAAGACCGCCAGCACTGGTGGTCTTCTGGTGTCCATGGCTTTGGAGGTCTTGTTAAAAGACAGCCAAAGTCAGAATGAGGGCCATAGTGCCAAGGTCACCAAGGGCCAGTGGTACTGAGCAAGACTGGGAACCCATAGCAGTACTGGCAAGTTTGTCATACAGGCCCCAACGCAGAAACAGTAAATGCAAATGTGTGGATCATGCAGGATTGCTGCTTTGTAACTGGGGGCATATGCTGCAGCACCAGCTCTGAACTGAAACAATGTAATGAAACCTGCCCCCATCCCTTCAGCCCCTCTGACAAACACACAGTAACCCCCTGACCAGTCTGGCCATTCCCACTTTGTAAGCACTAGTGTGGAGACCCCTCAGTCATTGTTCTGGCACAATCTCCACAATGAGACATCCAAGTGCGGGACCCATTGTGTTTCAGGCTCAGATCTTTGCATTGGAATTTCATCCATAATCAGTAGTGAACAACACTCCAAATCCCCTTTAAAGTATGGAGGGGCTGACATCCATTTCATGTTCATTCAGAATCAGCCTCACCGCCAAGCAGGATCCCCTGCCATCCTGCTGCACAGTTGAACCAACCTCACCCAACATTGTTTGAGGCACCCACAAAGTCAGTGATACTGATATGGACATACACACCGAGTTGGTGTTTGCTAGGCAGTCCCAGTATTAGGTGGGCCCAGGAAAACAGATGCATACTGCTGCTCACATTGATGACTGGGGCATGATTGTACATGGGACACACTTTCTCTGTCTGCACTATAGCAGAGCTCAGAAAAGGTGCAGTGTGGGAAAGTGAGTCCAATAACAATGAATGTAGTGTCCCCAGGGCTGCCACACACTCACACTGCCCAGGGTGCAGCCCTGTCATGTTAACAAATAAGCTGTCATACAGTAGCAGCTCCATGTAGCATTGTGCAGATGTCAACCCGCATGCACATTTGAGGGGGAATTGGAGATGCCCTTGCAGGCAAGTGCAGTGGGTTACTAGACCCTCCTGCAAAGACATGTCTGTGGGGACTAACTGTCTCCTGTACAGGGGGCTCCCATCGGGGTATATACTGACAGTGGGCCACCTTTTATATGGCACACTGCCAGAGCACCTCTGAACAGCTTATTTGCCTCTGCACCTGCTTCTAATCTGTGCTGGGTCTGAAATGGCACATTTTTCCAATCATCAGCATAGGGCCATGCCCCTATTTGAAGGAGTGTACACCCACTGGTGCTAGTACAGGCACCATATTTCCACCAGCACCATCCGTTCTGCAGAATGGGCAGCACAAACATCTGCTGGCATTTCTGCAGTACAGATGTGCCTTTGGGGTGCACCGAGCAGGAGCACATTCACCATTCATACCTGGGGCACTTTGTAGGAGACAGCCAACAGAGTTTATCCACTGCATGCTGCAGGGTTATGTGCCTTGTTACCTGCAGTAGTCCGAGATGTGCCTTTAGAGCAGGGTATGTATTACACTAACATTACCTGCATAGATAGTGGCAGCCACTCCATGTCATATGTCTCACAAGGTGTTTGATGGGTTGACAGGAGACAGTGACATGTCATCATTGGGTAACATGAGACCTGCATGTGTGATGCACTCTCCATTACACGCAATACAAAATGGCTACACATTTGGAATGTGACCAGTAGATGTTAGTGTGATTTATGAGGAAGACTGTTTGTGATCATGGAGTCCTGCTAAATTTACCTAGTCCATTCATGATGTGCTAATCTGCGCTAGATTCTCATAATGTTTTCACAGTCTTGTAGTCTCAGTCATTCCATGGAGAAACAGGGACAAAATGTCAAATCTCCACTATAAATCATCACAGGCCTGGAGTGGGATATCCCATGTGCAGCTGCCAAACATGTCAGCAATTAGCGTGCACTATCCATATCTCACAACTGGTCTTCTTGTTGCATGGGGTACCTATGTCAGAAATATGGCCAGGCCACCATATGATTTGCCACACATACGCATAGAAGGGGCCTGGGTCGCCAGGGTCCCACACAGTTGTACATGATTCACCCCACTTGGGGCAGGATCACTACACTGTGAAATCTCATAGGAGGAACTTCCCCTTGATAACAACCCCTTTTGTGACACTGTCCATAGAGGACTCACACATGCAGTCATTTGATCCCAAGTCAATGAAGTCCTAAGAGACGTTTTCCAGGGTGATCTCTGACATATGCACATGAAGTAATGCATGGCCAATCTTTTGACTCCGGGCAATGGATGTTGTATGCAGACATCATGTATGGGCTTACAAAGTAGTCTCGGGGTGGCATGTGGACAGAGTGTTAATAGTCCACCAATCATCATTGACACTAGACTGCAAACCACTTGAAGGCCATGACACAATATGTTGCTCAAGTGAAAAAAGTGTCAGCCAGCTGGTCATACACCTGCATACCAAGCCCTCTGTTTTGTACAATCGCCCAGTTGCTCAGATTGAGACCTAGATGAGGGTCCAGAGGTATGTGTAAGCCATGATTTAATGCTATCTTGTGCAAATAACAGCAGGCCACTATGAACCTGCACACAGCTTGAGGTGAGTATAGCAGCACCCCCCGCATGGTTGAGACATCTGAATCTTGACTTCCTGAGCCCTAAACTGCACTCAATGATGGTTCGGGTACATCTGTGTGCCCTATTGTACCTCTGCTGAGGTACAGTGGTTGCACAATTGTATGGTGTGAGAAGATGAGGGGAGAGTGCATATGCAGCATCACCTAAGGAAGGAACTAGAGTAATATTTGTAAATGTCCCTTTTGTATCTGTACAGTATATGTTGTATGAAATGGTACATACTGTGTCTGTTGGGGGCATGAATGTGGCACGAATGGTTGTGCACATGTACAAAAACAATTATACATATTATACATGTGTGGTTCTTGGGACTTACCCAGTAGCCACATGTTGCCAAATTCTCCTGCTGCCATCCACCGGGCAGGAGGTGACCTGTGGAATACATAGCTGTCATGGGTACTCCCTGGGAACACTGCCTGTGCATCAATGAACCTGCCACTGACATCACAGACACCGTGCATGTTGATGGAGTGCCAGATGTGTGCATAGTGGTGTAGGAAAGTACCATCTTGCCTGGCATGTTACCCCCATTTTTACTTATATATATGTTTGTTTTTGCCTGTGTCACTGGGATCCTGCTAGCCAGGACCCCAGTGCTCATAAAGTGTGCCCTGTATGTGTTCCCTGTGTGGTGCCTAACTGTATCACTGAGGCTCTGCTAACTGGAACCTCAGTGTTTATGCTCTCTCTGCTTTTAAAATTGTCACTGCAGGCTAGTGACTAATTTTACCAATTCTGATTGGCACAATGGAACACCCTTATAATTCCCTAGTATATGGCACCTATGTACCCAGGGGATTGGGGTTCCAGGAGTTCCCTATGGGCTGCAGCATTTCTTTTGCCACCCATAGGGAGCCCAGACACTTCTTACACATGACTGCCACTGCAGCCTGAGTGAAATAACTTCCATGTTATTTCACAGCCATTTTAAACTGCACTTAAGTAACTTATAAGTCACCTATATGTCTAACCCTCACTTAGTGAAGGTTAGGTGCAAAGTTACTTAGTGTGAGGGCACCCTGGCACTAGCCAAGGTGCCCCCACATTGTTCAGGGCAATTTCCCCGGACTTTGTGAGTGCGGGGACACCATTACACGCGTGCACTACATATAGGTCAATACCTATATGTAGCGTCACCATGGTAACTCTGAACATGGCAATGTAACATGTCTAGGAGCATGGAATTGTCACCCCAATACCATTCTGGTATTGGGGTGACAATTCCATGCATCCCGGGGCTCCAGCATAGAGCCTGGGTACTGCCAAACTAACTCTCTGGGGTTTTCTCTGCAGCTACCGCTGCTGCCAACCCTCAGACAGGTTTCTGCCCCCCTGGGGCCTGGGCAGCATGAAACTGGACAAAGGAAAGGGGAGTGACCATTCCCCTGACCAGCAACTCCCCAGGGGAGGTGCCCAGAGCTCCTCCAGTGTGTCCCAGACCTCTGCCATCTTGAATGCAGAGGTATGAGGGCACAATTGACACATCTGAGTGGCCAGTGACAGCAGGTGACGTCAGAGACCCCTCCTGATAGGTGCTTACCTCTCTCTCTGTAGCCAATCCTCCTCTGAGGGCTATTTAGGGTCTCTCCTGTGGGTTTCTCATGAGATAACTATGCAAGAGCTCACCAGAGTTCCTCTGCACTTCTCTCTTCGACTTCTGCCAAGGATCGACCCCTGACTGCTCCAGGACGCCTGCAAAACTGCAACAAAGTAGCAAGAAGACTACCAGCAACATTGTAGCGCCTCATCCGGCCGGCTTTCCTGGTGGTGCATGCTCTGAGGGCTGTTTGCCTTCACCCTGCATTGGAAGCCAAGAAGAAATCTCCTGTGGGTTAACTGAATCTTCCCCCTGCCAACGCAGGCACCAAACTTCTGCATCACCGGTCCTCTGGGTCCCCTCTCATCTTGACGATGCTTGTCCCTGGAACACAGGAGCTGGATCCAAGTGTCCACAACAGTCCAGTGGCCCTTCTGTCCAAATATGGTGGAGGTAAGTCCTTGCCTCCCCATGCCAGACAGTAATCCTGTGTACTGCATGAACTGCAGCTGCTAGGGCTTCTGTGCACTTTTGCAAGACTTCCTTTGTGCACAGCATAGCCCAGGTCCCCAGCACTCTGTCCTGCTTTGCCCAACTCGCTGAGTTAGACTCCGACTTCGTAGGACCCTCTTTTGTTGTGCTGAGATAACTGCCATGCTCAGATCTTCTAAAGCCTGTTCAGGTTCTTCTGTGGGTGCTGCCTGCTTCTGCATGAGCTCTCTGTATTGATGAGCGCCCCCTCTGTCTCCTCCTCCAAGGGGGGACCTCCTGGTCCTTCCTGGGCCCTGGCAGCACCCAAAATCTTCAACCGCGACTCTTGCAGCTAGCAAGGCTTGTTTGAGGTCTTTCTGCGTAGAAATAACTCTGCATGCTCCAGCATGCTGTGGGACATCTTCTGACCAAAAGAGAAGCTCCTGGCCCTTTCCGTTGGTGCAGATTCTTTGGCTTCTTCTACCTAGAGGCAGCCCTTTTGTACCTTCATCCAGGGTTTAGTGGGCTCCTGCCCCCACTGGACACTTGCGTGACTCTTGGACTTGGTCCCCTTCCTTTGCAGGTCCTCAGGTCCAGGAATCCGTCTTCAGTGCTTTGCAGTCAGTTGTTGTTTTTGGCAGAATCACCTATCTCGACTTTACTGTCTTTCTGGGGTAGTAGGGTAACTTTACTCCTACTTTTCAGGGTCTTGGGATGGGGTATCTTGGACACCCTTAGTATTTTCTTACACTCCCAGTGACCCTCTACACACTACACTAGGCCTGGGGTCCATTCGTGTTTCGCATTCCACTTTTGGAGTATATGGTTTGTGTTGCCCCTAGGCCTATTTTCTCCTATTGCATTCTATTGTGTCCTACAGTGTTTGCACTACTTTTCTAAGTGTCACCTGATTTTGGTTTGTGTGTATATTTTGAGTATATTACATACCTCCTAAGGGAGTATATACTCTGAGATACTTTTGGCATATTGTCACTAAAATAAAGTACCTTTATTTTTAGTAACTCTGAGTACTGTGTTTCATATAATATAGTGCTATATGATATAAGTGGTATAGTAGGAGCTTTGCATGTCTCCTAGTTCAGCCTAAGCTGCTCTGCTATAACTACCTCTATCAGCCTAAGCTGCTAGAACACTTCTAATCTACTAATAAGGGACAACTGGACCTGGCACAAGGTGTAAGTACCACTAGGTACCCACTATAAGCCAGGCCAGCTTCCTACAAGTGGTGAGATGGCTGTAGAGCCACATGAGTGCAATGAATTGCGCCCGGCACACGTGGGAAGTGGAAAATGAGGTAGAAATTCCTAGCTACCCTTTGTCTTCTGGCCAGTGTATGGGACATTCATATTGTGGTGATGAGCTCTCCTATTGAGGCATCTCAGTACCTGATGCAGGCATCAGGACTGGGTTTCCTGGGAGATGCCCATATGGTCACCAGAGACCCTCTGGAATGACCCCATAGCAAATCTATAGAGAGCTGCTATTATCTTGAGATAGGCTGGGATGGTGTGGGAGCGGCAGGTCAGAGCCAAGATCCTGTTCCCACTCACAAACCATTTCCAAGATGGTAACGGGGAAAATGGTATCTAGTCATGACATCTTGGCTGGATATCTCATAGAGGTTGATCCGTTGTCTCTTCTCCTCCTTCTGCTCAAATCATCCTGTCACATAGCAAGGGGCAAACCAACAAACACATTCAGCAACATGTTGAAAGGACTGAAAGGGCTTGTTTGTGGGAGGTTTGCTTTTATGTGTGTAGCTCGGCTGGGACTAGGTGTGTGCTGAGGAGTTTCAGCTGGAGCTGGGTGGGGGGACGGTAGGCCCTTACACAGATGTTTCAGTATGCTTTTCTTGCCTCATCTGCCTGAGTGTGGATGATCCGCCCCAAGTGCAGACATAAAGATAAAACTTGTAACTTACCTTTGTGAATACCTGAAAATTGTAAACTTACACTTTTGGTCTAAACTTAGACCAAAAGTGTACGTTTACTTTTGTGAATCGGGCCCAAGGTGTGCCATGGATTCCGCTCCACTCCTCCATGTGTCTGTATTGTTTATTAACCATTTTGGCACATGGTCCAATTAGGGAAGCTCACCGAAGCAATATACCATCAACTTACCTTTTATGATTATTGAGTATTTAATCTCTAGATACAATTGAATTTTAGGCTCTGAGTGGGACTTAATTACCATTCAGGCATGAGAGAGCCGAGTGTTTTTTGTTTTGTCTTCAAAACAGGATACATTTAAAACGCTCTTGCTAACATCCTTTCTAAATGCAGTTTAGGTGACCTGAAGGTTCCAAAATTCTTTAAAACACATGGAGTCTTTGGATTCTTCTAAGTAATATCAATGGCCAGCAGTGTTTCCTGAATTCTTTATTTCTTGCCAACATAACCAATAACCCATGCCTATTGTTGAAGATCACATCTTATCACAGATCTTTAAAAATGCTCCATGTCTTGCCAGTGATTGTTTTATAAGCCCAAATTCAAGATGTACCTGTATCAGGGAGGCCATCAGTGGGAGACAGGAGGTTGACTTGTAGACTCTTGCCACTAAGTATCAATTAGTTGTGATTCCCTTCCCATCAGGATTTTGCTTCCGTGAGTTATAGTAGGGAGACGTTTTGCCCATGTACCTTGAAGGAATAAGTCTAAGTCAAGGCCCCAGAGGACTTGGGGCAAAGTAAAAAATGCTGAAGATAAAGCAAGGCCCTTCACTTTAGCATGCTCTTTTTTCTAATAAAAAGTGCCTCTAGAATCAACCAAGACACCGAGGTAGTTGTATTGCTGTTGCCTATTTATTTCACTGCCATTCATGCTCCATGAAAGTTTTTTTTTAATTTTACTGAACATAGGATAGTCTGAGAATAGTAAATTAGATATCTGGGTGTCCCCTAATTTTGATGAATGTGTGTTCATGTTGTCAAGATCTGGCGAGAGATTAGAGATTTATAGGTTAAAAGGCATGTATGCTCAGATGCACTCTTGCTGCAAACCAATTGTGGTATAGATTTTCATAGAGAGAGATGAGTATCATCACCAAATTTGGGGCTGGATGTTTGAAGCTTTTTTGCATTTGCAAAACAGACCGATTCCCAGAATCGGATTAGTTGCGAATGCAAAAAGGCATTTTCATATGTACCAAGCCCATATTGTAATTTGGTAACCAGTATTTGGAAGGGGTGTGTTTAGGACATACCTTCCTAAAACTGATTCACATCGGTATGTACAAATGTTTGCATTTTACCAACAATTTGAAGGGCCACCCCTTCCAATTCCTAATGGCTGAAAAATTATTTTGCATGAGGAAGCAGTGGTCTCTGACATTGGCCTCTGATACATCTTACATTAAGCCTCACTGCAATTATGTTGAATTTAGGCACCTCTTTAAACAAATAGTACTTTTTAATGTTTGACAGCACTTGTGTAGTGCAATCTGCCATTAGCAAGATATCACAGCATCTTTCTGTAGTGGTGGGTCTGTTTTTGTTGAACTCAGGTCCTTAGTGGACATCAAAAAGTCTGCAATTCCAGGCAACATGTTTCTGTGTCCCTATAAAATAAAAAACACCAAAGCACATCATTCAAAATCAAATAGGGAATGCTATGTTCGACATGATTTTTTTACAAGCCCGATCTCAGCGATAACCACCTTGTCATACCTGCCAACACAGCCCGTAGGCGTGGACTAGAGCAAGTCGTGTTTATTATATCATGCGCGGCCTGAAATTCGCTGAATTGCAGTCACGTTTCAGGTGCCTACCGGCAAAATGGACTCGTGATAGTGCTTTGTCGATAGAAATAATTTCATATCCTTGAACACAAAATACCAAGCAGCATTCAAAGCAAAATCAATGAATTAGAGAATGCCATTGAAAAACAGAAAGCCTTTTGGGAACAAGAGCATAGAAGGAAAATAATAACAGAGGATCATGAATGCAAGTGAGGAAAATGAAGCCTGGAGATTTCCCGATGTAGCATTGAAAGTAATAAAATCTAACAAATAACCGAGTAGCAAAGAACTATATTCGAAGCTGGGGGAAGGAATCAGATCTATTGAGGCCAGAGACAGTCTTCAACAAGCGAAAACATTAATTCGAGAGAAATAAATAGAGATTTGCTCTCACTGAACTGCACTGACAGATAACAATGGGAAAAAAGCTCAAATGTATACAGTGCAGAAATAGATGTGACCTAACCGCAATAGCTGCTGACTTTGGAGCAAAAGGACCAGGGTCGAGTGATGGCATAAGAGCAACATCCTCTCATTATGGGTAGATCACGTAGGGCTGGATGAACGCAGCTTTTGTGAATCGCAAATCGGTCGCAAATGGCTTTGCGACTTAAAAAGTGTCTATTTGCGATGTGGAAAAACCATTTGCAATTTGTTTTTTGCAAAGCAGCTTTTTGGCAAATGGCTATTTATTTTTTGTGTCCGAAGTTTGTGAATCACAATTATACAATCTATAATTGCGACTCGTGAATAGTGCTCAAGGCTTTCGCAATTAGCCACTAGTCGCAAAAGGCCCGTTTGCACGTGCATTTTACCATCAATTCCTTTCAGGTGGTAACTGTGTGCAAACTATAAAGTCTGGGCCAGAATGCATCTGGGGTTTCCGCAATGACTGCATTGTATATGATCATGAGGAGGATGCAACTACTGTCTGCTCAACAGAGGAGGAGACTGAGACAGGAGAGGATTTTCAGAGTCCCACTGACCAACAAGCTGAGGATGATATTTTTGACAAATACAGGCTAAGTGGCACTATAATATTAGAGATCATTGCACTTCCGAAGCCACATCTAGAAAGCAGTATTCTGTGCCACAATTCTATCCCCGCCCATGTTCAAGTGCTGTGCCCTTTTAACCTTTTGGCCTTTGGCAGATGCCAGGATGTGATTGGTGTTGCTGGTGGGGTGTCTCAAAGTGCACTTTCATGTTTTTTCTGCAGATTTCCAGATGCCATGCCTTTCTATATCAACCACTACATGTACGTACCTATATATGTGCACAGGAAATTCAATTCACTAAATTAAAACTTTGCAGGGTTGCTGAATTTCCCCATGTCAGAAAGTGTATAGATGGAACACATGCTCCTAGTTACCCTCCACCTCATCTAGAACATTTTTTAGAAAGAGAAAAATGCACATTCTCTCAATATAATGCACATTCTCTCAATATTCAAGTGGTTTGTGACATAAACTATTTAATGTCTGCTATTGTGTCACAATGCCCAGGAAGCACCCATGACTCCTTCATGTTAAGGCACAGTGGAACATATAGACAGCTGGAAAGAGGGAGCTTGATGATGGCTATTTGTTAGATAATGATGTTAAATATAATGAAACATGTTTATGCTAATCAAATTCAAAATGAAAGAAATCTCACAGGTATTTGTTTGTTTTAGGTAATAGTGTGTATGCACTACGAACATGGATTTTGACACCTTACCTATACCCCACAACCCAAAATGAAAGGCAATACAACACAGCACATCATCACACTAGGGGTGTGATTGAGAGGACATTTGGCTAGTTGAAAACGTGTTTCTGGTGCCTACATAAAAGTGGTGGTGTCTTACAATATGTTCTGTAAGCCGCAAGCAAGATAGTGGCAACATGTGCCAATCTTCACAATATTGCAATGGGGAGATGACTACATATCACTGTGTCTGACTCAAATTCACAGAATGAAGATCCTGAGCCTCCTGTTCAGCAGCCAACAGAGAAAAAATAGAGCAGGGAAGGGAAGACTGTGACAGGACCACATTGCCAACAATTACGTTCCATGGTAAGTCATAACTGAAAGTACAAATAAAATAAAATGTACACTTGTTTGATGCTTCAAAGTAAAGAAACCTTTATTGTCAGTTTTTTCTTCAATTGTTCAAACAAATTGTTAGCTTGCACATGGAAATAGTATGTAATGTCCACATCCAGTGTCAGTTACACCAAAGGAAACACAAATATACAACTCTATTGGTGCTTCCTATACTATGCCCTTCACTGCTTCTTGTGGTTGTGTCCTGAATGTGTTGTGACCAAATCTTCTGCAGTAGGCGCACAGTTGCTGCTGCATTGCAGTGAGTGTGCATCTCTTGCAGACACTGGAGATTTCCTCACTATCATGAGGTTCAGCAGCTACCCCACTAGCTTTTTGGACAGATTGTAGTGCCACAGCTACAGAGGTAATCTGCCCTAAGCCCCGAGACATCCCCACTAAAGTGGCCCATTTTTGTTTGGAGATAAACTGTCCACCTCGAAAAGGTTGAAGTGGCATGTACCAATCTCCCAATTGGACAGATTAACATATCCATTCATGCTGCAGTGCTTCTCTCTCTACTCTTTTGATTACCGTTATCCTCCATCATTTGTAGGCATCATTTTTCAAGGGCATTAGAGAGGCTGTCCATTTTAGTGTCCATCTTTGCTTTCTTTTCTTCCAATTCATTGGCCACGTTATTGAAGCCAAATGAAATACACTGCTTCATGTGTTGCAGGTTTTTGTTCAATATTTTTAACTTCTTATGTTGCACATGCTAAACTTCAGCATGGAACCCTGAAGGCCACCAAACAACTTTATATTTGCAGATGTGACTTTTGAGAATGAGGCTTTGTTGCCATGGGACACCTCAAGCCGCCACGTTCGAGAACCCACTGGGAAGCACCACTAATGTGGCTTCACAACTGGCTTCAGGATTACAGTCTATAGCTGTTGGACATCACCCTCATCCAGTGATGGTCGCTATGGTGCGTATGAAGCACTGCTACAGTGGCCATGAGCAGTGGTTGGCTGACAGTCTATTTCAATAGGACCTTCCACCGCCATGTGTGAGTCTTCCTGTCCCATTTCTGCCACCATTGTCTTCCTCAGGTTAATCTGTTTAAAGAATGAACTTACAATTACTTTTACAGCTTACTATTTGATGTCATTTGTTTAATACATTTCAAACACTGACTACAGTAAGTGAACCCCATAATACACTATGATGGTCTTTTTACAATTCCTTGCTCTAAACTCTGTATTCTGCTACTTGATTAATGCATGTGGGAGACAATTGTAGGGTACAAGATGTTAAATGTATTACAGTTACTTTGAGATGTTGCAGGTGCTGATGTTTCAACACTTGGGAAATTCATAACTGCCTCTGGCTCCAAGGTAATCTCCACTATCGGCTCCAGTGTAGTGGGTGGCAGGATAGTAGAGCGACCACTTTCTGTTACCCGGGACTGACTCAGTAACATGGCAACCTTTTCCTTTGTGCGTGGTCTGAGGTCGTACCATATTTTCCTGATTTCTTTGACGGAGCTCAGCATTGCTCCTACAGCATGGATTTTCTGTTGCATCTCCTGCCTTATTTTCTTTTGCTATGCCTCCTGGACAGTCATGGACGATCTTTCAAACAGGAGGTCATGGTTGTTGCAGCACTCCTCTGTTAAACTCTCAAGTTCTTTTTTGCAGAATTTGATTTTATGATCTTCTGCCCCCTGGCTCCACAAGTTCGCTGCCAATTGCTGGGGAAGAAAGCTGGGACTTACTATTAAAATTCCAATTTGCACTAGACAATGTGCACTACCTCCTCTCCGACTGCTTTACGGGTCTAAAATGACAAACACTTCCTGGTTTGGAGGTCATTACCCAGAACCAGGAAGAGTTTTTCTGTATTTGTGGTTGTGTTTGCAATTTGGCACCAGGATCGCAATTTTGATAGTTGCAAAAAAGTGATTGTTAAATTAAAGAAGCAACTAAATTGCATGTTACAAATTATGACTGTAAATTGTATGTACATTCTGAATTGTGATTTTTGTGATTGATACAAAATTGCAATCAGGAAATCGCAAATAAGAACTTTGTATGTCTAGTCCCAAATTTCATTCAGCTTGCACAAGAAAACCTGGCATTGTGTGATGTATTATGGTGCTGATGTAAAGTGTTCTAAGGCCCTTGGGTCAAGCTCCTGCTATAATAAAACAGCAAAAACAATGTAATACTCAATCTACAGATATTCCCTATTTCCTCCTCACCTGTCTTCCTCGTCAGAGGACATTTGCCTCAGGTGTAGACAATGTGAACTTCCTAAAAACTCAAAAACAGTGCTTATCTGACTCAGCAGTATAAAACTCCGCTCCATCACATTGATACAAATGGCAGACAAATCCTGCTTCCATTTGTCTCTGAGAAGACCTGTACTTAGTATTTTCCTTAAATTTGGAACAAGAGGTATCAGTGCATATACTTATTTCTTTATAGAAAATATATTATATTCTTTTATGCACTGAGTAACTAACTAATGTGCTTCTACTTCTGGTATACACCATTCTCCTATTTACAAAAAAAAAGGATTATTTAAACCAACTATCACAAGATTTCAGGAGTGAGATGAGGGTTTGTTCAAAAGGAGGGGTTTTGGGAGACTCCTCATTTGTAGTGGGTGCCTCCCATGGAGGAAGTAGGTTGCAAAGCGGTGGCTAAGAAGAGGAATATGCAGGAGGATATGGAGGAGGATCATGGGGATTGTGACTCAAGAAGAATACTATTAGAGAGCTGTACCCTTATCCCCAACGATCTACAGGATATGTATGATGATAATCTAAGCAATAGCTGCAACCAGCAATCTCCATGTAAGCCGTCTTGATCGGGTGCAGTAGATGCTATGGATGATGATGATGATGAGGAACAGATAGGTCGTTATCTACAAAGTTCAGACCTCTGTCAGCTGATCCCCCATATCAGACAGAACTGAAATTTTCATGTACCTTTTATGGCTGAAGAAGATTATTTTGTACAGTATCAATGGAAAGAACTATGGCCCTTATTATGACATTGGTGGTAAATACTGAATACCGCCACGCTGACTGCCGCCAACATACCGCTGCGGAGGCGAATATCCGTCCACCAGATTATGACTCATACACACAAAACTGACAGAAAACAGCCACAACCACAAATTTTCCAGACCCACTAAACATGATAAACTGTCGGTACTACCACCCATACAGTTACACCACCAAAAAAACACCCTCCAAATAATGACCCACGAATCACCACAGGGGACATTCTACATCGGTAAACCATTGGCAGTGCACACCGCCGCTGCGGATATTGCCACTCAAAAACAAAACAAGACAACATTGGCCAGACCCCAAAACCCACACCTGACAAAAAATCACCCCCCCCACACCGATCAACAGCACTATAAAACACACGCTCACATCACCCACAATCCTTTGCAAACACGAAAAGACCGCTACACTTATCCATGTCATTCCCAGAGAGAATTGCACACACATATCACATCTACCCATTTATCCGTCACACACCCCACCACTTCACACATCACCCTCTGCACAACACACTCCACACAACACCCAGGTCCCCACAAAAACACCCCCGGTTCACTGATGAGGATTTGCGGGTCATGGTGCAGGATATAGTCAGGGTAGAGCCACAGCTGTTTGGAGCACAGGTACAGCAGATCTCCATTGCCAGGAAGATGGAGCTATGGCGGAGAATTGTGGATAGGGTAAACGTTGTGGGACAACATCCACGCACAAGAGGCGACATAAGGAAGAGGTGGAATGACCTACGGGGGAAGGGCGTTCTATTGCAGCAAGGCACCAGCTTGCCATCAGGAGGACTTGTGGTGGTCCTCCTCCCCCACAGCTGACAGCATGGGAGGAGCCAGTCTTGGCAATACTGCATCCTGAGGGACTCAATGGAATAGCTGGAGGACTGGACACTGGTGAGTCAACATTTACTACCTATCACCCCATACCTACATGCCACCACAACCCCTCACCCATGACCCCCATCACCCGACTCCATCCCACACAGTGCACCACCCCAATTACCATACCTAAATGCCAAGCCCTGCATGCCATACCCACTGCAGGCACATCCCTTCCTGCTATTCATGCACACCCACCACCAATGCATGCACAGCATGGAGAACTAACAATCCCACAATCCATCACCATACACAACCAAAGGTGGGAGGACAACAAGAATAACATTGGGAAAGCTAGTAATGCAGAATATGTCACAGACATGTAGCATGATACATCACTTACTTCCCGACAGGTGCCGCAGCCAATGTCAGCAGCAAGGAGATGCCACGGCTACCCAGTTCCCCACTAGAAGATTCACCCAATGATGTGAGAAAGTAGCCTCTTTCTAGCATGGTTGCCTCCATTTTTGGCCTGTTAGTCAGTGCGTTTCGACTGTGTCACTGGGTTCCTGTTGGTCAGGACCCCATTGCTTATAGTCTGTGCCCTACATGTCAGTATGTTTCACTGTTTTTGTCAGTATGCTTGACTGTGTCACTGGAGTCCTGCTAATCAGAGCTCCAGTGCTTATGCTCTCTCTGGTTCCAAATGTGTACTTACATACTGGTAACCCAGTATTCCACTCCAAATTGGCATACTGGACCCCCCTCATAAGTCCCTAGTATATGGTATCTAGGTACCCAGGCCATTGGATTCCAGGAGATACTCATGGACTGCAGCATTTCTTTTGCCACCCATAAGGAGCTAATTCAAACACTTCTTCAGGACTGCCATTGCACCTTGAGTTAAATAGTGTATCCACTATTTCACAGCCATTTTCACTGCACCAGATCACTTATAAGTCACCTATATGTCAGGCCTTCAGACCCTGAAGGCTGGGTGCAAAGTACCTGTGTGTGTGGGCACCCCTGTACTAGCAGAGGTGCCCCCCACATCATCCAGGCTCATTTTCCCAGACTTCGTGATTGCAGGGACGCCATTATAAGTGTGCACTACATATAGGTCAATACATATATGTAGCTTCACAATGGTAACCCCAAATATGGCCATGTAAGGTGTCTAACAACTGGGAATCGTACCCCAATACTGATTCCAGTATTGGTTGCACAATCCTATGCACTCTGGGGGGCTCCACCATGGCCTCCCAGCATATCAGTCTTCTGAAGTTTACACTACAGCCCCAGCTGCTGCCACCTCAAAGACAGGCGTCTGCCCTCCTGGGGCTTGAGCAGCTTAATCCCAGGAAGGTAGAGCAATGCATTTCCTTTAGGAGAGGGGTGTTACACTCTCTCCCTTTGGAAATAGGTGTTACAGGCATGGTAGTGGTATCCTCCCAGATCCTCTGGAAATGCTTTGAAGGGCACAGATGGTACCCTCCTTGCACAATCCAGTCTTCACCGGTTCAGGGACCCCCAGTCCCTGCTCTGGTGTGAAACTGGACAAAGGAAAGGGGAGTGACCACTTCCCTGTCCATCACCACCCCAGGGGAGGCGCTCAGAGTTCCTGCAGAGTGTCCATGGGTTCTGCCATATTGTTTTCAGGATGGTCAGGAAACTCTGGGAGCATCTAAGTGGCCAGTGCCAGCTGGTGACATCAGAGACCCCTCCTGATAGGTGCTTACATGGTTAGGTGACCAATCCCCCTCTAAGGGCTATTTAGAGTCTCTCCTCTGGGTGTTTCTTCAGATTTGGATTGCAAGACTCCAGCAGGACTCGTCTGCATCCTTTGGTTTACTTTCTACCATCGGATCAACTGCAGAACTGCTCCATGAACTCTACAACTTGCAACAAAGTATCCAAGGTGACTACTGGGTGCTGCCTGGTCCTCTGAGGACTCTCTGAAGTGCTAGGAGCCCTCTCTGTCTCCGTACCCTGAGTTGAGACCCTCAGGTCCCTCATGGACCCAGGCAGCTCCTTTTCCCACCAAATGTGTTTCATGCGTGAGCTGAGGCTTGTTGGCTGAATACAGTGACGAAAACAAGCCTGCATTAATCTACTTGATGTGGGACATCTCCTGCACTAAGCAGGAACCCACAGCTGTCTCCTTTGGTGCATCTCTAACTTTTTCTTCCAATTGAGGGTTTCACTTTTGCACCTTCATCCGGGTTAGCAGGGGCTCCTGTTCTCCCTGGACTCTTCAGCAGTTCTTGGACTTGGTCTCCTCTCTCCTCAGGCCCTTCAGGTCCAGGAATCCATCTTTGGTGTCTTGCAGTCTTGCTTGGTTTTTGCATTATTCTTTATCTTGATTTCTAGTGTGTTTTAAGGAAACTTGCTGTACTTTACTCCTGCTTTTCTGGGCTCTGGGGTGGGGCATTTCACTCACCTTTGGTGTTTTCTTACACTCCCAGTGCCCCTCTACACACTACACTTGCCTAGGTGGGAAACCAACATTCTCATTCCACTATTTTAGTATATGGTGTGTTTTCCCCCTAGGCCCATTGCAACACATTGTGATTTTCACTGTTTGCACTATTTTATGACTGTTTACTTACCTGTTTTTGGTTACTAGTGTATATTTTGTATATAATACTTACCTCCTAAGGGAGTATAGCCTCTAAGATATATTTAGCATTGTGTCACTAAAATAACGTACCTTTATTTTTGGTAACACTGAGTATTGTCTTTGTATGTGACTACTCTGGTATTGCAAGAGCTTTGCATATCTCCTAGTTCAGCCATGTCTGCTGTGCCTACAGCTACCTCTAGACAGCCTGGCTTCTAGACAATGACTACATTTCACTAATAAGGGATAACTGGACCCGGTATAAGGTGTAAGTACCTTAGGTACCCACTACCAACCAGGCAGCATCCTACAAGTGATGACAGCAACTCAGGAGCTCTGAATCTGGATGAACTCCCTGGCCCATCTGGGACCACTGGTCAGTCGGCTATCCCATCCCACTGCCAGTCCTCCACAGAGACCCTCCCTCAAAATCTAACACCACAGCAGCAACCAATGCCCCCACACCTCTGTCCCCAGGACACGTCAATCAGTAGTGTGCCCACCTATACAGGGACCCGAGTCCATACCACACAGGCAAGACAATGAGGGTCCTGGTTTCAGTGGGAGTGTGCACACCTTTCAGGGGACTCAGGCACAGGGGACCAGAGACACTCTGAGGACAGCTGTGCGTAGGGTGAGGACAGGCCCAGGGAACCGACTGCCCAGGAGGCACCTACAAACGTCCTGGGAGCATACCAAAATTCCCAGGACATGATGGGTCAGGTGATCAGCATCATGCAGGAAAACCAGCAGCTGCAGGGGGTATACCACCAGGAGGTCATGCAGTAGTTGCAGGGACTAAATGCCAACATGGCCTCCATTGTAAGGGTGCTAGGTAACATGGTCAACGTCATGCGGGAGAACAGAGCACACCAGCGGACCACTTCCACTAGCCACTTCACCCAGCAGCCATCAACATCTACTGCAGCTAGTGGACAGGAGTCCCTGCCACAGGACCCACAGGCCACCAGCACCCCTCCCTCTGTAGAAGGTGAACCATCCTGAAAACGTTCCCTGCAACCCAGACACCAGAGACAGTTGCCAAGACCAATACCCCTGCAGGAAATAAGCCCCTCCTTGTTACCCCCCTTGTGTTCCACTGTGTCACCTTGTCCACTTTGAACTGCCACTGCTCCCCTTCCTATGGCCCCTTGGACACTGGACCTGTGCAACAAACAGACTGGCCCATTACACTGGACTTTCTCCAACCATCACCCCAGTCTATTGAACTTTGCATTATGTACCTGAATAATTAATAAACACCCTTGGACACAACTTGTGTAATAGTGCTTTATCTGAAGTAAATCTGCAATGTGTTGAACTGTACTGAACTGCATGATCCTGTGCAAATATACAGTAATATGTTGATCCATCCTACATATGTGTCTCAGCAGTCTGTACACATCACAGCATTACACTGTTGTAACCACACCAACATCTGCAATAAGGGAAGGCATAGGTAACAGTCAGTTGGGATGTAAAGGTAGTGACTGACATTATGCTACAGCCACACAGCAGAACACTTAAATGGAGAAATGTTTAATTCAACAGTCTTACCTGAGTGTCATTGGAAGTACTGCTATATCATATGTGTCCTGTTGTCCACACCCTCCTCCTGTCCCTCCTCCTCACTGTCCTCACTCTGCACTGCTGCCACAGGTGCATTGTCACCTCCTCCTCCTGCAGATGGGCACATGGCGTCTGAGGACCAGCACACAACAACAATCTTGCAGCCCTTCTCAGGGAAGTAGCAGAGGGATCCACCTGTCAGATGGAGGCATCGGAACTTGGCCTTCAGGAGACCGAAGGTCCTTTCAACAATCATCCTCGTACACCCATGAGCATCATTGTATCTATTCCCAGCCCCTGTTCTTGGATTCCTAACAGGGGTCAAGAGCCAGGGTAGGTTTGGGTAGCCGGAGTCACCTGCAAGAAGTGAGGGACACACATTAGCCTTGCACAATGGCATGGGGTATGACTCCTGAAGGCATATACTGACATACATTGTGTGGGGATTCAGGCTCACCTATAAGCCACACTCTGTGCCTCTGTAGTTGTGCAGTCAGCTGTGAGATGCTGCTATTCCTCAGAACAAAGGCATCAGGCACTGCCCCAGGATACTTGGCAGTGACGTGGGAGATGTACTGGTCAGCAAGGCACACCATCTGGACATTGAGTGAGTAGAAACTCTTCCTATTCCTGTATACCTGTTCATTGGCCTGGGGGGGACTAAGGCAATATGGGTCCTGTCAATGGCCCCAATCACATGTGGTATGTGTCCCATTGCATAGAATACAGCCTTCACAGTGGGTAATTCATCTACCTGGGGGAATGCGATGTAGCTGCACATGTGTTTGAGCAAGGCTGCCAAAACCCTTGCAAGCATAATAGAGAACATTGGCTGTGACATTTCTGCAGCCAAGCCCACTGTCACCTGGAAAGAGCCTGTTGCTAGGAAATGGAGCACTGATAGTACCTGCACAAGAGGGGGTATTACTGTGGTGCCACGGATGGCAGGTAGCAGATCAGGCTCCAATTGTGCACACAGCTCTGTGATTGTGGCCCTGTCCAAACGATATGTGAGTATGATATGTCTGTCCTCCAATGTAGCCAAGTCCACAAGAGGTCTGTACACAGGTGCTTGCCTCCTCCTATTCCTCCACAGTGGTTGGTATCTTAGGGACCCAAAAGTAAGAAGGGAGTGACAACAGGAACTATGGACAGACAACATCAGTGTACACAGAGCATTTTTGTATGTTGGACATTGGAATTGTTTAGGTGTGTATATTCGGCACCAATGACATGCTTTTAAATCAGTACATGTGTACTAGCAGTAGAAAATGGCAACCGCCTGTCCTGTATGCAGGGACAGGTGGAAGTGACCTCACTCCGCTGGTGTTAGGTGTCATGGCAGGAGGCAGTCTGCATCGCCGTGCAATTCCTCATTGGCTAACATGGGGCTCTATGGAGTACAGGTGCGAATGATGATCAATGCCGGCGGTGTCGGTGTTCACTGCCGCTAACGTGACCGCCATTTTCTGTCTATCACTTCACTTGATTCCTGACTTTCCACAGGCCTACATCTCCACTGCGTGTGTGCTGTAAACTGTGTCTGGAACCTGCTGTGGCCCGTGCAACAGGGGAAAGTGCTCCAGCCTTCATGTCAGAGGAGTTGGAGAGGCTTGTGGATGGGTTCCTACCCCTGTATGGGCAGTTGTATGGGCTTCCAGACAAAAAGGTGAGTACATCATGGGTACGTTGCATGCGACATGGCTGCATGTAGATGTTTGTGTGTGCTGGCAGTGTTTCATTTGGGGGGTATGGCTGGTGGCAGTGTTAATGCAGCGGTACGGGTCATGTGTGTGTCTGATGAGGGACAAATGCAGTATGTAGGACATATGTATGACAGGCTGGACTGTGTGGTTCATGGTGTCCCTCTGTCTGTGTTTCCTCTTGTAACGGTTGCCAAACATCCTCAAGATCAGCACAATGAGATTATGGGCCAATCTCCAGGCAGCTACAAGTCAGATTACACTTATAGTACTGAACATTAGAGAGGCCAGGTGAGGGGAAGGGAATTTGAGAAAGGAATGCCTGGGAAAGAGGCCTAAAAGGAAAAATAGTTAAACACACAAATTATTTTCTACATTGTTATGAATCATAATGTTATAATTCCGCTATGATGTCGATCATAATAGAATATATCATGAAGAATATCTTTAGAATAACTATAGTGCAATATTCCTTGAAAGCTCTTTATGACTCAATATTAACTTCCGTTATAATCTCTCTTATAACGGGTTATGGCATGGAGAATGTCAGAAATCCCCAATATGCCTCCTGCGTTATCTGTCAGCATCCACAGGGATTAGGATTAAATTATATCTCTGCTCTTGGTTAAACCTTCATGTTTCTAAGTAAACATAATGTGCTGTGTTACACAATTGGTTTTATCACTGCTTGTTTTACCAATGATTGTTTGCTAATGTGAGCAGGTGTAGACGTGCTTCTAATTGAGTGTGGTGTAGACATGTGCTTCTAATTGGGTGTGGTGTAGACATGTGCTTCTAATTGAGTGTGGTGACTCATCCACATGTGGAAACTCAACAGCTTTCCTGATTGGCTATAAATAGCAGACTGAAGCATGCCTCCCTGCTTGGGTTTGTTTTGCTTCCTGATCTCAGCATCTAATTTGGCAGTCCAGCCCCTGCTGTCATCCTCGTATTCAGGACTTTAGAGGCAATTCTTTCTTCGTTCCTGTACCAGCTGACACCAGGCATTCTTCCAGCACTCCGGAAAAGACTGCAGCTAAGTGGCTAGTATTCCCCAGGGAGTTTGTTCTTTGAGCACCGCGCTTTCCTAGAACAGCTGGTGTGTTTCAGACCTCGTATTTTGGCAGAGTGTTTATCTTGAAAAGACAAATGTATTTCTGAACATTCTACATTATTATTGTAGTTACTTGGCTAAATGTGCTTCGGGAAATCTGCTTGAGCTCAAGTACTACAAAATGTGACAGTGCAATTTTGAAAGAGCATTTACATGGCTTTTCTTTCTCTAACAGCATAACTCTTGGATTTAAATTGTGTCATTCATGCCTGTGTTTCAGGTTTGAGGAATTTGCTTTGAAGGGTTTTTCACACACACAGTGAAACCAAACCAAACTTTGCCACCCTAACTGTTTAAACCCAGAGTGGACATTTGTATTTCTTGGATTCTTTTTGTTCCTTCTAGTTTAACCCTATGCATGCAGGAAAGTTATATGTGATATAACTAATGCCCTTGTTTGTCTTTCTTGTGCATGATAAGTGCAACCACAGTTCTAACTGTAGTGTGCAACAGTGAATCTCTGTGAGCTCAGCCCTAGTATTGCAGTACTTATTGTTATGGTACTCAGTTTGGGTTTTTGGTAATGCAGTGTTAGTAATTGTGCCAACAGTTATTATTATCCAAGAAAAGTGCTGGAGCATCCCAGTGTTCTTCTACTGCTCCCGTGCCCATATCAGAAAGAGAGATTCAGTTTCAAGGAAGTTGAGTGCACTAACTCTGCTATCACTCTGTCAACAACGACCTGCCCCCCGAAGATACAGGGTGCCTGGCTGGACAGGCAAGACGTGGCAGTGTTTTGTCTCTTTCTCTTCCACTCCCCCTTTCCTTTTGGGACACCTGCTGGGATTTCTGTGTCCACCAGGAAGTGCTGAGAGGTTTTCCAGGAGGTCGGGGGCATACCATCGCCCTTGCAGACATCCTGCTTTTCAGGTGAGTGGCCCTGTCTAGACAGAGAATGCCTTTAAAATAACGATTGTACAATACTCAGGGAAATTGTTGTTTTGTGACTCAACTCTGATTTTATAACACACCAACAAATCTCTTTTAAAAATAAAAGATCAGGCTCTTAAATTAAACTGAAATGCGCTATGGCAAAATATTGAGTGAAATCTTGAATAACTGATGTCTTAGGAGTTTTGCCAATAATCACTTCAAGTAAGAGAAAACAATTTACTGCTTCATGGATGTGCTTACCGGACAGAGCGTGACCCGCTCTGAGATCTTGTTCAAAGATAACCAAATGACTTGTGCCATAAAACAGAGAAATTAACACTTGCGAAATTCTGAAGTTGCACTGTGGAATTCGCGCGTAGCGAGAGCCGGCTGCTGGGACTCAAGGACAGGATCCGAGGACAAGTCCGACCCACTCACCGACCAGCTGAAAGGAAGTCCCCAGGAACAGCCTGGTAACACTCTCTAGCTGCTGGTAAGAGATCCTTCTCTTCCTAGGGCCAGAGGAATAGTGAGCAGCTCCCCATGGGCGGGGCTGCTTAAAAAGCCCGGGGCCACACCTAAGATGCTGTCAATCATCACAGCTGTAGACACCTCCCACAAGTTTAAACAAACAAGCATTGGCATCAGAGATGGTAAAGAGAGAAAACAAACATTGGTAAAGTACAATGGAAAATGTTCGCAAACAAGCATTGGTCTCTGATGTTATACAAATGAATCGAAGATTGGTATAATAAAGGGTACACTGGGATATAAGTGAACAAACAGTGATGTGAACTGCGTATAACAAGGTCATCTTTTTGGGCATTGCAAACACCAACGCGCGTCACAGTAACCATGTCTTTTCCCAAAGCAGGGATTGACAGTTTAGCGAGTGCACAAGACCACTCGCAAATTGCGATATGACTGAAAGAATGCAGGTCCTAGAACACGTGTCGTTGCAATCCTGACACCTCTGCAGTTCAGCCCCCACCAGAAGAAGGGGTTGTGGTGTGCCATCGCCAAGGATGTGTGGACCCTAGATGTCCATAGCTGGCAGAGCACCCACTGCAGGAAACGGTGGGAGGACCTGAGACGCTGGGCCTGGAAGACCGTAGAGGAACAGCTGGGGACGGTCCCCTACAAGGGAGGGGTGCCCGTAGGAACCTGACCCCCCAGATGTCTGACATACTGGCGGTGGCCTACCCAGAGGTGGATGAGCACATGAGGGCCACAAGGGGGTGAGTACAGTGTGTGTGACAACCATCTTTGTTGGCTGGGATTGGAGTTGGGTGCAGGGTTCTGGTCAGTGGATGCCCCAATATGCCAGCTTAGACATTGCTGCATGGTCCAGCATAGGTATTTTGGGTGTAATGCATATTTGTGATAGCAAAGGTAGCTGGCTTTAGATATCAGACAGGGCTTAGTTGGTCCCAGTTGGTGTGCAGATGGCAGTGTTTGGCTCCCACCTGCTGTGGTACCTAGCCAATGGTATGCCAGTGTGGTCCATACTGCCCATTCTTAGTCTAAGCGTGTGATAGTGGAGTGTATGCCATCTGTGCTGTTGGTGCTGTGATTGACCCTGTGCTCCATTTCTTTCTCCCCATCTCCTTTTGTATTCCTGTCCATGTGTGCATTAGCATCATCTGGTGAAGGAGCAGGGACACCATCGAGTGAGGGAGCTGCAGCCCATGGTACCCAGGAGGCAGAGTCCACCGACGCAGAGGGGGCCAGTGGGACGAGGGAGAGGGAAGCACCACGGGGGGGGACAACTGAATCTTTTTTTCCTCCTATGGGAGCTCCCTGGTGATGGCAGACCCCTCTGGGACCACCCCAGCTTCATGTTCTACCACCACCCCCGTTCCCAGCACCGTCCTCCCAGTAGCCCCCCACCGAGCTGCTCATTCCCGCTCACCCAGGAGGCCCTACCCCAGTCAGCCCTGCTGCCCTCAGTGAGGAGGCTATTAACCTCCTGAGATCCATCTCTGTAGGGAAGTCAACCATAGTGAATGCCATCCAGGGGCTGGCATTCCAGAGGCAGCAATGCAATACCTTCCTGGAAGACATTCACAGTGGTTTGGCGGCCTTACAGAGATCATTTCAGGCTCTGGCCTCCTCCCTGACGGCATCTAATGTCCCTGTTTCTTCCTTCCCAGTCCCAGTCTTCTCTCCCCAATCCCATTGCACGCACACATTCTGACAAGGATGCACCCAAAACAACAGACAAGTCTCACACAGACAAACACAGGCAGCACACTTCAGTCCACAAGCACTCACACTGCCAACACACAGATGCACACACACTATCATCCACTTCATCCACTGTCTCCCCCTCCTCCCCCTACTCCTCCTCCTTCACAGTCACATTAGCACTCACACTTGCATGCACAGCATCAACATTCCCAGAACCTGCCACCTGCACAGACTTGCCCACAGTCACCACAACAGCAGACCCACAGATATGCACCCCACACACCACCATCACCACCTCATGCAGCACATACACTTCTCTTGCAAACACCACCACACCATCCATCCACACATCCTGTTTGACCTCCCTCACCCTGTCTGCCTCCTGCAAAGACACAGAAATGCTCACACGCAGACCCCCAACAGCCATCCACCTCACACATGCACACTGTCCATGCACCTGCACCCAAATCCAGCGCACCTCCTCCTCCTACAAACACTCCCTCTACCTCCACTCCCATATCTACTCCCACAGCCCACCCCACTGGTCCTAAGAATCTTTTCCTTTCCCACCTTGACCTCTTCCCTACCCCTTCCTCCGTTCTGCCCATAAGAGAAAGGGCCCACCCCCCTGCCCAGTACCCCCAGCACCAAATCTAGCCATGCCCCACCCCCTAAGACTTCAGCTGCCACTAAGGGGCAGATGAGTAGAACTTCGGCCCCCTGCCCGAAGCCCACTCCTCCGCCTCGAAAATGGCCCCCTCCCAAACCCAAACCCAGGACCCCCTCCAAAAAATAAGCACCCATCACCCACCCAACCCCATTGCCCCCTGAGATGCCTGCCTATTTCCAACAGTGGAGTCCCGATGTCAGGAGTCAAGTTGGGGCTTGGACTTTGCCCTGTGGGCATTTTCAGAATTTGAACTGGCCAATGGCCCTGAAGGTATATATGCAATTCTGTATTTGTTTGTATTTGAGCTCTTCATCCTACTGGATTACAGTGGTTAGAACAGAGATATGTTTCCTGGCTTTCTTTGCTCCTGAGTCCTGTTACTGTCGATTTACTCTGCAGATGGTTCTGGGTGTGGGGTGTGTGTGTATGGTGTGTGTTGTGCGTGTGTGAGTCACTCTTCCCTCCCTCCATCCCTCGTGTGCTATGCAGCTGTAACTCATCGTCGTCGTCTTTGTCTGCGTTGGTGCTCTAGGGTGGCCATGGTGTGGTAGAGCATAGGGAAGAATTCCTGTTCTGGTTCCATGGTGGCCGCGGACTCCTCTGCCCCTGGAGATGAGTCTCTCCTTTTATTTGATGTGTTTAAGCCAGGCTTTTGGTGGTGTTACTAACACCCTGGAAATCCTGTTGGTATGCTATGTCATAATATGGTGGGCAGATCCTTGTCTTACGCTTGCCTGGAGTTTGCTACCACCGTGTTGAGTGGTCGTACTGCACTGGCGGTTGGGGTTGTGTATTGGCTGCCTATGGGAGAAATCACTGCCATGGTCATTATTTGGCAGTCATTACCACTGGCTTGGCGGCGGTACTACCGCCATCGCCGGCGTGGTGGTCACCTGACTGTCAATGTCATAATGACCACCTATATTCCCTGTCAGAAGATGCTGTTATAATAACATTTCTGAAAAAAGAATAAAATGATATAAAGAAGCCACTGTTCCATGGATTCTATCTAGGATATACCAGTTGGACAAGTTTCAGGAGCAGTGTCCTTCTTCAGTAAAAGTTGTCTTTCTGATGACAGGATTAGCATCCCATAGAGTTATCTTCCTTTTACTCATGTCTAATTCTTCAGAGCTGTTAGACCTGGCATTCTTAGAGTGGTTTTGTCCCAGACTTTTTGACTTTCACCTCCTGTTTTAGCTGTATCTTTTTGTTGGTCTTAAGACTCTGAGCACTTTACCACTGCTAACCAGTGCTAAAGTGCATGTGCTTCTCCCCTAAAACATGGCAACATTGGTGTATCCACAATTGGCATATTTAATTTACTTCTAAGTCCTTTGTAAAGTAGTACACTATATACCCAGGGCCTGGAAATTAAATGCTACTAGTGGGCTAGCAGCACTGGTTGTGTCACCCACTTAAGTAGCCCTGCAAACATGTCTCAGGCCTGCCCACTGCAGGGCCTGTGAAAGCAGTTTCACTGCCACTTTGACTTGGCATTTAAAACCCCTTGCCAACCCTTAAACTCACCTTTTCCTACATATAAGTCACTAATAAGGTAGGCCATGGTTAGCCCATAGGGCAGGATGCCATGCAAGTAAAAGGCAGGATGTTAGAAATTGGGTCTCTAGTTGGCAGAGGTATACACCCTTGTCCAAGTAGGGATCACAATCCTAGTCAGTGTAAGTCACACACAATCCAAATTATCCTGTGTCCACCCTCTGGTAGCTTGGCACTGAGCAATCAGGCTTAATTTAGAAGGCAATGTGTAAAGTATTTTTTCAATAAATCATACAGTAACACAGTGAAACACCACAAAAATACACTACACGGATTTAGAAAAATATATGATATTTATCGGGTTAAATTAAGGTCAAAATGATAAAGATTGAATAAGCACAAGCTGAGATATCACTTTTGCAAGATTAAAAAGAGTCTTAAATCTTAGAAATCAACAGTTGTCCATTGTTTGCATAAAGTCCATGGCTTTCTTTAAAAAAATAACAAGCACGGAGACCGCGGAGCAGGAGATGCGTAGAAAAATAGGGTGTGCGTCGGATTTTTTAGCGCAGCACTGATAATGCGCCATTTCTTACCACACTGCAGGCGACTTTGCATCGATTTCCGGCGTGCAGTCTTTGTTCCTCACTGCGATGTGGGGATCTTTTTGACACCCAGGGACGATGCAGGGAAAATCCTGGGCGTGTGGGAAGAAATCACAGGCGTTGCGTCAATCTGGCAGGTGATGCGTCACATTTTCTGTCACATGGCAGGCCCTGTGTCAATTCTTCACTCGGGAGGTCAGGCGCTGCGTCATTCCGGTTCGGCTGTGCATCGATCTGGTAGGCTGTGCATCGAATTTCCGGCCGCAAGGCAGGCGCTGCATTGATTTTTCAGTTGGGAAGTCGGGCTGCGTTGTTATGGCTTGGCTGTGCGGCGATTTCTCATTCGCGAAATGGCGTGCATGGTTTTTAGCTGGCTGTGCATCAATTTTCGGCGCAGAAGGAGTTTCCTGAAGAGATGAAGTCTTTTGGGACCTGAGACTTCAGAAAACAGGAGCCAAGCTCAATCCAAGCACTTGGAGTGCACTTCTCAGCAAAGTCAGAGGGCAGCAGGGCAACAGCAGGGCAGCAGTCCTTCTCAGCAAAGCAGTCCAGATGAGTCCTTTGGACAGCCAGACAGTTTCTCTTGACAGGTTACAGGTTCAAGTCCAGAAGTGTCTGTGTTGGTGGGATCAGGGACCCAGTTTATATACCCAAGAATGTATTTGAAGTGGGGGAGACTTCAAAGAGTGGTTTTGAAGTGCAGAGGGTCCCCTTTCAGTATAGATCTGTCTTCTAGGGTCCCAGTAGTAGGTTTGGCAGTCCATTGTGTGAGGGCAGGCCACTAGCCTTTGAAATGTGTCAGGCCCTCCACCCTTCCAGCCCAGGAAGACCTATGCAGATGAGTGCAGGTATAACTGTGTTTGTGGTTGTCTAGGTGAAATGCACAAGGAAGCTATCAACCAGCCCAGCTCAGACGTTGATTGGAGACAGGCTGTAAGGCACAGATGGATTGTGAGTGTGGAGAAATGCTCACTTTCTAAAAGTGGCATTTCAAAAATAGTAACACAAAATCCAACCTCACCAATAACATGATTTTCTATTACCATTCTGGCCATACTAAATATGACCTGGTTACCCCTTTCTGATCAGAATCTACCACTCAAACAGTATATGAGAGTAGCCCTAATGCTAACCTTTGAAAGGAGCAGACCTCATAGTAGTGGAAAACAAATGTAGGGGTTTTCCACTACCAGGACATATAAAACACACATGTACATGTCCTGAATTTTATCTACATAGCACCGTGCCCTATGGGTTACCTGGGGCCTACCCTAGGGGTGACTTGTATGTAGAAAAACTGAAGTTTAAGGCTAGGCAAATACTTTTAAATGCCAAGTGGAAGTGGCAGTGAAACTACACAAACAGGTCTTTCAATGGCAGGCCTGAGAGATGGTTAAGGGGCTACTTATGTGGGTGGCACAACCAGTGCTGCAGGCCCACTAGTAGCATTCAAGTTACGGACTCTGGGCACATGTAGTGCACTTTACTAGGAACTTACAAGGAAATCAAATATGCCAATTTAAAATGAACCAATGTTACCATGTTTAAGGGAGAGAGCATATTCACTTTAGCACTGGTTAGAAGCGGTAAAGTGTGCATGTGCAGAGTCCTAAAACTAGCAAAAACCATGTCAGAAAATTGGAGGGAGGCAGGCAAAAAGTTGGGGGATGGCCTCCCTAAGGTTGTTAGGTCTTACACGCGACATGTAAGTTTTACATGTCCTAATAATGAAAAACTGCCAAAGTCACTTTTCATTACTGTGAAGACTGCTCCTCTCATAGGCCAGCACTGGGAATTCCTTAATATACTTGTAAGCTGTAAATCCTGATCAGAAATGCCTAGCTGCATCATGCTTCATATCATTAAAATGGTAGTGATAAATCCTCTTTACTGATAGTCAGATTTATTTTAACTATTTTAGAAATATAACTTTTAGAAAGTGGGCGCTTCTCTGCCCTCACAGTCCTGTGTGCCCTTTGTGCTTGTCTGCCTATCTCCAGTACATATCTGGCCTGGGCTGGGTGACAGCTGCATTTGTGCATTCCCTTCAGACATCCACAACACAAGATACTCAACTGCATCTGCATTCATCTGCATACTGGTGGGTTTTCCTGGGGAGGAAGTTGGGAGGGACTCACACTTACACTTCAAGGGATAGTGACCTGAGCCCCGAAAAGGAGCTGATTACCCTCTACTGATAGTCTGGAGTGAGGGCTGGGTTAAAAGGGGGGCCTGTGCACTTCGGAGAGATCTTTAGAAGCCATCCCCCACATCAAGGCAATTTTGAGTATTAGTACTGAGTCTCTGACCCACTGAAATCAGGCACTACTGGACCGGGGAGAAACCACACTGGAGTAAAGGCTGTTGTGCTGGCGGATTGCAATCTTGCTGGACTTGGCTGTTCCCAGCGGCTGCTTCTCTACCTGATTGAGCTGTCCTGCTATCTGCTGACATCTGCCCTGCTGCAGACACTAAGTACTACAACCAGAGTGACCCTAAGGGCTTGCTAGCCTGCCCTCTGTTTCTGATGTCTCAGGGACATCAAAGACCTTGTGTAGTTGCCTGAATCCCTCTCCCGCACTGCTCTGCAGAAGAAAGATTCCTTTGCGGGTCCCTCCCAGCAAGCGTGGTGCCCGACCGTAATACCCGCATTGCCCAACAAGTGTGAACTTCACCTCTGGCTGCCCCTAGCGAGAGTCATGCTTCATCAGAGCCCCACACCACGCTGTTGCCATGAACCACCTGAAAAGTGCTAAAGTAAGAGTGGCTCTCTGTTGCTGTGCACCCAAGACTGGTGCTTGTCTCTGTGAGAGGCCCTGAAGGAGAGCGTCTCTTTGTTGTTGTGCACCCAAGACAAGCACTTGTCACTGTGAGCGTCCCTCAAGGGGGGTACCTCTCCGTTGCCATATGCCCCAGACCAGCGCTTGTCACTGTGAGCGTCCCTGACACAGGCACTCTCTCCCCAGCCTCAGTAGGACCGCACAGCTGTGTGCATCACCTCTGCCCAGGAACGGGATTGCCTCTCAGTAGCTGGCCTACCACAACAGGTACTGTTTTTACTGGGTCCATGGGATCCCCTGCCTGCCCCACAACATCCTGAGAAGTTGGGAGGGGGACATTCTGGTCTTTTTCAAATGCCATAGAAAGCCACTAATATGATCCCAATTGATTTTTAAAGCATTGCTTTGATGAATATGAACGTGAATAACTTGAGATCTACTAACTGAACTTTCGTTATTTTGGTCTCATTTTAAACATATACATCTCATTTATTTCCATGCATCTGGGTGGAGTCTTTTGTGGTGTTTTCACTCTCTTGCTATAATCAAGTGTTGCACAAGTACTTTACACATTGCCTCCTAAGTTAAGCCTGACCGCTCTGTACCAAGCCACCAGAGGGCGAGTACAGGTTCATTTAGGGAGTGTATCTGACTTACCCTGACTAGGATTGTGGTCCCTGCTTGAACAGGGTGAATATCTCTGCCAACTAGAGACACAATTTCTAGCAGGAGTCCGTTAGTTGATGTGATAGATTAATCTGCTAGGAAGTTGCTGAGTCAAACATGTCCACCTGATAGAGGGCGTTGGTTTCCTAACAAAAGAAACTTTGCACCCTGTTTGACTTAGCCTTCTGTGCAGGGTCACTTACAACCTTTTGCCTTCCTCCTGCCTGTTTTACTGAATGCGTTTTTGTTGGCCGTAGGACTCTGTGCACTTTACAACTACTAACTACTGCTGAAGTGCTTGTTCTCTCTCCATAAATCATGGTAAAACTGGCTTACACCTGACTGGCATCTTTAATTTACTTATAAGTCAATAGCGCAGTGGTATACAATATACCCAGTGCTGGGAAATTACATGCTTCTAGTGGGTCTGCAGCACTTATTGTGCCACCCACTTAAGTAGCCGCTTAAAACATGTCTTGGGCCTGGCATTTCAGCCTGTATGCAGTTTTAGACTGCTAATTCAACTTGGCAAAATAAACCTTTTCGAAGCCTAAAACTCCCTTTATATTACATATAACTCACCCCTAAGAAAGGTCCCAAACAGTTTTACATGCCCTGGTAGTGAAAAACTGACAAATTTGTTATTTACTAATTTGAGGCCTACCTATCCGATAGAACAGCATTAGTTTGGCTCACTACATTTAATAAGTGGCAACTGTTTTTTGGAAGCAGGTAGAAATGTTATGTTTCCTCTTTCACTGTGAAGTTGGATTTTAGTTTATAACTCTGAAAATGACACTTTACAAAGTTGACACTTTCTTGTCCTAACTCCTTGGTGCTTGCAGCCTGTTTCTGGGTCACATGACTAGGGAGAGTTGGCAGTTGGTCTTTGGCTACTCCTCCCAAAAATCTACACTATAAAGAGACTGGGTGTTTGCACGATGGGCCATCTTGACTTGATGGAAGGGGCAGAACTGTAATCTCTCACACTTGCACTTCAAGGACAGTGCCTCACCTCAAATGCAAAAAAACTCACACCAGCTTATTGTGCCCCCAGATGTTCTAGTACCAGGATAGGGAGGCAGAGAATTTCAGATACTTCTGTAGGGGTAAAACACCTGACATTTCTTCCATTTCAAAGCTGGCACCGGATATAAAACTAGGACCTTTAGACCCACTCTTCAGTATATTACACCCCTGGACCTGTGAATACTATAGAAGGGCCTGCCCTTTTGCCAGAGGGCTGCCCTGCTGCTTGAGACCTGGCCTGGTGTCTGAAAAGTAAGACTGTTTCTTCCCCCTTCATTCCAGGCTGCCTGAGTGAATGCAAGGGCTAGTTATCTGCCCTCCTGTTCTGAGGTAGAGGGACACAACAAGCTCCAGAAGCCTCTCAGCAACTGCCCTGCTGGCCTGCTGCGCTAGACTTCCCTAGACCTGCAACTGGACATGCCTGAGCCCTGTTAGTCCCTGCAGAAGTAAATTCCTGATCCCCAAGAGGTGCCTACCAGTTCCTGGACCCTTGATGAGGCATCAGTTGAGATCCGCTGGGAAGAAAAAAAGAATTCCTGAAGTTTGGGGCTTTTTGCAAACTGTGAATGGGCCCATTTGCACCAAGAGATATAGACACCTGTGCTGAACACCAAGTGAAGTTCTGGGGATGCCGACTCTTCGCATTATAGCCACAAACAGGGGGAACTGCCATCGCGAGGTTTGCACTTCGTGCTACAGCATCAACATCCCACAGTGACTGCCAATGCAAAGTTCCAACAGTGCTCACTTGCAAGGCTCGACAGGGTCTTTGGGCTGCAATGACAACCGTCCGCAACACCTGGCCTGCTCTTTGTGCTACAGCAACGTTCGTCAGCAATGCTCTCTCTGCTCCTCACTGCCTTCCCCATCTCTAACCGGGCTCTTCGCAGTGGACTTTGATAAGTTAACTTTTTGGTAGGATTAACCTGATCCCTGTATCCAGCCTGTGCTCCATCGCAGTCAACCTGAACTTGCGACTTTCACTTTGTCTCACAAAACTAGACAACTGTGAGTGGTGCATTGTGCTGTTAGGCACCATTGTTACATTAAATCTTTGAAATTGCATATCTTCAGTTCTACTGATTGAATTTGTAGCATTTTGGAGTCAAATAAGTTTTTTCAATTTCACTCTAGTTTTCTAAATTGTAGGGTTTTTGTGCTGTTTTTTCACTTTATTACTGTTTAAGTGCTACATAAATACTTACACATTACTTCTAAGTTGAACCTGACTTCTTTTGTGCCAAGCTACCAGAGGGATAAATACAGGTTAATTTAGTGACTTTTTGTGGTTCACCCAGACAAGAATTGTGGCTGTTGCTTGAGTAGGGTTTACTCCCCTCACCCAACAACCTGATTCAAAGACACATATTCCAAAGAGCATTCAGTAGACCTTTTAATCCCTTTCCATGAGAGGGCTTGGACAGGATGTCCCTTCCTAGTCTCAGTCTCAGCCATCAGGATCATCTTATTTGGCTTCCCAGAAGTCTTGATTATACCATGTGGGTAGGAGGGCAACTTTTTATTTGCTTAAACATAGGGGAAGAATCCATTTGAGGTATCTGGGTACTTGGCATAATCAGAGAATGCTACAAAACAAAATTTCAAGAGACAGTGGAGGGTTTTTCACTTTAACCCCAGCCCCATAAAACCCCAAGAAGGAGAAAACAATTCTTCAGGGAATCCAGTACTTCTTACAGAAGAAGGCCATAACCCCAGTGCTGCAGAAGAAGTGTGGGAAGATATGTTATTTCTTACTCTTTGTGTTTAGAAAGCCCTCAGGAGAATACAGAGCAATCCTGGACCTCAGAAAATTGAACAATTATGTCCAGCACATATACTGCCAGATGATAACTCTTCAACTGATTCTTCCATTAATATGTCAAGAGGACTTTCTTGCCTCATTAGGTCTGCTAGATGCATATCTACATATTCTTACCTGTGAACAGTTTCATGAATGTTTAACTATTTGGGAATGGGGTAAGCATTTTTAATTTAGAGTTCCACTATTCCCTAGCTCCTAGGGTTTTACTGAGGTTTTGACTCCCCTGAATAGAGGACTGCATGATCAGGGTGTAGCTGTGTTTATAAATGTATTTCCCTACCATTATGCTCATCTAATTTTTCAAAAGCCCAGCAAGATGCACAGACTGTAGGAGGAAATTTTCCAACATCGTGGATTACAGTTCAACTTCAAGAAGACCAACCTTCTTCCATCCCAGACACTGCAGTACAGCAAAGCATTACACAGAAAAAGCCAAAGTGTTTCTTTCAGGTACCTAGAAAGAAAGCTTTAGATAACTCCTTCTAAATCTTCTACACAAAAAACTGGAACATTAAGAGAATGGTTGGAAGTTCAGAACAGGATGGCTTTCTGTCTGTATAAGAAATTGGATTACTGATTGAGGGAGGTGAAACCCTTCTAGATCAACAACCACAGTTCTCCAATTGAAGTCAGAAGCAAACCACAAATCAACCTGTGGTCAACCCCCTGGTAGCTTGGCACAGAGCAGTCAGGCTTAACTTAGAGAGAATATGTAAAGTAGTAGTGCAACACTTCAAACAGTAAGAAAGTGAAAACACCACACAAAAAGGCTTCCACACCAAGTTAGAAATATATAACTTTCTAGAATGAATAAAACAAGACTAAAACAACAAGAATCCAATCATTAGAACCAGTGATATTTAGTTTTAAAGATTTTGGTGAACATAGCACTAAAAAGCACAAAGCACCAAGTGCAGATATCTGGTTATGCTGACAAAATCACAAATTCAGGCTGACAGGGATGGAGAATGGGCTGACTATAGGGACCCAGTTAAGCCTGCTGAACAAAGTAGCATACATCCCGGTTTGCGAAGTGTTATGTGGATTGGTGTCAAAGATGTGTCGCGCATCCAATACGAGTGTGGTTACAAGATGAGGCACGGTTGTGATGTGAAAGCCTGCATCATCTGTGAGAATCCCACCAATGGGGCTTGTGATACGAAGTCCAGCATCCAGGATGGGGGGCGCATTTGGGTGATATGTCAGTTCTGAAGAGTTGCGAGGAGGAGTCCCACGTCGTTGTTGAGGCTGCTGCTGATGAGGCATGTGAGGGCTTGCGCTGAGGATACATCATGCAGACAGGGCGATGCAACAGTTCTGAGGTGCTGTGATCTGATGCAATTCTTTGCAATGGGTCCAATGCACGTAGCATAGGAGATGAATCTGTTTTGCTTGGGGTTACGCCACGCAGAAGAGAAGATGTGTCAGTTCTGCTGGGTCCACAGAGACTGGCTCAGCACATTAAGCCCATTTCCAAAGATCCAGGACTGAGGTGACACCACTTTGTAGGGTAGACTAACAGATGGTCGTGTCCAGGTGCGTGGATGTAGAAGGCCTGTTGTCCCTGAGGCTATAGATCATGAGGCCAGTCAACTGGCCCGAGGAGTCACTCTGGGTTCCAGGTTAAAGAAATGCAGGTCCAGTCCTTATCACCCAGGCAAGAGGGCAGTAGGCAGCAGGTTAGCACAGTAGGAAATCAGTTCCTTCAGAGCAGCAGTTCAGCAGAGTGGCAGTCGTTGTAACGGCACAGCAGTCCTTCTTCCTGTCAGGGTATCCACAGTTTCAGAAGTGTACTGAAGTGGTGGTGTCTGAGGTCCAGTATTTAAACTTAGTTGTGCCTTTGAAGTTGGGGGGAAGCTTCTAGAGGTTCCCCTATGAATTCTCTAGGCATTTTGCTCTCCCTGTCCTGGCTCCACACTAACTACAAAGGCAGCCCTTTGTGTGGATGCAGGACACAGCTGTTCCCAGCTCCTCCCTTTCACCCTGCTAGTAAAGGCCCATCAAGGCACACCTTAAGCTCCCTACTGTGTGTGGCTGCTAGGAGGAATACACAAAGCCCAACTGTCAGCCACACCCAGTCATGTGACCAGAAACATGCTACAGGCACTAAATTGCTAAAGGAGAAAACGTTTTGATTCTGGAGATACCAAACATGAGCTGGTTATTTCTTCATTTATAAAATGTAATGAGGCAACTACAATGTTATCCTAAGGGACACCTTGCAATAGTGAAAAATTAATTTACGAGTTTTTCACTATGAGGAGAGGACATGTAAGACTTAAAAAGTATGTGCTCTACTTTTTAAATGCATTACACCCTGACCTCTAGGCTGCTCAAGGCCTACCCTATGGGTGACATATGTATTAAAAAGGAAGGTCTGGGTTAGGCAAAAAGTTTATTTTGTCACATCAAAATGGCAGGTTGAAACTGCACACACAATGGCTGCAATGGCAGGCCTGAGACACTTTTAAAGGGCTACTTAAGTGTGTGGCACAACCAGTGCTGCAGGCCCGCTAGTAGCATTTAATTTACAGGCACTGGGCACAGGTAGTCCCAATTTACTAAGGAATTATGAGTAAATTAAAAATGTCAATTGGGTATAAATCAATGTTACCATGTAAAGAGGAGAAAGGACAAGCACTTTAGCATTAGTTAGCAGTGGTAAAGTGAAGACAGTCCTAATGCCAGCAAAAGCAAGGTTAGTTAAAATGGAGGATTAAGGCAAAAGGCTTGGGGGTAGACCACCCTAAGGCTGACAAGTCTAACATGTGTTCCCCCAGCTGAGGAGGAACACGTCACTAAGGCAGATGTAGGGATATGGACCACCTCAACAGTTTGGGATTTTCACCCCTATTTTTCATGAGCCATCCACGGGGTTTGTGGTCTGTCTGAACCCAGAAGTGAGTCCCAAACAGGTATGGTCTTAACATCGTCTGTGCCCAGACCACAGCAAAAACCTCCATTTTAATCACACTCCACCTCTGTTCTGTGGAAGTAACCTCCTGCTAGTGAAGGCTTCCAGTTGGCCTAGGTCCTCCTCATTTGACTGTGTTAAGACAGCCCTTATTCATGCTCTAAAGCACGTGTTTGCACTATGAACTCCATAGAGAAGTCAGGAGCCTTGAGTATGGTCCTGCACAGATGGTCTCCTTGAAGGTATCAAAGGCTTTCTGCCAAGCCTCTGTCCGGATCACCTCTCAGGGCTACTCCTTTGAAGTCAGCTCTTTGAAGGGGGCAACAATGGTGTTATGTCCCTCCTATAGTATCATGTGAGGCCCATGAATAACCTCACCTCAGTTTGTTTTTTAGCTGGTTGCTAGGCCAGGAAGGTTTCGATCTTGACCTGGAGGGACTTCACCTAGCCCTCACCCATCATGTGGCCCAGATATACCACGGACCCTACGATCTATCTGGCACTTACTTGCCTTGAAAATCAGGGCCGCCGGCTGCCGACCTGAAGCAGCTCTTTGGGGGAATACAGGTGTTCCTCACAACTGGAGTTGTAGACATCTATATCATCCAGGTATGTAGCATAGAATGCCTCCTTCCCAGCCAGGACCTTGTTGACCAGCCTCTGAAAGGTGGCAGGGGCATTATTTAGATCAAAGGGCATCACCCTAAACTGGAGGTGGCCCTTTGGAGTTGAGAATGCAGAACTCTCTTTTATCCCCTCAGTCTAATTTACCCTAATGTGATATCAAAAGTGCTGAGAAATTTGGCAGCACCCAGCTTGTCTATGACCTCATCAGCTCGGGGGATGAACTGTGCGTCAGGCATTAGTGATGAACTGAGACCCCTATAGTCCACACAGAGCGTAGGTTCTGGAGTGGCGCTCAGTGGGGCAGCCTTTGGGATTAGCACCACAGGGCTGGACCAGAGACTGTTGGAGGGCCCAATCACCTCTAACACCAACATCTTACAGACCTCCTCCTTGATACTGACCCTCACCTTGTCTGACAATCTGTAAATCTTATTTTTGACAGATGGACTGCCTCCAGCGTCTATGTCATGGCTGCCCAAGTGTGTGAGTTCAGGGGTGAGGGAGAACAGAGAGGCAAACTGCTCCAGGATCTGGCGACAATCACTCTGCTATTCTGGGATTAGAGTAGGGGGAGAGGTTGACAACCTCTACTGGCCCATCATGTTTCTGGTTAGACAGGAGGTCAGGGAGAGTCTGGCTCTCCTCTTGCACTCCCTCATCTGTCACCAGGTGCATGCTAATTTCGACCCTCTTAAAGTATGGGTTGAGGCAAGTTCACAGGAAACACTCTTAAGGGTTTCTGGGGTATGAAGGTTCACTAACTAAGTGGACTTCCTTTTCTGATCCTTCTCCCCAAAGGACTCTGTCCATCAACCCTGGAGAGGTCTGGACTCCAGAGGCTCCATAATCCACACCTTCTGGCCAGGCTGAAATTCTCCCAGAGCGGCCTTTTGGTCATACCATAATTTCATAATTTCTTGACTAGCCCCAAAATTGCATTTATACTACACCCAGAAGCGATGCATCTGGTTGTGGAGTGCCATCATGTAACTGACCTCATCCTGAAGGAGGTTCCTGTGCCCTTGCTTCTCACAAGCTAAGAGGTCCCCTAACAGGGTGGCCTTAGAATTGTTCTGTACCCAAATCCCTTCTGTGGCACCTCCCTGTAGGCAAAGATAAGGCATTACAGGAGGGCATCCCAATTATGGCTCCTGAGAGCAGGTAGATTCATTATCATGCCCTTTAAGGTCTTGTTGAATCTCTCCCCAATATTGTTGGCTTCGGGTGATAGAGTATGGAGAACTTTTAAGTTACTCCACACTCACCCCACATGTATGTTGACATGAAGCTAGTGCCTCTGCCAGACACCACCTGTTTGCACAACCCCACTTGATTAAAAAAAAACATCAGGGCCCCTGCCACTGCACGTGCAGTCATCGGTGCCAGAGGGATGGTCTCTGGGTAGCTAGTGGTGTGGCGCACCAAGACCAGGACAAACCTGTTACCTAAAGCTGTCTTGAGGTTTCAGGGTCAGACAATGGTCATGCCTATCCTTTCAAAGGGAGTGCCAATGACAAATAATGAGGTCAGAGGAGCCTTGAGCTTTTTTCCCGACTTCCCATTGGCCTGGCAGGTGGGACAGAATCTACAGAATGCATCTAATGCCATCTTTATCCAGGGCCAATAGAAGTGGGCAACAAGCCTGGCGAGGGTCTTGTCTTGCCCTAGATGTCATGCCAAGAATATGTCGATAGCCAAACCTAGTAGGAAGGTCTTGTGACACTGGGGAACCTCCAACACATGGGCTGCCTCAGGTCCATGCTCGCTATATACAAGGTCATTGTCCCAATAGATCAGGTGATCTTGCTGGGCCCTCAGATTGCCTCCTCAAGACTTCTAGAGTGGGGCACTGTTTCAGCATTTTTTGCAGAATTCCTCCCTGGTGGGGCCATCCTCCACTTGCCAACCAGCAAACTTGGGTAGGTCACTCAGGGCTGCAATGTCCTCCCCGGTTGCCTCAAGATGCCCTCCTTAGGTGCCCTTGTACTGGGGGAGCTTCAGGGTCTAGTTTTCTACATGTCTTGGCAGCTGTCTGGGCCATTGTTCCACGGTCCAGGTGTCCTTGACTCCCTTCCAGGCAGCCATGAAACATGTGGTCATACAGACCCATTCAGGCAATTCGAACATCTTCAGGTTTGATCTGAGCTTTACCTCCCTCCAGTTAGTGTGCTCCAGGTCATTGTTCAACTGACAACCTACAAGCATGGCTGGGTTCACAGCTACTTTTAGAGAGCCTGAGACCGCCCCCACCCTCCTCAAAGGGAACCAGACCCACCGGTAGATGACTCGCATGATTGTTGACGACTATGACTTGGTAGAATGTGTTAAGGAAGACCTGCTCTGAGGATACTAGCTGACAGCTCACATGCTTTCCCTGTGTCCTTCAGAGCCTCCACCCGTTGCCCATTGATGGTGACCCACTTCCTGTATTTAGAAGTATTGGCAGACATATGGGATTTTGGCGCCATCTCCTTATTCCCCAAGGAAACAAGAATCAACTCTGTCTGTTCCCCAGAGCTAACTGGTACTACCTCCTTCCCAAGTGATACACTTGCCAATCCAGGTGACTACCCACTGGTGGCGGGGCTGTGCTCTCTTGGGACATTTGGAGTCACTCTTGCAGTACCCATGCTTGTAACACTCTGTGGATTGGGATGCAAACCTCCCTGCTTGCTAATCAACATACCCCTTCATTTTAGGCTCACACTACAACTAGTTGCCGCTGCTCCCTTGCAATTTTCTTTAGGTCTTTCGAGAACTCCTTATTTTTAAACATTCCCCCCGCCCCCTTCATGTGGTAGGAGCCCTAACCACCCTGGTGGGAGGCTTGCCCAGGTACTTTTGTGGATACTCTGGTACTGGCCCACAGGTCTGCCTACTCAGCAAGTTCTATCAACTAGGTGCCAGAGCAGCTCTGGAAAACAAATGCTGAGTCTGTGGACTCTCAAAATAAGATTATACAATGCACTGCAGTCATTAACTTTGCTGCATTCAGTGCCTTACTGAAGTAGTTTTAATAATCCACCCAGGGCTGGTTGGGGAGCTTCTGACTGTCCTTGAACCTCTGACAGTACTTTCAGGGATCGGTCCAAATTTAGCAATAAAAATGGCTTTCATGGGAGTGTACCTGGTTTGGTCCTCAATCTTTAAAGTAAGAAGTGTGTCCCACCCCACTGTAGGCCTGTGTTTTCACAAACCACTCCCTCAGTGCTCCTCTGGGATCTTGCGAACCCTCAGCGCTACCTGTTAGGCAGAAAGTTATTTGCCAATATCATCCCCCACAACATCACTGGATACCAGATCCTAGGCGACGGGATACTTATAGTCTCCTTCAGACACTGTAGAATTGTTGTTTCCATCAATGCTGGACTCTGCCTGTCTGGCCTTGATGTCCAGCTCTTTCAGGCTCAGTTCATGAGCCAGTACAAATGTTTCTCCTCAAAGGCTCTTTCAGTCTTCCTCTCCTCCAAGGCCAGTTACCTTTCCTCCATCTTTAACTGGGACATCTGCAGCTGGAATTCCCTTTCCTCCCTCCTCTCTAACAGCTCCTCTAAGGACAGGCTGCGGAAGAGACACTGCTCCCTGCCATGGCAGGCAATTCCACTTCAGGGGTCAAGTTGCCCCTAATCTTATTATCCTCTTCAGTGGCTTAAGCAAATGATTGATGGGCTTCTGTCCAGACCCTCAGTGCCTTTTTACATTTTTCCCAACCTGGTGGTGTCATTGGCAGAAAGTCCTCTCTCACTGAAGAACTCCTTGAGCTGGGCCACAGCATAGGGCTCATGTTGGCCAGCTCAAACTTCTTTCTTGCAGCTGGTGTCTCAAAAAGCAAAAAGTCCGACCAGGGAGAATTTAAACTTGTATAGATATGGACAAATCTATTTCTCACCACTGAACACCAGTGCAAGAAAATGGGTTACTAGTTGAGGGGGTGGAGGGTGAAACCCTTCTCAAGCAGCACCCCCAATTCTTCTCAGGGTGAAGTCACAAGCAAATCTCAAAATAACCTGCCCTTGGCACAGAGCAGTCATGCTTAACATAGAAGCAATATGGAAAGTATCTGTGCAATACTTCAAACAGTAATAAAGTGAAAACACCACACAAAAAAGGATTCTACACACATTTAGAAGAATAGAGCTGTCTTTAATAAATAAAACAAGACCAAAACTACAAAAATCCTATCAATTAAAAACTTTCTTAGAAGTTGGAAGACTTATAAAAATTAGTGAACAGCAAAAGGTTCAAATGTCTCCTCTTGTCCTCCTACCTTGGTTTCTACTTAATGCGGTCAGTGGCTAGCAGTCAAGACGTTCACAAAAAACTATGGGCCTCATTATGTTTTCCCGCCGAGTTCGGCACTGACGGTCAACAAAAGACCACCAGCGCGCAGGAGACCCCACCGGCCACATAGTGTTCATTCAGCTGGGCCAGTGGGCAGAAACAGTGTTTCTGCCAGCTGGCCCAGCTGAATGCAGGGCCTGTACATTGACGCTGGCTCCACATGTGTCAGTGCGTCGGGTGCAACAACACTCGTCGAGCATGTCACTGCCCACAAATCGGGCAGTGACATGCGCGACTGGGCTGTGCATGGGGGCCCCTGCACTGCCCATGCCAAGGGCAGTACAAGGGCGCTCCGGGGGGCCCGAGGCATCCATTCCGCCAGCCTTTCTCTGGCGGAGTAAACCGCCAGAGAAAGGTTGGTGGAACCAGGTACACTATCTGGCTGGCAGCGCTGCTTGCACCGCTGCCCTGTCGGATATGTAACTCAGCCATCACCAGGCTGCCTGGTGGCGGAAGCCTGGCGGTGGCGGAGTTACAGAAGTGGCGGTTCTACCACGAATATTGGGCCGCTATACCGGTGGCGGTAACTATGTTCATAATGAGAGCCTATGTATTAGAAGTTTAGTGTTGTATGTATGTTTTGCGGAGTATTTCTAACAGGAGACCTATGATTCATTCTGCCATCCCCTTGTGAGATTTGCCCTTTATGCTCAAAGACTTACCGGGTTCTTTTGAACCACTGGTTACAATTTCTCTAAAATGTATAACTTTTAAAGTTTTTTTCCTAGTTGCTATTACATCTGGAGATATTTAGGGAAAAGTGGGGCCTTCTTAGCTGATGATCCATATCTTAATATTTTCCTTGATAAGGTAGTATTAAAAACTGATCCAGCTTTACTACCTAGGGTGGCTTCTTCATTTAGTTTAGGCGAGGATGTTGTCTTGCCAGCTTTTTCCCCTCTCCTCTTCACAGGAAGAATAGTTGTTGCATTTATTAGCTATCAATAGACCTTCATCCAGCTACATTTCACACACCTTCTGAGTTTAGAAAAGTATAGTTTATGTTTGTACATTTTGGAACGTTACATAAGGGGCATCATCTGCCACCCAAAGTAGATGAATAAACAGTCTGTCTCTTTAGCTTATGATTTAAATGGATCAGACATGCATAATTTAGCTCAGGGAGGTCATACAAGAGAGTATCCAATTCTGCTGCCTAGGCCTCCGAGTTGATAGGACCTAAATCCACTGCTTTGGTTCAAGAATTAATGTTTCTTTCTGCAGTTTTGGATTGGGTACTTAGTAAATGCACATGGTGTAGCAAACACATCCTACTTGGTAACTGAAGCAGCCACTCACCTCTTACAAACAGTGCTTTTGAAATTAGAAGACTTTTGTAAGATAGCTGAAAGGACATAGGGGGTTATTCTAACTTTGGAGGAGGTGTTAATCCGTCCCAAAAGTGACGGAAAAGTGACGGATTTACCACCAGCCGTATTACGAGTCCATTATATCCTATGGAACTCGTAATACGGCTGGTGGTATATCCGTCACTTTACCGTCACTTTTGGGACGGATTAACACTCCTCCAAAGTTAGAATAACCCCCATAATCTATACCTTTAATCACCCAGAGCATCAGAGGCAATAAAACACCATTCAAAAAGCAAAATGAATCATGGTTCAAAATACTACTCTTTGGGCATCTTGATCTTCTTAGTGTTTTGGAAATCCAAGTAAAATCTTTTCCAGTCATACAACTAGAATTTAAGGTCCCAATCCCCATGCCAGTATTAAATTCTCAAAGTATCACACAATGGTGAGGTACATGGACAAAAAAATATCACTTTCACTTACAATACCCTGTTCAAATATCAGATAAAGGCAAAGTCATGCCTAGTCCCTTACTAACTAATAATCAAATCAAATCAAATGTATTGTTTCAGCTAATACCATACAAAATTAAAATAATGTAATTGACAACATTGTGGCTTCAATTATGCAGGTATTTACAATGTGTTCCTTTTTATATTTGAGGAGGAAGACATTCTATAAAAGAAAATATCACAAATGTTCAATTCCTATGCACATACACCATAGATAATGTGTTTCATGGCCATAAATCATAAAATTCATACAAGGCACAATCACAAATGTACAATCATTGCATACATACATAATGGATAATTCACCCCGTAATCATACTTCATTAAGTTCCTCACTGAGGAAAAACTATGTAAAGAAAAAATGTATATAAACATAATTGGGTTTTACATCTGAACTACACAAACAATAATTCATCCATGCTCCACAGCTACTAATACAACAAATTAAACACATAGACAGTAAGAATAATCAAGGAGGTGAGCACCTGAAAATTACCAATTCCCCATTTGCCAGCACTGTGGAGCTGAGCAACCCATAAATTATAGGGTCACCAAATGGTTTCAAAGTGTGCCTATTCAGTTGCCTATTAGTAACAAAACAGCTATTCAACTACTCCTAGCTCCCCTGTCTTTCCATTGATTTAGACTTGCCTTGAGATGATACATTAACAACAGCCTGGATAGCCATTGGTCAAAAGAACGTGGTTCCTTGTATAACCATGCTGCTGCAACAAGCCACAGCCATAGCGACAAATATAGGATTCAGTTTGCAGCTATCATTGCTGAATATGGAATCTATTCCTAATAGCATCAACTGAAGTGTAATACAGATCTGAGTATTTAAAATCATGCCCAGATACCCACATATTTTATTCCTGAAGGGTGCTAGTTTTATACAAGTATGGAACATATGGACGATGGCACCCTCATTGTCCCCACATCACAGACAATTTGAGTTGGGTCATTTACCCTAACTGCACATATTCTGTGGGGTATAATATAGATTAAATAATATAGGGGGTCATTCGGACCCCGGCGGGTGGCGGGAGCCGCCCGCCTGGAGGGAACCGCCAGAAGACCGTGACCGCGGTGGTTATTCTGGGTTTCCCACTGGGCTGGCGGGCGACCGCCAAAAGGCCGCCCGCCAGCCCAGTGGGAAACAGCCCTCCATGAGGAGGCCGGCTCCGAATGGAGCCGGCAGAGTGGAGGGTGTGCGACGGGTGCAGTGGCACCCGTCGCGTATTTCAGTGTCTGCAATGCAGACACTGAAATACAAAGTGGGGCCCTCTTACGGGGGCCCCTGCAGTGCCCATGCCATTGGCATGGGCACTGCAGGGGCCCCCAGGGGCCCCACGACACCCCTCACCGCCATCCTGTTCCTGGCGGGCGGAACCGCCAGGAACAGGATGGCGGTGAGGGGGTCGGAATCCCCCATGGCGGCGCAGCAAGCTGCGCCGCCATGGGGGATTCCCAGGGCAGCGGAAAACCGGCGGGAGACCGCCGGTTTTCCTCTTCTGACCGCGGCCGAACCGCCGCGGTCAGAATGCCCTAGGGAGCACCGCCAGCCTGTTGGCGGTGCTCCCGCGGTCCCCGGTCCTGGCGGTATTTACCGCCAGGGTCGGAATGACCCCCATAATGTAATGTTGGCTTCTTAGCCCCACACACAACAGAATCTGCCATCCCAACTTCAAAGATGACTGAATTAAGATGATATCTGGAGAAGTGTCCAGCTGTCGTTCCCATTCTTCATGCTGAGTGTTTAGATCATCTGAGTTGAGATCGATAAGCAGCCTATATAATTTTGTGAAATTGATATCGCCTCAAGACTTCATACTCTGTACCATCACTTCCTGCTCTAGCAAAATTTTGCCATTGTCAAGCTTATAAAAGAAATCCCTTATTCGCAGATATTTAAAGAGACTTTGCTTGGGCAACCCATATTTCTGCTGCAGGTTCGTGGAGGAGGAGGATTGGCCTTCACCATATATGTCCCCTATTTTTTGTATACCCACTGCCTCCAAGATCAAACAATATTTATCCTGAAACACTGTAGGAAATAGGGGAGAAAGCTAAAGGAGTGTACAGAAACTATTCTGGGCCATTCCTATTTTGCCCCCATTTTGCACCCCAGGGTTGTCCAAATTTTATGAGCAGCCTCAATTGTCTTGAACTTAACTTTTCTGTAATAGCTAGATTCCAGAATCCTCAAAAAGGAACCTCTGACTTCTTTACCTAAAGTCAATTCATAAATACAGGGGAAGTTTTTTGTTTCAGAAGCATGGATTCTAAGTACTAATGCCTAAGATTAGGTATAGCTACCACCCTCTGGCCAGTGGCAGGACCAGCTATTTCAGGGTTCTCCTTACCCTCCTATATTCCCAAATGAAGTTATTGCAAAACCTGTCCAGCTTCATAAACCATTCCTGCCTAATCGCCAGAGGGATTGCTCTGAATAAGTAGAGGATCTTTGAAAGCACCAGCATTGTACCAACATGATATCATCCTAATACTATTAGGTGAAGGTTGTTAATGAGCGCCATATCTTACTTGATTTTATGCATGTTAGGGTCACAGGTTAAAGGGATGATATCCCTGGTAAAGAGCACTTTCAATCTTCTGAAGATAATGAGAACAAGTGTCTTTGTTTCACAAAATTTGGGTCTTACCCCTATTTAGGAAATACCCTGATGTTTGCCAAAAACTGGATTCCTCATCTTTAACCACCTGAATTGCGCTGTCTGGATCTGTGGTAACAATAGATATATCATCAGCATACGCTAGTCACTTGGTGACAAAGTCATTGTTCACCACTGGAATTAGGGCCGTATTTTACATACGTTTTTGCAAAAGGGGATCGATGTAAAGAGCAAGAAGAAGAGGGGAGAAAGGGCCCCTCTTCCTTCACCTCTGGTGATCTTAATGCATGGCACTCAGGCCCTCATTACAACATTGGCAGTAAATGCTGCTTACCGCCGTGCAGAAGACCGCCAACACACAGCTGCGTCTGCAGAAATCCGCTACAGCTATTACGACCCACAGGCCAGAATCTGCCAAAATCTAGACACCCACACAATTCCTCCACACCAAAGGTCAGTGATAAACTGGCGATAACAAAACCTCCACGTAACGCCAACAGGAATATGCCCACACTATCACGACCCACGAATACACGCGGCAGTCTTTCAACCGCGGTATTCCATTGGCGGTACACACCTCCGTGCTCAAAATACACACACATTTACAAAACACAACCACATTGGACAAATCAAAATACACACACCTGATACACAGACACACACCACACCCACACACTCAATACAATATAAAACACACACCCACATCATCCACAAACCCCTACAACAAAAATTGAGACCGAAGCACAGAGAAAGACACCACCATCAACAAACTAGCATCCACAGGCACACAACACCATCACTCACACAACATCCACGCACCTCACACAACACACACAAACACATCCCCTCACACATCACAGCACACACCAGCTCACACATCACAATACACACCACCTCACACATCACCCACATCACACCATGGCACCGCAAAGACACCCCAGGTTCTCTGAGGAGGAGCTCAGGGTCATGGTGGAGGAAATTGTCCGGGTAGAGCCAAAGCTATTTGGATCACAGGTGCAGCACACCTCCATTGCTAGGAAGATGGAGCTATGGCGCAGAATCGTAGACAGGGTGAACACAGTGGGACAGCACCCAAGAACTAGGGATGACATCATGAAGAGGTGGAATGACCCTATGAGGAAGGTGCGTTCTGTGGTCTCAAGACACCAGATTGCAGTTCAGAGGACTGGCGGCGGACCCCCACCTCCTCCCCCACAACTAACAACATGGGAGGAGCAGGTCTTGGCTATACTGCATCCTGAGGGCCTCGCAGGAGTAGCAGGAGGAATGGACTCTGGTAAGTCTAATCTTAACTAGTACATCCCCCACCCTACCTGCATGCTATCACATACCCCCACCCTCACCCTCACCCCCATCACTCCAACACCTCACATATGTCCCACTATCACTCTTCACGAGGCCCTCTCCAACATCATGGGAGCGTACCATCATTCCCAGGAGACGATGGCAACGGTACTGGCCAAGTTTCAGGGACCCAGCGGCTGCAGGAGGAACAGTATTTGGGGATCAGGGAGGAACTCAAGTCCATCAACACCACCCTGGTCACCATTGTAGGGGTGCTGAAGGACCTTGTGAACACCAGGAGGGACACTGTGGCACAACAAGGAGCCCCTGACACTAGCCTCGATGATGAACTGCCCACCACCTCCGCCGGCGCTAGTGGACAGGAGGCACCGCCACAGGACCACGACACCAGCACCCCACCCCCTGCAGATGGAGAACCACCCTGCAAACGGTCCCTGAGATCCAGGACAAAGACAGAGAACAATGCCAAAACCCCGCCAAGAAATGAGACCACCCTGAATGTCATCCTTCTGTCCCACTTCGTCACCTTGTCCATCCTTAAACTGCCCTAGTTCCACTTCCTATGCCCCTTTGGACACTGCACCTGTGAGACAAATAACTGGACTCTGCCATGGACATTCCTCCACCATCACCCCTGACCATTTTACAACCCCCTCCACTAATTTGCACTTAAATAAACACCCTTGAATCACAAAACAATCTGGAATCAGTCTGTGCTTTCACAAATGTGTATTTGCTATAACTAAGGAAAATAGCAATGTCCATTGTATTGTCAACATATCTATGTCACACAGCTCTAGTCCATGAGGTAACATAGCAGAGGTCACACAGTGGGACCCACATCTGTGAAATGGAAAGGCAAAGTGACAGGTCAGGGTCCATACACTGGGTGAAAGTGACAGACATATGATAGGTCTAACAATTGTATGAGATGTAGGAGGCAGTGATGTCTTCTTGCCAGTGTCTCACTGGAAGTATTTCTGGATAACGTTGTTTCTGTTGTCAATATCCTCTTCTTCTGCCTCCTCTTCTTCACTGTCCACAGGCTCCTCACCTGCCCCAGCGGATGTGCCCTATGGACGAGAACAGCGAGCACAGAGTCAGCCAACACTGAGATAGTAAAAAAAGAATTTATTGCACACATTTGTCAATCCGCTATGTGCCTGTCACTGTGTGCATGCAAGGCCTAGATATGTGTGACGCATTAAAAAATAATGCCATGTTGCCACCTGAAATGGCGGCTGCCTGACCTGTAATGGGGGGATATGAGGTAACTGCGCTGGCGTTGTACACCGTTACGGTAGGCAGTCGAAGACCGTGGCGCAATCCTACATTGGTTAACATTGGGCCCTATGGGTCCAAGGAGCCAATGACGATGTATGCCGGCGGTGACGGAACGCACCGCCACGGACGTGACCGCCATTTTCTCTCTGTTCACTCACTTGATACCTGACCTTTGACAGGAGAGGACCTACACTGCAAGTGCTGCTGTGACCTGTGTCTGGAAGCGACGATGGGTCATGTGTCTGGGGAAAGGGCCCCTGCCTTCACTTTGGAGGAGTTGGAGAAGTTAGTGCATGGGGTCCTCCCCCAGAACACGCTACTCTACGGTCCTCCAGACAAACAGGTGAGTACACTGTGAGCATGCTGTATGGGCAATGCCTGTTTGGAGTGGTGTGGATGGAAGATACAGGGGGGGGCTGAGGCCTGCTTGAGCGGACAGCGAGTGTATGTGCGTCAGGGCAAGGGTGAGAATGTGGGCCAATGACTGTGACGGTCCGGACGGTTAAAGATCATCCTTTTCCCCTGTACTATTCCTCTAGGTCAGCACCCACCAGAAGAAGGATATTTGGTGTGCCATCGCCAAGGACGTCCGGACCCTGGGGATCCACCACAGACGGAGCACCCACTGCCAGAAAAGATGGGAGGACATTTGCCACTGGAGCAAGAAGACGGCGGAGGCCCAGCTGGGGGTGGCCTCCCAACGTGGGAGGGGTGCCCATCGCACAATGACCCCCCTGATGTTCCGGATCCTGGCGGTGCCGTATCTGGAGTTGGATGGGCGCTTGAGGGCATCACAGCAGCCACAAGGGGGTGAGTACAGTCGCATCCATCTGACTCTGCGCGCACTAGGAGGTGTCTTGGAGGGGGAGGTGGGCAGTGGGTTACCCTAGGCCAGGGCGAGCTTTGTAGGCAAGGACCATTTGTGAGGCAGGCTATGTGGCACCCCAACCCCACCAGTGGGCTCCTGTGACTTCCATGTGTGCAGCAATCGGGCACAGGCCTTGTACCCCATGTCCCTGTGATTAATTAGGGAACTCTAAGTGCATGGTGTTGTGCAGAGGGCTGCTATGTCTGTAGTGTCCGCCAACGGTAGCGGTATTGCATGCACTGAACATGTCTTTCTTCTTTCTCCCCCGTCCCTTTTTGTGGTCTCCCTGTTCTTGTGTGCATTAGCATCATCAGGCGGAGGAGCAGTGCCACCGGAGCAGGAGGGAGCTGCAACCCACATGGCCCTGGAGGGCGAGACAACGGAGTCGGAAGTCACCAGTGGGACGGAGGGCGAGGGGAGCTCCATGGCAGGGACAGGAGCAGAGACCAGCGACACCGACTCCTCCTCTGATGGGAGCTCCCTTACGGTGGTGGGCCCCTCTGTGCCCACCGCATCTACAGGTACAGCCACCACCACCCCTACCAGCACCGCCCTCCCAGCAGCCTCTCAGCGTGTGTCCTATGGCCGCTCACCCAGGAGGGTGGGCATCTCCTTTGCCCCAGGCACCTCAGACCCTGCCCCACTCAGCCCTGCTGCCCTTAGTGAGGAGGCTATTGACCTCCTGAGATCCCTCACTGTTGGGCAGTCTACCATTCTGAATGCCATCCAGGGTGTAGAGAGGCATTTGCAACAAACAAATGCATACCTGGAGGTCATTCATTCTGGCCAGGCAGCCCAACAGCGAGCATTTCAGGCTCTGGCCTCAGCACTGATGGCAGCCATTGTCCCTGTGTCCAGCCTCCCCCCTCCAACTTCCTCCACCCAGACCCAATCCCCTGTACCTCAGCCTATCCCAGGCACACCATCAGACCAGCATGCACACACCTCAACACACAAGGGTAGCTCAGGCAAACATAAGCACCACACATCCCACAGGCGCTCACACAAGCACCATACCCATGCAGACACACCAACATCCACTGCCTCCAATATGTTCCCCTCCTCCACGTCTCCCTCCTCCCTCCCTGTCTCGTCTCCACTCACACCTGCATGCACTACATCTTCAGCCACTACCTCCATCACCAGCATGCCCATCACCACACACCGCTCACGTGCACTCACCACCCCCACTACCATTCACACATCCCCTGTGTCCTCTCCCACTGTGTCTGTGAGCCCTCCTCCCAAAGTACACAAACGCAGTCACACACCCATCCAACAGCCATCCACCTCACAACAGCCTCCAGCCCATGCACCTTCACCCAAAGTCAGCGAGTGTACACCTCCTACATCCACTACCTCTTCCTCCACTCCCAAACCCCCTCCATTTACCCGTCCCTGTGTGTCTAAAAAGCTTTTCCTATCAAATGTTGACCTCTTCCCTACACCTCTCCCCACCGTCCGTCCCCTAGGGACCACCTTTCCAGGTCCCAACCCAGCACCTCAGCCACCACATCACCGGGCACAGTGGTGCCAGCAATAGCGGGATTTTGGAGTGTGCCAAGCCACAGGGCTGCCAGTGTCCCAAGGAGCGAGGGCAAGGACATTCCCCCACCTCCAAAACAGAAGAAGTTGCCCACATCCCGGAGGGAGAAGGCGAAAACACCTGCCACGAAGGGCTCAGGCAAAACGAAAGTGGAAAGTGGGAAGACAGCTGCGCCACCATCCAAGGTGGGGAAGGGCCAAAAAATCAAAGGCAGGTCCACGTACACGCCAACCTGTACGGCGGACAAGACCGCCACCGGCACCGCCACCTGCACCGCCGCCACAGACACCGCCGCCAGCACCGCAGACATTGAGCCCTTCACCAGCACCGCAGTCAGTGAGCCTGCCACCAGCACCACCGCTACTGACACCACCGCCTGCACCGCAGTCAGTGAGGCTGCACAAAGACCGCCGCCAGCACCGTTTCCACAGAGCCTGCCGCCAGCACCGATGCCACAGAGCCTGCCGCCTGCACCGATGCCACAGAGCCCGCCGCCAGCACTGATGCCACAGAGTCAGTCTGACACCGCCGCCAGCACCGCCAGCGGCCCCGCGACATCCTGAGCCAGTGGCACCTCCGCAGACATGGCTGCCATCCCCAGTGGTCAGTCGTACGAGGCTGGTGGTCAGTTCCAGGAGCCTGGCCAGCTTGCATGTTGCACCACCGTCAGCGGAGTGTCACATCCACTACCTCAGTCCTTGGCAGGATGAAGCACTCTGGGCACATAGCCCCCTCCAGAGCCAGTGGAGTATCACATCCACTACCTCAGTACTTGGCAGGATGAAGCACTCTGGGCACAAACCCCCCTCCAGAACCAGTGGAGTATAACATCCACTACCTCAGTCCTTGGCAGGATGAAGCACTCTGGGCACAAAGCCCCCTCCAGAACCAGTGGAGAAAGGCATCCACTTGAGAGACTGTGGCTTTGCACTCCCCAGGATAAAGCAGTGGGCAACCCACCCACTGAAAAGACTTCAGAGACTGTGGCTTTGCACACCCCAGGATAAAGCAGTGGGCAACCCACCCACTGAAAAGGCCTGAGAGACCGTGGCTTTGCACTCCCCAGGATAAAGCAGTGGGCAACCCACCCACTGAAAAGACTTGAGAGACTGTGGCTTTGCACTCTCCAGGATAAAGCAGTGGGCAACCCACCCACTGGTGAGCCTTGAGAGACTGTGGCTTTGCACTCCCCAGGATAAAGCAGTGGGCAAACCACCTACTGGAGAGACTTGAGAGATTGTGGCTTTCCATTCCCCAGGATAAAACAGTGGTCAACCCACCCACTGAAAAGACTTGAGAGACTGTGGCTTTGCACTCCCCAGGATACAGCAGTGGGCAACCCACCCACTGAAAAGACTTGAGAGACTGTGGCTTTGCACTCCCCAGGATAAAGCAGTGGGCAACCCACCCACTGGTGAGACTTGAGAGACTGTGGCTTTGCACTCCCCAGGATAAAGCAGTGGGCAAACCACCCACTGGAGAGACTTGAGAGACTGTGGCTTTGCACTCCCCAGGATAAAGCAGTGGGCAACCCACCCACTGAAAAGACTTGAGAGACTGTGGCTTTGCACTCCCCAGGATACATCAATGGGCATGGAGCCCCCTCATGGAGCTGGCGTCGGGCACTCATCAGGCTGAGGTGCCCCCCCTTCCCTTCCCCCTGAGGTGCCTGTTTTATTTCGATCTGATGCCCCAGCAGTGGTCTCTCTGTTTGCAGTCTGGTATCGAGTGTGGGCCTCGCCCATGCATTTTGGGTCCAGTAGTCCACGGACTTTGAATGGTGCACTATCCGGACTTGTATAGTTGGTGTACATAATTGTTTATACTGTATTTAAAGTTTTGACTAATGGACTTTTATTGATTGCAATCGTTACAATCACTTCCTTTTGTCATTGTGATCTTCCAGGGGGGATTGGGGGGCGTAAATCTATTGTTACAGCATGTATTGGTGTGTGTGTTGTTGTGGGTGAGTGTGGGGGTGGGGGTGTTGCATGTTGCGTGTGTGTGTCACTCTCTTTTCCCTCCCTCCTCCCCTGTGTTGTAGGTGCAGTACTCACCGTGGTCGTCGCTGCCGTCGTTTGTGCTCCTGGTAGAGGAGCAGGAAAACTATTGCAGGGAGGATTTGGAGTTCTGGCTCCATGGCGTCCTGGTTCCTCGTGCGTTGTGTAGAGGTGAGTGTTTCCCCTTCCAAGTCCTGTTTCCAATGTTTTTCTGTTCGCGTTGAATCGGCCCCGGAAAACGTGGCGGATTGGCCTCTCATAATAATGTGGGCGGTACATCGTCTTCCGCCTGTCTGTTGGCGGTGACCGCTATGCTGTTTGTTTGTACCGCCATTGCGGTCGAAGTGTTAAAGTGGCTGTCTATGCTGGCGGTTTCCGCCATGGTCGTGATTCAATTTTTTTTACCGCCGGCCTGTTGGCGGTCCTACCGCCGCTTTAACACCGACCGCCAGGGTTGTAAGGAGGGCCTCAGTGTCCTTTAGTTGCAATTTTGCTGTTAGTTTCTGACACATAACCTGTATGGCAGACTGGAAGCCAGACCCTACTCCTGACCTCTTGTGAACCTCCCAGAGTTAGGACCAGGTGACTCGTTCTAAGGCCTTTTCCCCATCAAGCAGGATCATTGCCATACAAGATTGTCTCAATCTCTTGAAATCAAATAACATTACTACATATCTTACATTGTCTGTCGTGTTCCGACCTGGGAAAAACCCACGCTGCCAAGGAGAGACCAATTTGGCAATAACCCTGTTTAAATGAGATGCTAACACCTTTGAGGGAATCTTGGTGTCCCTGTTGGTTAGTGTGATCAGTCTATAAGATCCAGGATTCAACAGTGATTTCCCCTTTTTCAAGAAGACCACAATATTGGTAGTGTCCCATGATTCAGGAGCCAAATACTCCTTTTGAGCCTTCTGAAAGGTGCAAACCATATTACCTGAATGCACCAAGAAGAAAGCACAATACATTTCTAAGGAGATCTTATCTGGCCCGCAGTCATCCCAGGAGCCAGAGAGTCCAATGCCTCTTTTAGTTCTACTACAGTAAGCAAAGAGTCAAGTTCTAGCCTGTCTTCATCATGTAAGGTTACCACAACCACCTACTTCAGTATTGTTTAATGCATATGGTGGGGAGGGAGCTCTTCTGGGTATAGAGTTTTGTAAAAATCTGCAAATACTCTAGTAATGCTTTGTGGGCAGGTTTTTGAGATTTTTTCCAATAGCCCCCTGCATCCTTCTTGTACCTTTCAGTGCTCCCCAATCATTAGCACAAGCCTTTTCCCTGTGAGTCATAATACCCTGCTATATTGCCTCCCAGGTGGGCGAATCCATCTCATTGACTGACACCTGAGTATTCCCTTTTTAAAATCTGGTAGTTTTGAAACAAGGTGCTGGGATACTGAGTAATGCCATTTCAGTTCACTTCGGCTGCTGCCTGGAAAGTTTCGGGGTGATCCGCCAATCGGGGACTGAGAAAAAGGGGGGTCCAAAAACTTATTTTCCCCAATCATTTTCCTATAGGGATTTTGAACAGCAATAGAGCCAAAACTACTGGACAGAATTACACCAGATTTGGCAGAAAGGTGGCTCTTGGTCCAGAAAGAGCCTTTTTTGTTATTTAGTTTACATCTGTTCAGTAGTTTTTGAGAAATTTAAGGAAATACCCATTTGTATAAAAAGGGACGCAAAGGATTCGGGACGCCTCCGGATCTTGTGCTGAGATCTGATTCGCTACCAACACTTCAACAAGGAAGTGTTGGCAGTTATGTGATAAACAGAATACAAGATACTAAAGGGGCTAGGGTACAAACACCCTGACCCCTTAGCTTTGGTGTTGGAGTCCCAAATTGACCCCACCAGGGCTAAAAAGCCTTTTGTTTAAATTTTCACTGTGATTCACGGATAAGGTGAAAATCCCCCCCAAAAATGTGCTTCATCTTTTTAAAGCCCCTGGGTGGGCCAAGTCCCGGGAGCAATGTTTATTTGTAATGAGGAGCCAGTTTAATAAAGATCATCCACCATGGAGAATAAAAGAAATTGTATATAAGTGAAATGAATATAATACTATGAGCAATCACTGTAAGGCGAACAGCCATGAGAAACCTCATGTTGCTATGAAAATGCTTTTCTTTTCTTCATTTCAATGTATTGCTTTGAATTGAATCACTCTCGGTCCCAGAATGCCTCATAATGGCCAGCGTGGGTAAATGTATATATAGTGAAAGCAACGATGGACTCACATACTGTGAGCAAGACTTGTTGAAACACATTGGTTTGTGCGAGCGTGTGTTGTCCTTTGTAATAAAATTGCAGTAACAAGAAAAAAGGTTTGTGGCAGTGTGTGTTGTCCTTTGTAATAAAATTACAGTAACATGATCTCCCTGGAGTGTGGTGTTTTGATTGGATAAGGAAGTATTAGGGAGGCATGGTCCGGCACAGACTCCAGCACCTTTGATTTGCGCACCGCAAGTTGGAGTGTAGTGTGGTTAGTTTTACGTATTCATTGCGCTTTAGCTTCAGGCTTTAGGCCTTTGTGCACTCTGCCCTGAATATATTTTATTCATTTGCTGACAGCTTACAGCCTCTGTGCACTTTGCTCTACATGCTTTTTATTAGGCTTCGTACTGTTATGTTTCAAATAGCCAGTTCTACGGTGTTGTTTTTTTATTCATATCACACTGTTTTGCCTACTTCAGCACTGGAGTTCTCCATAACATATTTACTCTGTGCTTCAGTCAAGGATACAGTCAGGTACATTGCCGATAGACGTGGTAAGAGTTTAGACTTGGCATTCCTGCGTAGGGACATTTTGTGATCACGATGACATGTTAGTTATAAAATCACTTCCTTGTCCCAATACACGCGAGGGAGATTCCGACCAGGGAACCACAACTAGACGCTGACTGCCTTGTTGCAGATGCTGAACCAAGATCACAGGACTTGCTCAGGTATGAGGGCTGATGTCTCCACAGTGATTCTAATAGGCAAGCTAGAAGCTTAACATGCTGTGCTCTAAATAGAACAAGCAGAGGGAGAGTAGAAACTGTTAGACAATATGATAGCTTTGTTCTTATGTTTTACTCTCCTGGTGACTATTTCAATCCTACTGTGTTGTATTGTTCTGGTTATTGCGGCTCACGCCTTAATATCTAAAATACAGTTGTTTTATTAAAAACATTATATAAAACTTATACTGTCTTTGTCATTTGTATATGAGATCATATTGGCAATAAGAGAGTTGGTTTGGATCTGAGTAACCACGACTTCCCTGAGAAGTTCCAAAGATGTCATGCGCTCGGCTGCCAAATCATTTCTTCCACATGGGAGAAATGAGGCACTGCTAGTTAGCCGGAGCAAAAAACGGATTTAGGGTGACAGAGTTCTTTACACGTGGGTCAGACTCAGTCCCCCACACCGTTATAGATCCTGCTACCTAGAAATCCAGTAGTCTCATTTAGAATAATGAGAGCCCACGCGACATGGTGCCGCCAACGTTTGGTCTGGCTCTAATGTTTAGGTCCGACTGACTCTCTTGGTCTCATATATATTTTGACTCCTCGGTTCCGTATACGGAGACGTCTGTGGGGCTGAGGGTTTCCGCCGCCACGGGATAGGTGCTTCCTATTGCTTAGTGGTTGGTTGTTCAAGCTTGAACTTTGAAAGGAAAAACCCCGATATTGGTGTGCCTTCTCTGACCTGAAGCTATTTTTTATAAAAATGGCGAATCCTAATGTAGTGAATATAGCAATTAATATGCGTCACCCGCTCACGGGACATCTATTGACACATGGACTGACTGTCCAGGGGGGTCCAGTCACTTTTGTGGTGGACGCCCATGCAGCCTATAGAACTGAACTTTTTTATTCTTGGGTCGGTTTTCCAGCAGTGGATGGGGGAACAAATACTTTTCACGAATACACTGTTGCGAATGTCCCTGGACAATACAGGGCTTACGCTTATTTAGAAATACCTCTATCTTATCAAGAACACCATAATTGGCTTGATGGCGCCCTCCCACACACAGTAGCACAAGTTAGGTTAGGTCCGCTGAGTAATGATGGTCCTACCTGGCCTTTATTGGCTACATATACACCACATCCTGTGGTTGCTCAATTGGCAGTGGTTGAAGTTCGTCGTTTATATACAGAATTAACGGCTACATATAGACGATTAGTTCAGTTTGTAATGCAGACACTAAATACGAATGCAGCGCGTGCTGCTCCAGCGCACCCACAGGCAGTGGTTCCGGGTATTAATCCGGCCACTGTACACTCTGTTATGGGTAAGGTACCGGCTAAACGAGAGGAGACTCCATTTTGGCTGGCGCAAAAAATTAATACGCTGGAAGCAGTATTTCCCCATACGGGACCTCAGGATAAACATAGGATTTTGACGATGTGTTTGCCGTATGGGATGGTTCCTCCGGTGGACCTTTGTAATACCTGGGGCACGGTGTTTGCCACGCTCTACACTACGGCACACCGACATTAGCTAATTTACCGGACGTGCTTAAACAGATTCAGGATGAATATGGAGCTGCCCCTGCCTTAGATTTGGGCATGCAGTTGCTGGGCAATTTTGCCACAGTTTCTTCTATTATTTTGAGTAATCTCAAAGGAGAGGCAGTAGCACTAGCAGTGCGAATGCGTCTTCGGGATGTTCCGCTGCTTAATCAGGAGCGGGAGCTCCCGAGAATAATAGCGGAAACGTATTCTAGTATTGGTCGTGATAGCCTAGGGGCTAGACCACAAAAACCCCAGTTACAGGGTAAAAATAATAAAGATAATGCTAAACAGCAACAACCTGAGGGTTCGAAAAAGCACTGGGAAAAGAAACAGCAAACACCTAAGAAAGATGGTGGGCAGTCTCCGCAACCGGAGACCCCACAAAATAAGTATAATCTCAGGAATAGGGATACTTTGAAGACGCCTGATAGATATCAATATACTGATACACGCCAATCTCGTTCCTTTCAGGACTCCTCGGAAAAGAGAAGTGAGAGAGGTGGGCGGTCAGAGCAGAGGACGGAGTACGTGAAACCGAGACAGGATTCACAACGCTCAGTGGAGGTTTCTATTAAACAAGAAGAGAAACCGCTGCAACAAAAACAGCAATTTAAAAAGAAGAAAGTGGCAGCTGTCTCAGTGAGACATGCCGCTCAAGAAGAGAGTTCTCTTGACGAACAAGACATTGGCGTTAGCACTGTTAGACAGCGCGGCAGAGGTCACAATAGTTCGCCGGAGTCTTCTAGAGCATCTGGAGGTGAAAGCAACTGATGACTTCATACAAGTCGAGACGGCGGATATGCGAGTCTCTGATCCTGATAGAGTATATGAAGTGACTCTGCAATTGGAAGGGGACATTGACCGTATTATAAACGCCATTTTTTGGGACCATGTGGTGAAATCATATGATGTTCTGCTGGCCGAACAAGATTGGCCACCTGACTTTGTTCGCGACTGTCCGGTTGGGGAGGAGGTTATTGCTCCTTCCTTCTCACCACTTGTTCCGAGAGAACTAGCGGAGTCCTATAGTAAATCATGGGCTCTAGCACAGGCTCCCGCCTTGTATAGAAATAACGTGGGGTGGGACAGACAATCACCTTATCATGTAATTCCGATAAAGGGCGAACCTCAGCCACAACCGCAGTATCCTATCAAATTTGAAGCTAGGGCATTGGTTAGGAAAATTCTTACACAATTGGAGTACCAGGGTGTCATTGAGCCCTGCGTCTCGCCGATGAATAATGCCTTGTTTCCGGTTGCTAAACCGGACCATTCATATAGGATAGTGGTGGATTACCGACATTTGAATAGTCATACATGCACATATGCAATACAGAATTCACGCAGCGCTTATGAATAATATAGTGCGTAAAAAATACAAGACAACATTAGATATCTCGAATGGATTTTTCTGCCAGAATATAGCGCCCGAGAGTCGGGACTATACCTGTTTCAGTGCGTTTGGCTCTCAGAAAAAATTTGTCGTTTGCCTCAGGGGTATAAGAATAGCCCAGGACTGTTTTCGGCTCGTGTGACTGAAATGCTGCATGAGTTCGACCCTGAAGCATTATCATATGTTGATGACATATATCTGACAGATGATGAGATTCTGCAACATCTAAGGCGTGTATCGCGCATTGTTGTGGGGTTTGCTGATATTGGCTATAAGTTTAATTTTAAGAAATCAAAGATTGCCTTCCTCAGCGTCATTTTCCTGGGATATGAGTTGTCGAGTGAGGGCAAGAGCCTAGCGCCACATTTTTTGGAGAAATGTGCTTTGTTGCAGCCTCCTAATACGGTTCGGAAGCTCCAGTCATTGTTGGGGTTTCTGAATTTTGGCAGAACTTACATTCCTGAATATGCGACGCTTATAAAACCCTTATACGAGTTGATTCGCCCGAATTTTTCGAGTAGATTTTGGACGATTGAACATACACACATACTGCGAGAGTTACAGAGTGATCTCTTAGCTGTTAAACACTTACATACACGGGACAATAAGACACATTTAGTAATCAGGGTGATACCTGGGGCTGTTGGGTTTACTTATGTCACCTTTAATGAAGGGGAGACAGTCCCGATTGCATACAAGTCTCACTTGTATTCAGCTGCAGAGCAACGTTTTGCACAAACTGAGAAAATTCTCACTGCAGTACAGATGGCTGTTATTAAAGAAAGACCGCTGGCCCAGGGTCAACGCATCGTTGTCGTTTCCCCGATTCCGGCCTTAGAGGCAGTTACAAAAGCGAGGGTTCCAAATTCGAAAGCTTTACACCCGCAATGGATACAATGGGCTACGTCTTTGACAGCTACTGATGTAGATTATGTATTTGACCCTAAACTGCAGACTCAAGAATTTCTTCAATATGAGATGGAATACCCTGTTCCTGCTGGTACGTTGCCTATTGACCAATATCAAGTGGTCATGTATACCGATGGCTCTGCGCAACCAGCGGTTGGGACTAAACAACAGTATTCTGCTGCATGTGCGGTGGTGAGCGGCACTATGGAGGGGGAAGTGTTCTGCCCGCGACATACTTATACTAAAACCTTGGGAGATTGCACGGCACAGCTGGCTGAGCTCAAAGCTCTATTGTTAGCATTGGAGCACGCGGATCTAGCGACTTTAACCTTGCTGGTCTGTGACTCCTACTACTGTGTTCAGTCTTTCAATGAATATCTACACTATTGGAAGATGAATGGGTTCAGAGATTCTAAAGGCAACACCATTAAACATAAAATGTTGTGGGGTAAGGTTGCGGATCTGAAGGAAACGCTTCCTAACGTCCATGTTGTGCATACACTTGGACACCAGCGCGTTGGAATACACGTTGCTGGGAATACTTTGGCTGATGAAGCCGCGAAATCGGCAGTGGCTGTCGCCACTGTGGCCGCAGTGACTCGTTCGAGTTCCAAACCAGACACAGAAATTTCGGCTGCCATAAAGGCTACGGCTGCTGGCACGCCCTTTCCTAAAGGATTTCCTTCAAAATATAGTTACTGCTTGAATGGTGCGCTGAATGCTACTGTTACAATTCCAGGCATTGGTGTACGTGAAATTCCCAATAAAATTGAGAGACCTCGATTGATTTCTGCAGCACATGAGGGGGTGGCTTCTGCACATGCTGGGGTGGCTGCCACGATTTCACTTTTACAGGCTCGTTACTGGTGGCCTGGTCTCTATAAAGAGACAAAGCAATATGTCCTTTGTTGTGACGTTTGTCAACAAATTAAAGCATCGTCGGCTAGACGCCCGCAGCAGACGCCCCTTCTGATTTCAAATAAACCATTACAGTGTGTGTACTTCCATCATTGTGGTCCGCTGACACCAGATAGTGCATACAAATATATATTGGTTGCTGTAGATTCGTGCTCCAGATTTGTGTGGGTCTGGCCACAACGCTCGGCTGACGCTCGAACTGTTATTAAAGATTTGCGCATCTTTGTCGATACATTTGCAGTTGCGGCTTTTCATTCGGACCAGGGCCCTGCTTTTGCCTCTAAGGCATTCAGGGACACCATGGCTTCGTTGGGGGTCCAACTCCAATTCTTGTCTCCATTTCATCCCGAGGGAAATTCTGTTGTGGAGTGTTTAAATCGTGATTTAAAGCAGTCCTTAACGGCCAGAGTTATAGGTACGGGTCGTGGTTGGCTAGCCCACCTATATGGAGTACAGAGAGCACTTAATAACTTTCCTAGAAGGTCACTGGGGGGTCGTACTTCATATGAGTGCCTGTTTGGAACACGAATGTATGTTCCTGATCTAGATGGTCCTGGTGTGGAGGCGGCAGATACGCCCTTTGACATAAATGATTGTGTCACTGTTTTGCAGGATTTACAATAATTCCGTGAAGATAACTCTTCTGCCAGTGCTGCCTCCTCAGGAATTAAGGATGAGCCAGTAACACCTACTGGTTGGATACCCAGGATTGGGGATCTAGTGCGTGAAAAGGTCGCAGTTAAAAAAGAATTTGGTCCTTCTTATCGAGAACCTGTCCCTGTGTTAGGGGTGAGCGGCACGAGAACTGTGATTTTACCGCCGCTGCGAGGGGCCAAAGGAAATCGCTTTGTTTCCATTGATAATGTCAAGTTACAACATGTGGCCGATTCTGCACAGCAGACCAAGAGGGACACCCAGTAGTTCCGGAATCCCTCTCACTACTGGGGAAGAAGTCCCGCTGCAGGTGATTTTCACCGACACTGTTTCCTCTCCGAGCTTGGGGAGGGTGGATAATGATCTTGCGATTGTTCCACCGACGGCGATTGATATGGAATCTTGTGATCAAATTGCTGTACGTTCTACTGACGTTTCTGAACATGTGGTTTATAGCGTGCCACGGCGAGAGCCTCCATCTGCTTCTTCGTTCACAGTTGCACCTTTTGCTAGAACTGCTTCTGGCTGCTTCAACGACGCTGATAATGATGGGTCCGGCTCCTCGTCCTCGATGTCTTCTGTCCACGGTCCACGACGGCTGCTGGGATGGCTTAAACGAACATATTTTGTTTTTCCTTGGAACTATTTTTGGCTGTTTTTGGCCGTGATGACTATTTTATTATGGTTGGGATTTGTGGTTACTTTTTTTCTGATAATACATGGTCATTTTCTTCCTGATCGATCTGACATTGAGCACGTAGAGACTGTGTTAAAACCGCATTTTTCGTCTCATATGGTTCGAAGAGACTTGTCCACAGTGAACATTTCTGCTATACCAGTTCCGGATGGAATTGTGTGGGATAAAGTAATGTTTGATATATATGGTCCCACTGAATTGATTCAAATACCGTATGTCCTCAAATTATCAATGAATGATATTGTTATACCTGGCATTGTTTCTGATGATTGGGATGTGAAGACAGTAGATTCTATGCTAACGGATTTGCAATACTATACTGTCTATGACGATGAAGATGCTTACCAGTTTAGAGATAATCATGGTGACATGTTTTGTTATAACTATTATGGACACCACTTTATTCATAAAGCTAGTAGCCCTAAGCCCATGTTTAATTATGTGCAATGGGAACATTGCTCGACTCCTCCACAAGGTAGTTCGAAAACGTATTATGATAAATTTGCATATTTTTCTGGGCATGATCAACGTAATGCTAAGTCCTACTATTTTAAAGTTGCACCGTATTCTAATAAGCAAATGTTATTGACCGATACTAAATTACTGTATTCCAATTTGTTTGTATCTAAACTTTCGGTCGAGGGATATGAATACTGGTTTAAAACTGTTGACTTAAAAAGTGTTTGGGGTTCGAAAAATTGGCATATGCGGGGCAGGGATACGTTATTTAGAGCATGTATTATCCCGGTCCAAATGATTTTCCTCAATGACACAGTACAACAGACTAGCTGTTTGGGCTTAGCGACAATTAAGGAGTTGACTTTGCCTAGTATACCTGTCCCTTCTAAATTAACGAATTGGCAGCACTATGTAAATGCTACTTTTAGTGACTTGACACATTGGGTCCAAAATGGTACACTTAACACTTCATCGTTACATCCAGGCGGGTGGTTATTATGGCCTGTAGACACTAATGTGTGTCATCAACGTTTTGTCACCTCTTCAGGGGGGTTCAGGACTAGTAGGGCAGACCCTCGTTACGTATCACCAGAACATGCTGATATTATAACTACATACAGTGTGGGGAAGCTTTGTCAGCAATGGTTGAAGTCATCCACGCTGGATGCAGTTAAGTCACATCTCAAGTTACTGTCTAATGATACTGATTTACAAGATTTTTTGTCAGGTCCCAAAGTACCACGGAAGAAAAGGTTCTTATACGAGGTTTATAATGAGATTTGGAAGCTTTCACAACAAGAGGCTGCAGCCCGGTTGAGGCAGATTGATCAGGAAAATCTGATGCAGACTTTGTCTGTTGTTGATAATGGCATGCATACCCTTTCTGACCGTGTTTACACGATTGACAGCATTGTTTCCTCTGCCATTGACATTATTAAATTGGACATGTCTTCTTTATATCATGGGCAGAGTCAGACGCGGTCCATCATGCAGCTGGGTTGGACTCTTCAGACCTTGAAGGCGGGTCGCGTTCCATGGCAGCACGTTCGTGCCAGAGAGATCTTTATCTCTTTTAATTTGACTCGTCAACAACAACTGATGGCTAAAAAGGAAGCGACATATGTTATGTTAAATATTGAGAAATTAGAGAAACTGCCTTTCACGGTAGCTGAGATTCCGTCAGCTGAATGATTGATTCATGGGGTTATTAATTTGCCTATCTCTACTTTGCAATTTACTTCGTGTTTGAAGCACATTCCGGTGGGTAGATATGAACTATTGGGAGACAGTTACATACACGAGGTGTGGGACTTTCCCTTTCAGTACAGATGTGTTAATGGTTTGAAGGAGGTTTTTCTTAGCGGCAGCGAATGCGAAGCTTCTGTCAGCCATTCAATGGTTTGTAAACAGCTGTCCTTGCACGGGGCGTGTAACGCTTCGATTGCCAACTTAGCTTGTTATCTGAAGGGAGTTCCAGTCCCGGTTATTAAAAACACTTTCCAGGTGCTTTCTAACGGCAGTTACATTGTTCTTAACAGCGAACGTCTTGGACGTTATGGGGTGATTCATCAAGTGGAGTCCGAGTAAAAGGGGAGGTCCAAAAACATGTGTTCTCCAAGCAATTTCCCATGGGGATTTTGAACATGACTCAGCCCGAAATGTTGGACGGAATTGCACCAAATTGGGCAGAAACCTAACTTTTGATCCCAAAAGCATGCTTTTGGTGAATTGGTGTAAATCCGTTCAGTAGTTTTAGAGATGTTAAAGGAAAAAGAAATATAAATACATAAGGACGCGGAGGCTCCGCAGATCCTGGAGATGTCATGCTGAGATCTGATTGGCTGCTAACACTTAAACGAGGAAGTGTTGTGAGCCATTTTGGGACTCGGCTTCAGCCAGCAACAAGCACTGTGATTGGGTGCTTCAAGGGATAGACAGCAGGGCCTGGCTGTAGCCCACCGCCGAAGTCCATACATGGCGCAGGGTGCTCATAGGTGGTTGGCCGCAGGGCCTGACTGCAGGGCAGGCTCTGCGGCAAACCCTCTGCCACGGACAGCTGAATGCTGTGCTTGGTGTGGGGTTGGGGGATCACAGGGGTATGCTGCAGGGCCTGGTGTGCCAAGCAGGGATTGGACTAAAGTAAAGTAATTTAAATTACTTAACGTTAAAAAAATCATAGAAATTCACTGAAAAAAAACAACATTTACAGGAACATTATAGTTAAGCTCACATTTCAAACGTACAAAACCATTGAAATTCAGCAGTTATAGTTACAGTTATTTCAAGTAGCTATAAATTGTGCCCCAAGGTAATCCGTGCTCTTGCCATGCATTGCTAATTACCCCATACATACATGACATCATTTATAACATCATTGATAATATCAATGTAACATTTGCAGTAAAAATATTGATGAGATAACTGCATGGCAGGGGTATGAGTTATAGTTACCTTAGTCATTAGTTATAGTTACTTGAAATAACTCTACCTATAACTGTATGTATATAGATAGATAGATAGATAGATAGATAGATAGATAGATAGATAGATAGATAGATAGATAGATAGATAGATAGATAGATGTCTTTGCAGCAATGATTGTGGCATGTTTCCACTTGTACAAAAAGGACATTTTGTTTATGAGCATGGTTCCATATTCAGGCAAGAGGTTTTAGTGTGTGCCACTCACATATATAAATGTATTCTTTGCGTCAGACAGTATTTGCAGTTGCATTCACTTTCTTAGTTCCAAATGGGGTGGGCATGTGAATACGCTAGGGTTTAGCTATAAAGTACCTTGCTTAGTGCATTCTCTCAACACAGGGCAGCAAGACAACTTACTGTGCTGCATCAGAGTGAGAGGGCAGGAATGTGACATATTTATTTATCAAGATACATCACCGCTGATGCACTGAGTGCTGCCTAGGGCCAATGCTGGTAGACATGTGCCATTGTTCAAGGGTGCCACATTACAGGGCACGGCACCCTGGACTATTTTGTGCAAGAAGGGACACCTTCCTTCACAAAAAACAATCCTTAGAGGCAAGGGCAACACAAATCCTTGACAGAGCGTAGATACTGCATGGTGCCAGCCTGAAAAGGAGGTTGTAGAAATTTGAACATAGGAGTAAAGTGGACACCAAGTGAATGGTGCTGCTAGTATTGTGCTCCAGTGTGAGCTAGCCTGGTGCTCGTTTGGGCTGATTTAAGGAATGTCAATTCATGTTATTCACTCTTACAATAGTAGTATATCAGGGGCGTTAGAGTTCTTCTCTGTGGCTTTATGTAGCTTATAGTCCCAATATCCTTGATGTGCACTACACAAAGGGAGACTGATTTGACCCATCAAAAGGGGGAGAAGCAAAGCAAATATCATTTGTTGGAATGAATGAATAGTTCAAAATGTAATTTTAGGTTAGAATTAGGAAACTAGAAAAAAAGTACAATGCGCCACCTGTCAAAATGCTTTTTGTAGACAGTACTACCAATCATTGTTTTTCAACTTCTTCCTTTCATAAGCACCTAGCTGCAAGAGAGCACCTGGGCCTGCCACCACCACTAACGCCGCTGCCAGTGGGATGATCACTTCCAGTGCCATGGCTGTGGCAAATTGTTCTTCCTACTCCAGTAAGCCATGTTTATTATTTTTTGCTTTCTAATCCGACTAGTAAAATGACGGCTTTGTGTATACTTCTGCAGCTGACGTTATCTTGCCTGTAGCTTTCTTATGCCTCCTCTTTTAGTAAGCTTTCCTTCTTCCCTCTTTTACATGTCTTGTTGTGTGTTACTGAGAGTAGGATAGATTTTTTTTTTTATGTAAAGAGGGCTGCAGCCAGGCCCAAGTATTCTATTCATCCACATGTTGGTTGAGAAGGCTTTCTTGATCAGTGAAAAGGTACAGGAACCAAGATAGAGTAGTCATTCTCGTGTAACCCCAATGTTATTCTATACTAGCAGTTTCCATGACAGTGAAGCATGGCAGGAATGAGATACCATAAGCAATACCATATTTTCTTTGCATTCCCTTCTACCCCTTATCCTTTCATAGTGTTATGCCCTTCCCTTATCCTTCCATTAGGAGAAAAAAGTTTTTTGTTGAATCAATGAGTTTTTAAAATGTTGTCAACCAAAAAACAAAGTAACAAACCTTCCAAAGTGATACTTTCTATAGAAGAAGATACTGATAGCTAGCTAACCTAACTCTAGTAAGGTATTGCTGGTGTACCTTGTGCAAAATAAGTACTTAGGTGGCTAATCTGGTATCTATATTTGGGCGGATTATGTTTTTCTCTAGGCGCACAGACCACTAGTGTTGCCACAACAAGCTCTAGACAGCCAGGGATGGAGGAAGCCCAATTGGTTGAGGGAGGGGGAAAAGTCTCAGTGGTGGCAGGGACAAGTGGTAAGTCACCTTGCTTCTTATTGACAGTACTGTATTTGTTAAGCAAAGTAGATATCCCACCCATCCCCAGCAGTCCCTGCCCCGGGCATTTCACCACCTAAAACCATAGAGCAGGGGGTAAAATGTGTGTCTGCTGCAGCATGACTAAGTCTGCAATGCACAATCTGAAGTGCTGGGTGCATTTCCCAGAACTAGAACTTCACTTCATCATTATTTCTTTCTGTCCCAGCTTACCCAAAAATGTAAATTCCATCTCAGCATGAGCCACATTTTTCTGTCAAGGTCACTTATATTTTGTGGGTTCCATTACTGATTTCCAGTGCCAATTATTTCCCTCAATCAACCCATGGCACTTAGCAAAAGTATAGCACTTAATCAGTGACACCCAGCCATTCTATAGCTATAACTCTACCTAGGCCAATCCCTATAACTTACCACCCTGCAAACTAAATGTCCCCACTGCCATGTGATGGTATATCTGTTTTCTGCCACGTTTATGATGGAGTATGCCATGTGCCAGACTCTATCAGCCCTGTGAAATGAAGAGGGAGTCAGAGATGAGAAGGACTATTATAATTTTTATAAGTTAATAATATAACATGCTACAGCTTTCCCAAAAAACATGCTGCAGAGAAAGAAGACCTGCCAGCATGGCTCTGTTAATATTGATTATTCAAGTATTAACTGTGCAGTTTATATATGACTTACCCATTAATGGCAGCTAATTTGTTTAATTAAACACATAAGGTGCCTGTTCAGTTACACTATGAAATCCTGCAAACTAGAATCATGTTTTGATTGTGTTGGTCTTCTGGCTTTATTGAACCTTGCAGTCATAGCCATTGCATTATGTGATGCATGCCTGGGAAAAACGTGGCCCAGGCTGTGACTAATTGTCACATCCAAATTCCATTCCAATGAACCAAGGGGACCAGCAATGTTCTGCTACTGTGCCATTCTAGACAGTATAAACAAGTGTTTGTGCGAAATATCAAAAATTTTCTTTTTTTTTCTTTTTACTTTCTTAATATAGCGGCTCCTGCTGCTGATGCTGGCCAGAAACTACCATCCTGGCAAAAGATACTCACCCAACTGTGGCACCAAACTTTGGAGGCTGTGGAAGTGGAATATCACTGGCTGGTGGCCTGGGGGCCTTGGAGGAGGAGGCATGTGGCTCCAGTTCCTTGGGCCACCAGGCAGGCCTGCCTCCAACACAGCCAACCCAATGCCAGTGCCACTGACACCTGCATCCAGGGTCTATTGCTGCCCGTAACATCACCATCTCTCCTCCTCATCATCATCTGACCGCCTCCTCCACCATGCCCTATGTGAACTGGAGCTGCTCAGGCGCAAGATGGTGCTACTTAGGCACTGGGAGCACAACCTGGTCCAGGAGGTGACCGAGATTAAAACTGAACTGGGTGCCCATAGAGCCCTTTTTTATCAAACATTTTGTTTGGTGGAAGGGCCTGTTGTGAGAGGAGAGGGTGGGATGGAAGTTGGGGAAAGTGTGAATGCAACATTTGTTTTTTGTTTTTCTTGGGGAGGGAGGTGAGCATGTTGTGGGTGGAAAGGATGGGATTTGTGAAGGGACTTTAGGGAAAGAGTGAAAGGGACTTTTTTTCTTGGGGAGGTGGTAGGTCTTTTGTGGGCGGCTAGGGTGGTTTTCAAATATAAAAAAATTGGCTTTCGTTTTTTCTTTGGCACTGACTGTCTTTGCATTGCTAGTTAGTTTATCATAGCATGTTTTTTGTGACAAGAGCAAGAGGAGAAGCTGTTGTCTGAAATTGTCACACATTATACTGTACATCAAAATGATTTCCTCCCTAGGCTTTCTCTACCTGAACTCCATTACCTACTATCTTTTTTTCAGTAGGTAACTTACCTTTTCCTGCAGGCCAGTAATTGTTACAACCGGTCACAAGAGTGGCACTGGAAACAGAAAACTGGTTAATTAAATTCTGTTTCAATTTAACGCTTGAAGAGGTTTTGTAGCGCCCAGCCACCCAACGATACAGTATATTAGTTAGTATAGTTACTGCCCTTGTCCTACCCTCTGTAACTACGGACCACTAATGGGGTTTGCCAACAACATATACAAAATCACAATCTTATTTATCTCTCCTCCCAAGATCAACTTCAGTACTAAGTTATTAACTAGTTCTTATACCTGATACATTAAGCAAAATCTGTGCACCCTCTCAGACTTCCCAAACATTATTGAAGGGTTCCCAAAGGGTCTTGCTAATGTTGGTGATACTAGTGGGCTAGTGCTAACAGGAAAGGCATTACAAAGCGAGGTCCCACTCCCACCAATTCTGAATTTGACGAACTACAACTGTAAGATTATTCACAAGGATTGTTCATCACAGGCAACTAGACTGAAAGGAAACACAGAGTCAGTGGGCAATTAGAGATTGAGACCAGACAGCCATGACAAAAAAGTCACAGTACAAACAGCAACTAGCAGTAGCAACTTTTGAGCAATCTGGGGAGCTAGAAATAACTATTAAATATGTTTACATTTTTTAAACTAAACTTACAAAAACTTCAAGTCAGAACTCTGGAGCTGTTTTTGTAACTCTATGCTGCATAGATTTTGTAAGCAGCACAACACAAAGCCTGATTCACAAAGGTAAAGTAAGCTACACTTTTGGTGTTAATTTACTCTTGAAGTGTAAGTTTATGACAAGAAACCTTTCCATCAGTAACTTTACAAGTAACGTTGTGAGTAGTAAGTCACCCCTAACATGTTAAAATTAGTTACTATTACCACTAGATAGTCACGACTCATAAAGTTACTGGTGTTAGTACTACAGTTACACTGCAAGAGTAAACTTACACCAAAAGCGTAACTTTACCCTTGTGAATAAGGTCACATAGTGGCCACTAGTACTGCCTATCATGGGACAGACATTGTTCTAACTAGGACGCTGCGCTTGATGATGCCCATACTCCCTCTTATGCCTGGGTGGGGGCCGGCCTGGGCTACTATTGTTTAGTTAAGAATATCCTGTAACAGTGAGCTGGCGTTACTTTCACCACATCCACCCCACCAAGTGTGTGATCCATTTATGTTGTAAATTCTGAAGTCACACCTCAATAGATCATGCAACCTGGGGGAACATAGTTTGGGGTGTGATGAATGGTTAGGAACGTGGAGTTGGGGAAAAGGTGAGACAAAGACAAAGACAGCGTTTATCAAGTCAATGAGCAACACATCATCATCAACACAGCTGTTATTTGAGAAAATCAAGAAACAACACAGTTCAGTCACCAAATACATTGCAAACAGCCTTTCAGCCCCAGAATCCCAAGTTATCTAATTGTACTGTTACCTAAGTTTGAAAAACACAAACTAGGGAGGGACCACACAGTTTTAGTAATTGTTATTGTTAAGAAAAGAAAAAATATTCTGTATAAATGTCAAAATGGACAGTGCGTCTGCATTCTTTGTCCCAGTATGTCCTTCTTGGGTGCAGGGCAGAACCAGTCGTGCTAAGCAGGAGTGGTATGGAGCTTCCGTCTCATGCAGAAGAAGAGAAGGCATGTGGAATGTAAAAAAGTAAATGTATATATTGTAAAGTCAAGGAGAAAGTGAGCTTCATGCTCAATGAGGACCGCAGAGCATAGGCTGAGGTAATCATGTGTCATTATCTGAGAAGTGAAAACAATCTTTTACCACCAGTCCCAGACAAGTAGCTGCATGTACCTAGCTGATCAATCTCACAAATGTAAATTTTCAAAAACATTTAACTGAGTGTGTCCATCATGTAACGTGTGTCCAATGACAGTCCCCTAGACCACAAATTCTAAAGTAGAGAAGATTGACACTTAAGCCAGCACACTACATGGCATTTCCCAAAACCAACGCACCTCTCTCCCATCCACACAACTGAGTAGGCCTCTTTGAGTCATGTTTTTTCCCACTGAATTAAATAGGCATTAATTTCCTATTTCTGGCTGCTGGCATAGTCTCATCCTGACTCTGATTCCCAACCTAAATGAGATTGAGAGAGATAGACCTGTAGTGTTGATGAACAAGAAGAGCAAAATAATTTGAGGATTTTGTGTAATTTTGATAAATATACTGACTGGTTTCTGAAGAACCTAAAAGAAAGTGGAGGAGTGGACCGTGTAAATAAATTATAGTGAAGTGTGAAAGAAAGGAAATCATTCAGGCAGAATCATCCATCAAACCCCAAACATTACAAATCAAGTTTACAAATTAGTTGAACAACACCATCCTAGCCACCACACGAATCATCATTCACTCAATATATCACTCATTGGTGTAATGGTTACCTGTTCCATGCATGGTGCATGTTTGTCTACTGTATCTTCTCTTTTCCCATTGAGGCAACAAACAATGACACTCTTGTATAATTATTGATCCTTATTGGCAGCACAGCTAAGCAATGGAAAAAAGAAGGATAGAGGTGAAAGGCATTGTCTTCATGTCCTTTATGTGAATAGAGAGGCTCCTTCTGTGTACACTGGTCCAACTCCACTCTATACATATGAATAAACAGTGGGGCTACATTCCTCAGAAATCAAAATTATAAATGTTCTTCTATATCCTTTTTTTCTTTTTCTTTTTCTTTTTTGTTTGAAAAGCAGTTCAACAGTAATGCGTGAATGTTCTGTTATGGCCTACTTAGTGAAGGAAGCAGAGTTTATCCTCAAGCACTGGGGGCTCACCCAGAAGCTGATCAGCTAACATACTTGAGTCCAATCACCCTTATCGTCCTCATGTGCTGTTTCAGGAACAGTGTCATCATGTGGTATGAAATGTTGGCTTATTTTAATCATGGGCAATCGCACCACATTTTGAAGTGAGAGACTGGTCCTTCTGCCTGTGACAACTATGCCAACTGTACCAACTGCACCAACCATGCGCTTAGAAGACACACTGGCTACCGGGCAAGAGTGATACTTTGTTGCCAGCCCACTGAGCTCTGGCCATTGTCACTTCTTTCCATTCCAATAGACCAGTGGGTTTTTGGTCATCCAGGTAGTCTTACACCATTCTCAGAATGGTCAATGGTGCTGCCACTTGGTCAACATCTGTTGCCTTCACCTCTGCACTTGACTTAAGCCCTGACACTTGAAACCAAGCCATTGCAGATATTGAGCCAGAGTCTTCTGTTGTTGGTATTGCTGGTGTTGCTGACATTGCTGGTGATCATGGTGATGGCTGTGAGACATCAGCACTGCAATATCTGGAGATTTAAGTCCCCAATTCAGAACTTCTGCCCCACCCTCTTACTTCTAGACATATTTCTATAGGTCTCTTGCAAAACCAACAATCCAAGTCTTGTAAAGTGAAACATCTCCTTCTGAAAAAGGAATGAAAATGGCCAGCATTTTTTTGTATCATGGATCGAGTACTGTGGCACATATGTAGTCTTTGGAGGACACAATCTTCCTTTGTAACCTTTATTAACAGCCAGTAGAAGGATGACGCTCTGAACCAACTCATATGCTACTTCCTTTATACCGGCAAACCTTTGTAACACCTCTTTCAACTGGTTTTGTAGCAAATGTAACAACGGGATTGCTAAGCTAAAGGTACTGTCCTCTTTGCTGACATCCTGTGTGAAAACCTCAAAAGGAAGTAGCATTTGTGTCATGAATTTGAATAGTCCCCATTTGTCCATCTCCACGCTTTTCCCACTTGCATTTCCTCCTCTGGGAAGGACATAGTCAGTGATCAGTCTGTACTGCTCAGTCTTTGCAACATGTAGTAAGTCGAGTTCTAACATGTTGACACCTCCTGTATGAGGGATTTAACCGGTTATCTATTAGCACGCTGTAGATCCTTAACTTTGAATAGGCTTTAAAAGAATGACTGAAATGAGTGTAGATTCTTTGGCAGGTGGCCGGTATGCCCTGACTATGTCTTCTTTTTTGAGAAAGTCCAGCACAATCATGTTGATGCAATGCGCCTAACACAGGACCCTGAAATAGCCACCATCTGGCATGGCCTTGACTATATTACTGTCATTGTCTGCGGCAACAAGTCTAATTCTGGGTCGAAGACATTTGAAGACATTGCTGTTAAACTCTTTCACAATGTTTGCAGCTGTATTGGATTTCTCCATGGTGAACATTGCTACTGTTGCATGCTCAAAAGCCCTTAAACTTTCTTCACCACTGGGACCTGCAGAGAGTTGTTGCCTAACCCCCACACAAGAGATCTACTGTGCAGTGATGCACATGTAATCAGTTGCTTGACAACCGCTCCACATGCCTGTTGTCAGGTGAATAATGTGAACAGCACTCTATCTTGATGGAGTGCTGGAACAGCACCTCTGGGAAATAAGTCAGGCTGACGACCTTCCATTTCAGGTAGATGGCTGCCACAAAATCTAAAAATCCCACTCCTTCTACAATTCCATCGTACAAACGTACTGTTGGGTGGCTGTGTTTGTAGGGCTCCTTTTGCCTAAACATGCCTATAATAGTAGCTTGTGTGGCAAAAGGAGCATATTGCAATGTTGTCTGCTTGCTTGCTAACTGTAAAGAAGTCCCAAACTAGAAAGGATAACTTTTTTAGTGTGACACTGCCAATGCCCAAAGAACTGGAGGTAGAGGGTTGTATCTTTAGGGTGTACTTCGACTGTGGTAGTGGTAGATGCAGCTCTCGATTGGGGTCTTACAAATATGGAAACCGGCAATGATGATGGTGGAAGCACATCCCTCTGAGCAGGTTGAATAGGAGGGTCCATCTTGGTGTCCTCTGAGTCTCCCTCCATGCTGACAATCAGTGGCTCATTGTTATCACTATCTCTTTCCATAATTTTAAGGCTTTCGGGAACTGTCCTTTTCCCTTGTCTCTCAGGGCAGACCTTGGACTCAGCTGGGGTCCAATCCATTTCCAGATCATCAGAAGGGGGGCTCAGAGAAGATGATGGAGTATACTTTCTTTTTCTTGCTGGAGAATGTGAAGACACTGATTGAAGAGCAACACAAAAGGATGATGGACGGAGTGCTGAACAACACAAACACTCACCCCCAGTCACAGATCTGGGATTAATCCATTGTTCTTGTGCTCACCATGCCACCCCAGTTTGAACCCAGCCATATGTAACTGAGTCTTGACCCTGTTCCTCATGGGAACAGTCCAGCCCTAACTGCCAAGCCAGGTCCTCCCTGGACCGGAAACAAGCATCCTGGGACCGGTTTCAAGGTTTCACCCTTCATCAGCCAGGCTAGCTTGAATTCAGTGGCACAGTGAGCAAGGGACCCACGTCTGGCCATACCCTTCCCACTTAGGGCAACGTTAGCAACACAAAAAGGATGATGGACGGAGTTCTGAACAATGCAAACACTCACCCCCAGTCACAGATTTGGGTTTAATCCATTGTTCTTTTGCTCACCATGCCACCTCAGTTTGGACCCAGCCATATGCAAATCAGTCTTGACCCTGTTCCTCATGGAAACAGTCCAGCTCTAATTGCCATGCCAGGCCCTCCTTGGACCAGAAACAAGCATCCTGGGACCGGTTTCAGGGTTTCACCCTTCATCAGCAAGGCTAGCTTGAATCCAGTGGCACAGTGAGCAAGGGACCAACGTCTGGGTATACCCTTCCCACTTAGGGCAACTTTAGAAACACAAAAGGATGATGAACGGAGTGCTGAACAATGCAAACACCCACCCCCAGTCACAGATCTGGGTTTATTCCATCGTTCTTTTGCTCACCATGCCAGAGCACCACGTTGCTCGGCAGGAAGCTCAATCTCCTGCTCTGCTTCTACTGGAGGAGGAACTGTAGCTGGCAGTGGCTTCTGTACTAGTACTGTAATGTACTAGTTTGCGGCTGTAACAAATCCAGTTCAGACTCACCCTGGCTGCAGTTGCTGAGAGATATGGGCTTCGGCTAAGCCTTTGGTTGGGGTGGTGCTGTTGATGATGCAGGAGTGCTTCAGCCAGCCTTTTGCTGCCCAGAAGAAGGTGCAGCTGCAGCAGGTAGACCATGTTTCCTGAAAAAGGTGGAGGCCGGCACCCCAGTAGTAGCAATATCCTTCTAATTCCCCCCCCACTGGACCATTTTTTGGCAGAAAGACACTTATTCTGGGCCATCTTAAAGTTCTTTCTTAACTCTGGCAGCTGTACGTGCATTAGCAGAGGAGGACTCAGTTGGTGTGCATCACTGCCGGCCTTCTGACTGGCTGTAGTGTGAGTAATGATGCATCTTGCACCCCAAAATGCAAACAAACAAAAAACAAAGTTCAGTGTAATGCGTCATTTGCAGTTTGAATCTATCGGCACTAAGATTTAGTGACATCAAATCACAAATAGTTACAAATATTGTATCTATTCAAAACCATAATAACATAGGGGGTCATTACAACCCTGGCGGACGGTGTTAAAGCGGCGGTAAGACCGCCAACAGGCTGGCGGTCTTTTTTTTAGTATTATGACCATGGCGGTTACCGCCATGGTCATCTGCCGCTTCACCGTTCCGCACGCCAGGGTGGAGACTACCGCTGGGCTGGAGACCTGGGTCTCCAGCCCGGCGGCCGTCACAATACTGCCCCCGGTATTTCGACCCGGCTTACCGCCGTGGATTTCCAGCGGTAGGAACCGCCATGAAATCCATGGCGGTAAGCCCTATCAGTGCCAGGGAATTCTTTCCCTGGCACTGATAGGGGTCTACCCCACCCCCACCCCAACTCTCTCCCCTACACCCCCCACCATCCCTGCCACCCCCCAAAGGTGGTATGGATCCCCTCCCCACCCGACCCCCAACATCACATAACTCACACACACACGACACGCACGCAGGCACCACCAACACACATACACGCACACACACCAACATACATGTCTACATCCACACACTCAGTCAGACATGCACACCCATATACAGACATACAAGCACACATCCATACAGACATACACGCACTCATTCCCAACACACGCAACACACCTGCAAGCATACACGCACTCACACCCCCCCTCTACATTCACAGACGCACACCCCCATGCACCCACACAACACTCCCCCACCCCCCTCCCCTAACGGATGATCGACTTACCTTGTCCGTCGATCCTCCGGGAGGGTACGGGAGCCATGGGGGCTGCTCCGCTGACACCACACCGCCGACAGAACACCGCCGTGCCGAATCACAGGACGTGATTCGCTGGGCGGTGTTCTGTTGGCGTGGCGATGGAGCAACCTCCACTTCCCCGCCGCCCGCCAGTATGGCTGTTGGCGGCTCTCTGTCGTAAAAAGGACGGAGAGCAGCCAACAGTCATAATACGCCGAGCGGCAAACCGCCACTACTGGCGGTCTTCCACACGGCGGTCCCTCGGCAGTCTTGATAAAAGACCGCTGAGGTTGTAATGACCCCCAATATATTTAAATAACATAAAGATTGAATAGTTTACTGTATGTGCCTCTAAGGCCTATAAGATGTCTGTGACAGGCAGGGGATGGGGATGAATAATCGTTAAAAAATACTATTGCTGTTGTGCACCTTTGGCCCATGGCAGACAGTGGGTGCAGGCCAGGGGAAAGTGGAATAGTCCTTAAAACAATTGTTGCTGCTGTGCGCCTATGTACCGTAGCAGGTGGTGGATGAACATCAAGGTAAAATAGAACAATCCTTAAAATAATTATGACTCATCTGCGCCTACAGCCTATGGCAGATGGCAGGTGCAGGGGGAATAAAGAATAATACTTATGTAAATTATTGCTGTTGTGCTCGTATGGCCTGTTGCAGGTGGCGGATGCAGGCCAGGAAAAATTGAATAATCCTTAAAAAAATGTATTGCTGCTGTACTACTATGGCAGTCAGTGGGTACAGGCCAGGGGAAAATGGAATGATCCTTAAAAAAATAATTACTGGGGGTTGCATATGGCCTATGGCAGGCGGCGGGTACAGGAGGAAAGTGGAATAATCCATAAAACCAATTATTGCTGGTGAACCCCTATGGTAGGAAGCTGGTGCAGGGGGGAAAGTGGGGAATGGAATAATCCTTAAAAAAATATTGCTGGTGTGCACTTTTGGCCAATGGCAGATGGTGGATGCAGAGGGTTAGAGGAAAAATCCTCAATAAAATCATTGCTGGTGTGTGCCTATGGCAGGCTGTGGGTGCAGGCCAGGGGAAAATTGAATAATCTCTAAAAACATAATGCTGGTGTGCACCTATGGCATGTGGTGGGTACAGGTCAGGGGGATATTGAATAATCTTTAAAGAAGTTACTGTTGGTGTGAGCCTATGGCAGGCACAGAATGCAGGGGAAGATCAAGTAATTTGAAAAAGAATATTGCTGGTGTCCCCCTATGGACTATGAGATGTAATATGAGAGGCAAGGAGGCACAGGTGCAAATAGAAAAATGCATTAAAACAATGTACCTTCATATTACAATCATCCTCAAACAACTTTAAGCTCACATCAGGGAAAAAAGAAAACATGAATAAAAACCAAAAAGGCATAGGCCTCTTCTATCAGTGTCCCTAAAAATGGCTTTAAAAAGTGGAAGAAAAGGAACAACCTGCCTCATCAAAATGACTACACTGGCACATGGACCCCAAGGGCGAAGGTATGACAACAAAGAACACATGCAGGCTTATGGCAAAAGTAAAGTTGCACTGGCACAGGTCACAAAGGTTGAAGGAATGGAAAACAACAAATACATGCTGGCCTATGGCAAAAGCAAAGTAAGCTGACTACAAACCAGCCGCTGGCCACATGGCCACAAAGGGCAAAAGCATGGACAACAAAGAACACATAGAGGTCTATGGCAAAAGCAAAGCACTGTGACTGCAAAATGGCCGTAGGCCACATGGCCACAAAAGGCAAGGGCCACAAAGAACACAAGCAGTCCTAAGGCAAAAGCAAGGCACACTGACCACAAAATGGCTGTCAACCACATGGCTATCTAGGGCAAAGGCATGGACAACAAATAACACATGCAAGCCTACGGCAATAGCAAAGCGCACTGACTACAAAATGTCCATCAAGTGCAAAGACACGGAAAACAAAGAACACCTGCAGACCTAGGGCAAAAGCAAAGCACACTGACTACAAAATGACTGCCCTGCCACTTGGCATGGAGAACAAAGACAAAATAGTGGTTTATGGCAAACACACATGCACACTGGCCACACACACAAATGGCCACTCGGCCAGAAAAGAAAGGAGGCATGGTAAGCAAAGAAGAAAACACTACCATTAATCCAGCAATGCCAAAAATGAAAATTATCTGTCAATTTTTAAAATTCACCTACCACAAACATCTCAAGGCATAATAAATTAGCTCACAAAAATACTTTAATACTTTGCGGAAAAAATACAATATAAAAAAACACATTTTGTATTTATTCCAAGGACATCCCTACATTAAGATATGTTTTAGGAAAAGCACAAACCAAATAAACAGCAGTTGTTTAATATATATACTCAAATCCTAGTAACAATAGCTTGCTGACCATGGCCAGTGACATGGGCAGACTATGCTTCACAGGAAAATTAGCAAATTTCCCAAACATCACACAAGAAAAGGGAGAACAAAATAGTTTAAATATTTCAAAACCAGGCCCCCACTCCTCCCAAACATATGCAAACCTTTTTCCTTAGAAAAAACCCTAAACATATTAGTGCAAAATAGACCCCGACTGCAACTTCAGGCCACCCCCAATCAAATCCAAAAAATAAGAGAAAAACCATAAATGTTAAAAAAGAATTGGGCATGCCCTCTATCAAACAACAAACTTATCCAAAAGTTCTTTAACTTACATGATTCCTCAATAATATATACTTGAAAATCCAATGGAATATTCAGCAGGTATGGCAGAAAAAGAAGGGAGTTATCCTTTCCCAAAAAAAGCCTAATGAAAGGTGACCAAAGGATGGAATAAATACTGGGAGGCGCCTTCTGGACAGGAAGAGAAAGTTGCAGCCTTTGTGGCACTTCCTTCCTGTAAAATTTTAAAAAATTTATTTTGTGCTAACAAAACTTCCTGAACGGTCCACTCATGTATAGTGGTTACTCGAAAATCCAATTTTGAGTTGATTTTGCTGCTTCTCAAGTGGAAAATCTACTCAAGAAGCAGCCCTCTTAATGTGACCGCTTGCGACCGTCCGTTTTCAGACATGGTGCGGGAAGGCTTCCTAGTGACTGGAAATTGCACTACAGAACGCCAAATCTCCCTCACACTCACTAGGTTGCATGCTGGAACCTTGAGATGTTCCCATTGTCATAATGGTGCTCAAACAGGAGCAAAATTCTGACATGCAGCGATTGGCATAAGTTAGCCAGAACCTCACGTTAAGGAGTAATGTAGAGTGACCAGAATTCTGCCAACTTTGCAAGCTGAATAAAATTTACCAGCAACTCCTAGTTTGGCGTGGTTTGTGTTGCAGGCATCCACATAAATGAGGTACTGTTTTTACCTGGAGACATTAGGAAATGCTGGCTGGTAGGGATTTTGAGGATCCGTACAGTTTCTGGAATTTTCTCTCACAGAAATGTTAGGAAATAGATTTTTGTTTTTGCCAAAGCTTAAGGTTTGCAAGGTCTTCTGCATAAAGAAGAAATATCAGATGCACGGGAGACACCACCTGGGCTTTCTTGGAAATCTAAGTTTTAGAAATGTCATGGTCTGGTAGGTTACATTTGGTTGTCGACAATCTAGGGCTCAAATTCCTTTCAAATATACACATCTCAAAAAAGGGTCTGTTTCAATTGGTGAAGCTGGATAGCTCACGTCTAGTTTTGGGCTGTTTTGTGGTGTGGAAGCTAGGCTAAGCCTCACAAGTGTGATACCATTTTTATCAGGAAAAGTGTAAGAATGCTGGGTGGTAAGAATTTAGTAGATCCCTGTAGATTCCAGGATTTTCAGTGTGAGAAATTCAGTTGTTGGTTGGTTGGGGATTGACAAAAAGTCACTAAATTAACCTAAGCTTAACCCTGGGTAGCACAAAATTAGTCACGCTTAACTTCGAAGCAATGTGTAAAGTATTAATGAAGCACACAAACAGTAATAAAGTGAAAACACAACACAAGAAAAACCCAGAACAAATTTAGAAATTTTTTATAAATTATTTGACACCAAAACAGCAAAAATACAATCAGTACAAATGAAGTTGTGAATTTTTTAAGTTTTAAATTAAATCTACCTCCTAAAAGATCAAAGCTCCAACCTCGGACATTTAGACTCCAAAGACTGGGTCAAAGCATAAAGTTAAGGCCGACTGTGATGGAGCGTGGTTCAGATAAAAGAAGTGGATTGGGCCTAGTCAGCACTTACCTTCAGACTGAGAAAAATTTGTGAAGAAAACCGTATTAGAAGGTTAAGTTCAGCGTGACAACTCTGTAGCAGGTGTCCAAGGAGGGAGTGTCATCATCAGATGGCCTTGGGTCCAAGCCACAATGACGACTTCTATGTTTGGACTTAGTTGCTGAAATGGAAGTCAAAAAACTCCAGCAGGACAACGCTGAAGGCTTTAGCTGAAGACAGTTCCACAAGGTCGGATACTCCTTTGGTGAAGGACAGCTAAAATTGATTTTCTGCTGCAGAAAAGAGCATAGCCAAAGAAGCTGCAAAGTCAATCTGACAGGTGATGCCCCTTGTTAGAAATGGGGTTTCTGGTTGGCTAGGGTGCGCACCTAAACCAGGCAGAACCCACCCACTCTAGTCAGGGTGGTGGAGTTACACACCCAAGATAACCCCTGCTGATCCCCTTGGTAGCTTGGCATGAGCAGTCAGGCCTATCCCAGAGGCAATGTGTAAAGCGTTTGCACAACAAATGTGATGCACTATCCCAACCACAAAGGAAACACAACACCAAGTTATATAAAAATAAACTGTATTGTCACAACATCATTAGACCAAACACAACATGTCAGTAATACCCTGCTACACAAGCAGCTGTCAGAACATCACACAGTTATTAGTAATCTGCAAAAGCCAGCAGTAGTCACACAGAACACATAGGTTCCTGGGTATTCTGCAACATAAGCAGTAGTCAGGAAAACATTACTATCACCACAAAGTCATAGTAAACCAAGACATCATCAGGAATGCACCTAGAGTAAAACATCCCTGAAATGTCGATGTTTCACCTCTCTTCACATATATAGAAGAGACCTCTTCCAATTTCTTGTTGACTGCATCTGCAGGTGTCTCAGGTTTATCTTCTGTGTCTAGCAGGAGTTGGAAACTGATTTTATTTGTAAGGTGAATGGCTTCTTGGTCTTGGGGTCCGGTAATTTTGCTATATGAAAGTGTTGTTACATTCTTTTTTTCTGAGCTTCAGCTTCACAAGAATGGTCACTGTGTGGTGACTACTGCCGACATCTGCTCTTTTCCTCACTCTGACATCTTGCAGTGAGCATTACGATGAGAGAAGAGAGTCCCTCCTATGACCAGATAATTAGTGGTGCAAAATTCCAACAGTCTTTCTCCATTGTTGTTCTTTGTTCCGCAACCTTCCTTTATCACGGTTCTGTCATGGTTTGTGTTGTCATTTTCCACTTTAAAGTCCCCAATCCTCAATCACAATCTTCAAGTCATGGTTTTTCATAGTTCCAACTTCAGCTTCCATGTAAATGTTTTGTCTGCGATATTTGTTGGTGCATAGCGCTGAAAAATGTTGGACTTGATGTGTCTGCCTTTTAACCTGGCTGTCATGAGCCTGTTGTTGATTGGCTTCCACTCAATTAGGCATTTCTTTGACCCTTTGTTCATGATGAGGTTTACTCCTTCATGATGTTGGTCACTGTCCCTACCTAAGTACAGTACCATATTTACTGTTGTGGTTTTCATTCTTCCCAATCTGAATCACCTACTTTCACTGACGCCCAAGATGTGTAGGCTATAGTGCCTCATCTCAGGTGTTACTTGAGCTAGCTCTCTTGTGTCATACATAATCCATGCATTCCAGAATCCGATTCTGGCCTTGCACTTGGCAGTCAGAATGCCTGGCATCCTTTCAATAGTTTCCTTGCAGGCTGGACTACTGTAAATCATGCATGTCACATGCAGAGACTCTGGAATTCCCTCACGCTCTGAATACTTTGTGTTTCTACCTGCTGTTTCTATAACAAATGCTTTTTATGGGACAAGGTTGTTAGACTGGTACCCAACCCCCAAACTAGAGGACCACATTTCATCTGGGTCTCTACCCTTTGACCTGCCTGATTTGGGTGACCCTGCCAGGAGACTTAGCTCCTGACAGCATAGCTCTCCAGGTCACTGAGACACATAAGTCTCTCAACCACTTCACGTGGTGCTCCACAAGGACTTTAGGTTGAATGAAATATATGCATGAGAGAGGGATTTGTTGCTAAATCTGTGTAGTGTTAGGACATTATTATTGAACTGATTGCACAGCTCCAGTAATTACAAAAAGATGTACAATGTAGTTATCATTAAAGTAGAAGAAACACGTCAGAGAATTAACCATCCTACTACCGTATATAGGCATGAAATATTATGAGATACCAAGATTTAAGTACTGAATTTGCCTTAAACATATATCACGTTTCGATGTGATCTCCTATTAAATGTAGTACACGCATCAATGATTATATGTGAGACTGACTTTTGGTAGTCCTGAGAAGAAGTGGACAAGCTATAACTGACAATATGTGAAGAAATATTGGGTTTTAGAAATAAAATGTTATTCAAGTAAGATTCTATTCACTTACTTCAGACTAGCTACGTTTTGTTTTTAGTGTTTGTGAAACTTTGTTATGTGGCTCTGAGGAAGCAATTGACTTGCAAAACATATGTTGGCCTAAGATTTGAAACAAGGGAGAGAGAAAATAAAGACTGGGTTAAATTTTGAGAAATATGCCCCTCACTTATTGAAATTAACTGTATGAACACATTTCAGTTTGGTGAGCTGGGGTGTGTTTACACTGTGTCTGAAGTTGTGGATGTCCCCTCTTTTTTGAGTTTGTACATGTACCTCATGCCTTAAGTGTACATGTTTTGGGAGCAATGAAAGCTTGGAATAATCTGCCCTGCTGGATTTGTTCTGTAGGGAACTGAATATTGCATTTGCTACCTTTTGTAAGAGAGGGAAGTTTGCTTTGCTATTGTGATGCAGCACCTATTCTGTGAGGGAGGAAGCAAAGCTTGTTCTATTGCTGCCTGATTTGAGTCGGTTTTGTGATGGGGAAAGCTTGCACTGCTACTGCTCTAGCTGTACTTGTCCTCTAAAAGATGGAAGCTTGCACTGTTTCTGCCCACAGTGTACTTGATTCACAAAGAAAGGGTGTTTCCACTACTTTTGTCCCATCCTGTACAATGCACTTTAGTAATATTGCATGTGAATCATGGACGTTCATAATATTTGATTTGAGATACTAGTAGTTCAGAGGAGGTGTCAGACTCTGTGGGACCAATATTCAAGTGATGAAATAGGATGACGCAAAAGATAAGCAGGAACCATTGCGCAATCCTCCTGTTTTTATTGTTATGCTAAGGAGAAACCAGTAACAACCATTTGTATTCAAGCATGCATGTTAAGTCTAACAGTTTAATAAAAGGGGGACATTAATGTTGACATGAAGGGGAGCATAACTTTCACCAAATTAGGAACCCCATAATTAGGAGACTGTACAACCAGTGAACAGCAGTACTTTTGGATGCTTCCCAGTGCTAGATGTGGAGCCCACTGAGGAAACATGCAATGCTAGTTAGGTGAAGGTTTATCTTTCTATATGAGTGCACATATGTATGGAAATTCAATACAAAATTTGGCTATTTCTTCCATGGGTTTTGTACAGCTTGCATGTTTATTTATCGCATGCAACGGTCCTTTAAATTCTCTCACTCCCTCTTTATTGCGTTAGTTACTTGTTTAATGCATGTCCTGTAAGTGTGAATGAATCATGTGATGTTCCACCTGCACTTGCCACCTGTCATATACTTATTCTTTGTTTAAGGGAAACATATGCTGCTGTCCATGGTGAACCTTTGTTTTGTTGTGAAGCTTCATATTAACCTTTATAATAGACAAAAGACAAAACGATTCACATTGTCAATGCTTGATTGCATGACCCCTTGCAAAATATGTGAACAGGGTTTACTATTAGTTTTCCATTTGAAGCAAGAAGTTTTTGCAATGTACTACACATTTTTATAAACATTTTAAATATAGCTGACACAGGGCTCTGTGACATGTTTTACACCTACGGTCAGTTCTAGCATTTAGGTCAAATTCATTTTGCATTCTAGAATTTTGAACCCATAATGAAAGTGTTAAAAAGCAAAACTACAAACTCCACAATACAACATGCTGTTGGCTGAAATGCCAGAAAAGGCTGATATATCATATTACTTTCAGATTCGTGAAATGCAAAAATAAAATTTAGTTCTTGACTTTCTGAATTTTTCTAGGAAGCACTCAATGGTTAAGGAGTACAGTGGGTGAGAGGGTAAAGATAGCATTTGAAATATAAATGCAAGCATCTCACTGCTATTGGGTGAAACGTAACATGCCTTGGAAAAAACAAAACTACATGCTAAAAGAAGTTAGAATATTGAAATGTTGAGACCTCTACTGAAGACACTGGAGCAGCTTTGGCCTATAAACACTCGTACTGGTATAGGCCTGCTGCTTTCAAAATTACAAAGCCTTAATCCACAGCCTCTGCCTCTCTCTTTTCCCTGTCTGTCCAATTTATATGGAGTGGACAGGGGAAAGAAAGAGGCAGAGGTAGTGTGAACCAGGGTGCACAAGAGCTTCCCCCACCTCATCCCAAAGCTCACAGTGTGCCTGGAGCCAATGAGGGCGAGGGAGACATTTTCTAATCAACTCTTGGTTCTCCTGGCTTCGCTGAACAAGGAAAAGCAGTCTGGCCGAGCCCGGGGATAACCAGGGGCTGACGTCAGCTCAGCCTCTGTTCACAACTCTTTTGTGTACGTTTGACAGTAATAGCCATGGGTGTGCGTGAACATTCACAGAAAGAGCAGTGCAACTCAGGCTTTGGACCAGCGCGCGGGGGGGTGGGGGGGGGATTCAAACCCTTCTGTCTGCCGGGAGGTCTTTGTTTTTAGCTAGGACATTCCACCCTGACAGGGTGGAATGTTCTAATAACATTATTGTCTTCCGTAGCTGACTATACTGGTCATTAAAGTTTTGCACCCTTGTTATATGTGAGTTGACAGGCCTTTAAAGGCCGGTACATCCCCCTATGGCAGGCTATGAGACTGTATTATTTAACAGAACAATGCGAACAGCAGCAGCTGAACCTGTCCCAAGAGACACTTAGAAAGGAAAAACAATGTGCTGGTGCCCTTCTACTTGAACTCCGCTCAGTCTTAGTGGTTTGTATGATTTAGATGGAGCGCCTTCAACACTAATGTGATGTTCCCTGCCATGATCAAGTGCAACACATCTTTCAGGTGCTGACCAGCAAGGACTGCCAGTTCTTATCAGTACGTTACTGTACTTAGGGGATAGGGGGTTCCTATGAGTTTCAAGGCTCCCTTTTGAAAGTCAGTGAGGACACATTTTGTAATTATAGAATGTTCTGCATTTTTTAAATGATATATTTCTAAACATACCAAAGGCTTTTTATAATCGTCTGAAAATTATTTTCCTCCTTTATGGCTGAGCTTCTCAAAACTACAAAAATATTAAGATGGCAATTTGTGTTTGGTACAAACCAAAAGGACATTTTTCTGTTACAAAAGGATCAATTTTGCAAATCAGATGCTTTGGAACTGCAAAAGCCTTAGTACATCTGGCCCTAAGTGCCTTAACAAAGCAAATGTGTTACTTGCATTCTTGTTCATGAATAAACCTCCTACCTCTCATCTTGGATCAGTTCTTTTCAATTTGGCAGTGAGGATGGAATGCTGTGTAGGGGACAGCAGAGTGTACCCCTGTAAATCACTCTCACGTCTTGCTGGTACAACTCATGGGTCTTCCTTGTCTGGCATCCTGAAGTGGAAACTGCTGTTCCTGAGTGCTGGATTTGGCATACAAGAGAAAAACAACCTCTTGTGTAGCCTGGTGCTGGGTGCCTCATCCGGACACTGCCCCATTTCGATCAGAGCTGTTTTTACCAATTGCCAGTGAGGGCGAGTTCTCTGCACCCCTCACCCCACCCCACCCCACCTCACCCCCACCCTTGTTGGGACTGTCAGTGAGCCGGTCGTGACATCCTGACATTGGCTTTACCATCTGCAGAAGACATCTCTGACTGTCGGAGAGAGTGTCCTGTCCTCTGGGACATTGGTTCTCCCTTTTACTGAATGGAGTCTCTCCCGACTGTTGCCCTGTGGTGAACTCTGATGAGCTGTGCTGAGCTGCACTGCGTCAATGGGCAATAGAGTTCCTAATCAAATATAATTCACATGTTAATGACTTTCAGTGTGATGAAAAGTTATGTTCTGATGTTCGTGGGCTACTTAAATGGTAGAGGTGGATTTCTGTCCTCATGTATTCAAGTCTTGGCTTATTCCAGGCAAATAAAAACTATTTAATCCACAAAATAGATAATCCAGGCAGGACAAAATGTTGGCCTGATTTTCTGACTTTTTGTCTAGATGAAAGTGGATTTGAGGATCATTGGCATGTATTTGGAGGTTCAGCCTTCACTACTCTGGGAGCTGTACAACTTAGCGCATGAAGCTCAGACTTAAAAAGGATTACTCTTGAAGTATGCCTCATGATGCTTTCTGAGGTAAGATTTCATTGATCAAATTTGGATGTATTGGCTTTGTGTGGAAAGGAAGGAGGCATGAGTGATTCAAGCCCATTTCCCAGAGCCCCTTGCTAGCAGTACATCATGGTCCATTGTGTTGTAGGCTGCTGAGAGATGAAGGAGTAGAATGGCTGTGTTCTTGCATTAATTAATCCAAGACAACATTTAACACTGGTTAGGGCTTATTATATGCCCTTTCATGGCATAAAACTAGATTGATGGTCATGAATGAAGAGATTTTGTTTAATTTATGATTGAAACTGGTTTTACCCTCCCTTTCGATCATCTTTCTGAAAAAGGGCCGGTTAGAGGTTGGTCAGAAGATGGACATGTCTTTCATGTTGGTGCTTGCTTTCTCCAGCAGAGGTGTAATGGCTGCTATTTTCTAGGGTTCTGGTAAAGAAATGGGTGAATTCATCACAGTTGTCAAATCTTGCTTGACAGATGAAAGAAAGTGTTTTATCTGTACCACTGTGCAGAGTTGATGAAAAACGTGCTCTTCAGGTTTTCCTTCATACTTCTTCTTAGGGCATTGACTGGAAGGAAGAGAAGGAACTGCGAATCAGAGGTGGGTTCACAAGAGGGTAAAATAACATTTTAGGATTGCTATAGAGGAACTTACATATTTTGATAATTTGGGGTTCAAAACAGCAGGTCTTCATTGTACTGACGGGCACAAGGGGATTTTTTGAGGCTCTGGACTGGCCATTTCTTGGCATATGTTGAACATTTTCCCAGGTTCATTGGTGGACTGGCTGATTTGTTTGGCATTGTTGTCATTTTGTTTCTATTTTATTTTTTGCTCAAATCTCCTGTGCCTCTTGTAAAGCCCATCACAATAGTCAAGATGCCTTCATCTCCCACGGAATATTATTATTGCCGTAGTAAGGATAACTGAAAAGTGTTACTTCACGTGGCTCCACGCACATCATTAGATAACTTTGGCAACAATTAATGTGCTGAAGATGTTGTTCTCGGAACTGGAATGAGGGGACTATGAAGGACTTTTCTCTGCATCTTCCTTTGCACTGCTTTCAAAATGGCTACCTGCCAGACTTTTTCCCCACATTTCCTTTTTTTTTTTTTTTTTTTTTTTTTTAAAACATGTTTTTATTAGTTTTTCAAAACAAAAAGCCATACATTTCCTTGCAAATAAAGTCATTGTTACAGTTCAACATCAATTTGCGGTGTGTCATCCGGCTTTCCCCTATTAGTATCTATCTATAAACTAAACTACTAAGAACTTGTGTGCACTTCCCGGCCCGCTAAACCTGCCCGACACTGTCAATCCAACGCCACGTAAGGCGAGGCGTACAGGTGCAGCGTGGATCTATCGCCCCCGGTGATCAGAGCCCCCGACACCCCCCACACGGGAGCAGGGGGGGGGGGGCGAAGGAGCCCAGTGTAGGAGGGAAGGGGGAGGGGGGGGGGAAGAGGACAAGGCGGGAGGATCCCATGATGCAGAGCTCTGCGCTAATGTCCGTTGGTCAAGTGTGCAGAACTATTGGTGCCTTGGCATGCTTGTGTTGGGGGGGGGGGGGGCGAGCCGTCAGGTCATCAGTGTTGGTGAGGTATTAATGCAAGATGTGTGTGTGCCTCCAAGTGTATTGTTATCTTTCTGCAGAGGGCTAGGCCCTCAGCCCGCTAAATGGGCACAGCTGATTATAATTCAGGGGGGTCTTTCGTCATTTTTAGCTTCTAACCTGGAGACTAATACACCCCAGGCCTCCTCTCCCATCCGACCCAGACCCCTACGGGCTAAGTTTATTAGCAACTGATGCTCAGCGCGAGCCCAGCGTAGTGTGAGGGCAAGCCAGACTTTTAAGTCAGGCATGTTACGAGCCTTCCAGCTCATAGCTATCAGTCTTTTGTAGATTACATACGCTAAGTCTACAAACCTGTGTGAGTGTTTATTTCTTTTCGTTCTTGGCCTCAGTCCAAGTAAGCAGGACCTGGGATCCATGTTCAAGTTGAGCCCCGTGATCTCCGCTAAGGTTTTAACCACCCTCTCCCAGCCCCCTCCCAGCCTCGGGCACTCCCAGACCATGTGATAGAACTGTGCTGCTGTTTTTTTGCATCTGGGGCAGGCTGGATCCGACCCGGGGAACATACGTTTGATCCTGGCCGGTGCCAGGTATGTCTGATGTAAGTAATTAAACTGTGTATATCTGAATCTAGGGTTTCTTGATACCTCTCGTGTGTGGCTCAAAGCTTTTGACCATTCTGACTCAGAGACCGGGTTGGGCAATACACTGTCCCACTTCTCCCTGACTTTCTGCAGGTTGTCACCCGGGGGTTTGTTCAGAAGCTTGTAAAGGTTTGATACTGCTTTTACTTGGGAGTCACAGCTCAGCATGTGATGCAGGGTAGCTGTGATATCAGGCTCTGAGTCGACTGATGCCCATGTTTTCCTGATTGCATGACATATTGCGTGATATGCCAGGAACTGCCCACGATTAATCCCTGTGAGGGCCTGTATAGCTTCGAAGGTCATCAATTTCCCTTCCTCGAAGCAATCTCCCACTTCATTTATACCCGCCTCTAGCCAAGTTATGGGTGAAAATGAACCCGCGTCTGTCCAACCGGGGAGCCACTCCAGTGGGAGGAGTGGAGAGTAAGGAAATGCTTTACTCCCCCCTTGGACATACTTCTTCCAGTATGAATGTGCCGTTAACATCAATGGATTGGTGCATGTGCTTTTATTCTGCTTATCCAGCAGCCAGGTCAGTATTGGAGAGTCTTGAAGACGGGACTTCAGCCATATAGTTTCTGCTGAACTAGGCCTATGTAGCCAATATAAAATCCACTGCAGCTGTGCTGCCGCGGAATAGAGCTCGAAGTTTGGAGCGCCCAGTCCACCCATTGCTACCGGATGGTGCAGCGTGGTCAGTGCAACCCGCCTTCTGCCCTCACCCCACACCAGCTGTAGTAGAATAGAGTTCAGACCGATAAAAAAACTTTTGGGGATAGTGACTGGTAGGGCCGCAAAATAATACAACAGTCTAGGTAATATCAACATATTTGCTATAGCTACCTTACCCAGTGGTGAGAGTGGTAATTTATTCCAGAAGCATAACGAGCTCTTTACAGAAGACACTGCTCTCCCCAGATTTCCATCCCTTAGATCTTCAGGCTTATGGTAGACATTGATCCCTAGATATTTAAATGTGTGAAAACACCATTTTAGGTGACCCGTTGGAACATTTTCTTGCCTCACAGGGGGCCAGCTGACTAGTGGGAATATACAGGATTTCCCCCAGTTAACCATTAAACCAGATAACCTTCCGAACTCAGACAGTAGCGACATCACTGGGGCCAATGCATCCTCTGCCCTGCGTATGTATATCAGGGCATCATCTGCGTATAATGATATGGAGTGGAGAGTACCATTCCTTGACACCCCCCATTCTTCTTTTTTGGCCCGGACGCGTGCAGCTAGCGGTTCCATTGCCAAGGCAAATAGGAGGGGGGAGAGCGGACAACCCTGTCTTGTTCCTCTGCAAATCGAGAAAGCATCTGATACCACTCCTCCCGTCTTTACCCTAGCCTGCGGGGCAGTATATAAAATGCATACCCAGTTTATGAATTTTGGGCCAAGGCCCAATAACTGCATGGTGGCGAACAGGAAGTCCCATTCTAATGTATCAAACGCTTTTTCTATATCAAGCGATATCACCGCTTCCTCGAGTGCAGTCGGGAGGGAGTCACCCATCACGCTGAGCAGCCTCCGAATGTTTAGGAAGGTGCTACGTTTCGGGATGAATCCATTCTGGTCCTCGTGTACCAGGATATGCATGTAGGGAGCTAACCTATTAGCCAGAATTTTGCCCAATATCTTACAGTCCAGGTTCAACAGTGAGAGGGGCCTGTAGGATCTGACATCAGTTGGGTCACGCCCAGGCTTTGGGAGGACCACTATCATTGCCTCTCTCATCGAGGGGGGCAGGTTTCCGTTGACCTCTGCTTCCTCGAATATTTTCAGGAGATATGTGTTAAGGTGTGTCGCAAACGTGGAGTAATATTCTGACGGCAGTCCGTCCGTCCCTGGGACTTTATTCCTAGGTAATTGTTCGAGGGCCTTGTTGAGTTCCCCCAACGTGATGGGGGCTTCTAAAGACTCCCTGTCAGTGTTTGTTAGTTGGGGCAGGGGAGAGTCTGCTAGGAAGGACTCAAGCTGTTGGATGGTACATGATGTACTTTTGGTGTATAATTGTGTATAGTATTCCCTGAACGCATCATTTATATTTACCTGTGTGGTGGCTATTGCGCCTACGCCTGTAATTATCGACCCTATTGGAGGGCACCGACGGTCCTCCCGCAACAGCCACGCGAGCAGCCTACCAGATCTATCGCCTTCCGCCTGTAGTCTAGCCATGTGATGTTTGTGATCGTGTAGGCGTAATGTAGCATCAGCCTTTGCATGTTCCGCGCGCGTTTCCCTTAGAGCCGAGTATGGCGTTACATTGCAAGCAACTGCGTTTTCTAATGCCCTTAGCTTTTCCTCCAGTTTGCTAACCTCTGCATGAAGTGTACGCCTAACCCCCCATGTAGTGGAGATACAATGCCCACGGATTACCACTTTGTGTGCATCCCATTCTGTTGCCCTTAAATTTGTGGTGCCGGTGTTAGATTCCCAATACTGTTTTAGCGCTGTCCTCAGTGCATCTATGAATGCAGGGTCGTGTAATGCTTCCACTTGTAGCCTCCACGTTGGGATAGCATGGCGCCTCCTGCCCCAATCCAAAGTGATACTGAGCGGTGAGTGATCTGATAATGTCTTGGCTAGGTAGTCTGTACCGCTGACCCCCGTGCAGATCTCCTGAGTGCCCCAGAACAAATCAATCCTTGTGTGTACCTTATGAGGAGCTGAGTAAAAAGAATACTCCCTAATTTGTGGATGTTTCATACGCCATATGTCGTGAAGGCCCATATTACTGGCCCATGACAATAGTGGACGGCCGAGGAGTCTGATTGCTGTTGAATGTGTGGGGGGATTTGACCTGTCTAATGCTGGGTCTGGCGTGCAGTTAAAGTCTCCTCCCCATATAGCAGGTGATTCGGGATGCGTTAATAGCGCTGGGGTAAGTGAACTCAGGAACTCAGATAGTGCGCTGTTAGGAGCGTATACCCCTATGATTGACAGTTGTTTGCCGTCTAGTTTGCCCTCCACCACCACATACCTGCCCTCTTTATCTATCTTGCATGAAGTTTGAGTAAAGGGGACATTCCCTGCTATCCATATGAGAACCCCCCTCGCAAATGATGAATAGGATGTACCCACTATCTGACCTCCCCATTTAGCGCGTAAATCCTGTAAGTCTGGGTCACGCAGATGAGTCTCTTGTAAGATTGCAATATGCGTGCAATGGCGTTTAAGTCTTGTGTGCACCCTTGACCTCTTACTCGGGGTCCCCAATCCCCTGACATTCCAGGTGATTATGACATATTTGTACGCTCTATGAGCAGTGGGTTGGGCCATCATTCACTTGAGGGTAAACGAATGTCCTGCCCCCCTACCCCCGGGAGGCCCCCCCCAGCCCCCGGCCCCCCACCACACCCCCCGCCCGGGTCCCACACCACAGGGCGAATAGCTAATATTATGGTCAGGCCGGTAGTGCACAAACTAACGATTACCCACTTCCCCACTCCAACTGGATCCCAACCCCAACTGTGAATTTGCAACAAACAACACACCCATAGTGGGTGTGGGTAAAGATATATCCGCATGGATATCTGCGGGGGGCAATAATACTATCCGGATGCGGCTCATTTTAGGGGCTCGCATCCTTTTGCGGACGCAGTCCGCAGTTGTCTTAGGGCACTCCAAGGGCACGGCTCCGCAGGCCTCCCCCGCACCAAGCCACCACTCGCGCCTAGTACGGATAGAGGCGTTATCACCAGGAACAAACAAGCAAGGATAGATAAGTTCAGGTGATGTTACCACCTATTTCAGGAGAAAGTCGCAATTTTAGATTCTGTGCTCCAGACTTGGAGGTTGGTCCCCACTCGGGGGGATAGTTCGGTGGTGAACATTTAAAGTATGTCTGCGGATCTGGGGGTGATCTCCGGGCCCCTCTCACCCTCCGTTAGTGTAGAGTCCGAGCTGAACGAGTCCGAATCCGACCCCTCCACCGGGTGGGTCCTGAGCAACTCGAAAGAATTCTGAGTTAACAGGGGGGTTTCTTTGAGGGCTCTTGCTCTCTCTTCCGCCGCCTGCTCCTCCGTGGGCTGGCCCCTGGTATGTTTCTTGGAACGTTTCCTTTGTTTCGTCGTTGTCCAGTTTGCATCCCCCCCAGCCTCCCCGCGTGGCTGGGCTACACCTTTAGCATGCATCCACGTCCAGGCATCTTCTGGTGAGGTGAACAGGTGAGTGCGTTCCTCTAAAATTACACGTAATTTGGCGGGGAACATTAGTGCATATTTTATGTCATACTCCCGGAGGCGTTGTTTGACTTGGTTAAAGGAGTTACGTTGCCTTTGTACTTCCTGGGTGAAGTCTGGATAAGCATGCACTCTCGAGTCCTCATAGCTGTATGGGCCTTTGCTGCGGAACCGTTGGAGTATGGTATCCCGATCCCTGAAATTCAGAAATCTGGCTATCAGTGGTCTCGGAGGTTGGCCCGGTGCCGGAGGGCGTCCTGGTATTCTATATGCTCTCTCCACCGAGAAAAATTTGGATGGAGAACCATTCAAAACCTCCCTGATTAACCATTGTTCCAGCAGAAGCTCCGAGCTTTGATCCAGCGTCTTTTCAGGAAAGCCAAGAAACCGAACATTGTTGCGGCGGGATCTGCCCTCCGCCTCCTCTGTTCTTCTCTGCAGTGACTTAACTTCTGCATTCAGGCGGAGAATTTGTTTTTGATTATCCTCGACCTTTGGGGTCAGCGCACTTATTGCCTCCTCCGTTGACTTCACTTTATCAGATAGTTTGCTGTGATCTACCCTGAGGATGTTTAAGTCTTGCGATACCGTATCTATCCTGGTTTCCAACGATGTTTTGGTGTCCATGATTGCTTGTAACACTTTCTCAAATTGTGAGGAGTGAGTCATGAGTGTGGACTCCAGCGACTGCAAGGAGGGCGTATGCTGCTGGTCTCCAGGTGCCTGACCCTGCGCGTTCCGATCCTGATTCTTTGCTAATTTAGACCTCCCGGCCATTTTGACTTGTCTATCGCGACCTGGTGCCTCCTGAACTCTGGCAATCGCTTTCGTACTCTAGGCCGCGATAGCGAATAAGGCGCGCTCTTCTCCTCAGGGCCCCGCCGGTACAGGCTGCAATTTTTGCGGTCTCAGGCCTACTGGTGGATTTTTAAGTGAGTTCACGGGCAATCAGGCCAGCCAGCACCACACGAGGTCAGCAATCAGTACCCAGCTCCAGTCCCTCTTCGGCACGCAGGAGAGGAGTGGGGCCCACAGTTTTGATGACTCACGGGCTCGCTCAGTACTTTCATCGCCTCATATAACATCCGGAGTATTCAGGGGCCATTTCCCAGCCCGCACTTGTAGTAGGTTACCCCCAAGCCTGCTGTTGCTTTCCTGCAGGGCCCCCTGCAGGGGGAGGCACGACACCACGCTCCTTCACTCCTCCACATCAGTCTGGGGCCCCCGTGCGCCAGCCCCCCCCGCTGCTGTCCCACGAGGCCCCCCTCACCCGGTATAGGGGGGGGGAGGGGAGGAAGCCTCCGGCGAACGAATATTTAGCGGGGGGGCACCCAGCGTGGGACTCATCCAATGTTGGGCTACACGCCCTCACGAGGTGGGCCGCATCAGCTCCGCGCACCCACCTCTCTGCCCGGCTCCAGGGCCTCGTCCAGCCCGGCGCAGGCAGCAAAATGGCGGCCGCGGCACTCCGGCGCGATTCACTTGCCGGCGAGTCCTCCGCGCGGCCGCCCAATGATCACGGAGCCGGCATTGGGGCGAGAACGACCCACAGGACAGGTCCCGCCACAAGAGGTGCGGGAGCGGCGCTCCCGGAGCGCCCCGCAAGTTCTTCTTGGGCGAACCCGAGAGGAGCGCCGATTCAAGCGTCTCTCCCGGTCGCCATCTTGGCTCCGCCCCCTTTCCCCACATTTCCAATGACAGGAATCACTTACATGCAAGAGGAGGTTTTAATGCACTCGAATAAACCAGGACACTAGCTGTTCAAGATGCAAAAGCAAATTTGCTTCTCTAGTCAGTTTGACTCCGTGAGGATATGTGGACTTGGGCAAGGAGTTAAGGAAGAGCTCAACAGGTGGTGTGAAAATTTACCTTAGTTCCAATATGCTACAGCTATCAAAATAGCAACAAAGACACAGGGGGTTATTACAACTTTGGAGGAGGTGTTAATCCGTCCCAAAAGTGATGGTAAAGTGACGGATATACCACCAGCCGTATTACGAGTTCCATAGGATATAATGGACTCGTAATACGGCTGGTGGTATATCCGTCACTTTACAGTCACTTTTGGGATGGATTAACACCTCCTCCAAAGTTGTAATAACCCCCATAATGTTTAGCAGGAGTAATTTTGAATAAGGAGGAACACTTTAATTACACTTTTGACATATGAAAATAGTGAACCAAATGGCAAAAATCATTTAATAAAGCAACAAAATATCATAAAAGAACGAAGGCAGCAACACAAGTCAGTCATGTTATCCTCAATCCATAATGTTCATGATCACCAACTAAAGATAAACATTTTGCTCTTTGAAACGATTTTTAAAAAATGGAGAATTAAGATACTCCCACCAAAAACAGTATTTTGAGGATGCTTCTAGTGATCATTTAATGATCACAGTTTGTAGGAATATTACACTAAACAGACAGGGACAGATCAATATGTCATACAATGCAACAAAGCAAGACAACTTGCTGTGCTGCGCTGTGACATGAAGAAAGGAGGAGTGCGCCATAGCGACTATGATATGATGCATTCCCACTCTCTCCATGCGCTGGTAAACTGTGTGCTGCCTAGCACCAATACAGGCACACTGTGCCATGGTGCAAGTGTGCCTGTGTTGCAGGCAGGATTTTTTTTTTGTGTGGGAAAGGACACCTTCCTTGCACAAAAACACGTCTTAGAGTCATGTTCATCTTTTTATGTGTGCTGCAGAATGTAGAAAGAGGAAAGAACAAGGAGAAATGTTGATATTTCTACACGTTACACCTATGTTGGGAAGGCGTTCCATTTTGATGCAATCCAATGTTTACTGCCCTTAGTAAATCTGGGATTGAATCAAAATCCTTAGGTGGATGCATGGAGGCTCCCATGCTCCACCCATTAAATGCCTTCACAAAGCACAGTAACACACGGCAGGAATTTGTGCTAGCATACGTTACCGTGGATTTACTAAGCCTATGTAATAAGGTAACCCAGAATATTGGATTACCTTATTAGATTTATTAAGTGATAACTTTTGCTTGGGACCAGGTGGAAATGTCATGCTTGGTGTCCAAGGTATTTAACTTACAACACTCTTTAATGGAAAAGTTGTATTTTAAGTCACACTTTTAGAAAGTTGTCATTTTCTTGTCCTAAATAGTTGGTGCCTGCAGCCTGGTCCTGGGCCACATCGCTAGGTGTAGTTGGCAGTTATTGTTTGCGTATTCCTCTCAGACAGCCACACAATAGGGGCCAACCTGGCAGGATGGGGGCAGAGCTGTGCACAGCCCCTCTTGCACTTCAAATACACTGCCTCAGCGCACACACATAACATCACACAGAATTTTGTGACTCCCGACATCCTGGGACTAGGGCAAGGAGGCAGGAAATTCAGGACACTTCTGGGGGAGGGGAGGCCTCCGGACATTTTGTCCACTTTGAAGATGGCAGCAGGTATGAAATTAGGACCCTCAGATTCACTCTACAGTTCACTTCTGGTCCTGCGGAGGCCTCTCAGAGGACTTCTCTGATGTGTACTTCAGATGACTGCACTTCTTCAACAGGAGGACTGCCTTGCTGCCTGAAGCATGCCCTTTGACTTCAGAAGGCAGTCCTGCTGCTTGCAACCCACTTCTCTGCTTTAGCACAAGACTTGCAGAGTGAGTCTAAGGGCTAGTTGGCTGCCCTCCTGATCAGATCATCTGGGACAGCAAAGGTTCTAATCATCTTGAACCCACACCTCGACCCAGCTAGGGTAAGTCTGGACCTTCCAAGTGGTGTCCTTCTACACTGTGACCCTTGTAGGTGATGCTAAAGGAACTCAAATCCAAAACTTGCGACTTTTCAGCCAAAAAGTGCCCTGAGAAACGAGAAGAGACCGGGACATATCTGGTAGCCAATCCTCTGAGGGTGCATCGCTGATCGGCCTGACTTTGCAGTAGCTCCTGCTGCGTTCTTCTCTGCAGCAGCAAATCCTGCTCTTCGGCTTCTGTCCAGAAGGGTATTTGGACTCATGGAGCCCGCAGCCTGCAGTTTCACCCCACTGGAGATTTTCAACTTCCAAAAAAGAGACTCAGAACCTGATTTAGAGATTGATGGAGGAGGTTACCCTGTCACAAATGTGACGGATATTCTGCCTGAAGCCTTAACAATTCTACTGTATGCTATTGAAATCATAATGCGGCGGTCGGGATATTTGTCACGTTTGTGATGGAGTAACCAGTCCACCAAACTCTAAATCAGGCCCTGAATCTGAATGTAAAAATCTTTACTGCAACTTCAACCAGCAGTTACCGGTTGGCGATGCCACCTCCTTAGACACCAAAATAAACGTTGATTGCACACCTCATAATGCTCACAATTCCGTGGTGTTCAACGATTTGGCGTGCAGGCTTGAGAAGGTGCTCTGTTCCAATAGCACTTTCCATAACTTTAAAAAAATTGTCTGATGTGCCATCACGCCCTGCTTAAAGCTGCACTGCCTCAAAAGTGCACATCGGCAAGATTCAATATTTAAATCCAACTTAAATACCAAATAATAAGTTTAGTTCCTTGTTTATCATGAAAATTCTCAAATTCACAATGGATTTCTAACTTTTAACGCAGAGAAACTGCCCATCCAGGCCTTTTTCAAAGGCAAGTCGGAATACGCAGTTCATCTCGGGTAACTATCGAATTCTTCAGGCAAAGCGTTTCGGGCACTATGCCCTTCTTTAGGGTAACTAAGATGTAAAAACAACCCATCAGAAACCAACGATGATGTTATATCATTAAACTTCACATTTTAAATAACACGATTTGTAAAAATAAATGTATCCCCCCGCCCACTCTTGAGAAAAACTTGTGAAACTGCAATCTTCGTGATAAATTAAAACAAAAACTTGTCAGGAGATTAATCATAAAATATAAACAATTCTAGTGCCTTAACATAATGAATTCAAAACCCTTATGAGACTATGGGCCAGATGTAGCAATATACCAAGTTGCGACTTGCAATTTGCGAGTCCCTGCGACTCGCAAATTGCAAGTCGCAATTTGGTATGCAGAAAGGTGTCTCAGACACCTTCTGCGAGTCGCTAATATTAATGAGGTGGGTCGCAATTTGCGCCCCCATAGCGACTCTGGGCACTCACGGGGATGGAGGCCTGCTGGGAACAGCAGACCTCCATGTCCGTGACTGCTTTTAAATAAAGCAGGTTTTTTTTTCAAAGTGTAGCCCGTTTTCCTTAAAGGAAAACGAGCTGCACTTAGAAAAAAAAACGAAACCTTTTGTTTCAGATTTTTTCAGGGCAGGCAGTGGTCCCTTGGACCACTGCCTGCTCTGAAAAAATATTTTTGGGTCCAGTCACAAAGGGGAAGGGGTCCCATGGGGACCCTTTCCCGTTTGCGAGTGGGTTACCATCCACTTCAAGTGGATGGTAACTGCGACTCCATTTGTGACCGCGTACGCGGTCGCAAATGGAATTGCATACCACTGCGACTCGCAAATAGGAAGGGAACACCCCTTCCTATTTGCGACTCGGAAATGCATTTTGCGAGTCGGTTCCGACTCGAAAAATGCATTTCTACATAGCAAACACGCATTTGCGACTCGCAAACGGCGAAGTCGCAAAGTGTTTGCTACATCTGGCCTTATGTGCACACATCCACTCAACATAAACCGTGAATTTACTGCACAATAGACGTGAAAACTCCAAAAAACAAAAAAAAAACAGTATCTTGAAACTCATGATTAGTGACCCTGTGACCTGCACCACGGGTGAAACCTATCCGGAGCACGTGACTCCACAACCCAATCTAAAAATAAACAAGAATTCTGTGCACCACTACTTGAAAGCATAATGTGCATTTGTGTTCTTAAGCTGTACTATTGCTTAATGACGTATGAATATACCTTGACACTGGACTAATCAAGGAACACTCAGAAAAACATGTACAATGAAAGATGAACACATCATGAAAGCATAAACATTAAATACATTTGCAAGTATGTATGAATGTTAAAATGACTGGTTTCCGCTAGTTAACATTGTTCAGTACAATGTTCCCAGGGAGTCTCAAAGATGGTATTCTAGCTTGTCTTTTATTTCTTGATTCAGGGTGCAAACTCAAGAAGGGGCAGCAGACAAATACTCCAAAATGAACATAGAGTGCACTCCTCATAATGCTCAAACTTCCGTGGTGTTCAACGATTTCGCATGCAACCTTGAGAAGGTGCTCTATCCCAATGGCACACTACATAACGTTAAAAAAGTAGGCTGCTGTGCCGTCGCCCCCAGCTTCAAGCTGCACAGCCTCAAAAGCGCACATTGGCAAGATTAAGGAGCATATTTATACTCTGCACCGAATTAGCGTCATTCTTTTACTCTAATTCGGTGCAAAACTAACTCCATATTTATACTTTGGCGCTAAACCCGTCTAGCACCAAATTTATGGAGTTAAAGTCATTTTTTGGACGTGGAAACCTACCTCGCCTTAATGAGATGCAATGACTCTATGGCCTTAACGCCATATGTATACTTCCATGTAAAAATAGTGCACGGGAGGGAGGAGGGGTAAAAAAATGGTGCAAAACTTGCTTTTCCCCATTTTTTAACGCCTGGGTCCGGGCAGGCGTTAGGGGACCTGTGGGCCTATTTCCATGGTAGAACACCATGGAATATGCCCACAGGTGCCCTCCCCAGGCTCCAGGGACACCCACACCAGAGGGACAGCGGAGGATAGGGGACCCATCCCAGGTAAGTACAGGTAAGTATTTTATTTTTTAAAGTGCATAGGGGGCCCTGAAATGGGTCCCCATACATGGCACAGGGTGCAATGGCCATGCCCAGGGGACCCTGGTCCCCTGTGCTGGCCCTTGCGGTGGTGGGCATGACTCATGTCTTTTCTAAGACAGCAGTCATGTGGTATGAATGATTTTGCATCAGAAAATGACTCTAGGCAGATTAGAGACATTTTTGTTTACTCTAACCTGCCTAACGTCATTTTTTGGTGTAAAACCCCCTTCTTCCATACCTGGCTTGCACCATTTCATAAATATGGTGCCCAGCTGGTGCACAGAAATGGTACAAGCCGGTGCTAAACGTTTTGGTGCAAAACTGCGTTAGTGCAGTTTTGCCCCAAGAAGTATAAACCAGGGCCTCTTTATTTAAGTCCAACATTAATACTCCAGCGACATCGCCATCTGCCTTGCCCCGCTGAACCAAATCTTTTAAAAAAATGTAACATGAAGGGACTTTTTGCACAGGTCTATGACATTGATTTACATGGGGAGGAAGTAGGCATTACCCTTGAACAAAAATTACACCCCAAAACCTAATCAGTGCTACCACTAGCCACAACCTAGACAAAGAGGTTACAACCCTCAAACCTAGAAAATGGGGCAAATAATTGACACACTCTCTAGTATTAGGGCAAGTCATGATATTAACTATTGAAGTCAGATGTGTTTGGTATCAGGTGGTATTAGGCACTTCTCAAACTGAGCCAAAAAGGCAAAATACTGAGTAACTTCCAGGGAAATGGAATAATCGAGAATGGACAATCTGCATTGGTTGGGAACTTTCAACCTTACAGTCTATCTTTATAAGAAACGTCTTGGTAAAGGGAGAGTACCTGTATTTCAAACTATGACTGTAATTCTTTTAATGGCACAGCACGCCACTTATAAGAAGAGTGCAGGTACTCTGCGGCAGTAAATACCCACCCATCTTGTTTCCCATTTTAAGCATTCTTTGATAGTTTCCAGAGAACCATCTTCAGTAATATTTCTGCCTTTTGAAGCATCTCTCACTTCAGAAAAGATTTCAGCTGGCACGTCTCTTTAATTTTAGACTCTTGAACATATTCTAAAGGCACAATCTGTATGACAAGTGCAGAGAGCCGCAATTTCAGAACAAAGCCCTTTCATTTCCCTGCCTAACACGCTCTCTAATATTGCTCAGAGTTGAGACTCAATTGGAACCCAGTACAAGCAGAAAGCGCGGCAGATTGGCATTTAGTGGCTGCTACTGCCAGACACCGATGTTATTTATTTATTGATTAAACATCAGTGATGTGCAATTGAAGAGGAATTCGCTGATGAATATGAAGCAGCGGAGAATGGAAGAGTGGTGAATTGAGAGGCAGTCTTAATTTGTAAGTGTACTAGTTGTATGGCCGAAGGTTTTTCTTGCCAGTGCTTGTCTAGCCCACATCCACCACCAGTGGCAACCCTCTGCCGGTATGTGGTGCAGGCCAGTGCCTTCAATGCTAGGACGCTCTGGGGTAGCTTTCTGTGACTCAAGCATTCAGTGGCTGGTGGTCTTTGAAAATGATGCGTGTTCCACTTGTCCTTAATTGTGCGCTGCGAAGGCGAGCGAGCCTGACCACCTGAATGAAGATTTGCGGGCGTTCTTCCGTAATAAAATGTTTAAATAACGGGGTCAGATGTACCTCAAAACACATTTTCACATACAAGGCTACAAACACAGAAAGGGCATTCCTGAAATGTTCCAGTATTTCATGGTGCGCCATTTAAGCCTGTGGCCATCACCGGTGTTTTTGCAGATTCTGTCACCATAAACTATTCTGAGTATGGTTGAATAATGCTGCTTTTTTTAGCAGAGTTTCCTTAATAAAGTTTAAAAAGACATATAATGCCGGTGCTTCATAAAATATAATTTCAAATAGGCTTTCATTTATCATTGATTATATCTACATGTTTGCATTTCATTTTCGAAGCCTGCCCCTCTCTAGTAGATCGTGTTACATGTGGTAATCTTCTTGGAAAGGCCTGGTTGGCAAAGTAAAAGATGACTTAAGTCTTGCAGTTTTAGGCGAAGCAGAAGAGCTAAAAAATTATAGGATTCCAGAGAAGTGCTGTCAGTCAGGTCACTGAAACCGTAGAGGCTTGAACAGCAGATGTTTACACTTATCTAACAGTTTTAGTTTTCCGATAGCACTACTGATTAAATATTTGTTGAAAATGTATATACTTGGAGATGTAAAAATTGTACCCCCCTCACAAATCAAATTGTCAGCTTATAATGCATGCTTTGCTATGAAATACACACTTTCCATTTTAGAAAATGAAGAGACTCCCCCAAGCAAAAGCTTACTATTTTCATGACAAAAAACTATTATTGTGATCCCACCTTATTATTTTCTGTGTTTTGTGCCCTAAAATCAATTTATCATTTTCTTCAAGTAGCCAAATGTACTAATGTCACACATGAATAACTTCTGCCTTGGATGTCTATGTACCACCATAAAAAGTCATGGATGCACACGATATATCGCAATTGACTGTTATTGTGGTAGGAACAGCAGTATAACAAGGGTATGCACCATCATACCATGGGTGCATGAAGGAGGCCAGGCCTTACCTCCAAATTGTCACCATTATGTCAGAGCCGAGGTTATTCCAGCGGGGCACCATCATGCGATGGATTCCAAAAAGATGCAAGGAAGAACCGCCTAATATCCTGACTAGGATTGTCCCAGGGGTGGGCACATCATTCTGTGACTCCCACCAACATGTCAACAATTATATGCCAGTACGTACCACTAATATGCTAATGAAAGCTTGTTAAGAGGGGTGAGCAGTCCTTCATTCATCCACAGACCTCCTTACCTTTTCTTTCGTAACAAGCGCTCTGACATTTTGCAGGTGTTTTCAACAATATAAATAGGCCAAATCAAACAGTGGTGCTTAACATTGGTGCGTCCTTGGGTCCGCGAGACGGTGAATGCACTAGCACCCTCCTACTTATGTGCCGCTCCTCTTCACCACACAGCACCCACACTAGCTCTCTTCCTCGTATTATATGCCATGATACTTTTTATGATCCTTTCCACCGTTGCTTACCTCCCCCTTGTCCCCTCACTCTATCACTGGTAACGTCTTCCTCTTTCTTGTCTCATCCCCTACCTCACTTGCAACCTCCTCCCTACTCTTACTTTTCGGTCTCCTTGGCCCATACGTCTCCACTGCTTCTACAATCACACTGAGGCCCATATTTATACTTTTTTTGCGCCACATTTGCGTAATTTTTTGACACAAAATCAGTGCAAACTTACAAAATACAATTATGGCCCATATTTATACTTTTTTAAGCATCACATTTGCGTCATTTTTTAATGCAAAAGCGGCGCAAACTTACAAAATACAGTTATGCCCCATATTTATACTTTTTAGCACCGCTTTTGCGTAAAAAAAAAAAATGACGCAAATGCGGTGCTAAAAAAGTATAAATATGGGCCTATATTTTGAAAGCGTGTGCCGCTTTTGTGTAAAAAAATTACGCAAATGCGGTGCTAAAAAAGTATAAATATGGGCCTATATTTTGAAAGCTTGTGCCGCTTTTGTGTCAAAAAACGACGCAAATGCGGCGCTAAAAAAAGTATAAATATGGGCCTAATTCAGTTTATCAGTGAGCATGTCAAGCAGCACAAAGTGGCCGGCGTGATAATTATATTTGCAGTATGGCTTTCACTGGAAACCTCTATCATGAATAACTGGATGTAAATCTGTTTTTTCAGTGGCGTGACATAACAACAGTTTGAAGCAAAAAAGTTGTTTCCCACTGTTGCTACCTTGTAAAGAGAAGCACTTGCTTTCCTTGTGTTCCCCCGTCCCACTTTCAATGGTAACCCCCGTCTCAAGGGCGAATGTTTGCTAACAGAGTTTTCTAAGGTCCTTTTATCCTGACATGCGCTATGCAATATTATCCTGGATCTGAAGCATCATCACTGCTCCGACAGGGAGCTCCTGTCCTGTTGACTTTCTGTCTAATTTAGCATGGAGGGAAAGAGCCCAGACTTGCAGCGGGACTGGGGAAGGGAGCGGGGGACTCGGCAGGTCTCACATATTTAACTATTGTTTCGGCAGAGCAACTGCGGAACATGATCGAATGGAGTAGGGGAGGAAGCGAGAGATCTTGATATTTTAAGGTCAACTAATAGCCAGTGATTACATCTGGAAAATAACCTGAATGTCCAAAAAGCACAGATCCTGGGGATTATACTCTGCCTCTGATACAAGGGCCACGTTAGTGTCATGGGATTCAGTGACTATAAGGATGAGCTTCTCCACGTATCCCTCTCCCCGTGCACGCACCATCAGTAATCCAGACTCTACTGGCTTTGGACCGAAGGCAATAGTTGGCAGAAGGAAGACCTGAAGAGAGTGGGTGACGTTTATAACTTCAAATACCCTAAAATGTTCAACCAAAATAAGACAGACATGGGGGGCTGTCGAGGCACTAGGTATGTCACAGAGAGATTAAGGAGAGATCAGAGAGATTAAGGAATTGGCCAGTTTGCTTATTGTTTCTTGATCCAGCTACAAGCCTTATAATGAATTAAAAAAGCAGTATACCTAAAAACTTTGGGATGAAAGAACAATTACCAGATATAAAAAGAGACAAATAATAAGAATAAAAATGAGCAACAAGCAGCAGCGCAACTCCGCACAGCTCACAAAATAATTAACTAATTTGTAGAGACACATCTCGCAAATACATATAGAGATACAGTATCTCGTCTAGGCACTACAGCAGTAAATAGAATGCAACTACTGGTGCAGACCCCCATGGTACTGAGAGAGCATAGCTTATATAATCTATATTAACATAAATGTTTATGAATTAGTGGGTGATAATGTCGCATGGAAAACTGTAATAGTAATTTTGCTTAAACGTGCACCTGAAATGTGACCACGGGGAGTGGCCGTCAATGTATACGTAGACTAATAATGGTGATTAAAATGTTTATGTATCAATATATTGAGTAAGTTTATACTAATTAGCAATAATTGTGTTATTGAATTTGTGCTGAAATCCTTATAGGCCTTAAGTTAGCATGAGTGGAAGCTTAGCTGTTTGGCTCTCATATTAAATGAATTTTTCCTATCTTGCAGTGTGCTGACTCACAAAAGGACATGACCTTTGTTTTTTTCTTCAAACTAGAAGACGAATGTAACCATGCTAGATCCGTTCCCATGAATGTTTCCCATTGCTTGTAGAATAATGTTAAAACAAAATGAAACAGTGTAGATTAATGTAATGTACAAGGTCATTCAAACCGGTAAAGACAATGGAGCTACTGACCAAAAGATGTTCAAAGAATTACAGAAAGATGAAATCATACCGGATGTGCCACCTCTGAAGACATCGGATAGGAGGACCGATCAGAGACTTGTAAATCAATATGGGGCGAAAGAGTAGGTGACCTAATGGGTTTTCTGATAGGTTAAAGATAGTGGGGTATAACAAATGTCCAATAGAATTTTGGGGGAATGTATCACGAAAAAGGGATAAAAACCCATGACACGGGGAGCCATTTAGAATTAGGTAGGGAATGCTATTGATTTTATCCAGAAACTTTGTCACTCTGTTTGGTGACTTACTTGGTTTTACTTAACCCATCCTTGTCCTCAGATTTCCCATTTACACTTTACCTCCTTATGAGGGAAGTGCCCTTTTTGCCCCGGAGCTGAGTTTTGACAGATGGTGATTTGACTGATGTCCTGAAGACAAAGATTGAACCTGTGTGCTGACCTAATCTTTGGAGGGTAATTATGACAATGCATTTGTAATTTGTCTGTTTGATTTTCCTTCTAGGTACCAACTGCTTACTTTTGACAGAGACCATAGTTAGATGTTTTCCAAATTGGTGTTCTAAATCGTTTTGCATGAAGCCCAACATGCTAATGCTAATCAGTGGTTAGGAAAGGTGTTCACTAAACTAACGCAAATAGACAAACGACCAAATCTATGCTTTGTTGAACTGACGCATTATTAACACTCTGCTAAATTGATCTATGTTCATGCCGTGTTATGTTCTGAAGTTTGTGATTCTCGCTTTAATGAAATCTTACCAAAGTTGCCATATTGTGACTATGCTATTATGTTTCTTGGTTTTGAGATTGACGTACCTGCTTTTAGATGTGTAAACAATAGGGAATAAAACTAATAAAATTCTACTAAACTGGTGTGGTTATTCATGACTGAAAGGTCATGGTAGTGTTTTGAATTGATTAATGACTGTGACTAAAGTGAAATGTATTGTTGTGATAAATGTTGATGACATTATTGATGTATTGATTGACATATTGATTAGCTATCTCGTCCTAAGGTGTCTCTCAACTGGGTCAAAATATTCATTGGCCTGAAACGAGTCCTGAGGTGTAATAAATTTTCATAAAGGGACGCGTTAGCAGTTCTGGTAGCAGAGTGACGGTTAGGCCCTTTGGGGCCCTAGGACGGAGAATCATTGTTTAAATTGTTTTTCTGAGATAATGCAAATTGGAGGTATGATGTGTTTCTAAATTCACCATGACTTTCCTGGGATCTTGGAGCCTGCCTAAGTGAGTTGGGAATGTTCTCGGCGCCATAGCATGCGTGTTGTAGAATTTGCGCTTGCTCAGCTTATGCATTTTTGCAGGTGATTTGTGAAGTTCGTGTGTATTTAGGCCAGGCAATGTTGTTTTAGTAGGAGTGGGCGTACTCCACAGTATGAGAGTAGGGAAGTCGGCGTACTTCATATGAGTGTGGCGCTTTGTGCTCAAAATTATCCACGTGGTTGCTTGTTCATGTACGGACCCGTCGTGGTCTAAGACTCTGGAGTATGTTGACAAGTGTAGGAGACACTTGGGTTTATGTTGTAATTTGTGCGGTTTAATTAGGTCAATCGGGTGTGGTTGACAAGTCGAGTTTGAGTCAAAATTGTATGTGTGAAAACCTTTGATGGAGATTTGGGAAGTTCTAAAGTGCACTAGAGTGAACCATTGACAAGTCGAGAGTAGGATTTGCGGGTCGATTTCTGCTTGCGGGTGCGGGAACCGAGAAGGAGAGAGTAGCGGCCGAGGCTTCAAGTGAAATCTCTGTAAAGTTCTGAAGCGAATGTGTTACCTTTCCTGTAGTAAACCAGCAAATTTATGTTGTTGTTGTTGTTAAGGTGCTTGCAGTAATTTTTGCATTAGTTTGGTGTGAATCCAGTGAGGGGCGGACGAGCCGCAAGACTTTGTCAGCTGCAGTGTGTGAGTGTGACGTCAGTGGTGCCGCACTGAGATAGGTCAGTTGTCGAGAGGGGTCGCGCACGGATTGGCTGCCGTCCGTGAGAGGCAATAGGTTGAGAAAGGTGGGTGAAGAGTGTCCTGGGAATTAAAGTCAATTTCTGATTAAATACAACAAAAAGAAAAGACGCAAAAATGAATTTTATTAAAGCTTTTAAGAGCGCTCTGAAAGGAGACGTATACATTATGGCGAGTGAAGGCGAGCCTACACCGCCTGAGGGTACTCCAGCTTATATAGTCATAGAGGAAAAAGGTGTTGCGCCTTGTTTATGGATGAAACAGTGGCACAAATTGATGGAAAAAGAGGGATGTTTGGCGTTTCCGGAACACGGGACATTCAATATGAGAGCCCTAGAGAATTTGAGGTGGATGTTAAGTGTACAGAAGCCACCTCCTAGGCCAGCTCAATATGAGGCTTTAGCAATTTGGGATTTAATGGCTATTAAACAGAGACAAGAAAAATTCCAAAGAAGAATAAAAAGGGCAGAAAAGACTTTAGCGGAAGCTAGATGGGATAATGAGAGCAAAATGTGGAGACAGGGAATAGTTGACGGACTAAAATTGTTCCCAGCAATAACACAGGGAGATGAGACGCAGGGGAAGAAAGCCACATGTAAAACAGACAAGGACTCTAGTCAGCCTAAAGAAACTAAGAGATCTTGGGAAAAAGAAGATGATTCAGATAACGAAGAATTTCTAAACCAGTTATCACATGATCACCCACCACCTTATGCGGTAAGCGACAATGTCCCGAGCACTAGTGCAGGTCCTGGGAACCAGACGCAGGAGAAGGGAGTTACTGATACAGCACAGACTAGTGATACGAGTTTGGTACAGAATGGTGTCAGTGTACCCACTGCACCAGACATGCAGATACAGTTGCAACCTCCACCACAGATACAGAGAATCTATTCAGACCTCCCAGTACTAGAGACTACTACAAATCTGATAGTGCCGCCGGACCCGATATATACAAAATCGAAGTTAGTGTAGATTGAGCCAACTCCGCAATTGCTGCCCCAGCCGCAGCCACAACTAATACCAGGGTATAATCCAGCAGCAGGACCTCCATTAATACCTGCCCCGCTTCAGAGAATCAAACTTTTGGGGTCGCTGCTCCACGGGGTTTGGGACCAGGTCAGACACCAGCTGCCATATCATTGCCATTGTATGCACAAAATAAGCCTGGCATGTGTGATCAGGGGGCAATGACACAAGATCTACTAAGAGGAGGGTCCATAGGAACTCCCCAGTTAATGGCCCCAGGAGAGCAAGCGGTCGAAAGACCGAGGTCTTTGTTAGACCTTAATCCGGTTGAAGCACCGTTGGAGGCAAAGAGACAGGCAGGGCTAGGTGTGCTAACCCCACAGACAATAAGTACGAATGCCTCACAGTCACCAATGATGCATGCAGGAAATATCTCACTGCAAGGTTTTACAGTGCAACAAGTGAATGAGTGGTTAGAAAAAACTTACGCTCCAAAGGCCGCAGCAACCGTAGAAAAGTTAGGAAGGGCCGAGAAAGATGAGTACCTGAACTTTGTGAGACTGGGCGTGGAAGCTGCTGAATTAGTGGAAGGAACGATGGGGGTGAGCAGAATAGAGTCATAAACAAAAGCAGAATTGAGATATCTGTGCCCTAAGATCACTAAAGAAGTAGGTAAGGTACATCAGAGATTAGCGAACCTGGCAGACAAATACAATATTGATATTGAGAATACTAAACATTTGAAAAGAAGTTACAGGTTAGACTTTGACTCAAAAGACTTCGAGCATATGAGGTCTGCCGGAATGAAAGCGCATCTAAAGGAAATACTGCAAAGTGTTCAGATCTGGGGAGCTTTAGAAAAATGGGAAGGTAGATGGGCCAAGAAAAGAGATAAGGAGAAAAGTGACAGTCCGGGATCAAGTAAAGCTAAAACTTCACCAGATACGGAATCAGTAAAGATGTTACCCATGAGAGAAACAGCTGGTGGGGTTCTAATCCACGTACCGTGGTCCAGGGGAGACATCCTATCTTTCACAAATGATTATCCCAGGTTGAGGGAAAAACCGATAGAGTGGTATCAGCAAACGGATAGGTTTGAAACTTGTGAAGTGTCTCTGGGAAGACCTGAATACCTTGTTTGAGATCATTGTTCTGCCCGACTTATGGCTTGAGTGCAAGAGAGGGGTAGACTGGCCGACGCAGGAGCCGACAAAGGATAAGGTGACCGGAGCACCATCTGAGGAAGTAATGAAGTATTATCACAAAGTGATTGAGTTTTTGAAGCAGAAAGTGTAGCTGAAAGTGACTGATTGGCAGAAAATCGACCGGACCTCACAAGAGGTTAAAGAATCAATACATGCTTACTATGGGAGATTGTTGAAGGCATTCAAACATTACAGTGGTACTGAGACTATTGAGCCAAACGATATGAACCATCTCGTGTTCAGATTTGTTGAAGGGCTGAGACCAGAGGTTAGCCAGATGATTAAAAATCATTTGATCTGTTGGTAAGCAAAGCCGATCGATGAGGTGTTGCAGTATGCAAAATACTGTAGTGACAATTTCGAGCTGAAGCAGAAAAAGTTGAAGGAGAAAGTGATGGTGATGCAGATAAGGGCTGCGCAGGCAGGAATGCAGGGAAATGGAATCCATCAGATGATACAGCAGCAACCGCAAGGGAATGGTGTGTTTCAGGCACAACCGAGAGGCCGAGGTTTTGTAAATCTCGGTCCAAATTTGAATACTGTTGTGGTTCAAAATGATGCACAAGGAATGAAAAGGATGTCACCATGTCTCGCGTGCGGGGGCGTGGGGCATTGGAGGCGGGAACACCCAAATGTGGTGCAGGATGGTGTCGTTCAACAAAGCACTAATGTCGGTACATTGCAAAATGTGAGAGGTCCAAAATTGAGAAATCAAAATCCGAACTTCCAAAATAACATAGTTCAGATGCAGGGGCTACAGCCCATGCAGCAAATGCAAATGCAGCATGTTCAGCCAGCGCAAATGCAGCCAGTACAACAGCAGGTTCCCATGGTACCTAGACAGCAAATGCAATTACCATTGGCTCCGATGGGACAGCAACAGGTGATGCTTCCTCAGCAGGTCACAGGTCAAGTGATGAGCCAAAATAATACAGTACAGCAATTCCCATTGCATGGTGAAGATGGAATGAATGAGGAATGGTCGGATGACAGTTCAGACAGTAAAGAGTGCAGACTTGCAGCGTCCCTAGAGGTAGATCAGAGGGGACCCTATGTAGAGGGAAAGGTAATGGGTCACAAGGTTTCATTCTTGGTTGATACCGGAGCCACACGTTCCACAGTCAGAAGTGCAGAGGTTCCAAAAGTACCACTTTCAGGGCGTACCATAAGAGTGGTCGGAGTAGCGAACCAGTACTTGACAAATCCGATTACAGATCCAGTGCAAGTTGAGATTGGCAACTTCCAGGGTCTGCATAAGTTTGTAGTCTGCGATTCGAGTTCTGTGTCCCTACTGGGAAGAGACTTACTGTGCAAAACTAAATGTTCAATTACCTGTTCCAATGATGGAATTGAGGTGCAGACAAACAGTGATGATGAAGGGGATGATGGTCAGTTCTCAGAGTTGGAGACAGAAACTGCGAATGAAGATTACCCTTTGATAACATTATTCCTGATGCTTACAGTGACTGACTTGCCTGCCGAGTTACAGGGAACGGTGAAGGAGAAAGTGTGGGATTTGACAGGAAAGGAAGTGGGACTGATAAAAGGAGTGAAACCAGTTAAAGTTCAAGTGAAACCAAATGCGGTGTTTCCCCAGGTGCCACAATATCATAAGGCACAAGATGTCCTTATTCAGGTGTCACAAATAATCTCAGACTTTGTAAAACAAGGAGTCCTGAAGGAAGTATTGAGCAGCCCATGTAATTCACCGATAATGGGTCTGAAAAAGCCTTGTGGGAAGGTTCGAATTGTGCACGATTTGAGAAAAATAAACAAGATTGTGGTGAAGTGTTGCCCCATAGTGCCAAACCCAGCAATCATGTTTCAGGTTCCGTGTGATGCTGAATGGTTCACCGTTGTAGACTTGTCACAAGCTTTCTTTTCGGTGCCTCTTCATGAGGACAGCCAGTTTTTATTCAGTTTCAAATTCCTGGACAAGGTGTACAGTTGGTGCAGAATTCCTCAAGGGTTTTCTGAGTAACCGTCCATCTTCAATCAGATATTGAAAAATGATTTAGAATCCTTAATACTGCCTTTCAGTTCGACTCTAGTGCAGTACATTGACGACTTGCTGATTGCGTCCAGGACGAAAGATGACTGTAGGTATGACACAATTGCCTTACTGAATCACTTAGGAAAGAACAGACATAAAGTGTCGCCAAAGAAGCTACAGTACTGTGAGAAAGAAGTGAAGTACTTAGGACACTTGATTGAGAGAGGGTCCAGGAGAATATCAAAGGAAAGGGTGACAGCTATTTTGCAGATGAATCCCCGACAACAAAGAGAGATGTCAGGATGTTTTTGGGAATGGTGGGCTACTGTCGCCAGTGGATACCCAACTTTTCAATTATCTCAAAGCCATTGATAAGCTGACAGGCAAAGAGACTAAGGATGAACCGTATACCATAACCTTATCCAAGGAAGAGCTTGAGTCATTCGTGGAATTGAGAGAGTGCATGTGCCGGGCACCAGCTTTGGGTATGCCTGATTACACGAAACCTTTTCGACTGTTTTGTCATGAACGTGATGCTTGTTCTTTGTCTGTCTTAACACAGGTCCATGGAGGTGCAAACTGCCCTGTAGCATATTTTTCAGCTACCTTGGACCCCGTCGCAGCAGCCTTACTGGGTTGTTTGCGCGTAGTTGCAGCAGTTGGTCAAAGCCTCACACAGTGTGAAGGCATAGTGATGGGACATCCCTTGACAGTAATGGTTCCACATTCAGTTGAAATTCTGTTGACTCGAACTAAAACCCAGCACATGACAAATTCTCTACTTACCCGATATGAGACAATCATTTTGGGGTCGCCTAATGTCTCATTGAAGCGATGTACTGTATTGAACCCGGCAATTCTACTTCCTGTTGAGAGTACTGAGATTAATAATGAAGAGGAAATGGAGCATGATTGTCTTGAGGTAACAGAACTGTGAACCAAGCCCCGGCCTGACATTCAAGATATGCAGTTAAAAGAAAATGACTGCATTATGTTTGTTGATGGATCCTGTTTGGAGACTCAGTCGAAATGCTGAGGGCTGGTTAAGCTGTGTGTACCATAGTTGGTATCATTGAAGCTTCTTGGCTCAAGAGAGTGTATTCCGAACAAGTGGCAGAGCTAATTGCCGTTACTAAGGCATGCCACGCAGCTAAAAATCTGAGAGTCACTATCTATACTGACAGCAGATATGGATTTGGAATTGTACATGATTTTGGCCAATTGTGGTCACAGAGAGGTTTCATGACCTCTTCTGGCTCTCCTGTAAAAAATGGTGATCAAATTAAGGATTTGTTACATGCGATTCAGTTACCTCTTGAAATTGCCGTGGTGAAATGCAATGCTCATGTTAAGTCACACGACTTTGGGGGTCATTCTGACTTTGACGGGCGGCAGAGGCCGCCCGCCAAAGTACAGCCGTCAGAATACCACTGCGCGGTCAAAAGACCGCCGCGGTAATTCTGAGTTTCCCGTTGGGCTGGCGGGCGACCGCCAGAAGGCCGCCCGCCAGCCCAGCGGGAAACCCCCTTCCATGAGGATGCCGGCTCCGAATGGAGCCGGCGGAGTGGAAGGGGTGCGACGGGTGCAGTTGCACCCGTCGTGATTTTCAGTGTCTGCTTGGCAGACACTGAAAATCTTGGTGGGGCCCTGTTAGGGGGCCCCTGCAGTGCCCATGCCATTGGCATGGGCACTGCAGGGGCCCCCAGGGGCCCCACGACACCTGTTACCGCCAGCCAGGTTCTGGCGGTTAAAACCGCCAGAACCAAGCTGGCGGTAAGGGGGTCGGAATCCCCATGGCGGCGCTGCTTGCAGCGCCGCCATGGAGGATTCCCTTGGGCAGCGGGAAACCAGCGGTTTTCCGTTTCTGACCGCGGCTGTACCGCCGCGGTCAGAATGCCCCTGAAGCACCGCCAGCCTGTTGGCGGTGCTTCCTCCGTCCCCGGCCCTGGCGGTCCATGACCGCCAGGGTCAGAATGACCCCCTTTATGTCTATAGGAAACAGCTATGCAGATCAAGTCGCAAGGTTTTGCTCATTGAACTGTATATCATTCAAGGATCAGTGGGAATTGTTACCGCGAACTGAAAATGACACATGTTTGAATTTTTCATTAAGGGTGGTTGATAAACTAAATGAGCTAAAAACACTACAGGGTCTTGCCAGCAGAGAGGAGAAACAGTCCTGGCAGAGAATGCAATGTGTACAAAGAGCTGACGACTTATGGGTCTCAGAGGAGGGGAAATTGGTTTTGCCAAACAGTCTTTTGTCACAATTTGCAAGGCTTTATCATGGACAGGCACATCTTGGGAGAGATGCAATGATCAGGTCATTCAAGATTGACTAGTTTAACCCGAAATTCAGACAAGCCGCAGAGGTTACTTGTCACAGGTGCATCATCTGTCAACAGATGAATGCAGGAAAAGGGACTGTGGTAACTTTGAGCCACATAGGGAGAGCTGGCGGTCCATTTACCAAGATGCAAATGGATTTCATTGAGATGCCTGTTTGTGGAGGATTGAAGTACGTGTTGGTGATTGTGTGTGTTTTCAGTCACTGGATTGAAGCTTACCCCACACGTAGAAATGACAGTCTCACAGTTGCAAAGCTGTTACTCAGAGAACTAATACCCAGGTTCGGGTTTCCGGTCTCTTTAGAATCAGATAGGGGGAGACACTTCGACATTGAGGTGATTAAGCTCTTGTGTGCTGCATTAGACATTGAACAGAAGCTGCATTGCAGCTACCGCTCTGAAGCATCAGGACTAGTAGAACAAATGAATGGTACCTTGAAGTCGAGAATGGCAAAGATGTACGCAGCTACCAATATGAAATGGCCAGATACATTGACCTTAGTGCTGATGTCGATGAGGAACACCCCTGGTAAGACGACAGGACTATCACCTCTTGAGATCCTTATGAGTAGAGCTATGAGGCTGCCCGCAGTGCCTGCAAATGCTCTTGTGAATATCACGGATGATATGGTGTTGGACTACTGCAAAGGTTTGGCTGATGTGGTTCGCTCTTTTTCTCACCAGGTGGAAGCCAACACATTGCCACCAATCAGTGATCCAGGTCACACCCTGCAAGCCGGTGACTGGGTGGTTGTCAAGAAGCATGTGAGAAAGTCGTGTTTGGAGCCGCGCTGGAAAGGGCTGTATCAAGTAATACTGACAACGACCACTGCTGTGAAATGTGCCGGCGTTCCAAATTGGATACATGCCTGTCACACAAAGAAGGCAACGTGTCCAACTGATGAGGAACTTGAAGTATCAGACTCAGCAAGTCCAGAGAAGGAAGTCTCAGGGCCTGAAAATAGCCAAGGGGGAACTGAGACTGTAGGAGAGCCCGCTGAGAACAGCCTAGTCCCTCAAACAGTAAACGAGTTCGACAGAGGTGACAGTGTGCCTATCTCAGTAGAGGCAGCAGGAGAACTAAATCAAGGAGAGGTTCTCCCAGAAGTAGACGGATACGGGCTAGAGCTTGATCCTGTCACAGATCCAGAAGAAGAAGAAGGGGAAATAGTAGAGAGAGGTCAAAGCACACCGGCATCCCCTGAGCCAGCTGCAGGTCCATCAAGAGAAAACACCATAGCACAAGAGGAGGGTGCTGTTCAGCGTCCTGAAAGGACAAGCAGGAAAAAGACGCATAAGGGAGATAACTGGCCAGAGAAACAGGCTGCGAAAGAAAGGGTCGTACCAGGTGAAACGATAACAGAAGAAACTGATACATCCCGAATAGAGGATCTAAGTGAAGGAGAATTGCAAGGCGAACGCAGATGGAAAAGAAAAAGAACCGCAAATAGAAGGTACGCAGGTCCTGAATGGGCATATGCAACAACATCTGAATGGCAACAAGAATTCTCAGCATTCTGTTTTCATCAAGAAGTACCAGGCCAATACTACAGTACCTGAAATCAATTAAAGAAAGAAACTTTGTTAAAACTAAAATTTGAAATTGAAAGCTGAAAAGCTGAGAAAGAGACTTATAAACTACCGGATGTGACACTGATAACCTGAATTGACTTTGAAAACTCGATTATGACAACCTGCTAACCTGATTTGACAAAAGGGTCCTGGAGTGAGTGAAACGCTGTAAATGCATGCAGAGAGAGAGAGAGAGAGAGAGACTTTTGCATCAAGAAAAGAAGAAAAAAAAATAACAAGTTTTATATCATCCTCAAGTTGATTGTTGTTATGCTATCTGATTCTTTACAGACATGGCTTATAATTGAGGTGGTAACAAAAGGGGTAAGGTGTGTGGTTGGTTAAGTCTTATATTAGGTATTGTGTGTGCAATAATAATTGTAGGAGTGATTGTGGGAATGCCGTGGTTGGATAAGAAAGCAACTAACAATGCTTCAAAACGAGAGACTTCAACACTAACACCGTGGGAAAAGATTGAGCAGGATACAAAACACTTGCATGAGGGAACTTACTCAAAAGGGGAACTCTCCACTAATGCCTTCTATCGCTTGCTGAATGAGTATGTTGAAACCATGGATGCGAAAAACTGTTATGTGTGCACAAAGATTCCTTCATCAGTGCAAGAAGGGGTCACCTACCATAGCTTGCCATTAACTTATGGGATAAGTTGTAGTTTGCTACTAACAAGATTCTATAATCAAGAGGATGTGCATTATTTTTATTCAAATTTGGATGTGGTGTTTTCTTTTGTGCCAGTGATTGAATTTCTGAACAAGTTAGCTAAGGAGCATAGTATAAAATTAGTTAGAGGTTTCTTTGAACCGATGCTTACATTTGGGACAGCTTATGCACACCGCAATAATCTGACTTGCTTATTGACACCTGTAGAGGAAAGCTTTTTAGATCCCACTGATGATAGGCGCAAGGCATTAAAAGAACGACTAGAAAAGGGGCTGGAGAAACGCACATATGCAAATGATTATGCTTATACTGCAATAAAGACGCAAGGCAAACTAGCTATAGATGCATTACATGTAGGAAGGCTTTGTATATATAGGACGAAATCTGAACATGACACTTTATTTGTGGGAACGAGTGAATGCAGGCATGTGTTTTTGTTTCAGAGTAAATGGACATTCATGTTAAATGGACAGGATCCAGCGATCCCTGGGATCTATTATATCTGTGGACTTAACGTTTATTACTGTCTCCCTAAGGGATGGTATGGGACATGTTATTTGGGAATAGTTTCCCAAAGATTTACCAGATTGATGACTTAAAGCAAATACCTAAAACGTCTGAATTACAACATGTTAGACAAAAACGAGAGACAGCGGCTGCTGTCGTTGGTGACATATTTGGAGCCATAATTCCTTCAATATGGGTTATCTTAAACTCCATAAAGATTTGAAAGTTGTCTACTATTGTGGATAACATGCTGACAAATTTTACAGGGGCTATACTCCTGATGGATACTGAACTTGCCGCGTAAAGAGCTATGACTCTTCAAAATCGGCTTGCTTTAGACATTCTTTTAGCAAAGAGCGGCGGAGTCTGCAAGATGCTCAACGAGCGTCATTGTTGCTCATATATGCCGGACAATAGTAAAAAGATTAGAGGAATGCCTACTAACCTAACTAAAGATAGTGCAGATTTGAAGGAACCTGGAGTGTGGGAGTAGGGAGCTGGTTTAGCAATATTTGGAATGGGGTTCTTGCAAAAATATTAGGGGGTCTATTAATTGTCCTGGCCTGCTTATTAGGTTTATGGGGAGCATGCAAAATTAATGATAAAATTGAAAGAGATTGGACAAAGAGGAATAAAAAGAATGAAGAAAATGAAAGGGAGAAAATGTTTAATGAGATTTGGGAAAGTTCACACAAAGGACAGGATGTTGAAATGCGCATTATGTGCAAGGTGAAAAATTAAAGTGAAAGGTCAAAAGGAAAGGTTTGTGTGATGACGAACGTCATCAGAGGAGGGACTGAGAGAGCGTAGCTTATATAATCTATATTAACATAAATGTTTATGAATTAGTGTGTGATAATGTCGCATAGAAAACTGTAATAGTAATTTTGCTTAAACGTGCACCTGAAATGTGACCACGGGGAGTGGCCGTCAATGTATACGTAGACTAATAATGGTGATTAAAATGTTTATGTATCAATATATTGAGTACGTTTATACTAATTAGCAATAATTGTGTTATTGAATTTGTGCTGAAATCCTAATAGGCCTTAAGTTAGCATGAGTGGAAGCTTAGCTGTTTGGCTCTCATATTAAATGAATTTTTCCTATCTTGCAGTGTGCTGAATCACAAAAGGACATGACCTTTGTTTTTTTCTTCAAACTAGAAGATAAATGTAACCATGATAGATCCGTTCCCATGAATTTTTTACATTGCTTGTAGAATACTGTTAAAACAAAATGAAACAGTGTAGATTAATGTAATGTACAAGGTCATTCAAACCGGTGAAGACAATGGAGCTACTGACCAAAAAATGTGCAAAGAATTACAGAAAAATGAAATCATACCGGATGTGCCACCTCTGAAGACATTGGATAGGAGGACCAATCAGAGACTTGTAAATCAATATGGGGTGAAAGAGTAGGTGACCTAATGTATTTTCTGATAGGTTAAGGATAGTGGGGTATAACAAATGTCCAAGAGAATTTTGGGGGAATGTACCACGAAAAAGGGATAAAAAGCCATGACACGGGGAGCCATTTAGAATTAGATAGGGAATGCTATTGATTTTATCCAGAAACTTTGTCACTCTGTTTGGTGACTTACTTGGTTTTACATAAACCATCCTTGTCCTTAGATTGCCCATTTACACTTTACCTCCTTATGAGGGAAGTGCCCTTTTTGCCCCGGAGCTGAGTTTTGACAGATGGCGATTTGACTGATGTCCCGAAGATAAAGACTGAACCTGTGTGCTGACCTAATCTTTGGAGGGTAATTATGACAATGCATTTGTAATTTGTCTGTTTGCTTTTCCTTCTAGGTACCAACTGCTTACTTTTGACAGAGACCATAGTTAGATGTTTTCCAAATTGGTGTTCTAAATCATTTTGCATGAAGCCCAACATGCTAATGCTAATCAGTGGTTAGGACAGGTGTTCACTAAATTGACGCAAATAGACAAACAACCGAATCTATGCTTTGTTGAACTGACGCATTATTAACACTCTGCGAAATTGATCTATGTTCACGCCGTGTTATGTTCTGATGTTTGTGATTCTCGCTTTAATGAAATCTTACCAAAGTTGCCATATTATGACTATGCTATTATTTTTCTTGGTTTTGAGATTGACGTACCTGCTTTTAGATGTGTAAACAATAGGGAACAAAACTCATAAAATTCTACTAAACTGGTGTGGTTATTCATGACTGAAAGGTCATGGTAGTGTTTTGAATTGATTAATGACTGTGACTAAAGTGAAATGTATTGTTGTGATAAATATTGATGACATCATAGATGTATTGATTGACATATTGATTAGCTATCTCGTCCTAAGGTGTCTCTCAACTGGGTCAAAAGATTCATTGGCCTGAAACAAGTCCTGATGTGTAATAAATTATCAGAAAGGGACGCGTTAGCAGTACAAAGAGTGCTTTGGGAAAGGGATACAGGGAGAAAGTGCTTATACATATAACAGTTAGCTTTGGCGTCTAGTACTCTAATACTGAGAGGCCTCCAAAAACCCACTCATAAAAAAACAATGGTAATGACTATTTCCAGTGTGCATGGACAAAAGCTGGGAACGTGTAAAGTACTTATAATTAAGTCAACCCCAGCTTAACTGGTAGTTCTCTCAGACGAGGCCATGCAATCCATATATAAGATGCTACAAAATTAGGTGCACTGATGTCGCTGGGCCTAACACAAAGTGCTAGGGCAGCCTCCACCCAATTTGCCCCACTAAACTTAAAAAGGGGCTGGAGCCACTAACACCGAACCAAATCACATTTTTTGAAGAACTGGGAGAAGTGGACTTTATTATCTACCTCTCCACAGCTACAGTCACAGTACTCTTGCCTAGCCGCTAGCCTACGGGTATGGGCTACGTAGTTCCTTATTGGCAGTGTACACAGCCTATATTCTATATACAAAGAATGCTTCAGTTATCCAGTATAGACCGCTGATCTCAGATGACAAATGGTTACCCTCTTTGACCAACAACAGATGTTATTAACTGAGGTATACAGGTTTTGTATGGCAAGTTTTCACTCTAATTAAACTGCAGGCCAAAAGGAGTGGAAGAATGAATTAGGACGAGGCTTTACGAGCCAGGAATAAAGAGAGATTATTTCCAGATCACAAACTAGCATGGCCAGTTCATCTAACAAAGATACATTAACAAAAATCATGCCCAAGGTAAGATACACACATGGGATGGATCCAAGACCGTGAAATGTTGGAGGAGGTGTGGAATGGGTAGCTCACTTCTGCATTTCTTATGATATTCCCCAAACTCAAAAGGTACTGGTAGGAATTCTTAGAGGACATATATATATAATGTTTAATATCACACATATTAAGTTTCTGAAATATGTTTTCTTGGGTGCAGCTAAACGACTCTCATACCATTAAGATCCCTGAGAAGTCACCTAATTACTTTGCTGTTGTGTGCCGCCGCGCAGGTGCTTTTAGACTAATTAAGGAAAGACATAACCAGTTTTAGGACCTGGCTCCCAACTCTTGCAAATGATCAAAATGGAGAAGATATTGATGGCTATTTAAGGGAAGGGCGTGCAATTCGAAACAATGCACTTTTAGGGATGGAATTTAGGGAGATTCCCTGTCCCAAGTTCCTTAGGGTGTTATGCATTATGGGGTCAGCTTGACCGATTGGGTATGAGCTTGGGAGGACCTTGAACCAGGCACAAAAGATAACTTTTGGGCCAAAACAGCTTATTTTCTATAAGAGTCTTTTTTAGAGATGGGCACTTTTAAAATTAAGCTGGGTGACCTGGCGGGTGTGTAAAGTCCAAGGGTGATTGCTGGGTGGTTTGTTTCCTTCTTTACTGTTAATGCCTACTTGAAAGCTTTGGGAAAAGGCACATACCAGAGCTTCTACAAGAAGAAGTGTAGTTTCAGTACTCAATATAGCTCTGCCTGCTACTGGTTGTAGGTGGGTGTATGTGTAAATATAAAAAAAAACAATAAACACAATTCATCCATCCAATTTCACTTACAATAATACAAACTGTTGCAAGAAAACATTTGTAATATTAGCACATTATTTGTTGCTCAATAAATAAACATATTTCTCAAAAAGTTGGCGCACATAGCAGTGGTCTCATGGAAAAAAATGAATACTGAAAATGAAACAGGATGATGGTCAAATGCTCCAAATGCATGTAAAGGAATTCAAAATCTATTAATGAATGATGTCACACAAAAATATACATAAGGAGTAACATATGTGAAATGGGTCCAGTTGACATTTATAAACCATTTTTATAAAGCTTTTTGCTATGTGGTTCGTGGTGCCACCAGACTCACCCCTCAGTTGCAATATGGGACCATATTGCATATCTATCTATCTATGTATCTATTTATCTATCTATTTATCTATCTATCTATCTATCTATCTATCTATCTATCTATCTATCTATCTATCTATCTATCTATCTATCTATCTATCCATTTATTACACAACATCGCCACTGTAGTAATAGTTAGGTCACACTTCCCATATGAAGAACATTTTTGGCTTTGCTAATAACTTTGGCGATGTTTGCTGAATAATCACAACATTTTCCAACACCCCAAAAAAGTGCTACCCCCTCAGTTTACTGGAAAATTTCAGGGTAATCTGCAAACGGGACCAAGTAAAAGTGACATCCAAAAGTTCACTTCCGCATGCCTTTTTCATAGGGAAGATTTGACAATGACAGAGAAAAAACGGCTGAAAAAAATTATACCAAATTTTGCAGAAAGCTAGATATTTATTATGAGAGCATGCTTATGTGATTTGGTGTAATTTTGTCCTGCCATTTTAAAGGAATTAAGGTTCTGTTGCCACAGGACTCCAGCAGGAGTTCCGCTGGACCCCAAAGAACAATAAAGTGTGCTGATTGGCTAGTTCGGTGGGATCAAGTGAAGTCATTTTTTAACATGTCGCGGCCTCCATTACAGGACATGCTGACTCAGTACCTGTGTACTGAATCTTAAATAAATATGCAAGGAGGCAGGATTGGGGTACCCTCACCCCCATGCAGTTATGGTGGGGGTTCTAGAGGGACACTCCTAGTGGGGCATAAAAAAAATATTTTCCAAGTCAATTCAACAGTACTCTCATGGCACCACACGGGGGCTGCCCTAGCTCCTGCAGGAGTACCGCAGGACAGGCCAATGGAGAAAAAGTTTAAAATACAAAGGGCCATAAGGTAGTCAAGGCACTACTAAGCACACCATACGCTTTGCACAGAAGGCCTCATGTATAGCCCACTTACTTGACACATGAAAGCCCCATTAATTGGACTAGAACCTGCGACACATAGGTGGTCATTCTGACCCCGGCGGTAAAATGCACTTACCGCCGGTCAGAAGACCGCCATAACCCTGCCGCGGCCGCGGAAACCCGCCACGGTCATTCTGACCCGCAGAAGGCAAACCTCCGAAAATCCGACAGCCACAACCGACCGCCAGACCAGCGGTCGGCGGAAAGGTGGAGGTGACAAAACCTCCACCGCCACGCCAACAGAAATACGCCCATGCCATTACGACCCACGAATCCACCCGGCGGTCATTCAAACGCGGTATTCCATTGGCGGGACACACCGCCGCGGTCAGAATACACACAAACGAACAAAACTCAGCCACATTGGACGATTTGAATCGCACACACCTGATACACATACACACACCACTCCCACACACACAATACAATATAAAACACCCACCCACATCACCCACAAACCCCTACGCAAAAAAATTCTGAAAGAAGGCCAGAGCGAGACACCAGCATCCACAAACTAACAGCCACAGCCACTCAACACCATCACCCACACACTATCCACACACAAAACAACACACACCACCACACTCAACACACTTAACTACACATACTCCACCCCACACATCATACACACCACCCCATGGCACCCCAAAGACAACCCCGCTTCACAGACGAAGAACTCAGGGTCATGGTGGAGGAAATCGTTCGGGTAGAGCCCCAGCTGTTCGGCACACAGATACAATACACCAGCATTGCCCGGAGGACGGAGCTATGGCAGAGGATTGTCGACAGGGTCAACGCTGTGGGACAGCACCCCAGAAATCGGGAAGACATCAGGAAGCAATGGAACGACCTACGGGGGAAGGTGCGTTCCATGGTATCCAGGCACAACATCGCCGTGCAGAAGACTGGCGGAGGACCCCCACCTCAACCCCCACAATTCACATCATGGGAGGAGGAAGTCTTGAACATCCTGCATCCTGACGGCCTCGCAGGAGTCGGCGGAGGAATGGATACTGGTAAGTTGAAGCTTCACTACTGCTTCCCCCCCACCTGCATGCCAAATCATACCCCAACCCTCACCCCCATCCTCGAACCCCACCCTCACCCCCACCCCCACCACCATCCTCACCCCCACCACCATCCTCACCCCCACCCCCAGCACACCTATTCCCCGCCAATGTCTCACCATCACAACCCACACATCCCAAAACCTAGGCCTGCATGCGTCCACTAAGCATGGACACCCATCACCAAAGCATGCCCAATGCATATACACATCCCCCCCACAAGCCACCCTCACCAAAGCCCCCACACACGAATGCCAGCACTTGGGGACACGAGAACCCATAGATACACCCATATGCCACACATTGAAACTATAACCATACCTCTATACCCCTGCAGGACCCGACCGTCAACACACCGCGGCGGAGGGGCCAGAATTCTCCACACCCCCCACCCAAGAGGCCGTCAGCGATGACAGCAGCTCTGTCGACCTGGACACCGATGACCAGCCCGGACCATCGGGGACCTCTGGACAGTCGGTTCCCCTCACACAGGCCCAGGCCATTACAGACCCAAACCCCTCTGGGAACACCAGCACAGCTCCCACCCAGCGGGCCCATGCCTCTGTCTCCAGGGCGCGTCAATCTGCGGTGTGTCTACCACTACAGGGCACCCAGGATAACCCACCACCCCAACAACAACAGGGACCTGGGGGCAGTGGTAGTGGGCACACCGGCCAGGGGGCAGAGGCCCAGGGAAACAGGGCAACTCGGAGGGCAGCTGTGCGACAGGGGGGGGACGGGCCCAGGGAACCCACTCTCCACGAGGTCCTCACCACCATCATGGGAGCATACAACCGCTCCCAGGAGACGATGGCGACAGTACTGGCCCGGTTCCAGGAGATCCAGGTACTGCAGGAGGAACACTATCGGGGGTACAGGGAGGACATCCGAGCCATCAACACCACCCTGGTTACCATGGTAGGGCTGCTGCAGGACCTCGTCAACACCAGGGCGGACACTCAACAACACCCAAGGGCCCCTGCCACTAGCCTGGACCAAGAACAGCCAACCACCTCCGCCGGCGCTAGTGGACAGGAGGCCCCCGCACAGCAGCAGCCCACCAGACCCCCACCTCCTGCAGGAGAAGAACCACCCCGCAAGAGGGCCCTGAGATCTCGCAAGAAGACAGAGTAGGATGTCAAGACCCCCGCCAGCAATGGATACCACCTGATGTCATCCCACTGTCCCACATTGTCACCCTGTCCATCCTTGAACTGCCCATGCTCCATCTCTCCACAGGCCTCTGGACAATGCACCTGTGTGACTGTTACTCTGGACTCTGCCATGGACATTCCTTCACCATAGCCCCCACCCACTTGAAACCACCCATCCCATTTTGAGCACTTAAATAAACACCTATTTTGCACAAAACTATCTGGAGTCTGGCTGTGATTTCAATATATTGTAATTGACATGACAGTGCAAATATGTCCTTGTACATGGTGAAGTCAACAAACAGCTGCCACAAAGCTGTAGTCCATGGGGAAACGAAGCACAGGACTCGTAGTGGGGACCCCAGATCTGAAATAGGGAGGGAAAAGCCACAACTCAGTCATCATACACTGGGGCAAATAGACAGGCAGCAGAGATGCAGGAGAGTAGTTCACATTTACTAAATTATCTTTGAAATGTTACCTGTGTCCTATTGGAAGTACTGTGCAATGATTCTGTCCCTGTTGTCTGTTTCAGCCCCGTCGTCTTCCTCCTCGTCACTCTCCTCAGGTTCCACCGCTGCCACAACACCACCGTCTCGACCATCCTCCTGCAGGAAAGGCACCTGGCGGCGCAAAGCCAGGTTGTGAAGCATGCAGCAGGCCACGATGATGTGACACACCTTCTTAGGTGAGTACATTAGGGATCCACCTGTCATATGCAGGCACCTAAACCTGGCCTTTAGGAGGCCAAAGGTGCGTTCGATCACCCTCCTAGTACGCCCATGGGCCTCATTGTACCGTTCCTCTGCCCTGGTCCGGGGATTCCTTACTGGGGTCAGTAGCCACGACAGGTTGGGGTACCCAGAGTCCCCCACTAGCCATACACGGTGTCTCTGTAGCTGTTCCATCACGTAAGGGATGCTGCTATTCCTTAGGATGTAGGCGTCATGCACTGACCCTGGGAATTTGGCATTTACATGCGAGATGTACTGGTCAGCCAAACACACCACCTGGATGTTCATTGAATGGTAATTTTTTCTGTTCCTGTACACCTGCTCCCTGTCTCTTGGGGGAACCAAAGCCACATGGGTCCCATCAATGGCACCAATGACGTTGGGAATATGTCCAAGGGCGTAGAAATCACCCTTCACTGTAGCCAATTCGCCCACCTCAGGGAAAATGATGTAGCTCCTCACGGATTTCATCAGGGCAGACAACACTCTGGATAACACCTTCGAAAACATGGGCTGAGACATTCCAGAAGCAATTCCCACTGTTGTCTGAAATGACCCACTTGCCAAGAAATGGAGTACTGACATGACCTGCACCAGAGGGGGAATCCCTGTGGGTTGGCGGATGGGGGACATCAGGTCGGGCTCCAGCTGGGCACACAGTTCATGGATAGTGGCACGGTTAAGACGGTAGGTCAGGATAATGTGGCGTTCTTCCATTGTCGACAGGTCCACCAGCGGTCGGTACACGGGAGGATTCATCCGTCTCCTCGCCCAACCCAACGGACGGTGCCTAGGAAGGACAACATGGAGCACACAGTCAAGCAACCCACAGGTACGTACTCACAGCTAGCACAGTAAACGATTCTCTATGCAGTGAATGGCGTGTCTGAGTGGCTATGCAAGGCCTAGGCCTGTGTGACGCAGTTGAAATTGAGCCATGTGGGCCCTGGAAATGGCAGCTGCCTGACCTGTGAAGTGTGACAATGGGATGTGAGGTCAATGCGCTGGCGTGGCACACCGCGGCGGGCGGCGGGCGAAGACCGCGGCGCGAAGCCACATTGGTTAACATTGAAGCATATGGGTTTCAGGAGCCAATGGCGAAGGGCGCCGGCGGTGGCGGGACGCACCGCCGCGGTACGCACCGCCGCGGACGTGACCGCCATTTTCTATCTACTTATCCACTTGCGACTTGAACTTTCACAGGAGAGGACCTATACTGCAAGTGTTGCTGTGACCTCGGTCTGGAAGGGACAATGGCTGCTGCGCCTGGGGAAAGGGCCCCTGCCTTCACTGGAGAGGAGTTGGAGAAACTTGTGGATGGGGTCCTCCCCCAGTATGCGCTACTCTACGGTCCTCCAGACCAACAAGTGAGTTTAATTCAATCTGGATTTGGGGCCACTGGCTGGCTTGGGGGCCTGGCGGGGGGCCTGGCGGGGATGGGGGGCATGTTGGGCCTGGCGGGGGGCATGGCGGGGATGGGGGGCATGTTGGGCCTGGCGGGGGGCATGGCGGGGGGCCTGGCGGGGATGGGGGGCATGTTGGGCCTGGCGGGGGGCATGGCGGGGATGGGGGGCATGTTGGGCCTGGCGGGGGGCATGGCGGGGGGCCTGGCGGGGATGGGGGGCATGTTGGGCCTGGCGGGGGGCCTGGCGGGGGGCCTGGCGGGGATGGGGGGCATGTTGGGCCTGGCGGGGGGCATGGCGGGGATGGGGGGCATGTTGGGCCTGGCGGGGGGCATGGCGGGGATGGGGGGCATGTTGGGCCTGGCGGGGGGCCTGGTGGGGATGGGGGGCATGTTGGGCCTGGCGGGGGGCATGGCGGGGATGGGGGGCATGTTGGGCCTGGCGGGGGGCATGGCGGGGGGCCTGGCGGGGATGGGGGGCATGTTGGGCCTGGCGGGGGGCATGGCGGGGGGCCTGGCGGGGATGGGAGGCATGTTGGGCCTGGCGGGGGGCCTGGCGGGGATGGGGGGCATGTTGGGCCTGGCGGGGGGCCTGGCGGGGATGGGGGGCATGTTGGGCCTGGCGGGGGGCATGGCGGGGATGGGGGGCATGTTGGGCCTGGCGGGGGGCATGGCGGGGGGCCTGGTGGGGATGGGGGGCATGTTGGGCCTGGCGGGGGGCCTGGCGGGGATGGGGGGCATGTTGGGCCTGGCAGGGGGCCTGGCGGGGGGCCTGGCGGGGATGGGGGGCATGTTGGGCCTGGCGGGGGGCCTGGCGGGGATAGGGGGCATGTTGGGCCTGGCGGGGGGCATGGCGGGGGGCCTGGCGGGGATGGGGGGCATGTTGGGCCTGGCGGGGGGCCTGGCGGGGATGGGGGGCATGTTGGGCCTGGCGGGGGGCCTGGCGGGGGGCCTGGCGGGGATGGGGGGCATGTTGGGCATGTTGGGCCTGGCGGGGGCATGGCGGGGGGCCTGGCGGGGATGGGGGGCATGTTGGGCCTGGCGGGGGGCATGGCGGGGGGCCTGGCGGGGATGGGGGGCGTTGGGCCACTGGCAAGGAAAATGCCGACAAACTTGAACGTGGTATTTCTCCCTCCCTGTACGTGTCACATAGGTCCGCGCCCATGAGAAGATCGGGATTTGGCGTGCCATCGCCAAGGAAGTCCGGACCCTGGGGGTCCACCATCGACGGGGCACCCACTGCCGCAAGAGGTGGGAGGACATCCGCCGCGGGACCAAGAAGACCGCCGAATCTCTGCTGGGGATGGCCTCCCAACGTAGGCGGGGTGCCTGCCGTCAACTGAGCCCCCTGATGTTCCGGATCCTGGCGGTGGCCTACCCCGATTTGGATGGGCGCGTGAGGGCAGCACAGCAGACACAAGGGGGTGAGTACAAGCATTATCTACTCTGTTGTCGCGCAGTGGAGGTGTCTGGGTGGGGGAGGAGGGCTGTGGGTCCCCCTAGGCCAGGGCGATATCTGTAGGCTGGGCACCCCCGTGAGCCCCTGTGTCCCCAGCCACCACCCTCAGTAGTTTGTCAGTACAGCCATCCCTGGGCCGTGTCATCCATGGGTGCAGTTGTCAACTCTAGGCGTGTAGGGCATGTTCCACGGAATGCGTAGCGGACCCCAAGTGCGCAACTTAGTGCAGGGGGCATCTGTGTCTGTCATGTCCGCTAACTGTACCGGAGATCCATGTACTCAATATCCCTTTATTTCTCTCTCCCCCCCCCTTTTTGTTTGTCTTTCTGTGCTTGTGTGCATCAGCATCATCAGGCGGAGGAGAAGTGGCATCGGGCAGGAGGGAGCTGCATCTCACATGGCCCAGGAGGGCCATGCCACAGAGTCAGACTGGACCAGTGAGACGGAGGGCGAGGGGAGCTCCACGACGGGGACGACTGGACCCTGCAGCGACACGGACACGTCCTCGGAAGGGGGCTCCCTTGCGGGGGTGGCACCATCCGTGCCCCCCGCCATTACAGGTACAGCCGCCACCCAGCGCACCATCTCCGCCCTCCCAGCAGCCCCTCAGCGTTCGCCCCGTGCCCGCTCTGCCAGGAAGCCGGGCATCTCCTTCGTCTCAGGCACCTCAGGCCCTGCCCCTGTTACCCCCGCTGCCCTCAGTGAGGAGGTCATTGACCTCCTCCGAACGCTCATTGTTGGGCAGACTACCCTTTTGAATGCCATCCAGGGGGTGGAGAGGGAGGTTCATCGCAGCAATGCGTACCTGGAGGGCATTCATTCGGGTCAGGCTGCCCATCAGCGATCGTTCCAGGCTCTGGCCTCAGCACTGACGGCAGCCATTGTCCCTGTCTCCTGCCTCCCTCTACTAACTCCCTCCTCCCAGTCTCCTGTTCCTCTGCCTGTCCCACCCACACCATCAGACCAGCCTGCACACACCTCAACACCCAAGAGAAGCTCATCCAAACATAAGCACCACAGATCACGCAGACATTCACACACGCAACATTCCGATGCAGACATGCCAACAGTCACTACCACCTCTGTGACCCCCACCTCCTCGTCTCCCTCCTCCCTCCCTGTGACGTCTACACTCACACCTCCATTCACCTCACCATCAGCCAGTGTTTCCATCACCAGCACACCCTCCACTCCAGTCCGCACACGTGCAGTCACCACCCCCACTGCCATTTACACGTCCCCTGTGTCCTGTCCCACTGTGTCTGTCACCCCCTCTTCCACACCACACAAACGCAGCCACCCACCCACCCAACAGCCATCCACCTCACGACAGCCTATCCCTCCTGCACCTGCACCCAAAGACAGCAAACGTGACTCACCTACAACCACATCCTCTCCCTCCACTCCCATTCCCACTGTACCTACCACTCTCCATTGTCCCAAGAAACTCTTCCTCGCCACTACTAACTTCTTTCCTGACCATGAGCCCCCCCCTCCTTCTCGTCGGGGTAAGAAGAGCACCTCAGCCACCACCAGCCCTGCAGCCCCCTTGACAAGGGTGCAGGGGTATTGGAGCCCGCCAGCCCGCATGTCTGGATCTTCGCCCAGCAGCAAGGGGACAGCCAGCCCACCCCCTGGGAAGAGGAGCAGAAGGCGGAAGGGGCGCCGCAGGAGCCCGGCTTCTACATCCCCCCCCGACACCACCCAGAGACAGTCACCAGCCACAGCTCCAAAGGGAGGAAAGGGCCACAGGCCCACGACTAAGGAGGGCAAGGGCAGCAAGTCGGAGAGGTCAGGCAGCAGGCCTGCTGCCCAGGAGGAGCCCACAACCCCCATAGCCGCTGCCCCGGGAGGAACCGGCACAGCTGCCCCGGGAGAGCCCACCACCCCCATAGCCGCTGCCCAGGGAGGACCCAGCCCAGCTGGCCAGGAGGGCCCAACCACCCACAGCCCAGGTGGGCATTGAAGGAGCACCATCCCCGCTGCCCAGGAGGGCACCACCAGGCAATGAGCAGTTGGCCATAGACCGGCCGCCGTCTCCAGAACCGCTGAACTGGGCCCCGCCGTCTCAAGAACCGCTGAACTGGGCCCCGCCGTCTCAAGAACCGCTGAACTGGGCCCCGCCGTCTCAAGAACCGCTGAACTGGGCCCCGCCGTCTCAAGAACCGCTGAACTGGGCCCCGCCGTCTCAAGCACCGCTCCGCTGGGCCCCGCCGTCTCAAGAACCGCTGAACTGGGCCCCGCCGTCTCAAGCACCGCTCCGCTGGGCCCCGCCGTCTCAAGAACCGCTGAACTGGGCCCTTCAAGGCAAGGAGCGCTGAACTGGGCCCCGCCGTCTCCAGAACCGCTGAACTGGGCCCCGCCGTCTCAAGAACCGCTGAACTGGGCCCCGCCGTCTCAAGCACCGCTCCGCTGGGCCCCGCCGTCTCAAGAACCTCTGAACTGGGCCCTTCAAGGCAAGGAGCGCTGAACTGGGCCCCGCCGTCTCCAGAACCGCTGAACTGGGCCCCGCCGTCTCAAGAACCGCTGAACTGGGCCCCGCCGTCTCAAGAACCGCTGAACTGGGCCCCGCCGTCTCAAGCACCGCTCCGCTGGGCCCCGCCGTGTCAAGAACCGCTGAACTGGGCCCTTCAAGGCAAGGAGCGCTGAACTGGGCCCGCCGTCTCAAGAACCGCTGAACTGGGCCCTTCAAGGCAAGAACCGCTGTCCCTTTGGCAGACGTGGCAGGGCAGGATCTATCTCGGGCAGGGCTGCAGGATGTCCTCTGGCCAACTTGCCTCCTCCAGTGGCAGTGGGGTCTGTTATGGACTGTATGGACCGTGGCTTTGCACTCCCCAGGATGGCCCAGTGGGCAGGCCACCCACTGTATGGACTGTTTGGACTGTGGCTTTGCTCTCCCCAGGATGGCCCAGTGGGCAGGCCACCCACTGTATGGACTGTATGGACAGTGGCTTTGCACTCCCCAGGATGGCCCAGTGGGCAGGCCACCCACTGTATGGACTGTATGGACTGTGGCTTTGCACTCCCCAGGATGGCCCAGTGGGCAGGCCACCCACTGTATGGACTGTATGGACTGTGGCTTTGCACTCCCCAGAATGGCCCAGTGGGCAGGCCACCCACTGTATGGACTGTTTGGACTGTGGCTTTGCTCTCCCCAGGATGGCCCAGTGGGCAGGCCACCCACTGTATGGACTGTATGGACAGTGGCTTTGCACTCCCCAGGATGGCCCAGTGGGCAGGCCACCCACTGTATGGACTGTATGGACTGTGGCTTTGCACTCCCCAGAATGGCCCAGTGGGCAGGCCACCCACTGTATGGACTGTATGGACAGTGGCTTTGCACTCCCCAGGATGGCCCAGTGGGCAGGCCACCCACTGTATGGACTGTATGGACAGTGGTTTTGCACTCCCCAGAATGGCCCAGTGGGCAGGCCACCCACTGTATGGACTGTATGGACTGTGGCTTTGCACTCCCCAGAATGGCCCAGTGGGCAGGCCACCCACTGTATGGACTGTTTGGACTGTGGCTTAGCACTCCCCAGGATGGCCCAGTGGTCATGGAGTCCCCTCGTGGATTTGGCGTCGTGTACTCAAGTGGCTGAGGTGCCCCCCCTTCCCTTCCCCCTGAGGTGCCTGTCCTATTTTCTTTCTGATGCCCCTGCAGTGTTCTCTCCGTGGAGTTCTTGTCGTGGGACTGGGCCTTGCCCCTTTGCACAGGACCCCTGTGATCCACGGACAGTGGTTGCACTACATTTAGTAGCTGTGTATATTTTGTACATAGTTTATTTATTTATTGGGATTACTGGTGTACATATTTCAATATATCTGCCCGTTTATGATCTCTTATTTTGGTCTCTGCATTATTTCGGAGGGGGGTGGTTTGTGGGTTGTGACAGTGATCTGTGGGAATGCATTGATGTGTGTGTTGTAGTGGGTGTGGGTGGGTGGGTGTGTGCCGGTAATCTTTTCCCTCCCCTGTGTCGTAGGTGCAGTACTCACCGATGTCTTCCGCGCCGCCGGGCGTGCTCCTGGTATATGAGCAGGTATAGGAGTGCGGGGATGACCTGCAACTCTGGTTCCATACTGCCGGAATCTCGCGTGGAGTGCGTAGAGGTGAGCGTTTTCCCGTTCGTAGTCTGTTTCCGCCGTGTTCTTATCGGCGGTGCTCCCGCCCCGGAAAAGGTGGCGGATTGGTGGGTCGTGATAGGGTGGGCGGTACATTGTCTGCCGCCTGGCTGTTGGCGGGGACCGCCGCGCTGTTTGTTTGTACTGCCGTGGCGGGCGGAGTGTTAATACGGCGGGCTGTGTTGGCGGTTCCCGCCAGGGTCAGAATTGCATATTTTAGACCGCCGGCCTGTTGGCGGCTTGGCCGCCGCTTTATCACCGTCCGCCAGGGTCAGAATGAGGGCCATAGTGTTCTCCTCCAGACAGCCAAGCTGTACTCAGTAGCAAAGACTCTACTATGCACGCTCTTCGCCTTGTACAGAAGTCTTGGTGTAGAGTCAATGCCCTTGAGACAGCTAATCCCCATTAAGTGGGCTAGAACCTGCTACACATAACATTTGCTTCCAGACACCGAAGCCCTCTTAGGTAGCAAAGTGCCTGCTACACATACCCTTCACCTTGTGGAAAAGTCTTTGTGGACAGCCCACTCTTTTGAAACATCCAAGCCCTATTAAGTGAGCTAGACCCCACTACGCACAGAATTCACCTCCAGACACTCAAGCCCTATTAGGTAGCAAAACAGCTATTACATATACTCTCCCCCTTGTGTAGAAGTCTTCAAGGAGAGCCCTCCTCCTTGAGACATTCACACCCTATTAAGTGGACTAGACCCTGCTGCACACAGAATTTACCTCCAGTCACCCAAGCCATATTAGTTGGCAAAACACCAACTACACATACCCTTCACCTTGTGGAGATGTCATCACAGAGAGCCCAATCCCTTGTGACATCCAAGTCCCAATAAGACCCTTCTATGCACATCATTCACATCCACACACCAAAGCCCTAATAGGTGGCAAAGTGCCTACTACACACATCCTTGCTCTTGTGAAAATGTCACCACTTAGAGCCCACTTCCATGAGAAATCAAAAAACATAAAGTTGGTTAAACCCAGCTACACCCGGAATTCACCTCCAGACATCCATGCCCTATTATGTGTCAGAGTGCCTATTCAACAACCTTTCGCCACGTACTGAAGTCTTCGTGTACAGCCTACTCCCTTGACATATATAAGCCCATTAAGTGGACTAGACCCAGCTAAACACAACTTTCACCTCCAGACAACCAAGATCTATTAGGTGAAAAAGCACCTACCATGCATCCTTCGCCTCAGAGAGAAGACATTGCAGAGAGCTCTTTTTCATGAGGAATCCAATCCCCATTAGGTGAACTAGGCCCTGCTGCGCACAGAATTCACCTCCAGAAATCCATGTCCTATTACATGGCAAAGGACCTACTATGCATACCCTTTGCCTTGTGGAGAAGTCATCACAGAAAGCCCACTCCCTTGAGACAATCCAAGTCCCATTAAGTGGAAAAGCCCCTGCTATGCACAGCATTTGCCTCCAGACACCAAAGCCCTATTAGGTGGTAAAGTGCCTACCACCACACCCTTTTCCTTGTAGAGAAAGATTTGCAGAAAGCTCACTCCCTTGAAACATCCAAGCCCCATTAAGTGGGATAGATGGTATGGACAGCCTTTGTCACCAGACATCCCAGCCCTATTAGGTGACAAAGCACCTACCATGTACACCCTTCACCTCATGGAGAAGTCTTTGCAGAGAGCCCACTCCCTTAAGACATCCAAGCTCCAGTAAGTGGACAATACCCTCCTACACACAGCGTACAGCTCCAGACACCAAAGCCATTTTAGGTGGCAAAGTACATACTATGCACATCTTTCATCTTGTGGAGATGTTTTCATAGAGAGTCCAGTCCACTGAGACATCAAAACTCTATTAAGTGGACTATACCCTACTACACAAAGTGTTAACCTTTAGCCACCCAAGCCCTATTAGGTGTCAGAGTGCTTACTGCTCACAACCTTCAACTCGGGGAGAAGTATTTGTGAATTGCCCACTACCTTGAAACATCCAAGACCAATTAAGTGGACTAGATCCTGCTACTCACAAAATTCATCTCCAGACACCCTAGCTCTATTGCGTGACAAAGTGCCTACTACACAATCCTTCACCTAGTAATGAATTCTTTGAGGAGAGCCAATGCCTTTGAGACATCCAAGCCCTGTTGAGAGGGCTAGCCCCTTCTATGGACAGTCCTTTCCTCCAGACATTCAAGCCCTATTACATGGCAAAGTGCCTACTTCACCCACCACTGACCTCGTAATAAATTCATCACAGGGAGCCCACTCCTTTGAGACATCCAAAATCAATTAAGTGGACTAGACCCTGCTAAGCACAGAATTCACCTCCAGGAATCCAAGCCTTATTATGTTGCAGAGTGCCTACTCCACAACCTTCGCCTCATACTGACGTTTTCATGTACAGCACACGTCCTTGAGACATACAAGCCCCATTAAGTGGACTAGACCCAGCTATGAACAGCTTTCGCCTCCAGACACCCCCCCCCTATTAGGTAACAAAGCATGCAACCTTCGCCCGCGAGAGAAGACATTGCAGAGAACTCGGTCCCTTGTGAAATCTAAGTCCCATTATGTGGACTAGACCCTGCTGCACAAAGAATTCAACTCAAGAAATCTAAGCCCTTTTACGTGACAAAGCACCTACTATTCACACCCTTTACCTTGAGGGAAAGTCCTCACCAAGAGTCCACTCCCTTGAGTCATTTAAGCCCTATTCAAGGAACTAAACCCTGCTACTGGTTATTTTATAAATAGAAATATAAACTTTGTATCAAATCTGCATTACAACAAGTAACAGAAACCTGATAGATTTTTGTATAAATTTCAGATAAATCTGTTGTTAAAAGTGCTTGAGTTTTAATTCAGCACATACCAGAATACTTATCTTTTATTATTAAGAATAAACAGCTGTAGCAGACTATTATGATTTTGAAACAAGGACCCATGCATGACTATATAAAAATGTCTATTCCTAAATCAGTAAAAGCAGTTCAATTTATTTAAATATTTTTTTTTGGGGGGGGGGATTTTCAAAATATTTAGAGCTTCAACGCAAAGAAAACATGAGCATATGGACACTATTCCCCCCAGTCAGCACAAATTTAAAGCATGTGTTACAACATGTAACCATGTGCTGGTATTCCAACATTAGATCTGTCTGCTTCTGGATGACTTGTTCCATTGTCCCTTGGTCCAACTGAGGGTCATGCAGCAGATGTGGCTACCTTTTCCTCATCTTGTTGTTCCTGGAATTGGTGATTGGCCCAATCACAGTGCTAGAATGCTTGGTCCTCATTTGTTTGCACATGCCTGATGTCCCGCTGGGTTCAGTTTACTATTGGCTGTGGGAGTCTTGTGAGAGTCCTCAAAGAATACTGTGAGAGTATACAATATTGTTATACCAAGGCACACCCAAAAAGTCCATTCCTTGTTGTTGTAGCGATCAAATTCCAGCTCAACGTGAGAATACGGTAGAGATTTTAATTCATCAAAATACATCTGAGAAGTAACAGTCGTCATGAGTCCAGAGCTACAACAGCCAACGTGTGTTTCGTCAACAAGACTTTTTCAAGGCCCAAGACTAGATATAGGCCCTCATTACAACATTGTTAATTGTTAAGTAAAAGCTGCTTACTGCCGTGCAGAAGACCGCCAACACACCGCCGCGGCCGCGGAATTCCACCACAGCTATTATGACCCACATCTTGGAATCCACCAAAAGTCAGACACCCACACAAGTCCGCCACACCAAAGGTCAGTGATAAACTGGCGATAACAAAACCTCCACCGTCACACCAACAGAAATACGCCCACACAATCACGACACACGAATCCACGCGGCGGTCTTTCAACCGCGGTATTCCATTGGCGGTACACACCGCCGCGCTCAAAATACACACACATTTACAAAACACAGCCACATTGGATGATTCAAAATACACAAACCTGAGACACATACATACACCACTCCCACACAGCCATTACAATATAAAACACACACCCACAAACCCCACGAAAAAAAATACAGAAAGAAGGCCAGAGAGAGACACCACCAGCAAGTACAACAGCATCCACAGGCACATAACACCATCACCCACACAACTTCCACGCACCTCACACAACACACCACTACATATCACCACACTTATCACCACACACTCCACCCCACACATCACCTACACCACCCCATGGCACGGCAAAGACACACCAGGTTCTCAGAGGAGGAGCTCAGGGTCATGGTGGAGGAAATCGTCCAAGTAGATCCACAGCTATTCGGATCACAGGTGCAGCACACCTCAATTGCAAGGAAGATGGAGCTATGGTGAAGAACAGTGGACAGGGTCAACACCCAAGAAATCGGGAGGACATCAGGAAAAGGTGGAACGACCTACGCGGGAATGTGCGTTCCGTGGTCTCAAGACACCACCTGGTGGTTCAGCGGACTGGCGGCAGACCCCCACCTCCTCCCCCACAACTAACAACATGGGAGGAGCAAGTCTTGGCGATTCTGCATCCTGAGGGCCTCGCAGGAGTAGCTGGAGGAATGGACTCTGGTAAGTCAAAGCTTTACTATTACATCCCCCACCCTACCTCCATGCTATCACATACCCCCACCCTCGCCCTCACCCCCATCACACCAACTCCTCACAAATGTACCAATATCACAAACCACCCATCCCAACACCAAGCCCTGCATGCAACAACAAAGCATGGACACCCATCACTAAAGCATGCACACTGCACATAGCCATACACCCCTCTAAACCATCATCACACAAGCTCCCACACAGGAATGCCAGCACTGGGGTACACGGTCACCCACCCATTGCACACCGTGGCACACACAGATGCAATAATCATGCCTTTCCACCCCTGCAGGGCCCCTACCCAACGTCACCAGACAGGAGGGTCCAGACATGTCCACTCCACCCACAGAAGAGGCCCACAGTGATGAAAGCAGCTCTGTCCAACTGGATCTAGATGACCAGCCCGGACCATTGGGGACCTCTGGACAGCTGGTTCCCCTCACACAGGCACAGGCCACCACAGACCTTCCCCCCTCTGGAAACACCAGCACAGCACCCACCCAGCGGGCCCATACCTCCGTCCCCAGGTCACGTCAATCAGCTGTGTGTCCACCACTACAGGGAACCCAGGGTAACCCGCCACCCCAACAACAACAGGGACCTGGGGGCAGTGGCAGTGGGCACACGGTCCAGGGGACGGAGGCCCAGGAACACAGGGGAACTGGGAGGGCTGCCGTGCGACAGGGGGCAGACAGGCCAAGGGAACCCACTCTCCACGAGGCCCTCTCCTCCATCATGGGAGCCTACCACCACTCTCAGGAGACGATGGCAACGGTACTGTCCAAGTTTCAGGAGACCCAGCGCATGCAGGAGGAACAGTATTTGGCTTCAGGGAGGAACTCAGAACCATCAGCTCCACCCTGGGCACCATCGTAGGGGTGCTGAAGGAAGTACTCAACACCAGGAGGGACACTGTGGCACTCCAAGGGGCCCCTGACACTAGCATGGACGATAAACTGCCCACCAACTCCGCTGGCGCTAGTGGACAGGACGCCCTGCCACAGGACCACCACACCACCACCCCACCCCCTGCAGACGGAGAACCACCCCGCAAACGGTCCCTGAGATCCAGGAACAAGACAGAAAACGATGCCAAGACCCTCGCCAAGAAATGAGACCACCCTGATTGTCATCCTACTGTCCCACTTTGTCACCCTGTCCATAATTAAACTGCCCCAGCTCCACTTCCTATGCCCACATGGGCAATGCACCTGTGAGACTAATAGACTGGACTCTGCCATGGACACTCCTCCACCATCACCCCTCACCATTTAACTTCCCCCTCCAATATTTTGCATTTAAATAAACACACCTAAAGCACAAAATGATCTGGAGTCTGTCTGTGATTTCGAAATAATGTATTTGCAATTACAGTGACAAAATGTTTTTGAAATAGTCATGTCAACATACCTATGTCACACAGCTCTGGTCCATGAGTAAATTAAGCAGATGACACACAGTGGGACCCACATCTGTGAAACCGTAAGGGAAAGTGACAACTCAGTGACCATACTCTGGGTGAAAACGACAGACAGGATAGAGGTAGTAGTGTAAAAGTACATGTAGTAGGCAGGATTGTATTGTCACCTGTGTTTCACTGGAAATATTGCTGGATCACTGAGTCCCTGTTCTGCATGTCTTCTTCCTCTGCTTCATCCTCATCACTGTCCACAGGCTCCACACCTGCCACAACACCGCCATCTGGACCATCCTCCTGCAGAAAAGGCACCTGTCGTCGCAAAGCTTAGTTGTGAAGCATACAGCAGGCCACGATGATCTGGCACACCTTCTTTGGTGAGTAGAATAGGGATCCACCTGTCATGTGGAGGCACCTGAACCTGGCCTTCAGGAGGCCGAAGGTCCGCTCGATCACCCTCCTAGTTCGCCCATGGGCCTCACTGTAGCGTTCCTCTGCCCTGGTCCTGGGATTCCTCACTGGGGTCAGTAGCCATGACAGCACAGCCAGTCCCCCCCCATGAAGCATCAGAAGTTGGCCAGTGCCCGGCGGGAGAGGGGGAAGACTCCAGCCGCTACTGCCGCTCCCAGGGGTCCCAGTGGGAGTGTGGAGTCAGCTGTTACACCTCCCAAGGTGGGGATGGGCCACAAGAAACCCGTCAAGTCTGGGAAGAGCTGCACAGCGGAGAAGAACCCCATCATCCGCGCTGCCCAGGAGGCCACTGCCAGCCCCAGCCCAGCTGCCTAGGAGGGCCCGCCAGCCCCAGCCCAGCTGCCCAGGAGGGCCCCGCCAGCCCCAGCCCAGTTGCCCAGGTGGGCCCCGCCAGCCCCAGCCCAGCTGCCCAGGAGGCCACCGCCTGACCCAGTCCAGTTGCCCAGGAGGCCACCGCCAGCCCCAGCCCAGCTGGCCAGGAGGGCCCCGCCAGCCCCAGCCCAGTTGCCCAGGAGGGCCCCGCCAGCCTCAGCCCAGCTGCCCAGGAGGCCACCGCCAGCCCCAGCCCAGCTGCCCAGGAGGCCACCGCCAGCCCCAGCCCAGCTACCCAGGAGGCCACCGCCAGCACAAGCCCCGCTGGGCCATGAAGGACCGCCAGCACAAGCCCCGCTGGGCCATGAAGGACCGCCAGCACAAGCCCCGCTGGGCCATGAAGGACCGCCAGCACAAGCCCCGCAGGGCCATGAAGGACCGCCAGCACAAGCACCGCTGGGCCATGAAGGACCGCCAGCACAGGCACCGCTGGGCCGAGCTCCGCCAAATCAAGCACCGCTGAACAGGGCACCGCCAAATCAAGCACCGCTGAACAGGTCACTGCCAAATCAAGCACCGCTAAACAGGGCACCGCCAAATCAAGCACCGCTGAACAGGGCACCGCCAAATCAAGCACCGCTGAACAGGGCACCACCAACTCAAGCACCGCTGAACAGGGCACCACCAACTCAAGCACCGCTGAACAGGTCACCGCCATCTCAAGCACCGCTAGCCCATGAGTGGCAGGGGCACTGACGCAACTGGGTCCGTCACGGGGTGAGTGATGCACTCTGGGCACCAGTTCCCCTCCAGAACCAGTGGAGAGATCCATCCACTACCTCTGTCCTTCACAGGATGAAGCACTCTGGGCACCAGTCCCCCTCCAGAACCAGTGGAGACTGTCATCCACTACCTCTGTCCTTCACAGGATGAAGCACTCTGGGCACCAGTCCCCCTCCAGAACCAGTGGAGAGATCCATCCACTACCTCTGTCCTTCACAGGATGAAGCACTCTGGTCACCAGTTCAACTCCAGAACCAGTGGAGAGATCCATCCACTACCTCTGTCCTTCACAGGATGAAGCACTCTGGGCACCAGTCCCCCTCCAGAACCAGTGGAGACTGTCATTCACTACCTCTGTACTTCACAGGATGAAGCACTCTGGGCACCAGTCCTCCTCCAGAACCAGTGGAGAGATCCATCCACTACCTCTGTCCTTAACAGGATGAAGCACTCTGGGCACCAGTCCCTCTTCAGAACCAGTGGAGACTGTCATCCACTACCTCTGTCCTTCACAGGATGAAGCACTCTGCGCACCAGTCCCCCTCCAGAACCAGTGGAGAGATCCATCAACTACCTCTTTCCTTCACAGGAGGAAGCACTCTGGGCACCAGTCCCCCTCCAGAACCAGTGGAGACTGTTATCCACTTGAGAGACTGTGTCTTTGCACTCCCCAGGATATGGCAGTGGGCAACCCACCCACTGTAGAGACTTGTGAGACTGTGGCTTTGCACTCCCCAGGATTGAACAGTGGGCAACCCACCCACTGTAGAGACTTGAGAGACTGTGGCTTTGCACTCCCCAGGATTGAACAGTGGGCAAACCACCCACTGGAGAGACTTGAGAGACTGTGGCTTTGCACTCCCCAGGATTGAACAGTGGGCAACCCACCCACTGTAGAGACTTGAGAGACTGTGGCTTTGCACTCCCCAGGATAATGCAGTGGGCAACCCACCCACTGGAGAGACTTGAGAGACTGTGGCTTTGCACTCCCCAGGATATGGCAGTGGGCAATCAACTCACTGTAGAGACTTGAGAGACTGTGGCTTTGCACTCCCCAGGATAATGCAGTGGGCAAACCACCCACTGTAGAGACTTGAGAGACTATGGCTTTGCACTCCCCAGGATTGAACAGTGGGCATTGAGCCCCCTCGTGGATCTGGCATCGTGCACTCATCCGGCTGAGGTGCCCCACCTTTCCTTCCCCCTGAGGTGCCTGTTGTATTTCTATCTGATGCCCCTGCGGTGTTCTCTCTGTTTTGATCGGGTATCTAGTGTGGGCCTCGCCCATGCATATTGGGCCCAGTCGTCCACAGACTATAAATGGTGCAATACCTGGACTTGTATTATTGGTGTATATATTTGTTTATAGTGTATATATATTTTTGAGTATTGGATTTTAATATATTACAATGGTTACACTCATTTTCTTTTGTCTTTGCATTCTTCCAGGGGGTTTGGGGGGTGGAACTGTAATGTATCAACATGTATTAGTGTGTGTGTTGTAGTGGGTGAGGGTGGGGGTGGGGGTGTTGCGTGTGTGTGTCCCTGCTTTTTGTCTCCCCCCTCCCCTCTCCCCTGTGTCGTAGATGCATCACTCACCGTGGTCTTCGCCGCCGGCGTTCGTGCTCCTGGTAGAGGAGCAGGAAGACTATCGCAGGTAGAAATTGGAGTTCCGGTTCCATGGTGTCCTCGTTCCTCGTGGGGTGTGTAGAGGTGAGCGTTTTCCCTTCAGAATTTCTGTTTCCGCCGTGTTTTTATCCACGGTGAATCCGCCCCGGAAAAGGTGGCGGATTGGCCTGTAATAATAGTGTGGGCGGTACATTGTCTCCCGTCTGTCTGTTGGCGGTGACCGCCGAGCTGTTTGTTTGTACTGCCGTGGCGGTCGGAGTGTTAAAGTGGCTGTCTTTGTTGACGGTTTCCGTCACGGTCGTAATTGCAATTTTTTTTACCGCCGGCCTGTTGGCGGTCTTACCGCCGCTTTAACACCGTCCGCCAGGGTTGTATTGACCCCCATAGTCCGAAATCCCCAAAATTTCTTGCGGGTACAGAATTTCCTGAACGAATCAAGATCTAGAAATGGGATTGTCAAATCCACATAGAATATGTGATATAACCAATAAGCATGGCCATGATAAGCCGTTTGGTGATCCAGACCTAATTGCCCACAATACTTTGTGTGAAACCTTTGCCAGGAAAGGCTTTGTGTTCTGGTCCCAGAGAGCAGGAGCTCTCACCCTAGGGATGTGGAATGATGGCTGGTGGTAGCAGGCTGGTTTGGACTAGCCAGCAACTGTGGCAGGGTGGTGTGGGTTTTTCAGGGGCACCTCTAAGGTGGCTTCTGGGTACATGATACCAGCATGATAGCACTGGTACCAGTGAGGATTAATTATTCTGAGTTGTTTGATAACAACCAACCCAGGGTTCAGAGTAGCCATCATGTAGCTGGGTAACTAGTAATGACCAGTGTCCAGCACACATACTCGCTATGGCTCCCTGTACACTTACCATGCCTTAAGGTTTTGTAAAGACACAGTAGCAACATATTTGCTCATGCAAACATAAGCCTCGCATGTATTATAATGCACCCTGCCAGAGGGGTGACTTACCTATAGTGCATGCAGTGTTAGTGGACAGGACACTCTTGGTGAGGGCCATGTCAAGTTAGTAACTTTTAAATGCACCAGGTCATGCACTTGCATTGGCAGTCTGCATGAGGCTGGTGTAGGGATCTCTCAAAGTGGCATAATTGGTGCTGCAGCACCATGGAACCTTCTTCAGTACCTAGGCCCAAGGTGCCAGCGGTATCCTTTATTAGGGACTTACAAAGGTGGATGAAATGCCAAACATAGTACAGTTTTGGGGAAAGAGATCAGGCCCTCGGAACCTGTTTAGCAGTGACCCAGGGCACTTACAGTTCGAAACTACATCATTTTCCAGACAAAAAGTGATAGGGCTAACCATGGAAAAAGAGGCCTCTCTCACAGTGTGGACAACTCTTAAGGAAAGAGCACTCCCTCCACACATGCAAGTCCTATTAGGAGATGAAACATATTACAAAAGCTTACACTCATTAGAAGTGCAAAATCTATAGTAAATCTGCTCTAGATGTAGCTCACTTGGGGCCAGATGTATCATATTTTTGAATAGTTTGTGATTTTCTGCAATTCGCAATTAAGCAATCGCTATCTGAAAGAATGAAACTCCAGGACTTTCCTTTAACATTTCCGAATGGCTTGCAAATTGACCTACCTCATTAAAATTTATGAGGTAGGTCGCAATTTGCGACCCATTAGGAAATGTGATGATGGCCAGCTGAGCTCAGCAGACCACAACATCTGTGACTGCTTTTAAATAAAGCAATCTTTCTTTTTAGGGTCGAGCCTGCGTCGCATGCGCTTGCTCATGCGTTTCACTCACAAGAGGCTTTAGTAGTTAGAAAAGGGCTCGGAGCCCCATCCATGTCACGTCAGTGTCTTTCATTGGTTTGTGGGCTTGCCTGTTAAAATCTGCTTGTTTTTATTAGTGGAAGGCATGCATACATCATGCCTTTTCCAGTGGTTAGCCCTCCTCGAGCGCAGCGACCAAGTACTGAAAACATGCAAGGCTCGCTGTTTTCCTTCTGGTTTGTGGACTACTTTTTATCTTTTTTCGCAGCGCAATCTCGCTTGGCAGAAGTCGAGCGCTTTCCATGACATCGACCCTGTTACATAGATAATTGCACTTTTGCCGATAGGTTTCACTACGAGTGAACTGTAGCAGCACGATCGCACTCTTTTTTTCCATTTAATGTGGCAAGAAAAGTCCGGTTGGGAGTTTACAACTGCTAATAGCTCTAACTCTGAGAAATGGGGATCCCGATATTGCGTCCCATATGCTTTGTTTTGTTGGTATTTTATTTTTTTTAATGAAAAATGTAAGTGTATATTTAACCTTTAAACACCCTCGCTATTGCCGTTTTCCCATGGTTTTATCTCTCATTTCTGTAAGTCATTATCCCTGCTTCCCATCACAGCCATGTCTCACGGCAGTAGCCCTGTGAAGGCATTCCTCTCTTCACCCACCGCCCCAACTGCAGAATAACCCCCCATCACTCTCTCCTTTCCTCCTCTCTGTTCTCTCCACTCCCTGAAGCCCCCCCATCTGTACTTCCTATATTAATTACTTTTCCACAAATATTTATTTGCTTTCTCATTTAAACTCACTTACCTATTTGCTAAGTAGCTGACTTTTCCCCAACCCTACCAGCTCTTTCAATTTAAAACGTGCTCCGTTTAGTTTATGTGGGGATTTCTCTTACTTTTGATTGGGGAAAATATTTATTTAAAACCCTACTGATGTGCGTTGGATGTTTTCAGCAGCTATTAAAATGCTATTACCATTTAGCACTCGTTAAAATATTTCTTCAAAAACGATCATTTTCTATCTAAAACAATGTTAATGGCCGTACATCATTGTTTTTGCACAAATGCATAATTGTGTGTATTATAACACCTCATCCACAGGTATAAAAACAGATTTGTGTTTTTTTTTATGACGTTGTGCTGCAAACAACTAAAAGTGTAGTACTTGAAACGTAATATAAAGCTCCCCATAATCCGTTCTCTGATCGTATTTTAAATAGAAAAGGCTGTTTTGGCTGGGAATAAGATAGTTACTTATTAATAAGGGAAGAGCTCTTTAACAAGAAAGCCATTTTATAACTGACTAAATATGAAAAATCTTGGTGTAGAGTCCATGAAGAAACTAACAAAGGGTTTGTGAAGGGCTGATAGAGTTGGGACATAGTAAGTGATCTGTACCAAAGGTTCAGTGTGTGCAGTGTGGTGGGTCGTGATAGGGTGGGCGGTACATTGTCTGCCGCCTGGCTGTTGGCGGGGACCGCCGCGCTGTTTGTTTGTACTGCCGTGGCGGGCGGAGTGTTAATACGGCGGGCTGTGTTGGCGGTTCCCGCCAGGGTCAGAATTGCATATTTTAGACCGCCGGCCTGTTGGCGGCTTGGCCGCCGCTTTATCACCGTCCGCCAGGGTCAGAATGAGGGCCATAGTGTTCTCCTCCAGACAGCCAAGCTGTACTCAGTAGCAAAGACTCTACTATGCACGCTCTTCGCCTTGTACAGAAGTCTTGGTGTAGAGTCAATGCCCTTGAGACAGCTAATCCCCATTAAGTGGGCTAGAACCTGCTACACATAACATTTGCTTCCAGACACCGAAGCCCTCTTAGGTAGCAAAGTGCCTGCTACACATACCCTTCACCTTGTGGAAAAGTCTTTGTGGACAGCCCACTCTTTTGAAACATCCAAGCCCTATTAAGTGAGCTAGACCCCACTACGCACAGAATTCACCTCCAGACACTCAAGCCCTATTAGGTAGCAAAACAGCTATTACATATACTCTCCCCCTTGTGTAGAAGTCTTCAAGGAGAGCCCTCCTCCTTGAGACATTCACACCCTATTAAGTGGACTAGACCCTGCTGCACACAGAATTTACCTCCAGTCACCCAAGCCATATTAGTTGGCAAAACACCAACTACACATACCCTTCACCTTGTGGAGATGTCATCACAGAGAGCCCAATCCCTTGTGACATCCAAGTCCCAATAAGACCCTTCTATGCACATCATTCACATCCACACACCAAAGCCCTAATAGGTGGCAAAGTGCCTACTACACACATCCTTGCTCTTGTGAAAATGTCACCACTTAGAGCCCACTTCCATGAGAAATCAAAAAACATAAAGTTGGTTAAACCCAGCTACACCCGGAATTCACCTCCAGACATCCATGCCCTATTATGTGTCAGAGTGCCTATTCAACAACCTTTCGCCACGTACTGAAGTCTTCGTGTACAGCCTACTCCCTTGACATATATAAGCCCATTAAGTGGACTAGACCCAGCTAAACACAACTTTCACCTCCAGACAACCAAGATCTATTAGGTGAAAAAGCACCTACCATGCAGCCTTCGCCTCAGAGAGAAGACATTGCAGAGAGCTCTTTTTCATGAGGAATCCAATCCCCATTAGGTGAACTAGGCCCTGCTGCGCACAGAATTCACCTCCAGAAATCCATGTCCTATTACATGGCAAAGGACCTACTATGCATACCCTTTGCCTTGTGGAGAAGTCATCACAGAAAGCCCACTCCCTTGAGACAATCCAAGTCCCATTAAGTGGAAAAGCCCCTGCTATGCACAGCATTTGCCTCCAGACACCAAAGCCCTATTAGGTGGTAAAGTGCCTACCACCACACCCTTTTCCTTGTAGAGAAAGCTTTGCAGAAAGCTCACTCCCTTGAAACATCCAAGCCCCATTAAGTGGGATAGATGGTATGGACAGCCTTTGTCACCAGACATCCCAGCCCTATTAGGTGACAAAGCACCTACCATGTACACCCTTCACCTCATGGAGAAGTCTTTGCAGAGAGCCCACTCCCTTAAGACATCCAAGCTCCAGTAAGTGGACAATACCCTCCTACACACAGCGTACAGCTCCAGACACCAAAGCCATTTTAGGTGGCAAAGTACATACTATGCACATCTTTCATCTTGTGGAGATGTTTTCATAGAGAGTCCAGTCCACTGAGACATCAAAACTCTATTAAGTGGACTATACCCTACTACACAAAGTGTTAACCTTTAGCCACCCAAGCCCTATTAGGTGTCAGAGTGCTTACTGCTCACAACCTTCAACTCGGGGAGAAGTATTTGTGAATTGCCCACTACCTTGAAACATCCAAGACCAATTAAGTGGACTAGATCCTGCTACTCACAAAATTCATCTCCAGACACCCTAGCTCTATTGCGTGACAAAGTGCCTACTACACAATCCTTCACCTAGTAATGAATTCTTTGAGGAGAGCCAATGCCTTTGAGACATCCAAGCCCTGTTGAGAGGGCTAGCCCCTTCTATGGACAGTCCTTTCCTCCAGACATTCAAGCCCTATTACATGGCAAAGTGCCTACTTCACCCACCACTGACCTCGTAATAAATTCATCACAGGGAGCCCACTCCTTTGAGACATCCAAAATCAATTAAGTGGACTAGACCCTGCTAAGCACAGAATTCACCTCCAGGAATCCAAGCCTTATTATGTTGCAGAGTGCCTACTCCACAACCTTCGCCTCATACTGACGTTTTCATGTACAGCACACGTCCTTGAGACATACAAGCCCCATTAAGTGGACTAGACCCAGCTATGAACAGCTTTCGCCTCCAGACACCCCCCCCCTATTAGGTAACAAAGCATGCAACCTTCGCCCGCGAGAGAAGACATTGCAGAGAACTCGGTCCCTTGTGAAATCTACGTCCCATTATGTGGACTAGACCCTGCTGCACAAAGAATTCAACTCAAGAAATCTAAGCCCTTTTACGTGACAAAGCACCTACTATTCACACCCTTTACCTTGAGGGAAAGTCCTCACCAAGAGTCCACTCCCTTGAGTCATTTAAGCCCTATTCAAGGAACTAAACCCTGCTACTGGTTATTTTATAAATAGAAATATAAACTTTGTATCAAATCTGCATTACAACAAGTAACAGAAACCTGATAGATTTTTGTATAAATTTCAGATAAATCTGTTGTTAAAAGTGCTTGAGTTTTAATTCAGCACATACCAGAATACTTATCTTTTATTATTAAGAATAAACAGCTGTAGCAGACTATTATGATTTTGAAACAAGGACCCATGCATGACTATATAAAAATGTCTATTCCTAAATCAGTAAAAGCAGTTCAATTTATTTAAATATTTTTTTTGGGGGGGGGGGATTTTCAAAATATTTAGAGCTTCAACGCAAAGAAAACATGAGCATATGGACACTATTCCCCCCAGTCAGCACAAATTTAAAGCATGTGTTACAACATGTAACCATGTGCTGGTATTCCAACATTAGATCTGTCTGCTTCTGGATGACTTGTTCCATTGTCCCTTGGTCCAACTGAGGGTCATGCAGCAGATGTGGCTACCTTTTCCTCATCTTGTTGTTCCTGGAATTGGTGATTGGCCCAATCACAGTGCTAGAATGCTTGGTCCTCATTTGTTTGCACATGCCTGATGTCCCGCTGGGTTCAGTTTACTATTGGCTGTGGGAGTCTTGTGAGAGTCCTCAAAGAATACTGTGAGAGTATACAATATTGTTATACCAAGGCACACCCAAAAAGTCCATTCCTTGTTGTTGTAGCGATCAAATTCCAGCTCAACGTGAGAATACGGTAGAGATTTTAATTCATCAAAATACATCTGAGAAGTAACAGTCGTCATGAGTCCAGAGCTACAACAGCCAACGTGTGTTTCGTCAACAAGACTTTTTCAAGGCCCAAGACTAGATATAGGCCCTCATTACAACATTGTTAATTGTTAAGTAAAAGCTGCTTACTGCCGTGCAGAAGACCGCCAACACACCGCCGCGGCCGCGGAATTCCACCACAGCTATTATGACCCACATCTTGGAATCCACCAAAAGTCAGACACCCACACAAGTCCGCCACACCAAAGGTCAGTGATAAACTGGCGATAACAAAACCTCCACCGTCACACCAACAGAAATACGCCCACACAATCACGACACACGAATCCACGCGGCGGTCTTTCAACCGCGGTATTCCATTGGCGGTACACACCGCCGCGCTCAAAATACACACACATTTACAAAACACAGCCACATTGGATGATTCAAAATACACAAACCTGAGACACATACATACACCACTCCCACACAGCCATTACAATATAAAACACACACCCACAAACCCCACGAAAAAAAATACAGAAAGAAGGCCAGAGAGAGACACCACCAGCAAGTACAACAGCATCCACAGGCACATAACACCATCACCCACACAACTTCCACGCACCTCACACAACACACCACTACATATCACCACACTTATCACCACACACTCCACCCCACACATCACCTACACCACCCCATGGCACGGCAAAGACACACCAGGTTCTCAGAGGAGGAGCTCAGGGTCATGGTGGAGGAAATCGTCCAAGTAGATCCACAGCTATTCGGATCACAGGTGCAGCACACCTCAATTGCAAGGAAGATGGAGCTATGGTGAAGAACAGTGGACAGGGTCAACACCCAAGAAATCGGGAGGACATCAGGAAAAGGTGGAACGACCTACGCGGGAATGTGCGTTCCGTGGTCTCAAGACACCACCTGGTGGTTCAGCGGACTGGCGGCAGACCCCCACCTCCTCCCCCACAACTAACAACATGGGAGGAGCAAGTCTTGGCGATTCTGCATCCTGAGGGCCTCGCAGGAGTAGCTGGAGGAATGGACTCTGGTAAGTCAAAGCTTTACTATTACATCCCCCACCCTACCTCCATGCTATCACATACCCCCACCCTCGCCCTCACCCCCATCACACCAACTCCTCACAAATGTACCAATATCACAAACCACCCATCCCAACACCAAGCCCTGCATGCAACAACAAAGCATGGACACCCATCACTAAAGCATGCACACTGCACATAGCCATACACCCCTCTAAACCATCATCACACAAGCTCCCACACAGGAATGCCAGCACTGGGGTACACGGTCACCCACCCATTGCACACCGTGGCACACACAGATGCAATAATCATGCCTTTCCACCCCTGCAGGGCCCCTACCCAACGTCACCAGACAGGAGGGTCCAGACATGTCCACTCCACCCACAGAAGAGGCCCACAGTGATGAAAGCAGCTCTGTCCAACTGGATCTAGATGACCAGCCCGGACCATTGGGGACCTCTGGACAGTTGGTTCCCCTCACACAGGCACAGGCCACCACAGACCTTCCCCCCTCTGGAAACACCAGCACAGCACCCACCCAGCGGGCCCATACCTCCGTCCCCAGGTCACGTCAATCAGCTGTGTGTCCACCACTACAGGGAACCCAGGGTAACCCGCCACCCCAACAACAACAGGGACCTGGGGGCAGTGGCAGTGGGCACACGGTCCAGGGGACGGAGGCCCAGGAACACAGGGGAACTGGGAGGGCTGCCGTGCGACAGGGGGCAGACAGGCCAAGGGAACCCACTCTCCACGAGGCCCTCTCCTCCATCATGGGAGCCTACCACCACTCTCAGGAGACGATGGCAACGGTACTGTCCAAGTTTCAGGAGACCCAGCGCATGCAGGAGGAACAGTATTTGGCTTCAGGGAGGAACTCAGAACCATCAGCTCCACCCTGGGCACCATCGTAGGGGTGCTGAAGGAAGTACTCAACACCAGGAGGGACACTGTGGCACTCCAAGGGGCCCCTGACACTAGCATGGACGATAAACTGCCCACCAACTCCGCTGGCGCTAGTGGACAGGACGCCCTGCCACAGGACCACCACACCACCACCCCACCCCCTGCAGACGGAGAACCACCCCGCAAACGGTCCCTGAGATCCAGGAACAAGACAGAAAACGATGCCAAGACCCTCGCCAAGAAATGAGACCACCCTGATTGTCATCCTACTGTCCCACTTTGTCACCCTGTCCATAATTAAACTGCCCCAGCTCCACTTCCTATGCCCACATGGGCAATGCACCTGTGAGACTAATAGACTGGACTCTGCCATGGACACTCCTCCACCATCACCCCTCACCATTTAACTTCCCCCTCCAATATTTTGCATTTAAATAAACACACCTAAAGCACAAAATGATCTGGAGTCTGTCTGTGATTTCGAAATAATGTATTTGCAATTACAGTGACAAAATGTTTTTGAAATAGTCATGTCAACATACCTATGTCACACAGCTCTGGTCCATGAGTAAATTAAGCAGATGACACACAGTGGGACCCACATCTGTGAAACCGTAAGGGAAAGTGACAACTCAGTGACCATACTCTGGGTGAAAACGACAGACAGGATAGAGGTAGTAGTGTAAAAGTACATGTAGTAGGCAGGATTGTATTGTCACCTGTGTTTCACTGGAAATATTGCTGGATCACTGAGTCCCTGTTCTGCATGTCTTCTTCCTCTGCTTCATCCTCATCACTGTCCACAGGCTCCACACCTGCCACAACACCGCCATCTGGACCATCCTCCTGCAGAAAAGGCACCTGTCGTCGCAAAGCTTAGTTGTGAAGCATACAGCAGGCCACGATGATCTGGCACACCTTCTTTGGTGAGTAGAATAGGGATCCACCTGTCATGTGGAGGCACCTGAACCTGGCCTTCAGGAGGCCGAAGGTCCGCTCGATCACCCTCCTAGTTCGCCCATGGGCCTCACTGTAGCGTTCCTCTGCCCTGGTCCTGGGATTCCTCACTGGGGTCAGTAGCCATGACAGCACAGCCAGTCCCCCCCCATGAAGCATCAGAAGTTGGCCAGTGCCCGGCGGGAGAGGGGGAAGACTCCAGCCGCTACTGCCGCTCCCAGGGGTCCCAGTGGGAGTGTGGAGTCAGCTGTTACACCTCCCAAGGTGGGGATGGGCCACAAGAAACCCGTCAAGTCTGGGAAGAGCTGCACAGCGGAGAAGAACCCCATCATCCGCGCTGCCCAGGAGGCCACTGCCAGCCCCAGCCCAGCTGCCTAGGAGGGCCCGCCAGCCCCAGCCCAGCTGCCCAGGAGGGCCCCGCCAGCCCCAGCCCAGTTGCCCAGGTGGGCCCCGCCAGCCCCAGCCCAGCTGCCCAGGAGGCCACCGCCTGACCCAGTCCAGTTGCCCAGGAGGCCACCGCCAGCCCCAGCCCAGCTGGCCAGGAGGGCCCCGCCAGCCCCAGCCCAGTTGCCCAGGAGGGCCCCGCCAGCCTCAGCCCAGCTGCCCAGGAGGCCACCGCCAGCCCCAGCCCAGCTGCCCAGGAGGCCACCGCCAGCCCCAGCCCAGCTACCCAGGAGGCCACCGCCAGCACAAGCCCCGCTGGGCCATGAAGGACCGCCAGCACAAGCCCCGCTGGGCCATGAAGGACCGCCAGCACAAGCCCCGCTGGGCCATGAAGGACCGCCAGCACAAGCCCCGCAGGGCCATGAAGGACCGCCAGCACAAGCACCGCTGGGCCATGAAGGACCGCCAGCACAGGCACCGCTGGGCCGAGCTCCGCCAAATCAAGCACCGCTGAACAGGGCACCGCCAAATCAAGCACCGCTGAACAGGTCACTGCCAAATCAAGCACCGCTAAACAGGGCACCGCCAAATCAAGCACCGCTGAACAGGGCACCGCCAAATCAAGCACCGCTGAACAGGGCACCACCAACTCAAGCACCGCTGAACAGGGCACCACCAACTCAAGCACCGCTGAACAGGTCACCGCCATCTCAAGCACCGCTAGCCCATGAGTGGCAGGGGCACTGACGCAACTGGGTCCGTCACGGGGTGAGTGATGCACTCTGGGCACCAGTTCCCCTCCAGAACCAGTGGAGAGATCCATCCACTACCTCTGTCCTTCACAGGATGAAGCACTCTGGGCACCAGTCCCCCTCCAGAACCAGTGGAGACTGTCATCCACTACCTCTGTCCTTCACAGGATGAAGCACTCTGGGCACCAGTCCCCCTCCAGAACCAGTGGAGAGATCCATCCACTACCTCTGTCCTTCACAGGATGAAGCACTCTGGTCACCAGTTCAACTCCAGAACCAGTGGAGAGATCCATCCACTACCTCTGTCCTTCACAGGATGAAGCACTCTGGGCACCAGTCCCCCTCCAGAACCAGTGGAGACTGTCATTCACTACCTCTGTACTTCACAGGATGAAGCACTCTGGGCACCAGTCCTCCTCCAGAACCAGTGGAGAGATCCATCCACTACCTCTGTCCTTAACAGGATGAAGCACTCTGGGCACCAGTCCCTCTTCAGAACCAGTGGAGACTGTCATCCACTACCTCTGTCCTTCACAGGATGAAGCACTCTGCGCACCAGTCCCCCTCCAGAACCAGTGGAGAGATCCATCAACTATCTCTTTCCTTCACAGGATGAAGCACTCTGGGCACCAGTCCCCCTCCAGAACCAGTGGAGACTGTTATCCACTTGAGAGACTGTGTCTTTGCACTCCCCAGGATATGGCAGTGGGCAACCCACCCACTGTAGAGACTTGTGAGACTGTGGCTTTGCACTCCCCAGGATTGAACAGTGGGCAACCCACCCACTGTAGAGACTTGAGAGACTGTGGCTTTGCACTCCCCAGGATTGAACAGTGGGCAAACCACCCACTGGAGAGACTTGAGAGACTGTGGCTTTGCACTCCCCAGGATTGAACAGTGGGCAACCCACCCACTGTAGAGACTTGAGAGACTGTGGCTTTGCACTCCCCAGGATAATGCAGTGGGCAACCCACCCACTGGAGAGACTTGAGAGACTGTGGCTTTGCACTCCCCAGGATATGGCAGTGGGCAATCAACTCACTGTAGAGACTTGAGAGACTGTGGCTTTGCACTCCCCAGGATAATGCAGTGGGCAAACCACCCACTGTAGAGACTTGAGAGACTATGGCTTTGCACTCCCCAGGATTGAACAGTGGGCATTGAGCCCCCTCGTGGATCTGGCATCGTGCACTCATCCGGCTGAGGTGCCCCACCTTTCCTTCCCCCTGAGGTGCCTGTTGTATTTCTATCTGATGCCCCTGCGGTGTTCTCTCTGTTTTGATCGGGTATCTAGTGTGGGCCTCGCCCATGCATATTGGGCCCAGTCGTCCACAGACTATAAATGGTGCAATACCTGGACTTGTATTATTGGTGTATATATTTGTTTATAGTGTATATATATTTTTGAGTATTGGATTTTAATATATTACAATGGTTACACTCATTTTCTTTTGTCTTTGCATTCTTCCAGGGGGTTTGGGGGGTGGAACTGTAATGTATCAACATGTATTAGTGTGTGTGTTGTAGTGGGTGAGGGTGGGGGTGGGGGTGTTGCGTGTGTGTGTCCCTGCTTTTTGTCTCCCCCCTCCCCTCTCCCCTGTGTCGTAGATGCATCACTCACCGTGGTCTTCGCCGCCGGCGTTCGTGCTCCTGGTAGAGGAGCAGGAAGACTATCGCAGGTAGAAATTGGAGTTCCGGTTCCATGGTGTCCTCGTTCCTCGTGGGGTGTGTAGAGGTGAGCGTTTTCCCTTCAGAATTTCTGTTTCCGCCGTGTTTTTATCCACGGTGAATCCGCCCCGGAAAAGGTGGCGGATTGGCCTGTAATAATAGTGTGGGCGGTACATTGTCTCCCGTCTGTCTGTTGGCGGTGACCGCCGAGCTGTTTGTTTGTACTGCCGTGGCGGTCGGAGTGTTAAAGTGGCTGTCTTTGTTGACGGTTTCCGTCACGGTCGTAATTGCAATTTTTTTTACCGCCGGCCTGTTGGCGGTCTTACCGCCGCTTTAACACCGTCCGCCAGGGTTGTATTGACCCCCATAGTCCGAAATCCCCAAAATTTCTTGCGGGTACAGAATTTCCTGAACGAATCAAGATCTAGAAATGGGATTGTCAAATCCACATAGAATATGTGATATAACCAATAAGCATGGCCATGATAAGCCGTTTGGTGATCCAGACCTAATTGCCCACAATACTTTGTGTGAAACCTTTGCCAGGAAAGGCTTTGTGTTCTGGTCCCAGAGAGCAGGAGCTCTCACCCTAGGGATGTGGAATGATGGCTGGTGGTAGCAGGCTGGTTTGGACTAGCCAGCAACTGTGGCAGGGTGGTGTGGGTTTTTCAGGGGCACCTCTAAGGTGGCTTCTGGGTACATGATACCAGCATGATAGCACTGGTACCAGTGAGGATTAATTATTCTGAGTTGTTTGATAACAACCAACCCAGGGTTCAGAGTAGCCATCATGTAGCTGGGTAACTAGTAATGACCAGTGTCCAGCACACATACTCGCTATGGCTCCCTGTACACTTACCATGCCTTAAGGTTTTGTAAAGACACAGTAGCAACATATTTGCTCATGCAAACATAAGCCTCGCATGTATTATAATGCACCCTGCCAGAGGGGTGACTTACCTATAGTGCATGCAGTGTTAGTGGACAGGACACTCTTGGTGAGGGCCATGTCAAGTTAGTAACTTTTAAATGCACCAGGTCATGCACTTGCATTGGCAGTCTGCATGAGGCTGGTGTAGGGATCTCTCAAAGTGGCATAATTGGTGCTGCAGCACCATGGAACCTTCTTCAGTACCTAGGCCCAAGGTGCCAGCGGTATCCTTTATTAGGGACTTACAAAGGTGGGTGAAATGCCAAACATAGTACAGTTTTGGGGAAAGAGATCAGGCCCTCGGAACCTGTTTAGCAGTGACCCAGGGCACTTACAGTTCGAAACTACATCATTTTCCAGACAAAAAGTGATAGGGCTAACCATGGAAAAAGAGGCCTCTCTCACAGTGTGGACAACTCTTAAGGAAAGAGCACTCCCTCCACACATGCAAGTCCTATTAGGAGATGAAACATATTACAAAAGCTTACACTCATTAGAAGTGCAAAATCTATAGTAAATCTGCTCTAGATGTAGCTCACTTGGGGCCAGATGTATCATATTTTTGAATAGTTTGTGATTTTCTGCAATTCGCAATTAAGCAATCGCTATCTGAAAGAATGAAACTCCAGGACTTTCCTTTAACATTTCCGAATGGCTTGCAAATTGACCTACCTCATTAAAATTTATGAGGTAGGTCGCAATTTGCGACCCATTAGGAAATGTGATGATGGCCAGCTGAGCTCAGCAGACCACAACATCTGTGACTGCTTTTAAATAAAGCAATCTTTCTTTTTAGGGTCGAGCCTGCGTCGCATGCGCTTGCTCATGCGTTTCACTCACAAGAGGCTTTAGTAGTTAGAAAAGGGCTCGGAGCCCCATCCATGTCACGTCAGTGTCTTTCATTGGTTTGTGGGCTTGCCTGTTAAAATCTGCTTGTTTTTATTAGTGGAAGGCATGCATACATCATGCCTTTTCCAGTGGTTAGCCCTCCTCGAGCGCAGCGACCAAGTACTGAAAACATGCAAGGCTCGCTGTTTTCCTTCTGGTTTGTGGACTACTTTTTATCTTTTTTCGCAGCGCAATCTCGCTTGGCAGAAGTCGAGCGCTTTCCATGACATCGACCCTGTTACATAGATAATTGCACTTTTGCCGATAGGTTTCACTACGAGTGAACTGTAGCAGCACGATCGCACTCTTTTTTTCCATTTAATGTGGCAAGAAAAGTCCGGTTGGGAGTTTACAACTGCTAATAGCTCTAACTCTGAGAAATGGGGATCCCGATATTGCGTCCCATATGCTTTGTTTTGTTGGTATTTTATTTTTTTTAATGAAAAATGTAAGTGTATATTTAACCTTTAAACACCCTCGCTATTGCCGTTTTCCCATGGTTTTATCTCTCATTTCTGTAAGTCATTATCCCTGCTTCCCATCACAGCTATGTCTCACGGCAGTAGCCCTGTGAAGGCATTCCTCTCTTCACCCACCGCCCCAACTGCAGAATAACCCCCCATCACTCTCTCCTTTCCTCCTCTCTGTTCTCTCCACTCCCTGAAGCCCCCCCATCTGTACTTCCTATATTAATTACTTTTCCACAAATATTTATTTGCTTTCTCATTTAAACTCACTTACCTATTTGCTAAGTAGCTGACTTTTCCCCAACCCTACCAGCTCTTTCAATTTAAAACGTGCTCCGTTTAGTTTATGTGGGGATTTCTCTTACTTTTGATTGGGGAAAATATTTATTTAAAACCCTACTGATGTGCGTTGGATGTTTTCAGCAGCTATTAAAATGCTATTACCATTTAGCACTCGTTCCGATATTTCTTCAAAAACTATCATTTTCTATCTAAAACAATGTTAATGGCCGTACATCATTGTTTTTGCACAAATGCATAATTGTGTGTATTATAACACCTCATCCACAGGTATAAAAACAGATTTGTGTTTTTTTTTATGACGTTGTGCTGCAAACAACTAAAAGTGTAGTACTTGAAACGTAATATAAAGCTCCCCATAATCCGTTCTCTGATCGTATTTTAAATAGAAAAGGCTGTTTTGGCTGGGAATAAGATAGTTACTTATTAATAAGGGAAGAGCTCTTTAACAAGAAAGCCATTTTATAACTGACTAAATATGAAAAATCTTGGTGTAGAGTCCATGAAGAAACTAACAAAGGGTTTGTGAAGGGCTGATAGAGTTGGGACATAGTAAGTGATCTGTACCAAAGGTTCAGTGTGGCAGTGACTTGCGGTTTACTGACTGTGTCTCATCCCTACCCGCCTTTCAGGAGTAGGAACGTTGTATCTCTTCCTATTAATAAATGGTTTCATATTTTAGTGTTTACATTTTTTTATACGTTGGGTTAGCAAAAGAAGTAGATACTACGTTTTGTGTCTAAAAGGCTGGAACTCTGTTAGTGTAGGGCCCATTATTCTTGTTTCATTTTTTAGATGTACTATGGAACTTACTAGGTGCCAACCCCACCAGTCCTTCAGAAAACATCTTTGCCCTTAATATAGACTCTAGCCCATTATATTTTGGACTTTGAAAATTACATATTTCATTTTCTATTAAAACAGGGTGCCCTATTTGAAAATGATTTACCTTTGACCCAGCCGTTCTAGTTCTTTCTATTTTTAACATGCTCAGGCTTATATGTGGCAGGAAGATGTGTTGGGATTTATTCTCACCTCACTTTAAATTGTTTGCACCTCTTTGGCATTCAGAGCTCCTGCTTCGGGATGGAGACGACCCGCTTCTGAGAAAAGACAGAACAATCAAAGGGTGTGTCTGGTTGGTAATCTGCTTCGGCATGTGGTCCACTAATTATTGCAATTTCACTGGGAAACGGTGAAAAGCAAGATTGCGGATCGTCTTAACTTATGTTAACTCTTTGAGGTTGCCATTGTAAATGTTAATTGACCTTCACAAGCATCTACCCAACATGTGTATTTATTTGAATACAATTTAGCTGCAGACAACTAAAAGTGCAACGCAGCCAATAACCCTTACCGTGAATGTGTTGTAAAAACAAAGGACTGGTACTGTTGAGGCTAAATCAGTCACTTTGCTTATTACTTAGGTAAGTGTGTTTTAATGCCAAAGCAAATATAACATTTACTAAAACTAAATAATATTGATGTTGAGTTTGTGATGTAAACATTTTTTTTTTGCAGGGCTGATAGTTCGGGGTTAGTTACTGTTGCCCACTGTTTAGAAACATTTAAATAATTCCGGCTGGAAAACATAGAAGCTTTGTGCAGAATCCTTCAGTACTTTAACCGCAGCTGTAAATAGACAACTTCCCTTTTATATTTATTTTATTATGGGTTGCTGACCAAAAGGGCATTGCGGCTTACTGTACTGTACAGCTCATCATGGACCAATAATATATCGGTTTGATAAATGGGAAGCCCTTTGCTGAGTAAAAGGACACATCAGTAAGAGTTACCAGCAGGCCTGTACTTTTGTTGTTTTAAGAGAAAGTTTAGTATAATAAATGTGTTTCATTGTCACATTACTCAATTAAGTACAAATGGGGATTTCATATTTAGGGTGGAGCCTGCGCTAGCATGCGCTTGCGCATGATTATCGCTTATGAGACGCTTTAGTAGTTAGAAAAGGGCTTGGAGCCTTGTCCATGTCACGTCAGTGTCTTTCATTGGTTCGTGGGCTTGCCTTTTAAAATCTGCTTGCTTTCATTAGTGGAAGGTATGCATACGTCATGCGTTTTCCAGTGGTTAGCCCTCCTCGAGCGCAGCAACCAAGTGCTGAAAACATATGAGGCTTGCTGTTTTTGTGTGGTTTGTGGACTACTTTCTCTCTTTTTTCGCAGCGCGATCTCGCTTGGCAGAAGTGGAGCGCTTAGCATGATATTGACCCTGTTACATAGTTAATTGCACTTTTGCCGGTTATGTAGATAATTGCACTTTTGCCAATAGGTTTCACTATGAGTGAACTGTAGCAGCGCAATCGCACTTGTTTTTTCCATTTAATAAGGCAAGAAAAGTCTGGTTGGGAGTTTACGACTGCTAATAGCTCTAACTCGGAGAAATGTGAAACCTGTTGCATTGCAAATGCTTGTTTTTAACTGCAGCCCGTTTTCCTTGAAAGAAAACGGAACGCGTTTAAAAAATTAAAATAAAATGTTTTCTTTTCACATTTTAAGAGCAGGCAGTGGTGCGTGGGACCATTACCTGCTCTTAAAAAAACATTTTTGCATGCATTCACAAAGGGAAAGGACTTCCTTGGGGACCTCTTCCAATTTGTCACTGGGTAACCATCTACTTGAAGTAGGGGTTAAAGTGTGAATGTTTAACGACAGCATTTTGGCCACAAAACATTCCTACATACCGCTACAATTTGGTATTAGGAAGGGACGCCCTTGGTATGCCCCTTCCTAATACTGATTTGGTGTGTGATTGCAATTCCAAATTGCGATTCAGTAACATGCTACCGAATCGCAAATTAGAATTCATACATACCAAAATGCATTTTTGCGGTTGCAAATGTCCCGAATGCATGACACACCTGGCACTAAATACTTTTTAATGTGATAAGTGAGTAGCAAACTGGGCCAGTGAGTAGCAAACTGGCCCTGTGTGTGGTGGACACCTATGGTTTTACACTTCACACTGGGTTCAGGCAACCCTTATTAGATAGTGTCACAGTGTCTAGGTAGCCAGGGCTCTCTCTTGGTAGCTGTGGTGAGCAGCCAAGACTTATCTCGGATGAGTGTGAAGCACTTGCAATACCACAGTAGTCACACAGTAACTAATCACACAAGAAAGGAACCACACACTGTTGCAAAAATAAAGGTGCTTTATTACAGGAAGCCAAACTAGATTTCTATAGGCAAACCCCCTTCTGGAGGTTAGTACACACAAAATATATACAGGTTACTCTCAGGAAATAGCATAAAATAGTGAGGACCATATACTAGGACAAGTGGAATGCGAGAATGGGTCACCCACCAGAGGAAATGGAGTAGTTAGCCAAGGGCTCGGAGAGAGTGGAACCTCAAGAGGTAAGTATCTAGAAGACACCCAGTGGCCTTCCCATAGGCTAACATGGGAAGTCGTAAATGGAATATTGCAAAAACAGGACTAGGATGGTGGAACCCAATGGTGGATTCTGGATGAAGAGGACCTGAAAAAGAAGGGGAGAGAGTCTAGTTCACACAGGAGTGGCCTGGTGGGGCAAGAAGCAATGCCCACCCTTCTGTAGGTGAAGATCAGGGACGACGGTGGTGGATAAAATCCATCTGTGTACAGGAGCTGCAGAGGAGCCCCTGAAGTCACCCAAGAGCTGTTACTCGCCATTCACCAGATTGCAGATGGGTCAGTGGTCATGAGGACCACCAACAAGCACAAGCAAATGCAACTGGAGCTGTTGGAGGTTTGCAGAGCTGAAGAGGACCAGCAAGGTCCTGGGGAATCGACCCTTGGAAGGAAGTCTGGGCTGAACCTCAGAAGAAAGAAGAGCCAGTAGAAGCAGTCAGTGCCCCCACAAGCAACCAACTGGCAGCAGGCACAGTAAGTTGCAGTGAGGGCAGGCGCAGTAAGTTGCAGTGAGGCCCAGGCAGCACACCTGAAGAGGTGTCCCACATCACTGGAGCAGCAGAGGTAGAGTGCTGGGGCCGGAGCTACTTGGAGCAGGAGTCAACAAGCCTCGGTTGCTGCAACATTTGTGGTGCACAGGGATTCTGTCTAGGAGGAAGAGGCAAGGACTCACCGTCTGCCAAGTTGGACGCTGTTATAGAGAGGTCTACTTTTAAAGGATCAGATGTCACGATGACCTGCTTGAATTCTATCTTATCCCCCCCTAGAATCTTAAGTCAGGACGTGATTGAGCCTACGTGGTGTGTCATTAGGCCTGGAAGTACTGAGGATAGCAACATAAGCCCGGGCAAGCCCACAAAAGTTGCTGACAGGTAAAAGAGACTCCCTCCGGAGTTGGGCAACCTAGCCTCCCAGAAAAGTAAAGCAACAATAAATCAGTACCAATTATTGTTCAAATGACGACCAAAGGTTCAAGCACTCTTGTCCTATAAACATGCCGACCGGCGAACACCATAGCTAACTATTATAACTACCTGACCTCTAGCATCAGCTGGCTGCAGGTGCAGCATACCTCCTTTACCTCACCTCCCTTAGGCCCTGTCTCTTCTAAGCAGCTGTTTGGGGAAAGGAGAGACGTATGATAGGAGGGGGTTAATGTGTAGGAACATGGCATCTGGTCTTTGGAAGTGTCCCCATTGTCATCATTGCAATTCAACCACAACATTTGCACTTCAGAAGTAAGAGAACCAGCAGCATTAGAAGCTTTAATTCTAGAGGAATCAATCGAGAACCAGGAATATCATAGTACCCAAACAGGATCACAACTTTTACCTAAAGAGAATAGCAACCAACTCAAAAGCTTGGACAAGATCAAGCCTGATCCTCGATGCTCTAATAGATTGCCCCTCATAACAGCAACTACTATGGTTGTAGTTAAAAATAGTATCCAAGTTATGCTACCAGTAGGTGCAGACATCAACCCAGTTGTTGTCCAAAATACAATGGGAAAAATATCAGACAAGCCACTAAGTATGGAGTCTCCAAAGTCACACTCTCCCCTGACCTCTCTAGTTGGAAAAGACAGCTTTGTACCAGTCAGATAGGGTTTGGGATCACTTAACCTGAACCTTTCTTAATTTGACAATCTCAACATTAGCAAAGTTGATCCTGATATGGAGAGTATAACATTGAACAATCTAAACCTTTTGGATGGCAACCCTCCAAAGAATGCCAGGAACGAAGAGGGAAATTATGAAAATGGCCATATAAATGGTCATACAAATGGACAAGACCAGACCAAGACCAAGCGAAGATCGAAAATGATCTTCCCTTAGATCAACCCATACTTACTAGCATGAAGATTATGTGCGCAACAGTGGACTCAATTGCAAACATGCTCATGGTCCAATCCCTCAAACTTGACAGTCAATTAGAACTGACTAGGCAATTTACGGCCTCAATAGTGACAATAGGCCATAGAGTGGCCCTCGTAGAGGGCGCTGTAAGGGAAAATGTAAGATTACAATCCACAGCAGAATATGAAGATAGCCAAAAGTGTGCCCCCTTTTGGAGAAATTACTGGAAGTCTCGAAGGTCATCAATGATATAATTCAGGACTGTTGATCCAGCCTTAAAAATCTCTCAAAGTCTGATCCCGAGGCTAAAGAAAATGCTCCCTGAAATTCAGTGACCAACTCTGTGCCACCCTATTTGGGACTTCTATACCTTTCAGAATCCTGCAGCTGCACTGGTGACACAATATAGGAGCTAAGTGTGACCCTTATGCCTTCAATTGAAGCATCTTGCGTCTATGGAACGAAGGCTCAGAGGAAAAAGAGCAAACTAAAAGGGAAAGCCAAAATCACTGGGAAAACAACCACAGGGAGCAAAAAGAGCACTGAAAAAAAGACAAAAAAACTCCGTGTTGCAGCAAAAGACAGCAGGGCAACATCAAAACATGTTGCAACTCAGAAACGATCAAGTAGCTCGCCAGCAGAATGTAGGCTAAAATACCCCAGACGGCAGTCTAGGGAAGATTGCTGAAATGAACAGCGACTTTCTAAATCAAGACCCAGGCGTGCTGTGTGGCAAAACTAGCAGTCTCCACTCTCATATACACTGAGTACCCACAGGATTCAGGGTAAGTCTATATTAAAAATTAGATACCACAAACTGGGACAAGGTGGTAACGAACCAGACAATCTCTCGGGCAAGAGAGGAATCGCTGGATAGAAAGGATAAACTGTCTCCAAAGACATCAAACATAACGTAACAACATACTAGAAATACCCACACCCAAGATAAAAGTGCCACTAAAATAAGACACTCAGCACAAATACATCATTTGAAATGGTATCCAGCAACAGAAATGTGATCCCAGCACTGATTGCATACCTCCATACCAAGTTAAAATCTAGGACACCTATGTGCACTGTACTGGAAGATATAGAGCAAAGTATAAGAACAGTCATTCGGGAACGATGAAAAAAGGCTTGCGTCTCTGCCTGCCTCCCCCCTATTCCCGCAAAATACCATCACAGCCATGATTGGCCAGATGATCAGTGTACTGTTGAATTATAGTGTTCGGCCATCACTACAACGACCTACATTAGACACTACAGGTAAACCACAAGAGGAACTCAGGTCTCAAAGCAGACAGGACGAAAAATCGCTGTAAGGGCACTGACGATCTGTGAGGTAAAAATGAAGAGCAGGCAGCTACAATTATATTCACTCCAGAGTACACTTCAAAAGGGAGCCAGGATATCCTTAATAAGAGTAATATTCTATGCCTCATCAACCTTCTGCCCGGCCTGTACAATGTAAAAACCAATGACTTGATGTCAGTTACATTCATACAATGGAAAGGGCCAAGCAATGGAGAATCTTCAGAAACAGTCCGGGCCTTCCTGAGGATAGCCAAGTCATGAGGTATTACTATAGACTCCGCGAAAAAGGAATTGTATCCCCCTATATCCCTCAAAAAAGCATGGTTACAGTATTTGCAAAGTAAGTACGAGCCTAACTACAACTCTGGTTTGGCACTGCAGGTTGCAATTAGTTCTTATCAACAGCTCCCTAAATGGTCCAATTTGAGGAATTTGAGGTTTTAAATATCTAGTAACACCCCATGGAATAATCCTCGTCTAGTTTTCCAGCCGCAATCCAAAAGTCATTGGTAGACCAACAATTGAGAAGCCTGTAACATAAACCGAAGTCTATTGCCATGGAAGTCAAACCAAGATTGCCTTTAAAAATTTTAAACTGGAACATAGCAGGCTTGAAGCCCAAATTGGAGGACAAGGACTGGCTAGATTTCATCACGCAACAAGATGTTAGATGCTTTCAGGAAACATGGACTATTAACACAATTGACTTAGATGGTTATGCTACATTCCACCTACCAGCATTCAAATGGCAAAAAGGCAGGCCAGCAGGGGGTCTGACCATCTGGATCAGAACATTGTTATTTGAAAACTCTGAGGTAACTCATGCCATATTGAATAATAATATCCACACTATTACAGTAAGAAATGAGACCTGGGCATTTGAAATTATGAACGTATACTTTCCACCAGGAGGTTGGGTCCAAATCAACCATGTGCAAGGCTGCTCGAAGAGCACCTTTTGAGGAGAAGATCCAGAGAACAGTTGAAACTATCAACTGAAACTGTAGTGGGGCAATCTATCCAACTGTGTAAGAATTTCCTACTAATATGCTGCAATTGCAATACTAACCCACATCCCATAATGGGGAATGAGTCAATAACTGAAGAAGACAGTGTCTGGAATGTCCCACACCCTCCTATGGAGCGATGATGAAGCACAAATAAAGGCATACTAATCTTTGAAGCTTTAATAGAAGGCAGAATCTGCACTCTAAATGGAAGAACCACATCAGACAAATTATTGGAATCTACATTTCAAGTTTGAAATAGGCAAAGCATAATAGACTATATTGCAATAAATATCAAAGCGTGGCATTACATTATAGACATAAATGTTTTGGATAGGATAGAAAGTGACCAGGATCCAATTCTAATGGAGATGGCCCATCCCAATACATGCTCCCCAATACCCGCTCTCTCCAACAAAGGACATCATTCAACAATTGCCCGAGGCCAAATAGGAAAAACATTTTATGGGTGATCCACACATCTAAATCTCTAACCAAAACTGGATGGCATTATATACCATGATCTTAGTTCTACCTGGGAATGAGGCACCCCAGCTGTTGAAAAAGTTCAATAAACTGCTAGCACAAACATCAATGGAAAGAAATAAGAATACCAGCAAGTCCTCTAAAAACCCACCACTTGACAATCAGGGTTGGTTTGATGAGGAATGCCTGAAGCTGAAAAAGGTACTGACACAGGCTCTAAAGAATCGGCATCTGAGTAATATTACCAAACAACTATTTACTGACTGGAGGCAGCAATACAAAAGACTGTTAAGGCATAAAAAGAAGCTCCATCCGCACAAGGTTTGTGGAAACCTTCTAGGTGCACTTTCCTCAAGAAGTTCGAACACAGTTTGGGAATAATCAGGTGGGGCTGTGAAGGTCCTCAAAAAAAACTTTGAATTGAATATTAGCCCATAACTCTGGGTCGACCATTTTACTACTTTGTACCAAGGAGAAGGCAACACTGTACTGAAAGGTTCCAACAATTCACCAGGTCAATACCAAGTGCTGAAGTGGGGAAACTACAACTCAAGTGAGATAATATTACCAAAGAAGAACTGTGCAATTATGGCCCAGCAGCACAAGGTGATGTGTATGAAACAGCTGATCAGTTAATTACTATCAAGATAGCCCACCCAATGCTCCCTCCTAAAGCCCATGGCATGCCTTGCTCCATGATGCTATGACAGGAATTTAGTAAAAAGGAAGTCACCCAAGCCATCCTCTCCCAAAACCACATAAGGCAGCAAGCCCAGATAGAATAACATCAGATGTCTGTCACAACCATTTAGCACTATGGCCACCAATATTAACACATTTCTATAATAGCATTTGGTCGTCCGAAGAAATCCCTTCATCATGGAAAAAATCAATAATTCTTCCCATACATAAAAAAGGATCTACGGATATGGTATGCAATTACAGGCCAATCTCATTGCCTGATAGTGTGGGAAAAGTCTTTGCTAAATTAATACAATCTCGCCTAGACCAGGAGATAGAAGAAGGAGACCTAATATCACCATTCCAAGCTAGGGCATTATAGACAAACTTTTTAAGATGAACTCAATCTGTTCTAAATATGTCTAACAAATTATCCGTTGTATCTAGTATTTGTTGATCTCCAAACAGCTTTTGACAGTGTTGATCATCCTGCAGTATGGCAAATCCTGATGGAAATGGGTATTTGAGAAAAGATCTTGAAGTTAATAATCTCACTACCCACTGGCAACGCTACGAGGGTCAGATGCAGTGTGAGAAATGACTATATGCCAGAGATTACGATCCAACGAGGTGTCAAACAAGGGTGCGTTCTCGCACCAACCCTCTTTAATTGCAATATAAATGAAGTTGTGCAAATCCTGAATGATCTAAACCTCGATGTGCTGAAACTATCCAGCAAGAGCACAGCAATATTGCTCTTTGCAGACGATGCAGTGCTATTGGCAAGAACAGAGATGTTGATGCATCACCTACTGGAAGGCTTTGAGTGCTTTTCTCTACCAGACAATTGATGATTAATGCTGGGAAAACAAAGTTTATGATTCTTAACCAGAAACAGAAGCTGCAAGCCACCTTTAAAGTCAACAATAGGCCTTTGGACCAAGTAACTACTTATAATTACTTGGGGAGCTGTGTGGATGGAAAACTAGCTTGGACCTCGCATGTATACAAAAGTAACATCTTCCTGGCACAGCAAGCTGATGCCGTGCTAAGATTTGCAAAATCTACTGTGAACCCCTCTGTGAGATTGGTATTGCTGGCCTACAAAATTAAAGCAAGGGTGGCTGCGTTGTACGGCGCTGAGATCTGGGGATTTAAAAAGATCCTGGCAATGCAAATAACTGAAAATAATTTCATAAGACCATTTCTACACTTGGGCCGTGGCACAGCAATGGATGCCATAAGAATATATCTGCACATAGGAAAAATCAAAGGGTACATTGCATTGGCGCTGATAAAATATTGGCCTCGCATCTGGTCCAAGGAGGAACTATGTCATGCAGAGCCGCATTAGCAGATCTTTTGAAACTACAAAATTATCAAATGTTGCCATGGTTTACCCATGTGTCAAATGCTCTGGTTGCCATTGGCCTAGAAGCACTTTGGCTCCATCCTGAAAAAATCACGAAAGCCGGCTTATCTGTGGTCACAAAGGCATATTGGGATTATACAATGATTTTCAAACAACCTGGTCCCTTGCTAAAACATTACTTGTCATTTAATCATTTATCACATTGATAATATCTACCCAGCAGAAAGAAGATCTCTTTATTAAACATTTTGAATGGGTACATTACCGGTGGCCTCAGTGACTAATATGTGGTCTCTAGATCCTCTGGGGGGGTTCTGACTGCTGCCCATGTGCATCGGGTGGCCAAGAGACGCTAGCTCATTTCCTCCTGCTATGCCTCTTTACCCTCCATCTCCACAAGCTGTATTTACCGCCTCTCTTCATGGAGCTAGGAAATGCCAGGAGGCTGAAGCTTTGTTTATGCAATCTGATGATAAAGACATTGAGATGACTGTTTCTGCATACATTTTAGAGGCATGGAAATTAAGAGTATATATACATCAGAGGACTCTAGCGGTAACACAATAATTGTCATGACATAATATGAGCAGTGTAGTGGTGTCTCCGGAGCTGGCCATACCATCTGGTCAAGCGTTGTGGGAAGTAGTGCTCTAAAACAGTTTTACTATTGATTTTGGTCTTAACGGTGCTATCGGAGCTCTTAAGTTAAGAAGTAACTATTGTTAGTATGGTAGAATCTGTATTGAATGGGGAAGGTGCTTTAGGCTCGTAGCATCCTGGGAGCTTCTTTCATATAGGTCCCTTTTGGATTAGTCTTAGGACTGTTATGTCATGCATCTAAAGTTAGTATAACCTAGACAATATTTATATACAACCATTTTGAAAATTCACAATAATGACCTAAGAAATATTAAATTTGCTATGAGCTGATCTGAGCACCATGTGAAAAGGTAACTGAATGAATTAGACGATAAAGAGTTTCTTATGAATTTCTGTTTAGTGTTGTCATGCTTTTCTAGCTACATTTTTGTAAGATTTGCACATAATTATTTGGGAAATATTGAATACTGTTTTTTTAAATTTCCTTTTAAATTTGTCATGGGCCGATCCGAACACTATGTGAAGTTCCAACCAAATGAATTGCCGTTAAAGAAGTTATATAGGGCTATTGACAAAAATGCTCCACTATCAATTTGAGGCTACTTTTATGCATTTTTGATGTGACATTTGAATTGTAAATTATTCAAATGTTATGGCCGGCTAGGCTGAATCAATAAAGATTTGATTTGATTTCATTTGATTTGAGGTGCCTGCAGATGCAGTGGAGTGACTCCTTCACTCCAAGGGAGATTCCTTTTTGCTTCTTTGGTGCAGCTGAAGTCTTGCTGACCCCAGAGGAAATGTTGCAAGTTGCTGACAGGAGCTGCGGAAACAATGTTGCAAGGGGAGGTCGTCTCGGTGTTGCAGTCTTGTTCAGTTCCTGTAAAGTCCAGCAGAGGTTCCAGTGGCCAGGAACAGAAGAGGTCATTGCAGAGAAGGTCTGGGGGAATCTTGCATGCCGAATCTGGGGACCCACCTGCAAGGGAGTCCCTAAATAGCCCAAAAAGGGACTTGGTCACTCTGTAAGGTGACCACCTATCAGAGGGGATCACTGACATAATCTGCTAACCTGACCAATCAGATGTTCCCAGGAGGCCTCTGCACATTTTGTTTTCAAGATGGCAGAATCAACTGGCCATCTAGAGGAGCTCTGGGCAACACCCCTGAGGTGGTGATGGGCAGGAGAGTGGTAACTCCCCTTTCCTTGGTACAGTTTTGTGCCAGAGCAGGGACCAGGGGTCCCTGGACTTGTGCAAATCGGATTATGCAAGAAGGCCACTAAATGTACCCTTCCCCCGCCCTGTAGCACCTATTTCCAAAGGAGAAGAGGTTGTACTCCTCTTCCACACAAACTCCTTTGTTCTGTCTTCCCCTGCTTGAGCTGGTCAAGCAGCAGGAGAAAAGAATCCTTTCTGAGGGGCTGCAGCAGCATGGGCTGCTCACAGACCCCTGAAGACTGGTAGGAGCGATAATGGGAGGTCCTCTAAGGAGCCTCCAGATTGCATGGAATTATGCCACCAACACTGGCATCAGTATTGGGGTATGATTCTGACATGTTTGATACCAAACATGCCTAGGTTTGGAGTTACCATTATGTAGCTTGACCATAGGTAGTGGCCTATGGCCAGAACATGGCTAAAATGGCTTCCCTACACTTATGAAGTCCAGAGAATTGGAACTGGAGTTTGTTGGGGCACCTCTGCTCCTGCATGGGTGCTCACACACACACACAGGGGCCTGCACCCTGCCCTTTGGGCTGGAAGGGACTACCATAGATGTGACCTACAGTGACCTGGTGTAATGACCAGTAGGGAAATGGTGCATGCACCTTTTTCACGCGGGCTGCAAATGGCAGGCCTGCAGACACAGTTTTCATGGGGTCCCATGGGTGGCATAATACATGCTGCAGCCCATGGGGGGCCCCGGGTATACTGATGCCCTGGGTGCCTAGGTACCATATACTAGGGATTTACAGGTGATACACCAGTATGCCAATTGTGGGGTGTAAGGGTACCAAGGCAACCAGATTTAGAGGAGAGAGCACAATCACTGGGGTCCTGATTAGCAGGATGTCAGTGAAACAGCCTAAGCACATTAACAACAGACAAAAAGTGAGGGTAGCCATGACAGAAAGAGGGACTTTCCTACAGTCACCTTTACTGAAAGATGTCATCAGTACTGTCATGAATTATGTCATGAATGATGTCATTAGAAATGAGTAGCTAATCGTAGGCTTTGCTGCAAAAAAGGCAAAGACTTTTTCGCTTTTTTTAGCTTACCATGGAAGGCACTGTGCTTATCCTTTGCCTAAAAGCTCTACTAGAAAAACAATCATTTGAAGTGGGCACACTTAGGACCGGATTTAGGTCTTGGCTGAGGGAATACTACATCACAAACATGACGGATATCCAGCCTGCCATATTATGATTCCCATAGGAGATAAGGGGATCGTAATATGATTGATGTTATGTCCATCACATTTGTAACAGAGTATTTTTTTTCCTCCACCAAGACCTCAATCAGGCCCTGAGAGTGTAATTAGTGATGTAAATGCGCTCCAAGACCAGCTGTCCACCTAAACTTGGGAACTACCCAGAGTGCCTATCATTGTTTGCTTAATTTATGCAGCACTCTAAGCTTGAGTGTTTGATTTAGACCACTACTGGGTGTTTTTTAGTGGTGTCCAGACAAATGTATACTTCTCTTATAAACTCTAATGAGAGAGAAACTCATGTGTCAGGAGATGATCTTATGCACTCCAGGTTGTCTTAGATAGTGTTTTATCAATCCTAAACTGTAATACTGTGGTGGGGGGGTTAAAGGATTTTGTTAATTTTTCTGCTTGGTGTGGATAGCACTGACTAATCCTATGATTAAAAACTGTCCTGACACAATGACAAATGACTTTGTCACTTTTGAAGTTCATCTTGGATAGCTTTGTCATAACCCTATGCTTAAAAACTCTGCTAGGAAAACAGCCAGTTAAGGTGGACATATTTAAAGGTTTGCTGGTTTTGTAAATGCACTCAAACAAAAGCAGCACTCCACCGAAACTTGGCAGCCACTCAGAACTCCTAGTTTTGCTTTCCATAATTTATGTGCCACTCTAAACTTGTAAGTGTTTGTTTTTGACCTTTACTCAGTGCCCTCTTGTGTCAAGACAAAGCTATACTTCACTGGCAAGCTTTTAGGAGAGGGTAACGTCATGAGTTGTGTTTATTGATTCCAGGTTGGCTTGGATAGCATTTTTACTAATCCAAAGCTCTAATACTGCGCCTGGAATGGTAAAAGTCTTTGACATTTTTCTGCTCTGCATGGATAGCACTGACTAATCCTTTTCCTAAGGCTTTGCTGCAAAAATGACAAAAGGTTTTGCAGCTTTTCTAGCTTGGTGTGAATAGCACTGTGCTAATCCTATGCTTAAAAACTGCGAGAAAAAATACATTTGAGGTGGGCAGACTTTGAGTGTTGCTGAAGGTGTAGATGTGTTTTAAGTAAAACAGCTGTCCACCTTAACTTGGGTACCAAGAAGCCCTAGCCTTGTTCAAGGCAAAAAGTACTATTTTTGGCCCCATGGGAGGATGACCCCAGAGCAGATGGATCCCTCTGGAACCCTCCCACCAGGCTTCTGAGGGTAGGGTATCCCTACCCTTCCCCCTATTGCTTTGTTGTATTATTTTTGACGGACAGGGGCTGAGTCCTTGAGTCTTTAAATGGCTGTCACAAAGTCTTTATTGATGTTGTGGCAACCAATCAGATCTACTATATCTTGGTCCAGAAAACTAGCTTTTTGTGATTTGGTGTAAATCCATTAAGTAGTTTTTGAGAAACTAAGGTTAAAATATATTTGTATATATGAATGGTTGGGTATGCAAAAGTGTGGTGAGAGTCCTGTGGCCATGCAAATTCAAAAATGGTGCCATCAAATTGGTTTAGGGGGCTCTTTTCTCTGTCATCCATCATGCTCCTGCGCTCGTCCTCTGATTGTCTAGCCACAACATGAAGAAGATCGTTGTGGCTGCCATTTCAGGACAAAGGGCCTAATTGCGAGTTTGGCGGTCTGTAGACAGCCATGGTGACATTTGTGGTCTGACCCTCCCGTAAGGTTGGTGGTCAGACCGCCGTATTATGAGTCATATGGGCCTATGGAGCAAAAACCTCTGCGGTACCTCCGGCACTGCCAGGCAGCACAGAAAACCCCACTCACAAGGCAGTGAGAGAGCGTAGTATAAATATCATATATTATAGACGTGAACCACTTACATTTGGCAAAGCAATATTAATGAATAATAATTGAAATGCATTAATAAACGTGAAGATTTACTCATTTATGAACACTAATGTTGAATAATAATAATAATAATAAGATATATGCATTATTACAATCAAAACTGTATTCATTAAAACGTGTATGTCTTAAGTTAGCATGAGTTGCGAACTAGCCGTGTAACTCTCATTTAAAGCTTATTTTCCTGCTTTTTCTGTGTGCGGACTCGCAAATGACTATGACCCAGCTATTGTTCTTTCTGTATTAATTTGAAACACGAAGAAATCTTCCCATCCCAGCTAGCAGTTTTAGTATAAAAGATATGTGCTTCGAAACAGTAATGGACACTCTCAAGGACGATGAGACGAGGGGAAAAGAACTCCTGACCCGAGACGTGTGCCAAGATGGTGAAGTAACCCCGGGCGTACCACCTACGAAAAATGCTGATTATGAAGACCAATTAGAAGACAATTCAATATCAAGAAATAACAAATGCATTACTTAATGAATAATTTGATTGGTTACCAATGATGGGGTGTAGTTAATAACCAATAGAATTTTAGGGGAATGTATTATGGGAAAAGGGATAAAAACTCATGACACAAGAGACGAAGTTCAGTTAGGAAGGGATGACATCAATTGCATCCAGAAACTCTGTCACTCTATTTGGTGATTTGAGACTTAGACAAAATTATCATAGCTCATAACCCGCCCTATTATACTTTCCTCCATACGAGGAGAGTGTCCCTTGATTCCATTTAGATAGATTGACGGTGAACCATCTGATGTCCTGAAGACGAAGACTGATCTTGAATGCTGACTTAACTCGAGGAGAGTGATTATAAATGCTAACAGAATCTATATGCCTTTCTTTCTAGGTACCAACTGCTGTATGTTTAATTAGGATTAGGTATCTTAGTTATATGTTTTCCAAATTGATGTTCTAAATTGTTTTGCATGAAGCCCAACATGCTAATGCTAATCTGAGGTTAGATGAGGTGTTCATTTGACGGACGGAACTGACGTGACTGACATGTAGCTATGCTGAACTGATATTCTGATGTTTATCATGCACTATGGTCTATTCTCTTCTAACATATCTATTCTATGATTCTGATCATCACATTGTGAAAGTTCATCATGATTGCCACTTTGTGATTATGCTTTTATGCTTCTTGGTTTTAAGAATAATCCGTTTATTATTAGATTGTAATCAATAGGGAATAAATTCACAAATTCTTCTTCTGAGGTGTGGTTATTTGAGTCAGAAAACAAATGAATGCGTCGAAGATTCTTTAATGGTTTTTGTGAAATATATGTTGATGGTTGGTAATTTCGTCTTACGGAGACTCACCACTGGGTCAAAAGGTTCATTGACCTAAAACGAGTCCTGATGTGTATAAATTAACATAGACGGACGCGTTAGCAGTTCTGGTAGCAGAGGACGGTTTGGCCCTTGGGGGCCCTAGGACGGAGTTTTCATTGTTAATTTTGTCTTCTGTGATAATGAAATTTGGCAAAACAATGAGTGGCTAGTTTCACCATGGGCTTTCCTGGGATCTCAGAGCCTGCCTAAGATGAGTTGGGAATGTTCTCGGTGCCATAGTATGTGTGGTTAGGGTCTTTGCGCTTGCTCAAAGCTTATGCCTCTTGCAGGAGATTGTGAAGATTTGTGTGTATTTAGGCCAAAATAAGTGTTGTTTAGCAGGAGTGGGCGTACTCCACAGTATGAGAGTAGGGAAGTCGGCGTACTTCATGTGAATGCAGCGCTTATTGTTCAAAATTATCCACGTGGTTGGTAAAGGTACAGGCCTGTTGAGGTCTAAGACTCCGGAGTAGGATGAAAAATATGGTTTATGTTGTAATCTGTGCAATTTAATAGGTCAATCGGGTGTGGTTGACAAGTCAAGTTTGAGTCACAACGTATGTGTGAAACCTTCGATGGAGATTTGACAAGTTCTAAAGTGCACTAGAAGGAGTCATTGACAAGTCGAGAGTAGGATTTGCGGGTCGAATTCTGCTTGCGTATGAGGGAACTGAGAAGGAGAGAGTAGCGGCCGAGGCTTCAAGTGAAATCTCTGTAAAGTTCTGAAGCGAATGTGCTACCCTTCCTGTAGTAAATTGGCAGATTTGTATTGTCATTTAAGGTGTCTGCAATAAATCGCATTAGTTTATATGAGTTATGAGAAGTTAGTGAGGTGTGGACAAGCCGCAAGACTTTGTCAGCTGCAGTGTGTATGAGTGTGACGTCAGTGGTGCCGCGCTGGGATAGGTCAGATGTTGAGAGGGTTCGCGCACGGATTGGCTGCCGTTCGTGAGAGGCAATAGGGTGAGCAAAGGGCAGGTGAAGAGTGTCCTGGGAACTAAGCCGTTTCCTGATTAAATCTAAAATAAAATGAATTTTGTTAAGGCATTCAAAAGCGCTTTGAGGGGAGATGTGTACATCGTTGCAACAGATGGGGAATCTACACCGCCCGAGGGTACTCCAGCTTATACAGTTATGGAGGAAAAAGGTGTTGCACCTTGTTTGTGGTTAAAACAATGGCGCAAGTTGACAGAAAAAGAAGGGTGTCTAGCGTTTCCGGAACATGGGACATTCAATTAAAAGGTATTAGAAAATTTGAGGTGGATGTTAAGTACACAGAAACCACCTCCGAGACCGGCACAATACGAGGCTCTAGCGATCTGGGATCTGATGGCTCTTAAACATAGGCAGGAAAGGTTTCACAGGAGATTGACAAGAGCAGAGAAATCGTATGCAGAAGCAAGATGGGATAACGAGAATAAGATGTGGAGACGGGGAATCGTAGATGGGTTAAAGCTGTTTCCAGCGATAACACAGGGAGAAGAGACACAGGGAAAGAAAGCTTCTTGCAAAACTAACAAAGACTCAGACAAAGTTAAAGAACAAAAAAGGACCTGGGAAGAAGAGGATGATTCAGAGGATGAGGAGTTTATGGATAGGTTACTGCATGACCGACCACCACCTTATGCGGTGAGTGACAATGCTCCGAGCACTAGCTTGGATCCTGGGAACCAGACACAGGAGAAGGGAGTTACTGATACGGTACAGACTAGCGATACAGCTTTGATACAGAATGGTGACAGTGTAACTACTGCACCAGACGTACCGATACAGTTACAACCTCCACCACAGATAAAAAGAATTTATCCCGATGTTCCAGTACTCGAGACTACTACGAACTTGGTGGTGCCACCAGACCCGATATATACAAAACCAAGATTGGTTCAGATCGAGTCAACCCCACAGTTAGTGTCACAACCACCACAACTGATACCGGGGTATAACCCAGTAGCGGGTCCTTTGAAAGAACCTACACCGGGATTATTAGAGCAGACCTATGGTGTTGAAGCTCCTAGAAGCCTGGGATCAGGTCAGACACCTGCCGCAATATCACTACCTATCACTGTTGGTCCCCCAGTACCGTTATATGCCCAAGAGAGAACAAGGACATGTGAACAGGGAATCATGACCCATGAAGCCATAAGAGGAGGGTCTATTAGAACTCCACAAATAATGGCCCAGGGAGGTCAGGATTCTGAGCGATCAAGACCCTTAATGGACCTCAGTCCAATAGGGGCATCTCTTGAGGCAATGCGGCAAGCAGGTTTTGGAGTCTTGACTCCTCAAACCATGAGTACAAATACCTCATATACTCCAATGATACATACAGGGAACATTTCACTGCAGGGTTTTACAGTACAACAGTTAAATGAGTGGTTAGAGAAAACTTGTACATCACAAAAGGCTACAGCAACTACAGTAACCGAAGTCAATCCTGAAAAAGAAAAACAAGATGAATACCTGAATCTGGTACGGTTAAGTGCAGAAGCTGCTGAGTTGGTGGAAGGAACAATGGGGGTGAACAGGTTAGAATCTTACACTGAGGCAGAACTGAGATACTTATGCCCTAAGATTACCAAAGAAGTGGGAAAAATACACCAGAGATTAACGAATCTGGCAGACAAATACAACATCGATATTGGGAACACGAAACATTTGAAACGAAGCTACAGATTAGACTTCGACACAAAAGATTTTGAACACATGAGATCCGCAGGCATGAAGACACACCTGAAAGAATTGCTGCAGAGTGCGCAAGTCTGGGGAGCATTAGAGAAATGGGAAACCCGATGGGCAAAGAAAAAAGACAAAGGGAAGAGGGATAGCCCAGGGTCTATTGAAACAGCGATCACACCCAATCTGGATTCAGTAAAAATCCTGCCCATGAGAGAAACAGCTGGTGGTGTTTTAGTCCATGTGCCATGGTCCAGGGGAGATATTTTGTCCTTTACAAATGATTACCCGAGGTTGAGAGAAAAACCGATCGAATGGTATCAGCAGACAGATAGATTTGTGAAGCTCGCAAAATGTCTTTGGGAGGACTTGAATACTTTATTTGAGATTATTGTTCCACCAGATTTGTGGCTTGAGTGCAAAAGAGGGGTAGATTGGCCCACAAAGGAACCGGCAAGGGATAAGGCGACAGGAGCACCTTCTGAAGAGGTGATGAAATATTATCATAAAGTGATTGAGTTTTTGAAACAAAAGGTGTCACCGAAGGTGACCGATTGGCAGAAAATCGACCGGACTTCGCAAGAGGTTAAGGAGTCAATACATGCATATTATGAGAGATTGTTAAAAGCATTTAAACATTACAGTGGTACTGAAACGATCGAGCCGAAGGACATGAATCATCTTGTGTTCAGATTTGTTGAAGGGCTGAGACCAGAGGTTGGTCAGATGATTAAGAACCATTTGATTTGTTGGCAAGCTAAACCGATTGACGAGGTGTTGCAGTATGCGAAATACTGTAGTGATGAAATTGAGTTAAAACAGAAAAAGCTGAAAGAAAAGGTGATGGTGATGCAGATAAGAGCTGCACAAGCTGGAATTCAGGGAAATGGTGTTCAGCAAATGATGCATCAGCAACCGCAAATGAACGGTGGGTTCCAGGTACAGCCGAGAGGTAGAGGTCGAGGCTTTGTGAATCGTAATTTAGACATGAATAATGTTGCCATTCAAAATGATGGGCAAGTAGTGAAGAGGATGTCACCATGTCACGCGTGCGGGGGCATGGGACATTGGAAGCGGGATTGTCCAAATATGGTGCATGATGGTACAGTTCAGCAGAGCATGAATGTTGGGGCACAACAGAATCCACGAGGTCCAAGAATGAGACAACAAAATCAGAATTATCAAAATAATTTGACGCAGATGTCAGGGGTACAACCCATGCAGCAAATGCAGATGCCACGGTTCCAAACTGTGTCAGTACAACCAATGCAACAGCAGATTCCTATGGTGCCTAGACAGCAAATGCAGCTACCTCTAGCCCCGATGGGTCAGCAACAGGTGATGCTTCCTCAGCAGGTCACAGGTCAGGTGTCGAGTCAAAACAACACTGTACAGCAATTCCCATTGCGAGGTGAAAATGAGACGAATGACGAATGATCAGATGACAGTTCAGACAGTGAAGAGTGTAGGCTCGCAGCCTCATTAGAAGTAGATCAGAGAGGCCCATATGTAGAAGGAAAAGTGATGGGCTATAAGGTTTCATTTTTGGTTGACACTGGAGCTACACGCTCTACAGTCCGCAGTGTGGAAGTGCCAAGGTTACCTTTATCAGGACGCACAATACGAGTGGTTGGTGTGGCTAATCAGTATTTGACAAATCCAATTACCGATCTAGTACAGGTTGAAATTGGAAATTTCCAAGGCCTGCATAGGTTTGTCGTATGCGACTCAAGTCCAGTATCCCTGCTGGGAAGGGACTTACTATGTAAAACTAAATGTTCAATTACCTGTTCCAACGATGGAATAGAAGTTCAGACAAACAGTGATGATGAAGGTGATGAGGACCAGCTCATAGGAGGAGGGGAGACGAGCGAAGATTACCCTCTAATTACCTTATTCCCAGTGTTCACACTAATCGACTTACCTGCTGACCTACAAGGGTCCGTAACAGAGAGAGTGTGGGATTTGACAGGAAAGGAGGTTGGATTAATTAAAGGAGTTAAACCAGTTAAGGTGCAGATAAAACCAAATGCAGAATTCCCACAAGTACCACAATATCACATGACTCAAGATGTACTCATCGAAGTGACACAGATTATTGCAGATTTTCTCAGGCAAGGAGTTTTGAAAGAAGTTTTGAGCAGTCCATGTAACTCACCTATTATGGGTTTGAAAAAGCCCTGTGGGAAAATTCGGATTGTGCAGGATTTGAGAAAAATAAATGAAATTGTGATAAAATGCTGCCCTGTGGTTCCTAACCCAGCGGTAATAATGTTCCAAGTTCCTTGCGATGCTGAATGGTTTACCGTAGTAGACCTATCACAAGCATTTTTCTCAATACCACTGCATGAGGAAAGCCAATTTTTGTTCAGTTTCAAATTCCTAGATAAGGTGTACAGTTGGTGCAGAATCCCTCAAGGGTTTTCTGAATCGCCATCTATCTTTAATCAGATCTTAAAGAAGGATTTGGAACCTCTTGTACTACCTTTTAATTCAACTCTTGTGCAGTACATTGATGACTTGTTGATTGCATCCAAAACCAGAGACAGTTGTAAATATGATACCATTGCATTATTGAACCATTTGGGAAGAAACGGGCATAAGGTGTCACCTAAGAAGCTGCAGTACTGTCCGAAAGAAGTAAAATATTTGGGGCATCTAATTGAGAAAGGATCCCGAAGAATATCAAAGGAGAGAATAACAGCTGTCATACAAATGAATCCCCCAACAATAAAAAGAGATGTCAGGATGTTTTTGGGAATGGTGGGTTATTGCCGCCAATGGATACCCAATTTCTCAATCATTGCAAAACCCTTAATAAAACTGACAGGAAAAGATGTCAAAGATGAGCCATATACAATCACTTTGACAAAAGAAGAACTTGAGTCATTCCTTGAGCTGAAAGAATGCATGTGCAGGGCCCCAGTATTAGGGATGCCTGATTATGAAAAACCTTTTCTGTTGTTTTGTCATGAACGTGATGCTTGTTCTTTGTCTGTTTTAACACAGGTCCACGGAGATGCAAACCGCCCTGTAGCATATTTTTCAGCTACTTTGGACCCTGTCGCAGCAGCCCTACCGGGTTGTTTGCGAGCAGTTGCAGCAGTTGGTCAAAGCATTTCCCAATGTGAGGGCATAGTAATGGGATACCCTTTGACAGTTTTGGTTCCACATTCTGTTGAAATCTTGTTGACAAGAACGAAAACACAGCACATGACAAATGCACGACTTACTAGATATGAGACGATTATTTTGGGATCACCAAATGTTACATTGAAAAGATGCACAGTACTGAACCCGGCAACTCTGCTTCCCAATGAAAATACAGAAATCAAAGAGGGGGAAGAATTTGAGCATGATTGTCTCGAGGTGACTGACCTCTGTACCAAACCTCGCCCAGACATACAGGACACCCAATTAAAAGAAAATGATTGCATTATGTTCGTGGATGGGTCGTGTTTAAGAGATTCAACTGGAACATTAAGAGCTGGCTATGCAGTGTGTATAATGTCTGGCATAGTCGAAGCCTCCTGGCTTGAAAAGGTATTTTCAGCACAAGTGGCAGAATTAATAGCTCTTACAAAGGCCTGCCATGCTGCTGTAAATTTGAAAGTTACAATTTATACTGACAGTAGGTATGGATTTGGAATTGTACATGATTTTGGTCAGATCTGGTCACAAAGGGGTTTCATGACCTCTTCCGGATCACCTGTGAAAAATGGAGAACAGATAAGAGATTTGTTACATGCAATTCAGTTACCTCTTGAAGTTGCCGTGGTAAAGTGCAGTGCTCACACCAGATCACAAGACTTTGTGTCAATAGGGAATGATTATGCAGATCAGGTAGCAAGATTTTGTGCATTAAATTGTATATCATTCAAAGAACAGTGGTAATTGCTACCTCAGCCTGAAAATGACACAACTTTGAATCTAGCATTACAAGTGGTTGATACTTTAGATGAGTTAAAGACACTACAAAACCGTGCTAACAAAGAAGAAAAATGCTCCTGCCAGAAAATGCAATGTACACAAAGAGCAGATGATATATGGGTCTCAGATGATGGAAAATTGGTCTTACCTAATAGTCTACTGTCACAATTTGCCCGAATATATCATGGGCAAGCACATTTCGGAAGAGACGCCATGATCAGATCTTTTAAAATTGATTGGTTTAATCCAAAATTCAGACATGCCGCAGAAATTACTTGTCACAGGTGCATTATCTGTCAACAGATGAATGCTGGAAAGGGAACAGTGGTAAATTTGAGCCACATTGGAAGAGCTGGAGGTCCATTTAATAGAATACAAATGGATTTCATTGAAATGCCTGTTTGTGGAGGATTGAAGTACGTGTTGGTGATTGTGTGTGTTTTCAGTCATTGGATTGAGGCATACCCTACACGTAGAAATGACAGTCTCACAGTTGCAAAACTATTGCTGAGGGAATTAATACCACGATTCGGGTTCCCGGTTTCTATAGAATCAGATAGGGGAAGACACTTCGACAATGAGGTGATCAAGCTTCTGTGTGCAGCACTCAACATCGAGCAGAAGGACTAGTTGAACAGATGAATGGTACCTTAAAATCAAGAATAGCGAAAATGTGTGCAGCAACAAACATGAAGTGGCCAGATGCATTACCGCTAGTACTCATGGGTAGAGCAATGAGGCTACCAGCGGTACCTGCAAATGCACTAGTGAATATTACAGATGATATGGTGTTGGATTACTGCAAAAATTTTGCTGACGTGATACGCTCTTTCTCTCACCAGGTAGAAGCTAACACGTTACCACCAATCGGCGAACCAGGACACTCTCTGCAAGCTGGAGATTGGGTGGTTGTCAAGAAACACGTAAGAAAATCGTGTCTTGAGCCGCGTTGGAAAGGGCCATATCAAGTGATATTGACAACCACTACTGCTGTGAAGTGTGCCGGGGTTCCCAACTGGATACATGCCAGTCACACAAAGAAGGTAACGTGTCCTGTTGAAGAGGAACTTGAAAATTCCGGTACAGCAACTTCGAGAGAAGAAGTCTCAGAATCAGAGATCAGTCAAGAAAGATCTGAGACTACAGGAGAGCCCGCTGAGAACAGCCGCGTCCCTCACACCATCAGAGAGTTCGAGAGAGGTGACGGAGTGCCAATCTCAGTGGAGGCAGCAGGAGAACAAAGACAATGAGAGGTTCTCCCAGAAGCAGACGAATACAATTCAGAACCAGAATACAGTATTGAACAAGAAGGAGAGAGAGACGAAATAGTGACAAATCCGAATCAAAACTAATCAGACTCTTCTGATCGAATTCCAAACCTATCGAGAGAAAACACCATATCACAAGAGGAGGGTGCTGTCCAACGTCCTGAAGGAAATCACCGAAACAAGACACATAGGGGGTTATTCTAACTTTGGAGGAGTGTTAATCCGTCCCAAAAGTGACGGTAAAGTGACGGATATACCACCAGCCGTATTACGAGTTCCATAGGATATAATGGACTCGTAATACGGCTGGTGGTAAATCCGTCACTTTTCCGTCACTTTTGGGACGGATTAACACCTCCTACAACATTCTAGACAAAAACGAGAATCAGTGGCTGCTGTCATTGGTGACATATTTGGAGCAATAATCCCATCAGTTGGGGTTATCTTAAATTCTATGAAAATTCAAAAGTTGTCTACTATTGTGGATAACATGCTGACAAACTTTACAGGAGCAATATTATTAATGGATACTGAACTCGCTGCAGAAAGAGCTATGACTCTTCAAAATCGGCTTGCTTTAGACATTCTTTTAGCAAAGAATGGAGGTGTGTGCAAAATGCTTAATGAACGTCACTGCTGACGAAAATTAGAAACATGCTTACTAACCTGACTAAAGATAGTACAGATTTGAAGGAACTGAAAGAACCTGGAGTTTGGAAAAAGTTTGGAAAAGGAATTGCCCGGGTAGGAAACTGGTTTACCAATATTTGGAATGGTGTTCTTGCAAAAATTATGTTGGGCCTACTAATTGTTTTAATTTGTCTATTAGGATTATGGGGAGCATGCAAAATTAACGACAAAATTAGAAGAAACTTGTCAAAAAGAGTCAAACAGAATGAAGAAAGTGAAAGAGAGAAAATGTTCAATGAAATATGGGAAAGTTCACATAAAGGGCAAGATGTTGAAATGCGCATTATGCGCAAGGTGAAAAATTGAAAGTCAAGAATTGTGTGATGACGTGCGTCATCAGAGGAGGGACTGAGAGAGCGTAGTATAAATATCATATATTATAGACGTGAAACACTTACATTTGGCAAAGCAATATTAATAAATAATAATTAAAATGCATTAATAAACGTGAAGATTTACTCATTTATGAACACTAATGTTGAATAATAATAATAATAATAAGATATATGCATTATTACAATCAAAACTGTATTCATTAAAACGTGTATGTCTTAAGTTAGCATGAGTTGCGAACTAGCCGTGTAACTCTCATTTAAAGCTTATTTTCCTGCTTTTTCTGTGTGCGGACTCGCAAATGACTATGACCCAGCTATTGTTCTTTCTGTATTAATTTGAAACACGAAGAAATCTTCCCATCCGCATGCTAGCAGTTTTAGTATAAAAGATATGTGCTTCGAAACAGTAATGGACACTCTCAAGGACGATGAGACGAGGGGAAAAGAACTCCTGACCCGAGACGTGTGCCAAGATGGTGAAGTAACCCCGGACGTACCACCTACGAAAAATGCTGATTATGAAGACCAATTAGAAGACAATTCAATATCAAGAAATAACAAATGCATTACTTAATGAATAATTTGATTGGTTACCAATGATGGGGTGTAGTTAATAACCAATAGAATTTTAGGGGAATGTATTATGGGAAAAGGGATAAAAACTCATGACACAAGAGACGAAGTTCAGTTAGGAAGGGATGACATCAATTGCATCCAGAAACTCTGTCACTCTATTTGGTGATTTGAGACTTAGACAAAATTATCATAGCTCATAACCCGCCCTATTATACTTTCCTCCATACGAGGAGAGTGTCCCTTGATTCCATTTAGATAGATTGACGGTGAACCATCTGATGTCCTGAAGACGAAGACTGATCTTGAATGCTGACTTAACTCGAGGGGGGTAAATATAAATGCTAACAGAATCTATATGCCTTTCTTTCTAGGTACCAACTGCTGTATGTTTAATTAGGTATCTTAGTTATATGTTTTCCAAATTGATGTTCTAAATTGTTTTGCATGAAGCCCAACATGCTAATGCTAATCTGAGGTTAGATGAGGTGTTCATTTGACGGACGGAACTGACGTGACTGATATGTAGCTATGCTGAACTGATATTCTGTTATTTATCATGCACTATGGTCTATTCTCTTCTAACATATCTATTCTATGATTCTGATCATCACATTGTGAAAGTTCATCATGATTGCCACTTTGTGATTATGCTTTTATGCTTCTTGGTTTTAAGAATAATCAGTTTATTATTAGATTGTAATCAATAGGGAATAAATTCACAAATTCTTCTTCCGAGGTGTGGTTATTTGAGTCAGAAAACAAATGAATGCGTCGAAGATTCTTTAATGGTTTTTGTGAAATATATGTTGATGGTTGGTAATTTCGTCTTACGGAGACTCACCACTGGGTCAAAAGGTTCATCGACCTAAAACGAGTCCTGATGTGTATAAATTAACATAGACGGACGCGTTAGCAGCAGCACAAACAGACCTGCAGAGACAGTGTTTCCGCCGGACATATTGGGGGTCATTCTAACCCTGGCGGTCCAAGACCGCCAGGGCTAAAATGACAGGGGCACCGCCAACAGGCTGGCGGTGCCCCGCTGGGCATTCTGACCGCGGCGGTTCGGCCGCGGTCAGAAGTGGAAAACCGGCGGTCTCCCGCCGGTTTTCCGCTGCCCAAATGAATCCTCCATGGCGGCGCACCAAGCTGCGCCGCCATGGAGGATTCTGACACCCCATACCGCCATCCTGTTCCTGGCGGTTCTCCCGCCAGGAACAGGATGGCGGTATGGGGTGTCGCGGGGCCCCTGGGGGCCCCTGCAGTGCCCATGACAATGGCATGGGCACTGCAGGGGCCCCCGTAAGAGGGCCCCAAAAAGAATTTCAGTGTCTGCTTTGCAGACACTGAAATTCGCGACGGGTGCAACTGCACCCGTCGCACCTTCCCACTCCGCCGGGTCAATTCTGAGCCGGCGTCCTCGTGGGAAGGTAGTTTTACACTGGGCTGGCAGGCGGCCTTTTGGCGGTCGCCTGCCAGCCCAGTGTAAAACACAGAATAGCCGCAGCGGTCTTCCGACCGCGGTGCGGTATTCTGGAGGGGGGAAGTCTGGCGGACGGCTTCTGCCGGCCGCCAGACTTAGAATCACCCCCATTATGAGGTTCCACACCACCAATGTGACCGTAGCGGTCTAACCACCATGTCTCAGCTGGCGGAAACAGGGAGCATAAAGGGAGCAACTCACCTGTAGGCAGCCTTACAAATCCGGTGCCACCATGGAGCCCAGCACACATGTCCTGCTGCTGACCATCAAAGGTGCACAAAACCCACACCGCTGTGGACGTACAGATCATAAGTTCACACATCTATCTGTGTCATTACACTCAACAACAGATCTCTGCGCCATCAGCCACATAATATGGGGGTCATACTATGGGCACCAAGTACACTTGTCATTGAGTCCTCGTTGGAATCATACACAAAGAAGGACACGTTCACAGTCACTAAACACCCCCATTGGGCAGGTCACTCACACTGCACCACAACGCTACACAAAAACACGTTTGCTCATCTCAGGCACAGGGACAGTGAAGTGTACACAACATTTTGTAACACAACACCAATAACACAGCTACGTCTACAAATACAACTCACACTTACATTGCACACATGCCATGGAGTGTTGTCACATTCAACACACATATGTATGGATGTGGCAGGAACAAACACCACTCTCATTAAACAGCCCTGCAATGGACCCACACATCACCCACATTACAACGCAATGGAAGGACAATAGGATGCAAAATAGACAAGAGACAAATATACAAGGCTCACTATGCAAGCAATACCTGCACAATAGGGATGTGGATATCAGGAGCACTCATGGAAGGAGGCTGCATTGGGGCACATTGCACTTTGCACATGCCCCTAAAGAAACATTTGCACAGGAACTAGCCCTTCACGTATCTCTGGGATAAATAATACTAAAGTCAAATGACATGCCAGTGTCCACAATGTGGAAGTGTAAGGCAACAAAACAAATACAACTCCAACTACATGGGACAGATATTTACATGACATAACTGCAAGGTACACACAGCAAAATGGACACATGCACAGTCAAATGAAAACCAAGGCAGCACAATTGAACACCTTCCAGGTCTGCACAAACAGAACTCAAGCTGCCACACATTAGATGAATCTATAATCCACAACAGGCGGACAAGTCTAACACCATACATGCTCACATTGGACAACACAAAATGAAATACCATACCAAACAAAAACAATGCTATGATACCACAATTGCATTAACACCCGCATATCCATACAGTCAACATATACCCTTGTCTTGGGGGACACCAGCACTGCCCACAAAGTCAGATACTGCAAAACAACAGCAAATGGTTCAGCAAACAGGCTGAAATACACACAACTGTAGGCAGACAACACATGCTACTCAGGAACAACAGAAAGGTAGAAAAACAATTGCAGGACAAATTTGCACCCCAAAAACAACTGTTTGGGTTTCTTTCTAACCCAATTGGAAAAGACCAAGGCCATTGACCAGTTCATATGGAATTGTCCATGCACATCACTGTGCCATTACTTGACTCCTTTACTGCCAGGGAACCTCCACAGGAAGGGGCATCAAGTTGGCAGGCAGGCACCTCAGGAATTATCCTTGGGATTGCGTTTGGATTTGAGATGGGTGGGATTGGGTTTGGGAGGGATGGACTGATTCTTAAGAGGAGTGGGTTTCTTCTTGAGAGGGAGGGGTATGGGTGCTTGCAGGGGAGGCAGGTGTGAAAGGGGAAGACTTGGAGGTGGAAGGGATGGGTTGGGAGGTGGGTGAGGGTGTCTGGGTTTGGGACAGGGTGGAGGGAACAGGGTAGTGTGATGGGTGTATCATTGACTGTTGTGGTGGTGGCAGTGGGTATGCTTGATGTGGTGTGTGTGCGGGTGGGGGTGGTGGCGGTACCTGGGAAAGTGGTGGCTGATGTGTGTGTAGGTGCCTGTTGAGTGCTTGCAGGTGTGTTTTATGGTGTTTGTGTTTATGTGTGCTGCTCTTATGTGTTGAGGTGGGTACATGCAGATTGGCCTGTGTGATTGCGATAGGTAAGGGAATGGGGAATTTGAATTGGGAAGAGGGGCCAGAGGGGGGACAGAAGGTGATGGGTGACTGGCTGCCATCAGTGTGGTGGCTAGAGCCTGAAAAGATCTTTGTAGGCCAGACATTGCACTATGAATACCTTCCAGGAATGCATTTTTCTGCTGCAGTTGGGTGGGCAACTCCTGGATGGCATTCACAATGGCTGTCTGACCCACAGAGATACTCCTTAGGAGGTCAATAGCCTCCTCACTGAGGGAAACAGGGTTAAAAGGGGCTGGGTTGGAGGTGCCTGCGGCAAACGAAAATCCCACCCTCTTGGGTGAGCAGGCACGGCTAACTGGGTGGGGAGCAACAGGCAGGGTGGCGATAGAACTGGGGGAGGTGGACAAAGACGGTACAGGAGTACATACTGATGGGTCCACCACCACTAGGGAGTGGCCAATGGGGGAAGAATCATATGATGATGAGGATGTAGATCCGGTTTCCCCCATGGCACTCCCCTCACCATCTCGGCCACTGGGTCTTCTGTGTTGGTGGTGTCTTGACCCAAAGTCCCATGGCCAGATGCTTCCCAACTTGGCAGTGCCCTGTCTCCCTTGCTTCCCTGGGCTGATGCTGCCAATACAAAGAGAAAAAGGTCATCACATGTCCATGATCACAATTGAACAATAGTTGTGATTAGCAAATGCTACCATGATGTTAAATAGGCTCCAGCAAAAAACTCCACCTAAGTGGCCCATATATGTACCAATTCATATGTATGCATGCCATCTGAACTGTCAACAGTTACCCACCGGAAAATCAGTATCTCACACAACCACAATTGCATGGCTGAAGTTGTATAATCACAGTAACAATTGAACAAGTAGGAGACCTCATTACTTTCAATGATTTACCTCATTTAGCATACATCAGTTACCTGTTGTCATACTATAGTAGGCCAATGGCAACTCCATTCTCACAGATCCCACACAAAGTCATGTACACATCTATTTGTCACATACACAATGACACAACAATAATAAATTATGTTCCCAGAACATACCATGTTGCTGACAACAGTACAATAGCTTGGGAACTGACATGGGAGTACTCATGTCACACTGGAAACTGTTCTACAATGCACATTTCACCTAGTGATATTTGTCCAATGGAGTCATGGAGGTAGAACTAATGTTACTCAGATACTCCACACATTTGGCATGGAAATGTACACTGTATACAAAATGTACAGTATGTCAGGGAGATATGTCTCTAAACTCCACAACACAATGACACTGCAAGTCTCAGGGAAATCACCACTATTGTCTGATACCCCTTACAATGACATACTCTAAGTGCATCATTAGATCCTTTAGACCCTTAGATGTTGGAGACGCACAGAGATTTTCAAGTACTTGTAGAAGGCCCTCAACATGTGGCCGAGTTGGAAGCTACATCATTGTCTCAATTCTGGTCATGCAAACCCAAATATCTGTGGATGAATGCTTGTACCCAAATTCATGTGTTTCTAACATAACTGCAAGTCACTCCATGAAGGAGGCCAACAGTCAGGTTTCAAACTTTCCCCATTTCACATGTGCAAAGCACTTTGATACATGATTCTACATCAATGGCATGGAAATGCATATTGTGGGTAAAAACTCTAGGCCTACCCTTCATGTCCCTCATTGCTACCGAAGTTGAAAGTGCCAAATTACATGGTATGACTGTGAGGGTATGTGTCTGCCGATAATCAATGGTGACACACTGCTGTTTGTGGACACATGCTGGGATGTAGGCACAAGGAATGTTGGCAACAGTGATGGCGCATAAATCATGTCAATGGACTTTCCCCAGTTACTAAGGTAAAGTATTGACCTATTGCTGCAGCCCCCAAAAATGTATGCACTGTCACATGTATGATGGCCATCTTCATATTATAGATAGTAATGAGGCATAAGCACTAGTCATACACTGAAGACAAGTAGCCTCTGTGTGACAAAGGCCAATATACTCATTTCACCAGACACATGGCTGAGGACAGTGATCCATCACTACCTTTCTTTTGGCCTGTAATACTGAGAAGTAGTGGTCTGTTGCATAGAAATTACACTAACTACAACAATAACCAGTACTTGATTAATCACTGTACACAGCAATATGTTGTCCCTAGAGAGCAACCTGTTTGTGGATTTGCACACAGTTGTGTCCTAGGTCTCTGGGTCAATAGGCAGGGCACATCAGTATGCAACACATGACATGTCTACACAAACAATCACTCATCTACTGTGTTACACATGGCTCATCCATAATCATCAGGGGGAGCTGTCAGCTATGCTGTCTTCAAACGCCCATCAATGTCTGGGTAGACCACCACCACAATGCAGACCATTAGGGGGGTCTTACGGGCACCCCGCATACTTTGGGATGACATCCCTATAGGAATATATATTCTTTCTTGGCATGGTTACCCCATTTTCTGCTTGTTGTCAGTGTGTTTGACTGTGTCTACTGGGATCCTGCTGACCAGGAGCCCAGTAGTTTTGCTCTCTCCTGCAAACTGTACCTTCCCCCCCCCCCCACAATTGGCATACTGTTCCCCCCATGTAAGTCCCTAGATACCTAGGGCTTTGGGTTTCTGGGGGATCCCTATTGGCTGCAGCAGTTATTCTAACACCCATAGGAAGCCCATGTAAAGAGTTCTGCATGCACCTGCTTTCACTACAGGTCACTGCACCATGCCACTGTAAGTCACCCCTATGGAAGGCCCTCTCAGCCCAAAGGGCAGGGTGCAGGTACCTGTGTGTGAGAGCACCCTTGCACTAGCAGAGGTGCCCCCACAAACTCCAGATCCATTTTCCTGGACTTTGTGAGTGCGGGATGCAATTTTACGTGTGTAATGGACATAGGTCACTACCTATGTCCAGCTACATAATGGTAGCTCCGAACTTGTGCATGTTTGGTATCAACCATGTCGGAATCATACCCCAATACTGTTGGAAGTATTGGAAGTATGATTCTGCGCACTCTGGGGGCTCCTTAGATGACCCCCAGCATTGTTACCACCAGTGTTACAGGGTTTTCCGGGCAGCCCAAGCTGCTGCCACCCCTCAGACAGGTTTCTGCCCTCCAGCTGCTTGATTTGATCAAGCCCAGGAAGGCATAACAAAGGATTTCCTTTGGGAGAGAGAACTAACACCCTCTTCCTTTAGAAAAATGATATGACTAGCTTGGGAGGGGTAGCTTCCCCAAGCCACTGGTGTGCTTTGAAGGGTACATTTGGTGCCCTTCATGCATAAACCAGTCCAGACTGGTTCAGGGATCCCCCAGTCTCTGCTCTGGCGCGAAACTGGACGATGCAAAGGGGAGCGATAACTCCCCTGTCCATCACCACCCCAGGGGTGGTGCTCAGAGCTCTTCCAGTGGGTCCCTGGGTTTTGCCATCTTGTTTCCAGGGCTGGCAGGGAATTCTGGGTGTATTTGAGGGGCCAGTCTAGGCAGGTGATGGCAGAGCCCCCTTCTGATAGGTGCTTACCTGGTTAGGTGACCAATCCCCCTTTCAGGGCTATATAGGGTCCTCAGATTCAGCAAGCAAGACTCCAGCAGGATTCCTCTGCAACATCCACTTCAACTTCTGGCTGCTGGAACTTAGACTGGACCCTCCAGGAACCGACAATGCTGCAACCAACAAAGAAAGACTCTTCTGCAACATTGTTTCCACGACTCCTGCCAGCTATGCAACATTTCCCCAGATGTGTATCCTCAGAGACAGCAACTCTTCAGCCTTCAGGAGTTACTCCCCTTCAACCGCAGACACCTACAGCAAACGATGTTCAACTTTGGTGGAGGTAGGCCTTTGCCTTCCCACCGGGGGCAGTAGTGCCCAGCGTCTTTTGCAGTTGCAAAGACTTGTTGGCATCTCCTCCAAGAGATCGTAAGGCTACGTGCAGCTCCAGCCCCCTGCACTCCTTCTTACAAAACATAGCCTCCTGTGCGGTTCTCCGGCGGTGTGGGATCCTCTTTTGTAGTGCTGCATGGGCTCCTTCTGTGACTCCTGTATCCCCGTTCTGTAGGACTCCTCTGGGTGTTGCCCCTGTGGACTCTCTGTGACCCTGCAGGTTCCCTGTGACTCCCCCTCCTGGGTTGAGTCCTCCTGGACCTTGCTGGTCCCCGGCAGCACCACTTTTCCACTAACCACTGGTTTGTTTTGGCCAAGGCTTGTTGGTGGAATTCCTGCACTGACATCCATCTGCAATCTTTATTCCAGCGTGGGACATCTTCTGCATCCTTGAGGAACTCTTCTCCAGCTCCAGGGCTGCAGTGCTGACCTGTTCTGCATCACAGTCGACCAACTCCTGCAAGTACAGCTGGGTAGGTAGTAGCTCCTACTCCTCTTGGACTCCACTGTGACTCTTGGACTTGGTCCCCTCTCTCCACAGATCTTCTTCTTCAGGAATCCACCACTAGTTAGTTGCAGTCTTGTCTGGGTGTCTTCTTTTCTTCTTTTTGGGTGGTTTGGGGAAAATCCAGAGGTTTACTCCTGCTTTCCTGGTCACTGGGGGGTACTGTGTTACTTACCTCTGTCCTCTACACATTCTACTTACCTATGTGGGGGTCCTGTGTTTGCATACCATTTTTTTAGTATATGGTTTGTGCTCCCCCTAGGGACAATATTGGTTATTGCTATTTGCACTGTTTTCTAACCTTTTGTATGCCTATTACTGAATACTAGTGTATACATTTGGGCCCTCATTACAACCCTGGTGGTCGGTGTTAAAGCGGCGGTAATACCGCCAATAGGCTGGTGGAAAAAAAATGGAATCACGACCATGGCAGAAACCGCCAACATAGACAGCCACTATAACACTCTGACCGCCACGGCGGTAGAAACAAACACCACAGCGGTAACCACCAACAGACAGGCGGAGGACAAAGTACCGCCCACCGTATCACAACGGGCCTATCCTCCACCTTTTCCGGGGTGGAACCAACGCTCTCAAAAGCATGGGGGAAACAGTACACAGAAGGGAAAACACTCACCTCTCGGCACCCAACGAGGAACCAGGATGCCATGGAGCCCGAACTACAGGTGTTACCAATAGTGGTCTGCCTCCTGCTCTATCAGGAGCAGGACAGACGCTGTCGACGACCATGGTGAGTACTGCACCTACAACATGGGGGGAGGGAAAAGAGAGTGACACACACATGCAACACGCAATACGCCCACCCACTCCCTCACCCACAACAACATACACACAAATACATGCAGCAGCATTACATACTGTATACACCCCCCAACCCCTGGAAGAATGCAAGGACAAAAGGAAATGATTGTAACAAATGTAATCATGAAAAATCTGATAGTGAAAGTTAAAAATTCTGTATATGCAAATGTGTACACCAACTACACAAGTCTGGATAGTGTACCAATCATTGTCCGTGGACCAGTGGTCCCAAAATGCATGGGCGAAGCCCATACAAGATACCTGACTCAAAACGGAGAGAACACTGCTGGGGCATCTGATCGAAAATAAACAGGCACCTCCGAGGGAAGGGAAGGGGGGGCACCTCAGCCAGATGAACGCACAACGTCACTGCTGCACGAGGGGGCTTCATGCCCACTGCGTTGTCCTGGGGACTGCAAAGCCACAGTCTCTCAAGTCGTTCCAGTGGCTGGTTTGCCCACTGCTTTATCCTGGGGAGTGCAAAGCCACAGTCTCTCAAGTCGTTCCAGTGGGTGGTTGGCCCACTGCTTTATCCTGGGGAGTGCAAAGCCACAGTCTCTCAAGTGGATAACAGTCTCCACTGGTTATTGAGGGGGCCTGGTGCCCAGAGTGCTTCATCCTGCCAAGGACTGATGTAGTGGATGTCAATCTCCACTGGTTCTGGAGGGGGCCTGGTGTCCAGAGTGCTTCATCCTGCCAAGGACTGAGGTAGTGGATGTCAATCTCCACTGGTTCTGGAGGGGGCCCGGTGCCCAGAGTGCTTCATCCTGCCAAGGACTGAGGTAGTGGATGTCAATCTCCACTGGTTCTGGAGGGGGCCTGGTGCCCAGAGTGCTCCACATGCAGTGTGGCCGGTTCCATTTCCTCACCTGGGTGTGTGTGCCACGAGATTGCCTAGGAACAGGTAGCATGGTACGCCATCCAGGCAGAGACATACCCCACACTGCTGTGGCTTCGCCTTCCACCTGCAGGTGCAAACAGTGATGGAAGTCATGCCTCATGGAAGCTGGGCAGGGTCCAGGAAGTTTCCTCCAGCCTCGGACAACTGACCACTGGGGATGGTAGCCATGTCAGCGGTGGTGCCACTGTCCGAGCACGCCGCGGGGCTGGTGGCGGTGCTTGCGGCGGTGTCTGTGGCGGTGGTGCTGGAGGTGGTGCATGGGTCAGCACCTCTTGAGGGACACAGCAGGGCGTCTCCTGCAGCCTCGGATAGATGCCCACCGGGGAAGATGCTGGGGACTGTTGCTGATGCTGCAGACGTGCCGGTGGCTGTGCAGGTGGCGGTGCAGGTGGTGGGGCAGGTGGCGGGGCAGGTGGCGGTGCTGGTGGCGGGACAGGTTGTGGAGTCGTGGCACACTGGCAGCCCTGATGGGTGGCGCACTTGATGACCCCACAGTTGCTGGCACTACTGTGCCTGGGGATTTGGTGGCTGAGGTCCTGGGCTGGGACCTGGAAAGCCTGGCCCTAGCGGAAGGATGGGGGGGTGAAGGGAAGAGGTCAAGGTTTGCCAGGAAATGTTTTTTAGACACACTGGGACGGGAAGATGGAGGGGGTTTGGGAGTGGAGGAAGAGGTAGTGGTTGTAGGAGGTGTACGTTTGCTGAATTTGGGTGAAGGTGCATGGGCCGGAGGCTGTTGTGAGGTGGATGGCTGTTGGGTGTGTGTGTGCCTGCGGTTGTGTAGTTTGGGAGGAGGGCTCACAGACACACTGGGAGAGGACACTGGGGATGTGTGCATGGTAGCGGGGGTGATGATTGCACGTGAGCGGTGCGTGGTGATGGACGTGCTGGTGATGGAGGTAGTGGCTGAGGATGTAGTGCATGCAGGTGTGAGTGGAGACGAGACAGGGAGGGAGGAGGAGGACGTGGAGGAGGGGAACACAGTGGAGGCAGTGGATGTTGCTGTGTCTGCATGGGGATGGTGCTTGTGTGAGTGCTTGTGGGATGTGTGGTGCTTATGTTTGCCATTTTGAGTCTTGTGTGTTGATGAGTGTGCATGCTGGTCTGATGGTGTGCTTGGGATAGACTGAGGTACAGGAGATTGGGTCTGGGTAGAAGAAGCTGGAGGGGGGAGGCTGGTCACAGGGACAATGCTGCCATCAGTGCTGAGGCCAGAGCCTGAAATGCTCTCTGTTGGGCCGCCTGCCCAGAATGAATGCCCTCCAGGTATGCATTTGTTTGTTGCAAATGCCTCTCAACACCCTGGATGGCATTCAAAATGGTAGATTTCCCAACAGTGAGGGATCTCAGGAGGTCAATAGTCTCCTCACTGAGGGCAGCAGGTCTGACTGGGGCAGGGCCTGAGGTGCCTAGGGCGAAGGAGATGCCCACCCTCCTTGGTGAGAAGGCACAGGACACACGCTGAGGGTCTGCTGGGAGGGCGGTGCTGGTAGAGGGGGTGGCGGCTGTACCTCATGATGCGGTGGGCACAGAGGTGCCCGCCACTGCAAGGGAGCTCCACGAAGGGAGCTCCCCTCAGAGGAGGAGTCGCTGTCCCCGTCGTGGAGCTCCCCTCGTCCTCTGTCCCACTGGTGGCTTCAGACTCCGTTGCTTCACCCTCCAGGGCCAAGTGGGTTGCAGCTCCCTCCTGCTCCGGTGCCACTGCTCCTCTGCCAAATGATGCTATTGCACACAAGAACAGGGAGACAAAACAAAAAGGGGGGGAAAGACAGAAGAAAAACATGTTCAGTACATGCAACACCACTACCTTTGGTGGACACAACACACAGGGGGCAGCCTTCTCAACTGCGCGATGCACTAACAATTCCTGGCAAATTCACATGCCCATGGGGGGCTATTACCATTAGTGGGGTTGGGGTGCCACAGAGCCTGCCTGACAAGGGACCTTGCCTACCGAGTCCGCCCTGGCCTAGGGGAACCCACTGCCCACCTCCCCCACCCAGACACCTCGTAATGCGTGCTGAGTCAGCTGAATTAGAGTGTACTCACCCCCTGTGGCTGCTGTGATGCCCTCAAGCACCCATCCTACTCCAGATAGGCGGACATCAAGGGGGTCATGGTGCGAAGGGCACCCCTTCCACGTTGGGAGGCCATCCCCAGCTGGGCCTCCGCTGTCTTCTTACTCCAGCGGCGCAGGTCCTCCCATCTTTTACGCCAGTGGGGGCTCCGTCTGTGGTAGAACCCCAGGGTCCGGACGTCCTTGGCGATGGCACGCCAAATACCCTTCTTCTGGTGGGCGCTGACCTAGAGGAAAGGTACAGGAGGAAAGGAAATTACTCACCCGTCCGGACCGTCATACTCATTGCCCACCAGTTCCCACCCATGCCCTGATGCACATACACTCACCATCCGCACATGCAGACCTCAGCCCCCCCACGTATCTTGCATTCACACCCCTCAAAACAGGCATTGCCCATGCAGCATGCTCACAGTGTACTCACCTGTTTGTCTGGAGGACCGTACAGTTGCGAGTACTGGGGGGGGACCCCATCCACCAGTTTCTCCAACTCCTCAGAAGTGAAGGCAGGGGCCCTTTCCCCAGACACTGTAGCCATCGTCGCTTCCAGACACAGGTCACAGCAGCACTTGCAGTGTAGGTCCTCTCCTGTTGAAGATCAGGTATCAAGTGTGGGAACAGGTAGAAAATGGTGGTCACGTCCGCGGCGGTGCATACCGTGACCGCCAGCATACGGCTCCTGGGACCCAAAGGGCCCAATGTTAACCAATGCTGAATTGCGCTGCGGTCTTCGACCGCCCACCGCGACAGTGTACAACGCCAGCGCAGTTACCTCATTTCCCCTTGTCCCACCTTACAGGTCAGGCAGCCGCCACTGCAGGGGGCCACATGGGATGGAAAAAAACGGTGTCACACCTATCTAGGCTGGGAATACAGGCAGATATCGGCACATTGCAAATTACCAACGTTTCAGCAAATAATGCATTGCGATACCTCTGTGTTGGATTACCCTCTGCTCGCTGTTCTCCTCCATAGGGCACGTCTGCTGGGGCATCCTTCGGTGTACAGACCCCTGGTGGATCTGTTGACAATGGAAGAGAGACACATCATAATCACATACAGACTTGATTGTGCAACAATCCTGGAACTGTGTGCCTAGTTGGAGCCAGACCTGATTTTAGATATCCGCCATTCCACAGGAATGCCCCCTCTAGTGCAGGTTCTGTCTGTACTCCATTTCCATGCCAGTGGGTCTTTTCAAACAACTGTGGCCATGGCATCAGGGATGTCCCAGCCAATGTTCTCTAATGTCTCGTCCAGAGTGTTATCTGCCCTGCTGAAACACATGCGCAGCTACATCTTTTTCTCTCAGGTGCAGGATTTGCCCACAGTGAAAGGTGACTTATCCCCAACATCATCGGTGCAATTGATGGTACACATGTGACATTTGTTGCCCCCGCAGGAATTAACAGGTGTACAAAAAACGGAAAAGCTACCATTCGATGAATGTGCAGATGGTGTGTTTGGCAGACCAGTACATCTCCCATGTGAATATCAAGTATCCTGGCTCAGTGCATGACGCTTACATTTTGAGGAATAGCAGCATCCCTTATGTGAGGCGCCAACTCCAGAGGCACCGTGTCTGGCTAATAGGTGAGGCCAAGGTCCCAACACAGTTGACATAGGTGTCTGGGTATGGGGTTTTCCCTAAGGGTTAGTGTGTGTCTAACAAAAGCGAGATTTACCGCCAGGATTGTAATGAGGGCCTTAGTGTATTACTTACCACCTATTGGAGGGTTGCCGTTCTAGTGATTTGTGGTATAGTTTCCAAAAATAAAGTACTTTTATTTTTGTATAAATTAGTGTTTTCTTTCATGTGTGTAAGTGCTGTGAGACTACAGAGGTATTGCATGGGCCTTGCATGTCTCCTAGATAAGCCTTGGCTGGCCATCCACAGCTACCTCTAGAGAGCCTGGCTTCTAGACACTGCCTAGACTTCACTAAGAGGGTATACCTGGACCTGGTATAAGGTGTAAGTACCTTCGGTACCCACCACACACTAGGCCAGCTTCCTACAATCCCCAGCTCAACCTCAGCGATCTTCCGAACCCAGCGTCTCGGGCCTCCCACCTCTTCCAACAGTGGACACTCCGCTGGCTATTGACCCCCAGGGTCTGCACCTTCTTGTTGATGGCTCTCTATAGCTCTTTTTTCTGATGGGGATTGACCTTCATGGATGCAAAAGACAAATCAAGAGATCACAATCACAAGTTTTGTCACAAATGGTTGAGTCACATATATGCCAGAAACAGCAAGCTAGAACTTTTCAATTTGTTAACACTCCACAAGTATGAAACACGCAAATCCATCAGTACAGGGTCATGACTACAGACATATGTATTAGCATCTGCAGGTTAACCCACTACCCTGCTCATGGCCTACAATGACTAAGCAAGCTTACTGACATCAGGTAGCCCCTGATCCAGCAACCTGTATTGTGATGTGAGCCACAATGAAACACTACACACCTATGTGGCTTCTGAAGATTAAACACCTTAGGTTTCAATGGACCAACACTTTCACACTGGCATTGTGGGTACAGAAGGTGTCTTCCTTGTCCATGTGTGGACATGTGGAGTAAGAAATGCAGACTCATACAACTTCAGGTGGTGGATTCTGTGGTATGTACCTCCACCACATAACAGTCTTTTGGACATATGTGTCTATCCTACAGAGAAGGCATCCAACATACAAAGGCATGCATTGCACAGTTTCTGCTATGTGACCAAGCTACATAGTGACATATCATGTCCTTCCAGCAATCAACACACTGTCTGTACTGTAGGACTGTCATGTATGCAATAAGCCTGCACAGGACAAATATGACCTGTGTCAAGGTGACAACAGAACTGTGGGAGAAAGGGGCCCGTCATAAGTCTAAGAAACACATTGAAAACAATGTAAAATGCTCATTTGGACTAGTTTAATGATTTAACTCTGTACCCGTTCCTAATCTATTTAAAGGAATGAGGCATTCAAGGCAGGTGTTGCCACTAAAGCATCATCTTGTCCACATGCCAGGATTTGTCAGGGTACAGGAAGTGGGCACCGTGCCACAGTTGCATAGCCGTGGTGACAATCCTACAGCCTGCACTAGGTCTCATAAGGGGAGATACATTTGACAGGCCCTGGTCTCTGCAGTCTGAGCATACAGAACCTACATGACACTACATTCCCATCAGTTTCATGCATGACAGTACATCATGTGGCCATCAGCAATTTGGCATGTGGCATGTGTGGCAACCTGAAGGGCACAGAGTGTCATGGCATGCCTTCCACAACACAGTTTAGCAAGGCCAGATGTGGTTTGAAAGATCTGTGGCACTATACACATTGCTCACATGATTCTCAAATGACTCAGACAACATACATATACAGCTCATGCTGTAGTGCACTTACATGTTGTCCAACATTTACTACAACCAAGAGGAAAGAGATGTCATTGGATGGCAGTAATCTCTACTTACCTAATTATGCACATCCAACATAAGGATGATCTAGGACCCCAAAAATATCGCAAAACTCAATATGACTGAACTTAACATATGGTACTGGACACCAATACCTACATATTCAACATCCTACTGAAGCCACACAGCCTGCAACAACAGGTACACAAGAAGTCTAACTGAAACACAGGGGCAAATTGTAGCCTGTGAGGAGGAAAAGGACGGTGAAGTACAGAGAAAACTGTGACAATGAGATACGTACCTGCTTCTCTGGAGAGCCATAGAGCTGCTCATCCAGGGGTAGGACATCAGTTACAAGCCTCTTTAGCTCCTTCGAGAGAAGGCAGGGGCCTATCACCTGCTGGACATGGAGTGATTGCTCCCAGAAATTGTACACAGCAGCTGAGGCCATGTAGGTGTTGCTGGCAGCAGTATGAGGAGTCAAGTGGGTGAATCTGCAGAATATGGCAGTTATTTCTGCCACATACACAGTCGTCATTGCCGGCAAACACAGCCATTGGGCCACGACTGCCACTGGCAACAACGTTAGCCTATGTCTGTGTCCACTGCAGTTGCAACAGCCTACCACCTTTACGACTTCCGCTGGCGGTCGCAGGCAGTTCCTAATGTCCAGTGGAGTAGGTCAGGCATCTGCCATTTTGGCGGCCTTGAATGCTGTATTGGGCTTTATAGACCGTGTCACACCTACAAAACATGTTTTTCTATGTCACAAACATCCTTATCCTGTCTTGTCATGTAGGTCCTACTACTCAACCACCATTGTAGTATCTTGCAGGACGCACATTGCGATTAACAGCGTGGCACAGTCCACTAGTGCAGATGGTCATTTTGTCAGTCGGGATATACAGTCCCATTTCTAAATTCATGTTGTGGACACATGTTAAAAACCATGGGGGTCACATGTGACCCCTGCGTAGCTGGCAGCTGTGATGTGTACTGTGTTTTATGTCTATACAGACAGAAATGCTTTGTCACATGATACCATTGACATGTATGTTGCTGTGAACACATTGACCAATGTTGAAAATCATGTTTTGTGATACATAGATAGCCTGGAGAGGAAAGATGCAACCACCTCCTGCCTACTGTCCACTGCCAGACCTTCAGAACATGAAACAAAGTCATATTATCATGTACTGCTGCCTGGATAGGCAAACAATAATAGACTTATGCTGTCAGTTGGAGCCAGATCTGATGCCAGCTATTAGTTATCCAACCAGCATACCACTTGTTGTACGAGTCATGTCAGTATTGAACTTCCTAGCCATAGGGGCCTTCCAGCATACGGTGGCTCTATCTGCTGGCATGTCCCAACCTATGTTTAGCCTGGTGTTGAAGGATGTCCTCTCAGAAATGTTGAAAGAGCCTGACAACTATATCCGGTTTCCCCGAAGTGAGGATTTACCCCAAGCAAAGACTGACTTTTATGGTTTTCCACACCTCCCACATGATGTGGAGGCCATTGATGGCACATATGTTGGCTTGGTGCCATCGCAGGCCAATGAATAAGTTTATCGTAACAGCAAGAACTTCCATTCCATCAACGTGCAAGTTTTCTGTTTGGCAGATCTCTACATTTCACAAGTCTGTGCCCATTAACTTGGTTCAGCCCATGGTTCCTTCATAAAGCAGAACAGCACCATACCACAGCTGATGTCACAACTATACCCAGAGAGGCCCTGGCTGGTTGGTAAGTCACATCTGTCCTGCTTGTGTGTGTGCAATGTCAGGTGCTACAATGAGGAAGTGAGTGACTCATTCTTGCATACATGTCCCATTCCTTAACAAAAAACTTCACATATCCAAAACCATCCTTGGTTGTTGATGCCACTAAGTAATTCAACTGTGCCAGTGGAAGTCCGCTTCAATGAGGCCCATGGAAGAACACAGAGGGTAGTGGAGTGGGCTTTTGGGCTTCTGAAAGTCAGATTTAGGTGTCTGGACAGGACCTGATGAGCCCTCCTCCACTTACCCGTAAAAGTAGGTCAGATCACTGTGGCATGATACATGCTCCACAACATCGCCCTGTGGAGTAATAACCGGTACATCTCAGAGGAGGGGGAGCCTGCTGTAATGCCATTGGGTGAGACTCATGAAATGCCAAGTGAGGATGACAGTGTGAAGAGGAAGTAGCTGATTTGTGGGACGATCTCATCAACAGCTAATTTTCATGAGGGTAAGTTTGTCATGTGATTTAATGACTGACTGTACAATTAACTATAGTTAGGAGTTGAGTGTTTTAGAAACAACAATGGTGCTGATACTCTGCAATATTCAGCCAAAGGCTGCTTGATGAATTATCTTTTGACATATCCCCATCTTGATGATGTTGCTATGTTTGTGTCAGTATCCTTGCAATGTAATTTCATTACCAGATGCTTGCTATGTGATTTGTGTAATAGGTATGCTTTTAAGCCTATACTCCTTGTTTTCTCTCCGTACAGGTACCTTCACCATAACATCCTCATGTGGGCATTTCAAAGTTGTGACATTGACAGTTCTCTGATACTGTTCTGACATACAACGTGGACATGGATTGTTACAGGTAATGTATGTCACAGATTTGGTGTGTATGAGACCTGTGCCAAGGCAATTTGCACAGTGTTTGGGTGGAAGGTCGGAAGTGCACATTTGACTTGTTTTGTGTGCTGTGGTGGGCTGATAGCATCAGCTGTGTCATCATGTGGCTATGAAATATACAGTCATAGATTGTGGCCATGTTATTTTCCCTTCACATTGGCTAAACACTATTCTTGTATGACCTGTATGTAGCTGTAGATGTGTTTCATCATTGCAGGCCACACGGCCTGTGCTACAAAACTGACATATGTTTGTGTCATACCACAAGATGCATGGTCATTGGTTCATGATGGATGTGTGACTGTTGTACTGATATTGGATTACTTTGGGGTGGTATGTGATAAGGCTCAAGCTGGTGACATCGTGCCTATTCTAGAGAACAATGCCTGACAAATCCCTTCCTTCCATGGTCTAGGGGGCTGTACCTTGGAATATGTACTCAGTATGAGACACACATTCTTTTTCTAAAAGTCCAGATATATAGACAGCCCATGTACACTGGAATAAAATGTTTGGTGTGGCCAGACACTTGTACTAATGTGTTTGTGTGTAGGGTTGTAATCCTGGGCAGGACACTGTGTAGCTGTAACATATGCCTCCTTGTACAAGTAGTCGTCATCATATGGTTGACATGTTCTTAGATCTCTACATAGCAAAATGTGGTAATTAAGCAAGCAGACAATGAGTTTGCGATGGGTGAATTGATTACAATGCTGATGCAGAAAATTTAATTTGGACAGAAAGGAACAAAAAATTAAAGTGAAGATGTCAGTCATGGTGAATGAAATCATTGGAGTAGATGCAACACCAATGGGAGACCAAAGTCCAGAGTATTCCTCCCATTGGAACTGGTAGGCGGTTGAGTATCAGTCAACAGAATGAATATGTGGCCCACAGAGGAGGTCCTTTGGAAAAGAGGTCACTTGCTGGCAGTTGTAGGTGTCTTGCCACTGCACCCACTGGAATCTTTGCTGGCCATCCTTGCTAGCATGGGGGGAGGAATCTACTGCTACAGAGGCAAGGGTGTCTGGGACTGGTTCTTCCTCTGGCAGAGCCTCCCTTTCTGTGGCTGGCACCAATGTTGATGTGCCTGGTGTTCATGAGCCAAAGGAAGAGGAAGATTGGTTTTGAAAAGCCCTGCTTCCGTATGTCCCTCATCACCCCTGTTAGGGAGACTATGTTGGTATAATGGGCGTCCATCTCTTCTCGTATGTCCCTATGCATGTCCCTCTGTAGCTGCTTGATTTCACAGAGTTTGGTGTGGACCTGGCCTATCACGCCTTGCGACTCCTGACAGAACCCAAGACGTGGCTGATGGTGTCCTGGCCAGGAGCAGCCCCAGTGGTCTCACGCAACTAGCCCACAGCATCCCTCCCATGCATCCTACCCCCATGGGCCTGTGGCCTGGCTACAGGGAGCCCCCTCCCACTGGGTCCTGGAAACTCATTGTTCAAAGTGTTGCGCTGCAAATCAGCATCTAGGACTGGGGGCACAAGATGATAGACACTGCTTGGTAGGCAGGTTGGTGGGAGAATGGCCTGCGATGTTGAGGCAACCGGGCTGGGAGGTGCTGATGTGGCCACATTGAGTCTCATCATTGCACATAGTGGCCCTCATATTTCCTCTCAGATAGAAAAAGCAGCCAATCACAGCACTTCTGTTAGCACGTGGATCCACGTCGGATCCATGTCACTAGATACACGTAAGTCTTATACTTTAATGACTCCAAAACTACTGAAAAGATTTACACCAAATTATAAACAACACGCTTTACTGACCAATATCTAGCTTTCTACCAAAGTTGGTATAATTCTGTTCAGGAGTTCAGGCTGTAGTTGCACCTAAAATCCCTGTGGGAAGTTGAATGCGGAAATCACATTTTTGGACCCCCCTTTTACTCTTCCCGTGCTTAACAGATCACCCTGAAACTTTCCAGACAGCAGCTGAAGTGACTAGCAAACTAAATTTCAGCACCAAAGTTATTACTAAAATAAAAACACTTTTCTGTGGGAATTAAGTCTTAACTGTAACTACCAACTGGTGCCCACCAGTAGGTAATATTGTAATTGTAATTCTATTTATATAGATCTGACTTACCCTGATGAGGTGGATATTTGGACAACATATCAAGCTTTAAATATGAATTTACAGAAATATTGCAAAAGATATTGTGATACAAAAACACAATGATGCAGAAATATTGCAGTCACAAAAATAGATTTTTTTTAGGTAAGGAATATCGCTGTCAAGCATATCTTTGTTGTGAATATGATGTTCAATTATATGGTTGTCAAAATTTCAGTTTTTTTATTATCTTTATGTGTTTTTGTTCATATATTAATTTTGTGCTAATATTACTTGTATGATTGTTAATAATATTTAAATATAGTTTGTAATTTTAAGTGATTTCTAATTTTAATAGTTATCAAAATATCATTTTATTATATTCTTTATGTGATTAAGTTCATATGTTAATGTATGTGTTATTATTGCTGTGTAATTGTTAGTAATATTTTTAAATATAGTTTGTAATTTTAAGTGAATTGTAATTTTTAGTGCAGTAGATAACAGTAATGTATACTGTTGTAGCTGGTTGCTAGGTTTGTAGGGTGATACATCAGGAAGTTAATTAACTATAACTAATTAATAATTAATTATTAATTTACTATTAACGATTTAATAGCTATGTAAATTGTCCCAAAAATATATTTTGCAAGTTAAATATTAGGTGTGGGCTGCTGGGTTTGTAATGGTATAATAGGGTGAGAAGTTAATTACATGATAAATAATATAATTTGTTTTATTATTTAGTTGATTATTAATTATGTAAAGTGTGTAATAATTATATTTTTTAAGTTGTATATTAGGTGCAGGCTGCTGGGCTTATAAGGGCATAAGATGGGAAGTGATTTAAGAATTAATTATCAAACAATTAATAATAAATGTATTAATAAATATTTAATTGATTTTTAATTGTGTTATACTTATTTAATTGTATTTTACGCATAGGCTGTGGAGGTATAGTGTGGAAAGGAAAGTAATCAATATTTTTTTGTTAATTAATAATTGTTTGATAATCATAAATCATGAGTGGGAATAGTAAATATTATCCCTCTGAAGTCCAATGCATTTCCTACTGTTGCACAGACTTGAGGGGGGATAGTAAATTTAACTCCTCCAAAGCCTAACACTTTCCCTGCCATTGCACATACTGTAGTGGGATAGTATACTTTTCCCTTCTGAAGTCTAATGCTTTTTCCACTGTTGCACATACTGGAGTGGGAGTAGTACATTTTACCCCTTCAAAGTCGAACACTTTCCCTAATGTTGCACAGACTGGAGTGGAACTAGTAAATCTTACCCCTCTGAAGTCCACCACCTACTGCTGCACAGACTGGAGTGGGAAAAGTAAACTTTACCTCTCTGAAGTCCAAGGCTTTACCTACTCTTGCATAGAATGGAGTTTGAATATTTAATTGAAAAGATTAGATTTTATACCATATTTATTTAAAAACAATATTGTTGTATGTTTTTAATAATATTAGTGTAAAACAATATTTTTTCTGTTATTTTTGCATTAACCTATAAAATTATGGGAAAACAATATTTTTGTAATCAATATTTTTGACACAATATTTTTGTTCCACAATATTGTTGGTCCGATATTATTCAGTGATCCATGAGCCACTTAAGCACTGAAGCACTTTTCAGCAAGAATCACGTTAAATTGGATGCCTAAGGTGGATTAGTTGTAGATTAGTTTATGCAGGTGAACCGTGAGGCATTGAAGCACTTTCATCAAGAATCATGGTAATCTGGAACCCAATGCCAGATTCATTGCAAAATAGTAGGGCAAAATATATATTGTTATTAGGAGTGGGGGAGTGGTAGACATATGAATATGTTAGCTGGAAGAATTGGATAGAGGTTGGCTAAAGGAAGGAAGAGTTTAAAAATGATTATTTGGGAGTTCATAGTAGTAAAAGAGGTTTAAGATGAGTCAGAGAGCCTCCTATTTGGATGAATAGGATAAAGGATGGATAGAGGAGGGAAAAGTTTGGAAAGAGCTGTTCATCATCATCAAAGATACTTTATTCGATTGAATTTAACAATCATAAAAGCAGTTGTACATAAAAGACGATATTAAAAAAAAAGCAGATACAAAACATATATAAATATAAATATAAATACAACCATGTAGAAGAATAAAAAAGGTTAAAAGGGATCAATAAACAGTTTAGTTAAAACAGGAAGGATACTCTCTGATATAACGCTTAATAAATCTCACTCATTTGCCTCAAGGTGTAATCTGGTCTTAATCACTGAGCACAGGAATAAAGCCAATCCATTACAAACCATGTTAGATGGGAGAGACAAAAGATACAGAAAAGCTGGGCGACATTGTTTAAAATGCATTGATTTTAAAAATGGTATCACAAACGTTTTCCTCGAGGTTGAATAAAATTTACAAAAAAGAAGTGTATGCATTGTGTTTTGGTCAGAGACTGTGTCGCAAGGGCATTTTTCTAATTGTGGAGACCAATCATTAATCAGGGGAAAACTAACAAGGCGATGAAAAGACTCTAGTCTTAAACGCGTAAGGACAAACCGGCGTCTTGGGTTCAAAACGTTACATAGGTATGGTTCCATACCGTTTGTTTGCTGTATCATACAATTTCTCCTAACACTGTGTTTATTTGCTTCTATATCCCATCTCGATTAGGCCAGGTGGGTGAGGCAAGTATTTTTCAGGTCTTTCCTGGAGATTGTTTTCATTTTGTCTGGGGTAAAATACAGCTCAGGGTGACCCAGCTCGACACAAAAATTCTTTATATAGTTTAACCATGGGATTTTGAGCGAGTGAGTGAGTGCTAGAGCATCTGCTATAATGGCCCTGTTCAACCTCGCAGAATCAAATGTCCATACTTTATGCCAAAGTAAAATTGGTTGGACGCGAATAAGATCTGTGAGATATGTTACTCCCATTTCTGAGTGGCATACTAATGTTGAGGTTGATTTCGGGACGCTTAAGACTGTCTTCAGAAGAGCATTTTCAGCTAGCTGTAAGGTGTTGCAGTTCCGATGACCCCAAAGTCCTGCCCCGTACAATGCAACTGGGACGCATTTTACATTGTAAAGAGTCATCATATCTTTAGGAGTTACTCTCCCAACCTTTTTAGAGAAGTTTTTTATCGCCAGCAGTTTCCTCGCTTTTATAGCTTGTACCCATGTACCTTTGTTATCGAACGTGATACCTAGGTACGAGAATGTCCCTGTATTGGCTAATTTCGCGCCTTTTAATATGATGTGACAGCTCTTGGTGCAACTTCTGCAGTATGTCATTGAAAAAGTTTTAGTGTGATTAATTCTAAGACCCAGGGCATCCATGCAATTATCAAAGGTTGTTGTTAGTCGTTGTTATGCCACTGGGGTACGACCCATCAAAACGGCATCATCCGCATACAGAAGCACCAGGATCTTTCGAGGTCCTACTTGTGGGAGATCGCTGCAGGCATCGGATAGGGCCCCCTCTAATCTATTAATATATAAGGCGAACAATAAGGGAGCTAGCACGCAGCCTTGGCGCACCCCTCGTTCAATGGGGAAAGGTGGGGTGCATTCCCCCTGGAGCCCGTAACGAACTCTAGCATTTGCTCAGACGTACAGTTCCCTAATGAAGTGAACAATGGTAGTATCAACCCCCATGTCCAGTAAAATAGACCACAATTTTTAATGCACCACGCAGTCAAATGCGGAGGTCAGGTCGACAAACACGAGATATAGGGCTCCGGCCTTGGCCCTTGTGTATTTACCAAGTATGATCTCTAAGTTAAGAGCCTGTTCCGTCGTCCCTATCCCAGCCCTAAACCCATATTGTAAGTCAGAGAGGATATGGTTTTCTTCTGTCCATTCTTGCAGTCTATTTAGAACAATACGTCCCGCAATCTTTGCAAGTGTATCGAGCAAAGAAATTGGGCGATAACATGCGGGATTTTGGCGATCTCCTTTCTGTAGATTGGAATAATTATAGACTCAGCCCAGGTCGAGATGAAAGCTGTAGAACAGCAGGCGCGTAGCACCTGCGTCAATAGTGGGCCCCAGAGGGACACGTTAGTTTTATAAATATCAACTGGGACTCCATCTGGGCCTCTGGCTTTTCCGCTTTTGCTTGCATTAATGGCGTCAATAACCTAATTTAAACTAAATGGTGAGATGGTAGCGTGAGAGTCTAGTCTAGGGAGATTTGATTCCAATGCCAGGTTTTTTGAGGAATATATGGCAGAAAAGAAAGCAACCCAATCCTCTTCCGTGATGGCAATTTCAATTTTTGGTGACTTTCCATCACATAGGAGGGGGGAATTCACAATTTTCCAGAACTTAACATTATCATTCTGGAGGCTTGCATTGTAAAGGGATTGCCATGCCTCATTTTTTAGGTTCTGTTTTCTTTTCTTTAAGGCGTTTTTGTACTTCTTCCTCTTTAAGCTTATTTCGTGTTTATCAGAGTTTTGTAGATGTAAACAACGTTTTAAGTTCTTGCAGGCTTGTGTGCATTCAGCGTCAAACCAACCTTTCTCCTCCTGCGGTCTCGGTTTGCTAGAGCTTACTTTAAGGGACTGTTTTATTCCAGCGGTAATTACGGTAAAGGCTTCAATACAATCTCGAGGACTCGTGTTGTCTGAGAGGCAGATGTTAAATTCTTTAGAATGATTACTCATTATTCGTTTCATAAAACCTACGGGTTCAATCTCTGACCACCGGATTGTATAGCCGTTTCTTGCTCCCAATTCAATGTTTTCTACTACCTCTTCCAGTTCCCTATATTTGGGAGTATGTTTGGGAAGTGTGAGGCCTAAGATTTGAGGATTATGGTCGCTGAGAATAGTATCTTGAATATTATAATCAGATGCATGAGAAATAAGATTGTTGGAAAGTAAAATAAAGTCAATTATCGTATTGGCATGCCTGCCATTAAAAGTGGGTTTCAATTGTTGTCTACCGTGGGTCAGACTATTGCACAGGATGAGGTCAAAACTAAATAAGGCTTCATTCAACAAATTGCCTGAGTTATTATGTGTGCAGTGTAATAGATCATCGTCTCCGCCAGGGACGTAAGGGCAGAGACCCTCAATCGTTCGAGGACACAGATGTGTATTAAAATCGCCACCCCACAAGATATAATGACCACCAATTGTGCAGTATTTTTTAAATCACAAGTAATCACTTGATAGAACGAATTGGAAGTTAAAACAATGTCCTTGATTATGTCACACTTGTTAGAAATGAAGGTGCATAGGCCACCCTTAGCCCTGCCCCGTACAGAAGAAATAGCAGGAGTATGTAGTGTCCTGTAGCCATTTATGTGAATCGGATTCACGGACCAAGTCTCTTGAAGACACACCCAGGGAAAACGCTGAATATATTCTAACCAAACCTCATTCTCCACTTTAGATCGAAGGCCTGCCACGTTCCAAAATAAAAGTGAAAAAAGCTCTCTATACATTTTTGTGGCCTACCCCACGGGGAGCTTGTCGGTTGCCTGGATTCTCCCTTAAAGGTGTTGCTTTATTTGCGTACGAAAGAAGTCAATACACAGGTGGGCAATTTTTTTACTAGGTACTTGGAAGCGATTCGTCTTTGGCAAATTGTCTAAGGGAAGGTTCCATATCCAGCCATTCTTCTCCGGGATCTGCTGCCAGGCTGTCAACACCCAGTTGGACAGGGACTAATGCTTCTGTAGGATGCATGGACCTGAGGAGTTCCTTATCAGGTGATTGTCAATCTGTATCTTCCAGGCTGAGCCCCCGGAATCTATTCACAGTGGGGATCATGTATTGGGTCTCAGGCCTACTTGTCTGTTCCCCAAGGTGAAGGCCAGGACCATCATGGCCTATAGTACTCGTTTAAAAGAAACCCAAAGGAAACAGGGAAATGCCATGATCAGTAATCTGCTGTGGGCTTAAATTTCTTAGAATATCTTCGACTAGTGTAGATGTTTTAAATGAGAGAACTACACAATCGCCCCTAAATATTTTGTGGTTTCTACCCACCCATTTCACCCTTCTAACCATCTTGATGTCTTCAAAGAGTTTATTTGTCAAGCCAGGTTTCGAACGGGTTGCAATCCAATTCAGGGACTTGTTCCTCAGGGCTGCCCATGATTCCCCCTGTACTCCAGGTAGTGTGGGGACGTTGGCGAGGACTACCACATAAAGGGGGTTGCCCCAGGCGGGAGATCAAGTGTGCCACTCCCTATTGGAGAAGTGCCCTGGTGAGGTTTGGCAATATTTACATGTTCCCCACTATTTAGTGCCTTTTTATGAGGTTGGGAATTATTCATTCTATCAGGTAAGATACGGGAATCAGCTTGTCTTTGGGTGATCTGGGGAATAGGTGGTAAGATCTGATGCGTCAGAGGGGAGCTAGCGTTAGGGTCAGTGTTGCCAGAATGCTGGATAGGTGAAACCAGTGGATTTATAGATTGTGCCTTCAATGAGTTGAACAAATAATCCATTTTTCCCTCCAATTGAGTTAGGCGTTTTATTACTTGGTCAAAGCATGAGCTAACTTATTTTTCTAAAGCAGTCGTCGACTCTGCAGCACTAGTTTTCCCTTTTGCCATATGAAATTTATTCTTATGATCAGGTTTTACATTTTGGGAGCCGGTTTGTGCGTTTTGCGTAGGTGCGTTGGATTGGGCTTCCAAAGAGCCAGGTCTGATATTAGCAAATGGCTCTTGTCTAGGTACTTTGTCCTTCTTTGCTACTTGGGGTTTCCTTTTGCGTTTTGGTGAAGGTGGGTGCTCGTCAGCGTCTGAGATAGAATCAATTGTGTCTTGAATGCAACCATTTATACTTCTAATCTGAGTTCCACTTTCCACAGGCTTTGTCGGGTTATCAGGAGTTATTGCTAGTGAGGGGGAATTGAGAGGAACTAGTGACCTATTCTGGGTAAGTATTTTTCCTTCAACATTAGTGATCTGTTTGTCAATTTCCCCCATGACTCCTGAAATGAATTTCAATATTGACGTTTGATTTTTTTTGGGAGGAAATATAATTTACGCTAGATTGCTTCCTTTTTCCCATTGTTACTGACTGCTTTGGGCAGAAGAATTCTATAATAATTGCCTACGGGGTAAAAGTTATTTTAAAAGGTATGGTAGCTGGCGTCTATTTATAGAGAAGTGGAGACAAGGAAGAGTAAATAGATTTTTCGCAGTATTTGGGGATTTTTTTAACTGAAGGACAGAGGTACAGGCTATGAAGGGACAATCGCAGGGAATCAAGAGAGAAGGATGCAGTACCTGTTTGGAGTCCCAGGAACCAAATCCTGAGATCACGAGGAAGTTCTCAGCGGGGTGGCCCAGCCCAGCCTCTGCCGGCCGCTGACGGGAAAGAGCTGTTTTGGAGTTCATAGTAGTAAAAGAGGTTTGGGAAGCATCAGAGAGGTAAAAGATTTTGTGGAAGAGGACTAAGATGAGTCATATATGGTGGTGATTTGATGAAGGTTATGGAGTTTTGAGCAGGAGGAAAAACTGAACTGGGAAACAGTGCTTGTGATGACCTGGGGTTCTTGTGTAGCCTTACTGGATCTTCAATATTTTCTGATCAAAAACTCACAAGCACAGTTCAAAAAAGAACAAACACTGAGCTTGCTGCCTACAAGTAATATTTGAAATGCCTGCCCTTCCCTCACTAAGGGCCAAACAGATCACAAACCGGCTGCTTTTGTAGGAATGAGAACACTACCACAAAAATATTTTCACAATAAAGCATACAATTACAAATATACAGTTGAGCTCTGAGAGATGCAGAAGTTGACCTGACTCTCTTCATCATCATTTCACCCCCTACAGAGAGAAGTTGAGTATAAGATATATATATATAGCAAATCACTTGAAATACTTAGCCTGAACTGCATTATTATATTCATTATTGTAACTCAAAATGTATGTGCTGATTGAAAAGAAATCCTACTGTCATCTTCAGCTGATAATTTATTCCTTCAGATGAAGGCCATGAAATTCTTTTTTTCACCAAATGTTTTGCACTTAATGTGGAAATGCATATATGTGTGCATTCCAATACATGACTTCTGCGCTTCCATATGTATCATTATACCAATAAGTGTCCGTTAATGATAAAAATACCAAACTAATTCTTTACTCTCTATACTAATATCTGCAATTCAAATTTTCAACTAATATTTTATACATTCTACAAAATTACATGTGTCCGTTCATCACTATATGTGATTATAGTGTTTCACATAGATATCTATTTGCCAGTAAATATAAGTGGAAATATTTCAAATTATCTGTACATATTCTTCTAACAATGAAAACATCCCATATTCCAAAAAAGTACCTCCTGTAACACTGTCTATGTCCATTCATCACAATACATTCACATAAGCATCTTTTTACCGATAAGTAGCCATTATATGTAAAAATATTTCAAACTATCTGTCCGTATTATATTGTTAATGAAAACATCTCATATTTCAAAAATACTTCTAGCCCAAGTGGGTATTAGTGCAGGAGAACGTATCAGCGTATGGGAGACAATGCCAGAATATATTGTCAAAACAATACTGTTGATTCCTCATTACTGCCCATGGAAACATATATGATTAACCTCATGAATAGTTACTCTCCAATATACAACACACGAAAAAGAAGCATACAACTCAAGAAGGGAAACTGAAAAGGCAATTAAAAACAACAGTCAATGCAGCTTGAAAATGAATCATAACAGGATTCTATTGCCCTAAGAATATATGGAGTTCTTCATCCTTATTTAATCCAAATAGATGTACTATAATCAATTCAACTCTATAATTTAACTTCAAACATCTGAAACTACATTCTCTGTTTCCCCTCAGGGACATTGTAGGGTACCATAAAAAACATTTTAAGTCATCTAATTTCCCTCCATGAATTTCTATAAAATATTGTGGAACAGAGTAGATTAGATCCCTTTTCTTAATAGCTCTTAAATGTTGAAGGCTCCTCTTATATACTGACAAGTCCATGCTGTCAATATATAACTTAGATCATAGGTGTGAAAACTACTTTTGCTTCTTAAAGAGTTTTTTATTTAAAAAAAAAAAAATATATATATATATGTATATATATATATATATATATATATATATATATATATAGTGCAACTTGTAAAACCCTGTTTCTTGGAGAAAGGGGGAACATGCAATTTCCTAGATTTAAATGTACTCCTTACCATTGTATCTTGTACTGAAGGGGCTCTTTACTATACCTAATGTGTGGTCTTCTTTCTACCAGCTTGCCTAAGAGTGGATCTAATTTAATAGTATTCCAGTGTCTAATCCAGGGGTCTCCAAATTTTTCTGTAGCCAGAGCTACTTCTGATCACTGAAAATCATCGCAAGCTACTGAAGGCTAAACAGCTTGCACATCATTACCAGACACCCCAATGCCCAGTTTCCTTTACTTTAATCCTAATGTCCATAGAGCCAGATACTATGGGTTGGACAAAATAATTTGACTAGGGGCACTATGAAAGGGCTGCCATTTGTGTCAGTGAGTGCATGATCTTTGGGAACGTATGAAGATATGTGCATATGAATAGGATGTATGTGTATGAGTAACAGAGAGCCTGTGTCATATGTACTTGTGGCACAGGACATACATGTTGCCATATGTTTCACCATTACATGTATAACACAAACATACAGCCATTTTCTTAAATGGAAGAAATTTAAAGTGCAAAACGTCAATAGTGTGGAACACTTTTCTGTACATTAAATGTGTCCCATTTTTAAAAAATGACTGTATTTTTAAGTTATAAATATGGCACTGTGTTATACTGGCCAGTGGGAGCAAGAGGCCTACTGTTTGTAAATGCAACACTTTGAAAAACAATTTGAGAAATGTAACATGAAACGTTAACTTAAGCAAAAAGTAACATTTGATTGTAATTTTCTCCAATTTAAAAACATTGAGAAACATCACTGTGTTCTCACCACCAATATTGAGTTGAGAAGGACTTTTGATTAAGATTTCCATAACAGTGCTTCAGTTCTCCACGTCTGTGCCCTGGGTCATAATTCTGACTCCAGCACTGCACATTATCAGGCCATGCTATCTGAAGCCTGAAGATAATAATGTAAAATAAACAGAGCCTTCCCTTAACTTTAAAAGGAAAAAGGTGACCCTTTTCTTATTTAACAATGAAACTACTCTGTAGGGGCCTGGGAGCTATTGATAGCTTGAGAAGGCTGGTTGGAGACACCTGGTCTAATCAATGTGGTGCTCATATGAGTATGCTTCTTGGTGTAAGAGGTAATGAAACACATTAATTCTGCTCACATTTCTGATGTTTACACCTTTTACTTCTGTTCCAAATTCCGAACCATAGGTTTTCTCTTCTTTCTAATGTGGATCTCTTTTAAGCTCCTTCTAACATTTTATCACAATAGCCTCTTGTTCTGCTACAGTTATTTATGATCTCACAGTCCTCCTCAAACTTCTCTCTTGTGCTGCATATACGTTTTGGCCAAAGTTGCTCTCTATGGGGGATCCTCCACTTTACTTATTCAAGGTGAAAGCTACTTGCATGTAAGATTATTATATTACTGCAGTTGGTTTTCTAAAGCGTGAGGTAATGATTCAACTATCCTCAATTTCCAACTTTTCATACAAAAAGATGCCACTTTCTTTGCTCATACCATGACTAAATTACCAAATTCAAATCATTCAGGTTTAATTCATGAATAAATGATTCTGCCACAGTCGCTTCTCTTTCAAAATGATGAAGAGGTCGTCAATATACCTCATTTATACAATTATGCCTTTATACTGTGTAAAGGTATTGTGAAGGGAATCTGTTTTCAATGTCTTTTTTTCAACATGATAAAAACTGCTGAAATGAACTGTATTCCTCATGCTGCAAACTATGACCTAATAAATGGATTGAGAGCAGTTCCAGGAGTGTGGGTGTCTGTTTTGATGCTGGGAGCAGATATTATTTAAAAAGAATACAAACACACACACACACATATACATAAATATGTACATAATTATATCTATATATATTATAAATAGATTGGGAGATAGAGAGATAGATAGATAGATAGATAGATAGATAGATAGATAGATAGATAGATAGATAGATAGATAGATAGATAGATATGTTCAATGAAAATCCAACAGTTAAAGGTTAGTTATAGTTAGGAAAATGTATTTTCTCCACAGAAACCATGTTTAAACTACACAAAATGTTAAAGGTATAGTTATAACTTTCATTTACAATTTATCCACCATCTACAAAATATTATGTGTGGCAAAGAGTAGAACAGTGCAGAGTGGAATAGCGTAGAGTAGAATAGAGTAGAGTGGAGTTGCATAAAGTGGACTGGTGAAGACTTGAGTAGACTTGAGTAGTATACAATTGAGTGGGGTAGAGGAAAATAGCATATAGTGGCATGGCATCCGAAGGAGTGGCTTTCTATGAAATATCGTAGAATGGAGTGGTGTACACTAGAGTGGCATAGAGTGGAGTAGCATACAGTGGAGTGGCATACAGTGGAATAGAGTAAAATGAACTGGTGAACGGCAGAGTGCCATAGACTGAAATAGCGTATAGTGGAATAGTGTACAAGTCAGTGGTGTACAGTGAAGTGGTGTAGACTGGAGTGCCATACACTGGAATGGGGTAGAGTGTAATAGCATACAGTGGAGTGGCATTCAATGGAATAGTGTAGAATGGAGTGGGGTAGAGTGGAGTGGCATACACTGGAGTGACGTAGAGCAGAGTAGCATGCAGGGGAATTGCCTACAATGGAATTGAATAATGGAGGATTCAGTGGAATGGGGTAGAGTGTAATAGCATACGCTGGAGGAGCATATAGTGAAATGGCATACAGTGAAGTGGCGTACACTGAAGAGCTACAGAGTGTAGTTGCATACAGTGTCACAGCATCAAGTAGACTGGCTTAGAGTGGAGTTGTGTACAGTGTAATAGCACAGAGTGGAGTGGCATAGACTGGAGTGTTGTACAGTGGAGTGGCATAGAGTGTTATAGTGTATAGCAGAGTAGCATACACTGGAGTGAGGTATAATGGAGGGTTTAGACTGGAGTGGGAGCAGTGGTATGGGATAGGGTGTAATAGCAAACCGTAGAGTGCCGTACATTGGAGTGAAGTCCAATTGAAGAGTGTAGAATGAAGTGGTGTAGAGTGCAATGCCATACACTGGAGCAGAATAAAGTGGAGTAGCGTACAGTGGAGCAGCATACAGTGCAATAACATACAGGGGAGTTTTGTAGAGTGGAGTGGCATACAGTTGAATAGGGTAGAGTGGAGTGGCGTACAATAGAATGGTTTAGAGTGGAATAGGGGATAGTGATGTAGGGTCCTGTGACGTGGCATACAGTGGAGTGATGTAGACTGAAGTGATGTTGTGCACAGTGTAATAGCGTACAGTGGAGTTACCTAGAGTGGAGTCTCGCACAGTGGAGAGGTGTAGAGAGGAGTGGCGTAGCATTGAATAGCAAAGAGTGGAGTGGCCACAGTGTCATGGCATATGGATGTGTGTGAAGTTTAGCAGAAATTAAACGGCAGTACAAAAATAACATCATCTCTGCACCGTAATGTATAAGCCAGGTAAATTAGATGTAAATCCATTCAAACGTTTTCACGTCACGTCAAATACATTAGTTTATGGAAAATGCATCAGTGAAAAAGCACCTTTTGGGGTCCCTTTTTATCTTTGAACCCTCTTGAACATTCACCACAAAAAAGTACCTTATCTCAAAATGTAGAAAATGCTATAGGCTCGAAAAGTTCTGTGGTTATTTTTCAAACAGGTGGAAAGTTATTAGGGAGGTACTATCTGGGGAATTCCTATTTTTGAGCATACTAACAATAACTACAGAGTGGCAACCAGATTTAATGTGCTTTCTCTTTTTATCTATTGTATTTGCTATGTATTTGTTTACCTAATCATGTTACCATTAATGTGTCTTTTAGTTGTTCATGTAGTAAGTCTGAAACTTTGTAGTCTAGTTTATTTTTGGTGTTTCTTGTTACTTTTAGTAGGATTGTGCTACATATGAACCCCAAAGTGAATGACAGACAATCATTGCTGTTATAAAAATTAGGAGTATTATTTTTTTCCTAATGGCCAGTAATCATGTCTTCCATATAGGAGTTTGTGTAGCTCACTGTTAGGTCACTTTTCCATTTTGTTGCACAGGAGTACATAAGTGAGATATATTTTTGTTTGGCTTATTAGGCACAGTTTTATTGTGTGAGCCAGAAAGTATGCAAAGAAAACGTATTTAGACTAAGATGTATTTGTTATGTATTTGTTTATAGATTTCAATTAGCATGTGACTATCAATGGGTCTTTCAGCTGTGCATGTGGTAAATCTGAAATGTTACATATGCAGTCTAGGTTTTTTTTGGGCTTCTGTGCTATTTTTGGTAGACTTGTGCTACAAGAAGTCCTTAAGGCCCTGATTACAACCTTGGCGGTCAGTGTTAAAGCGGCGGTGATACCGCCAACAGGCCGGCGGTAAAAAAAATGGGATTTGGGCCCTGGTGGTTACCGCCATCCAACATCGCCACTTTAACACACCGACGGCCAGGGTGGTAACCGCCGCTGGGCTGAAGACTTCGGTCTCCAGCACGGCGGCCATCACATTCCCACCCTTGGGATTACGAACGGGCCTACCACCTTAGTTTTTGTGGTTTTTGTACCACCACAAAAACCATGGCGGTAGGCACTATCAGTGCCAGGGAATTCCTTCCCTGGCACTGATAGGGGTCTCCCCTGCCCCCACCCCCTCCCCAGAGTCCTCCTCCACCCTCCCCCACCCGCTCCTGCCCCCGCACATATACACACCCACACGCATACCCATTTACACACATGCACACACGCATACCCACCTCTACCCAGGCATGCACACATACATACCCACACACCACAACACACACCAACATACCTTGTCACACACATGCATCCACAACACACAACACTCACAATCACTCATTTACGCATGCATCCAATGCGACTTACACCCGCATGCACGCATCCCAAAAAAAGCATCCCCCCACATACACACAACACCCCCCTCTCCGGTTGGAGAACCCGACTTACCTGCTTGCAGGGGATCCTCCAGCTGGAGACGGTCCGCGGCGCTGCTGTCAGTATATATATATATATATAGTTAGCTATAGTTAGGAGCTAGTTTCCATAGGAAAAGCATTTTTTGTTTTGCCAATAACTTTGCGCCGTTTGACGGATCTTCACTACATTTTCAAAACTAGTTTGCCACTCACTTCAGCTGCTGTCTTGAAAGTTTTGGGATGATTTGTCAAGCTGTAGCTGAAAATAAGGAGGGGTCCTAAACAAGTTTTCCCCATGCAATTTCCCATTGGGACTTTAGAAAAAACTACAGCCTGAACCACTGGACAGAATTACACCAAACTGGCAGGATGGAAGATCTTGGTTCAGAAGCGCCCTTTTTGTTATTTGGTGTAAATGTGTTCAGTAGTTTTTGAGATTTAATGGAAACACAACTTTGTATATCTAGGTGCGTGAATAACTCACAAATTATCCTAATTTTGTGTAGAGATCTGATTGACTGCAAACACTTCAGCCAGGAAGTGGTGGCAGTCATTTTGGGACTTGGACTGCATCACAAAGAAAAATATTTTTTTTAAAAGGCAGATGGAGCATGGTATAAATACCCTGATCCCCTAGCCTTGGTGCTGGGGTCCCCCCTGGACCCTTCCAAGGCAAAAGAATTTACACAAATTTGCCTGTGCTTGTTTTTAAAAAAGCCCCATGGTGGTCCAGGTCCTGTGGGCATGCCCATACTTAAAAAAAATTAAAGGGAGAGGAGGTCGTGCCCCCTCTCCTGAGGCTCTTATAAGGCCCGGGGAACACCACCTCTTAGGGTTTTACTAATATTAAGGAGGGGAGCTGCAAAGACCCCTCTATATTGGGCTGCTTAAGTTCCTGGGATCATCAACTCCCTAGGCCTATAACAAATAAAAGGAGGGGGACCATGCAGACCCCACTCCTGGGGATTAAATATGTTGAGGGGACCACTTACTCCCCAGGGCTAACTAAGTATGTATGTGGGGGCCACATGGACCGCCCAAAACCTGGGGACCACTACCTCCCTAGGGCCAAATAACATTTTAAAAAAGGGAACTCAGCACCCCTCCCTGGCCATATACAGCCCCAAGGACCACCACCTCCCTGGGGCCAGATATGTCAATGGCTCCCCTCATGGAGCCATTAATGGCAATTGGGACCGCCACACCCAGGTCCACCTCCTGCTATCTCCTGAGGTGCCTACCCTCAGGAGAGAGCTGTTTGTTTTCCCTTGGCAGGAGTTGACAACTCCTGCCGAGCGAGAGGAAACACTAAGGGGCAGATTTAGGAGCACCTAGCGCCTCCTTGTCCCACATTAGCATAATTTTTTTTACACCAATGTGGCCCAGTGTGGCCAACTTTGTAACCCTTTGCACTACATTATGCCTGCACCACACATAATATATGCCAAGGGGGCGTTATCCCATTTGGGGGGCTGAATAAATGAAGCAAAGAAATCTAAGCAATTTAAGGGATGCAAGAAAAGTGGTGCTGCTATTTCTTAAATCTGGCCCTAAGGCCCTGATTGAAGAGGGCCTAGCGCCACTTTAGCACCGCCTTTGTGTAATTTTTGTTTTTTACTGTAAAGCGCCACTAAGGTGGCCTTTTTCCCGCACCATATTTACAAAGTTGCACAATGCACGAGTAGGGCACGAGTTATATTTACCTTAGGACCCGAGTTATGGTTACTTGAGCTAACCATAACTATAGCTGCTGAATTTCTATGGTTTTGTGCAAATAAAATATGAACCTAATTATAATGTTCCTGTGTGAATATACATATAATAATGATTGTCCCACAATTACAGCACTCAACACATCTTTCATAACATCATTAATAATGTCACTGTAACATCTGCAGTAAGCTGATTAATCAGATAACTGTGTATGGCGGGGGTGCGAGTTACATAACTAACTATAGCTGCTGAATTTCTCTGGTTTTGTGTAAGTTCCTAACATCCCTAGATGTTTCTTGAGTATATATATATATATTCACTGAAAAAAACAAAGGTTACAGGGATGTTATATTTAGGCTCATGCACTGGTAATTACCCATAAATTATGGCACTTCTGATATCTATGATTACATTAATAAAGTAGGGCATGAGTTATAGTTAGTTGAGATAACTATAACTATAATTGGCAAATTTCTAAGGTTGCGTACATTTTAAATGTGAGACTTACTATAATGTCCCTGTAACCTTTGGTTTTTTCAGTACATTTCTATGGATTTTTTAAAATTCTATTTCCAAACTATAACGTCCCTGTAACCTTTGTTTTTTTTCAACGTGTAGCAATTTTCATTACTATACGTTAATCCAACCCACTACAACCACACAACCTTACACTGTGCATAGCCTTCACCCATGTGCAGCGGAGGCTGCCCGCAAGACGTGGCCTGCAACCAGACCCTGCGGCCAACCTCCCTAACCACCCAACCCCATGCTGCACATTGCCCTTTGGCTTTGCATGGCGAGAGTTATCCTGGGTGCGAGAATATGTGTGAGAGGGCAAATCTGGGGGTGGGAGTGGCAGTCAGATTGCCTGTCTGGGTGTGAGAGTGCATACATCAATGTTTTAGTGGGTGCGTCAATGTGTGCGCAGGTCTATGAGTGGGGTGCATGAGGGTGTCATTGGGTCTGTGAGTGGGTGTGTGACAGTCTGAGTGGGTGCCTAACTGCATGAGTGGATCTGAGTAGGTGCGTGAGGGTGTGTGAGGGTATATATATATCTATATATATATATATATTTTTTTTTATATATATATATATATTTTTTATATATATATATATATATTTATATATATATAGAGAGAGAGATATAGATATATATATAGATATATATAGATATAGACTATAGACTCGCCAGTAATTACTTATAGTTGTGGCCTTTTTCCATACACAGATCATTTTTGGTTTTGCCAATATTTTTGGCGCCGTTTGATGAATCTGCATGAAATTTTGGGATGATCTGTGAAACCAAAATAAAGGGGGGTCCCACAACACTTTTTCCCCTTTCTGTGACTACGTGGATTTTACGTTCTATAGACAAGGCTACAGCCCGCTCCACTGTACGGAATTACACCAAATTTGACAGGAAGCAGGAACTTAGTCCACAGATTGTGCTTTCTGTGATTTGGTGTAAATCTGTTAAGTAGTTGATGAGATATTATAGTTCTAAAAATATAGATATTTAGCACTGCAGGTTTGCATTTGTGGATTTGAGGGAAAAGCATGGCCCTGATTGGCTGCTGAAACCTGACAGAAAAGTTACGGGCGCCATTTTGTTTGTCGCATTGGCTTGGGGTGGGAAAAGAAGAGTGAAAAAACACATAAGGAGTCAGGATACAGGTATCATTATCCCATGGGACACATAGAAGGGCCCCTAAGGTAATTATAACTTGCTCCTTAGCCATGCACAGCTAATTACTCCACAAAATACATCATTGATGACACATTCTATGGCATCATTGATATTATTACCGCAACATTTGCAATAAAATTATTGATAAGAAACCTGTGCATTGCGGGGGCGCAAGTTATATGTACCTTAGCGCAAAAATGATAGTTACTTGACTTAGCCATAATGATAATTGCTAAATTTCTAAGGTTTTGTGCGAGGAAATTCAGAACCTAACTATAACGTCCCTGTAACCTTTGTTTTCCAGTGAATACAGATATAGATATATAGATACATATTGTGTTTTTAGAGTACTTTTGAAGATCTCAGCTCAGATTTCATTCATAGGTTCTCTTCTCCGTCACTTGCATAGCTCTTGCAAACTGTTCATGACAGTAGAAAGGAAGGAAATACTTTACTTCGGGATGAGAAAATTCTGCATTGTACTAACTGAGCTACAGCCTATTACAACATGACTGTCTTACATGAAAACTGTAGTTTTTTGCCTGAACAATCTAGCAGTTTCTCTACCCTGCTGAGGGTTTAAAACATTTCTTTAGAATGATGAGTCAGTCTGCTGCAATCATTCTGTATTTTCTCAAGAATCACTAATTAATGTACCTGTGCGGAGCTCTTGTTGGTTATGGTTGCCTGAAGCCTGTGACTAGTCTGTTTGAGCCTTCCAAGAGATTGTAATACGAAGAAAGGAGAACTACGCCCAGTGAGTGAAAGCTCCACAAATGTCTGAGGAAAAGTCTCAAGTGATTCCTCTAGGTGGATGTCAAATCTAGATCCAACAGATTTTCTGGATATCCACACTAGAAATAGTTCCAGACTACAGATATAAATAACGTGCTTTCAACATGGAAAAACCTTCCATGTTGAAAGGAGCAAGCGCTCCTACCATTGATCTGCCTCCGGGCCAATGAGGGGAAAATATTCCCCTGTGTGGTCTGCCGGCAGCTGATACAGCAAAGCTGTCTGCGCGGAACCATGAAAAGGAATATCGTGAGTTCCCTTTCTGGTCCCCCTGAGATGCGCGTCTGAAAATCACGCTCTATGTATTATAATGTGGGAAATATAAGAGATTGTGTACTAGAAAAGGGGGATCGAATAGTAAGAACCGATCTGTATGAATAGCAAATCATATGCATACCATGAGCCTATGCGGGCTATTTCTGTCCCATGGTGGCAGATCTGTCTAAACAGCCCAGTGTTACGTGAATAGGCAACAGAACATACAAATAATAGGGAGGAGTCAAAGTGAATAAGTCGTAAGGGGCATGGAAAATTGTCCAAAGGTAGGACAACTACTGATTAGGAGGGCCCGTTGGTCTATCTGAAGGCCGGATGATCAAAGGTCATTTGTACATAAAAACAATATGGCGAAACCCTATAGGTTGTAGTCAGTGTCTGGGGTATGTGTCTCTCTGTCTGATGGACATGTTAAATAAAACGTCAGTGGCCCCCTATGTAATGGTACTTGATATATGTTGGGGCAGTGTGGGCGCCAAATCTGTAGGAGGACTAGCAAGGAGCAGGACGGATTGAAGAGAGGCATGACGCCAATCTTCTATGGTGTTTAATCCCTCATTGATGGTGCCACATTTTTCCATCCAAAATAATTCCTGCTTGGTTAAGATATAGGGGGTTATTCTAACTTTGGAGGAGTGTTAATCCGTCCCAAAAGTGACGGTAAAGTGACGGATATACCACCAGCCGTATTACGAGTTCCATAGGATATAATGGACTTGTAATACGGCTGGTGGTAAATCCGTCACTTTTCCGTCACTTTTGGGACGGATTAACACCTCCTCCAAAGTTAGAATAACCCCCATAGTCTTTGTCACCCCCCTTGGTCCCAAGGAGATTTGTTCCACAATTTGCCATTTTATGTCATCGCATTTGTGTTGCATCATTTCGTAGTGTTCTACTAGTGGTGCACCCATTGTTTTACATTTTATCCAGCTTTTATGTTGCAGGATTCTGCATTTGACCCTCTGCGTTGTTTGTCCGATGTACAATAGCCTACAGGGGCACCAAATTGTGTAGATTACATCCTGTGTGTTACAGTTAGTAAACGTGGCTAGGGTAAATGTGTATTCTTTATGGCAAAATTCCGTTCTATTGAAGCTCGTTTTACATGCCGCACAATTGCTACATTTATAGTGACCAACAACAGCTGGTAAATCCCATAATGTGTTCACCTTTCTTTTGGGCATTTGTGGTAGTAGTGCACATGTGAGAGTATCCTTCAGGTTTCTCCCTTTCTTGAAAGAGAATAGAGACGTTTCTTGTGTGTGGAGATGTTCTTTGATTAGTGCCCAATGGTGTAAAATTATTTTCCTGATGTCATTGCTGGCTGGGTTGTATGTAGTAACACACGCTAGTCTGTTACAATCTTATTTAAGTTTTTTGGGTTCTAAAAGAGCTTCTCTGTGGTTGTACCAAGCTCATTTTCTTGCTCTTATAACAATTCTTTTGGGGTAACCTCTCTCCAAAAGTCTTTTGATAAGGATGGCGGATTCACTGAAGTAGTCTGATCTTTTTCTGCAGTTTCTCTGGATACAAAGGAACTTGCCAAACGGGAGGTTATCTCTCAGGCTTCTCGGGTGGTGGCTAGAGTAGTGTAACCGTGTGTTTCTCTCTGTAGGTTTTCGATGTAATAATACAGTGTGACACATATTTGATCCGTAGGGAGCAGTTGCCGATATCGTGGGGCTTCTCTGCACCTTCTAATATTAAGGGCTTTCAAAAGTGGGATTAGTATCCGAGATCATATGTAATTGGGATTGTGATGTTACAGCATCACATGGACACAAGGCCAGTTCTTAAGCAGTGTAAACATTAGAGGGGTAGGGCACCAGAAAGTGGACAAGGCAAAACCTAAACCTTACCAAATAGTATCAATGGTGCTGTGGCATCTTCCAAAGATACAGCTCAGTGTTGGGTGTTGTACTTAAATGGAAGTATGCAGCCACCATTTCCTTAACTGGATCTCTCCTCCACCTTTCTTCCCCCATCAAACTTCTAAGCTCTCCTTTAACAACAGCTTGAGTGTGCATGTTAATAGTCCCTGCATTAGTAAAGAGCTCAATCCTGCAAAAAATACCAAAAGCATTCCTAACATATGTGAGCCACTTGTTCTTAATTGCCCCATCAAGGCTTAAGCAGTCAGAAATCAAAGACTGAGTTAGCACTGCTTCCGGTCTAAACCACACTGACAGCCAAAGAAGAAGTGAAACCATCCTTACTGCATCTCCCAGAAACTGCAGTCCTAGTTCTTAATGGGCAATATTGGCAGGTATACTACCAGGAAGTGACAGAAGCCTTCTCAGAAAGTTATTCTCACAGACCTGAAGGAATGATGGATCAACATATTCCCAGACTTCCACGCCATAGGTAGGAATTGACTTAGGCCATGCTTTGTAAATGGTAATGGCCGCAGCCAGGGGCATAGAGCCTATTCTTGAGGCGAACTTACACAAAGATCCAATGCCTGCTCATATTTCCTAACCCTGTACATCTTAAAATTACCCCATGTGCCCCTATTATCAAACTACAGGCCTAGATAAGAAAAGGTTGAATCAGTTTTAAGAAAGGTATCACCAATGTGGAAGGGGGATATCTTGCTCCTCAGGTGGTCACAGATCATGGCAAATCATTTAGATTTATTGGTGGTGAGCCCCAAATTGGGCATAAACTGCACAACATTTTCTAGTAATTTCTAAAGTCCCCTCCCAGTCTGGGCCATGAGGATGCAGTTGTCTGCATATATAAGAACAGGTAGATGTCATGACCCAATCCACAGAGGATCAGTTGTTGCTTTAATCAAGTAGTTGTCAAGACCATTGATACAGAAGCTGAATAAAAAGGGTGCAAGAACACACCCTTGCCTAATCCCTTTCCTGATCTTAAAATAGGGGGTACATTCCCCATTGGAACTATATCTAATCCTACCTTCTACAACGATGTGCAATTGGGCAAGTGGATATACAATATTAGGGTTAGCCCTCTTCCCTAATGGCATATCCCACAATTGGCTCCTGATAACATTGTCAAAGACTGTGCTTAGGTCCATGAACGCCAGGTAGAGACAACCCCCCTTAGCGCTTGCATACTTATCCACCAACAAGTGCAGATTCAGCCATTGATCAAATGTTCCCAAGCCCTGCCTAAAGCCTTATTGGGCAGGTGCCAATATGCTACTGTCATTAGCCCAACTTTCGAGAAGATCTGAAAGAATCTGGCTCAAAATCTTGGCTGTAGCGTCAATCAGCAATATAGGGCAATACCAATGTGGATCGTTTCTGCTGCCTTTTTTAAAAATCAGGATGATCGTAGCCCTAGACCTAGCATCAGGCAGAACTGTCTTTAGCACACTCCTAAAAACTCTTAGTAGAACATGGTCTCACAGCTCCAAATTGTCTTTAAAGAGATTGATTGGAACCACATCAGTGTTTGGGGCTTTATTCGATGGACAACCCTTAATGGCTGATATTACTTCACCTAAAGTAATGTGTAAATTTTCTGCATCCGTCAAACCAGATAGATTAATTAGAAGAGTGCTAAGAGTCTGACCATAGGGAGACAGTTCTTTACAGCCATAGAGTTTGGAAAAATAATCAACCCACGCATGTTCTGGAATAGAAGCCTCTACATCAGAGTTTGAATTATCCATAAAGAACGAAGAGTTGACTACTTTCCAAAACTGGCTTACATCCTTCCCCAAGGAGACATTGACCAACTGCTCCCATGCCTCAGCTCTAATTTGACTCTTCCAGATCCTTATTGCTTCTTTATATAGTAGCCTGGGCCTCCTTACTTCTACAGAATCCCTTGGAGAATTATTTTAAAGCCTACATAAGACTAACATGAGCTTATGAGCAAGTCTTATCAAACCATCTAACCGGCATCTGTGTGTGACATCTAACTGGTTTGCTAGTTGTTTCTTGATCGTCTCACAGATATTCGTAAAGGCATCTAGAATTCCCACGGGATCAGGGTCATCACTAAGAACTCAAACTTATCCCTGCATTTCCCCATTAGTTGTACCATATAATACTTGGGGTCAATATCCCTCCATTTCCTTCGGACTCCCCTGTTCCTTCTATATTGAAATAGACACTCCATCTCACCTCTCTAAATTCTGGGCAAGCTAACAACAAGACTAAGCAGCAGTGGGTTATGATTGCGATAGATGCTTTCAAGAATCTGATAATCTTTTACTTTTTTATCCCATTCCTTAGAAACGACAGCAAAATCTATTATTGAACCTTTACCCTTCCCTGTATGTGTTACCTAAAGAAAATAATGTTTCAATATTCGATCCATGCCCAAGATTAAATCATATAGACTCAGGCCCATATTTACAAAGAGCTTGCACTGTTGCTGCATCATTTATTTAGACGCAGTCACAGCGCAGGCTGCTGACCCATATCTATAAGGCCATGCAAAGCTACTTAGCTTGGCTTTATATGGCCTTGTAGATATAGAGTAAGGCAGCACAGCGCAACTCTCTGCTTTGCCTTACTTTGCACCAGGAAGGCATTTCCATGGGTGTTACGTGGGTGTTCTCACACAATATTCATGGATTTTGATGCATTCACAGATTTACAAGCTTTTGTAAACCTGGGAATGAGTCAAAAGCCTACACCATCCCAGGAGTGGTGTAAGAGTGGCTCATTGGAGAGAAATATCTTTATTTCTCCCTGTTTTTTCCTCTATGTGTGCTGCATTCTGCAGCACGAATACAAAGAGGAAATTGCCTCCATTGAGTGTTTTTGTGCAGGAAGATGTCCCTTCCTGCACAAAAACAATCATCCCCAAAATGCTGGCACACAGCAGCAATTTTTGTGCCAGCGCAGTGGGAGAGGTAAGAAATGTGCTGTATCTTGCAGCTATGGTGCATTTCTGCCCTTTCCCAGTGGTGCAGGGTGGCACAGCAAGGGACTTGTTGCACCACCCTGCACCACAAGGCCTTGTAAATATGGCCCTTAATATCCTATTAAACTTGTCTCCACATGGTGTGTGCTCAAATTCAGAGAGAGTGAAAAAAGGTCCATCAGATAGCCCACACACCCGTTCATCTGCGATGGAGCACTGCTTAAGATTAAAATCACCTCCCCACACTATGATACAATCACCCTTCAAGGGGGCTACCATCTCCTCTAAACGCTGCATTAAAGAATCCACTATGTAAACATTACTTCTTCTAAAATATCATGATAGAAATTATATAATATAATTGGAGAATACCCAGGCATAGACAGGGATATTAGTTGGAAAAAGGGGGAATCCACCCAGCTCTTCACTACTTTAACTGCTTGGGTTGTATTATTAAGTGTTAGAAGATCCCTGCTAGGTCACCCAATGGGAGATTGTGTCGCATGGAAAGAAAGAGAGAAAAAAACAATAGTATGTATATTAGACTTCGCCTAGTTCCCCTGCAGTCAAACTATCTGGTAGTTGGATATCAGCGCAACCCAGCTACTGTCTACTCCTTTACCATCAATGCCCACAATGTTCCAGAAAAGTACCTTTAAATCCGACACTACTTCCCCATTATCATCTTATGCTGTGAGTCCATCACCAGCCCCTATTACAACACGCACAACCAATTGATTTCTACTTAATTGAGCAAATGCAGCAGCTGCAAGTTCAGAATAGGTATCCTCCTCAGCCACCAACATAATATCAGTAGGTAAAGCAGGGACAGCTTAATCTGTACTATCACCAAGACAAACATTTCCACTTGCTTGGGTGATAAACCTACACAAGTTACCCTCTGGAAGTCAATCAACCTCATCCAGTGGGGCAAAGTGGTTGAATGTGGGTACAGCATAGTTGTGAGGTCAAGAGTATTTTGGGGAAGTGATTACTGTTTAACTGGACTGTTTGTTTTTCATGTACTACATGCCTCATATGTGTGGTAATAAAGACCGAGATGATTTGTTAACCGTCCTACAGAGGAGTAGATGGGTAGAATTTTAGACCCACTAGCTAATTCATGCAGACAAAAACCTACCCTAATGCTTGCTTATTTAAAGGTTCGGGTGGGCTGGGTTATTTTTTAGGGCACTGATGTATTAGGTAAATGGAGAGTGTATCTGCATTGTTATTAACTTCTAGCCCATGTCTTAGATTAGGCTGCAAAGACTTTGGGCCTGATTATGAATCTGGAGGTTCAAGGACCGCCAGACTTTTGGTGACGGTTGGACCTTGACACTCCCGGCAGTCCAACTGCCACATTAGGACCCTGGAGGTCAGACCGCCAGGGGACCACTGTTACCGCCAGGAACAAGGATCCCGATGGGCTGATGGTGGGCGGACTCATGGTCAGCCACAGCAGCTCTGAAGTCAGCATTGCTGTGTTGACCACAACTCCTGTTTCCGCCAACCTTTCCATGGTGGGGACCCCGCATTGGAAAGGCTGGTGGAAACACAGTGCAAGGGCCCCCCCTGCCCAGCACCTTCGGAATGCAAGCAGACAGTGCGCATTCCGAGGGTGCTGGTGTGCTAAGGTATTGGCCTCCGTTCCCTTAGGTGAGCGCGGCAGGAACATCGTAATATGACCGGGTATGAAAAATGTTAAGCGTCTTAGTTGAACGTTGTATTTATTCTGACTTTTTAAGTCCTTTTGGCTGAAAGAAAGTTTAAGAATCAAATTGAATTGAATGGAAATATTAACCCGTAGCATATTCTGTGATTATTATGAATAAGTGACATGAAAACTTCTGTGCTGGACCTACTTTGGACACCTCTGACCCAGGAAATTCAGCAAAGCACACTAGTTTGCCCTTTCCTTTCAAATCATTTATTTATCTGACTGAATCGAACTCCTAAGGAATCAGGCACATCCTTGCAACTCTGCCTTAACTCCTGAATGTTCTAAATGCATGGAATTGAGTGACAGATGGTGAGACGATTAATAAATCTCCCTCCCCAGTATTTATTATTAGTTTCATGATAGTAACCAAGTTAGGTAATTAGTTATAGTTTGGGAACTTGATGTACGCAAGATAATGCAGAACTGGCATAGGGACGAAAGAATAAACTGTCATCCGTGAATTATCTGGAGAAAGACAAATGACCTCCAGCACAAATATTTTCAACAGTTTAGACAATATACCACTTAAAAAATATCATGATTTGTAAATGCCAGAGAAATTACCCTAAGTTGCGCCCTCATAACACCCCAAAGCCAGTGGTTGATTCTTCACGAGGGTGGGGGAGTGTCGCCTCCGCCCGCCGCAAGCTGCACAGGAAAAAATAGAATGGCAATGAAAAGATTTCATTGCATTTTATTTTTCCCCCCACATCACGCACCAGCCCAGAAACACGCTGGGTGTGTTCTCTGCTGCCGACAACAGAGGACTGACTCTGCTTCCGGCAGCAGAAGACTGGAGCAGTGCCTGGCAGGGACACTTCAAAGTGCACATGCCATTTTGGCCGGCTCCCTTGGGCCGGGCAAAGTGACCTGCACACTTTGAAGCTCTCCACTAAGCTGTCTAAGACAGCTGGTTGGAGACCAGACACAGGCCTTCAGGGCCTGAAGGAGCGTCCAGCCAGGGCACTTCATCCAATCAAGGCGCTGGTTTCATGCTGGATAACAGCATGAGAGCAGCACCTGGGCTGGTTAGGGAGCTCTTCTGGCATCAGAGAGCAGAAGCACACAGAGTAGGATGTGCAGCCTATGGGTAAGTGTATTTTTTTTTAATGTGTAATGTTTGTGTAGTGCATGTGTGTAATGTTATGTACATGTCTAGTGCATGTAAGTGTGTAGTGCATTTACGTCTCTTGTTTATGTTATAGTGTTATTTGGGGTTTTGGGCGAAGGTGTGGTTTATGTTGGGGTTTTTGAGGGAGAGGGTGTTTTTTTTTGCGAAGGGGTGTGGGATTTCTCTTGTCCCACCACTTTTAAAAGGTACAAGCAATGCCGCACGAAGCCACACACCAACACCTCTCCAAATTTCACTCACATATTGTACATAAACTGTACTGTATCATCTTGCAATTTAGTCTAGTTTTCATTATTTTTCTGCACTTTGATAAGAGGCCTTCTCAACAACACAAATTGATACATCGACCAGGAAGAAAAACAAAAAAACGTATTTTCTCTTTTTACAGTAGCATATAAAATGTAACATTTTCCGAAATTGTGAATAACTTTCTGGAACAGTGACTAATAACTTTTGTTTAGGTTGATTCTTTGGGGCATATTTACATGCCATTTTTTTATGCTAAGGTGGCTTTTCTGCCACGCCATATTTACAAAGTGGTGTAATGTTGCATTGCGCCACTTTGTAAACCCTTGTGCCACATTATGACCGTGTCAGGTATAATGTATGCAAGTCGGGCGTTACCGATCAGGGAGGCCTGAAAAATGGCACAGTGAAATTTCACTGTGCCATTTTTTCCATCATTTTTAACACCTACTCACAGCAGGCGTTAACAAATGATGCACCCATTATATTCAATGGGCCTCCCTGTGCTTTGCTGCACTCGCATCAACATTTTTGATACTAGTGTAGCAAAGAGCTACAATAGCGTAAAATATGTTGACGGTATTATGCTAACGACCATCCTGGTGCATCATATTGTAAATATGGCGCAACCATGGTGTCGTTAGGTGCAGGAAGGGGGCGCGCAAGAAAGGTGGCGCATCATTTACAATGCCCCACATTCTTGTAAATATGCCCCTTCTTGTTGCAATAAATTTCCATTCATTTCCTTTGTGCCTGCGTTGCTTGCAAATGTTGTAGCGTGTCTGTAAAACTGAAAGGCATGATCTGGAGCCGACAGGAGGCAATTTCTTCTAGCGAAAGACGACAAATGACCCCTTACAATCATGCCCCTTACCGAGCATTGAGGCCAATGAAATGAAGGACAGTATCATAGTGCTTCTCCTTGGTGGCCACCCTGGTGCTGCCTCAAAGTTTTTGGTGGCTAGCTACGGATAATTGGCCTGGAAGTCAGTGAACAGGGGTTGTGGGAGACCTTGATCGTTAATTAGTTTAATCATATCTGCTGATAATCGCCTGCTCAAATTGCCTAGGGAAGCTTGTTCTCTGCTGTCGGTACAGGTAAGCAGTCATTATCTGCAATAAAGCCTTTGTCCTGTGACATTTTGAAGATCATCTCGAAATTCTCGTTGCTCATTCACCGAGTGGTCGGCCTGCTGATTCTTGATGAATTTTTATCTGCCATTTTTTTCTTGGAAGAAAAATTATAGCTTGTTAGGGTAAAGCTCATTTGAAGTCTCAATTTTGTTAAGTACTGAGCCCTTGCCGGGAGTGCCAGGTGTTCCGGGAAGGCAGGAGCTAGTGTGTTCAGGTTAAGGCTGTAACTCGACTGGCGGGCTGCAAGTCTTTGATTTCTCGTTCGCTTAGGAGAGACTGTGCGTCTTGACATCAGAAATAAGGTTTAATAGTTCCACTTTGATGAGTCGTATGCTTAAAAATAATGAAAGAAGACTTTTAAGAGGAAATAGTCCCAATTTGAGATTTATAGTCAACACTTTCTTGTAAGGTAAAAGCGTTTCACATTTCCTGCATCAAAAGCACGTCGTAGTGGAGCATCTCTACGCCTTGGTCATGCACTTTTTATATTCCATCATTTACATGAACAGCATAACACGTGAATGGAAGCACTGGTCTTTGCTATTTACTATCTCGTGGATCATGTAGTGGCAACAAATTAAACGTGTCTTTTTAACAGAAAAAGAGAAAAAAGCCGTGTTTGCTGTTTCTCTGGTGACCCTGTTATTTCTTGCGCCAAGATGCCTAGGAGTGAGACTGTGCTGAATGTATCTCTGTAAAAATAAATAAATAAACAAACATATAAATACTATTACAAATGATCAATATCCCTTCCAAACTGGTCCAAGGATGGCCGCATTGACATTGCAGCTTTAAACTTCAAGCTGAAATCAGTTTGCTGACAAACTAAGCCTAAAATAATATTTTGCAAAATATTGTAGCTTCAGAACAAGGAATCTGGTACAATTCTTAACTTTAAGCTCTCTCTGAAAGCATCTCAGCGTTGACATCTCAGGAACAATATACACTTTAGACATATCTTTGGACCAATTTGCTCATTTTACTTGTACCATGTAATGAATTCTTCTAATGTGTATTGATAAAACATATTTAGCACACTCCTATTTAAGGTACTTCATCATTCAGTACTTGTTCTAGTTGCATTCATATGTTCTTTTCTTACTTTTTGATCAACCCTTTTTGGGCAGTGTGGCTACAGCTCTTCTCTCTTAGGAGGGCTCTACAAACTCTTCACAACAGCATAAAGGAAGGATGAGAAAACTTTGCATCTGGCCTATTACCTTGGGACTGTCTTACCTGCAAATTGAAGTCTAAACTACTCATGACTTCAGCTTGTTGTTTACACATCCATGTTGTGGTGAGTTTAACTCACTCATTCTGACTTTACAGTCCCTCTCTGTCAGGCAACAGTGTGAAGGGCCTAACCCTAGTCCTGACTCTTTGTCCTACCTCTTTTAATTCTCTGCATGGCAGTCTTACCCACAATGTACCTATTGAGGCCTCTCTGACTGCAGCAAGAAAAGTTTTAGTGAAAGTTCTGCTGTCTGAGCCACAAATATGTACCAGATATGTTTGGTGACTCTCGACGACTCGGACTTCCCCTTACAGGTAGACCTTACAAAGAACTGGTAATCTCCAGGTCATAATCTTCTTTCCTCTTATTGGAGTGTGCAATCCTCTTTTAGCTTCTTGACATCTGAGACCCAGGGGCGCATTGTAAGCACTAGGATTTGCTCTCAGATTATCTCTAGGAACCGGACCTCTTCAATTACTAGAAAATAATATAAAATAATAAAAATAATGCAATTTACCATCTGCCTGTGATTCTGGATTCTACCCACCCATAGGATGGTAAGCAGTTGCATACACAACTGTGTCCCTTCTCACACGCTGCGTTACACTTGTACTTATGCAAAGCAGCAGTGAGACTCAGCCCATTAGACACCCACAAAGTCCTGAAATCTCACACACCTCATGCAGTATGTCCCTATAGGCGAAACCACAAACACAACCTCTTCCGCCAAGCAGGCCATAGAGCGCCCAGGAGCCAGGTGCAGATCGGAACACTCCATGACTTCGCCAGGGGTGTGAAGCACAATAAAAATATTGCAACAGGACCACCCAGAAAAGCCATTTTAGGCTATATAATGAGTATGGGAAACACTATATAAAATACCAATGCAAGACACTAAGGGCCTGATTCAGACCTTGGCGGGCGGCCGAGGCCGCCCGCCAAGGTCCCGCCGACAAATGACCGCACCGCGGCCATTCATACATTTCCGCTGGGCGCTCTCCAAAAGAGCGCCCGCCGGCCCAGCGGAAATGCCCCTGCAACGAGGATGCCGGCTCCGAATGGAGCCGGCGGAGTTGCAGGGGTGCGACGGGTGCAGTGGCACCCGTCGCGTATTTCAGTGTCTGCATAGCAGACACTGAAATACTTTGTGGGGCCCTCTTACGGGGGCCCCTGCAGTGCCCATGCCATTGGCATGGGCACTGCAGGGGCCCCCAGGGGCCCCGCGGCACCCCCTACCGCCATCCTGTTCCTGGCGGGAGACCCGCCAGGAACAGGATGGCGGTAGGGGGTGTCAGAATCCCCATGGCGGCGGAGCGCGCTCCGCCGCCATGGAGGATTCTGCAGGGCAGCGGGAAACCGGCGGGAAACCGGCGGGAGACCGCCGGTTTCCCGCATCTGACCGCGGCCGAACCGCCGCGGTCAGAATGCCCTGCGGGGCACCGCCGGTCTGTCGGCGGTGCTCCCGCCGACCCTGGCCCCGGCGGTCTCTGACCGCCGGGGTCAGAATGACCCCCTAAAAGTGTTCTTCTAAAGGCGCTTGGTTTTAACTTAAAATTTGGTTCATCCATCTGGGAGTTAAGTGAGTGTTAAGGTTCTCAAACATCCTAGCCAGGCCCTTCTTTCTTGGGTGAGCAATTCTCCCCTCACTCTGGGATAGAATAATATCAATAAAGTGTTGACTTATGGTGAGCAAAGTCAGTCTCATTGGTGGTGTGCTTCGGACCAGGAGATTTGCAACTGGTTTTCTGAATCACAAGAAGCATACTCTTTGCTTTCTCAGCAGAGCTGTTAGGCTTCATGAAGTAGTAATGAAGGATGGACCATACGTGAGGACCTGCAAATACATGAAATCGAAAGGTAAGCTACAAGCAGTCACTTCACCCTTTAGGAGATACAATTAAGTGGTTCAGCCCTAGCACATTAGAACATTGATTTTATCTTGCCAGTTGTATAGTGGACTTTATAAACATCACAACCCACACAATGACATTTCACAGGGCGTTTGCTGTGCTTTCACTGCAGATTGAAATTCTGGGTGCGTAATTGACACCCTAATTCAAGACCATTCTTGGAACCTCTGAAGGTTTGACTGCTGACATGACCTACTAGACACTATCTCCTTGGGGTATAAAAATCTAGAGGTGGGCAAAATATTCAGTTCGGGGGGATTTCAGAGACTCCTCCTTACTGTTGTAATGCAGAGTTCTGGTCAAATTCCTCCAATCGCCGCATGGTGGATTTTTTTCTCACGCGCTGCTCCACAATGCTAAGTTGGTGAATGGAAGCAAGATTCGCCATCCCCTAGCACGATTATTTTCAGTCGCTAGGAGGACATCAGCAAGAGTTTTCTAATGAGAGTGGTTGAAACCATTCGCAGTCATAAGGCTGCAGCTAGAGTAGAAAATCTACTCCAGCAGCAGCAAAATCACCTTGAGTAATTGTGCCCTCTGGCGCTCCGGGTGGTGCTGTTCACACAAATGTTTCTGCACGAATCACACTCCTGGTGTTAAATCACAGCACAAGCATTGGGACATGCCTACTTCTGCCCATTGATGGGATTCCGCGGAATCTTGCAGAGTTTTTACATAACTATGCAGACCTCTGCTGAGTCAAATTCCACAAGTTCTGCCCACGACTAATAAAATCATATTTTTTAAGTGTTCATTTTAGTTTTTTGAGTAATAAACTCGAATGGAACTGTATATTCCATACATACACACAATGTGATCTCTAAAAAACAATTTTGTCTGACTTCTAGTTCAACATGGATGGCACTGTACTAATCATATGCTTAAAAACTCTGCATGAGGTGAGCAGCTTTGGTGCATTGGTGGTGTTCTAGAGTGTTCCACAATAAGGAGCTGCTCTCCACCTAAATCTTGGGAACTACCCAGGGTTTCCTGCTTTTTGGTTAACGTTTGTGGCCCTTTAAGTCTGAAAGACAATTGATTTGAATTATACTGGCTTCTTCCTTGTATCTGGACAAAGCTATATCTCTCTGACAATCTTTAATAAGAGCAAGACAAATGTGTCCAGTGTTTTAATCACTGCAGGTTGACTTGGATGGTATTTTATCAATCCAAAGCTGTGGTACTGTGCCTGAAGTGGTAAAAGGCTTTTGTCTTTTTTACCTTGGTGTGAATGGTACTTGTTAAACCTATGCTGAAAGACTTTGCTGCAAAAATGGCAAAACGCTTTGTCACTTTCTAGCTCAGTGTGAATGGTACTGTGATTATCCAGTGCTTAAAAATTCTGCTAGAAAAGCAGTCACATGAGCTGACATATTACATTACTCATGAGATGTTAAATTACATAATTGATGCCATCTTTGATTATAATAAATAACACCATTGTAGAGACTATTAATGACCTCAACCAATAGGCCTGCTACTGTGCTATAGACTTTGTGAATGAGGAGTAATACAACAGCCTAAATCTTTGTTTGGACTATTAGAGGCTTGACTGTACGCTTTTGAAAGATACAAAAGAATTTGGATATTTCAGAAGTGAAGCACTTTTGATGGATGTCATTGTCTTTTTACCCGTATTTGCCCAGAGAAAGGGTGCAGTGGGGTAGGTCACGTGCAGAGAGCTTGCCTCTGAACAGCATTGAATACAGACTCTTTGGTCAGTCTTTGCAGTGAAGGGCTGAAGGCTGAGAAAGTAAGGTGTTAGGCAGTCATGGAAGGGTGGGTGCAGGGCCTGGCTACGGGCAAACCCTGCAGCCAACAGTCTGGTCTGCATTGCCAAATGTCAACCCCAGTTGGGGTTGGCCACATATGGAGGGTTGTCAGCAGGGTCTAGCCATACGGCTAGCCACCTTCCCAGCTGCTATGATGAAAGAGCATGAAATCCCTCATGACACAGGTTGGGCTCAGCTTCATTCCCAAGGGCAAGCACAACTTTGGCGTCTCCTCCTCCACGTGCTCTCCTAATGCAATGCCATGCACTTTCCTTCCCTCACTGAGCTGGCAGGTAGGCTTCTAGGTGGTAGGTAGGCCTTCAGGTTCTCCAGCAATTTAAGCAGTCTTTAGATGTGGGAAACATCCTTTATGCCGACTTTTTTATAACGAAGTCCTGGTTAACGAAAGCGGAACAACGCTTTCTTTAACCACGACTTCGTTATTTTGTGCCTTAACCACGCATGTCCTGAACAACGAACATGTATGGTTAAGGTACAAACAAGGGAGTCGGCTGAGGAGGACGACGCAGATGAGGAGGCGATGACTCAGGTAAGTGGGGGGTTTTAGGTTTTGGGGAGGGGGTGGGGGGTCGGGGGTTTTAGGTTTTGGGGTGGGGTGGGGGGTCGGGGGTTTTAGGTTTTGGGGTGGGGTTGGGGGGGTGGGGCGTTTTAGGTTTTGGGGAGGGGGTGGGGGGCCGGGGTTTTAGGTTTTGGGGTGGGGTTGGGGGGGTGGGGCGTTTTAGGTTTTGGGGAGGGGGTTGGGGGTTTTAGGTTTTGGGGTGGGGTTGGGGGGGTGGGGCATTTTTGGTTTTGGGGAGGGGGTGGGGGGTCGGGGGTTTTAGGTTTTTGGGTGGGGTTGGGGGGGTGGGCCGTTTTTGGTTTTGGGGAGGGGGTGGGGGGTCGGGGGTTTTAGGTTTTGGGGTGGGGTTGGGGGGGTGGGGTGAGGCATGCAGTATCAATGGGTGCCTGTTACTAATGACTTTACCAGGAATGCCTTTACAACGAAATATCGTTGTTCAGGCATTCATGGTAAAGGCATTAGTAGTAACAACGAGGTCGGTGTTCCGACCTCGTTGTTTAGGCACCCGTTGTTTTGTCAGTCGGCATTCCGTCGTACAACCTTTAGATGTCCCATCACCTGAGGAAGCCTTGCTGTCGTGCAGACACCTGCCTGCAGACAGCAATTATGGTTACACAGCCGTTCTTTGAATCCCCTGTGGAACATTTCCTTTCTGAGGAACTTGGAGTTGGAACAAAGTGAAGTGGGAGATGTGGGCACACTACCTGAGGTTTCAGAACTGGTTAGGGTGGTTATCTTTCAAATTCCTCTTCCTGGCTGTTCCTCAGACACAGCCTCTGTGCAAAGTGACTGCTCTCACAAAATGTAGCAGTGGGGTTGCCTCAAGCAGGATCACCTAAAATATGAGTACAATGAATTGTGAGATCTCTGCAACTGCCTGTCATCAGCCTTGCCTAGAAAAGTCTTTACCTTGAACAACAGAAGCTGCAGAACCACACATCATCCCTGTAACTTACAAAATGACAGTGTTCAGTAAGAATTAATTAGGGGTGGACATTAAACTCTGCTCTGTCGGTGGAGTTTGCAGAGTTTTGCCCGCATTCCGCTTGGAGCGTGGAGTCCATAAAAAACTACACCAGTTGCCCCCGGTGAGGATTATAGCACCCACCCCTAATTGCTTCTTTAACGTAGCCTCCATGTTCAAACATGCTGATGCAGCAGTGGCTTGTATAGCAGTCTTCTTTGATGCCAAAGTGTCTGTTTCAGATAGTTTTGGCTTTAGTACCTTGAAAAACAAACACTAAAGTATTCCAACATCCAGAATGTATGACGGAACATACCTCACTTCCGGTGGCCTCAATAAACTAGTTATGAGGGCACATAGAGGTGGGTGGGTCTAAGAGCGCAGTGACAATTACGTGCAAGCAGGGTCCATTGACAATGTTATAATGTCAGACAACCTATACCTGACCAAAAAGGATTTGCAGTATGTTTATCTACTTGAGCAAGAAGGTCAGTGCTTGAGGCAGGCGGAAGGAGTGCAGCACAAGCAAGCAAGCGGTCAGCAGGAACTACACAGCATTCTGAGAAGCAACATACGTAAACTGATGGATACCTAATGGGAGCTGCTCAATGAGTGAAGGGTAAAGAAGCATAGTTGGGGTAGGATGGTAAATACAGATGGGGGTTAAAATCAGAACAGAGAATCTCAGCTGAGGAAATAGGAGAGTACAGCAGCAGCACATAGCACCAATGGTATGCTTCAGTGGCACAATGCTGAGGAATCATCATCAGCAGTTAGTGGAATAGGTGCAGTACATGCAGGTTAGGTGCAAAAACAATAGCTTTTGAACATGGCGCTTCACACCGTGCTTTTGCCTTAGCCCCTTCTTCCATTTAGCCAGATGCTAAGTAATGATGCCTACCTGAAAAGCCACTGCCAGTGCCCACTCACAGCATCAACATCAATACATTTCTTGCTCGGGCTCAGTCCATGATAACAGCACTTCGAGCAGGTTTCTCTGCTTAGGCAGCAGGTTCAATATCACCCATCCCACCAATGCACACAATAACACCTCAGTGTGTCACACAACAACAGTGTAACACTAGCCGCTGCTGACTCATTACGCCCCCGACAGGCCGCCATCATTAGGGAACACAAGAACAGAAACTGTGGCTATAGACATTGAATAAGGATGAGTATGATGCTACTCAAATGCAAGTAAGTCTCATACTTGACCTTCTTCATTGTCTATGGTCACAGTAGCTGTTATGTGCGGGCGCTTGTGTAATTCACTTACACCTGCAGCCAGTACCGACTGCTGCACCCTGCCTGCCTGTGCTCAAACCAACTCTCTCTTCTTCCACAGAGGCCCGAGACATACCAGAGGCTGCTGTGCACCATCAAGAAAGAGATGGGTGCCCAGGGAGCCAGAAGAGGGTGACAGCAGACCTGCTGCTGCCAGGAGCTGTATACAATGTCTACTTTCAATGCTTACTACTGTTAAAGAAACAAATGGCTTAAAGCTATTTTGTTTACTTCTCTGTAATGATCTTGGGAGCCAGATGATAACTTAAGGCCTTTTAGAAACTGCTCTGTTCCTCCAAGAGCTCCATCTCTGCTGAACTTAGGGATGGGTGGAACTCCACAGAATCTCACAGAGTTTTTCTGTAACTCAGTGGAATTCTGTGGAGTAAAACTCTGTGAGTTCCGTCCACCCCTAGGATTAATTAGTAGCTGTTTCCTAACAATTTCTAAAGGAAACCCAGTCACCATCATACCTAAATTCAATGTCTGGGTCTGCACCGTCCAGCCACAGGGATGCAAGCCATGCATGTCCACTTTCTTGGAAAGCTGTACTCATCCACCATCTTGTGTTGGTATAAACCAGGGGCATCTAAAATGGATCCCACAGGTACTAGTACTCAGGCTCTCACAACACACAGAGTCCTAGTATCATACATGTGCTACATGCTCACTGCACATACATGCACTTGACATGTACACACAATGTCAGTGCAAGACTTTGGGTTTCACATAACAGTAAAACTTTACATAGGAGTAGGCAGTATACTTGTCTCTCCTTGACCCAGAAAAAAGGTCTGGTCACACTATGGATGCCAAGATGCAGTATGCTGCTACCACCTTTTTAATGTGATGCACCTAGGGCATGGACAGAATTCCCACTATGAATGCATGCTTGGTGTGCCCCCTGTACCCACCTAAGTTTCTGAAACTCACATTACCACAGACAGGAATCAGCTTCTTCATACATAACAGTATAGCATGATACCAGGGCCAAAATAAAATTTGGGATGCCAGTTTCACAAGTAATCAGGAACTGAGGGTAAGTTTACATGTCTGTTCACCATACAGGAGATATTTCCATCCCAATGCAGTTCTTACCGCAAATGTAATTTTCATTTCATCTACACATGCAAGTGATCCAATCTGCCTTTGGTGAGGTAAAAATGCCTTAGTCTATTGCAGACTGTATTGTGTATGGCTAATGAAGAACAGACACAACAGAAACATGCTGAAGTGAGTAAGGATAGTTTCAGCCACACAGCTACAGCCAGATAAGGCTAGCACTGATACACGCACAAACATGACAAACATGATACATTGCTCAATGTGTATGCAAGGTCCCAGGCTTTACCCCTAACATACACATATGGAAGATACCCTTGATAAAACATTCAATGACCTGTGGATTTCTTGCAAGAAAGATGATGTAGTATGCAATGTTTAAGCAGACATTTTCAGCGCACGTTTGTAATATCTTCACAATATGTGTAGACTGAAAATTCACAGTAGCACAAATAATTATTGTCAGGTCAGGAATAGTTTTTCACAACACAGGGCCTGATTTAGATCTTGGCGGTAATGGTCCACCCATCGATTTTCTGACTAAAAACCTATCTGCCACCTTGGTGGTCCGCCTGCCTGATTTAGATGTTCATGGTCCCATTGACAATAGTCTGCATTTGTCCCACCGTCTCCGCCAAGAAATTCAACCATGTTGATGGCACCATAGGAAATAGTGGCTGCTGACGGGATTCCAGCCACCTTTACTGCTGTGCAGATTTGGATGTGCCTTACCACCAAGCCAACTTTGGCGGTCTAACCTCCACACCTGAGTTGGAAGATTGGCTTGGAAATGAGGGAAAAATATTACTTTTTCTCCCGATTCCACTTCTGTTTTTAGCTGGACATGACTGGACAAAACCTGCCATTGTTTCTGCCAATGACCTATGGAGAAAACATGCCCCCCGTTGCCGGACTTGAAGTTAGGGAACCTGCATGGCTAGGGTGCATTGGGTGGGCACAGCACATGAGATCGGGACCACTACAGTCAAAAATAAATTTCACAGTAATTTTTTTAATTGACTGGGACATGCATAATTGGGGAACACAATTGTGTCAGATATGGATGGGGACATACTGGTACAAGACATATATTGCACACATACACAAATGTCATTTTGGTGTCAGTATTCATTGCCAAATAAATGCTGACACCACAATGATGTGAAATTCACACTTGTCAACTGTGTCCATGTGTGTACATTGCAAGGGGACCTGTGATGTTGTACTTTCCGTAGTGGATGTGAGTCTGTACGTGTATGTATGTGTGTGATTGGATTTGCTGGTTGAGGTGGAGGTATCTGGAGTGGGTGATGTTGTTGTGTCAGTATGGATGCCAAGTGCATATGGGTCTGATGTTGTTGTGTATGTTTGGTTGTGTTGCTGTGTGTAACATTCAAGTGAGTGTTGTTGTGTGGAGGGCATTGTTGTGATATGTATAGGTGTGCTCGTGTGAGTGTGTTTGCATAGATGAGGGTGTAGTTATGTTAATTGTTGTGGTTGTGTCGGGAAACATCCTTTATGCCGACTTTTTTATAACGAAGTCCTGGTTAATGAAAGCGGAACAACGCTTTCTTTAACCACGACTTCGTTATTTTGTGCCTTAACCACGCATGTCCTGAACAACGAACATGCATGGTTAAGGTACAAACAAGGGAGTCGGCTGAGGAGGACGACGCAGAGGACGAGGCGACGACTCAGGTAAGTGGGGTTTTTAGGTTTTGGGGAGGGGGTGGGGGGTCGGGGTTTTAGGTTTTGGGGTGGGGTTGGGGGGTGGGGCGTTTTTGGTTTTGGGGAGGGGGTGGGGGGTCGGGGGTTTTAGGTTTTGGGGTGGGGTTGGGGGGGTGGGGCGTTTTTTGGTTTTGGGGAGGGGGTGGGAGGTCGGGGGTTTTAGGTTTTGGGGTGGGGCGTTTTAGGTTTTGGGGAGGGGGTGGGGGGTCGGGGTTTTAGGTTTTGGGGTGTGGTTGGGGGGGTGGGGCGTTTTAGGTTTTGGGGAGGGGGTGGGGGGTCGGGGTTTTAGGTTTTGGGGTGGGGTTGGGGTGTTTTAGGTTTTGGGGAGGGGTGGGGGGTCGGGGTTTTAGGTTTTGGGGTGGGGTTGGGGGGGTGGGGCGTTTTTGGTTTTGGGGAGGGGTGGGGGGTCGGGGTTTTAGGTTTTGGGGTGGGGTTGGGGGGGTGGGGCGTTTTTGGTTTTGGGGAGGGGGCGGGGGGTCAGGGGTTTTAGGTTTTGGGGTGGGGTTGGGGGGGTGGGGCGTTTTAGGTTTTGGGGAGGGGGTGGGGGGTCGGGGGTTTTAAGTTTTGGGGTGGTGTTGGGGGGGTGGGGTGAGGCATGCAGGATCAATGTGTGCCTGTTACTAATGACTTTACCAGGAATGCCTTTACAACGAAATATCGTTGTTAAGGCATTCGTGGTAAAGGCATTAGTAGTAACAACGAGGTCGGTGTTCCGACCTCGTTGTTTAGGCACCCGTTGTTTTGTCAGTCGGCATTCCGTCGTACAACCGGTTGTGTCATGTGCCGGTGCTGTGTAAATGGTGTGTGTCATGGATGTATGGCAATGGTTGTGTTCGACATGTATGGGTTTTATGGTGTTATAATGGTAATGGATAATGGTGTGCATATGGTGAGTTGTATTGTGCGTCATACAGGGGGACACATATGGCCAAGGTACAGTGTGTGTGACTTACCTGTATTCCGTAGCCGTAGCCATTGTACGATGTCCATTGGTTCCAGCGACAGCCTCCCTCTGTCAGCAATCTGCCGGTATGATACAGCTTGCAGGACTGTAACATTTAAATATGGTCTGCAGGAGCCTGCCTACTTGATGGCTTAGAAGAGCACTCCATCATGGCGGTCTTCGGCTCAGCTGCAATACATATAAATCCGGTGGGCGGAACACCTTCTACTTTACAGAGTATTCGGGTCTGCCGCCACTGTGGATTGGCGGTAATATTGTCAAGATCTAAATTAGGCCCATAGTCTAAAAATGACAGACTGGATTTAGCAGAACATGCCATGAAACACAACAGATTTTGGCACAGAAGAAATATTATACACAGAGGTCTGCCTGTAATTGGGTTATTTACCTGGCTCCTCGGACATGTACTAGCTGTGCGAGTACCCTAGCTTCACCACAATAAACTTAACAATAAGATGGAAAATTTCTCATCTGACAAAATATGTTTTGATACAACCAAGCCCAAAGTGAGCAGCTCTGTGACCTGCTCAGGACTGACTGTTCCTTCACTTTCTTCTGCATGCTGACGTTTTCACAGCCCACTAATTAAGCTTTCAGGTAGTTTCTAGTTTCAACACAGTTCTTGAGCTGTGCGTGGATGAGAGGGCAGTACTTATCTGAATTAGTATTCTATATAAAGGGTTTGAAGAGGCTCTCTTCAGGTGTACGATAGGATACATACAAAGACAGAAAGCATAGGAAAATTCTAATGAATCAATTAAACTACAGAGACCAAACAACGATTCAACAGAATATAGCGAGACACACAAAGGAAATTAACAGTAGCCCACATTTTTGGCATTACAGAACTACGCTAATCTGAGTGTCCCTCGCGAGGTGTTTTGGTGCCACATTTGTAGCAGCAAAGGGAACAGGACTTATCCTTAATGTGTAAGAACCTTCTCAAATCTGTGGGCCTCATTGCAAGTGGCTTGTAACTCCACTTAGGATTGGTAAAAGGACTTAGCCCATTTGGAATTGCAAACTATGCAAGAACATTTCGAGTTCGGAGTGTTTTTCACCCGGCATTTCTTGTAGGAGTTGGTTTGGAAATGTAGACATCTGCATGTTAGTCTTCTTAATCCTGTACCTGGAAGTAATTTCCCCCTCTTCAAATTACTAATTCCCAAAGTATTTGTCATCTTGAGAGGATATCTGGCAAGGTTACCAGGCCACGTGTATCAACGGATGTACTACTAAAGGTTGAGGGTGTCCCTCTTCGCTAGGTTTCCAGGTGAATGAATGTAGGTGTATAAATGTCTTTAACTCACTGTACAGTGAGCCGGTAATGATAACTCATTAATAAAACACTCCTAAAGTAGGTTCCAGTATTTGAATAGATTAAGAGCATAGCTTCACTGAGGGATTTATTAACATTGGAATCACCATGGAACACTAACCAACCTGGCAACACAATTATTGATTTCCATCATTGGCATTGGGCCTGATCGACAATGAACCTTCTGCGTTTTGCCAGTGACCATCTGACCTGAACGGTGTCCCTTGCCACGGTTAATTGAAAGTGGGACTGTCACAGCAGACAGGTCGCTAATCATCTCACAGGGAAATAATCAAACTAACCGTTTTATAAAAAGGTCACCGTGGCCAGCCTCATGACCATGTTACAAACAGGAAGTCCCAAACATGACCCTTGTGTGCTAGGTGACTTCTAGCTGTTTGACCACCTAGGGTCTCGGAGCAGGTCAGTGTGTCCGGGTCCCAGACGGCTCCTCCACTTCAGGTATCATATTGGGCAGCAGAGATCACCCAGAGACCAGATGGGCGATTCGAGTACTAGCCTCTGTAGCACTTGACCCCCCGCATTTTTTTCTCTTCTTGGGGAGTGCCAGACCGGTCAAGGCTGTTCCAGGAGGGACCAACTCTTCTGCGAGAACAAGTCTCTATAGGAGAAGTGAGAGTGTTGTCAATTACAGGTTGAAGGCAAAATATGCTGTCTGCAACAAAATCAGTTTGCTGCATTCGGTATTTTAGCCTTCAAGGTCGCACAGACACAAGGTCTAGACTATAAGAGGGACATGTGTGGCTTCGAAAGCCAAAGTATAATATCAGTATGGAATTATTTCATTTTGACACAAACAAATACGTGATTTAAAACTACTCTTAAGGAAAAATGATGTGATGAAGTGATGAGGCACCCTGAGACTCCCATTTCTCATGGATAGAAATAGAAGTTTCACTGAATGGAGGTTTCCTGAAGGAAGGGGGATCTTATCCGCAGCCTAGGCCCCGGTGGCCTGAATTACTCTCCTATTAAATTCATATACAGTACTCTTTTTGGACTAGTAGAATGGTACACACCGATTCCAAACAGATGTTGAAAACCGTGGGCCCCTGCGGTATTCACGGCCAGAATACATGTGGCCAATTTAGGCGGCTAGTCTCGCAGCAACAAAACAGCGCTATTCAGGTCATTCATGGGTCCTCTCAAGATCTGAGATTGTTAATAATGGCATCAAAACCACTTGCCATCAGACTCCCTTACTCTCGAGAAACAAGTAATTGCTGATCTAGATGAAGAAAAGGCTGCTAAGTGCTCGGTGTATGATGAATGTGTCTTTAAACGGCATCTGGGTTTTCAAATACGCTGTCCTCTTCAGATCTTGGAAGCTGCGCGAGACTTTTGAGAATTGGAGTTGCCTTGCCTCTGTCGGCCTACTGAGTCACGTTGTGACTACTGTAAAATATAACATATTCACACCTGCATACCGTCTTGTTTACAAAAAAGAGACACTCAATGGTAACTTGTTTTTAACAAAGTACTTATAAGAGCACTTTTCTCATTTCTGAGCTTTGTCAAAGACAGCTGTTGCCGTTACCTACTTTAACGACTCCCAATTCACTAACTTTGGGAGGGATTCATACAAATCTTAGTTTGTCTATGCTTCATAAGTGGAAGCTACCTAGCTTTTAATGCCCTACCAACTAACAGACCTGTCAAGTTTCCCATGTCCATATGTGATGTTTTGCTCCAGTCCAGGTTTTTTCTTTGAATTTTGGGACTTCAAGTCTTGTTTAGTCCATTATAAAAGAGGACTACAAGTCCTAGAAGTAACAAAAAATGTAGCCTGGATTAACATAGCATGCATGCATTGGACCTGGCCCTCTATGGAGGGTCAACCCCAAACATTTTGCCTTCAAGCCCTCCTGTTTTTGCTGAACTCGTTTTTGTTGGCCTTAGGACTCTGTGCACTTTACCACTCCTAACTAGTGCTAAAATGTTGGCGTACACCTAATTGGTATAATTAATTTGCATCTAAGTCGCCTTGCAAAATATTATACCACATACCCAGGGCCTGTAAATTAAATGCTACTAGTGGGCCAGTAGTTCTTATTGTGCCACCCACTTAAGTAACCTTTTAAAACATGTCCCAGGTCTGCCTTTGCAGCCTGAATGCAGTTTTAAACTGCCAATTTAACTTGGCAATATGACTCCCTTTCGAAGTCCTAGCCCCCTGCCCCTTTTATTAGATATGTCAACCGTAAGGTAGTCTCTAGGTAGCCCATAGGGCAGGGTGCATTGCTATAATAAAGTTGGATATGTACTTTTAAGTTTTACTTGTCCTGCAAGTGAAAAACTCCTAAATTAGTTTTTCACTACTGTGAGGCCTAGCTCTCCCATAGGATAACACGGGGTTGCCTTATTATTACATTTAATAAGTGCTACCTTTTGATTGGGAACAGGTAAGCATTTCATGTTTAGTGTTTCAGAAACTGTAGTTAAAATTCCCTTTAATAGTACATTCAAATTTTAAATTACAATTTTGAAAATGCCTCTTTTAGGAAGTTGGCATTTTCCTGCCCTAATTATTTGGTGCTGGTATCCTGTTCCTGGGTCACATGAGTGGGTGTAGATGGCAGTTAGACTTTGTTTATTTCTTCCCGACAACTACACAATAAAGGGATTAGGTGTGCTTGGATGGGCCATCAACTGTCCAGATGAGAGGGCGGAGCTGGGCATAGGCCCACTTGCAACTGAATAGGCTGTACTCTGCCTTCAAACAAAGGACTTGACACACTTGCATTGTACATGCAGCCAGCTTGGAGCCAGGACAGAGGAGGCAGAAAACATCAAACACTTCAAAGGTGAATTCTCTAGAAATCTTTCCTACTTAAAAAGAGGCACCAAGTATAAAATGAGGCTGTGGCCTGCTGTGTACTTCAGAAGATTCTCTTATTGCACCTTGAAGGACTGCTTTCCCACCTGAAGTCTGCCTCTAACTCTCAAAGGCCTGTCTGACATGCTGGTTGAGCCCTGGTCCACTGTTGAAACCAGGACTACCAGTGTGAATCCAAGGGCAAAGTGGCTGGACTCCTGATCAGAGCCTCAGGAGCAGAAAAGGCTACAACCATCCTGAACCCACACCTCATCACCAGCAGACTAGACTATCGGAACACCCTGTATGCAGGGATAAAGAAGAAGCTCCCAAAAAGACTGCAGACCATCCAAAATGCAGCAGCCAGACTAGTCCTCAACCTTCCATGCTGAACCCACATCACATCAACCCTCACGGAATTCCAATGGCTTCAGATACATAAGTGTGCACACTTGTAACTCCTCACCCACAAAGCATTCCACAACACTGGCCAAGCCTACCGGAATAGCCACATTCGCATCCACCAACTTTCCAAATACCACCACTCTGCTGGTCTCTTGTTAACACACACCGCAAGCATACACAAAAGCAGAGCAGTGGGCCGTTCATTCTTATACCTGGCTCCTAAAGCCTGGAACGACCTTCCACAGGACTTCAGAGCCTCCTCTCTTCCTGACTTTCACAAGAAGCTGAAGACATGGCTTTTTAAGTAAGCCCTTCAAGGCTGGCCTCACACACCTGGTACAAGGAACCTGGATACCTTCATAGGTGATTAGGGCACTATAGAAACACTGATAACATAACATAACATAACTTAAATGTTTTCAGATGATGTGATGCTAAAATTAGTTTTTCCCTTAACTTGGATTCCTGGACATTTATAGCTTGTACTTGAGTTTCATAATAAACTAGTTCTCTACAATGTCCACTTAAAATAAATGATAAAAATCATAGTTCTTGATCCGCACAATGTGAAAGTAAGTGACCTAACTTGGTGTAATAAATCATCGAGATAGAAAGACAACGTTGCATTTAAACTTAACTACACAGACAATAAATTAGACTCTGACAGATTATATAAACTTAATCTTGATATATGGGCCAAACATAACAACATAAAATTGAATTTTCTATCTAAAATTGTGTTTAAATACATAGCTCCTGGAGCACCAACATGGGTTGCTATTGGAAGACAAGCTATCAAATGTTGGCCATTCATTTGACCTCTCTTCCATTAAAAAAATATTTTGATTTGAAAAACAAATTTTCCACTCCTGTGTGCTGGCTGTCAAGACCCACTGAAGGCCTAGAAGCGTTCTTAATCTTTATCATCCTTTTCTGTATACCCACTCCACTCAGTCAGTGGTTTCCCTTTGAACTATTCTCTGTTAACAAACAGTCTGGGAGATCAATGGAACAATAAGAAAGACCTTTTTATGGGAGTACATTTCACCATGCAGGACCATCCATCAGCAAACAAAGATCCCCATAATTCGAAATGCTGCAGATGCAAGAAAATAGTATTTCTCTAAATGTTATTTAAAAGAAATATTGAATTATGATAATAGTTAGTTATCATTAGTAGATTGCATTTTTCTGACAGCAATAACAGACATCTTGCACATCTGAGCTGCCTCCCATCTCAAATACTGAAAGTCGGTAGGCAGTGGTGGCTGGTGAACTTTGGAAGTGGTGGAGCATAAACCCATACCCTAGATTGCACCATGCAATTGAGCCTATATCTCGTGTTGTAGGGAAGTGGGGTTAGACAGGAGTGGTTCCTCCCTGCGATTTGTTTTTAACATAGACATTTTTCCTCTCTCTTTTGCATTTTTTGAAGTAGCTAAGACAACAAACTAATGGGGAGAACCCAAGCGAGGCCATGAACATGGTTGGCTTATAAATCGTGCAGCAAACCTAAAAAAAACTAGTCTCTTTGCATTGATTGACACTTGACTGCCACCATGGGTCATTAATATTGAGGCAGAAAGCATAATGTTACAAAAGAACAGTCAGACAGCAATCCACCACACCTCTCTAGAGCAATGCTTCTGGTTAATTTGGCTGAATCTGGCAACGTGACAAAACGCTGTGCTTTATGACCCTGAAATGATCCGTCCTTGGCACAGATTCTCTGCTGCTCGCCTCACAGCTAGGAAGCCATTCTGAGCGGACCGGTCTCTAAATGTAAAACGCAAAAGCAGCCCCGGTCTTTACTCGGCATCACGAGCATTTTCCTAAAATTGTCAGATTTCAACAGGGCTCAGTCACCCATAACATGATACAACCAAAAGTTGCAAGTTCTATGGTTCGCAAGCTGCATCAACCTTATTAGACGCAAGTAGCTTAACCCTTTGACTCCTGTGGACCGCACTGACTAATTACTGGATCCAGGGACCCCTTCCAAATCATTATTGGAAGTTGGGGTCCCTCGGCCTAAGCAATTTCTCTGATTTGACTTAAAAATAATAAACAAAAATACATAAATAATTATACACCAAACAAATGTTCAAATATTACAGCATATTTAGTTTAATTCACAATACAATATAGAAAAGGTTTTCACATTTTCAATTGTGCTTCTTTATGTGTATATACTTTGTTAATTTTAATGTTTTAATTTTAATACTATTTAATTTTGTAACACAGCCGCGGGCCTCTTGAATGGGCCTGGCAGACCACCTCGGGTCCTTGGACGCCGTTTAAGAGCCACTGAACTAGCTCCATTCCAATTAGGGCTGTTCATGCCTTGACGCAAGGATAGTCTTGTATAGAACCTGTTGTATTAGTTTTACATAGTATGCAGTGTGTCATTTGCTATGAATACATGGTTGTGTAATTTTATTTTGCAGCAAATGTTTCAATTGTTCTCACTCAATTTCTTGGTGAAGAAGTGGTGTGACACTTGCATTGAACTTGCATTATTTTTTTGTCAAGTCTGGTGTATCTGTGGATATTTGTAATTGGGTTTATATAGTGCATACTGCCCCTCATGAAGCCTTGAAGTGCTTTATGGTGAGTATGAGTAGTTCGGTACTCTGGGACCCAAGTTTAGTGCTTATTATTGGTTTATGCGATTAGTCATCTGTTCTCAAGAAAAAAATTGCATGCATTCATTCCAATTACTCAGTGGTATATTAATACCAGGCAGGTGTGATAATTAGTGGGGGCTATGGGGTTTCAGGTGAATGGCTGGTGAGATAGAGAGGCCGGCCGTGATTAGGTAATGTTAGATTACAGGCATAGGGTTTAGAAGATGAGAGATTATGATCTCTGAAACAAGTTATCAGTCAGCTGCAGTATTAGAATAGTTAGGATTGAGGCAGGCAGGCATGAGACTGAGAGGCAGCCGTAATCAGGAATAGAAGTGATGCAGAGGATTGAAGGTAAGAAGAGGGTCACTGAAGAAACAAAGTATGCCAACCTCAATTTTTCAGCAAGGTTTTTAGTAGTATACTGGGAGAAGTCTATCTGAGATAGCAAGCAATCAGAGAATGTATACTGTAGAAAGAAACAGCATTTTACATAGTGCCCCATATCCAGGGCAGACAGTTTAACGTGATTCCTAGTGTACACACCATTTAAACGTTAGGAACCCTAGCCTATTGTGCTCCGAGCCTAGGACAGTTCTTTGAGAAGTAGTCTGGCGTATCCCATTTTTGTTACATTCTCTGTACGCTGCACAGGGGGAGTTAGCGTAAAAAAGAAAAGGTCTGATTTAAAGATCTTCCCTCACTGTTCTGTTAATTGAAGGTCAGTGCTGTCAGTTTTTTACAGTTTTTTCACCTAATCCTAGCCACGTGTATGTGCGTTTTGTATATGTGGCTATGGTAGTATGTGCATTATTATATGTATAATTAAAGCAGAGTGATGAAGGCCTGTGGGTTCCATTTTGAACGTCCCTGGTCTGTTCTTGTGCACAAGTTGGGGTGATGCTGTTTTCCCAGACAGTGAAAGTGCATCAGGATGCCAGAGGGAGGAGACCTAGACACTCAAGTGAGAACAAAGGAGGCAAGGCTCCAATAGAAATTGGATTAGGTCCTTCCTGTGGCACTGCCACTTGGCAGATGGTGTGGGTGAAGAGGGGCTGCATTCTTTTGTTCAGAGTGAGACGGTTCTTAGGTTAAAAGACACCCTTTAGTTTCTTTCTAGATCACTGTCTTTGTGGCTGTTCATAGGAAGGTGCAGACCAGGCAACCCTGAACACTCCTCTCACACCTGCACTGACCCTTTAAGGTTGTGGAGGGGACCCCAACTACAGCCACCTCCATTTTGTGAGCCCAGCTTCTCTGAACACAAACTCTATGTGTATTGTTGTTTTTCTAAAAAGTACTTATCCTATGCCTGTGACTTTTTAAGTTTACTTCTTGGTTTCTATGAATTTTGCACTTTAAAACTGCTGTTTGCTTTATGCCCATGACTACTTGAATTTTTCTCCCAGTTTCCCTCTATATTGTACCAGCCACTGAGGTACTGGGTTTTTCAGAACCGGTACTGATCCGGTAACCCAGCGGTGCCAGGGTACACCCAAAGACCTCGGGTACTTTCCTGATTCAGACTACAGAAACTCAGAGTCTTCTAGGTGAAGTCAAAGATCGAATTTATTGGCTGCAACCAATTGACAAGTGTCCTAGAAGTACAACAGCACGATTTGTATGTTCTCAGGAGACTGTGTGTCAATGCAAAATCAGGTTTCCTTATATACAGTTTTTTAAGCTTCAGGCAAACATTCTTGACATTTTGGTTGGTCATTCACATGTTTTCACTACAAAGGAAAAACCAGTGTCATGATGAAACCTCATATTTCATGTCATCCAGCCCATAATAAATTACCCGGCAAGGCCTAGAATTTCACATCAGATAAGTGTGGACCCCCAATAAAAACGGGCACCTCCCCCTCGTAAAGTAAGAAGAAGAAAAGAGCAGGTGCAGGTGTGAGCAAGTTAGGCAGGGTGTGTGAGCGATAATAAGGGTTTTATGGCCTGGTGTGCCTTGATGCTATCTGATTCGGCCACTGGGAGAGGGACTGACCAAACAGGTTTGGCCTGAGGCAATGGTTCCAGCTTGCCCAGGTCAGAGAAAAGTCAATCAAGGTGTACGTGTCCTTGGAATCAAATCTGACTGTATTATAAGCCTATGTGAGGGCAACTTTTAAAAATGGCTGCCGTGTATAAAATGGGAGCCACGAGTGCAGGACGAAAATGGCGATTTCGAGGTGAAAACGCTGCTGGAATTGAGCGAAAATGCTCATGCTTAGTGTACTAGTCATTATCGGTCTTTTGATACTAAAATCGTACTGCTGTGGCAAAGTAAATTACATGGGTCCAGAATTTTTAGAACCACAAACCCTCCTTTTGCCCTTACATAGGCAATAAACCTATTCTCATGCTAATCTGATTCCAGGTCTATGTTTATAAGGCCATGGAGATGTTGCTGGAGCAAAATTCTAGTACTTGGTAACTCTCTCTGGACAGGTCTCCTTGAACATGAAGTAGCACAAAAGGCCACATATGGCAGGACAAAATAAGGAATACCTCTATCTGCAGTAGGTGGCATAAGATCACACACCCAACAATTAGTGATGTTCACTACTAACTAGTGTTGATGCAGAAGCTCTACAAAAGAATTGCTTACGAATTCTGATCTTCTAACCTGCTCATGTTCAGGAAAAGGGTGAAAAGAGTGCAAAGAAACAATAGTAGGAAAAGACATACTGTAGGTTGGGAAGTGGGTGCAGAAGTCAATTGAGTAGAGAAAAACAATCCTACCCATAAATGACAACGTCATGTTTAAAAGACACTAGAAAACACGTTATTAAGAACATATAGACAACGGGAGAAAGTAGTGACCACTATGAAATAATAATTTTTCACAACCCTAACCAAAAAGCAAATCCTAAAATTATCTAGTAACATTTTTAAGGCTCCTCTGCATTTCAGTAATTTTTGTATGTTCAGGTGGAACAGTGGTGACTCTCATCAATGCTCTAAGGTGAAAAGGGGGTACTCTTTCCACAGAAAATGGACTTTATTCTGCTTTTACTAAACAGAATAGTACTTTAAAACAATGCCAGCAAAACAATCAGTCTCCTAACACCTAGTCTATACAATCACACGGAAACCTCTTGTGAAACCAACTATGCCCAGAGTCCGTTCAAAAAGCCTCTCTGGCAGGCTTCTATTGTCCATCAAATTTTCTTTTGTTGTTTTCTTTCGCATGGGCCTCTCAATTCAGGCCTCTTCGTGAGAAAATACTGCTTAGTTGGAGTGCCCTCCTGGCAAACACCCACAGCTCACTCGAAAGTCTCAATGTCTTAAAGCAATGCACCAGTGTCTCTCCTCTGTGGCAGACACTACAAACAATGTGCTCTTCATTGATCAAGGGCACAAATCATCTCGTGCAGACGCAAGCACCATTAATTGGGAAATAGCTCAAGCTCAGCAGCACTTTCAGAATCCAACACTCATTATTTAGTGTCAGAGGACGCTCAATGCTGCTCTTTCATGGGCACCACAATATAGTGCCTTTTTCCAAACTTGAAATCTCCGGTGCACTGCCCTTCTTCCATTGGAGCAAAGAAAAGGGGGGGTGTGGCCAAAACTCAGGCCAAGGTGCTCAAGGGATTGCACACTGTCAGAGGTTACCAGCACATGACAGGTAGAGAAATGAAACCTCAAAACAGCTCTGCCATCAACAACAGGAATCCTTCTCTTTAGCTCCTTTACACTGAAACTTTGGCTCTGCGATGTCCAACGCCGTCTGATGGAGCAAGTACGATACCATGCGCTGGCGATCGCTGTCCAGCTTTGCTACTTTCTGGGTGCTGAGACTGTAGGGCCAAGACGTCCGTCTTTCATCTGTAGCTGTCACTGATGGGAATTAGGCTTAAATCAATGTCCTGCAGGTTATTATGACTTGATACCCGCAGAATCTAGTGACGTAGGAAATGTGCCACAGTTGTTAGTTTCCTTCAATTTAGTAAAAAAAACAGTTCATGGTTTTTAACAAGGGGACTGCAAGCAGGTGGTCTGCAATCTTCAAAGGAGTAGCCATACACCATGGGCATAAAATACAAAGACAAAGGCAGAAGGGCAAAACAGGGTCTCTAGCATCTTTAATTGGGTTCTCTCCATTATTCTCTGCCATCTATAGCTACATGAGAATTCTATCTGAATGGATTTCCTCACACAGTGGCATTGTCTAATGGGGTAAACACATATTTGCCTCAATGATTAAGTCTAGGTGTTCCTCCTTACCTTAGAACATCTCAATAGAGAAATCACATGATACCGATTATCAGGGACATGTAGAAAACTTCCTTTAAAAACTGTGCATCAGGTGCACTATGCAATACACAGGCTAATAGTCAAATGTGCAAACAAAAAGACAAGAACTAGAGGGTCCTGATATTTGCATGATTTAGGACACATCTGATCCCACCAAAAATTAAAGTAGCAGGAACAGAAGGGAACCGAAAACCAAATTAAAATAGACATTGAAAATTCGTCATGTTCAAAAAGGTAAACATAAGATATCTCCTATTGAGATGGAAAACTTGTCTTACTATAATATTGAGTCAGTTAACCAGTCTATCGCTACCCTGACAGTCAGGCTGGAAAACATTGAAGCAGGCCTAAGGCAAATTCTTGAAAACCAGTCTGGTCATACCGAAGGGAATTATACATAACATGGGGTCCCTGGTACATCACTGCAGTCTGGAAATGTGAACCTGAACAATACATCAATAATAATAAAAGGGCTGACTGGTGAAAGGAATTCGAAAAAGAGAAATGGGACTAGGGCATAGCTAAAATCTCAATAACTAAGCATGATGCGACATTGGTCAGGGGAAGTAACAAAAGAAAAAATCTATAGGAGAAACAAAAAAAATTATTTGGGTGATAGTCAGGCATGTGACACAACACCGAGAGTACGGGTGATACACAAAGGCCAAAGTTACACAAATTTTAACTCTACCGTTGGCGACTACAACATATACGGTACTCCTAGCTAATGTTTCAGTTCCTTCTTCAGGAAAAAATGAAAACCTGGTTTTCTTTTAAGGAACGAAAGCCATATGCTACTTAGGAAACAGAACATCATTAACTAATGTAATATAGAAATTAGGCCACCTTGAGTCACAGATCTATAATTTCATCCTTAGGTCCAATCAAGGATACATAAATGTAGGGCTGCCTGTTCCTTTAAGGGAAGGGGCAGTAACGTGACTAACTGCAGGTGACACACTTTGATCCTGTATATCTCTTTTTATTTTCCTTCAATACCATTATAGCCAAATAGACATTCACTGGTGAAGTGTTGTCTTTTATGTTCACAGCATGAAATATGATTATCTGTGGAATTTAGTAACCAGAACAAGTTCAACCAACTGTTGCGTAGCGATGGGCATCGTCATGACCATCCCCTCACAACACAGGGGAGCTTGTAATAGTATCAAAAGCAGCAACAAACATGCAAAAAAAACAAATAAAAAATAATAAAAACGCACAAAACGTCAAGCCATCAGATATACTTTCTGTGTATCAAGCACAAAAAGCATAGACAAAACAATAGCATGTGTGAATAAGCGGTGACACACAACACCATGTCATGTACTTTATGCACTGTAAACCTGCAGCCCCAAACCCAATATTTGGGCCTGTTTAATTTGTCAGGTTTAAAATCCTTACCCTCCTTTTGACAGTAGATCACCAGGCAATGGAAATCTGCTGTCAAATATAACTTTACTGTTTCTCTTCTAACATACAGGACCAGCAAGAACAATTCATGATAGGACCAAATACATGAAAATAAATTTCCATTACTTAACTGTTACCCTCTTGTCAGTTACTTCGCAACATCAAGCCACCTTAGTTTTACCTTTCAAAAAGTAAAAATTGTTACACTGACACTCCATATTAATTTGGCACCTACAATTTCCACTGTGAAAAATAAGTCTTAATTGGCAAATCGTTCTCATTAAGGCATGTAGCCTTCAACATTTTTTTAAAAAAAGGCTGCATCTTATTTTCTGTCTAAGACTTAATGCAACACTTCGTTTTCTGTCAAATAAAAGCAACTAGCAGGCATCATTTTATTTTTTTAGAGCGGAGACACAAATGTATCAGTTCTGCAGAGCATTTAACATGATGTTGGGACTTTCGAAGAAACCCCTTTTTTTTATATTTTCCCTTTGGAATTAAGTTCTTTAATTGTATTAATGTTCTTCTGGAGAAACCAGAAATCCCACTTTTAGAGGCCCGTAGGGTCATTCTGCCTTTTTCAGAGACAAGGCCCTAATTTAAAAGGTCACAAGTGTCAACACGACAGCCTCCTCCATTGTTTATGGGAAAACTAAAGATAGCATCTCAGCAGCATGACTTGAGCCAGCCTCTGTAGCTCTCCTAACTTCTGCCACTCTGAATCTGTCAAAGACAGTAGGCCTTTCTATTTTCCTTCTAACCTGCAATAATTCACTCTATTTAAAAAAAATAATTTTTCCTTTTTAGGCGCTAAAAAAAATTATCTCTATTTCCAGATTATTAAACTACATTTACTGTGAATAATTCACAATCCTTAATAACACACATACCAGTTGTTAGAATAAATGCTTGTTGCAATCCCATGCAATGGTACATATTTCATCAACCTCGAATGAATGAACGTCTCAGTAGGCCCAGCTGAATTTAGAACCTTCAACCTTGACATTAAAACAAGCCTTTGTACTGGCACATTGACTAATTGAATCATAAGAAGGCACGACCTGCAAATATATATCAAACCTAAATGTATGCATTTACTGAAGCCTGAGACACTTTAAAAAGTACTCTGAATGAAAGAAAATGCAGTTTAAACAGTGCTTTTGCCCAAAATCGACTTTGATATTTTAGGCATTAAAAAATCAATATCCTACAATTTTCTTGCATAATATGCATTACCAGAATGTCTATTACACAATCCATGAGTCAGCCATTGAAAATATTAACTTATACTTTATAGAAATGAGCTTGTTTGCTCCTGCGCCAAGGGAAAATTGCACATACAAATGTCATTTTAGTGGTGCAACATAACTTAAATTAAATTTTAATGTTAGGAGGTCATAGTATAGGTATTAAGCTTTATAAATATTAAAAAACGATTTTGAAAGGCACTTATTTTTTTAAATAATTTTTCCATAATTAATAATTTTCTTTAAAAAAGAAATAAAAACCCAATTATTCTTTTTTTTGTGATAATTCCACATATAAAAGCAAGCTGCATCCCTTGCCTATTATTTGGGATACATTAACTCACAAGCCTAAGCGCATAAGCCTAACTTGAAATGCGTCACATTTTTGCGCCACTTTCATTTAAAAGGAAGGTTATGCAAAATTCCACCCATGTTTAACTGGGAAAGTGCTGGCTGAATTGAAAATAGATAATTTCGTTTTTTTTTTTTTGGGGGGGCCCTATTTATATCTATTGAATGTGTTTTCTAATTTATTAAGCATTTAACGGCAGTTTTGTATATGTGCACAATTGCTCATTCTATAAATTAAAGAGCTACATATAGCTATGTTAGCACATCACATGGTTCATTTCTGGATTTTTTCTAAGTTTCTACTTAATATTAATTAACCAACATTTTACTTAACAAACTGTAAACATCAAGAAGACCCACAAACACACATTGAGCTCATTTCAGATATAAACAGAAAACACTCAGTACACACAATACAGCGCGCTTTAGCCATTTTTCATAAATAGCGCCGTCGCAATTAACTTACAGAACCGTTTGCAGATCCTAGTTGTAAGTCATATTTACAAGAGAAAAAAAAAAAAAACTTTTCTCAATTATTTCCAAGAATAGCGGACCCATACTTTATTAAACGTGATGGGGCCTACTCCGTGCTTCACATATAGTTAATAGGTTGGAGTTCCAATCGGAGGAACCGGACATGAGTCCTCCAACCGGGAGTCCCTTTTACAACCAAGACAAAACAAATTTCCAAGTCTGCTAAGACCAGGCATCTTCGCTCACTAGTCTAGCTTCAAACTTCAAAGGATTATCGTTTACGATAGTCTCGTGAATACACGAGTCCTTCGGCTTTGGTACTTGCAAGTTCCAAATCAAAGTGATCCCAAAGGGATACCAAACCAAATGTCCAACTAAGGACCAAACCAAGTGTCCAACTAAGGACCAAACCAAGTGTCCAACTAAGGACTGGGAGACGCTCCACTTATACTTAACTGAAAATATCAATGACGTCACCAGAAGACTCGTCTTATCGTTTCGCTCTACCAAAAATCAAGGGTCCAAATCAGGGCGATAGCCAGGGCAGCAGTCCTTCATAGCCGTCAGGAAGCGGGGAACCTCGCAACAAAGACTTTCGGACCACGTCGACATGCAGGGGTCGATGAAGTGGTGGCCTTCCTCCAGAATTTTCACAAGAAGCTCCCCACCGACCTCAGGCTTGGACCGGTACCGCTGGTATCGCCCCACGTTGGGCGCCAACTGAGGTACTGGGTTTTTCAGAACCGGTACTGATCCGGTAACCCAGCGGTGCCAGGGTACACCCAAAGACCTCGGGTACTTTCCTGATTCAGACTACAGAAACTCAGAGTCTTCTAGGTGAAGTCAAAGATCAAATTTATTGGCTGCAACCAATTGACTAGTGTCCTAGAAGTACAACAGCACGATTTGTATGTTCTCAGGAGACTGTGTGTCAATGCAAAATCAGGTTTCCTTATATACAGTTTTTTAAGCTTCAGGCAAACATTCTTGACATTTTGGTTGGTCATTCACATGTTTTCACTACAAAGGAAAAACCAGTGTCATGATGAAACCTCATATTTCATGTCATCCAGCCCATAATCAATTACCCGGCAAGGCCTAGAATTTCACATCAGATAAGTGTGGACCCCCAATAAAAACGGGCACCTCCCCCTCGTAAAGTAAGAAGAAGAAAAGAGCAGGTGCAGGTGTGAGCAAGTTAGGCAGGGTGTGTGAGCGATAATAAGGGTTTTATGGCCTGGTGTGCCTTGATGCTATTTGATTCGGCCACTGGGAGAGGGACTGACCAAACAGGTTTGGCCTGAGGCAATGGTTCCAGCTTGCCCAGGTCAGAGAAAAGTCAATCAAGGTGTACGTGTCCTTGGAATAAAATCTGACTGTATTATAAGCCTATGTGAGGGCAACTTTTAAAAATGGCTGCCGTGTATAAAATGGGAGCCACGAGTGCAGGACGAAAATGGCGATTTCGAGGTGAAAACGCTGCTGGAATTGAGCGAAAATGCTCATGCTTAGTGTACTAGTCATTATCGGTCTTTTGATACTAAAAGCGTACTGCTGTGGCAAAGTAAATTACATGGGTCCAGAATTTTTAGAACCACACCACCCCCTTACAAGGTGCAATTTCCCCACCCCCTTACAAGGTAAATAGGCAAACTACACCTCAGTGGCTAACTAGAGTGTGTTTAAGAGACTGCTTAATATGGTTTATGGCTTCAACTGTCTTTGGAAAGTGTATGTAGCACTCATTTTTTGCTTGAAAAAGTAATTATTTTAGGTGCGCGAAAAGCAATAATTTAGTGGCTTCATATTTGGGTCTTACTTGCAGAGGTGAATCAGGAAGCCAGAAATTGTGGATTGAGCCTGTCTGTATTCAAGGTGATTCTGAATAGAGCAGCACCTCCCTGCTCCCTGCACCAGCAGCCTGTGCTTAGCGTCTTCTGTCCCTTATAAAAATGGTTACTGGTTGTTATATTGTGTCCTCTGATTGGTTGCTAGGGTTAGGGTTTCTATTGGGCTGAGGGCTTAAGGTTTAAATTATGATTGGCTATTTGGGCTAGGGTTTCTGATTGGTTGATAGGGCTAGGGTTTCTATTACACTAACAGTTTATGGTTTGAGCTGTGATAGGTTCAGAGTTATAGGGTTTCAAGTTGTCTAAGAGATTAGGGGTTGAGTTCTGATTGGCTGTTAGGGCTAGGTTTCCTATTTGATTTAGGGCTTAGGGTCTGGGTTTTGATTGGCTAATAGGGCCAGGACTGTGATTGGTTAAAAAAGTCAGGTCTCCCATTGGCTTTAGGGTTTAGGGTTAGATTACAGATTGGTTAGGGTTAGGGCTAGAGTTCAATTGTCCATTTAAACCTAGAGTGTCTCAGCCCCGGCATTGAGGCTTAGGGTGAACAGTACAAGGGCAGTTGCCTGTTTGGGCCTGTTTGGGCCAGGTCAGACCTAGGACCAAAAATGCTGCCCAATTTTTCATTTTCCAGTAACCACCTTAAGCCTTCCACAACCACAAACATCCAAACACATTATCAGCAAAGGCATTCTGCTCATGTACCACAAACAAACCACATACTTATTTAAGTGTCTCAACAGCCACTATAGAACACCACAAACCACAACTATACACCACTCTATCACAACTACACTATGACACCTTCCTTCTTACACAAAACACAACTCTGTCCTATACCACTAACAAGTCCACACATCACCAACACAACACAAAGCCACATTTTACACACCTTTAATGCATTTAGACACACATTCTCCACTAATACTAAACACCAGCTTTATCCTCTACTTTCTCCTAACAGACCCCTTTTTTCACAAGAAAACCTATACTCAGCCTTCTATCATATCATCCACCAACACCCTCCTCCTCTGTTTACCAAAAACACACACTCAAACCATCCTTGCATGCCACTGTACCACACACATTACCTCTTCCAGTGGTCGCGTCTAACACAAACATTCATAAGGTTTGTTCATCCCCTCTTACACACCACATACATTCTTCCCTAAAATGCATCCTCACTCCCTGTGCAATTCAAATACCACTCACCAGCAATATTTTACAAAGAAATCCCTCTAAGAAAACCACTACATCAATATCTCCTCTCACTACCCAACAAAAACAATCCAAAACACACACACCAGCATATTAATATCACACACACTTTCATAATACTTTCTGTTGCAAATACGAAACATACACCTGCTCCCTCCCTCATAAGAACACAAAAAACATATCCTAATCCATCTTTACTCCCACATTTTCTATCTTCAAACACCAACACAACAACTCTCATTTGCCCGCCTCTCATCCATTGTACAATTTAGAGCTTTAGAATATGACCCACATTCTCCTTCACCACCCCTAGGTCATACTCCTTCCACCCTAAACAGACACAAGCAAAATAAACAACATGCCACACTTCACAAATGCATAGCCAAATGTCTATTACACAAGGCTACCCTACAAAAACAACACAACTCATCATCTCACTCTCAACCACCATCTCCACCACCGACACACGCAGACCCAACATAATGCCTTCTAAGCCTGCTGGGCAAAGAACAGGACATAGAAAAACAACACTATTCTGCTCCTCATACAGTTAATACCAGCACTAATGAGACACCTGCTGCAAGTTCAAGAGATACTGCTCACTCTTCTACAAAAAAAAGTCACACCACCACCAAAACACAATCTCTAATCTGCCTACTAATTAATGCTCAATCACTCTAAGAAAACAAGCACCACATCTATGACCTATTCACTGACACAACCTGTCTTACTCTTCATAACTGAATCATGGTTGGAAGATGACATGGCTCCAGTGTTGCCTGAAGCCGTTCCTCCGGGCTATCAAACTAACACACAAAATCATATAGGCAAAAGAGGAGGTGGACTAGCTGTTATATTCAAGCAAACAGTAAATCTCAGCAAAACGGACAACATTTCCATACAAGGTTGGTGGGCACTCATCATCAGATGCAACCCTATGCCAACTTCCTCCTCTTTTACAGACCACCACCTAGCAATTCTACATTGCCAGATACCTTGCTAAACACAGTTTCTAAACTTCTAACACTATACTCCAACCTATGCATTCTTGGGGACCTAAACATTTGGTTTGACAAACCCAATATCCTTCATCCAAAAGCTATAATCACTGGCCTAGTTACATTGAACCTACATCAGATTGTAAACAATCCCACATACATCGCTGGACACATTCTAGATGTGTGTCATTTTTGCAAACCCAGGACTATTTACCGTTCAAAGCATCACACAAATTACATGATCAGACCACCACTTGGTTACTTTCCAATATAAAATGCCACACATCAACACACCCAAGACCACCTTACATACATCTACCTATCAACCATGGAACAAACTTAATTTTGAACACTTAGAAACAGCCAACAGAGATCTAGAAACAATAAATTCTGTTCAAAAACTTTACAAGTGGCTACAGGAAGCTTTCGATATCCTAATACCACTAAGAAAAACTAAACAGGACAAAAGAAAACAAGCACTTTGGAGAGAACAGAACTAAAAAGATAAAACAACAAATCATAAGGCTGCAACAAACCTGGCTCAAATAAAAAAACATTCAAGACAAACTTCAGCTACACAAACTTAACAGAATATACAAATCAACAATCAAAAAAGCTACTATTCAGACAGAATTGAAAATGCTAAGTCTGCAAATAGAGAATTTTATAACATTCTCAACGTATTTCATAAACCTAAATACGTGGAAGAAAGTCATCTCAATACTCATAAATTCACAGATAAATTGGTAAATGATTACACAACCAAAGCGGACACATTGGACTCCTACTAAAAACAAAGGAAAACCACCAGCACCAACCTGTTTTTAAAAAACCCTCCAAGAGTAAGCCAGCCTAGCCTCTGTGTTCCTTCAAACAAATATCACAAACTGAATTTATTGGCTCTAGTCAAACCAAGCAGACCATCCAGCTTTCCTTCTAAACCTTGTACACCACACTTTTTCAGGAACATTCTTTTATCTACCTCTGCTGCCACACCAGAAAGAAGAATCATCATTAATTCTTTAACTGCAGGAATATTTCCAGGAGACCTAAAAAAGACATACATTCACCCGTTATGAAAGAAAACAAATCTGGACGCACATGACCCCAACAACTACAGATCAATTACAAATGGACCTTTCCTGGGCAAACTGAAAGAAAGAGCAGAATATGCCCAGGTTTCACAGTTCATTGAAGATGACTCCATATTTTCAGACTACCAAAATGGTTTCTGCTCAGGAAGAGGCACAGAATCTGTCCTCATCACCATCTGGGATGACCTTAAAACACAGTAGACTGCAATGGAGTAGCTGCACTACTTCTCTTGGACCTCTCAGTTATCTTTCACACAGTTGACCCTGACACCCTAATAGAAAGACTGTACGAGCTGACATAGAGGGGACTGCTCTTGACCGGATCACATCCTACCTCAAAAGCACACAAATGTCATCCATATTCCCCCTTTCTCATCCAAACTGTACATCACAAAAGCAGGGGCCCCTTAAGACTCAAGTATCTCACTCATGCTTTTCAACATCCACATCAATCAATCAATGAATTTGTAAAGCGCGGCTTCTCACCCCGGGGGGGGGGTATCCAGGAACCCTGGGAGGATTGTTGTACACTGGTGGCTACTTCTCAAACAACCATGTCTTGAGCTTTTTCTTGTAGTCGAGGAGGGGGGTGTGCAATGTGTGCAGGTAGGGGGTGGTTCTAGGACTTGGTGGCAAGGTAGGAGAAGAGGGACCTCCACTACGGCTGTGTCGGATGCTCAGGATCTAACTGAGGGTGAGGGTTGTAGAGCAAAGCACCCTGGTAGGCTGGTGGAGGGAGAGTTTGTGATTGGTAAACTTGGGTCCGATGTTGTAAGGGGCTTTGTAGGAAGTTGGCTCCGTATGTACTATTTCAAAGTAAGAAATAGCATGCACAGAGTCCAAGGGTTCCCCTTAGAGGTAAGATAGTGGCAAAAAGAGATAATTTGAATGCTCTATTTTTTGGTAGTGTGGTCGAGCAGTAGGTTTGTCAGAGGGTAGTGTTAAGCATTTGTTGTACACACACAGGCAATAAATGAGGACCACACACTCAAAGACAATTCCAGGCCAATAGGTTTTTATATAGAAAAATATCTTTTCTTAGTTTATTTTAAGAACCACAGGTTCAAGATTTACAAACAATACTTTAAATGAAAGGTAATTCACTCAGGTATCTTAGGAACTATGAATTATCACAATAGCATGTACAGTTTTGACAAAAATTGCAATAAGCTATTTTAAAAGTGGACACTGTACAAAAATCAACAGTTCCTGGGGGAGGTAAGTAAATGTTACGTTCACAGGTAAGTAAAACGCTTACAGGGTTCAAAGTTGGGTCCAAGGTAGCCCACTGTTGGGGGTTCAAGGCAACCCCAAAGTTACCACACCAGCAGCTCAGGGCCGGTCAGGTGCAGAGGTCAAAGTGGTGCCCAAAACACATAGGCTTCAATGGAAATAGGGGTGCCCCGGTTCCAGTCTGCCAGCAGGTAAGTACCCGCGTCTTCGGAGGGTAGACCAGGGGGGTTTTGTAGGACACAGGCAGGCACAGAAAGTACACCCTCAGCGGCAGAGGGGCGGCCGGGTGCAGAGTGCAAACAGGCGTCGGGTTTTCAATAGAAATTAATGAGGAGACCCGGGGGTCTCTTCAACGATGCAAGTAGGCACATGGGGCGCTCCTCGTGGTAGCCACCACCTGGGCTAGGCAGAGGGTCGCCTGGGGGTCGCTCCTGCACTGGAGTTCGGTTCTTTCAGGCCCTGGGGGCTGCGGGTGCAGTGTGGTTTCCAGGCATCAGGTTCCTTGAAGCAGGCAGTCGCGCCAGGGGGAGCCTCTGGATTTCCTCTGCAGGAGTCGCTGTGGGGGTTCAGGGGGGTCGACTCTGGCTACTCATGGGCTCACAGTCACCGGGGAGTCCTCCCTGTAGAGTTAGTTTTCCGCAGGTCGAGCCGGGGGCGTCGGGTGCAGAGTGGAACGTCTCACGCTTCCGCCGGGAAACGTGTGGTCTTTAAAAGTTGCTTCTTTGTTGCAAAGAGTTGCAGTTTCTTGAACAGGGCCGCTGTTCCCTGGAGTTTCTTGGTCCTTTAGATGCAGGGTAGTCCTCTGAGGCTGCAGAGGTCGCTGGACCCTGTTGCATGCGTCGCTGTTGCAGTTTTCTTTGAAGTAGGGAGACAGGCCGGTGGGGCTGGGGCCATGTCAGTTGTCGTCTCCGTCTTCACTGCAGGGCTTCAGGTCAGCAGTCCTTCTACTTCTTTAGGTTGCAGGAATCTATCTTCCTCGGTTCTGGGAGCCCCTAAATACTCAATTTAGGGGTGTGTTTAGGTCTGGGAGGGCAGTAGCCAATGGCTACTGACCCTGAGGGTGGCTACACCTTCTTTGTGCCTCCTCCCTGTGGGGAGGGGGGCACATCCCTAATCCTATTGGGGGAATCCTCCATCTGCAAGATGGAGGATTTCTAAAAGTAAGAGTCACCTCAGCTCAGGACATCTTAGGGGCTGTCCTGACTGGGGAGTGGCTCCTCCTTGTTTTTCTCATTATCTCCTCCAGCCTTGCCGCCAAAAGTGGGGGCAGTGGCCGGAGGGGCGGGCATCTCCACTAGCTGGGATGCCCTGTGGCGCTGTAACAAAAGGGGTGAGCCTTTGAGGCTCACCGCCAGGTGTTACAGTTCCTGCAGGGGGAGGTGAGAAGCACAAAGGCACTCTCCCTATGTGGCCAGCAACATGTCTGGTGTGTGGCAGGCTGGCAAAAACTAGTCAGCCCACACTGGAGTCGGGTATGTTTTCAGGGGGCATCTCTAAGATGCCCTCTGGGTGTATTTTTATAATAAAGTGCACACTGGCATCAGTGTGCATTTATTGTGCTGAGAAGTTTGATACGAAACTTCACTGTTTTCATTGTACCCATTATGGTGCTGTGGAGTTCCTGTTTGACAGACTCCCAGACCATATACTCGTATGGCTACCCTGCACTTACAATGTCTAAGGTTTTGCTTAGACACTGTAGGGGCATAGTGCTCATGTACCTATTCCCTCACCTGTGGTATAGTGCACCCTGCCTTAGGGCTGTTAAGCCTGCTAGAGGGGTGACTTATCTATGCCATAGGCAGTGTGAGGTTGGCATGGCACCCTGAGGGGAGTGCCATGTCGACTTAGTCATTTTCTCCCCACCAGCACACACAAGCTGGCAAGCAGTGTGTATGTGCTGAGGGAGGGGTCCCCAGGGTGGCATAAGACATGCTGCAGCCCTTAGAGCCCTTCCCTGGCATCAGGGCCCTTGGTACCAGGGGTACTAGTTACAAGGGACTTACCTGGGTGCCAGGGTTGTGCCAATTGTGGAAACAAAGGTACAGTTTAGGGAAAGAACACTGGTGCTGGGGCCTGGTTAGCAGGGTCCCAGCACACTTTCAAATCATAACTTGGCATCAGCAAAGGCAAAAAGTCAGGGGGTAACCATGCCATGGAGGCATTTCCTTACAGGCTTTGTATGCGATGGTCAGGACTTTGAATTTGCACCTCTTGTTCACCGGCAGCCAGTGTAGCTCTTTGAGGTGGTGGGTGATGTGGGCCCTCCTGGGGAGGTCTAGGATGTGTCTTGCAGGTGCGTTCTGAATGGTCTGGAGACGTTGGAGGAGCTTGGTGGGGTGTAGAGGGCGTTTCCACAGTCAAGTCTGCTGAAGATGATGGCCTGGATGACCACCTTTCTGGTTTCGATGGGGATCCATTTGAAGATTGTACGTAGCATGCAAAGGTTATGGAAGCTGGAGGTGGCCACTGTGCTTATCTGCTGTATGAAGGGAAGTTTGCTGTCAATGATGATGTCAAGGTTGCATGCGTGATCCGTAGGGGTCGGAGGTTGTCCGAACTTGGATGGCCATCAGGAGTCGTCCCAGGGAGAGGGGTTGCTTCCAAAGATGAAGTTGGTGTTCAATTTCAGGCAGTTGGATCTCATCCATTCGGCAATGTGTGTCATGGCGTTGCTCAAGTTGTCTCTGGGGATGGCATGGTCTTCGGAGAGGGAGAGTATTAGTTGTATGTCGTCTGCGTAGGAGGTGATGTTGAGTACATGTTAGTGTACGAGCTCGGCTAATGGTGTCATTGTGAGAAAGTAGCCTCTTTCTGTCATGGTTACCCCCACTTTTGGCCTGTTTGTGAGTGTGTGCCAGTATGTTTTTACTGTGTCACTGGGATCCTGCTAGCCAGGACCCCAGTGCTCATAGATAAAAACCTATATGTCAGTGTGTTTTGCCTATCTCATTGGGATCCTGCCAGCCAGGACCCCAGTGCTCATAGTTTGTGGCCTAATGTGTGTGTTGTCAGTAGTGTTTAACTGTGTCACTGAGGCTCTGCTAATCAGAACCTCAGTGCTTATGCTCTCTCTGCTTTTAAATTTATCACTATAGGCTTGTGACTTCATTTACCAATTTCAATTGGCACACTGGACCCCACTTATAAGTCCCTAGTATATGGTACCTAGATACCCAGGGCTTTGGGGTTCTAGGAGATCCTTATGGGCTGCAGCATTTCTTTTAGCACCCATAAGGAGCTCAGACAACCCTTTTTATAGGCCCGCCATTGCAGCCTGTGTGAAATAGTGCACACACTATTTCACAGCCATTTTCACTGCACGTCAACCTTCATCTACTGAAGGCTAGGTGCAAAGTTACTAAGTGTGAGGGCACCCTTGCACTAGCAAAGGTGCCCCCACGAAGTCTAGGGCCAATTCCCCGGACTTTGTGAGTGCAGGGACACCATTACACGTGTGCACTACGTATAGGTCAATACCTTTTTTTTAAAAAATATCTTTTATTGCATTTATAGAAGTGTTCACAAGAGTCATGAAAGTTACTTAGATAATCCCCAACTACACAACCCCTCCCTCCCCACTACGTGCACTTAGTACATCATTTAAGGATCATGTTGCAACAAAACTCTAAAGTCCTGCAGTAGCTCTCTGTTCCAAGTTATTTTATGTGGCAGTTGTAGCTGACTGTTCGGGGTCCGAGTCCGACGCTGAGTTGTCCTCCTCTTCGGAGGGGGCATCTGTTGTCTTTAGGCTTTCCAGCATCAAGTCCCATTGTGTGGCATTGTCTCTGGGTCTTAGGCCCCGTAATGTTTCTCTCAGTAGTACTGCGCCCTCTATTTCAGCCCATTTTTCCAGTGCACTCTGTCATCTATTTATTAATGGGCCTCCCGGGTCTTTCCAATGTGAGCTTATTTCTCTTTTTGCTAAAATCAGTGCCAAATCGGTAAATTTATTTGAGATTTTATGCGCCGAAGGGCGAGGGAAATCCCCTAGGATTGCTACTAGTGGGGTTGACACTAGGGGTCTTCCAGTGCAGGTGACTATTTTCCTGAAAACTTCTATCCAGTACGCGGTAACTTGGGGGCAATTCCATAGCATGTGCATTAAGTCTGCTGCTAGTTCTGCGCACCGGGGGCAACCGGAATTATTCGTGTTATATATTCTGGTTATCCTGTGCGGGGTTAAATAGGCTCTATGATAAATGTACAGATTTATCAGTTTAAATCTAGCGTTCCTAGATACTGCATAGATATGAGCTGTGATTCTGGCCCATTGAGAGTCTTCCAGTGTTGTGTTAAGATCTAACTGCCATTTGGACTTGAGTTTAGATAGAGGGGAGCGAGTGCTGTTCTGTATTGCTTTATATACCTCTGAAATTACTCCCTTCTGGTCTCCTATAGTGCAGAGGAGGCTGCATCCTTCATGGGTGGGGGGCATAGAGACCTGTGCTCCATATTTTTTAAATAGTTCTAATGAGGGCGCTGTGGGTGAGAAATAAACCGGGTGGGAGGGCAGAACGTTCTTGTAGTTCTGCATAAGAGTGCAACTTTCCATTGTAATATAAGTCTCCTAGTTTCGTGATATTATATGGAGCTAGCTTGTTGAGGTGTCTGACGCTTTGATTACCCGGGAGGCAACTCATTGCCCTTAAAGGGATGTCGGCTGCGTAAGGGGTCTTCGTGTGTGAGCGTCTTACGTATTGATCCCAGCAGTGTCTCGCAGCTTCCCACTCAAGTGGAAGTGGCTCTTTTGGTTTTCTAGGGTTCAAAACTATATGTAATATTTTTTCTAGTGTACAGTTTAATGGGATCTGCAACTCTTCTGCGATTGGGGGTTTGTTAATTAATCTGGCCAACCATTGTATTTGTCCTGCCCAATAATATATTTCCAAGTCTGGAGCGGCCAAGCCTTCCTCCATGGTGGGCCTTTGAAGGGTTTGAAGCACTATTCTGTGTCTGTTTGTTCCCCAGATAAAGCTTGCAATTACGGATTCTAAGTTCTTAAATACAGCCTTTGGGATTATGAGAGGAAGCGTGGTGAAATAGTATAAAAGTCTGGGTACGACAATCATTTTGAGTAGGGCGGCTCTCCCTGTGACCGTTAGAGGCAGGGTGCTCCAGAAGTGCATGCTAGCTTTAATACCCCTAATTGCTCCATGTACATTCCCCTCCAGTAGGTCATCTACTGTGTGATAAATGTTAACTCCTAGATATTTGAATGTACTCGGAGACCAGGCTAACCCCATAGTGTCAGAGGGTCTCGGAGTGTCCTTAAATACCGGGAAAACAGGATTTGCCCCAGTTAATCCGTAGACCCGAGGCTGCTCCAAATTTCTCTAACATAGTTATCACTCCTGGTAGGTCCGCCACAAAGTTCTTGAGGAAAAGTAACAGATCATCTGCGTATAGGGCAATGTAGTGTGTCCAGTTGTTTATTGGAATGCCCTCAAAATACTTTTTAGATCTTGCTGTTTGCTCTAGGGGTTCTACCGCTAAGGCGAATAAAAGCGGGGAGAGTGGGCAACCTTGTCTGGTCCCTCTTCCCACTGAAAAACGTTCGGAGAAGGTGCTGCCTGTGCGTACTCTAGCTGTGGGGTTAGTGTATAATAATCTAGTCCAGCGAGTTAAACCCTCCCCCAGGCCCAGTTTCAACATAACTTGTTCTAGGTAGTCCCACCTTAAGATGTCAAAGGCTTTTTCTATGTCTATTGATATTATTGCTGCTTGTAGGGTGTAGGGGGTACGGAGTGGAGTACTGAGATCAAGCGGCTGATATTTTGCACTGTATTGCGCTGTGGGATGAATCCCGACTGGTCTTGGTGAATTAGGGAGGTCATAAGGGGTAAAAGTCTATTAGCTAGGATCTCACTTAGTATTTTATAGTCTAGGTTCAACAGAGATAGCGGGCGGTAGGACCGGACCTCTGTGGAGGGTTTCTCTGATTTTAGTAGTGGGATCATTATGGCCTCGTTGGTCGATTGGGGTAATCTGTTATTCTGCCACGCTTCTGCATATAGTGTGCAGAGTCTAGGAGCTAGTATATCGTGGTATTGTAAGTAAAACTCTGTGGGGAGTCCGTCTGCTCCTGGCACTTTACCCTTTGCCATGCCCTGTATTGCTGTTTTGATTTCAGTTATTGTTATAGGGTCCGCTAAAGACGTGTTCTCATCATTTCCTGTTTTCGGGAGGGCAAGTGCTTCCAATTCCTCAACTTGGGAATTACTGATAATGTCAGTAGGGGACGCATATAGGGAAGAATAATATTCATAGAAGCAGGAATTTATTTCCTTTTGGGTAAGCACTCTGTCACCTGGGCATCTCTCAATTTCGACTATGGTTGTTGTTTCGAGGGTTTAACTAGCCACGACAGAAGGGCGCCTGCTTTGTCACCCTCGGAGTGTTGTCTGCAAATGTATTGTGTATAGTCAAAGCGAGAGAGTCTTAAGTTTTCCCCGGTTATTTTCACTTTTGTTCATTCATAAGGGGGGTCAGCTCAGAGTAAGCGGGTAGCCTACGTTCGATATCTCTCAGGGAGTCTTCGAGTTTTTTGAGCTGCGATTCAATGGATCTGCGGACTCCCACATTCTCTCCAATACAGTTGCCTCTGATTACTATTTTAAAGGATTCCCATTCTATTGCTCTGGAGGATGCCGTTCCTGAGTTTAACTTGAAATAATCTTCAATACTATTGTGTAATGAGAGTTTAAAGGCCTCGTCCCCTAGTGCCTCTGTCCCAAGTCGCCAAGTAGGGATTAATGAGCATTCTCTATTCCAGGCCAATGAGACCACTAGGGGATTATGATCTGATATGGTGCGTCCTAGATATTCGGCTGATACTACAGTGGTTAGTAGTTCTGGGGATATTAGTACTATGTCTAGTCTTACATGTAGATCATGTATTGACGAGTAGAAAGAATATTCTATATTGTGCGGGTTAAGGTGCCTCCACCAGTCTCCTAATTGCCAGTGTTGTTGCCATTCTGTAAATGCTTTAGTAGCTTTTAGCGTTTGTGCTTGTGAAAGGGGTGGGTTCGATCTGTCCATATTGATGTCAGCTATACAATTAAAGTCCCCGCCTATCATTTTCGGGCTCGTGAGGGTCGGACCTAGTTCCCGAGAAAGTCTATCAAAGAATTTATTTTGATCATAATTTGGGGCATATAGGCCCCCTAGAGTTATTTCTCTTCCATCTAGCCTTCCCACAATCACAACAAACCTCCCTTCTTTATCAATGATTGTGTTTAGAGCTTGGAATGGGACGCCAGGGCGGACCCAGATCAGAACTCCCCTTGCGAATGCTGAATAATTGGTTGCGTATGTTTGGCCTCTCCATCTTTTCTTAAGTGCACTTACTTCCTGTTCCAGTAGATGGGTTTCTTGTAGCATGGCTATGTGTGCCCCTCTGCGTTTAAGGAAGTTATATATTTTATACCTTTTGGATAGATTATTTAACCCCCTAACATTCCAGGTTATCACTTTGTATTTTGAGGCCATAGTCTCTTTTTTACTGGTTTTTTATTACTGTAGGGGGAAAGTCCCAGGGGCTTTCCTCTGTTACAATTTTCTTTCAGGTACCTATTTCAAGTTTTGTTTAAAATTCTTAGAACTAGTGCACGATATCCCCCTAAAACTACTTGAACAAACTTATATCCCAACTTCCGATCCCCAGGACCGGTAACTAAAATTCTTCCCATCCAAACCTTTAACATTTCTATTGTAAAGACCTACAGGCTCTTTCTATTGCAAAGTAAGCTGATAGGCCCTCTGTAGTTATCGTGTTCCTGATCCAAGTTTCCAGGAAGGATTTCATACTATCTGCTGAGGATTCTGCCCCCTCCGGCACTCCGATAAGTCTGAGGTTGTTCCTGCGTGCTCGATTTTCAGCATCTTCTGATCTGGTTTCTAACGTTTTAATTCGGGCAGTGAGTTGCACCATTTCTTTGGATGCTGCTTGTTGAGTTAGCGAAACTGTGGTGAGAGACTTTTCGTTCGTTCCCACTCTTTCCTTCAGCTTACGGTGGTCATCTCGTAGCAGTGAGAGGTCAGATGATAGGTTGTCAATTTTTTGTTCAAGTGCTTCACAGGATTCTTTAATGGCTAGAAGGACTGTGTCCAGCGTTGTTTCCTGCTGTGACCGACTGTCTAAGTTAGCTGGGTTAATAGGTTGAGTAGGCGTGGGCTCCGTCTGGTTCTGGTCTTCGCGTTTTTTAGGTTTCCCCATGCTTGACCTAGAGCTGAGATTAGATGGGCAGTCGGAGTGGGGAGGGGTCCCAGTCAATGGAGTCCGCTCAGTTAGACTCTCTAGTCTTATCCGGGTTCTCACCTCCTCGGTCGAACCAGAGGGGTTCCTCAGCAACTCGAGTCAGTTTCCGTGTGTCGCGGGCATTTTACTCCATGGCTTCTCTTTTCCCCTCTCGATCGGCAGTTCTGGAGGATACGGTCGCCATTTTGTTTCGTTTCGGTCACCGAAGAAGTTCACCTTTTGTCAAGTTTGCCAGGGTGGAATCTCATAATAAGCGGCTTCCCCAGGTGCTGTCCGCTTATTAAAGTAGGTGCCTGCGGTCATTTGCCACCTCGGGGAGCATTGCAGGTTGTTAGTGACGGCCGGGCCCCGTCCGCCACTCCGGATCTCCACGTTAAGATTGCAGCCTCATCGGCTGCCGGCCACGCCCCCACGTATAGGTCAATACCTATATGTAGCTTCACAATGGTAACCCCGAATATGGCCATGTGAGGTGTCTAAAATCATGGAATTGTCCCCCCCATTCCAAATCAGGTATTGAGGAGCCAATTCCATGCATCCTGGGGGCTCCACCATGGACCCTCAGTACTGCCAAACCAGCTCTCTGATGCTTGCACTGCAGCTACAGCTGCTGCCACCTCACAGACAGGGTTCTGCCCTCCTGGGGTCTGAGCATCTCAGTCCCAGGAAGGCAGAACAAAGCATTGCCTTGGGAAGGAGGGTGTTACACCCTTTCCCTTTGGAAGTAGGTGTTTTAGGCTGGAGATGGGTACCCTCCCTCAGCCTCTGGAAATGGTTCGAAGGGCACAGATGGTGTCCTCCTTGCATAAGCCAGTCTACACCGGTTCAGGGATCCCCCAGCCCCTGCCCTGGCATGAAACTGGACAAAGGAAAGGGGAGTGACCACTCCCCTGTCCCTCACCACCCCAGGGGTGGTGCCCAGAGCTCCTCCAGTGTGTCCCAGACCTCTGCCATCTTGAAGGCTATTTAGGGTCTCTCCTGTGGGCTTCTCGTCAGATAACGAATGCGAGAGCTCACCAGAGTTCCTCTGCATCTCCTTCTTCGACTTCTGCCAAGGATCGACCGCTGACTGCCCCAGGACACCCCTCAAAACTGCAACAAAGTAGCAAGAAGACTACCAGCGACAGTGTAGTGCCTAATCCTGCCGGCTTTCTCGACTGTTTCCTGGTGGTGCATGCTCTGAGGGCTGTCTGCCTTCACCCTGCACTGGAAGCCAAGAAGAAATCTCCTGTGGGTCGACGGAATCTTCCCCCTGCTAACGCAGGCACCAAACATCTGCTTCACTGGTCCTCTGGGTCCCCTCTCATCATGACGAGGATGGTCCCTGGAACACAGGAGCTGGATCCAAGTGACCCCGACAGTCCAGTGGTCCATATGTCCAAATTTGGTGGAGGTAAGTCCTTGCCTCCTCACGCCAGACAGTAATCCTGTGAACTGCAGGTGCTAGGGCTTCTGTGCACTTTTGCAAGGAATCCTTTGTGCACAGCCCAGGTCCCCAGCACTCCATCCTGCATTGCTCAACTCGCTGAGTTGACCACCGGCTTCATGGGACCCTCCTTTCTAGTGTTGAGATGACTGCTGTGCTCAGTTTTCTTGAACCCATGTTCACGTACTTCTGCGGGTGCTGCCTGCTTCTGCATGGGCTCTCTGTATTGCTGAGTGCCCCCTCTGTTTCCTCCTCCAAGGGGTGACCTCCTGGTCCTCCCTGGGCCTGGGCAGCACCCATTTTCTTCAACTGTGACCTTTGCAGCTTGCAAGGCTTGTTTGCGGTCTTTCTGTGTAGAAACAACTCTGCATCCTCCAGCACACCGTGGGACATCTTCTGTGCAAAGGAGAAGTTCCTGGCATCTTCCGTTGTTGCAGAATCTTCTGCTTCTTCCACCCGGAGGCAGACATTTTTCACCTTCATCTGGAGTTTATGGGCTCCTGCCCCCCCCTGGACCCTTTTGTGACCCTTGGACTTGGTCCCATTCCTTTACAGGTCCTCAGGTACAGGAATCCGTCTTCAGTGCTTTGCAGTCTGTTGTGGTAGTGTATTTCTGGAGAAGTAGGGTAACTTTACTCCTACTTTTCAGGGTCTTGGGGTGGGGTATCTTGAACGCCCTTCGTGTTTTCTAAAACTCCCAGTGACCCCCTACACACTACACTAGGCCTTGGGTCCCTAAGTGGTTCACTTTACACTTTCTTAGTATATTGTTTGTGTTGCCCCTAGGCCTATTGCATCCTATTGTATTCTACAGTGTTTGCACTACTTTTCTAACTGTTTACTTACCTGATTTTGGTTTGTGTGTATATTTTGTGTATTTTACTTACCTCCTAAGGGAGTATATCCTCTGAGATATTTTTGGCACATTGTCACTAAAATAGAGTAGCTTTATTTTTAGTAACTCTGAGTATTGTGATTCTTATGATATAGTGCTATATGATATAAGTGGTATAGTAGGAGCTTTGCATGTCTCCTAGTTCAGCCTAAGCTGCTCTGCTATAGCTGCCTCTATCAGCCTAAGCTGCTAGAACACTACTAATCTACTAATAAGGGATAACTGGACCTGGCACAAGGTGTAAGTACCATCAGGTACCCGCTATAAGCCAGGCCAGCCTCCTACACGCAGCAACTGCCATAAAGTAGGTCCTGGAGTGGGAGGAGCGTGGGAGGTTGCAGAGGGGAGGCAGGAAGGTGTTCCAAGAAACAGGAAAAAAAGTAGGACGCAGTGGGGGCCTAAAGCGGGGAGAAAAAGTAGAGCAAAATGGGCAGGAAGATTGGCGGAGAGGCGGTAGGGGCCTGACCTGGACAGCAGCAAACACAGCAAACAGGCAAAAGGGAGCAGGAGGTGCTACACTGCAAGCTCTACAGAGCGCTTAGGGGTGTGGTGTGGGGAGAGCTGGTAAGATGACCTGCTCAGTGGGGTCATGCAGCGTATGCCATTAAGGAGGTCCTGGAGTGGGAGAAGTGTTGGTGGGTGGGATGAGGGAGGTGGGTGGGGATGCCAAGAACCACTGTGGGGCACGGTGGAGCCCTGAAGCGGGGGAGCAGAAGTAGAGCAAAAAGAGCTGGAAGAGAGGAGGGCAGCAGCAAATATAGCCAACAGGCAAAAAGGAGCAGGAGGCACTACATTGCACGCTCTAGAGCGCTTAGCGGTGTGGTTCAGGGAGAGCTGGTAAGATGACCTGCTCATGAATCATTACCGGCCATGATCAATGAATTTCAACTCACATGCTACAACTATGCAGATGACACACAAGTACTCCTCAATCAGGACTGCCCCAAAGACATTGGAAACTCACAAATCTTCAGTTGCCTGAGAGCCGTTGATCAATGGATGACATGGACCCATCTCAAGCTGAATGTTTCCAAAACAGAAATACTCACATTTGTTGATTGGAAAAATTATGACCCACTCTGTGCCTGGTCTGACGATCTGGAACCACCTCCCAAGGTAGCTAAGGAAGTAAGAAACCTTGGAATTACCATGGACTCCAGGTTAACAGTGAATGTTGAAGTGGACAAATGAGCAAAATCAAACTTCATCACAAAGAAAACTCTGTGATGCATCTTTCCCCACCTGGGATTTCCACACAAGGTCCAGGCTACTACCTCTCTTGTACTGTCTAAACTGGATTATGCCAAGGGCCTCTATCATAGATCATCTCTGTCTACTATGAAAAGACTACAATCGATTCAGAGCTGTGCTGCCAGACTATTCCTACATGTAAAGCCCCAAGTCCATGTCCCCCTGCCTTGAGGGCCCTACATTAGTTACCGGTTGCCAGAAGATTCACCTTCAAGCTGCTCTGTATCACCCACAAAGCAACACATAGAACAGGACCACTTTTCATCAGGAATAAATTCACCAAATACATTCAACAAAGGAACCTTCGCTCAAGATTGGCACCTCGCCTCAAAAATCCACCAGAAGACTTCTGAAGAGTAGGGTAGTTCCTTCATAACCACCATACTCAAACATCAATGTACTGCATATCCCTGTACATGTAAACATTTATAATTTGATTTTATGTATCTATATAGGCATGTGTATTTCTTTGTACAAATATGTAAAAATATCAGTTTTTTACTTAAAATATATACATACTATTCTTGCTTAATACATGTATGTAGTCATTATGGTTAAATATATATATTAACTAGTGGAGGTTGCCACTAGGTAGTTATAGTTAGGACCTAGCTTCTATTGAAATATAATTTTTTTACTTGTCTATATCTTTGACACCGGTTGATGAATCTTCAATGAATTTTCCCAAAAAATACAGCGATCACTTCAGCTGCGGTCTGGAAAGTTTTGGGGTGATCCAGCCAGCGCAGGCTGAGAAAAAAGGGGGGTTCCCAAAATGTATTTTCCCTGTGCAGTTTTCAATAGGGATTTTGAACACAACTACAGCTCAAACCGCTGGACAGAATCACACCAAATTTGGCAAAAAGCTAGCTCTTGTTCCATAAAGAATCCTTTTTGTTATTTGATGTAAATCAGTTCAGTAGTTTTTGAAATATTAAAGAAAAAACAAGTTTGTATGTATAGGGATGCAAAGCCTCTGCAATCCCTCTCAATCTCGTGCCGAGATCTGATTGGCTGCTACTACTTCAACAAGGAAGTGTTAGCAGTCCCCTTGGCACTCAGTTTCAGCTTTATTTATATGGGGGGGGCCCTGCGGACACCCGATACACTGCCCTACGGACCGCCACCTCCCTGGGGCTTAAATTCAATAGATTGCGAGGGGGGAGCCTTGACACCTCCAGCCAAATCAAAGCGAACACTCCGCACCCAGCAAGTGAGAGTCGTCAAAGAGAGTGGGAGAAAGAGATTGAAAGAGAGAAAGAGAGTGAGGGGGGAGAGATTGAGAGTTTTTTAGGAGTTTTTTAGGCTTTGATGGATGATATACTTTGAATGAAATATTTCTGCGCAAATTGAAAAGACCTATGTATTTGTCAATTAAAAAGAGTACGACCTCCGTTCAGTAAGAGCCTTAAACATTTGAATAAAACAAAAAAAAGAGAGGGAAACAACAAGGGACACACCTGGATTCGAACCCTCAACACTCAGTGTGAAGGTCTGTGATTTTCACACTTGAGCTATATATTTTCTTTCTTCCTTTTTTAAGCCCTTTATGGGTTATCAGGGACCGGGGGGGTGGGGTGGGGGAGGAGCCTCAAGGCATCCCTCATTGTCCCTCAGTATTTATTCATTTATTTTATAATATGCCCTTACGGACTATCAGGGACTGCGGTGGAAGCCTTAAGGAGGCTTCCCCTGTAGTCCCTTACCAATTTTTTTATTATTTTGTAATATGCCCTATGGGCTATCTGGGACTGTGGAGGATGGAGCCTCAAAGCCTCCCTCGCTGTCCTGTTGCTCCAGCAAGCAGGCAGCAGCTTTTAGCAACAGCTGCCTGGTTGGAAAAGCAAAGCTTCATCTCTGTTCCCTGCAAGCACATCTGTGTGCAGGGAACAGAGATCAAAAATCTGCTTTTTGACAGCGGGACCTGTTTGACAGGTCCCGCTGTAAAAAAATGGACTTTGTTTGATGTGACTTGGCTGCAGCTTCCAAGCTGCAGCCACGCCACAGCAAACAGCTATGTCCTGAGGGTGGGCACCCTAGGACATAGAAGGAGCCAGCCCTGGAGGTGGCAGTCCCCAGGGCCATTAGTGGCTCCTTGAGGCCCGCCTCCAATGCAGGCATAGACCGAGGAGGTGGTGATCCCTGGGGCTAAAGAGGGTCCGAAATGGACCCACTTTTTTTTTATTAGAGACCCAGGGAGGTGGTGGTCCCCTGGGCTGTAGGGGAGGCCATCAGACCTCTCCCACATTATAAAAGCATTTTTACCCCAAAGGGGTGGTGGTCCCCAGGGCTTTGGGGGGCCGCACGCCCCGCTCATATTTTATTTTTCACCCCAGGGAGATGGTGATCCCAGGGCTGCAGGGGGCTCTATTAAAAAGAAGAAAGTGCCCCTGAGACCTGGCACACTCGGGGGCTCTTTTAAAAACAAACGTGGCAACCTGTGCTTTTTTTTTTTAACCCTGGTGGGGTCCTTTGGGACCCCAGCACCAGAGCTGTTCGTACCCTGGCCCCTTTTGTATTTGTATTCTTTTTACAGAGACTGTGCTTCAGCCGAGTCCCAAGATGGCTGCCAACACATCAATTGCTTCCTTGTTGAAGCTTTGGCTGCCAATTGATCTCAAAACAAGACCTGGAGGGGTTGGGAATCCTTCACGTCCCTACATATACAAATGTGGATTCTCTAAAACTACTGAACAGATTTACACCTAAACAGAAAGGGTGCATTTATGTACCAGGACCTACCTTTCTGCTAAATATGGTGTAATTCCGTTCAGTAGTTTTGGTGCTATCGCTGTTCAAAATCCCTATGGAAAAATAAATGGGGAAAACTTGGTTTGGGACCCCCGATTTTCCTCACCCCTCCTGGACAGATCACCCCCAAACTTTCCAAACAGCAGCAGAGTTTACTGGCTACTGGCAAATTGTTTTGGAAAGTTTAGTGAAGATTTGTCATGCGGCGCCAAGGATATAGGCAAGTTAAAAACGCTTTTTATATAGAAATTAGGTCCTAAATATAACTACCTTGTGGTGATATATATATATATATATATATATATATATCTCAAAACAAAGCCCTTCCAGGGTTAGAGTGACGCATAAATTATGCAAAAATGAAGAGAGAACTTTGGGTAGTTCCCAAATCTAGAGTGTCGCTGGTGTTACAGGGTGCTTCTTACTTGAGCTGGTCTCCACCTAAACTTGGGAACTACCCAGAGTTCTCTCTTCATTTTTTTATATGTATATATATGTATATATATATATATATATATATATATATATATATATATATATATACATATATATGTGTGTATATATATATATATATACATATATATATGTATGTGTCCACAAACATTCTTCCCACTTGCGTGAAGAGTACACACAAACTCAGCAGCGTATTGCACAACACAGTTTAATCAATTCCCACAATCACCAAATGGCACCAACAGCCAACCCAATGCATTTAGCCATATCACACCTTGCTCACAGGTGAACTCTTTTGTGTTCTGTTCCCAGGTTAAAACCCACGGTGAAATAACGAAAGAAAATGAAGGACTAAAAACCAACAACAAACATGGCAATGTATTTTGGTGGCATATTGAAACATGTTTTACTCCAATATACCCTGGTGTTCTTCTTTCCTTTCCTACAATTCCACAGGATGCTATCTCCCAACTTGTATATATAATGATTCCTAATGGTACCCATGCATCCCTATTATTACACTCTTCTTCTGTACTGCATTCCTACGATCCCTGTCAGGAAAAAGGCTAGGTGCGGTACAGGTCTCGCCCAAAATTCCGGTGTGCAACTCTGCGGCGCTTTATGCGCACCACTGGTCATCCCCGCTTGTTCCAAGAATGGCCATCAGCGTCGTCTGCCCTGTGGTAAAGCTCACGTAGCTGCAGGTTCAGGGCATTGGTAGACAAGATGCACTTATCAGTGCTATCCTGTAAAGGGACTACATTTCTCATGTTTTTAGAAGCAGCGGCCATCTTGGGGTGTGGCAGGCCTATAAAGCCCAGACACACCTAAGCACGTTGCTCACTATTTTAAAGACTTCGATGCAGCCAGACCTCATGGAGGTTTCTCTAGAAAAGTCCAGAGTTTCTGAATGGCAGAGTATCGTATAACCAAAGTCCATGGTGTAGGAGGCTGGCCTCGCTTATAGTGGGTACCTTGTGGTAGTTACACCTTGTGCCAGGTCCAGTTATCCCTTATTAGTAGAATAGAGGTGTTCTAGCAGCTTAGGCTCATAGAGTTAGCTATAGCAGAGCAGCTTAGGCTGAACTAGGAGACATGCAAAGCTCCTACTATACCACTTCTATCATATAGCACTATATCATAAGAAAACAAAATACTCAGAGTTACTAAAAATAAAGGTACTTTATTTTAGTGACAATATGCCAAAAGTATCTCAGAGGATATACCCCCTTAGGAGGTAAGTAATATACACAAATGATATACACACAAACCAAAATCAGGTAAGTAACAGTTAGAAAAGTAGTGCAAACAATGTAGAACACAATAGAATGCAATAGGGAGAAATAGGCCTAGGGGCAACAAAAAACAGATACTCCAAAAGTGGAATGCAAACCACGAATGGACCCCAGGCCTAGTGTAGTGTGTAGAGGGTCACTGGGAGTGTAAGAAAACACTAAGGGTGTCCAAGATACCCCACCCCAAGACTCTGAAAAGTAGGAATAAAGTTACCCTACCACCCCAGAAAGACAGTAAAGTCGAGATAGGGGATTCTGCAAGGACAACAACTGACTGCAAAGCACTGAAGACGGATTCCTGGGCCTGAGGACCTGTAAATGAAGGGGACCAAGTCCAAGGGTCACGCAAGTGTCCAGGGGGGGCAAGAGCCCACTAAACCCCAGATGAAGGTGCAAAAGGGCTGCTTCTGGGTGGAAGAAGCCAAAGATTCTGCAACAACGGAAGGTGCCAGGAACTTCTCCTTTGGTCAGAAGATGTCCCATGGCGTGCTGGAGGATGCAGAGTTGCTCCCACGCAGAAAGACTGCAAACAAGCCTTGCTAGCTGCAAGAGCTGCGGTTGAGGATTTTGGCTGCTGCTAGGGCCCAGGAAGGACCAGGAGGTCGCCCCTTGGAGGAGGAGACAGAGGGAGCGCTCAGGAACTCAGAGAGCCCATGCAGAAGCAGGCAGCACCCGCAGAAGTACCTGAACAGGCACTTAGAAGATCTGAGGACAGCGGTCGACTCAGAGTCACAAAGGAGGGTCCCACGACGTCCGAGTCCAACTCAGCGAGTTGGGCAATGCAGGACGGAGTGCTGGGGACCTGGGCTAGACTGTGCATGAAGGAAGTCTTGCAAAAGTGCACAGAAGCCCGAGCAGCTGCAGTTCACGCAGTACACAGGATTACTGTCTGGCGTGGGGAGGCAAGGACTTACCTCCACCAAATTTGGACAGAAGGGCCACTGGACTGTGGAAGACACTTGGACCCAGCTCCTGTGTTCCAGGGACCATGCTCGTCAGGATGAGAGGGGACCCAGAGGACCGGTGATGCAAAAGTTTGTTGTCTGCGTTTGCAGGTGGAAGATTCTGTCAACCCACTGGAGATGTCTTCTTGCCTTCCAGTGCAGGGTGAAGGCAGACAGCCCTCAGAGCATGCACCACCAGGAAACAGTCGAGAAAGCCGGCAGGATGAGGCGCTACAATGTTGCTGGTAGTCTTCTTGCTACTTTGTTGCGGTTATGCAGGCGTCCTGGAGCAGTCAGCGGTCGTTCCTTGGCAGAAGTCGAAGGGGGAAGTGCAGAGGAACTCTGGTAAGCTCTTGCATTCGTTATCTGGTGAGATGCCCACAGGAGAGACCCTAAATAGCCCACAGAGGAGGATTGGCTACTGAGAAAGGTAAGCACCTATCAGGAGGGGTATCTGATGTCACCTGCTGGCACTGGCCACTCAGAGCTGTCCATTTTGCCCTCACACCTCTGCATCCAAGATGGCAGAGGTCTGGGACACACTGGAGGAGCTCTGGGTACCTCCCCTGGGAGGTGCTGGTCAGGGGAGTGGTCACTCCCCTTTCCTTTGTCCAGTTTCGCGCCAGAGCAGGGCTGGGGGGATCCCTGAACCGTGTAGACTGGCTTATGCAGAGAGGGCACCATCTGTGCCCTTCAAAGCATTTCCAGAGGCCAGGAGAGGCTACTCCTCCCAGGCCCTTCACACCTATTTCCAAAGGGAGAGGGTGTAACACCCCCTCTCAGAGGAAATCCTTTGTTCTGCCTTCCTGGGACCAGGCTGCCCAGGCCCCAGGGGGGCAGAAACCTGTCTGAGGGGTTGGCAGCAGCAGTAGCTGCAGTGGAGACCCCGGAAAGTTAGTTTGGCAGTAGCCGGGCTCTGTGCTGGAGACCCGGGGATGCATGGAATTGTCCCCCCAATACCAGGACGGTATTGGGGGGACAATTCCATAATCCTAGACATGTTACATGGCCATGTTCGGAGTTACCATTGTGACGCCACATATAGGTAGTGACCTATATGTAGTGCACATGTGCAATGGTGTCCCCGCACTCACAAAGTCCGGGGAATTTGCTTTGAACAATGTGGGGGCACCTTGGCTAGTGCCAGGGTGCCCCCACACTAAGTAACTTTGCACCTAACCTTCACCTAGTGAGGGTTAGACATATAGGTGACTTATAAGTTACTTATGTGCAGTGAAAAATGGCTGTGAAATAACGTGGACATTATTTCACTCAGGCTGCAGTGGCAGTCCTGTGTAAGAATTGTCTGAGCTCCCTATGGGTGGCAAAAGAAATGCTGCAGCCCATAGGGATCTCTTGGAACCCCAATACCCTGGGTACCTAGGCACCATATACAAGGGAATTATAAGGGTGTTCCAGTGTGCCAATGAGAATTGGTAAAATTAGTCACTAGCCTGCAGTGACAATTTTAAAACTAGAGAGAGCATAAACACTGAGGTTCTGGTTAGCAGAGCCTCAGTGATACAGTTATGCACCACACAGGGAACACATACAGGGCATACTTTATGAGCACTGGGGTCCTGACTTGCAGGACCCCAGTGACACATAGGCAAAAACAAACATACATACAGTAAAAATGGGGATAACATGCCAGGCAAGATGGTACTTTCCTACACATGGCGCATCCAAAAACGAGGAGGTCGTACTCGTAGCGGTAAGGCCTTGCTGAATCCAAGTTTGGAGGAAGTTATTACTTCCAAGAGGTAACTCGCTTTGTGCCCATGTAATGCATGGTGTTTCCGTTCACAGATGTAAAGCGCTCTTTTGGCTCAGTGATTCAAAGCTTTTCAGCTCATAGAGATAACGCGCTTTGTGCACATGTAATTCATGGTGTTTCCATTCACAGATGTAAAGCGCTCTTTTGGCTCAGTGATTCAAAGCGTTTCAGTTCACAGAGATAACGTGCTCTGTGCACACGTAATTCAAGGTGTTTCCATTCACAGATGTAAAGCGCTCTTTTGGCTCAGTGATTCAAAGCGTTTCAGTTCACAGAGATAACACGCTTTGTGCACATGTAATTCATGGTGTTTCCGTTCACAGATGTAAAGCGCTCTTTGGGCTCAGTGATTCAAGGCGTTTCAGTTCACAGAAATAACGCGCTTTGTGCACACGTAATTCAAGGTGTTTCCGTTCACAGATATAAAGTACTCTTTTGGCTCAGTAATTCCAAGCGCGTCAGTTCTCAGACGTAAAGCGTTCTGGGCATGATAATTCAGGCGCTTCAGTTCCCAGATAAAAAGCGCTTCAATTTACAGAAGGAAAAGGTTCTTGGCACAATGATCTAAGTGATTTAGACAACTTGAGTAAAAGCGCTTCATGGTGTTATTAAGTAAGGCGCTTTAGGTTTTAATGAGTAAAACCTTTTTGACATTTATTATTGTGAATGTGAAAGTATTTTGGAGATGAACCAATCAAAGTTTTCATTGTTCTTTGAATAACTTAAGATATGAAAAAACATATTTAAGTCTTTGAGATTTTCTAAGTCATGATCAAAGGTTTATGTTGTGAATACATAAATGTTACAGGATTGATATTCTGTGTAAAATCATAATTCAATGTTCTTGCCATCTCTTGAATCTGAGGTTGTGTTTTACAAGGGGCTTCGCCCGCATTTCAGAAGAGGTCTCCACCTGATATCTCTGAGACACATTTAGTCAAGAGTCTATAAACAATTTACGTTTTCTATGAATGAGTAAATGCATATTTGTTAGAAATGGGGTTTTTGGTTGGCAGTCAGGTTACCCCCTGTCCAAGCAAAAGCCCTCACTCTAGTCAGGGTAAGTCACACACAATCCAAGATTATCCTGTGCCCACCCTTTGGTAGCTTGGCACGAGCAGTCAGGCTTAACTTAGAAGGCAATGTGTAAAGTATTTGTGCAATAAATCATAAAATACCACCATATAGCACCACAAAAATACACCACACAGTGTTTAGAAAAATATATAATCTTTATCAGGATAATTGTAGGTCAAAACGAATAAAGTTGCAATGTGAATTTGTAGAGATATCACTGAAAAGTGATATACAGTGTCTTAAGTCTTTAAAAAGCAAACAAAGGGGGGTCATTACAACATTGGCGGTAAAAGGCGCTTACCGCTGTGCAGAAGAACGCCAATACACCGCCGTGGCCGCGGAATACCGCCACAGCTATTATGACCCACATCTCGGAATCCGCCGAAATTCAGACACCCACACAACACCGCCACACCAAAGGTCAGTGATAAACTGGCGAAAACCAAACCTCCACCTCCACGCCAACAGAAACACGCCCATGCTAATACGACCCACGAATCCACGCGGCGGTCTTTCAACCGCGGTATTCCATTGGCGGTACACACCGCTGCGCTCAAAATACACACACATCTCCAAAACACCGCCACATTGGACAATTCCAAATACACACACCTGACACAAATACAAACACCACTCCCACACACCCAACACAATATAAAACACACACCCACATCACCCACAAACCCCTACGACCACAAATTAGAGACGAAGGCCAGAGAGACTGCACAGCCAAGACAACACCACCTTACAGAGGCACACAACACCATCACCCAACCCACATCCACGCACAAAACACCACACACCACTACACATCACCACACACATCAACACTCACACCGCCTCACACATCACACACACCACCCCATGTCACGCCAAAGACACACCCGCTTCTCCGAGGAGGAGCTCAGGGTCATGGTGGAGGAAATCCTACGGGTAGAGCCACAGTTTTTTGGCTCACAGGTACAGCACACATCAATAGCCAGGAAGATGGAGCTATGGCGAAGAATCGTGGACAGGGTCAACGCAGTGGGACAGCACCCAAGAAATAGGGAGGACATCAGGAAGAGGTGGAACGACGGGGAGGAAGGTGCATTCAACGGCCTCCAGGCAAAACATCGCGGTTCAGCGGACTGGCGGTGGACCCCCACCTCCTCCTCCACAACTAATAACATGGGAGGAGCAAGTCTTGACCATCATGCATCCTGAGGGCCTCGCAGGAGTCGGTGGAGGATGGGACACTGGTAAGTCAAATCTTAACTATCATATCCCCCACCCTACCTGCATGCTATCACACACCTCCACCCTCACACCCTCCCCTATCACTCCAACTCCTCACTAATGTACTAATAACACAAACCACACATCCCAACACCAAGCCTTGCATGACACAACTAAGCATGGACACCCAGCATTAAAGCATGCCCACTGCACATACCCATAACACCCCCTTCAACCACCATCACACAAGCTCCCACACAGGAATGCTTGCACTGGGGTACACGCTCACCCACCCATTGCACACCATTACACACACACATGCAATAATCATGCTCTTATGCCCCTGCAGGAACCCGAAGGACCGTCACCACACAGGAGGGTCCAGACAACACCACTCCACCCCCAGAAGAGGCCCACAGTGACGATAGCAGCTCTGCCCTACTGGATCCTGATGACCAGCCCGGACCATCGTGGGCCTCGGGACAGTCGGTTCCCCTTGCACAGGCACAGCCCAACACCAACCTTCCACCCTCTGGTAACACCAGCACAGCACCCACCCAGCGGGCCCAAACCTCCCTACCCAGGACAGGTCAATCATCGGTGTGTCCACCACTACAGGGAACCCAGGCTAACCCCAACAACAACAGGGACCTGGGGGCAGTGGTAGTGGGCACACGGTCCAGGGGACGGAGGCACAGGAACACAGGGGAACTGGGAGGGCTGCTGTGCGACAGGGGGCGGACAGGCCTAGGGAACCCACTCTCCACGAGGCCCTATCCTCCATCATGGGAGCATACCCCCACTCCCAGGAGACGATGGCGACGGTCCTGGACAAGTTGCAGGAGACCCTGCGCCTGCAGGAGGAACAGTATTTGGGGTTCAGGGAGGAGCTCAGGACCATCAGCTCCGCCCTGGGCACCATCGTAGGGGTGCTGAAGGACATACACCAGACCTTTAGGGACACTGTGGCACTCCAAGGGGCCCCTGACACTAGCCAGGACGATGAACTGCCCACCACTTCCACCGGCGCTAGTGAACAGGACGCCCCGCCACAGGACCACCACACCAGCACCCCACCCCCTGAAGACGGACAACCACCACGCAAGCGGTCTCTGAGATCCAGGAACAGGACAGAGCAAGATGGCAAGACCCACGCCAGGAAATGAGACCACCCTGATTGTCCTCCCACTGTCCCACCTTGTTACCCTGTCCATACTTAAACAGCCCCAGCTTCACTTCCTATGTCCAGATGGGCAGTGCACCTGTGAGACTAATAGACTGGACTCTGCCATGGACATTCCTCCACCATCACCCATCACCATTTTACCACCCCCTCCAATAATTAGCACTTCAATAAGCACCCTTGAAACACAAAACAATCTGGAGTCAGTCTGTGATTTTGAAAATGTGTATTATCAATGACAGTGTGATAATGCATTTCCCATTGTAAAGCTAACATACCTATGTCACACATCACAAGTACTTGAAGGATGCAAGCAGATGACACGTTGGTAACCACACCTGTGAAACAGTAATCGAAAGGTACAACTCAGTTACCAAATAGTGGTTGAAACCGACAGACAGGATAGAGGTAGACCTGTGAAAGTTAATGTAATGTCAAACATGAAAATGTTCTCACCTGAGTGTCACTGGAAATATTGCTGTATGACTGACTCCCTGTTGTCGTTGTCTTCTTCCTCAGCTCCCGCCTCATCACTGTCCACAGGCTCCACAGCTGCCACAACACCGTCATCTGGACCATCCTCCTGCAGAAAAGGCACCTGGCGTCGCAAAGCAAGATTATGAAGAATGGAGCAGGCGATGATGATGTCGCACACCTTCTTCGGTGAGTAGAATAGGGATCCACCTGTCATATGGAGGCACCTGAACCTGGCCTTCAGGAGGCCGAAGGTGCGTTCGATCACCCTCCTAATCCGCCCATGGGCCTCATTGTACCGTTCCTCTGCCCTGGTCCTGGGATTCCTCACTGGCGTCAATAGCCAGGACAGGTTGGGGTAACCAGAGTCTCCTAATAGCCATACACGGTGCCTCTGGAGTTGACCCATCATATCAGGGATGCTGCAATTCCGCAGGATGTAGGCGTCATGCACTGAGCCAGGGAACATAGCATTTACCTGGGAGATGTACTGGTCTGCCAAACATACCATCTGGACATTCATTGAATGATAACTCTTCCTGTTCCTGTACACCTGTTCACTCCTGTGGGGGGGGGGCAGAGCTACATGGGTCCCATCAATGGCACCTATGACGTTGGGGATATGTCCAAGGGCATAGAAGTCACCTTTCACTGTAGGCAAATCTGCCACCTCAGGGAAAATGATGCATCTCCTTACGTGTTTCAGCAGGGCAGACAGCACTCTGGACAACACGTTGGAAAACATAGGCTGGGATATCCCTGATGCCATGGCCACTGTTGTCTGAAAAGACCCACTAGCAAGGAAATGGAGCACTGACAGCACCTGCACGTCAGGGGGGATTCCAGTCGGATGGCGGATTGGTGACATCAGGTCTGGCTCCAACTGGGGACATAGTCCCTGGATTGTGGCACGGTCAAACTGGTAGGTGACGATGACATGTCGCTCTTCCATTGTCAACAGGTCCACCAACGGTCGGTACACCGGAGGATTCCGCCATCTTCTCAACTGTCCCAGCTGACGGTGCCTACGAAGGACAACAGCAACGAATCAGTCATAATTCCTCCAGGTATGTACCCACAGTTACAAACAAGAATACACCACTCACGAAACCCTTCATGTATGTGTGTTGAGTGTAGGCCTAGCTATGTGTGAAGCAGAGGTAAATTAAGCCATGCGGGCCCCTGAAATGGCGGCTGCCTGACCTCTAAACTGGGACAATGGGATTGTGGGGTAACTGCGCTGGCGTTGCACACGTCGCGGTAGGCGGTCGTAGACCGCGGCGCAATGCTGCATTGGTTAACATTGGACCCTATGGGTCCCAGGAGCCAATGAACAGGTGCGCCGGCGGTGATGATGCGCACCGCCGCGGACGTCACCGCCATTTTCTATCTGTTCAATCACTAGATACCTGACCTTCGACAGGAGAGGACCTACACTGCAAGTGCTGCTGTGACCTCGGTCTGGAAGCGACGATGGCTGCTGCGTCTGGGGAAAGGGCCCCTGCCTTCACTGCACAGGAGTTGGAGAAACTGGTAGACGGGGTCCTCCCCCAGTACACGCTACTCTACGGTCCTCCAGACCAACAGGTTAGTACACAGGGAGCACGTTGTATGGGCTAGGCCTGGGTGGAGAGGGCTGGTTGGAAGAGGGAAGGGGGCAGAGTTCATAGAACATTAATGCATGGGAATGAATGGGCCACATGGCCATAGTAGGGAGGGGGGCACTCACAACGACGGTGCAGTTGGTAATGACTGTTCCTCTTTCCTTGTGCATGTCATGTAGGTCAGCGCCCACCAGAAGAGGGACATTTGGCGTGCCATCGCCAAGGAGGTCCGGACCCTAGGGGCCCACCAGAGACGGGGCACCCACTGCCGGAAGAGATGGGAGGACATTCGCCGCTGCAGCAAGAAGACGGCGGAGGCTCAGCTGGGGATGGCCTCCCAACGTGGGAGGGGTGCCCGTCGCACCATGACCCCCCTGATGTTCCGGATCCTGGCGGTGGCCTACCCGGAGTTGGATGGGCGCTTGAGGGCCTCACAGCAGACACAATGGAGTGAGTACAACCTCATTCTGCAGACTTTGCGCGCAATAGAGGGGTCTGGGTGGGGGAGGTGGGCTGTGGGTGTCCCTAGGCCAGGGTGAGTTCGGTAGGCAAGGCCCCTCCGTAATGTAGCCCATGTGGCACTCTACCCCACCTCAGCAGAGTGCCAAGTCGAGGTATAGTTGCCCCTGTGGCATCCATGTGCGCAGATGTCCACCATTGCCATGTAGGCCATATCCCAGAAATTGCATGTGCAGAGGGCAGGAGCACGGCGTAATGCAGGGGGCTGCTGTGTCTGTCTTGTCCGCCAACGGTAGCGATATGCCATGCACTAAAACTCTCTTTCTACTGTCTCCCCCCCTTTTTCTGCTCTTCCTGTCCTTTTGTATATCAGCATCATCAGGCGGAGGTACAGTGGCACCGGATCACGAGGGAGCTGCATCCCACATGGCCATGGAGGGCCACACCACAGACTCAGAATGCACCAGTGGGACGTAGGGCGAGGGGAGCTTCACGTCGGTCACCGGATCACCAACCAGCGACACGGACTCGTCCGCCGATGGGGGCTCCCTTGTGGTGGTGGCACCATCTGTGCGCCCCACTTCTACAGGTACAGCCGCCACCTCCCCTAACAGCACTGCCCTCCCAGCAGCCCCTCAGCGTTCGCCCCGTGCCCGCTCACCCAGGAGGGTGGGCATCACCTTCGCCCCAGGCACCTCAGGCCCTGCCCCAGTCACGCCTGCTGCCCTCAGTGAGGAGGCCATTTACCTCCTCAGGTCACTCACTGTTGGGCAGTCTACCATTGTGAATGCCATCCAGGGTGTAGAACGAGAGTTGCAACATGGTAATGCATTCCTGGAGGGCATTCATTCTGGTCAGGCTGTCCTTCAGCGAACCCTGCAATCTCTGGCCTCAGCACTGATGGCAGCCATTGTCCCTGTGTCTAGCCTCCCCCCTCCAACCTCCTCCACCCAGACCCAATCTCCTGTACCCCAGCCAATCCCAAGCACACCTACAGACCAGCATGCATACAAGTCAGCACACACAGGTAGCACAAGCAAACATAGGCACCACACAACCCACAGGCACTCACGCAAGCCTCACCCACGTACAGACACAGCAACATCCACTGCCTCCACTGTGTCCCCCTCCTCCTCTTCTCCCTCCTCCCTCAGAGTCTTGTCTACACACACACCTGCATGCACCACATCTACAGGCACCAGGAATCGCACCAGGACACCCAGCACCACAAGCCGCTCACCTGCACTCACCACCTCCACTGCCATTTACACGTCCCCTGTGTCCTCTCCCAGTGTGTCTGTGATGCCCCCTCCCAAAGTATACAAATGCCGGCAATCACTCACCCAACATCCATCCACCTCACGACAGCCTCCAGTACCTGCACTTGCACCTGCACCCAAAAACACCTAAAGTGACACCTCCGACAACCACCTCCTCTTCCTCCACTCCCAGACCCCCTCCAACTACCCATCCCACTGTTCGTCAGAAACTGTCCCTCTGTAAAGTTGACCTTTTTGCCCCCCCTCCAATTCATCAGTCCCGTCGTAGCGCCTCAGCCAAAAAGCCTCCAATACCAGTGGTCCCTGTTCAAGGTTTGTGGAGTGCACCGGCCACCAGGGCAGGCAGTATGACCAGGAGCCAAGGCACTGTCAGCCCACCCCCTGTAAAGGCTCTAAAAGTGGAGAGTAGACGACGGGACCGTGCGAAGGCTCCAGGTGGGAAAATAACTCACATGGGTTCCAAGGGGATTGGAGAGTCAGCTGTGACTCCCCCAAAGGGTCAGAGGAAGTCTGTCCAGCCTGTTGTGAGTGTCACGGCGGAGAAGTGCACCATCATTTCCGGCGGTCGAGACAAAACCGCCAGCACCGTCGTCACTGGTCAGGAGACCACCGCCGGAGTCACAGCCCAGGAGGGCCCAAGTATCGTCACTGGTCCAGAGACCACCGTCGGAGTCACAGCCCAGGAGGGCCCAAGTATCGTCACTGGTCAGGAGACCCCCAAGTATCGTCACTGGTCAGGAGACCACCGCCGGAGTCATTGCCCAGGAGGGCCCAAGTATTGTCACTGGTCAGGAGACCACCACCGGAGTCATTGCCCAGGAGGGCCCAAGTATCGTCACTGGTCAGGAGACCACCGCCGGAGTCACAGCCCAGGAGGGCCCAAGTATCGTCATTGGTCCAGACACCACCGCCGGAGTCACAGCCCAGGAGGGCCCAAGTATCGTCATTGGTCAGGAGACCACCGCCGGAGTCACAGCCCAGGAGGGCCCTTAGTATCGTCACTGGTCAGGAGACCACCGCCGGAGTCATTGCCCAGGAGGGCCCAAGTATCGTCACTGGTCAGGAGACCACCGCCGGAGTCACAGCCCAGGAGGGCCCAAGTATCGTCACTGGTCCAGAGACCACCGCCGGAGTCACAGCCCAGGAGGGCCCAAGTATCGTCACTGGTCAGGAGACCACCGCGGAAGTCATTACCCAGGAGGGCCCAAGTATCGTCACTGGTCAGGAGACCACCGCCGGAGTCATTGCCCAGGAGGGCCCAAGTATCATCACTGGTCAGGATACCACCGCCGGAGTCACAGCCCAGGAGGGCCCAAGTATCGTCACTGGTCCAGAGACCATCGCCACCGCCGGAGTTATTGCCCAGTAGGGCCCCGGCTGCCACAGACCGCCATGGCAAAGCACCGCTGAACAGGGCAAAAACTGCCATGGCAAAGCACCGCTGTACAGTCCAGAACCGCCATGGCAAAGCACCGCTGAACAGTCCAGAACCGCCATGTCAAAGCACCGCTGAACAGGGCAAAGACCGCCATGGCAAAGCACCGCTGAACAGTCCAGAACCGCCATGGCAGAGCACTGCTGAACAGTCCAGAACCGCCATGGCAAAGCACCGCTGAACAGGGCAAAGACCGCCATGGCAAAGCACCGCTGAACAGGGCAATGACCGTCATGGCAAAGCACAGCTGAACAGTCCAGAACCACCATGGCAAAGCACCGCTGAACAGGGCAAAGACCGCCATGGCAAAGCACTGCTGAACAGGGCAAAGACCGCCATGGCAAAGCACCGCTGAACAGTCCAGAACCGCCATGGCAAAGCACCGCTGAACAGTCCAGAACCACTATGTCAAAGCACCGCTGAACAGTCGAGAACCACCATGGCAAAGCACCGCTGAACAGGGCAACGACCGCCATGGCAAAGCACCGCTGATCAGTCCAGAACTGCCATGGCAAAGAACTGCTGAACAGGGCAAAGACCGCCATGGCAAACACCGCTGAACAGGGCAACGACCGCCATGGCAAAGCACCGCTGAACAAGGCAAAGACCGCCATGGCAAAGCACTGCTGAACAGGGCAACGACCGCCATGGCAAATCACCGCTGAACAGGGCAACGACCGCCATGGCACGGCCATGGCAGGAGACCACCGCCAGAGTCATTGCCCAGGAGGACCCAAGTATCGTCACTGGTCAGGAGACCACCATCGGAGTCACAGCCCAGGAGGGCCCAAGTATCGTCACTGGTCCAGAGACCACCGCCGGAGTCACAGCCCAGGAGGGCCCAAGTATCGTCACTGGTCAGGAGACCACCGCCGGAGTCATTGCCCAGGAGGGCCCAAGTATCGTCACTGGTCAGGAGACCACCGCTGGAGTCATTGCCCAGGAGGGCCCAAGTATCGTCACTGGTCAGGAGACCACCGCCGGAGTCACAGCCCAGGAGGGCCCAAGTATCGTCACTGGTCCAGAGACCACTGCCACCGCCGGAGTTATTGCCCAGGAGGGCCCTGGCTGCCACAGCCCAGGTGGGCTATGATGGAACGTCATGCCACACACCAGTGCCCAGTGTAGGGAACGTCATGCCACACACCAATGCCCAGTCTAGGGAACGTCATGCCACACACCAATGTCCGTACCAGAACCGCCATGTCAAAGCACCACTGAACAGTCCAGAACCGCCATGGCAAAGCACCGCTGAACAGGGCAAAGACCGCCATGGCAAAGCACCGCTGAACAGGGCAACGACCGCCGTGTCAAAGCACCGCTGAACAGTCCAGAACCGCCATGTCAAAGCACTGCTGAACAGGGCAAAGACCTCCATGGCAAAGCACCGCTAAACAGGGCAACGACCGCCATGGCAAAGCACCGCTGAACAGTCCAGAACCGCCATGGCAAAGCACCGCAGAACAGGGCAAAGACCGCCATGGCAAAGCACCGCTGAACAGGGCAACGACCGCCATGTCAAAGCACAGCTGAACAGTCCAGAACCGCCATGGCAAAGCACAGCTGAACAGTCCAGAACCGCCATAGCAAAGCACCGCTGAACAGGGCAAAGACCGCCATGGCAAAGCACTGCCGAACAGGGCAACGACCGCCATGGCAAAGCACCGCTAAACAGGGCAACGACCGCCATGGCAAAGCACCGCTGAACAGTCCAGAACCGCCATGGCAAAGCACAGCTGAACAGTCCAGAACCGCCATGGCAAAGCACAGCTGAACAGTCCAGAACCGCCATGGCAAAGCACCGCTGAACAGGGCAAAGACCGCCATGGCAAAGCACCGCCGAACAGGGCAACGACCGCCATGGCAAAGCACCGCGAAACAGGGCAGCGACCGCCATGGCAAAGCACCGCTGAACAGTCCAGAACCGCCATGGCAAAGCACCGCTGAACTGGGCAAAGACCGCCATGGCAAAGCACCGCTGAACAGGGCAACGACCGCCATGGCAAAGCACCGCTGAACAGTCCAGAACCACCATGGCAAAGCACCGCTGAACAGGGCAAAGACCGCCATGGCAAAGCACCGCTGAACAGGGCAAAGACCGCCATGGCAAAGCACCGCTGAACAGTCCAGAACCGCCATGGCAAAGCACCTCTGAACAGTCCAGAACCGCCATGTCAAAGCACCGCTGAACAGTCCAGAACCGCCATGGCAAAGCACCGCTGAACAGGGCAACGACCGCCGTGGCAAAGCACCGCTGTACAGGGCAAAGACCGCCATGGCAAAGCACCGCTGAACAGGGCAACGACCGCCATGGCAAAGCACAGCTGAACAGTCCAGAACCGCCATGGCAAAGCACAGCTGAACAGTCCAGAACCGCCATGGCAAAGCACCGCTGAACAGGGCAAAGACCGCCATGGCAAAGCACTGCCGAACAGGGCAACGACCGCCATGGCAAAGCACCGCTAAACAGGGCAACGACCGCCATGGCAAAGCACCGCTGAACAGTCCAGAACCGCCATGGCAAAGCACAGCTGAACAGTCCAGAACCGCCATGGCAAAGCACAGCTGAACAGTCCAGAACCGCCATGGCAAAGCACCGCTGAACAGGGCAAAGACCGCCATGGCAAAGCACCGCCGAACAGGGCAACGACCGCCATGGCAAAGCACCGCGAAACAGGGCAGCGACCGCCATGGCAAAGCACCGCTGAACAGTCCAGAACCGCCATGGCAAAGCACCGCTGAACTGGGCAAAGACCGCCATGGCAAAGCACCGCTGAACAGGGCAACGACCGCCATGGCAAAGCACCGCTGAACAGTCCAGAACCACCATGGCAAAGCACCGCTGAACAGGGCAAAGACCGCCATGGCAAAGCACCGCTGAACAGGGCAAAGACCGCCATGGCAAAGCACCGCTGAACAGTCCAGAACCGCCATGGCAAAGCACCTCTGAACAGTCCAGAACCGCCATGTCAAATCACCGCTGAACAGTCCAGAACCGCCATGGCAAAGCACCGCTGAACAGGGCAACGACCGCCGTGGCAAAGCACCGCTGTACAGGGCAACGACCGCCATGGCAAAGCACCGCTGAACAGTCCAGAACCGCCATGGCAAAGCACCGCTGAACAGGGCAAAGACCGCCATGGCAAAGCACCGCTGAACAGGGCAACGACCGCCATGGCAAAGCACCGCTGAACAGTCCAGAACCGCTGTGGCAAAGCACCGCTGAACAGGGCAAAGACCGCCATGGCAAAGCACTGCTGAACAGGGCAATGACCGCCATGGCAAAGCACCGCTGAAAAGTCCAGAACCGCCATGGCAAAGCACCGCTGAACAGTCCAGAACCGCCATGTCAAAGCACCACTGAACAGTCCAGAACCGCCATGGCAAAGCACCGCTGAACAGGGCAAAGACCGCCATGGCAAAGCACCGCTGAACAGGGCAACGACCGCCATGGCAAAGCACCGCTGAACAGGGCAACGACCGCCATGGCAAAGCACTGCTGAACAGTCCAGAACCGCCATGGCAAAGCACCGCTGAACAGGGCAACGACCGCCATGGCAAAGCACCGCTGAACAGGGCAAAGACCGCCATGGCAAAGCACCGCTGAACCGGGCAACGACCGCCATGGCAAAGCACCGCTGAACAGGGCAAAGACCGCCATGGTAAAGCACCGCTGAACAGGGCAACGACCGCCATGGCAAAGCACCGCTGAACAGGGCAAAGACCGCCATGGTGCAGACCGCTGGACAGGGCAAGCACCGGGTAGGAATGGATAGACCGCCACATCAGGCATCGTTATCCCATGTGCAGCTGGGACAGTGACAGGACAGGTACTTTCACGGGGAGACTCATCCAGTCTGGGCACCAGTCCCCCTCCAGAACCAGTGGAGACCTGCATCTACTTGAGAGACTGTGGCTTTGCACTCCCCAGAATGGCACAGTGGGCAAGCCACCCACTGAAGAGACTTGAGAGACTATGGCTTTGCACTCCCCAGGATGGCACAGTGGGCAAGCCACCCACTGTAGAGACTTGAGAGACTGTGGCTTTCCACTCCCCAGGATACATCAATGGGCATGGAGCACCATCATGGATCTGGCTTTGCTGTCATCCGGCTGAGGTGCCTCCCCTTCCCTTCCCCCTGAGGTGCCTGTAGTATTTCTATCTGATGCCCCGGCAGTGTTCTCTCCGATTGTGTTCAGGTATCCTTTGTGGGCCTCGCCCATGCATTTTTGGACTGTTGGTGCACGGACATTGTTATGTACATATCTGCACTACTTCTCGTAATGTATATATTTATGACTGATTTTCATATATATCTCTGTATATTTTTGTATGACATGTATTATGCCACATTACAATGTTTGACTGAATTTCGCTTTGTCTTTTCATTCTTCCGGGGGGGTTGTGGGTTGTTACTGTGATTTTTGTGAATGCATTGGTGTGTATGTTGTATTTTGCGAGGTTGGGGGTGGGGGTGGAGGTGTTTGGTGGGTGTCCCCCCAACTTTTGCCTCCCCCTCTCCCATGTCGTAGGTGCAGTACTCACCGTTGTCTTCAGCGCCTACTTCGATGTTGGTCGTAGAGGAGCAGAAACACAAGGGCAGGGAGTATTTGAAGTTCCGGGTCCATGGAGTCCTCGTTCCTCGTGGGATGTGTTCAGGTGAGCGTTTTCCCATTGCAAAAGCTGTTCCCGCCGTGTTTTTATCCACAGTGAATCTGCCCCGGAAAAGGTGGCGGATTGGCGGGTTGTAATACTATGGGCGGTACATTGGGTTCCGCCTGTCTGTTGGCAGTGACCGCCGCGCTGCTTGTCTGTACCGCCGTGGCGGGCGGTGTGTTAAAGTGGCTGTCTCTTTTGGCGGTTTCTGCCAGGGTCATAATTCCATTTTTTTATCCGCCGCACTGTTTGCGGTATTACCGCAGCTTTAACACCGTCCGCCAGGGTTGTAATGACCCCCAAAGTCTCTTTCAAGCACAAAGTATCTGGTTTGGAGTGGAAAATCTCCTCAGAGGGCCACAGAAGAAGAGATACGTGTAAAAAGGGTGTGTGCGTCGATTTCTCCCCAGCACACACGGACTTGCGTCATTATTTTTCACGCTGGGAAGTCGTGCGTCGTTTTCCGGCGCGCGGACAGTCTCTTTCTGTAGAACGCAGGGATTACCAGATGTCCCGGGTCTGTGCGTGGATTCTCCTGCTTGTTTACCGGCTGCGCGTCATTCTGCGGGGCTGTGCGTCGAAGTTACGCTCTCACGGCAGGCGTCGCGTCGATTTCTCCTCTGGAGGTTGGGCGGCGTTGTCCTTGCGAGGCCGTGCGTCGAAGTTCCGGTCGTCCCGAAGGCGTCGCGTCGATCAGCGTCGGTGTGCGGTGTTTTTCTCGCCGCAGAACAAGCTGTGCATCGAAAATTTCGGTGCACGAAGCGTCCAAGTGAAAAAGAGAAGTCTTTTTGGTCCTGAGACTTCAGGGAACAGGAGGCAAGCTCTATCCAAGCCCTTGGAGAGCACTTTTACAGCCAGACAAGAGTTCAGCAAGGCAGCAGGGCAACAGCAAGGCAGCAGTCCTTTGTAGAAAGCAGTCAGGTGAGTCCTTTAGGCTGCCAGGCAGTTCTTCTTGGCAGGATGCCGGTTCTGGTTCAGGTTTCTTCTCCAGCAAGTGTCTGATGAGGTAGGGAAGAGGCCCTGTTTTATACCCAAATGTGCCTTTGAAGTGGGGGAGACTTCAAAGAGTGGCTAAGAAGTGCACCAGGTCCCCTTTCAGTTCAATCCTGTCTGCCAGGGTCCCAGTAGGGGGTGTGGCAGTCCTTTGTGTGAGAGCAGGCCCTCCACCCTCCCAGCCCAGGAAGACCCATTCAAAATGCAGATGTATGCAAGTGAGGCTGAATACCCTGTGTTTGAGTGAATGCACAAGGAGCTGTCAACTAACCCCAGCCAGACGTGGATTGTAAGGCACAGAAAGATTTAAGTGCAAAGAAATGCTCACTTTCTAAAAGTGGCATTTCTAGAATAGTAATATTAAATCCAGCTTCACCAGTCAGCAGGATTTTATATTACCATTCTGGCCATACTAAATATGACCTTCCTACTCCTTTCAGATCAGCAGCTACCACTTCAATACTGTATGAGGGCAGCCCCAATGTTAGCCTATGAAGGGAGCAGGCCTCACAGTAGTGCAAAAACGAATTTAGGAGTTTTACACTACCAGGACATGTAAACTACAAAGGTACATGTCCTGCCTTTCACCCACACAGCACCCTGCTCTAGGGGTTACCTAGGGCACACATTAGAGGTGACTTATATGTGGAGAAAGGAGAGGTTTAGGCTTGGCAAGTACTTTTAAATGCCAAGTCGAGGTGACAGTGAAACTGCCAACACAGGCCTTGCAATGGCAGGCCTGAGACAAGGAAAAGGGGCTACTTAAGTGGGTGGCACAACCAGTGCTGCAGGCCCACTAGTAGCATTTAATCTACAGGCCCTAGGCACATAGAGTGCACATTACTAGGGACTTATAAGTAAATTAAATAGTCCAATCATGTATGATTCAAGGTTACCATGTTTTAAGGGAGAGAGCATATGCACTTTAGCACTGGTTAGCAGTGGTAAAGTGTGCAGAGTCTAAAAACCAGCAAAAACAGTGTCCAAAAAGTGGAGGGAGGCAGGCAAAAAAGTTAGGGGTGACCACCCTAAGGCTGTCCGGTCTAACAATATTGTTCTAACCTTTCCTTTTCAGATCTCTCTCCCTACTGTTCCCTTCCCTAATTCCCTTCCCCCGACTGTCTTCACCATAACTCTGTATTATAATAGCTTTCTGAGTTGGTGACGCCGGGAGGTGGGCCTTTTGTTCAGCAACATGCAGATCCCGAGGAAAGGACCACGTGACAATCCCCTACACCTGTGGTCTCCAAACTTCTTAATGCCGCGCCCCCACCAGTTGAAAAATAAAAATCTATGGGCCCCCCTCAGATTTTTTCACAAATATTTTATAAAGATGGCAGTGTTTAAATATATGTCCAGATGTATTTAAACATTGAAGCTAGGTATTGTTACCTTTTAAAAACAAATGCAATAACATGCTTTTGTTTAAAACAAAGGCTTGTTATCTGTATAATGCTTCTTTTGGCCAGAGTTTGGTGCCTGTCCGGGGACCACTTGAGGCCTCCTAGTCGGGCCCTCCCCCCAGTTTGAAGACCTCTGCCCTACACTCAACTATCATACAGAACATGTAACCTCATCATTATATACAGTATTTCCAATATATCAAAAAATTCTGCCCCAGTGGGCAAACTTCTATTGCCCACCTAGCCGCAAAACATAATGCATTACGCCCAAGTGGGCCATCGAGCACCATGTTAGCCCTCACCCCAATGACAATACTCTTATCTTACATTTCTTATTCCAAATTAATCATCAACAATAACTGATAAAGCATATTTGTATAACTACTCATAAAAAGTACTGTCCATGTTACGATGACGACTGGGTGTCAGGAGCTAGTTCTTAGTAGATTCACAGTATATCACCTATCTATTCTTCCATTATATCTGTATATAGATATATGTGTGCAACAGAAAAGGAAGCACAGTGGGGAAAGATGTATAGATTAAAATGGAAGAAAAGGTATTATATAAATGGGAAAGTAAAAAAAAAGTGAAAAATGGAAGAGAGAGAAAACAAAATCAATGTTAATAGTCACCAGAGTCACTTTTTGGCCATACTACAGATATCACAAAGTTTATAGAAATGCTAAAAATTGAACACAAACATAAAACCATTGAAAATGTAAAGTTAAAAACTTTCAAAGCCCAGGAGGGGCTTATCCAACCACAGATCAAAGGAAACATTGAGTAAATTCAGAATTACAAAACAAGCAGAGACCAAAGACCCAGGACCACCCTAACCTCAGGGTTCCCCCAGATGTGCTTCCAATTCCTCATCTTTATTCAGTTCATGTGGTGTCTTAATATTTAAGGATATTATGTAGTGGGACTCTTGTCTCCTCAACCGCAATTCCCTGTTACCCCCTGTTTCATGGGAGATATCCTCTTAATAATGAAGAAACTAAGTTTGGACACATCCCTATTGTGCTACTGATTGAAATGTCTTGCAACTGGGTAATGTGTGTCAACCCGCCTTATCACCCTCATATGTTCCAGTATTCCAATAAGTAACTAAAACTCACGCCCTAAGGTAACTATAACTCGCACCCTCGACATGGACAGTTGTCTCATCAATAATTTTATTGCAAATGTTGCAGTGAGAACTTGAAAGATGGCATAGAATAGGTCATCAATGATATAACATGGAGTAATTAGCTATGCATTGCGATGGCGCGAGTTACAGTTACCTTAGGGCGTGAGTTTTAGTTACTTGAAAGAACACTAACTATAGCTGCTGAATTTCTGTAGTTTTGTACGAGTAAATTCAAAACATCACCATAACGTCCCTGTAACCTTTGGTTTTTTCAGTGAATTTATATGCTTTTTTTAAGGCATAGTAATTTTTATTGTGATACGTGAATCCAACCACCGCTGCCCCCTATAAGCACCCAAAGTAGCACCATGCATGGCTTTCTCCTGTGTGCAGTAGGGGTTGCCCTCAAGAGCTGGCCTGTAGCCAGTCCCTGCGGCCAATACCCTAACCACCCAACCTGATGCTGTGCAAGGCCCGTTGAGCATGCACAGTGGGAGTTGTCTGAGGCCATTCTCTGCGTGTGAGAATAGGTGAGGGAGGCTGTATCAGTGGTAAGAGTGGCTGGCAGAGTGTCTATTTGGGTGTGAAAGTGCATACATCAGTGTTTTAGTGGGTGCATCAATATGTGAATGGGTCTGTGAGTAGGTGCATGAGGGTGTCAGTGGGTGTGTGAGTGGGTACGTAACTGTGTGAGTGGGTCTGAGTGGGTGCTTGAGGGTCTGACTGGGGCTGTTAGTGAGTGCATGAAGGTCTGAGTGGGTCTGTGAGTGGATGCATGAGGGCCTGAGTGGGTCTGTGAGTGGGTGTATGAGTGTCTGAGTGGGGCTGTGAGTGAGTGCGTAAGTGTATGAGTGGGAGAATTGATTGAAAGAGAGACAGAGAGAGTGAAAGAAAGTGACAGGGAGAGAGATTTTTTTTGTCTTTGATGTCTGATATACTTAGAATGAGTTATTTGTTTCCAATCTATAATAAAAATAGGTTTTTTTAGATATGATAATTTAAACTTTTTAAAAAAAATTGAAATGAGTCCAGCTGGACTCGAATCCCCAAAGCTCAGTTTGAATGTCTGCGACCTTCACACTGAGCTGCAGAGTTTTTTTTTTTTTTTTTTTTTATTGTTAGCCCTTTATGTGCTATCTGGGACCGCAAGGGAGCCCTCAAGGGCTGCCCTGCAATCCCTATATAGTTTTTTATTTATGTATTTAAAAAAAGAAAAATAATGAATTAAACTCCCTTCAGGGCTCAGTGGGACTGCAGGGAAAGCCTTATGGCCTCCCCTGTGGTGCCATTGCTTCAGCAAGCAGGGAGCTGCTTTGACAGAAGCTCCCGGCTTGCTGAAGCATTTCATCTCTGTCAGGAGACAGAGAGGGAAGCTCAGCTGTTTGACAACACGACCTGCTTTAGAGGTTCCGCTGTCAAACAGTTGAGTGTTTGCTGCGGCTTGGCTGCAGTTGCAGAGTTGCAGCCAAGTAACAGCAAACAGCAATGTCCCAGGGGTGGGCACCCCGAGATATAGTAGGAGCCGACCCCGTGCGCCCCCCTCCAAGTTGGACATAGCCCCGGGAGGGGTGGACCCCAGGATTTGAGGGTCGCAAAGGGACCCCCTTTTCTTTTTTTAAATATTAGCACCGGGCAGTGGTCGTCCCTGGAGCAGCAGGTGGCAGTAAGCCCCCCCCACATACATAAAAAGGAAAGCCGTGAGGAGGTGGCAGTCCCCAGCACAGCGAATGGGCCATGGGCATCTGCATATTAATTAAGGAAAGCCCTGGGGAGGTGGCAGTCCCTAGGGCAGCGGGTGGCACAGGCCCCCCCACATATTTAAAAAATGAAAGCCCTAGGGAGGTGTCGGTCACCCAGGGCAGCCGGGGGGCCGCGGGTCCCGCATATTTTTAAATGAAAGCCCTCAGGAGGTGGGATTCCCAGGGCAGAGGGGGGCTACGCCCCGCATATGAAAAAATGAAAGCTCCGAGCGGTGGTGGTCCCCGGAGCTGTTGGGGGGGCCAGGAGGCCCCCACACTAAATTTTAAATGCCTCAGGGACCTGGCCCACATGGGGGCCTATAAAAAAACAAGCGGGGGAGCCCACGCTTGTTTCTTTAAAAAATATGTGCCGCAAATTAACGAATATCACAAACTTGCGACAAAAAAAAATTCACAACATTTTTTTTTATCTAGAATTGTCCCTCTGGGACCCCCACCTCCACCATTGCTAAGGGGTCAGAGTCTCTCTACCCTGGCCCCTTTTATTTTATTTTTACTGTTTTTTCTCAGATTAGACGCTAGCCAAATCCCAAAATGGCTGCCAACACTTCCTGGTTTGAAGTGTTGGCAGCCAATCAGAGCTGTGCATTTCCCTGCATGAGCTCGTCTTTGAATAATCTGCTCACCAACAGCTACCTTTCTGACAAATTTGCCGTAATTCTGTCCAGTGGTTCGGCCTGTAGTCATGTCTAAAGAATCCTATGCAAATTAACATGGGAAATGCAACAAGAATTACTGCAACACTTTTTTGGAGAAAAAAATTGTGAAGATTTGTCAAATGATGCCATCGATATAGGCAAGTCAAAAAACGCTTTTTCAATGGAAACATGGTCCTAACTATAACTACCCAGTGCCAATTTAGTTCTCTCAGTTTCTCTCCCTCTCTCTCTATGGTCCTAACTATAACTACCTAGTAACGACCGCCACTAGGGAATATGCATATATGTATATATATAATAATATATATAGATACACACACACATATACCAGATTTTTTCAGCGTATTATATATATTTATATATATATATATATATATATACATATATATATATATAAATATATATAATACGCTGAAAAAATCTAGTGATATTATAGTTAGATCTTGAAATAAAATAAAAACTAAAGTTTAAAAACCAAAAGAAAACCATGTAAATTCACCAGTTATAGTTCACCAATGTAACTATAGCTTATCCCCCATCATGCACTGCTTATGACCTTGCATATTACATCACAAGGAACATGGTGCAATATAGTGAAAAAAGTTAAAGGGACTATAAAGGCATCCCCTGAACCCAAACTAGGCCCAGTAATTACCTCCAAATTAAAAGAAACTTTTTAGTACAAGAGATTCACAAAGACTAAAGTTGGATTTGTGAGCCACAAGTAGGTCCACGGGTTCAAGAACCCAAGGCTGTGTTGCACAGCTCAAAATGGGTCCTTCTGTTTGCAACCAGGATCCAGAGCTCTGAATTTTTTTTAAAAAAACACAGCTGCACTGTTGGAAATGGACCTTCCTGCATGGTCACCACAAACCTTTTTACCTCTCCCTCATTTTCTGACCTTGTTTTTGTTGGCTTTAGGACTCTGTGCACTTTACCACTGCTAACCAGTGCTAAAGTGCTTGTGCTCTCTCCTTAAAACATGGTAACATTGGCTTATTCACAATTGGCATATTTAAGTCCCTAGTAAAGTGCACTGTATGTACCCAGGACCTGTAAATTAATTGTTACTAGAGGGTCTGAAGCACTGATTATGCCACCCACTACAGTAGCCCTCTAAACATGTCTCAGGCTGCCACTGCAGAGCCTGTGGGTGCAGTGTAAACTGCCATGTAGACCTGGCAAGTGCACCCAGTTGCCAGTTACAAACCGTTATTTTTATTACATATGTCACCCCTAAGGTAGGCCCTACTTACCAGGCTGATGGGTCTTTCTAGGCTAGATCGGAGGGAGGAGCTGACACTTAAACCTGAATATGTCTGTGCCTCTCCTCACACAAAGGGCTGCATGTCCCCCTGCAGAGTCTCTGGAACCAGGGAAGGAAGGGAAGTGGAGCCCAACGACGATACAGTGACCTGACTGCATGGGAAATACCTCTGTATTATAATATTTTGACTTCTACTAATTGGATTTTTGTTGGTTAGATCTTATTTTAACCAGAAAATATTCTCTAATTTTCTAACCTGGCGTGGAGTCTTTTTGTGGTGTTTTCACTATGTTACTGTATGAGTTATTGCACAAATACTTTACACATTGCCTTCTAAGTTAAGCCTCCCTGCTCTGTGCCAAGCTATCAGAGGGTGAGCACAGGATAATTTACACTGTGCTGTGACTTTCCCTGACTAGGATTGTGGTCCCTTCTTGGACAGAATGCATACCTCTGCCAACCAGAGGCCCAATTTCTAACATGCACAGTCCAAGCCCTATAGATACTTTGGAGTGAGCAGGGATTGCTAGAAGGCCTTGCCTGGTCCTGCAACCAGCACGTCTGCATAAGACCTTTGACATGAAAAAGAAATGCACAAACAAAAACACACATAGACATACATACCCGAACACTGGCCCTCACATACACACACAAATACAGATGCACAGGGAACAGAGAAAAGCATGCACACACACACATAAACACACAACACACACACTAGCATAACCTTATTTTACAGAGAGGATTGTGAGCATCATTTTACAAGCACATATACACACTCAAGCATACATTTACATACAAATGTACAAATACATCTAAGTAAACAGAAATACACAGATACAAAGACATACACACACTAACACGTAAACACATAGATCCACAAACAAAAACATGACTATGACCATTATTTTGCAGATACACAGACATAAACGGCGAAAGACATACACACCTAGAAGTACTTATGCACATGCACACCGTACACAAATACATATACATATGCAAAGAGATACATGCCTAAAGACTCAGTCACATATATAGTAATACAATGACATCATCACACCCACACTAAAATCATATTATCACACCCAAAATTGCACAAGTACTCAATCGCACACATTTTGTTCTGATCAAGAACATACATTTTTTTTACCATGATGTAACATATCATGCACACAAAATTATGTAATCTGCCATTTCAGCAAATTAGTGCTCCTAAAAAAAACTTTGGTCTGACTTGGCAAGGGTGAGAAAATTTAGTGAGAAGAAAAAAGTCAACAAAGTGACCTTCACTCACTGTCTGTACTTGTGGGGCTCATCGGAAGATGGGTGGTAAAAGCATTTTCCCACTCATCAGTATTTGACGCCGCTAAGCAGAGCTTTGCTTGGCAGATGTTGCATACTGTATGAAAAGGGGATTAAAGTCATCTTTACCCTGTTTCAGCAGTATGTGTCACCCATGATGCAATTACACTCAGGGTGACTACAATGAAAGACAGCACAGTAGTTGAGTCTAAATTGTTTGGTTTGCACACTTACGTATGCTTTAATACATAGCCTCACTCATGAACATTACAGATTTCACCAGTAGCCATTCCACATTCTGTAGGGTCTTGTGGGGAATTGTTAGATGTTGTAATTATCAGGCCCTCTTCTATGCACAGAAGGCATTGTAGATTCCGCAAATCTATCCACAGCCAAAAGAGTCCCACCCGCAGCATCTTGACCTACTTCTCTTCACATTCATCATGCCCCTCCATAGCTCAATTCAGTGAAACAGATTTCACTCAAATGTACTACTCTACTGCTGCAGTTACTGCATACACTAAGATGGGATTTCCACAAGCTTTTCTACTTCCTTTCTACAAATGGAAAGTGACATCCATTACTAAAGGGTACACTTTAGAGTCAAAAAACAAAAACATAGTGATAGTAACATGTTTATTAGACTGTGGGAAAGTGAATTATTATTTGGAGTGGACAGTAGTCCTCTTCAAGTAATAATGGCACGATTCCTCACTAGGTCCAGTTAGATCTCAATGGTTTAACCCTGAGTTCAACCCTTGGTAGCTGTAGCACAGAGCAGACAGGCTTAACTTAGGTGAAATATGTAAATCACTTACAGTACAAAGAGAGTTAAAAAGAAGAGAACACAACACAATACAAATCCCCCTCCAATTGGGAAAAATAGAGAAATTTTTTATGAACAAATAGACATCAAAACGAGAAAAATCTGATGTAAGGAACTGGAGAGAGGATTTATCTAACTTTTAGATGTTGCTAGTGCCAAAAAATCACAAAGCACCAACTGTGGGTATCTTATCATGGAAAATTTGAGGTCTACCATGATGGAGTGTGAGTCAGATACAGGGACCAGGTTCATCCCAGCAGAAAGTTTACCTTCTGACATATGTCACACAGATAGTGAAGGGGTGATCAGGGCCACTTCAAGGCTGCACAAGGGGGAAGACAGTTTAGGGCACGTCTTCCCGTCTAGATACACAAGACAACACAGTGTCACAAACATGGAATTAGAAATACACACTCAACATTGATTTTGTTTGTATGATTTCACACATCCTTTTGGTGTCATGCTTTATTATCGGATCTCATCCTGGTCCCTAAAAACCAGGATGGGCTCACCATATTCCAGGGAGCACTTAGTATACTTTCCTACCGGGGACTGCTAATTACCTCAGAACACATAGGTGTCCCTTTATTAATTATTAATGGCGTTCCTGCCATGATTAAAAAGATAAAGGGGGTGCCTATAGAAATAATGTTCCAACACTGAATATAAAGTTAACGAGTTTCAGTCCTATGTGAGAGGCCTGAGGATCCAGGGATTCTTCAAGACTAGAGGCCTGATTTAGATATTGACAGATGAGTTACTCTGTCACAATGGTGACGAATATCCAGTCTGCCAATATCTAAATCCCATTGTGTCCCATTGTGACAGAGTAACTTGTCTGCCAGTCTCTAAACCTATTATGCCTCGGAGTAATGCTAGTTTTATTTATATATGTACATCGCCCTAACTGTCAATACACAAAAAGCATGCAAATATTAATTAGGTTGTTTTCCTGAAAGTTCAGTGACCCAAGGTGATTACCTTGTGGGAAAGTTCAAACATGCCCTTTTTGCATGTTTTTTGTTTATAGATACACATTTATATGTGCTGTTTGTTACGGTGTGTCCCAAGTCGGAATTGACAGTTAGGGCGACTTACATATATAAATAAGACTAGCGTTGCTCAAGGGTCAGAGCACATAGACTAGGTGCTGGACAGCAGCGCCCCAGTGTTCAGAATCCATACACCAGCAATAAATTCCAGCAAAAAGTGGAGGGTGACCACGCAAAAAATTGCATTTTTCTACATCGACCTTACGTACATGTACATTTGTTAAATTCATATTTTTAAGCTTGAAAAAATATTCAAATAAACACATATCTCTAATTGCATAATTTTTTAAAAATATAAAGGTTAAATATTATTTTTCCTTTCAAGCTTGCAGTAAAAAGGAAAACCTTGGGCCTGATTCACAAATCGGTTTTCCTTTATAAATCTGTGTCACAAAGAGGACATCCTGTTAGCTGGGTCTTGCATACATTTTCAATGCATGGATGGATGGTGCAAAACTGACAATTGTACCGGGATTCAGCTGACATGAATGTGACAATGTTCTGAAACAAGGCTATAAGGACACTCAACAGACGGTGTAACCTAAGGATGTCTACAATGATCAGATGTGAAAAATATGTTTTAAAGCAATCTTTGCAGTTCTAGCTACAGGTAGACCAAGGTCTCGATGAGCATCTCTGAGGTTGTTCTCCAGACAAGACAAGACTATCAAGATCCAACCATATAAGTTTACCAAGGATGATAATTACTGATGTATTTTCTTGAGATAGCTAGTGATCCTTTCTAACAGAGAAAGTACCTGCACAATATCATCAGCCAACAAAGATGAATGTAACACCAGTTAGTGGCAAAGCAGTTGGGGTCTACCTGTGGCATTCCAAGTAAATTCTTAGCCCTGAATGTTAGCTCAGGAATTGCACACACAGCGCCTCTACTTATATTCGAATTGTAATGAGCAATGTATATCAAAACAAAAAGAATGCTTCGGAGAGGAAGAGGAAGGAGAGACACATGCTTGGAGACACCAAAAATGCAAGGAGGGACCTTACAACAAGAATAGGGTATTACAAGGCATTTGCAGAGGGTCTGTTCATCAGAAGCTTTCTTCTTCAGATTTGGTTTGAAAGCCTGTAGAGAGTCCAGTACCCACTGTGCTAAATTGTTTCCTTCCAAATCCTTCATTCCTCCATTTGGTGAATGAAAACTCAGAAACTTTTTTGGAGAAACAGTTTGGGCCTGACTTGGATTGACTAAAGAAATCGGAGATGATTTTGTGGGCTTTAATATGCAATGTCCTCCAGAATATTCGAAAGTTGTTTAGTAAGATTTGTTGTTTTATGGTTAATCAGTTTAATTTGGAACATGTTATTTCCGACCAATGTTGATTTTGATGGCTCTGTTTTAAACCTTTTACAGTTTGGTCAGATTCTTTAGTAGGGTGCTGAAGAAAATTTATATACTGTAGAGTAGTCTGGAAAGTATATCTTGAATGAGGAGGGTATATTGCTGTATTCTGAGTAATGAGCAAATGTGGGATATGTCTAGGACATGTGTTGCATGGGCTTGAGGCATGAAGGCGAGATAGAGTCAAAAATAACTCCCAGGTTAGATGCTATTTTTATAGGAGCAAATTAGTGTTGTGTTCGAGATCAGATAGCCTGTTGGAAAAGGTCATGGACAGGTTTTTCATAAGAAAAAATAGTATTTCATTTCATCTCTTGTTGTGCCTAACAAGCATAGTCTGATGGTTAAATGCCAGGGTTGTCTTCAGGAAGGTCAGAGTTGTGTGTTGTTAGCATGCCTTTTGAATTTTAGTTAAAAGAGATGTTTAGACCACTTAAAGTACTCATGCACGGAATGAATATTATAGTCGATAATAACGGCCTTTTTTTTGGAATCCACTGGCTGACGTTGTATTTTGAGATGTAATGTCTTTAGTGTGATACATTGTTTTCTGTTTTAAGGAAATGATCGCAAACATGTAAATGTCTTCCCATGAATACCGAAATCATACTATAGAAGGATTGGAGTGGCGTTGTGTCCTTTTTTCATGGATATTGAGTAGTTGTTCTGTGATGTGAAGTATAGTTGTTCATGTGCATCAATTCAGTCTGAATCCTGATTGGTAATCTGAGATCAACTGGCTTGATTCCTGGGAGGATTTCAGTTTAGAGGCAGATGAGGGGTCACTGGTTGCGATCAGAAATGGAAGGGAAGAGGTTGGTCTGAGTTTCAATCCTAGTTTTTTCCTGAAGGGGTCATAATAGCTTGTTTTGGAATCCCTGGGTATATCCCTCACTCTAATGAGGCACTGGTCATTTGGGCAATATCATCTGCTACAATGATGATACATTCTTTTGTAAGGAGATGAAGTAGGGAAGCCTGAAGGATGAAGCTTACTGATGACAATTATGACATACGTAGGTGCTATGAGCTCCAATTTATTGAAGGTTGGAGGGCTTGAAATTTGGAGGTTGAATGAGCCACATACTTTGAACAACCCAGGTGAGGTATTGTTTTGGGAGTTGTTTGTGTCTTCTATTTAATGTTCGTTACTGCTTGTGTGAGGTCACAGTTTAGACTATGAGAGTTTTTGAGTCAGTGTAATGGGAGAATGTTGCAGTTTAGCAATTTTCTGTCCATAAGGAGTTCTTTAGTGGAAATACTTATCTCTTTCACAACATCTTTGTAACAATCTAGTGATTCGGATACCAACTAGTTGTGAGCTTTACAGAGTGGTTTAAAAGTGGGTAAGTATAATTTCCATCATCTAAGTTGTAGGGTATGCCCCGGTTGTTTCAGCAGTTGCAAATTGTGACTAAACCAAGTTTTGTAATGAGTTTTACACTAGGAGAGTTTTCTTTTTTTTACTGGGGTGAAATGTACAGCTTGTGTTTGATATTGGTCTGAAATTGTAGTAGTATTAAATTCCGATTGCCTGAGGGGTCAAGACTGATGTTTACAGAATAATAGTTGATATTAAACTTGTTTATGTTTAGACATTTCTTGTTGGAGGCCCTGTATTAAGTCTCCCCAGATAGCAGTAAGCTGTTGAGTTTTTCTTTCTTTCGTCACCAAGGAGAGGATTTCCTAGTGACCATAAAGTGTCAATAAAACGCTTGAAATCTAAAAACATAATAATCGAAATAAAGGCAGATGAAGGATTTTGATATGAACAATAGAGAGCTGTAGTCTAAATGAGTGGTGTAGTGGAGAGGGCAGTTAACTGTTCATTATCTTTTAAAACAGTAGGCTTGCATTTCAAAGCATAGGGGTGCATTTCAAGTCCCACCTTTCGGAAGTGGAGGTCCTAGAATTGCTATTATTTAAGTCTCCTGTTCCAGAGACGGGAGTCCGTTCAGTAGACTTTGTGGACATGGGCTGATTAGTGTTCCCAAGGCTGCCCTTGGGAGTCGGTAACTAACTCTTACATTTCATTGGCTCGAATGTGGAAATATAATTTTGTTTGATGCAACCCAAAGAGCATCAGCACGGTGGTCAGTGCAATGTGGAGGCCTCTATATGTGGAAGAACCAGCGATGCAATGTCAGACACACCACCGCTGTGCCAGATGTGTCCTCAGTTTCCTTCTTTCAAAAAATAATTGTAGTAAAACCAGAAGAGTTTTACGGCCCTACGCAGACCACAGTGAGATCAGGCAGACCTCTCCACAAGAAGGAACTGGCTAAAGTGCCAGGCGAGTCCAGTTGTCCAAGAGAGCCTGGAGTCTGCCAGATCAGTACAGCTTCAAGCAAACCACAGTGACAGCAGGTAGGTCCCAGTTCAGAGGGCCATCAGATGATGGAGAACCTGCGGAATGAGCTCCACAGGGCTGTGGGATAACTTTCAAGTTGTCATTCTACTGTCAGTCCTTTGTTTGTAAAATAATAAGTGCCGGTGCCCTAAACACTGCTCAGTCACCCATGACTGATGCTATAAAATGTCAGAGCGGGAAAAGCAAGAGTGTGCAGAAACAAATCCACCTCAGGCCTCTTTAATTCACTGTCAGGCACTCCCTGCCCTGTTATTCCACTCTTACAGGTGTCTGCTTTATTTCTTGGTGACAGATATTCTCTATTTCTCCGTTATTTCTTTTTGTTTGTTTTTCCATCTGTTGGTCTTGGAAAATGTCTAATGTGGAGAAATAAGTGCCGATCCCCAAAAATAAGTGCTAGTGCTCCTACTGGCAGCCACGGTTCAAATTAAGCACTGCCTACTGTGCATCAAGGCTGATTGCTTTGCAGTATTCTCTGCTTCATGCACAATGTTGTTTGTTTCATTCAGAGAATTGCATTTCCGATGAGTTGGCCATTTCTGTGGAGCACCATTTGTGATCGTATAACTGGTAGCAGCATTTTCAGGGGTTGACAGCTCACCAGAGAGGCGCGAGTTTCACAGAAGCCATTTTGGGCACTGGGTATTTACATCACGCCCTCCTCCTTCTCGAAGTTTCGCGTTGATTCCATAGGCGGTGTGACTTGTAGTGGTATCTGCCATCTTTGCTCCACCCATTGTAGTCTTATTTTTGCCGTTTTTTCCATGCAGCTTCGCTGTGGAACTTCTGTATTTTACCATGAAGATAAGTGCATACAGTTTCATCCTTTAAGTGCTTTGTCCCCACATAGGTATTTTTTTTTCTTCTTTTTCTAAATGGACTGACCTGCTTTCATATTACAAGGAGATTTTGCACGTACATTCCGAAATTTGGTGAAATAAAGTGGCACTCTACAAACATACAATTATTCTAGTTTGAATACCCGCAGTTAATGTTCACAGCACTAGTTGCGCCTTGGATTAAATGTTAGTATTATGTTTATATGCAAATCGAACTCTTATGTCTCTTGTTCACTGTTGAGTAAACAGAGTTAATAATCATTGTCAGAAGTGAAGCATTGAGGAAACTGTTGATTTCTTGAGAGTCAAAGGAACTAGAAACTATTGAACTGCGCAACCATCAGTGCTTAATTTATGCTTATTGTTTCCGGTGCTGAGAACCGGCACTTATTTTTGCGGGCCAGGGCTTATTCTTCTGCCTCAAGCATTGGCTGTGAGCAAAAGACACATATGGGAAAATCGGAGGAAGAGAAAAACGAAAAAGCGTCACACAAAGGTGGAAGCAGAAAGATGCAAGAGTTAGCTGAAGGGGTGGGGAGTGGCTCTAAATGGATTAAAGAGGCCAAAGATGGCTTCAGGATTACGCTGCCTCAGTATTCTGTGCTCGCACATTTAAATGCAGCAGCCGCGTTTTTAAGAGGAAGTCTTTGGGCACCGCCACCTTTTTATTTACAAATTAAGCACTGGCAACCATGTCTCAGACGTCACAAAACTCCAAACTATTCTCACCCTGTTTGTGTCCCTTTTGTTGTAATTTCCTTGTCCTACTTGTAGCACTTGTTGTGTTTGCCGGAGAAGCGTCAGAGTCAGACTGCATAGATGGGACCTAGTGAGCAACATGCCAGTTTCCAGCAATTCCGTGTGATTGTTGTAACACTGGACAGTAAGGGGGTCATCCAATAATACATTTGACACTTATCAGTCCTTTTTTGCCACAGTTAAAGAATGCTAGGATTTGTCACTTCTTTAGAGGTAGGTGCAGTATAAGTGGAGGTTCTTCAGTTCAGGGACCAAACATAGAACCAGAAGTTGAAATGAGTGATCTGTCTGTTTTGTGTTTCCGTTGTCATTTTGCATATTGTTTGTTCCTGAATCCCTTCTCTGGGGTCACGAGATAATTCACCATGAATTCTTCTTTCTGTCCGTGGCCAGGTGGTCATGGGGTATCACTGGGTCTTTAATGCTGTTGTGATCGTCCAGAGAAAATACTGTATTCTATCGATTTGACAATCAAGCCCTTCTGGAGCAAATTAACTCAACCGCCTGCAGAAGGTGACACCTCACTTATCTAGCAACTCTGCTCTACCTAAGCAACAGAAGACGTGTCAAACAAAATATGGTGTAATACTAAAGCACTAACGAATAATCAGAATCCAAACAAACACATATTCTAGAGCGTGCTAAAGACTGTGGGGTCTAATCACAATTCAGATTTTAGTAGTATATTTAGTATTACTACAATAGTACTACTGAACATACTACAAAATGTTAGTCCCAAACATACCAGTGTAAATCTCCACCTTTATTTCTCCCATCCTTTCTATAGGGAGGTCCTCACACATTTGAGTTTACTGCTTAGTAGCAAGATCACATATCTCTGGTTCCACTAACAAAGCATGCATTTCATAATTTTGACTGTAATTTGTGAGTCTTGTGGCTAGTTTAGGTTGGTTTTCAATTAAAGTGAATGTTGCGGCCATCATTACAGGACTCTGGGACATAGGGGGTCATTACAGGGATGACTGCAGGGCCTAGTCATGAGTTTCATCAGTGTCTTCAGTGATGGTTTCATCAGCGATGTCATCAATGATGTCACCAGTAATGTAACATGCGAGGTCAAGCTGTGCATGAAAGGGGTGCAAGATATAGCTAGTTCAGTGACTCATAACTAACCAATTTCTGTAGTTCTACAATTTTTAAACGTTAGTTCTTGTGTTGCCTCATAACCAAACTATAGTGTCACTTTCACCTTTGTTTTTTTTCATTGAATTTCTGTTTTTTTACCTCTGAGCAATCCTGTTTTGTGTACTGCAATTTAAACACATTTTGTATAACCGTTTTAAACTACTGATCATTAACTTTACTTATTTTTAATTTTGTAAATATTTTTTATGTAATATATGTTTTTTCTTTTGATTTTTCTTACCTCTTTGTGTACTTTCTCAGATAATCTTCCATGGCTTTGGAAAAATAATGTTGTTTGTTTTTCCACAGGTCACAACTTTTAGGCAGTGCTTGCAAAATGTAGTGAACTGCTGTATCTTATCATCATTCTCCTCTTGTTGTCTGTTCTTCTTCGACACTTGACTCATCTCCACCTCAGCATGAATTATGATGTTGGAATGCCTAGCCCTCAGATGCTTTCACATCCTACTTGTTCCCAGTGTGTCCTGCTGTGCAGTTTTCTCTGGGTCCATGATGGATTGCAATTGTGTTCACACCAATTTCCTTTTCTAAAACTCAAATGTACTATTGAAATTGAAAACTAAATGAAATTAATTTGAGGCTTTTTCTAGTAGCTAAAGGCTTATTTTATTAGTTGTGTTTCAAGAGTAGCCAACCAGATGTCAGCTTTAATTTTCATTTTATGTTTTTGCTGTCCCCTTGGCACCTTAGTACTTCCTTAGGCCCCAGTGAGCCAATAATAGAGTGCAGCATCACTTCAGCAAAGCCTTTATTTTCTTCTCCTCATCCTGGATTAATTTCGCTGGACCCAGAAATTTGAAAGAAAGTTTAGTTTACTATGAAGAGAAGATATCTTTTTTATCAAGCCTCAGACTAGGGATTTGCTAAAAGGCCCACATAACTTAGAAATCTTGTGCATTTTATTAAAATCTATGCTTTTTCAGGTGTCACAGCACTGCCTTACCCAAGAATGGTACCTAGGTAACAATGACTCTCAGTAAAATCTCCTCTGATTTATTAGTTTGATTGTATTTATCTAATCACATTACCTATTTGGATATCACTTGTCTCACACAGTGTGAAATCTGTTCTTATGTTTTTTTTTTTTTTTTCATTCTCTATTTTAGGGGATTATTTAAAAAATAATTAAAAAAACGGTGTCAAGATGACACATCCCTGAAACCCAAGACCTTAAAGATTACCAGGAGTAAAGTAGAGGCACTTCCAAATCCATTTCTTCTCAATTCCACTGATTGAGAAAAAGGTCTCTGCAAAGAATGTCACGTGCAAAATCTGTAACAAGGAGTTCAGATGAGGAATAGGGAAGAAGTGCTCTTTCAGTACTTTGGGCATGTGCAAACACCTGAAGGCATAGCATTCCAAACAGCTGAACGCTGCAAAAATAAGAAGGCAGGATGAGCAGGGGTATCTACATCTGGTACTGCCCTCTATCACATGGTGGACCCTGGAGACACATTTCCAGCAGATGTCCAACTGGACGACTTTGATCTATCCCCCATCTACCTGGACCCCTGGCTGGTGGCCATCTGAGGTCTCTTCCCTTTCCAGATTGCAGTGATCACAGTCTCTGAGTCCACTTTGAATCCAACTTAACCTTTGTTTCCCAGATCAACTAGGTGCATTTTGTTTCCTTTTTGCTTCTAAGAGCCCTGAGAAAAATTCTCCTCATTTCCATTTTAATTGTTGTCTTGTTATCCAAGTGTCCTTTGTTTCCCAGCTCAACTAGATACCTTTTGTTTCCTTTTTGCTTCTAAGAGCCCTGAGAAAAATTCTCTGCATTTCCATTTTAATTGTTGTCTTGTTACCCCAGCGTCTGGTTATCCAAGCAGTGATTCCCTTTATTTAGGCTTGCCCAAATATCTTCCCAATATGCTTCAACTTGCCAAAATAACACAGCCTAACCTGGGGAATCATGAGCCAGACTTCACCATCCCATCAAACTCACATAGCTTTTCTACATGTGACCAAAACCATTTCCTTTAAAGCACTTTGCATTCTGCACCTGTCAACCCATCCTCAGGGTTCCTTGTTTCTGTGCTTGAAATGTTTCTTCTATCTTCCTGCATGATTGTCTGTTTCACCTCCAGCACTGAACATTTCTAGCTTCAGAAGACACACCCATCTTGGTTCCTGTTCATTATCTTATTTTGTTGATTCTCCCTGGACCACACTTCATCTGAAGATTTGGCTGATGATTAATCATCTCTCTTTTGACAAAGAATAAAAGGCATATCTCTTAGTGCTCTAGTTTTGCTCCTGTTTGTTCTTCAAAGTCCAGTGGCAGCAATCCCTCGGGCAGCAGCTCAATAATCGGTCAAGCAATTGTCAGTCAAATGTTTTGTTGTCATGGTCTGACTGACACCTAAAGGAAAATTCCTTTGAGTGTCAAAGTGAGGAATGAGGAATGAAGGGTACCTCTTGAATAGCATTTCAAGAGTCCGATCTCTAGAAGACAGCTTCAACTGTTGTTTTCAACCGGTCTATTAAATTTACAATGCCACTGAGAGTGGGAGAAGAGTTTTGATTGGTTTTAGTAGGTCCATTAGTGATGGAATGAAACTATTGTTATGAGAAGGTATAAAGAGTGGTAGCCCAATTATCTGGACCTTGGGCATGAAGAAATACTTTCCCATCCATGTATGCTGTCTGTCAAGGCAGGTACAACAAGCGGAGATGCCCTTGTTGCCAATGTATTTAAGTGGATTTATGGTTTGTCTGCATATCTGTGTATGAAAATATCCATATTCACTAAGATAAGAGTCTGTTGTTTCATGCACAGGTTGAGTAGGGCATGAGAAAGAATCAAGCTCAAGATGGTCCAAATCTTCTTGAGATGTACTTGATTAATTATTCAGCATTTGGTGTCTGCTGGCAAGAAAGGAGGAGAACCAAATCAGAATCTGACCACAAAAGCCAGGTCTGTGATCTAGAATGGGGATCAACTTGCTTTGATCATCTGTGTTGAAAGCAGTTGACAAGCCTTGACATAAACTGTAAACTGGCATCTCCTCTGTCCAGTATTCACTGAACATAATTCAGGATTTTCAGTGTGGTTGTTTCTGTGATGAAACCAGGTCAAAAGCTGTATTAGAGGTTTGCAGGAAGAAGCCTGTTGGCAGCAGTGCTATTCAATTTATTTGTGACACAGCTCTCCATGATCAAGTTATGAGGCAGAATACATGACTCTTTTAGGTTCTTGCACAGTCAAATTCATAATCAACTTAAGAATAGTGATTGGGGAAAGCGCTAGCTCCTTTGTTCGGCAACAGGGAGATGTCAGCAGGAATGTCAGCCCAGCATCACTATACAAGTTAACAGAATGCATTCTGTGTCACCAGTGACAGTGCCTATGACATGCATAGGTACAAAAGATACAACAGTGCTCACAGGAGGACATGAAATGTGGTAGAATACACCTTGATGGCGTAGAGCAATGTTTCGGCACCTTCATAAACCAAATGGGTTATTCAAATATGATTCAGTGTAATGCTAAATGATTATTGAACTATTTCTGAGGCTAGTAAAACACACTACAACAACACAGATTCTTGATGTGATGGTATATGCTGGATATGAGTTCATGTTAAGTAATCACTTCTAAAGATCAGTGACCAGAGAAAAGTTGGACATGTGTGCAGAAGTCATGAACAAATATTACATTGGCCTGATTCTCAGTTTGATGGGAAAAGAAGTGTCTATTGGGGTGGCAGGAGACATTCTCTCCATCATCTAGACAGTACTCTGCCTGTCAAACTTACAGATGACCCTAAACCCAGAGGTCATCTCTGTGTATTGATGGAAACTGCCATCAAGGAAGTTTCTTTCAAATTACTAAACATTTGGTGGAGGGTTGCCCTTGGTTTCGACGGCTGTCCACCAAATTTCTGACAGCTTTTTTTGTATCAGAAATAAACTCCCAAAGTGGGAAAAGCAAAAACTAATGTCCCTCAAAGAGTTTTCTTCCAGGGTAAAAGGGTCAGTTTTCATTTTTACCTGTCCCTCACCACCTGTTTTTTCCTGGGATGATGGGTAGGGAAAAATGCATTACACTATCCATTCTAAATAGGGCAGATGGTATAATGTCCTTCCTCTGATGGCCCCCTACTCAATTGCACTGTTGAAGGAGGTATTTCATTGATGGAGCCAACATGGGCTCTGTCCTGGGAATACTTAATGTTTGCCCATTTCTAAATGATGTGAGCAGACTGAAGGTTTGGTGGGCAGAGTACTCTGTAACATTTGTGACTGAGTATCCTGTTCTCCAATCTCTAAATCAGGGCCGAAGATATTAAAATGTGTGCCAAAAGGAAAAATAATGTTAGACACCGGTGACTTCTCAATGTATTTTATATGCTTTTATTCCATCCTAAAGAGAATTGTAGTGGGCCTCACATCAGTTTTTTAGCTGTCATGTCATTTTCTCAAGCCCCTGGTGGTTGAAAGTCTAGAGACTGGTACAATAATGGCATTAGAGAAGGCACTGAGGAGTGGTCAGTGGGTTAGTGTGTTGGCAATGACAGCTGCCCTATAGCTATGGTTGCTTGCAAAAAGAAATACCTGAGGTTATAGCTTCCCCTCACCAGGGTTTGCTGTAGCCCCACAGTGTGCCTCATTGGTACTTTAGTACCAATAGCCAAATGAGGCACAGATCTCCTTTATGAACATTCTGTGGCACAATGTGGGCAGGATGATTGATGAAATAGACTGCTCTACGACCTAGGTGCTCTCTTACATTCCCTACTTTTCTGTCATTAGGTCACCACACGACTCCCTGACAGAAGCAATGAGGTCACCTACATATAGACCTAAGCTGCTTCATGCACTATTTTGCTGCATTTGTATGCAAGCATTCTACAATGTAATATTGGTTCAGGGTGAGGTGTTGTTCCTGTGACCTTACAGCTTGGCTATTAGATTCTGTTGTGCAACACATTACCTGACTCAAGTTTGATGGTGTCGTATATTGAGCTTCCGCCTTTCTACACTGCAGGATGACATTGCTTGAGCTGGCATCTGGTGGTGTTTTGTCCTCTAGTAACAGGGTCACCTCCTCATGGCATCATCTTCCTGCGCATGCTCAGCCAAGGCTAATTCTGTAGAGAGATTAATTAAAGTGTCAATTACCTGTACATGGTACAACAAGCTAATTGCTGCATTGATGTGGGAACTGCAAGTGGTTTGTCACTGTGACGATGCCACAAATGAAAGGTGGACGCAATAAGTATGGTGTTATATTTTTTACTGCATACATCAGACTATGTTGCACTGAATCTATTGCAACTTGAATTGGGCACATATACCCTAATATGAGCATTATGTTAATCTAATCTAATTTATGGCTGGGGATCAATGGCATGCTATGGTGATGATATTGAGAACATAACTTTGTCAAAGTGATCCAAAGCAGCCAAGCGTCTTGATCAATTCATTGCTTTCCACTGAGAAACTTTTTTGTACAAGAAAGGTGGCCATACAGTAGCGCACTTAGGTCCAGATGTGTTAACATTAGAGGTACCACTTTCCTAATTGCTATTCTCTCCAAATCGCAATTAGGACATAGGTATTTGTTTTGTATGAAACTCTTTTGAATCGCATTAGCAATTCCTAGTGGGTCTCAAATAGACCTAGCTCAAGTATGTTAATGATGTAGGTCATGATTTGCGACCCCTTAGGAATCACAGTCATCACAGGGATGGTGGCCTTCTGAGGTCAGCAGAGCACCAGGAATGTGATTGCTGTTTATTATAGCAATGTTTTTTTTCTAAACAGGATATGTTTAAAAAGAAAAAAAAAAGAAACTGCAGCTTCATTTTTCAAGAGAAGGCAGTGGTCCGTGGGACTATTGCCTGCTCTTAAAAAATATTATCATTTACATTCTCAAAGAGGAAGCTTGTGATTGCATTACCACTACACTTCTGTGGTCGGTGAGTACCACATGTACAAAGGTAAGTGTTTGAAATTACCAAATAGCATATTTTTGTGATTCGCTCTTTGGTAATGGCAAAGACTCATGTATAAATGTGTGTTATACAGATTATGCGAGTCCCAGTGGGTCGGAAATAGAATTACTCCATGAATATTAATGAGGTAGCTCTCGGTATGTGACCCATTTCGAATCGCAAAAATCACAGGGATGGTGGCCTGTTGGGGTCAGCAGACCACCATGTCTGTGATTGCTTTTCAATAAAGTAATCTTATTTTTTTTCAAATGCAGCCCGTTTTCCTAAAAGGAAAACAGGATGTGTTTCAAAAAGAAAAATGAAAAGTTGTCTTTTTATTTTTTAAGAGCAGGTAGTGGTCCAAGGGATCACTGCCTTCTTGTAAAAAACGTTTTTGTAAACATTCACAAAGGGGAAGGGCAAGGGGCCCTTTGGGGACCACTTCCTTTTTCGAATGGGTTACCACCTACTTGAAGTAGGTGGTAAAACGCAAAAATTTTGTGACTGCATTTTGATTGCAATGCATTTATATATACCACTGCGATTATGTATTATGAAGGGATGCCCAAAACACGCCCCTTTCTAAAACCGAATCACAAACCCAATTTGCGATTCGGTAATAGGCTAACAAATCGCAAATAAGGCTTTGTACATTTCAAAAAGCCGTTTTGCGTTCGCAAAAAGGCGGCTGATTCTGTGAATTGGCCTGTTTGCAAACATAAAAATGTTTTGTACATGTGGCACTAAATTAATAATGTTTTGCGACCGGAACTCAGTCTTAAAACATTAGTACATACCATTCTGATTCGGTATTTGGATACAATCAGCATTTTGGTAGCTTGCTACCAAATCGCAGTTTTGGCTTGAAACATGCTAAAATACTTTTTTCCAGTTGCAAACGGGCCGATTTTCTGAATCTGCCCATTTGTGACTGGAAAAAAGCTTGATGCATGTGGCTGTACATACTTTCAGCTGCACAGTGTTACTTTGTGTCAAGGGGTGGTGATTGGGCATTCCAGTTCTACTACCCATGGGTTTTGACACAATGCCAGGTCTACAAAATGTGTTTGACCTGTCTTTATGTCATAAATTAATGCCACTTTGAAACAGGTGTTAGTAGAAAAAAAATATTTGTCTCTCCTAACATTTCATACAATGTACAGCACACCTCCAATTAGTGAAATATTGTATAGTTTGTCTAAGCATACGATTTTGCACTGAAAGGGTACCCTTTCCAGTCAAAAGCTATGCTAGACATCACTCACACACCTTGGACTACAGCACAAAGGAGTGTGGGAGGTACAGAGCAGCCTGTTCCCTAAGTGCCAGCACCTGGGACAAGAGCAGCAGTACGCTATATTTAGGAAATATGGCACTGTGCTGCTGTCTCCTACTGGAACAACACATAACCCCAACTTTGATTGCCACGTTGGATTGTGCTATTTTTTTATAAATCTACGCCGAAGAGTGTAGCTGTCAATAGTGCAGCAGGTGCACTAGTACCCAGAGGTTGAATAGGTTTTCTATATCTAGAGTATGGCTATTTATTTTCTACCCAAGCAAATGCTGCTTTCCTTCCTTGCATAAAGTCCTATGGTATAGCAGTCTTGCTAAGGCATTGTGGCATATTCAGTCCTCATCCACGCCCTCAACAGGTTGACAGGCAAATGTATTGACACCAGGTAGGTTATCCACTGCCTCTGGAATCAAGATTCCCTCCAACGGGGGCTCTTTATGTGTCAGTTCTACTTGCTGGGAGGGGCTTCAATCTGTTTCACTTCTCTCATGCACATTTGTCACATCATTTATTTTGCTGCACTATTTAAGAATGTGCCATGGATTCGTAGAAGTCCTCTTTTTTTGCGATGAGTCACTTTCCAGACATTTCGTTTTGACTGGATCACAGTCCAAATCATTCTTTTCTTCACTCCCTGCTACTTTCATGGCAAATTTCCCAAACAATTTATCAATATCTTTTATGTCCTTCTCCACCACAGTATTGAGTTTATCCTCAACAAGAACATATAACAAGCCCCATCACAGAATTGATCACCACGTCCAGCACATATGTTTGCACACAGGAAGACATATTGCAACACTTTCACTCCTACTATTCCATGCTATATTGGACCCTGCCTGACTTTCTCAAGGAACACACCCTCATATTCCTTGCGGACATTGCCTTGATTAATTCCTGGACACAGCACCTCTCAAAACATTTGATGGTTAGTCCACATCCAACACTGTGTTCAGGGTCGTTACCCACAGGCAGCCTGCCAGATTCTGGACCTTGAAAAAGCATTTGACACATTGTCATGGCATTACCTTTTTCAGGTTGTGACTCGAATGGGAATTGGACCCTATCTTATTGCATACACTCACTTTCTTTACACCAATCCAACATCTCGAGTAAGCTTAGGTCACCTAGTTTCTGCTCCAATATTGGTGAGTAGAGGTACTAGACAGGGGTGTCCCCTTTCACCGCTACACTTTGCCCTCTGAATAGAACACTTGGCTATAGGCCTGCATGATGAGGGCCATGAGTGGGATATACCCTTAGAAGATAGGACGCACACAGTGTCTTTGTATGCAGGTGACCTCTTCATTTACCTGAAGGACATCACATCAGACCTTTCCCCTTTAGACAGTACATTTAGATGTTCACTAGAGTTTCCAGACTTTGAGTAAACTGGGGCAAGTCAGTCACACACCCACTCCACCTTGAAACTCTCCTTTGCTGGCAGGGAGTGGCTACTCACTACTTAGGGATCTGTGTTTACCACACCCCTGCAGACATTTTCAAAGGGAACCTTCAAGTTACTTTGAAGGGCATTAAGGCCCTCATTATGTCCTTGGCAGTAAAAACCACATACTGCTGCGGTGACGAACGCCAAAATACTGTCACCATGGCTACCATACTATAATCACTGCCGGACTTCCGCTACAAGAAGGGCGGAAATCCGGCAGTGATCATACTGGCGGATGCTGGTAAGCTGGCACAGCTACCACCAGCACCGCCATGCCAGTTGAATGCTGCCAGCCATATCATGACCTGTGATTCGCCCTGGCGGTGTTCTGCTGGTGGGTGCTGCTGGTGGTTGCTGCGCCCCTTCCCGTTCCCTGCCGGAAGACCACTTAGAACAAGGTAAGTCGGGCTTCCAACAGGGGAGGGAGGTGGGGGGTGTTGTGTGTGTGTGTGTCTGGTTGTGTGCATGAATGTGTGAGTGTGTGCGTGAATATGTCTGTATGTGTAGTGTTGTTTGCGTGGGTGTATGCATATGTGTGAATGCGTGTAAGAATGGTGAAGTGAGTGCGTGTCTGCTTGTCAGTGTGAATGTGTGTAAGAATGTGTGCGAGCATGACTGGATGTACGCGTGTATAAATGCGTGTATGCCAGTGTGAGTGAGTGGGTGTATGCATGGTGCGTGTCTGCGAGTGTGCACGTGTATGGGGGAGTGAGTGGATCGGAAGGGGGAGTGAGAGAATCGGAAGGGGGGAGTGAGAGGGTCGGAGGGGGGAGTTTGGGTGGAGGGGGGTGTGGGGCATCAGGTGGGTGTGGAGGGGGCTGGGGAACCGCCTACCAGTGACAGGGAAGGAAATCCCTGTCACCGGTAGGGCCTACCACCATGGTTTTCGTGACGTTGCTAACACCACGAAAACCATGGTGGTAGGTAGGCCCATTATGCCACCTGCGGTACTAAGCCGGCCACTGGGCTGGAGATTGACATCTTCGGCCCTGTGGCTGATACCACCATGGTGGTATGAGTAGAGAAGTGGCGGGTTGGCTGCAGCCAACCCGCCGTTCTCATAATGCAGTGGTATGTACCACCAGCCTGTTGGTGGTACTGCCACCACATTACCACTCACCGCCGGGGTCATAATGACCCCCTAAGTCACAAATGGCAATCATTAATACTCACTTCTATTAGTAAAATAGCACTGGCAAAAATGTTTATATTACCTTGCCTACTTTACTATTTTACCAATCTTCCCGTAGCCCCACTGGTTTCCTTTTTTGTGAAACTTGACTCCTTGCTGGGCACTCTTATCTGGGGAGTGGATGACACTGTGTTGCCCTCTGAAAATTGCAGCTTCCCATCGACCGAGGGGGACTAGACGTCTGTCATTCGAGGCATATTACCTTGGGGCACAGCTGCAATGGCTCTCATGTTGGACAGTGGAAAGTCATATGAGAGAGACCTGTGATACTCAAGGTGGTCTCCCACTAACCACAGTCCACTGCCTCTTTGTCCCAGACTCCACATCCTCATCTCCACGACCCCTTCGGGCCAGAATGCTCCATCCACACACCAAGAGACCTTTTCCTTAATGGCCTGTTTATCCCTTTTCACCAACTCATCATGGATTACGATCTCCCTCCGGGACAATTCTTATTACACATACCTGTTGTACACTCAGGAAAGTCATGGGACTGGAGCTTGCAACACACCTTGTACTGCATACTTTACTTCCAATGAGCACTAGTCCCCATCTCATTGACTTGATATATAAAATCATCCGTGAACTCACAATTCTTTCCTTAGATACACTCTGACACAAGTGAGAGGACAAGTGTGGGTATGCTTTACATGACAAGGAGTGGGATATAGCTCTAGAGTTCCCTCAGCTGGTGTCAAGCAACTCGGTTTTCAGAAACCTTCAGCTCCTTGTGCTCCGCCAAACCTACCTCAGCCCTGTCCAAATCAATCACTGCCCACGTTATCACATCCAGGATGCAAACCTGACACATATGCTCTTGTCCTGCCCTGCCGTACACCACTACTGCGACAATGTCCATACCATTCTGTGACAGACTACAGAACTCCCAGACATTGACGCTTGGGAGCCATGCTACCTCAGCATTTTTAAACAATGCAGGCAACACAAAGTCCACACTTGCTTTGACTCCGTAGCTCTGCCTCTTGCCAAACGCTCACTTACCCTACACTGGAACTCCCAGCGACCCCCCTGGCTGTTTTGTACGGCGCAGTTAATAATAATATGAAGCAGTCCATAAATGGGGGATGGCAGAGGTGGACGCCTTTTGATCTGAAAAGGTACAACACCTCCACAAGCGTCCCATCTCCTCCCACTGAGCTACCCTTCTTTCACAATTCCTACAACACAATGGGAATAACAACCTCCCCCCTTGACATATTCGTGGTCATACCACTTCTCACCTCTGCCTCCACAGCAATCCCCCATCCTCATGCTCCCAGTGCAACTCCTACTCTTTTGTCCACCAATAGCCTTTGACCATGTGACCCCTGTCTATTTGCCTCGGAACGTATTCAACATCATTTTCCATGCCCTCCCTACCTCACTTTCCACTTTCCCTTTTATCGTAGTTTATTACCTGGACCTCACTTTCCTCAGCCAAGTCAACTCACTTTTAATCAGTTGTTGTATGCATTCCTTGCAGCCCTCTTCATGATGTACTTTTCTATTCGCCACACTTCATGTTATTTCATTTATGTCCTTCACCAGCAAAACCTGCTTGAACAATCACGCATACTCATATGCTTCAATGTTGTTGGTTGTAACTTTTTTTAACCCAATCAAACTCATCTTTAAAAAAAAAAAAAGAAATAGCATTCAGACCTAAAGTATAATAATAGGTGCAAGCGGATACCTGCTATACACATACACTTAATAGGTGGGGGTGAGTTCAAATTTCAGATTACACACAGGGAAAAATATTTAATTATAGCCCATATTTACTAAACCTTTGCACTGGGGCTGATTGTTAGACCTGTTAGCCTTAGGGTGGTCTTACTCCTCCTGGTTTTGCTGAACTCATTTTTATTAGTCTAAGGACCTATATAACCAGTGCAAATGTGCTTGCACTCTCTTCTTTAAAAATAATGCCATTGGCTTACACAAAACGGACACATTTGATTTACTTGTAAGTCACTAGTAAAGTGGTACTACATGTACCCAGGGCCAGTAAATAAACTGCTACTAGTGGGCCTGCAGCACTTTTTGTGCCACCCACTTAAGTAGCCCTTTAAATCTATCTCAGGCCTGTCATTGCAGCCTATGTGTGCAGTTGTGACCTGCCATTTCGACCTGGCAAAATATACTTTTTTGCCAGACCCAAACCTTCCTCTTTAATATGTATACGTCACCCCCAGGGTAGGCCTAAACAGCCCATATGGCAGAGTGCACTGCAGTTAAAGCACTGAGCATGTACTTTTAACATTTACATGTCCTGGTAGTGAAAAACTCTTACATTTGTTTTTTCACTATTGCAAGGTCTACCTCTCCCAAATTGGGTCACCTTATTACATTTAATAAGTGATAACTTTCAGTTGGGTGCAGGTTGGGAAGTCGAGTTTGGTTTCTAAAGAATTGTAATTTAAAACCTGCTTTAATTACGAAGTTGAATTTTAAGTCACAATTCTGAAAATGCCACTTTTGGAATGTTGATAGTTTCTTGTCCCAACCAGTTGCTGTCTGCAGACTGTACCCTAGGTCACATAATTAGGTGTAGCTGGCAGCTGGTGTCTGTGTATTGGGCTGAGACAGCAAAACAAAGGGGACCAGGTTTTAGCAGAATTGGCCATCTCTGCCAGTATGAGGGGGCAGTTTACCACACTTGTACGCCACAAAGGCTCTGCCTAAGCACACTCACAAAGGATTTCACACTAGACTATTTTGCACCCTGAGTAAAGCTGGGGTCAGGACAGGGAGGCAGTAAAATCTAGATACATCTGTAGGTGGAGGACTCCAGAAGCTTCTCTGGCTTCAAAGTGGGCTCCAGGTATAAATAGCTGGTCCTTAGACCCAACTCTTTCGTAAACTTCTGGACGTGCTGAAGGCTCAGAAAGGACGCCTGTGCTGCTGCTCGAAAATTTACACAGGTTTCCTGCCGTTCTGCCGTTCTGATGCTCTGTAGCCCTGCTGACCGTGTGAGAAGGACTGGACCAAAATATTGAACCCGGGACCACCAGAGTGACTCCAAGGGCTAGTTGGTTGGCTTACTGATCAGAGTCTCAAGGGACAGAAAAGGCTCCAACCATTTTATCCCCTGCACCTGGACTCTACTTCCTGTGAGTACTAACCCCTCAAGTGGTATCCGTCCTGTCTTGGACCCTTGGAAGCAGGACTGAATATGTTCTGCCAGCAGCACAATGCAAACCCAACACAGCTTTGCAGAACATCATCTGATCTGACACAGAGCAACCTGTTGTAGGACTTGTCATGGGGATGATACTGCTGGTTTTGGGCAACAGCACCAACGCTTGTGGGAAACTGAGTGTTATCCCACATTCTCTGGCAACTGTCGGCCTAACCCTTTCAGCTAGCTTGCAGCACAGCCAAACCTAGAAGTAAAGGTGTTTTGTGGCAGCCTGACACATGACGCTCTGTGACTTCTAGGGAAGGTGTGGTGGAACAGATCCTACCCTTTTCTCTCAGTTACATAAGTCTCATACATGCCATGACAAACAGAAGTAGGATTTGGTTCAATATTTTTAGTGAAGCAACCATGTTCCACATAAAGAGGCATGAATTGTGATTATTAGGCAGAGAAAGCACACTATTATCATTGTGACCCGAAATGAGAAACAGATAAAAAGTCCCAACATCCTATAACACTACTGAATCTAAAATCCCTACCTGCATTACAAAAAACCTACATTCGAGCAATACCAGTGTTAGCCCCAACCTGGCCATATTAGTCTCTGCAAGGAAGACCCACCCCTATCCTTAATAATAAGCAGGGGGGTTGTCTGATAGTCTGCTGACAGTCCTCCAAGGTGGTTGGAGTGACGAGGCCAAGTCTAGCAGACCTGCAACGACATGATCCAGTATAAGATGGCTGGCTGAAATGTTCCCCTCTAAACCGGGTTTGAGGCAGCTTGTTGTTTTATAATATAAAGTGCTGTTGTTCTGAAAACTACCCTTATTTGATAAAGCATCTTTTTTCTGTAGGGTAGACATTGTACTCTTTGGACTGGCACTACTCGGTAAAAAATCATGTACAGCCTCGTACAGCCTTGGGCTGAGCACATGATGAAATGTTGTGTGAAAGAACCAATAACAAAGTTTGCATGGAAGGGCAAATGATAAAAGTAATAGAACATCACCGCTAAAATAAAGCTTTTGCTAAAATAATAAAAATGAATAAGTAAAATTAACTAAGTAAAAGGGCACAGGCCACAGGTGTAGAGGTAAATTAAATGTGCTCCGGAAACATGCAAAAATAACCCCATGACAAACCCAGCAACAAAGCAAGTTTGCACCATATCCCCCAAAGCTCATTGCAACTTCTGCTGCGTGACACATGCTACATTCAGAGCTTGCAGCTCATCATCGGAACCTATGCAGCATGACAAAGTGTCGACATAAACCCGCAGTGAAGCCCTCGCAGCTAGGAACTGCCTCTGCACAACGCATCCTCGACACAGACTTCTCATTGCTCCTCAGAACCTCTGGTGCAGTTTTTCTGTCCGTCACAAAAACAGTGCTGCAAATTTTCATGTAGCTCTCCATCGCATAAAGAATAGTAAGTCTCAGCCCAAAGCTGCAGACTTCGTAACTTTGGCAAATACAATGAAAAATCACCATAATTGGCAAATTGGCACATTTTATAATTTTAAACTTAGAGATGACTATGCTGTGGAGTGGTGATTGGGTGGAAAATGACCAGTCATGTAAACACACTGTTAAAAAAACACTTTCATATTCTGAACAGTAGATGTGTAACTAGACAAGGCCTTGTAACCAATCTCAGAATGAAAAACTAATGCAAGAAATAATCACAATTCTGTGACAAATCTCTGATGGGTATGGACTGTTCATAAAGAAACACCACCCTAGGGCCTTTTAATGCAAAAGAAATGCATTAAAACATAACTGCTTTGCATGTATGCATGCCCAGTAGAATGATAACTCTTAAAGCAAAAGAAAAATCATTCCATGGGCACTGTACATGTAAAAATATTGCAAGATTGCCACCGTGAGAATTTAGTTCAGAAAAGCATTGGCAAAACAAATAAGTCTGCCAATGTGCAGTAAATCTAAAAAGAGTTTCCATACCTGTTATGACTATACTATCCTGCTAGGAAGAACCAGAAAAGAAAATGTAAAAAGATAAAATATATATTATTATTCTCACAAACATGATAGGCCAGAACTATTGACTTTTTCATTGCTTGTTTTGTTTTTAGTTCTGGTTTGCATGGCAGATGTGCAAGTCATGCTTTGCCGAGCTAACCATACTGGGGGAATTTCATAGGAGCTATTTGATTGGCTGGCCGCAACTCAGAAAATACCATTGTAGCTGCCATTACAGGGCTGAGGGTCTGACTCCTCATATCCTGTTTTTTTTTTTTTAAACTGAAAATAAAGAGGCAGGGTCTGGACACCCTGACCCCTGTGCACTTGTGGGGGACCCAGAGTACCTATGATGTTATTTAATGTATCATGAGTTGTGCATTATGTGAGATCATAAGCAGTGCACAGCAGGGCACTAGTTATAGTCAGTTCACTCAGCTATTACTGTTGAATTTCAGTGTTTTTTGTTTTTAATGTTTTTATCCGATTTCAACGTCTAGCCCGAACATTACCTTAACCTTTGTTTTTTAGTGAATTTCTGTTTAAAGAAGTAAAGATCTTAATACTATACCTAACTATACCATCACTCTAACTTTTTTGTGTGAAGATAGATAGATAGATAGATAGATAGCATCACCTTTAGATTCTTAGAAACAAAGTTTAAGAATTGTTAAAAGGTCACCAGGGCAAGGCTCTGCAGAATAGAGCTGGCTGTATCTGGGGGCCTTGTGAAAGGCTGGTGTCCTGGGCCAGAGCCCACTTTGCCAATTCCTTAAAAAGTCTCTGTAATCAATTCAGAAGGAAAAAATCCTGCCTGTTGTAACCTATTGTTCCTCGCGCTCTTTCTCCTCGTACTTATTTAAAATGCTGGAATCCGGTTTCGTTGGTGATTCTGTAAACCACGAGGATCAGGAGATGCGAGGGAGAAGGTGGTGGAGCCGTTTCAGGTTCGTATCTCATACTCTGATACAATGTTGATAAATGAGTACATGTTTGTGGGGAACTGAAGCTTTCTGCGGACTTTTAGCCCGCTATGCTAGTGTTATTCCATCCGTTTGGGATGAAGGGCTCTGTGGCAACTCCTTCGCAGCAGTTGTTTTCCCACACTCATTTAAAGTCACGTGCTCGTCCACGCACCACACACAAACCAGATCCTAGCTTCAAAAGAGCACTCATTGCAGGGTGCAGGGCGTGTAAACAGTGTAGCCTGTAGCACTAATACTGGAGCTATTGCAGTCCATAGCTTCAAACAGAACGAGCAATTGCAATGCACTAGGGTCTCGCATTTGTCCAAGTGACAGCTATTACCAGTTGTAAACTCCCAACCGGATTTGTCTTGTCAGATTGAAAGAAAAAAACAGCGCGAACGCGCAGCTACAGTTCATTCGTAATGAAAACTATTGGCTAAAGTGCGATAATCTACGTAACTGGCAAAAGTGCAATTAACTATGTACCAGGTTCGATATTATGCAAAGCGCTCGACTTCTGCCAAGCGAGATCGCGCTGTGAAAATAGAGAAAATGTAGTCCACAAACCCAGCGAGCCTCGCATGTTTTCAGTACTTGGTCGCTGCAATCGAAGAGGGCTAACCACTGGAAAAGACAAGACGTATACGTGCCTTCCACTAATGAAAGCAAGAAGATATTAACAGGCAAGCCCACAAACCAATGAAAGACACTGACGTGACGTGGACGGGGCTCCGAGCCCTTTTCTAACTCCTGAAGCGTCGCGCAAGCGCATGCGACGCAGGCTCCACCCTAAAAAGAACAACACACAAGGCAACAAAGAGTCTTCCATAAATTCCAAAACATTGGTAGTGGGTCTATTTATCAGACAAGAAAGGACCAAAAATGGGACTAGCGAAAGCATTAGAGCACAACACACCTTGTAATAGACAGTTTAAAGTTAAAGTTGGGCGAGCCAACAAGTTAGCAGGGAGGGCCAATCCAGAGCCAAGCCAAGGGCTGGCTCTGACTCTAAGAACCCATACACAAGCCAAGCACCGAAAATAGTTGGCATGTAAATCATGAAAACAAAAATGTTATTAGCACTGTCTTCAAAGTTTAAATTGGTGTGTTTGTATAACATGCATAAGCCTTTTGCCTCAGTACATCAGATTATTTGCAAATTATTTATTAAAAGTGAGTGTTTAAACATGAATTGAGAAACATTCCTGCAGGTGACTGATGACAATACTATTAAACAACTAACAGGCAAGTCAGGACTCCTGTTCGCCTTACATGTGGCCTAGAACCTTATTAAATATGGACCAACATTATAGGCTATTAAATCAAGCAAAATACAGGATTTTTTTCACAGTGCACTTAAGGTCATCTCATATGTGATTAAGAACAAAAAGAAGGCTCAGTGAAATAAAATGTATGCCTTGCATCACACAATGTGGTGAAGCAATGAAGCTGGGATGGATCTCAAATTTTGCAGTTTCACTTGTTCACATTCAGCCATTAGATAGGTATGTTTTTTGGCATCAAAGGTTATTTTTTTTCCTTATTTCTTGGCGGTTGAGAATTGACCGTGAGTAACAGGCGTATTTCACATTTTGTTTTGGGCAGTTTTACATAAAGCGAAACATGACCAAGCACATTGAAGTGGTGCACAACCGACACAGACTACATTAGAGTTTTTGTTTTCAGCACAAGTGAATTTCCTAGGATACACACAATGCTGAGCCAAGGTTGGGATTCGGACCTGTTTCCACATGATACATGGTCTGCAGCTTAGACAGCCGGGCACATCTTCTCCCATGAAAGCTTTGCTTGTTTTGGACTTTAGGTTCTAAGAGGACCCTAGAATGAGCTAGAGGCAGGCATCAGGCTCGAGCCTGGCTTGAGATTTAAGTGGTTCACCTCCAAGTAAAACATTGAGATGAAGACTTCACTACAATAAAGAGAATTAAAACTCAAGGTGACTTACAGCGTCTGCAAAAAAATCATAAGCCCAGTTAACTGAACTATGGCTGCTGCTCACAACCTACTTCTACAAGCAATGAATTCAGGGATGATCTATGCCTTTTTTAAGTTGTTTGAGAGTACCCTATAATGTAACTGATATATTCATATATCCTATGTTCCATATTATATGTGTAACTACCTATTTATTGATTTTAGTCTTTTATACATTGATGAATTTGGCAATCAATAAAAATCATTTAACCTTAAAATGATAATTGTATATTCTAATAGGGCTTTTCTGAAGTTTAATAATCAATTTCCTTTCAATTATCAAAACATATTGTTTTTATATATTTATGTTACTATGTATGTGATTGAGATGCATGTCCCGTTTTGTGCCTGGGCGTGTTTTTAAAGCTGAAGGGAGAAGAGAATTGAGCCTTAAGCGCTCCAACGTCGGAGTTGTTTTTGTTATTTGAACACTAATCGAAGACCAAAAACAACGCGTCATACATTCGAACAACAAAATACCAGTTAAAGGTTGTAAGATGGCACCCAAAGACTCTCTTAGAGAATCTTTAGTACCGTAAGTGCCTGTGCAAACGTCAGTAAGTGCTGTTCTTTTTACCAGTTGAGTTGTTACTGCTGCTACTGTCACAGGAATATTGTACAGCTTGTTTCACACCCTGTTGTAATTCTTGCTGCATGGGAGCTATCAAAGGAGAAATGGTATGGGGTGTAAGTGATATAAACATAAAGTTTGTGATAAGGCAAAGGTGTTACTACACAAAGATACCGCATTTGTCCTTTTACCATATGCATTTGTGCATTGGACATCACTGGATGCCCCCCTCGGACCTCCTTCAAACCCAGTCCAGTTTCACACAATAACTTGAACCAGGTTAGTCTCTACAAGATATTGGGCTCACCTCTTTCAGACAGTCCGTAAGGGACATCCTGTTCTCTTTCTTTTTGTTGCTGTGTCAATACAATCTTTCACCAACTTCAAATAGTGGCATGTGCGCAAAATTATCAGCTGTGTTTATGGCAGTTTATGTCCAATAAGCCAAGCTTTGAAGAATTATCCTGGCTCTAATGAAACCAGAGTTGAGGTGTGGTGATCAGAGTGCTCGCAAATTCCCATCTCAATTTATCTCAATTACAGCACCTCTCTTTGCGCTAGACTCTCATCCAAGTGGTATTTAGACAGAATATCGGAAAAAATCTTGTGGACACAATATTGTGTAAAAAATATCAAGGACGTAAATATTGTGAAGGTGCATTTATATAGGTAAGTAAGGTTTTACTATAGATAACTCCACATAAATGTACCTTGACGATACCTATATCTTCAAGGTACGTAGATTTGTGTTTCTAGTATCCTGTTAGTGATCCATCCCAGCACTTGAGGTGCACTCCAGTTGACCAGCTGCATTTTGACTAATCTGTCATCCTAGGGAGTGAAAGCACATTTGTGGACGATCACAGCTTTATCAGCTCTGAGTGACCAGTACACTCTAATAAAAATGTCATTAGTCTGCATCATAATGAAATGTCTATCATGCCTTGTTCCCTGCCTAAGAGGGGTAAAAGTTTTCTTTATTTTCAACCCAGAACATTCATGTCAACTCTACAAATGCTAATGGTCATGCCTAATAGTGATACTAAAAATCGTCTGATGTCTCTGAGCAAGAGATATCTGTAAGAGCAATTGCAACACATGGGAATGCTGCTGAGCAGACACGGACAGGATTCCATCCTAGAGCTTTCTCACAAATATGAGTGTTTACAAAGGGAAGGAATTAGAGCATATATCCTTTTTTCATAAGGAATAAAACTTTATAACAGAAGAGAACACACTCTTTAACAGAACATAAAAAGCTACAAAGACTAAAATAGAATTAAATACGAATAAATCATAGAGGATTTAATGTGTGCACTCACCTGACGTTTTACTTCAATTACCGTTTAGCCAAGCTGGTTCTTCTTGCAATATGTTTTCAGATGGGAAGCTGTCTGGTTTTTTAGAGCAGCACCAGTCTCTTTGATGGACACAGACTTTTTTTAAACTCAAAAAATGTTCTTGCTTGGGAAAGAATGGTGGACTGCTATACCTTGTAGGTCATCATCCTTGCATTCACAATCATTCAAATTGCGACCTGCCTACTTAATATTTATGAGGCGGGTCATTTTGTGAAACCCTGTAAATGAGCAATTTAAAATGTGACTTATTAGTACATAGGTCCCATAGCAAATTACATACCTATTCGTGGAGCCTTCCTCCCAGTGCATAGAAAGGGTGCCATGAGCCATGATGCAACCAACTATGGACTATAGTTGTTCTCCTCACTGAGTAGCAATAGCATGGTTTGTCGTGTTTGGTAGCTTTCTAGATGGTCAGCATGTCATGGAAAATCTAAATATCTCTTGTCTCTAACTATTCTTTACGTTTGACAGTGCTGTTCTGGTGAATGTATGACATCACTCACCAGTGTCGTCACAATTCCATTTATTTCCATTCAACCTGACTTGCTCTGTGGAAAGTTCTGATTGTCAACTGTGTACAGTGTTGTATGAGTCAGGATGTGACTCCTAAAGGTTTTGAATGAGTGACAGTAGGGAGGCAAAACCACTTCACATCCAACTCTGTGTTGAGGAAAATACTGGAAAAGAGAATTGAAGTACTAGGCTCATTGATGTAACTTTCTTTTCCTAATATTGTTTGTGTACATCTGCAACACCCTGGGATTGCCTGTCTTATCGTTGATCTCATTAAAACTACACAGTTTATGGTGACATTACCACTCAATTTTAACGTAAAGTCCTGCTTTTTGTTCCACAGTAGAGGTTACCCAAACTTGGTGACGTCACCTTCGCTGAAATTAGGACTATCTGAAGTTGCCTTGCTTTTTCCAACGAGTAATACTCATAGTCAGTGCTTAGTTGGTAAAAGAAAGAGTGCTGGTGCCCATAGCTCTGTCCAGAAGCCCACAGCCAGTGCAACTAAACCTCAGCCTGCCGAGTATTAAGGCTACTAGTGTTAAAAGCACCACCACAAACTTCCTACTCCTTATCTGACTCTTGCTGTTTTCTGCTTTCTCGCTGAGCTGTTTTTTTAGTCTTTCTCTTTACCATCTTTCCGATTAGTGTGTTTTTCCGTCCCTTGCCCCCAACAGTTATCTCCTGCAGAAAAATAACTGCAGGTCCTCAAAAATATGTGCAGTCCCTTCCCCCACCTCCGGCAACCACCAGCTAAAAATAAGCACTGCCCATAGGTTATGCAAGAATGACTGTATTGCACATAGTTTGTGCAATGTATCCTTTTGCATAAAAGTTGTTATTTTTTATCACAACATTCAGATTTCAATTGTTAATTTGCTTCAAAATGTAACCTCGTATAAGTTTCCTTGCTACTGTCTTCAATCATGTACATACACTAGCCATGTTTTGAAAAAACGTGCAAGATAGATGTAAAATGACAAGTAGTGTCCCCAAAAACCTTTGTTTGTGGCTAAGGGGAAGGGTGCAAGCACGCAGTTTTTCTAAAGTAACACCATATACCTTACGTTCCCTAGTCACATAGCACACCTCCGTTTCCACTGGAGTACATTGGTAAATGTACATTTCTTACCATTGTTGAGGGAGGATAGAGAGGAGGGAAGTCATGGCCTTTATCGACACTTAACAATACACACACAATATCTACGTGTGAGTGTGTGTGTAATGATTCCGAGGTGATATGCGAAGTAACCAGCCAAAGAAGAAAGACAAGTTGGTGTCTTTTATTTCTTCAAGTAAACGACCCCACGACCAGGAAACATCCAGCAAACAGCTAGCCAGCAGCTCTTTCCACCGCTCGCAACCAACTGCCTACTCGATGTTCCATAGAACCCAAATGACACATTTGGAACATGGTGACATAAGCTCACTAAGCAATTAAAGAAACAGAGTAAAAGAAATAATTACTACATCACCTTCCCCCTTTAACAATTAACAAAACATTAAAGAAATGTAATAATGAAAATAAAATAATACAATTCAATTCTTTGAACATACTAATACAAAATGAAAACTCTGAACATGTTAATACAACTCAAAATCTTTGAATTTGCTAGGAATCTTCACTTGTCGCACACCCTTGGGTCTCGAATTTGAACACAAGGTACTTTGTCACATATTCGCCACTTAATTACATGAAATACCCCCACTAGCTATCATGTAGTGACGAACCAGAAATGTCATCAACACACTTGACATCCTGACAGACATCTGTAGAAAGCATAGAATCTTCTGGACTTAACAGAATTTTTGATAAATGTGAGCCTGCAAATCAGAAATAGGAACCACATTATCTGTGTTCCACCATCCTTTTCCCTGTAACAAAAGTGATGTTTTTGTGACTTTTTGTACTTTCACAAGAGACATAAACTTTGTTTCCCCTTTTAAAAATGTGTTGGGTTTTTTAATCAAAACCCAATCATTCACTTCTATTTTAGACTTGAGTACATTATTTTTTATCATAATAGTCCTTTTGTTTAATCTGCTTGACCTGAGCATTCCGTGCATTCAAATTAAAACGTACCCCACTCCTGGTACCAAAAATGAAATGATTCTGAGGTGAGATACGAAGTAACCAGCCAAAGATGAAAGACAAGTTTGTATCTTTTATTTCTTCAAGTAAACGAACCCACGACCAGGAAGCATCCAGCAAACAGCTAGCCGCAACCAACTGCCTACTCGATGTTCCATAGAACTCAAAAGACACATTTGACACATGGTGACATAATCTCACTAAGCAATTAAAGAAACAGAGCAAAAGAAATACATACTACAGTGTGTGTACACACACACACACACACAGACACACACATAATGGTGATAAATAGTGTATATATATATATATCTATATCTATAGATATAGATATAGATATAGATATATATCTATATATATATATATATGCTATTTATCACCATTGTGTGATATATATATGCTATTTATCACTGAGCGGTTTTTTTCTACCCACAGTTGCTTAGCATATGAACACGCTCTCATTGCCTGCCCATGCTTTTGAGCAATTTGCAACCCTTTGTTACCAAATAAAGGCCCTCCAAGCATCCTGTTTTGGGCGCAGTTTACCAGCTGCTATCCTCTACTCGGCCTCATTAGAGGCCTGCTGTTCTGCTGAGAACCACACCACATGCTGCACCCTCCGTTGTCTGCATATTAGTCCGTTGCTGCCCCTTAAATTAACAGGTACAAAAGGTTGTCCTATTTTTCCGCATAGAACTACCACTCTAGTCCTGTTTGAAGAGGCTCTATATCATGATCTCGATAACTAATTAAGGATCTCAGACAGGCCAAGACGTGCTACACAGGACTCATCCTCGGGGCCGCCATCTTTTGCAGTGTTTCTGCAGACGATTACAGCTCCACATCTATGACATGAGAGTGAAAATAATTGTAAGAAAATAAAATGTGTCATTGGGGAAAAAAGAGGATTAGCAAGGTATATTCTTCTCCTATTTAGTAGTGTTGTTTAAATGTCAAATTCACGTTACTCTCGTAAAAGCTCAATAAATCGTTGCTTAGTCTTAGAAAAGAACCGGTCCCATGTCATATATAACATGTTTTCATTTCCTTGCATAAATCCCTCGTTCCCCCACTTCCCCTTCTGCTTTCTTCTGGTTAAATATCTTTGTTTTTGGCGTCTGTCCATGAAACAATATGCATAAACCATATTGGGAGATATTTTGGGCGCACTGTGCTATTTTCTTACCGTTATTGGGGTGGGGGGTATTGTGACCCACTCGGTGCATCTCCATTAGTCAGTTGTGTCCCTTTCACGAAGCCGAACAATGCAACTACACAGCATATTACAATTGGTGCATCTGCATACATGCCATATTCCAAAAGGTAGCATTTTATATCCATATATTCTCTCTCACACACACAAACACATATACAACGATACGTAAACAGATAGATAGATAGATAGATAGATAGATAGATAGATAGATAGATAGATGGATGGATGGATAGATAGATAGATAGATAGATAGATAGATAGATAGAGAGAGAGAGAGAGAGAGAGAGAGAGAGAGAGAGAGACAGACAGACAGACAGACAGACAGACAGACAGACAGACAGACAGACAGATAGATAGATAGATAGATAGATAGATAGATAGATAGATAGATAGATAGGTAGATAGATAGAGAGAGAGACAGACAGACAGACAGACAGACAGACAGACAGACAGATAGATAGATAGATAGATAGATAGATAGATAGATAGATAGATAGATAGATAGATAGATAGATAGATAGATAGATAGATAGATAGATATGTTGCCTTTGCAAAATGTACACTAAGTTAAATGCACACTCCTTAAGGAAGCTCAAGAAAACTCTTGACAAATGATTATGGATTCCCAGGAGTAAGCCAGGTATATTCTAGTTTATTCCTGAAATTATTCAGAAAACCAGGAGTAACACCAGAGTAAGTCACACCCACGTAAACACATGAACATCAATTCATCAAAATGCCAGGGGTAGCGAACGTGACATCACACGCTCTTTGACCTTCAATTTCATTCACACACACATGCTTACACATACGCACATTCATACTTACACACACTCTCTCTGAGGCACACACTCACCCTCAAGCACTTACTCAGCATTCATTTAAAAGCTTTGTTTTACTTATCTCAGCTGCCAGGGAGGGTCATGGTCCAGTTAATTGTATTTTTTACTACACTAATCGAGAATAATTAAACATTCTATTTACTATTAATGTAACAAAGCACCGAGAGAAAACAACGAGAAAGGAGCCTCATACGACGGCCGTAAGGACGCACTGCCAGTCTGCTCCTGGCACTGTTCTTGCCACCTCTAAAGCCAGGGGTCGCAAAGACAGTGCCAGGGGTCGCAATAGGCAAGCAAGGGGTCGCAACTGTGACCCCTAAATGGCATCCATGCCTAAACACCAATATTTGCAAATCAGACCCAATAATTTTATCAGTACAAGTGACATCTTGGCATGTGGGGGAGAAGTTATACATGTGTTCAAAATAAATACTATGTATCCAAACGCTTGCCAATAATTGAAAAGTTATAAACTAAACATGTTAATTTTCCTGATTTATTCTTTTATGCAGTCTGGTGGCACTTGATGTTATGTGAGTAATCTATGGGCCTCGTTAAGGTCCCCTATATCATAGTCATCTATGGGCCTCATTCACAAAAATGAGTAATTTTACGAGTTGGATACTTAGGTCCACGTATCACATAACAGTACTACTATCTTGGGGGGGGGGTCCAAAAATTATGCATCTTTGAAAATCAAACATTTTTGTGCTTACGCACAATCTCAACTGCTGGATTTCCAGAGGCGGAAAATGAACAACATTAAGGATAGGAAATTTACCTTGACTTTTTTTCTCCCATTGTCAGGAGAATATATGCGTGTCAGGCGATGTTCCCTTACGATTTACACCGTGTGCAGTACTTTAGGCCACTAATAGTGTCATTATATCCCTGTGAACACCGCAGGTGCAAAATAATCACGGCGCAAATAAATAACATCTGAACTTGAGTTTGGGGGTGTATCTTAGCCCAAATGTATAATACTTTTTTTAAATTAGCGGACAGTAACATGCATAAATATTTTTGCGCTTTTCTTGCTGGTAATAATTCCATATTTTTACCTCGCGGTTATCACCACAAAACTGGTGTTAAAGGTAAGTTGCTCGTTAAAAATAGAAGTAAGTGCAATTCAGACTCTGATTTCTGTATTTGGTGCTGGTGTTAAAGTGAGTTCAAATATAGTTTTAGTTCTGGAGCGATGATTTGTGTCCACAATTTTGACGTGAATAACCATTGACTATTTTGGCAAATACCCACTACGATTTTGTGGGTGCGAATCACACCCCAAATGGCCACCCGGTCTGCACCTCACCTTCGAATCGCCTGTTCTCACCTTATCCCTAAAGTCATGTCTACAGTGGGTACTTACGGCATTGCCATTTGTCAGAGTAAATGCCACCAGATAATGATTCTATGAATCAGGATATGTCACCAGCAATCTCAGATCACACTTTTTGCTTCACTAACAAATTAGCTCGAAAAATATTTGGTGAATCGGGCCATGCGGGTTCATAAATCTTTCAGGAAATTGCTGCAAAAACAGTGTAGTTTTTCCCTGACATTTAAGGGCCCCTCTCCACCATCATAGTACCCTCACGATGACAGTCGACACTATTCCCATAGGTGTGGCGCTCCCAGGGCCCATGATTGAAAATTAAGTCAAGGGTGGTCTCTAATGATCCTTTAGAGCCTGCAATGTGAGCTGTAAAGTGGGCAGGAAAAAAGTGCATTGTGCAAGCCTATATGGGTCATTGTGCTAACAAAGCCCTCATGCAGTACTCATCTCTAGCAAAGCAGATAGAGCATCTGTGGCAATCAAAGAAATTCCTACTGCATTGATTATTTTGAGCGAACTAAGGACCATAAGGATTGTCATAAAATCTCATGAGTGGACCCCATAGCATACATAGCGTAAAGCAGTGCTTAATTTGTGCTGGTGGTTTCAGGAGGGGCCCATCAGCACTTATTTATGGTGACCTGCACTCATGTTTTTCCTCATCAGACTTTGACCCAGATAATTAGTGGGATAAATTCACAAGGGGGAAAGAAGGAGGAAGAGAAAAGCGGAAACATATGCCACAAGGGTAGAAAGCAGGAACCTGCAGGAGTGGGAATAGGAGGGTGGAGGGAGTAACTGGTGGTGGATGAAAGAGGCATGAAATGTAGTCAAGACTACACAGCCCTGGCATTTGCCAATCCTGACATTCGATAGCTTAGGCCGCATGCTTCTGAGCTAAACCTTGCGCCCTGGCACTTTTTCTTTTACAAATGCTAAGGCAGCAGTGCTGAAGAAATGTCTGCAAATGGTGTATGGATTTTAGGCTATTAATGGGAATCTTCATATACGTAGTTCCTATGATCACAAAATGATCACCAGGGAAGGGGAGAGAGAAAAGTGTTATGGGAATACTGGATATTGTCCCCCTAACTAATATATATATATATATAGGTATCCTGATATTGTTATTCTGTATCAAGACTCTCAGAGCTACTGTACACCCATGGTAGGGAACCCTAATTTATTTTTAGACAAAATATCTGTTATATATGGAAATCCTCTGACTTGAGTGGCAACATTTTCCAGCTGTCTGATGGTGGACTCAAATGTTTATTACTGGGAAAGATCGAGGATGGTGGACATGGGGGATATTTTCCTAGAAGCGAGGCGCAGTATATATGGACTCTAGATCTGTTTTTAAGGTGTAAGAAATGGTTGAGAGAAGGTCAACTTAAGAAGCGAATTGGTAATTGGATAACCAAGTAGAGCCCCTGGTATTTTTAGATCGAGCACACAAGCGATTTGACTTGTTGTAAGTATTGTGGATTTTTACCCATGCCCATCACTTTCACTCATTCGTGGACTTTCCTTTCAATAATCCCTTGATGTCATTGGTAATTGCTTTGTGTTTGTCCTGCCTTTGGGCAGTTTTGTTACTGCCTTGCAGACTGACCCTGCTACATGGATAAATGCATGATTGCCAATATATTTCAGCTGGGTGAACTATTTTTTCTTCGGTCTCTTCCCTTGTTGCTCCCTTGGCCCTCACAGCGCTCACAGCACGAACAGTGCCAACAGCACAAACTCCATCTGGGATATTGGAGTGCTGGTCACATTGTTCACACTGTTACCTAATCAGAGACATTTCTTTTGGCTCTCTACTTCACGCTCCATAGCTTTCCCAAAAACACTTATAATTAATCAATGCTTTATTAAAAAACACAGAAATCTGCAACATGGTTCTCCCGACACAGCAGGAGAGCCGATACTACAATATTCACTGCACTCGGGAAAAGTCGCCCCATAATGCTTTCCAAGCATTCTTTTTCAATTTTTTTTGCCCAGAACTCAGTCTGTGGTGGTCCTAGGACAGTGGGACCATCACCAAAGCATTCAGCATGATGCACTCTTTCTGTTTAGATCATCTCTGGGTCCCCCCACTAGGTTAGTGGGGACCCAAAAAATAATAACCCATCCAACCATTCAGTCCTTAAAAAAAAAAAAACTATTATGGCTTGAAGTTTTGTTTACAGCTTGGAGTAGTTTGGGTTTTAAGGGCCTTAGAATTGTAGTAGGCCTGCTAGGCTGGAAAATGTGTAAGGTACTTCGGGCCAGATGTAGCAAAGGGTTTTTCCCATTCTGTGTCAATGGGAAAATGTGTTCGTACATATGGCCCTTCACCCTTTAGGGGGTAAATATATGGTTGCGCTACATTACTTTGTGCTAGTCTATTTTTATGTGGTTATGTTCTTTAGGGGCTAATTATATGGTTACATGACCATCTTTCTTGCAAATTATATTTTTATTATGATGTTCCCCAGGAGTTGTTTTGAGCATTACAGTCAGCATACTACATTTGCTGCACTCAGTTGTCCCATAATGCTTTGCACGGCATTCTTTTACAAAACATTTTTGCTCATAACTCAGACTGTGGTGGTCCTTGGACAATGGGACCACATTCAAAACGTTCACCACAACCTGCTCTTTTTGTCTAGATCATCTCTGGGTCCCCCCACTGTGTTAGTGGGGACCTCAAAATAAAAATCACTCCCTCTATTCAGTGTCTTTTTAGCTTCTCTCATGGCTGGAACTTTTGTTTTACAGCTGACTGAAAATGTGTAATGTATTATCTCCTCTAGATGCTATATATGGTTGCACTGCAATACTTTCAGACATTTTCTTCATGTTGTGATGCTCTCTAGGGGCTGACCATATGGTAACATGACCATGTTTCTTGCAAATGATATTTTTATTATGATGTTCTTTAGGGGTTGTTTTGAATATTACAGTCAACATACTACAGTATTTGATGCACTGTGTTGCCCCATAATGCTTTGCAGGGTATTCTTTTACAAAACTTTTTTGCTCATAACTTAGCCCGTGGTGGTCCTAGGACAATGGGACCACTTTCAAAACATTCACTACAACCTGCTCTCTCTGTCTAGATCATCTCTAGGTCCCATTACTAGCTTAGTGGGGACCCCAAAATAATACCCCTCCCTCCATTCAGTGCCTTTTCAACCTCACTCATGGCTGGAACATTTGTTTTATACCTGAGAGAAGTTTGTGTTTTAATGGTCGTGTTTGTAATATCATTGCAATAAGCCCAATAGCCCTGAAAATGCATAATGCACTATGCCCTCTAGGGGCTAAATACATGGTTAAACTGCAGTACTTTCAGTCATTTTCCTTTCATGTGGTTATGTCCTCTGGAGGCTAACTATTTGGTAACATAACCATGTTTCTTACACATGCTATTTTCACTGTGGTGTTCTTTGGGGGCTATTCTGAGCATTACAGTCTGTTGCCAAATGTTTATTTCTGATAAAGGTTATTCTTGGGTTTATATGATAACAGTATATGTTTTATTAATCTCTCCTTATCTCAGTGTGGCCACAATTCGGGCCAACTTAACATCCTTATTACACTATGACTGTTTCAACACTCTTGATATGTTTGGGTGACCCTTCTAATTTATTTCTCTTGCTCTCCTCTGTGGCTGTGTTGTTTTGGGAATTGTGTTAGCCAGCCAGCAATTCCAATGGTGGGGTGGTGAAAGTGGTATTCTATTGCAATTAGCATTGCAGATTTAAATTAGGATGCTAAATGGCAATAATTTCATTTTTGGCTGCAGATAGAGGAAGAAGGTAAATGGAAGTGCTTTAGTTATGTGCAGGGCCAATGGAATTATATGGCAGGAAAATACCAAATTATGAGGCAGGGTTGATCAATTTATCTGGCAAGAAAAGTCCAGATATGAATTTACAGCGCCAATAGCTCTAACTCAAGCAAATGTGAGACCCATTGCATTGTAAATGGTTGTTTATTTTTTGCTATTGGGGATGGGCAAGGCCTCAGTCATGGTGGAGAAGAAGAGAGAGTCTTTTGAGCTGGTGAATATTCCATAGATACGTAAGTGTCAGGATCCACCAGTGGTACTGGAAGAGATCACATCTCCTTAGAAGGGTCTGGGCATCAATTCACCAAAATGCCAGGGGTAGCGGAAGTGACATCACGCGCCCTTTCACCTCCACTTTCACTAACAGACACATACACACATATTCCACATATACACAGTGTTTTTCACATAAACACACTCTGACCAGCTTGCAGCACACAACAGACATTATCAAGCTTTTTTGCTTACATCAGCAGCCAAGGGAGGGCATATTAACATTTTTTTTATTACACTAATAGTGAGCAATATACTACTGTTCAATATCAGTGTAATAAAAAAATGACAGAAAACCAAGAGAGCAGAGCCCTAACTAACATCCATATGAGGAGCTTCAACTGTGTTCGTGGCACTGAATTTGCCACCTCTGAAGCCATGGGTCGCTAAGGCAGTGCCAGGGGTCGCAAAGGGCAAGCCAGGGGTCGCAGCTGCAACCCCGGGCGACCCCTAAATGACATCCATGCAGAAGGGTAAGAGCTTTATCTCCTGGTAGGCAGGTGTCTTTCACACACATGTAGGTAGAGTATTGCTCCTGATACTGGTGAGTGCCTCTCCAGAGTACGGCCAAACCATGCTGTCATTGCATTTCCTATTAATGGTTTATTATTGTCCAGTTCCTGCATAGTCAGTTGTCTTGTGTGATGACTGGCATTATAGCCTGAATTTGGCCGTCGGATTCCTCTTCTGTTGTGGTCTTTTCCAGCTGCATGATATGATATTGATCAGGACCATTAGAAGGGAGAGGCACACATGGGCATTAACCCCCAGGCCAGTACTTTCCAGAATATGGCACTTATGCTGCAACATTTATTTTTAGGAAAGCCTCCTTTGTTTATCAATGACAAGGCAGCCAATATCAGCACCAGATGCTGTATTTGCCATGTTTCCCTCTTCCACGAAGGGCATTTTTAAAAATTTGGAAACAGATGCAATAAGAAGCCCAAACTAGGGGCCAGATCTACCTGAAAGTGGCACATCGGTCCCAATGCACAACTTTACTTGCGCCGTCCCTGCCCCACCTAAGGACACAATGGTTGCACAGTACTTACAATACGGCGCACCCTGGCGCTAGTTCACACAATAGCGTCACATTTATGGCGCTTTTGTGGCGCTTTGCTGGATTAACACCATAAATTATGCTGTTAGTGCCCAACGCACTAGGGAGGCCCATAGGTTGCTATGGACCTGTTACTTTAAGGCCTGCCCTGAGCAGGCATTAAAAATTATGGAAACAAATGTCACAGTGAAATCTTGTAGATTTCACTGTGCCATTTTTTACGACCTCCCTGCTTGGGAAGGCCTCCCTTGCATACTTCATACCTGGTGCAGGTATATTGTGGCGCAAGGGGTTACAAAGTGGCGCAATGCTTTGTAAGTATGGCATGGGGAAATGGCCTTCTTAACACCAGGTTAGCATAAAAAAATTACATTAGTGTGGCGCAAGGAGGCGCAAAGGCCTTGTAAATGTGGCCCTAAGTTTCTGACCCAGAAAGCGCATAAACCTGACATGAATAGTTTTGATCTTTGTTCATCTCCAGACTGTTGATGGATTTTCCTTTTGGCACTGTGTGAATATGTTAATCCTAATGCTTTTTTCAGATTAGGAATATTTTGAGGATTAGCATTTATTTACGACTCTTCCATCTATTTAATAATGTTATTTTTCATTTCCTTTTTCTCCTACTCCTAAATTGTAAAGTGAGCTGCCCGAGAACTCTTTGGATTTCACTTTTTGCAACAAAATGTGCTGAACTTCCCTTGCGACAGACTCGTTCCTGTGTCACTGTTCCAGATACACTTTGCTATTATATTCACCATAGAGTTATGCATTGCAAACAGTAGTGAGGCCTTCCTGGTTACTGATGTTGCCCCTCCTTTGGAGTCTTTGGTTGGTTGTGAATTGGTCAGGATAGTGGTTGTTTTTCTGTCTGTGTGGATTCTTGTTGTCCATCGCAGTAACGTAGCATATTTTTTGCATACCGTGTGAAGCGGTCTGCTACTCTATGGGGCTGGTCTGCGATTCATAAAAAAACACAAATAAGTCAAACCAAATCAAAATAAATGAGTATATGAAATAAACTGCAAGTATGCAGCCTACGGGCAGAGGAAGGCGCAGACTGTCTGCAAGGGAAGCTGGTTAACTACTAACTTCAAAAGACGTTGAAGTAGCTCCGTTTGTAAAGAAAACGGACCTCTGTCAAACGAACAGTACGTCCAGTAACTTCCAAGGAGCCATAACGTATTTTTGTCGGCATGTCACTAATTGTTGACGGATACAGTAAAGCAGCTGGTCCCATTCTAGGTTGTACTGACATTAGGTCGAGAATGCTGTAAGTTGTTCCCATATTTCTCCCATAACTAAACAGAGGGCTTTTGTTTACTCACTGTACTCTTTTCAGAGAAAGTTTGGACAGACGAACACTCACAGCAGGACCTAGAAAAGGACGCGTTTGGGACGTTTATACCTTGTCCCCAAAGCAAGTGCGAGAAGGGCGAGATGAATTAAGTAAATGAGAGAAGCCTCAACCAGAAATTAAAGCCATCTAAGCCATCTCAGGTTCCTACTAATATTATTGGAACAATGCTCTGTACTGCCCAATTAAACACAAGAGGTAAAAAACATAATCGAGAGATAAACTTAAAACCCCTGTAAAGTAGTTTCTCAGCAGCACCCGTTTCTGTCCAATCTTGCCGTTTCTTTGTGAAAATAAGTATACCGTTTGCCTCGACAATTCCATATCCTTTTTTCTGGATTAAAACCAAATCTCTTTGTCAAGTAGACTTTAAATAAATTTATTCTTGACTCATAATACAGACCCACTGTGCTTTAAATATCCAATTTTCTACAACATTGACACGAAATGTCTGTGGTGTGACTCCTCCATATATCATCTAAAATGACCCGTGATTCATATTAGTTCAATCAATGTTACTGGCAAAACAGATCATTTTCCAAAATTTAAATAAATGTTCTGGTAGAGAGCCCTCGGGCACTCAGAAGATGATCAATACGCGGTATTGATTGTAACAGCTGGTATTGACCCATTGTGCTTGAAGTAATACCACTACCACACACTTTCCACCATCGGAACTAAACACTGTCTATAACCTAATGACCTATTAAATAAAGGTACTTGCAGTACCATAAAGGTATCATCTTCATTTTGGTCCTGAACATTCTACATCTACAATACCCTAAAGACTTATGACATTATTAATTAAATTAGTAACTCAAACAAACAACACCCAAGTACTTCCTATTTGCACTGCAAAGTCAAGTTCAGCAGTCTCCACAGTCCAACTGCCCGTACCAGCCCTCCTCCAAGGCACAGTCACAGGATGTCAGGAACACAAATACACCACAACATAAAATAGACATCCATCACGTGCTTGGGTGTTGCACATACCAGCAACTCACATTATTCGGAATTTAGTTGACAAATGACTGGTATATTCCATGTCCAGTGCATATGCTCACTTTTTGCAACCATTTTTACGTGACCCATGTGCTTACTTACATATGGACCAGTGTCATTGCTTTCTTCCACTGCATGGCAATTCTGAGAAGGAGATCTACAGTTTGAAGACATCTCTATTAGACTTGGCATCATTGGCAAGGTCTCCCCTAACTTTTTGCCTCTACTTCCCAAGTTGTTTTCTGTGTGCTGGACTCTGTTTTTGCTGTTTTGTTTGCTCTGGACACTTTACCACTGCTGACCAGTGCTAAAGTGTAGGTGTTCCCTGTATAAATTATAGGTGTACATTGGCTTATCCATGATTGGCATATTTGATTTTCTAGTAAGTCCCTAGTAAAGTGCACTAGAGGTGCCCACGGCATGTAAATCAAATACTACTAGTGGGCTTGCAGCACTGGTTGTGCCACCCACATTTGTAGCTCTGTAAACATGGTTCAGACCTGCCACTGCAGTGTCTGTGAGTGCAGTTTTAAATGCCAATTCGACTTGGCAAGTGTACCCATTTGCCAGGCCTAAACCTTCCCTTTTCTTACACGTAAGACACCCTTACTGTAGGCCCTGGGTAGCCCCATGGGCAGGGTGCAGTGTATGTTTAAGGTAGGACATATACTAATGTGTTGTAAATGTCCTAAAAGTGAAATACTGCCAAATTCGACTTTCACTGTTGCAAGGCCTATTTCTCTCATAGGTTAACATGGGGGCTGCCTTTAAATATGATTAAAGTGTAGATTCCCTTTGGGAGCAGATAGACATATAGAGTTTGGGGTCTCTGAACTCACAATTTAAAAATACATCTTTTAGTGAAGTTGGTTTTTAGATTGTGTGTTTGAAAATGCCACTTTTAGAAAGTAAGCATTTTCTTGCTTAAACCATTCTGTGACTCTGCTTGTTTGTGAATTGCATGTCTGGGTCAGTGTGACAGTTGGGCTGTTTTCACCTCTCCTCTAGACAGTGACACAAAGGAAGCTGGGGTGTAGCCTGCATATCCTGATGAGCCATCTGGGCTGAGGGGAGGGGAGGAGTGGTCACTTACACCTGAAGGGCTGTGCCTGCCCTCACACAATGCAGTCTCCAAACCCCTGGTGTGTGCCGGTGCCTGGCCTGGGCAAGGCAGGATATTAAAAACAACAGAGACTTCTCTTTGAAGTAGGCCTACTTCAAAGGCAGAAAGGGGTATAAGAGGAGCACCCAAACCCCCTGAAAAGCAGATTACTTCTGAAACCAAGAGGAACCTCTGCCAAGGAGAAGAGCTGGAGAAGCTGGAGGAGGAGTACTGCTCCTTTGCCTGTGACTGTGCTTTGCTGGGTTGGCCTGCAGCAGCTGCTTCCACTTAAGAGAGGACTAAGACTGACTTTTGTGTGACTTCCCACCGGTGAAGAATCTCCAAGAGCTTGAAACTGAGCTTGCCTCCTGTTGTTGAAGTCTCAGGGACACCAAAGACTTCTCTCTGCCAGCACTTGGGCTTTCTGCTGAGAGTCCTGCCTGCCAAGTGGTGCCCTAACCTGTCTCTGGGCCCTTGAAAGGTGCAGCTGGTGGCAAAGGACAGAAATCCACGCAAAGACCGTTGTGCGGGGAAACTTTTGACGCACCACCTGCTTCACGGTTGAAACACGATGCACAGCCAGCCTCACGTCTAAAATCGATGCTTCACCTGCATCGCGGCTGGGAGATCAATGCAACGTGGCATTCGGAAATGATGTGCAACACCTGCAGCGGCTGCTGTTAACGACACTAGCCCCAAGCAGTGCGGTTTCTTGACACCGTGTGACCGCATTTCGACGCAGCATCGCTGGGCGCGGAAAATTGACACAAAGCCTGCCTGGACCCGAAATGCCTGTCCGGATCGACGCATTGCTCTCCTGTGGAGAGGAAAAATGACGCACGCCACCCCGACCGGAGGAGGAACGACGGACGGTCTCGCTTGCGAGTGAGAAATCGATGCATCGCTGGCCTTTTCCGACGCACACTCACCTCTGTGGTGTTATTTTGATGCAACCCAGGTAATTTTTCACGCTAACAGTGTTCTCACTGTTTTCTAAAGGATTTAAGACTCTTATTCTTTAAAAATTCATAACTTGACTTGTGTATGTTGGATTTTTGTAATTTTGGTCTTGTCTTGTTTAGATTAATATTACCTATTTTTCTAAACCTGTGTCTTGTCATTTTGTATTGATTTCACTGAGTTACTGTGTGTGTTGGTACAAATAATTTACACCTTACTTCTGAAGTTAAGCCTGCCTGCTCGTGCCAAGCTACTAAGGGGGTGAGCATGGGTTAACTGAGGGTGATTCTCCTTTACCCTGACTAGAGTGAGGGTCCTTGCTTGGACAGGGGGTAACCTGACTGCCAACCAAATACCCCGTTTCTAGCAATCTCCATATGAAATTAGGGGAACCAGATTTTACTGCAGTTTCTAGGCAGGACAGTCCTTCAAAGCAAAATTAAGCACAAGAAAAATCCAGATTGTTTGTCCAAATGTAGACTTTGCCAGAGGCAACAACGGAGGCAATGCTCATTAATTTCATACCATCAGTGTCTGCTCCATTCGTAAGAAAGGTTTAAGTATGAAGTTATTTGCACCATGCTCATGATTTACTGGTGTAGAGGCTCAGGGTAACTTCAGTGACTGGCCACTTACCATGTATTGAACAGAAGCTTTGAGCAGCAGTGGCACACCTCATCTCCCAATGAATCTTCAGAGAGAACTACACGTAGGCAGATCCCTGAGAATCCAATCCAATGACTCTGATTGTGGTACTTAAGCCTTAAGCTTCAATCAAACTACATCCTTTTAAGGAAAGACTTGAAAACTGAAACTGGAGGGCTCCTTCCTGTGTTTGTCAAAGCTCCATACACCAAACGATAGTGATGGAAAATACTGGACAGAGCCCTGCTCCGAGAGAATGGATTAGCTGCCATAAAGCTCTGCAAAAAGTCTAGATAAATATTTAAGTAAATAAATAAACATATTTAAATATCCAAATAAATAAATACATAATACAATAATTAAAAACTAAAGAAATAAATACAGGCACAAAAAAATACATCCTGCTCCAGCGATAAAGTGTTTGTGCTCATCCAAGCTACTAAACACTGAGCCTACGGTGTCTAAGGTGACTTGGTTCACTTCAGGCTGTGACAATATATGTTGAAGGTGAAAGTGCGCTCAAATGGAGATGCCTTTCATGTGCCTGTCTTTCACTTTTCAATACTGCGCTACGAGCCAGCAGTCACTGCTTTAAGTGTATTCTCTCATAGAAGGCAGTGTGGCACGGGAAATGGTTTGCAGTCTACCGAGTACTCGAGGTTGCGTGCACCTACTCACGGGTATAAGCAGGACTCCATCAGCAGTAACGTACGACTTTCGGGGTCTGTTGGCACACCACTGTTTGCTGGGTTTGCAGATACTCTGACATAGGTGACGTAGCACCAAAAGCTATTTTCTGTAGAGCAAAGTTGACACGTGCACTAATAATACATAAGCACATTGAGTTCTTTGATGCATGTGCTGTATAAGGAGGCGTTATTTGTGCCCCTCCCCCTCCCCCTCACCCTCCGCGTGCTGTAAATGTATGCTTGTGACGCAATTATAATTTTTGCCCCATCAGCTGGCAACTTTTGCTAGCAACCCAAGGCTAACAACGCGCCAGTAACCAGCCAGGCTATGTTTATCCACCTGATATAACAGGGCCGCCAGCACAGGAAATGATAGTACAAGTAACACACTGGACAGTACACATTCATTCATATGTCATACTCCAAAAATGCTGTTTGATTAGAGTTCAATTCGTGTATTTATGTGTCTGTCTTCTTCCTGTCTAGTACATGAACAAAAAGGACAGACGACTTTGTTAGCTTTGTAGCTTGGGCGCAAATTAGTGCATTATATTTTAAATGAGGTTCTTAGTGCTTGTCATTTCTCGGAAGCTGCCTGCTCATTTATTCCCAGCTAGAGTTCCGGTAAAATTGGCTGAGCAAATGTATCATGATTTTTTCATTTAAAGGCTCATACCTGTGTTTGGGTTTCAGTCCTAGAAGGCGAAGCTGCAGAAATAGCCTGTCACTGCATCAAAACGCTTAGTTTTTGTCAGCCAGATCTCAATGAAGCCTTAGAGTTCCTGTAATACGGAAAGAACACACGTTTTTCTCTTTTCCTTAAAAGTACACGCATTTCTAATATAATATTTTACCCTTTCCTGCACACTGTGCTGTGTTAGTGAAGGCTCAAATTTATAATTTGCGAAAATGTTCATAGATTTGTGGCAGCGGGATGGGATTTGCACTTTGCAGATCGCTCGTGTAAACTCAAAGATATGTGGTCGGTCACATGAATGGCTCCCTTATATAAATCGAGTTTTAGGTTGAAAAACAGCTTACTTACAAATTTACTTAGATAATCCAAATTCCAACCCAATAACCATCACAATATGTCTTTTTTTTTGTTTAAAATATGTCTTTTTGGACTTAACTGGATCTGGTAGCGTAAGGGACTAATACGCCCACTGTAGGGACCTGTGCTAAACCTCGGGGTCACGGGTTTAGATCCTGGCGGTTCCACTCAGCTTTTTATCCTTCTGAGGATGATAAAAGGAGTACTGTTGGGTAACAAAAACATCTGCTTTTCAGCGCCAATATACCCTTCTGGGTGAATGGGTACCTTTTTGTTATATTATGTTTTACTGGCATTTAAAACATTGCAACATTTTCTCATTTGAATGACCATCCCAATAGTAGAAAACACAAATCAGTGTAGAAATCAACAGTATTTGGGGGCAATTTGTACAGGTTTCTCAGTAACCGCCTGTCTCCCATTCAGTATATGTACCCATACTTCTAACAGCTGTGACTCTGAGGTTAGCAAGGTTGCTAATTTGAGTACAGGGTCACTTTTGCTCTGGGTTAGGTTAAGCATAGTTTAGGCGATGAGGCTTCTCAGCCAGTTATACATGTCATATGTTAAGAGACTCTGGGCCAATGCCAAGAATAGGGGGGTATGGGGGGAAACAATTTAAACCTAATTAACATTTGTGGACAAAAATAACAAAAGAGCCCTTGGGGGCTGGATGTTGTGCATCTTAGTGCATAGGGCTGGGGAGTGGAGAGCAGCTGCCAGATGCTAGCATTGGAAGGGTGCCCAGCTAGCCCGTGTGTTCGTGTTTCAGGTCTGTGTGGGGGAAGGATTGTGTATCCAATACAATAATCTGCATCCTGTCAGGGCATGTTTAGAGTGCACAGAACCCGATGCAGGGTGGAGTGAATCAGCCTCTCAGATATTTAGCCCTGGTTAGTCATCACTACATGTATGTTGTCATCTCAATCATACATCATTAAAATCAGAACTTATCCAAAAATATACACAATACTGGCTACTCTCAGTGCCAGAAACTCACTACCTACCTGCACCTGTATAAAAAAGAAGATTAACATACATTAAAATGTGAAATGGCTACCACTTCTTATACTGCAAGTGCAATGAACACATCAAAGACATAGAAAATGCAGAGATTTAATCAAATGCACTGCCAATTCTTTATCAGAATTTAAACCAAATGGGATTACTGTGTTGAAATCTATGATATACCTTAATGCCAACCTACATAATTTAAAGTTCTATTACCTCCCCTGATTTTTGGCTCATTCCAACACAATTAAATTTCGTTTTTTATTGTCACTGGAGTAATGCTCTTTGAAGTGTCTAGCTACAGATACTGTTTGTCCTCATGGGTTATGGCTCACACATGTTCAGGCACTCATTTGTTTGGTCGAAGAATGGTGCTACCAACATAACATTTGTTGAAGGTACATTTAAAGCCAGAGGCATACAATCAAATTTGCAAGAGACTATCTTAATGATAGGGAATTCCCTAGCAGTGTTAGGAATCACACAGTTCTCAATATGAACACTATATTTACAGGCTTTGTATATTGCACATCTCTTAAATCCCTTGTTTAGATACTGTGACATATCAGTTTTCTCTGCATAGAGTATCTCTCTAATTCTCTCTAACTATCTACTTTTCTTGAAAGTGATTTTAGGGTGATTTATGCAAATGTTTTGAAATGATATAATTAGGATGTAGGAAATGCCATTGTCTGTGTAAACTTTTTTTTTCTCCTCCTCATATTTATTACTAAAGGTTGTAATGAACTTTATGGTCTCATGGCTCGTGGTAACCTTTAGTCTAGTAAATAGATCTTCCCTCTCGATGCCATCCCCTCTTGCTGCTGTACTTTGTAAAACATTAGGCTTGTATCCCCTTTCATAGAACCTCTCAAGCATAGTTTACATCCCTTTCTAGAATGCTTCATCAATGCTACAGTTCCTTTTCTTATGAAGCAATTCGCCATAGGGAATACTATTTAACAAATTTGCAGGGTGACTGCAAGATGTGTGAAGAAGAGCATTCCAGCTATTTTTCCCCCCAAAATTCTAGCAATGAGTTTAGCAACTTCTGCTTCTACTTTTAAGTCCAATAATTCAAATGACTGTCCGCCTATATTTCTAGTAAAACTAAGATTCAATTAATTGTTGTTGAGTTATTTTACAAAATCCAAAGCTGACACCCTAGATCCCTCCCAGATAATCAATATGTGGTCTTTGTAATGAACCCAGAGAACCATGTTGGTCATATACAAAGAAATGTTACTGGCTACCTGCTCTTCCCAGCAGCCCATAAAAAGGTTAGTATAGAAGGGGTCAAATCAGGTGCCCATGGTGGTGCCCTGGGTTTGCTTATAATAGTACTCATCAAAGACGAAATAGGTGTTGTCTAGACAGAACCATATCATGTCCAATAGCATCTGTATATGTAGGGAAAATAGCGACCAGGCTGTAAAAAAAAGTGCTATGCCTGACGACCTAAATCATGGCGAATACAGGTGTACAAAGTGTTGACATCCATCAAGAGACATTAGGAGCTAGACTTTCCCCCAAATAGTGTCATCTATGATTCTGAAAACGTCACACTGTCTTTTATGTGTACAACTATAAGCTTTGAACAAAAGGTTGTAGAAAAAAATCAATGTAACATGTAGTGTTTTCCAGTAATGAACGCAAAGAGGAGACTATGGTTCTCCCTGCATGACTTTGGAGTAACAGGATGTCTCCATCAAACTGTCTAGATCATTCTTTCAGTGTACTTTCTCTTGACTGTAGTGCCTCCCTTGTCTGATTGTCTAATGATTAACTGTTTATGCTTATATAACCCTTCCAAAAATTATTTTTATCTTTGTGTGAGGTTTTGGTAACCTTCATACCTGGCATATCTCAGTTTTGTTAGATGAACATTCCTACTCTTCTCAATCACATCAATAGCATCATAAGGTGTGCATGGTAAAAAAAAGGACTTAAGCTTAAAGCTACCCAGACAGCTAAAGTTAATGGGGATACCCATAGCTGCAAAGTTCAGTATCATATTGTCATGTGGTGCAATATTCTTATCAAGCTCACGTAAAGTATGTAAGAAGCCCCACATCACTAATGTTTAAAATTGTAGATACTACTCTAGCCATATAGATTGTTTAACTTTGTCATTCCTTTCAAAGGGAATCACTTCTACAATTTAAGTTTTGTGGTAAAATTAAACAAGTCTATACTGCTTTTGGAGTAGTTCATATAAGCAGTGGGCAAAAGGATAGTGTCAGACCTGTCAGCCGTAAGGTGGTCTTCCCCCAACGTGTTTGCCTGTTTCATTTACATTTTTGCTGTAACTTTGTGTTGGCCTTAGGACTTTGAGAACTTTTCCATTGCTGACCAGTGCTAAAGTGCATGTGCTTCTCTCCTATACAAGATACCATTGGTGTATACACAATTGGCATATTTAATTAACTTATAAGTCGCTTGTAAAGTGGTATACCATATATATAGGGCCTGTAAATTCATTGATACTAGTGGGCCTGCGGCACTGATTTTGCTACTCATGTAAGTAGCCCTTTAAACATGTTTCAGGCCTGCCACTGCGACTTCACATTTAAAAACGTTTGCCAAACCTTAAGCTCTCCTTTTATTACATATAAGTCACTCCTAAAGTTGGCCCTTGGTAGGCCCTAGGGCAGTTAGCTAGGTGATTAATAGGCAAGGTATGTACTTTTACGTTTTGCATATTCTGGTAGTGAAAAACTCTCAAAGGCATTTTTCACTATTGTGAGGCCTACTCCTCTCATAGGCCAGCATTTTGAATTCTTTAATATACTTTTAAGCTGTAATTCCTGATAAAAAGGAGTAGCTACATCATGTTTCATATTATTGGAATGGTAGGGATAAATCCTCCTTATTGATAAAGTCGGATTTATCAGTATGATTTTAGAAATGCCACTTTTAGAAAGTGTGAATTGCAGTGCTCTTACTGCTCTGTGTGCCTTGAAGCGTTTCTCCAATACAAGTTTGGGGCGGGTGACATGCCATATTTTGTGCATTTCCTCTAGACAGCCGCAAACACAGGAAGGAAGCTTAGGTGTGTCTGAGCATGCATCTGCATTCATCTAAATTCTGATGGACCTTCCTCGGCAGGAAGGGTAGAGGGGAGCTGACACTTACACTTGAATAGGGGAGTGCCTGTCCAAATACAAAGGGCTCTCTTTGAAGTCACCCCCACTTCAAATGCACATTTGGGTATATGAACTGGGTCTCTGACCCTAACAAATCAGTACGTTACTGGACCTGGGAAGAGCTCAGTCTGGAGAAAGGCCTGCTCTACTACAAGGAGTGCCACACTGCTCAACAGCTTTCCAAGAAGAACGTCTCCCTGTCTTGATGAGCTACTCTAATGCCTGCTGAACTTTGCCCAGTTGAGGAAGGACTGAACCCACTCTTCTGTGACTCTAAGAGCTTGCTGGCTTGCTCTCTGTTCTCCTGCAGTCTCAGGGACATCATGACTGCCTGCAACTCTGCTTTTGCTGCTGGACTCTGCCATCTGCAAGTCTTACCCTTGCCTGAGGTGCCAATCCAGTCCTGGGCCTTGTAAGTGGGTTTGCAGCTACCTTTTCTGCAAGAATCAATGCATTCGAGCCTTTGCACAGCTCGGAACCAAAGCAGTGCCCCCTAACGCATTGCCAATTTCACAACCGTGTGGGACCCGACTGCAAGGTGTGACAGTGATGAATTGCATCATCTCAATGAAGTATGATGCTGACACGGGACCCAACTGCGAGGTTTGACACTGATGCATCGACCTGACTGCGTGGATGAGAACCAACACATCGCTTCTGCATCGCTCCTAGACATTGATGCTTGCTCCATTCAAATTACTGTTTCAGTGGGCTCTGTGTGAGTCCTGTAGCGGACCTGCTCTCCATTGTGGTTGGCCTGAATTTAGGATTTACCCTGATTTAGTACGCCCTCAGGTAACCTTTTAGGGCTATTGACGCCTAAGTACTATTTTTGGTTTGTTCTTCAAAAATTCATATCACGACTTCAACTGACTGGATTGTTGTCCTTTTGGTCTAATTTTACCTAGATAAATATTTTCTGTTTTATTAAACATGTGTGGAGTCTTTTTGCTGTGTTTTCATCATGTTACTATGTATGTGTGTGTTACACAAACACTTTCCACATTACCTATTTAAATAATCCTGCCTCCTCTGTGCCAAGCTACCAGAGGGTGAGAACAGGTTACCTCAATGTGTATCAAGCTTACCCTGACTAGAAGTGGTGGTTCCTACTTGTACAGGGTACATACTCTGACTAGCAGAAACCCCAATTTCCCAAATGGTGATGAGCCGGGAAAGGTTAGTACTTGTGTAAGTGTATACCATATAGCAACTCAGTGTTCACTACAACTCTACATTAAAACCATCTCAATTGTTTTTCAATTTTCTCTGAATTATGTCAGAACCTTCACCTACAGCAATGGAGCTTGAGCTGGCCAGGATGGAATACTACACTGTGCTTCAGCTGAAAGATTTCAGCAAGAAGTTTCAAGTTTCTACAAAAGGCTTCACAAGAACGATAGAGCTGCAGAAAGCCTTGAAAGCCTTTACAGAGGCCCAGGATGCAGGGGATGACATCCCAGAGGAGGAGCAGGAAGTTCCTGAGGAGGAGGATGAACTGATTCTGTATTCCAATGTGGATCTTGGAAATACCTGTGGAAAGGGCCATCAGCTTGCCATTCACAGGAGTTGTTTCCAGACCAGGGAGCAGTGTTTCCTCCAGGAACCAGTCCCTTGAGAAGCAAGCAGACAGGAGGGAGGAAATTAAGCTTAAATTGGAGCTTACAAAGATTAAACTGGCTCTTGAGGAGAAGAAATTGGCTCATTAGCTCAGTTTGCAGGACATAAGAGCCCTGGAAGTAGGGCCCAACAATGGAAAAGGTTGCAGCGTACCCGCAGTGTCCACTGGTGAGTCAAGAATCCGGATACCCAAGGACTTGGTGCCCTGCTATGTGGTGGGGAATGACATAGACAAATGGTTTGCAGCATATGAAGTGGCTCTGAGAATGCACAAGGTAGTTTGTGGAAGTACATGCCCAAGTCAGGAGGGATACATTTTTCACATTAGAGGTAGGGGACCAGACACACTACCCTGCTATGAAGGTCATACTAGTCACCCAGTTTGGGTTGACACCTGAGAAATACCTTCAGAGGTTCAGGACCAGTCACAAGATTGCATCACAGAGTTGGGTGGGTTGTTTGGACTATGCTAGCATGGCACTAAAGAGCTGGGTGAGGGGCATCAAAGTAGACGGTTATGAAGGGCTGTATAGCTTGATTTTGAAGGAGCACATACTGGATCTTTGTTTTGCAGAGCTGCACCAATACCTGGTGGATAGTAAGTTTTCTGATCCCAGGAAAGTGCTAAAGAGGCGGACATCTGGGTCAACACCAGAGTGTCCAAAAAGGCATCTGAGGGGACTCCGAAAAGGGTGGTGAGCCTCATGTAGATATGTTGGGGTTATCTATTTGGATCTGTGCTACTGCAAAGTGCATGGCTGCCTGGGAGGGGAGTCAAAAAAGGCTAGAGCCTGGAACAATGGCCCAGCCGCCTGCTAAAAAGGGGAATGGCAGAGAGCGTAGCCCCTGAGTGTTCCCAGTGAGATGGATGGGACACCTGCAGTGGCTGCCATGGAGTCCATTGAGGGGGGCACTGCTACCCTTAGGGACCTGGCTACTCTTGCTAGATGCCATGTAGAAGGTGGCCCCACTAAGGAAAAGTTCTTTAGCGCACAAAGGGAGTGTCCAACACTTGAGGGCATGAGGTGTCAGGCTGCAGCCCCAGCAGCAGGTGATGTCTCCGGGAGCTTTCACATTTACTGGTAGGACAACCTCCTTTCTAGGGAGCCTAAGGATCCTGCGCATGGGACAACAAGGGCCCTGGTTGTCCCCCAATGCTACAGGGCCTTGTTACTGGAGCTGGCTCATGAGTGTCCCCTGGCAAGACACTTGGGCCAAGCAAGATTTTTGCAAGTCTTGCACCTCATTTTTATTGGCCCAAAATCAAAATTTCCTCAGATATATTCTGTAGGATGTGTGTTACCTGCCAGGCCAGTGGGAAAACAGGGAAGAGGCTGAAGGTCCCCTTAATCCCTTGCCTGTCGTTGGCACAGCCTTTGAGCGGGTGGGCATCAATATTGTTAGGCCTATGGGCCTTTGCCACAGTAGGTGCAGAGGGGTTGCCTCTGGGTACCTAGTGGCATGATCCACCAAGACCAGGATAAACCTATGACCTGAGGTAGTCTGCGGATCCACTTTGGTAATCCTTGTAATCACAAATAGACTTTCTCTGTTTTTTGCCTTTATTTCTTATTCCATTTTTTGTAATTTCAAATTTAATTTCTCCATGGCTTCATTAAAGTGTTTTTTACCTGTGAACTTTAGGAGATCAGTCAATACCACCTCAACATCTGTCAATATTTTTCTCTGTATTTCCAGGCATATTTAATCAGTGTATGCAACATTACAAGTGATCTTTCATAAGAATTTGCTGCCATCTTATCCACTATTGCTGGATCAGAATCCTGATAGGTTAGAACAGTGAATATTCTCAGTCCTCCTGGTATCCTATTGTACTTTCGGAGAGATGTTGACTTCCACCATTTTGATAGCTCCTTTTTCTGTATTGTTTCAAGGTTATAAGATAGTTGTTTTAGAGAGAAGTTTTTTTTTTTTTTGGGATGACTCAAGATCCAATTCCTGTGGTGAATAACGTTTATCAGTTTAGTGTCCCTTGCTGCTGTCATTATTACTTGATGTCCTGTACACTAGTTACATTACTTCATCATGGGTTGCCAAGTACTGGCTGCTGTTATGCGCTCCTCTGTTTTGTAGCAAGTTATAGTTACCTCAGGGCATGAGTTATAGTTACTTGAAATAACTCTCACTATAACTGCTGAGTATCAAAGGTTTTGTATAGGTAAATTCAGAACCTAACTATAACATCCCTGTAACCTTTGTTGTTTACTGGATTTCTATTTTTTTTAAATTCTATTTCCTAACTATAACATCCCTGTAACCTTTGTTTTTTTCAGTGAATTTTTAAGGTTTTTTTAACATAAAGATATTTTAATGATTAAACATTGATCCAACCACCTCCATGCACGGCTGATGGGTCTGTCTCCCTGGGTGTGAGAATAGGTGTGAGAGTGTGTCTCTGGGTGTGAGAATGTCTGTCTGGGTGTGCATGAGGGTATGAGTGGTTCTGTGAGTGGACGTGTGATGCTCTGAGTGGGTCTGTGAGTGGGTATGTCAGTGTCTGAGTGGGTCTGTGAGTGGGTACGTGAGGGTCTGAGTGGGGCTGTGAGTGGGTGTATGAGTGTCTGAGTGGGTCTGTGAGTGGGTACTTGAGGGTCTGAGTGGGTCTGTGAGTGGGTGTATGAGTGTCTGAGTGGGTCTGTGAGTGGGTACATGAGGGTCTGAGTGGTTCTGTGAGTGGGTGTGTGAGTGTCTGAGTGGGTCTGTGAGTGGGTACGTGAGGGTCTGAGTGGGTATGTGAGTGGATGTGTGAGTGTCTGAGTGGGTCAGTGGGTGGTTTTGTGATGGTCTGAATGGGTCTGTGAGTGGGTGCATCAGTGTCTGAGTGGGTTGTGAGTGGGTGCATCAGTGTCTGAGGAGGTCTGTGAGTGGGTGAATCAGAGTCTGAGTGGGTCTGTGAGTGGGTGTGTCATTGTTTGAGTGGGTCGGTGAGTGGGTGCGTAAGGGTCTGAAGGAGCCAAAATTGGAATCCGCAAGCAGGGAGCTGCTTAAAATTGTGTGAGCAACGTTGCATGCAGGGAAACACATGAAAATTACACTTTCTGCAAGCAGGAACTGCCAGCTCGTACCAAGCAAAATCATACAGGTATGTCCTGGGGTTGGACACCCTGGGACATAGCAGGAGCCAGCCCTGGGGGGGTTGGCAGTGCCCAGGACAATGTATGGCTCCATGAGGGGGGCAACACGACCCCCTCCAATGTTGCTTTTGCCTTGGCGAGCTGGTGGTCCCTGGGGCTAGTGGTCTGCAACAATAAAATAGTGAAGGTGGTATGGACACCCTTCATTCTGTTACTGTAACCGGGGAGGTGGCAGTCCCCAGGGTTGCGGGGGGGCACGTAGCCCTTTACATACATTTGAATTTTTGCCCTGGATCTGTGGATCTGCCGTGACTCACAGCACAAACTAAACAAAAAATGCTTTTTTGCTCTGGGGGAGGTCCCTCTTGACCGCAGCACCACAGTTAAGGGGTCAGGGACCCTACCCTGTTTCATTTTCTTTTTTAAATCTTTTTTTTCTGGGACTCGGCTGAAGCTGAGTGCCAAGATGGCTGCCAACACTTCCTGGTTCAAGGGTTGGCAGACAATCAGAGATCTGCATTTTTCCTCTACTATCTCAAAAAGTACTGAATAGATTCACACAAATACCAAAACGTACTCTTTCTCAACCAAGAGCTACCTTTCTGTAAAATGTGGTTTCATTTAGTGGTTCGGGCTATAGTCGTGTCTAAAATCCATATGGCATTGTCATGGGAAACATTTTTGACCCCTCCCCCCCTTTTTCTCTGCCCTCACTTGACGGATCACCCTGAAACTTCCCATGTACAACTAGGTTCTCTGGAACACTTTTTGGAAAATTTTGTGAAGATTCGTCATACGGTGCTAAAGATATTTGCAAGTAAAAAAAAGATTTCAATGGAAACATAGTCCTAACTATAACTACCTGCTGGCGACTGCCAGGAAATAACTACCTACTGGCGACCGCCAGGAAATTAATTTTTTTGTTTGTTATTACCTTGGCTCCATTTGATGAATCATCACATAACTTTCTCAAAAAAAGTCTCATCACTCTCAGCTCCTTCCTGGAACATTTCGAGGTGATCCATCAACCAGGGGCTGAGAAAAAGAGGGTTGTCCCAAAATGCATTTTCCCCATGCAAATTTTCCATAGCAAAATTGAACAGTGATACCATAAAAATGGCTGTATGAAGTTACATCAAGTGAGGCAGAAAATTGAACAGTGATACCGCAAAAACAGCTTGATGGAATTACACCAAATGTGTCAGAATGTTTGCTCTTTACTGAGAAAATGAGTTTTTTTGTGATTTGGTGATTTGGTGTAAATCCATTCAGTAGTTCTGAAGGGTTTCAAATGTATGTATATTTCACACCGTGGAGGATGAGCAGACTCACAGATCTAAACATAAGGTCAGATTGCCTACCTTCACACCCTACGCCTGGTGTGTTGTCTCAGAGGGACTTCCCAGGGGCTAAAAGCGCACATTTTAAATTGGTACCACAGAGGATCCACGGATCTGCAGTAAAATAAAAATACTCCCTCTTTGATGGGCCAAGGCCTGGGGGAGTCCGATGAAGAAGTTAGGGAAGGGGTCATGTGTCCCCCCTCCCCGAGGCTCTAAAAAAGTGTGGGGTCCCCATCCCCTAGGACCAAAGTCATTTTGATAGGTGGGGGGCATGCTGCTCCCATCTCTGAACCTCTGGACCTCCTCAGGGATCCATTTCACAGGGAAGATGTCTATTTTCAGAAGAGGGGTGTATGGGCCCCTTCCCCATGCCTTTAGGAGACCTTGGGGACCCCATCCCCCAAAGCCATTTTTATACTTAGGGATAGTGGTGTGCACCACCAAGTCATTGGTAGATCACGAGGACCCCACCCCTTGGAGCCAGCTTAATAATTTTGGTGTGGGAGCATACTTTAGTCCCTCCTCCCTAGTCATTAGGAGCATCCTGGGACACCATCCTCCAGGGTTCAAAGAGAGGCAGTGGTCCACAGACACCATTCCCTGGGACACTGTCTTGCTTCGTGTCCAAGAGAGTGTTGGCAGGGAATTCAAATCTAATTCTTTGTTCTCTCTCTCACCTGATCAAGTATCACAGCTTTGCTTGCACCCAGTAGGAGCAAAGAAAAAAGATGTTCCTGCCTGGGCAGGAGCAAAGAAACAGAGCGAGCTCCTTCTAGGACAGTAGGGCACCCATGGCAAAATAATGGCTGGCTCTCACCAGCATCCAGCATGGGTGCTGAATGTGGATCTGGCAGGGGCCACTCTGGCCTTGAGGCTTCCCCCCTCGGCCCAAAGTATATATAAAGGATGGGTATATCTGGTGGGACTGAGACACCCCCAAAAATACAAAAATATAAAAATGATAATTCAGAGGCAGGAGTCGCTCATTTATTATTTACTGCTCCGGACAAGGAGTGCTCCATAATGCCCTGCAAGGGGTTTTAAGTGATTTTTCTTTATCCTGGTTGTAGCTCTAGAAGGGGCAGGGGCACCACCAAATATTTCTTTATGTTGTAGAGGTCTTCAGGGAGTGCAGCAGCCTCTCCCCAGTAACATTAAAAAAAACAAGGTCCCATATTTATTCTTTTTTAGCGCTGCATTTGTGCTGCTTTTTGATGCAAAAGTGGCACAAACTTACAAAATACAATTGTATTTTGCAAGTTTGCGCCGCTTTTGCATAAAAAACTGACACAAATGTGGCGCTAAAAAAGTATAAATATGGGCCAAGGTGTCTCCAGGGTTATTGAACCTGTGACCCCAGGGCAGCTTACCATAACTTTTAAAGCACTTTGAGTTGGAGCTGTATGCTCTTCAGCTATAGTGCAGAGACCCCTTGTGGTTGTTTCTATGACTGCATTAGTGGCTTGAAAAATGTGAAAAAGACTCAAAGACATTTTTAGTGTTGTTATAAAAAATCATTTATTTAAATGTATAGCAACAATACATATTATTAACATGGCAGTGTGAATTTTAAAATATACATTTCATTATAAATATTAGTGACTTTTGACAAAGTCAATAGCAACCTCACGCCTTGCATGGCTGAAGGACATGTGCAAAAGGGATAGGTGCCAATGAGGGGCTGCCTACCTGCAGAGGAAGGGGTTGAACACAGGGCCCTGCAGCAGAAGGCTGTGCATGGTGGGGGGTTGTGTGCTGAACCCCACACAGCACACAGCCATGGCATCTTAGTTTATATTAGAAAAACTGTCAAAATCCACTGAAAAAACAAAAATTAAAGTGATGGTATAGTTAGGAATCTTAATAATATCTTAATTTACATTGAACTTAGGGATTGGTTTCATAGTGGTCAATTGCAGAACTTTAAAGAGTTGGTAACGGAATTCATAATTTCCCCACATCAGCTTTTCCTATATGGAGCTGTAGCAGCTGCTATTAGGTGATGGTGGGGAGCCGAGGAACTCAAATCCCTGGTACCCAATAGCCTACAAACTATTTGTACAAAAGCAGGCAAGGTGAGAGCTGACACTTAAATACCAAGCCTTACTCTCCCAATCTAAACACAATCTTTCCTCCCTTCAGGCTTGCTGGGCAGCCAACATGGTCTGTGACTTAACAAATAGAGAGTGGGCTAATGTCCTGGGGCATACACTCCAAACTTCCCAAAATGCCTGCTTTAAATTTCTTTAGTATTATTACCTACACAGAGTGTACCTGACTCCTAAGTGACTAAATAAATGTTCCCAGAGCTTCAGGAGACTTACCCCCAATGTCAAATTGAAGATGCAGATTTGTTCCACATGGTCTGGTACTCTTCGTCCCTTATTACATGTGCTGAGAACAGTAGCCCTGCACCAATTTGCCTTTGAAGTGTGACCCATTGTCACTCTGGACCTGGAGTGGTACTCCATAGTATAACATTAATAAGTCCAAAGTTCTGATAGTATTGTGCTGAGTAGCACGTTTGAAAGGGACAGCAATCAGGTACTCAGAGTAAGTGTCCACTATGGTGCAGGCGTATTGACACCCACGACTAATCCGTAGTGGTCCAATGTAATCAATTTGCCAGATCTGTCCTGGTAAATTTCCTCTCCCCAATTGACCTTTGACTGTTTGTGGGGCAGATATCTGTTGTGTGTGCTGACAAATAGGACATTGCAAAATTACAGTTTTTATCAAGTCTAGGGGAATGTGCATCTCTCTAATTTTTGCCTACCTGTAAGTGGCTTTTTCTCCCAGTTGTCCACATTTTTGGTGCACCCATTTATTGCCACTTCTGTCTCCAAAATGTTGGCTTTGTCGTCTGCAAGGGAATTGAACCAGTGTTCTATTGAGTCAATGGGACAATGAGCATCCACATGATACACTGTGACTTTACTCTGTTCTAACATTTCACAAATTTTCTGTCACAACCCTTTGCCCCACACTTTTTTTGTGAGGATAAACCAGTTATGTGCATGCCATGTGGGAAGCCAAGTGGCTAACCCATTGGCAGTGGACTAAGAATCAGTGTAAATATGACAAGTCCCAGGCAGCTCTTGCTTTAGAGCCTCATACAACTCCGCATATTGGCTACTTTTACCTTCTCCTGTGGTGGTCAGCAACGTTTTGGTAACTTGATTGCATGACACTGCTTTCCAATGTCTTTTGGTACCCACATATTTGGATGAACCATCAGTCAACCATACATGTCTCCTATCCTCAAGGGACAAGGATTCAAATGGTGCACCCCATCTTACTGGTGACTCTTTTACCTGTGGTACCTCCTACACCCTCTCCTCATCCTGTACAGGGGCTTGTGACACCTGTTCATGCGGGGCTGCAGTGCCTGCCGATTCTACTCGAGCCCTGTCTTATATGTACCATTTCCAGTGTATGATACTAGCCTCTTGTGCATGTCCTATATGGTGAGATTTAGGTGAACTCATCACCCACTGCATAATTGGTATTTCAGGTCTCAGAATTACATTTTGACCTAGTGTTATTTGCTTAGTTTCCATTAGAGCCCAATAACAGGCCAAAAGCAGTTATTCAAAAAGAGTATAGGGCTCCCCATCGTCAGGTCGTCAGGTAGTTTTCTAGTCCAGAACCCCAGGGGCACCCTCGTCCTTCCCTGTTTTTGTCACATACTCCAATTTGCATTTTGTCCCTGAACAGATACATGTAACTCAATGCTTCCCTCCTGCAGTGGCCACAAGTCTAAAGCCTGTTAAATTGCTTCCTTTGCCAAATCAAAAGCACACTGCTGCTCTTCACTCCATTCAAACTCATATTTCTTCCTTGTCACTTTGTACAGAGGGGATAAGATCTGCCTCAAATGAGGGATGTGCTATCTCCAAAAAAAAAACAATCCACTAAATCTCTGGGTCTCCTGCTTAGTGCGGAGTGTGGAAACTCGAGAATCTTTTGCTTTGCTTGTGCTAACACCTCTCTGTGTCCCTGATTCCACTGAATGCCTAGAAACTTCACATTTTGAGATGGTCCTTGTGTCTTATCTGTGTTAATCATCCACCCCATTACTCTGCAAGAGTTCCACTATTCTCTCCCACTGAATCTGCACCTGTTCTTCTGTCTCTCCCTAAATCATCACATCATCAATGTAATGGGTTAATTACACACCTGGGATGACAGATACTTCATCCAGGTGCTCTGCCACTAGTCAGTGACAGATAGTGGGACCATGTATGTACCCCTGAGGCAAAGATAACATTTTAATTTGCCTCCTGCATTGGGAGAATTAAAATTGCTCTTGACATTCTGGCACCAAGGGTATAGAGAAGAACATGTTGGCAATGTCTATGGTGGCATACCATGTCACTGTATGTTTCTGTATTCGTTCAGTCAAAGTGATGGTGTCTGGGACAGTGGCTGTCAAAGGGGGTGTATATTTATTCAGCTCACGTTATCAACTGTCATTCTGTACCGCCCGTCAGGATGTTTAACTGGCCAGAGGGGATTGTTCTATTCAGTAGTAGTTGGAGCTATTACACCAGCCTCAATCATGTCTTTTATAGTATCACATATTTCATCATGCCCTCCAGGAATGCAGTACTGTTTCAAATGAATTACTTTAGTTGCCTTCACTGGGGGAATTTTTAAACGACCCACTTTTATGGCTTCCGCTGAAATGTATCTTTTTGTTCCAAACTGATAACAACCATCATCCAAATACAAAGTCATTCCTTTCAAAATGTAAATTCCTAGTAGGTATTCCAAAAGAGGCACAATCAACACAGTATATTCTCTTTTCGCTGTTCTCCCTATTTTCATTTGTACTGTGGTTTGTACATCGGGGTCTGCCTTGCCCCCAACCCTGTGATGGTGTAATGCGGTCAGTTAAACTTCCTGGGCTTTCCATAAATCAAAGAGGCCTCCGCTCCGGTGTCAACTAAGGCTCATTTTTGCACATTTTTGTGTTTCCAATGTATTTCTAAATCGACAGGAGGTCTATCAACTCGACTAACCCAACTCTGTACCGGAGCTTGGCCAGTTTCCTAGTCTGATTTAAACCTGTCAACGTTTGCCCCAGTTAGGTCTGGATATATGCTTTCATATTTGCGAGCTGACTCGCCCTCATCTCTGTTCTCAAAAGTTAACCAGTCACTGTCCAGGTTTTCCTCTCTCTCTCGTGAGGAAACATTTCTCTCCCTTTCTTTTCCTTTCTCAGATATCTGTGAGGGGCTCTGCGTTTCACACCTGTTGTCTTGCTTGTTTACCTTTCTACTGCTTTCCTTTTGATCTAAAGCTCTTTTACTGTACATTTCCCACAGGCTTTTGGTATCCATCCCATCAATCTGTTCTTTTTTGACACCATCTTTTAGTAGCGCCGTAAGCATGTCTTTCCTGGACACTCTGTTGTTATTTGTGTGTCCCTCGGACCTTGAAGATCTCTCAGGTTTATCCCATTGTCCTAAATTTCCTAACTCTCTGACAGCCTCTAGCATGTCTTTTTAAGCCTGCCCTGTCTGATTAATTAGGAGAGTCATGATCACTTGATTGTAGGCAGTGGAGCAGAGCAAATAATTTGGTTGCGCACTGAGACAGCAAGTGGTCCATCTAATAGATGGTGTGCATTGATCAGGAAAATGGCAGTTTACATGCTTTCCTCTTTAAGTCTCTGCATTGAATCTCTTAAAGTATACCAGGGCTTATTATTAGACGGCCAATCTGATTCTGTAGGGTACTTATAATCACAGCCATCAGAGGCTAACTGCTGGAAAGTAATTTGGTGTGGAACCTGAAAACTTGTAAACTGTTCCTGTATGATGTTCCTGTATGTTCTGCTTAGAGTGCAGAATTTAGAAGAGTCCCCTATATCAAGCATAACGCTCGAGGCACCATAATCAAACAACCACACCATCCAAGTAAGTACAGACTCTCCCGCCCGTGGCTTAAATCTATCTATGATATCATTGACTTCTTGCTGTGTGTAATCTTCTAAGGAATTCATTTCAATCCCTGCCGGAATTTGTGGTGTGTGCTGCAATTTTCATCTAAATATTGGCTGTGCACGCACTGCATTCTGCTCCTGTAGGTCGCCCTGTCCCCCACCTTTTTTACTCTCCTTATCACTAGAGTTTGACGGATCACTGCTGGTCCAAACGCTATTAACCCAAGACAAATCTGGGCACCAGCCCAAACCAGCATTAGCAAAAACTAAATGGACCATTTTATGATTTATCCTTCCTCTACGTTTATAATATTTGTTTTGAGCTACTTTGATTGCAGCACGTTCTGCGATGGTTTGATACATGTCTCCCTTATTTTGCAATAATTTATTTTAGCAAGACAACATGGTAAAACTATTCTTTGAATCCACAAGCTACTTTTCCAGTTGTTCATTTACCCTGTCTAACTGTTTAAATTTTTCATGCATTTTTCTGTAGGCAGACAAAAGTATCCACCCCCGTCTGCCAAGAACTGAAAGATCATTCCCTTCAACCGGTACTTTTCTTAAGCAAGATAAAACGTCTAGTGGTTCTGCTTCATTCAAACATTCATCCAAACTTTCTGAAAAACCAGCCCAATGTGAAAATGCATTAGCTATTTCGTCATAGGGTACGCAGCACCATCCAGGAATTTGAAAAACACTCTGTTGACCCATTTTTAGTAGCAGCTGTTTTAGTTTTCCTGCCAAACATATTTTCACTTTTAAATGTACGTTTTTAACCTACAAACCCTTCCCTTGCCAACCTATGCCAAAGTGTTTTGCTTTACTTTTGACTGAGCCAAAATACACAAACTGAAAGGAGTCGAAAATATTCTCTGGAAAGCACTTCTTAATCTGAAGAAGAAATGTATTATAGCTTTTTCAAGGCTCATGAAAGAAGGCTTGATTAGCCAAAAGTGTACTTTTAAAATGTGCAACAATGAAGTAAGACCATGTACAAAGAATCTTCAATCTATAAACAGCAAATATATACATGCAAAGATACAAACACTTATATTGATATATGTATATATAGTCATACACAAGGCAAAGCAAATTATTAATAAAAATGCATCACCGTAGGGCCTGTCTGCTGGTTCATCTTTCTCCTGCCAGCAAGCCAATGACCCTGTTCGACTGCAAAGAGAAAGAGAGAAGTCTATCCTCACAGGAATAATATCAGGCATTCAACGTCTCAAATCCTGACTGAGATCTCTGAATCTCCCACTGTTGATCTGGGTCTCTTATATATTTTAAACAAATGAGGAAGGAGCTTTCTGGAAAAGGCCCTCCTGCTGTGCAATAAGTATTAATAAATGCTGGCTATTTTAGGTCAGCTTTGAAAGAAACACGTTGAGGCCTGGCCAAAATCCTGAGGTGTCTTTCCCAAAACTAAACCGTTCCATGCTGTACCATAAATATCAGTCTAGTACATCCTTATCTCACTAACTGACTCCTCACCTTATGTCCCAGCTCTTTGGTGAGAAAAATAACACGCAGAATAGAAAACATGTTGCATAACATGTTTGGACGGAAAACTACTCGCACCTTTAACGTGGCAGTGAAGCTAAAGCTAAGCTGAATACAAAATGGAGTTTGTAACTGGTGATCACTAATGTGACAGTGGACAGCTAAGCCAAGTGCAAAGTGGTGCGACACGAAGTCAGTGGTCAAAATACAAATATCACTAAACACCCTTCCCCTATAATGCCTCCCTGTCCCATGCCCTCCAAATCATCCTTCCCTTGTGGCACCCTCCTGTCTTCAGCTCGCCATGATTCCCCTCCCAGGATGCCTGAATCATTGACCCTTCTGTTATTTGTTAAGCAAGTTTAGTCTGTTTTGCACCTGCAGATTATCGCATGTCTTTTTGGTATAAGTTACGTTTTCACTGTAACCCAATTAACTGTACCATTGTGCACTTGGGGTTCTGTTTTATTTGTCAATTGTTTCCAATTACCGTTTGCACCTGCCACCTACAAGGCCTCATATCCATTTTACGTGGCACGAGATTTTCTCCAGATTCATTGGACTATTCCATGCTTCCATGTGAGACATGTGCCTTCTGGAACATTTTTTCTTCCAGGATAAATACCCCCTCTGAACCTGAAAGGGTGCTTAGCCTCATTCCAGTCCTGTGCAAACATCATCACTGCACTCACCTCCTGCCTCGCCTGGAACTTCCAGCGCTCTAGTCTTCCAAGCCCTCCTAATGATCCTGTGATCCTGGCTTCTGTGATGCTTTTAGTGTCTTCTATCATGACCTATGATTCCGCCTGGTGTTGAGCTTCTTGTACTGAGCCTCCTGTTGTCTTCGGACTCCAGCTAAAGTACTGGACAAGACTAAGGGGGTCATTCTGACCTTGGTGGTCCATGACCGCCATGGCGGAGTGCGGCGGAAGCACCGCCAACAGGCTGGCGGTGCGTCCTGGGCGATTCTGACCGCAGCGGTAAAGCCGCGGTCGGAAAAGGGGAGCCGAGGTTTCCCGCTGGTTTCCCGCTGGCCCAGGGAACCCGCCATGGCGGCGCTGCTTGCAGCACCGCCATGGGGATTCCGACCCCCTTACCGCCAGCCTGTTTCTGGCGGTGTCCACCGCCGGAACCAGGATGGTGGGAACGGGTGCCGTGGGGCCCCTGTGGGCCCCTGCACTGCCCATGCACTGGCATGGGCAGTGCAGGGCCTCCCTAACAGGGCCCCACAAAGATTTTCACTGTCTGCTTAGCAGACAGTGAAAATCGCGACGGGTGCCACTGCACCCGTTGCACCCCTTCAACTCCGCCGGCTCCATTCCGAGCCGGCTTCATTGTTGAAGGGGCTGTCCCGCTGGCCCGGCCGGCCCAGCAGGAAAGCCGGAATGACCGCTGCGGTCTTTCGGCGGGAACCGCTTGGCGGGCGGCGACCGCCGCGGTCAGAATGACCGCCTAAGTACTTTCCCATCAGGTTAATGTGCACTAATCCTCTTATAGTAGTAAGCAGGCCTGGGTGTCACCACTTTCAAGACTATAGACTCACCTCTAGCCCCTTCCCCATAATTTTCCTCCAGCACTCCTTGCTTGTTGTTACTTCAAACCTACCCTCCAACTTTTGGTACTTGAACTGCTATTTCACAAGGACTAGAGACTTAATTTTGTGTTTCTGTGATGAACAGAAGTGTCAAAAAGAATGTTCTTTTGGAGTGATTGATATTTCTATGAGGCTTGTGAACTCCAATCTGTGTTTCTAGCACACCTTGGGAGTGCCATTAACTCCAACCTATGTACTGAGTGTAACCTTGGGATTGCCAGTAACTCCAACCTATGTTCCAAGTGTAACCTTGGGATTGCCAGTAACTCCAACCTATGTTCCAAGTGTAACCTTGGAAGTGCCAGTAACTCTAATCTATTATCCCAGTCTAACCTAGGGAAGTGCCAGTAACTCCAACCCATTTTCCGAGAACAACCTTGGGAGTGTCCCTAACTCCAACCTATGTTCTGAGAGTAACCTTGGAAGTGCCAGAAACTCCAATCTATGCCCCAAAATTGCCCTGAGAATGTCAGAGGCTCTAATCAGTATTTCAAGTTCATCCTCAAGAGTATCAGAGATTCTTACTCAAGGACTTGGTGATCCTGCTCTCATGTCGTGATTTTGAAGAAATCTGTAAGTATTTGTCACTGAAGTTAATGCATTGCTAATGTGTGTAAAGGTCTACTAGTGTATTGATGGTACTTGCCTCTTCTATTGTTCCAAGTGTATTGTGTCTTCACAAAACCAAGAGGTTCTGGTTCTGTAAATGTCCACTTTCGCAAACTCAGAAGGTGTCAGGAGTGACACATCCTGTTAAGCAGTGTTGTACAGTTACTGAGCAGATCCAGTACCACAAGTCTCCATTTTCTTATTTTATCCCAGCCCCCACTTAACCCCTGGGATGGTGAGGGTTCTAGGAGTTCCATCCCTGGATCTTGCATTGTCTCCTTTCACAAACCACTAGTCCAGACCTAAAAGTCCCCCCTCAACTCGCCACCTTACTGGAGTACGGTTCTTTCCCAATTTGACAGAAAAATTTCTGCTTGAGCAGCAGAAGGAAGTACCTCATCCGAACGTCTGAAGAAGATGAGCCTGGACTGAAAGAACGCAATGAGAGAGCATGGTGTCAGGAAACACCTACAGCCTTGATCTGTAGGAAGACCAGAACAGATCTCTGAAATCAAAAAAATCTCTTGGGTGTTTGGCCCCTCAATGTGGCAGCTCCTTTCAAAACCAAACATGAATACCAAGCGCAGCTGAAAGGAGACATCATCTTTAAATAGAGGTCCTGTCTCAGAAAGCTGTGCCCTCAAGCATGTTCTAGTACTTGCCCCTGTTGCTGAAGGGAAACAACAATAAAGTAATCAGAGTCAGCACAAACACATGTGTCATCTGGCCATTTGAGCATGTTCCAGAGGTATGCCTGCTGCTAATGGGAAACAACAATGAAGTCATCAGAGTCAGAACAAATAAAGAGTCAAATAGTGAAGCCCCTAACTAGCATAAATGCTAAAGCACACACATCAATAACATGTGCATAATTCTATAGGGACCATGATAGCCTCCTGTCCACTTACTCCCCCTCGTGATGCGGACAGTGTCCAAACTCCTCCCAAACCTCCCATCGTCAAATTAGCACACAAGCCTACACATTGGTGACACATAGCGGCCCCTTGTTTACTTATGTTGGGATATGGTAAATCCATTGGTACGACTTGTTCTCCCCTTTTTCCTCCCTTGAATTGTCCCTCATAATGCTAGGGCATAATTACAGACCCCTGGCACATACCTTGTTAGGTCTCTATCCACTGGTATTGTACATGTGGCCAACACATTATCAGAACCAACTGTAATAAAAAACTGTGTTATGCTATAACAGGAGATTGTATTAGTGATCAAGTGTGATCCACTTCTACTTTTTATTCTCTGACTATGACAATGTTGTATATATTGAAAATGCGAATAAAGTTTAAAAAAAAAATATTACATTACATGAAAATAAAACCTTTTGGAAAAAATAAAGGTTAAAGGTATGTTATATTTAGGGGAAAATGTCAGTTAGAATATACCATTTTAAACTAACAAAAGGACTGAAATGTACCAGTTATAGTTATCTCAAGTACTAAAACTCATGCCCTAACGTCACTATAACTCATGCCATCACTTATGACATGTTCTGTGACATCATTCATCACTACAACATCGGAGACTTCATCATTGATAAAAGCATTATGCATGTTGGAGGTGCCACAAGAGGTACATTAGAACTTTGGTTTAGCAACTTGACATGTAATGTTGTTATTGATTTGTTTTCTTTCAGGTTACATGCCAGGACCATGGTCAGCTGCAGTAATGGTGAGTATTGTTGGGCTGGGCAGTAAAGCAGACAGAGAGGCACCCTTTTGGAAGGTCACTGGGCTTAAGAACTAATTGTTATAAAGTGGAATGGTGAGGTGAGAGTGGCATGGGATTAGGCCAGTTCTTACCCTGGCTGGCTGATATGGCGTCCACCTGAACTTGCCCTGGTCTATGATTGATTCTCCTAGGTGAAAATGATTCAGTACAGTGTCGGTTTGGCCATGCCTAAAGTGATGAAATATGAATTGGAAAGGATAAAAGGTTTGTGGTCAGGCACATATGGCATGAACAGAATTCATTCAGCAGCATGCACGAAGAGAAGCTATAAAACATAGGCCCATATTTATACTTTTTTAGCGCTGCATTTGCGTCGTTTTTTTATGCAAAAGCGGCGCAAACTTACAAAATACAATTGTATTTTGTAAGTTTGCGCCGTTTTTGCGTCAAAAAGCGGCGCAAATGCGGCACTAAAAAAGTATAAATATGGGCCATTGTGTTGTGGGGATAGTGAGACGATAAATTTGGCCATTTCGTGTGGTGTAAGTTTAAAAAACATGACAATTTTGTCCAGGATGACTTTAATTATTTTATCCTGACAGCACTTATCTTCCTCTGCTTGGAAATTAATATTATTTGCTTAGTATTAGTTAGTGAGTTTATGGCCAATAGGTTTGCAGCTAAGCTGTGATATTAGAAGTTTGGTTGAAAGGAATGTGGTACAAAGCTGTTGGAGTGGCAAGCAGTATGGTTACATAGGTAGGCAAGATAAACACCAGTATAGGGTTTTTACTGGTGGCTGAAAAAACAGAATGATATACTGGTCAGCAAGAGCTGGGGCGTCGCAAGGCAGACACTTGCAGGTGGAAAATTAAAACAAGGGGTGAGTGTAGGCAGGGATATCAAAAGTGGGAGACTATGAGAGACCTGCAAAGAGGAGTGGATATGGAAGCCAACCAATGGTACTTGGCTTAGGCGGTTGGGGAGTGATGAGAAATGTGTGACTTTGTGGAGGTACTGGTTGTGTTGAGAGTATTGATAAGGGAAGGGTGCATTTAAGCAGATGGGGAGTGGCAAAATTGATGTATCGGTGACCACAGGGTTTTTCATTTGATTTCAAGGTTTTGGTCAGAAAACTGACTTCAGGCCATTCTTAATAAAGCTGCCTTTTTCTAAATATGTGTCCTTCAATTTTATCTGTCATCTCACACTAGTTCTCCGCGAACCATCACACTACAGATTCAACGTTTGTGTGTCTCGCTTTTCTTTGCTGTCCAGCACTCATCACTTGTCAGTGCTGCTGTCTGGAGAGTCAGGAATCTCACAGAAAAAAAACATTTTTCCTTGTCTTTTTTTACATTGGTGATTTTGGGGACTGGAATCTGACATGCTCTCCTTCAGCATGAAGTGGTAATTAAAGTGACATGTAAATATGGTTAGAGTAAAGGAAGAAAAGTAAAAAGTAATACAGAACTATGCAAGGCAATTGAAGAATGGAAAGGAGCGAAGAAAGAGAGAAGATCAAGGAACACGAAGAAAGAACCAAGGTTAAGGACAGTGAGTAGGAAGATGGAGTGAAGACGAAGAGGAAAGCCAGAGACCAAATCAGGACCAACATGAGAGAGTAGAAATATTGAATCCAAAGAACTGACTTCTCCTTCATCTCACATTCCTTGCCTATCTCAAAGTCCATCCAAGGACTCTGCCAAAATTCAAATCAACACAACATTCAAAACATACAAAACGAGAAAAGACATTTTCGACGGTCACTCAAATTCAAAACAGACCACGTTCATAAAGAGAGCAAAAAAGGGCTATCATCACTCATCTACCATATAATAATTAGCACACAAAAAAATCTTTACAGCTGGTGGAAATCCATTCTCTACCTAGCATCACTAACAGAAAATGGCTGAAATATTTACTATCGCAGGGATATCTGCTATCCCATCTCAAACAACCAACAGGTAGACTTCCTGGGTCAGCCCTAAGCACCTGGAAAAGGGACACGTTTATTGATATATCACAAGTCAGAAAAGTTGTGAACTTTATACTTGTCAAAAACTCTTTCCTCTCTGAATATTGTGCATACAACTGTATCTAACGCAGCTAGCTCTTCACCTAAACCCCCATCCACTGAGACATATAGCCAATACTAAGACACAACCTTAGCGCCAATAAATCATTAAGCAGACTTAGGCCCATATTTATACTTTTTTAGCGGCGCATTTGCGTCATTTTTTGACGCAAATGCGGCGCTAGAAAAGTGTAAATATGGGCCTTAATGCTTCAAACTTTCTCTTATCTGTTACCAGTCCGGTGACAAACCTAAATTACTGTCCTACCAAAGCCAGCCCATCTCACTTCTTTGGAGCTCGACTTAAGACTTGTTTCTTTAAGTTGTTCTTTATTGAAGGCTTACATGTTGAGGGAGGCAGTATCTTAAGTCACTCGCTTGCTCGATATCATACCTAGTCACTCTTATGGTTGAACATCAAATATGCGGTGGGTTAAATGTGCTGAAACCACAGTTCTCTTTTGGCATAAGTGTGAGGTAGAGACAAACCACTGGAGCAATAGAGAAAAAGCATCGCTCCTATAATAACTGTTATTTTGACATGTTGTGGTGCCCAAAGGAGCCGTCAAGGGGGCACAGTCCCCGAAGGTCCGCCTAGTCCGAGATGTGGAGTAAGGGTGGGGGGATCAATTCCCAATGTGTGCTGATGCCCATTGTGTCCGCCTCCCGCCTCTGAATGCCGTCTACACAAGCCGTCAGGGGACAGCTCTAACAGTCAGCATCTCAGGGAGGCTTCAACTCAGAGTCAGGTTCCAGTGCGAATAGTGACACATTCCATCTCCTGATTTTGTTGTCCCTCTCGGCCTGCTGGCCGTGCTGCTGGATCACGTCATCCTTCACTCTCACCTAGTGATGAACGTCATTCTGCCAGGCCGCCACCAGTGGTGATGAGGCCGCCTTCCAATGCATCTCTCAGTGCTAGTGCCAGAGCCGGTCTATGAGTCTACTTCTTGACTTGTCCACCTTGGGGTGAGGCATGATTTCCAGTAAGCATGTCTTTGGCATGTTTGTGTGCTGCCGGCCCATCACACGTGAAAGATAGGTGGAGACTTCAGTGCAGACTTCGGTCCAGATTGGGTGCAACGCTTGCATTGCCACGTCATGTGGTAAAACTCGGCATGTTTTGCACCGCATCTAGGACATTTGTGTAAAACTGTGTCAAACATCTTGTGCAGGCATAAAGGGGTTAAATACGTACGATGTTCATAGTTGAATTGTAGCAGTTTCAGCCACGTTTTTCTCACGACCTGCCAGACGTGTTACGAACTTGTTCCAGTCTGTGTCATTTAAGGTCATCTGTATGTGTAGGCTAAAGCAGTCTTCCAGGCCTGGTCCAGTGCTCTGTGTATGTTAGTTATGCCGTGTACATAATCTTGTAGAGGGCATAGCTAACAAAAAACGGGCTTCCCAGCGCTTGCAGAAATCATAAAAAGAGGAAACATTGCTTTGGAAACAGTGCTTTTAGAAAAGAGATACTTCTTCAACTGCTTTCTGAAACTTTGCATGTTGCTGTTTGATCTGAGGTGACTAGACAGAGAGTTCCAAACCATGGACACCAGATAGCCAAACGAACCTCCTGCTCTCGCTCTTGCTTCTGGGAAAGACCAAGAGAGAGCAATTGTTAGATCTAATCTCTCTCGCATTATTGTATGGTCTGACAAAATGTTTTACCTTGTGAGCAATGCATAGAGCTTTAAATTCGATTCGTTTAGTTATTTTTTACATTTTATGAAGGCTAGCCAGGGCGAATATACAGTGTGTTTTTGAAGGGGCGTAGGAGACAATACATTTCTGGGTGGGGACAGGGACAGCCTTGGGGACTTTCAATCAACCATATACAAATAGCTCGTTGTTTACGAACTGCAGGCTCCGATAAATATACACAATCATATATATTGGAACTGAAATAGGGAGAAAGGAAGGCATGGTTCACAGTCTGAAAGTATTTTTTATTGTTATTTACATTCACAAAGTAATTAGCTAAAATGTGAAAATAACATGTTGATTAACCTTGCATCTTCATGCACCAAGAAAATAAAGGTAGGAGAGTAAAAAGGAAGAACATTCCCTTTGCACCCCACACCCATCATGCCCTTCACCTCATGCCAATTGGAACCACAATGGAGATATCAAAAGCGATTAGGTACAACAGTTGTAAACTGTGCTCGTAAACCATAGTTCTAATAACACTTCTACTCCTTTGTGTGATCTTGGGCAGCTCAGCTCCACATCAGTCACAACTAGAAGCATTTCAACTGAAGAAGCTCTTGGAGTCACAGTCTATATAAACATGGATTCTCTAATCTCTGTATAAACTGCAGTCACTAATTTCTTTAGAAACGGCTGTTTGTGATGCACCAAGTCACTGCGTATAAAGAAAAGACATTCACTGATTATAAAAAAAGACATCAGAAAATGACTATGATAGGGTTATTACAGTTGAGTTCTGACATTACAATGCCTTCTGCCAGAGCTAGCAGCCAAGGTAAAAGGTAGATCAGGTCACAGAGCATAATTAATGCAGCTGTTTAAAGCAAAAAAGGGAATGTTGCTTTTCTTCCTTCTGCTCTACTTTAATAGCTTGGAATGACAGAAGCTATGCACTAAGGTTTTAAGTGGTTTGTGGGAAAGTTGGTGGTGTGACCATGTATTATATGGGGTAAAATACCCCCTGCGTACATAAGGATATTGCAAGTCACCTTGAAGTTCATACCTTATAAACAAGCATTGGCAAACCCAATAGGTCTCGCCTATGCAAGTTCTATTGCCTTTGCCAATGTGTTTAAGCGATGCTGTACACTAGTGAGACTACTATTCAGCATGGCTCAAAGTTAATGGCATAAAGGAGAATGATGTGTCATCGACTGGTGTGGCGTAAGGTCATGGAGTAAGTAAAGTATCCTAGAATGGAGCAGTAAACTAACTTTAAAGGAACAGGGTCCCTTGAATAAAATGCAACACCACTCCCATAAACAATGATATTAAAGTAGTATGCAAATTGAATGTTTCATGCATTTATTCAATCAAATATAAAAGATCAAATGTAGTGGGAAAACATCATCAGGGGAAATCGAGAAAGACTGGTATTCGGGCATTAGACAAATTATCTGGATGACCCAATGTCACCAATTACAAGAAACATTTAAAAAGTAACCTATATAGTACAGTGGTATGGAGGATGCTGGCCTGGTTTGTAGTGGGTACCTATGGTACTTACACCTTATGCCAGGTCCAGTTATCCCTTATTAGTGAAATGTAGGCAGTGTCTAGAAGCCAGGCTCTCTAGGGATAGCTGTAGCCAAAGCTTATCTAGGAGACATGCAAAGCTCATGCAATACCACTGTAGTCACACAGTACTCACACACATGAAAGAAAATACTCAGTGTTAGAAAAATAAAGGTACTTTATTTTAGTGACACAAATGCCAAAATTAGCATAGAGACTATACTCCCTTAGGAGGTAAGTAATACACCAATTATATACACTAGTATGCAGCAATGGCAATAAAAACAGTTAGAAAACAGTGCAATTAGTGAAAATCACAATGGTTAGAAATGGGCCTAGGGGAAACACAAACCATATACTAAGAAAGTAGAATGTGAATGCTGGTTTCCCATCTAGGCAAGTGTGATGTGTAGAGGGGCACTCAGAGTATTAGAAAACACCAAAGGTAAGTAATAGAACCCACCTCAGAGCCCAGGAAAGCAGGAGTAGATCACAGTAACTTTCCTAGAACACACAAGAACACGAGAAAGAAGATAATGCAAGAACCAGAAGATACTTCAAGACACAAAGGGTGGATTCCTGGACCTAAATACCTGTGGAAGAATGGGACTAGGTCCAAGAAGCGCAGAAGAGTCCATGGAGGACAGGAGCCCCTGCTGAGCCGAATCAAGGTGCAAAAGAAGAACCACTGGTGAAGAACAACAGTCAGTACTGCACCCAAGAAGATGGATGCGGGTTCCTGGTTGGTGCAGATGATATCCCACATCGTATGGATGATTGCAGTCTGGTTTGTGTCGCTGGATTCCGCCAACAAGCCTTGGCACACGCAAAGCTCACAGTTAGCTGAAAATGGCACTGCCCGGGACCAGGAGGGATATGGTGGACTCTACCCAGGAGGAAGAGTCAGAGGGGGCTCTCAGCAACTCAGAGAGCCCACAGAAGACCAGCCAACGCACACAGGAGTCCTCCAGCACGGGGACAAAGGAGTTGCAAAAGGAGGCCCACGCAGCACAAAAACAAAGGATCCCACGCTGCCAGAGAACCACTCAGGAAGCTGTGCATCGCAGGAAGGAGTGCTGGGGGCCGGAGCTACATTGTGCACAAATAATTTTATAGAAGGATGCCAACAAGCCTTGGCAACTGAAAAACATGTGGTGCACAGGGGTACTGTCTTGCGTGGGAAGGCAAGCTCTTACATCCACCAAAGTTGGACAGTAGGACGTCAGGACCATCGGGACCACTTCAGTCCACCACCCGTGATGTATGATCCATGCAACTCGACAGGAGAGGGGACCCACGCAGATGATCGTCGTTGCAGAGAGGTGCCTGCTGAAGCAGGGGAGTGACTACTTCACTCCAAGAGAGATTCGTTTATTCTTCTGGTGCAGGCTGAAGACAGGCTGTCTTCTGAGGACGCACGACTGGGAAACAGTTGCATTTGCTGGCAAGAGCTGAAGATACAATGTTGCAGAAGTCGTCTTTGCTTCATTATTGCAGTTTGTGGAGTTCCTGGAGGGTCCAGATGCAGTTTTGTCAGTGAGAAGGGGAAGTAAAATATGCAGAGGATTCCTGCTGGAGTCTTGCAATCCGAATCTGAAGAACCTCCAAAAGGAGAGACCCTAAATAGCCCTGAAAGGGGGAGAGGTCAGCTAAACAGGTAAACACCTATCAGGGGACGGCTCTGACACCACCTGCTGGCACTGGCCACTCAGATGCTCCCGGAGTTCGCTGCCAACTTGGAATCCAAGATAGCAAAACCCAGGGACCTCTGGAGGAGCTCTGAGCATCACACCTGGGGTGGTGATGGACAGGGGAGAGGTCACTCACCTTTCCTTTGTCCAGTTTCGTGCCAGAGCAGGGAATGGGGGTACCTGAACCAGTGTAGACTGGACCTGGGAAAGGAAGCTACCCCTCCCAAGCCTGTAACACCTATTTCCAAAGGGAGAGGGTGTAACACCCCTCTCCCAAAGGAAATCCTTTGTTCTGCCTTACTGGGCTTGAGCTTCTCAAGCTACAGGAGGGCAGAAACCTGTCTGAGAGGTGGCAGCAGCTGGGGCTACCTGGAAAACCTCAGAAGGCTGCAATGGCAATAGTGGGGGTCCTCTAAGGAGCCCCCAGAGTGCATGAAATCATACAACCAATGCTTGCAAAAGCCTTGGGGTATGATTCCAACATGTTTGATACCAAACATACCTATGTTCGGAGTTACCATTATGTAGCTGGGATTAGTGACCTATTTCAAGTACACGTGTAAAATGGCATCCCCGCACTCATGAAGTCTGGGAAAATGGTCCTGGTGGTCGTGGGGGCACCTCTGCTAGTGCAGGGGTGCCCTCACACACAGGTACTCTGCACCCTGCCCTCAGTGCTGGGGGGCCTGCTATAGGGGTGACTTATAAGTGACCTGGTGCAGTGTAACTGGCAGTGAAAGGGTGCCTGCACCTTTTCACGCAGGCTGCAATGGCAGTCCTGCAGAAGCCTTTGCATAGGCTTCCTATGGGTGGCAAAAGAAATGGTGCAGCCCATAGGGATCTCCTGGAACCCCAATTCCCTGAGTACCTAAGTACCATATACTAGGGACTTATAAGGGGGCACCAGTATGCCAATTTTGGGTGAAAAACTGGGTTACCAGTATGCAACAACCATCATTTAAGGGAGAGAGCATTACTACTGGGGTCCTGATTAGCAGGATCCCAGTAGACACACTCAAACACACTGACAATCAGGGCAAATGTGGGGGTAACCAAGCTAGAAAGAGGCTACTTTCCTACAAGGTTAGCATCCACAATAACGATTTACAAGCTTTTATACACTGACTTTTACATGAATGAGTCAAATAGTGAATCAAGAAGTCATTAGCTCATAGTACCTATACTTATGCCAACTTATGTACAATATCACAAATTCAAGTCAAGGTACTTTGGCCGACAATATTTCAATCCCCTAGACAAGTATCAGGAGAACCCTAAGCCTTCGTTAAGCTTGAGTTAAAAGGGTTACAGAGTGCTTGTAACCAAAACAGCAAAGATAAATCTGACTCACGTTTCATGTGAGTGAGAAGGCAATCAATAGAGATCTGAATCTCTAATAAAGCGCCAATGCCGTAAAGTAGTAGTAGAGTGGAATAGTGTCACAGTGTAATAGAGTATCGTAGAGTGGCAGAGTGTCATAGAGTGGAAAGGCATAAAGAAGAGTGAACTGGTGTAGAGTGAAGTAACGTTAAGTGGCCTGGAGAAAGTTGGGTAGAGTGTTGTTGAGCATAGTACATTGTTTTATAGTGGAGTGGCATAGAGGGTTGTGCAGTGGCATTTAGTAGAGTATCGTAGATTGAAGTGGCATAGAGTGGGGTGGAGTGGCATAGAGTGGAGTAAAATGGAATGGAGTGGCACATGGGGAGTTGTGTAGAGAGTTACAGAGTGGAGAAAGTGTTAGAGTTTAATGGAATAGAGTGTCAGAGTCTAGTATCATGGAGTGTAATGTCAGAGTGAAGTGTCATAGAGTGGAGTTGGGTGGTCTAGAGTGAAGTGGCATAGAGTACAGTGGTGCAAAGTAGATTGGCGTAGAGTGTAGTGGTATAGAGTGCACTGGTTTTGAGTAACGTGGTGTAGAGTGCATTGGCGAAGACTGCACTGGTTTAGCATACAGTGCAGTAGCATAGAGTGGTGAAGAGTAGAGGGGAGCAGAGTGGAGTGGCACAGTATGGATTGCAGTGGTTCAGAGTGCTGTGTCATAGAGTGATACGGTGCATGGTAAAGTGGAGTGGTGCAAGGTAGAGTAGACTGGTGTAGAGTGCAGTGGTGGAGTGCAGTGATGCAGATTAGAGTGGCATAGAGTGTAGTGGCATATAGTACATTGGTGTAGAGTGCAGTAGAGTTGTGTAGTGGCATATAGTACATTGGTGTAGAGTGTAGTAGAGTGGCATATAGTTGAGCGGTGCAGAGTAGAGTGCAGTGGTGCAGAGTAGAGAGGAGTATAGTTCAGTGGCAGAGTGCGGTGTTGCAGAGTAGAGTGTCATAAAGGGCAGTGGTGTAGAGTAGAGTGGCATAGAATGCACTGGTGTAGAGTGCAGTGATGTAGAGTGATGCAGAGTAGAGGAGAGTGGCTTAGAGTACAATGGTGCAGAGTAGTAGAGTTGCATAGAGTGCCGTGGCATAGAGTGGATTGCTGCAGAGTACAGTGTAGTGGTGAAGAGTAGACTGTTGCAGAGTGGAGATGATTTCAAAGTAGAGTGAAGTGCCCTACAGTGGAGTGGTGTAGAGTAGATTAGAGTGCAGTGGTGCTGAAAAGAGTGCAGTGGGACAGAGTACAGTGGCATTGAGTGCAGTGGTGCAGAGTAGAGTGGCATGGAGTTCAGTGGCAGAGAGTGCAATGTTGCAGATTAGAAGGTCGCAGAGTACAGTGGTGTATTGTAGAGTGGCATAGAGTGCAGTGGCATAGAGTGCTGTGGCACAGAGTACAGTGGCATTGAAAGCAATGGAATAGAGTGCTGTGGTGCAGAGTAGATTGGCATAGAGTCCAGTGGCATAGAGTGCATTGGTTTTGAGTAAAGTGGTGAAGAGTGCACTGGCAGAGTGCAGGGGTGTAGTGTACAATGGTTAGAGTAGAATAACATAGATTGCAGTGGTGTGGTGTAGAGTGGAGTGGTACAGCGTAGATTGCAGTGGCATAGAATAGCACAGAGTGGAGAAAAGTGGTGTAGGGTGCAGTGGCATAGGGTAGATTGTTTCAGAGTAGAGTGAAGAAAAGATAGAGAAAAGATAATATACTTCAATATGCTGAAGTATGTAACGATAACAACAACATAAATAATAACGCTAGGCATAACGGCCCAAAATGAAATATGGCTTCTCCCTGTTAGCCACGCTGTGGTGAAGCCTTTCATTACCTAGATAACAAAACATTAAACATAAATGTTGGAAAAATATACCCTTCTAATAGCTAAATTGTTGTGTGAAAAGGTCAAATCTGGGCTCAATCTCGACTTCACTGTTTCACCAACTGGTGTGATCTTAAGCAAATACAAATATTGTGTTTCACAGAGTCTCCTTTCTAGCCTGCAGGCATCAGGGTGAGTGGGACTCTGTTTCCTCTTTAGATCTTCCTCATTGTCTTGCAGCTTCTCTTGAAGGCATCCTGCAGTGCTCCTCTGCAAGGGGGCAGGTGATGCAGACAGTAATCATCCAAAACTCTTTTCTCCTACTCGTGCCCTTTGTTCTTATGAGCACCCTTAATGCCCACAGCTGTGAACAGGACAAACAAAAGGGTAGAGGGCTCAGGGGGCCTCCTGACTCACCTTCATTCTGTTACCATCAGATTGGAGGATGGTCGGTACAGGGCTATTATAAGTAGCGCTTTTGTGCGCTAATGGCCCTCTGAATAATAGATGTGAGAGGGGAAATTATTGTGTCCCCTTGTCCCCCCCACCTTCGGCCCCCGTGTCCCCCACCCTCCAAAACCTGGGGGGGATACATCCCGCATCCCACACACTTCCTACGCCCATGTGTTTTTGTCAGACCCAGCAGTATGCGACAGCAGCTTCTGAGTCGCATGAGCAGGGCTGCCTAAGTAGAGAGAGTTGCCATAGTCTAAGTGAAAAAATATTAGGTCTTGAACAACGACTCTCGGAGTGTCCATTGGGAGCAATTTAGACGCCTCTCTAAGGGCTCTCAGTAGACCAAAACAAACCCCTGTAACTCTCTTTGCCAGGGCGGCCCTGGTGAGGTCTTTGTCCATTAGAACCCCCAAGCTCTTTACTTCCGATTTGGGGGCTTGGCGGTTGTCCAGACACAGTGGCCAGTGAATGTGGTCCCACAATGAGGGATTATTGCCTACCACTGTGACTTCATTTTTTTCGCCATTTAAATTAAGGATGCTGCCTGTCTTCCAGTTGTTAACTTTCCACAAGCAGATGGACAGAGTCGTTGATGATATACTGGTGTTGGGTGATAGGGAGACAACAATTTGGTATTGTCAGCACATGACGGTGGCTTTGTGGTGTCCTGCTGGCAGACACTGCGACTGAGGCACCACCTTGGACAATGCCTGTAATCCTACACCTCTTCCACCCCCTTGCAAAACCAAAACAGCCTGAGGCGCCATTGATGGGCGTGGCACATCACTGCTATCACAGAAGATTGCACCTCACATGCTCTATCATCCCCTATGCACCTGCCATGGCGCCATTGGGCACGCCACGTGGCTTGCAGCCCACAAGCAGCATTGAGCTGAGATCTTGGCACGCGGCAGAGTTACACACACTAGGCGACCTATACTGTGAGGGCACTCTCATTCCATTTACTAGGTTGGCAACGGAGAAGGGCCTGCCCACTTGGCAGTTCTTATTGTATAATTCTTTAATAGCAACACTGACAAGACACTGGGGAGACATAACAGCCGAACCACCAACACACTTACTGTTACAATATACTGTATGCAAGTTTTGGGGCTAGACAGACACCTGGTAAGTTTGTTTACCAACGCCCTTCGAACACACACAGCTCACGCTTGTGCTGCGCTCCGCGCCATATGGGAAGCATACCTGACTAGACCTTTACCTGACAAGGTATGGGCTGCCATTCCTTGCATTCCCCGCAACTCTAGATTCCGCTTCATCCAGTTTTACATTCTTCACAGGGCCTATCTCACGCCGGCTAACCTAAACAAATACTTTCAGCAATTGAATGCTGCTTGCCACTGCTGCACACTGGTGGGAGCGGACTTGCTCCATATGCTATGGTCTTGCCCCTCTCTAAACACTTATTGGCTCTGCATTGCAGCATGACTATCGGATTGCACATCGCGCCCACTTCTGTCCACATGGGAGGCTTGCCTGCTGGGTCTATTCCCCAGAGCCAAAAAACATAAAGCCTCGTCGCGATTTCTTGATCTTGGTCTCTTGACAGCCAAGCGTCTAATCACCAGGAAATGGAAAGCCATGGTCCCACCCACATCAGTGGTATGGTTGAACTCCTTTGTGATATGGGTAGAGGTGGAGGGGGTGGCCCTGAGTAGGGAGGACAGTCTAGGTCTCCGAAAATATCCCTTGGCCATTAGTTGGGACTCAATGCTTGATAAATTGAGGGAAGCGGGGCAGCAGACAAACACAGGCAATATTGCGGCTCACAATGCACTGTTGACAACTGGATGAACTGCCAGCGCACAAGAACTAGCTACTGCACCTTTTGAGCTACGCATGCACCGCCTTCGTCCCTGCTTGTGGGGACTGGCTCCACAGTGGGTAAGTGGGAGGGTGTGGACCCTGTGGGCCAGCAGAGGTGGGTTCTCGACGAGCGGGATATGCAGGGGCTGCAACGGCTAGGAGGGTGGGGGGGTGTTCAAAACGGACTCCAAGTTGTTAACTGTTGTTTTGCAGTTTTATTGTTACTACACACAATTCATGCTGAATCTCTACCTTGGAATGCAGCTATGTAAGGAAACTGTTTGTCATATAGACACTTTAAGATAACTTACATACTAGGTGCACTTGACGGCCCCAGCAGCTATGTATGTCCTCACGGCCTACCCTCACAGTGCTATAAGTTGTGCTGATATGCATGTTCCCCGCTCCTTTACATGTTTGTACTGCACCTCTGAATTTACTAAACCAATGTAAAGATTCAAGCAAAAAAAAAAATGATTTGCAATACTTTTTCCCTGGATCCGACACTCCATGTTGAGAAGGGACAAGGGTCATAATGCACTTCTGTCCACTGTGTGACCTCTCTGCTTTGGGATCATAACGTGGATCCTAGCCATAGGCTTAATGATTTCTGCATGGTAGCACTTAGAAAATTCTAGAGGGAGGCCATCACTGCCAGGAGTTTTATCCATCACTTGCTGTTTGGTTGCCAGTGTTGTTTAGCCCTCAGTAATGGAAGCTTCCATTTGTATTCTGTCCTTTGGGGCCAATATGGGCAGGGGTATGTTGGCCAGGAAGGAAGTCAGCTGTTCCTTGCTCACCTCCATCGCTGGTCCATACAGAGCCTTGTAATAGTCTGTGAACACCTTCACTATGTCTCCCAGGTGGTTGGTGACTGTTATTGTGGTGTGGTCACCTTCCACCCACAGTAAGCCCGCAAGTAGGCATCCCGTGCAGTCCCCGTCAGCATGGCTCCATGCTAGGTGCTCTGGATAATCTCATAAAGCCAGCCTGGAGACCAGGTGAGCATGCTTTTGTCTCCAGCAGACAAAGTCACCATAAATATCCACCTTGGAAATAGTGTAGAGCTTCAACCATCTGAGCTCGCACTCTATACAGTCCTGTTGACACCACAGCCCCGATCGTACCATTCAAGAAGTCTTAATACAAATCCCCTGGATAAAACACTTGAAGACATCCCACTTGACCAGCGGCATGGAGGAAGAGTCCACACTTGTTTCAAAATAGTGTACTATCTCTTATTTTACACTGTCCCATTACGATGCTTCCTCTAGCACTGAGCAACACAGCTCCCCAGTGGGAATGTGTGTCCTCGACAGGCCACATCATAGTGACAGCAGGAGTGGACTGTGATCGGAGCAAGTCATTGCTAAGTATACCTGTCACACCTGCCCGATGTCGGGATGTAAGGAACAAGTCTATCCTTGTGTGTAACACATGAATGAGGAAGAAGTGAGAGTATTCCCTGGTTAATGAGTGTGCTTACCACCATGCGTCCAGTAGGTGTCAGTTAGCTTTTCAGGTGTTTAATTGCGCCACTGTCCTACACAGTGTCAGAAGTGGGTGTGAACAGTCCAGCACAGTGTCTGCCACACAGTTAAAGTTTGCCCCCACCACTAGGGGTTCAACTATTGCCCTCTCCAGCAGGCCCACAAGGAGTGCATTTGTGGTGCATGGTCCACTTTCAGGGAGTAAAGGCCTAATATGTGTATCTGAGAGCCACCCAGCTTCCTGCTGATAAACACAGGTCCAACCCCTGCCACTCCAGTTCGACCCCTGGCACCACCCATTTCAAGACCCTCCCTGGAGTATGTAGGTGGTGCAGAAGAGTTGACCCCTCCACGGGGAGCACAGTTACCTCCCCTCCCACTCAGTTAAATGTGTTTCTTGTGGCATGGCTATGTGTGTTGGGCATCTTGAATGAGTGGACATCATGGCTATGGCCCTTAGCTGGTGTCCCCAACCCCCGGATATTCCATGTAATGAAGCTAAAGGTAGTGTGATGCACCATGATGTCTGCTATGTAGGGAAAGTATGTGGCGCAAGAGGTGCTGCAGCTACACTCCTGTTACTCCAGCCCTCCCTAGGTCTGGCCTCCAGACCAGGGTGGTGGCTCTGTGTGTACTTTAATTGGCTCAAGGTCTTTAAGTGCATACAATGACACCATGTCTCCCACAAACACTTTGAAAACAACAATCAACAAAAATCCCAAAGAAAACAAAAAATGAATCAAGTATTATAGAAGGAAGTTACTTACGTTTTTTTGGGGTGGTCAATCCTGTTGCTGATTAACACGTGCTGACCCCCAGTTGATGATGAAAACTCTAGCTTGTCAGTCTCATGCAAGGTATAGATCTTCGTGATAGCAGATGGCAAGTAAGGCCCAATGTTCGGGTCGGTGCAGTGATGCTTCCGCCACAACTGACCACAGGTCAGGTCACAGCAGTCTTGAATGGCCAACTGCACATGATTAAGAGGCCAGTATCATATCAGTTCCTCTGATGATTGTGGAGAGTTCCTTGCCTTATTGTCTGCACTACAAATAAGGTTTCTGCTCTCCTTCTTGCTGCTATCCTCTAATCCAAGCACAGGGGGATTCAGAGTGCTGCTGCTGCCCTCAGCACTGCAGCTTTGTCTGTCTCTGCCTTGGTTTTGTTGGTTGTTGTGACCGCATGGCCCAGGACCCTTCTGCTTCCTGCTCCTTCATCTGCGTGGGCCCCTGTAACACTGCGATCACTCTTGCAGGGTCCCTGTTAGTGAGGATTACCCTAGGGTCTCTACCCATTCCCACACCTCCGTTGGGTCCATAAAGAAGAGGGATTTACCCTTATTAGTGATCTGAAGGTGGAGTTGGAAGATTTAAGTCCATATTCAGCAGTCTAATTTTCATGCCAAAAAACAAAGCTTTGTGTCTCTGCACAACCAGGGTGTAACCCTGCAAAAATGAAGACTTTTGTATTGTCCGCTATGAAATGACTGGCGTGTCTGGCTGTGTGAAGGGTGAAATCTCTGACCTGAAAATGCAAAGGCTTGGCCATGATCAGTCTCAGCTGAGCCTCTGGCAACGGTACCCTAGACTGAACTTGGTGTGCCTGCTCTAAGCAGGAAAAGTGGACATGCCTCGAGGAGTCACCTCACTCTTCTATCATTCCTCCAGGAAAGTGATCATGTCCTGCTGCTCTGTGCCCTCTGGTAGGACCACTACGCAGATGTTTCTCATGCAGCAGGCCTATCTCCATGACCACCCCTTCTATTTTGGTGTCCATGGTCATTTGAGAAGAGTTCACTGCTTCCAGGATCTGGGTGACCACTCCTGTGCCCAAAACTATTATGTGTTAGTGGGGGCTCCTGTGCACCATGTGATGCCTCCTTAGTCACCCATACAGCTGTTCTTCTGCACCCAGGCTGAGTGTGGTGGCCTGGGACAGCCTGGTCTGTCTTTGTTTCTGCATTACATGATCTGGGACAGGAAGGCCACCCTCCTCACTCTCCTTGACCCCATACCATAGCAGTACACTCTAGAATGTGGGGGGGGGGACTCCCACTGTCATCTACATGGCAGGTCACCTGCAGCACCCCACACCCCAGCCCTGTTCATCTCCCTCTGCTCTCACCACCACACCCTATTGGTGAGGGGAGGGTGAAATGGCTGCTCACCGATCATCCCAGGAGCCCAGTACAGATTCAGGGATATGGTGTGGGTCAGTGTTGGCAGACCACAATTGCCTCACAACCCACAACACACCTCAGGCTGTGATCTTGTATCACAGGGTCTGTCTTTGTGCCCCCACCCTCCCTGGCTCTCACCTTTTACATAGAGGGGAAACTGATCTTCAGTCTTCTCCTAGCACAGTGCAGCCCAAGCACAGCCTGCCTCTTCACACACTGCAGTCATGCCATAGGGCTGGACAGTCCTCCTTCTTTGGCCATGGCCTCCTCAGTCACCATTAGCCCAACTTGAGTCAGGGGGTCCGCTAGGATGGTGAAGGATAAGGGCAGCGGCGTGGTGGAGCTCAGTAAGCTGAGTAAGCCTCACAATGGCAATGCCCTAAGCTTGACTTAATTGTAAAACACATTCTTACTACCCCTTCCCACATATAAGCAGTTCCACCAAAACCTAAACTGCTACAACAAGGTGTCTTAACTAAAACTGTCAAAGTTAAAAATTGTACTGGAAAACAGACCAATTACACTGCCTATGTCTTGAAATCTACACTTCATCACCTTACAGGTTAAGCTACAACAAATTTCAAATATTGGACTGCAACATCCAACCATCAGGCAATAGAAACCTTGAAAGACACTGGTCCCTCTTATCATCTGCTAAACCACTTTCATCTCTGTTAAAATCATGGGCATGCCAAAAACTCAGAAGATCTTAGTACTTCTTCATCTACCTCCACATCCAAAAAATCCATGTTCCATGAGATCCTCTAAGAGGTCCTGACTTTTTAATGTACAGTATTTTGTTCTGACTTTTTAATTGTTTTGGTATTGTTAAATAGCTTACACAGTTTCCTTGAGTTAAAGTCTGCTCTGTGACATTGCTATCAGGGGTTGAGTCTGGGTTTACACACTGAACTTGTGTATTGGACACAGGTGGAGAAGAGGGACTCTCATATCCTGCCACCTAAAAACCTATTTTCGTAGATGCAGCATAATTCTGTTGCAAGTCAAAAAGTCTTTTGACTGTGTCTCTTTGTGCTTTTTGTAGGAAGTAAGAAGAACAAGGAAAATGCATCCTGACTATTAGAAGGATACAAACTTTGTATAAAAGTCTTTCAGCCCATTTGCAAATTAATGATAAATTCCCCCCACAATGTCCGTCTGTCGTGGCAAGTGACAAGGCTGGCCACTATCACCAGTATTATACACTCTATATAGAACCATACATTACATTTCTTAATATAGGACCTCAAGCAATCCCATAGTTGGAACCCTTCGTCATAATAGTTGTTTACGCTGATGACATGGTCATATTTTCATCTATACTGTAAACTGCACTCAAAACTATAGAGAAAACAGTTGCAGAATTGAGCTTAATATCAGGCTGTAAGTTAAATACAACCAAAACTCAAGATTATTTCAGTAGATGAAGCTACATCAGATGATCCGCGGGTAATTAATCAGCACGATATTTAGGTGCCACTGTTTTACTGTAACTTAATAAACAGTTTTGAACAAAATGATATCTTTTATTTCGCTATACAAAATTAGAACTAGCAAAATAGAAGCAGTTAGCCATCTCCTAGCTGTTCGAACTAACTTAGTAAGGATGGCAATTCTTCCTACATTTCTGTTTCTTTTTGTGCATTGCCCCTAAATGTTCCTACTGCTGACATCAAACAATTAGACACCATAATAAATCATTTTATCAGTCAAAGCAACACACCAGGGAAGTCCAAAGTGCCTTAAACCTCCTATGGGTATGGTGGCAGCAGCTTGCCTTATTGGTGAATATAATGCTGAACCTGCTTCTGCAGACATATATGATACTTGTACTCTAGCAGCACCTTAAAGTTTACTAGACAGAAGGCATGTTGAATGAATCCACGAGAGGTTCAGTGATCCAACATTTATCAAGAAAGTTTAACTTAACACACTGGTCAGCATAGGAATGATCTTGGGGGGGGGGGAGTTGAGTGAGCTCTTGAAATGATGGATTAAATCTAATTCTTTAAGCATACCTTTGGCTATTCATACAGATGACAAGACTTTTTATGTAATGGTGACTGCTCAATTGCACATAGCAAAAAATGGGAAGAGCATCAAACTCCTACTTTTCAGGAATGCTGGCAGGAACCTAATGAGATATTTGAATTGTTTAACAAAAGCAGCAAACGCTGGCCCCATCAAAAATGATCTATATTTATTTTTGTTCATTGAAACAATAACATATTGCAAAAAGTTGTTCTTTCATTGTATTAATGCAGTTTTGGCATCATTACATTTATATTTGTCTTTCTGTTCCCTAATTAAAAAATACATCGAAGCATAACTGTATTATAATGATTTTACAGGTGTCAACCTGTTTTATCTAATTATTTACGTTATCACAAAAGGATGTCATGTGAATAGTATATAGTGCTGAAGGCACATTGTACAATAGTAAGTGAGGGTGTACAATTACACAAATGTAGGAAATAGAGCCCTCTGCTGAACCTAATTGAATCATGGGGCCACCAATATCTATCAGTCATTAAGGCCTCAAATGAATGAAGCATATAATGTCAATCAGCATTTTGATAAAGCTCCTTTTATGTTATGAATTCATTTCTTCTGTATTCAAAATGCAGTGGTTGGTGCATGCAGCCACAAAAAGTTGACGTTCTGTCACAGTGCTTGACGAACAGCCACGTTACACTCACTGCTACACCTCCGCAGAATGGTGGTAAAATTGTGTCCAGACAAATATTCCTAAAGTAACAGCTGGGGGTCAGATCCACAAGCATGCAGTGTTGCAAAGTTACAAGTGCCCACCTGTACAATCTGTAATGCTTCCCTAAAGTGGTGGTGGTGAAATATTTTGCAAGCAAATGTGTCCTATGCTGCGTTTGGGACACAAATCCACAAACAGACTGTGTTATGTGCCTGATGTAGCACTTAAAGTGGAAATTCATAAGGGGATTGAAGGAATGTGAATCCCAAATTTCCCAACTAAACAAGCAGAGGACCAATGGTTGGATGGGTGAAATGGCCAAGGTGAGGGATGGAGTCTTCCCATGAGCAGGGAGGCCAGTACTCATTTGCATTAGGCTCGTTTGCATTTGCATGGGGCTGATTTATGGTTTAGTGGATAGGTACTCAATTGCACCAGAGTACCGTATTCACCAAACTCAAGGTCTACCCACCCGATTTAGACTCAAGCGGAGTGCAAATTTTATGCTGGCAGAGTAAAATGTACCCTGTCTGTGTGAAACTTCCTTGAGCTGTTCAACGGAGTAGAGACTGTCAGATGTAAGCCATTCAACCATCTGCCATATGTAGAGTGGAAAATGGAATGGCTTTTTTTTACTGTCCATCACCACCAGGTACATTCTGGCTCTGAGGATCAGTAAAAAAAAGAAAACAAATGACTCCAAATCCATGGGAGAAAACCCCTGTGAAGTGGGGGGTCATCAAGTTTTAAAGACTAGTCAGCCATCCTTTTAACTTTTCATATATAGTCAGGAACCACCATTTTTGGAGGTACCTGCCGAATGTGTGGAAATGTCCGGTGGGCCGGTGGAAATATCTAAATTTAGCGGATAAAGAAAAGGCAAGGTGGCAGACATGAAGTCCTCCACCACTCTGTCTGACGAATCCTAAATCAAGCACTCTTTCTGTGTGGCACAGTGAAGGCCACCCCAAGCATTGCCAGGGATCAGAATATTTGCAAGCAATCATCCCATCATCTTGTGGGATTTTGGTCGACATTATTATGCCGGGAAACCTGAGATTGGTGCAGCTTTCCAAGCCTACTACTGCCAATGTTTACGTTTTCAAAAATGTAGTACATTTTCATCCATTCAGGAGTACTTTTATGAATGCAGATTTGCTACGTCTTTAGTAAAGTAGTCACTACAATTATACCAGTTCCTGATCCAAAAAATTGAACGTTAAAACCTGTGAGCGAAATCAGGGGAACAATATAAGCCAACAAATACATAGCAGATCCAACACCGGGCCCCCAGACCCGACTATAAATCCAAGAGATCATTTATTTGTTGGGTGTCACACACCGAACACCCCCCATCCTGGAAGTCAAGCCCCTGAAATTCACAACATTCCTTAATCCTTCACGTGACCACCAAAGTGATAAAATAATTAGGCACTTCCAAAATATATTCTTCTAATAATCGAACTCCAGGAGTAAGCATTATTAATTGTCATATTCTGCCAAGACCTACTTTCCTAACTCCATAGTTTCCCTAACTAGTTCTTGAATTATGTGTGTAAAATATGTTCAATAACATCATATGCATGGTTTACACAAAATTACAAAAGTAGGTGGTGCTAAAATGAGACGAGCTTAACTACCAGCCAAAAACTCACGCTCTTCTAAATTATCCAAAGCTCTCCTGAATAAATGGTGTAGTCACGTGTGTACAAGTGTGTTCATTATGGCACATAAAAAGCAAAACTCTAAAACATATGCAATTAAATAATTCTAAAATATTGTGGCAAAACAATGGTCCCTAGCAAATACTCTCCTTAAGCTTCTCTACGAAAGCTGAGGAACAGCATATGTGGCCTTTATAGTCTGCGTAAATTCCAATGTTCTCCAGGCATTCTGAATAAAGAAAAGTATGAGAACTCAGGTGGTTTCGTGTTCAGGCAAATACGTACATTGAGGCTGATATTGGTGTCTTAAAAAAGCTCAATATCTGACATAGTAAAACACATCAGATGAGCATCGTTCTTAGCTGTGATCTGTTATTTCTTTGATATGCTTTAGAATGTAATGCATTGTGCTTTTGTTAGACACCAATGTATTAATTTGACCTTGAAATTAGTGTGGAAAATCACTCCACTAATTTACTTGCTTTTGAGGCATCCCATATGCTACCTTTTATTCGTTTTTAGGTTAGGCTAGAAGTAAGTCTTAATTTTTACCTACTAGCTGTCCTTTTGCCTCTCATTAACTACTTTAACTTTTTTAGTTCTCCAGTTTTCATTCACTTTTAGTGACCACTCATTCCTCTTTAAGGAAGCACTTGGCTGCATAGTCAGGGCTCAACAACAATTCAATGTATTTCTCTCCTGAAACTCCCATTTTAATTTTTGTTTCATAAAGTTGCTGTCCCCAACTCGTTTAATTCTGCTCTGATGATGAACCATCAAAAATAACTGCCTGGAAGAAGAAATGCACGAGACATTCAAGAAAACCGACAGCAATTTATAAAAATAGATTGTACGTTTATATGATTTTAAACACCAGAACAAAAAGATCAACCAGAGGGTTCCAGAGACACAGCATTTAAAAGGTACAGTAAATATGCACTTTTTACTTAACTACGACTGTGTAGCAGTGTGATTACTTTAAGTAAGCTTTAGGCAACAAACACTCGCAGGGAACCAGTCATGGGTACCAGCAAGACCCTCACAAACTGTTACCTTCAGAAAAGAAGAAGACTTTATTCAGTTCCAGGTGTCATATCCCTTGCTTTAGACCCCTGTGGAAGTGGTCCTGATGCAAGAGTCACAGAATGCTGAAGATGATCAAGGATGCTGTTGATGTGGTGCGGTCAACAGGGGTCTTCCTGTGGCTACTCCTTGGTCCACAGGTTTGGTGAGACAGTCCCAGTCACAGGGGTCGATTTGACCCAAAGTCTTTTCAAACCTGGCAGGACTCCAGTTACCACTGGGCTACTAGTCTCTCTGTATTGCGGTCACAGTGAAATCCTTCCTTGGGTGATAACTTGCCTTCTGGGCAACCAAGCTGCACTTAGATGATGGTCCCAGATCCAGCAGACTCAGGGGTAACTTTTGAGTGTGAGGCCCCAGTCCCTAGTGCTGCCCTGTGGAGAAAGTAGGATTCAAAGATCTGGGCTACCAGCTCGTCCTAGCGGACTTTTTCAGCTGTTGTGGCCCTGTGCTGTAAAAAGGAGGTCAGCCAACTGACCCTTGGAGTCTCTTGCTTTGGCTGTGCTCAGGAGTGGACCTCTCCACAAATAGGACACATCAGGCACAGTTCTTTTGCTAGCCACTAGGTTCAGCAGGTTCAGTCCACCTTAATACACCCTCTCTCCTCGGTCCTTGGTTCAGCACAGCAGTTCATCTTTGGTCTTCCTCTCCAGTGCAATGAGATCTGAATTCCAGGCATCAGTAGTGCCCTTTTTATGTCTGGAAAATGCCCTCAGGGTAGGACAAGGTCAGTAGTCAATTGGCTAGTAGGTTCCTTCCATCCTGACGACCACTTCCTGCAAAGTGGGGCATCTGGCTATTCTAGAATTCACTATTCTGTCTACTCTCAAGAAGTCAGACTCTTTCTCTCAATATCTAGAGCTCAGATAGCTGTGGGCAACATCCCCATTGAAAACCTGGTTAGGCAACTGGCATCCCATCTCTGTTCCTGCTGTCAGCCTGTCTACCCTGACAATAGAGCAGGCCCTCCCATATGTGCTAACTCTTTGCCAATCAAAGTTGTCTTCTCCTTTGAAGTTTGCCTTTTGGGCTAACATCCATGTTGCATTTCTGCCTAGGGGAAGTAACACCTCTTCCAACGGCAGGCCCCTATTGTGTCCTTTTCAGGGAGCCATTTACACTTCTCCCCAGGAGGGCAGAAGGCTCCCTGTGAGGACAGTCTTTGTGTGCAACCGTGAACAGGCATTGGAAACCTTGGGCAACCAAAGGGGCGTCTTCCAAAGTTGCACATTGCCCACCAGTGAGACTAAATTTGATGTAACCATTAAGTTGGATTTAATGCACTGATTCTTTTGACACCTTACTTTGCCAACATTAGCAGTCCGATTCGGAAGTTAACAGGGCTGATTGTCAGCTTGTAACTCTGTACATATCAGTGGGGCTACTAGCCTCTCCATAGTAAAAATGACAATTTAAGGTTTTGACTGCTGTAACATATTAACGTACATGCTCCATCTTCTACCATACAGCACTCTGACATAGGGCTTGACAGACTTACCTTAGGGGTGATATACATTAGAGAGGGAGTGGCAGACTGGGAGTCATGTTTTGCCGTATCCCACTCAGGGTGGCACAACAAAAGCTGAAGCCTCTGAGGAGACACTCTAAATTACAGGTCCTTGGTACCCTTTGTACCATGAACTAAAGACTATAAGGGGGTCATTCTGACCTCGGCGGTAAAAGGCCCTTACCGCCGGTCAGAAGACCGCCATAACACCGCCGCGGCCGCGGTTAACCGCCACGGTCATTCTGACCCACAACGGCCAAACCTCCAAAATTCCGTCCTCCACTGCAGCCCGCCACATCAGCGGGCAGCGAGAAACTGGAGAAGACCAAACCTCCACCGTCACGCCAACAGAAATACGCCCATGCCATTACGACCCACGAATCCACACGGCGGTCATTCAAACGTGGTATTCCATTGGCGCTACACACCGCCGCGGTCAGAATACACACACAGCACCAAAACACAGCCACATTGGACAATTTGAAATACACACACCTGATACACATACACACACCACTCCCACACAATCAACCAACTATAAAACACACACCCACATCACCCACAAACCCCTGCGACCATAATTACTGAGAGAAGGAGAGAGAGACACAGCAGACAATCCAAAGCAAGACACACTGAGGCACACTACACCATCACACACACCACATAGTAGCACAAAGCACCACTCACCAACATACTTATCATCACATACACCACCCCACACCTCACCCACACCACCCCATGGCACCCCAAAGGCACCCACGCTTTTCGGACCAAGAACTCCGGGTCATGGTGGAGGAAATCCTAAGAGTGGAACCCCAGCTCTTCGGCTCGCAGGTGCAGCACACCAGTATAGCTAGGAAGGCGGAGCTATGGCAGCGGATCGTGGACAGGGTCAACGCGGTGGGACAGCATCCCAGGAATAGGGAGGACATACGCAAAAGATGGAACGACCTACGGGGGAAGGTCCGATCGATGGTCTCCAGGCACAACATCGCGGTCCAGAACACTGGCGGCGGACCCCCACCCACCCCTCCCGAATTCACATCGTGGGAGCAAGACGTCTTGAACATCCTGCATCCTCAGGGCCTCGCAGGAGTAGCCGGAGGAATGGACTCTGGTAAGTCCAATCTCAACTACTATATCCCCCCCACCCCACCAGCATGCCAACCCACACCCCCACCCTCACCCCCAAACCCCCAGCACACATCCTCCCTGACAATGTCTCACCAGCACAACCCACCCATCCCAACACCAACTCCTGCATGCCAACACAAATCATGGGCACCCATCACCTAAGCATGACCACTGCACTAACCCCCCCCCCCCACTAACTACCCTCACAACACCTCCCTCAAGGGAATGCCTGCACTGGGGGACAAGGGCACCCATAACATGCACGCTATTGCACACACAGAAACAATAACCAAACTCTCTTACCCCATGCAGGACCCGAACAACAACACACCAGCCAGGAGGGTCCAGAAGTGTCCATCCCACCACCGGAACAGGCCCACACTGAGGATAGCAGCTCTGTCGACAGTGAACCTGATGACCAGCCCGGACCATCGGGGACCTCTGGGCAGTCGGTTCCCCTCAGGCAGCCACAGGCCACACCAGACCCGACCCCCTCTGCCAACACCAGCACAGCTCCCACCCAGCGGGCCCATGCCTCTGTCTCTAGGACAGCTCAATCAGCGGTGTGTCTGCCACTACAGGGCACCCAGGCTAACCCAACACCCCAACACCAACAGGGACCTGGGGGCAGTGGTAGCGGGCACACCGTTCAGGGGACAGAGGCCGGGGGAAACCGGGCAGCTCGGAGGGCTGCTGTGCGACAGGGGGGGGGAGGAGAGGCCCAGGGAACCCACTCTCCAAGAGGCCCTCACCACCCTCATGGGGGCATACCACCACTCCCAAGAAACGATGGCGACAGTACTGGCCAGGTTCACTGAGATCCAGGCACAGCAGGAGGAACGCTACATGGGGTTCAGGGAGGAGCTGAGAATAATCGGGACCGCAATGGGGACCATCGTCCTGGCCCTCCACAGGATAGAGGACACGTTGCGGGACCATGGTGCACCACACAGGGCCCCTGTCACTAGCCCGGACCAGGAATAGCCTACCACCTCCGCCGGCACTAGTGGACAGGAGGTCCCAACACCTCGACAGCCCCCCAGAACCGCACCTCCTGCTGAAGAACAACCACCCCGTAAGAGGAGCCTGAGACCAAAAAAAAAGACAGAGTAGGATGTCAAGACCCCCGCCAGCAGGACATACCCCCTCAAGTCTTCCCACTGTCCCACATTGTCACCCTGTCCAACCATGAACTGCCTATGCTCCATCCTTCCACAGGCAAAAGGACAATGCACCTGTGAGACTGAGAACTGGACTCTGCCATGGATATTCCTCCACCCCCACCCATCACCCTTAGAATCACATGTACCAATATCTAGCACTGTAAATAAATCACATTTTGCACACAAATCTGTTTTGAGTCATGCTGTATTATTAACAAATGTATTACATATTACTGTTCAATTTCTGTTCTGTCAATTAGTCATGACAACATACCAATGTCAATACGCTGTATTTCATGGGCGAACCAAGCAGAAGTCAGGTACTGAGTCAGACAGCACTGAGAAGGGAAGGGAAAGGCAAAAATTAATGAAAAACATCTGTGGGGAACTACAGAAAGTACAGATGCAGGAGGCTATAAGCAATTGTGAAATGGCGTGGGTGATTCTTACCTGTGTGTTACTGGAAATACTGTTGTATCACTCTGTCCCTATTGTCTGTGTCGTCCTCAGAGTCTTCCTCCTCTTCACTCTCCACAGGCTCCACGGCTTCTACAACACCACCATCTGGACCATCCTCCTGCAGGAAAGGCACCTGGCGTCGCAAAGCCAGGTTGTGGAGCATACAGCACGCCACGATGATATGGCACACCTTCTTTGGTGAGTACATTAGGGATCCACCTGTCATATGCATGCACCTAAACCTGGCCTTCAGGAGCCCAAAGGTTCGCTCAATCACCCTCCTAGTACACCCATGGGCCTCATTGTACCGTTCCTCTGCCCTGGTCCTGGGATTCCTCACTGGGGTCAATAGCCACGGCAGGTTGGGGTAACCAGAGTCACCTATTAGCCACACACGCTGTCTCTGTAGCTGTTCCATCACATAGGGAATGCTGCTATTTCGCATAACATACGCGTCATGCACTGACCCTGGGAACTTGGCATTTACATGGGAGATGTACTGGTCAGCCAAACAGACCACCTGGATATTCATTGAATGGTAATTCTTCCTGTTCCTGTACACCTGTTCATCGTCATTTGGGGGGACTAAAGCCACATGGGTCCCATCAATTGCACCAATGATGTTGGGGATGTGTCCAAGGGCATAGAAATCAGCTTTCCCTGTAGGCAAATCACCCTCCTCTGGGAAAATGATGTAGCTCCGCATGAGTTTCATCAGGGCAGACAACACTGTGGATAAGATCTTGGAAAACATAGGCTGAGACATCCCAGATGACATGGCCACTGTTGTCTGGAATGAGCCAGTTGCAAAGAAATGGAGGACAGACAGAACCTGCACTAGAGGGGGAGTTCCTGTGGGTTGGCGGATGGGGGACATCAGGGCTGGCTCCAGCTGGGCACACAGTTCATGGATGGAGGCACGGTCAAGTCGGTATCGTAGTATTATATGGCGTTCTTCCATTGTGGACAGGTCCACCAGCGGCCGGTACACAAGAGGATTCCTCCTTCTCATCGCTAGTCCCAGCGGACGGTGCCTAGGAAGGAGAATATGGAGTACAGAGTCAATCCACTCACAGGTACGTACAACACAGCTTGCACAGTACAGGTAAATGTATGGTTTGATATGTTTGTATGTGTGCCATTGCAAGGCCTAGGCCTGTGTGACGCATTAGAAATTAAGCCATGTGGGCCCTTGAAATGGCCGATGCCTGACCTGTGAAGTGGGACAATGGGATGTGAGGTCACTGCGCTGGCGGGGCACACCGTGGCGGTAGGCGGTCGAAGACCGCTGTGCGAAGACCGATTGGTTAACATTGAAGCCTATGGGTTTCAGGAGCCAATGACGATGTGCGCCGGCGGTCGCGGGACGCACCGCCGCGGTACGCACCGCCGCGGGCGTGACCGCCATTTTCTATCTGCTCAATCATTCGAGACCTGATCATCCATAGGAGAGGACCTATACTGCAAGTGCTGCTGTGAACTCGGTCTGGAAGTGACAATGGCTGCTGCTACTGGTGAAAGGGCCCCCGCCTTCAGTTCAGAAGAGTTGGAGAAGCTCGTGGACGGGGTCCTCCCCCAGTATGCGCAACTCTACGGTCCTCCAGACCAACAGGTGAGTACACTCAGTGCACATTGAATGGGTTATGCCTGTGTGGAGGGGGGGGATGTAAGTTGGTGGGGTGTGGAGGGAATGGGGAGTGCAACGCACGACAGATGAGAGAATGGGAACCATGACAAGGTTGGGGAGGGGGGGGCATGTACTCCAAACATGCAGATATGTGACGGTTTCTCTTTCCCACCCTGTACATGTCAAACAGGTGAGCGCCCACCAGAAAATCGATATTTGGCGTGCCATCGCCGAGGAAGTCCGGAACTTGGGGGTCCACAACAGACGGGGCACCCACTGCCGCAAGAGGTGGGAGGACATCCGCCGCGGAACGAGGAAGACCGCAGAAACACTGCTGGGGATGGCCTCCCGACCTAGGAGGGGTGCCAGTCGCACCATGATGTCCCGGATCCTGGCGGTGGCCTACCCTAATTTGGATGGGCGCTTGAGGACAGCACAGCAGACACAAGGGGGTGAGTATCCGCACATTCTCCTATCTGTATGCGCATTGGAGGCGCCTGGGTGGGGGAGGAGGGCTGTGGGTGACATTAGGCCCGGTCGCTCTCTGTAGTGTAGTCCGCTCCCTTAGGCATGGCCCTGTGCCCCCTCCCCCCACCTCTGTAGGGTGCCAAGTGCAGCTACCCATGCTCCAGCATCACACATGTGCGCGTGTGTTGTCCCTAGATTTGTTTGCCTAGTCAGAAGTACTGAGTAGTGTACCCCAAGTTCGCGACTTAGTGCACGAGGCACCTGTGTCTGTCCTCTCCGCAAAGGGTATTGCTAAGGCATGCACTCAACTTTGTTTAATTTCTCCCCCCACCCTAAATCTTTGTCTTCTTGTGTTTTAGCATCATCAGGCGGAGGAGATTTGGCTTCGGAGCAGGAGGGAGCTGCAGGTCACCAGGCCCCGGTGGGCACTGACACAGACACCGAGGGCACCAGTGATCCGGAGGGCGAGGGGAGCACCACAACGGGGGCCGGTGGAGACACCAGCGACACGGACACGTCCTCGTTTGGGAGCTCCCTAGCGGTGGCGGCACCATCTGTGCCCCCCCGCAACAACAGGTACAGCCGCCACCCAGCGCACCAGCACCGCCCTCCCAGCAGCCCCTCAGTCTTCGCTCCGTGGCCGCTCGGCCAGGAAGGCGCGCGTCTCCTTCGCCCCAGGCACCTCAGCCCCTGCCTCTGTTACCCCTGCTGCCCTCAGTGCGGGGCTCATTGACCTGGTGAGGACGGTCATTGTTGGGCAGACTACCCTTCTGAATGCCATCCAGGGGGTGGAAAGGGAGGTGCATCGGAGCAATGCCTACCTGGAGGGCATTCATTCGGGTCAGGCTGCCCATCAACGAGCGTTCACTGCTCTGGCCTCAGCACTGGTGGCAGCCATTGTCCCTGTCTCCAGTCTCCCTCTTCTATCTGCCTCCACCCTTTCTCTGTCTCCTGTACCTCAACCTATCCCATCCACACCATCAGACCAGCCTGCACACACCTCAACACCCAAGGCCAGCTCATCCAAACATAAGCACCACAGAAAACACAAGCATTCACCCAAGCAACACACAGATGCAGACATATCAACAGTCACTACCACCTCTGTGTCCCCGTCCTCCTCGTCTCCCTCCTACCTCCCTGTGACGTCTACACTCACACCTGCATGCACCCCAACATCAGCCAGTTCTTCCACCACCAGCAAACCCTCCACTACAGTCCGCACACCTGCAGTCACCACCCCCACTGGCATTTACACGTCCCCTGTGTCCTCTCCCACTGTGTCTGTCACCCCCTCTTCCAAGACACATAAACGCAGGCAGACACCCAAACAACAGCCAACCACCTCACCACAGCCTACGTCCCAGTCACCTGCACCCAAGGACAGCACACCTGGCTCTCATACAACCACATCCTCTTCCTCCACTTCTCTCACCACTACTCCTACCCCTTACCTTGGTCCCAAGAAAAATTACCTCTCCAGTTTTGACCTCTTTCCCTCCCCCGACCCACCCCCTCCAACTGGGAAAAGTCCCAAGGGCACCTCAGCCACCACCAGCCCAACTACTACATTGCAAGTGGTGCATGGCATGTGGAGTCCACCCTTTGGCGGCAGTAACACTTCGGTGAGCAGCAAGGGGACAGCCAGCCCCCCCCAGGCAAGAGGACCCGGAAATTGAAGGGCCGCCGTGAGCGGACAGAGACGGCTGCCTCCAAGGAGGTGACTCCGGCCACTTCACCGGCCACAGCAGCCAGGGGAGGCAAGGGCCCGAGAGCCCCATCTAAGGAGCGGAAGGACAGCAGGGCGGAGAGGACAACCACCAGGAGCGCGGAGCAGGAGGGCCCCACAAGCCCCATCCCGGCTGCAAGGGACGACACCAAAGGGCCCAGGACTCACTCCCCGAAGGGGCCTGACACAGCACGGTCGGAGGGCGACTGAGCAGGGTGTCCAGGCCAGGTATGACTCCCTTGACATACTGCAAGAGCACCGCTGAACAGGACCCCGCCGTGCAGAAGAGCACCGCTGAACAGGGCCCCGCCGTGCAGAAGAGCACCGCTGAACAGGGCCCCACCGTGAAGACAGGTACCGCTGAACAGGGCCCCGCCGTGAAGACAGGTACCGCTGAACAGGGCCCCGCCGTGCAGAAGAGCACCGCTGAACAGGGCCCCGCCGTGCAGAAGAGCACCGCTGAACAGGGCCCCGCCGTGCAGAAGAGCACCGCTGAACAGGGCCCCGCCGTGAAGACAGGTACCGCTGAACAGGGCCCTGCCGTGAAGACAGGTACCGCTGAACAGGGCCCCGCCGTGCAGAAGAGCACCGCTGAGCAGGGCCCCGCCGTGAAGACAGGTACCGCTGAACAGGGCCCCGCCGTCTCAAGCACCGCTCCGCTGGTCCCTTCCTGTCAAGCACCGCTCCGCTGGGCCCTTCCTGTCAAGCACCGCTCCGCTGGGCCCTTCCTGTCAAGCACCGCTCCGCTGGGCCCTTCTTGTCAAGCACCACTCCGCTGGACCCTTCCTGTCAAGCACCGCTCCGCTGGACATCGCCATGTCATGCACCGCTGCGCTGGGTCCCGCCGTCTCAGGCACTGTTTATGGTTCACTGTGACCACCATGCCTCCTCCTTGACCAGTGGACTCTGTAATCCACCTGAGAGACTGTGGCTTTGCACTCCCCAGGATGGCACAGTGGGCAATCCACCCACTGTAGAGACTTGAGAGACTGTGGCTTTGCACTCCCCAGGATGGTCCAGTGGGCAACCCACCCACTGCAGAGACTTGAGAGACTGTGGCTTTGCACTCCCCAGGATGGTACAGTGGGCAACCCACCCACTGTAGAGACATTGAGAGACTGTGGCTTTGCACTCCCCAGGATGGTCCAGTGGGCAACCCACCCACTGCAGAGACTTGAGAGACTGTGGCTTTGCACTCCCCAGGATGGTACAGTGGGCAAGCCACCCACTGTAGAGACATTGAGAGACTGTGGCTTTGCACTCCCCAGGATGGTCCAGTGGGCAACCCACCCACTGCAGAGACTTGAGAGACTGTGGCTTTGCACTCCCCAGGATGGTACAGTGGGCATGGTGGCTCCTCGTGGATCTGGCGTCGTGGACTCATGTGGCTGTGGTGGCCCCCCCTTCCCTTCCCCCTGAGGTGCCTGTAGTTTTGACATCGGATGCCCCTGCAGTGTTCTCTCCAAAGGACTCAGGTCTCGTGTGTGGGCTTTGCCCTTGTTTCGCAGAACCTTGGCCCACGGACATGTTAGATTTGTAGGATGTGCAGGACTTGTTACTTCAGTGATACACTGATGTGTATATCTTTTTGGTTTTTGTAAATATTTTTCACGGTTGCTCAATTATTTCCAGGTGCTTTTTTTGTACATGAAAATGTATTCCAAATTTGGTTGTGTCATTGTATTTTTAAAGGGTCTTTGTGTGGTGTCACTGTGACTTCCTGCTCTGCATTGGTGTGTACATATTGGGGGGGTAGGGGGGTCGCATATGTGTATGCCCATAACCTTTCTTCCTCCCCCCTCCCGTGTGTCGTAGGTGCAGTACTCACCGTTGACATCTGCGCCGGAGTTCGTACTCGTGGTAGATGAGCAGGTAGACGAGAGCAGGTATGATGTTCAATTCGGGTTCCATGCTGTACGGATTCCGTGTGGAGTGTCTCGAGGTGAGCGTTTTCCATTGGAAATGTCTGTTTCCGCCGTGTTTTTATCGGCGGGGCTCCCGCCCCGAAAAAGGTGGCGGATTGGTGGGTCGTGATAGGGTGGGCGGTACATTTTCTGCCGCCTGGCTGTTGGCGGTGACCGCCGCGCTGTTTGTTTGTTCCGCCGTGGCGGTCGGAGTGTTAATGCGGCGGGCTGTGTTGGCGGTTCCCGCCAGGGTCAGAATTGCATTTTTTTGGCCGCCGGCCTGTTGGCGGGTTGGCCGCCGCTTTATCACCGACCGCCAGGGTCAGAATGACCCCCTTAAAGTAAGTTAGGCTGTACCAATTGGGCATATATAAGTCAATCAAACATACACCATTTTAAGGGTCGGTGCACATGCACTGAGTCCTAATTAGCAGGGCTCAGGGCATTTCAGAGCCATTACACCAGTACTTAGTAGATCAAAATGGGGGACAAACTGGGGGGTGAAACTGCAAAAGCCTGTTTTTTCACACAACCTCACACCACTGCTATATTGTCCAGAAGAACTTAAGCAGATGTTTGGTAAGTCTCCTCAACTATTCAGTACAGAAGGAAGGGAACAACTGGCTGACCATTAGCTAAAATGACAAAGTCAAGTTAGAGGTTTTAAACCACCCTAACATTCTGCAGGGGCAGACTTGGAACCATATTTTACCTTATCCCACTCAGGGCAGCACAACAAGTGCTGCAGTCCCTGAGGTGACATTATAACTTACAAGCCCTGGGTACCGTTGGTACCATTCACTTGGAAGTTACAAGTATATTAGGCTAGGCCAATGTGGTATACGCCAATCAATCATACACCATTTTAAGGGAGAGAGCACATGCAGAGTTCTGATTAGCTGGGCCTGGGCATTTCAGAGTCATTACACCTATACATAGTAATCACAATTGGGGCAAAAAGTAGGGACCACCCTGCAAAAAGCCTGTTTCCTCACAATGCTATTCCAAGATGGAAGCCTACTGCCATGCCTAATTTCTTTACTTCTTTCTTTTTGAAAGAATATTCCTGTCACACCTATCTTCCATATGTTTTTTGAGTTTGTGTGTGTTTTTGTTCACAGTTGGGTGAGTAGGAGATTGGAGAAATGAGTCAGTGAGTATATGACTGGATATATGAGTGCAAGATGAGTGACAGAGTGCATGCAGGATTAATTATTGAGCACCTAAGCTCACCAGTTGCTCAAAAGGCACTTTCAGTTATAAAGTAGACCGATTAGCATTATTTATTATAGGTTTATCTTTCTGTTCTCATTGCATTACTCTGTTTGGTCTGCAGAAATTGGTGTTTCACAGTATCACTATCAAATGTTGGTATTTAGAATTACAGCATAGCTCATCAAATGCTACAACTATCATTTAAAAAATATAATTAAGATTCTGCTTTGGAATCAAAATTACAGCAATTGAGAACAAACATTTAGGTTGAGATAATTTCTTATTAGGCAATATCTTTGGCAAAAATAACAGAGAGGTACAGTAACAATGATTATATTGATGATTGAATCAATGTACAACTCACAGGAAAGTCCAGTTCAACCATAACAGTCAGAACAGCAGATAAAGACCAGAGCAAATTACCACCCTAGAGATAGAAGAAGTGGTCTATATATATTTAAGCTTTGTTAATGACTGTCAGAGATGTTTATACTTCTTGTTAGTCATTTGGCTGGTGACTGGAAGTGTTTTTATTAACAGAAAAATGCTCCAGTGAGAAGTGAATCAGTCTAGTTATGGTGAGCTGCCTCCATAATTCCCAGATATAGTGCATATTCTGCATATCGGAACATACTTAAGATGACCCTGCTTATATATCAGACAGGCAGACATTCAGTTTGGCAGGGATGGTACTTTTTTTTGCAGTTGAGGAGGACAACCTTCTCCGCCAATTTCTTAATTAAGCCCAAAGTCTGTAGGAGCTACTAATGTAGCAATGTGGACAGGCCATATGGGTCTTATATCACTCCTTTTGATGCTATATTTTTATACACACAAATTTCCTCAGTCCACAACTGCAATTTCAAGATAAATTGACAATTGTCTATAGAGGTATTTAGTGCTGGGTGCTTTCACTTTATTCCCAGATTATTGGGTTACTCTCTGTAGCTTACCTGGTCCCCAGATGGGAAACCGCAACTCTTTTGGTGAAAAGAAAAACTTGCAAGTGTCTTTCAATCCTTCCCTACTGTGTCAAACAAATCAAGTCAGAGAATTTATTCAACTGTTGGTGGAACATATATCCCACCTCGTGCCTTGAAGTCATTATGCATACACCCTAATTGTGATTTTATCCTACATGGTTATTTATTACAAGCTATTCATCTACAAAACATGTGCATTCAATTGCAAATATTATGAAGAACTCAGCAACTGTTAGGACAAACGTTAGCTAAGCCCCAATCAAATTTCAGCACACATCCATATCCAGCTAGTCTAAAAGCCATGCATAATTCATGACCAGCTGTCCAATATGATGGTTATATTAATCCATCATAGGATGCCAAATCATCTAAAGCCTCCCTGTGCACCTTATTGTTCCGGCAGTTCTGAGAAGGGAATCGCATAGAGCATCCCTCCAGCAACTGTACCGTGTGTTTAGCCATGCCCCTGCAGCAGTATCTTAAATACCTTTCCTATTCACAGTGCTGTATAGAGCAAGGGACGACAAGGTCAGCTCTTGTTTGGCTCCTGTTTTGTTATAAAATACTTTGAACAATTCCTCTTTTTCAACATATAGTACTTTATGGAACCTTTTTGTCACTCTACATCCTTCTTTCTACAAGATGGAGCTCACAAGGTAATTTCTCCTTGTAGCCTTATTGCAACTTCCATCTTTGTGGAAGAACATCAGAGAATGAAAATTGTACTTCTACAGCCTGTTCACATGAGCCTAAGAAACACATGGCAATTCAGCACACATTTAATTAGGTGAATCATTTAGTGCCCGATTATGACTTTGGTGGTTGGGAACACCAGTCCGCCAAACTCCTGAGGGGTTGGTGGCTGGCATACTGTGGACCTCCCCGCCTGCTTCATTAGGACTTTCCCACTGGGCTAACCAGTGGAAACCAAGGTTTCTGCCGGTCAGCCCAGTGGGAAAGTTGTGACAGCAGACAGAGCGCATTTCGAGGGTGCTGGGCAGGATAACACCTGCACTGCCCATGCTATGGGCATGGGCAGGGCAGGGACCACCTGTGGCCCCCTGCACCTGTGCTCCGCCAGACTTTTCATGTCAGTGGTACGGTCATAAAAAGGCTGGCAGAAAACAAGATTGTACTCAGCAGGGCAGCGCTGACTTCTGCGCCACCCTGGCTGATTACGATGTGCACCCGCTGTCAGCTCGTCAGGATCAAAGATCCTGGTGGGGACAGCAGTAGGTTGGCGGGTCTGACCGCCAACCTCATATTGTGGAAGTCAGACCGCAGCTTGCGGCAGTCTGAACACCACCACGGCATTGGCGGTCCTCGGACCGCCAATGTCGTAATCAGGACCTTAGAAGAGCAAGCATGTTTTGAAATCCCCGAATTTGCACCACAGGCCTCTAATATATTTAATGTAATAAGAGTGACCATCTAAGTTTACAACCATCCAGAAATACATATAACTGCCTTGCCACAACATATCTGTACTGTCTGTTCGAATTAATTATACCAACAGTTTGACATAAGACTTTATGTGGAATGCAAAAATTGTGTTGTCTCTAAAAGGAGCGAGGCCTACATAGTTAAGAACTCATACTACAATTCCATACAGAGTGAAATGGCTCGCCTCTTGCATTCCTTCAATTACTGGGAGCAGGAGGCCAGCTTCTAAGCCTGACCTCCTTACTTCTATGTCTAAGAACGAGTACCATAATTCAGTGAATTTTAAATGATCCTCGGTGAACCCTTACCATCACAAAGTCTCACTATCTTCTCAGCAAGCCTTTTTGATTCATTTATTTTTAGGTTTGAAAAACAACCTAATAAAGAAACTTACAAAACTCAATCAGGAAAAACATTCTTAAATCAAGTTAAAATCCTCAGAATCAATTCAGTCAACTGAACTTACTTTTACAAATGCAAATCCATTAAGTATGTGGCAGGAGCGTGCAGCTGTAAAGCGCACAGCTCAAAGAAAAGCATTAAGAATGTTAGCACGTCAGACCTTATTAAGTAAACTTACAAGGGAGATGCAAATAGGCCGATGGACCTTTTGACTCACTTCGAGTTTTTCCCACCTTATATCCCGTATCAACAGAGATCAATAACATCAATAATTAATAACATCAACAATCCATAGGAGTCAGTAATTTACACACCATGACCTTGCAGTCATGAATAACCACACCATTATGTAAAAGTTAGAAGGTTTCTTTCCCTGTGTTAACAATGCTAATGACACGTATCTTAATTCAAAATCAAATGATAAACGTACAGAAACAATACTGGCTGTCCAAAGCGCTAAGAGAAAGGGAAATCTAACCAAGGCTTGAGCTACTACACATTCTATTGTGACAGTACAAATTAATAGCAAGAATAACTGTGCAAATGATATTACATACATTTAGATTCAGCAAAGAAAATACATCAACTGTTATTACATGTGGTGAACTTCATCAGTGAGAACCCTAACTAACACCAGAATAGAATAGCATGTTTGGTCTTCATGTAAAACTTGTTTAGACACACAAATTTGGAAAAACATTTACCTATGGCTCTATCAAAATAGCAGTTGGTACCTAGAAACAAAAGCAAATAGACATAACAAGCAGTAAAGTAATTGTATACTTGTCCTCAATAGGGTTCAGCAAGCTGAGACAGTCTTCGTCAACAGGAAATCAGCTCGGTCAGCAATACATCAAGATTCAGCATCAAAGTTCAGAATAGGCAAAGTCTTCTAAGCAGTACAGTTAAACACGTCTCTTCTCAAGACGGTTAAGAAAATAATAGCCTATCTTCTCTCGGTGCAGTCTGGCTAAGTTAGAGTTTCTAAAACTATTGCTATCGCAGGTGTTTTACTTTAAATTATTAATAGGTATTCATGTATTATGAGTAATGGATTTGTGTAGAAAATATAATAACATAGAAAATAATGCACGCATTGGAAAATGTGATTACGATGAGTGCCCGCCAATGTTCACGAAGGATACTTATTAATGGTATTAATATGAAATGTTGAGCATATGTTTGATTAATGTAGTAATAAATGGCATTAAAGTTATGCATTTTGTATTAGCTTTATTAATCGTAGACCTAGTTGCCCGGCCTCATGTCAAGCTGTATTTCTTAACGTTTAATAAATGAATGTCCTAGAGAGGTAAATTGTGATTTTCCACTGTAGTTTAAATGTGCTCGTAGCTGGAAAGTTTGATCATGAGAACCAACTGCTAGAAGATGCTGTTCTTGCTAAATGTAACAATATGTGTGTAATGTGCATGAGACTGACTTTCTCAGGAGGAGAACAATTGAGACACTGACTGGAGCAAAAGCTGCAACAATATTGTTACCTGACGAGCCAGATGATGAGGACATTGCAGGAAAAACCAATCAGCGACATGTGAATGGAGTAGTGGAGGAATTCATAGATTTGAAGTTTTAGTTTTATTGGACAAAGTGTGAACAGGCGATCCCTTGACCAGTAGGGATTTGGGAAGTAATTTTAGGGAATTTGACTTAACAAGACTGCACCAGGAAAGGACGTGCTGTTCTCTCTATTCTTCTAGAGGGTTTACCTCTATTTTTTCGAGTTGCTTAAAGACTTTGCGTTTTCTGAACTTTGATGCTGAATCCTGATGCCTTGCTGATTGACTGATGTCCTGATGACGAAGGCTATCTTAACTTGCCAATCCAATTGAGGAGAGGTATTATTGTAACCATGTATCTGTTATGCCTATTTTCATTTTCTTTCTAGGTACCAGCAGCACTGTTTGATAGAGCCATAGTTAAATGTCTTCCAAATTTGTGTTTGCTAAATTATTTTGCATGAAGCCCAACATGCTGATGCTAATCGGATGCTAGATAAGGAATTCTCACTAATGAAAAGTCTGCCAATAGAGACTAATGCTTGATTAATTTCTCTGCTGAATCTAAATGTATGTGATATCGTTTGTGCAATTGTCCTTGTTATTAATTTGCACCGTAACCTTAGAATGTGTCATAGTTCAAGCTTTGATTAGATTACGTTTTTTCCATCACTTTGGACAGCCAGTGTTGTTTCGGTATGTGTATCATTTGATTTTGAGATTATCTTATGTGACTTTAGCATTATTAATATAGGGAAATAAATCTTCAAACTTTACTAAAAGGTGTGGTTATTCATGACTGAAAGTTCATGGCGTGTCACAATTACTGACTCCAATGATTATTAATGTCATTGATTATTGTTGATTATTGATGTCATTGATTGATTAGTGATTATTGATCTGCATTTACTGGAGTTATGGAGGGATCGCCTTAATTGCGAGTCCAAAGGTTCATCAACCTATTCACGTCCCCTTGTAAGTTTATATATTAAGGTCTGATGCGCTAACACTACTCCCCACATACTAATTGGTCAAGGGATCGCATGTTCACATTTAGTCCAATGAAATTAAACCCTCAAATCTATAATTCTACTACTACATGGTTCTCATATTAGAGATTGGTTCCTTTTCTCCCGCTCCCATCGTTTGGCTCGTCAGGTATCAGTCAGTGCATCCATTGTCTTCTCCTCGGAAGGTCGGTCTTACACACATTACACTAAACATTTTTACACTAACAAGTACATCATCTTCTATCAAGCAGTTTCTCATGAGAACTAACTTCAGCTACAAGCACATAGTCAGTAGAGTGGTAAATCACAATTTAATTCTCTAAGCATCCATTTTATTAGTTGCCTAAGAAATGCAGCTTGACATAAGGCCATGCAACTAGGTCATGACCTCGCTAAGTTAAGGCCTACGATTAATAAAGCTAATACATAACCCTTAATATGACATACTACTACATTAATTAAACATAAGCTCAACGTTTCATATTAATAAGTACACTTCGTGAACATTGGCAGTCACTCTGGTGGGCGCACCTTCAAATACGTGCATTTTTCTTTAAGTTAATACAATTTCTATGCAAATTCAACACTCAGTATACATGAATAATCATTAATAATCTCATTAATATCTCAGCGGTAACAAGAAACATGGATCTTTTTGTAATATATAACACACCATGCAGAGCAAGGAAACGGTCTCGGCTGGCTGGAAATGTATCTAGATGGTTGTATTGAATTTTGCACGTAGGGTACGGCCCGGTGCGACAATCTTTTTTGGCACCCCCCATATGATCGCCTTCTGGGATTCCCTCACTACAACCCCTATCTCACATACATTTCATTTGTTTTAAAGCTCTGATAAAGGCTGGATTTACTAATTCACTCATCTATCCAGAAAATACAGATTTTATTTTTTGCAGCAGGCATATTAACACTCTCTGCTACTTTAGGACGACTCATAACTGCCACTAGACAAAAACTCTATCTCTCTCTCTCTAGCAGGAACGTTAATCACAAGAGTTATCATGACATTTATATTGTTGCCTAAAAGGTGGACAATAAGGAACTCTGTAGTAGGTGCTTTTAAATATTAAGTGCCAGATGTATGACCATTTCATTTTGCTAGTCTCTACTTGTGAGTCATTACGAACCGCAATTAGAGACTCACAAAATGAGATGTACAAATGTGTTTCAGACACATTTAGAGAATTAAAATGGGTTGAAAATGACCTACCTCATTAATATTCGTGAGGGAGGTCGCAATATGAGACCCCGTTGGGAATTGCCGCACTCACAGGTATGGTGGCCTGCTGGGGACAGCAGACCACCATGTCTACGACTGCTTTTTAAATAAAACAGTTTTTTTCATTTGCATTGGGGCCCTTTTTCCTTACAGGAAAATGGCATGCATTGCAAACAAAAAAATGAAAAGCTTCCTTTTCATTTTTTCGGAGTAAGCAGTGGTCCATGGGACGACTGCCTTCTCTGAAAAAATGTTGGCACTCCCATTCACAAAGTGGAAGGGGTCCGTTGGGGACTCCTTCCCGTTTGCGAATGGGTTACCACCAACTTGAGATTGGTGGTAACATGATTGTTTTGCAACCACATTCATGGTCGCAAAACAATCATACATGTCATTGCGACTCGCTATTCGGAAAGGGCGCCCTCAGCACGTCCCTTCCAAATAGCGACTCACAGAACTATTTTGCGATTCGGTACATAGATTACTAAATCGCAAAATAGTACATACCAAAATGCTATTTTCATGTTGCAAACGGCCTGATTGTGAGAATTGGGCCGCTTGCGATTTGAAAATAGCTACGTACATCTGGCCAAATATTATTGCTCAACACAGCACTCCCCCCTCCTCCATATCAGTGCCCCCCCCAGGTAAGCGCCCAGTGCTGCCGCACTGGTTGCACTGCCCTAAAGTCGACCGTGTGTGCTTGAGCAAATACGATTGTACTCAACCCTTATAGTCCATCCTTGTTTTACAATCTCCTTGCTCCCTTTCTCTTAGCGCTCTGAAACTGCTTGCATTGGTGTGCAGTGCTATATAAAATCCCTACAATAAATATATAACTAGAACTTTAAGCATATAAATAAGTAGTTCAATACATGTCCTGACATTCTACATTTTGTACCCCACTTACAGTTTTACTTCTTTCTTTTTTACATACTCCTAATCCATGTTTGCCCAATCCACTTCCCAAGCAGGAATCTTGAAACATGACACCGTGATATTTTAGGTCATCAAAGAATTACCAGAAAAACAATTTATAATGAAAAACCCAATTTCTAAAGCATTTAATATTGTGGCACTATTTAGGGGGTTATTACAACTTTGGAGGAGGTGTTAATCCGTCCCAAAAGTGACGGTAATACCACCAGCCGTATTACGAGTTCCATAGGATATAATGGACTTGTAATACGGCTGGTGGTATATCCGTCACTTTACCGTCACTTTTGGGACGGATTAACACCTCCTCCAAAGTTGTAATAACCCCCTTAGTGTTGAATCTATAATTCCGCATGCTAAAGTACAATTGGGATACAGTATATCAACATATCAACGGAAAGGTCCCTTTGGTTTCTTGAATCTAATGTGCACCTTCTATTCAACTCCTGCTTGCATCGCCTTCTATCGGTGTATTATGTACACCCAACCTTATATTTTCTTTACCTGCTTTAGGCCTTTGACAGTACCACGATCGTTTGATGGTTTTAACATGGCAGTGAAGCTGATGCATGGGCCTTCAAGTATCTAAAACATACTTGTGGCTTTACAAGAGAATCGAAATACAGTTTTATTGTATTTCGAACAAACTGTTTAAAAGGTGATCTCTTTTAATGTAGCGCCCTCGGCAATAAGAATAGAGATGTACATAACAATGATTTTAAGCGCACTTGATACACAATTCAGGGCAAAGCTCTTTGCAGCCATGATATACAGGGCAGCAGATGAAGACCAGGGCAAATTACCACCATGGAGACAGAAGAAGTACCCAATTTATGTTTAAGCTCTGCTAGTGGCTTGTCAGAAATGCTTATTCATCTTGTTGGACATTTGGCTGGTGACTGGAAGCTCCTGATGGGGCAATGGGATCAGCAGAAAAATGTGTTTTATAGGAAGAAAAGGGAACCCTTGAGAAGTGATTAGCCAATCCGTCTCACTGTAAACTGTCTTAACAGTTCAAAGATCTATCGTTGATTCCGCACAACGCAGCAAAACTACCTGCCTTCTACCATGGAAGTATTTTACAGCTGTAGCTTTCACTCCTCGTCATATTGACATCATATTAGGGAAAACCCATGAAGATAGATTTCTACCTTTTCTTTGCAGGATGCATACTCCTGCTCGGAGCAAACAGTTTAAAGTGAAAGTGGGTGTAATTATGGTACCTCTTTTAGTATGGTTAGGAATAGCTTTAGTTGTTTCTAGGCCCTTTTGTACGCAACATAAAACGCATTAAAATTAAAAAAGAAAAAAATAACACAAAGTATATACAGAAAGGGGCCTTAGCCAGGCCTTTTCAGGAATTGCAGGGTTAAGAGTCAGTCACATTTTGACACACCTGACAGGAGGAGAGCTTTCAATAGTGAAAATAGCAGTCAACGATATATGTAGTTTTGTCTTTTTACACTAGCCAATTTCCCGGCAGTTGTATGGGTATGCCTGAAGTGGAAAGAGGGTCTTGAGGTAAATAATTGTTTTTTAAATTTCTTTCTGCTGACCACATGGCTCCTTCAGCATCATTAACATTTTGGATCAACCGGCAATGCACAATAAAAAAGGATACACGTGGAGCACACTCCGATTTTCCAGGAGAGAGACAGGGGCATACGGCAAAACCCTGCAACCCTTGCGGCGCATGCGTGGTCCTACCCTTCAGAAAGTCCCAAACCTCCGGAGGGCCCCTATTTAGCCCAAGACTAATGAATATCTGTGAAATATGGGAGACTAAGGGGCCCCTCATTACATTCTGCAGAGGGGGCATCATTTTGCGCTATGCCACTGGAGAGGGGCACAGTAATAATAGACTGGTGAACACTGAAACAGACTATTTGGTGATCTCCATTGCTTTGTGAGTGGAATCCCAACATAAGATGGCCTTGTTCTGGGTCCTGGGCTCCTTTGTGCACTGTGAACATTGTGAAAACACCACTCTTTCCAAGTGCCCACCAACTAGCTCCACCAGCTCTCTAAGGAAAGAGCTGTGCTGCAACTGCTACCAAACCTGAGCCCTGAAAGAGGGCCAATGTTTGTGCAGTCTACACTGAGCACTGTGTGCAGGGCCTGCAACTACCATCCCACCATGGTGGGGTAAAGCCGCTCCTGCACAACCAATGTGGTTGATGCAACACACTGCCCTTATGTTTATTCTTTTTGGAAAAGATAGATGTGCACCAAGTACCATACACAGCTATTGTAATTTGATGACTTCAGTTACGCCTATATATGATACATGCACACTCAAACACACCCAGCTATCTCACCTACCACCACTTTCACTTTTACCCATATCCTCAGGGAAAGTCCGTATTTCATTTATCATGGGATACACAGTGGAGGGTGTTTTGAAAAGAAGTCAAAGCTGCGTTTCAGTGACTTTAATTCCTTTCTTCCGCCTTCCTCATGAAGTAAATGTTCAGAATTTTTAGAGCTTTCTTACAGGCAATCGGTATACAGAGTAGACCCCTTTTGTTGATAAAGGAATGGAAATTCTAATTTCAAGTGCTAAAGAGCAGTTCAAACACTCTGTGGCCCAAATTTAAGAAGGGTATAGCGCCACCTTGAGCCACATTAGCGTAATTGTTTTTACGCTAATGTGGTGTTAGGTTGGCAAAAACACTGCACCAGCTTTGCTAAGTGGTGCAATGCACGCATTGTGCCACTTTGTAAACCCTTGCTCCACGTTATGCCTGCGCCAGGCATAATGTATGCAAGGGGGTGGTCCTCCAATAGGAGGCCCAGAGAAATGGTGCAGTGGAATCGATAAGATTCCACTGCACCATTTTCTCTTAATTTTTAACGCCTGCTCAGTGCAGGTGTTAAATTGAGGCACATCATTGTTTATAATGGGCCTCTAGGTACTTTGCAGGATTAGCTCCAACATTTTTGGCGCTAATCCTGCAAAGTACCACAATAGCATCAGAAATTATGATGCTATTGATCCTAACATGTGCCATGGTGAGCTGTATCATTGATACGGTGCACACGTGGTGGTGTTAGGGGGTGCAATGGGGCGCAAGAAAAGTGGAGCTTCATCTAATGAAGCTCCATTTTTCTTCAATCTGGGCCTGTATGTCTTACTCCATGTACGGCAAAGAAACCGATCAGCATTCAAAATGATTTTAAATCTCTAGAAGACCCAGCCACAGACCCTGCTTTGTGGTCTTCCTTTACTCCCTCACATGCTTCACAATATAGAAGATGGGCAGTAAGACTGGTCTCTGTGTCTCCATGTACAGAAGTAACTATAATAGCAACAATAGCGGCTGCCACAGCACAGACAACTGCAGGTATGGCAACCACAGATACACAGTGTAGAAGCTGATTGCACTTGATTGAGCGGCTATATTACTAGTCTTCATTCCTCCATGGATCCTCCTTCAACATATAGCCAATAGTCCAGTAGGATCTATCTGATAGAGAAGACCTATAGAGACCACAAAACAGTGAAACCAGCAGCAGCAACAACATGCAAAACCATAATAGGAGCTACAATTTCATCATCGTTGCAATCAGCAGAGGCAGCTGAGATCACGGTAGGGACAACAGCTTTAGTCACAGGAGGGACCAGAGAAGAAACAACAGCTATCAACACAACAGGAACCACAGCAGTCTTTTAAACATGGACTACAGCAGCAGCAACAGCAATGACTACAAGTATGTGAGGGGCTGGACTCTGCTCGCCCACACTCCGCTCCTGCTTGTGCTGACTCTGCCCCTGGTGCTCTGAGGCTCCCTGATCGTGATTGGTGGAAGGACCGGCAGTGGCGATGCGCTGACACTTCAAAACAACCGCGGCAGACTTTCATGGCGTTCAAATCCTTGGAGGAACTTCCAGGAGATGAGGGGAGCGCTGTGAACCCTTTCGTGGAAGAAGAAACCCCCAGCAACCGAGACGTGAAGGTGAAGGACCAGGAGCGGACGTCGCCAAAGAGTAGGAGACGGCGGTCTCCTACAAGCACTGAAGCTGCAGACGGAAGACGAGCGTCCGGAGAACCTGATCCAGGCAACCGGGGAGACGAGTGGCTGCATCCCGCCACGCTTCAGGAGAAGCGTGGCCGTTCAGGTGCGTGGGACTACGTCCCTGAACGAGTGTGCGAGTGAGAGACAGAGGGTATAAGGAGGGAGGTCGGAAAGTGTGGAACGGCGGGAAGGGAAGGAAAACAAAACGAGGAATCGTAACAAATACGAAAACGGAGGAAAGGAGGGGGGGCTGGAACAGAGTAAACAGACAAATAACAGAGGAAAGGTGAGGAAGGAACCGATTATAATACGTACCCGAGTCCGTGTAGCAATTCCGAAACGAAGGCCAGCAAATCCATGTGTGGGTCCGCAAACTAGGAAAATAGAAAGGATAGAAGTAAAGACACTGAAGAAAGACAACATATATTATTTGATACTAAACAAATGTAATAAGAAGAACAGAGAGTCGGGGGAAGAAAAGGATATAAAGAATAAAAAAAGTTGGGTGGCATGTACACTTACCGCTATCTCCTCTTCTCTCCACATGCACTTCCCGGGAATGACCTGTGAACCAAGGAGACAGAAACAAAGAGTGAAGATAGAATCTCAAGACGATCCCCACCCTCAAGTCATACAACCAAATACTCACATGGTTTCTCCTACATCTTCAACTTTCAATAAACATAAACCTTTCTTCAGATTACTGCGGTCTAGAGTGCTTTATATCCGACTACCCGCTCACAAAGTGTCTCAAGTTCAAGGACCACTGAAACTCAGCAGTGATGACATCTGCCTCCTTAACAGGGGAAACAGCAACAACAACAAATATCACAACTGCAGGAATGATAGTGGCAACAATAGCTACTACCACAGCAGCGACAGCAACTGCCAACAACAGCAATCTTAGGTGGAACCACTGACAAAAATGCAAACCTGCAGTGTGGAATAATTGAACTAATGTAAACCATTGACAATTACCAAGGGCCACGTTCCAGTTCCTTGTGTGTTTTTGCTCATTGAGCAACAGCAGGTAGGATCCAAACATAAGCAAATTAACCGTCATTCTGCTCCAGTAAGAAAAAAAAATAGGCAAACTGCTTAGCTGTGCCCTATTTATATGAGAACGCAGACAATCCCATCCCAGTTGTAACCTATTGGGCATCCTCCTCAAGGTGGAGCCTGAGTCCTGTGCACTGCAAGTATGAGGTCCATGTCTGATACACTTTGCAGTTAGAAATGTCAGTGTGAAAAGCAAACAAGCATTGTCAAAGAAAATAGGTCTGGATTAAGGTGTTAAAACGTAAATACAGAGATGTAAAAAAAGAGCATACTTTATGTATGCCTCATCACTTTTCAACATGCTTCTTTCTGTGTCTTCTTTGTCTGTGTTCTTTATTTTAATTCCCCAAGCTAGCAGTTTCATGGAGTAGTTCATAAAGAGACAGAGCACAAATTGATGTTGAAGATTTTTGCATGCCTGTTTGCTTGCTTTAGACCAATAAATAGGGGTGTAGCTTCAAGTGAGGGACGGTGTTTGGGGCCTTACACCCCCTAATAAATGTATTCAGTAGTAAATAGTTGGGTACGAGTGCTTTAAGTCAGGTATGATGACACGTTTGTTGGATTTCACTTGGGATGTTCATATATAGATGAAGAAAAAAACACACACTCACACTCTTGTCTTTGTTTTAAAGGTATTAAAAATGGTTATGTTACAAAATATGGAGTTATAAGTACCCCTCACAATCCTCTCTTTTCCCACTGCGTCTTGAGACCCCCACTTCTGTATTGCTTCTCGTATAACGTATTTTACCCAGCTTGCTTGTTGGGAAATCTGAAGCTCAGCCCCTCAATCTTACTGACCACGCTACGCCTCTGCCAATACAAGGCAGACCCATTAGCTTTGGCAGAACTTGTTTTGGTTGTATGTCAGATTATCAAGAATCACAATATTGTGGAACAAAAATATTGTTGCCAGTATATCGACTACCAAAACATTGTAAAGTTAAGTATGCATAGGTATACATAGGTTTACTATTTTTAATCCCATATCTACATATCAAGAAGATATATGTATATATTTTCAAGCTACATATTTATGCAGTTAAAAATAGTAAATCTATGCTAACCTATTTATATTTACCTTCACAATATTTTGGAATTTGATACTCTGAATATAACATTCTTGTAGCACAACATTTTAAACTCGATATTGCAGCACATTATCACTTATTGTATGGTATGGAAGAGACGTGCAATAATTATTTCAGGGTTTTACTCAATAACTTCAATTGTGGACGATAAAGTATTTACGCATTATATAATGATGTTCCTCTGGTTTATCCAGGGACATAGTCAGCGTCAAATCTGGTGGCTTCTGGAAAAAGACTGGTCCTGTAGAACTGGCAGCGGATATCAATGCAGTAACATCGATCGCCCAAGTAAGTCCACATTTCATAGGGGAATACTCGTAAGAGCCTAAGAATTTTGCATCTGAGAATTGCTGCCATATTCTCTACGGGTAATCCCAAAATTACCGTTCATAATGAGCGCCTAAAAGATTTTCATATGACTCAAGTATTTGTGTTTTAGATCTGGCTACACACAACACTGGCTGTATGTCAAATGTTTTGTTTCAAGTGCTTAAAATTATCCATACAGAGGGAGTGTTTGACTAGGCCCTCCCTGCGGGGAAACCCCAAACATTTTTCCTTCAATCCCTTCCTGTGCTGAGCCCTTTTTGGTTGGCTTTTAGGACTCTGTGCAGTTTACCACTGGTAAAGTGCTCTCTCCCTCAACATGGTAAAACTGGCCTACACCTGATTGGTGCATTTAATTTACTTTTAAGTCCCTAGTATATGGTACTACAGGTACCCAGGGCCTGTAAATTATATGCTAGAAGTGAGCAGCAGCACCACTAATGTAGCCTTTTAAAACATGTCTCGGGCCTGCCAGTGCAGCCTGTAGTTCAGTTTTAAGATTCCATTTTGACCTGGCAAAATAAACCTTTTGCCAGGACTAAACCATCTTTTTAATACAAATAAGTGACCACTAAGGTAGGCCCTAAAGGCTCACAGGGCAGGGTGCACTGTATTTAAAAAGTAGTATATGTGGTTTCAGGTTTAACATGCCTTAGTAGTAAAAAACTCTTACATTTGTTTTTCACTACTGTAAGGCCTATCTCTCCTATTGGATAGTACTGAATTGCCTTATTACAGTTAATATTTGCTAACATTTGAGTAAGAGCAGAAGGGGATGTCAAGCTTGAACTCAAATGAATTTTAATTTAAAATTCTCTTTTATGGTAAAGTCAGATTTTAAGTCACATTTCTAAACTTTCCACTGTTAGAAATTGGGTTTCTGGTTGACAGAGGTATGTACCCTGATCAAGCAGGAAACACAATCCTAGTTAGGGTAAGTCACAAACACCCCCTAATTTAACCTGTGCTCACCCCTGGTAGCTTAATACAGAGCAGTCAGACTTAAAAGGCAATGTGTAAAGTATTTGTGCATCACTTCAAACAGTACAACAGTGAAAACATCACACAAATAAATACCACACCTGGCCAGAAAAATAGAACTTGATTTAACAAATAAAACAAGACCAACATGACAAAAAATCCAATAAGTAGAATTTGAGTTATGAATTTTGACAGGATAAACTGTAGAAAAGCACTTAGAATCAAAAAGTGCCAACCGGGGCTATCTGGTTGGCATGGACTGTGACAAAGTCAAAAGTTCAGGCTGACCGAAATGGAGCGCAGACTGGCTACAAGGCCCCAGTGGGGCCTGCTGAACGAAGGTACCTTAATCCTGGTTGCATCTACTTGGAAGATGCGGGGTGCAGGCTGAGGCGATGCATTGATGTCGATCCCTGCATTGGAGATGATGTGTCGATCTTTCCCACACAGCAGCGGAGATGTGCAGAGTTTCTCAATGCAACAGCAAAGTTGCGTCAGATTCAAAGGTTATGTGCTGAGGTCGATCTGCACTGTAGAAATGCCTAGTCTCTGATCCACGCAATATGGCCGAAGCACCGGTTCGGATCCATGCAACAGGAGCAATGCGTCAGTTCTGATCCATGGAACGGCAGCAATGCACTGTTTCAGCTACAGCAAACACCTTAAGTCCACTTCCAAGTGTCCAAGACTGGGGTGGCACCACTTGGCAGGGCATAATCACAGGTGGTAGAGTACAGATGTATATGTAGATGAGTTAGAAGTCTTTTTTGTGTCCGAGGCTTCAGAAAACAGTAGACCAGTCAGCTGGCCCTTTGAGTCACTCTGGTGTCTGGATTTAAGTGATGTGGGTCAAGGCCTTCTCACCCAGGCAAGAAGGGCAGCAGGCAGCAGGTCAGCATAGCAAGAAAGTAGTCTTTTCAGAGCATCAGTCTAGCATAGTGTCAGTCCTTCAGCAGCACAGCAGTCCTTCTTCCTGGCAGAGTATCCACAGGCCCAGAAGTGTACAGAGTTGATGGGGCTTGAGGTCCAGTTCTTATAAACAGTGGTGCCACTGAAGAGGTGGACAGTTAAAAGAAGAGCCTTTGAAGTGCACAGAGGCCCTCCCTGTCTGCCCCGGCTCCAGACTCACTACAAGTCCTTTGTGTGGGGGCATGACACAGCCTATTCAGGTGTAAATGTGAGACTGTGTCCAGTACCTCCCTCCCATCCTGCGCAGGATGGCTTATCATGATGTGAATTGCCCATCAAGTCACACCTAATCTCCTTTTGTGTGCGGCTGTCACTCCAGGCATGTATTGGAGACAGGCTGCAGGTGCGCAGTGCTATGAACCAGACAATGCCTACTTTCTAGAAAGTGGCATTTTCAAAATTGGAACAATGAATTCAACTTTACCGTTAAATAGGTACTAAACGTGATGATCTCCCTCCTCCCAGTCAGGAATTACAGCTTGTTAAATGTAATAAGAAATCCCCAAAGGTAGGCATCACAGTAGAGAAAAACAAATTTAGGAGTTTTTCACTATCAGGACTTGTAAAACTTAAAAGTACATGTGCTGCCTTTTAATTACACAGTACAGTGCCTTATAGGCTACTTAGGGCCTACCTTAGTGGTGTCATATATGTAATAAAAGGGGAGTTTAAGGCTTGGCAATGGGTTTTACATGCCTAATCGACATGACAGTGTGACACTGCATTTAGGCTGCAATGGCAGGTCTGGGATATATTTTAAAGTAAGTGGGTGGCACGATCACTGCTGCAGGCCCACTAGTAGCATTTAATTTACTGGCCCTGGGCACGTGTAGTGCAGTTTTCTAGGACTTATAAGTAAATTAAGTATGCCAATTGGATATCTCAAACAAACTCATGTTTAGTAGAGTGAGCACAAGCACTTTAGCAGTGGTAAAGTGCCCAGAGTCGTAAGGCCAACAAAAATGAATTCAGCAAAAGGTGGAGGGGTGACCCTGCAGGGTGGGCCATTTTCAACAGCCACTGTTAGAAAGTGGGCATTTTCTTGTCTTAACCATGTGATGCCTGCTGCCAGTGTCCTGGGTCACATAACTGTAAATGTCTCTGCTATTGGGATTTGTGTATTCCTCCCAGACAGTGAAACAAAAGGGGACTAGCTTTTGGTAGTATGGTCCATCCTGCCAGGATGGCTGAGGCGGGGGTTTTCCCTGCCCCAGTTACACTTCAAAGGACTGTCTCCAGCACACACACACTCACAAGAGAACCTGACACTGTCATTTTGTCACCCCTGACTACTTGGAGCTTTGGCAGGGGAAGATGAAAATGTTACAGAACCAGATGTAGGCATAGTATGGGGAATTCCCTCACTTCAAAGGCAAGAACCAGGTATGATCAGAAGCAGAACACATGCCCTCACAGAATGTTGATATTACACACACAGGATAAGACACAAATTAAACCCACGAGAGTCAGAGTAGCTTCTGCAGCAGGTGCCAGACAGAGGGAAGTGGTGGAGGGCTCTGATGTACACAGAGCTTCTCATATGGCACTGATTCTGTATGGAGAGCTTCTCATATGCTTTGAATCACTCAGTTTAAGCAAATATACTGCCTCAAGATGGCGGCTACTATGCACTGGATAACCCGCAGGATAGAAGGCGAGTTCCTGGAAACCTAACCTTGTGGGTGGCTTAGCGGCTGTGCATCAAATCTGTCCTTTGTGTCTCCTGCTTTCACACAGCGCAGAGCAACACCAGCAGGCCGAGCCACCTTCCCCCTGACCCAACCCTGCTCCATCTGTGCCGCTCCCTCTGACACTTGCTTCCTCTCTGGCCTCCTTGTGCCACGGATGTGTGAATAACATACCTGCCCCTTCATGACCCCCCTCCGCATCTTCTCCTGATCAGCCCAAGCCCGCAAACATAATACTGACGTCAAGGATAGACCACAGCAGCACCCCAAGTGTTTTAGGAAGTGTGTGCTCATTCTTTAGGCATTGATATCTCCCTGTGTTTTTATAGTTTGAGGGCTTTTGGATGATATGGTCATCATTGTGACAGGCAAGGGTGTTGCTGTGAGGTCTAATGGATGGTTGTAGTTCTATGATAGGATGGTGAAGGGTTTTTTGATGAGAGTGGTGTACGGCTAACCGGAATTCTGCCACTTGCGAAACTCAGCTGAATCTTGCTGAGCTTTTAGGTAACTCTGCGGAACTCCACAGAGTAAAACTCTATGAGTTCCACACACCCCTATTCGTGACCACGAATGGGCCCGTTCATGCCAAGACTCTGTTGTCGATGAACAACACGAAGCTCCAGTGAACCCGACTCTTCATGCTATAGTGATTGCCAGTGACCACTGGCAACGCAAGATCTGCACATTGTGTTATAGGAACAGCAACTTGTATTGACCGCCAACACAAACCTCCAGCAATGACCATCTGCAATGCTTGATTGGTTTTCCATGGTTCAGCAGCCTTAGTCCGACCACCTGACCTGCTATTCACCCTACAGGGGTAACCATCAAAGCTGCTGTCCATGCTCCTGGTGCCCTCTCCACAGCAAACTGGACTTTTTGCGCCAGACTTTGAGATGGTAACTTTTTCAGCAGGACTAGCCTGGTCCCTGTACTGGGCCTTCGCTTCATCGCAGTTTGCCTGAACTCGTGAGTTTTCCTCAGTATAGCATAACCAGATGACCAAGAGTGAAGCTTTGTGCTTTTAGGTGCTGTACTTAACTACAATGTTGAAATTGCATATCTCTGGTTCTACTGATTAAATGTTTGTTCTTTTGATCTCACTTTATTTATTAACATTTATCCTAGTGCTCTAAATTGGTTTGGGATATTTACTGTGTTGTGTTTTCACTTTTTGACTGTCTGTGTGCTACATAAACGTTTTACAGACTACCTCTAATTCCAGCCTGACTGCTTTTGGGCCAAGCTACCAGAGGGTCAAGCACAGGTTAATTAAGTGACTTTAGGGGTTTACCCTACCAAGGATTGTGGTTGCTGTGGGAGCTTTGTGTTCTACCACAAGAGGATAACCCACTCACCATATAATATTGGCTGTTTGGTACATCATTCTGTTTCTACGGAGTTCTTGCAGTGCAATACATGAAGGACTATTTTACACCTAAAATGTACACTTAGGGGCATCACTTTCTTTACGCTCTGGTCGCACATTCTGCAGACCCATATCTGCGTGACTTTTCATGGCCTCATAGATATAGTGTAAGGCAACGCAGCACAAGGGACTACGTTGCCTCACACTGAGTCCGTGGGGCGTTACATGGGTGTTGCGGTGGGTTTCCCACTCAACACCAATGGGCTTTGATGCATTCCAGATTTACAAGGATCTGTAAACCTGGGAATGCATCAAAATCTTACACCTCTACAGCGTAGGCGCAGTGAGGGGAAATATCTTTATTTCCCCTAGTTTTTTCCTCTGTCTGTGTGTGTACCATGATGCAAGGGAGCCAGCGTTGGCACTAGACAGCAAATTGTGCACCAACGCAGGGAGAAAGGACAGAAATGCACCTTATCTTGTAAAGACAGTTCATTTCTGCCCTTTCCCTGTGGCACAGGGCAGCGCAGCAAGTTCAATTGCTTCACTGCCCTGTGCCACATCCTTATAAATATGCCCCTCAGTCCAATACACATTATTTTTTTATGTCATATATCCATTCTAAACAGAAAGCAACCTTTTTTAATGTTTCACTACTCCAGGCTTTTTTTGATCTTTTTAGATTTTTTCAGTTTTTGCCTTCAGTAGAGCCCTTAGGTGAGCACTTTCTTTAATGCAAAATGACTACCTTTCAACCCTTTGGTAAAATCCTCAGAAATTTTTTATCTTTCCCCAATATATTCCAGGAGGTAAGTTAAAGCAGTAAATAAGCTGCCTGGACTATTTGAGTGAGAGTGGCACTTTCTCTAAATACTCAACAACTAGAGTTGTCAGGTTGGCTCTCGTACTAACACGACTTCTGGATTTGGGCGGCAGCATCACCTGAATTGTGAGGAACTGAATTCAATCCCACACCATATGACAACTGTTGGCCTAATCCATTTCCGGCAAGCTAGCAGCGCCTCACCTCTGCCCAAGAGTAGGGGTGATTTGTGGCATCCGGGCGCATGACATTATGACTTCTCAGGGAAATCATGGTGGATCAGATCTCATCCTTTTCTCTCAGTTACATTCGTCTCACACATGCATGACAAACAGAAGCAGGGAATGGTTCAATAAGATTTATTGAATCGGCTGCGTCTTGGATAAGATAACATGAAATACAATAATTAGGATGATGAAACATACTAGAAGCAAGATGGTGACAAGAAAAGTGAAACACAAGAAAAGTCCCACCATACAGTCACTATGCTAGATGTGTGATTACTACCTAAACTACTAATGTTCTATGTTAGAGCACAGCAAGATAAGTCCTAATCCACCCTTTATCATCCCCGGGGAAGAGATCATCCCCACACCTGAGTATGACAGTAGTGGAGAAACATGTTGTCTATAGAGACACCATCCCCATATAGGCCAGGGAACCAGCAGTCTCAGCAAGCAGCTGTAATGAAGCCAGACAATAAGCATTCCTGGTCATCTGTCTGGCACCTCCCTCTGACGTGCATGGGACAGAGAGATGTTTATATAATAATACAGCTGGTGTTCTGAGAAAAGTGTCCCCACGTAAAAATACGTATGTTTCTGTGAACTGCTAGAGACACAGTGTACCACTTGTCTGACAACCCTATCTCGTTGCAGCCTCGGAAAAAACACAGAGTGAAAGAACGTTGTGCTAAAATATGTAAATGCTTTCCTAGGTGAAAGGACAGCAAGATGAGGGAAAATAAGACATCATAACAAAATGTGGTTGTGTCTAAAATAATAACATGAAATAAAATGAAATGTTGCTAGACTAAAGGGCATAGGCAGAAGGCCTAGTTGCTCAAATAAAAACCCACAGACATCACTACAATGGCTCCATAACAGAGTTAGAGTAGTAATTCTGATATCCCATTGGGTGCAACTCAAGACCAGAAATACAAATGTACTTCTTTTTAGGGCTTTTCCGAAATTGGAAAGATTTTTTAAAAGCAGTCCTTATCATTAGAGGGAAAGAAGGTGCTTTTCAAGCAAAAAGCTTCTTCCCATTAGGGAAGACATTGGGGAAGGGACAGGGGAGTCTTCTTTCCCCATGGACCAGAGACATGATTTCCAAAGATAAAACTGTTCAAAAGGGAAAAAAGAACTTCTTAGATTACAAATCAAATTGCACAAGGAAGCGATTGAGAGTTTGGTATCTACTGCTCATGTTCTTTGGACAGTGAAGTGGGCAAGGATTTGTGACGGGGTGTCCTAATGCAGAACCTTGCATTGCTAGATAGGATATGGAAATAGAACGAGTGAGACTTGAGCCATCTGCTCCATCAGGGACTCATTGACGGCTTCAATGCTAGACCCTCCAATACACAATGATCCAAATAGGTGAAATTAGCATTTAAATTGTTTTATGAAGCCAAAGCCCAGAAGGCATTAGTGATACTTAGATGGAGACACTACGAACAAGAAGAGAGGGTGTGAAATGTTTAGGGTTACAACTTCAAAAGGCTTAAATGGTCATGTCAGCTATATAGAAATAGCTCAAACGTGTGCTTGGTTGTATTAACCTAAATCAATGGCAAGCACGTATCGATGCTGAGTCTGAAGAACTGTTCCTAGAATTTATGAATCTAGCATGCCCTTCCCAGTAGCTTAGAGCCCTGGAAAGAGGGATTCCTAGATGAATTTTCAAACAAGCAAGGAATTACTTGTGCTCATGTTACCTGCTGTGTTTAAAGAAGTCCAACAATCTGGTGCACTGGGCCACATGTCTAAACAATCTACTGAATCTTGTATACCCAGGGACGAGAAGGTTCCCCTTGAGTACCTGAGTTATCAACCTATAGTGCTCATTAATGTGCTGACTTCAAACCCCTTTCGAAGACACTTTCTCCAAAGTTACACAAAGTAATTTCACTGTTGGTGCATCTCTCACGTCTGAGTTTTTAATATTGTCAGTCATCCTGTAACCATTTCTGACTGCTCTAATATCTTCTGTAAACTGCTAAGGTTGTGCAGGAAGAGGTACTGGCAGTGTCATTGGACAGTGAAATAGCATTCCACCCTGTGTAATGGAGGAACCTCCATTGAGTACTGGAGAAATTAGGGCTATGTCATAATTGTATATCCATAATGTGCTGGTTCTATTATCAGCCTGTGACACAAATCAATTTCAGAGGTATCATTACTGACAAGTCCTGGCAAGGGAACCTTGCTTGATCTACTGGCTCCTGAACCACTCCTGACTAAATTAAGGTTCCGGCACACCTGTAAAAGTAAACTTTCTCTTGTACGCTAATTATGTTTTGCTTACCATTAAGTCTTCGACTGCCTCTTTGACAGCATTAATGTCTCTAATACAACCTTTTTCAGATTACTCTGTAAACCAAATTAACTGATGGAAGTTTGAAGCACTATCTATATATTTTAGAACAACCAAAGCTAGTATTGGTGATTATGACATTAAATTAGTGCCTAAGGGATTAAAATAATAAGGATGTACTCTGAGATATAATTATATTTTTGGAATGCTTCTTCTCTACGTACTTAGAGATAGGACCATGTTTCCATAGAAAAAGCATTTTTTGACTTGCCTATATCTTTGTCACCGTTTGACTAATCTTCACAAAATGTTCTAAAAAAAGTGCCACTGTGATTCTTGTTACACACAAAATGTTTTGGGGGTGATCTATCTTTTAGGGGCAGAGAAAAAGGGGGGGGTCAAAAAAATTGTGTTTCCCATTTCAATTCCAATAGGAACTTTGAACAAGGCTACAGCCTGCACCACTGGACAGAATTTTAATATCAATTAAAATTTGCAGGAAAATATTTGAGGAAAAAACTGTTCATGGTGGTGTTGCGTGTTTTAGTTACGTGTTATAGTTATCTTAGGGCACGAGTTATAGTAATGTGAGATAACTCTAACTCTAACTATAACAGTTGAATTTCTATAGTTTTGTGCATTTAAAATGTGAGTCTAACTATAACGTCCCTGTAACTTTTTTTTTGTAAGTGAATTACTATGTTTTTTTAATTCCATTTCCTAACTATAACATCCCTATAACCCTATAACCTTTGCTTATTCAGTGAATATATATATATATAACCTACTGGTAGTTGCAGTAGGTAGTTATTGTTAGAATCTAGTTTCCATATGAAAATCTTTTTTTGACTTGCCTATATCTTTGGCACTGTTTGATAAATCAAGACATTTTCCTAAAAAAGTGTGAAGCTGATTCTAGCTGTGCATGGGAAGTTTCAGGGTGGTCCATTAAGTGGGGGCAGATCAAAAGGAGGGGGGGTTTGAAAAAAGTGTGTTTTCCCATGTTAATTCCCATCAATGTTTTAGACACAACTACAGCCCAAACTGCTGGACGGAATTACACCAAATTTGGCAGAAAGGTACCCATTGATCCATAAAGTGCTCTTTTTGTAATTTGGTGTAAATTTGTTCAGCAGTTTTTGAGAAATTAAAGGAAAATGAAATTTGTATCTTTGGGTGGATTCTAAGTACAGATCTAGTGGTGAGATCTAATTGGCTGTCAGCACTTTAACCAAAAAGTGATGGCAGCCATCTTGGGACCAATATACATGATAGCACCCCATCAAAATGCATTGTAGTGGATGGCATGTTTTGAAGGACACAAAAAGGAGAATGAATGAAGGGTGATAACAGATTTTATACACAGTGTAAATAATTTGTTGCTAAGGTGATTTTACCCTGTGAAAAATCCTTCTGCTGTAACCTCGCGAATCACGTTTAAGAGAAAACTGTTTTTTCATGATTTTCCCGTAGAGGTTATGGAAGGTGCTCCAGAAGCTACAACAAGAGCATCATTTCTGTAAATTCTCACTATAATTCTCAGCCATATGAGACTGAAGTCTGACATTCTCTGTAAAGCATTTACTTCCAGCAGGAGCAGCCTATCAGTTGATTCCCTTGTGTTCTGCTGCAGCCTCCTTGAGTGTTCTAAAGAACAACCAGACCTCTGACAGTCGTACTTATGATAAACGTGTGGCACACCTGAAGCCATCTTGATTGAATGAAACTGGTAAAACTTAAAAAAGTTAATTTAGAAAGGAAAAAAATGAGTGGGGTTTATTGTATCATAGACATTATGGTTAGTGCTGCAGAAGGAAAAATTAGGACACATTTTAAGTGAGTTCTAAAATATATTTCTGTTGTACTTCCAACAGGAGCAGCCTGTGAGTTGATTCTCCTGTGTTCTACTGCAGCCTCCCAGAGTGTTCTAGAGAACAACTTGAGCACTAATAGTCTTACTTATGACAAACGTGTGGCACACCTCAAGCCATCTTGATTGAATCAAACTGGTAACACTTAAAACATTTAATTTGGAAAGGAACAAAATGAGGGGGTTCATTTTGTGATAGAAATTATGGTTATGTTGCAGAAAGAAAAATTAGGACACATTTAGGTGAGTTCTCAAATATATTCCTCTTCTACTTCATTTAAACATTTTTGACATGTAGACTGAAACATACACTTTGAACACCAGCAGCAGACTGCCAGTTAATTCCCTCATAACCAGCAGTTTACTACAGTGTTCTAATGAGAAACTAAAAGGCTGACATACTGAATTTATGCCAAACGTGTGGCACATCTGACTGCCATCTTGATGGAATTGAAGTGGAAAACGGAAAGCATTTTTTACTGAGAATACTGCAGTAAATGAGGAGATTATGGAGCTTCATGACACATGTGTCTCCCAAAATGGCCCCCACAGAAATAAGAGCCCGAATGTATCACAATTATATCCAAATGTAGCTCAAGTAAAGCCCAATGACAGAAGTGTGCAAAATACTAAATTTTCTTATTTTTTCAGTTTTGTATAATGCAGACTTGACCCAAAGGTGTTTGAGTGCTTTAAATGAGCATCAGTTACATTAAACAAGGGACATTCCTTTTGGGCTTTAGGTAAGGGGAGATGAAGTGATTTGCCCAGAATTACAGGATGTCGAGTTGACACCGAAACTCAAACCTGGTTCCCCAGTTGCAAAGTCTGAAGCTCTGGCTGTAACGCCACATTCTCTCCCCTAAATGTAACATAAAATCAAGTGATCAACTAGATAAAAAAAAATCAAGGTAGCAAATAATTTAAAAGTGCTTTGTCGCTATTTGGGAACTCAGAAAATATGTCCTCATTTTAGTTTTTAGAGCACTAACCATATTTTCTATGGAAATAAGACCCTCTCATTTTTATAATTTCTAATGGAAATTGTCAGGAAAACTATTGCCAGCATTGTTAAGTTCTTCCCTCAGCAAAAACGATTTCCTTTTTCCTTGGACCATGTTGGTTGCACCAGCATCCTCACTCCCGGTGACTCTTGCTGAGGCTGTTCTTAGAAGTAGCTTCTTCAGGTTTAACTGCCACTCAAGATGGTGGCCGCAAATCCTTGTGAGGTTAGCTCTCTAGTGTCCTGTGCTGAAGCTTCCCTCCAGCTGTTTCTCTCTGAGAGCCCTGCACTTCAATTGTCATCCTGAGGAGAATGAGCAGTGTTCCTGAGGCGCTTCATTTCATAGAGAATTCTTCCAGTTTTGAGTAATTAATTATTTTTCTTGAACTTCAAGCAACTGCAGTAAGGAATCTTTTGTATGATTTCCAGACTTGCCAATATATAAATGTACATATATATTCAAGAGCTCTTTACTTTGCAGACTTGTCAGTCTTAGAGACAAACCTCAGTGCTCAGACTAATTCCTAGAGACTGTTATTGAGAAAACTGAACCTTGAGAAGAAGTTTTCGTTTCCTGTAAAATACATTAGTAGTTTGTATTTTTTGAACTTTTGAACTGTTCTCCAGAGAACCTTGGAAACCTCTGACTCCTGGAGATAAGAAGATATTAAGTTTACATTGTTCTCTTGGAGAGAGTCTAGTTTCTCAAAAGATCGAGGGTAGGAGAACAATAGAATTGGGTGAATGTGAATGGCTGAACAGTTGAATGCACAGTAGGAATGTACTTATCTATGCTCTTATCACCCGACTGCAGGTCCTTCCTTTAAAGACATCCCAATAAGAGGAAAAATGCAGATTTTCAGAGACACACATTGAATAACCTATCTTCAAGTGGGAAACACAGGCTGGAACTGGATCTGGAGGCGGTCTCTCTTTTTTTATTCCCATTCCCCTTTCCCCATAGCGGATGCAGGGTTCAGATAATCGGTTAAGGTCTGAGCACATATCTGTAGGAGGGAGTTGGGTAAAAGGCATCTGCTCCTGTGGAAGTTTGACTTAATCGGTAATCTCCTGTCAGAAATGTTTTAGGTATTATAGTTTTGTTTACATCAAGATGACATCAGGTGTGCCACACTTTTATATATAGAATGCTAGCAATCTAGTTGTTATTTTGGAATACTGTGGGGAGGCAGATATCAGGGGCACAACCTTGGATAATTGAGGGCAGGGAGGAGGGTGCAGAGGCAACAAGATGACCATGCTGGGCAGGCAGGAGGGGCAGTGGCAGCACAACGGACCATGGAGGGCAGAGGAAGGGGGCAGGGGCAACAAACCAACCATACAGGACAGGCAAAAGAGGCTGTGGCAATGTAACAGTCCATTGTGGGCAGAGGTAAGAGGCAGTGACAGTACAACTATACCTGCCAAAAGTGCTGATTCAGGCAGGAGGGTCTTGAAGTTGTAAAGCCCAAAAGGGCTTTATTGTGTCTGTCTCCTGCCTGCAATCCTCTTTTCAATGTACTTCAATGAAGAAAATCAATTCCCCAGGTTTGTTTTTTAAAATCTCCCTCTTATCAAGTTCAAAATGTTAACAAGTATGTACATTGGATCACTGAGGACAGGAGGAAAGGGGTAGGGACATGGACAGATGGCAGGAGGGAGATGGGCAGGGGCACCAAACTGAACTTACGTTGCAGGAGTCAGGGGATGCAACAGCACAATCCACCACACAGGGCAAGCGGGATGGCAGTGTAGCACAACAGACCATGGATGTGAGAAAACAGGGCTGATTTGCCCCTATTTTTCACTTTTTGCTGATGTTTTCCTGACTCTGATGGGGCCCTGGGTAGTGCTAACCGGTCCCAGGGCCTATGCTCTGTGTTAAATGAGTATGAAAATTAGGCTAATTTTAATTGGCTATGTCAACCTACCTATAAGTCCCTAGTATATGGTAGGGCATGTAGGTTTAGGGACCTCAGCCTAGCTGGTGCACCCATAGGTGCACTGCTGAGGTACCCAGTGTCATTTTAAAGGCAAGCCGGCCTTGCTGGCTGCTTTTAAATTAGAGTTATATGCAAATTTGACTTTGGAATTAAAAGTACTTCCAAAGTCTTACACTACCTTATTTTTACATATGTCACCCGTAAGGTGTGCCCTCTGGGCCCCTAGGGTTGGGTGCTTTGTACCATAAGCAGGGACCTTATAAACATTGTTTTATAAGCCCTGGTGAGGTAAAATAGCCAAATTTAGTTTCTCTCACTATAGTGAATGCCCTCCATAGGCTAAAATGGGGAGACATTATTTTAATTAACAAAGCCCCCTTAAGTGTCAGATACCTTGAATTTGGTATCAAATTAATTGTTATTATAAACCCCACAACTTACAATTGTTGGATTCAATATAACTAATTCAGGTAAAGAGTCTTAAACTCTACCTGAAAAGTTGCCAACTTCAGCTCTGTAGTGGCTTTCTCTGATTGGCCAGCCTCTGGCAGCCTGGCCAGGCTGCATTGATGAGGTGTGACGTGGCCTGGGCTGAACACAAAGGATGTGCCTGGGGGAGGAGATCTGCCTCAGTAGATGGAGAAAGCAGGAAGGGGGAGGGCTGCCAACTGGTCTTCAAAGGAAGGGACGGACATTTGGAGAAACCCAGCACCTCCCTCAAATCCTGCTACTCCAGACAATTAGGTGCCCTTTTGATTAGATTAGGAGAGGGAAGGAGAGGGGTGTGTTTAGGATTTGTAGCCACATCAGTGGGTGGGTTCAGCCAGATCTAACCTCCAAAAATCATTTTCGGTCATGATGGATTTTTGAAGAATGTTGCTAGCTTGGATTGATTTTTGCCACACTTCCAAGGAAGTGGTCATCACCGGAGGAAGGGCCCTGCATCTGATTGGAGAACCAGAACTCCCCTGTTTTTCACCCAGGAGCAAGGATAACTTTGGCAGAGCTACACCCACACCTCAGATCCCTACAAGATCCCTACAAGGAAGAACATCAGGAGAAGAAGAACTGCCCTGCTGGACCCCTGACCTGCACCTGGACACTGCACTCTGAGCAATTGCACCAGCTGCACACTTGGGCTTCACCACAAAAAGGCCTTTGCCTGGCTTCAACTGGTTCAAGGAGAGACTCCCTGTTTGCTACAGGTGAAACATTTGCAACCAGAATCCCCTGTCTCAGATCCTGAGGAAACTGACCAGCTGACCACTGTCCAGTGGCCAATTTGGAGTGGGAGCAGGTGCATTCTGGGAGTTGTAGCCTGCACCCTCAAGGAGCAACTCAGAGCTTCTGGAACCTTGGGGTGAGCTGTGGACTCCTAAAATACCTTAAACTACCTTCTGGAAAAAGATCTAGAAGTTTGGAGAAGATTGGAGAACGTTTTGGAAAAATCTCCATAGAGGGACCGACCCACCGTGCCACCTCTAGTCGGATTGCCTCAATCGTGACCCGGCATGATTTGCAGGTTCGTCCCAATGAAGAAAATCTCTGAAAAAGTGACTAAGGGGGTTATTACAACTTTGGAGGAGGTGTTAATCCATCCCAAAAGTGACGGTAAAGTGACGGATATACCACTAGCCGTATTACGAGTCCATTACATCCTATGGAACTCGTAATACGGCTGGTGGTATATCCGTCACTTTACCGTCACTTTTGAGACGGATTAACACCTCCTCCAAAGTTGTAATAACCCCCTCAGTCTGAACTTAGGAAGTTGACTGGGACCTCCCGCGCAGTGTATCCAAAGAGGGCTCCAGGGACGTTGGATCAAGATTCAGGTTTGCCCCGGTCGAAGGATTTTCATCTAAAAAAATCATCTAAGTCCACACGTAGAAATCTTCACCGAGGTCTCCTGCGACACGTATCCAAAGAAGGGCTCCAGGGAGGTCAGATCGGAATGGCGACTTCGTCCTGCTGAAGAAAATCTTCAAGAAAACGACTAAGTCCGAAAGTAAACTTTTGACCGAGACCTCCCGCTGGCTGTAGCCAAGCAGGGCTCCATCACGGTCAGCCTTACACTTTGACTTTGCCCCGCTCAACTGGCAGTAAAAACCACCTACCGCCGTCGCGACAGCCACCAAAAGACTGTTGACGTGGCTACGCAGCTCGACGCGGGAGAGCACAGGGGAAAGAGGCAAGGGCAGCAGCCTCCCATCCCGTCTCCTGCCAGACGACCCCCTGGGTGCTACGACAGGGGGGTGGGTGTTGTGTGTGTGTGTGTGTATGTCTGTGTGTGCGTATATGCGGGTGTGTGTTCCGTGTTGTATGTGTGTGCATGTCTGGAGGTGTGAGTGCACGTATGTTGAGTTGTGTTAATGCATGTCTGCGTGTATGTATGAAAGTGAGTGCGGATATGTGTGTGCATGGATGTATGCAGTCGTGGATGAATGTGGGAATGGGTGTGTGTATACATGTGTGAAGGGAGGGGTGTGTATGAAGGGGGGTCTGGAGAGGAAGGTGGGTGGAGGGAATCTCTGGAGGGGGAGGGGAGTGGGGAAGACCTGTATCAGTGACAGGGAAGGATTTCTCTGTCAATGATAGTGCCTACCGCCATGGTTTTCGTGGCAGTAAGGAAGCCACGGAAACCATGGCGGTAGGCGGGGTCATGATCCTACAAGTGGTACAGTGACGGCTGCCAGGCTGGAGATTGATATCTCCATCCCGGAGGCCGTTGCCACTGTGGCGGTCGGTGTGTTAGATTGGCCAGTGTCATAATATGGTGGAAAGTACCACCAGCCAGTTGGCAGTACATTCTTCCATATTACCGCCGACCTCCGGGGTCATAATGGCCCCCTAATTCTTAAAAAATTCTTCAAAAATATTTGGTGTCATTTTAAAGATGAAAATATAATCTATTTTTATAAATTGGTGTTGTGTTTTGCGTTTTACTCATTTACTGTTTTGTGATTTTTAAATGCTTTACACACTTGTCTCCTAAGTTAAGCCTTGTCGCTCATTGCCAAGCTACAAAAGTTTGAGCTGGGTTTAATTTATTGAGACCTAACTGGACCTAAGTGGAGGTTAGTGGCCTGTTGCTAAGTGTAGGTACTTAATTTCCCTTACCAATAATCTACTTTCCAACAATGGAAAGCAATAGAGTGGGGACAGGGCTATGCACATTGACAACAGAGAGCAGAGGGGAAAGAGGCAAGGGCAGCAGGCTGACCACATCAGACAGACAGGAGGACACTTGTAGCATAATGTACCATGAAGGACAGGAGAGAGGGGGCAGGGGCACAGCAACAGACCAGACATGGCAGGAAGGCAGGGGGCAAAGGGGCAAGAGAGCAGTGCTAAAGCAGGAAGCTGACCATGGAGGGCAGGTGGGATGGGCTCTGGAAGCACAACACACCTTGGAGGGCAATAGAGAGACTATAATGGCATACACATAGACAATGGAGGGAAGTTGGGAGGGGGTCAGGGGCTGCAAGCTGACCAAAGAAGGCAAGGTGGATGGGCTGTGGCAGCACAGATGGACATGCATGGCAAGCGGGAGGGTTAGTTGCAACACAGCAGTAAGGGTGGGCAAGAGGGAGGGGACGGGGCATGCACAAAGGAACATGGAGGACAGAAGGGATGGGTAGGGGCTGGACACAGACAACAGCGGGCAGGGGAATGGCCTTCACAACAGACCATACATGGTAGGCCGGAGGAGCAGTTGCAGCACAACAGAGCACAGAGGGCTGAAGGGAGTGTCAGCAAAATGGACCATGGAGGACAGGAGGGAGGGGATAGGGACATGGAAGGCAGGCTGGAGGTGGCAGGGACAGGCAGAAGTCATCTTACTGTGCTAGATAGGTGGAGAGGCAGTTCCAGCTCAACAGAACACTTAGAGTAGATAGGAGAGGCAGTGGCAGGTCTATGGTTACATGGTGGTCAAAAAGGAGGGAGCAGGGGCAAGTACACAGGCATCAGAGGGCATGGGAAGGAGGGTAGGGGCAGCAAGCTAAGCAGAGTGGCTAAGCAGAAGGGTAATGATGGTGCATATAATTGGGCGATGGAGGGCAGGAGGAGTGGGAAGGGACATCAATCTAAATGAAGGGCAGGGTCAGCACATCAGACCATGTAGAGCAGGAAGGAGGGGGCTGGTGCATGGACTCGGACAACAGAGGGTAGGGAAGAGGTGGATGGGGCAACAAGCTAACTGTTCAGGGCAGACGGGAAGGGCAGTGGCAGAACAATGGCCACACAAGACTGTAATGAGGGAGCAGGAGCATGCACTTGGACAATGGATGGCAAGGAGAAAGGGTGACAGGAGCAGCAAACTTGTGTGGGGACAGCATAATGCTAGGTCAGACCCTGCGTCCAACTCTCTCCCCAACCCTGCATTGCGATGGGCATTTTAGTTAACGTAAAAAAAAACACAAATAATTCACTGAAAAAAACAAAGGTTACAGGGACATTATAGATAGGAAATAGAATTAAAAACCTTAGAAATTCACTATAAAACCAAGGGTTACAGGGACATTATAGTTAGGTTCAGATTTTACATGCATAAAACCATATAAATTCAGCAGTTAGAGTTATTTCGAGTAACTATAACTCGTGCCATAAGGTAACTATAAAGCGGGCCCTCGTCATGCAATGCTAATTGCCCCAGATATTCCATTGTTCATGACACATGTTGGACTTTTTTGCTTATGCAGGGTCATCCACAATCTTTTTGCCTTCTGCCTCCTATTTATTCTGACCTGTTGCTGTTTGCTTTTGAACTCAGAGCACTTTACCACTGCTAACCAGTGCTACAGTCCATATGCTCTGTGTAAACTGTCTGGATAATTGGTTTATCCATGATTGGCATATTTGATTTACTAGTAAGTCCCTAGTAAAGTGCACTAGAGGTGCCCAGGGCCTGTAAAAAAAATGCTACTAGTGGTCCTGCAGCACTCGTTGTGCCACACACTTAAGTAGCTCTGTAATCATGTCTCAGACCTGCCATGTAGTGCCTGTGTGTGCAGTTTTAAACTGCAAATTCGACTTGGCAAGTGTACCCACTTGCCAGGCCTAAACCTTCTTTTTTATTACTTGTAAGACACCCATAAGGTAAGCCCTAGGTAGCCCCAAGGGCAGGGTGCAGTGTATGGTTAAGGTAGGGCATATAGTAATGTGTTTTATATATCCTGACAGTAAAATATTGCTACATTTGTTTTTCACTGTTGCAAGGCCTGTCCCTCTCATAGGTTAACATGGGGGGTACCATTAAATATTATTAAAGTGTAGATTCCCTTTGGGAGCAGATAGACGTGGAGTTTGGGGTTTCTGAGCTCACAATTTAAAAATACATCTTTTAGTAAAGTTGATTTTAAGATTGTGTGTTTGAAAATGCCACTTTTAGAAAGTGGGCATTTTCTTGCTTAAACCATTTCTGTGACTCTCCCTGTCTGGGTCTGTTTGACAGTTGGGCTGGTTGCATCTCTCACTAGACATTGACACAAAGGGAGCTTGGATGTAGTCTGCATTTCCTGATGAGCCATCTGTACTAGGAGGGAGGGGAGGAGTAGTCACTCACACCTGAAAGGGCTGTGCCTGCCCTCACACAATGCAGTCTCCAACCCCCTGGTGTGTGTCTGGGGCCTGGCCTGGGCTAGGCGGGATTTCACAAACAAGAGAGACTTTTCTTTGAAGTAGGGCTAATTCAAAGGGCAAACTGTCTATAAGAAGGGCACCCAAAACCACAGACTTTAGATCACTTCTGGATATCGAGAGGAACCTCTGCCTGGAGAAGAGTTGAAGAGCTGAGGAAGAGTGCTGCCCTGCCTGAGACTGTGCTTTGTGGAACCATCCTGCAGTTGCGGCTTCTGCCGTGCAAGAGGACAAAAACTGGACTTTGTGTTGCCTTCCTTCTTGTGAAGAAATCTCCAAGGGCTTGAATAGAGCTTGCCTCCTGTTGTTGAAGTCTCAGGGACAACAAAGGCTTCTTTCTGCCGGCACCTGGAGCCTCTGCTGAGACTCCTTCCCTGCCAAGTGGTGCCCATCCACTTCCTGGGACCCTGGAAGGAGAAGCTGGCAGAACAAGACTGGAACTCCACACACGACGCTTTGCGGTAAAAAATTTGACGCACCTTCTGAGATGTGGCTGAAAAATGACGCGCAGAGGTGGAAGAACGCCACTCACACCCTCTGACGGAGGCTGTTAACTCCGCAACCCACATTACGCGGTTTTGCTGAGACTGTGCAGCAGGATTTTTGCCGCAAACCTTGCTGGGCACGGAAAAATGACGCAGCGCCTGCCCGGACCAGAGTGCTGCCCGGATCGACGCATCACTCCCCTGCGGGGAGGAAAAACAATGCACGCCAGTCCGACAGGAGAAGGTGAAATGACGCGCGAGCTCACTTGCGGGTGAGAAATCGGCACACCGCTTACCTTTTTTGAAGCACACTCGCCCGTACATGTTATTTTGATTCTACCCAGGTGCTTTTCAACGCTAACGGTGTTTTACCTGTTTTCTCAAGGATTTAAGACTCTTTTTGCTATTTAATCAATAACTTGACTTTTGTATGGTGGAATTTTGTCGTTTTGGTCTTGTTTGGTTTAGATAAATATTTTCTATTTTTCTAAACCTGTCTTGTGTCATTTTGTAGTGTTTTCATTAAGTTACTGTGTGTTGGTACAAATACTTTTCACCTAGCACTCTGAAGTTAAGCCTATTGCTCGTGCCAAGCTACCAGGGGGGTAAGAAGGGGTTAGCTGAGGGTGATTCTCTTTTACCCTGACTAGAGTGAGGGTCCTTGCTTGGACATGGGGTAACCTGACTGCCAACCAAAGACCCCATTTCTAACAACATCTTCCATGACATCATTGATAATATCGCTGTAACATCTGCAGTAAAATTGATATGAGAAAACTGCAAGGTGAGGGTTCAAAATATAGTTACCTTAGAGCACTAAGAGATCTTCTCCTATGTTAATGACACCCAGCTCATCCTCTTCATGATGGACAACACTAGCAGCACCAGAACCCCTTCACCAACTGTATGACCATGGTGGCAGAGTGTATTAGAACCAACTGCTTGAAACTTAACTCCAACAAGGCAGAAAGTCTGATCTTTGGAAACAAGACAACCCCATAGAACACCACCTCATGGCCTACCGAGCTAAGACCAACACCAGCACTAACAGTCCACACCAGAAACCTGGGGATCACCCTGTAAAATAAGCTCAACATGACAGCACAAGTCAACACAGTAAGCACTGCCAGCTTCCACATCACAAGCATGCTCTGAAAGATCTTCAAATGGCTGCCCCAGAACACCAGATGAACCGTCACACAAGCATTCATCACCAGCAGACATGACTAAAGCAACACACTCTATGCCGGAATCTCCAAGAAGCTCACACACAGACTTCGGACCATCCAATATGCTGCCACAAAACTTTTCTTCAACCACTCAGGAAGCACCTGCATCTGACCTCACCTAAAGAGCTCCACTAGCTCCTTATTCACTGTCAGTGAGACCGGATCCTCAGGGTTTGTGCCTGTTCCCAATATGTCCACCTCTTGGCAGCTCCAAATTCTACTAGCCGTTATAGCACAGAGTTAAAGAATGGCCAAGCAGGGGATGGGGTTTAGGCTGGGAACAGCGGGGAAGGAGACCTGTGGAAGCAAGAGTTAAAGAACACAATAGCAAGGTTATTCACATTAATCTTCATGAACTTTGTTTTAACTCTTCATGTTCTAATAACATGAGAGATCAAGAACTTTTCAATAACGTGACCTTTTTATAATCATATACTCTGAACATTGAACTTTCTCAAGTTAATCCTTAGAATAGCAATTACATCACAACAAGAGTCAATGAGTACATTTGTTCCCCAAAGAATTAACTGCTATAGGATTCATGAATTATACTGTGGAATAGGAATCTGACTAAACTTATTTTGTCTAGAAAGATCACACTCTGTTTGATCTAAGTTTCAAGATTCAATTGCCCAGAAATTATTGCGCACCTTATTGCCAGACTACGCATCAAGACTCAAGTACCTGGAATGATCGCGCACTCTGCCGATCTGAACTGCAAGGGTTAATTGCCAAAAGTGAATCGCAGACACTGTTGCCGATTCAACCATCAAGATTCAAATGCCTTGAAATGATCACGCACTTTTCTGATCTGAACTGCAAGGGTTAATTGCCAAGCATGAATCGCGCACACTGTTGCTGATTCAACCATCAAGATTCAACTGCCTTGAAATGATTGCGCACTCTGCCGATCTGAACTGCAAGGGTTAATTGCCAGGAATGAATCGTGCTCACTGTTGCCGATTCAACCATCAAGATTCAAATGCCTTGAATTGATCGCGCACTCTGCCGATCCGAACTCCAAAGGTTAATTGCCAAGAATGAATCGCGCACACTGTTGCCGATTCAACCATCAAGATTCAAATTCCTTGAAATGATCGCGCACTCTGCCGATCCGAACTGCAAGAGTTAATTGCCAAGAATGAATCGCTCTCACTGTTGCTGATTCAACCATCAAGATTCAAATGCCTTGAAATGATCACGCACTCTGCCGATCCGAACTGCAAGGGTTAATTGCCAAGAATGAATTGCGCACACTGTTGCCAGTTCAACCATCAAGATTCAAATGCCTTGAAATGATTGTGCACTCTGCTGATCCGAATTGCAAGGGTTAAGTGCCAAGAGTAAATCGCACACGCTGTAAATCACAAAACCAAAAACTCAAATGTTTCTAGAAAACGGAGTCGAGGTCTATCCCAAACTCGGCCTTACCGCCCTGCTTGAAGATCAGCAAGATAAGGAGGACAGGGCCAGGAAATGTGCAAGAAGGCCTCTGGAACAGGAGCCCTGGAAAATGCTGCTGCTCTGCACCGGTACCTTTGAATAGTGAGCATGTGGAGCTAGGCTGGGTTCCTTAAATAGACCCAAGCTCCGCCCACCTGCCACACCCAGCCACACTCAGCCAGGCTGCAGGAAAGGCTTGAAAATGAACAATACATTGCAAACAGTATTAAAGACATTTCGAGATAAATACCTGCAATGCAAAAAGTTAATATGCAACATTAGCACACATTGCATGAATTATTACATTGAATAAGTGTTTGTCATTTTGCATTATTTTACCCATCGAGCGCGCACTGTCCTGGTGTTGACAGTACTCCCCCCTCCCGAACGCGCTCTAGGGCCTGGTTTGTCTGGGTTTAGGGGGTGGAAACGCTGCACTAGTCGGGGAGCATGAATGTCAGATGCTGAGACCCATGAGTCGTTCTCTGGACTGTACCCTTTCCAGGATATTAGATACCAGAGAGTACGACCTCTACATTTTGAATCCAAAACCTGTTTTACTTCGTATTCCAGTTCTCCTTGTACGAGTACTGGAGTTGGCTGAGAGCAAGCTTTCTGGAAAGCTCTTTTAAGAGAGAAGTATGGAACACGGGATGAATATGTAGTGATTTTGGTAACTGTATTTTGTAGGATACTGGATTGATATGTTGAAGAACTCTGTAAGGATCTATATATTTGGGATTAAACATATGTATTTTCTCGAAGCCACACTCTATCTCCTGGCTCATATTGTTGTCCCTCACAATGTTTTTTGTCACAATGTTTTTTATACTTTTGTTTTGCTTTGTTCAGATGTTGCTGGATTTGTTTCTGGGTTTGATGGAGTTGTCGTATTGTTTCTGACACTGCTGGTGTGAGTGAACTTTTTTGTGGAATTGTGATTGGCAAAGTATCTGGGTGATAACCAAATAGACTGAAAAAGGGCGTCGCTCCAGTAGAAGTATGATACGAGTTATTGTAGGCCAGTTCAGCTAACCAAAGCATTGATACCCAGGAATGGAGTGCTTTTTCAGCGTAAGCACGCAAATATTGTTTCAATGTTTGATTGAGTCTCTCAGTTTGGCCATCTGTTTGAGGATGGTGACTGGTAGATGATGTAGATGTAACTTGTAGTGTTTTGCACCATGTTTTCCAGAAGTTAGAGGCAAATTGTGACCCTCGATCAGAAATAATGTTTGGGTAATCCATGATAACGGACCACTCTATTTAAAAGTATTGATGCCAATTCACTGGAGGTAGGCAATTTCCTGCAAGCAATGAAATGTGCATATTTTGTGAGACTATCCACCACTACAAGGATTACTGAGTGATTTTGAACAACTGGCAGTCCTATAATAAAGTCTATTGATATGTGTTCCCAAGGTCGGAGCGGAGTTGGGAGAGGAAGTAACAGTCCTTTTGGTTTTAAATGACTTGTCTTGGTCCAGGCACAAACTTCACAGTTAGTTACCATTTGCTTGACGTCTTTTGTCAAAGTAGGCCACCAAAAATATTGTTGGATTAGTTCAAGTGTTTTAGGAATACCTGGATGACCTGCCATAGGTATAAAGTGCAACCAAGGAAACACTAATTTGCGCAACCTGGTTGTAGGAACAAATAAACATGCATCATTAAAAGGTAGGCCTTGTTTGATTGATCTTTTGGGGTTTGCTTGAGCCCATTTCTGCCATTTTTTGATGGTGAAATTATTACAAATATTTTCAAAAAAATCTTCAGTTTTGAGGATACAAAGGATTTTGTCTGGAGCAACGATAGCTTGTGGGGGCTGGATTGTGGGTAACATGGTAGAGTCGTGTCTGGACAAGGCATCCACTTTGCGATTATCTTTGCCGGGACGAAAGGTTACCACAAAATCAAACAAAAAAAAAAACAGCATGCATCATAATTGTTGAGGAGTCAAAAGTCTAACTGAACTCATGAACTGGAGATTACGATGATCTGTGTATACTGTAATAGTGTATCTGGTGCCTAGCAAATAGTGTCTCCACTCTTTAAAGGCATCACAGATTGATAGAAGTTCTTTCTCAGCAATGACATAATTTTGTTCCGCTTCGTTTAGTTTTCGGGACATGTAAGCTACAGGGTATGGCTGACATCTTTGTTGCGTTGTGATAACACTGCACCAATTGCCACATCTGAAGCATCTGCTTCTACTATGAATGGACATTCAGTATCTGGGTGAGTCAAGACTGGGGCGGTGGAGAAGGCTTCCTTTAAGATTGAAAAAGCCTTGTCAGCTTCTGGAGACCATACAAATGGTTCTTTCTTTCGTAGTAACTTGGTGATTGAGGCCACTGTCTGTGAGAAGTGGTCTATGAACCTGTGATAGAAATTTGCTAAACCAAGAAACCAATGAACATCTCAAACAATTTTTGGGATTGGCCAATCGGATACTGCTTGCACTTTTCTTTCTGCCATGACCATGCCTTGAGGGGAAAGGATGACCCCTAAAAATTCAACAGTGGCAACATGAAATTCACATTTGCTCAATTTGCAATATAAATGATGTTTCCGAAAGGGTGTGAGAATCTTTAGGACATGCCAAGAATGAATTGCGCACACTGTTGCCAGTTCAACCATCAAGATTCAAATGCCTTGAAATGATTGTGCACTCTGCTGATCCGAATTGCAAGGGTTAAGTGCCAAGAGTAAATCGCACACGCTGTAAATCACAAAGCCAAAAACTCAAATGTTTCTTGAAAACGGAGTCGAGGTCTATCCCAAACTCCGCCTTACCGCCCGGCTTGAAGATCAGCAAGATAAGGAGGACAGGGCCAGGAAATGTGCAAGAAGGCCTCTGGAACAGGAGCCCTGGAAAATGCTGCTGCTCTGCACCGGTACCTTTGAATAGTGAGCACGTGGAGCTGGGCTGGGTTCCTTAAATAGACCCAAGCTCCGCCCACCTGCCAGACCCAGCCACACCCAGCCAGGCTGCAGGGAAGGCTTGAAAATGAACAATACATAGCAAACAGTATTAAAGACATTTCAAGATAAATACCTGCAATGTAAAAAGTTAATATGCAATATCAGTACACAATGCATAAATTATAACATTGCATAAGGTTTGTCATTTTGCATTATGTTGCCCGTAGAGCGCGCACTGTCCTGGTGTTGACATTCACAAATGCAGCCAATTCAATCTCCTTACTCACACATTCATAGCCTTGCACAACACCAGATCAGCATACCTGAACAGCCATATCTACTTCTAACAGCCAGCCAGACAACTACGCTCAGCCTCACTCAAACTCACACACAACCCCCGCATTCGCAAAAAAACAGCAAGAGACTGTGCCTTCTAAAACATCACACCCAAAGCTTAGAGCGAACTCCCTCAGTACAACAGAATCTCTTCCCACATTCTTGTGTTCCGCAAAAAACGAGGACCTGGCTATTCGAATAACCATATGGGGCCTCCCATCTTTAACTCCTGCTCAAGTGCCTGGATACCCTCACAGGTGACTGACAAGCTCTAAAAATCAATATAATATAAAATCAGTCACACTAACAAATGAGAGAACTGAAAATATTCCACTCTCTGAAAGCTGCTGAGCTTTCTGAAGTTACAAGGCCATCCTGCCTCATACAAATCAGATTTGGAAGGAAAGAGAAACAGGTACATTTGCCTGCCATCTGTGTGCTTCTCTAACAAAGGCATGGTAAGGAGTTTCCCCTTGTCTTTACATTGAAAGTAATTTGAGACAAAAGTAGAAGGATATTTGAGAATTTTGAAGGGGCAGGCACGAGAATTGATTGCTGAGAGCAAATGCAGATCTGTGACTAGAGACCCACTGAATGTCTATGGAATTCGGGTATGCTTACATGGCAGGACATAGAGATAGTTGAGGAGTTCTAATTACTGTGCAACTGATATAAAAATCATGAGGATGAGAGCACATATGCAGATATTGGATAGAGACTAAGCTTATCAAATAGGGAATGCAGATGCATTTGATGAAATATGCTCTGGTTTTTCCAAATGTTCATTGTGTTTTATATAATGACTGCTGAGATTACTTTTATAATTATTGTCATTTTGATATATAAGATTTATAGATGAATAATACATAATTGCCACAGTGCATTTTCCTCGGGATCTGCATGCTGCTGAACAGAAAGGCCCACCTCCCGGCGTTACCAACTCAGAAAGCTTTGATAGCACAGAGTTATGATGAAGCCAGGCGGGGGGAAGGGAATTAGGGTAGGGAACTTCTGGGAGAGAGATCTGAAAGGAAAAAGTTAGAACAAATATGCATATACTCATTCATAACAATCTAACTCACCAATAGAGTTCTTGAATACAGGCATCTCCATAATATCAGATTGAGACTCTTTAAGAATTGGGCATAGCCCCTTCTTTGAATCATGAAATAAAAATGAACTGAGATCTCAGAACCTTGATAAGACAAGAGCCTTAGATTAAGGACACTCTCTGAATATCAATCATGAAACCACTATGCATTGATAAAACTTAAAACTTTGGATCTCAGTCTTGAATTTCCTAAAGACTTAAATGTGTATCTCACATATTATAAAACACTTAAATGTGTATCTCACATCGTATAAAACACCTTAATATGTATCTCACATATTATGCTTCCTAAAAACAATGGAACTGTGATTTGCTTATCTTTGAAAGATTTCCACAATTGTATTCCTGTAAATTAAAGCGCTTTGAGTACTGTGCCAAAGGGCGCTTTACTTTCTGTGAACTGAAGCGCCTTTGAATATTGAGGAAAGTGCATTTTACTCCTTTGGATTGAAGTACTTTACCTCTGGGAACTGAAACACTTAGAATTTTGGGTCAAGGACGCTTTGCTTCCGTGAACTGAAGCGCTTTTGAATATTGAGGCAAATGCACTTTACTCCTTCGAACTGAAGCGCTGTGCAACTGCGTGCTATTCCTGTGAACTGGAGCGCTGGGACAAATGCGCTTTATTCCTTTGAACTGAAGCGCTGTGCCAATGCGCGTTATTCCTGTGAACTGGAGCGCTGTGCAAATGCGCGTTATTCCTGTGAACTGAAGCGCTAGGCAAATGCGCTTTATTCCTTTGAACTGAAGTCATGTGCCAATGCGCATTATTCCTGTGAACTGGAGCACTTGGCACAAATGCACTTTATTCCTTTGAACTGAAGCGCTGTGCCAATGTGCCAAACAACTCCCTTCTGGGTTGGGCTCATCAAGACCTTACCATCACGAGTACGACCTACTCGTGTCTGAATTCCCCATGGAAACTGGGATCCTTCAAGTTACTGCCAATCTGCTCTGAAGAAATTCTGTTCTTCTCCATCGAGGTCTGACTGCATTGAAGTCTTCAAAATAGTGAGCAACGTGCTTGGGTGTGGCTGGGCTTTGAAAGCCTGCCACACCCCAAGATGGCCGCCGCCTTTAAAAACATGGGAAATATAGTCCCTTCATAGGATAGCACTGATAAGTGCATCTTGTCCAGCAACGCCCTGAACCTGCAGCTACGTGAGCTTTACCACAGGGTAGATGACGCTGATGGACATTCTTGGAACAGGCGGGGATGACCAGTGGTGCGCATAAAGTGCCGCAAATCCATGCAGTGGACTTTCGGGTGGGACTTGGACCGCGCACAGCCTTACTCCTGACAATAATAAATAACTGCATGTTGTAAAATACAAACAGTTGTGTGTGGCCACTATTTCTATGGGTCAGGGTAAGGATCCATATCTATGTACAATAATTTCCCTGTAGATAAGGTTTAATCTGACCGGGTTGTCCGACTATTAACACTCCTTATCTGAATGAGCACGATTCATTGTACAGAGTAGTGAGAGATATCTGCTAGTTCTCCTTTTTTCTAAAGAATGTATGTTATGAATTATTCCTTTTGGGGTTTAAGAGATGAATGAATGAATATGAATGAATGAATGACTAAATGGATTTCTAAAGCATGTAGCTACTCAAAAGAGTGTCCTGGTGCTGTTTCGAATATAAAAGTACAGATAGAAAGAGTATGGAGCATGTGGAATGACTAGAGTGTGAAAAAACAATTCAAGTTTCTTTCTGAAAAGCCTCTTGCTTTCAGTTTGACGCAGGTCGGCAGGAAGCCTGTGCTGGAACATTTTCATCCTTCACAGGAATCAATGCCCTCCAAGGTTGATGGGTTTTTGGACCCAGTAAGTGGTGTGAGAGAACCATTTGCACAACTTCAATACAAACCCAATTAATTTAAACACCATGACCAATGTGGCCATGAAAGGAAAACTCCAGGCAGAAATAAAGTTAAGGGATTTATTACAAACACAAGCTCAAAGTTATGCAGACAACTCACAAGACCAAGTTATAAAAATATATAATCACCAAGGGTTACACAAGCCAACAAAATAAGTTGAGGTGGACTAACATAAACAATACTAGGTATTCAAATACAATACATATCAGTAAGAGAAATATCTGAGATACAGAAATTAAGTGTTGCTCAGGATTAGCAATCATCAGTTGATTCAATTTAGGAGAGTCATATTTTCAACTTGGCACAGAGAAAGCCTGTACCTAACCAAATCAGGGAAATACATGTGTGGGGTTGAACACATGCGGGCAAAAGACAAAAAGCACAAAAAGGACAAAATATTTTGAAAAAAGATCTTCACAGACTGCAAGTTACTATCTAAGTTAGGCAAAAGATAAGTAAAAAGGGAAAGCGTTAGAATCAGAAGCTTGATCAAGAGTCTTCTGAAGGGGATTGGAAAAAGTTTCTAAGTCTCAAAGGGGCATTTCAAAAGACAAGAGCAGAGAGGAAGTTACATTCTAAGGGGTTCAGCATACGGTGACTCTTCTTCAGCAAAGCTCCAGGGTCGGAAATCTGGAAAGCATCTGACCAAAGTCCAACTGGTCATTGACATATAAAAGTTTGTAAAACATTCTGATTTACCACAGGTATCAGTCCAATTTATGTTTAAGGGGCATCATCCAATAGAAACCAATCATACAAATCCAAGTTGAAACATCTATGTCTTTTCCCAAGTCTGTCATGGGAATATTGTCCATCCGTGTGACTCCACATAAGTTTGAAACAGTTGTATATGATGTCAGTCTATGTTCCACAATGTCCTGCTCTCAATGACATTCTCTCTATGTCTAAACAATAGGGCCTATTACCAAAATCTAGTCTTGTCATGGGAACGAAGTCTGAAAGAAAATGTAAGTTAAGGAATGAATCAGCATTTCCTGCACAGTCACAAAACTCAAGCTCTACAGGTCTCACTTAGGCTAACGCAAGAGAATTACAACAATACATTCAATTCATACATTTTAATAAAACACATACAATATGCAATTTGTAGATTCAGCACTAACAATATGAGCAATACATTTCATTTTAAACGAGAAAGCTTTGTTAATGCATTTCATTTGATATAACAGAGAAGTACATTTCTTTCATTGCTTACATTTTTAATTCATTAATCATTAAAAGTTGAAAATGTAAACATTAAAAATTCAGAATAATTTCAATACATTCTGTCAGTCTAAAGTCTAAGTTACATTATAATATAAATGTAATCCTTCTAACATATGATTTAATTAAAAATACCACCTAAGTTGAACTCTGCAGTGTAAACAAATGCACATTTAAATTGCGTGTCAGTGCAGCTTCTACGTTTAAACATTTATATTTTGATTAACATAGGACATAAGCTTTCACATATTGATGACTTTGCCACACAAGGGACTCCACTACAATTTAGACGACATCGCCCCACCTTTGATGGTGAATTATGCCATGACAAAGTGGAGCCATTCTCATTTTCATTGAGACAGCTAAAAAATTCAGAAGTTTATTTCAGGTAAGATCTTCTGAAATCCTCTAACTGCTTGATGTTACTGTATTACAAGATTTTCCTAGTCTCCATTTCAATCTCCTCTTTTCTCTGTCTACTCTTGGCTCTTTTATACTTCAATTTCTTGTGTAATCTGTAAAATCCAAATGCAACTAAGGGACACAAAACCATGATCAATGATCAATAAAGGTGTCAAAATGGTTCCCAAAATACCTCTTCCCAGGCTTCCAAACCTTTTTTCAATGGCTGAAAAACTACTTCCTGTAGCTTTCTATGTGCCTGTTGTTGTCAATTCTTTCAGGTCTTGTTTCAAGTTGGTCATGTTTGCAATGTACTTTCTTATCTCCTTACTATTGTTGAGTATATACGTGCAGCATTGTTGTGCATGTAACATTTTGCAAACCCTGCCGTCTTTTGTGAGGAGGATATCTAACACAAGGCGATTTTGAAAAACCATTGCTCTCACAGCAACCATTTCTGTGTCAGTTAACAATAGCACCTGCATTGCCTGTAGATAACTTATCTACTATTGTTGAAAGCTTTCTCATCTTCATCTCTTTCAAGACCAGTCCTACTAATGGAATAATGGCACCAAAAATGTATTTTAAAGTCTCTGGAGCACTTGCTCTTTTTTTGACTCAGAAGTTTGATTTCTCACTCCATACTGGATCATTAAAATGTTCCACATGATAAATCTTTGGAAAAATGACTCCTAGGTAAAATATAACATAACAACCTTTCGGCAGCTTGTAATAGGTATTCTTTCCACATATGAAATAAACACCTGGTGTGGCAGATGAGAGTCCAAACACTTTTAAACAAAAATACTTGTCTGCATTCACTGGTACCTATAAAATGTGCGCCAGTCTATGATCTAGGCCTATATATACTTAGCTTCTCTCCATATTGCCATATAGCCAGGAATCCTTGAGTTCCAGACACTCAGGGCCTGATTCTAACTTTGGAGGACGGTGTTAAACCGTCCCAAAAGTGGCGGATATACCACTTACCGTATTACGAGTCCATTATATCCTATGGAACTCGTAATACGGTAGGTGGTATATCCGCCACTTTTGGGACGGTTTAACACCGTCCTCCAAAGTTAGAATCAGGCCCTGAATGTGTTGTATATTTTCCCTAATTCTGTAAAACTACTACATTTCATATTTTGGCTTTCATTGTTCTTCTTTTCTCCTCAGCTTGTCCAATGAACTCTTTTTCTACTGAGATAAGAATGCAGGTCATTAAATGGCACTTTATTTGTGAGACTTCTACCACATAAAAGTACATAAACCAATTAATACAATATTATAAAAGCATATAAAATTGCAATTCATACAAAATAAACAGCTTTAAAAAACAATTTCTAAAAAGATAAAAACATGAAAGACATTTGGTTTCATCACAAAGGACAGTCTCATACCAAACCTCCCACCTTTATGACCTAGCGTTTCTAATTTTCAATAGCTGTCAGATAACAGATGCTACCATATAACACACAAGTTGGGTCTGGCGCTGCTGCAAACATTATACCGCTGGCTTGCATTGGCAGAAGATAAAACCGCTAAGGAGTGCAAGAAGGAAGGAACACCTAGGAATAGACTAAAAATGACAAAAGAACAAAATAAGTATGGTTGCCTTAAGGGATATCCCATCACAAGGGCATAGTGAAGGATCAGTGTGGGTATTGCATCTTGCAGGGTAGCCCACCATCAATGGAATACAATTAAAATGTAACCTGATCAACACAAAGCGATCCTGGGTTTTTGAACGACCACCGATATGGTTGTAGGGTATATGGTACAAAAACTAGGTAAAGTCCCACTCAAACAGTTCTTGACGTTATCAAATTAGAGATTTATTTCATTGTTGTGCTGACAGACGTATTGATTCCATGTGTTCAACAAGTATTTTTGTTCAAAGCAAAAGCATTATCCAAAACAATGACAGAGAAAAATGGTGATAAGCCAACACATGTTTCGCCCCCTCTGGCTATATACGCCGGGGCTTTCTCAAGGCGTTAAAGATAAGGCAAACATTTATGATTTCAATAATAAGTTAGACATGTTCTGTAAGGAAACAAGGTCAAATATTGAAGTATACCAGGCTTGGAGGTAATAATGTAGAATAAGCTTGATATAGCAATTGTAACACATGTGGTATAACTAAGTAAATTGCTAACTAAGAGAAACACATCACGTGTATTTAACCGTTTAAACAAATATTCGATGTTCATGAAAAATATATAGATCAGGAAGACCACTAATTGGAAGTAAAATGTATTTAAAAATCAGGTAAACCTAGTATCAAGAACTGGATGATGTGAGCAATAAATCCCCGTATATTAATAAAATGTATGCTAGTAAACAGAATTGCTGCCATTCTCACCTTGAAAAGTGCATAGAAAAGCGGAAAGCCGCATGTACGCGGCAATCCTCTGGAAAAACGGGACGGGCGCGTACCCGTCGGGGTCGCGTTTAAGATACCTGTGGCTAAAGGAACGATCCTATTGCGTCGTTGTGTTTAAATTAAAAACAAACGACGGACTCGACGGTCCTAAAGGTTATGGGCGCCATTTTAGTAAGCAAAGGAAAAAAGAAAAAGAAAATGCAAGTGCCATATTTGAGTGGCAAATTAATCATCAAAACTCTAAGGCCCGTCGTCTTTGGGGACCAAATGGTACCATTTTATGATTGTCCAGTGCTTAGTAAAAGAAAAAGGAAAGAAAGTGAATAAAAATTATATAAGAATATTATAGACCACTCTGTAAGGAGAAAGTGAGTTGGGGGGGAAATGAGGTAAAATACATGAAAGAGAGACTAGATAGAGAGAGAAAACGAAGAACAGAGTTTTTGTGTATGTCTGAAAATATATAAGATTGGGGTAGATAGACCCTAAGGGAGAACAAGTACACAATAAGGTCGTTAAGAGTGCACCAAAGACAGTACAATGTTGTAATATCTAAAATAAGGCGTGACAAGTGTTAACATAATACAAAATACAATTCCTAGAAAACAAGAGAAAATAAAACAGATAAAGCAAAAAACCTCATTGTTGTTTACATAAGCCAAAAATGCCATTCATGGTCTTTATTGAGGCCATGGTTGACTGTATCATATTTGATGATTAGGCGGCTTTCTTCTTGGCGTAGTCGCAGTAGTATGTTACCTCCTCTTGGAGAGGGTTTAATGCATCGTAAGCCACTGAACGTGAAAGTGCGCTGGTGTTGATGACAGTTAATAAAATGTTCAAACATGGGATCCTGGGTATCGGACTTACGTATGTTCCTGAAGTGTTCCTGGATTCTGGTTTTTAAAGGACGAATCGTACTACCAATGTAAGTTAGATTGCAAGGGCACCAAATAGCATAGACAACATGAGTACTGGCACAGTTAATGAAGCCAGCAATCTGATGGGTACAATTATTGATGTTGACTGATGTAGATTTGGAAAGACCCAATTTACATACAGAGCATTTACTGCAAGTATAAAAGCCTTTTGGTTTAGGTGGTAGAAAGGTGGTAGAGGGCCTTCGTGAAAAAATGAGGGGCAAAGTTTATTGCGTAGGTTAGGTGCCCGCCTAAAGCCTACTTGTGGGTAACTGGTAATATATTGATTAATGGAAGAGTTGTTCAAGAGTAAAAAACAATATTTTCTTAGTGATTTTCGAATATGTTTGTGACCATTGTGAACGGCTGTAATGAAACGAACAGTTGTATTCTTATTGGTTTGTTTAGATTTGTTCAGCAGGGAATTCTGATCTATACTTCTCACTTCATTTCTGATAGTATTAAGAGAAGCCCTGTTATAGCCCCTAGAGGTCAGTCTCATGGTCATTTCAGAGGATGTCTTGTCATAGTCAGAAATATTTGTGCAGTTGAGTCTAGCTCGGCTAAATTCACCTTTGGGTATGTTCCGAATGGTACTGGGTGAGTGACAGCTGGTGGCATGAAGGATTGAGTTAGCAGATGTCGTTTTGCGAAAAAACTTGGTCTGGAGTTTATTGTCTTCGACAAACATCAATACATCTAGATACTCAATTGCAGAGTTGGAAATTTGGTAAGTTACCTCTATCTCCCAAGGATTTGGTTTAAGGGACTGAATGAACTGATGTAGGTGGAGCTCAGGGCCTTGCCAAATAAGCAAAATATCATCAATATATCGTCCCCAAAAAATAATATGTTTGATGAAAGGTTCCGAGCGGTCTGACCAGAGCCAATAGTTTTCCACAGCTCCCATCAGGATACAGGCGTATGGTGGAGCGAATTTTGCCCCCATTGCAGTCCCCTGGAGCTGTAGGTAAAAGTTGCCATCAAAGAGAAAATAATAATTTTCAAGGCTGAATTTAAGAAAATCCAAGATCATTTTAGCAACAACTGCTTGTATATGCATACTGAGATTTTAACTGATTGACATTATTCCTTCTTACCATACTCAAATCCAAATATTAATTTTTTAAACAAGCTTTACTGTATCTGGTGCACGGATTTGGAGAACTAAACAGCTTGGCTAGACCTGTCTCTTCCAATGAGAATTTGACATGTGCAAGCCATTGTAGGTCAAATTGTTCTTGTGTGCATATACTCTTCTTCCAAATGTCAATGTAGGGTCAAAGAAATCACCCACATATTCAATGTTCTTTGTTTTTTAAATGTCACTCAAGTGTTTCATGATGGGGACAACCAAAAATGCAAAATCATAATTTGAATAGAAGTATTGATAATACTCCTGCTGGTAAAACAGTAGTAATAACAGGTTACAGGAAATTCCATAGGTTAGAGGTAAACTCGGATATGTGAATCTCTGAATTACTGATAAAGGAAACTGTGTACATACATAGAAATCTATAGCTTCAATGGTATCTACATATTCATACAAAAGCTTATAAAACATGTTTGCTGATTAATCACATCGGGAACCATCAGTGTGTAAATACTTCTCATCAGTGTATAGTGAATTCTGATCTACAAGGGAATTTGCAAATTGCAGGACAAGTGTGGGTACAATCTTTTCTGTATCATTTGCTATGGCCCAACTCAAAACTATAAGCAATAATATATACATACTACTTTTATTGCGAATCGACTCCTTGATTTCTGTAATTCCAGACCAAAAAGTCTGAATTCAAAATAAAAAAATAAAAAAATGCAAAGTGGCTTTATATTGTACTGTCTCTTTTCAGTCCTTTTAATTTGTGAGCAAAGCAAAAATCAAAAATAGTCTCTTCAAAAAAGGAATTATTCACAAAGTTACTTGATCTTCTCAAAAATTCATCAAGAATTTTTCTCTACTTGCAAATATTCAAAAGCTTCCACTACAGTTCAGTTCAAATGTCTCTAATAAAGGTACAGTTCATAATCACTGATACTTACTTCAAAAATCTAATGTCTTTGTTCATCAATTGGCAATGAGATCTCAAAGTTCAGCTCCAATGCAATTTCATTCTCAAGAATGTTGAACTGGATTCAAATTGTTAGCACAAAGGATAACAAGCTCCTGTTCACAGTCATCAGTAGAAAAATATGTCCATTCAGGTGCTGAGTACTTTCGGCTTGGCTGAAAAGATTCCTCAAACCTGCTCTCAGGGTACCATCTTTATCTCTTAAACAGGAGTCATCAACCAACATAACTATCGCACCTGAGACTGTGCAAACTACATAACCTGCTCTCAGGGGACCATCTTTATCTCTTAAACAGGAGCCATCAACAAACATAACATATCCATTTTCATCTAAGGGGACATCTTGAATGTCAGGTCTTGATTTGATGCACAATTCAGTCACATCAAGACAGTCATGCTCAACCTCATCCTCGCAGTCACTTGCATTTTCAACAGGATTGGGCATTGTGGTAGCTGGATTCAGTACAGTGCAATGTTTAATGTTCACATTTGGGGAGGCAAGAATAGTTTGTTCATAATGGGTCAAATGCGCATTTATGAGATACTTGGTTTTAGTAAAGGTCAAAGAACTTCCACAGAGTGGGCAAAAAAAAGGTTCAGTGGGTGGCCCATAACAATGCCTCCGCACTGTTCAATGCTGACACTAAGGGCTGGAACGGCTTTTAAATAACCAAGTAACGCCACTGCTACAGGATAAAGTGTAGCCGGGAAATAAAACACAGGCTTGTTTGCATTTCCATGCAACTGTGTCAAAACTGAGAGAGCACATCCATCCCTTTCACGGCAAAATAAAATAAAAAAATGTTTTAATCAGGCAGTCATAGAGCTGGGGCTCGGCATAGGCTTTCTCTCAGCTCAGTGAAGGCACATATGTAGTTGTCATCCAATGGTACTTGATCAGACACATCTTTGTGTGTTAGTCTCTGTGAAGGCTTGTCCTAGAAGGAAAAGTTTGGAATCCACTGACAGCAGTAGCCAACTATTCCCAGAAAGATTCAGACTTCTTCCTGTGTTTCTGGGGCTTATTGTACCTGCATCTGCGGTCCTGGGGACACATTCACATTTTGTAATCAGGGTCTTTGAACTCTTTGAATTTTGACTTGATTATTGCCTTGTATTTGAGCAACTCCAGCATTCTGCACTATTATAGGGACACTCCTTTCGCAAATGACCAAGATTTAAACACGCATGACACAGATTAGTTCCCTTCAAAGCCTGAACTTCAAGAACACCTCCACTCTGATCTATCTGAACACCACATCCTCTACTTCTAGGATTTGCATCACACCAGTGTTCACCATCATCCGCAGATTCTGATTTGCTTTCTGTGCAGTTTTCAAGTGCAAGACCATGACTTTTTATTTTAACTTATTCCGCTTCAATTGTATTTCATTAGTGCAATATTTTGCATAGCGCATAATTTCATCAATCGGTTTATTCTGGCAACAAACCAGGTGCTGCTGAATCCTTTCACTTATCTCTGGCTTCAATCCCTGCACAAATCTGAACACAACTTGACACATATCTTTATAGTTTCAGTGCCACTATTATGCTTGAAAGATGATGGTAACAATCTCTCATAATAAGCATGAATTGACTCTTTTGGTGCATGGACTGTTCTGTCATTTTCTGCCAATCAGTATCTTTCGGGACACTTTATTTTTCAGAAACTCAATCACCTTGTGATACTTTTTCATCACCTCTTCAGATAGTGTGCCAGATCTGTTTGAGTTTCACTATCAGGCCAATCAACGTGCACTTTACATGCAGTCTACAACTAAGTCCAAACCACAATGTCAAACAACGTATTCAAATCTTCCCACAGACATTTTGAAAATTTCACAAATCTCTCTTTTTGCTTGTACCATTCCACAGGCTTGTCTCCCAATCGTGGATAATCATTGGTGAAAGACAATACGGCCCTCATTACAACCCTGGCGGGCGGTGTTAAAGCAGCGGTAAGACCGCCAACAGGCGGCGGTAAAAAAAATGGAATCACGACCACAGCGGAAACCGCCAACACAGACAGCCACTTCAACACTCCGACCGCCATGGCGGTAGAAACAAACTCTGCGGCGGTCACCGCCAACAGACAGGCGGAAGACAATGTACCGCCCACCCTATCACAAGATGCCAATCCGCCACCTTTTCCGGGGCGGAACCAATGCAAACAAAAACACAGCGGAAACAGGACTTGGAAGGGAAAACACTCACCTCTCCACACCCCACGAGGAACCAGGAAGCCTTGGAGCCAGAACTCCAGATACTCCCTGCGATGGTCTTCCTGCTCCTCTATCAGGAGCACCAAAGATGGCGGCGACGACCACGGTGAGTACTGCACCCACAACACAGGGGAGGGGGAAGGGAAAAGAGAGTGACACACACATGCAACACCCCCACCCTCATCCACTACAACATACACATAAATACATGGTGCAACATTACATATACACCCCTCCCCCTCCCCCTGGAAGAACGCAAGGACAAAAGGAAATGAGTTGAACGATTGTAATTATGAAAAATTCAGTAGTCAAAACTCGAAATATAGTATATACAATTATGTACACCAACTACACAAGTCCGGATAGTGCACCAATTATTGTCCGTGGACCACTGGGCCCAAAAAAGAATGGGTGAGGCCCACACTAGATACGAGACATCAAACGGAGAGAACACTGCAGGGGCAACAGATCGAAATCAAACAGGCACCTCAGGGGATGGAAAGGGGGGGGCACCTCAGCCTGGTGAATGCACTACGCCACGGCTCGACAAGGGGGCTCCATGCCCACTGCTGTATCCTGCGAAGTGCAAAGCCACAGTCTCTCAAGTCTCTCCAGTGGGTGGATTGCCCACTGCTTTATCCTGGGGAGTGCAAAGCCACAGTCTCTCAAGTCTCTCCAGTGGGTGGATTGCCCACTACTTTATCCTGAGGAGTGCAAAGCCACAGTCTCTCAAGTGGACAACAGTCTCCACTGGTTCTGGAGGGGGCTTTGTGCCCAGAGTGCTTCATCCTGCCAAGGGCTGAGGTAGTGGATTTCTTTATCCACTGGTTCTGGAGGGGGCTTTGTGCCCAGAGTGCTTTGCTTCATCCTGTCAAGGACTGAGGTAGTGGATGTCTTTCTCCACTGGTTCTGGAGGGGGCTTTGTGCCCAGAGTGCTTCATCCTGCCAAGGACTGAGGTAGTGGATGCCTTTCTCCACTGAAAGTGGTGCATCATGGAAGCTGCCCAGGCTCCTGGAACTGACCACCAGCCTCAGACGACTGACCACTGGGGATGGCAGCCATGTCTGCGGTGGTGCCACTGGCTCAGGATGTTGCGGGGGCACTGGCGGTGTTTGCGGCGGGGTCAGTCGCGGCGGTGATGGTGGCGGCCTCAGTCGCGGCGATGCTAGTGGCAGGCACTGTGGCATCCGTGCTGGCGGCGGCCACTGTGGCGGAGGTGCTGGTGGCGGGCTCTGTGGCATTGGTGCTTACGCGGGCTCAGTGGCGGCGGTGCTGGTGGCAGGCTCAGTGGCAGCGGTGATGGTGGCGGGCTCAGTGGCGGCGATGCTGGTGGCAGGCTCAGTGACTGCTGTGCTGGTGGGGGCTCAGTGGCGGCGGTGCTGGTGGTGGGCTCAGTGGCGGCGGTGCTGGTAGCGGGCTCAGTGACTGCAGTGCTGGTGGCGGGCTCAGTGACTCCGGTGCTGGTGGCGGGGCAGGTAGCAGTGCAGGTGGCGGTCTTTTCCACCGTACAGGTTGGCGTCAACGTGGGCATAAGGTGTGACACTGGTCCCATTGTCGGTGCCACCATGCCCTCTACTGACCTGCCCTTTATTTATTGGCTCTTCCCCACCTTGGATGGTGGCGCAGCTGTCTTGCCACTATCCACTTTCGGTTTACCGTAGCCCTTGGTGGCAGGTGTTTTCTGCTTCTTCCTCCGGGATGTGGGCAACTTTTTAACTTTTTCAGGTGGCAGAATGTCCTTGCCTTTCGCTCCGTGGCACACTGGCAGCCCTGTTGGTTGGCGCACTCCAATAGCCCGCAGTTGCTGGCACCACTGTGCCTGGTGATGTGGTGACTGAGGTGCTGGTTTGGGACCTGGAAAGCCTGGCCCTAGGGGACGGTCGGGGGGAGGTGTAGGGAAGAAGCCAATATTAGCCAGGAAAAGTTTTTTTAGACACACTGGGACGGGTAGATGGAGTGGGTTTGGGAGTGGAGGAAGAGGTTGTGGTTGTAGGAGGTGTACGTTTGCTGAATTTGGGTGAAGGTGCATGGGCTGGAGGCTGTTATGAGGTGGATGGCTGTTGGGTGGGTGTATGCCTGCCTTTGTGTACTTTGGGAGGAAGGCTCACAGACACACTGGTAGAGGACACAGGGGATGTGTGAATGGTAGTAGGGGTGGTGACTGCACATGAGCGGTGTGTGGTGATGGGCGTGCTGGTGATGGAGGTAGTGTCTGAAGATGTAGTGCATGCAGGTGTGAGTGGAGACGAGACAGGGAGGGAGGAGAAGGATGTGGAGGAGGGGGACACAGTGGAGGCAGTGGATGTTGGTATGTCTGCATGGGTATGATGCTTGTGTGAGTGCCTGTGGGGTGTGTGGTGCTTATGTTTGCCTGAGCCACCCTTGTGTGTTGAGGTGTGTGCATGCTGGTCTGATGGTGTGCTTGGGATAGGCTGAGGTACAGGGGATTGGGTCTGGGTGGAGGAAGTTGGAGGGGGGAGGCTGGACACAGGGACAATGGCTGCCATCAGTGCTGAGGCCAGAGCCTGAAATGTTCTCTGTTGGGCTGCCTGGCCAGAATGAATGTCCTCCAGGTATGCATTTGTTTGTTGCAAATGCCTCTCGACACCCTGGATGGCATTCACAATGGTAGATTGCCCAACAGTGAGGGATCTTAGGAGGTCAATAGCCTCCTCACTGAGGGATGCAGGGCTGACTGGGGCAGGGCCTGAGGTGCCTGGGGCGAAGAAGATGCCCACCCTCCTGGGTGAGTGGCCACGGACACATGCTGAGGGGCTGCTGGGAGGGTGGTGCTGGTAGGGGGGGTGGCGGCTGTACCTGTTGATGCGGGGGCACAGAGGGGCCCGCCACCGCAAGGGAGCTCCCATCAGAGGAGGAGTTGCTGTCGCTGCTGTCACCTCCTGTCCCCGCCGTGGAGCTCCCCTCGCCCTCCGTTCCACTGGTGGCTTCAAACTCCGTTGTCTTGCCCTCCAGGGCCAAGTGGGATGCAGCTCCCTCATGCTCCGGTGCCACTGCTCCTCCGCCTGATGATGCTATTGCACGCAAGAACAGGGAGACCACAAAAAGGGGGGGGAAAGATAGAAGAAAGACATGTTCAGTGCATGCAATACCACTACCGTTGGCGGACACTACAGATACAGCAGCTCTCTGCACTACGCCATGCATTTGTAGTTCCTAGATTATTCACAGAGTCATGGGGTACAAGGCCCATGCCCAATTGCTGCACTGATGGAAGTCACAGGAGCCTGACTAGGTGTAGATGGCTCTTACCTCTGGTGGGGTTGGGGTGCCACATAGCCTGCCTCACAAAGAGACCTTGCCTAAAAAGCTCGCCCTGGCCTAGGGTAACCCAATGCCCACCACCCCCACCTAGACACCCCGTAATATCCCCTTGTCCCACCTTACTGGTCAGGCACCCACCATTTCAGGGGGTCACATGGCATTAATGATAACTGCGTCACACCTATCTAGGCCTTGCATACACACAGTAACAGGCACATTGCTGATTAACAAATTTGTGCAAATGACATTTGTAATACCTCAGTGTTGGCTGGCTCTCTGCTCACTGTTCTCCTCCATAGGGCACGTCCGCTGGGGCAGGTGATGAGATGGCGGCATCCTCCGGTGTACAGACAGCTGGTGGACCTGTCGACAATGGAAGAGAGACACGTAATAATCACCTACAGACTTGATCGTGCAACAATCCATGAACTGTGTGCCCAGTTGGAGCCAGACCTGATGTCAGATATCCGCCATCCCACAGGAATACCCCCTCTAGTGCAGGTCCTGTCAGTACTCCATTTCCTGGCAAGTGGGTCTTTTCAAACTACAGTGGCTATTGCATCAGGGATGTCCCAGCCAATGTTCTCTAACGTGTTGTCCAGAGTGTTGTCTGCCTTGCTGAAACACATGCGCAGCTACGTCGTTTTCCCTCAGGTGGAGGATTTCCCTACAGTGAAAGGTGACTTCTATGCCCTGGGACATATCCATAACATCATAGGTGCATTGATGGGACACATGTGGCCTTGGTATCCCCCCACAGGAGTGAACAGGTGTACAGAAACCGGAAGAGCTACCATTCTATGAATGTGCAGATGGTGTGTTTGGCCGACCAGTACATCTCCCATGTGAATGCCAAGTTTCCTGGCTTAGTGCATGACGCTTACATTCTGAGGAATGGCAGCATCCCTTATGTGATGGGGCAACTCCAGAGGCACCGTGTGTGGCTAATAGGTGAGGACAAGGACCCTATACCCTGTGAATAGTTGTCTGAGTCTGGGGTTGTCCCTACGGGTTAGTGTGGGTCTAAAAGTCATCCCTCGACATTTGCAGGCCACTCAGGGTACCTCAACCTGTCATGGCTACTGACACCAGTGAGGAATCCCAGGACAAGGGCAGAGGAACGCTACAATGAGGCACATGGGCGAACTAGGAGGATTATAGAAGGAACCTTCGGCCTCCTGAAGGCCAGGTTCCGGTGCCTCCATATAACAGGTGGTTCTCTCTACTACTCACCAAAGAAGGTTTGCCATATCCTCGTGGCCTGCTGTATGCTGCACAACCTGGCTTGGCGACAACAGGTACCTTTTCTGCAGGGGGATGGTCCAGCTGGAGGTCTTGTGGCAGCTGTGGAGCCTGTGGACAGTGAAGAAGAGGAGGCAGAAGAAGAGGATATCGACAACAGAAACCATGTTATCCAGCAATACTTCCAGTGAGACACAGGTAAGAAGATATCACTGCCTCATACAATTGTTTGACCTATCATAAGTCTGTCACTTTTACCCAGTGTATGGACCGTGACTTGTCACTTTGCCTTTCCATTTAACAGATGTGGGTCCCACTGTGTGACCTCCGCTATATTACCTCATGGACTAGAGCTGTGTTACATCGTTATGTTGACAAGAAAATTGACATTGCTATATTCCATAGTTATTGTAAATACACATTTGTGAAAGCACAGACTGACTCCAGATTGTTTTGTGATTCAAGGGTATTTATTTCTGTGCATATAAGTGGAGGGGGTTGTAAAATGGGCAGGGGTGATGGTGGAGGAATGTCCATGGCAGAGTCCAGTCTATTTGTTTCACAGGTGCATTGTCCAAAGGGGCATAGGAAGTGGAGCTAGGGCAGTTGATGGATGGACAGGGTGACAAAGTGGGACAGAAGGACGACATTCAGAGGGGTCTCATTTCCTGGCGGGGGTCCCTCACCCCAGGCATCTCAGGCCCTGCCCCAGTTAGCCCTGCTGCCCTCAGTGAGGAGGCTATTGACCTCCTGAGAGCCCTCACTGTTGGGCAATCTACCATTGTGAATGCCATCCAGGGTGTTGAGAGGCATTTGCAACAAACAAATGCATACCTGGAAGGCATTCATTCTGGCCAGGCAGCCCAAAAGAGAACATTTCAGGCTCTGGCCTCAGCACTGATGGCAGCCATTGTCCCTGTGTCCAGCCTCCCCCCCTCCAACTTCCTCCACCCAGACCCAATCCCCTGCACCTCAGCCTATCCCAAGCACACCATCAGACCAGCATGCACACACCTCAACACACAAGGGTGGCTCAGGCAAACATAATCACCCGTCATCCCACAGGCACTCACACAAGCATCATACCCATGCAGACATAACAACATCCACTGCCTCCACTGTGTCCCCCTCCTCCACGTCCTCCTCCTCCCTCCCTGTCTCATCTCCACTCACACCTGCATGCACTACATCTTCAGCCACTACCTCCATCACCAGCACGTCCATCACCACACACCGCTCATGTGCACTCACAACCCCCACTTCCATTCACACATCCCCTGTGTCCTCTACCAGTGTGTCTGTGAGCCCTCCTCCCAAAGTACACAAACGCAGGCACACACAAACCCAACAGCCATCCACCTCACAACAGCCTCCAGCCCATGCACCTTCACCCAAATTCAGCAAGCGTACACCTCCTACAACCACTACCTCTTCCTCCACTCCCAAACCCACTCCATCTACCCGTCTCAGTGTGTCTAAAAAACTTTTCCTGGCTAATATTGACCTCTTCCCTACACCTCCCCCCCGTCTGTCCCCTAGGGCCAGGCTTTCCAGGTCCCAACCCAGCACCTCAGCCACCACATCACCAGGCATAGTGGTGCCAGCAACTGCGGGCTATTGGAGTGCGCCAACCAACAGGGCTGTCAGTGTGCCACGGAGCGAGGGCAAGGACATTCCGACACCTGCAAAAGTTAAAAAGTTGCCCACATCCCAGAGGGAGAAGCAGAAAATACCTGCCACCAAGGGCTCAGGTAAACCGAAAGAGGATAGTGGCAAGACAGCTGCACCACCATCCAAGTGGGGAAGGGCCAGAAAATAAAGGGCAGGTCAGGAGAGGGCATGGTGGCACCGACAATGGTACCAGTGTCACACCTAATGTCCACATCAACGCCAACCTGTACAGCAGAGAAGACCGCCACCAGCATTGCCACCAGCACCGCCACCAGCACCGCAGTCACTGAACCCTCCACCAGCACCGCAGTAACTGAGCCCGCCACCAGCACGCCCGCCACTGAGCCCACCACCAGCACTGCCACCACTGAGCCCACCACCAGCACTGCAGTCACTGAGCCCGCCACCAGGACCGCTGCCACTGAGCCCGCCACCAGCACTGCCACCACTGAGCCCGCCACCAGCACCAATGCCACAGAGCCCGCCAACAGCACCGCTGCCAGCACCGATGCCACAGAGCCCATCACAGAGCCCGCCACCAGCACCGCCACCATTGAGGCCGCCGCCAGCACCACCACGGCTGACCCCGCCGCAAGCACCGCCAGAGCCCCCACGACATCCTGAGCCAGTGGCACCACCGCAGACATGGCTACCATCCCCAGTGGTCAGTCGTCCGAAGCTGATGGTCAGTTCCAGGAGCCTGGGCAGCTTCCATGATGCACCACTTTCAGTGGAGAATGGCATCCACTACCTCAGTCCTTGGCAGGATGAAGCACTCTGGGCACAAAGCCCCCTCCAGACCCAGTGGATAAAGACATCCACTCCCTCAGTCCTTGGCAGGATGAAGCACTCTGGGCACAAAGCCCTCTTCAGAACCAGTGGAGAAAGACATCCACTACCTCAGTCCTTGACAGGATGAAGCACTCTGGGCACAAAGCCCCCTCCAGAAACAGTGGAGAAAGACATCCACTACCTCAGTCCTTGGCAGGATGAAGCACTCTGAGCACAAAGCCCCCTCCAGAACCAGTGAAGACTGTTATTCACTTGAGAGTCTGTGGCTTTGCACTCCCCAGGATAAAGCAGTGGGCAATCCACCCACTAGAGAGACTTGAGAGACTGTGGCTTTGCACTCCCCAGGATAAAGCAGTGGGCAATGCACCCTCTGGAGAGACTTGAAAGACTGTGGCTTTGCACTCCCCAGGATAAAGCAGTGGGCAATCCACCCACTGGAGAGACTTGAGAGACTGTGGCTTTGCACTCCCCAGGATACAGCAGTGGGCAGTGGCGTCGTGCATTCATCAGGCTGAGGTGCCTCCCCCTCCCCCTGAGGTGCCTGTTTCATTTCGATCTGTTGCCCCTGCAGTGTTCTCTCCGTTTGATGTCTGGTATCTAGTGTGGGCCTCGCCCAGGCATTTTGGGCCCAGTGGTCCACGGACAATAATTGGTGCACTATCCGGACTTGTATAGTTGGTGTACATAATTGTATTTCGAGTTTTGACTACTGGATTTTTCATGATTACAATCGTTAAACTCATTTCCTTTTGTCCTTGCGTTCTTCCAGGGGTGGTACGGGGTGTATATGTAATGCTGCGCCATGTATTTGTGTGTATGTTGTAGTGGGTGAGGGTGGGGGTGTTTTGCGTGTTGCGTGTGTGTGTCACTCTCTTTTCCCTCCCCCCACCCCTGTGTTGTAGGTGCAGTACTCACCGTGGTCGTCGCCGCCGTCTTTCGTGCTCCTGATAGAGGAGCAGGAAGACCATCGCAGGGAGTATCTGGAGTTCTGGTTCCGTGGCGTCCTGGTTCTTCATGGGGTATGGAGAGGTGAGTGTTTTCCCTTCCAAGTCCTGTTTCCGCCGTGTTTTTGTTCCCGTTGGTTCCGCTCCGGAAAAGGTAGCGGATTGGCATCTTGTGATAGGGTGGGCGGTACATTGTCTTGCGCCTGTCTGTTGGCGGTGACCGCCGCAGTGTTTGTTTCTACCGCCGTGGCGGTCGGAGTGTTGAAGTGGCTGTCTATGTTGGCAGTTTCTGCCATGGTCAAGATTTTGTTTTTTTAAACTGCCGGCCTGTTGGCGGTCTTACCGCTGCTTTAACACCGACCGCCAGGGTTGTAATGTGGGCCATTGTCTTCTCATCTTAACTCTAACCAGTAGCTTTTCTTGAAGGGTTTTGATTTTTTTAAATCCACATAATATTTTTGAGCCAGTTCAGCTAATCTCTCATAAGCCTGTCCTGCCCTTTGTGTAACATACTTACACAAAAACTTCAGTTCATCTTCTGTGAAGGTTTCCCATTGAGCTGTGTCTAACTTCCTAATATCATTTCATTTAACTCCAATTTCAATCTGGACACATTTACTGATCTATCTCTCTCTGGTGTTTCTTCTATTCTAGCATTGCAATTTATCACAGTTGTTGCACCTTGAGGACTCAGGTTAATTAATCAATCTGTCAATTTTTGTGGTGTGAAACCTTGCAAACTGATATTATTTCTCTTGCGTTCTTCTGCTTGCTGGATACTGCAATGTACATTCAGGACTTGATCAGGTCTGGGCATGAAATGAGGAGGGCTTCCCTGAGGAAACCGCGCACTGGAATAAGTCCTGCTTGATTTTACATCAGGTTAGGGTCTACGATCCGTGTAGGGGTCAAAGATGGAACAAGAGAAGCTGTTCTCTCCATCTCTGAATTGTTTGAATATACTGATCTCTGCATCCCAATTGGTGATATCTCAGCTGATGTAACTGGTGTATCACGAAGACTTGGGACATTTATTGAATGGGCATTACTTCCAGAATTGCCTGAAGCATACAAAGGTACATCTGGACCTATAGTCACAGGAACTGTTAATGCATCAACACCCACAATATTTGTATGATTTTGAGGAAGGATCATTCCTGCACTCTGTCCTATTAACACAGTACTGAACCTTTGTCCTATTTGACTCAGGGTAACATTTGGGACTTACTGAATTGGAGTAAACATTGGCCCAGGCTGATTTGGGGTACAGTTTTGCACAGGAGGATTCATGTAAGGTGACTGCACTGTCTGACTTATATTAAGACTTGGTACAACTTGATTTACAACTGGACTTGGAACTGACTGAACTGTATTATCAATCAGAACTGGCGAATACACTACGGGCACTTGTGTCACTGAATTTACAGGTGTACTTGGTATTATCTTATTCAGGGTTTGTGCCACTGGAGCAGTAGGCATATTCAGGGTTACATTTTGTGTTGCTTCACTTTTTGTTCCTACCTCAACTGAGTGATACAAAGACAGATGATTAATCAGGATCTGATTTATAAACTCGCCATCTGAATCACTGTCATACATTACTGCCTTATTATTCTCGGTTTCTGCTGTCTGTTCTGCCTTTTCATATTTCTTTTTAGTATTGGGTTTTGTACTTCTGTCACTTTCCTTTGAAAAGCTGGAAACATTCTGACTCCAACTAATATATCTGCTCTCTACATTTTCTGCTCAGCATCCCATCTGGTTTCTGAAAGTGCCTTTACTGCTTTCTGCATTCTATTCTCGTATTTGGCTGACATTCTTTCACGGGCAACAAGTTCCTAAATACTAAGGCTTTCAAAATGTATGGATCTTGGAGGTGGTTTCATTTCATCCATTGTTTGCCTCAAATTGTCTAAAATTCACAAATTAAATGTTTCACATCAAGGAAAATCTAAAGCATCTTCTTTTTCAGTCATTTTGCACTATTGTTCAAGCCAAGTACAGGTATGAAGACATTTAATAGATGACACAATATAACCTGGAGTTCCTTCGGGTGGTGTTTGTATTTTGTCTCTAACTGGATTAATTACATCTCCTTTTAATGCACTTTTAAATGCCTTAAGGAACTACATATTTGGTTAAATTGAATGAATTAGAACAATTTCGATCAAATCAGGAAGTAACCTCAATTTCACAATCCTTTGGTCTTGACATTCTCCACCAGTAGCAGTGCAGCACTGTCCACCAATACCAGCGTGGCTTTACACAAACTGACCTATACCAACCTGGCACAGAATTACATCATACTGACTTCTGTCAGCAATGCAGTCGCTTCAAAATTGTGTCTCACACAATCACTCACACACACCTAATGCAAAATATTGCGATCAAAAACCAACAACCTGTCTGCACACTATGAACGTGGGAACTCAAAAACTTCAAAGCTGTATGGGCTTATACTTTTCTGACTGTAGCTTTCACAATTATACAACGAGTGAAACTTGACCAGCAATTCTCACTATGGTTGATACAGATCCTCCATGTGTACTCAGGATTCACTTAATACCAACCACTAACTCACATGCTCTCAGGGAAAACTAATGCCACTTTTAATGATGTCTCATGACAAGTACCTCACTGCAGACAATAAATTAACCAAGTGCCTTCTACAGTTGTGTGTTATCCCAGACTCTTAGGCCATGACGGACCCGTCAACAACAACAACAACAACATCCGTGGACAATTTTGAGCAAAAAGTGCCACAATCACTTTGAGTACGACAACTCTGCAAAACACTTCACAACATCACACTTCACCACAATATTCAGGCCAAAAGTAATCCAAGTACAAAACCCTATTTATACTCACACATCTGTCACTTATAGACACGACGCTGGAACTTCAGCAATCTTCAGAATTAACCGTGGGACATAATTTGAGGTAAACAATCTTTGAACTGGGCAATCGCATGGGCTCAGTCCTATCTCCCTAATACTGCACAGGAATGGTCCCCCCCCTTATAGGATAAAACCATGCCGCTGCTACCACAACTGCTGGAGCATTTTCATCCTTGGCAGGAATCAATGCCCTTTTAGGTTGATGGATCTTTGGAGTGGTGTGCTAGAACCCCTAACACAATTTCTATCCAAAGCCAATCAATCTAAAGACCTTGACTGATGTGGCCATAGAAGGAAAACTCCAGTCAGAAATAAAGTTAAAGATTTAGTATAAACACAAGCACAAAGTAATGTAGACAATGTGCAAGACCAAGTTATAAAGATACATAATCACCAAAGGTTGCCCAAGGCATCAAAATAAATCCAGGTGGACTAACATTAACAAAACTAAACATTCAAGAAGTACAATACATATCATTAGGAGAACTATCTGAGATGTAGAAATAAAGCATTGCTCAGGATTAGCAATCATCAGTTATTTCAATTCAGTAGAGTCATAATTTCAACTGGGCATGGAGAAACCCTATAACTAACCAAATCAGGAAAACATGTGTGGGGCCGAACACATGCGGACAAACACACAAAAGGCACAAAAAGGACTAAAATAATTTGTAAAAAGATAATCTTGGACTGCAAACTACTAGCTAAGATAGGCAAAAATAAGTAAAAAAGGAAAGCTTCAGCATGGCAGAAGCTCGATCAAGAGTCTTCTGAAGGGGACTGGAAAATATTTTAAGTCTCAAAGGGGCATTTCAATATACAAAGGCAGACCTCTTCAAGTGGTTCAGCATACGGGTACTCTTCTTTAGCAAAGCGTCATGGTCAGGGATCTGGAAAGTATCTGACCAAAGTCGAACTGGTCATTGACAAAAAAAGTTCATAAAACATTCTGATTTGCGAAAAGTATCAGTCCAATTTACATTGAAGGGGCATCATCCAATAGAAACCGATCATACGACTCCAAGTTTAAACATTTACATCTTTTCCCAAGTGTGCCATGTGAACATATTCCATCCGAGTGACTCCACGTAAGTTTGAAACAATTGTATACAATGTTAGTCCATGTCAAACAGAATCCTGCAGTCAAGGACACTACGATACATTCTCTCTATGTCTAAACAATAGGGCGTATTACCAAAATCTAGTCTTCTCATGGGAACGTAGTCTGAAAGAAAACTCACGTTAAGGAAGGAATCAGCATTTTCTGCACAGTCACAAAATTCAAGCTTTACGGGCCTCACTTAGGCTAATGCAAGAGGATTACAAAAATATATTAAATTAATATGTTTTAATAAAACACATACAATATGCAAATTGTAGATTCAGCATTAATAAAACTTTATTAATATGAGTAACACATTTCATTTGAAACGAGAAAGCTTTGTTAATACATTTTATTAGATATATAAGAGAATTACATTTCTTTAGTTTTTGCACACATTTTTAATTCATTAATCATTAGAAATTCACTATTGTTTCAATACTTTCCATTATTCTAAAGTTTAAATTACATTATAATGTCAATGTAATCTTTCTAATATATGATTTAATTGATTCACCACCTAAGTCGAACTCTGCAGAGTAAATTAATGCACATTTACACTGCGTGTCAGTGCAGCTTCTACGTTGATTAACATAGGAGATAAACTGTCACATTTTGATGACTTCTGTGACACAAAGGACTCTACTACAATTTAGACTACATCACCTGTTCCAGGCTTGTGGGTCAAGAAAGGAGAAGGATCTGCCTCCTACTTTTGCCAGACACACCCTCGGAACTTTGGCCACGTGGCCATAGCAAGAGCGCAGGATTCTTAAGGGAGAGTAGTGAGGTATCCGGGAAGACAAGTACTCTGGACACAAGTAGTTCATTGCTCTGTGCATAAGAACAACAGTCTTGATCAAGGTCCTCTTATTAGCAGGGAGCCAGTGCAGGTTCCTCAGGTACGGCAAAACCAAAGCTTGTCTGGGTAAATTGAGAACAAGACAGGCCATTGCATTCTGGACCATATCCAGTTTCCTCATCAAAAATAGTGGAAGGCCAGCACAAAGGGCCTTGTCGATCTACCTGTCTGTGCCTCTCCAACCCTCATGATGAATGATTCATTACAAAGTTTTTGTGAGCATCAATCAAAGTGGGCAAAAGTTAGAAGAGCCACCCAAAAGTGATGTTCCACAATAGTTCCCAAATGAAAAAACTGCTGAGCATAGTGCAGAATTTGTTGGATGAACTTCCATAGCCCAACCCACAATCCCTTTTCTGTTTCATTAAAAATCTGTCCAATGTTTTTTGGAAAAATGCAACAAAAAAAAAACTAGGGGGCTAAATTAAGTCATGTCAAATACTAAAAAATCCAGTGCATAACTATTTTCGTAGAGTGTCACTGCAGGTCATCTTCCAGCCTATCTCGAGTAGAAAAGCTTGCTCTTCATTGAAGAGACACAATTAGAAAAAGAGAGAGTTCAATTGTAATCCTATCTTGTGGAAAACTCCGGCAGTACGAACTAGAAAGTTGAAATTGTCCAGGGAAGTGCAATGAAGATGAAATGGCGTAACTTTATTCATGGATTTTACTCACAAAGGCAAACAAACTGAGGGACAATCCGTCAATGTGCTTCAATTTGGGACAGCAAAGCTCCTTGCCTGCCCCCCATGACAAGCTATTTGTATTTAGAAATAATTTGCTTTCAATTGTTTCTCATTTTCAATGGAAAACTTAAAAAGACACCTAGTTATCAGGATTGTATTTACCACTACACAGTACTACACATGAAAACATGACACAACACTGCCTCCTGCAATTTTATATTAGGACCAATCTATGCCCATTTTTCCTGTGCTCCAATTTAATTCCTGTATCTCTCAACCTCAATGATGGTTTGTTGCACCAAGACTATGAATGGCACTGGCATAAAGAGGTAAGGGAGGAGCCTAAGGATACCCCCTAATGGTCCTGTCCAAATTGCTATGAAAGTTGCAGAATATTACCTTTTTCTGTGTATGCAAAGCTCAGAAGCTGACACAAGGCCGCTACCATATTTTACATATTAACGAATAACACTAGAACAATCTGTACACCGCAGACTAGACCTTTACCTGGCTCCCAGGCACTAAGAGACCCCAATCCTCAACTGTGCTCTTCGGCTACCAACAAAAATTCAGTTTGAATCACTGTTAAGTCAATGTTATTCATTCAAGGTCATTTTCATTTAAGTAGTCCAAGCATAGCACTGCAATTACTTTGTGGAAAAGGGTGTGCTAATGGATATGAGATCATGGGGTTCATATTTGAAACTCAACCCTCACAATCAGTATTGGATAGTTGCATTATCTGAGCCCAGGATCAAAGTATATAAAAATTAACAAGGAGTGTGGAAAGTAGCAGTGTAGAATAGGATCACCAATGAGTGAGACTTAAGTCTCTTCCCTTGTGGGCAAAGGAAAAAAGTAGGAGGCAGAGATGCTTTTCTCATTAGTTTTGGGGCACGGTGTAAGTTGAGGGTTGCAATGGTGGCATCCAAACCGAGGCAAGGCAAAGCTGCTGAAATCGATGGGGGGACGAGTGGGGGTGATGAATCAACTTACGCCACACAGGTCTAAGACATAAGGATATTGGACAGTCAATGTGGAAGCCTGTGTTTGTGCAAGCACATTTAAAAGGCACAAAGAACTTCCCAGAGATAACATAGAAGGGCAAAATGTTATAAGGAGGTAGATATGGCAGGTGGTAATTGCCACGTAAACCAAAACCTGTTGACAAGTGATAACGTGTCCAGCCCTTATAAATTACCTGTACCTGGACACGTTGGAGGTCGGTGAACCTTTTAGTCGAGTTGGGCTCTCCACATCCTCGAATAGTCGGGTCACTTAAATCAATAACCAATAACTATTGTAATCGGTAATCAATACCCAATTAATAGATCAAAATAACACATCGGAAATCAATAACAGTTGGTATTTCGGCGCACCATGACCTTTCAGTCATGAATAACCACACCAGTTTATTAAAAGTTAATGAATTTATTTCTCTATATTAACAAAGCTAGTACGATGTATATAAGTCTCAAAACCAAATGATATATGTATATGAACATTACTAGCTGTCCATAACGGCGAAAGAAACGCAATCTACGCAAAATCTGGATAATGATACATTCAGTTATGGCAATGCAAATCACTAATATGAGTAACTGTATTTGACTAATTTCATACATTGGTCAGCATAACAAGATTTCAAATTAGTATGGTGCATCGAATGAATACCTCGACTAACCTCTAATTAGCATTGGAATGTGGGGCTTCATGCAAAACAAATTTAGTCAATACAAATTTGGAAAACGTCTAGCTTGGGCACTATCAAAATAGCAATTGGTACCTAAAAGGAAAAACACAATGCATAATACATTTATCTTTTCATATTTACCAAATACAATCAGCATTCAAGAAAAGTCTTCGTCCCTCAGGTACCGGTCCGATCAGCATGGGACAGGTTTAAAAGGGGCAAAGTTAAGGGCAAGCTTCCTTGCAGCGGCAAGTAGAATGGGGCAAAGTTACTGCATGGGCAAGACGGGGCAAATCAAAGTTAAAGTCTCTAGGGTGAGAATTCTTAAAGTCTCTTTCTCTCAGATAGAGAAAAGGGCATCAGGGTGTCGTCCAAAATGGAGTCTGGCATCTGGCTTCAAATTGGCAGCAAGGAAAATGGCTGACTTCTCTTTGTCCAGTGGGTTTAAGTGAGAAACAAATTCTGCAAGGTCTTCCATTGGAGGGTTCATAGGTTGGCTTCAAATTGTCCAATGAAATGTGTCCTTTTACTAGTGCTCATTTATGCATACATTGTCCTTGGAGCCTTGGAACACAAGTTGCAACATGGGTTGCCAATTATTTTAGTATCTGTACCTTCATTGTCCGCACCTGCAGAGACTGACCTTGTATCAAAGGGGATGAAACCGGCCTAGTACGAAACCTTGGAGATACGTGTATTAGTCATCTCTGCTGGAAAAAATACAACTTCAAGCAAGAATATATGTTTCATTAGTTCAAGGAAAAGCCACGCAGTTAGAATCTGAGACCAGGCAACTAGGCCAAAGCCTCTACTAAATTTAAGCTAAGCAAAACAGTTTCAAATAAGAAATCATGGCATACATTTGCAATTATGACGGATTACTAAATTTTTCAATTCTTCATGATTAATAAAGCTCGTTTATAATGATGGCGAACTACCCAGAGGGCACAATTTCCCTCGTACATTATTTTCTTTACTAAAATCACACTACATTATACGATTTTGGTTATATGACATATGAATATATGTTGGACCCTCTTTCTCTGCATCATCAATCCCTCCTCTGATGACTAATTATGTCATCACATCAAATCTACCCACAAATTTTATTCCATTAAAGTTCTGTTTAGTAATTTGGCACTTCAGTCAATTCTCTTTTTCTTTTAATCCCTTTAGATTTTTCTCTATATATTTCTACCATTTTGGTCTGTTCTTTCTCTTCTCTTCTCCTTTCGCGTCTTGTTTTCAATATTTTGATAGGTTTCCATATTCCCCAAAAGCCTAATAAACAAATTAATGTTATCAATATTCCCTTCACTATTTTTAGTAACAATCCATTCCAAACGTTGCTGAGCCAATTTCCCACAGAAGCAAATCCCTTTCCAACTTTCTCCCAGACTCCTGGTTCTTTCAATTCCTTCAAATCTGTACTTTCATTAGTTAAATTTGTAAGCATCTTTCTAATTTTTCCACTGCTGTCTGGTATATATGTACAACAGTGACGTGTACCAAGCATTTTGCAAACGCCGCCATCCTTTGCTAAAAGAATGTCTAAGGCAAGCCGATTTTGAAGAGTCATAGCTCTTTCTGCAGCGAGTTCAGCATCCATCAGGATTATAGCTCCTGAGAATTTTGTTAGCATGTTATCCACAATAGTAGACAACTTTCGTATTTTGATTGAATTCAATATGACTCCTACTGAAGGAATCAAAGCTCCAAATATATCTCCTACCACACCAGAAGCTGTCTCCCTTTTCTGAACATGATGTGATTCAGACAGCTTTAGAAATTTCTTTAAGTCATCCAGTTGATAAATCTTTGGGAACACTATCCCCAAATAACATCTCCCATACCATCCTTTAGGAAGACGATAATAGGCGTTAAGTCCACAAATATATTATATCCCAGGAATAACTGGGGCTTGTCCATTCAGCATGAACGTCCACTTAGGTTGAAACAAAAACGTATGTTTGCATTCACTTGTTCCCACAAAAACTGTGTCGTAATATGATTTATGTCTATTTATACAGAATCTCCCTACGTGTAATGTATCTAAAGCTATTTTCCCTTGTGTCTTTATTGCGGCAAAAGCATAGTTATCCACAGATGTCCTTTTGTGTAATTCCCTTTCTAATTCCTCCTTCATTTCTTTCCTCCTATCGTCAGTGCGGTCTAAGAAATGTATCTCTACCGGTGAAAGCAAGCATGTAAGATTCTCTCTATGTGCGTGTGCTATGTGAAAAGGTGACAACGGCTCAAAGAAGTCTCTCACCAATTTGATATAATAATCTCTAGCTACTTTACTCAGGTACTCGATTATGGGGACATATGCAAATGTAACATCATAATTAGAGTGAAAATAATGAATGTACTGTTGACCATAAAATCTAGACATTATTATACTACATGTAATTCCGTACGTAAGAGTCATGCTATGATACGTCACCCCTTCCACTACTGAGGTAGGTATTTGTGTGCACACATAACAATCTTTTGCATCCATTGTCTCAACATACTCACTCAACAAGCGATAGAAAACGTTAGACAAAAGTTCCTTTTTATCATGCAAATGTCTTTCGTCTTGCTCGAGTCTCTTCAGAGCTGTTAGTTCAGTAATAATAGTAGGTTTAGAAGTAGAAGCATCATTCGTCTCACTCTCGTTCCTCCCATGCATTCCAAGCACTATTGCTACAACGATTAGTATGCATGCGGTTATTAGACCTATACACATGTATTTACAACACTTCATTTTATGCCCCTGTGTAGTGTAGCCTGTCATGATCTGTATAGAATCAGAAAGTTGAATACACCTTATCAAAGCAGATTTGCAGATATATACAAAGCTGAACGAGTTCAATGTTCACACAGTTTTCTTTTTAGCAGCTTAGTCTCTTATCGGTTAGCAGCGTTGTCTCAAAATCTGTTTCAAAGTCAATCAAGTTAGCAATGTCTTAGCCGGTTGAAAAGTCAATCAGGTTATCAATGTCTCTATTCGGTAAAGTTCATGGAGTTTTACTCGTCAAGTACCAAAGTGAAGTTCTGCCTCTTCGTTCTCGAGACTGAGGGATACGAATTCGTCTGACCAATCGTTCATGGCCAAGTATGCCCACTCCGGACCAGAATATCTTTTGCTCGGTATTCTTTTTCTTTTCAATTTTGCATCTCTCTTCGACTCTCTCTCGCTGGTACTTTCTTCCTTGGTCAAGTCTTTCTCTTCACTTGGTGCTGCTATTGCGACAGACACTTCTTTTCTTTTCTCTTTCACCTTTGGCCCTTCACTTTCGTTTAACGTTTCTCTGATTCTTAATTTTACTGGCGATATGCTTTGTCTTCTTTTTGCACTGTGTCCACTTGATGGACCTGCAACCTCTTCTGAAGGAGTTTGAACAGCTTCATTCTGCCCTGCCTTGTCTTCTCCTTCTGGGAAGTCAATCAGGTTTTCCTTTTCTTTTCCTGTATCTTCTGCTTCTGGGAAAGCCCTCCTCTGACCAGGCTCTCCTGCTCCTTCACCTGTCTCGAGCTCTTTGTCACTGTTACCTGCTTCAGGCTCTCTGTCGCCTTCAGCTATTTCAGGGTCTTTGTCTCCTTCAGGACCTTCGTCACTTTCTGAGGCTCCTCCTTGGTCCTCCCCAAATGAATCAGTTGCTTCGTCCTCAGAACATATTTCTCCTTCCTCTATTTCTACCTGTTCGCTTCTAGGTCCTCTTCGTTCTGCCTCGGCGCTTGGTACTTTGTTATCAGACACTGGTGATTTCAGTGCTTCAACTTCCTCATCGGTGGGGCACGTCACCCTCTTTGTGTGACTGGCGTGAATCTAGTTGGGAACTCCCGCACACTTCACAGCGGTGGTAGTTGTCAGAATCACTTGAAAAGGTCCTTTCCAACGGGGTTCCAAACACGACTTCCTCACGTGCTTCTTTATCACAACCCAGTCACCTGCTTTCAGGGCGTGTCCTGGACCTTGGATCGGTGGCAAGGTGGTTGCCTCCACCTGGTGAGAGAAAGAGCGGACCACATCAGCTAGACCTTTGCAGTAGTCTAACACCATATCATCTGTAATATTCAAAAGAGCATTTGCAGGAACTGCTGGAAGTCTCATGGCTCTGCCCATGAGGATCTCGTGCGGGGACAGTCCAGTCTTTCTCATCGACATTAACACCAAGGGCAGTGATGCACATATTTTCGCCATCCTTGATTTCAATGTGCCATTCATTTGCTCCACTAGTCCTGATGCTTCAGGGCGGTAGCTACAATGCAACTTTTGCTCAATGTTCAGCCCTGCACAAAGTAATTTTATTACTTCGTTATTGAAGTGATTTCCCCTATCTGATTCTAAGGAGATCGGGAATCCGAAACGTGGTATTAGCTCTCTTAAGAGCAGTTTTGCAACTGTGAGACTGTCATTTCTGCGTGTAGGGTATGCTTCAATCCAGTTACTAAAAATGAATGCAACCAGCAACACATACTTCAAGCCTCCATGCACAGGCATCTCAATAAAGTCCATTTGCATCCTGCTGAAAGGACCCCCTGCTCTTTCAATGTGGCTCAAATTTACTACGGTCCCCTTCCCTGCGTTCATCTGTTGGCAAATGACGCAACGATGGCAAACTGCTTCAGCAACTTGACGGAATTTGGGGTAAACCAATCAGTTTTAAATAGTCTAATCATGGCATCCCTCCCAAGATGGGCTTGTCCATGGTAGAATCTGGCTAACTGTGTCAAAAGACTGTTTGGCAGAACAAATTTCCCTTCACTTGAAACCCATAATTCGTCTAGTCACTTTACACACTGCAATTTGGTCCATGAGAGTTTCTCATCCTCACTGACATCATTCTGTAAGGACTTCAATTCATCCATTGTATCTACAACCTTTAGAGCAAAGATTTCGCTTGGTTCAAGTTCTGGCTCATTTATCAAGTTCCACTCATCCCTGAGCAATATACAGTTCAATGCGCAAAACCTTGCGACTTGATCCGCATATCCATTTCCCAGAGAAACATAGTCTTGTGACTTCGAGTGTGCACTGCATTTTACCACTGCTACTTCTCCTGGTAATTGGATGGCATGTAACAATTCCCTTATTCTTTCGCCATTTTTCACTGGTGATCCTGAAGAGGTCATGAAGCCTCTCTGTGACCACAACTGTCCAAAGTCATGCACTATTCCAAATCCGTACTGAATGTCAGTGTAAATGGTGACTTTCATTAACGCGGAAAGTTGGCAAGCTCTAGTAAGGGCTACCAATTCCGCTACTTGTGCAGAGTAAACTCCTTGAAGCCAAGATGCTTCCAGAACACCTGTTACTGTACATACAGAATATCCTGCTTTCAGTATTCCCAGTGCATCTCTTAAACATGAACCATCAACAAAAATGACTTGATCATTTTCTTCCAATCGGGTATCTTTGATATCAGGTCTTGGTTTGGTGCAAAATTCAGTCACCTGAAGACAGTCGTGCTCGATATCTTCAGCGTTCTCAATTTCGGCATTTTCACTGGGAAACAAGGTTGCTGGATTCAACGTAGTGCACCGTTTCAGCTGCACATTAGGTGATCCCAGAATTATTGTTTCATACCTTGTGAGCCTAGCACCAGTCATGTGCTGTGTTCGGGAACGTGTCAAAAGTATCTCGACTGAGTGAGGGACCATGACTGTTAAAGGGTGTCCCATCACTATTCCTTCACTTTGAGTTAGGCTGATACCAACTGCAGCTACGGCACACAAGCACCCTGGCTGTTCTGCTGCAACCAGATCCAAAGTAGCTGAAAAATATGCTACTGGTCTGTTTACGCCACCATGGGCTTGGGTCAAGACAGACAAGGAACATGCATCACGTTCATGACAAAACAATGTGAAAGGCTTTGTGTAATCAGGCATACCTAAAGCTGGAGCCCTGCACATGCATTCTTTCAATTCAATAAAAGCATCCATCTCATCTCCTTTCAGCTCTATTTCATCCAGCGCATCTTTCTGCGTCAGTTTCAGTAATGGTTTTGCTAGGGTTGAGAAACTGGGGATCCATTGGCAACAGTAGCTCACCATTCCCAAAAACTTTCTCACTTCCCTCCTCGTCTTTGGGGGACTCATTTGAAGTACACTTGTTATTCTTTCCTTCATAATTCTTCGTGACCCTTTCTCTATTTGGTGACCCAAATATTTCACTTTCTTCTGGCAGAACTGTAATTTTGAAGGGGACGCCTTGTGTCCGTTCCTTCCCAAATGGTTCAATAGGGCAATAGTGTCAGCTGTACAGTCACTTTCTGTTTTAGATGCGATCAGCAAATCGTCACTGTATTGTACCAGTGTTGACTCGAAAGGCAACTCCAACGATTCCAAATCTTTCTTTAGAATCTGATTGAAAATTGATGGTGACTCCGAAAAACCCTTGAGGAATTCGACACCAACTGTAGACTCTGTCCAGGAATTTGAAACAAAAGAGAAATTGGCTGTCCTCATGAAGAGGCACAGAAAAGAATACTTGTGACAAGTCGATGACTGAGAAACACTCAGCATCACAGGGAACTTGAAACATTATCACAGCTGGATTTGGTACTACGGGACAACATTTGATTATTATGTCATTTATTTTCCTCAAATCCTGAACAATCCGGACCTTTCCACTCGGTTTTATTAGTCCCATGATTGGTGAATTACATGGGCTGCTTAACACTTCTTTCAGTACTCCCTGTTTTACAAACTCATCAATGAGTTGGGCGACTTTTATGAGGGTGTCTTGCGCCATATGGTACTGTGGGGTCTGGGGAAAAGTTACATTGGGTTTTACAGTCACTTTCACTGGTTCCACTCCTTTGACCAATCCTACCTCTTTCCCTGTCATATCCCACACTTCCTTTCCGACTGTTTCCTGTAACTCAGCAGGAATATCTGCTTCAGTGAGCATTGGATAAAGAGTAATCAGAGGATACTCTTCATCAACAGTTTCCACTTCGTCCCCTCCTACACTGTCCTCTTCTTCCCCATCACTGTTTGTCTGAATTTTAATTCCATCATTTGAACACATAATTGAACATCCCAATTTGCACAATAGGTCTCTCTCTAGCAGTGTTATCGGGCTTGAGTCACACACCACAAATTTATGTCACCCTTGATAGTTACCAATTCTGACTGGAACTGGATCTGTGATTGGGTTTGTCAGGTACCTATTTGCTACTCCCACTACTTGAACTGTTCTCCCTGAAAGTGGCAAATTTGGTACTTCAATGCTCCTGACAGTGGAACGTGTAGCTCCTGTGTCAACCAAGAATGAAACGTGGTGACCCATAACTCTTCCCTCCAAGTACGGACCCTTTTGATCAACTTCCAAAGATGCTGCAAGCATACAATTTCCCTCCTCATCTGAACTTTCACTCTCCCATGCATCGTTTATTCCATTCTCACTGTGTAATGGGAATTGGTGTACAGTGTCACTTTGATTCATTCCTTGACCCGTGACCTGTTGAGGAGGCATTGCTTGCTGCTAATTCATTGGTGCTAAGGGTATTTGCATTTGCTGATTAGGTACCATAGGAAACTGCTGTTGCATTGGCTGCAACTGTGCCATTTGCACACGGGGCATTTGCACCTGTTGCGATTGCATGGGTTGTAAACCATGCATCTGGTTTACATTATTTTGATAATTTGGATTTGGACCTCTCAACTTTAGTCCTCTCATATTCTGAAATGCATTGACATCATTGTTTTGCAGACCTACACCTCCCTGCACCATCATTGGGCACTCCCGTTTCCAATGCCCGACGATTCCGCACGTGTGACATGGCATCACCTTCTTCATTGCCTGTATACCATTTGGAATCATAACGGTATTCAAATCAGGACCATTATTCACAAAACCTCCTCGGCCTCTGTCTCTCATCTGCGGCTGAAACATAGTATTTCCCTGCTGCTGCTGCTGCTGCTGCTGCTGCTGCTGTGGCATCTGTTGTTGAAAACCTTGCAAACCTTGCAAAGCTGTCTGAGCTGCTCTAAGCTGCTTCAATATCACCTTTTACTTTCAATCTTTTCTGCTTTGTCTCAATCTCATTACTGCAGTATTTTGCGTAGTTCAATACTTCATCGATCGACTTTGACTGCCAACAAATCAAATGCGTTTTAATCATCTGGCTGATTTCGGGTTCAACCCTTCCACAAACCTGAACACAAAATGAAGCATGTCCTTTGCCTCAATCGTTTCCGTACCACTGTAATTTGTAAACGCCTTTAACAACCTCTCATAGTATGCATGTATCGACTCTTTGACCTCTTGCGCTGTTCTGTCAATCCTCTGCCAATCCACATTTTTCGACGCAACCTTTGTTTTCAAGTGCTCAATCACCTTGTGGTACAAACTCATTACCGTAGGTGATGGCGCACCTGTCTCCCTATCTCTCTCTGGCTCACTCGTCGGCCAACCTACAGCCCTTTTACAATCCTCCCACAAATCTGCCGGAACCACGATTTCAAATAAGGTATTTAGGTCTTCCCAGAGACATTTCGCAAGTTTCACAAATCTATCTGTTTGTTGATACCACTCGATCGTTTTTTCTCTTAATTTAGGGAAATCATCTGTAAAGGATTGATTATCGCACCTGTGCCATGGTACATGTACAAGTTTTCCCCCTGCTGTCTCTCTCATTGGTAACATGGTTATCAGGTCTTCATTCTGTTGTGCTTTCTCATTCCGCTCTGGGGTATTTTCTTTCTTTTTGTCCTTTTTCTTAACCCACCTGCTCTCCCACTTGTCTAAACATCTCCAGACCTGTGCGCTCTGCAGTATCTCTTTAAGGTGTGTTTTTATCCCTGTGGATCTCATGTGTTCAAAGTCTTTTGTCTCAAAGTCTAACCTGTAACTTCTGCTCAAGTGTTTAGTCTTACCTATATCGATCTCATTTCTGTCTGCAATTTCTTGTAACTTCTTATGTATGCTGCTTACTTCTCTTGTAATCCTAGGGCACATGTATCATAGCTCTTCTTCTGTGTATGATTCTAATCTGTTCAGACCCATTGTTCCCTCTACCAGTTCATCTGCCTCCATGCCCAATCTTATTTTATTCAGGTATTCTTCTCCCTTCCCGCTGAATGTACTCTGTGGGGAGTTCAGGCTGTTGAACCATTGTGTTAGCTGTTGTGCATTCAGTCCCATCAATGTAGCACTTACATCAACTGCCACCGAAGGTTTCTGTAATGTTTCAGTCTCTGAGGGGTAACGGTATTAATAGTGGTGGATTTGACCGTACCATTGTTGACGGAGCACAAATTGGAATTGGACTAAATCCCGACAAGGACCCAGATCCATTTGGCAGGGTCGCTATCGGAGTTGTTTCTGGAGTGGTTTCTATGCATCTTCTCCCTGTCCCACTTTGTGTCATTACTCCTCGGTCGCATACGTTTGAGTTTGCCTGTATACTGTATATAATGGTACTGGCGGACCCACGGTGATAGGCAGAGATATTGCATCTGGATTCTGTCCGTTCCCCAAATTCTGTGGCATGTTAATCCCCACATTATGGTTCATCATTGCTGGCATACCTAACTGGCTCTCTGTTACTCGAGTATACCTCGGCATGTCTTGTGCCTGTTTTTGAGGAATCAAAAACTGTGTTGATTCGGCTTGAATCAATGTTGGTCTTTGATAATTCTGTCCTCCCTGCGCCATTGAATCAGAGGTCATTCCCATGTTATGCTCGTCACAGCAGTGCCTTTGAACCTGTGGCTGATAATTATCAGCAGGTTTCAATTTAGGCACGTCTGAGTATATTCTCTGAATCTGTGGCATTTGTGGTGAGAAAGGCATATCGGAACTGCTCTGCTTCTGAGATACTCTCAAATTCGGTGTTACATTGCCCTGTATTGGTTCTGGAGGGGCAGTACTAATGCTTGAGCCTTTTTCGCTTTCCACATATGGTGGCGGGCGATCATTCAGCAATTGTATAATGAGCTCCTCATCGTCTGACTCGTCTGACCTTTTCGAGTTTCTGTTGTTCTCTCTCTCTCTGGACTGACTCCTGTTTGTCTTATAGGTAACTTTCCTTCCTTCCGTCTCCGCTTCATCAGTAATTGCTGGAAACAATTTAATCCCCTGCAATACATCTGATCACCAAACCTTTTGTGTGCTGTCTCATCTAGCATCCGCTAGTGTCTTTTCTACTTTTCTTATTCTTGTCTCAAATTTCTTTTGTTGTTGGTTTCTAGCTATTAGCTCCCAAATTGCTAGTGCCTCAAACTGTGCTGGTCTAGGGGGTACTTTCATGTCGTATAGCGCAAATCTTAGATTTTCCAAAACCCTTAGATTAAACGACCCATGGATAGGGAACGCTACACTTCCATGCTTCTCTGTTAATTTGCACCATTGCTTTAGCCAAGGACATGGTGCTACCCCCCTTTTCTTCAATCACGATGTAAGCTGGTGTACCCTCGGGCGGTGTTTATTCTCCTACATTTGCTTTAATATAAACATCTCCCCTCATGGCACTCTTAAATGCTTTGAAAAATTTCATCTTTCCGTCTTTTATTTTTCTAAAATGTGTAATCAATAAGTGACTTTAATTCCCGGAATACTCTTCGCTTGCCTTTCCCCTTCCAATTGCGCTTCACGGACTGTGTCCAATCCGTGCGCGACCCTTCTCACCAACCGACCTATCCCAGCGCGGCTCCTAGTGATGTCACACTCACACACTGCGGCTGACAAAGTCCCGCGGCTTGTCCTCTTTCATTCGACTTCACTCACAAAACTAATTTCTGCAATATAACGTGAGCACTAACCAAAAGAAGAAAACAAATCTGTCGGTTTACTACAGGAAGGATAATACAATCGCTTCAGAAACCTTAGGGATTTTTCACTAGCCTCTGCAGTTATTCCATCTTTCTCGGTTTCCCGCTTTCGCAAGCAAAATTTGACCTGCAAACTTTACCCTCAACTGATCAATGAACTATTCTAGTGCACTTTAGAATTCGTCAGATCTCAAAGTCGAAATTTCCTTTCATTCCTCAACATTCATACCGAGTTATTGACCACGCCCGGTCAACCTATTAAACCGACCAGATCACAACATCAAACAAGTGTCTCATACACTTTTCAACATACTCCGGAGTCTCTTGACCTCGCAGGGCCTGTCTCAACATCAACAACCACGTGGACAATTTTTCTGCACGAAGCGCTACACACATGTGAAGTTCGACGACTTCCCTACTCTCATACTTTGGAGTCACACTCCTCTAAAACTTCAACTAGAATTCGCAACTCCCTCTTAAAATCCTCACAAACTTCTCAATTCATCTGCGGCAATAAGCTGTGCAAGCGCAAAACCCTAATTTCTCTCATACCGTCACTAGAAACGCCGAAAACATTCTCACACCTCCATGTCCTTCATTCGCAAGCTCCGAGATCCCGGGAAAGTCATTGGGGACTTAGGGCATCATCATCCCTCTAACTTGTTTTATCAAAGAAAATTCTAACTTGACTCCGTCTATTGTTCGGATGGGGTCCCAAAGGGCGAAACCATCAATCTCTGCTACCATCTACTGATAACGCGTCCAGCCCTTATAAATTACCTGCACCTGGACACGTTGGAGGTCGGTGAACCTTTTAGCCGAGTTGGGCTCTCCACATCCTCGAATAGTCGGGTCACTTAAATCAATAATCAATAACTATTGTAATCGGTAATCAATACCCAATTAATAGATCAAAATAACACATTGGAAATCAATAACAGTTGGTATTTCGGCGCACCATGACCTTTCAGTCATGAATAACCACACCAGTTTATTAAAAGTTAATGAATTTATTTCTCTATATTAACAAAGCTAGTACGATGTATATAAGTCTCAAAACCAAATGATATATGTATATGAACATTACTAGCTGTCCATAACGGCAAAAGAAACGCAATCTATGCAAAATCTGGATAATGATACATTCAGGTATGGCAATGCAAATCACTAATATGAGTAACTGTATTTGACTAATTTCGTACATTGGTCAGCATAACAAGATTTCCAATTAGCATGGTGCATCGAATGAATACCTCGACTAACCTCTAATTAGCATTGGCATGTGGGGCTTCATGCAAAACGAATTTAGTCAACACAAATTTGGAAAACGTCTAGCTTGGGCCCTATCAAAAAAGCAGTTGGTACCTAAAAGGAAAAACACAATGCATAATACATTTATCCTTTCATATTTACCAAATACAATCAGCATTCACGAAAAGTCTTCGTCCCTCAGGTACCGGTTCGATCAGCATGGGACAGGTTTAAAAGGGGCAAAGTTAAGGGCAAGCTTCCTTGCAGCGGCAAGGAGAATGGGGCAAAGTTACTGCATGGGCAAGACGGGGCAAATCAAAGTTAAAGTCTCTAGGGTGAGAATTCTTAAAGTCTCTTTCTCTCAGATAGAGAAAAGGGCATCAGGGTGTCGTCCAAAATGGAGTCTGGCATCTGGCTTCAAATTGGCATCAAGGAAAATGGCTGACTTCTCTTTGTCCAGTGGGTTTAAGTAAGAAACATTCCAAATTCTGCAAGGTCTTCCATTGGAGGGTTCATAGGTTGGCTTCAAATTGTCCAATGAAATTTCTCCTTTTACTAGTGCTCATTTATGCATACGTTGTCCTTGGAGCCTTGGAACACAAGTTGCAACATGGGTTGCCAATTATTTTAGTATCTGTACCTTCATTGTCCGCACCTGCAGAGACTGACCTTGTATCAAAGGGGATGAAACCGGCCTAGTACGAAACCTTGGAGATAAGTGTATTAGTCATCTCTGCTGGAAAAAAATACAACTTCAAGCAAGAATATATGTTTCATTAGTTCAAGGAAAAGCCACGCAGTTAGAATCTGAGACCAGGCAACTAGGCCAAAGCCTCTACTAAATTTAAGCTAAGCAAAACAGTTTAAAATAAGAAATCATGGCATACATTTGCAATTATGACGGATTACTACATTTTTCAATTCTTCATAATTAATAAAGCTCCTTTATAATGATGGCGAACTACCCCGAGGGCACAATTTCCCTCGTACATTATTTTCTTTACTAAAATCACACTACATTATACGATTTTGGTTACATGACATATGAATATATGTTGGACCCTCTTTTTCTGCGTCATCACAAGCCAGCCAGGAGACAATGCTGTCATTCTTGAGTCAGCACTCTGACGACCTTTATTAGGATCAAGAACCGATATAAACAAATATATCTGCTGCCGGGCGCTCTGAATCTTTCTGTCAATTAATACTCTTGATTAGGGCTCCATCATGAGTTTCCCATTATCGAGCCAGATAGAAACTGACACCAGGATGTTCATAATGTTCTAGGTTCAGTGATCACCGCCTATCACACGTTTTTGGTGAATAGCATGCAGATCTTGCTCCATAGCACGCAAAAACCCGCATGCTCCAGTAATTACTAGGAATTTTAGACCTGTAGATTGCAGCCAGTTTCACGTACCTAATTTACCTGTGCAAAAGTGAGGGGGGTGCTGTTACAGCAAAACTCAATGCAGTGTGTGCAGTAACACAGGTTTCCTCACATCGTTGAATTTAGCGGGCTCTTCACAAACAACGCCTCCGTTGCTAAAATATCACCATCGTTCAACTCAGCAAAACTGTTTCGCTTCTTTCAGTGCGCTTTACAAAAATAAAACATGAGATTTCATAGCCCATTAATCTCAATTTGAGGCTACCTCACTCCTGCCAGCTCTCCGTTAACCCCACTTACCCCAGACAAAAGAAATTAGAACCGGCGTCAAACATCAAAGGCTGCGATTTTATCATTTGCTGCGTAAAAAGAGTTTGGCTGAAAAAGCTCTAATTTGTAGATCACATTTGAATTGACTGTGGGGCAAGAGTGAGTCTTTCTAATATCAAGTGCAGCCTGTAGACGGCAACTGCTTCTTTTCTGTGCCCGATTCAATGAGAAGCTGTTATTTCAGCTAAATTCACACAGGATTAGGTTAATGAATTGTCCAACATTTCCTAAAACTGTTTAATGGATTTTCTGAAAAGCCTGTAGTTTGAAGTAGCTTTCGCTGGATAGTGGTGTCAAAAGACACTGTACTCAGTAAAGAAAATGCTTTGCCAAGAATAATGGTATATGAATAAGCCACATTGAAAGATATTCTGCCAGCAGTAATGAAATCACTTCTTGCCAATTAACGATTTTCCTAATGGTTCTTTTACAATTTAACATGCAGAAGAGCTGGTGGTTTTCACGACCAACCTGGGTTTGCGGCACTTTTTGGAAAGAAAAAGTACATAATTCCCGCCTTGATCACCGCTAGACAATACATCCCTGAATTAAATGTATTGCTGTTGTGAAAGATATTATGTGAGCTATAAAGAGAGCATGCTTAACTATTAAGCACTACATTACTGCAATTGCCACAGATCACTCCTTCTAGATTTCATAAACTTAATTTCGCATTGTTTTTTTTGTTTCCTCGCTATATTCTTGCCTTGATTCTCATGTGTCATTTGCTGGTTTATTCTCAGTCGAATCAAGGCATTGGCTCATTGACTCTGGGCAATCCAGTGTGAGACTGGTCGGAGGAAGTTTATTTTCAGTTTGTTATAGTAGCAAAAAGAATATAGCAGCGTCCTTTTTAGTGCCTTCAAAATCTTTGATCAATAGTTAGCAGTGGGTCATCTGCCGATGGTTTGAGTACAACTGTAAAGTTTCAGTATTTTCTTTGTGTGAAAGTCAGGGACTGTAGTGTTGGGGGCCCTAGGACCCCATGTTATTAATGAGGTGACAGGACACAGTAGTTGGGTTCACATAACTGGCGTCCAGCACTTGCACTCAGGCTCTTTTATTAGCAGGGTCACCCGACCGATGACACCTGTGTTGGATGGGTGTGGGTATAAGGTACAGCCCTCAAGGGGTGGCTGTGCAGCAAACACTAGACTGTGTCCAGCAGGACACTACATTCCTCCCAAACTTTATTGAAAAACAAAAACAAGTCCAACCTGTTAAAGAAAACAAAACAAAACACACTGAATACCACGTAGTCCATCAAACTCAATCAGCAGGATAACATTGAGCACATAGCTGGATGATGTTGGAGGCCCCAGGATATCTCTGCGCACCTTCATAATTTAACCTAAGAGCTTCAGGACATGTACGCTGGCTGGAGACGTCCTGGATGTTCTGGCTGCATACTGGGTGCAATCATGTCCATACTCGAGTTGGTCTACTCTGCAGACGCTGAGGCTGATTCATGGTTGGTGTCAAAAGGTCAAAACAGGGTACATCAGGGGCGTCGCCGGGGTCCATTGTGTAGTTTAACAATGGTGTTGCTTAATTCAGTGAAGAAAAGCTTTATGTGCTTTGACCTGTTGGAGTTTCTATTGAACAGCCTTGCAATGTCAAGTCCCTCTCTCACGCTTGGGGAGGCCCCTTGTTTAGGTTGGCAGGGGACTGGTTGTGGGCTGCGCTGTGGCTGCATGTGTGCCATGTCAGGGCAGCTGCAAGACTGCCAAGGAGCCATTGCCTAGTCGCTTGTGCAATTACTGGGGTAGAGGGGTCCAGGCCAATACTCGCTCTTGCCACTGAGAGCAGGATACAGGCAGCGTGAGCAGGTGGTCATTGGTTGACTGGTTCTTCAGAGCAGGGGATGGCAAACAGCAGTGTTGCATGGCAGCTTTGCAGGAGGCCGTCTCTCACCTTTTCGCTGCGGGACCAGATCACGGCCTGTGGTCAGTAGGCAGACTTTTCAGCTTTTGGTGAGCAATACTGATTAGTAGCAACCTTGCCGAAGGGGCTTCACCAGCCCACCGGTGTCCTCAGGGGGTGGCTGTCTTGTCACCCTGTATTGGTGGCCTTCACGCTGGCCGTGGGTGCAGGAGTGTCTTTAGGCACAGGCATCACTTCCCCCCATGACCGGCCGGCAGAGTAGCTGCCAGTGTGCATGTGGTGTCAGAACCCCTCGTCTCCATTATAGTGTTGGGGGCCCTAGGCCCTCATGCTATTAATGAGGTGACATGGACACAGTAGTTGGGTTCACATAATTGGCCTTGAGCAAGTGCACTCGAGCTCTTTTATTAGCAGGGTCATCTGACCGGTGACACCTGTGTTGGATGGGTATGGGGTGGGTATAAGATACAGCCCTCAAGGAGTGGCTGTGTAGCAAACACTAGATTGTGTCCAGCAGGACACTACAGAAGCGAGGTGGCTGTGTACAAGTGATGGTGTCAAAGTGATTGGACTGTGCTGGTTGCAGGATGGGCAACCACGCAACTGTACACTGCACATGTTTTTTGAGTGCTCACAGAAGAAGTGCAGTCGATGCTAATTACAGTTGTAATATAAATCAGTCTTGGCTGCTAGCAGCTTTTTATTGTTAATGTAGGTCGGAAACAAGAACTCAGCTGGTAGTACCTGTCAGGGGAGTGTGGTCCTTGGCTGTAAGTGAGTGGGTGTGATTGAACAAGTGTTCTGTTTTCAGGTAGGGTGGAACTCTATGTGCTTATGGTAGTTGTGGGTCATTATTCATGTAGCGGCTCTGTTGTTTTAATATTCCTTTTGTTTGAATCTAGCAGCAAATGGCTGAAGAGAGCTATGCCACTAGGGTGGAAGAGAGACGTAGGAGAGTTTAGATATTCTATTATGTGTTGAGTGCTTGATTGTCCCTGATCTTCTTGTATTCTGCACGACACTGGTGAGGGAACCCTTAGTCTTAGGTTTAAGTGCAAGTGAGTGATCTGTGATATTATTCTCTATTATCTCACATAATAGTAGTCTAGGAAAGAGGGATTCATGGATAAGAAGAACATCTATAAAGGAGGATGACCCATGGACCTGAGAATAAAAGGTGTACTCTTTTTTTGTGTGGGTGTGTCAGGTTAAATGTCTCTGTGGTCATAGCAACTTAGAATATCGTGCAACATAGCAAGATTATTATTGTTGCATCTTTCCAGTGGGCCTGTCCTATGTAAAACAGGATCTAATGTTAAGTCCCAGTCACCACTCACTTAACCTGCGAAGCTCAACATTTTGTGAACAGTCTGGACAACCTGGAGAAAATACCTACCTGGCATGGCTAGGTGCATAAATAAAAACACTAATCAATACAGTACTTTACATTTTTGGTTCAGTATGGACATATATAATGTTCAGGTCAGTCCATTCCTTGAGGAGCATCCATCGTAGACATTTCTTTAAAAAAGGATTACTGCTCCACATTTCTTTCATCTACAATGGATACGATTATGCATGCATTCTAAGCAGTCTTCTGCTACTACCCACTCATCTTGCCTATTCCAACTTAGTTTCCCCTGTGTCGAGACGGGGCCACTCACCTGAAAAGCAGGATGTCTGCAGGGGCGATGGTATGCCCCCAACCTCCTGGATCACCTCTCAGCACTTCCTGGTGGACACAGAAACCCCGCAGGTGTCCCAAAAGGAAAGAAGGAGTGGAAGAGAAAGAGAAAGAGACAAAACACTGCTATGTCTTGCCTGTCCATCCAGGCACCCTGTATCTGCGGGGGGCAGGTCGTTGTTGACAGAGTGATAGAACAGTTAGTGCACTCAACTTCCTTGAAACTGAATCTCTCTTTCTGATATGGGCACAGGAGCGGTAGAAGAACACCGGGATGCTCCAGCACTTTTCTTGGATAATAATAACTGTTGGCACAATTACTAACAGTGTATTACCAAAAAAACAAACTGAGTACCATAACAATAAGTACTGCAACACTAGGGCTAGCTTCACAGAGATTCACTGTTGCACACTACTATTAGAACTGCGGTTGCCCTTATCATGCAAAAGAAAGCCAAACAAGGGTATTAATTGTATCACATATAACTTTCCTGCATGCATAGGGTTAAACTAAAAGGAACAAAAACAATCCAAGAAATACAAATGTCCACTCTGGGTTCAAACAGTTAGGATGGCACAGTTTGGTTTGGTTTCACTCTGTGAGTGAAAAACCATTCAAAAAGCAAATTCCTCAAACCTGAAACACAGGTATGAATGACACAATTTAAATCCAAGAGTTATGCTATTAGAGAAAGAAACTCACGTAAATGCTCTTTTAAAATTGCACTGTCACTTTTTGTGGTACTTGAGCTCAAACGGATTTCCTGAAGCACATTTAGGCGAGTAACTACAATAATAATGTAGAATGTTCAGAAATGCATTTGTCTCTTCAAGATAAGCACTCTGCCAAAATACGAGGTCTGAAATACACCAGCTGTTCTAGGAAAGCGTGTCGCTCAAAGAACAAACTCCCTGGAGAATAATAATCACTTAGCTGCAGTCTTTTCCGGAGTGCTGGAGGAATGCCTGGTGTCAGCTGGTACAGGAAAGAAGAAAAGAATTGCCTCAAAAGTCCTGAATACGAGGATGACAGCAGGGGCTGGACTGTCAAATCAGATACTGAGATCAGGAAGCAAAACAAAGCCAAGCAGGGAGGCTTGCTTCACTCTGCTATTTATAGGCAATCAGGAAAGCAGTTGAGTTTCCACATGTGGATGAGTCACCATACCCAATTAGAAGCACATGTCTATACCACACCCAATTAGAAGCAAATGTCTACACCTGCTCACATTATGAAACAAGCATTGGTAAAACAAGCATTGATAAAACCAATTGTATAATACAGCACATTGTGTTTACTTAGAAACATGAAGGTTTAAGCAAGAACAGAGATATGATTTAACCCTAATCCCTGGGAATGGTGACAGATAATTCAGGAGGCACCTTGGGGATTCCTGACAGTCCTCCCCACCAAGAACCCTCTCAAAGGGGGGGGGGCTTGGAAGGGTGCAGGAGATGGAATGTTTTAGTAAGCCGTGGAGCATGAACTGTGGATGCGGGTTCCCAGGAATTGTCCTCAGGCCTATAGCCTTTCCAAGACAATAAATAGTTTAGAACACTACAGACATGCCAGGAGTCAAGAATTTTGTCCACTTCCAATTCCCATTGCCCGTGCACTTTTACCAGGGGAGGTGGTGGGGCATTGCGGGTATCAGGGGAATAGGGACGGAGTAACGACACATGAAACACGGGGTGTACCTTGAAATCATCTGGCAATGTCAGTTCTACTACCACAGGATTGATGATTTTGGCAATAGGAAAGGGGCCTAGAAAGGGGTTTTTAATTTTCTGGATCCTGCAAGATGGAGATTTTTTTATGAGAGCCACACCTGATCTCCTATCTGATAAGAGGGTGCAGGTCTCCTTCTTTTGTCTGCTTGTTTCTTTTTACCTGAGCTTGTTAGAGTTTTAAATGGTGTTGTACTTGTTTTTGAATCTCCTGTAACTGTTTATGGTGTGTCTGTACTGATGGGACTCTTGTGGATGTTTGGGACCCAGTTATAGGTAGCATTCTTGGGTGCAGACCAAACAAACAGTAAAAAGGGGATACTCCTTTAGTCATGTGGACACTGTTGTTATATACAAATTCAACAAGAGGTAAAGTCTTATCCCACTCAGTAGACCATGTGTCAATCTAACATCTCAGGATTGGCTCCAGAGATTGGTTGGCACGTTCTGTCTGCCCATCTGTTTGTAGAAGATATGCAGAGGACAAGCGGACGTCCATACCGACAGAGGAACAGAAGCTATACCAAAACCGTGATATAAATTGGGGGCCACGATTGGAAACAATTGTGGTGGGCAACCCATGAAGCCGCACAATGTGTTGGTCAAACAAATTAGAGAGCTTGGAAGCCGTAGGGAGGCATTTTAATGGAACAAAATTAGCCATTTTAGTGAGATAATCTACAACCACTCATATGACAGTGTGTCCATTGGAAGCTGGGAGATCAGAAATAAAATCCATACTTATGGTATGCCATGGGGCTACGGGAATTGCATGGGAAGTAACAATCCTGTGGCTGGAGTATGTGGGGTTTTAGCCCAAACACAGGTGGAACAAGTCTGAAAGTAGCTTCTGACAACCTGCACAAGTTTGGGCCACCAAAACCATCTTTGACAGAGATCTAACGTCTTTTTCTCACCCGGTGACCTGCGAGGACAGAATCATGTCCGCAATGTAACACTGTATCCCGTAATTCTTTGGTTGGGACGTACAACTGATCAGCATGGTATAGTAAACCCTCTTTTTCATACATATCAGTTGAAAAGGGAACCTTGTGTTGGGCTACCCGTATTTTCTCAAGGAACTCTTGGGAAGTGCACAAAGCCACAATTGTTTCTGGGGGTATAATGCTTCTGCCCTGTTCTAGCGCAACATCAGAGGAGAAACCCATCCTAGACAACGTGTCTGCCTTTTGTTGTGTAGTACCAGGCCTATAGGTGATTACAAAGTCAAACTTGTTAAAGAATAGAAGCAAGTGTAATTGATGAGGTGTCAGGGCCTTAGTCGCTTAAAAAAACTGTAAATTACGGTGATCTGTGTAAATAGTTACAGTGTGTCTAGCTCCTAGTAGGTGGTGACGCCATTCCTGGAAGGTAAGCTTGATGGCCAGAAGTTCGCTCTCCGTCGCTGTGTAATTTTGCTCGGCGGGTAGCAATTTATTTGAGAAGTAAGCTACTGAATGGAAATGCCCAGACTCAGGATCTCGTTGTGACAAGACTCCACCCACTGCCATTTGGGAAGCATCTGCTTCTACGAAAATTGGCTGAGCCGGGTTGGGATGATGGAGAATGGGTGCTTCAGTGAATGTGTTTTTAAGATGTTGGAAGGCTTTTTCAGCTTCTGCATCCCAGGGGAACTTAACCCCCTTTCGTAGGAGACGAGTTATGGGAGATACAACGGTAGAAAAGTGGGGTATAAATCTCCGATAAAAATTTGCGAAGCCCAAAAACTGTTGTACTTCCTTGATGGATCTTGGGGCTACCCAATCCAGGATGGCCTGTACCTTGGACCTATCCATGGAAATTCCATCAGGAGTGATCACATATCCCAGGAATTCTACAGTTGTAGCGTGAAAAACACATTTTTCCAGCTTGGCAAACAGATGATGCTCACAAAGCCATTGTAAAACCGCTCTTACAAGCCCTATATGTTCCTCAGTGGAAGACGAATAGATCAAAATGTCATCTATGTATACCACTACACAGATATCCAAAAACTCCTGCAGCACTTCATTGATGAAAAATGTAAACGCTGCAGGAGCGTTACACAACCCAAAGGGCATCACTGTGTACTCGAAGAGTCCGAATTTAGTTCGGAACGCCATCTTCCACTCATCCCCCTTCATCACTAGGATCAAGTGGTAGGCGCCCCGGAGGTCAAGTTTAGTATAAATGGTTGACTGACATACCTGATCTAAAAGTACCGGGATCAACGGAAGAGGATACCGATTTTTTATGGTCACTTTGTTCACTGCGCGATAATCTATACAGGCACGCAGCTCGCGATTCTTCTTGGGCACGAAGAACAAAGACGACGATACTGTTGACTTTGAATGATGAATGAAACCCTTAGCCAATAGATCATCCAGGTAGTCTTGCAGGTATCGATTCTCAGGCTCAGAAAGAGCATACACCCTACTACATGGTAACATTGCCCCTGGAATCAAGTCTATACACCAAACGTATGACCTATGTGGCGGCAGCTGGGTGGCCTTCTGTTCCCTAAAGACATCATGGAAGTCTTTATACAGTGCAGGAATGGCCAGTGTGTCGTTCGGCTTGATAGCCGTACTATGTGTGGACCCAGAATGCAAGGTTGTCACTAGTAATGGCTTGTCTTAGTAACAGGAGTGTCAGCAATGTTTAGAGTCTAATGTCACTGTCCTTGCTGCCCAGTCAATTTTGGGATTGTGTAACTGAAGCCAGTGTTTCCCCAAAATGGCTCCAAATACTGGGGTATCTATGAGGTCAAACTGAATTTGTTCTGTATGGTTGTTTGCACAAGGCATTGATAAGGGTGTTGATGGATAAACGATAAGCCCGGAGGACAATTCTGAGCCACCCACAACTCTGACTGGTTCAGGGATGTCTTTTCTGACAGTCGTAATATTTAGGGTTTTAGCCAAACCCAAGTCTAAAAAGTTTCCAGTAGCCCCAGAGTCAAGCAATATGGGAATGACCTTACAAACCTGAGGGGACAACACTAACGTCACAATAAGAGTTAGATGTTGAGGTACTGGACTGGTGGTATTAGCCAGAAGATGTGAGACCATATTGAAAGAAGCGCTCGATAAAATGGCCTCAGAAGTTACCGAGCCAGTTAGTTTTCCGCCTAGTCAGGAAGAGAGAAAGCAGGCCCTGATGGCTTTCTTTGGAGCAGTAGGCTTGTTAGGACATTCCTGAGCAAAATGCCCTGCCTTACCGCAGTATAAACACAGTTTACATTTTTTCCTACATTCTTTCTCTTCCTTAGATAGTGGGCCCCGCGCACTGCCAATTTGCATGCGCTCAGGTGTATCATGAGTGGGAATGGTGGACTCCTTTTTCTCAGTTTTGAGCACCACTAAGCGTGTGTCACCCCAGAATTTTTCTCCCTTACCTTCACTCAAGCGGTGATCCGATCATACCACCAGGTCAATGAACTCAGAACACACCGTAGGAGGTTCCACAATATGGGCTAGACCATCCTTGAGATTGTCCCGAAGGGCACAATAGAAGAGGGAGGTCCTCTTCTCCTCGGGCCACTCAGTCTCTGCCACCAACCGATTGAAAGAGCTGATATAGGACAGTAGATCCTTGTTTCCCTGGCGCAATATCAGCAACTCATTGTCACTGGCTTGCACGAAGAGGTGTTTGGTGAACAGTTTCCGCAAGGCTTCCTTGTACCGGTTGAAATCATACAGTATAGGGTCATTGCGCTCCACCAGCGGAATCGACCAATTAGCTGCATTGCTTCCCAAATAAGAGATAATAAAAGCTACCTTTGCAGCATCACTGGGGAATGCAGCTGCCCGACACAAAAACTGTAGCTGGCACTGGTTAAGAAATTTTTTGAACTTGGCACTATCTCCCAAAAACCTTTCTGGGGGAGCTAAGAGCACAGCGGTTGGTATTGTGACCATTACCTGCATGGGTTGTGTGGTGGAAGTTGTTGGGCCTGAATCGGGTCTAGGAACATAATTATACTGGAGATCTTGTTTTAGTTTGACTCCTCCCCAGGGGGTGTCTTGTGGTTTATACCGATGTAGTTCAGTGTGCAACTCCAGGTTCTCCTGCTTTAAGGAAATAACTTCCTTCTGTAATCCTGCTAGGGCCCTAGTTAAATCTAATAAAGATGGAGTATCCTGATCAGCTGGTAAAGCCTTTGCTAAACCTTTGAAAGTACCCATTGAGGAATCCATCGCCCAGGCAGCCCTGTATGTTGTGGCTTGGCTTTATGTTGAGACGGGGCCACTCACCTTAAAAGCAGGATGTCAGCAGGGGCGATGGTATGCCCCCGACCTCCTGGAACACCTCTTGGCACTTCCTGGTGGACACAGAAACCCCGGCAGGTGTCCCAAAAGGAAAGGGAGAGTGGAAGAGAAAGAGACAAAACACAGTCATGTCTTGCAAGTCCAGCCAGGCACCCTGTATCTTCGGGGGGGAGGTCGTTGTTGACAGAGTGATAGTAGAGTTAGTGCACTCAACTTCCTTGAAACTGAATCTCTCTTTCTGATATGGGCACAGGAGCGGTAGAAGAACACCGGGATGCTCCAGCACTTTTCTTGGGTAATAATAACTGTTGGCACAATTACTAACACTGCATTACCAAAAACCCAAACTGAGTACCAAAGCAATAAGTACTGCAACACTAGGGCTGGCTTCACAGAGATTTACTGTTGCACACTACAGTTAGAACTGTGGTAGCACTTATCATTCACAAGAAAGACAAACAAGGGCATTAATTGTATCACATATAACTTTCCTGCATGCATAGGGTTAAACTAACAGGAAAAAAAACAATCCAAGAAATACAAATGTCCACTCTGGGTTCAAACAGTTAGTGTGGCACAGTTTGGTTTGGTTTCACTCTGTGTGTGAAAAACCCTTCAAATAGCAAATTCCTCAAACCTGAAACACAGGCATGAATTACACAATTTAAATCCAAGAGTTATGCTATTAGAGAAAGAAAAGTCATGTAAATGCTCTTTTAAAATTGCACTTTTGGAGTACTTGAGCTGAAACAGATTTCCTGAAGCACATTTAGGTAAGTAACTACAATAATAATGTAGAATGTTCAGAAATTCATTTGTCTCTTCAAGATAAGCACTCTTCCAAAAGATGAGGTCTGAAATACTCCAGCTGTTCTAGGAAAGCGTGTCGCTCAAAGAACAAACTCCCTGGAGAATACTAGTCACTTAGCTGCAGTCTTTTCCGGAGTGCTGGAGGAATGCCTGATGTCAGCTGGTACAGGAACGAAGAAAAGAATTGCCTTAAAAGTCCTGAATACGAGGATGACAGCAGGGGATGGACTGCCAAACAGATGCTGAGATCAGGAAGCAAAACAAAGCCAAGCAGGGAGGCTTGGTTCACTCTGCTATTGATAGCCAATCAGGAAAGCAGTTGAGTTTCCACATGTGGATGAGTCACCACACCTAATTAGAAGCACATGTCTACACCACACAGCATTTAGAAGCACATGTCTACACCTGCTCACATCAGCAAACAAGCACTGGTAAAACAAGCATTGATAAAACCAATTGTGTAACACAGCACATTATGTTTACTTAGAAACATGAAGGTTTAACCAAGAACAAAGATATGATTTAACCCTAATCCCTGGGGATGCTTACAGATAACGCAGGAGGCACCTTGGGGATTCCTGACACCCAGACTCTGAAGTAAAGAGGTGTGTTTCCTTATTAGGGTTATATCTCAGAAACGTCACAAATTTATAAATAAGGAAAGTGCTCTGCCTTGTAAGTCACCAAGAACAGATTTTGCAGAAGCATTGTGGATCCACCACATCCTCTGACTTGTGTGCCAGACACTACTACTCATCATTAGTGCATATTTATTCTTAAATAGACAAGAAGTGGAAAGATCAGTGTAAATATTATGATATGAAACGTTCGAAGGAATCTAGGCAAAAGTTATTTAAAAAAACAGGTTTTAGAGAGTCTCATTCAAGAATGAAGTGGGTTTATGAAGACTCCAAGAGTCATCAGAGGGAGAGTTGAGAGAGCATAGGGCTAAGCCATTATGGGGGTCATTACAACATTGGTGGTAAAAGCCGCTTACCGCCGTGCAGAAGACCGACAATACACCGCCGCGGCCGCGGTAGACCACCACAGCTTATGACACACATCTCGGAATCCGCCGAAATTCAGACACCCACACAACACCGCCACACCAAAGGTCAGTGATAAACATGCGAAAACAAAACCTCCACCTCCACGCCAACAGAAACACGCCCATGCTATCACGACCCACGAATCCATGCGGCGGTCTTTCAACCGCGGTATTCCATTGGCGGTACACACCGCCGCGCTCAAAATACGCACACATCTCCAAAACACAACCACATTGGACAATTACAAATACACACACCTGATACACATATAAACAACACTCCCACACACCCAATACAATATAAAACACACACCCACATCACCCACAAACCCCTACGGCCAGAAATTCTGAAAGAAGGCCAGAGAGACAGCACAGCAATTGACAACCCCATCAAACAGAGGCACACAACACCATCACCCACACAACATCCACGCAAAAAACACCACACACCACTACACTCACCACAACCATCACCACATACACCACCCCACACCTCACCCACACCACCCGATGGCACGCCAAAGACACCCCTGCTTCTCCGAGGAGGAGCTCAGGGTCATGGTGGAGGAAATCATCTGGGTAGAGCCACAGCTATTTGGCTCACAGGTACAGCACACATCAATAGCCAGGAAGATGGAGTTATGGCGCAGAATAGTGGACAGGGTCAACGCCGTGGGACAGCACCCAAGAAATAGGGAGGACATCAGGAAGAGGTGGAACGACCTACGGGGGAAGGTGCGTTCCACGGTCTCCAGGCACAACATCGCGGTGCAGCGGACTGGCGGCGGACCCCCACCTCCTCCCCCACAACTAACAACATGGGAGGAGCAAGTCTTGACCATCTTGCATCCAGAGGGCCTCGGAGGAGTCGGTGGAGGATGGGACACTGGTAAGGAAAATCTTAACTATCATATCCCCCACCCTACCTGCATGCTCTCACACACCCACCCTCACACCCTCCCCTATCACTCCAACTCCTCACTAATGTACCCATAACACAAACCACCCATCCCAACAACAAGCCCTGCATGACACAACTAAGCATGGTCACCCCTCACTGAAGCATGCTCACTGCACATACCAAGAACATCCCCCCAACCATCATCACACAAGCCCCCACACAGGAATGCGTGCACTGGGGTACACGCACACCCACCCATTGCACACCATTACACACACACATGCAATAAACATGCTCTTATGCCCCTGCAGGAACCCGAAGGACCGTTACCACACCAGAGGGTCCAGGCAACACCACTCCACCCACAGAAGAGGCCCACAGTGACGAGAGCAGCTCTGCCCTACTGGATCTTAATGACCAGCCCGGACCATCGTGGGCCTCAGGACAGTCGGTTCCCCTTGCACAGGCACAGCCCAACACCGACCTTCCACCCTCTGGTAACACCAGTACAGCACCCACCCAGCGGGCCCAAACCTCCCTACCCAGGACAGGTCAATCAGCGGTGTGTCCACCTCTACAGGGCACCCAGGGTAACCCACCACCCCAACAACAACAGGGACCTAGGGGCAGTGGTAGTGGGCACACGGTCCAGGGGACGGAGGCACAGGAACATAGGGGAACTGGGAGGGCTGCTGTCTGACAGAGTGAGGACAGGCCAAGGGAACCAACTTTCCACGAGGCCCTCTCCTCCATCATGGGAGCATACCACCACTCCCAGGAGACGATGGCGATGGTCCTGGACAAGTTGCAGGAGACCCTGTGCCTGCAGGAGGAGCAGTATTTGGGGTTCAGGGAGGAGCTCAGGACCATCGGCTCCGCCCTGGGCACCATCGTAGGGGTGCTGAAGGACATACAGCAGACCTTGAGGGACACCGTGGCACTCCAAGGGGCCTCTGACACTAGCCACGACGATGAATTGCCCACCACCTTCGCCGGCGCTAGTGGACAGGACTCCCCGCCACAGGACCACCACACCAGCACCCCATCCCCTGCAGACGGACAACCACCACGCAAGCGGTCCCTGAGATCCAGGAACAGGACAGAGCAAGATGGCAAGACCCCCGCCAGGAAATGAGACCACCCTGATTGTCCTCCCACTGTCCCACTTTGTTACCCTGTCCATATTCGAACAGCCCCACCTCCACTTCCTATGCCCAGATGGGCAGTGCACCTGTGAGACTAATAGACTAGACCCTGCCATGGACATTCATCCACCATCCCTCATCGCCATTTTACAACCCCCCTTCATTTTTTGAGCACTTAAATAAACACCCTTGAAACACAAAACAATCTGGAGTCAGTCTATGATTTGGTACTTTGTATTATCAATGACAGTGTCATAATGGCTGTACCATTGTGAGGCTAACATACCTATGTCACACATCACAAGCCCAGTAAGGATGCAAACAGTTGACACGTAGGTTACCACACCTGTGAAACTGAAATGGAAGGGTACAACTCAGTTAACCAATAGTGATTGAAATGGAGGAACAGGATAGAGGTAGACGTGTGAAAGTTAATGTAATGTTAAACCAGAAAATGTTCTCACCTGTGTGTCACTGGAAATATTGCTGTATGACTGACTCCCTGTTGTCGTTTTCTTCTTCCTCAGCTTCATCCTCATCACTGTCCACAGGCTCCACAGGCTCCACAGCTGCTACAACACCGTCATCTGGATCATCCTCCTGCAGAAAAGGCACCTGGCGTCGCGAAGCCAAATTATGGAGCATGGAGCAGGCGATGATGATGTCGCACACCTTCTTCGGTGAATAGAATAGGGATCCACCTGTCATATGGAGGCACCTGAACCTGGCCTTTAGGAGGCTGAAGGTGCGTTCTATCACCCTCCTAGTCCACCCATGGGCCTCATTGTAGCGTTCCTCTGCCCTGGTCCTGGGATTCCTCACTGGGGTCAATAGCCTCTGGAATTGACCCATCATATCAGGGATGCTGCTATTCCGCAGGATGTAGGCGTCATGCACAGAGCCAGGGAACATAGCATTTACCTGCAAGATGTACTGGTCTGCCAAACAGACCATCTGGACATTCAGGGAATGATAACTCTTCCTGTTCCTGTACACCTGTTCACTCCTGTGGGGGGGGGACCAGAGCTACATGGGTCCCATCAATGGCAACTATGACGTTGGGGATATGTCCAAGGGCATAAAAGTCACCTTTCACTGTAGGCAAATCCTCCACCTCAGGGAAAATGATGTATCTCCTTACATGTCTTTCTTCCATTGTCAACAGGTCCACCAGCGGTCGGTACACCGGAGGATTCCGCCATCTTCTCATATGTCCCAGCTGGTGCCTACGAAGGACAACAGCGAAGAACCATTCCTCCAGGTATGCACCCACAGTTACACACAAGACTACACCAGACACAAAACCCTTCCTGTATGTGTGTTGAGTGTAGGCCTAGCTATGTGTGACGTAGTCGTGAATGAAGCCATGTGGGTCCCTGAAATGGCGGCTGCCTGACCTCTAAACTGGGACAATGCGATTGTGGGGTAACTGCGCTGGCGTTGCACACCGTCGCGGTAGGCGGTCGTAGACCGCGGCGCAATGCTGCATTGGTTAACATTGGACCCTATGGGTCCCAGGAGCCAATGAACAGGTGTGCCGGCGGTGATGATGCGCACCGCTGCGAACGTCACCGCCGCGGACGTCACCGCCATTTTCTATCTGTTCAATCACTAGATACCTGACCTTCGACAGGAGAGGACCTACACTGCTAGTGCTGCTGTGACCTCGGTCTGGAAGCGACGATGGCTGCTGCGTCTGGGGAAAGGGCCCCTGCCTTCACTGCACAGGAGTTGGAGAAACTTGTGGATGGGGTCCTCCCCCAGTACACGCTACTCTACGGTCCTTCAGACCAACAGGTTAGTACACAGAGAGCACGTTGGATGGGCTAGGCCTGGGTAGAGAGGGCTGGGTGGAAGAGGGAAGGGGGCAGAGTTCATAGAACATTAATGCATGGGAATGAATGGGACACATGGCCAGAGTAGGGAGGGGGCCACTCACATTGACGGTGCAGTTGGTAATGACTGTTCCTCTTCCCTTGTGCATGTCATGTAGTTCAACGCCCACCAGAAGGGGGACATTTGGCGTGCCATCGTCAAGGAGGTCCGGACCCTGGGGTCCCAACAGAGACGGGGCACCCACTGCCGGAAGAGATGGGAGGACATTCGGCGCTGCAGCAATAAGACGGCGGAGGCTCAGCTGGGGATGGCCTCCCAACGTGGGAGGGGTGCCTGTCGCACCATGACCCCCCTGATGTTCCGGATCCTGGCGGTAGCCTACCCGGAGTTGGATGGGTGCTTGAGGACATCACAGCAGACACAAGGGGGTGAGTACAACCTCATTCTGCAGACTTTGCGTGCAGTGGATGTGTCTGGGTTGGGGAGGTGGGCTGTGGGTGTCCCTAGGCCAGGGCGAGTTAGGTAGGCAAGGCCCCTCCGTAATGTAGGCCATGTGGCACACAACCCCACCTCAGCAGAGTGCCAAGTCGAGGTATAGTTGCCCCTGTGGCATCCATGTGCGCAGATGTCCACCATTGCCATGTAGTCCATAACCCAGAAATTTCATGTGCAGAGTGCAGGAGCACGGCGTTATGCAGGGGGCTGCTGCGTCTGTCTTGTCCGCCAACTGTAGCGGAATTCCATGCACTAAAACTCTCTTTCTTCTGTCGGCCCCCCTTTTCCTGCTCTCCCTGTCCTTTTGTACATCAGCATCAACAGGCGGAGGTACAGTGGCACCGGAGCACGAGTGAGCTGCATCTCACATGGCCATGGAGGGCCATACCACAGACTCTGAATGCACCAGTGGGACGGAGGGCGAGGGGAGCTTCACGTCGGCCACCGGATCACCAACCAGCGACACGGACTCATCCGCCGATGGGAGCTCCCCTGTGGTGGCGGCACCATCTGTGCCCCCCACTTCAACAGGTACAGCCGCCACCTCCCCTACCAGCACCGCCCTCCCAGCAGCCCCTCAGCGTTCGCCCCGTGCCCGCTCACCCAGGAGGGTGGGCATCACCTTCGCCCAAGGCACCTCAGGCCTTGCCCCAGTCACCCCTGCTGCCCTCAGTGAGGAGGCCATTGACCTCCTCAGGTCACTCACTGTTGGGCAGTCTACCATTGTGAATGCCATCCAGGGTGTAGAACGAGAGTTGCAACACGGTAATGCATTCCTGGAGGGCATTCATTCTGGTCAGGCTGTCCTTCAGCGAACCCTGCAAACTCTGGCCTCAGCACTGATGGCAGCCATTGTCCCTGTGTCTAGCCTCCCCCCTCCAACTTCCTCCACCCAGACCCAATCCCCTGTACCCCAGCCCATCCCAAGCACACCTACAGACCAGCATGCACACAAGTCAACACACAAAAGTAGCTCAAGCAAACATAGGCACCACACATCCCACAGGCACTCACACAAGCATCAAACCCATACAGACACAGCAACATCCACCGTATCCACTGTGTCCCCCTCCTCCCCTTCTCCCTCCTCCCTCCCAGTCTCGTCTACACACACACCTGCATGCACCACATCTACAGGCACCATGAGTCGCACAAGGAGACCCAGCACCCCATGCCGCTCACCTGCACTCACCACCTCCACAGCCATTTACACGTCCCCTGTGTCCTTTCCCAGTGTGTCTGTGACGCCCCCTCCCAAAGTACACAAACGCCGGCAATCACTCACCCAACATCCATCCACCTCACGACAGCCTCCAGTACCTGCACCTAGACCCAAAACAGCTAAAGTGACACCTCCTACAACCACCTCCTCTTCCTCCACTCCCAGACCCCCTCCAGCTACCCATCCCAGTGTTTGTCAGAAACTGTCCCTCTGTAAAATTGACCTTTTTGCCCCCACCCCCCCCTCCAATTCATCAGTCCCGTTGTAGCGCCTCAGCCAAAAAGCCTCCAATACCAGTGGTGGCTGTTCAAGGCTTGTGGAGTGCACCGGCCACTAGGGCAGGCAGTAGGACCCGGAGCCAAGGCACTGGCAGCCCACCCCCTGTAAAGGCTCTAAAATTGGAGAGTGGACGACGGAACGTGTTAAGACTCCTGGTTGGACAACAATTGACATTGGTTCAAAGGGGATTGGTGAGTCAGCTGTGACTCCAACAAAGGTGGGGAAGGTCCAGAGGAAGTCTGCCCAGCCTCTTGTGAGTGTCACGGCGGAGAAGTGCGCCATCATTTCCGGCGGTCCAGACACAACCGCCAGCACCGTCGTCACTGGTCAGGAGACCACCGCCAGAGTCACAGCCCAGGAGGGCACAAGTATCGTCACTGGTCAGGAGACCACCGCCGGAGTCACAGCCCAGGAGGGCCCAAGTATCGTCACTGGTCAGGAGACCACCGCCAGAGTCACAGCCCAGGAGGGCCCAAGTATTGTCACTGGTCAGGAGACCACCACCAGAGTCACAGCCCAGGAGGGCCCAAGTATCGTCACTGGTCAGGAGACCACCGCCGGAGTCACAGCCCAGGAGGGCACAAGTATTGTCACTGGTCCAGAGACCACCGCCAGAGTCACAGCCCAGGAGGGCCCCGGCTGCCACAGCCCTGCTGGGCAATGATGGAACATCATGCCACACACCAATGCCCTGTGTAGAGAACGTCATGCCACACACCAATGCCCAGTGTAGAGATCGTCATGCCACACACCAATCTCCGTATCAGAACCGACATGGCAAGGCACCACTGAACAGGGCAAAGCACCACTGAACAGGGCAAAGACTGCCATGGCAAAGCACCGCTGAACAGGGCAAAGACCGCTGAACAGGGCAAAGACCGCCATGGCAAAGCAGCGCTGAACATGGCAAAGACCACCATGGTGAAGACCGCTGAACAGTCCTGAACCGCCATGGCAAAGCAGCGCTGAACAGGGCAAAGACCGCCATGGTGAAGACCGCTGAACAGGGCAAAGACCGCCATGGCAAAGCACCGCTGAACAGGGCAAAGACCGCTGAACATGGCAAAGACCGCCATGGTGAAGACCGCTGAACAGTCCTGAACCGCCATGGCTAAGCAGCGCTGAACAGGGCAAAGACCGCCATGGTGAAGACCGCTGAACAGGGCAAAGACCGCCATGGTGAAGACCGCTGAACAGTCCTGAACCGCCATGGCAAAGCAGCGCTGAACAGGGCAAAGACCGCCATGGTGAAGACCGCTGAACAGGGCAAAGACCGCTATGGTGAAGACCGCTGAACAGGGCAAGCACCGTGTAGGAATGAAAAGGCCGCCACATCAGGCATCCTTATCCCATTTGCTGCTGGGACAGTGACAGGACACGAACTTTCACGGGGAGATTCATCCAGTCTGGGCACCAGTCCCACCCAGTACGAGTAGAGAACTGCATCTACTTGAGAGACTGTGGCTTTGCACTCCCCAGGATGGTCCAGTGGGCAACCCACCCACTGTAGAGACTTGTGAGACTGTGGTTTTGCACTCCCCAGGATAGTCCAGTTGGCAACCCACCCACTGTAGAGACTTGTGAGACTGTGGCTTTGCACTCCCCAGGATGGCACAGTGGGCAACCCACCCACTGTAGAGACTTGTGAGACTGTGGCTTTGCACTCCCCAGGATGGCACAGTGGGCAACCCACCCGCTGTAGAGACTTGAGAGACTGTGGCCTTGCACTCCCCAGGATGGCACAGTGGGCAACTCACCCGCTGTAGAGACTTGTGAGACTGTGGCTTTGCATTCCCCAGGATGGCACAGTGGGCAACCCACCCACTGTAGAGACTTTTGAGACTGTGGCTTTGCACTCCCCAGGATACATCAATGGGCATGGAGCCCCGTCGTGGATCTGGCTTCGCATTCATCTGGCTGAGGTGCCCCTCCTTCCTTTCCCCCTGAGGTGCCTGTAGTATTTTGATCTGATGCCCTGGCAGTGTTCTCTACGATAGTGGTAGGCATCGTTTGTGGGCCTCGCCCATGCATTTTTGGACTGTTGGTGCACGGACATTGTTGTGTACATATCTGCACTACTTCTCGTATTGTTTATATAATTATGAGTGATTTTGAGATATATATCTGTATATTTTTGTATGACATGTATATTGGCACATTATAATGTTTGACCGAATTTCGCATTGTCTATTCATTCTTCTGGGGGGATTGTGGGTTGTTACTGTGATATTTTGTGAATGCATTGGTGTGTATGTTGTAATATGCAAGGGTGGGGTTGGGGGTGTTTGGTGGGTGTCCCCCTAACTTTTGCCTCCTCCCTCCCCCGTGTCGTAGGTGCAGTACTCACCGGTGTCTTTGGCGCAAACGTAGCTGTTGGTCGTAGAGGAGCAGAAAGACAAGGGCAGGGAGTATTTGTAATTCCGGCTCCACAGTGGCCTCCTTCCTCGTGGGATGTGTTCAGGTGAGCGTTTTCCCATAGCAAAAGCTGATTCCGCCGTGTTTTTATCCACGGTGAATCCGCCCCGGAAAAGGTGGCGGATTGGCGGGTTGTAATAGTGTGGGCGGTACATTGTCTCCCGTCTGTCTGTTGGCGGTAACCGCTGCGCTGCTTGTCTGTACCGCTGTGGCGGGCGGTATGTTAAAGTGGCTGTCTTTGTTGGCGGTTTCCGCCAGGGTCGTAATTCTCTTTTTTTGTCCGCCGGCCTGTTTGCGGTATTTCCGCAGCTTTAACACCGTCCACCAGGGTTGTAATGACCACCATAATCTTCAAGGTGTTCCACATGATAGATCTTGGAAACACTATTGCTAGATAACACATACCACACTAACCTTTCTGCAACTTAAAATATTCACGCTGTCCACACATAAAATACACTCCAGGAATCACAGGATCATTTCCATCCAAGAAGAATTCAATCTTCCCCCTGACATCAAAAACATGTTCACAATAGTTTCCTTACGAAAAATGTATCTATATTTTTCTGGTCAATGTGTATACACAACTTCTCTTTATGTTGCTAGTCCAAACTCAAAACTGGCAAATTCCCTTGATGTTCTATTTCCTCTTTCTTCCATTTGTGTTGTGCTCTAAGGTCCTTATCTGTTTTGGATTTGGCTTCCAATTTTCTCCTTTGATCTTCTGTCAAATTTAGAAGTGTCTTTTCTATCTCAGTCATTGAGCAGTTTAAATTAGGTCTTTTTGTATGTGCAGTGTCTAAAGGTTTCATTGATGCAAAATATTCCATGCATTTTCTATGGGAGTTATCACTGCTGTGGTCATAATTTGGTGATAATTACCGCCAGCCTGTTGGCGGTATTACCGCCACTTTAACAGTCACCGCCAATGTCATAATGAGGGCCTTCAATCATGACAGTTCCTCTCAAATCTGGAGGCAAATCGTCAACTTTTAACAAAGTAAATAATGTACAACAAGATTGATTTCTTGATACTTTAAAGAAAGCATCTTCACCCTGTGTCTGAATCTCAAATCCATCTGGAGTTCAAAAGGTAACACAATTTAACTTTGTAAGCAAGCCTCTTCCCAGAAGGTTCACTGGTCTGTGGTCACACAATATAAACCTGTGCTTGCCCTCAAAGGATCCTATTTTCACAGTGATTGGGATGGTTTCTTGAGCTATTATTTTTTTATTCTCTACACCTACAACTTGGATTGTTTTTCCCCACAGGAGTAGGTTTCTTCTTAGAGTAGAATGGGTAGCAGCAGTATCAACCAAAAATGACACGGGCAGCCATCCACTTCACTATCTATGAATGGTTCACTATGGTGTACACCAAGTATGCAGTCTTCCTCCCCTCTCAGGCACCATCAGACTGGTTGATCAGAGCCATTTCCCTCATTTGAATTGAACAAATGGTATTCTTGGAATGGGCTGTTATCCTGAGCCAAACTTGCATTCACTCTCAAATCTTGATTCAGATTCTGACGCAACCCAACAGCATTTTGCTGTGACATCAGAGGTTGAGGTACTTGCATTATTGGACTTTGGGTACATTACAATTTTGGCTCTTGGGTCGTTGAACACCCTGCGCCTGATTAGAATTATTACTCTGTGAAGGCACAAACCCTGCGTTTTGGACCTAAATAGCTGGATTTAAATGACATTCCTGCTTCTGGTGTCCCAGCTTACTGCAGATGTGAAAAGAGGTTGATCTTTTTAGACTATTTACATCCATTATGGTACCACAGTCTACAGGGATTCCTTGACCTTTACCCTGCATTGTATTGTGTGGTTGCTGACATACACCATGCATTGTGCCTGAATTGTTGCAGCAAAGGATATCTGTCTAGTTCTCTGAGCTGCTTTCATTTGTGTGACCATTTACTTTTCCTTGAGCTTTTTCTGCTTCATCTCTATCTCATCATGGAAGTACTTAGCATTGCACAAGATTTTGTCAATAGACTTAGGGCCTCATTATGACCCTGGTGGTAGAGAACCGCCAGGGCCAACGGGGGCGGGAGCACCGCCGACAGGCCGGCGGTGCTCCCTTGGGCATTCTGACCGCGGCGCTTTGGCCGCGGTCAGAAAGGGAAAACCGGCGGTCTCCCGCCGGTTTTCCACTGCCCCTAAGAATCCTCCAAGGCGGCGCAGCTCGCTGCGCCGCCGAGGGGATTCTGACAATCCTTACCGCCATCCTGTTCCTGGCGGCTCGCCCGCCAGGAACAGGATGGCGGTAAGGATTGTCGTGGGGCCCCTGGGGGCCCCTGCAGTGCCCATGCCAGTGGCATGGGCACTGCAGGGGCCCCCGTAAGAGGGCCCCGCTAGTATTTCACTGTCTGCGTAGCAGACAGTGAAATACGCGACGGGTGCAGTATCACCCGTCGCACCTTCCCACTCCGCCAGCTCGATTACGAGCCGGCTTCATAGCGGGAAGGGAGTTTTTCCCTGGGCTGGCGGGCGGTCTTTTGGAGACCGCCCGCCAGCCCAGGGAAAAACTCATAATACCCTCCGCGGTCTTTTGACCGCGGAGCGGTATTATGGAGGGCTGAATTCTGGCGGGCGGCCTCCGCCGCCCGCCAGAATCAGAATGAGGGCCTTAATCTGCCAACAAATCAAGTGTTGCTACATCATCATATTTATCTCTGGCCCCAGCTCTGTCACAAACCTTGACACACAATGTCCCATAATCTTAGCCTCTAAGGTCTTCATACCAATATACTGTTTAAATGCCTGCAACAACCTTCCAAAGTAAGCACGGATCGACTCCTTTGACACTTGAAACATCCTGTCAATCTTAACCCAATAACCGCCTTGTGGAGGCACCTTCACTTTCAGGAAAGTCATCACCTCTTGATACATCTTCATCACCAACGGTGAAGGACTATTGGTTATTGTATATCTAGTTGGTTCCATCTCAGGCCATCCAACAGTTAATTTACACACAGTCCATAAATCACTCGTAACAACAATGTCAAATAACATATTCAAATCAATCCTCAACACCTGTGAAATTTTTACAAACCTTTCTATCTGTCGATACCATTCCACTGGTTTCTGTCACAATTTTCCAAAATCATTGGTAAATGACGCAAGATCACTTCTGCTCCATGGCACATGAAAAAAACCTCCACCAGGTACTTCTCTCAAAAGGGAGGTTGTAACACCTTTCTCTGCTCCATCTGGAGGTGGCTCACTCAGACGCTTCTTTACCTCTTTCTTCTTCGCCCATTTAGTCTCTCATCTATCCATCTCATCTATTATTAATTTCCTAATATTCTGAATTAGTTCTTTGATTTGAGTTTTTCAATCCTGGAGTTCTCATATGAGCAATGTCTTTCTCACTGAAACACACCCAATAGCTCCTTTCCAGAGCCTTACTTTTAGTTAACTCTACCTCCTACTTTTGAGCCAATTCTGTCAGTTTATCATGAACCTGGCCAGCTCATTTAGTTATATCCCTGCACATAAATGCAAGACTACCTTTTTGGTAAGTCTCCAATTCCTTTAAACCAAGAAGTCCAGCAATCATTGCGTCCAATTCTATTGTCAGCTTCGTTACATCCTTAGTTCATTCTCTTGGTGTCGATGGATTGTTCCCTGAATGACTTCTGTATTCGTTCTCTCTTTTGTTGGAGTACTTTCAATAAAAAACTGTACCCATTTGTCATTTGTTTACTTTGTACTAATAGATTGAGTTATTACAGGAATCTTAGGTGTGGAATGGTTTCCCTGAGCACCATTTCCCAAATCCAAAGGTGGTTCCCGTACAGGAATAGTGTGGGTAGGTATTTTCTGGCAGGAACATATCTAAGTGCATTGTGACATATTCAAAGTTATATCTTCACTTTCTATACACAGAGTACTAGCATGCACTAGAATCAAAGGAACAAATTCCCTAGTATTGGGCTATTTAGAACTCTGCTCTGTCTTTCAGTATTATCATTTGTCACAGCCAAATTATTCATATTTCTCCCAGAGCCTTCAGATTTATATACAGAAACTACTGGGCCAATAGTAACTGGGACTATGTGAGCATCAACAGTACTCACAGTGGAATTGACTGAAACACACTCTCTCAAACCTTCCCATCTTGGTTCACAAGGTACATTAACTGAAATGGGTCCCACAGGACTAGAAGTCATTTTAGCTTGGGGAGTGGGAAAGGTAGCTCTGCCACTGCCGGCATAACCATTGTTTCCCACTCCACTCCTAACTTTATTATACGGGGTGGAAATTCAGACAATAACACATCCAAAAGACTTTCTCCAGAGTCATTACTATCTAGACTCATGCCATCATGCTCTTTCAATTTCTTCTTCTTTTGTCTTCAAGCCATTGTCTTTTCCCTGTCTCCCTCAACCACAAGAGTTGGTACAGCTTTACCCCTTCTATCTTGTCCGTTCTCCATCTTTTCTGCTCATCATCCCATCTGGCATCTGCATACGTACATATACATTTCTTTGTTCTACCCTGGTATCTCTCTTTTCCTCGAACATGGGCAGCACGCTCCCAAGCATTAAGGGGCATATTTATACTCCGTCTGCGCCGATTGTGCGTCAAAAATTTTGACGCACAATCAGCGCAAACGTTGCCCCGTATTTAAACTTTGATGCCCAAGCCCGCGGACGACAAAATTCCATTGTGCCATTTTTTGGATGCGCCAACCCACCTTGCGTTAATTATGTGCAAGGTAGGCGTTCCCGTCCAGAAAATGACTTAAAGGGCCGTGCGTCGTATTTATGCTTTCGGGCAAAAATGACGCACGGCCGGGAGGCAGAGGCAGAAAATGACGCACAGCCCGATTTGCGTAAAAAATTAACGCCTGGGTCAGGGCAGGCGTTAAAATGGGGCAAACACACCTGTATTTAATCAGAACACACAGAACAAACAGCAGAGCAGCAGAGCAGCAACAGGGAGCCATGGAAGTGATACTAATCCAGCGTGCACGCACACACAGAGCCCAGCAGCAACAACAGCAGCTACAACACCAGCAGGGACCCCAAAGGCAGCGCAGAAGGCAGGAGAGGATATTCCGCCCAAGAACCACCCTTCAGGGCCTCAGGGAACACAACATAATCCAGAGGTACCGGTTGAACTGGCAGGCCATTCAGCAGCTGCTGCGCAACATTGAAAAGCAGTTGGCCCCCACTTTGGTGACACCCGCACCATCCCAACAGAAACAAAGCTGCTTGCCGTACTTCATATGCTGGCAAGTGGCTCTTTCCAAACAACTGGTGCCCTGGTTGGCGGAATATCATAACCATCATTCTCCGCCTTTTTGCCCAAAGTACCGGATGCCATCATTCGACTGACACCCGCCACATCTGCTTCCCGAACACACTGCAGAAGCAGCAGGAAACTAAACAGGGGTTCTACCTCATTAGTGGCTTCCCACACGTCCTTGGTGCAATCGACTGCACACATGTACGCCTTGTGCCACCTGCTGCAACTGAACACCTCTACCACAACAGGAAGCACACACATTCCATCAACGTGCAGGCCATAGACGATCACCAGGGATTGATCACCAACATTGTGGCTAAATATCCTGGGAGTGTACATGACTCATACATCTTCTGTCACTGCACCATCAATGAACACTTCCAGGATGGACGGAATGGCAATGGACTACTTGTTGGTAAGTACAAAAACCTACTTATATACACACTGCACAGCACCCTCTAGGACACACAACACATACACCACAACAGCAACATGTGAACAGGAGCACACTGAGGTCGTGACACAGCTAGTCATGTTTCTTAAGTCACTATTGAACCTGTCACACATCGGAAATTACTGTACAGCCTAATGTTAAGACGTCAATGAGTGTGGTTGCCTAATTGTCACCTTGCAAATTGTAAGTGTCCCAATGACCTTTACATTAATCCATTGCATAAGTTTCAAGGTATGGGATGTCCAAGTTACATTGATATGAATGTGTTAACAACACTTTCAATTATAACAATGTATGGAACTATCATCTCACCCCCAGTGAAGACACACGGACACCTGTATCACAAGTCACAATGCTAGGGAGGGCACACTGTACTGCAAATCCCAAAACATACTGCTGACAAACGGTTAGCAGACAAACCCTCGTTCAGCCAAGAAAACAACACACTGCAGATGGTACAGCCTAAAAGCATAGGATGCCACATTAGTACACAAAAGAGTCACAGACAACACAAGACAACTACTGCCATGAAAGGTCTTTTCAATAGTGCCAGCTACATCAACATGATCCCATTCATTTTCTAATGCAGCTGATCAGGGGTATGGCATCCAGCCATGGATTATGACACCATTTGGCAACCCAAGTACTGCTGCAGAGCGTGCATACAACAACACCCATAGGAGGACACGCAGCATTGTCGAGCGGACCTTCGGCATCCTCAAGTCAAGGTTCCGCTGCCTCGACATCACTGGTGGTAGCCTCCTATATTCCCCCAAGATGGTCTGTGGGATCATCCTCACATGTGCAATATTCCACAACATTTGTATCAAAAGAAACATTCCCCTCCTGGAACCAGAGCCACACATGCCTGAAGAGGAGGAAGAGGAGGATGCTGGCCTGCAACAGGAAGGGGAACTACAGAACACAGCCGCTGGTATACGCATGTGGCAACAGATTGTAAATAATTTCTTCTGAATATGATCACCTTCACCACATTAGTTAACGAATTGAAATATACACCTATTCTAATCACCATATCATGGTCTGGTTATTCCTTTTTGCACACCTTCATCTCTACTTATCAGAATAAGAGTGTTGCCTCATGGAGCATTGCTGAGATACTGAGTAGGGCACGGAACATCCCAGAGCTAATGTGATGCCTAACATACAATGGTCACATACACACACACTCTTAATGACATATATCATGTACATATCGCCTTTGAAGGCCAAAAGCAGAGGACCACAACTATTTCACACATACATGTTGACAGCAAGGTCCAACGCAGCATATGGCACACAACTAAGACACCATCACTCAATAAGGGGAAAACAAGCCTCATACATGAGGCAGTCAATGTGCTTTGTCATCAGTAACAGGAATGCCTGACCAGACCCTTGACAGCAGTAAGTCCAACTGCATCCAATCTTTGCAAGGACTATCTGTGACTAGAGTTCCCTAGAAGCAGAACATAGACAGCACAAGTGCCACACATATGACATGCATTGCACACATGACATTCCATGTACATGTCAGCCCATTTCCTAACTCCTGACACACCCATGCACCTGATCACAACCCACCTGTCGGAAGAGGTCCCTGGAATACTAAGATGTGTACCCTGATATTACCTCCTCTACACACACAGACCAACATTAGCAAACCAGTGTGCTACACCCTTTCCTATAGTATGCCATTGTCATAGAACATCGGGACTGCAAGGACGTCAGGTCAATTTATACACTGTCTTCTAGTTTCAAAGCCCTGTTAGCACATGTAGTTTGCTTCCCCTTGTGAAATTGTCTGTTGGCCCTTAGAATGCAAGTCTCACCTACAGGACTGGTGAGAAACAGATGCAGCCCACACCTGTGATCACCTCCATGCACAACACCCATTTCAAAAAGCACTGCCCCTGATGATGCCTGGAACAGCATAGGAGTTGCCATTATGTCAAATACACCGTCAAGCATTGATACTAATTAAGCCATGTAACACAGCCCTTGGGTTCATTTGTCACCTTCAAAAACACAGGACGTACACAGTTGGACATGTCAACTGTCTAGTTTGTCCTAAAAACAGTCTCAGTCAAACCAGTGATTATGTAACTTGTCAAGTAACTGGATCCTGAATCACCTTGCATTCTGTCAGCCTGACTTGCAACTGTCTGTGCGTCACACTAAAGTATCCCTGTGTCTACATATGTACCTCACTTGCGTTAGCAAACCTCTCATTCATCAGGGGTCATTGGGCATGGGCTTCTTCCATGCATACCCAAATACATTGTATAGCATCATCTGCCTTTTAACTGTACCATTTGAGTTACATCCTCTTGGAAAAGCAAAATTCATGGCCCATCCCTTGTCTGGGTTGCATTTATGCATGAATAACAAAGTGTGACAGTGTCCCAGGGCCGTAGGCAGGGATTGGGTACGGGGCTTTCAGCACAACCAGCAACCTCTGATAATGTCCATGAATAATACACAAATGTCAGGACCATAACAGTTCACAAACAGCATCCCAGTGCGCACAACATAGTGATGGGCCGTGTGTGGTGAATAGCTGCGAGAATAATCAGCACAGAGGCTATGATGTTCCCAGATGCAGTGGGAACTGCAGAGGCCATCCTGTGTACAAATGTTGTAATGACACCTGCCGGAACATGACACCTGAGACATTATCTCACTCAGCACACCAAGGTTGCCCTGTTGACTGTCTCATTACACGTCTTTAGTGACAGGGTGGGACCATCCACATGTTGGTTCACAGGTCCGCATCTACTTTACTCACAGTGATCAACCAAGGATACTCAGTAGATACAGGAATAGCTGCCACTGAGTCATGATGAGTCCTGGACCAAACTGTGACAAATTACACCCCAAACAATCTACAGGATCATCATTGGACCACACACATGAACAAGACACCTATGTGCAATTGATCACTGGAAATATGTGGACACGTGTTGTCTTGTATGCTGGTCCACAACAGCCACTTGATAGTTGGGGCTTACTTCTATGGCCTCAACTGTGGTGTCATCATACATATGAGATTGACCCTTGTCTGTCTGTGCAAACAACATGGTACCCACTTCCTCAATGCATGTGTATGACTCACTGTGGGATTCATCAACTAGTGCCTAGGAAGCTCTTACCAATACTCTAGGACATAGGATGTAGAAAATGTGGACCATTGACATGAACAAGTGTCTGCCATCCATCTGGTGCATGCTATGTCACATGTGGTGTCTACGTGACCCTAAAACTAGGAAGTACACTTTACAGGTGTTGTTACATGTATGACTAACACATGCCCTCGTTCATTTTCAATATGACTTGCATCTAAGGATTGGACACATGGACGTCACATTCATACAACCATATGTACAATTATGCTTCATGTGATACACACACACTTGGTCAACCAACACATTAGTTGTGAAAGCACACAATTTGAGCCAAAGGCATTTAGGTATTGTACATATGTGCGTCACATTGCTATCCTCTCCTTATGCCAAACATGCACAATTTGTGCAACACGTATATGTAGGCCACACTTATGACCATCTATTGCGTCAGCCAACTGTAAAAATACTGTGAAGGGTGTAGTGGATCATGTTCCGCTGCAGTATGATGTCACACATGTGAACATACACCATCAACACCATACTGTCTTCAATTAGCCAATCTCTGATGTGTTCCAAATGTAAAATAACCAAAAAACAAGTACAAATGCCCCAAACCAGTTAATGCACTGTAATTTTGACATCCCTAGCGTTGTGCGTCATTTTTTGACAACCAAAACTGTATTTGCGTCATTTTTTTTTACGCACAGGAGTGAAATTTATCCGGCATCCAGATATTTGTACAGTCCATGGATCATTATGTGGATGCGGGCTAATATTCACATCTGTGCGTCAAAAAAAAGACTCAAATACAGTTTTGTTACACAAAAAATGAAGCATAACGTGAAAAAGGCTGGACTTTTCATACAGGAAGTGATGTAATAGGATATCCTGTTTATAGATCATGTACAGTGGGTGTACTTTCACTTTCACTTTGCAGTCTATGATCCTTCTAGACTGTGTGGCTGTGTAGAGAGTGTTGTCCTGAGATTTTGTGCTGTTTTTGTCCTGTGTGCTATCTATATTGGCAATTTGTGAAATAAATATTGTTTGTGTATACTGTACTACAGTGTTTTGTCTACATTTGTCCATTTATCTTGTGTTTTTCTTGTTTGTGGGAGTTTGTTGTAGGTAGTGTTACTTTGGGGATAGTTGGGCTCTTTTAGTGTTTAGGTTTACTTTTTTTCTGTCTTTGTACCCCTACTTTCCCCCTTTTCCCCTTTCTATTTCTTTTACCCCTCTTCCATATCACTTATAAGTATGTCTGGTAGGCCACGTCTTGGCAGGATGGTGGAAGAGGAGTTGGGGGGCTTCATCTGGCTGGTGACACATTTCTTGCTGCTCATGATCCAGGCAGGGGGCAGGGTGATACAGGGGAATCTGACAGAGGCGCCCAGAATCCGGTGGGGAAAGGTGCTGCATCACCTGCAGCGTGTGTATGCCAGCCAGAGGAGTGACCACCAGCTGAAGCACCGGTGGGCTGACCTCATCACCGGGGAGCAGGATCTCTTGGACCACCTGGGAATCATGATTGGTGGCACTGTTGGTGAGTACAAATTATGTTAATGTGCACAATTAAATGCTCTGTAGTGACATCAGGGGATTAGTGCAATGTCTGCCAGCTAACTTGCTGACTGTGTGTAATGCTGGGGAAATATAAGGGGATCATTGATGCTCTATGGCAAGGATCACAATTGCTAGCTGTCAGGTAGCACGTGCTCAGCAAACTTACAGGTTACTTTTCCAAGAAGGAAATTGGTGCGGCCTTTTTGTCAGAACAGCTAACAAAATATGAGCCAATCATGTCTATATAGGGTACTATTGACAGAGAAGTACAGATGTACCAACATTTAGCCCAACTATGTTGACTCAATTGCTAGACTGATTTTAGAATCACTACATGATGCTGAAAATGAGTGCTGCCTTCACGTCAATTGATAATAGCAAAGTGGCTCAGACATATGTTTCATGTGAGTCTGGTGAGTGTGGAAGGAAAGCGTTCACAGAAGTACTATGAATGTGTGGGATTATTGTGTTCCTTGATATTTTTGCATACATGTCAGTTCTTGATTTGAAAACATTGTGAAAAGGTGTAAAGTGACCTTAGCTAACATCTTAAGATGTTTGTTGGAATTAGTTCAGCCACAATCCAAATATCGATGGCAGTCAAAGTGTATGCACATGGCCTCACATCTCCATGATTGGTGCAAATCACCATAGCTGGGCCACATCAATTGACTATACAGTAACAACAGGATGGCTTACAAAAGTCCCTGCCCCTCCCTCTGTACATTGGGCCTATGTGCAATAAATGTGTCATGGCCACAAGGCATGTTTGACTGGTAATGTAGTCCTCAAGTAACCAGGCTTTGGATGCCTCTCTTGGATGCACATGATGAGACGATTACACTCCATATTTTTTAGTGCTCACCAATTATGGGGCATGTTTGCAACCACATGATAGTTAGGGCCAATGTATGTGTGCAGATATGTGTGTAACTGTCACAGGAGACCCATGCTATGTACAAGTTGGCCGTGATATATCAGATGCAGTACAATCATGTCTGAATGGCTGCCATTTCATTATTAAGCCTACACATTGTAAATGTTAATGAAATTGCTGCACTGTGCACAGATTTTGAGCACATTTCTTCCTTCCATACCTTACAGGTGGACCGGCACCCTACACTGTGGGAGAGGTGGCGGCATTTGAGGACCCCTACCACTCCAGTAAGTGTTGATATGTCTGTTATGTGTTGTGTTTGCTGGTTATGGACTCGTGTGAGTTCGACGCATAGCAAGGTGTGATGCGTTGGGCAAGCTTTTTTCTTGTTCCATGAGTGGGAATGCAGTTATCAGATGTTTTGAGTTTGCCAATGCGTATCCAATGGTATCATGTAGGGATTGTAGGACATCCCTGTAGGCCCCACTGTGAGTACAGGGCATAGTCATGTGTATGACACTTGTATCACCAAGAGTCGCAATGGAAGTCAGCCCCAATTTAGTCAGCCTGTCAGACCCACATTCTCTAAGATTGGTACAGCTAATAGCTTACCAATAGACATCTGCTTCCCTATTTACCTGCGTTATTTTGAAACAGTAGGTAGAACATGTACTTCCACATGTGGTGCAACAAGTCTGTGGAACCTGAGTGCAATGGCCTAGGTGTGCATGCAATTCATGATCATGGGTGTTCTAGCAACTCTGTGTCTGATGTAAGTCAGGCCTCACTGGAAGTATATGTTGTGTACCAAGTTCTGCATTTCCTGACATGTCTGACCCTATGAGTGCTCTAGGGTTTGCTGACTCCTAATTGTAGATAGACCTTACCTGTGGTGTGTCTGTAGAGACAAACATGTGTGGAGTTTCCTATACACTCCTCGGTGTACATGTTGTTGGCAAATTAGAGTTGTGTATCCACCCCCCCTCAAACACGGCCATGGGTTTGTGAATGGGGTACCTAGTACTGATGCTACGAGTATGTTACACATACATGTGAATAAGTGACGGTTTGGTTGCATACTAGTATACACACTCAGGTTTGGCACTTGGTACTATACTGGCAAGTCCAGTTACAACTTGCAGACCATGTGGCTTTAGTTTTGCTTTCCGTACACTGACATTTGTAGCCCAGGTCTTGGCGGAGGATATGCAGCATGATTCTTAGATGAGAACTGTCAAAACTCAGATTGCAAGTCAAAGCCAGTTATTACCCATCTTGTAGGTTATGGATGTGCTTTGTGCGATGTGACCTTTGTAGTCTGGCCTGCCACATACTTCCTCAGGGACATTCAATGCTCTGTATTGCGATATGAGCTGTTACAAGTACAGTAGATTTAATGTCAGATTAACTTGCTGTGCCATTTAACACAATGCAGTTACTAATGTAGAATATCTGCATTTGTCTTCACAGCTGCTAACATGACTCCAGACCAGGTCCGTGAATTTCAGCGCCGGGCCATGCGATATCAGCACATCCTGCTGGTGGAGTCGGGGTTCCGGAGGATGGGCCGGCGATATCGCCATGAACGGGCCTCGGGGGCATGGAGAGCCTTCCCACAGGGTTGGCCTACTTTGCCCACCACAGCCACCATCAGCACAACCACGAATCAGAGCCAGGTGGCCCCACCCACAGCTGCCACTGTTGGTCCAACATCTGCTGGACTTCCTGGCCCCAGCATTGCCACCGGTGCAGGACAGCCCACTAGGCCTGGCACCACACCCACACAGACCTCCTCCACCGGTACCCAGACTGCCACTGCTACATCTGTTGACCCTGCAGCCTTCAAACGAATGGAACATAAGATGGACAAAGTGCTGCGCAAGTTGAGCCACCTGAGCCGGGATGTGCGGCACATTAACCGGCGGGTGAAGTCCAATAAGAGGACCCTCTGGAGGGCCAACCTCTAGACACATTTTTTGATGGACATGATTCCCTCCCCTCCCTCCTCTTTCCTTGTTCTTATAGTTAGTGGGCTTAGGGGGCTTAGTGTTAGGTTAGTATAGACTGTTAGTTTAGTTAGTGTTAGTGTGTGGGGGGGTCCTCATTCTTTATATTTTTACTTATTAAGTGTGTGGGTTCTATGTTGGGATTGTTGTGTGTTTAAAAAAAAAAACTTTAAAAAAAATACCAAAAAAATATATATTTGTATAGGATAGTATAGTATGTGTTTAGGTTAGTATGTGTTGTCCTCTATGTGTCCCGTATCATAAGGGGGTGGGGGGAGATGTTTAGAACGTTTAGTTACATGTGATAAGTAAGTGTAGCTTAGGTTAGTTAGGGTCAGTTGTGGGTAATGAGTAGTCAGGGTAGATTAGGGTAGGTAAGATTTTTCCCTCAGTTTCCTCATCTGTGGTTAGCATTTAATAAATATTTGGTTACCCCTTAATAGTATGTGTTGAATGGTACTTGATCGTGGGTTTGGATTCCGTGTACATCAATTTGGTACTATAACATCTGTGTCCTATGCTACAAACAAATCCCAACTGAGCTGTACGATTGGCAGCTAGCCCAGAGGTACCTTGCAAAGTGTCAACCCTTTGTTGCAAATACCAATCACAGTTAATATGTATCCCAATGTGTTTCTGTTGATAAGTGTGTTTTCAAAGTCACTAACAGTGCTTCCAGACTTGATATTGGGGAAACACTTTTAGGTCTGACTGCAGTGTAATGATCATGCACACCCTTATAAGATGAGTTCTCATTGGCAATCTTGTATTCTTGTCTTCATGACCCTCATAAATCATTTGTGACACAGTTCGGCATGGTTACCTATTTTTATGTTATCTCAGACACCTTCATTTGTGCAGTTTTTTTAGTGTTTACTTAGATTAGTGTTATTTTTGCATGTTTACAACATTTTGTGACCACTATTTGATGACTTAGTTATCCCCTGAGGAAGCATTCTTCTGTCCAACACAGCATGGTGGTGTATGGTTTCTCACTTCATCCGATTTGTCCCTCAGGAAGGGCAGAGTATGATGCAATCATGGGCACTGTGCAGAATTCTCTGACTACATATTATCAGGACAGTTGCATTGACAAGCTACGTAATTTGACAGTAGGCACATTTCAGTTATCTACTTCACAGTTGATATGTCACATTACCCAGAGACAGATTTGTTGTGTAAGTGCTATTTATTGAAACGTGCTGTAGTGCTAGCTGTACATTGTCCATGATTGTGAGTCCGTTATAGTGACATTTTAAATTGGGATCCAACACAAGGGGTTACGGAAATGCTTTTGACATGCTGGGGTTGATGTTTCAGACAGTGCAGAGGAACAGGATTTGGCAATGAGTAGGAGAGAGACAATCACTGGGCTGGGTGACAAGATATACAGTGGTTTGCAGAACAGTGCTCGAGTAAAGTTGTTGCAAGACTGGCAAGTTACAATGCGCAGGACCTAGGTAAACGTGGGCAATGTAGCAGGGACTAGTGCTTTCGGGTAATTTTCCTTGGGAATGTGATCTGTTTCATGTCTTCTTCTTCTGATGTGTGTGTTGCCTGCTTTGTCCTTGTTGTTGTTGGTTGTGAAGGGGCAACACACACCTCAGTGTTAGAAGACGTAGAGTCAGACATCTCGGTCGCTGCTCCCTGTGAAAGTCTTAAGGGCAGTACTGCAGCAAGGAGGGTCTGCTGGTTCTTGAGAATAGCAGCCACATCACGATGGTAGGCAGCCAGGTCGCCCTGAGGGAGTCATGATTGCATTCGTGCATGCAGTGGAAGGTTTGGCGTGCAAAGTGTTGTGGCAACTACCTTACTGCAGTGGTGAATTCCTTGACAGTTTCTTGTAGTCCATGCAGTATGGATGTTAGGGCTTGCATAGCTGCTGCCTGATCTGCAAATTACATCATGCACGAACACACCACCTCAAGACTGGCTGCCATAGTTTGCATCCCCACCTGCACCTCCTTGGCCAGCTCCCGCTGTACTCCAACTACAGTTCTCTCAAAGTTGGTGCCAGTGTCGTCAGAGTCCTCAGCTGTATTGGAGCTGGCAGGTCTTACAATTGGGGTGGTGGGTGGATCCTCTGCCATGGCTGCTTGTTCTGTGCTCCTCCTTGTGACTGAAGGTGGGGTCTGGAGGGTTTCAAGGACCTTTTGAATAGTCTCCTGGGGAATGTTTATCTGCTCGTCATCCATGTCATAAGGGAAATCTGGGACAGGCATATCGGCAGGAGATCCATCTTTCTCTGCAATGAAACAGGGTACAATCAGTGTGTCTGTGTTGTGGCAATTTTGATGTGACGCGCCTGCCTTTTGATGAATTCACTTTGTGATCTTGTTTTGTGTTAATTTCTCCAGTCCTTCCGATGGGCATTCTTCCTGGCCTATGGCCCACCTGTGTGTCACTTGTATGTTATTGAGTTATCAGACTTGTCAGCCTCATCGCCTCTAGGTGTTGATTTATGCCAAATAGAGAATTGCCACCTTCATTTCCTACTCGACCCTCCGTGTACATCCACTCTCATGGTGAGACCTTTCACTGGCTGTGGGTGTACTGATGGCCCTGGCAGCACACTTAACAATCTGGACCTGCCCCAATCTCTGATCATTCACATCCACTTAAATGTAATTGACATGTGGCATATCCTATGCATGGCAATGTTATGATCCGATATGGATGATGACATTGTTACTGTGTCCTGCTGATGTTGAGGAATGTGTGTTACATTGGATTGCCCTGATAGTCGTATCAGTGTCCTATTTCATCCTTTGACTGTGCAGGTGTATTTCAGTGACCAGTTACATGTGTCCCCTCCTCAATGCTGTTGTCAGAGCAGTATGACATTTGGGATGTTGCCTTGTTACCCAGGCACAGGATGGACCCTGACATATGCAGCATGGGTGTATCCTTAGTGCTGTGTAGCTCCTATTGTTGTTTACATTGGCTGATGTTTGCGACAACTATGGGCATTGACATTTGAGAGTACTGGGGCCTTTGTCTTGTTTCTGGGGATTGTTGCAGTTGTCATCCTCACCCCCTAATTTAGGTGTGCATGATCCATGGGGAGGTTACTGCCATTGGCTACTTGAGCTGCACACAGAGCAGAGGTGGTAGTGGCAACTGTTGTCGCAGTTACATTCCAGTTGTCGGTATGGCTAGAGGATTGCTAATAGGGGGTATGTTGGCTGACGTGTGCTGGGATGTCAGTATGACGTAGTGGCCTTCCCTCCTTGCGTGGCTTTCCCTTTGCTCCATCGTTGGCATGACAGCATGCCCCCATGGGACTGTTGTTGGTGTTGTGTAATGGTGTGCCCCAGGTCTTCTCAGAACGGGCCATGCCCCCCCGTGTCCCTTTACCCATGCCACTCCATGTATTAGATGACTTCCATGCATTTAGTGGTCGGTATCCCCCCCCCCGGTTGTAGATGACATTATTGCATTTTAATTCCCCATGCGACTTACCCTGCATGTGCGTTGTCTCCTGGTAGTCTGCGATGTCCTGTCCTTGAATCCCTGTGACGATCTCCTCAGGGATGACTGCTGCGACCATCTCCTCCATGTGGTCCAGGGCCTCCTGGTGTGCTGGACTCCCACCTCCAGTATGCAGTGGTGCCTTCCTGTTCCTGCCCATCTTTTCCTTGGTCCTGCGCTTGCAGTCATGCCAGCATTTCTTGCACTCGATGACTGTTCTGCGTACTTCTGCCACACTGTTAATCTTGTCAACAATTTGTTGCCATATGGCCTCTCTCCTACTGATTGGCAACTTTGATGTGACAAACAGTTGGTGCTGGTGTTCCGTCACCTCTTTAACCAGAATTTCCTGCTCCTCTGCACTAAAGCGACATTTTCTTTTCTTCTTAAAAGTGTCCTGGTTCTTGTGTGGGTCCTCCTGGCTGGTTCCTGGTCTGCTGTCATCTTCCTGGGGTCTGTAGTGGCATCTGGGATCCATTTTGGCTCTCCTCTGGTGAAATGGCTGTGTTCGCTGTTTTTTTTTTACGCTATTGCGTCAAAAAAAAACATCGCATATCCGGTTTGCGGTGTCGTAAATCGACCCACAGTCATTTCCGCTGCGTTAACGTAGTTTTCCTTTATGACTTGACGCCGCAGTGTGCTTCAAAAATAATGACTCCCACCTGTTGTTTGCGCAGCCGTGCGTCAAAGTATAAATATGACGCCCGCATGGTGCACCAAAATGGCGTTAGCCTGCGGTAATATTTTTGATGCAAAACTGTGCCGGCGCAGTTTTGCGTCAAAAAGTATAAATATGGGCCGAAGCGCCTCATATTTTGCAGGTCGGAGAGGTGGCTGTATTTCATACAGCACCCTCTTTAAATTCTCAATAATCCACAAATTAAATGTGCATTATTGTGTGAATCTCAATGGACCCTCTTTTTCCGTGATCTTATGCCATTGACCAATCCAAGCACATGTATGAAGCCCTACGTTAACCACCATATAATGACCTGGAGTACCTTCAGGAGGCGTCACTTCACCTTCCCTGCTAGGAATATGAACCTTTCCTCTAAACAAATTCCATAAGACTTTAAAACATTTAATTTAGAAAAAAATCCACAAACCTTCACTTCAATCCAAAAAATGTTGTACAATTCTTTGTTTCCAAACAACCACCAATTGCAGCACAGCACCTTGTGACATTGTCCGCCAATAGCAGAGCAGCACTATGCCAACTGACCTATACCAGCACAGCACACTGTGACATGGACCTCACTCCTCACAGCAGTTCCCCTCCTTTACAACCTGCACGCTAACATGCTCCACAATATCACATACATACAAAATACAATACAATAATCTTTGTCTGCTTCACTAAATAATGAATAGTTCCAGACACACAAGAAAGTTTCCAATCACTTCTGATGAAACCTCAACCTGCGGGGTGTCATCCAGATCAATACAGCTTCACTCTAATGATTAAGATCGGCTATATCAATCGTGTCACATTCACACAAAGTAAATCCCTCTCTTATTAGTGCTGTTGTCGACGTCTCACAATGAACACAACCTCTTTTCAGACAATATAATATGGTGCCTTCTACACCTTTCAAACTATCGGACTTGATAACCATTTTAACTCCTTTATAAATCACCACACTCAAACAATATACATAACAACTCCACAAGACACCATCCAACCTCACAATCACCACAAGCTAAATGCAGACTGCTGCACAATCATGTTTATACTCCCAATGCCAATATGACTTTCTTCTCAGTCTTCGCAACTTTGCAAATTCTCCGATTCTGGACATGGGCACTTGGGAACTGGCTCTAAGGACCTACATACTCTCCAGTATGGTTCTAGTTCTCTGCACTTTGGAAAGAGAACCATTTTTGGAACTACCATGTAATCCAGCTTGGACTATATGACTCCGAAGAATATTTCCTTCTCTGTTCCGAGGGGTGAAGAGACTCACATCAAATTATTCAAGATCAATTACAGTGTAACTAAATGGTCACATATTCAATCTCAGAGACTAACTCAAAGTTTCAAAGGACTTGGGCCCTCATTACAACCCTGGTGGTCAGTGTTAAAGCGGCGGTAATAGTGCCAACAGGCCGGCGGTAACAAAAATGGAATCATGACCACGGCGTAAACCGCCAACACGGACAGCCACTTTCACACTCCGACCGCCATGGCGATAGCAACAAACACCATGGCGGTAACCGCCAAAAGCCAGGCGGAAGACAATGTACCGCCCACAGAATTACAACCCGCCCATCCGCCAGCTTTTCCAGGGCCATCAAAAGCACAGCAGAAACAGTACTTTGAAGGGAAACCACTCACCTCTTGACACTCAAGGAAGGATTAGGATACCATGGAGCCCCAGCTGCGGGTCCTCCCCATGCTGGTGTATCGGCTCATTTACCAGGAGCACCATGGCCAGCGATGACGACCACGGTGAGTACTGCACCTAGCACACGGGGGGAGGAGAAAGAGAGTGACACACACACGCAGCACGCAACACCCCCACCACCATACACACCAAACAGATGCAATAACATTACATATACACCCCGTAACCCTCAGGAATAACGCAAGGACAAAAGGAATGGAGTCAAATTAGAGTAATAATAGAAATATGTACATAAATAAATGAACAGTATGCACAATATATACAATGTCTACAATATGAGGGACAATGTCCACACAAAAATAGTCAGTGGCCCACTGGGCCATAACACATAGCCCAAGTCCACACTTGACTCCTGCCTCAAAATGGAGGGAACACTGCAGGAGCATCAGGTTGAAAACACACAGGCACCTCAGGGGGCCGGGGAAGGGGGGCACCTCAGCCGGAAGATGGTACAATGCCACTGCTCCTGGAGGGGGCTACATGCCCACTGCTTGGTCCTGGGGAGTGCAAAGCCACAGTCTCTCAAGTGGGTGGTTTGCCCACTGCTTGGTCTTGGGGAGTGCAAGGCCACAGTCCCTCAAGTGGGTGGTTTGCCCACTGCTTGGTCCTGTGGAGTGCAAAACCACAGTCTCTCAAGTGGGTGGTTTGCCCACTGCTTGGTCCTGGGGAGTGCAAGGCCACAGTCTCACAAGTGGATGGTTTGCCCACTGCTTGGTCCCGGGGAGTGCAAAGCAACAGTCTCTCAAGTGGGTGGCTCATCCACTGTTTTTGGAGGGGGCTTTGTGCCCAGTGTGCTTCATCCTGCCAAGGATAGGGTGAGTGGATGCTTTCTTCCACAGGTTCTGGAGGGGGCTTTGTGCCCAGTGTGCTTCTTCCTGGCAAGGATAGGGTGAGTGGATGCCTTCTTACACTTGTTCTGGAGGGGGCTTTGTGCCCAGTGTACTTCTTCCTGCCAAGAATAGGGTGAGTGGATGCCTTCTTCCACAGGTTCTGGAGGGGGCTTTGTGCCCAGTGTGCTTCTTCCTGGCATGGCGGGGCTGAGTGGATGCCTTCTTCCACTGGTTCTGGAGGGGGCTTTGTGCCCAGTGTGCTTCATCCTGCCAAGGATAGAGTGAGTGGATGCCTTCTTCCACAGGTTCTGGAGGGGGCTTTGTGCCCAGTGTGCTTCTTCCTGGCAAGGATAGGGTGAGTGGATGCCTTCTTACACTGGTTCTGGAGGGGGCTTTGTGCCCAGTGTGCTTCTTCCTGCCAAGGATAGGGTGAGTGAATGCCTTCTTCCACAGGTTCTGGAGGGGGCTTTGTGCCCAGTGTGCTTCTTCCTGCCATGGAGGGGTTGAGTGGATGTCTTCTTCCACTGCTTCTGGAGGGGGCTTTGTGCCCAGTGATGCAGCACTTGGGGGGTGCCAGGTCACAGTTCCTGGGTGTCAGAGCCACGAGATTTGCAGTGGCCAAGATGTATGATACTGTATAGAGGCAGGGCTACAGTCCATCCGCTGGAGGCTACGGCTGCACAGTGGTGGTAGTGGCGGTGCTGCTGGGGGTGCTCCCAGTGGTGGGGGGAGGCTCCAGCCCTTCCCCTGCAGCCTTGGGTATGTACCCACTGGGGCTGCCGCTACTGGCAGTGATGCCACTTTCAGCAGTGCAGGTGGCAGTGCTTGTAGTGGGGCTTGCGGCTGTGAAGGTGGTGGTGCTGGCCGTGGTGCGGGAGCCAGTGCTGCCAGTTTTGGGAAGAGGCTCCAGCCCTTCCCCTGCAGCCTCGGACAGCTGCCCACTGGGGCTGCTGCTGCTGGCAGTAAGGGTGCTTGCGGCAGTGCAGGTGGTGGTGTAGGTTGCGGTGCTTGCGGCGGTGCAGGTGGTGGTGCTGGCCGTGGTGCAGGTGGCGGTACTGGCGGTTGAGCTGGTAGTCTCCAGGCCTTCACCTGCAGGCTCGGACAGCAGAAGTGCCTTGGTTGCTGTTCTGTGCCCCTTCCTGCCCTTGGCAAATGGTGGTGTCACCTTGGGTCTGGCAGCTGGAGTCTTTAATGTTGCCTTGCTGGGTGTTGTGGCTCCTTCTCCTTGCTGGATGCAGTCCCATTCTTGACCTTGCCAGGTGGTGGAATCTTCTTGGCCTTGGCAGGGGTTGGTTGCACACTGGCTGGGCTGACGGGTGCACCTTCAGAGACTCTGACAGCTGCAGAAACCACAGCGTACGTGGACTTGGTGGCTGAGGTGCTGGGCTGGGTTCTGGCCACCCTGGCCCGAGGTGAAGGACAGGGAGGTAGGGAAGAGGTCAATGTTGGCTTGGAAAAGCTTCTTAGGGACATTGGGGCAGGAAGAGGGTGAAGGTTTGGGAGTGGAGGAAGAGGGAGTGGTTGTAGGTGGTGTCAGTCTGCTGTGTTTGGGTGCAGGTGCATGAGCTGGATGCTGTTGTGAGGTGGATGGCTGTTGGGTGGGTGAGTGCTTGCGTTTGGGTACTTTGGGAGGAGGGGTCACAGACACAGTGGGAGAGGACACAGGGGACGTGTGCATGGATGTAGGGGTGGTGACTGCCAGTGAGGGGTGTGTAGTGAGGGGTGTGCTGGTGATGGAGGAAGTGGATGAGGATGTAGTGCATGCAGGTGTGAGTGGAGATGCTACTGGGAGGGAGGTGGATGAGGAGGAGGGGGGACACTGCAGAGGCAGTAGATGTTGGTGTGTCTGAATGGGGATGGTGCTTGTGTGAGTGCCTGTGAGATGAAGTGTGGTGCTTGTGTTTGCCTGAGCCACTTCTGTGTGATGATTTGGGTGAATGCTGGTCTGAAGGTGTGCTTGGGATAGGCTGGGGTTGACGGGATTGGGACTGGGTAGAGGAAGTTGGAGGGGGAGGCTGGAGACAGGGACAATGGCTGCCATCAGTGAGGAGGCCAGAGCCTGAAATGCTCTCTGTTGGGCCACCACGCCAGAGTGAATGCCCTCCAGGTATGCATTTGTTTGTTGCAAATGCCTCTCAACACCCTGGATGGCATTCATTATGGTTGACTGCCCAACAGTGAGGGATCTCAGGAGGTCAAAAACTTCCTCATTGAGGGCTGCAGGGCTGACTGGGCAGGACCTGAGGTGCCTGGTGCGAAGGTACCTGGTGCGAAGGAATTGCCCTCCCTCCTGGGTAAGCGGGCACGGGAAACATGCTGAGGGGCTACTGGGAGGCGGTGCTGATGGGGGGGTGGCGGCTGTGCCTGTTGTTGGGGTGGGCACAGAGGTGTCTGCCACCGCCAAGGAGCTTCCATTGGAGGAGGAGTTGCTGTCTGTAGTATCCCCTCCTGTCTCCATCATGGTGCTCCCCCTGCCCAGCGTCCCACTGGTGCCCTCACCCTCAGTGGATTCGGCTTCCAGGCCCATGTGGGATGCAGCTCCCTCCGTCGCTGGTGCCTCTGCTCCTCCGCCAGATGATGCTAATGCACACAAGGACAGGGTGATAAAACAAAAAGGGGGGGAGAGACAGAGGATACACTTGGTCAATTCCAGCAACAACACTACCGTTGATGTACACAATACACAGGGAGGAGCACTAGGCCATGCACTACCGGTTACAAAGATAGTCACCAGCCCATGGGGTACATAGCATAACGCCATTAGCTGCACACCTGAAACAAACAGGGCCCCGCCCAGTAGTAGATGCCCACTAACACCATTTTGGTAGGAGTGCTTCAGAGCCTGACCAACAAGGGACCTACCCTGCCATGTTCTCACTGGCCTAGGGGCACCCACAGTCCACATCCCCCACCCAGGTAAAACCTTAACGCGCACAAAGTCATGATTCTGAATCTGTACTCACCCCCTTGTGGCTGCAGTGATGCCCTCAAGCGCCCATCCAACTCTGGGTAGGCCACTGCCAGGATGCGGAACATCAGGGGGGTCAGGGTACGACGGGCACCCCTTCCTCGTTGGGAAGCCAGCCCCAGCTGGGCCTCCGCTGTCTTCCTTGCCCAGCGGCGCAGGTCCTCCCACCTTTTGCAGCAGTGGGTGCTCTGCCTGTCAAAGACCCCCAGGGTCCGCACCTCCTTGGCGATGGCACGCCAAATACCCTTTTTCTGATGGGTGCTGACCTGCAGGAAAAAGACTGCAGAAAAGGGATTAGTCATACTCATGGCCCACCATATCCCTCCCATCCCCTTACGCACATACATTGACCACCATACATACAGCACAGCGACAGTGGCCATGGCATCCGGGATATCACAGCCTATGTTCTCCAACATGTTGGCCAGAGTGTTGTCTGCCCTGCTGAAACACATGTGCAGCTACATCGTATTCCCCCAGGTGGAGGATTTGGCCACAGTGAAAGCTGACTTCTATGCCCTGTGCAGATAGTGTGTTTGGCGGGCATCTCCCGTGTGAATGCCAAGTATCCTGGCTCTGTGCATGATGCCGTCATCTTGAGGAATAGCAGCATTCCACATGTGATGTCTTAACTCCAGAGGCACAGGGTGTGGCTAATAGGTGAGCCCATGGTCCCCACCCAGTTGATGTAGGTATATGGGTGTGGGGTTGTCCCTAAGGATGAGTGTATGTCTAACAGGTATCCCTTGAATATTTACAGGTGACTATGGTTACCCCACCCTCTCATGGCTACTGACCCCAGTGAGGACTGCCGGGACAAGGGCAGAGGAACTTTACAATGAGGCACATGGGCGAACAAGGAGGATCATTGAAAGAACCTTTGGCCTCCTGAAGGCCAGGTTCCGGTGCCTCCATCTGACAGGTGGATCCCTGTACTACTCACCCAAGAAGGTGTGCCAGATCATTGTTGCATGTTGCACAACCTGGCCTTGAGATGCCAGGTGCCTTTTCTGCAAGAAGAATAGCCTGGAGATGGTCTTGTGGCAGCGGTGGAGCCTGTGGACGGCGAGGAAGAGGAGGTAGAGGAAGAAGATGTGGACAACAGAAGATCACTCATACAACAGTACTTCCAGTGACACACAGGTAAGACACTGTAACTTCACTTTCCATTGTAGTTTTGTGTTGGACATTGTACATGGCAGCCTGAATTTCCATATTGTATGCCCACTTGCTGTACCCTTTGGCATCTCTATTTTCAGATCTATGTGCCCCACTCTGGCTCCTGGTGTGTTCCCTGCTGCCCTCTACAAGTCATACCTATGTATACCTGACTGCATGTATACAGCTTGTTAAAGGAATACATATTCAATCCATTGACAGACTCCACACTTGTATTAGTTACAAGGGTGTTTATTTTTGTGCAAATAAGTGGAGGGGGTATTGCAGTGGGCTGGGTTGATGATGGAGGAAAGTCCAGGGTAGTGTCCAGTCAATTGGTATCACAGGTGCTTTGTCCAATGGGACATAGGAAGGGGAGCAATAGCAGTTCAAGGTGGACAGGGTAACAGAGTTGGACAGAAGGGTGACAATAAGGAGAGTCTTATTTCCTGGTGGGGGCCTTGGTAATGTTCTTTGGCTTCTGCCTGGATCGCAGGGAGCGTTTGCAGGGGTGTATCTTGTAGGGGGCTGGCCTGGCTGATAGTGGGTAACTTGTGGTACTTACACCTTGTGCCAGGTCCAGTTATCCCTTATTAGTAGATTAGAGGAGTTCCCAGGGCTGCCCAGGCCCCAGGGGGGCAGAAACCTGTCTGAGGGTTGGCTAGCAGGATCCCAGTGACACATAACAAACACACTGACAACATAGGGTTTTCACTATGAACACTGGGCCCTGGCTAGCAGGATCCCAGTGAGACAGTAAAAACACTCTGACATATACTCACAAACAGGCCAAAAGTGGGGGTAACAAGGCTAGAAAGAGGCTACCTTCCTACACAACAGCCCCCCCCCAAACGGAGGACAATAAGGCTAACCTTGGCCAGTTGAGTCTTTATTGTCTAAGTGGTAATAATTGGAGAGTAGCTCTGCAATAGATTGGTTACTCCTTTTATCATCCACTATATGGTTACTTCCCTGTGGGGAATTAAACCACCTTGTTTGAAGTTTTTTAGATAGCCAACAATATGAAGTTATATTCTCAGAGTTCCTATTAGTATGTTTAAGTTTAGAGCAGTGGGAATTTTCCACTGGACCTATATCAAGTGATGAGAAAGCCAGACAGGGATGATGTCTCAATAAAGCCATAGCTGGGCAAAAACGTTGTCCATTTGGCTGTAAGAGAGAACAGGGTTGCTGTTTCTCTTGAGTTGGAGCAGGGCAGGGATGCTGTCCTATGAGCTCCACACTAGGGCAGGGCTGCTGTCCTAAGTGTTGTGAGGCAGTGCAGGGTTGCTGCACTAAAGTTTCTCTGGGAGGGTTGGAGGGATTCTCCATGTTAACTAAAATGGTGCACTGTTTCTCACCAATATTAGTTATCCCACAGAGAGGTACTTCTACCTCAGGGAGTACAGCTGTGCTAGCTGATGATTTCCTTGGCACAGCTGCCACCCCAGGAGAGGTTTCTCCTACCACAGGAATGGTATCCTGAATGGCAGGGTGGGTAGTGGATGCTTTGATGCCCTTTTTACCTGTTGTTGTAGAAGGAACCTGAGTTTTCAGGCCTTTTTCTCTCCTCTGCTTTTTCATTTCAGCTGAAATGAGAGGAAGCAATTCCTCAGGGATACCCAGCATGGCTGCATGGGTATTAAACTCTACCCCAGCCCAACCTGAGGCCTCAAGGTCATTACCTAAGAGACAGTCTACATGTAAGCTAGGTGATACTACCACCTTCTTAGGGCCAGTAACTCCACCCCAACTAAACTGAATTATAGCTAAGGGAAGGAACGTAGTGGAGTTATGGACATCAATAATCTTGTATGGTTGTCCAACGATGTGTTGTGCAGGGGACACTAGGTTTTCAGTCACCAAAGTGATACTGGCACCTGTGTCCCAGTAGGCCTGGGGCCTCAACACCATTTATTGAAACTGTCTGCCTGTACTTATCCATTGTAAGGGGACAAGCAGCCAGTGTGGCAAGACCAATGCCACCAGGTGTGACAGAAACGGTCTTGGGACTGACTACCCCAGTTTCTATGATGGACCCATAAGTGAACCCAACTACACCCTTATTTTGACTGTTACCAGCAGTCCCACCACTATTACCACTACTGCTAGGGGCACTAGAGTTTGATGTATTAGTGGTGGTAGGCTCAGGGGGTTTACCTGGGCAGGACTTATCCCCTGGCCCATAACCTTTATTTGTACACACATAGCACCAAGGTTTTTTAATGTGTGTGGGTTGTGAAGAAGAGGAAGAAGTTGATTTATCCCCACCCCCTGAAGAGTGTTTAGGATTTGAAGAAGGATCTTTAGTTTTACCCTTGTCCCTATGCTTATCCTGAGATTTCTCACCATCTTTCTTCTTGCCATCCTTGTCACCTCCTGTATGAACATTTCTGTTCAGGCTTGTTCTGACCCATTTGTCTGCCTTCTTTCCCAATTCTTGGGGAGAGGTCAGATCTGAGTCTACCAGATACTGGTGCAACAAATCAGACACACAATTGTTCAAAATATGCTCTCTCAGGATCAGATTGTACAGGCTTTCATAGTCAGTCACCTTACTGACATATAACCAACCCCCCAAGGCCTTCACTGAACAGTCTACAAAGTCTGTCCAGTCTTGAGAGGACTCTTTTCTGGTGTCTCTGAACTTAATCCTGTATTGTTCAGTGGTTAAGCCAAATCCATCCAAGAGTGCATCCTTCAAAACTTTGTAGTTATTAGCATCACTTTCTCTGACAGTAAGGAGCCTGTCCCTACCCTTACCAGTGAAAGATAGCCACAAGATAGCAGCCCACTACCTCTGAGGGACCAACTGTACCATACAGGCCCTATCAAGTGCAACAAACCACTTGTTAATGTCACCCCCATCTTGTAAGGGGGACTATCTTATGCAGGTTTCTGGAATCTTGCTCTCTAACAGGATTGCTATCAAAAACACTGCTGCTGCCGCCATGGGGAACTAACCCCAACCACTGCCTTTCCCTGTCAAAGGGCAGCTGTTGCTGTTTAAGATTCAGCCTGGCCTCTTCCAACCTCAGCTTTCTGAGTTCCCTTTCCATTAAGTTATCCTCAGGATGGGAGGCTTGGGAATTGTGAGACACAGAGGAAATATGGGAATAGGCAGAGAGAGACCTGTCCCTAACTGGCTGGACCCTAGTAACCTGGCCTTTAGGAGTGAAAGGTGACCTACTAATATGTGACCCTCTCCCACTACCAGTGTCACTAGGTGGCCTGTTAGCTGGCAGGTCTTTAGAAGAACCCTCCCCAGCATCCTCAGGGGACTCCTCTGAGTCTGGCTGGGTAAACCCCTCTTCTACCTCCGGTTCCTAGGATGGGCCAGACTGGTTCTGGTCATTTTCTAGAAGGCTAAAGAGAAAGTCTTTGGAAGGATTCCAGCCAATGCTTAAACCTCTTTCTATGCAGAGACCCTCAAACTTTTAAAGTTTGAACTCTCACATGTTGCCTGAACAACTGTGGGAGTAAGCCCTATTGCAGACATGATAGAAAAGGTTTAGGACAGAGAGAGAAAACGTTTTTGGAACTTTTGAAAGCACAGAGAAAAAAAACTTTTCAAACTTGTTGAAAACCTTTAAAAGTTTTCAGAACTTTTTAGAAACATTTTAGAAAGTTTTAGAGAAGGAAAGTTAAACTGTTTAGTTCAATGTGTATATCTTAAAGTATTTGGTGTATGTTTTTCTCATGAAAAGCACCAAATGACAAAGTGGTAAAGCAGTTACATGTACTTATCCCACCGCTGCACCACCAATGTAGGAGGCCGGCCTGGCTTATAGTGGGTACCTTGTGGTACTTACACCTTGTGCCAGGTCCAGTTATCCCTTATTAGTAGATTAGAGGTGTTCTAGCAGTTTAGGCTGATAGAGGTAACTATAGCAGAGCAGCTTAGGCTGAACTAGGGGACATGCAAAGCTCCTACTATACCACTTATATCACTGAGCACTATATCATAAGGAAACACAATACTCAGAGTTACTAAAAATAAAGGTACTTTATTTTAATGACAATATGCCAAAAGTATCTCAGAGGATATATTCCCTTAGGAGGTAAGCAATATACACAAAATATACATACACAAACCAAATCAGGTAAGTAAACAGTTAGAAAAGTAGTGCAAACACTGTAGAACACAATAGAATACAAGAGGGAGAAATAGGCCTAGGGGCAACACAAACCATGTACTCCAAAAGTGGAATGCAAACCACAAATGGACCCCAGGCCTAGTGTAGTGTGCAGAGGGTCGCTGGGAGTGTAAGAAAACACTAAGGGTGTCCAAGATACCCCACCCAAGACCCTAAAAATTAGGAGTAAAGTTACCCTACTACCCCAGAAAGACAGTAAAGTCGAGATAGGGGATTCTGCAAGGACAACAACTGACTGCAAAGCACTGAAGACGGATTCCTGGACCTGAGGACCTGTAAAGGAAGGGGACCAAGTCCAAGAGTCACACAAGTGTCCAGGGGGGCAGGAGCCCACTTAACCCCGGATGAAGGTGCAAAAGAGCTGCCTCCGGGTGGAAGGAGCCAAAGATTATGCAACAACGGAAGGTGGCAGGAACTTCTCCTTTGGTCAGAAGATGTTACATGGCATGCTGGAGGATCCAGAGTTGTTTCCACACAGAAAGACCACAAACAAACCTTGCTAGCTGCAAGAGTTGCAGTAAAGGATTTTGGGTGCTGCCAGGGCCCAGGAAGAACCAGGAGGTTGCCCCTTGGTGGAGGAGACAGAGGGGGCACTCAGCAACACAGAGAGCCCACACAGAAGCAGGCAGCACCCGCAGAAGCACCTCAACAGGTGCTTAGAAGATCTGAGGATGGCGGTCGACTCAGCACAACAAAAGGGAGGCCCACGAAGTCGGACTCCAACTCAGCGGGTTGGGCAATGCAGGACGGAGTGCTGGGGACCTAGGCTAGGCTGTGCATGAAGGAAGTCTTCCAAGAGTGCACAGAAGCCTTACAGCTGCAGTTCATGCAGTACACAGGATTACTGCCTGGCGTGGGGAGGCAAGGACTTACCTCCACCAAATATGGACAGAAGGGCCACTGGACTGTCAGAGACACTTGGACCCAGATCCTGTGTTCCAGGGACCACTCTTGTCAGGATGAGAGGGGACCCAGAGGACCGGTGATGCAGAAGTTTGGTGCCTGCGTTGGCAGGGGGAAGATTCCGTTGACCCACGGGAGATTTCTTCTTGGCTTCCAGTGCATGGTGAAGGCAGACAGCCCTCAGAGCATGAATAACCAGGAAACAGTCGAGAAAGCCGGCAGGATGAGGCCCTACAATGTTGCTTGTAGTCTTCTTGCTACTTTGTTGCGGTTTTGCAGGTGTCCTGGAGCAGTCAACGGTCGATCCTTGGCAGAAGTCAAAGAGGGAAGTGCAGAGCAACTCTAATGAGCTCTTGCATTCGTTATCTGGTGAGATACCCACAGGACAGACCCTAAATAGCCCACAGAGGAGGATTGGCTACAGAGAAAGGTAAGCACCTATCAGGAGGGGTCTCTGACGTCACCTGCTGGCACTGGCCACTCAGAGCTGTCCATTGTGCCCTCACACCTCTGCATCCAAGATGGCAGAGGTCTGGGACACACTGGAGGAGCTCTGGGCACCTCCCCTGGGAGCTGCTGGTTAGAGGAGTGGTCACTCCCCTTTCCTTTGTCTAGTTTCGCACCAGAGCAGGGCTGGGGGGATCCCTGAAACAGTGTAGACTGGCTTATGCAAGGAGGGCACCATCTGTGCCCTTCAAAGCATTTCCAGAGGCCAGGAGAGGCTACTCCTCCCATGCCCTTCACACATATTTCCAAAGGAAGTGGGTGTAACACCCTCTCTCTGAGGAAATCCTTTGTACAGCCTTCCTGGGACTGGGCTGCCCAGGCCCCAGGGGGGCAGAAACCTGTCTGAGGGTTGGCAGCAGCGGTAGCTGCAGAGAAAACCCCAGAAAGTTAGTTTGGCAGTACCCGGGCTCTATGCTGGAGACCTGGGGATTCATGGAATTGTCCCCCCAATAGCAGAATGGTATTGGGGTGACAATTCCATGATCCTAGACATGTTGCATGGCCATGTTCAGGGTTACCATTGTGACGCTACATATAGGTGTTGACCTATATGTAGTGCACATGTGTAATGGTGTCCCCGCACTCACAAAGTCTGGGAAATTAGCCCTGAACAATGTGGGGGCACCATGGCTAGTTTCAGGGTGCCCACACACTAAGTAACTTTGCACCTAACCTAGTAAAGGTTAGACTTATAGGTGACTTATAAGTTACTTAAGTGCAGTGTAAAATGGCTGTGAAATAACGTGGATGTTATGTCACTCAGGCTGCAGTGGCACTCCTGTGTAAGAATTGTCTGTGCTCCCTATGGGTGGCAAAAGAAATGCTGCAGCCCATAGGGATCTCCTGGATCCCCAATACCCTGGGTACCTAGGTACCATATACTAGGGAATTATAAGGGTGTTCCAGTGTGCCAATCAGAATTGGTAAAATTAGTCACTAGCCTGCAGTGACAATTTTAAAAGCAGAGAGAGCATAAAAACTGAGGTTCTGATTAGCAGAGCCTCAGTGATACAGTTAGGCACCAGACAGGGAACACATATAGGCCACAAACTTATGAGCACTGGGGTCCTGGCTAGCAGGATCCCAGTGACACATATCAAACACACTGACAACATAGGGTTTTCACTATGAGCACTGTACCCTGGCTAGCAGGATCCCAGTGAGACAGTAAAAACACCCTGACATATACTCACAAACAGGCCAAAAGTGGGGGTAACAAGGCAAAAAAAAATGCTACCTTCCTACAGTTCTCCTTCTGCAGGGGGTGGGGTTCTGGTGGTCGGTTTGTCCTGTGGTGGGGCTTCCTGTCCACTAGCACCGGCAGAGGTGGAGGGCTGTCTAGTGTCTGGGGCCCGTTGGTGTACCATTGCCTCCCTCATGGTGTTGGCCATGTCAGCCAGCACCCCTGCAATGGTGACCAAGATGGTGTGGATGTGTTTGAGGTCCTCCCTGATCTCCAGGTACTGTCCCTCCTGCATCTGCTGGGTCTCCTGCAACTTGTACAGTATCTGGCCCAAGGTCTCCTGGAAATGTTGGCATGCTCCCAGGATTCCTGCAAGTGCCTCGTAGAGAGTGGTTTCCCTGGGCCAGTCCTCCGCCTGTCGCACAGCAGTCCTCCCAGCTTCCCTGTTTTCCTGTGCCTCTGTCCCCTGAACCGTGTGCCCACGCCACTGACCCCAGTCCCTGATCATGCTGTGTTTGTGGGTTTGCCTGGGGTCCCTGTAGTGGTGGACACACTGCTGATTGACGTGTCCTGGGGACAGAGGTATGGGCTGCTGGGTGGGTGCTGTGCAGGTGTTTCCTGAGGGGGGAGGCTCTGTGTTGGGTTGGGACTGTGGCAGGGTAACCGACTGTCCAGAAGTACCTGATGGGCCAGGTTGGTCATCGTGATCCAGGTGTGAGAGCTGCTGTCATCACTGTGGGCCTCTTCTGGGGGGGGGGCTGGATGTTGGTGGCACCTCCTCTCCGGTGACGTTGATTGGGGGTCCTGTGGGGATGTAAATGCAGTGTTATTGTATCTGCTTGTGCCATCTTGTGCATGGGTGTGTTTCCCTGTATGGTTGTGATTGCCCTGTCAGCTTTGCCTTGTGTGAGTGGTGATTTTGTGGGCTAGGTGATTCTCTCTAATGTGCATGCTTTAGTGATGGGTGTCCATGCAGGTCTGTGATGGGTGTCCATGCATTGGTGTGGTATGCAGGGCTTGGTTTTAGGATGGGTGGGTTGTGATAGTGGGGTATATGTGAGGTAGTGGAGTGGTGGGTGTGAGGGTAAGGATAGGAGTTTGTAATGGCATGCAGGTAGGGTGGGGGATATAATAGTAACGATTTGACTTACCAGAGTCCAGTCCTCCTGCTACTCCTGCGAGGCCCTCAGGATGCATTATTGCCAAGACTTGCTCCTCCCATGTTGTTAGTTGTGGGCGAGTAGGTGGGGGTCCACCGCCAGTCCTCTGTACGGCTACCTGGTGTCTTGCAACCACTGAACGCACCTTCCCCGTAGGTTGTTCCACCTCTTCCTGATATCATCCTTTGTTCTGGGGTGCTGTCCCATGGCATCGACCCTGTCCACGACTCTTTGCCATAGCTCCATCTTCCTAGCAATGGACGCATGCTGCACCTGTGATCCGAATAGCTGTGACTCTACCCAGATGATTTCCTCCACCATGACCCTTAGCTCCTCCTCTGAAAACCTGGGGTGTCTTTGGGGTGCCATCGATGTGGTGTGAGTGGTATGTGTGAGGGTGTGTGGGGTGCTGTGTTGGGATGTGTGCTGTGAGGTGCGTGGATGGTGTATGGGTGAAGGTGTTCTGTGGTTCAGATTGACGGGGTGCTCCTGGCTTGTCTCTTTCTCTCAGTTGGCAATCTTTTTCTTTGTTGAAATGGTTGTGGGTAATGTGGGCGTGTGTTTTATAGTGGTCTGAGTGTGTGGGTGTGGTGTGTGTATGTGTCAGGTCTGTGTATTTTGAATTGTCCAATGTGGTGTAGTTTTGTTAGTGTGTGTATTTTGAGTGCACCAATGATTTACCGCGGTTGAAAGACCGCCACGATGATTCATGGTCCAGATACTGTGGGTGTATTTCTGTTGGCGTAATGGTGTGGGTTTTGGTACCACCAGTTTATCACTGACCTTTGGGCTGGCGGACTTGTGTGGGTGTATGTATAGTGTCGGATTTCTCTGAGTGGGTCATAATACCTGTAGTGGTATACCACTGCGGTCACGGTACGTCAGCACGGTGGTAAGTGGCATTTACCGCCGGGGTTGTAATGAGGGTCTTTATTTACAAACTCAAAGTCAAACTTACATAAATGAGTCTCAAAACCATGGTACAGAGATACAGAATCACTAAAGGAGAGGTAAAATGTTGCACAATATTGAATAAAATTAGTATATGAAATAGCAATATCTCAATAGCAACAATGCAAAAAATCACCAAGAAAATGAGTTTGATTTTTTAAATCCAAAATTACATTTTCTGCCTAATCATTCTGTCAAGAGAGGTATGTGAAAGATAAACCCACTTAATATCATAGAATTGAGGTCTATACCTCAAATATGTCCGCTCTGTTCAAGGGAGTAAAGGGGTTGAACCTTTTGCTAACTAAACCACACTTAAATCTCAATGTCTCCAAAGCTTACATCACTGTTGAACTCTTCTAAAAAACAAAGCAATAAATGAAATGAATAATTGGTAAGAGTATCTGCAGTAAGTTTCTTCTATGTGGCATTGGTGCAGCCTGAGGCTCAGGAACTTCAAAATGATAACTGCCAATTCAGAATACTCCTTCCTTCCTTATTACGCTTATCTCAGACTTTCTTATCTGTCACGCACAATAGGCTCCTTATAAGCCTTGGCACCTGCAGCTTTAGAAAAACATGCAAAAAGCAAACTTCAGGAGTAATGTAGGCCTTCAATCCAGTGAAGGTAAATATGTTGAAGCACACTTTCAAATTAAATGGTTTCTGTATGTCTTCTTATGCTGAATATACAATTATTATAACGAATAATTGTACTATAATGGAAACACTTCAAAATCTAGTATATCCAACATTCCCGCATATAGTCATAATACTCTTCATTTTGGACAAGTTAAATTTCAGTCAGCATCTGGGTTTAAAGTGACCTCATATAATACATAAGGGAGCAACTTATTCTCGTGCATTTAAATAATTCTAGGCATGGTACACCTTGATGAGTGTGACAACCTCTAGTGTCACATATTTCAAGAGGCGAAACATGAGGAGATAATCCTAGTTAAAGGATCAAGGAGAGGAGAAAGGAGAGCGGGTCTTCATTAAGGAAAAGTAAAAAGATGAACTTGTGCAGTGAATGCACTAGAGGTCTGACTAGGTACAGTCTACGGAGATGCTACTGCTCATGAGGACCCACACAAAGATAATGTTTCAAACTTTGGGCATGTTAATGAAGTGAAATAGCTCCATAACAAGAGAATTCTCATCCTGGCGTTACACCAAAAACATAAAGTATTTCATTTTCTGGCATTAGTAGCAGTGTAGGTGCCATCATTCTGTTGGATGTTAACAGTTATAGTAAGATAGTCTACATCCCCTTCACTAGAAACGATTGATATCCATCAAAGACATTATTAACTTTCTGCATGAAACGGTAATTACAGCAGACATAGATGCAGTAAGACCTATAACTTAATAAAATTCTTGTATTACTTTGTGTATACTACAAGTCACTAACTAGGTGTCAATAATCAGCTCCAATGCAAATGACTTTAAAGAGATTGTAGCCTGTTAGTACCCTTAGTAGCATACCAATAGAACAAAGAGATTGCAGTCAAATACATGAAAGTTGTTGTACCTGACATCCTTGACGTGGTTTTCCCCCAAAGTTTTTGCTCACCATCCTCCTGTTTTTGCTGATTTTGCTTTTACTGGCTTTAGGACTCTGTGCACTTTACCATTGCTAACCAGTGCTAAAATGTTTGTGGTCTCTCATGTAAACATGATAGAATTGGCTTACACCCCATTGGCACATTTAATTTTCTCGCAAGTCCCTAGTAAAGTGGTACCACATATATTCAAGATATGTAAATTAAATGCTACTAGTGGGCCTGCAGCACTGACTGTGACACCCTATTATTCTTTTTGAATGGATGCATTTCAAAGAGAAAACAGAAAAGCTTTCTTTTCAGTTTTTTAAGAGCAGGCAGTGGTCCTAGGACCACTGCCTGCTCTTAAAAAATGTTTGCACCCACATTCGCAAAGAGGAAGAGGTCATTTGCAAATGGTTTATTACCAATTTGAAGTTGGTGGTAAACTGTGAATGTTTTGCGACCACATTCCAGTCACAAAACTCCCCCTGCAAGACGCTATTAGGAACTGACACCCTTAATACACACCTTCCTAATACTGAGCCGCAATACTATTTTGTAATTCGGTATTAGATTACAAAATCACAAACATAGCTTTTGTACATCTCAAAAAAAAAATTGAAGTTGCAAATGGCCCAATTATGGAAATCAGACCATTTGCAACCACAAAAAACCTTTGTAAATATGGCCCTTTGTTGCTTAAATATTGCCTGACAAAAAAAATCTATCTTACATTTTAGTTATGAAAATATTGCCACATTGAAGTTAAAAACGTTAGTCTACAAGTCAGTGGAGCTGTACTTTTGGACACAATTTTTAGACCAGAATATTTAACTCAGACAATATTTTTGTTAAAAATATTTTAATGCATAAGCCCTCAAGAGGGCTTAAAATACAGTGCAAATAAATTTGAAATTCGCTATGCATCCACAAAAAGGTAATGGAGCACTGTAAAGGATAGCATGAATTGATCACTGTGAGCAACTGGGTTGTTGGTCGACCAGGGTGTGAACCCTGGTCAAGAAACAGCCACAATCCCTTGCAGGGTGAACCCATAAAGTCAATAAATTAAGATGTGCTTAACACTGGGTAGCTTGGCACAAAAGGCAGTCGAACTTAACTGAGAGACAATGAGTAAAGTTTTTGTACAGCACACAAATAGTAATAAAGTGGAAGCACAACAAACGAAAAATCCCAAACCAATTTAGAAAAGAAGAGTACATTTTAACAAATTATTTGTCTTCAAAACAGTAAAAATCCAATCAGTAGAACAAGAGTTATGATTTTTTTAAGTTTAAAGTTCGAACAAATCCTAAAACACAAAAGCGCCATTTGTGTATATCTGGTTGCATGAAATCAGGTCAAAGTTAGAAGTTAAGGCTGCCCACAATCGAGCACAGATCAGATAGAAGAAGTGGTTTGTGTCCTGTTCGATCTTATCTTCACACTTAGAAACATTTCTGAAGAAAAATGTCTGAGAAGATAAAAGTTAAGTGGGGAAAGGCTGCAGGAGTGCCAGAGGAGGCAGTTTCATCAATGAATGACCGTGGAGAGAAGCTGCGGTGAAGATTTTTACCTTCAGACTTTGTCATCAAAATGGAAGTCAAAAATCTCCAGTGGGACAATGGACAAAGTTGTAGCCAAAGACAGTTCATGAGATCAGATGCCCCTTTGGTGAAAGACCGCAGAAATGGATTTGTTGTTGCGGAGAAGAATATAGCGGGAGAAGGCGCAAAGTCAATCTGATCAGTGATGCACCTTGGACGGATATGTGAGCAGGTTGGTCCTGGTCTCCTTCTGGTTCTCAGAGCATTTTTTAGCCAAACTTTGTCTTTTGTCAGTTTTCCAAAATGGCCACCTAGGCACCGTTAGCACCCCAACCAAGGGTCCAGGAGTGGATAGAGACCTCCTGGGGGTTCAGGACAAAGGCTGGGTCCAGGCATGGGTTCAAGATATTGGGAGCCTCTTATTTCCCTGTGGCTCTGAACAGGAGGCCAGCAAAATAGCCCTTTTAGTCACTTCTGGAAGTCCTTGGTGCAGGTGTAGATGAGGGGCTCAACAGCAGGACTAGCCTTTAACCTTTAAGGGGTCAAGGCAGGCTCCAGGCAGCAGGAGAGGTGAAAGCTACAGGTTGGTCTAGGTCCTCATCATTAAGCTGTGGAAGGAGTGCCCCTATGCCATGATCTGAGGCATCTGTTTGTACTTTGAATTCTTTGCAAATGTCAGGGGCCTTGAGCACATGGGCTGTGGACATGACCTGCGTTAGGGAGTCAAAGGCTTTCTGGCAAGTATTTGTCCAGATCACCTTTCTTGGCTGCTTCCTTGAAGCCAGCTCAGTCAAGGGGGCAACAATGGGGCCATATGCCTTGACAATCTCTCTGTAATATATTGTATAGGCCCAGGAAGGCCCTAAACTCATTGTGAGTTTTTGGGGGCTCCCAGGCAAGAATGGTCTCCATTTTGGCCTGGAGGGGCTGCACCTTACCTCTTCCTGTTAGGTGTCCCAAGTACATCACAGATCCCTGCCCTATCTGGTACTTACTGGCCTTGTTAGTCAGGCCTGAGTCCTGTATGGCCTGTAGCACTTTCTACAGGTGCAATGAGGTAATCCTTCCAGCTGCTACTAAAGACAGCTAGGTCATCCAGGTAAGCAGCCTTGAGGGCCTCCATACCAGCCAAAACCTGATTCACCAGTTTCTGTAAGGTGGCAGGAGCATTTTTCAATTCAAAGGACGTCACTTTAAATGGTGGCCCTCTGAGTAAAGAAGCCTGACCTCTCCCCTCTCCTTACTCCCTTCAATTAGGACAATCTGTTAATATCCTGAAGTTAAGTCAAAAGTGCTCAGGAACTTAGCAGCCCCTAACCTTTCAAGTAGCTCACCAGCTCTGGTGGTGGCGTGAGCATCAGCCTTAGTGACTAATTTGAGTCCACAAAGAACTGGAATTGGGCAGAGCCCTGTGGAGCAGCTTTGGGTTCCAGCACCAGGGGCTTCTGGAGATCTAAATCACCCCAAACTCCAATATCTTAGAGACTTGATGCTGGCCTTTACTTTGACAGACACTTTGGGGGTCATTATGAACACGGCGGGAAACCCCGCCGTGTTCACGCTGGCAGTCTTATCACAGACCGCCAGCCCCCTTGAGGCCCCGCTGGCTGAATAATACACATTCTGTTTCCGCCCGCCGGCCATCAGAATGCAGGGCCGGAACGTTGCCAACGGCTCCAAATGGAGCCGTCGTCAATGCCGCTGTGCAGCGGGTGCAGCAGCTCCCGTAGCGCAGATCACACTGCCTGTAAATCTGGCAGTGACCTGCGTGACAGGGCACTGCACGGTGGCCCCGGAGCACCCCTTCCGCCAGCCTTTCTCTGGCAGGGGAACCCGCCAGGGAAAGGCTGGAGGAACAAGGGTTGTCTTTACTGTCAGATAAAGTAATCCATCATCCTCAGGCTGCCTGTCGGCTGTAGCCAGGCGGCCCTCCTTTTTCAGAATATGGTGGTTCAGACCGCCATGCCGGTGGTGGTATTTTCCGCCACTGCCTGCATGGCAGTCTGAACCGCCATGTTCGTAATGAGGGCCTTTGGCAGACAGCCAGTAAATTTAGTTTTTGACAGGGAGGCTATCTCCTGTATCAATGTCAGGGTACACAGATGTGCAAGCCAAGAAGTGAGGGAAAACAGAGAAGCAAACTGCCCCAACAGCTGGTGACAGTCCCTCTGCCATTCTGGGGTCAGGATAGGTGAGAGGTTGACACTTTCCACTGGCCCATCTTCCTCTTTGGATGACAGGAGTTCTGGGAGTGGTTCACTCTCACCCACCTCCCCATCATCTGTCACCGACAGTATGGTGACCTCATACTTCTCAAAGTGTTGCTTCAGACAGTTGACATGGGGGACTCTAAGTGGACTACTAGGGGTATTGAGATCCACCAGGTAGGTGGTTCTCCCTTCCTCTCAACTATCTCATAGGGTCCAGTACAATGATCTTGGAGGCTCTTGGGCTCCATTGGCTCTATCACCCACACTTTCTTACCAGACTGGAATTTTACAGGGTAGCTGTCTCATCATACCGCTTCTTCATCACCTCCTAGCTAGCATCCAAGTTCTCAGACGCCTTCTTCCAAAACGTGGTCATCTGTTTCTGAAGGGCTAGCATGTAGCTGATCAAATCCTGTGGAGGATTCTTGGGAGCTTGCTCTCACCCCTCCTTAACCAGACTGAGCGGTCCCCTAACTAGGTTTCCATACAGACGTTCAAAGGGACTAAGGTGGTCATTCCGACCTAGGCGGGCGGCGGTTGCCGCCCGCCCGTCGGAAGCCGCCTGAATACCGCCCCGCGGTCAATAGACCGCGAGGGGTATTCTGACTTTCCCGCTGGGCCGGCGGGCGATCTGATTCAGATCGCCCGCCGGCCCAGCGGGAAAGCGCCTTCCACAAGGAAGCCGGCTCGGAATCGAGCCGGCGGAGTGGAAGGCGTGCGACGGGTGCAGCAGCACCCGTCGCGCTTTTCAGTGTCTGCGCCTAGTTGGGCCCTGTTAGGGGGCCCCTGCCGTGCCCATGCCATGGGCATGGGCACGGCAGGGGCCCCCAGGGGCCCCGCGACCCCCCCCCCTACCGCCATCCTGTTCATGGCGGCTTTCCCGCCATGAACAGGATGGCGGTAGGGGGGGTCAGAATCCCCTCGGCGGCGCAGCGAGCTGCGCCGCCTTGGAGGATTCTAAGGGGCAGTGGAAAACCGGCGGGAGACCGCCGGTTTTCCCGTTCTGACCGCGGCCAAAGCGCCGCGGTCAGAATGACCAAGGGAGCACCGCCGGCCTGTCGGCGGTGCTCCCGCCCCCGTTGGCCCTGGCGGTAGAGAACCGCCAGGGTCAGAATGAGGGCCTAAATCTAGTCCCTCTCTATGGTACCTCCCTGTAGGCAAAGATTAGGTATGGTAAGTGGAAGTCCCACAACTGTCTCATGAGGCCCAGGAGGTCCATAACAATGCCTTTAAGGGCCATGTTGAATCTCTCAACAAGCCCAATTGTTTGTGGATGGTAAGGTGTGGAAAATTTGTAATTAGCTCCACACTCTTTCTGCATTGACTGCATATATGCAGACATAACGTTGTTGCCCCTTTCACACACCACTTCTTTGGGGACATACGCTCTGGTAAAAATCCCCAGTAAAGCCCTAGCCACTGTTGGTGCCATTGCAGTACTCAGAGGTATGGTTTCTGGGTATCTGGGCATGGTCCAACAACACTAGGATAAACCTATTGCCAGAGGCTGTCTTGGGGTCCAGCAGCTCTACAATGTTGGTGCCCATCCTTTCAAAGGACGTCCCAATGACAGGTACAGGAGTCAGGGGAGTTTTCAGCTTTGTCTTTGTCTCCCCAATGGCTTGGCTGGTTAGGCAAGCACTACAGAATATATCTGAGGAACTTTCATCCACGGCTAATAAACGTGGGGGACAAGCTTGGCAAAGGTCTTGTCCAGCCCCCGATGTCATGTCAGGGGCATACCATGAGCCAGCCCCAGTAGGAAGGCCCTATAGCATTGGGGAACTACCAGTGCTTATGTTGCTTGTGTTGCCCCATGCACTGTTGTCTTCGGCTCACTATACAAGAGATCATTCTTCGTAACAGATGTAGTGATCTCCAGCTGTCTGGGCTTCAGCCCGTTTCCTCATGTCATCCAAAGTTGGGCACTGTCTCTATGCCTTTCAAAACTCTTCCCTGGTAGGTCCCACTTCAGCTTTCTATCGATCACACTCAGGCAAGTCACCAAGGGTTGCAATATCCTCCCCCGTAGGCTCCTTGGTGGCCTCTTCTGGCTCCCCACCTACCTCCTCTGGGGGACACTTAGGGGCTGGTTCCCCATACCTCTTAACCTTCCCTCTCCTGGCAGCTGCCTGGACCATTTGTCTAGGCTCCATACCCCTTTGACTCTCCTCCTGGCAGCCATGAACCTGGTGGTCACACAGCCCCACTCAGGCAACCCCAACATTCCCAGGTATGACCTCAGCTCCACTAATTTTCAGGCAGTGTGCTCAAGATCATTCCCTAGCAACCAATCCACAGGCATGGCAGGGCTCACGCCAACTTTCAGAGGACCAGAGTGCTCCCCCACTCAAAGAGAACTAGAGCTATAGGATAGAGGCTCTACTGGTTGCTACTACACCCTGGTGGAATGTATTGGGAATCAATTGTTCTGAGGACACCTGACACTTTGCCGTAATCATACTGGCTTCTGTGTCCCTCAGAGCCTCCACTCTCTGCCCATTGATGGTGACCCACTGCCTATACTTTGTAGTATTGGAAGGCAAAGGGGCTTTAGGCATCGCTCCTTATCACCCAGGTACTGGGGTAACTTTGCTGACTTCCTTGCCACTAGCTGGGGCCATCTCTTCCCTAAGCACTATACTAGCCAACTTTGGGAGTTTACCTCAAGTGGGAGGCTGAGTCCTCTTGGGGCACTTGGGATCACCCTTGTAATGCTCAGACTCATAACATTCATTGTACTTGTGAGAAGATGTGCTGTGATTCTTGTCAGAGAGGCCTTTCTTCTGGTGACCAGATTTGGACTGGGAGCCTTTCCCTTGAGAACTATTTTGGGGGCATTGAGAGGACTCCTTCTTTACTTCTCCTCCCTCTTTCATCTGGTGGGAAGCCTGACCACCCTTTCACCCCCAAATGCTTCCTGGACACTTTGTTGCTGGTCCACTCCCTCAGCAAGCTTCCTATGGTCAGCCAGCTTGCCATCTTCCAGGTGTTGATGCAACTCTGTAATTACAAATATTGAGCATGTGCCCCCTCAAAATTTGGTTGCCCAGCCCATTGAAATCATCTACTTTGCTGCCCCTCACCCAGCCCTTCAGTGTCTTGCTGGCATAGTCTAAGGAGTCCACCCAGGACTGGTTTGGATGTTTGTCCCTCAACCTTTGCCTGTATTTCTCAGGGGTCAGCACAAATTTGCTAAAGAGAAAGGCCTTCATGGGGCCATACTTGGTCTGGTGCTCTACCTCTAATGTTAAGAGTGTGTCCCTCCCGGCAATGGGCATTTACCACCACAATCTACCTCACTTGTACTCCTCTGGGATTTTGTGTACCCTCAGAGTTACTTCATAAGCTGAGAACCATTCACCTATGTCATCTCTCTCCACAAAACTGGGCACAAGGTCTTTGGGTATGTGGACTCTCACCTCTCCAATAGACACTGATGATTTGCTTCCACCATTACTGCGGACTCAGTTTGCTTGACATTTATGCCCAGCTCCTTCAGAAACAATTCATGTGCCAGCATGATCTTTTGCTCTTCTATCCTTGGCCTGGCCAGTTCCAGCTTGAGCTTTCTCTCCTCCCTCTTCTCCTCTATTTCCTCTGGGGTCAGGCCCCTGGCATACCCACTGCTCCCTGCTCCATCCTGGTCAACTGGGGCATCTGGGTTGATTGGGACAGCTCAAGGCCCTGGACTGGGCCCTCTCCCTCCCTATCCTCTGTTTGTGCTCTCTACTCCCCACTGTCATCTACCTCATGATCTTTGCAGGTGGCCTGCCTCCCCTCCTCCTCCAAGGCCCTGGGAGCTACCTTGAGATCTAGCTTGGTAGCCCTATTGTCTGCTTTCAGTCCCTTCTGTTTGCAGAGTTTCAGCAGCTTAGCCATGCCAAAGGTGTCAGGTTTACAGGCACCCATCTCCATGGTTGCAAAAAGGAAGGTAGGGTGCTTAAAGTTTGAAAAGGAGGGATAAACTAGCCAATGGAAACACTAAGGAAGAATTTGAAAAAAAACAGGGGTTATTCTTATCTCAAAATATTTATCTGGGATTTTTGTGCAACCAAATCACTATATGTTACTACACAAACAGAAATCCTGATCCACACCGCTGAACACCAACATGAGAAATTGGTTTGTTGGCTGATTGGGGTGTGATCCATGTTCAAGCAGCAGTCGAATCCGCTTGCAGGATGACCCATACAAAGCCATCAAATTAGGCTGAGTATAAACTCTGGGTAGCTTCTGCCAAAAAGCAGTCAGACTTAACTTAGAGGCAATGTGTAAAGTATTTATGCAGTACACAAACAGTAGTAAATTGAAAACATCAGAAGAAAAATCTCAAACCAATTTCGAAATATAGAGCAAATTTTACTAAATTATGTGACATCGAAATGGCAAATATCCAATCAGTAGAACAATAATTATGAATTTGTAAAGTTTAAGATTCAAAACAGCACCTAAAAGATAAAAGAACTAACCAATGGACATCTTTAAAATTGTAATGAAAAATCCAACTTTACCATTAAAGAGGGTTTCTCATTACAATTCCTAGGTACCAAACATGACATATCTACCTCCTCTCAGTTAAGAATTACAGCTTATTAACTGTAATAAGGAATCCCTAATGTTATCCTATCAGAGAGGCAGGCCTTGTAGTAGTGAAAAATGAATTTGGAAGTTTTTCACCACCAGGACATGTAAAATCTATAATTACATGTCTACCTTTTTAATTACACAGAACCCTGCCCTATGTGCTACCTAGTGCTACTTACAGCCTAGCTTATATGCAATAAAAAGGGATGTTGAAGGTTTGGCAAGGAGCTTTAAATGCCAAGTCAACATGGCAGTGGGACACTGCAATCAGGCTTACAATGGCAGGCATGTGATAAATTTTAGAGGGCTACTTAGGTAAGTGGTACAAACAAGAGCTGCAGGTCCACTGATAGCATTAAATTTACAGGCACTGGGTAGATGGTATACCGCTCTACAAGGGATTTACAAGTAAATTAAATATGGCAATCAGGTATGTGTCAATCAAAACAAAGTTTAGGGTAGTGGTCACAGGCACTCTAACCCTGGTTAGCAGGGGTGACATGCAGAGAGTCTTAAAGCCATCAAAAGCACAAATTCAGCAACAATTGCAAGAAAGGAGGCAAAACGTTTTGGGGAAGATCACCCTAAGGCTGACAGGTCTAAGAGTCACCCTTCTACTAGTTCAGGTAGATTGAGGTTTCCTGGTTCGGAAACCATTGCAGCCTACTTATGAAATTCTGTGGTATTCTGGTATAAATAATTTATAATACTTTGAGCCTTCCTGATTTTCATCCATTCTCCCTCCAGAATCAATGCACTGAAATCTGCTGATTTGTCCTCAAGACAGGCCTTGCTAAATTGCTTGAATGAAGCCTAGCCACTTGCTTTTATATTAACCTTTCTTTGACAATCTCAGGCTAAACTATTTTTTAACTTTAGTTGCAGTGTCAATAATTCATGGTATATCACATACACTATTTCTGATAGTGGGTTGGTGCCTGCAGGACATGGAACCCTCTACAATAGCAAATTTCAGATAAGGAGAGGCATTCACATGTTTTTGATAAAAGTGGCTTTTTCTTGGTTATGATAAGAGCCGCTGAAATTATGGGATTCTGTGGCCTGGCATTTCTTTCTGCATAATATTGGATTTGCCGCACTTGTACATAATCCTTCATTTTTTTCATATTGTACAGATCTAAAGAAGTAAAATTTTATTTTTCGCTCTAGTGCATGAAAGGTTACTAATAATGTTACTTTACATGTTGCCACACAGTGTTGCTCTCTCCTGTTTGTTGCGTAGAAGCAGGTCACCTTTTAGTTTCCTACTGTTGTATTGTTGTATTTAGGTGTTAAAGTGATAATAACATGGTAAATCTATGCTGATAAAGGTTTTACACTTGCAACAATGGCAAAATAGTCAAGTAATAGTGCTTCATAATGTGCCACATTATGCCACACAGTTTGTGTTTTCCTGCTGCATGCTTTAGTTAACCTTGCTGCATAATTTGATACTCTCCTGGTTCATAATTGCAGTGGCCTTGGTATGGTACTCGCTTTGCGTCACTTGTTACACCTACTTTTTCATCTATTTTTATTTGAAATGTGTTTTTATGCTTCTTAATTATAGGCAACAATGAGTAGTAAAGCAAAACAGTGCTTTCCAAATGGGTCCCTAAAAACAAATGTTCAAAATCCCCAGGAGGAAGTGGTAAACATGGTTATGTTATGAGCAAGAAAAATGGGAGTGACTGAATAGATACATATGAACTTTAAACGTATTAATACATACTATTAACAATTTGAGTTATTCGCATTTTTGAAATATATATTTGTATATCGTCAACTATAAGAACGAAACAGCTCAAATATATCTAAAACATACTGTTTTTGTACACTGTGGTATTTAATGAAGCAAAACATACTAATATGTTGAAAGCAAATTGTTGTGTTTTACCTTGTGAGATGCTGGGCATGCAACAGAGAGCCTCCTCGCTAGTGAGGTTCCATATGATGTGTTAAGAACTCTGGGATGAAGTTTCTACGGCAGTTGATCTGAGCCAGAGGATGTGTGTGCCTGCACGGGGTTGGTGGTATAGAGAATAAACTTACTTCACTTAAATTCACCTGCGTGTTAAATCGTAACACTGGTGACGAGGACATCTAAGATCCGCATGTGTGTGGATCTTAGAGACCTTATTAAACATATATGGGTGGATCACCAACACCTACCCAACATTTCTGAAGAATTATCGTGTTTGGGAGGTTCAAAAGTTTTCAGTGTGCTAGATTTGTCTTCAGCTTACCACAAGATTGTCTTACATCCTGAGTCTAAACACCTTACCTAGTTTGTGACACCGGTGGGAGCGCATCAATTCCTAAGAATGCCGTTTGGGCTAGCCTCAGCAGCTGCTTTCTTCCACGGTGTCATGAGAAAAGTCTTGGAGGGAATTTCTGGTATTTTGTTTTTCCAGAACGATATTTTGGTCCATGGTAAAACTGTAAATGACCATGATAGGATTTTGAGAGAAGTGTTGAGTAAGCTAGCCTGGTCAGGTCTGACTGTAAAAAAAGAAAAATGCAGGTTCAGAGTCACTTCAGTGACTTACCTTGGTCATACTATATCAGGTGAAAGAATTAAACCCAAATTGGAGCTAGTTAATTCCATTGTACGAGCACCTGAACCCAAGGATAAGGATGGAGTTTGATCTTTCTTAGGTTTCGCTGAATACTACTCCAAGTTCATTGCTAACTTTTCAAGTGTAGTTCAGCCCTTAAGGTCTCTTCTTGGAAAAGGGTGTGAGTTCAATTGGACGGATGATTGTGTGTCTGCATTTACTTTTGTCAAGAAGTGTATCAGCAAAATGCCCACCCTGGGACATTTCAATGCGTATGATAAACCATCTTGTAAACTGATGCAAGTGTGAATGGGTTGGGAGCAGTTCTAACCCAAAGAATGGACCATGAGGAAAAGGTAATGGTCTTTGCATCCCGTTCTCTTAAGGAAGCTGAGCAACACTATTCAGTCATAGAGAGGGAGGCACTTGCGTGTATGTGGGCAATCAAGCATTTCAAATTCTATCTGTGGGGTTTACCTTTTGTTGTGAGAACAGACCAGAGACCCCTTGTCCAAATCTTTTTGTCCAAAAAGGGTGAAGAATTAACACCTAGGATAAGAAGATGGGTGGAGGGATTGATGGAATGCAATTTCTCAGTAGAATATATACCTGGTCCAAAGAATACTGTGGCAGACTTCCTGTTGTGATGCGCTGGAGGCTGTTGTGAGGTGGATGGCTGTTGGGTGGGTGTGTGCCTGCGTTTGTGTATCTTGGGAGGTGGTGTCACAGACACACTAGGAGAGGACACAGGGGACGTGTGAATGGTAGTGGGGGTGGTGGCAGCTCCTGTCCCCGCCGTGTATCTCCCCTCGCCCTCCGTCCAACTGGTGAACTCCGAGTCCGTTGTCTCGCCCTCCAGGGCCATGTGGGATGCAGCTCCCTCGTGCTCCGGAGCCACTGCTCCTCCTCCTGATGATGCTAATGCACACAAGAACAGGGAGGTGTTGGGACATTTGTGAGGAGTTGGAGTGATGGGGGTGAGGGTGAGTGTGGGGGTATGTGATGGCATGCAGGTAGGGTGGGGGATGTAATAGTTAAGATTTGACTTACCAGAGTCCATTCCGCCATCTACTCCTGCGAGGCCCTCAGGATGCAAAATCGCCAAGACCTGCTCCTCCCATGTTGTTAGTTGTGGGGGAGGAGGTGGGGGTCCGCCGCCAGTCTGCTGAACCGCAAGGTGTTGTCTTGAGACCACGGAACGCACCATCCCCCATAGGTCGTTCCACCTCTTCCTAATGCCATCCCGATTTCTTGGGTGCTGTCCCACTGCGTTGACCCTGTCCACTATTCTTCGCCATAGCTCCATCTTCCTTGCAATGGAGGTGTGCTGCACCTGTGATCCAAATAGCTGTGGCTCTACCCAGATGATTTCCTCCACCATGACCCTGAGCTCCTCCTCTGAGAACCTGGGGTGTCTTTGCCGTGCCATGGGGTGGTTTGGGTGAAGTGTGGGGTGGTGTGTATGGTGATAAGTGTGCTGATATGTAGTGGTGTGAGGTGCGTGGAAGTTATGTGGGAGACGGTCTGGTGTGCCTGTGGATGCTTGGTAGTAGTTTGTAGTGTCTCTCTCTGGCCTTCTTTCGGTTTTTTTGTCGTAGGGGCTTGTGGGTGATGTGGGTGTGTGTTTTATATTGTATTGGGTGTGTGGGAGTGGTGTGTGTATGTGTATCAGGTGTGTGTATTTTGGATTGTCCAATGTGGCTGTGTTTTGTACAATTGTGTGTATTTTGAGCGAGGCGGTGTGTACCGCCAATGGAATACTGAGGTTGAAAGACCGCCGCATGGATTTGTGTGTCATGATAGTGTGGGCGTATTTCTGTTGGCGTGACGGTAGAAGTTTTGTTATTGCCAGTTTATCACTGACCTTTGGTGTGGCGGACTTGTGTGGGTGTCTGAATTTTGGTGTATTCCGTGCTGTGGGTCATTATAGCTGTGGCGGATTTCTGCCGCGGCGGCAGTGTGTTGGCGGTCTTCTGCACGGCGGTAAGCAGCTTTTACTGCCAATGTTGTAATGAGGGCCAAATTATCTTAATACCTTGCAATATACACATTAGTGTATTGTATGTTTATTTATTTTTATATTTTTGTTGTTTTATTATTTACTCCTTTAGTGTGTTTGTAATATGGGTAAGTGGGATGTGTTGTGTTTTACCTTGTGGGATGCTGGGCATGCAACAGAGAGCCTCCTTGGTAGTGAGGTTCCATATGATGTGTTAAGAACTCCGGGATGAAGGTTCTAAGGCAGTTGAATTGAGTCAGTGGATGTGTGTGGCTGCCCGTGGTTGGTGGTATAGAGAATAAACTTACTTCACTTGAATTCACCTGCGTGTTAAATCGTAACACAAATATTTTTTATCAGAGCATTTCGAAGGTCACAATATTTTGATGGAAGAAGATGACAATTAAATATTTTGAAAAACACTAATTTGCAATGGTTTAATAGAGGGGTGTTTTAATAAGGGAAATAAATAATAAAATTGCAAGTAATAGAAGCTTTCCACAGAAATACTGAGAGTTAATCTGGAATCATTATTAGGAACTTTCTCAGGTGAAGACTGAATGAGCTATTTCGTTATATCTGCTCATCAGTTGGAGAAAGTTAGTGCAGCACCCTAGAACCTTCAACTATTCTTTTCAACCTTTCACGTGTCTCCCCGTATCTTCGGCCTTCTCTTTTGTGACTCCCTTGTCCTCCATAAACCTCTCTCTGCCTTTCCTCGTTACGTATCCCCCCTTTTTGTCTAGCCCTTCACACATTTACTTGCCTCCATCATTCCCCCATCCTGTCTTCTTTCCTGTCTTCCTCCTGATGCCTACTTAATTGTTCTTTTAAAACATGTATTGAATATGTATTCACAGCTATCTGTAAAACACTCAAATACCCTCCATTGTAGTGATGTTATAGAAAAATATTCAAATAAATACCTGCATAAATCACCTTGAATGCTGTTTGAGTCTGCCCTCCATCTTCATTGTTGATAAAAAAGAAAAAAATGTACCCTTATGTTTTGCATCACAAATTAAAATGGGGTTCTCTTGCTGTTATTGAAAAGAGAATTGCTAGTCTTTGCATTGAAAGCTCTTTTTCTAGATTGCTCAATATTCCTGAAAATAACAAGGCATTTGTAGCCAGTGGTGGTTCAATTAAAACTGTGACCCCGAGGAAGGAGACAGGAAGATTTCGGAGCCACCATTTGCTACCGATCTGAAATGCAGCCTAGTTGTGGTATGTAAGATGTAAGGGCTGCTTTGCTTATGACTGGATTTTGTCTTAGATAGGTTGGTGGGCAAAAAATGATGGCCTGGACTGCGGCCCTTAATAGTTACAGATTGCTATGATTAAGTCACTCAATCCCCTCTTCACTCTTTTGTTTTCCTAATTTCTTCTAGAGACTAGTAAATTTACTTAGCATTTCATCCACCTTGCTACTATAGTTTATTTATTCGAGTATCAAGTATTTACATGTCAGGGGAGAGTGAGAATGGAAGATGGGAAGGATTTTTGGGTACTAAGCGCCTTAGTTTGTGCTTTTGTCTCTGACTAGAGACTGTTATTGTGTATTTACGCATGGAACGTCATAAAAAGCGCCATATTTTTTTAATGATAAATAATATCCCAAGGGATTTGTTTATGCAAACAGAAAAGAATATATGACCTTAAATGTAGATACAAAGGAATTCTTCGGCATTTGCTTTTGGTGAGGGGATTAAATGACAAGTATGCGAGAAAACTATGATGGATGGAATTTCCTGTCTAGGAGTGTGCATTGAACAGAATCTCTTCAAAGATATAGTTGTGTAGTTTGTGTTGTAGCAAGTGGTTTATTTGAGGGGTGTTCAAACTTTTATTTACGATTAGATGGCAAGAGTGCCATGATGCAAAATGATGCCCCCCCTTGCAGAAAGTGATGAGGGCCCCTTGAGTCTCCTATAGCTCAGAAATATTCATTGGCCTTGGGCTTATTGAGGGCCCCCTGAAGGATTGGGTGGCCCTATAGGGTTGGGCTCCCTTCTTCTCCAAAGAGGCTGCAGGGGCCTGTTTTACCCCCAGAGTGGCAGGTCACCCACACTCTTGCTATGTAGTAGCCTCTTCAGTGGTTCCGTTGCTTACTCAACTATCTTCTATAATCAGAAAATGTTGTGCTTTTAAAACATAATGTATAATAAAAACATGTTCTCTGCTATATTTCATCTTGACTGAGACACCATATACAAGTACTAGTTGTTGAAATGCTTGCTTGGCGTTTGCACATGGTTTATGATTTCCATGAGTTCAGTGAAATACTGGATCTTTTCCCGGTGTACATTGTAAGCTTGGTTGTTTAATCAAATAACAAAATTGCTGAGACGCCTCTCTAGTTCCAAAACCGTAAAGAAAAATCGGGCAGTGCTTAAATATGGAAAATTGTAGACCTTGCTCTAAGTGATAAAACAAAAAACAATGTTCCTTCTCCCCCATATTGGTCTGAAACCACTAGACCTTGTAATAATTATTTTAATGATGGCCTTCTATTTAACGACTAGGCCATGATTAACTTAATATGGGTAAAAGTTTTGAAGTACATAGAGGGCAGGCTCAACGCCTCATTAGGGTTCACCAGAGAAATTGGGTCTTCATGTGTCAATGTCCCATTTCACGTGAAAATGTTCACAGCCCAAATATTCAAACGTGGTAATATTAACAGCGACCACTGTTTAACAAAGGTAAATGCCACCAAGAATGACAATTTAACAGAGCGCGCTACATCGTGTGTGGTCTCCGATTCGTTCGAGTCGGATGATTGCCTTTGGTAGAAGAGGATGTCTACGTTTGTCCGGTAACTGTGCATCTTCCGGCAGCGACAAATCACCACAGCAGTGCGAAAAACAGCTCCAATGGACACACAAAAGAAAGTGAATTGTGACCCAAATGGCATTGTGTTTACCGAACAAAATGCACAATTACAAGGCATGATATCCGCTTGCTGATGAGATCCGCTTTACAAAAGCTTACAGATTTACAAATGACGCCTCCTGGACCTTGGTCCCCATTGTGCTTTAATACATTATAATTGCTGCTTATACTAGTACAGGCCGCTTTTGTTACCCACCAGATAAAGAAATCTATTAGCCGAGTTGTTATTAAGACGAAATATGTCCGTTTTAATAAATGGCACTTCTTGGAAATGTTCGAGTACACGTACAATACTCTTGTTGACTTTCTTTTTACTCCGTGATACGTGAAATCTTGTTAGGTCCTTCGAATAAAAAAATAAAAAAGAAAACGTAGAGCATAATGAGAAAATTATTGTGCCTGTGCTTATTTTCTTGGCACTTGCAGTTTGGTTGGATGTGAGGTAGCTGCAGCATTTGCATCTCCCATCTGCATAATGAGCCCTATACCAAATGATTGTGGCTCATGCAAAAGACAGGGTGGCATGTTTTCAGTTTTAATGGGCACACTCGGAAAACTTCCAATCTTTTTTGACATTTCTTATAGCAAAATAAATGCGTCCTAGGTTGGAGTGTCCATTATGAAAATAAGAGGAGAGCAAGTCAATTATATTTCAATGACTGAATAGCCAGGGGTCCTCATTAAAATGATCAGAAAGGCTGCAGTGTGGCTTTCGTATATGTAGCCACTGATTAAGTTCCATAAGAGTGACATGGCCTTTTTGGGAGGAAAACAGACTATGCTGTGCTATGGAGCCAGCCAGCCAGAAATTGTTGACACGTAGAAAAGTGAGATGCGCTCTCCGCCAAGAAAGGGAAGTCCCTCCTTACGGGGTCACGGGCTCCTGATGTATTTAAAAATAGTTGGGCTTGTTTTCGCCGCCGTGGAGGCAAGCTTTGTGCGCTCACGTGCTTGCAGGAAAAAGGCCTGCGGTATGGTGGTGGAGTGGTATATTTTCCTTTTCGGTGGCTTCAATGAAAAATAGCTCGCTGAACAGAATGGAACTTTAATATAAGCTTTATGTTTTTGTTGGCTTGTGAGTCACGTCCTATTTATCTATGCTATATTAGTTTTTTGTTTTGCCGGTTGAAAGACTTTCCCATTTACCAAATAGAAGCTTTGGAAAATCGCAAAGGCGGAAGTTGCTGCGCTTGTGGTAATGACAAGATTAATTACACATTTTCAAAAGATTTTAAAAAACTAGATTTAGAAAGAGTTGCATATTTCAAGAAGACAGCTTTGCTTGCCTTATCAGGTCTGTTGAAATTTGTGCTAGAACATCCACCATACTTTCTGTTCCACTACTCAGATCACATGCATGAATTTATTATACTGTGGAGTGAATTGGAGGAAATACAAAATAACTAAAAGCCTGCTGATCTAGTGTTGCACGGTGTGCATGTCTGTGCACACACCTGTGTTACATTATCTCAGGCTTAACAGAAACTATTTAAAAAGTGTGGTTATTTTCAGGTTGCGCACGTAATCGCTGTGGCCTGTTGTAATTTCTCTGTGGGCTTTTTACCACACCCATCGCACGGCCATCACACGCCCATCACTATCACTCGTTCATGGGCTTACCTTTCAAAAATCCTTTGATATCATTGGTAATGCTTTGCTTTTGTTCCTCCTTGGGGCAGTTTTCTTACTGCCTTGGCCATCGACCCTGTTACATCAATAATTGCACTTTTGTCGATACGTTTGACTGCAAGCGAACTTCTTTTTCATTTTGTGTGTCTCCTTCGCACTCATGCTCATGGCGGCCATGATGCTTTGAATTGGCTCACTTATGTCAACTGTTTTACTTTTCATTTTTAATTTATGTGGCAAGAAAAGTCCTGATAGGAATTTACAACTCCAATAGCACTAACTCGAGCAAGTGCGAGACCCATTGCATTGCAAATACTTGTTTTAACAGCTGTAAAGATGCAAATAAAGACTATAAACAGTGATATGAGATACTTACCATGTATGAATACCCTTCAACCACTGAGACACAATGAATTGCTTTCCCATTAAATTTATAAAAACACATGGAGACTTACTATGCTGGCAGGACTCTCAACTAACATTATTTGGCCACAAGATCAGGTTATCCATTATCTGCCCCTATTTCTTCTCTCTTTTTCTCTCTCCTCTCTATGTATATATACATGTCTATGTATCTATCCATCTAATTATATATACTTATTTTTTAAAACTAGTTTCCATAGCTCGCTGTTCCCTGTGAATTTTTTTTTTTATACTACTACAGTTTGGACAATAATGGTGTAACAGCAGATTGATATTATCAATTATGTTAACAAAGATGTCATGAGTGAAGTAATTTGTGTGGTAATTAGTAGTGCATGGCAAGGGCGTGAATTATAGTTACCTTAGGGCACGAATCATAGTTACTTGAGATAACTCTAACTGGTGAATTTCTATGGTTTGGTATGTTTAAAATATGAGCCTCACTATAACGTCCCTGTAGCCTTTGTTTTTTTAAGCACATTTCTACGTTTTTTTTTAAATTCTATTACCTAACTATAATATCCCTGTAACTGTTGGTTTTCTTCAGTGAATTTCAAAGTTTTTTTAATGTAAAGTAATTTTCATTACTATACATTAATCCAACCACCACCGCGCACTGCATTTGGCCTAGAGCCTGGCCTGTGGCCAGGTATTGCCACCAATCCCTATAACAACCCAACACCTATCTGGCCGTGTGCATCGGGGTTTGGCCACAGGCCTTGCCTGCGTGGGCAGGGAGTCAGAGGAAACCTCTCCTTGCAGATGGGGAGAGCTGTTTGGCTCTCCCTGGGCTGCAGGAAGGCTGGGCAACCCCCCTCCTGCATTACTTTAGTGTTTGTGCCCTGAGTAGGTGGTGGTCCCCCTGGTTGTGGGAGGGGGGGCATGCGGACCCCGCATAATATCTGAACAATGCCCAGGGGCTTGATAGAAAACAAGTGCGGGAGCCTGCGCTTTTTTTTAAAATTTGTGCCCGGATTCCCAACCCTGTCGCTAATTTGCTGCAAATAATTTTTTCTTAAAAAGTGCTTTTCAGCCCTTGGTGGGGGGGGGGTCCCTCTAGGATCCCACCATCAGAGCTAAGGGGTCAGGGTGTCCATACCCTGGCCCCTATTCTTTAATTTTAACCTTATTTTAGGGACTCCATGGCTGCAGACACTTTCTTGTTGAACTGTTGGCAGCCAATCAGATCTCAGCACGAGATCGGGAGGGGTAGCAAATCCTCCGCATCCCTATATATACTAATTTGGATTTTCTTAAATTTCTCTAAAACTACTGAACAGATTTACGCCAAATCACAAAAGGTCACTTTCTGGACCCGGCCCTAGATTTCTGCCAAATTTGGTGTAATTCCTTCCAGTGGTTTCTGCGCTATTGCTGTTCAAAATCTCCTATGCAAAAATGAATGGTGAAAAAGAGTTTTGGGACCCCCTCTTTTTCTCGGCCCCTGCTTGACGGATCACCCTGATACTTTCCAGACAACAGCTGACATGGCAGGTAAATGTTTTGGTAAACTTTTGTGAAGATTCATCAACCGGCGCCAAAGATATAGCCAAGTAAAAAATATATTTTTCTATAGAAATTAGGTCCTAACTATAACTACCTAGTGGCGACTGACACTAGGTAATATATATGTATATATATATATATATATATATATATATACACACACTTATAAAAAGTCTCTGGTCTGTATCCAAATTGACATGCAGATCAGCGTACATGTGTAATGAGACATAAAGCCGTTTCTTCAGGGCCCATGGATATATATATTTTTTTATATTCTTATACACTTTCATATTATAAACATTAGAGATTGATAACATTTGTGATAAAACACTGTATTGTGCTATTCTGATTCTCATTCAAAACAGATTAAGGAAATTTAATTCTGAGATGACTTGCTTCAACCTTTTAACATATGCAGAGGGTATTTTACTTCTTATATTACATGGTCACACAATCACCCTTTTAGCCAACCACTTAAATCTTTGGTATCTTCCCTTTTCATATAAAAGTGATGGTTTGATTGCAGACATGAAGGAAAAAAGCAAAATATATTGTGCAACATTTAACACACCAGAATCCATTTAGTAATTTGGTGCAAAGAATATTTTAGAATCAGTTTAATGTAAGTAAGATTAAAATTTGTTGTAGCACAGAATATGTAACAATATGCAGAGATTATGTATTTTGTTAAAAGCAATGGCCTGCAAAAATTCAGTGCATAATGCATTTGGCAAAGCAGTATGAAAGTGAAACAGTTGTGAGCTGGTGACCATTGAAGTTTAAGGATAGGGTATGCCAAGGATCTGCTGGGTAGACTACAGATCACGCATGCAAGCAACCATATTTGATACAGAATTATCAAACAGCACCAAAGTTATAAGCAAATTAGTATTTTATTGCCTCACACTTTAACTGTGCCCCCCACCCTTAATTTACTGGGGCCAAACGTGAAATACCCATAGAAAATTAAACCTTCAAAGGGTCTTCCATGTTTTGTACATATTCATTGCCTGGTGCCAAAGTTAACACAAATGAACACCATCCCCCTTTTTTTAAACTTTCACCTACCTCCCTTGATGGTTCTGCAAGAATTTGAAAAAATGAAGAGTAATGTTAAGAGTAACCTCAGCATACTGTCTATCAGATTTCATGCATATTTGTCAAACTGTGCAAAAATTATAAGGAAATACACAAATCGCTTGTCAACTGAGAAGATCTACAAAAGTGTTAACCCTTTTAAGCCCTCTGGTATCTTTTTCATATGCTAATATCTCAAAAGCTACTGAAATGATAAGACCAAACAACGAAAGACACACTTTATGAATAAAGGCTACTTTCATGCCAAGTTTGCAGTACCCATTCATCAATTTGGTTATGGCCATGAGCGAAAAATCCAAATGAAGCTAAAAGGGAAAAGCACATAATTTTTCAACCCTACCCCTTTTTAATTTTTTTAATCTGCAAATAAGTACATAAAATCCATGTGGGTCAAAAGTTATAGGCAAATTAAAAAATGTTTTCCAATGGAAAATGCATCTGAATGGCAATGAAAATAAACATGGCTTAATAAATCATTATTTAGAGCAGCTGTACCAATAAACACACATTCACAAATCAACACAGTGCAAAGGTCAGATTTCAGTTCATCATACCGTACTGCAAAAATTACATGCAAAATGCTGATTTTATTTTCCCACAGATTGAATGTAACAATTACACTGTGAGAAAAACTCCCCTAAAAGTCACAGGATCCCTTCAATATCATTTTACTCTACTACTCACATTTAGCCACTGTTTCCTGGTTTTGGTGGAATATAATTTGTTAAAACACAGGAAACAAACATGACAAAATACCATGACATAATCCATACATGCAGATGCAGAGAGTATAATATGCTGTTTATTACCATTGTTGTGGGAGGGGAGGGGCATCATCAATCATTTGAGGCTCCGTCTCTTTTGAGTCATGAATCCTTCATGGATCAATCAATTGAATGATTTTAAGTACTTAGATGAATTTACTGTGCTTTAGGAACCCTTACAAGATGGCGCCCACCGTTTCAAGTTGTTATGTATGTATGTATTGTGGATTGAGTCCTTCTTTTATGTTATGTTTATGTATTCTGTATTTATACTTGTTGTATTGAGCACTCCCCCATCCGTGAACAAGGCTACGGCTGAAACGCGTTGGGAGGAAGTTTGTTTTTGTTATTGCCAATATATTTTTACAACTATCTGATGGTGTCTTGACTTTTCCTTTATATTGGATAAGGAAATATTGGGTGTATATTAATGGGATTCCCGATCCCATGTCAAGATCGCAGTTTTGAGCCTCGATATTTCGGGTATTTTTTGTGGAATATATATATATATATATATATATATATATATATATATATATATATATATCAGATTAGTCTTTCAGTCCCCTTTTGGACTGCAAAAAGAAGTCGCACCCAGTGTGTCTGCATCTTAATTGGGCCATGACGAAGACACTTCGGTGTTGAAACGCGTAGCCAATTAAAGAATCAAGATGAAGATGCAGACACGTTGGGTGCGACTTCTTTTTACAGTCCAAAAGGTGATTGAAAGACTAATCTGATATAGAAACGGGGACCACAACCGTTTGGTCAGCACCAGCCTCGTTTGGTGGATGCAACTGGTTTTAAGTGGAACTGCTTTTATTGATATGTATATATATATATACATATACATATGTGTATATATATAGGGAGAGAGAGAGAGTCTTTTATTTGTAAAAGCACCTTTATTTTTATATGCACTTTATTCTTTTAGTTTCAGTCCTTCAGGAAATAATTGTAATTGTACCTAACTTTACATTAATGCTGTAATACTGTAATATTCACACCAAACACACATTAAATAGATAGCAATTAAATATATATTTAATTTTGTTTTCAATTCAATTATATTTTTTTCAGAATGAAATATTCCTGAAACCCACACATCAAACACATCCTTGCCTTAAAGACAATCAATTACCACAGAATTCTTAGCAATAAAAATAATAACACTATTTGGTCGATAAGCTGATACTTCAGCTTTGTTACATCAAAGATCTCACTCCCATATGGTTAGCCTTTTCTATAACAACTTGTAAAGGACATTCGCAATGGTATGCTAAAAAGCAGAGTCCCTGCAGGACTAATGCCTCCTATTCCTGCTTTGTTTCGATCCAGAAAAATCTGCTATCTCCTATTCCTAAAATACTAAAAGCAGAATAATCTTGGTCTTTCTAGGGTCCAATTTGTAGACCATTGTTTTTGAATTATGACGCACCGCAACTGGCTTATAATTGGTTTGGTAATCAATGGTTGCTCTTTTTGAGGCTTGGTTATGTTTGCAAATGTGTTTGTGTAAGTGTCTTTTTGATGTTGCCTACATGTTTGTCAATGAGGAAAGATGCTATTTCTTTAAACGTAAATAAAGCAATGAAGCACAAATTAAAAGATCTTTAGATATCTGGTTTGCATAATACTGGTGTGTCTTATTTTCTTCTTTTGCCACCTTCTTGCTGTTTGCTACTGTGTGTATAGACACCCTACCATTTTGCTGATGTAGTCACCCCAGCCAAAAAACACGTATTTACTGTACTTGTTATCAATTCTTTTGCTCATTTCAGAGATGATACTGTGGAGTCTTCTACCAAGGTGCCGTCAATCAGCGTCATTTACCAGGCCCTTGACCCTGCTTCCACTTTGTGATTTTCTTCTCCATAATGGAAGACTTCTCAAACCTACGTGAAAACTGAAAAGAGCCACTGCCACATGTCTTTATGTGGAGGGGCTTTCAATTGTATTCACTTGGAGGTCTTTGGCCAGGATTTGTGCCAAGCCCCCTGAAGTCAGCCAATCCCACCTATGGCCAGGACCCCGACCAGCCCCGTGTTCCACAGTGCACTCTGTGCATGGTCCTTGCCATGCACATTTAAATAAAGATATATACATTTTCAAAACATTTGCTGATCTATCTGTGAATTCATACATTTGTGGACTTTAAAGTATATCCATAATTCCTGTGAGAAAAATGTTTTTGTTTTAATTCTGAGGGCAGTATCTGCTTCTCCGAGACACGTCACATCCTCACTGGGATCATTAGATGCTCCATCACACCCCATGCTGTCTTAGTTACTTTTTTTGAGGACAGAGGCTTTAAATTCTGCCCTACTATAATAGCTGTCACGGCGAAAAAAACTCCTTTCCTGCCAGGCAAACAGATTGCTAGGATTGTCAAATACACCATGTATCTCTGAAACTTATATTGGACAATGGAAAAAAACACAGTTGGTTCAGTTTATTTGTTTTGTTTGTTTTTCAAATTTAAAATCCTCAGAAGAATCAAGGATTAGGTTCCTCAAAAGTGCCACAAATGATCATTAAAGATAATGGTAAAGGTAAACAAAAAGATTTCATTATAATTAACACTTTGAAGCATGTCTGACACCTTTTTAAAATAGTAATTTCTCCAAAACTACTAAATGGATTTACATTTCATCAAGCAAAGACAAAGGCATACTTATGAATAAAGCTGTAGTTTAATGCTAGGTGTGGTTTAATTTATTTTAGGGTTTGTTGTTTTGTAGTATCAGAGAGCAAAGTTTCCACATTGAATATGCTACCTTCCCCTTCGATTGGGCCTGTATGAAACTTGGCACTCTCAAAGCTTGTGAACAGAGGTAATTAATATATATATATATATATATATATTTATATATATATATATATATATATTTATCTGTATATATTATGACCCATCACTCTCCTAATCCGAAGAGAACCAGGACATCTCCGTATGCAATTCCAGCGTTTATTCACAGCAAACAGAACAACTCCAACGTGTTTCGGCAATAAGTCTTGTTCACGGATACATCGTCATTTCACCATCTCATTTAAATATCTTACTGCAATAACATAAAAAAGGGACTAGTATCATTTATTTCACAACAATGGCAGCCATCTTAGTGTGCCTATATTTACATACATAGCAGCTTCACTATTGCGACGCACCCTTTCAATTTGACCTATAATTTTTCAAAATTGTTACCAAAATCTTCATTTAATAATAATCTACTACATGTTACTTCTTTCTTTTATCAAACCAACCAATTCATTCTAATTTCATATTACATTAGAAAAAGTCAATTATGAAAAAGCACCCAACATTATACATTATGGCCCTCATTCTGACCCTGGCGGATACAATCCGCCAGGGCCAACGGGGGCGGGAGCACCGCCGACAGGCCGGCGGTGCTCCCTTGGTCATTCTGACCGCGGCGCTTTGGCCGCGGTCAGAACGGGAAAACCGGCGGTCTCCCGCCGGTTTTCCACTGCCCCCAGGAATCCTCCAAGCCGGCGCAGCGTGCTGCGCCGGCTTGGGGATTCCGACTCCCCCTCCCGCCATCCAGTTCCTGGCGGTTCTCCCGCCGGGAACCGGATGGCGGGAGGGGGAGTCGCGGGGCATGGCATGGGCACTGCAGGGGCCCCCGTAAGAGGGCCCCTACAAGTATTTCACTGTCTGCTTGGCAGACAGTGAAATACGCGACGGGTGCAACAGCACCCGTCGCACCTTCCCACTCCGCCGGCTCGATTACGAGCCGGCATCCTCGTGGGAAGGGAGTTTTTCCCTGGGCTGGCGGGCGGTCTTTTGGAGACCGCCCGCCAGCCCAGGGAAAAACTCATAATACCCTCCGCGGTCTTTTGACCGCGGAGCGGTATTATGGAGGGCTGAATTCTGGCGGGCGGCCTCCGCCGCCCGCCAGAATCAGAATGAGGGGCTATATGTACTGCCCAAGTGGGCAAAATTACTTTACCATGCTGCTCTCCTGTAAACAATTTTTTGACATAACTCTAGCCTTCCTCTCATTATTAGACCTGATGTAGTCCTCATCTTGTATAAATAAAAAGCTAAAAAGAAAATCTATAAAGAGAAAAATGTGACTCAACCCATAACTAAACCATTACTTAAAAATCAAACTACAACATACATTCCTATCCCAAATGTGTACTTAGTTCCTCGCTAGAAGTCGGATATATCGGACACGGTATTATCTAAAGGTGTGGTACCAGACAAGGGAATTGAGAGATCTAATTTTTTTAAACAATTTCGACTTTTGAACCAGGGACGGACAGATTTGTACAAGGATTCTTAGTTTCAGAGAGGCAGAGGGAGTGGGCCCAGAGGAAAAAGAAGAGGAATAGAGAGGCAAAGAACAGGAGATGGAGAAGGAAACATAAGACCTTTGGGAGTGGTTACTCGTGCTCGAAAGTAAATATCATGAATGTTATTAATTTATCAAGCCGAACATTGTCTAGTGTGGAAGAGAGCCTCTTAGACTGGGTCTTTCTTTCTGCCCGACAGCTTGCTTTAATTATGCACAAACCAGAATAGATACTTTCAAATTTATTCGGAAATTGAAATTGAAGAAATGGTATCAGACTAAAGTAAGTAATAAGGAGAAAAAGCACAACATGAATATAGCAATTTGTGCATTTCAGATATTTAGATCCTACACACACTTACAGATTTGCATGATGGAACAACTGTACATGAGGATTCAATTTTGAATTTGGAAGGATTGGGTATCTCTTTGGATGATCCATGTCCTAGTAATTTAAAGCCAAAGTCTACATTCTTACCGGCGATTGAATATGATGCCATTGATGTATTTGAGCGTGAGGTTATTAAACAACTGAAGAAAATGAGATATAATGAGAGAGATGGTAAAATGAATGTATCAAGAGCACAATGGAAAGCTCTTCAAGACTTGAAAAAAGATCGGACCATTGTCATCCGGCAGTCTGATAAGGGTGGCAATGTAGTGGTGCAGGATGTCAGCAAATATGTGCCTGAAGGATTTAGACAGTTGAGTCAAAGCAAGTGTTACAAACAAGTTCGCTATGAGGATGTTAAACTGTTGAATGATGAATATCATGGCATGTTGGTTGATTGGAGGGAGAAAGGTCTAATAGATTGGGATGCATTTTTGTTTCTTAAATGTGACTATCCTAAGATTCCAGTATTATATCTTTTACCCAAGGTCCACAAGGATAGGACAGATCCGCCAGGCAGGCCTATAGTTTCTGCTATGGGCTCTCTCTTAGAGAATACATCGAAGTATATTGACTATTTTTTTATGTCCTTTTGTTGAGGCATTACCATCTTACCTAAAGGATACAACACATTTTTTGAAGATTATTGAGGGTATTCAGTGGGAGGATGACTATCTCTTTTAACATTAGATGTTACCAGCTTATACACCTGTATAGATCATAATCTAGGGGTGAGTGCCACCAAACATTTTTTAAGGGCAAGATCATTGTCATTGTTCTTTCATTCAGAAATGTTGTTTGATATGATGAAGTTTTTTCTCAAGAACAACTTGTTTATTTTTGACAACAAATTGTACAAACAACTACAGGGTACAGCTATGGGTACATGTTCCGCCCCAGCTATGCAAATGTATTCATGGGCTGGTGGGAGGATCAGGCATCAGAAACTATGATAGAATTTGACAGGAATGTAATTCTGTGGTGTCGTTTTATTGACGACATCTTTATAATTTGGAAAGGTGATGAGATGTCAGCAGTGCAGTTTGTGCAGAAATTGAACGACAATAATTATAATTTGAGATTTACGAAACATTTACATCCTAGACATGTGGAGTTTTTAGATATAGAAGTTACAGCAACCACAGATGGTTTGATTCCAAAGTTACACAGAAAGGAAACAGCTGGTAATAGCTTATTAGATGCTCGGAGTGCACATCCTAGGAGTCTGATTCAGAGTATCCCATATGGGGAGCTACTAAGAGCTCGGAGGAATTGTGCCAATGTGTCGGATTTTCATCAAGAATGTGATAAGATGTGTGAAAGATTTAAGGAGAGAGGCTATGGGGCTAAGATTATCGAACAAACCAGACGGGAAGTGGAGACATTAAATAGAGATTATTTACTTTACCATACTGATAAGAACAAGAATAAGAGTGAGGATAAAGTAAGATTTGTAACAACATTCAGTACTCAAGCTTATAAGGTACTGAAGATATTCAACAAAAGTTGGCATATTTTACAAACTGACCCACTACTAAATGAGTGTATCAATGAAAGACCTCAAATAACATTCAGGAGGAGCAGGTCATTGAGGGACGATTTGTGTAGAAGTGAAATATCATGTGAGGACAATACTAGGGGAAACATAGGAAATTGATTTTTGTGCTGTATGAAATGTAAAGCATGTAAAACAAGCAATAGCTGTAAAATGTTGAGGATACCAGGGAGAGATGAGGCTTTTGCTATTAAAGGAAGCTATAATTGTGGGACAATATATTGTGTATATTGTCTTATATGTCCATGCAACGAATTGTATGTAGGAAGCATGATTCACACTGCTAAGAAACGAGTATTAGAACATAGGCGAGCGATCAAAAACAACGATAAGAGCTATCCTGTGGCAAGACATTTCTCCAGCCACCATGAGGGAAATGAAAATCTTTTAAAGTTTGTGGTTATCGACCAGGTTAAATACAGTAAACGGGGTGGCAACAGAGAACATATGTTGAGAATTATGGAGTCACGTTACGTTATAGATTTTGAGACATTGGACCCTATGGGGCTGAATTCTAGCGAGGAACTAAGTACACATTTGGGATAGGAATGTATGTTCTAGTTTTATTTTTAAGTAATGGTTTAGTTATGGGTTGAGTCACATTTTTCTCTTTATATATTTTCTTTTTAACTTTTCATTTATACAAGATGAGGACTACATCAGGTCTAATAATGAGAGGAAGGCTAGAGTTATGTCAAAAAATTGTTTACAGGAGAGCAGCATGGTAAAGTAATTTTGCCCACTTGGGCAGTACATATAATGTATAATGTTGGGTGCTTTTTCATAATTGACTTTTTCTAATGTAATATGAAATTAGAATGAATTGGTTGGTTTGATAAAAGAAAGAAGTAACATGTAGTAGATTATTATTAAATGAAGATTTTGGTAACAATTTTGAAAACTTATAGGTCAAATTGAAAGGGTGCATCGCAATAGTGAAGCTGCTATGTATGTAAATATAGGCACACTAAGATGGCCGCCATTGTTGTGAAATAAATGAAACTAGTCCTTTTTTTATGTTATTGCAGTAAGATATTTAAATGAGATGGTGAAATGACGCTCTATCCGTGAACAAGGCTTATTGCCGTAACACATTGGAGTTGTTTCGTTTGCTGTGAATAAACGTTGGAATTGCATACAGAGGTGTCCTGGTTCTCTTCGGATTAGGGGAGTGTTGGGTCATAATATTTTTGGGAGTCCCTGAGCCCGACCAGGACCGCTGTGACGTAGCGGCCGCACTACGGGGAAAACTTTGTGGAGCGTTTTATATATATATATATATGTGTGTGTGTGTGTGTGTGTGTGTGTGTGACCCCATAACAACAATCAATCTTTTTTTCCTTCAAACAAAATTGCTGCAGTTGACACAGGCTCGAATTATCTACTTACTTATTGGGCGTAATCCAAGTAAGCAAATGTGTTTCAACCTCACATTCTTTTCCTCTGTTCAATAAAGTCGTTTTCCAGTGGTTTTTAAACACGTGCACCAATCACCTGATTCCTTGAAGTGTGAATCTTGTAGTTTGTACCAATTCTTTGTGCTTTTGTATTTTGGCTGTTTTCAACCTATTTACAGAATTTCAAGATTTTTACTCAGTCTTGGTACATGGTTGTAATCGTCCCCATTACATCTGTTAAAATCATTCACAAACGAATATTGATAAGTTTAAACTATAATCATTGTATGAGACATGAGTCAAAATTTGTATTTTTTACAATATCTAATTCTTATTTTATTTTTAGGCATTTTCCTTCATCGAGCCGGACTCTGGAGGCTATTCTCCATCGATCCCCTCCTATACACTGGTGGGCCTTGAACAATTGAGCACTTCCAATAATTTCATTCAGTTTAATCCATTCGGTTTGCAGTCAGGTATTCATCATTCCTTTTTAAATCTTTTCAAGTCTTTTTAATTAGTTAAAGTCTTCCCCATGAGCATGATTGTCACGCTTGAGTGGACAATAACATACTTTTCACGACCTGATTTGGAGTGGGTATTCTATTTCTTTTTAAGAGAGTCAAGCAACCTAAATTCGTCTATGCACCTACTTGTATATGAAACAGAATACAAAGAGCTCTGAAAAATATAAAAACAAAAGTAGAATATAAGAATCCCTGAAGAACATGCAATCTTTCATTCACTGGTGTTTGTTATACTGGTATTGAACTATGGTTTGACATCATGTAGTGTCTGTAAGGAACACACATTTTACAGTCATTGCTAGGAGTCACACCTACTATTCTTTGTCTTTGCTCGGAGTGAGCTTCGTTGTATATTGCAACAAGTACCCATAAAACATATGAGATACAATACCTCTACTGTACTTTACAAATATTGCAATTCACAGAGGAATTCCTTGATGAGATGGAGGAATAGCACAAAAGGTTGAGTTTTTTGATAAGGTTGTGGACTCGCAATATCCTTTTACATATGACATCGGGTATTTTATTCCTTATATGTTCACATCATCACACAGCCCACAAGCCGCTTAAAGCTTTCATTCCTTTCTCTTTTGAGTTAAAGTGATAGTATGGCTTCAGACAGGAAGAATAACAGTAGATTCTGTAATGCAAAAGTAAACACACCAAAAAGCAGTTTCTAATTTGTTGCAAAAATATATTAGAATGAAGTAGATGTCAGTCAGATTTAAAAACACTGTAGGATAGAGTGTGTAGAAACATGCAGAGAGATTTGTCTTTCTAATAATGACTTATAGCACACAAAAAATAAAAAAATTATAATAAATGTTTCTCTTTCTGCTGGTCACTGTTAATTAAAATCATTTTACGCCATTCAATATCATCATGTGTGATGTTTGTGTGAGGTTATGGCAAAATAAAAACCAAGGTGCGTATGTTGGTTCATTTAACGCCTCTAGGCCTACTTTAGGTCAACACAGATTAAGGAATATACACGCACAAGGCTCTAGCCAGAAATATTGTTAAAAAAACACTTTGAACTGTATCCCAAATGGCAGTGAGTGGGTGAGTTGGGTACTTGTTCAATTGATTTCCTGAAGGAATTGTGAAAAAATGATGACAAATGGTGTCTTTTACACATGAATTCTCAATGAATTTGACCATCATTCCTTATGTCTCGTCATCAATCTTTCGTCCTTGTCTTGCATTCATGTATCCATTCATCCATCCTTCTCTCAATTCATCTTTTCTCCCTCCATCTAGCCTTTTCTCAGTCCATCCACTCCTTTGATCCTTTTCTCAATCCATCCTTATCTTTCTCTTTTGATTCCTCCATTTCAACATCGACTCCCATCTCTTCATCCATCCTTCTCTTACCTGTCCTTCATCTTTCTCCCCATCTGACTGTCCAACCCATGCTCCATGCATTCACTCGTCTCTCCCACAATCCAAAGGAGCAATAAACAACGTTTTAAAGGTTTTATGTTACATACACACTGCGTAGTGGCACCCACCCCTGCTCAAGCTGCTGAAGTGTGGAGTTTCGGAGTCTCCTGTATATAAACACACCCTCGCTTTCTCTTTCTCTCAATCACTAAGATAATTTATTGGAAACTTGCAAACCTTGTTGGGTCAAGCAACAAATTATTTTTTTGCAATACTTTAGAGAAATTACTAGGAACAGGTGTAAAGTGCACATGCATAAAGTACACATTATTTTCAAATATGTAATGCAAAGGTATCTGTAGCTCAGTGTATTATATGTATGTGTATATTACTCACGTAAAATTCCCACATAGGTGTGCATAGGTAAGCATTTTAGGCCAGTGTCAGAGAAGTGTTCAGCCTTTATCTAGTCTGAAGAAGCACTCAAAATAATTTAATAATCAATTACAACCTAGCAGGCAATCTAATTCTGTACTGCAAATCAAGTGGGCAAATAGCACAACATGTGTACTCCAGAAAAGGGTAAACCACATGTAGTTTATACACACTGTTCCTCATTGTGAAGACTGCAATTCAGAATGAGGTGTAAATTGTGCATCCTTCTAATTACAGTATCCCAAGCTGCTGTCAATTGCATGGTACTTCTAATCAGGCCTAAATAGAGTCCGCTTCAAACAGTTGTCTTGGTGAAAACTATATTGAGTGTTCACCTAAAATTAAGACAGCGAGCTGTACTAATATGTGATTGTAGGAAGCTGGCTTCCTAAATAGTGCACTAAAATGAAGTACACTGTGCAGAGAGTCCAGTGGATCCCCAATTGGTATTGCAGAGGCAAAAGTAGATAGGACTAATGCTCTATTTGTGGTAGTGTGGGCGAGCAGTTGGGCTTATCAGCGGGTACCGCTAAGCATCCGTTGTACTCACAGAGTCAATAAATGAGACACACACTCAAAGAATAAATCCCAGACCAATTTAGAAAAATAACAATTCTTTTTATATATGTTTCAAACCCAAGAACTTTGTAATCAGTAAGTAGACTTTTAAGCATAAGTACTTTGCATTTTCAAAAATAGACACTGTGCAATTTTCAGAGTTCTCTCATTGTTATCTTATGGAGGAAAACAAAGTTCAGCAAACATGGTTTAACAACGACTTACAAAGCCAATTTCAGGAAGTTGAGATAAGAACTGGACACTGATCAGAACCACTCCAACAGGTCACACCAGGCGGCACTGGGGCGACTGGGTGAAGAGGTGCAGTAAGGCGTAGGGTGCCCAATGATTTCCTAAGGGAGTTTGACCACATGACAAACAGGCTGCAGGCTCTGGCTGGGAAGCCAGTCTAGGACAACAAACAAGTAGGCAGTAGACTTGGGATGCTTAGGGATGTAGGTGAACCTTTGGTCCTCTTCTCCTGTGCCCAGGGGCGACGGATGCAGGGGTGTCCTTAGCAGTAGAGTTTTCACCTCTGGGAGCACTCACAGTCAGGGGGCCCTGTGTGTTGAGGCTGCAGGCGTCGTGGGGGAGTCTGGCAGGGGTGGACCCAGGATGGACAAAAATTCTCAGGAGCCAGGGGCCGTTGTTCGTCGTTGCTCTTTTGACCCACCTCATCTGGAGTCTGGGGTCACGGGTGCAGTGGTTGCTGTAGGTGATGGGTTTTCTCTCACCACCAAGGTGGGGAATGGAGGCCTGCATGCAGAGGCTGCAGGTATCTTGGATGGGGAGGGGGTGACACTTTGGTGAACTCAGGCTCAGGACAGCTGGGGAGCCCTGCTAGCACCGTTGATGGGCTTTTCACCTGGTCGAGGTTGTCGGGTGCAGAGGTCACTTCAGGTGTCAGATTTCCAGGGTGCAGAGTCTTTGTTGGATACTTTGCTGCTGAGCAGGTCCGCTGCTCACTGAAGTATTAGTCTTTTTAGTGCACCAACAGGTTTCCTGGGTTTCATGAAGCTGCAGCTGCAGGACAAGCCTTTTTTGCAGAGTCCGTTGAGGTCAGCAGGCAAGCCGGAAGGGTTGGTACTGATCAGCTGCTTCTTCTTCTTCCTCTTCTTCTGCGAGGGCAACTTTTCTTTGTCCTTCTTTTTCATAGGTAGTCAGGATCTGAGTTTTAGAGTTCAGGGGTGCCACCTAAATACTAAATTTAGGGGCATTACAGGGAGTTTCAGGTGGTAGCCAATGGGCTGACCACCTTTAGGGTGACTACACCCTTCTTATGACCACTTCTGCTGGTAAGTGGGCATAACCCTAACTTTAGTGGCCTAATTTCTTCTAAGCAACATGGAGAAATGTAAAAAGTAGTGCCCATTTCAGCTTGTCTACCTTAGGGATGCGATTGGCATGAAGTGGGCACTCCTCCTAATTTAACTAATTTTCTCACCTGTGCTGCCGCCAAAAGTGTGGTCAAGATGGGGGGTCTGTCATCTTCTCCATCTGGAGAGACCTGGGTTGCATTTCAAAGGCGGCAAGGTCTTTGAAGATCCCCCCCCTGGAATGTCCATCCTGCTCTGGACTCTGTTTTGGGCCTCTGAGAGTGTTGGCCCTCACCTTGGGGGCCCTACCTCTGTCTAGGGTGGCTGCACTTGTTTGTACTAGTCAGTGAACACACCAGTAACTGGGCAGGTTTCCAGGGGGCACCTCTGAGGTGCCCTCTGTGTATTAATACATCCACCAATGGGGTTAGTGAGGGTTTATTATTCTGAGATGTTTGATACCAATCATCCCAGCATTCAGAGAATCTACCATGTACATGGGGAACTCAGAATGACCAGTGTCCAGCATATGCAGCACTGTGGGGGTTAGGTGAGGGGTCCATGAGGGTGGCACAATTGGTGCAGCAGCCCTCAGAGACCTTCTTTACTACCACAGTCCCTAGGCACCAGGGGTAGAATTTACTATGGACCTAAAAGTGATAGCTAAAGAGTTTGCCAATTGTGCAAAACAACTGTGCAGTTTTGGGGAAAGAGATCTGGCACTGGGGACCTGTTTAGCAAGGACCCATTGCACTAACAGTCAAAGCCACATCAGAAACCAGGCAACAAGTTGTGGCTAACCATGTCTAAAAAGGGTGCTTTTCTACAGTGATGTCCTAGCCACTGCTGTGTGTGTTAAATAGTAAACTGGGCCATGGACTGTAACCAATTGAGTCTGCTAGTAGTGCTCGTAAAAAGGCTTTATCAACATGAAAAGTTATATAAAACACACTTAAATTGCTGCTGAAAGCAATATTCTGATTGTTCTGTAGATGTGCCGAGGTCTATGCTGGTCACTCAAAATACCCTCTCAATACACAAAACACAACATGAAGAAGTGTTTGCTGAACTGACATTGGTAAAATGAATTCTGTTTTATTGATAATAACATGTGGGTGTTGAATAGGAAAGCAGTAATGAGTCTTTGAGCGTTCCCCTGGACATCAACATTGAATGGAATACTTATAAGTATGCATTTTTTCATTACATATATCAATCTGGCAACAATATGATCAGTTTTCAATATATATTCATAGCTTTGGTGTTATACGATGAAAAACAGATTAAATGTTTGGGTTTCAATGGGGATGCTAGCCCCACTCAGGCAACAACCACAATCCTTGTCCATGTGACACACCTAGGCCACTAAATTAACCTGTACTTAACCCTCTGGTAGCTTGGCACAGAGCAATCAAGCGCAACTTAGAAGAAATGTGTAAAGTAAACTTGCGGCTTTCAAACAGTAATAAAGTGAAATACCTCACAAGAAAAATTCAAAACCAATTTTGAAAAAAATAGCACATTTTAATAAATAAAATGATATTATAATGACAAAAATTCAATCAGTAGAGGAGGAAATATTCAGTTCTATATTTTTTGTGTGAAAATAGCACCTAAACACACAAAACAACACTCATGGTCTTCTGGTCATGCTAGACCAGGGAAAGTCACAAGTTTGCACTAGCCTCAATAGAGGGTGAGTGGGATATAGGGACCAGGTTAGTTCCGCTAAAAGTTACCTCTGAAGTCCAGCACAAAGAGTTCCATTTGCATTGAAGAAGGCCACCAGGAGCAGGCTGAGCATCGAGAATGGTAATCACTGTAGAGCAGAGAGCAGGTTGGGCGTAGCGGTAGGCCATCGCTGTAGTATGATGAGCCTGTCAAGCATTACAGACAGTCAAAGCTATACCTTTCTGTTGGCAGTTAATGAGGGCTGCCGTCGCTATAGTGCTAAGTGTGGGTCTTGCATTGCCATTTGTTGCTGGTGGTCACTGCCAACACAAACTGCAAGTCTCACTGAAGCTTCCTGTTTGCAGTCATCATGGGTGACAGAGTTTTGGTGGGAATGGGCCCATTCACTGTCACACAGGGTCCACATTTTTGAATTTTCACATTTTCTTTAAGATGAGTACACTCTGATGCCAGCCAAGGTTCCAGGACTTGGGGAGGCACCTCTTAAAGCTCCGGGGCTCACTCCAGTAGAAGCCAGCAAGGTTCAGATAGGTCCTGTTACAGGTCCAGGCAGGTCCAGTTGCTGCAAGTCAGCCGGACAGTTGAAGGGAGGCCTCTGAGGCTTGTTGTGTCCCTGCAGTTCACACTGGAGGTCAGCCACCAGACCCCTGAAGTCAATATGGTTATCCTGGGATGAAATCAAGCAGGTACAGCCTTCCTTCTCAGACAGCAAGGCAGTTCTTCAAGCAGCAGGGTAGCAGTATGGCAGCCGGACGCAGTAATTCTCCTGTAAATTCTAAAGGTCCAAGAGTGTTCTGAAGAGTGGGCAGGACAAGGGTTTATTTTGCCAGGCTGAAATGGAAGTTTAGAACTTCATTACAGACTGCAGTGACAGGCCTGTGGCATGTTTTAAATTGGCCCGTTAGTGTGTGGCACAACGAGTAATGTAGCACCATTAGTTACATTTAACGTACAGGCCCTGTGCACATGTAGTACCATTTATAAGGGACTTAAAAGTAAATTAAATGATGTGCAAATTAGGTGTAAGCTAATTTTACCATGTTAAAGAAGAAAGCACAAGCACTTTAACACTGGTTAGCAACAGTGAAGTGCACAGGGTCCTAAAGACAACAAAAGTGAATTCCGCAGTACCACAAAACAAGAAGAGTAAAGGTCAAAAGTTTGGGGGAATATCAAGCCAAGGATGTCAAGTCCATCATTTATTCTGACTCTCTTTCACTACCTTTGCCTGATTTAATATTGAATTGATAATGTTAAACTAGTCTCTCAATCAATGATTCAACAGCTCTGAATGCCCTGGCAGAATGTGTATGTACCTGTCCTGCATGGGCCTTTGTCGCGATTGCTACCACTACATATTTCTGTATTTAAGCCGGAGTTTGTCAAATATCTTTTTATATTTAGAGCTTATCTTGCTAGGACATTTTGACCATAATCTATATTCTGTGTATTGTGAGACCTAGCATCCTTGGCATGGTTGCCCCCTAACTTTTCATCTTCAGACCTCCTTTACCTCTGCTAACCAGTGCTAAAGTGTTTGGGCCCCTGCTTCAAAACATGATAAGATTGTCTTATTCCCAATTGGCATATTTAATTTACTTGCAAATCCCCAGTAAAGTGTCACTCCTTGCACCCTAGTGGGCCTGCAGCACTGGTTGTGCCACCCACATCAGTAGCACTTTAAACATGGCTCAGGTCTGCCATTACAGCCTGTGTGTGTGCAATTCTAAACTGCCATTTCGCCCTGGCAATGCAAGCCTTTTGCCAGGCCCAAACATTCCTTTTTAGTACAAATGTCACCCCTAGGGTAGGCCCTGAACAGCCCAGAGGATAGGATGCAATGTATTTAAAAAGTAGGACATGTACTTTTAAGTTTTACCTGTCCTATTAGTGAAACACTTTAAAATTCATTTTTCACTACTGCAAAGCCTATCTCTCCTGTAGGATGACATTAGATTTACCTTATTATATTTTATAAGTGTAATTTCAGATGAGAACAGGTCAGGTACCAGCTAATGTTTGATGTCTCTGGAATTGTTGTGAAAAATCCTAACTTATGGTGAAGTCAGATTTTAAATTAAAATTTTGAAAATGCCACTTTGTGAAGGTTTGCATTTTCTTACCTTAGCCATTTGGTGCCTGTAGCCTGTCTTTGGGTCACATGACTGGGTGTATTTGACAGTTGGGCTTTGTGTATTCCTCCTAGACATCCACACACAAAGGTGAACTTAAGTGTGACTGGATGGGCCATCACAGGCAGAATGGGAAGGAGGAGCTGGGCCCAGTCCCACTTATATTTGAATAGGTTGTGTCCTGTTTCCACACAAAGGACTTCATAACCCCTGTATTTGCAGTCTGGTGTTAGGGCCTGGAAGGCAAGGCACCTGTGCACTTTCAAGACAAGCTTCTAGAAGCTTCTCCCAACTTCAGAGGCAAAATTGGCTATAAATACTGAACCTCAGATGCCATCTCTTCATTATACTTCTGGACCTGTGGATAATCTGCTGGAAGAAGGAAGGACTGCTGTGCTGCTGAAAGGACTGCTACTCTGCTGGACTTATGATCTGAAGAACTGCTGCCCTGTTGTGCTGACCTGCTGCCTACAGCCCTCTTGCCTGGATGAGAAGAAGTGAACTTGCATCTCTTGAACCCACAGTGACTCCAAAGGCTAGTTGGCTATGCTGCTTATCTGAAGCCTTAGGGACTCAACAGGCTTTCAAAAACCTTGCATGTGCACCTGGACTCAGCTACCTGTGAGTTTACCCTGCCAAGTGATGCCACCCCAGTCCTGGACCTTTGGAAGTGGGCTTAAGGTGCTCTACCAGCATCTGAGGATCCAGAGAAACTGATGTGTCTCCTCTGCTACATGGCGCACACCCAACAGAACCGACACATTGGTCCGCTGCATGGATTGGACCTGTCGCAAAGACCTTCATCAAACTGCTGCCATTGGAACTGCCTCTACGTGACCATCCTCAGTGCAGGTCCTTACATCCCTTGTTGACTGCACCCTCAACATCAAAGCTGGACTTTGCATCGTAGCCACGCAGCATTAGGTACCAAAGCATCGCACTCACTGTGCGCCGCAACCTTGAAGTTGGACTTCACATCACAAGCGCCCAGCGAAAGGACCCTCAAATTATACGAGCAGTGATGCTTCAATGCCATTATTGGTTCTGGTCACATGTCACATGTGGTAAGTATGTTCTAGACATTCTAAAAGTATGACAGGGGAAATCTCTTTGTGCCTTTTGCACATACACAAATGGGGTCACCACAAATGATGTCCTCAGTGCCAGTCCCATTAACTTTGCCCTTTCTGCCAGGAGTTACAGATATCAATGTTACTGGAGACTTCAGGGGTGGTAGGGTAAAATTATGGAGATCACTGGTGGAATTCAAGATCTACTTCAGGGATGAGTATTATTACGAGCAAATCAGTGATTCTAGGTCTGCACTTCCTCTGCAGCGCCTCTATGCCACAGAGTTTCACTTGGAAATTTTGTCTGCTTTCAGCACTTGGAGTCCCTGCCTGAAATATAGCATGGATTTGCAGCAGATTACAGAATTACAGAATTCCTGATGGGGTCGATAACCTTGTTACTCAACCTATCGGGAATTCTAGGGCCCCCTATTATCGGCCACATGGTAGTTAAAAGTAGTATAAAGGGCACTTGCTCAACACTCTTAATAGCGATGTTTACTATGAGCTATCAAAATGTCTATAAATGTGTATGGTGGGTGTACATAAGTATTATTATAAATAAATATTATTAGATGGAAATATTAGTATACGTGCAAAATATTTTATATACATAAATATTAATAATCGAAAGCAATTTGACCAATTTGAAAATAGGTGTGATCATAAACAATTATTCAGTAAATCCCTAAACGTATTGATTTTCTGATATACTTTGCAGAATTCTTGACAAATGATTTGAATCATTTATGGACGTTTGCATATTTATAGAGGACTATCAAATAAACATAAGTATGATTATTGCCACACTATTGAAGGATCCAAAAGCAAGCAGCCAGAATGTGTCCAAACCAGCCTTAAAAGCACTCCACTGACTCACAGTAGGCGCAAACACATAGACTCTCTTCTGGTGATACATCCTCCCATGATAGCATACTTTCCCACGTTTAGAAGGCGCAGACAGAGGCATATATAGAAACGACATTAATATTTAATTTGGGTGTCGTGTATGCCTTGTTATAGTGTAAAAGATCTGCCCTCAAAAGGAACAATAGTGTGGAAGGGTTCACGTGAAATTAAAGAGAGAGCGTAGACAACAATCAGAAAAAGGTGAGATAAATGCAGATGCTGCACAGTAAACCAAGAAATTAAAAGAAACATCCTGGCAGGGGGTGTGGCACGTGTGGGTGAAAAGAGCTAATGCAGGGTAGACAAAACGAAAATGTCCTTTTTGACCGGAATCCCATCACTTAATTTGGCTCCTCAGAGGAAAACAAACAGGTTTCCAGAGGAACAGCTCTGTTCCGAAGACTGCATTTAGGTCAATAAAGATAAAGTTGAAAACAATTTATTCCCCATGCTTCCATAAGCAAATACCTTCATTATAATAATTGGTTCAAAAATGCATTGTCCTAGAATTCCACTTACCAATTGCGATGCAATGTCACCATTAAATTCTATATTAACCAGCCTTTCAACCTGTGTATCATCAAAATAATTGGCCTTTTAGTAGATCTGACTAACTGACAGAAATTCGCTAATAATTACCTATGGCAGCATTTGTACTATTGTGTTGTTTATTAGGACACTCCACTAATGAATGCATATATTTTAAACAATTCTGTCCACAGACACGCAGATTATCATTGCAGTAATTCTTTTTGGGGGTTGAAGGCATGCATCAGTGAAGATAAAACCGACTTTTAATTGAATTCGGAAGAAAAACCCAGTATGTAGGACGATCATTACTTACAGTATAATAATATATTAATTTTGTCAATTTGTGAGGATATCATGTCAACTTTATGACAAGTTTACAGATTTATTGAGATGAGGTTGAAATTCAGGGCTACGCTTCCCATACGTAAATTATGTGTGCGATGCCTCTAATTTGCAAGGTATTTTCAGCAGCATGTGTTTTGTCCGCACTGCTACGATGTGGTGCAAATGAGCGATATATCTAAAAACGCAAATACATATTTCTGCAGTAGTCCGGTGGAAACTCAGTGTGGAGGCATCTTGGAGAATCTGTGAGGTAAGATAAACAGAAAAAAAACAGGACAAACATATTTGACATTACAATTCATTATGTTTTGTAGATAATGGTATTTAGATAAAGCCTGCACACAATGGTGGCTTATGCTGTGAAAATAGCACCTGGAAATGCATAAACTATTTTTAAATAAATATAGGAGCATGGAAACAATGGAGGCTATTTTTATGAGGTATCGTTGGGAATGCAATTGTGCCACCTTGTCTTAGGGATAGCGAATGTAAATGTACTGGAATTATTAAGCATGCTGCTGTATTACACATTTGGGGTTGTGCCCTGTTTTTTTTATGCGCCCTTACACACATAAGCACACACATAGAAAGGTTTCTTATTTGCATGCATTAATTTCCGTGTGCTCTCCAAGGTATGATATATTTTTTTTACATGTTTTACTTATGTCACTTATTATTGTGAAATGGGATGTTTAAAAGGGTAACCACAAAATTACCAACAGTGTCGTTTTGGATAAAAATCCATTCTTTTGCACGTGTATATTTTATTCCTCTCATACTTCATCAACGTATTTTCTTTCTGCAAAAATGTTGACAACATTTTTCCTATAAATACTCACAACTGTGCTTTAGATTGCAGTAGTGGGGCATCGTTAAAATCCAAGAGCAACTTTTAAATGTTGTCGCGTCTGTTGGCGTCAATGCATACCTCGAATAAAGTATAAACTTCAGTGCGGAATGATAAATGAAATAATTCAGCTTCCACTCTTCTTAGAGATGAGGCGTATTACATGCGATGTTCTGCATTACGGTGGTTCTCATTAGCACACATTTAACAGTTAAATATATAGTTTGCATAAACATTTTTGTGTTGTTATTGCAACTAGCTATTGCGTGTAATTTTAAGTATGCAGATATAAACCATGCAGAAATGTAAGGCATCATTTCAAACCTTACAACTTTTCTAAGTGTCTGCCCCTGTTTGTGTGCTTTTCTATTTCTCTATTCGTCTTTCTTTTATTTTATCCCACTCTCTACCTGTCTTTTTTAATTCCTGTTACAAATTAGTCTATTTTTCCTTCTTTCTATCTGTGAAACTTTCTGTAATTCTGTCTGTTCCTCTTTTGGTCTACTAGTATATTCATTAAAATGTCTTAATCTTTTGATTTGCTTGGGTAAATGTTTATCTCTCAGTTCATCTTCCTAACTATCCTTCCAAATTTCGTCTTCTTGTTTGGTCAGCTCTCGTTTCTGTCACCACTCACCACTTCTTACACCTGCATGACTATCTGTCCTTCCTCCATCTGTTGGTCTATAAATCAAGTACCCCCTCATGTACCCACTCATCAGTTGGCTCTTAATTAATTTATTTTATTTAAGTAAACCTGCTATAATTTTTTTTATCTCAGTGGGTGTCAGTAAATCTATTTATATTTTTTAACTATCCAGCTTATTTTTTTTTCTTTTCCGGTCTTTGTCTTCCTCTTCTTAGTTGAGCATGTTCTCTTGCCTGCCTATCTGCCTATTTACCGTTAAGTCTAATTATCTGTCTATCTATCTATCTATCTATCTATCTATCTATCTATCTATCTATCTATCTATCTGTCTGTCTGTCTGTCTGTCTGTCTGTCTGTCTGTCTGTCTGTCTGTCTGTCTGTCTGTCTGTCTGTCTATCTATCTATCTATCTATCTATCTATCTATCTATCTGTCTGTCTGTCTGTCTGTCTGTCTGTCTGTCTGTCTGTCTGTCTGTCTGTCTGTCTGTCTGTCTATCTATCTATCTGTCTATCTAGCTTTTTTGGTACGATAATGCCTTAGGCATAGCAAATATGTATTTTGCAATGTCTTGGATTATGAAAAAAACAGGGAACACTTTGTTTAGTACAATACCGTTTGACTTGGCTATTTTAAATAATTAGAAGAGAAAATAATCAATTATTTGTTCGGGAAGCAAGGTTTAGTAAACCATATTTCATAACCTTAATAGCACATTTCTATATCTAATAAAGGGTTTTGCAATATTCTGCTGCAAATGTGCCATTTTAGCAACCGAAAATAAAACGTTTTGTTTGCCTTGTCATGGAGAAAATAATGACTAGACAAAGGATATTGAATAAGAGGCCCTGTATGTTTTGATAATTGTATTTTCCTTGCGCATTGCCAAGCTTACAGGCTAGCTAATGATAAGGCAATTAGAGTGAGACTAGGTGGGGTTCCCAATTGGAGAAAAAAATAAATGAACTTCGTAGTATAACTTCCAGAAATTATGGAACATAGATTCCCAAATAATAATCTATATGTTTTTTTATTACATTTGTAGAACAGGTTGGCAAAGATTTATGAAATATTGCATCACACATGTCCCAGAGGCTTTTACCAATTTAACCTTATTCCCCCTTTTACACCTACAGACATTCACAGTATATATATGCCTATTTATATAAGTAAATTTTCATACTTCGCTACATTGTTTCCTGATGCACAAATATCAGTGGTTTCAAAATCCATTTCATACTTTTAAATCATTTTCATTAATTTCAGTAAACGACATAATTCCTGTTAATTATGGATTTGATCTAATAAGGGTGTCAGCCTCTGTGTGATATCCTTCTACTGCTAATTAGCACCCAGTCTGAGAACGCACATAGGTAAAGAAAGCATCATATCATGACAGTGGGTTTAACCATCATTACCTTGTTTAGTCAGAATCACCTCGAGGAAACAAATATCTGAACATTCTCATTACAATTGGGGGTTATTGCTACCCCAACCTTGCTGACGAGTCTTCAACAAACACTAATACAGTAGGCAGAATGTGCTTCCTAACATAGTAAAACATTTTTTACTGAAACCTCGCCTTTACATTTTCTCTTCTATTTACTGAAGACACTTATCTAGTAACATGCATTATCTAACTTATCTATTTTAATAAACACTGTCCTGTTTAAAAAGAATATAATTTTCATATAACATGCAGCAAAATAAGCACGATTTGCAGTGTTATATTCCAACAAAGTCATGCTGGGAATCTGACGATATTTGCAAACCAAACAGATTTCTACTTCCGATGGTCTAGTTATACCATAATGGCCAGTTACCAAGCGTTATGGACATCGAAAGTTGTTTTTTTACGACTACTGCAGTCTTGCAAACAGTATAGTACACCATTCAACTAAATATTTTCAAAAACATTTTCCTATTTGACTTTTTAGCTTTTGATGCAAAGTACATCTGAAATAAACATATAACATAGCAAACACATGACTGATAGCATGTGCTTTGACCTAAGAAAGCCATTTTAGGATTCTGGTGAAAGACCTACACCAGCCACTTGGTTAACTACTGGAATATGCTATCTGTAGTTTGGATAAGAGAATATTACTCAGTTCAGTTTTTCAAAAACTAGAATTTAAATGAATACATTTTGCAATGTCAAAAACTAATCTTTCTACAGAAGGGAAGGTTTCTGCAGCTGCCCTCCTTTATGTTTGCCTAACAAGGGTATTGATTGCAGTTGAATACTAGGTTTTGTTAACCTTTGCCAGTAAAAATACTGAGTAAACAAAAGACTGTGTTGAAGCTGGAGAGTATACTTTGAAGCTTTCATTATCTAAATGTATTTCGTCATCATTATCAACTAATTAACTGGTAAGAAGATAATCAGACTGAGACTCTGCAAATTTTACATAATGAATCCAGTATGATATTGTCCATTCAAAATATGTTTTCAGACCACAGTTGCATACCTGCCTTTTTGTGTATTTATTTATCCTTATCTGTATCCTCCATCCCTATTTGTATTTTTGGCAGTCTTCCCATTTCTCAGCCTACCTCTATTTCTGTCTATCGCTGCCTCCATTGGTAGCATCTGCAATGTCAGAAAAAATCCCACTACCATTACCTTGTGAGTGTCCAGATTTGCAGAGCCTTAAAAGACCATACAGGATGTCTTAAAGAACCATTAGTAAACATTCACCGGGGTAAGGCTCCTAATCTTATAAGGCGTACAGTGTATCCTGGGACATTTTTTCACTGCGGTGTAGACAGGTGTGTCAGCGTAAACAAACATAGGCTTATCGCACCCTGCAAGAAAAGTCAATATGACTGTTCCAGCTCCTTTATGCGGTACCTCGCCTCCTACCAGTGAAGACATAGCCCTGCATATTCTGTACTTACCTTTCTTACTAATTACAATTAACAATCTCACATTTTATCTGTCTTTGACAGGCTTTTTATCTCAATACCTCTCTACCCTTGGAATTACGCTTCTGAAATCATGTGTTTTAATGGTGTGCACAATCTTCTTTAATGATTTTGCTAACATACATTTCTCTGTTATTTACAGCTATGTTCATGCTTATTTGTGCTTTCAGGAACGTGGCATGGGGACATGCAATGACTCTTAAAAGTAATATATTTTTGCTGCTACTTTATATTATGGATTTACATTTGTTGCTTTGTGATATAAGAAAGTGTGGCTGTTTTTTTTTTTTTTTTTTTAAAGAAGCATATAGTAGTTACTGTGACCTGCACTTAAAGTCTTCATTGCTAAATCAAACAGTAGAAAATGTGTATTCAATTGGTATGTCAATGAATTTCTTGCGATTTTCAGACATTGCTAATTAATTGAAAAATACAAGCAGACATATCATGCGTGTGAGGTGTGCTTAATTTTTTTTTCATTCTTGTTTGTTCATGATGATGCATTTAATGTAAAGAGTGAGCCAGGGGATTTGGAATAAACCGTCTATAATAGAAGCAGGCTTTAATATATAGGAAATGAGTAAAAAGACTGAAATGTCTCAGATGGCAGTGGATGCAACACAAACCAACTAATGGTACAGTGCAGCTTATGAGTGCCCTCCTTGCAAATTTGCAAGTTTTTACTAATAAAGATATCACACTTTGAATGTGTCTATAAACATATTTTTTGATATTTTATTTCCATCTTTTAATAACTCCTTTGTTGCTTATATGTTTTGTGCAGTTAAAGAACACAGCCTTTCATCCTTCCACGTTTGCTAGAATGAGTTCCATTTGTTTGGGAATAATTTGGCTGCTTATCTTTTATGAGCTAAAAGATAATTCATTTTTTGGAATGTCCAATCAAAATGGGCACATAATTATGTTAGCCAGATAATGTCTGAGTAATGTGAACTTTACCCAAAGGCATATGTGGTGTTGACGAGTTTGTGAGTTTGAATCCTGGCAAGACAGACTCAGCTTTGCAGCCTTTCGCCGTCAATACACTGAGTAACCTACCTTTATTGGGTAATAGTAACAGCCGCTATTTACAGCACCACGAGATGCCAGACATGTAGTGTGAGTCACTCAATAAAAAACAAGCTTTTACTATTACATAGATATATATACATGTTCACAAAATATACACAAGTAAGAAAGACTTTTAGTTGGTGTATAATGTATTAGGTATTAAACCTATTGTAGCTTAATTTTTGATTCCCTGGGTAGATACATGCCGCACTAATTATGATACCTTATCAAGTGCCTGTAAAGTGCAGGTTTTGAGACACAAGGACCTGTAGACTTGCTGGTTACTTAGCAACTGGTGCTTTAGATTTGATTTTTGACCTGATTTGAAAGTAAACATGTAGGCGATACTGACCATATTTTGTGAAAAGGCCTTTCCACCTTCAGTATTTACCAATATCATATTCCTTTTTATCCCTATCCTGGGTACATTGATGACTTTTTAACATTCAACACACAAAGAACTATACATGTTCTGCTGCAGCCATTTGAATCAGTTGTAGGTTTGTAACTAGAGATCTGCCTTTACGACCACAGTTATTCTTCTTTATCATTTGTTTATTTAAATGACTTTTAAGAAAAAAAATATTTTGCAGCATCAGCACTTGTTTCCTCCACATTGTTATGATTTTGCTACCGACAATCTACTCACATATTGCTAACTGCTAAAGTATAAGATATAACTCAATGTTAGTGCTCCAATGTAATGGGTGTATGCATGGATCGGGTTTTGAACACTTCGTTATCGATGAACTGAAAAAATAGCACAGTGTTGAACAATAAATTCAATGACTATGTCAAGGGCGACACCTATACATTCACAATCTAATTGTATTATCATTTGATCCAATGAGATTTTATTCAAATTGTACATAGACTACATTCAGAGTCTCTTAAGGAAGTTCTCGAAAGTCAAAAGAATAATTCATAAGATTACAGTGTGTAATTGCCATTCCCTTGATAGAGGGGTGTAACAAACCCACACTGGCTGTTCACTGACCAACCTGCAGTGCAGCCTTCGGTAATGTAGTCATAGCAATTAGAAAATCTTTATGATTTACCCCTCAAAATTGCATTTACGAGTTTCACATGATCATTTGAAGCAGAAGTTTAAACAATATTGTCTGTGACCTTGCATTCTGCTATTTCAGGCTGCCAAGTCATCACCCCATTCGAAAACCCGTGGATTCATGTTGGCACATTTGAGTCTTGCTAAAGCAACACTGTCCTAGGAGCACAAGCCTAGTGCTAATACCTTAGTGCTAAAACCCTGCTTGATGGCCGCAGGCACCCTTCATTAAGACTTTAGTGAAGGGTGCCTTAAAATGATGTTTAGTGGATGTGCAGAGTAGGGACTTCTTTACTCCTTTTTTGCCAAATCATATGTATTCATCCCATCACATTTAGAATATTGAGAAGATGTTTCCTTGCACTATTTCAGCGTATGGCATACATTTCTTTTCACGCACATAGTGAAATAAAACAACATTTTATTATAAGTTGTTTATTTAATGTTATTTAGGGTAGTATATATTGTGGACATGGCTTCAGAAAGCAACAGAACACCATACAGAGTAGGAACACAGAAACACGAAACCTGAATAGTCACAGACAGTGGAACAATGGTTACAATTTTAAGGCTGATTGCGTGAGTAGTTGGAGTACCAGCATGAGTAGTGGACCACTCATACCAGGTTAGTATACATGTACTTAACAGCACAAAAGGTATGTGCAAATACAGTACGTGTTATTAAAATTAAACCAGTTCCTGGACATAGCTTTACCTGTCAAAATGAAGTTTTAAAACTCTGATGCAGGTTACCTTTTAAAAAAAATATATTTAGACTTTTAAATTAAATTTTAACTCCAAAAATAATGCCTGTCTACCTTTATTCGGATACTGTGCAGCAGAATAAAGTTCAACAGCTGTGGCTAATGGAGATTTCAACCAAATTCTGACATGGCTGACGCCTATGTTGTAATTTCTGATGCATTGATAAGCATATTCCATAGTGTTTAAAAGAGACACATTTCCTATTTCTTTGGCACGCTCTGTAATACTTAAAGAGATCATTGAAACATATGTGCCAACATTAAGTATGTGTTGAATACTGTGATACAACTTTATAGCTTGTGCTTGTGCCATGCCCCTAAATCATTCCATATGATTAAAGTCTGGTAAAGTACGTAAAAGAAAGAAACAATACTGAAATGGCTACTGCAAAAGAGAAAATAAAAATCTAAGGGCCTCATTACGAGTACAGCGGTCCATGGACTGCTGTACCCGTGGTGGCAGTCTGACCACCTCAACCTTCGCGGTCTGACCCCTACATTACGATGCTGGCGGTCAGACTGCCAGCACACCGCCGCCACCATCAGGATCAGAGATCTCGACCGATTTGCAGTGGTGCAATTTGTGGTCAGCCACGGTGGTGCCGAGTTTGGCACAACCACTCTGATTACAACTTGCCATTCCACTGGCCTTTCCATCTTGGAAAGGCTGATGGAAAGGCAGGGATGGGGCCACGTGTTAGGACCATCGAAATGCGCACTATCTGCCATGGCCCCAGTGCCATGGCACCCAGTGTGCATTCTGAGGGCACTCTGGGCACCGTCTGTGCGACGGCATTGGGCTTGGCTCCCTGAGTGCTGAGGCCAATGCTACCGCATATCATAATACGATGGTGGGGAGGCTGCCATCTTGGAACCCGCCTCCCCACCATCATATTGGCAGTCGGGCGGTCGGATCACCGAAATTGTAATAGGGCCCTAAGAGTTTAACTTAAAGTATTGTGACAGTACACATGATATAATCACCAAGAGATAATTACATCTTGACTTGTCTTGGGTTACGAATTACCTGTTTTTGTTCCATGTTTGAAAATATTTTTCAAATACTACACTTAGATGAGTGAAAATTTGCTGACAGCAAGTCTTACTTCTTCACCAGACTGTGTTTAATTTTTTTAATCGTTCATAATGTGAAAGTTTTGCAATACTCTAGGCTGATACAGCAAAGCATTTTAAAATAAATATTTAAAGATGAATTTCACCCCAACGCACACATCAGCCGCCTAAACTCGTGCATTTGCAGTTTGAAAATACAGGCTTATTGTGACTTAGCATACTCATGTATGAAAACATTTGAAACAAATCAACATTTTTCCCAATAAAATAAAATATTGTTGCATATTTTGTTTCAGGAACAGGTGGGCTTTATTTAGTTTTATTAAAATTCCTTAGGAAAGTCAAATCGGTTGTATGTGAAACTGTTCGGAGAATTAGTAGATTTCTTCACTGATGCATATAAATTATGCATCTTGTGATGGTATCAATATTTAAATTTTTCGTATTTGCAGAAATTATTGGCATGCACTTATGATTTTAGCGTTAGATAAGGAATATGGTTTTATTTAGTTAACACGTATAATTTAACGTCTTTATTAGCACCGTCTATGTTCTGTAATTGTGATTTTTTGGGGGCTTTACAGCTGAGCATTCTTCAACATTGATTTCTTCATATTGCTTTGTAGGGATATATGCATGCCCATATGTGTGGGTGCGTGTGTGTGTGCGCGTGCATGCTCACATTTGCGAGTGTGCCTGCATGTGTGTAGGCAGTCAAAATTCTTACTGTTCATTGAAACAAGAAAAGAGGTTATACAAATAGCTGAGAGGGTAATGCCCATTACATTGTCGTACACAATGTGAAACCGTAAACACCCTGCTAGCTTGAAAAAAATGTTTCTTGGCTGAGAGATACTTCATGCTGCAGTTACGGTGTATATGCAAAATTCCATGTGAAATGCATTATTTTCTTTATATGTATTTACATAAGCAATATTAGTTAGATATTAACACATCTTCGTGGTTGTCGTTGGAGTTTGTAACACAAATGCGGTATTTTTGTTTCGATAATGATTTTCTGTCATTAAGTGAAAAAGTAAATTCAAGTTATTAGTTGCAAACTATTTGTGACAGATTGAAATAGCCGCATAAGACGTTCAAATAATTTCTTAATATGTTGTAGAGTAAGACGTCCAATGATGACAGGCAAAGGACCCACCAAAATCGTATTTTTTTTTTTTTTAAAAGACTCGTGAATTTATTAAAAGCAAAGCCGGCAGCTAAAATTAGTTAGATAATTAATTTGGGACGATGAAAATCCATACAAGAACGTTCCTGCTAGTTTCGAACCATATGGGAGTGATGTTTTTACTGAATCTAATAGAGCATTTATTTCGGAGCTTCTGATTTAGGGTTTTCCAGCCACTACAAAAAGACGGACACGAGCGCGCGCGCGCCCACACACGCACGCGCACACACGCACACCTCCGTCTGAAGATCCCCCATTGGAAAACCCACAGCCAGCAGGCCACACCCTGCATTCTAAGTCGCACAACACCACTAATAGGCCACGCAAAGGTAAAAAACAATGTCACTCAAAAAATCTCGCAAACAAACATATATCAAAATACTCTCAACAAAATGTCCTAAAAGGATATGCCAATAAAGGGACAGGAAACCATTTAGTAAAAAAGTCAAAACTCATTATAAATTCTGGCCCAGATTTATGGTGGTCAAGCGCTAATCCAACCCCCCATTAGCATCATTTTTTTGACGCTTAATGTGGCGTTGGAAGGGCAAAAATTCTGCAGCATATTTACAAAGTGGCACAATGCTTGCATTGCGGCAGTTTGTAACCCCTTGCACCACATTATGCCCGTGCCAGGCATAATGTATTCAAGCGGGTGTTCCAGTAGTAGGGGAGCCATAAAAATGGCGCAAAGGAATCTATGAGATTCCTTTGTGCCATTTTTATATGTATTTTTTTAATGCCTGCCAAGTGCAGGCGTTAAGAAGAGGCTCCCATTGTGTTCCGTTGGCCCCTGGGTGCTTTGCAGGATTAGCGTAAAAATATTTGACGCTAGCCCTGCAAAGTGCCGGACTAGTGTAAAAAATTATGACACTAGTCCTGACTACCGCCATGGTGTACCGTATTTTTAATACGGCGCATACATGGTGGCTTTAGGGGAGGGCACTAAGGGGTGCAAGAAAAGTAGCGCTGCACTAGCTGCAGCGCCACTTTTCATAAATCTGGGCCTCAATGTCTTTCTCCACAGAGTGGACTTCTATCAGCAGAAACAGGTTTCTAAAATTAACTCCTAAGTGAATGTAAATTAGATCACACAAGTGCAGGTGCTGCATGCCTACTTCCAGTGCGAGCTTTCTGACTTTGTCTCATTCATTCTTAGATTGCGTTAATCCATTTTTCAAATGATTTAAATAAATGTATGTCCCCCAATTACCCCCAGGTTCAATTACAGTACATTTGTGCTCATCTGTTTCCATAAAGAGCCTTCCTAAACCCACTATTCCCTTCTGATGAGCACTAAATGTTTTCTCAGTGCTTCTTTCATTTATGTGCTAGCTGAAATTATTCTCACGTATGGGAAGAAAGAGGAAACATTTTACAACTAAAGCCACAGCCCTGTGGTTGCAATTCACATGTTTAGAACGTATGTGGGCTGCATTGCAGACATATGTAGTAGTGCCAGGTAATTTCAAACCCACATTTTCACCAGATGACCAAAGTAAAAACAATAATTGCACCGATTTACCAGCGAATAAAAAATACATTTGTGGTATGAGACCAGTGTGAAAATGACTTTTCCAGTGGTTGGTTGGTGCAGACTTTTTTTCACACGTTTCTGCACTGACTTAACGGTGCAAATACCAATGTAAAATTTCCTGATTTCCACATTTATTTGATCTGATGTTAATCAAGAATACCACCAAAGTGTCGTAAAATCAACATTTTCCTACTAAATCCACAACAAACACGCCCAAGAATAGATAAACGGTATAACTAGCGAATGCATTTATTTTCAGATAGAGAACTGAGTAAAAATATGTCCAAATACTTTCACAAAACTCCTAATCCCAAAGTGTTATACATTAAAGAATACAAAATAAAAAAATCGGACAGAGTAAATAGAAAATGAAAGCGAACGTGCAAGAGTCGATACAGGTGGGAGTCATAATGTACTAGAACGGACCAGTGCATGTATGAAGACGGATTGCCAATGCTTTAAACCACTTAGGATGAAAAGAGATACACAGAGCATTCGATACATTTACTTAAAATATATTGAGGATGGACACCTATAGATTTTTTCGGTCATTGGTGTAGCAAAGGATGACGAATGTTGCCATTCCCAAATGCTAGTTGTCACATTAAAAAGGAGGTATTTTGTTAATATTCACTGAGAGCCTTATTGGCAATAAACATAACGCCACACGTCACTTCCACATAAACATAAAACCAACAAACGTTCCTGGCAATACATATTGGCATAATTCATCTTGACCATTTTCTAAAGTAGGTCTTGGGCCTTCCTGCTGCGAATATGCCCTACCTTCCACAACACTATCATGTTAAGAGATCACAAACTCTGTAAATGTTGCTAAGACATGGTAGACCCCACTTTTATAATACATAAGAAAAATATAGACATGGAAATAAGAAAAATATAGATATGCAACTATAGAACTAACCTAAATCAGTGCTGATCAAATCTCTGGCTGGTTTTTATGTATAATCACAATTGAAAGAATGGAGGCGCTGATACAATAGATCATGTCAATCATTCCTCATCATAAACCACCTTCAGCAACATATAGGAAACAAGCCTGTGATATCCCAGACCAGTTCAATGCTCCCTATTATAATTGTGATTGTTAAAGAATGGGCTGTCCCTCCATAGCTCATGCTAATCTTGGTTACAGTGCCCCTGAAGAGACCATCACTAGACTAAGCTGGAGCATTACAGCCTGTCTTCTATTTCCCATTCACACCCTAGTAATGAAGGGAATCGAGAGTTGTTGCTGCTTTGAGCTTATGCATAAAGGCCCATAGCATAATACACAAATTGCTTCCTGGGTCTGGACAACGTGACAATACAGAACTATCAGACTATGACACTCAAAATGTGTAAAGTGTCTTTGTTTTATTTTCAAAGAAAAATATTGACTCGTGATAGCACAATTGTTTCTCCTGAATAAATGTACATGTGTGCCCGGCATTCAGCCATAAGCGTCTGGAAGAGATGAAGGCTGAACAGTTAAGTGCAGTGACTACACCGCATTCTTAAATCAATTGAACTCGACTACTCAATTGTTTTGTTGCAAACATATATGCATGTATATGTATTCAGTGATGAAAACAAAGGGTGAAGGGAAGTTATGATTGGCATTGTTTTTTACACCAAAAATAGGTTTTAAAAGCCTTGGAGAATCACTGGATAGCATAAATAATCTCAGAGACGAGAATTTATATTGCCCATAACCCTCTGAAAGAGATGGCGATGAATGTAGTATTATTTATTGGTTTGAATTTATGTTGTTTCACAACATTGTACTTTTAGGTGGTAGTATTTACTGCTATAAATATTGTGCATTCATAAGCTTTAAATTTAGTGTTTGAGGTATGAGTTGCTTCTCTTTTGTGTGAGTTAGTTGCAGCCCTAAACAAGTCTCACAAATTTCTGTGGTTTTTAGGTTTTAATTCATAATCAATACTAAACTTTAACTTTGTTTTTTCAGTGAATTCCTCATGGTTTCTATACCTCTATGTGTTAAAAATAAAGCTAACCAAAACTTCAGTTAATCAGTAGTATTTTTAGTGTTTTTTGTTGTATAGGGCATCCAACAGTTTTCTGTGGCCACACCACAGCAGGCAGCCAACCCCAGCAGCACTTTGCCCTTGGTCTTTTGCAGTGAGGTTTGTCCTATGGCTGGGCTTTGCGCTCAATCTGTGGCAGATAAAATGTAATCCTGTTTCTTAAATAACTGAATGAAATCAATTTTTGATTGCAGTAATAAAGAATGATGTGGATTTAATATGCAGCTTGAAAGAGCAGTGCCCCCTCTCCTCGCACAATATGAGACGATGTTGTGAAAACCAGTTGGGAAACCAAATGCTCTGAGTGAATATGTGAATGGATGGAAAAATCAGGGACTCCGACAAGACCCTGCTGCTCCAGCACCACCTTCTAATCAATGTGTCAAAATAAATCTTTTTTTAATGGCCTTCTTTTTATTAAAATGTATATTCAATAATCCATAGCCATACCCATATTCGAAAGGAGAGAAGCTGGGTGAATACAAAATATAATAGAAATATTGCGTCCTTGAGATACACTTATAGTCATATTTCAGTCACTATATGATATTCAGTTTTTCATTCTTCCAAAACCAGCATCTGGTAGTATTCAAGTGCATTGAATTTAACATATAGCACAAAGAGGTAAAAACACATTTATTGCAAAATACATTATCTCTCTATAAAGAGAAAAAACCCATTTTAACAGCAATTTTATGATGGCACACTGCAAATTTGCAAACGTGGTGCAGATGAAAAGTGCAAAATGCAAGATGTTTATTAAACACAATGCAACACAGTGAGCTCCAAGGCTGAATCAGTTCATTTTAGGTTTAAAGTCAACTTATGTTCAGTCAGCCCAATATAGGTTAATACAAAATGAAGTTCATAGGGCCGGTAGCCAATGGTTTGGTCCTTTTAGAAAAAATCTACTGGCCACACTAGACCTAGCTCACATTATTGCGTAGTGTCTGAAGGCTTAGTCAACACCACATGGAGAAAAGATGCAGAGAACTGTTCTCAGGAAGACAGGTACAGGGAATAGTTTTGGAGCTTGGTTCCTTGTCAGACATTCTAATTAGCTCTACATCTTCTGCCAATGATGTTGTAGGCCTGGCCTTCATAGACAATGATCCTGCAGAGAACAACAATTTTTATTTGCCAATGAGGAATATTTGCTTTTTTCTGGTGTCTTATTGCTTCCCTATATAATTGAATAATTCGTCTGTACCATTGTGAAGCGAGGACCTACCTGACAATGAAAACTTATCCTTATATAACTTGTGTTGTGAACTTTCCAAATTTGTCATTCATACTCTACTCTCTACGCTCATACTCATACTCTACTCTCTACATAGTAAGACTGTTTTCTTAACACAATATCTTAATTAATCAACCAACTCTTTACTACTGTTTTAAAGTTAAGCCAACCAATTGTTTTAGATGTAGTATGCATTTCAAAATAAACACAAATTTTGGGGTAAATTACAATCCTTTTTGATAGTCTTAACCAACCTCCAAGCATTAAGGAAACTATCTAGTCTACATCCAACTTAGAAAGCAGTATGTTGAAATTAAAACACCTCAGGGTGGAGCTTGGCTTCAGTGAAGAAGGCCATTCTCTAGATTTGGTCTGCTATGACCGCTCTGGCAAGCTTGAAAAATGTGACTGGGGGCCTCATCTACCAGGTAAAACCAGCAGATGGATGTTCACTTACTTATGAGGACATAAACTGAGAGCTGCAAGAAGGCTTCATTCCATACAGGCAACCATCTCCAAACCAGGCCTATTGCCGTGTTCAGACTCATGAGGGACCCACAACACCACTTCTTCTATCAAGCAATGCATGGAGATTTTGGCCCTCATCAAGATGCTGACATAGGAATCTCAATAGAGCAAGCAGCCTCTTGAGTGGTTGATCAGGAGCTGTGAGCCCTGCATGAACAAAAGTGCATCTCCACCCGGTTACAGACTCCATTGTGACCCCACCCTCCCAACCCTGAAAGAAGGCTGACCCAACCTGCCTGATATTTGAATGCACACAGAGCATCATCATATTTGCATGCAAAAGGTTCCTGCTAAATGATTGGACTTTGTAAAACAAATTAGTCTCCTGGTGCTTAAAACGCCTCACGCTGCAGCTCCTTGGTGGTTGCTGAGTTACTTCATGAGAATGCACAAGTGCCACTCAAAGCATCGCAGACAGTTTTGAAGAGATAGATAAATGAGCTGCCAGATCTCTCACTTTCAAAAGAAACCAGTACTACAGTAGCACCAGCCAAAAGAGGCTCACTGCTTCCCAAATCCTCCAAAAACATCCTTTAAAAAATAGCGCTTCCCCAACTGCCCCACCCTTGCCACACACAACAGTTCCATCCACTCCTTAAATCCTCCAATAAACATCCTAATAAAATTACCACTTGCTCAGCTGCACCACACTCCTCACCCACAAAATCGAACATCCTCCCCAAATCCTCCAAATAACACACTTATAAAACTATCTCTTCCATAACTGGCCCATCCTCATTGTTGGAGTTAAGATTTGTGTCACTTAAAAAAACGTTGGCACCAATTGATCAGAAAAATTTAGAAAAATCAAAAATGAAGTAATGAAAAAATTAGTCAAAATTTGAAAAATCCAAAATACTTTTGCCCTAGGTCAATTTAGAGGATTTTTTACTTATTTCACTTAAAGCTGTAATGTGACTTTAAACACAAGTACTGGATCCCACCACTGTGCAACAAAAATGTTAGAAAGTAGATTACTGGTTAGGGCTGGTAAGTACCTACACTTAGCAACAGGCCACTAACCTCCACTTAGGCCCAGTTAGCGCTCAATAAGTTAAACCCAGCTCAACCCTTGGTAGCTTGGCAACAAGCAACAAGGCTTAACTTAGGAGAAACATGTGTAAAGCCTTTAAAAATCACAAAACAGTAAATAAGTAAAACACAAAACAGAAAAAAACCTAACACCAATTAAAAAAAATAGATTATATTTTTATCTTTAAAATGACACCAAAATGAATAAAATCAGATAAGGCGAACCGAAGATATGAATTTTTAAAGAATTAGTGGGGGGTTTCAGCACATAGAAATTAATAGCGCCAATCTGGTCATCGGGTCGCACCTCGCCCAGGGCAAAGTCAAATTTCAAGGCCATCCGCGATAGAGCTCTGCTCTGCTACAGCAAGCAGGAGGCTTTAGTCAAAACTTTACCTTCGGACGTAGTCGTTTCTTCAGCGGGACGAAGTAATCAGTCCGATCCGACCTCCCTGGAGCCCTTTCCTCGGATGCCCTTTGTGGGAGCCCTCAGTGAAGATTTCTACTTTCGGACTTAGATGATTTTTCGGGATGACAATACTTCAACAGGGCCGAACCGGAATCTTGATCTGATGTCCCTGGAGCCCTCTTCGGATACACTGCTTGAGAGGTCCCTGTCAACTTTCTACGTTTTGACTTAGTCACTTTTTTGAAGACTTTCTTCAGTGGGACGAACCTGCAAGTCAGGCTAGGTCACAGTAGAGGCATGCCGGCTAGAGTTGCCACGGTGGGTTGGTCCTTCTATGGAGCTTTTTCCAAAATGTTTTCAAATATTCTCCAAACTTCTGGATCTTCTTCCTGGAGGTCTTTTAAGGCTCTTTTGGAGTCCACAGCTCACCCCAAGGTTCCAGAAGCTCTGAGTTGCTCCTTGAGAGTGCAGACTAGAAACTCCCAGAATGCACCTGGCTCAATCTCCAAAACAGCCACTGGACAGTGGTCAGGTGGTTAGTTTCTTCAGGATCTGAGAGATGGGACTCTGGTTAGCACATTTTCACCTGTAGCAAACAGGTAGTTCCTCCTTGAACCAGTTGAAGCCAGGCAAAGTCCTTCTTGTGGTGCAGACCAAGTGTGCAGCTGGTGCAGTCCTTCCGAGTGCAGTGTCCAGGTGCAACATTCTTCAAAAATCCTTCATGGTGGAAACTGATGTTTGGAGGTTAGATCTGGCTGACTTTGGAAGTACTTTTAATTCCAAAAGTTGAATTTGCATTTAACTTTAATTTAAAAGCAGCCAGCGAGATAGGTCTGCCTTTAAAATGACCCAGGACACCTCAGCAGTGCACCTATGGGTGCATTACCTATGCTGATGTCCCTTAACCTACATGCCCTACCATATACTAGGGCCTTATAGGTAGGTTTACATAGCCAATTATAATTAGCCTAATTTGCATACTTGTTTTTCACAGAGCACAAGCCCTGGGGCTGGGTAGCAGTACGCAGGGCACCATCAGAAACAGGAAAACACCAGCAAAAAGTGAAACATGGGGGCAAAAAGTTATGGAGCCTTTGCAATCAACCCTGTTTTCTCACAGTCATAACCCACAATATTCACCTCCCTTCCAAATAAAGGTGCTGCTCAATATTGTCCATTCTTCGAAGTATTTTTCCTGGTTTGCTTTGATCTCCTCCAGGCCACTGAGTAGCTTGCTGAGGAGGAGGACCTCAGGTAGTGGATGTGCTGCTGGAAGAGAGATTTGGCTCCTTCAGGCAGCTGTGATAGAGATGCTGCCTCCTCTGTGCTGACTTAATACTGGAAGAAGTAGCTGCCACTGATTACTCTGCCTCCATCCTCTCAAGGACAACAAGCTGGCAGAAGGCACAGGTGAGCCACTATCTCGTATCAGTGATGGTCTGAGGTCATAACCTGGGAGACAGCTGGATGCTCTGAGGCAAGCAGAGAACATGAATTATAGTACCCACTACAAGCACATGTTTTGTAAGTCAGACAGCCTCATGGTCTTACCAATTCTCTAGGGCCACTGGCATTTTTTCTGTGATTCTGTGTCCCTGTTTTTTTTTACCAATACTTCACATACTATCATTTGCACTGCATTACATAACATTAATTATTCCTCGTGCATAATTTTAAAAAATGTTTTTACTAAAATGGGGTAAAATTGTGAATTCAATGAATTCATCGGGTGGCACTTTCACCAGATACCTTGTTTAAGAAGAATGACTAAACTGCAAAGCTATATCGCCATGGAAAATATGGTGCATTAAACTTGTGGTGCACAGTTTACTTGACAATATGTATGCCATGCAACAGTAACTAGTCTAACCTGCTGGAGTGCCATGATTTTTGAACAACTATTGGCACATAAGTTATTTAACAGAAGCATTATGTTCAGTTGCTCCTCTCTCTGCAATAAATATATTATTCCTGACTTAGGAAGCAAGTGAGCGGTATGTAACATTTAAACTGTCAGGAGTTGGACTAGGTTTAGGTTTGGCCGTGGACAGGTTGGGTCACATGGCTCACACATCACATATTGGCAGGTTCTGGACAAAAGCAAAAGACACAAATTTAATTATATGATTACCAACTACTGTATTTGCACAAGTTAAACTGCAACATCAAACAAATCTGAAATTGTTGCTAGCCAATGTGGAACAGAACAGACTGGAGAGAAACAATGCAAAATGGGAAAGTAAAAAAAAACATTAGCAACAAGACAATACAGAAGGCTGTGTAAGTTACCCTAGGTGGAATTCATTGTTAAAACCATTAAGGTTAAATAAATAAAAATATGGTTTACCTGCAATGGAGGGAATGACTGTAAAAGTTCTGGGGGCTTCAGGCTTGGCCTTCCCAGCTCTCATCTTTGGTGGTGCTGGATGGAGAGAAGAAAAAGCACATTTAGAAATACAGAAACAGTTCTATTCCTCCATTGAATCTCCATCCTAAAATGGTTCCCTATCCTAAAAAATATTAACTTTAAGTTATATTGCTCCTCATTTGAGAAAGCCCATCGCAGGATTGCCTTGCATTGTTAGAGTTAGTCAATAGAATGCTTGATGGCTGATTGTATTTTTCAGATGTAAAATAGATCCTCATGCATTACAAAGTAAACACTCCATAGAAAGTGGAACGATACACTAAACAGACAGTAGCACTAGGTGAGAGTAACACTCCTCTGGGTGGAAACAATGTCCACTCTATGGAGCTAGTTCTCAAAACTATTTCTGAGTGCAGGAAGTTGAACTACAGAAGTTCTTTTTTATATACTGTTGCATGCCTTTGTGAATTGGCCATGAAACAGCCAACTTCCTACAATGAGGGCAAATTAATTTTTATTGTGCTAACTATATATGAATTTTCCTTCAGTGTTGTCAAGTTATTCCCATTATAGCTGTTTTGGCACCAATTTACAGAGACATGTAAGAGTATATAAAAGAGTCCTACAGGTATACTACTTTATGTACTTCAGAATATCTTTATGAATAGGTCCCATTACATGTTAAAGAACTGGTAACAATGGCTCTGAGTCAAGAAGGTCAGGGTAAATTTACACATGTCGATTTACTCCCATGTAAATCACTGCTCCAGCCAACTTGTCCAGATCCATGATCCTGGCTTTGGTGGCAGTCTCCTAGTGGTCCAACCTCCAGGATCATAATCTGGCGGTCGGACCGCCAGGAGTGCGATGGTGCGACTACCACCACATGTTTGGCAGTCCGTGGACTGTTTAAATGATAATGAGGCCCTCAGTCTTTAAAATGCCTATTTCCAGTCAGTTCATCTAATAATGAAGCACAGAATATTCAATTTTTGCTGCAGGCCCACTTTCAACCTGTTAAACTCCATAAAATATACTTACTCATAACACTTAATGAACACAATGGTTAAAATCACACATTTTACAAAAAGTCTAATGGTGTCATCTTTGATAGGCATACAACCTTCACCCACTAGTAGTGGCATACTTCATCAGTGGATCCTATAGATATTCACCTGTTAGCATGAATGAACTCACCAACATGGGAGGTCCTATTAATTATGTTTCTAGATAACGAGTGGAATCAGGAGAATTATTTAGTAGGTCACAGCTCATAATCTTCAAGACTTTATTCAGCTGGAAAGCCATAAAGGTATAAATTGATACATAAAAACATTCAATTACATACAAAATCACATAAAACAGTCTTTTCCCATTCTATATAATTCAGCCTAAATTCGCCACCTCTGAAGGATACCAACTCAATTTTATTTTGAGTGTCCCTGACAAGGTTAAAAATGTAAAAAATATTTTAGTAATTCCTATGACTCCTACACGCATCAGTGAACAAGTTTCAGGCGAATCTGAAGCCTAAATGGTCAGTGGCCTGCTGACCGTAGCATCTATACCCTAAACAATGTCTATTCTGCAAAAGTGTTTGACATATTGTCATAAAAAGAAGGAAGAATTCTTCCGAAATGGAGACATACTTACTGTGGTAGATTAAATATATCTCGTAATATATCCTATATTATGTAATTCCTCATAAGTAAAATCAAAGAATACTTAGTCACACAATTTTAGAGTACAGTTCACGGTTTGGTAAAAACAAACACTATTAAGATAACAGTGTGCATTGCATAACCATGTAAATTACTGCAATATGACAGAGTAAACAAATCCATCTAACTGTGGAACAGAACGTGTTGGCCTATTTTACCCTCTAAGTAGGGGAATTAGACTCCATACGATGAAGCAAGAAGCACTTCCCTGTAATCAAACACTAGATTGGGGTAATCAAAGCTCAGTAGTGTAAGTGTGCAAGATAAACTGGAAAAAACGGAAGAGTAGAGAACTTAAATTCAAGAAAATTAAGAGAGTACAACTTGTCCGAACTTACTTTGTCATGTGTGGGTACTCCCCCATCAACCTATCAGCTGCTGCCGTTTTGTATATTGCATTCCCATTTGTAAATAACCAATTACGAAGATGTGTACACTATCTAATGCCTATTGTCTGGCAGGCTAAGTGAGCATGTCAGGCATCCAACATTTTACAAAATCGAACATTTTTGAGACTGATGATCTGTGAAGTAATGAATTCAGATATACTAAGTAGAGACTTCTTTGGTGACATTTGCCAGCTTCACCATGTGTTTGGTCTTTTGACCTCACAATGAGAGAAAGCAGCTTTCACTAGGCTTTGTGACCACCAGTGAATGATGTAACGTGCTAATAAGTGATGTTCCCACGAATGCAGAAGCGGCTCATTTAACATACCTTGTTTAGTGTCCAATTTCTTGAATACCTTAAGCCTAAATGAATGCCACAAAATGCAGAGGGATAGCAGCTGATAGACTGATGGACAAGTACCTACACTTGAAAAAGTAAGTTTGAAAAATGTGTTTGGTCTGGGAGCAAATATACACCCTTACATTAATCCTTGGACAATCACAATCCTTTCTGACAGTTGACCATAACTATCCACTTTTGCTTGCAGTTGTTGCCTATACGTGTACCACGGGTGTGTCAGGCATCCACACAGACACACACATTTTCTCTCACACACAGAAGACCCAGCACATGCACACACCCATTCAAAGCATGCACGCACAAACACACAAACATTCATACATACATGCATGACCGCATGCACCCAATGTTACAAAAAAATAACTTAATAGGCCATGTCTTGGGTGGCAGGAGAAAAGCCTCTGTCCTGAAGGAAGGGATAGAAAATAGATCCCTTTGCCCTCTTTGTGAAGGTCAGCCAATGACAGGAGGACCTTCCTTACATCACCACAGAATGGGATGGGGTTCAGTGAGAGTTGTTGACCCCACTTCACTTAGTGAAGAGCATCACAGATGGACACTTGGCCCTTGGCATATCAGGGATTAAAACTGAAGCATGCAGGGCTGAGTCTATCAGTGACGATCCCTCTTGTGATGAGGGGCAGTCTTACAGAAGATTTTGCAGGCAGAGGACCTCACGCCCACTCGGCTCTGAAATCCTCAGCCCAACAAATGTTGGCTCAGTCAGACAGGCGCCTATGCATTTTGCACATGTACAGCACCTGGATGCCTGGACCTTCGCTCAGCCTGACATTCTTCATGTTTTCGGAAAAGGTGGAGGGTCGGGCCCCTCCTTGCTTAACAGCTGGCCGCCACTGTGTACTTGGGTCTATATAGTTGATTGTTACCATATTGCTGCCTTTACAAGACCCCCTTTGAAGACAGCTTGCACAAGAAGCACTCCCAGTCTACACTGTCAAATGCTACAATGAAGTCCACATAACAAGCATACAACTTGCCTGTGACCACACCACGATGTGAACGTCTGTGCTCAACACCAAAGGGCAAAAGCATGGTGCTCATTCCAGGTCTGAGTCCCTCCTGCTCTTATGAAAGTAGATTTTGGATGAAAGTGCTTAAGTGCATTTAATATCATGTGCCAAGCAGGACATCAACCAGTATGCAGCTGAGTCAGGTTGAGCTAGCTCAGGAAGGAACAATATTTAGTCAGCTCTTTTAAAATCGTGGCTATTGATTTATAGAGGGATAATAAACAATGATTTCACATTTCCTTAATACTTCCTCGGGCATGTCGGGAGTCATGAACCATAGAGGGCCCATTTGAAACCAGGAAGCAAAATTAACTGGTGTCTTGGGAGCGAATGGCCTCATCCAAGATGAGCTAAGCTTGCGGAATTCCATGCTTATTTCAAATCTCAAACATCCTCAAGTAATTTGCATTCTATTTTCTATTTGCATTCGGATTTACGTAGACAAACAGGTTAGCTGCCTTGTTTGTTCCCAGGCAATGACACGGCACATTCCTCAAGTATCAATTTGATCCATTTCACTCCTCATCAACCCAGTTTCTTCCATTCCTCATCAAATCAGCATTGTCTTGGTTTCACTGGGCAAGTTATGAACCTCGTGGCTTTATCTACTACTTGCGTGTATTTATCTAAATCTAGTATTCAGGCTGCCACCAATCCCTCTTCCATCACTCTACCACTACTGCCACAAATAACATAACACATGAGCAATTGTAGCAAAGAGCACATACACCTAAAATATCCCGGACTTACTGATATTACCAACGCTTATTAGTAGTGTGCTGATATTGCGGACATTCTGCAGTTCTAACTGAGATGGTATAGAAGAATGGATGGGGTTTTCCGTACCTTTATCGAGTATGATTAATACTGGCGTAGATGATTGATTGATCGATCAAGTCCACTTACGGTATATAGTACTAATAAAGGGTGTAGCGTTCACAAGGACGTATTCTAGTACATGATCTGCAATGTACAGCAATTTCCATATCCTTTAGAACTAACCTAAGAAATATAAGTGAAATAAAAAGTGCTTGGTAAACAAATGTGCAGCCTCCGTTGCCTACAGGCTATAGACCCTAGCATCATATCCGTATGATCAGAGTCACTGGGCATCTGTAGGAGCCCCAGAAACACTCCCCGGATTATTTCTGTGGTGGTAGGGATAGCAATGTTGTGTTTAGATTGAAGTTCTTGCTTGTAAAGATGGACTACACCTTCTTAAAATCCTGCGGCATAGTGCATTTTGAGTGACTGCAGAATTTTATAGACATACAAAAATCTGTCAGGCCATCCCTACCACCTCCAATAATAAATCGCTGGATCGCTGAGCCAAATCGATGAGCTTGTTTTCATCTCTGCCAAAAACCTATAACTCACTTTAATATAATTAATAGATTTGGGAATTTATTTTACCCATTTCATTTCATATCTGTTTAGAAAGCGGAATTATTTAAAAGGGCCACCAAATCTGTACATAAAAATACATACTGCGAAAATGCGATTAAAATAACAAACATCATTTGATACAAATGTAGCCTGGTTAGCTATGGCAGCGCCTTCAAAACGTTGCACTACTAATAATTCATCTAATTAATAGTATTCTATTTATTTGTCTCTACAGAGCTTTTGCTACCTGAAGGCCGCTTCTCATTTCAAGAGAACAAGATGGATAACACGACCATGGACTGACTTGCAGACGAGAGCCTGGCATTGGAAGTGAAATACGAGAACAATCATTGCTAAATGACTATTAGGGGAGATGAAAGCAGTTTCCAACTGTGGAGATGAATTCTGATCCCTGAGCACATTTAGCCTAATTGTGTGATGATTATCGCACCCGACTGTTTTCAAACCTTCTGAGATTTATCTGTGGATTACCTGTGGGGGGGAAATGATAAATACACAAGCATGAGAAAAACGCTATTAGAAATGTTGTTTCTGATTGTTTAAGGTATGCACCTAAGCCACACAGAACCCATCACTCTAGTAAGGGAAAGTAAGTTACACACCAAAGATACCTTTTGCTCTCCCTCTGGTAGCTTAGCACAGAGCAGTCAGGCTTATCCTCAGAGGCAATGTGTAAAGCATTTGCTCAACACACTTACAGAAACACAATGAATACACCACAAAAGAGACTCCACACAGGATTATATAAAAATGTGTTTCTTATATTTTAAATATATATCATGAACCATAAACAACATAAATACTGTGCATAATATGCCCAGTATTCGTTATCATGCACTTTAGAAGAACCAAAAATGACATGAATTAGAAATACTGTGCATACCATACCAACACTGACATAGTAATCAGGATCCTGATGATGATAGACGCCATACCATCTGTAATTCCTTGGAGCATGAAATGCAAAAAAAGATACATAGGTCACCAAAATAATGTAACTTGGTTTAGAGACCAGACGCCTAAAACATTATTTGTCACCACAATTGTATGACTCCTCACAGAACACCAACAGTGGATGCCTAGGGCATAAAATGCAGCAGATTAAGTAGTAAAAACACATGAATCATCATGCAACCAGAGGGCAGGGTGCACTTGTGCTCTTTTTAATTTTGGGAATTTACAGTCCCCCACCCGTAAGACAGTTTCTGACAGTGATCATGCGCCGTGCCTGTGAGCCTCTGTCGAGGATTAGCCCACATTGGAAGGATCCACAACAAAGGACCCCAGATGCATGTGTTGCAGCCCTCGAGTGGCCTCTCTGGGCCGGGCTGCAAAGGGGGCCGTCTCTGTTGTGAGCACTTGGTCCAAGCGCACAGTACCTGTCTCTGGCCGGGGCAACACTCGCTGTTCTCTCATGACAGGGGCAGACTCTGTGTTCCACCAGGGCAAGGGACGTGACGATCTGAGGCCCGGGTAGCCACCTTTCTCCCAGGGCTGACAACAAGCGGTAGCCGCACCATGTAAATCTCAGCCCCCTGAGGGGTGTGGGGTGAGGTAGTGCTTGCTGCTGAGCAAAGGCTTCCTGTTCCACAGCAACACGGTTAGGGCTCCAAGTTGGCTTGTGGAGTCATGCTCGCCCTGTTTGTGTGGAACGATTCGCAAAGGGGTCCTGCCGGTTCCACTTCCGGGAGCACAGGCATAGACAGAACAAAAGTCTCTACACATGCTCCTCTGTAGAATTCAGTACTTCAAACTCAACCCTCTGGTTCAGGCCAGATTTGTAAAGCGCTCACCACATGGTGGGCAAAAAAAGGAACAGGACTAAAGAAATCACTCACCACACACTAATTTTTAAGAATGAAGTGAAAGTGTAAAACGCTCACCATGCGCTAGTTGTGAGGAAGCCAAGGAGCAGGTAATAGCACTCCCCATGTGCTGGGCTCCTTAGAGAATACTTGAGGGGCACAAAGAGGGCAGGCAGGCCAGCATGAGTCCTTATTTCAGGGTGGCAGTCTCACTAGCATCCTAACAGGCGGGCAGACCAGCACACAACAAAGCTAGTAGTCCAATTGGTGTTTCCTCCTGATAACATCATAGTGCCTTGCTAGAACAGGGTCAGGAAGCAGCTGACAGCAGGGCAACAAACATAAAATAAATAAATCCATTGAGTCCTTTAGGTCACACAGCAAGTAGCAGGCAGCAGGGCAACAGCAGAAGAGCAGTCCAGTTGGGTCCTTTGAGCAGCGCAGCAGTCCTTCTGATAGAGGTTTGGTTCCAGTTGCAAAAGTGCTTTGAAAACATGGGGTCAGAGACCCTGTGCTTATACTCAAAAATGTCTTTGATGTAGGGGATGGCTTCAAATGAACCCTTTCAAGTGTACAACAAACCCCTTTCATTCCAGCCCTGGCTACAAACATCAGAAGGGATAATCAGCTCTTTGTCTGAAGGCAGGACGCAGCCTATTGACATGTAAGATGTGAACGACCTCCCCCTCTCCCAGCCTAGGAAGACTATCAGTATGCAAATGAATGCAGATAAATCCACTGTCATGCCCAGACCTTCCTATGTTGTGGTTGTCTGGAAAGTATGCACAAAGTGTAACTGGCACACATGGATTGGAGACAGACTGCAAAACACATAGAATATAAGCACAGACAAATGCTCACTTTCCAAATAAGGCATTTCTAAAATAATAATAGAAAATCAAACTACACCAGAAAGCAGGATTTCTCAATACCATTCCAAACATACCAAACTTGGCAACGTTACTCCTATCAGATCAGGAATTACCAACTAAAAGTATATAAGGGAATTCCCAATGCTAACCTATGAGAGGAGCAGCCTTCACAGCAGTAAAAAACGAAATATGCTGTTTGTTACTACTAGGACATGCAAAATATACATGTCTTATCTTTTACTTACATAGCATCCTGCCCATAGGTCTACCTAGGGCCTACCTGAGGGGTGACTTAGGTGTGATAGAAAGGGAGTTTTAGGCCTTGGCCAATAGTTTGAAATGCCAAGTCAAGGTGGCAGACCTGCGACCTCAGACCCTGCAGTTGCCGGCCTGAGACAGATTTAAAAAGCTACTTCTGTGGGTGGCGCAAGCAGTACTCCAGGTCCACTGGTAGCATTTAATTTATAGGCCCTGGGTATATGGTATACCACTTTACAAGGGACTTACAGGTAAATCAAATATGCCAAACAGGTGTAAGCCAATCACACCACCTTTAAGGGGAAAGAGTGCATGAACTTTAGCACTGATTAGCAGTGGTAAAGTGTCCAGAGTATGAAAGCCAACAAAAAGAAAGCCAGAAAAATAGCAGGAAGAAGGCAAAAAGTTATATAACCATCAGCAGTCATGAATTAGGATGTGCTGGAAAGAGTAAGGTTCAAGATTGGCAGACAACTACCCTGATAATATAGTAGCTGCACTGTAGCATACTGCTTTTTTCTGTGATACCACATTGCGCAGACCTGTAATTGTGGGCATGGAAGTATCTTCACAAGAGCGAATGAAGGAACAGCATGTGTGTCTGTAGTGGCAAAAGGGCTTAAGGAAAAGAAGACAGATTTTTGCCGTAGTTGGCCATGTTACAGTAGCCTTAAGTTAGACAAATGATAGTGCAACAAAGTAGGTGATTTGTATTAGTTAATGATGGTAAGAATGCTTAAGATATGTGGGTGGAGGAACTTATAGCTGTAACTCTGAATGTAGACTCATCTACTTGTCAGCAACCTTCAGGCGGCACCATGGTTGCTTGCAGCTGTGTTTTGAGCAGCTGTAAGGCCCTCTCTATTTTAGGTACCTTATGTTACTATTTCATGTGACCAAGGAGCCCGTGGGCAGGCCAGCCATGAATGAACCTGCTTTAGTGCTAAAATCTCCACCCATCAAGTGTCAAATACGTGCAGTGTCCTTTGTTCCTATTAGAACAGCTGCACTTCACTACAAATCAAGGAAATACCTTGTGTTCACAGGTGGATAACATTGAAGAGGTTACAGAGAAAATAGGAAATATGAATCTAGCTGAGGGCTAGCAACCCCTATCCAAGCACTATGCAGAAAGTGAATGCCAGTTTCCAGTTGCACTCAGGGGAAAGACCTGAAGCGTCGTCCTCAGTACCTTCAAATGCAAAGAAAGTGATGCATGATGCAAAGCTCAAAATGAGATATGCAATTGCTCTTAAGGAACAGCAGTACATACACTTGACCTATGGTTAAGGGCAAACACTAGCAACTAAATACCCACTGGTGCCTTGGACTCTACTGTAAATGAGGCTGTAACCACCTGGGGCTGGCTGGACACATGGTGGATATCTGCTGTGCCCAGGTTCGGTGAAGTACCTTTTTGCTCGATTCAGTAGATCCATTGGACACATTTCCAAACAGAATGTGTCTTAGTCACAGACAAGCATCCCAAGGCTCACCATGTGCTTAAGGGTAAACCCCTGTGAATGGGTATACTGGCATCAAGACCTTCAGTTGCAGAGGACCTCAAGCTTCTGAACGATTATTAATAACATTTTCAGAAAAGAGGGTTTGCCAATGTCCCGTAGCCCTGCACCTATGGCTTCTTTTCATGGAAAACGTATTTCACTGTAGGGATACAGAGATCATGTCTGCAACTTTAATAGGAATGGGGATGTTTTCCTTTTTTAATATTGGTGATAACACATTCAGCTATGAAAAATAAAATCGTACAGGTCCACTTTGTTTCGAAACGGAGCAATTGTTATACTGCAGTTGTAATAGTGTTGGATCAAGTATTAAAGGGTGAATTTAAATTAAAAGTGCATTAAAGAATATGCAGTTTTCACAGACTGTAAAGAAAATTACTACTCGCGCTGAAATGCAGGACTAAATGTCACTCTGGGTCCTGTGCTGTGGCATAATTCAAATGACCTTTGGAATCTCAAAGTTTCTGCCAGCTTCAGCCCCCTCGAGTGAAATGTTCTTTAACAGACCGTCATGTTGTTTCTACAGTTCTGATGTGACCGCCGGGCCAGCGACCACACATCTTTAGTTTTCGCTCGCCTCCGGCATCTCTGTTGTGGCCCTCAGCTCTCATAAAGCGCTCAGGCCTGGGCTGTTTAAATCACAGCTATACATACATTCATATAGTTAAAAACTTACAAGTTGGCTCTACCATCGTACAGCACCTAGTTGCTTTGTAGCAAGATTTGCACTTCAAAAAATCCACCGGTACGCATATGAAGACATCAATACATATCTGCTTTACTGTTCTCATGGCACCGCCTTAATGTGATCCTGAAATTAAACCTTCAGAAAAACATTGATTTAGCTGACACGTATGAGTAGCTTTAAGCATACCAGACGTTTAAGGTTGGATTTTTAATAAAATGTAAACATCTAAAGAAACATTAAGGCTCATTTACAAGAATCTGACGCATCGGCTATGATGCGTCAGATTTCTTGCACCGCCCCGCGACCACCTAACGATGCCATTGATGCGCTGCATTAACAACACAGAGCTCCATGGTGCATGTTTTCACAGATGCAGAAAAAATTCCGACGCGTCCGTGGCGCTATAGTCACACATTGCTGGACTAGCGTGAAAAAATTATGCTACTCCACTAATGCGAGGAGGCCCCCATAGACAAAAGCCCTGCATCACTTGAGCAGACGGTAAAATTCGGATGCAGTGAAGGTGCAGGATGATTCAGTGAAATGTAAATTTCACTGAGTCAGTTTTGCTGGGGAAACCCCTACCTTACATATCATTGCCGGAAACTGGCACCCAGGGGAGAAGTGACACTAGAGACCTGTATCGTCACTTTGTAGATTTGGAGTTGTTTTAGGGCCACCACATCATAAAACAAAAATGGCACTGAGGCTGCACAAAAGCCATTTAAATTAGGCCCATTGTATTTAATTATAGGAGACGTCATTTATAACTAACAAGCACGTCTTAAAGATGTTGGGTATGATTCACATTGGCATGTAAGAGTATCTAAATGAGTACTCAATAGTAATCTTTTACATACTCTTACTTTACTTTTTTCATACTCTTACATGCATTTATGAGCTAGCCCAAAACATCTGAACTGAGAATAAAGTGGTAATATTCTGACGTTGCTCACATAATATCTCTGAAAGAACAAAGGCCCATATTTATACTTTTTTAGCGCTGCATTTACGTCATTTTTTGATGCAAAAGTTGCTCAAACTTACAAAATACAATTGTATTTTGTAAGTTTGAGCCGCTTTTGCATCAAAAAGCTGCGCAAATGTGGCACTAAAAAGTGTAAATATGAGCCAAAGATTGTGCCCTAACTTCACTTTTACTGGCAAAGATATGGGGGGAAGGTGGAGTTTCAGGGCCAAAGGCATGTAAGAGTACGTAAAAGAGTACTCCTGCAGTACTATTTCCACTATCATATATGCATTTGTGAATGGCTTCCTCGTAATCACACTTAGCAGAATTATTTTTGGGAAATAATTGATTGACGTACATTTTCCTGCATCCTGCTCCAAATGCTTTATTATGATAATCTGCCACGGGAGATATCTGTTTTGGAAAAATATAGTTTCTGCAGTAGGAGTGCTGAGAAGAGGACATCTTTCAAGCACTTAAATGTCATTTCTTAATCATCACCTAAACAAGTGGCAATGCTTAGGATTTAATCTTGCCTGACAAATCAAGAAATATATCACTAGTAGAAAGTGGTGAAGTAACAATACTAGGTTCTGAATATCAATAACATGATTATTTTTGATGGGGTCCTGCGGCTGACCTGAAAAGCTGGCACCACCCCCGGTGTTGAGAATGAGACGGTATTGCTGACCGTTTTGAGTGCTATTATGGATTATGCTGGTTGTGGCAAATGGTTACTAGAATGCTGACACGGCACTTTGAGTGTCACTGTCGCAAGAAATACATACTGTGTCATGAACTTCTCTCACCAATAATAGAAAGAGCTATTGCCATAGTTATTTCCGCAGCTTTCGACACGGTATGTCATCACACTCTCTACACATGCCTCCACAACGCTGGAATCCGCAACAAGGCACTCGACTGGATCTCGTAATTTCTCTCAGGCAGAACCCAGAGAGTCTGCCTCCCACCGTTCCTGTCAGAAGCCTCCAGAATCATCTGTGGCGTCCCCCAAGGATCTTCGCTCAGCCCCACGCTCTTCAACGTTTACATGGCCCCCCTCGACAACATCGCACGAACCCACCACATCAACATAGTTTCCTACGCAGACGACACTCAGCTCATCCTCTCCCTCAAGAAAGACCCTACAACTGCAAAGAACAACCTCCACAACGGACGTCACGCCATCGCCAGCTGGATGGAATCAAGGCACCTCAAGTTAAACACAGACAAGACAGAAATCCTCATCTTTGGCACCAACCCCTCAGCTTGGAATGACTCCTGGTAGCCCACCTCCGTAGGAACCGTGCCCTCACCCACCACCCACGCACGCAACCTAGGCTTCATCTTAGACTCCACACTCAGCATGACCCAGCAGGTCAATGCCATCTCCTCTTCCTGCTACAACACTCTCCGCATGCTCCACAAAATCTTCAAGTGGATTCCTGTAGAAACCAGGAAAACTGTCACCCACGCCCTGGTCAGCAGCCGATTGGACTACGGAAACGCCCTATATGCAGGAATAACAACCAAACTCCTAACAAAGCTGCACAGAATCCAGAACACATCTGCCCGCCTCATTCTGGACATCCCACGCTGCGACCACATTTCTCCCCATCTCAGAGACCTTCACTGGCTACCAGTATCAAAGAGGATCACCTTCAAACTCCTCATCCACGAACACAAGGCCCTCCACGACACAGGCCCAGCCTACCTCAATGACAGACTCCCCTTCCACACCCCTGCCCACAATGTTCGCTCCGCCAGCCTCGCCCTCGCCTCCATCCCCCGCATCGGCCTCACCACCGCCAAGGAAGATCTTTCTCTCACCTAGCCGCCAAGACCTGGAACTCCCTACCACTCCACCTTCACCAGACCCAAGACCTCTTGACATTCAGTAAATGCCCCAAGACATGGCTCTACGACCAATAGCTTCTCCCCCAGCGCCTTGAGACCCTAACGGGTGATAAGTGCGCTCTATAAATCCTTGATTGATTGATTGATTGAGTTGGCTGCAATGTGATGATTTACCTGTTCATGAAACTGAAAGTGGTGTGCCAGGGTTCCTAAATCAACTCATATCACACACTGTGTGGTATGTGGTGTGTGTTTATTGCTCCAAATCAGGAATTGCTTGTACTGAAGATACCTAGACAATTGCACACGGACACCTTCTGGGAGTCTTACATACGTGGTCAACTTTACAGGTGCGTTGACGTGCCACAACATTCGTACTCCTCGATTTTAACATATACAACATTCTCTCTTACTCTAGTCTAGCATTAATTTAAAATAGAAGCACGTTCACATTGCGCATAGATTCTGCTGAGCCTTGCCAGAAAATCAAGATAGATTGATAAACGTTCCTTGTCTCAAATACTCACCTTTTTACTAAAATTGAAAGTGGCAGTTCGTTTGGGGAAATTGAAAGTCGAATAGCTCTTTTTCAAACGTCTTTTCTCTTTTACTTTATCAATACTTAAACATTCTTGTTTAAAGAAATATTTATTTAATATAGAAGCTCTTTTGTTGATCGTCAGGTAAGGGATAATCATATGGGCTAGTAGTTTTCTTGCCTCTTTAAGATTTATTACCACTCCATAATTTTCTAGTTTTAGTAGATCTACTGTCTTTTTTACTACAAATGTATTCGTTTTCTAAAGCCACTTCAAATCTGTGAATAACAGGGGGCATATCCATCTGTCTGGTGATTAGTAGGATCATAAACCATAGAGCTAAGATATTATCTCAATTAAAATATTATCTCAATTGAAGATACTCTGATAATATCAACTAAAAGGGTTGCTAATGGCTGAAAGTCCTCAACTCACCTGTACCTCTAAAATGTGTAACGGTCCCAGGGGCTATATCTACAGAATGTAGTAATTATTTTTGTTCAAAAGAATATTAAGTATTTTCACAAATGTGGTGTTATCACAGTTCCAGCAACATCTGACATCAATATAAAATATTTTCTTAACAAGAAAGGTTCAGTAATATTTCAGGAAACAAAGGCAGACCGAGGTAGTTTCACAAGGTTTGCCTAAAGTCATCTCTCAACTCAGCAAACGTCGATTAAGCCAGAACTAGCAGTGGTAAGCACAGGATTCTTCCCAGAAATCTGCTTTTACTTTCTAAATACTAGGGGCAGAGTTATCATTCTTTCATGCAGTGCAACACAACAGGCCAACTTCTTGTGCTGCGTGGAAAGGAAAGGGCAGGAATCCACCATATTTACCTTTATACAGCGCATTCCTGTCCTTTTCTAGTGCTGGTACGCCTGTCCTTTTCTAGTGCTGGTACACAGGCACCCTTGGGTCATGATGTAAGGGTCCCTGCATTGTAGGCAGCATTGTTTTTCTGCAGGAAGGTGTTCTTTGAGGCATTTCCTCTTTGTATGTGTGCTGCAGAATGCCGCACAAGTAGAAAGAGGAAAAAACGAGGAGAAATGTTGAGATTTCTCCTTGTCACATCTCACCTGGGGAGGTGTAGCATTGCAACACATTCCCAGATCTCCCACGTGGGTGGATGCATGGGGACAACCACGCTTCACCCATGGAACGCCTCCTTTGGGCAGAATAATGCAAGTCAGCAATTTGCTCTGCTCTGCATTACTCTAGGTTTATCAAGTGATGCAGGGACATGCAAGGTGGCCTTGAGTGGCTTTATAAATGTCACTTAGGTGTTGCGTTACTCTTGCGCCCCCTTGTGCAAGGGCGACACAAAGCCTTGATGAATATGGGCCTAGATTGCTTTACTTTGTGGGAGCTCAACCAATTCATCTTCCACCCAGTAAACAGCCCAGTTCCTACTGGTTAAAGGAGGCAAGAAAGTGAAAAAACCCATTAGGTGGAAAAAATCCCTGTTTTTTCCTCTTTCTATGTGTATTGTTTTCTACAGCCCACACAGGAAGAAGAAAACACCATTACTTATTGTTTATGTGCAGGAAGGCGCCCCTTCCTGCACATAAACAATCATCCCTGCAACGCAGGCACCTTTGCACCATGGTGGGTCAAGTACAAGAAGGCGCTGTATCCTATAGATCCAGCGCATTCCTGCTCTTTTGTTCTGATGCAGTGCGGCGGAGCAAAAAGGCTTTGGGCGCTGCCCTGCGCCAAAACTACGTAAATTGGCCCTGAATGTGGGAGAGCAAAGAAGATGATGATAAACATTTATAAGAGGAGTTCATTTCTAGTTTTCATTAAACTGAGATTAATTAGTAAACAAATAAGTTAGGTTAAGGTGAATAATTTGCGAAAGAATAGTTTACTTTCGTATGGGCTTCTGGAAGTGAGCAAGTCTAGGAAGCATATTAACAATCTGAAAGCAGAACGGTTGAATTCAACTTTCTTTCTGAATAATGTTTCAGTAGAGAAAGAGAATATAACAAATTGAACGAGTCGTTTATTTTAGTCTGTATGAAGAGACATTGAATGATTCGGGTTCATTTTCAGCCTTCAGTGATAAGGGTATCGTATTTATGAAAACCTAAACATACACCTCTTTTCTCCTCCATGGCATGCTCCTCCAACATCTTTAGAGAGACTGAAGAAAAGTAACAGCAAATGGACCAAATGATCATTCAATAAAGTGCCTGGTGACCACATCAAATATTCTATTCCCGGGCAAATAAATAATGCAAACATTCTCTGCTTTGAATTCAGCAAAGGATTTCCTGTTATTTTGCCTGTTATCTGTGTCTGAAAAAATTTGGAACTTAGGTTGTGATATAGTTTTACCTCTAAGTGTAATCAGATTTTCTATGAAAGACACACTTTCTAGCAAGCCTGACAGTGTTTGAATGCAGAGGATGTTGCAGGGGTGTAGTGGGGAATGTGTACGATCTCACTGCCTAACCACCATGCCTTCATGGGAGCAGACATGGCAACTTTGCAGTCATCAATCGATATATAAAAGAAAACAGATCCCGGGCACCATTGACAAGGACTGACACGGCTGTGGGAAACTAAAAGAAGAGCTGCAGCAATATATTTAATATTGTGTGTGTGTGAAAAAAGCTGACAGGTGATTTGCAGCACACTCATTTCAATGCATGTGACATACGTTCTCTGAAAAACGCTGTTGGGATGGAGAAGGGTCCCCTGTAGGACTCAGGAGAGTGTTCACCCCTGCCTCAAGCTGTACCATTTATGACCCCTACCTCGGCACGCACGACAATCACAAGTGTGGACTGAGATCTATTGTGACTTGGAGTGGAGACCCAGAGCAGGCTCTAAGGTCAGAAAGGAAGAGTAGGGCGCCCTCATTTTGTGAACGGGCCCACAGTCACATCACGGCTAATGGACAGACTGATTGCAGGGATGCTATTTTTAGTCACCAAGACAGGTCTTTTTAATGGTTGCCTGCTGGAGAGCTCGCATACAGGCATTGTCTGTAGTTTAAATTGTTGACTAGTCCCTTGCAGTCGGGAACCTCACACATCTATGCGGGCATGGATGTCACATGTGTATGCTGTCTGTATGTAGAAGCCTTCATGGAGAGAATGTGGTGCTGTGGCTTCACTGGCTTCCATTTTGTGTGAGACAATGATTTGCAAGTGGTACCCAAGTGGAGGGTTGGGAGGAGCCATACAGCAAATATGAGCTGCAGGGCTATTCTCAGGTATACCAAAAAACAGTGTAGTGGGTCAGAGTGAACACTTTTTAGGTGAGGAAACAGGGGATTCAGTTTTTACCCTAGGGAGTTTCCCTTGTCCTTTCCTGGCTCATAGGTCTTTGGAAGAAGCAAATACCCCACCACGGCCCCCCCCCCCCAGATTTTGGAGTAGCACAGCCTGGATATCATTTGTGACTTTTTATGATTATATTATTTGTTATTGTTTGTAGTATGCATCTGGGCACCTAGCTTGCCACCTGTCTGTGGCCATCAGTTCCTGCTTCTTTCTGCCTGATTCAGTGGCTGCCGTTTGACCAAGTGAAAGCACCACTGCGCATATTTTCCCACCCTGGTTTTCCCGCTCACTGTTTTTCCTGCTAACAAAAGCCCCTTCCACACCAGGATCTACTTAATGTAGGACACAGCGCACCAGTGCAGTGGACATGCTTCTGGTCCAAAGGAGCACTGTAGGCAAGCCCACCTGTTCCTGTCCATGCCTGGACCTCTGGGCCCCTGTAAATACATCATCCCTGAGCTCTACTCCCTCAACCCCGGATGCCGCAACAAACACTGCCACTGTGCTGGCCCACACTCCATGGGAGCACCTTTCACCTGCACCTGTTGCCACTTCACCTGCCACAGCACACACACCAGCCCACAAACCAGCCCCACCCCAAACACATCACAGACACCACCTGAACAAAAACACCAACTCGCATGTGCCCTTCTTAACACACGCTCACTATGCTAACACCCCGCCAAAACTTGGGACCTCATCTCCACCCTCACACAAAACATCCCCTCCTCACTGAGACCTGGCTCAACCCCACTTCAATGCCTGACATCACCACCGCAATACCCGAAGGATACAATATCGCGCATCACAACCGCATCAACAAGCCTGGTGGAGGGATCACCATCATACACAAGAAATCCATCCAACGCACCACCACAAATGGTATCACACCAGCCATGGAGCACCTCAACTTCTGACTTCAAACAGACAGCAAAATCTCCATCAGGGGCACCCTCACCTAATGCCCTCCAGGACCATGTCCAGCCTTCTGCAACTTCATGGCCAACTTCATCGTCCCCCTCACCACAGACTCCAACAACTACATTTTCATCAGAGACCTCAACTTCTCTCTTGATGACCACAATGACATCAATACTACCAACTCTCTTGACAGCATTAACATCAGCCTCGACCCCACACATACCGTAAGACATACACTAGACCTAATCTTCACTTCCAGCGACCGCATCAGGTACAACCACACCACAGAACTCACCTGGATCATCCACTTAAACATCACCAGCTCATGGACTTCTGCTCACAGTCTGCTCAATGCACTCCACCGCTGCTGGAGCCCTAGTCTCAAAAGACACATGGATCAATGCCCTCAGCACAACCCACCCCATCTCCTCCAACAACCTTGACCAGAACATCATAAACTTCAACAACTGGATCACTAACAGCACCAATAGCAACAACACCCACAGAAAGTCCACCAAGCAGGCTAGCTAGTACACTGAAGACCTCACAACCACTAAATGACATTGTAAATAACTGGAAATGGGAAGGCACACCAGCAAGGACACAACCAACAAGATTGCTTTCAAGACAGCCCTCAAACTTACCACAGACAGCTGAGAGAATAATAAAAAGTCCTTAGCCTCCTGCATTGAATCAAGCTCCAATAACAGCAAAGAACTCTTTAACATTGTCAAAGAATTCTCACCCCTCAGCTGCAAGAAACAACATTACCCCCTTACAGGAACTCTGTGACAACCATGCAAACGTCTTCAATGAGAAGATTACCAATATCAGCATAAACTTCAAACCTCAGCTCAAGGCCACACAAGCAACACCACAATCCAGCTGCCACCACAGACATCAGACTAGCTGAATGGAGCCAGCTCACCCAACAGGACACCGTCTCCATCATGAACTTGGTCCACTCAGGGGCCCCAACTGACTATGCCCTCACCACATCTTCAACCTAGGAAAAGCCAGAATCAGCCACATACTCACCATCTTGTTCAACACCTCAATTACCACAGCCACCTTCCCTGAGGACAGGAAACATGCATAAGTCAATGCCCTACCAAATAAGCTGTCGGCAGACCCCAGCAAACTCATCAACTATCGACCGATCTCCCTGCTTGCGTTCCCAGCCAAAACATTAGAAAAAGCTATCCACCAACAACTCTCCTCACATCTGGAATGGAATTTCCTACTCGATTCCTCCCGGTCTGGATTCTACAGCAACCACAGCACCGTGGCAGCCTTCATTTTGGCTACTGACGATATCCGAACTCTACTCGACCAAGGGCAGAGACAGAGGAACTGATCCTTCCAGACCTCTCAGCAGCCTTTGATACGGTCTTCCACCTCACACCCATCACAAGTCTGCACAACATAGGCATCCAAGTAGCAGCTCTATGATGGCTCTCCTCTTTCCTCACCGGAAGAACGCAAAAAGCCTGCCTTCCCCCATTCGCCTCTGAACATAGGGAAATCATCTGTGGAGTACCCCAAGGATCCTTGCCCAGCCCCACCCTCTTCAACACTTATATGATATTAACACCTGTGGACTCAACATATTATCCTATGCTGATGCCCTAAAACTCATCCTCTCCCTCTCCAGAGACACCACCAAGACCAACTTCCACAACTGCATGACAGATGTCACTAACTGGATAACGGACAACTGCCCGAAACTCTACAAGAACAAGACAGAGGTACTCATCTTCGGAAACAAAAGCTCCTGATGGGACATTTCCTGGGAAGCCCTGAGAACTTGGATCTACTTCTACCCACAGTGACCACACTAGGAACCTAGGCATCATTCAGGACAACAAGCTAACCATGGTGACTCAGGTCAACTCCATCACCTCCACCTGCTTCTTCATCCTCCACATTCTTCGTAAGATATTCAAATGGCTGCCCCGAAGCACAAGACTCACCATCACCCAGGCCCTCGTCTCCAGCCGACTGGAATATGGCAATGCTTTCTAAACAGGGATTGCAGATTACCTCCTCTGATGACTACAGACCATACAGAATGTCACAGCCAGTCTCATCCTGGATCTCGCTAGAGGAATCCACATCAACCCCTGTCTCAAGGAACTCCACTGGCTCCCTGTGCAGAAATGATGCCAGTTCAAGTTCCTGACCTATGGCTACAAGGCCCCACACAACTGCAGACCAGCCTACTTGAACCACCGCCTTAACTTCTATCAGTCCACCTGACCCTTCACTTTGCTTTCCTTTCTTTAATCCTCACCCCTGCATGCGACGTAGCAGATGTGGAGGTCGCTCCTTCTCCTACCTAGCTACAAAGAAATGGAACAAGCTACCCTTTCGTCTCCAAAACTCCCCTTTTCTTCCAGAGTTCTGTAAGTCACTGAAGACCTCGCTATTTGATTAATCAACTGGACCCTGCTGGCACCTGGATACCCGCACAGGTGACAAGAAGTGCTCTACAAATCTTCTGGTTAATTGATGGGTTACTCCAACCTGGAGATTTCCTGCTCCACCCTACCATCATGCTCACACTTTGCAAAAAACTTTACTGGACCAGTCTGCTTTAGAAGAAAAAAGTGCAGAAATGCCCAGAACCAGTCACAGATCTGAACTACGGGAATACACTGTCTGCCTAAAGAGGGGACAGAAACTTCCAGCCGGTGTGCCAAGATTTCTTGACCAGAAGCCTGGAGGTCTCACACTAGTGGAGACCGAGACAATCAATTAAGGGCCAGGTGGTAACTACCGCCAACTCACTGTGTCTAGTATTAGGACTAGTAACCTGTCAAACTGGCAAGTCTGCTTAAAGGAGTTTTCTGTACCCTGCTCCAAGGGGAAGAGTTGACCAACTGCTGAGGACAATCAGTGAATTTGTTCTTCTGCAAAGTAGTCATTGCTTTTGAAAGAGAAGGACTATGAAGGAGCCCAAGCAGGATGAATAACCACTGCTGCAACAACATCAGGGAGAGTTGCACTGCTGTGCCAAGGGTGAGGTCCAATGAGGGTAATTTGTCCTCAGCACAGGCAGATATATGGACCTCCTGAGTCATAGAAAGGTGAAAAAATGAGCAGAAAGAGTTCTGTGATCAATCACCTAGTGCCAAGATGCAGACAGGTGTTAGGAAAGTCAATCACTGTTCACGACTGAGCAGTGAGCAAGTACTCACAAGCAAAGTGAAGGGATTGCATGAGCCCAAGGACAACACTGCTGTGACCTAACTGGGGCATTATTATGAATACAATGCACTTTCCCTGTATACACCATGGCAAACCTTACAAAAAGTGTGCTGGGCAGAAACAGGGACAGTGCACTGTATTACATTGAGTGAGCTGTCCCCAAGGCAGATGCTAACTTGCGCTGTCTCCAGGGCATCGCTTTCAAGTGAAAATACAGCGGTTTGAAAGCTGCTCAGTGTTTCACACTGTAGACAGCCACCCGTCTGCACTTTCATCAGGGGAGAGAGGTCCTCTTGCAGGCAGATGCAATGAGTGACTGCACCCACCTGCAGGTGGATGTCGGGGGGGTGGGGTCAATGGGACCCCCTTTCTCCCTTCCAGTGGACAACCCGCAGGGGGCACAGAGAAAGCGTGCCACCTTTTTGTGATACACTTTCAGTACATCTCCTGACAGCTCATTTGCCTTTGCAATGATGTCTATAAGAATGCGCAGGGGCGGAGAGATTCCCTCATTTGCATGGGGCCACACCCTCATTCAAATAGGAAAATGCCCTCTTGAGACAGCGCTAGAGCTACATGTGTGCCAGCGCTATCAGTATTAAGGAAGTCTATCTATCTATCTATCTATCTACCTGTCTATCTATCTATCTATGTATACACACACATACATATATATATATATATATATATATATATATATGTATGTTTGTGTACAGCGACCTCTGACCTGTTTTTGATCTAGAGCTCGCCCCCCACGTCCGCAGCACTACCTTGCTGTCTCGTGCCCCTGACCCCCGCCCACGCTGCTGCTAGCGTGTTCGAGGCCCTCCTCCACCCGCAGGCATCCTCCTGTGTCTCATCCCTGGTGTCTAGTGGGCTCTGGTAAGCTTCGCTAGACCCGTGTGCACTCTGCCGCTTTCGCCGTATCTGTAAGTGTTTTCTACTTTTCAGCGCCTTGCCTCCTTGCGCTCTTGCCCCCATTTGTGCCCCTTCTGATTGCTGTATTCCGCTTGTATTTTTTGCCATTTACCGTATTTGTGACTGTTTTTGACTTGGGCCTTATTTTGTCACTTTTGTGCCTTCTTTAATCTGGTTTTCGCCCCTTAGGCACTCCCCCTTGCCGCTTCCCCTGCCGCTGCTTCCCTGCGGCCCGCCCCCCTCGCGCCCCCATTCACCGCTCCCTCTCGCCTCCCAGCTGCTCCTCCCTCCCCCCTCCCTTCTTAATGGCTGGGGCTGCGCGTCCGCGCCACTGGCGCGCCAGAGGCGCGCCGGAAGCAAGCCCGTCTGCGCCCGTCCGTGCCTGGACCGCGCCCAGCGCCACCCCCCCTGGTCCGCACACCCCCCGCACCACCAGTCTTCGCTACTCGGCCAGCGAACTCCTCGCCCTCAACCCTGGCTCCTCCACAGCCTGCTTCCAGGCCACTCCGAAGCACACCAAAGGACCCTTCTCTTGCCGCACCTGCAACTTCACCTTCAACAGAACAAAGAAGCCTCCAACAACCAACACCAACCACCTCCACTGCATCCTCCTCAACACACGCTCCGCACGAAAGCACGCCATCGAGCTCTGGGACCTGCTCGACACCACCGCCCCAGACGTAGCCTTCCTGACCGAAACCTGGTGGAACGACTCCTCGGCCCCAGACATCGCCATCGCCATCCCTGATGGCTACAAGATCACCAGAAGAGATCGCACCAACGAAATCGGAGGAGTAATAGCCATCGTCCACAAATCCACCCTCAAGATCCACACCCACACGGACGACACCCTCAAGACAGCTGAACACCTTCACTTCCGGATCCACACGGACCCCAACACTACCCTCAGAGGAACCCTCATCTACCGACCTCCAGGACCAAGAGCCCCCTTCAGTGACACCATTGCCGACCTCGCAAGCACCCACGCCCTCGCCTCTACGGACTACATCCTCCTTGGAGACCTCAACTTCCACCTGGAGAACAACAACAACGCCAACACTGCATCACTGACCACCAACCTCTCCAACCTCGGACTCAGACAACTGATCAACACACCCACCCACATCGCCGGCCACACGCTAGACCCAGTCTTCACTGCAAGCAGCCACATCTCCTTCAGCCACACCACCGAACTTCACTGGACCGACCACCACTGCGTCCACTTCACATTCTAGAAACACACCGAGCACCACCACACCCCACTACCTCCGCAGCGCCACTGGGGCAAAGTCACCGAAGACCAACTAACCAGCGCCCTCGCCCAGAACCCGCCTACCGACCCTACCGACGCGGACACCGCCGCCATCAACCTCCAACAGTGGATTCTCAACTGCGCCAACACCCTCGCACCACTCAAGAGGCCCACCGTCAACCAAGAAAAGAAAAAAACAGCCTGGTTCACAGACAAACTCATCACCTCCAAACGCACCTGCCAGAAACTTAAGAAAAAATGGCTTCTCAAACGCACACCCAACAGCCTGGCAAACCACAAGGAAGCCACCCGCAAGCACCACCAACTAATCCGACTCGTCAAATGCTCCCACTTCACAGAACGCCTAAACAACAACGCACAGGACAGCAACGAGCTCTTCTGCATCGTGAAGGAGCTCTCCAACCCCAGCGCCAACATCAACGACGTCCCACCATCCCAGAAACTCTGCGACGCACTCTCCACCTTCTTCTACCAGAAGATCGCCGCCATCCACGACAGCCTTAACACCACTCCTCCGCCAGACCCCATCCCCGACAACTCCTCCTACGCCGACCGCCTTACATCCTGGACCCACATAGACGACGCCGAAACTCAAAAGATCATGAACTCCATCCACTCAGGTTCCCCCTCAGACCCCTGCCCACACCACGTCTACAACAAAGCCGACTCCACCATCGCCACCCATCTTCGAAAGATCATCAACCTATCCTTCGAGACCGCGACTTTCCCGGACAGCTGGAAGCACGCCGATATCCAAGCACTCCTCAAGAAACCCAAAGCTGACCTCAGCGACCTCAAAAACTTCCGCCCGATCTCCCTCCTCCCCTTCCCATCGAAGGCCATCGAGAAGATCGTCAACGCCCAGCTCACCCACTACCTCGAGGACTACTCCATCCTGGACCCCTCCCATTCCGGCTTCAGATGCAATCACAGCACCGAGACTGCGCTCCTCGCCGCCACAGATGACATCAGACAGCAAATGGACAACGGCGAAACTTCAGCCCTCATCCTCCTGGACCTCTCCGCTGCCTTCGATACGGTCTGCCACCGCACCCTACTAACACGTCTCCACGAAGCAGGAATACAAGACAAAGCCCTCAACTGGATCTCCTCATTCCTCTCTGGCAGAACCCAGAGAGTCCGACTCCCACCCTTCCGCTCCGAAGCCACTAACCTCATCTGCGGCGTCCCCCAAGGCTCCTCGCTAAGCCCGACGCTGTTCAACGTCTACATGGCCCCCCTCGCACAACTGGCCCGTCAGCACAACCTCAGCATTCTCTCCTACGCCGACGACACCCAGCTCATCCTCTCCCTCACCAAGGACCCACAAACCGCCAAAGCCAACCTCCATGAGGGATTGAAATCCATGGCAGAGTGGATGAGAAACCGCCGCCTGAAATTAAACTCCGACAAGACGGAGGTCCTCATCCTCGGACGCACCTCCTCGGCCTGGGACGACTCCTGGTGGCCCACCGCGCTGGGACCCCCCCTACACCAACCAACCACGCACGCAACCTCAGCTTCATCCTCGACTCTGCTCTCACCATGTCCAAACAAGTCAACGCAGTCTCCTCCTCCTGCTACAACACCCTCCGCATGCTCCGTAGAATCTACAAGTGGATCCTGACGGAAACCAGAAAAACGGTGACCCAGGCCCTCGTCAGTAGCAGACTTGACTACGGCAACGCACTCTACACAGGCATCACAGCAAAAGACATCCAACGTCTCCAACGCATCCAGAACGCCTCCGCCCGCTTGATCCTCGACGTACCCCGCCGATGCCACACCTGAAGGACCTCCACTGTCTCCCCGTGGACAAGAGGATCATCTTTAAACTCTTCACCCACGCGCACAAAGCACTCCACAACGTCGGACCCGCCTACCTGAACAACAGACTCGACTTCTACGTCCCCGCCCGCCAACTCCGCTCTGCCAACCTCTCCCTCGCCATCGTTCCCCGATTCCAACGCAAGACCTCCGGCTGCAGATCCTTCTCCTTCCTCGCCGCCAAGACCTGGAACTCCCTCCCAACCCCCCTGCACCAGACCCGGGACCTCCTCACCTTCAGGAGACTCCTGAAGACCTGGCTCTTCGACCAATAGCAGCTGCCCTCCCACCCCCCAGCGCCTTGAAACCCTAACGGGTACGTAGCGTGCTTTAGAAATGTACTGATTGATTGATTGATTGATTGTATAAATTAGGGTTTTGAGGTATAGAGTGGTAAGGACATTTTAATTTAAGGTTTTGGGTCAAGGTATAGGGTGGTAAGTTTATTTTTAGCATTGAGGGTTGGGAAGGAGTATAGGGTGGTATGGGTGTTTTAAGGGTTTAGTGGTGGGTAGTGGGTATAGGGTGGTAACGGTGTTTTTAGAGTTTAGGGGTGGGTAGGGGTATAGGGTGGTAAGGGTATTTTTAGGGTTTAGGGGTATTTGAGGTATAGGGTGGTAAGGGACTTTATGTTTTAGGGGTGTGTAGGGGTATAGAGTCTTGAGGGTGGTTTTAGGAGAGGGTAGGGGTAGAGGGAGGTAAGGGTGTTTTAGGGTATAGGAGTTGGTAGGCATATAGGTGGTATAGGTATTTTTGGGATTTAGGGGTGCTTAGGGGTGATTAGGGATTTTTATGGTTTAAAAATATCTTTTGGTTACTCATATTGAATGTGAAACATCACATGTCTGACTTGCTATGTTTACACAACATGTATTTCATATGACATGGAACAGGACAACCCAGGATGATATTACGCTGCATTTTATAAGTACTTTTAAGATGGTGATTGTTTGTTTTTACTGATAGTCCATTTCCTTCGTTGTTTTTTGCTCTTTCTAAACTGCAATGACTCATGTTGTAAGTCATGTGATCAAGGCCTTCTAATGTCTGTTATGGCCGAAAGGCATTGTATATATATATATATATATATATATATATATACATATTATTATCTAGAGGCAGTCACCACTAGGTAGTTATAGTTAGGACATAGGTGGTCATTACAACCATGGCGGTCGGTGTTAAAGTATCGGTTAAGACCACCGGCGCCACAAAAATATGGAATCACGACCGTGGCGGAAACCGCCAACAAAGACAGCCACTTTAACACTCCGACCGCCACGGCGGTACAAACAAACAGCGCGGCGGTCACCGCCAACAGACATGCGGGAGACAATGTACCGCCCACAGTCTCACAACCTACCAATCCGCCACCTTTTCTGGGGCTGATTCACCGTGAGCAAAAACACAGTGGAAACAGGACTTCAAAGGGAAAACGCTCACATCTACACACCCCACGAGGAACCAGGACGCCATGGAACCAGAGCTTCACATTTTCCCTGCCCTCATTTTCTTGCTCCTGAAACCAGGAGCATGAACGTTGGCTGAGAAGACCACGGTGAGTACTGCACCTACGACACAGGGGAGGGGGAGGAAAAAAACAGGGACACACACATGCAACACGCAACAACCCCACCCTCACCCACGACAACACATACACTAATACAGCATGATACATTGCAGTTACACCCCCCAAACCCCCCGGAAGAATGCAAAGACAAAAGGAAATGAGTGTAACCCTTGTAATCTATTAAAATCCAGTACGCAAAAATATATATACACTATAAACAAATATATACAGCAATAATAGTAGTCCAGGTATTGCTCCATTGAAGTCCGTGGAACACTGGGCCCACACTGCATGGGCGAGGCCCACACTGAATACCCGAACATGACGGAGAGAACACTGTAGGGGCATCAGATAGAAATAAAACAGGCACCTCAGGGGGAAGAAAAAGGGGGGGCACCTCAGCCGGTTGAGTGCACGACGCCAAATCCACGAGGGGGCCACATGCCCACTGTTCAATCCTGGGGAGTGCAAAGCCACAGTCTCACAAGTCTCTACACTGGGTGGTTTTCCCACTGTTCAATCCTGGGGAGTGCAAAGCCACAGTCTCTCAAGTGGATAACAGTCTCCACTGGTTTTGGAGTGGGCTTTGTGCCCAGAGTGCTTCATCCTGCCAAGGACAGAGGTAGTGGATGCCTTTCTCCACTGGTTCTGGAGGGGGCTTTGTGCCCAGAGTGCTTCATCCTGCCAAGGACAGAGGTAGTGGATGTAAATCTCCGCTGGTTCTGGAGGGGGCTTTGTGCCCAGAGTGCTTCATTGTGCTCGTGGCGGACTCAGTAGCGTCAGTGCCCTTGGCGCTCATGTGCCAGCAGTGCTTGTGGCGGCGGAGTCCTGTTCAGCGGTGCTTGAGGCGGCGGTCTCCTGTTCAGCGGTGCTTGTTGCGGCGGAGTCCTTGGCAGCGACTCAGCTGCTGGCGGTCCTGTCAGGTCCAGCGGGCTGGTGCTGGCGGTCCTGTCTGACCCAGCGGGGCTGGTGCTGGCGGTCCTGTCTGGTCCAGCAGGGCTGATGGCGGTGGCCTCCTGGGCAGCGGGGCTGATGGCGGTGGCCTCCTGGGCAGCGGGGATGGTGGCGGTGGCCTCCCAGGCAGCGGGGCTGATGGTGGTCTTCTCCGCCGTGCTGCTCTTCCCAGACTTGCTGGGTTTCTTGTGCCCCTTCCCCACCTTGGAAGGTGTCGCAGCTGACTCCACACTCCCACCTGTACCCCTAGGAGCGGCTTTGGTAGTTGGAGTCTCCCCCCTCTCCTGCCGGGCACTGGCAAACTTTTGATGCTTGACAGGTGGGGGACTGTCCGTGCTGTGGCTCCTTGCCACACTGGATGCCCTGCTGCCTGGTGCACTCCAGAATCCGGTGACTACTTGCACCACTGGTCCCGGAAATGTGGCTGAGGTGCTAGGTTGGGACCTGGAGAGTCGGGCCCTAAGAGACTAACTGGGTGGGGGAGGTGAGGGAAAGAGGTCAAGGGTGGACAGGAAAAGTTTATTGGGAACACTGGGACGGGTAGCTGGAGGGGGTTTGGGAGTGGAGGAAGAGGTTGTGGTTGTAGGAGGTGTACGTTTGGTGACTTTGGGTGAAGGTACATGCGCTGGAGGCTGTTGTGAGGTGGATGGCTGTTGGGTGGGTGTGTGCCTGCGTTTGTGTACCTTGGGAGGTGGCGGCACAGACACACTGGGAGAGGACACAGGGGATGTGTGAATGGTAGTGGGGGTGGTGACTGCACGTGAGCGGGGTGTGGTGGTGGGTGTGCTGGTGATGGAAGTAGTCGCTGTAGATGTAGTGCATGCAGGTGTGAGTGGAGACGAGACTGGGAGGGAGGAGGGAGACGAGGAGGAGGGGGACACAGTGGAGGCAGTGGATGTTGGTGTGTCTGCATGTGTGTGATGCTTGTGTGAGTGCCTGTGGGATGTGTGGTGCTTATGTTTGCCTGAACTTCCTTTGTGTGTTGAGGTGTGTGCATGCTGGTCTGATAGTGTGCTTGGGATAGGCTGAAGTACAGGGGATTGGGTATAGGTGGACGAAGTTGGAGGGGGGAGGCTAGAGACAAGGACAATGGCTTCCATCAGTGCTGAGGCCGGAGTCTGAAATGCTTGCTGAAGGGCTGCCTGACCAGAAGGAATGCATTGGTTTTTGCAACTGCCTCTCTACACCATAGATGGCATTCAAAATGGTAGACTGCCCAACAGTGAGGGACCTGAGGAGGCCAATGACCTCCTCACTGAGGGCAGCAGCGGTGACTGGGGTAGGGCCTGAGGTGCCTGGAGCGAAGGTGATGCCTGGGTGAGCGGGCACGAGGCAAAGGCTGAGGGGCTGCTGGGAGGGCGGTGCTGGTAGGTGGGGTGCCGGCTGTACCTGTAGATGTGGGGGGCACAGATGTGGCCGCCACCACAAGGGAGCTCCCATCAGAGGACGAGTCTGTATCACTGGTGTCAGCTCCTGTCCCCGCTGTGGAGCTCCCCTCGCCCTCCGTCCCACTGGTGAATTCAGACTCCGTAGTGTCGCCCTCCAGGGCCAGGTGGGATGCAGCTCCCTCTTGCTCCGGTGCCACTGCTCCTCCGCCTGATGATGCTAATGCACACGAGAACAGGGAGACCACAAAAAGTGGGGGGAAGACAGAAGAAAGACATGTTGAGTGCATGCATTAACGCTACAGTTGGCGGACACGACAGACACAGAAGTCCCCTGCACTACGCCGCGCACTTGAGGTCCACTATTCAATCCCTGGGACATGGCCTACAAGGCTATGGCTGACATCTGCACACATGGATGTCACAGGAGCCTGACTAGGTGTAACAAGAGAAGAGTGGCTAGGGCACACCCGTATCATAGATCCAGATAATGTTCAAGAATTAAGTAGATGTCCGGTCAGGAAAGATGATGTATAGGAATTTATTATGGATGCAAGTAGGTAGTCAGAGTTTCAATCACAAAGACTACGTTGTACAGTATGTCCATGTATCCAGAACAGCCAGTTGAAAATTAATTGTCAGAGTTACAATCAGATGACCACATATAACAAAAAGTCCATACAGCAAAACAGCCAACACGTGTTTCGTCTTCTAGACTTTGTCACAGCTTTGGAAGTGTGCAACGTATATATAATTACGGTTGAAGCATTGAACGAGCTGATGGAAGTCATGGATTTCTAGGTAAAGTCAAACCCTGACCGGACATCTACTTAATTCCTGAACATTATCTGGATCTACGATACGGGTGTGCCCTGGCCACTCTTCTCTTGTTATATAGGCAACCATCCGCTCCTCAGTGTGTGGCCCTCTGACACCTGTGGTGGCAGGTGTTTTGGCTAGCTTGGCACCCAATACTATGTTGCTCACATAAATGACTATTTTCTGATCATATATCAGCTATACCTGTTGTTGATGTGCGAGCAACTGTTGGCATTCTCCACCGCCTTCGTTTGACTCGCCTGACTAGGTGTAGTTGGCACTGTACACAGGTGGGGAGGGGTGCCACAGGGTCTGCCAGAAAAAGGGGACCTAACTAGCACACTCACCCTGGCCAAGTGAAACCCACAGCCCACCTCCCCCAGCCAGTCACCTCCAGTGCGCTCTGAATCAGATGAATGAGAGTGTACTCACCCCCTTGTGGCTGCTGTGATGCCCTCAAGCGCCCATCCAACTCTGGGTATTCCACCGCCAGGATCCTGAACATCAGGGGGGTCATGGTGCGACGGGCACCCCTCCCACATTGGGAGGCCATCCCCGGCTGGGCCTCCGCCGTCTTCTTGCTCCAGCGGCAAATGTCCTCCCATCTCTTACGGCAGTAGGTGCTCCGTCTGTGATAGACCCCCATGGCCCGGACATCCTTGGCGATGGCACGCCAGATGTCCTTCTTCTGGTGGGTGCTGACCTACATGAATTGTACAGGGGAAAAAGAGAAGTTATTACGAACTGCACCGTCACAGTCATTGGCCCCCATCCCTACCCTTGCCATGTGGCACATGCACTCACTGTCGTTTCATGCACGCCTCATTCTCCCCCCCCCCCATCTTTCATCCACCCCACTCCACACAGGCATAGCCCATACAGCATGCTCCCAGTGTACTTACCTGTTTGTCTGGAGGACCGTAGAGTAACGTGTACTGGGGGAGGACCCCATCCACAAGTTTCTTCAACTCCTCTGTGGTGAAGGCAGGGGCCCTTTCCCCAGACGCACGAGCCATTGTCTCTTCCAGACTGAGGTCACAGCAGCATTTGCAGTGTAGGTCCTCTCCTGTCGAAGATCAGGTATCGAGTGATTGAACAGATAGAAAATGGCGGTCACGTCCGCGGCGGTGCATACCGTCACCTCCAGCGTACATCGTCATTGGCTCCTGGGACTCATGGGGTCCAATGTTAACTAATGGAGAATAGCATCGCGGTCTTCGACCGCATATCGCAACGGTGTACAGCGCCAGCGCAGTTACCTCACATCCCATTGTCCCACTTTACAGGTCAGGCAGCCGCCATTTCAGGGGCCACATGGCTTAATTTCTGACTGCGTCACACATACCTAGGCCTTGCCTAAACACTCATACATGCAAATTTCGGATTATGAATCGTGTTATGTGTAAGCTGTGTGTACGTACCTCTGAGTTGGTTGACTCTGTGCTCGCTGTTGTCCTTCATAGGCACTGTCCGCTGGGACATGTGAGGAGATGGCGGCATCCTCCGGTGTACAGACCGCTGGTGGACCTGTTGACAATGGAGGAAAGACATGTGATCATCACCTACAGGCTTGATCGTGCCACAATCCTGGAACTGTGTGCTAAGTTGCAGCCAGACCTGATGTCAGCTATCCGCCATCCCACAGGAATCCCCCCTGTAGTGCAGGTGCTGTCAGTACTCCATTTCCTTGCAAGTGGGTCATTTCAAACAACAGTGGCCATAGCATCAGGGATGTCCCAGCCTATGTTTTCCAACGTGTTGTCCAGAGTGTTGTCTGCCCTGCTGAAACACATGTGGAGCTACATCGTTTTCCCTCGGGTGGAGGATTTGCCAACAGTGAAAGGTGATTTCTATATCCTGGGACATATCCCCAACATCATAGGTGCCATTGATGGGACACATGTGGCTTTGGTACCCCCCGCAGGAGTGAACAGGTGTACAGAAACCGGAAGAGTTATCATTCGATGAATGTGCAAATGGTGTGTTTGGCAGACCAGTACATCTCCCATGTGAATGCCAAATTCCCTGGCTCAGTGCATGATGCTTACATTCTGTGGAATAGCAGCATCCCTTATGTGATGGGTCAACTCAAGAGGCACTGTGTGTGGCTATTAGGTGAGCACCTGGAAGCAAGTCAGTGGGAATGGTTGTCTGGGTCTGGAGATATCCCTCCAGGTTAGTGCGTGACTAACAGTTGTCCCTCGCCATTTGCAGGTGACTCTGGTTACCCCAACCTGTCATGGCTACTGACCCCAGTCAGGAATCCCAGGACCAGGGCAGAAGAACTTTACAAAGAGGCCCATGGGCGAACTTGGAGGTTTATAGAGTGGACCTTCGGCCTCCTGAAGGCCAGGTTCAGGTGCATCAATATGACAGGTGGTTCCTATTCTACTCATCAAAGAAGGTGTGCCAGATCATCGTGGCCTGCTGTATGCTTCACAACTTGGCTTTGCGACAACAGGTGCCTTTTCTGCAGGAGGATGGTCCAGATGGAGGTGTTGTGGCAGCTGTGGAGCCTGTGGACAATGAAGACAAGGAAGCAGAAGAAGAGGACATCGACAACAGGAACTCGGTGAGCCTGCAATACTTCCAGTGAGACACAGGTAAAAATACAAACCTGCCTACTACATTTACTTTAACACTACTTCCTCTCTACTGTCTGTCGTTTTCACCCAGTGTATGGTCACTGAGTTGTCACTTTTCCTTACGATTTCACAGATGTGTGTCCCACTGTGTGACATCTGATTTGTTTCCTCATGGACTAGAGCTGTGTGACATAGGTATGTTGACATTACAATTGAAAGAGCATTTTGTCACTGTAATTGCTAATACACTATTTTGAAATCACAGACAGACTTCAGATTGTTTTGAGCTTTAAGGGTGTTTATTTAAGTGCTCAATATTGGAGGGTGCTGTAAAATGGTGAGGGGTGATGGTGGAGGAATGTCCATGGCAGAGTCTAGTCTAGTAGTCTCACAGGTGCATTGCCCAAAGGGGCATAGGAAGTGGAGCTGGGGCAGTTTGAGGATGGACAGGGTGATAAGGTGGGACAAAAGGATGACATTCAGGGCGGTATCATTTCTTGGCGGGGGTCTTGGCATCGTTCTCTGTCTTTGTCCTGGATCTCAGGGACCGTTTGCGGGGTGGTTCTCCCTCTGCAGGGGGTGGGGTGCTGGTGTTGTGGTCCTGTGGCGGTGCCTCCTATCCACTAGCGCCGGTGGAGGTGGTGGGCAGTTCATCGTCCAGGCTAGTTTCAGGGGCCCATTGTTGTGCCACAGTGTCCCTCCTGGTGTTGAGGACTTCCTTCACCTATGATGGTGCCCAGGGTGGAATTGATGGATCTGAGTTCCTCCCTGAAGCCCAAATATTGTTCCTCCTGCAGCCGCTGGGTCTCCTGAAATTTGGCCAGTACCATTGCCATCGTCTTCTGGGAATGGTGGTAGGCTCCCATGATGTTGGAGAGGGCCTCGTGGAGAGTGAGTTCCCTTGGCCTGTTCTCCCGCTGTCGCACAGCAGCCCTCCCAGTTCCCCTGTGTTCCTGGGCCTCTGTCCCCTGGACTGTGTGCCCACTGCCACTGCCACTGCCCCCAGGTCCCTGTTATTGTTGGGGTGGTGGGTTAGCCTGGGTTCCCTCTAGTGGTGGACACTCCTGATTGATGTGTCCTGGGGACAGAGGTATGGGCCCGCTGGGTGGGTGCTGTGCTGGTGTTTCCAGAGGGGGGAAGCTCTGTGGTGGCCTGTGCCAGTGTGAGGGGAACCAAATGTCCTGAGGTCCCAGATGGGCCCGGCTGGTCATCTAGATCCAGTTGGACAGAGCTGCTGTCATCACTGTGGGCCTATTCTGTTGGTGATGTGGACATGTGTGGACCCTCCTGTCCGGTGACGTTGGATAGGGGTCCTGCAGGGGTATAAAAGGATGTTTATTGCATCTGTGTGTGCCATGGTGTGCAATGGGTGGGTGACCGTGTACCCCAGTGCTTGCATTCCTGTATGGGACCTTGTGTGATGGTGTTTTAGGGGGGTGTATGGGTATGTGCAGTGGCCATGCTTTGGTGATGGGTGGCCATGCTTTGTTGTTGCGTGCAGGGCTTGGTGTTGGGATGTGTGGTTTGTGATATTGGGACATTTGTGAGGAGTTGGAGTGATGGGGGTGAGGGCGAGGGTGGGGGTATGTGATAGCATGCAGGTAAGGTGGGGGATGTAATAGTTAAGGTTTGACTTACCAGAGTCTATTCCTCCATCTACTCCTGCGAGGCCCTCAGGATGCAGAATCGCCAAGACTTGCTCCTCCCATCTTGTTAGTTGTGGGGGAGGAGATGGGGGTCCACCGCCAGTCCGCTGAACCGCAAGGTGGTGTCTTGATACCACGGAACACACCTTCCCCCGTAGGTCGTTCCACCTCTTCCTGATGTCATCCCTATTTCTTGGGTTCTGTCCCACTGCGTTGACCCTGTACACTATTCTTCACCATAGCTCCATCTTCCTAGCTATGGAGGTGTGTTGCACCTGTGCTCCGAATAGCTGTGGCTCTACCTGGACGATTTCCTCCACCATGACCCTGAGCTCCTCCTCAGAGAACCTGGGGTGTCTTTGCCGTGCCATGGGGTGGTGTGGGTAATGTGTGGGGTGGTGTGTGTTGTGATAAGTGGGGTGATATTTAGTGGTGTGTTGTGTGAGGTGCGTGGATGTTATGTGGGTGATGGTATTGTGTGCCTGGGGATGCTTGGTAGTAGTTTGTAGTGTCTCTCTCTGGCCTTCTTCCGGTATTTTGGTCGTAGGGGTTTGTGGGTGATGTGGGTGTGTGTTTTATATTGTATTGGGTGTGTGGGAGTGGTGTGTGTATGTGTATCAGGTGTGTGTATTTCGATTTGTCCAATGTGGCTGTGTTTTGTAAGAGTGTGTGTATTTTGAGCGCAGCGGTGTGTACCGCCAATGGAATATCGCAGTTGAAAGACCGCCGCGTGGATTCGTGGGTCTTGATAGTGTGGGCGTATTTCTGTTGGTGTGACGGTGGAGGTTTTGTTTTCGCCAGTTTATCACTAACCTTTGGTGTGGTGGACTTGTGTGGGTGTCTCAATTTTGGCAGATTCCGAGAAATGGGTCATAATGACCGTGGCGGAATTCTTCTGCCGCGGCGGTGTGTTGGCGGTCCTCTCCACGGCGGTAAGCGGATTTTGCCACCAATGTTGTAATGAGGGCCATAGTTTCTATTGAAAAAGATGTTTTTTGCTTGCCTATATTTTTGGCGCCGCTTGACAAATCTTGATTAAATTTTCCCCAAAAATTCAACAGTCATGTGAGCGGCTGTATGGAAACTTTGAGGGTGATCTGTCAAGCAGGGGCTGAGATAAGGGGGGGAGTGAATCAAGAGCGTTTTCTGTGTCAATTCCCATAGAAGACGTTGAACAGTTATAGCACAGAAACCAATGGACGGAATTACACCAAATTTGGCAGAAAGGTAGCTCTTTGTCCAGAAAGAGCCATTTTGTTATTTGGTGTAAATCCATTCAGTAGTGTTTGAGAAGTTTAAGGAAATCCAAATTTGTATATCTAGGAACACAAATGATTCGCAACCCCTCTCGATCTCGTGCTGAGATCTGATTGGCTGCCAACACTTCAACAAGGATGTATTGGCAGCCATCTTGAAATGTGGCTGCAGCTGAGCCACAGAAAAAAAGAATAAAAAATATAAAAGGAACCAGGGTATGAACACCCTGACCCCTTAGCTCTGGTGCTGGGGTCCTAAAGAGACCCCCTCCCCAGGGCTAAAAAGCATTTTTTTTTCCATTTCACTGCAAATTTGCTACGGGGTCTGCAGTAAAAATTAATAAAAAACCAAGCACATGCTCCCACGCTTGTTTTTAAATAAGCCCCTAGGACCACCTACTCCCCGGGGAGAATAATGAAATATGAGCAGGGGCCATATGGCCCCCACCGTGCCCAAGGGACCACCACCTCCAGGGCAAAAATGTTTATATAATGTGGGGGTGGTCCTCCACAGGGCGATAATGAAATAGGAGCGGGCCGTGTGGTCCCCTCATGCCCCGGGGACCATTACCCCCTGTGTCAAAAATGCTTTTATAATGTGGGGGAGGCCCGATGGCCTCTCCCACAGCCTTTGGACCACCACCCCCACAGCATTTAAAAACTGGGTGTGGAGGTGCGCTTGGGCACCCTCCACAGCCCCAGGGACCACCAAACCCTGGGGCATTTGAGAAATTGTGTTTGGGGGTCTGCTCAGGCCACCCACAGCCCAGGGATCACCATCTCCTCAGGGCTAAACTAAATAATGTAAAGGGGGTCTGTTTTGGACCACCAACCCCCATGGACCACCACCTGCCTGGGGCTTTTTAAACGATGGAGAGAGGCTGCGAGCCAGCCCTAGTGCAGCCACTGATGGCCCTGGGGACCACCAAACCCCAGGGCCAGCTCCTGCTATGCCCCAGGGTGCCCACCCCCCGGAACATAGCTGTTTGCTGTGGCTTGACTGCAGCTTTGAAGCTGCAACCAAGTCACACCAAACAAAGACTGCTTTTTGACAGCTGGACTTGTCATACAGGTCCTGCTGTCAAAATGTGGACTTTTCATCTCTGTTCCCTGCATGTGTGCAGGGAACAGAGATGAAACTTTGTTCCAGCAAACAGGCAGCTGCTGTTAAACGCAGCTGTCATCTTGCTGGAGCAATGGGACCTCAGGGGAGAGGGGTCCCATATGGCCCATAAAGGGCATAGTAAAAAAAAAAAAAAATAGTGAGTGACTGCAGGGGCGCCTTGAGGCTTCCCTCGTGGTCCCTGAAAGCCCATAAGGGCATATTCCAAAATACATTAAAACATTGTGAGGGGCTGCCGGGGTGGTCTTGAGGCTTCCCCCTTGGTCCCTGATGTCCCTTATGGGGATATTCCAAAATAAATGAATAAATAGTGAGGGACCACATTGAAGGCCTTAATCTTCCCACACGGTCCCTGATAGCCCATAAGGTCATATTCCAAAATAAATTAATAAATAGTGAGGGACCGTGGGGAAGCTTTGAGGCTTCCCCCACAGTCCCTGAAAGCCCAAAAAGGACTAAAAAAATAAACAATAAAAAAATATCATAACTCAACTGTGAATGTCACAGATTTTCACACTGAGCGTTGAGGGTTAGAATCCACGTGTGTCTCTGGTTGTTATCTATTTTTTTTTATTCAAATGTGTAAGGCTCATACTTAAAGGTGATCTTACTCTTTTTAACTGAAAAATACATTTGTCTTTTCAATTTGTGCAGAAGTACCTCTTTATAAGTATATCATCCATCAAAGCCTAAAACACTCTCTTCAAAGGGCCATGCACAGCATGGGGTTGGGTGGTTAGGGGGTTGGCTGCAGGGTCTGGCTGCAGGCCAGGTCTTGTGGGCAACCTCCGCTGCGCATGGGTGAAGGACATGCACTGTGCATGGTTGGGTGCTTATAGGGGACTGGCCTCAGGGCCTGGCCACAGGCCAAGCCCGGTGTCCAATTGTCACTGTGCATGGCCTTCGGCTGTGCACGGTGGTGGTTGGATAAATGTATAGTAATGAAAGTGATTGTACATTACCAAAAAATAGAAATTCACTGAAAAAAACAAAAGTTACAGGGACGTTATAGTTAGGCTCACATTTTAAACATATAAAACCATAGAAATTCACCAGTTATAAGTTAGCGTTACCTCAAGTAACTATAACTTGTGCCCTAATGTAACTATAACTTTTGTCCATGCCATACACTGATAATTACCCCACAAATTGCGGCACTCATTACATCTTTGTTAGCATCATTGATAAAGTGACTGTAACATTTGCAATAAAAGTATTAGTCACATACCTGTGCATGGCGAGGGCATGAGTTATAGTTTAAATAATCAATGCATGCAGAGATATGTTTCATATTACTAGAAAATGGCAGAAGAGCTCAGAGTATGCAACAAAGTGCCTGAATTACTCTTTTTGGACACAGTGCTGGATACAGGTTAGTACTGGGAGGCTTAAATATGGAGGAAGAACCAATCAATCAATCAATCATGTAATTTATAAAGCGCGCTACTCACCCGTCAGGGTCTCAAGGCACTGGGGGTGAGAACTACTGGTCGAATAGCCGTGTCTTGAGGCGTTTCCTGAAAGTAAGTAGGTCCTGGGTCTTGCGTAAGTGGAGCGGTAGGGAGTTCCAGGTCTTGGCAGCGAGGTGAGAGAAGGATTTTCCTCCGGCGGTGGTGCGGCGAATGCAGGGGACGTAGGCAAGGGTGAGGATGGCGGAGCGGAGCTGGCGGACGGGAGTGTGGAAGGTGAGTCTGTCGTTGAGGTATTCCGGGCCTGTGTTGTAGAGGGCTTTGTGTGCGTGGGTGAGTAGCTTGAAGGTAATCCTCTTCGATGCGGGTAGCCAGTGTAGGTCTCTGAGGTGGGCAGAGATGTGGTCACGGCGTGGGACATTGAGGATGAGTCTTGCAGAGGCGTTTTGGATACGTTGCAATTTCGTTTGTAGTTTGGCCGTGGTTCCTGCATAGAGTGCATTGCCGTATTCCAGTCGGCTGCTGACCAGGGCTTGGGCGACAGTCTTTCTGGTTTCGATGGGAATCCACTTGAAGATCTTGCGGACCATGCAAAGGGTGTTGTAGCAGGAAGAGGAGACTGCGTTGACCTGCTGAGTCATGCTGAGTGCTGAGTCCAAGATGATTCCCAAGTTTCGTACTTGGGTGGTGGGTGTGGGTGAGGCTCCTAGGGAGGTGGGCCACCAGGAATCGTTCCAAGCGGAGGGGTTGCTGCTGAAGATGAGGATCTCTGTTTTGTCTGTGTTTAACTTGAGGCTGCTTGATTCAATCCAGTTGGTAATGGTGTGGAGTCCATTGTGGAGGTTGTTTCTTGCTGTTGTAGGGTCTTTCGTGAGGGAGATGATCAGCTGGGTGTCGTCTGCATAGGATACTATGTTGATGTGGTGGGATCTTGTGATGTTGGCGAGAGGAGCCACGTAAAGGTTGAAAAGTGTTGGACTGAGGGAGGATCCCTGGGGGACGCCACAGATGGTTTTGGAGGATTCGGACAGGTAAGGCGGAAGGCGGACTCTCTGGGTTCTGTCGGAGAGGAATGACGAGATCCATTCAAGGACTTTGCCGCGGATTCCGGCATTATGGAGGCATGTTCGAAGGGTGTAGTGACAAATGGTGTTGAAGGCTGCGGAAAGGTCCAGGAGGATGAGCGCTGCGGTTTTGCCTTTGTCGAGCATGGTCCTGATGTCATCTGTAGCAGCAATGAGTGCGGTCTCAGTGCTGTGGTTCTTGCGAAATCCAGATTTGGAGGTATTGAGCGCTTTGCTGTCTTTCAGGAAGCGGGATAGTTGACTGTTTACGATTTTCTCAATGACCTTCGCTGGGAAGGGGAGGAGGGAGATGGGCCGGTAGTTTTTGGGGTCATCCGGGCACGCCTTGGGTTTCTTCAACAGGGTGTTGACGTCGGCGTGTTTCCAACTCTCCGGGAAGGTGGCTGTCTCGAAGGAGCTGTTGATGATGGCACGGAGATGTGGGGCGATGATGTCGCTGGCTTTATTGAAGATCTGGTGTGGGCAGGGGTCCGAGGGGGAGATGGAATGGATGGAGGCCATGGTGTTGATGGTGTCTTCATTGTTGACGTGGGTCCATGTGCATAGATGGTTAACGTTGCTTGGTGCGTTGAGTTCGTGGCTGTGTGTGGTTGGCTGGTGGGTCTGGGGTTTGAAGCTGTAGTGGATGTCTTCGATCTTTCAACGGAAGTAAGTGGCGAGGGAGTTGAAGAGCTCCTGTGACGGTGGGGGTTCATGGGAGCAGGACTTGGGGTTGGAGAGTTCTTTGATGACGCCGAAGAGCTCTCTGTTGTTGTGAGCATTGGTGTCTATGCAGCTTTTGTAGTAGGTTCTTTTGGTGGTGCGGATCAGCTGGTGATGTGTGCGGGTGGCAGTCTTGAGGGCGAAGTGGTTGGATTCAGTAGGTACAAGGCGCCAAGTCTTCTCCATTCTTCGGAATTTTCGTTTGGAGACCTGTAGGTTGGGGTTGAACCAGCTGGCCTTTGATCTGTGGTGGATGTCGGAGGGTTGTTTGAGTGGCGCAAGGGTGTTGGCGCAGGTTGGTGGCGGCTGAGTTGGGGCCCCGGGTCCTAGGAGGAGGTGCCTGGGCGAGGGTGGAGATCAGCTGTTCTGTCAAGATTCTGTTACAATAGCAGCGGGGGTTGAGTGGTGAGGTGGTGAGTGGCCGGCTTCTGAAAGGTGAAATGGATGCAGCGATGGTCGGTCCAGTGGAGTTCGGTGGTGTGGCTGAAGGAGACATGGTTGCTGGCTGAGAAGATGGGGTTGAGTGTGTGTCCTGCGGTGTGGGTGGGCGACGTGACGAGTTGCTTGAGGCCAAGGGTGGCAAAGTTGTTGAGTAGGTTGGTGGTGTTGATATCGTTGTTATTTTCAAGGTGGAAGTTCAGGTCACCGAGGAGGATGTAATCCGTTGAGGCGAGGGCTTGGGCGCTGATGATGTGGCGATGTCGTCGCAGAAGTTAGGTCGGGGGCCCGGCGGTCTGTAGACCAGTGTTCCTCTGAGGGTGGTGTTGGCGTTGACATGGATTTTGAAATGGAGGTGCTCGGCGGAGTTGGTGGTGTTGTGGGAGCTGGTGGAGACTCTGATGGTGCTTTTGTGAACTATGGCGATTCCTCCTCCTCCTGGTTTGTTGATGCGGTCTCTTCTAGTGATCTTGTAGCCTTCAGGTATGGCTATGGCTACGTCTGGTTCCGAGGCCGGATTCATCCAGGTTTCAGTGAGAAATGCGACGTCAGTTAATGATGAGGTCAATACATCCCATAGTTCAATTGTGTGCTTGTGGACGGAGCGGGTGTTGAGCAGAATGCAGCTGAGGTGGTTGTCTGAGGCTCTGTGTTGGAGCTTGGTGGTTAGCGTGCAGGTGAAGTTACAGGTTCTGCAGGAGAAGGGTCCTTTGGTGTGCTTCGGAGTGGACTGGAGGCAGATGGGTGAGCGTCTTGAATTGAGGGCGTGGAGGTAATTGGCTATATAGTGGTGATTGGTGGTGCGGGAGGTGCGTGGGCCAGGGGAGAGGTGGCACGGATGGGCCCAGACGGGCTTGCCTTAGGCACGCCTTTGCCGCGCCAGAGGCATGCCTGCTGCACGCATCAGCTGCGCGTCCACGCCGCGGCTGCCATATGAGGGAGGTGGGAGGGAGTGGCAGCAGGGAGGAGGGAGGGGAACCAACGAATGGGGGCGGGCCGCAAGGATGGGGAAGCGAAGACTGAAGTGGAGGGAGGAGGGGCAGGGATGCGGGGACGCAGCGGCAGGGAGGGGAACGGAAAGAAGAAAAAAAAAGAAGAAGAACTGGATGCATATATTGGGTAATGTTGGGGCATTGGTCTAGCTCTGTTTTCGTGTTTCATGTCCTTCTGTATATTTTTTCACACTCATCACTGGCCTTGTAAATATCAATGTAAGGCTTCAGTTGTCTTCAGTGAAAGTTATTTTGATTTGAGTAGTATGCGCATATGCGCTAACCTGGATCTGGCACTGTGTGGGATATGTTTTCTTATAAAGAGAGCAGTTGTATCCAATGTTTAGCAGGATCAAGAGACCACAAACTAGGGGCAGGCGAAATATTCTGTTCCGTCTGCAAAATTGCCAGAATTTTGGCATCTCCGAGAGACCCTTGTATCATGGAGTTCCAGCCAAATCCTGCAAATTGACGCATGCTGGAATATTTTCTCATGCATGGCTGCAGAATGGTAAGTTGGTGATTTTCAGTTTCTAGGAGAACAACTGGGTAGATGTTTCTAATGCGGTCGCTCGTGAGCAGTTCCGACCGTTTGCAGTAAGAAGACTGCCATGCGAGTAGAAAATCTAGTGCCTTCTGGCGTATCGCGTGGTGTCATCAATGCTGAAAATCTAGTGCCCTCTGGTCTGGCGCAACGCGTGGTGTCCTCCATGCTGATTTTTCAGCTCAGAATGCTGTACCAGTACTAGATCAAAGGGTGAGTAGCACAACATGACTATTTCTGCCCGCTGCTGGAACTCTGCAGAATCTCGCTGAGGTTTTATGTAACTCTGTGAAATTCTATGGGGTCAAATTCCGTGATTTCCACTCACCACACCCTCAAAACACAGGGAGACACTCATCTGTCAGGGGTGATTCACAAACAGGAGTAAAGGGGCACAATGTTCTTTAGGCACCCCACAGATAAACCTATCAGAATATTGTTCACATGGCATTAGTGCTTGGTTTTCACTGCAGCAGAAAGGGTGCGCAGCGCTTAAGTCACTTTGCCTTTATGCACCCCTGGTTGATCTATATATTAGGCAGGAGCTCAAGCTGTTTTTCATTGATCAGAAGTAGCTCTCACTATTGAAAAGGTCGAGACCCCTGAAGCAGCCAATATTTGGGAGCACTTTTCACTACTGACTTATTTTGGGGGCTCTGCGGTGGTAAAACGAAGAAGCGAACAACAAATTTGGCAACCAACATACCGAGAAACAGTAAAGATAACTGTAAAGTTTCAACTATTACAGCTAGGTCAGCAAAGTCTGGAGCAAACAACCCCGTTTGCAGTTTTCAAATTTCATGGGCAATATATTTTGAATTGGCGACCAACATAATTTTGTTTTGTTCATTAGGCTGAATAATGTAAAATTGATAGTAAATCCTTTATATGATCTGGGATCACTCACTGGTGAACTTTGCGTACAACCGATGCAGAATGACTCATCCAATAAAAAGATCTACTGTTTGGTCAGTATGCGTGTTGCCGAGTGAATGGTTAACCCTCCCCGCTGACAAATTCAGTTCTCGTGAGATCATGGAGTTCAAATCTCAGCAAGTCGGACTCAGACTCTCATCCTTCCGAGGTCACCTGGGTAATAGTAGCATCATTTAACTACCCTACATAAACTAGAAGCTATTACTTAGAATTACATGAATAAACTGTATATGTGTATTATGAGTTTGTATTAAATCCAACCATACCACTCTTCAATGGCTGATATTATCCACTTCTTCGCGGTATAAATAATGCAACATTAACGTATTTACCTCAGATAATAAGCTTGCCCCAGTGGCCCATTTTTTATGATGTCTCGGCGTTACTTTTCATGGCCATTTAGCTTCAATAATGATTTCAAAATGAGCACCGGGCAGACGGGTCTACCGTGATCGTGCAAAGTGTTAAATCATAATTTTCAAGATGGCTGTCTGACTTCCATAAATGTACACAGTTGACCTGTGCACACCCCGAGGCAAAATGTAGGCGGCAAGTGGCACCATGAATCTGGATTTCAATAAGCATTGTGGTCTTCAGATCCTGTACGTCTTTTCTCCCCCATGACTCTACATGACAGAACGGCCATACGAAACGTACAGATAATGAGGAAGCTTCTCCAAGGCTGATTGGATTAAGGGCGTGCATAGAAATGTAAGAAAACAATGAAAGCTTACTCTGACAGTCAGTTACTAGTCATTTAATTTAAAACATTTAGCCCCGCCAATTGTGTCACGATATTATGGATAACTAGATATAACGGTTACATTACACATATTTATTACTACTGAAATGCAGAATTTTTGGGGAGTATATTTATGTTTGAAGTACTAATTTGATCACTTCGGACCTGTTTCACAAAAGCAGGGATGGAAATGAAAAAAAAATGTTGCAATATTACTCTATCATTTAAAGAAAATTTCAAAATCTTCACAAAATATTTTAAGAGTATTCTGGGAAAATCCACATAGAATCGCAATGCAGAACAGTTGAACATGTGGAATGCCCTCTAGGTGGAAAAATATTCATATTTGCATGTGATGCAGATACATATTTACACGTGCAACTTTTGTATCCTCTCTATGGAAACACACTGATGACACATTTTCTGATTATATCGAATTAAAGCGCTTCTGACAGACTAGGAGCTGTGTTAATCCACCAACCAAGATTTTGTTGCTTCTGAACTGGATCTAGTCAACAAATCTATATTGCAAACCGTAAAGTACATTAGGCTTTCAAATGAAAACGGGACAAATAGTAATAATAAAGCCACGAAGGTCTATTAATGATTAAAGTCATAACAAAAAGCAAAATAAATAGTTAGAATTCAGCCAATAGCCGTTTAGATCGAGACATAGCATTAAGCTCAGATCAAAATGCAAGAGATAACTAGGCAGAATCAGACACAGCTTATATCTAATGAATAAATCAAAGTTAAAAATAAGAGGTCTCAGCAACATGGTGCAGCCTTCTAAAAGGCAAGTGAGAAATGAGTTCACCATCCCCAAGAAGGAGCTTCTTTTACAATACATTATATGGAAGTCATACATTCACTATAATTGTGCATGCGTCACACAGTTTGAACCAATCATGTTAGAGAGAGAACGACAAGCGTAAGCGTACATTCTCTACATTATCTCACAAATTAATAAAATGTAGTTTCCATCTTTCCCCTGGCTGGTGCCCTTCAAACAACTCAGTTCTGATACAAGTGTCATTACCTAAGACGCAATGACAGGTTCCCCTAATGAAGAATCACACATTGGTCCCAATAGGCCAGACCTTGAAATAATTAATTCTCAGTGTAACAGTACATTACAGAACTTAAAAAAAAGAAAAATCAACCTGCACAGAATAAAATTGAATCTCAAAATACCGTTTACAAACACTGTTTACAAAGTTATTTGTACATGAATCATTTGTGCGAAGGGCAAGACAAAGGCAAAAAAGAAGACCACAAGCTGAAAGATGGCTGCAGCAGTACTACACATTTTGAAATCAGGCCTACTTTGACCAACATTAGAATAAGCAAATGTTTCTCAACATAATGGGCCTGAATCTCGAAGGCAAACATACACATTAGTGCAAGTTTACTCTTGTTCACCAATGTCTTTTTTTACAATTTAATAGTAACTTTACAACTGTGGCGACTGCATTTGGGGAAGAAACCTCCTCACATAAAGAGATAAGCCTGTCCTATATTTTTATGTGCGGACTTCCCCGCCCCAAATGCAGTGTAAAGTTACTATTAAATTGCAATTTTGTGAATATCAAAAAGGAGTACATTTACACAAGCATGTGAGTTTATCTTCTTGAATTATTTATCATGTTAATACTATTGTTCATTTTAGTTATAACAACCTTTTTAGGCACTTCCTCCCATGATTTTTGAAACCATCACAATCCATATTTCATTAATCAAATCCCTTTTTACAACAGTGTAATTGATTTTAACTTCTTGCTTCTGAATTCCTCCAACTTCTTCATTACATCATACATGTCAGCCTTGATGTTTTTCATCTTGTAGTCTTTTCTCTTTCTGTTTCATTCACTTGTTGTTGACCCCTTTGATTTCATCCGCAACATAACCACTTCTCAAAGGAAGTAAATCCCAAACATCATAATAAAAAAGTAATACCTATTATGTAAATTCAAATAACTATCATGGAAGTTGTTAATTTCCCAATGATTACTTCACTTATATGTTTAAACAATTGAACAACCTTTGACAATCCTTCTTCAATCATACTAAACCATGATCAAACTGTCTCCTGTACAGCTGTCTCTACTAAGCCTTTACCTCAAGCCTGATGTTAATATTATTCACAATATGGTTGTTAATTTACATTCTGTTACCAGGCACATAAGTGCAACATCGCTGTACTAGCAGTGTGTGACAGACACCACCTTCTGTCACCAGCAGTCCATCTCAAGCAAACAGATTTTACATGACAGTAGCACATACAGCCATTAACTCTTTATTAATACTTGAGGCAGCAGCTGTGTTAGTGGCCATCCAATCTACTAATGTAGATGACTTTATAATCTTTACATCATTCAAAGCCACACAGGGGAAGGAATCATGGCACCAAATACATCTCCTAATATCTGACAAAAACTATGTTCTCCCTGGTCAAATGTTTATCACCCCTGTCACTAATTTCCTCTGCGCAATACATACAGGGGAAATAATGAAGCTAAATAGCAGCTTCTTACCCAATATGTGGACATTTAAAATAAGCCTTACCACACTCACGATAAAGCCCTTTAGTAATAGCTTCACCCAGTCAAAACCTCAACCTTTAACTAAATAACCTTGTTTGCTCTTCCTCCATCCTACCACTTAGTCTGATTCTTGACTCCAAATGTACCATGCACAATATACCTTTTCATGCCTGACCAAGGATAAGTCTTGGATGCTCTCTTGTATTTCCAAGCCTTTCTTCCTCTTCATTTTCTAGCTCAGTCTCTCTTGCCTCCTGCCAATTTCTACCAATTTCTGCTAATTCACATCTTCCTTTCATTGATCTCCTTCAGAACCTCCTTTTCAAACATCTAGTCTGAATGCAAAATTTATTTCAGTATTGTTAGTTTTGTTAAATTGTGTAACTGTCCTTACATATTTCGACATAGTCCTCAAAGTTTTTATTTTTGAAAAGGGAATCAAAGTTCTAACAATAGGCTTTTTTGTCCAAAGAAACATCATAATCCGAAAGACATAGCTCCAGAAAATCCTGTTCATAAAACACAATTGCAAATATACTACATGAAAAATGATAGGTGAGAAGGAGTTGCTGTTATGCCACACCCTCAGCTACTAAGGTAGGTAAAAAGGTACATAAATAACACTCATGTATACTCATATTTGAATATTCCACTAACAAACTAAAATATAAGTACTTCCTAAAATCACCTACTGAATTGTCTCTATGCATCATTTTCTTATTTACATTACCTCTTCCATTCATCAAGGTCTGGTTAATTTTATTTTGAGCTGAGGCAAGTCCAACTGGAGTGCTAGAATCCACAAATCCAACTATGAATATTATTATCATAACCACCAAAATTTATTGTAAGGATTTGCAGCAAACTTTCTTTCCATCTGCCATGTCTCTTCTACAAAAATTATAAAAACACAATCTAAATCTAACCACTAGATTTACAGTGCAAAGCTAATACAACAGCAGAGTTAGTTTATTTGTTCAATATCTTCCCATTTTGCTGTACTGTCTATGGATCTGCATTAGCCTCTCATAATAAACATGCACTGACGGTTTTGGCTCTTACATTGCCTGCATGATTTTACACCAATACACTTCCCTTTGTGGTACCATCGACTTCAAATGCTCAATTACTGTGCTGCATTTGTTCCTCACTTCCAGAGATGGGCTATTATTTGGGACAACTCTTTCCAGTTCTTGTGTCGACCAATTTACAACCCCTTTACAATTTATACATAAATCATTGGGAATCAACATTTCAAACACCATACATAAATCTTCCCAGAGTATCTTTGTAACAGTTAGAGTCTTTCTACTTCGTTGTACCACTTATTTGTCTCATCCCTCAGCTTTGGAAATGTTGTTCTAAATGAAAAAAGATCATATTGACTCCAAGCATACAGCACATATACTGTACAATGCACTTCTCTGATTGGAAGTTCAGTAATCACTCCTGTTTCAGGCTCACTTGCAATTGTTTCCTTCTCAGCTTCACAAGTTGACTTTTCTTATTTGCCTTGATCCATTCTTTCTTTGCCCATTGATCCTTAGATTTCTTTGACTCTCCCTATTCCTTTGTGCACTTCACTAATTCCTTAATATGCACTCTCAAGCTTAGCAATTTCATCAGCTTCATTTAATTATCACTCATCACCATTCTGAAGTTTGTAAATGTGTGTTCTTACTAAGTCATCTCAAACTCTTCAGCCAGACTTTCCAATTTATCATGCAGCTTGCAAGTATGCCTAGCAACTTCTTTACTTAAATATGTAAAATTAACCTCATTCTATGTATTCATTTTTTTCTATGCCAATAGTGTCCCTCAAAATCTTGTCAAGTTCTGTTTTTAATTGCATTATGTTAATATCCTTGGTCACTGTCTCTCCATTGTGAGACTGTTATTCTGTGACTAGAACAGTGGTAACAGTAGCTGTGTGAAGTGCATCTGTGGACATACCTAATAGGATGTATTACCTGTTTCAGTGCATACAGAACAGAGGTAACAGTTGCAACCTCAGTTACACCTGGTCTTAGTCCTCCTGTCTCTTGCTCCTGTGGGGGTGATACTACCGGAGGAGGTACAATATGTTATGGAGGTGGTCTTGAATTGACTTCTTCATAATAAGGCCCAGTATCTCTCTCTTTCTTCTCATCTTTATTTTGACTCTACTCCTTGTCCGTTTTCTCCTTCTCTTTCTCCCTTACCATTGCAGAGAAGATGCCTACACCTTCAATCATATCTTCATGCCTTGCTTGCTGTTTCGAATTCCAATTCACATCTAACCAATTACTAAAAGTAAGTCAACTACTTGTCTCTATCCTCTTGCATTCTTTCTGAAATACAACATGCTGCCATGCATTTAATGATTTGCGTCAGACACGCCTGGTTTGGAGTTTCATTTAATACATCACTTCTCACACATTCTAAATTTTTCTCACTTTAAAGGTACCATTCAGGGGAAATTGTGTGTTCTTGTTTTCAGAAGTGACCCGCTTCTAATTTTTAATCAATAAATAAGTGTGTAAACCTTTATTACGCACCTTATTGTTAATGCAAATGTCTTAATTAGAAATTATTAATGAATGTTTATGTATTTTGAATAATGAAAAAGGTAGAAAATTACTAGCGTAGAAAAATAATGTTCACGTTTGAAATTGTGACCTCGGAGAGTGGTCGCCAAAATTCACGAATTATATTAAAAGAACAACTAACATATGTGAAATATTGAAAATGTATTGTAATAACATAGTACTATGTCATATTGAGAGATATAGCTTATGTTTTGCATTATATTGTAGAGCTTAACTTAGTCAAAGTCGTGGCCTAGTTTTGCCAAGCCTTGTGCAGAAGCTGAATATTAACGTTCAATGAAAAGATGCTGACAAATCAAACTAACATTGAACTGCTATTTGCTTAACTGAAACCTTTGCATGAACCTACGGACAGGAGACAATGGAACTAGAATGTATCAAAAACTGTGTAAGGTGCTCTGAGTGTACTTTCCCAGGAATCAAACAATAGAGACACTGACTGGAGAAGAAGATGCAACATTTTCGATACCTGATGAGCTGGATGATGAGGACATCGCAAAGTGAACCAATCAACAATCTGGGAACTGTGTAATATTAAAATTCAGATATTTGAATTATGAAAATTATTGGACAAAGTTAAATTGTGTTATTAATTGACCAATCAAGAATTGGGGGATAGTCTGGGTGACTTTGATATAATGCTGTGACAAAGGGGGAATGGATGGCAAGAGGTGTTAGGTGCAGTTATAGAGAAGACCTTACTCCGAAGTTGATGCGGAGAAGATTTGAGATTCTGTCATTGGGCTAATGCTCTTGAGAGCCTGATGTGATGCTGATCGATTGATGACCTGAGGACGAAGACTGACTTTGTTGCTGATCCATACCGAGGATAGGTAGATATGACAATGTGACTGATTTAACTTATGTGCCTTTTTTTCTAGGTACCAACTGCGCTGTCTAATAGTTTCTCTTAGCTAGATGTGTTTCCAAATTCAAGTTCTAAACTGTTTTCGCATGAAGTCCCACATGCTGATGCTAATCTGGGTTAGGTGAGGTTTCTACCTTATGACATTGACAACACAGAGACAAATGATTTGCTGAACTCTGCTACTTATGTTGACTTATTCATTCCTGATTCTATTGTTGACTTATGCTACTGCTTTAGAATGTACTCTAATGCAAATTTTGATTAGGTTATGTTTTTGCCACCTTTTAATGAATTAATATGGATTTGTTGAACTTGAATAAAGTTTGAACAAATTTTCATGACTTAGGGTTCATTCCAACCCTGGCGGTCGGTGTTAAAGCGGCGGCCAACCCGCCAACAGGCAGGCGGTAGTAAAAATGGGATTCTGACCCTGGCGGGAACCGCCAACACAGGCCGCCACTTTAACACTCCGACCGACTTTAACACTCCGGCGGGACAGACAAACAGCGCGGCGGTCACCGCCAACAGACAAGCGGCAGACAATGTACCGCCCACACTATCACGACCCACCAATCCGCCACCTTTTCCGGGGCGGGCGCCCCGCCGATAAAAACACGGCGGAAACAGACTACGAACGGGAAAACGCTCACCTATACACACTCCACGAGGAATCTGGACAGCATGGAACCCGAATTAAACATCCTACCAGCCATTGTCTTCCTGCTCCTCTACCAGGAGCACGAACGCCGGCGCAGAAGACAACGGTGAGTACTGCACCTACGACACAGGGGAGGGGGGAGGAGAAAAGGTTACGGGCACACACACACGCGACACACCCACCCACACCCTCACCCCCCAATCCCTACACACCAATGCAGAGCAACAAGTCAGAGTGACACCCTCCAAACCCCCCGGAATAATGCAAAGACAAAATAAAATGTTCATTAAAATTGAAGTATATTAAAGCATATTTGAACTTAAGTGAAATATGAAATTTATCAAATAAATATATTACAACATGAACAATATATACATAGTCCAAAAGTCCGGCACATATTGGCTACATTCCATTGTTCGTGGGCCAATGTGCATAAACACATGGGCAAAGCCCACACACGAGACCCCATTCCATTGGAGAGAACACTGCTGGGGCATCAGATAATAAAAACACAGGCACCTCAGGGGGAAGGGGGGCACCTCAGCCACATGAGTCCATGACGCCAGATCCACGAGGGGCCTCCATGCCCACTGTACCATCCTGGGGAGTGCAAAGCCACAGTCTCTCAAGTCTCTACAGTGGGTGGATTGCCCATTGTACCATCCTGGGGAGTGCAAAGCCACAGTTTTCCAAGTCTCTACAGTGGGTGGATTGCCCACTGTACCATCCGGGGGAGTGCAAAGCCACAGTCCATCAGGTGGATTACAGACTCCACTGGTTATGGAGGAGGCATGTTGGCCAGAGTGCTTCGTGAAGCCCTGCCCGACACAGATCCGGCCCTGCCAATGGGCCAGCGGTGCTTGAGATGAAGGGCCCAGCGGAGCAGTTCAGAGACGGCGGTGCCCAGCGGAGCGGTGCTTGAGATGAAGGGCCCAGCGGAGCAGTTCAGAGACGGCGGTGCCCAGCGGAGCGGTGCTTGACAGGAAGGGCCCAGCGGAGCGGTGCTTGAGATGAAGGGCCAAGCGGAGCGGTGCAGAGACGGCGGTGCCCAGCGGAGCGGTGCTTGAGATGAAGGGCCCAGCGGAGCGGTGCTTGAGATGAAGGGCCAAGCGGAGCGGTGCAGAGACGGCGGTGCCCAGCGGAGCGGTGCTTGAAATGAAGGGCCCAGCGGAGCGGTGCTTGAGATGAAGGGCCAAGCGGAGCGGTGCAGAGACGGCGGTGCCCAGCGGAGCGGTGCTTGAGATGAAGGGCCCAGCGGAGCGGTGCAGAGATGGCGGTGCCCAGCGGAGCGGTGCTTGAGATGAAGGGCCAAGCGGAGCGGTGCAGAGACGGCGGTGCCCAGCGGAGCGGTGCTTGAGATGAAGGGCCCAGCGGAGCGGTGCTTGAGATGAAGGGCCCAGCGGAGCGGTGCAGAGATGAAGGGCCAAGATGGCGGTGCCCAGCGGTGCTTGAGATGAAGGGCCAAGCGGAGCGGTGCAGAGACGCCGGTGCCCAGCGGAGCGGTGCTTGAGATGAAGGGCCCAGCGGAGCGGTGCAGAGATGGCGGTGCCCAGCGGAGTGGTGCTTGAGATGAAGGGCCAAGCGGAGCGGTGCAGAGACGGCGGTGCCCAGCGGAACGGTGCTTGAAATGAAGGGCCCAGCGGAGCGGTGCTTGAGATGAAGAGCCAAGCGGAGCGGTGCAGAGACGGCGGTGCCCAGCGGAGCGGTGCTTGAGATGAAGGGCCAAGCGGAGCGGTGCAGAGACGGCGGTGCCCAGCGGAGCGGTGCTTGAGATGAAGGGCCCAGCGGAGCGGTGCAGAGACGGCGGTGCCCAGTGGAGCGGTGCTTGAGATGAAGGGCCAAGCGGAGCGGTGCAGAGACGGCGGTGCCCAGCGGAGCGGTGCTTGAGATGAAGGGCCCAGCGGAGCGGTGCTTGAGATGAAGGGCCAAGCGGAGCGGTGCAGAGACGGCGGGGCCCAGTGGAGCGGTGCTTGAGATGAAGGGCCCAGCGGAGCGGTGCTTGAGATGAAGGGCCAAGCGGAGCGGTGCAGAGACGGCGGTGCCCAGCGGAGCAGTGCTTGAGATGAAGGGCCCAGCAGAGCGGTGCAGAGACGGCGGTGCCCAGCGGAGCGGTGCCCAGCGGAGCAGTGCTTGAGATGAAGGGCCCAGCGGAGCGGTGCAGAGACGGCGGTGCCCAGCGGAGCGGTGCTTGAGATGAAGGGCCCAGCGGAGCGGTGCTTGAGATGAAGGGCCAAGCGGAGTGGTGCAGAGACGGCGGTGCCCAGCGGAGCGGTGCTTGAGATGAAGGGCCCAGCGGAGCGGTGCTTGTCACGGTGGGGCCCTGTTCAGGGGTGCCTCTCACGGCGGGGTCCTGTTCAGCGATGCTTGTCACGGCGGGGCCCTGTTCAGCGGTGCCTCTCACGGCGGGGCCCTGTTCAGCGGTGCCTCTCACCGCGGGGCCCTGTTCAGCGGTGCTTGTCTCGGCAGGGCCCTGTTCAGCGGTGCTTCTCACGGCGGGGCCCAGTTCAGCGGTGCTTGTCTCGGCGGGGCCCAGTTCAGCGGTGCTTGTCACGGCAGGGCCCTGTTCAGCGGTGCCTCTCACGGCGGGGCCCAGTTCAGCGGTGCCACTCACGGCGGGGCCCTGTTCAGCGGTGCTTGTCTCGGCGGGGCCCAGTTCAGCGGTGCCTCTCACGGCGGGGCCCTGTTCAGCGGTGCCTCTCACGGCGGGGCCCTGTTCAGCGGTGCTTGTCTCGCCGGGGCCCAGTTCAGCGGTGCCCTTCACGGCGGGGCCCAGTTCATCGGTGCCTCTCACGGCGGGGCCCTGTTCAGCGGTGCCTCTCACGGCGGGGCCCTGTTCAGCGGTGCTTCTCACGGCGGGGCCCTGTTCAGCGGTGCTTGTCTCGGCGGGGCCCTGTTCAGCGGTGCCTCTCACGGCGGGGCCCTGTTCAGCGGTGCTTGTCTCGGCGGGGCCCTGTTCAGCGGTGCTTCTCACGGCGGGGCCCAGTTCAGCAGTGCTTGTCTCGGCGGGGCCCAGTTCAGCGGTGCTTGTCACGGCGGGCCTTGTTCAGCGGTGCTTGTCTCGGCGGGGCCCTGTTCAGCGGTGCCTCTCACCGCGGGGCCCTGTTCAGCGGTGCTTCTCACGGCGGGGCCCAGTTCAGCGGTGCTTGTCTTGTGTTCCTAGGGAACCAGATGTGGCCAATAATTCCCGCTCAGTCGCCATCCGATCTTTCGCTTGCGGGGCCCTCCTGTGCTGGAGTACTGGGCCCGTGGGTGTCCTCTGTCACACCCCAAATGGGGCTGGTGGGGCCCTCCTGGGCAGCTCGCCTGCTGCCGGACTTGTCCGCCCTGCTGCCTTGCCCTCCTTGGCAGAAACTCTGGGGCCCTTGCCTCCCTTTGTGGATGGGCCAGGTGACGGTGCAAGGGTGGTGTCCTTGGGGGCAGCCGTCTCAGGCCTGTTGCGCCGGCCCTTCCCTTTTTTGATTTTTTTCCCAGGGGGTGGGCTGGCTGTCCCCTTGCTGCTGGCCGATGTTCCTGCCCTAGGAGCTGGTGGACTCCAATAGCCCTGAACGATGGTCCAAGTAGGTGCAGGGCTTGTGGTGGCTGAGGTGCTGATTGGAGTCTTATGAGATGGAGGGGGTGGGTCAGTTGTTGGAAAGAGGTCAAGGTTGGAAAGGAAAATCAATTGAGAAAGACAGGGACGGGTAGTTGTAGTGGGTATGGGAGTGTAGGAAGAGGATGTGGTTGAAGGAGAGTGAAGTCTGGTGTCTTTGGGTGCAGGTGCTTGTGCTGGAGGCTGTCGTGAGGTGGATGGCTGTTGGGTGGGTGGCTGCCTGCGTTTGTGTGGTTTGGAAGAGGGGGTGACAGACACACTGGGAGAGGACACAGGGGACATGTAAATGGCAGTGGGGGTGGTGACTGCACGTGTGCGGACTGTTCTGGTGGGTGTGGTGGTGATGGATGTACTGGCTGATGGTGGTGTGCATGCAGGTGTGAGTGGAGACGTCACAGGGAGGGAGGAGGGAGACGAGGAGGAGGGGGACACAGAGGAGGCAGTGGCTGTTGGCATGTCTGCATGTGGATGTTGCTTGGGTGAATGCTTGTGTGATCTGTGGTACTTATGTCTGGATGAGCTGCCCTTGGGTGTTGAGGTGTGTGCAGGCTGGTCTGTAGGTGTGTCTGGGATAGGCAGAGGAACAGGGGAGTGGGACTGGGTTGAGGAAGTTGGCGGGGGGAGGCTAGACACAGGGACAATTGCTGCCGTCAGTGCTGAGGCCAGAGCGTTGAACGATCGCTGATGGGCAGCCTGACCCGAATGAATGCCCTCCAGGTATGCATTGCTCCGATGCACCTCCCTTTCTACCCCCTGGATGGCATTCAAAAGGGTAGACTGCCCAACAATGAGCGTCTGGAGGAGGTCAATGATCTCCGCACTGAGGGCAGCAGGGGTAACTGGGGCAGGACCTGAGGTGCCAGGGGCGAAGGAGATGCCCGGCTTCCTGGCCGAGCGGGCACGGGGCGAAAGCTGAGGGGCTGCTGGGAGGGCGGAGCTGGTGCGCAGGGTGGCGGCTGTACCTATTGTTGCGGTGGGCACGGATGTTGCCGCCACCACAAGGGAGCTCCCTTCCGAGGACGTGTCGGTGTCGCTGACGTCTCCACGGGTCCCCGTTGTGGAGCTCCACTCGCCCTCCGTCTCACTGGTGTACTCGGAGTCGGTTGCATGGCCCTCTGGGGCCATGTGAGATGCAGCTCTCTCGTGCGCCGATGCCACTTCTCCTCCGCCTGATGATGCTAATGCACACATGAACAGGAAAACCAAAAAAAAGGGGGGGGGAGAAGAAAGAAAGACATGTTGAGTGCATGCATTGGCGGCACCGTTGGCGGAGAGGACAGACACAGAAGCCCCCTGCACTACGCCGCGCACTCGGGGTACACTACTCAATTATTGTGACTTGGCCTACAAGTCTATGGACGACAAATGCACACATAGGTGAGCCCGGACCATGGATAGCTGTACTTAGCACCCTACAGAGGTGGGGGGCGGGGGCACAGGGCCATGCCAAACGGAGGGGCCTAGCCTACAGAAACCGCCCTGGCCTAGAGATAGCCACAGCCCTCCTCCTCCCCCACCCAGACACCTCCACTGTGCGCTAATATAGCAGAATGTGCTGATACTCACCCCCTTGTGTCTGCTGTGATGTCCTCACGCGCACATCCAAATCGGGGTAGGCCACCGCCAGGATCTGGGACATCAGGGGGGTCAATTGCCGTGTGGCACCCCTCGTAGGTTGGGAGGCCATCCCCAGCAGAGCCTCGGCGGTCTTTCTGCTCCCGCAGCGGATGTCCTCCCACCTCTTGCGGCAGTGGGTGCCCCGTCTATTGTGGACCCCCAGGGCCCGGACGTCCTTGGCGATGGCACGCCAAATGTCGATCTTCTGATGGGCGCTGACCTATGTGACATGTACAGGGTGGAAAAATAAATATCATCACTTTTCTGCTTGGTCGATGTGAGTGGCCCCCCCTCCCCAACCTTGCCATGTGGCACATGCTCTCATCTGTTGTGCGTTGCACTCCTCATTCGCTCCCCTCCCCACCATCTTACATCCACCCCACTCAACACAGGCATAGCCCATACTACGTGCTCCCTGTGTACTCACCTGTTGGTCTGGAGGACCGTAGAGTAGCACATACTGGGGGAGGACCCCATCAACAAGTTTCTCCAATTCCTCAGATGTGAAGGCAGGGGCCCTTTCCCCAGTCGCAGCAGCCATTGTATCTTCCAGACCGAGGTCACAGCAGCACTTGCAGTATAGGTCCTCTCCTGTGGATGATCAGGTCTCGAGTGATTAAGCAGTTAGAAAATGGCGGTCACGCCCGCGGCGGTGCGTACCGCGGCGGGGCGTACCGCGACCGCCGGCGCACATCGTCATTGGCTCCTGAGACCCATAGGGTTCAATGTTAACCAATGCTGCTTTGCGCCGCGGTCCTCGACCGCCTACCGCCACGGTGTGCCACGCCAGCGCATTGACCTCACATCCCATTGTCACACTTTACAGGTCAGGCAGCCGCCATTTCAAGGGCCCACATGGCTTAATTTCTACTGCGTCACACAGGCCTAGGCCTTGCATTGCCACTCATACAAGCCATTCAATGCATAGCGAATCGTGTACTGTGCAAGCTGTGGTTACGTACCTGTGGGTTGCTTGACTCTGTGCTCCATGTTGTCCTTCCTAGGCACCGTCCGCTGGGACTTGCGAGGAGATGGAGGAATCCTCCCGTGTACAGACCGCTGGTGGACCTGTCGACAATGGAAGAAAGACATGTCATACTGACATACAGACTTGACCGAGCCACTATACAGGAACTGTGTGCCCAGCTGGAGCCATACCTGATGTCCCCCATTCGCCAACCTACAGGGATTCCCCCTCTGGTGCAGGTTCTGTCAGTACTCCATTTTTTGGCAAGTGGATCATTCCAAACAACAGTGGCCATATCATCTGGGATGTCTCAGCCTATGTTTTCTAAGGTTTTGTCCAGAGTGTTGTCTGTCCTGATGAAATACATGCGGAGCTACATTGTTTTCCCTGAGGTGGGCGATTTGGCTACAGTGAAGGGTGATTTCTATGCCCTTGGACATATCCCCAACACCATTGGTGCCATTGATGGGACCCATGTGGCTTTGGTTCCCCCCAGTGGAAGTGAGCAGGTGTACAGGAACAGAAAAAGTTATCATTCGATGAATGTCCAGGTGGTCTGTTTGGCTGACCAGTACATCTCCCATGTAAATGCCAAGTTCCCTGGGTCAGTGCATGACGCGTACATCATGCGAAATAGCAGCATCCCTTATGTGATGGAACAGCTACAGAGACACCGTGTGTGGCTAATAGGTGACTCTGGTTACCCCAACCTGTCGTGGCTACTTACCCCAGTGAGGAATCCCAGGACAAGGGCAGAGGAACGCTACAATGAGGCCCATGGGCGAACTAGGAGGATTATAGAAAGAACCTTCGGCCTCCTGAAGGCCAGGTTTAGGTGCCTGCATATGACAGGTGGATCCCTAATGTACTCACCAAAGAAGGTGTGCCATATCATCGTGGCCTGCTGTATGCTTCACAACCTGGCTTTGCGACGCTAGGTACCTTTCCTGCAGGAGGATGGTCCAGATGGTGGTGTTGTAGCAGCTGTGGAGCCTGTGGAGAGTGAAGAGGAGGAAGACGACGGGGACGACACAGACAACAGGGACACAGTGATACAACAGTATTTTCAGTAGCACACAGGTACGAATCAACCCCGCCATTTTACATTTACTTAAAGTCTCCTGCCTCTCTACTGTCTGAGTTCCCCCCAGTTCCTGTTAACTGAGTTGTGACTTTCCCTTCCGTTTTCAGAGCTGTGGGCCCCACTGCGTGACCTCTGCTTTGTTTGCCCATGGACTACAGCTGTGTGACAGTGGTATGTTGTCATCACAATGTAACTGAACATTTTTGCACCGTTATGTCTAATACATTTGTTCAAAATACAAGCAGACTCCAGATTTTTTAAGTGCAATAAGTGATTTAATTAAAGTGCTACATTTAGGAACATGATTGTAAAACGGTGATGGGTGATGGTGGAGTAATGTCCATGGCAGAGTCCAGTTTTCAGTCTCACAGGTGCATTGTCCATATGCCTGTGGAAGGATGGAGCAGGGGCAGTTCAAGGTTGGACAGGGTGACAATGTGGGACAGTGGGATGACATCAGGGGGTATCGTTTGCTGGCGGGGGTCTTGGTATCCTACTCTGTCTTCTTGTGAGATCTCAAGTTCCGCTTGCGGGGTGGTTCTTCTTCTGCAGGAGGTGGGGTTCTGGTGGCCTCTCGTTGTGTGGGGGCCTCCTGTCCACTAGCGCCGGCGGAGGTGGTAGGCTGTTCCTGGTCCAGGCTAGTGACAGGGGCCCTTTGTGGTGCCACATGGTCCCGCAATGTGGTGACTATCTGGTTAAGGGCCACGACGATGGTCCCCATTGCAGAACTAATGTTCCTCAGTTCCTCTCTGAACCCCATGAACTGTTCCTCCTGCAGTACCTGGATCTCCTGGAACCTGGCCAGTACCGTAGCCATCGTCTCCTGGGAGTGGTGGTATGCTACCATGATGGAGGAGAGGGCCTCTTGGAGAGTCGGTTCCCTGGGCCTGTCCCCCCCCTGTCGCACAGCAGCCCTCCCAGTTCCCCTGTTTCCCTGGGCCTCTGTCCCCTGGACGGTGTGCCCACTACCACTGCCCCCAGGTCCCTGTTGTTGTTGGGGTGGTGGGTCAACCTGGGTGCCCTGTAGTGGTGGACACACCGCTGATTGACATGTCCTGGAGACAGAGGCATGGGCCCGCTGGGTGGGAGCTGTGCTGGTGTTCCCAGAGGGGGTTAGGTCAGGTGTAGCCTGTGGCTGTCTGTGGGGAACCGACTGTCCCGAGGTCCCCGATGGGCCGGGCTGGTCATCTGGGTCCAGGGAGACAGAGCTGATGTCGTCACTGGGGGCCTCTTCTGGGGGTGGGATTGACACCTCTGGACCCTCCGTGGCGGTGTGGTGGCGTTCGGGTCCTGCAGGGGTATAAGAGTATGGTTATTGCTTCTGTGTGTGGCATTTCGTGTAATGGGTGGGTGGCCGTGTACCCCAGTTCTGGCATTCCCTTGTGGGGGCTTTTGTGACAGTGGCTTGTGGGGGTGATGGGTGTGTGCAGTGGGCATGCTTTGGGGATGGGTGTCCATGCTTTGGGGACGCATGCAGGGCTCGGTATTGGGATGGGTGGGATGTGATGGTGAGGCATTTGCAAGGAGTTGGTGTGATGGGGGTGGGGGTGAGGGTGGGGGTATGATTTGGCATGCAGGTGGGGTGGGGGGAATGAAGTAGTGGAGATTTGCCTTACCAGAGTCCATTCCTCCGCCTACTCCTGCGAGGCCCTCAGGATGCAGGATGTGCAAGACTTCCTCCTCCCATGCTGTGAATTCTGGGGGAGTAGGTGGGGGTCCGCCGCCAGTCCGCTGTACCGCGATGTTGTGCCTTGATACCATGGAACGCACCTTCCCCCGTAGGTCGTTCCACTGCTTCCTGATGTCGTCCCGATTGCGTGGATGCTGTCCCACAGCGTTGACCCTGTCCACTATTCTGCTCCATAGCTCCATCTTCCTGGCAATGGTGGTGTGCTGCACCTGTGCCCCGAAGAGCTGGGGCTCTACACAAACTATTTTCTCCACCATGACCCTGAGTTCTGCGTCAGAGAACCTGGGGTGTCTTTGGGGTGCCATGGGGTGGTGTGGATGAGGTGAGGGGTGGTGTATGTGTTGTAGAGTGTGGTGAGTGTGGTGGTGTATGGTGTTTTGTGCGTGGAAATTGTGTGGGTGATGTTGTGATTTGCCTCTGTGTGATGGTCTACTCTATGCTGTGCTGTCTCTCTCTGTCCTTCAGTCGCAATTGTGGTCGTAAGGGTTTGTGGGTGAGGTGGGTGTGTGTTTTATATTTAATTGGGTGTGTGGGAGTGGTGTGTGTATGTGTCTCAGGTGTGTATATTTTGATTTGTCCAATGTGGTAGTGTTTTGTAATGGAGTGTGTATTTTGAGCGCGGCGGTGTGTACCGCCAATGGAATACCACCGTTGAAAGACCGCTGCGGGGATTTGTGGGTCGGAATGGTATGGGCGTATTTCTGTTGGCGTGACGGTGGAGGTTTGGTCATCGCCAGTTTCCCGCTGACCTTTGGTGTGGCGGACTTTTGTTGGTGTCGGGTTTTTGGCGGTTTGCCAGTTGCGGGTCAGAATGACCGTGGCGGTTTACCGTGGCGGTGTTATGGCGGTCTTCTGACCGGCGGTAAGCGCCTTTTACCGCCGAGGTCAGAATGACCCCCTTAGTATTGTAACTAGTAGGGAATAAAATTACTAAAACGTATAATAAGTTGTGGTTATTTAATGACTGGAGGGCCATGGGGTGTTATGTTCTTGATTCAAAAGCGATGATGGTTAATGTTTATTGAGTTGTGTATTACTCATTAGTGTACCAGTCATTAGCCTAGCTAGGATGCTCCATGCAAATCAAAAGGTTCATTGACCTATAAGCGTCCCCTTGTAAATTTACTTACAAAGGACCAGGCACGCTAACAATGTCATAGGCAGGTGTACCTTCAGGTAGTGATTTCTCTCCCTTAGAAATGTCAACAGAGGGCTTCCTAAAAGAAATTCCCATTTCTTTCTATTGAAACTCACTCTATCGAACATGTTATAAACAGCAGCAAATCCACCAATTTCAATGCAGCATCAACCAATCTTAATTCAGCACTCAATGACATAATCAACTAATCACAATGGTTGCAAACCAACCTGTCCTGATTGCTGACCTGTTGCTGACAGCTGTGGAGCTGAGATGCTGTGTTGCAGTGAGTTTCACCTCCCAGACACAGAGCTAACCCTGAGCTATGCACCCTCTGATACAGCCCATCTCAGGTCAGAGCTTACCCAGTTGGCGTCTGACTTCCAGGGCCTCCGAACCTTCAGCTCTGATATTGGAGTTAGGTTCATAGTTTATCAGCTCGTGGTATCAGTTCCAGTTATAGAGGTCCCTGAGCTGGGTGCTGTCCCGCAAGGAGAAAGGGCTGTTTGCCAGTCACTTTGTCTTAACCAGTTCCCGACAGTACTGATGCATGCGACGTGGGGTGAGGGAAGCGGCACCTTCATTGAGACACTGAGCCCACTATCAGTAGGCACAGGAAGTCCACAGAAATAGGAGACTATAATTAGTGCCTCCTGATAACCTTTGGTATCCTCTGGGTAGACAACGGTTTTGAATTTGGGGAAATGGGATCTCTCGTCAGACAAACAATATTTGTGCCAGCACTGGATAACATCACAAACTTGTAAGGTGAATAAGGGTGGGGCCACAAAATACGAATATTATGCCATCATACCACTCCTCACTGTGTTACTGTATTATTGAGGAACTGAATGACACTCCATCCTTGAACAGTTACAAGATAGCTACAAGAAAGTAACAGAAAAATAATAACAATAACATGCTTTCTCTGTGCAAATGTTTGGTCATTCAAAGATCAATATATGAAACTTCTTCCATCTGTACTCTACTCAATGATAACTATTAGGAACACAATGAAGACTCGTTCATCCATAAATGTCAATAAGCAACTGAAAAAACCCAAACATAATTTAAAAGGGCCACTGACCTCCTGGAATGGCTATATTAATACTCCTTTAACACCTGAGACAAAAGAAGAGCTAACAGGTTCACTCAGCATCAACTGCTTCCTATTTAATGATGTGTAAAAACAACAACAATAAAATTGTCAAAATCTACAGATACCCTTAATAATTTCAGTATGGAAAGAAATCATGAAGAATGTTGGCTAGGCAACAGCTAACATAAGATTGTTTTAAGATGGTAGATGTACCACAACTCTTAAGTTCTAAGTCAACTGAATATATAATAGAGGGTAACCATTGTGAATCTGAACCAGCTATTAATTTATCATTAATAATTACAACAGCTGCTGTGATTAACACTGTCTCTTTTAAAATTTGCCTCTTTGATGTAACATCTGAAACAGACTCTGTTTATGGTCACAAAGAGATAGAGGGACCAGAAGATGATTATTTACATCATCGTCCGTCTACCTCACTAACCTGCTCCTTAAATAATTCTGATTGTTGGAGGAAATACAGTGTCTCACAACAGCAGAACTGTTATCTTCACTCCCAGCTCCAAAATGAGAACTCTACACAACCTCTGACAAGGAAACAGAACTATACTGGCTCGAAACAAGGAGAACCATTGGACAATTGGAAGAGGAGGTTATCCCATTAGATTACCCTGTCCTTTTGGAAATGGGAGTTACCAGTGCCAGACTGACTCAGATGTCAGTTGTTTTAGTAAATCTGTCATTGTTACTTTCAAAACAGGTTTGCATGTTAAAAAGCTTTAGCTCCAAACTAAAAACTTACATAATAGTTCTGAATTGATTAAAACAATTAAACACACACTCACTCATTTAGTCTCCAGCTCCAACAACCTTTCACTATTGCAAATAATCCCTACTGAACTTGAAAAACAGCTAAGTAGTATCACACCAATGCTGTTGCCCCAGTTTATTCCAACAGTGAGATTGCTCTAACGGATGTAAGAAATATTGAAAGTTGATTGTTTGAAAATTAACAACTAGAGACGCTAGGATCGCAGCTACAGTCCAATAATTATTATATAGACAATTAATAATTAATGAACACCCTGAAGCTAAAACATGTCAAATTAAGGTAACTGAAACGGATCAAATCAATGACAAACTTAAAAATAAAATTAACAGATACACAGATTTATCCTTTACATGGGTAAGCATTGATTAAAGAAACTAAAAAAAATCAGGAGAAGCCCAACTCTCAACACAGAACATGTGAGCTACCAGACAGTAATTATCAAGGGCTCTGGGAATCAGGAACATTATGCCAACTTTAATGATCAGCCAAGAATGTAGTAACCCAGCCATTGTCAATTTATATCCAACTACTTCCTACTACTTCTGCCAAGAACCTTGAGATACTTAATGAGATTGACATAGACCATACTTGTGCTATTTCAAATCATTCAACAAAATGCAACTAGTCAGATAGTTAACAAGCATTTTCAATGCAACAGGTCTCGCTTTTGTTCAAGTTAGAGCTATTAGCGTTGTAAAGCAAAAAAAAAACACAGGGCGATCGCGCTATGTAAAATGCAGAGCGATCACGCTGTGTGGAAAATAAACAGATAAAGTAGCTCAGACTCCAGGCTGAAAACATCGAGCCTTGTATGTTTTTGGTACTTTACCGGTGCTGTGTAGGCGGGCTAAACACCGGAAAAGGCATGACGTATGCATGCCTTTCACAAATGAAAGCAAGAGGATTTTAAAAGGCAAGCCCACGAACCAATGTAAGTGACTGACGTGTCATGGGCGTGGTTTGAAGCCCAACGAGAGATTACAGAATGGATGGAGCACATACTGCTCACCCATAAAAAGGACTTAACCATTGTCTTTAATGATACTCATACATAGTCAAACCCAAATCCAAAATGCTCACTGCCCCAAAATTCTCTACCACTTCTACGCCAGATTTAAATGAACCACAGATTTTAAATCAAAACCATGGCAATAGCCCAACGGGGTCAGAAGAATCAGAAAACAAGTTGCAAGTTTCAACACTAACTCATGGAGCAATAGAATCTAGACATGGAAACCTTAAGGAAACAACTGCATTCAGATCAACTACTAAACCAGAAATGCAGATTCCTTTATCTTTATCTCTTAACAAACTTGATGGATTTTAAATACATTAATAACCAATTTACAAATCAGAGGAACTATTTGACATTCTAAATTGCCAAAATATTTTAAAGCTATTTAAACCCTTCCTAGGACTAAAAGAAACAAACTGCTCGGATTCACAAAATGTATGTTTCCTTCAAGATAAAAATGGTAATCGGGAACTGACCAGAAGAACATTGACAAGACCATCCATAGTCCAAAAATATGTCCATGAAAAGAAGATCTTGCTTAATGGGGCATCACAATAGTGTAAGTTGAAGAACCAAAATATCCATATCTATTAAAACATGAACAGTTTGGTTAGAACATTTTAAATTAGCATTAACAGGAACTCTTAAATTTAAAGGGCATGGAGTGTGTATTGAACATAAAACATGAGAAATTTGACCCACAAATGCCTGTCAGCTGATCAAAGTTTATCCATGCTGATTGCACCAAAACAATTATCTTTATTAAACTCAAACGTCAATCATTATTCCTAGTAGGTTTCTAAATAATGGAAATCAGCATTCATAGTTTTTAATCTGTTCTTGAAGCATTGCAAGCACAACGCGACAGATAAAGGGCCTAATTACGACCCTGGCAGTCCAATGAAGGAAAACACAATGCATTTCGAAAAGAAAAACAAAATGTTTCAGTTTTCATTTTTTAAGAGTAGGCAGTGGTCTGACAGATCCGTAATTGTGTTTATCCCTTAAGGATTTTGTTGCTCCTGATGAGGATCTAGTCAACACATTTAGAATGCAAACTGTAAAGCACATTAGGCATTACAATGAAAATGGGGCAAGAAGTATAATAAAGCCATGAAAGTTTACTGAGGTTTAAAATCATTACGGAAGCCAAAATAAACTGTTAGAAATGAGTCAATATTTGTTTAGATTAAGAAATAGCATGAAGCTCAGATCAAAATGCAAGAAAAAATAATTTAGCAGAGCCAGATCAGCTCTAATGAATAAATCAGAATTAGAAATCAGATGTCAGAAGAGCATGATGCTATCTTCTAATAGTCAAGGAAGAAATGAGTCATTACCCATAAGAATGTTTTTTTTCTAATATGTGACACAATGGAAGTTGTACATTAAGTACAATTGTGCAAGAGGCACACAGTTTGAACCATTCACTTTGGAGAGAGAACAATACAGTTTCTAAGCTCACATTCTCAGTATCATCCCACAGACTCATTTTATGTAGTTCTCATAATGAAGAATCACACTGTGGTATCAATAGAAGAGGCCTAGGAACAATTCACTCTCAATGGAACAGCTTGTTACATACTTTAAAAAATAAATATGCATGCACATGGTAAAATAACATTTCATCTCAAAATATGGTTTACAAAGTTCCATGTACATGAATCATATGAGTACAGGCGAGAAAGAAAAAGATGACTGCCTGCTGGAAAATGCGCACAAGCAATACTAGACATTTTGAAATAGAGGCCTGCGTTGACCAACATTAGAATAAGCAAAGTGTTCTCCCCACAATATCTATATCTCAACTACATGTTATTTACTGTGTCAATACTATTCTGCATATTTATTACAAAACCCCTTTTCAGCACTCGCCCCTGCCTTTGACAGGTGCACATATATGTGGTGTCCAAGGTGGAGACCGACAAGCAACAGGTATGTAACTACTGCCAAATATATGAATATGGGCATGTTCACCATTTTTGAGACATGACAAGTCCAGAAAAGATAACAAACATGCCCCTTAATCTATAACTGTGAATGGGCAATTCTTCGCAACAGTGTATTTCTGTTTTCATGAGATCATGTTTGCAAAAAAAGAATCACAGAAGCAAACTTGAAATCTATGCTTGCAAAGTGATTTTCAGCACCTAACACTTTACTGTGGTATCAATAGGAGAGGCCATCAAAGAATTCACTCTCAGTGGAACAGCTTGTTACAAACGTTAAAAAGAAACAGTGTGTACATCGGAAAATAACACTGAGGGCCTCATAATGACTTTGGCATCTTTTCGGAAGACTGCTGCGGTGGCGGCCGCCAAAAGATGGCCATGTTGGGGGTCATCCGACTGTAGTATTAAGAGTAACGCAGTGAAGTTTGCCAAAAAACAGTCAAAAATCCGAGACCACCAGGACACTGGAGGGCAGGAAAGAGGCGGTCACCACCAGCACCACCAGCCCAGCAAAACTCCACCCACCAGATTACAAACCACAAATCAGCACTGAGGTTCTTCCATGGTGGTAAACCATTGGCAGTATGAACCAACACAGTCAAAACTCACATCAGGAAGAACACCCCACCACATTAGATAGTCTAAATACCCCACACCTGACATACATCCACACACCTACTCACTGCACTATATTATACACCCCTACACAACCCACAAGCCTTTGCAACAAAAACACCATTCACATACCCAGAGAGATTAGGAGAAAATGATTCAAATAGCTCCTTCACACCATAGGCACACATACATATCACACTCAGCACACAGCCCACACCAGCACAGCAAACACATTACCCACATCACAAGGACACACAAATCACAACAACTGTCACACCCCACAACGCAGCATCCACACCTCACCAGTTACTCAAAACTGCACCCTTACACTCACAACACCCCTACACAGCGTCAATACAAACACTACCATGTCCCCACAAAAACTCCCACATTTCACTGATGAGGGGTTGAGGGTCATGGTGAATGAATGTGTCAGGGTAGAGCTACAACTGTTTGGAGCACAGGTCCAACAAACATCGTTTGCCAGGAAAATTTAGTTGTGGCAAAGGATAATCAACAGGGTCAACTCAGTAGGCAGCCGTCCACACACAAGTGATGACATCAGCAAGAGGTGGAACGATCTAAGGTGGAAGGTGCGTTCCATGGTATTATGTCACCAGACCACCATGCACAAGTCTAGTAGTAGGCCTGCACCTCCTCCCCACAGTTCACATCATGGAAGGAGAAGGCCTTGGACATACTGCATCATGAGGGCCTGACTGGAATACCTGGGAGACTGGAGTCTGGTAAGTACCCACAACAGTCATGTCACACAAGTGTATTTGTTCTGCATGCCTCCTCACACCCAAATACCTCCTAATTAACTAAATTCCCCACTGCACCTCCCACGTATTCACCTAACCCCCTTCTCCTGCATGCCACCACTCCACCCAGCCAAACTGCACCACAGCCCTTGGCAATGGCACATTAACGACTGGCAAATCAAATCACTGTGACTCCCAGAATGCTCTAACACAACTTCTTGAACATCTTGAATGTGCACAATACATTGCAATTCATCCATGTACAACTAAAGTACTAGAGATTGACCTAGACAGGACAATAACATGGCAATGACAGAAATGCAATGGCACAGTCACAATTGCATACAAAACAACATACATCTACAGCTAAGTGACCAATTTAAATATGCCACAGATCAAATATCCCAAGCCAGAAATAGACTAACCTGGGTTGGAAAGTAAGATGGCTTAGTCGATGCACAGGCATAACATCTAGATACGGGACTATTACCCTTGCATACTCACATACTGTGTTCCCACTAGGACACAATTGTGCATTGTACAGCTGTAATTAGTGACACGTGGCAAGCTTCACAAATCACTAGGTAACAGAGGTGAACAGTCATGTCAATGATCAGACAATAACATAACTCATCTGCAGTGCAATCCAAACCTGTATGACAGCTCCCAACATGGACTATTGCAATCAAGTCACAGTGTAGTGTGCACAACAAAGTTATGCTGTGCAGCATCTTTCAATGTCATTACAGGGAATCATGTAGAGCCACTGCATTGCATTTCACAAAGAGGTATACATATTCTAACCTGAACTCTGTATCTCACTCCCTCCACAGGTAACCCAGCTATTTCCACCTTGGAGAGGATACCAGACATTACCAGTTCGCCTCAGAATGAAGGCCCCAGTGAGGACAACATGCCTGTATGTCTGAACAATGATGAACAACCTGGCCCATATGGGACACCTGGTCAGTCAACAACTCCCTTCCTCACCCTTCTCACATCAACACCCCCACCCCTGATGCAACCACATCACAAGCAACCATTCGTCCTCCAACCTGTGTCCCAAGGCCTGTTAAATCTATTTTGTGCCCCACAGTACAGGGACCTGAGTTGAACCATGACATCCCTGACAATGATGGCCTTTAAAGAAACAACCTCTGGACTAGATTAGTTAAACAACCTCTGGACTAAAATGGACTTTTTATTGATTGATGTGAAACTTTGGACTGCATTCCTTTGAACTTAACTCACTTGAATTTGACTTACTTGTGTTAAAACTTTACTCACTTGATTTTTTACCTATATTTGTGTGAATTTATAACTTGGACTAGGGGGCCTCACATTGTGTCAATTATTATTGGGTTTATTTAAACCTCTGATGGGTGTTTTCCCTTGTGTAGGCAACCCCTAATGATACACTTGGCCGAGTAATTTCCTGAGCGCCATTAATCCCCTGTTATTACACCCCATTTTTTCCACTTAATACCCTCCGGGGTGACCACTTCCTGTGAAGTGTGGCAAAAATCAATCCTAGAAAACAACATTCTTTAAAAATCCAAAATGAAGGAAATCTCTACTGGAAGGTTACACCTGGCTAAGCCCACCCACTGGTGTGGTTAACTTTCCCTGCCACACCTCCTCCAGCCCCTCTCTTAATCTAATCAGTGGAGCTCCTAGATGTCTGGGGTGCACGGTATGGGGGAGGTCCAGTTTCTGTCCCAAGTGACTTCCCTCCTTTGAAGACCAGTTTGGATACTCTTCCCCCATCTTGCTCTGCCATCTGCTGTAGCGATTCTCTGCCCCCCAGATGATTCCTTTGTGTCAGCTCATGCCACTTCACACTTTTTTAAGGCAGCGTGGCTCAGGCTGCCACTGGCTGACCAATCAGGAAAGGGCACTACAGGACTGAATTTGGTACCTTTCAGAAAGAGTTCTAAAACTATTTCCCTGTGCTAGTTATATTTATAGTTATATCAAATTCAACATTGGCAACTTGTTGGGTTTATTATAACATTTAATTTGGTACCCAACCTGCTATATTTAGCTCATCTCAATTGAAAATAAGACTTTATTATTTTAAAATGAAGTGCCCAATGCTAGCCTATAGGGCCCATTGAATATAATGGGAAAAACAAATCTGGCTGTTTGCCCCTCACCATGACTTATAAAACATATTTTATAACGGCCCTGATTATGTTTACACTTCACCAAACCCTGGGGGCTCTTAGGGCAGAACTTAGGGATGACATATGTAAAAATAAGGTAGTTTAGGGCTTAGGAAGTACTTTTAATTCCAAAGTTGAATTTGGGGTTAACTTTAACTTAAAAGCAGCCAGCAATACAGGCCTGACTTTGAAATGACACCAGAGGTCACAGCAGTAGGTAAACGTCTATCTCCAGTGTTCATGAGAAGGTGCCTTTGAAGTTTGAGAGAGAATGGGAAGGTCTGAAAAGCAAAGAGAGCTGATGTGAAGTTATGTTGGAAAAGTTCACCATTTTGAATGTTTCCCAGCATAATCTGCAAGGGTGAGACAGACAGTGGACTGGCCAAATTAATGTAATTTAGAAGGGAGGAAGAATGAGTGGAAGAGAAAATAAAAGATTTGCAGATGCTTGTGTATGAAGTAGAAGGACTAGCATTTTTTTAACCATTTTTAGGAGGAATTGTGGCTCTGGGCTTTTATCTCAGACTTTCAATTATACTGTGGTGGCACAGCTCTCTGATTCTCCAATTCTCCAATTCTCCCCAAGGACTCTTGGAGAGTGAACCTATTGTGCACTGAGGTAAATTTATAGCACTGACCTCTGAAGGTGTAGGCACTATGGGATCCTGCAACTGAAGTTTGCATCCAAAAAGAGGCTATGAGAGGAACTGGATTGCTGGTACTGTATGTAGCTATTGCAAGTTGAAGTTGTCCTGTGTCAGGAGACTACCAGAGATGAGCAGGAAGACGGGCCCAGGTCCATAGCCTTTACAGAGAAGTTCCTTTTGCCAAGAGGAAGCAGTGGTGCAGAAGTTGCAAAGAGTAAAGACACCCTCCAAAGTAAGGGACTGTGGGGAAAAAAACAGTGCTAGCCTTAGGCTGTGGTAAGCACCGTTTATATCCTGGGCCATATATAGCTTCTAGCTGTGATCCTAAGTGGTTAGAGGAAGTTGGCAGGAGTAAAACACTGTAAAATCCAATCACACTTGTGCTGCAAGGACCAAGATGTTTTCTGGTTATTGTGTGCAAATATTAAAAACCCTATATAGGCTGTCTACAGCTGACAGCTCCTGGTAGCTTTATAAAATTCCTAGAGCCATCAAGCAGTCTCAAGACAGCCATTAGAAAGCAAGTGACAGTGGGAATTCCCAGGCATTATAGCAGGCTTACAGAAACTATTCTTTTGGAGTAGACTGCCACCAAAATCTGTTAACCGTGTTCCCTTAATGTGGGAAATTCTGGTTTGCGGTAGTTAGACTTTACTGCTGTTACCTTGGGACCAAAGTGTGTGTAACTGGAAGGGTCACTACGTTGTTCCATGGTTCTTTCCCCTCAAAGCTTTCTCCTTCCCTTCTGCATTTCTTCGTGGTTCATGCTTGGCGGTGAAATTTGAGGAAAATACCTCTTAACTGTGCCGGCAGGGTGCAGGATAGGAGCATTGTTGCTTCATCTAGATGCACTATGAAATCTAACTACTCTGGTATGTCCCCTCTATATGCAGCATTAAAGTCAAGGAAGAAAAGGAAGCACGAAAGACGTGTGTGGGCAGTAGTGAATTTGGTGTGCACAAGAATAAACACAGCAGCAGCTGATATGCTTCTTTAGTCTCAAGTAAATTACCAGAGGGATTGCTGTGTCATGACCCTCCGTTCATAGTTACTTCTTCAAACTGGTCCTGCACTGGAGGATGGTACTTCAAACTTGTGGATTGTCAATGCTTTCAGAAGCAGAAGAAGCTGGTGGTGGGTGCAGAGTGTGAGTTCTGCCTGAAACGAAGCTTCACACCTCTAAAGAATGCACTACACAAGAAATTGGGCCAAGAAAAACTACAGTCCTCATCAACCTACAAGACTTGCACAAGACTTGCAATGGTGACGACCATCTTTAATTCCTTATGATCCAAATTGCCTCTGCTAGGCAGCTGAGACCTTGATGTTAGAGTTTTTAAAACTTCATATATTTTCATAATCTTTAGAAGTCATTGAAAGACTGTGCTGGATACAGAGAAGAATTATATGTCCACACTTGGGTTTAATTATTTAAATTTATGTTTGAACCAGATTTTAGTAGTCATTCATTGAGGATTATGAACTCCTATCATAAACGGGTTGTTTGCATAAGAGGAGAGGAAAGGATCCTCATATAATCACTGACTTTGATACACTTTCTTAAAGAGACACAGATTGTATTAAGGTATCAACTTAGGTGGGGAAGTGATTGCTTGTTGGTATGTGCATTTCTTATATTACAGTTAATTAACCTGTCACTTTGAAAGTAAGTCAAAGTTCAGAACATACTGGTAGAATACTGAAGATAGTTATCTATTATAGAAAATGTATTCTAGCTCAGTATAGTTTGTGTTGTATTGTTTTCTGCTATAGGGATGTAGAGAATGTCAAAAGAACAAAGTGAGAAATACTGAGATTTTAAAAACATATTGGCCCAGATTTACCGAAAAGTGGCGCAGGTAGCACTGTGACAACATTTGCAGCACCACACTGTGCCACTTTTGAAATACAGTCATGCACCATATTAAAAAAAATACGGTGCACCCCTGTGTTTCCCCCTGCGCTGTTGCCAAATTTAGCTGCCAGCGCCAATGCAGGCATCCTTGCACCATAGTGCAAAGGTTTCTGCGTTGAGGGGTGTGATTGTTTATGTGCAGGAAAGTGTCCCTTCCTACACATAAACAATCTACAATGGCGATTTGGCACTTCTATGTGTACTGCAGGATGCAGGATGCAGCACACATAGAAGTGCCAAATCGTCATTTCGAATGATTATTTATGTGCAGGAAGTGACACCTTCCTGCACATAAACAATCATTCATGGCATTTTGCTCTTTCTTTGTGTGCTGCAGAATGCAGCACACATAGAAAAAGTGAAAACGAGGAGGAATAGAGGTATCCCTCCTTGTTGCGCCATGCTAACGCCACCCGTGGGGCATTTATGATTTCTCGTAAAAGGTGGGTCAGCGCCAAAACCAATGGGTGTTGCGGAGGAATGCACGCAGCAACACCCATTGCACACCCCTCTACCGCAGAAGACTGCGTTGGAGGGGCCCATATTTACAAAAGGAAAAAAGTGGGTTACCTCCTTGTAAACATGGTGCAGTGAATAGCGCAACTGGAACGTCACTAAAAGTGATGCTCCGGTTGAGCTAGAGCCTTGTAAATCAGGCACATATTATTTTATACAATACTAGGGATTAAAGGTGAAAGTCAGAATGATAACATATATCAACACCCTTGTGGTAAAACCAGGGCTGTCTGTGCCACTAGGTAGAGTGATGATATCTACTGTCTCTATTTTTCTCTTCAAATTCCCATTTCCCAAGTTCTATGTCTCACCAACATATTATGTTGATGTGGAACCTACAGAAAGTAAAACAAAACCTTTTGTACTTATCTTGGTTGCTAAGCAACTGATAAATAAAGCAAAATCCAGGAAGAGTTAACTGCTCTTATACAGAAAAATTGGATATGGCTTCATTATTGTTGGGTCTCTCTAGTGAGAGACTTTATGTTGCAGGTGCAATTGCATCTTATGTGAATTATTTGCACTCATAAATGTAGACAATGGCACATTTGTTGAAATCACAAACACAAGATTTTTTTAATCTAGCACAGAAGCCGGGAAATGTGCAAAGCTTGGGCAGCAGCAACATTTCAGTTTCCCCTCTCACTCAAAATCTTGCATCCAGAAACATTTTTTTATTTAATATATAGTTACTTTTGTTAATAAATGTGTGGAATTATTTGAGCTATTTTTAATTTTTCAATAAAAGTTTAAAAGTGAAATTGAATGTTCTTTTGATTAACTTTATTACCAAGTCTTAAAAAAATAAATACATATATAAAACACATCAATATACATTGCTGCTGTGTGGTTACATGTAAGTCAGAGTTTGCATAGGAAGAGCATTTTTGTTTTGCTAATTAGTTCAGTGCTGTCTGAAGAATCTTCTTCAAAATTTCCAAAACATGTTTGTCAATCTCAGGCCCTCCCTGGAAATTTTCAGGGTGATCAGTCAAGAGTAGGCTGAGAAAAAGGGGGGTTTCCAAAACAGTTAGGGGGTTATTACAACTTTGGAGGAGGTGTTAATCCGTCCCAAAAGTGACGGTAAAGTGACAGATATACCACCAGCCGTATTACGAGTCCATTATATCCTATGGAACTCGTAATACGGCTGGTGGTATATCAGTCACATTTGGGACGGATTAACACCTCCTCCAAAGTTGTAATAACCCCCTTAATTCCTCCCGCATTTCCATATGGAATTTTAGATCATAGAGAAAAAAACTGCTGAAAAGAATTACACTAGATTTGTCAGAAAGCTATATTGTTACCCAGAAAGCAGCCTTTCTGTGTTTTGGTATAAATCTGTTCAGACTTTTTTTCAGAAATTAAAATAAAAAAATAGAGATAGCTAGCACTGATTCTGTCCCTATAGAGTCTTGATGCAATACAGGTAAAAGTAAAGTATTCTGATTGGCTGGATCTGCGGGACCCAAACCAGTGTTGTGGGACTCACAGCTCATTGGCTGGCTGCAACATGAAGAGAAATGTTGAGGTTTCCATTGCAGGACTCGGGACTCAGTCCCTTAGTTCTAAACAAATATTTAAAAAACAATATGAGAGCGCAGTGTAGGGATACTTTGATGCCCTAACAAGGGGCCAAATTAAAAAAGAAAATTGGGGTTGTCATGGTTTCCCGGTGCTAGCCCTATGTACTCCCACAGAAGTACTGGGCGACCAGTGAAAAACAATAAAAAACATGTTAACACGGAGTGGGGTCTGTTGGGCTTTGTCTCCCCACATGTGCTTGGCTGCCAGCAGGAGGTTGGGTGCAGGGCCTGGCCACTGGCTCTGCAGCCGGGGATTGAGTGACAATGTAAAATAGTAAGATTCTACATTATGTTAAAAAAATAGAAAATCACTGAGAAAAAGGGTCAAATAAAGTAATACATAAGTGTCAGAAATTGGGTTGCTGGTTGTCAGAGTAAGCACCATGTGCAAGCACGAACCACAATCCTAGTCACGGTAGGTCAGATACACACTAAAAGATAATCTGTGCTCACCATCTGGTTGCTTGGTGCAGAGTAGTCAGGCTTATCCCAAGAGGCAATGTGTAAAGTATTTGTGCAACACAGAGTAACACAATAAAAACACCACAAAAAGACTCCATACCAGGCTAGAAAAATGAAAAGTTCTTTTATGAATAAATCAGAACCAAAACTACAAAAATCCAATAAGTAGAAGTCGAGTTCTGAACTTTTAAAGAAGGAAAGGAGTTCTAACACTTAGAAGCAATAAGTGCCAAAGGGGGTCATTTGGTCATGCTGGAACGGGGCAAAGTCAACAGTTCAGTCAGACTGCGATGGAGCACAGACCGAGGAGAAGAGCCATGCAGGTCCACTGAATAGAGTACCTTGATCCTGGTTGCAACAGTGAGATGTGGGGTGCAGACACGCGATGTTGTGTCCCCAGTTGAGGTAATGCGTACATTTTCTTCGTGCAGTGGTGGCATTGTGTTGGTTCCAAAGACGAAGCACCAAGCTGAGATGATTTGGTTCTAAAGTGTGATGCGCTGGGTTTCACCACACAGTCGAAGGGATGAATCGATCTCTCCAAGCTGCTGCAACGGTGATGCACAGTTCCGAGCGTCGGACTCTCAAGGTTAAGTGTTGGTTCTGAGAGTGATGCAATGGTTGTATTCTCACAACAAGGTCAATGTTCCGGTTCTGATCCAAGCAGATTGGAGATGTCTTGATTTTTCTGGTGCAAGTATCCAGAGCCACTTCCAGTGAACCAGGCACAGTAGCAGGGGTAGAGAATTTGATATCTCTGAGTCTCAGGCAAAAGGAGGCAAGCTAACAAGCCTTTGGAAGTCACTTGGGGTGCACGGCAGGGTCCAGGTCTCCCTCAGCACAGTCAGAGAGCAGCAGGCAGCACAACAGAAAAGCAGGCCTTCCAGGTCAGCATTCTAGCAGAGTAACAGCCCTTGATGCAGCCCAGTAGTTCTTCTGAAAGAGTCCAGTTGTAGGTCCCGAAGTGTCTAATTTGGTGGAGTCAGTAACCCAGTACTTATTCCCAGTTGTGCCTTTGAAGGGGGTGACTTCAAAGAAGGGTCTTTGAAGTGCACTGAGGCCCTTTCTTCCCAGCCCTAGCTCCAGACTATGAGGAGGGGTAATCAGCCCTTTGTGTGGGGACAGGTACTGCCTTTTCAGGTGTATGTGTCATCTCCTCCCTCCCCTCCTGCCCAGGATTAGCCATCAGAATACAGATGAATGCTCAGATACACCTAACCTTCCTTTGTTAGTGGCTGTCTAGAGGGAATGCACAAAGTGTAGCTGTCATCCACCCCAGACATGTATTAGAGACAGGCTGCAGGCACAAAGAGCTGCACGAGCAGACAGAGGCATGTCTTCTTTCTGAAAGTGAAATTTCTAAAATAGTAGTGTTAAATTCAACTTTACCAGTAAAGATGATTTATCATTACTAATCCAATGATATGAAACATGATACAGCTACTCCTTCTCAAAAGTGTAATAAGGAATTGCCAATGTTAACCTATGAGAAGAGTATGAGAAGATATTTAGTTGTGCTTAATCAATGTGGTGTGTGGGGTTTGAAATAAGTTGTAATTTGTTTTCACTGTGTAGTGTTATGTAATGGGAAAGTTGGTGTGACTCCATATCCCATAATGCCCCATAATGGCATGTAATAGGTGAAACTATAAATTAAGCAGTAAATGGATCACTTACCTACGTGATCAAGACCTTGGTGGTTGAAACGCGTTAGTGGTGTTTGGGTTACTCGTTTCTGCTGTAAGAATAAACATCAAACACAAGGATTCCTGTGTGTGCTGTGTATGACTTTGTGTCATTTGGTGGAGAATATATATATATATATATATATATATATGGAGAGATCTGATTGGCTGTGGCCACATCAATCATTATGTTCTGGTAGCCATTGTAGATCTTGGGACTCAGTACCGAGTTCTAAAAAAAGGTGAAAAAAAAGACATAAAGGAAAGGGGCAGGGTAGGAATACCCACACATCCTAGGCCTGTTGGTGGGGTCCCATAGGGACATTTATTTTTCATTTTGAGCCAAATATGTTGAGGCTTCTCTCAAAACCTCTCTGCTGGGTTGGGCCAGGGGCTGGGGTGGCACACAATATTCCTATTTGGGAAAGGGGCACATGGCATTTCCGTGGCTCTCTGAGGTCCCACGGACCCCATCCCCTGGGACTGTTGTGTATAATAAAGGGAGGAGGCAAACACACCCTCTCCCTGAGCCTTATTAGGCCCATGGGACCCAATGCCCTGTGGCCAAATGACAAAAAAAGGGAAGGGAAGGGAGCTGTGCCACCCACCATCCTGAGCCATAAAAGGCCCAGGGGACCCAATCTTCTGAGGCCAAACTGAAATGAAAAGGAAGAAGGACCTCTCAGGTCCCCTCCTTGAACTTCTTAAGAACCTGGGGATCCCCTCCCCCAGGGCCAGCTCACAGACAGCGTCCTGAGGAGCTCACCCCCGAGACACAGTAGTTTCCCTGCCCACATCAGTATCAGCAGAATAATGTATGTTTGCTCACACTGAGCTGGAGAGTTTTTAAATCTCCTGCCAGGTAGGAGCACAGATGCCTTCCCTCCCTGGTGATGATGCAGCAGAGATGGCGTGTCTGCTCTCTCTCGGCTGAAGCATACAAAATGCTCCCACCAAGTGGGATTAGACTTGTTTTCCTGCCCAGGTGCCTGCAGGCAGGGAAACACACATTTATCCTGCCCTGCAGGAGCAAGCATAAACAGCTGCTCCCATTGAGTGGGAACAATTCCGGCTTGGGCAGTGGGGGAACTGGGACTTCCCCCGCAGCCCCTTACTTGATGTTTGGTAGGTGCCAGGAGTGGGCATTGTAAAACTCACCTGAAAAAAATAAGGGCACAAGGGATGGGATCCCAGGGCCTACTAAGGCTTGGGGTGGTGAACCTCTCCTTTGCAGCAATCGGTCCAAGTGGATCAGGGCTATGGGGCCTATAAAGGCTATTGGAGGGTGTCACAGGTCCTGTCCTTTATATTTGAGTAATGGCCCCTGGGAATAGGGTTAGGGTACCCGGGCCACTTGTGGCTCGGTGAAGGAAGTCATGTGTCCCTTCCCCTGTCTTTTGGCCCCAGAAGATAAAGATCCCCTAGTGCCCGAAGTAGTTTGGGGAGAGGGGCTGTGTGTCCCCGCCGCTTTAAAAAAAAGGCTTCAGAGGATGGGGAGGATTAATTGATTTTCCTTAGCCTGACCTCCTGAAAAAAATCACATTTGATGTTTGAAATTATTATGTTAAGTTTACGAATATAGATATTGGACATTTTAAGATGGCACACCTTCTCAACAGATATTTAGTGCTTTTTGGCATGTATGTCAGTTTTTCATGTTTACGCACCAATGACACTGGGTCTCGAGGATAATGGGTGTTTCAATTTGTTGACAAGCGACCAATGAAAGTTTGTTCTCCAAAACGCAACTTGATTAGTTGCTGCTAATGAAATTCACCACCAGCATTGAGAAGGTCTGTGGACTTGTTTTGTTTGTGGTGAAACAAGATTTTGGATAAAATGTCATTTGGGATCACACCCATACAGGGACTGCCATAGTTATCGTTCAGACAAGTTTCCATTGAAAAAGCATATGTATATATATTTACATATATATTCAAACAATGGTGGCCAAAGGCAGTGCGTTATAACTGCTGGTGCTGGCGTTTGGGTGGACCACTCTTCCCACTTTTGTCACATGTCACAAAAATTATGTCACACTCCCAGGTGTTTAAGATCTCAGATTTATTACAAAATCACATTTTGCATTTTGCTCCAAACCACTGACACGTTTCGACTTATTTAAATCTTTTTTAAAGAAGGTAAGTTCTTTTTATAGTATCTCTTTCTACTTAGCCTCCTGTAATCCATTCAGGGGCATTGTGGGATTAGTAGTACCTCTCAAAATCGCAGTTTGCAAAATGTGCATTCACTTTAACAAACAAAACTTCTGGGCCCTTTTCACCTTCTATCCGGGACCGCATAAATCCGGAGATGTATTGGGCGCTGCTGCCATTCATAATCCTTAAACAATGGTGGTCAAAGGCAGCACGCTCTAACTGCTGATGCAAATTGAAAGTGAACCTAGGTCTGCAGAAATATGAGATATGAAGATAAAAAAGAACAATCGATGTAATCGCCTTTATTGTGTTTTTAAATTGAATATGAGGATTTTGATGAACTTTTATGCTCAGCTGTCCTCTTATGATTTGGAATTCTTGAATGCATTCCCCTCCCTAGGAAATGAAATGTTGGTTTCTGTTTGCATGGTATGCTCTGTTACACATACATTTGTGGTCTCCTCATGTCTCTGTTAGGGAATTTCCGTTGGACCAGGCTTTGGAGGTTAATGAGAAAACTTGGTCACATAACCTCTCAGATCTCAATATGCAATAATTTATCAGGAACTGCTGGTTTTAGATTTTAACAAAGGGTCAAAGGCATCAGCTTAATGCAAAATATGTGCTACTAGTCCTCCCTGAATAGTTAGGAGGGAGGCTACTGTTCAAACAGCAAAGGAAGATGAGGTTTTAGTTTATTGATAAATGAAGGAACTTTGGTTCTACCCTAGGCTTATATTTACTCAGCACAATGAAATCATATTTATAATACTGTCTCAGTGAAGGCAATCGTGATGAGTTGCCTTTAGGTTTGTAATGATATTGAATGAGTCCTTGAAATGGAACTCTAGAAGCAGTTACTCCATGCAGCAGAATACATGCTTGCTACTGAGAAGGGCTAGTACTCTCCCATTAAAAGTATTGCTCCTCTGCTGAGAAGTGCATGTATTCTGCATTTCAAATCAAAGTCACCTCTTTGGGTGTTGTTGTTAATTGTCAACCACCACCCGCTATTGCAAATAGTCCATGCTGTGGTCCATGCAATTGTCCATCTATGTGAACTAAAAGACCCCTCTGGCCCTTTCGGCATATCTGGCTGCAGTGTTGTAAAATATGTGTCCTGACCTTTTGGCAAGTCCATCACACATATGCTAAATCACGAGGGTATCTTATTACATAAATCACATTTGACTTATTAGAATTAATGTCACTGCTAAGAGTGTAATTTCTGCCTTTGTATGAATTCTTTTATGCTCATAGTGAGATCACATGCTCTACATTAACCACATTTATAATGTCCCAACACTGGCAGCATGGTTCATTGGGACGCTAAATATTGTGGTTCCTAAGACCTCAATAGGGCACTGACAAGATGTCCTCTGATGCTCTTCCCTTTCTTAAAAGCAAAAGTGGGATTCTCTGATACATTCATCACACACCAAATTCCAATATTGGTTAATTACCCTCTTAATCTCATTGCTCCAAGTACAAAAAATGGTCACACCTAACAGTCTCGCATTACTGTAGTGTTTCCGGTCCAGCCCTTGGGCTGTAGAAGGGTCTCCCTTGGACAGTACCAGTCTCTCTTGAGTGAGCATTTAAGCAACCCCTTTGGGTATCTTCTTTCACATAATTTCTGAATCAGCATATCCAACTCATTTAAATAATCTGACTTTCGTGAGCAGTTTCTTCTAACCCTGAGAAACTTCTCGAAAGACAGAATATCCCACAAACTCCTCTGGCAATGACTAGTAGATCGCAATATATTCCTCTCTATGGGTTTGTGAAACAAGGTGAAGTGTGGTTTGCCATCCCCTACGCTGATGTCCAAAAAATGGATCTCTTGTCTACTGTGTACTGCAGTAAATTGCATGTCCAGTGATTTGTCATTCAGCCCCTCAAAAAATGAATTCTGTTTAGTCTTGCCCCTTGTGTAAATCTTTAAGTCATCATCAGTATATCTCCGCCACAGAGTAATGTTCTGCAAAAAGGGGTTACTGTTTGCATAAATGTGGGTATTTTCAAAATTGTCCATGAAAATGTATACCCCCCTTATTTGGTAATAATAGTTGCCTTCAATAATAATGAAAAAAATGTCATGACTATTCTTAATAATTCCACAATGAATTCTGTCAACACATGTGTGGGCCGATAACTGCGATTAAGTGTCTCCCTCACTACTTTACGTGCCATCTCCTGCGGGATATTAGTATACAATGAGTTGATATCCATTGTAACCAGGAATTGGGTGGATGGAGAGAAAGAGTGATTCTAAATTAGTCTGCTGATCACATCCATTGTGTTTCTGATGTAGGATCTAGTGGTGCTTACCCAGGGTTTAAGAAATATATCTATGTACTCACATAGTGGTTCCAAATTTCAGTCACACCATGCCACAATTGGTCAACCTGGGTGTTTCTCTAACCTTTTATGTATCTTGGGGAGAAAGTAGACAATGCACATTTGTGGATTTTCTTTTGGTTGAGAAAGCCGAATTATGCTTCACTGATATACCCCTCATTACGACCAATTTCAATCAGTTGTGTTACCAGTGTGGCCACTTCTTTGATCAAGTCTGTCCTAAGCTGTAGGTAGTTCTCCTCAAAGCGAGGCAACATGCACACTAAGGCCAGCATGGAGCCTATTCTTTATCTGTCAGACTCAAGGCGGAGCCACATCCGTACTTGCCAGAAGCAGTGAGCAGTCGTAAACAGAGAGGTAAGTGTCACATTTGGCATCTGCAGCACGAGTTGTGGGCTTTGCTTATGGCTTTATTCTCAGTTGTTTTATATTTTTCTATTCATTTCAGCCCTGTTGTGAAGTGACCAGATACTCTGATGCACAAATTAATTATTGGTAAGTCAAAGTGAGTTTTCACCATCTATTTAACTTCATTCAGTATTCTGACTGGCTCATGATATTAGTTTTTTTGTTTTTAGGATATGTAGAACCCTGCATGGGATAGATTGACATTTGGCAGTCCCCCCTTGGGTACCATACTATAGTGGAGAGATGAGTGGCAGATGAGTGGGCGACTATAAGGTTAGTCGCACCCATTTTTCGTTTCTATTTTAGGTGGACAGCTTTTAAGAGGCCTGGCATTGATATACACTTTTATCTATAGGCGTTCCTATTGTACTGATTAAGACTCCAGTAGATGAAAGGGGGTCGAAACATCAACGAGCAAAATTGTGTCCTGCGCTGCACTCTTTCCCCAAAGGTAAACAAGCAGGCAATACAGTCCCCTAAGAGGGAGACTGTATATCAGCATTTGTTAGGCTGGAGTGTGCTTGGAAAATTGTTCTTAACTTTACGTTTTTCGATTTTCACATATTTTCCAGGTTGTTTTATGTGATTCGCTGCATGAGCACCGTTTGCACTTATCTCACATGGAGCACCTTATGTATGAAAAGAATGACTTGGAAATTTTCTAAAACAATACAGCATTTTTTAAAGCGTTTGCTGTGGTGGTCAGGCCTACCTTTTTAATTAATCAATTTATTGAGCATGGATTGAAGCAATTTGTATGCTTTGTTTTAAGATATTGTGGATCCACAGGACCATTGATGACAAGTCAACCGTATCGAATGGCCACTTCATAAAATGCACATTTTGGACGTCTTAGAAACACTCCTTAAAATTGTAGACAAATGGGCATCCAGGTAAGTAAGGGTCTGTTTACAATTGGCCCATTAAATTGTGAAACCTACTTGCTCAGGGATCGCAATAATAAGTGGTGTGATGATTATTACAGCTGGTAATTAGCAGGTGCAATAAAGTTCACATCCTCTGTTAAAGTTCTGGGGCCGTATTATATATTGTGGCCCGAGGCGCAATGGGGCGTGTGTGCCCGCTTTGTTGTTTGGGCACCATGGTATTTCAGAAGGGGCTGCAGGCCCTGTTCATCCCCTTCTGTAATGCTGTTAGCGCTGGCACAGTTGTAGGCCCAAAGCTATTGTGGGATGGCGTTCACTTATTTGCATAGGGGCATGGCCCCATGCAAATGAGGGAATCACTTTGCCTCTGCACCTACGCCATATTAGGGACACAGGTGCAGAGGCAAACATGCCCTTAGGAGGTGCACTGAAAGTGTGCCAAAAAAAGATGGTGCACTTTCAAAGCACATCCCAATGGCAGCCCTCTGGAGGGGAGAAAGGGTGCCCCATGGCTCCCCCCACCCTCCAGACATCCCTCTGCAGGCATGTACAGTTACTTACTTGCCCCGCTTTCCAAGGGATATCTGTTCCCTCTTTAAAGTGCATGTGGCATGCCGCCTGCACTGTGAAACACAGAGCAGCTTTGAAGCAGCTGCTCAGTTTCACATTTGAATGCGCTGCCCTGAGAGCAGCGCAAGTTCCCGGCTGCCCTGGAAGTAGGGCATTCTTTGTACTATGGCGCACTGTCCCTGCTTGTGCCCAGTGCACTTTTTGAAAGGTGTGCCATGGTGCAAACAGGGAAAATGCACCATATAAATGATACGGCCCCAGAAGATCAAACCTACTCGACTTTAATAGGGGCAACATATCCAGTAATTGTATTCACTAAAACTGTATCGTGCGCCTGCTCTGCATGAACAAAAACGACTAAATAGAGCCTTGTTTGAGCTTGCTATCAGAGGAGTTGTGATGATATGAGAAGTTTGTTCTCAATTCTGAATATAAATTAATTGTGTCAAATGGCAAGTTGACAATTTAATTGACCGTGATTGTCAAAAATTGCAGGTCATTAATTTATTTTTCAGTTTTTGTGTGTGAAAAAATAAACCTGTAAATGTGCCATGATCCATTATGATCCATTTGAAGTGACCTAATTAGCATTGTGTGGTGAGCCAACACATACAGATACAAATGGGAACACATGCCAGGGGTGTAATTGAATGTGACATGAGCACGTGTGTCACTGTTTGCTTTTCAGTGTACACGAAGTTATGAAGGAATATAAAATTGAATGAGAAATAGAGGTTTCTTTTTCTTCGACTTCTAGCTTTTACTTTCAGTTGTGTTAATGAGTTCATAGATTGTTATAAAACATAGTGTTTGTATTATCTGCCTGATACTTTAAGTGATTCATAAAGCTAGAATGCTGACCATAAAGTAAGAGACAAGACAGTTGAAATGCAACCCCCGGTGCCGAGTCACAAAGCATTTATAAATACGGGAGGTAGTACTACGGAGTAAATGACTTAATATCAGATTACAAATATTGTATTAACTTGCGGAAAAGTTTTTTCGGAGAATCTTAAAAAGTTTGCTGGAACGAGTTCCAAAAAAATTATGAATTTATATGATGTGGTAAATTAAACAACAAATGTGCTGCATATGTTCAAAGGAAATTTGAGTTCCAAATAAGCCGAGTAAGGAGTGAAAAACCAGAAGAAAGACAAGCACAAAATAATGTAGTATGAAGCGAAACCCTGTATTAAATATTTTAATGTGACACATAAGGGTCGATTAAGAGTCGCAGGGTACAGGGGAGAATCTAATATGCGGTCCGGAGTGGCAGGTTTCGGCCTGTTTTCGCAGACCTAAATAGGCAATTATGACTTTTCAAGGTCTGAATGGGGATAACGTGGGGATCTCGCATAACCGAGTTCATTCCCACGTTTCCCCTTAAATGTAAATTCCACTAGAAAGATGAGTAGAAATGGAGGAGTACTTAGCAGGCGTGAATTTTGTAGTCGATGGGGTGGGGTTTTATCTCCTTCACATATTGTAATTTGCTCCCCATTTTGTTAACAGTAGCTGAATAAATAAATCGGACGGAGGAGTCTAAATTAAAGGAAAAAAACTCCTGAGTCGATAACGAGTGCCAGATAAAAAAAAAAAAATCCATTATAAGGTGCACTCTCCATTGATGTCTCCTTATAGAATGTGTACACCATCTCTGCCTTCTGCATTTCATTAACATTGAGCTTATCAAAGAGCCATTTGATAAACTGCTGCTGTGCTCTGCAGCAATAATATCTAAAAAGTATAGAGTAGGCGGCCTTCCAGCGCCATTGCCATCAAGCGGATCAATTACATAGTGTGCTTTAGAGGGTGGGGACAATAAAACGGACTGGAGGTGTGCGTAAAGGTCCTGGAATGGAAGATGCATGGCAAGGTACAGCACTGGCATGCGCGAACATGCTTCTCTTTTAAATATTTTACATGAGGTTCTCATCTGAATGAATGGCATTTTGTATCTCTATTTTGTTCCATAGAACTGGATTATCTGAGTTTTTTTTTATACATATAATAATGTTTTTATTAGTTTTATGTAATTACTATATAATCATATTATTGTTGTATTTATAATGTATTTTAATTTATTGAGTGGTTATTGGACTTTTTGGGTAAAGTGAGCAAACACACGTGTCATATCATGCTTTCTTTATCAATCAATAGCTCTCGCTGATGTCTAAATAAAGGCAAATAGTGACATTTGCTCCTGTAATTATGACTCAAGTTGGCAAAGGATGCAAATTATGTGATGTTTAGGTTTGATCATAATGGTCAAATGGACACCAAACCTATTGCGTTGGTGTATATGTTTGGCCAGAAACAAGCAATTGGTGTCAAAAGCTATTGCAAAGGAAATATGTACACCATTCTTGTCTGCATATTCTTGTGTGCCTCCACGGATCTGATGTAGTCTTAAAGAGGGCACGTGGAACATTGCTCTGCTGGAAACAATTCCTGTGAACTCACCTTCCTCACTCTTCCCACTGTTTGTCACTCACCAACATTGCAACAAAGGAACAGAATAAGCAATGGTATGCTTCGCCTCCCCTCTCCCTTTAAGCACAACACGTATCCTTGATTGCCTAGTTCAAGAGTGTGAAGATAAATCTAAATGATCCTATATCAGACATCACTATTTCGAATTTCTCCTTCACGTTCCCACACGATAAATTGTCCAGGAAAGCAAAATCAACATCCTACCTTCTCTATTAACCTTCGACAAAACACAACCTTCCCAAGTAGACAAACCACACACATCTATGACCTCTAAACACAGTCATCCATCTCCACTGAGAAGATATACTCCACACCTTACACAACCAATTCACCCACCTGTTAATCTCGAATGTCTGCTCCCTGAGGAATATCTACAACCCACATAGCTCCTAACCTCCATCAAAGGTGAAGAATTGTGACACACCAGCCAAGGTGTCAAGCCTTAGGATTCTCAAGGTGCTAATAACACCATTCAAATCACTCTTCCACCCCAGACACAGCTCCCTACTTCCATTCTCTCACAATTACATGTACATAACACAATTCTGCATCCTTGGGATCAACATTACCTCCCCATACACTTCCTCACAACAGCCAAAGCACAATCTGTATGCTGCTAAATGCCTGTTTTGTAACTAAAAACTGTACCAAACAGTATTGTCTCCTTCTCAGAGGGAAAGAAGACATGCTATTCTTGTCAGAAACATAACTCACTGGTGAATATTGCAAATAATACACAATGCACAAAGCATATAAATTAGTTTACGAGAATGCAGCCAAGCATAAGGGACTATCTATTCACAAGAGGCTTGTAGAATTCTACACCAGACTGTGTTTCGCTACTTATGTATTAATCATCAGTACCACTCCACTAGGCTGTTCACTCACTTATTCCATTCATAATCTCAGTCTCTCCTATTCACCAGATAAACGAATGCATTTCATACCTGGATAAAATAGATACAATTAGGGAAAAACAGATATCTCTGCACTCGCTTTCAAACTCAGCAACTCCCGGTCTTTAACCTTTGAATCAAACATCTCCAGCCCTTGTATTCTATGTAATTTGTGGCTGGTAAACATGTGCCCTTGACCCCACGGCACCAGAAGAGCTATTGGAGTGCTCCCAAATGCTGAACAACTACCAGGGGTTCTCTGCCTCCTTCATCAAACTAGAAAGAACCAAACATTGTCTCAGATGGAAGGGCATCTCCTTGAATGAAACACAAAAGAGACTGGCATTTCAATGAAAAGTCAGTCTCTACTGAGCAGTCAAACATATTGAAACGAAAGAACACAACACCAACAGATCATCCTTCACATCATACCACAAATTAGCCCAACAGATACAAATATGTAATTCAATGGGTTATTTAGTTAGTGCCAATACTGTATTTTTAGTATAAAAGAATAAACATTTTTGAATGAGCTGAACATGTATGGCAGCGGTTGCATCTTTTCCTTGTGGCACAGCTCCCCTTGCCTAATATCATCATTAAGAATTCCACTGTATGCAGATCACATCTTGTGTTTGTAGCAGATGGGAAGCTGTGTGGTCAGTCCACAATGGTCTATAGGGTTATTGTGCTATGATTGCATTGCTTTAGGTGTTCCTTTTGTAATAACACCAAATGTGTTTTCCTGGCGTTTCATGTTGTTTAATATCCCTGTTGTCGACCCCTTTTTGAACCTTAAGAAATGTTTGTCTTGCCACAGGTAGATATACTGTGTTTGTTTTATTGGCTGGTATTCATGTGTAGCAAGCTTGTGTCTTTACCCATGGAGTGGCACACTACTCTTACTCATTACATTGTGCTTGCTGGTGACATATTGTGATGTTGTAGTGCTGATAACAGTGAACGTTGAAACATTCGTCTCTGTTCAATCTGAGCATCGATTAAAGATGTGAACAGCCATGAGGTCGGTCACTTTAGCTTTTATCTTTTTAAATGTTTCAAATTGCTAAATTGATTCCTCTGGATTGGGCACAGATCCTTCCAGAGCTGGGTCCCAAAGATATTCAGCCATGAGACTTTTGACACTTAGAGATTACGAATGAAGCTTGGAACAGCATCTGAAGATATTGTGGGCCTCATTTTACAGGACATTAATTACAGTACAGAAACCTCTGAACTTAATTATCTGTGCTATCAGGAGTCAGTTTAGTTCTTTGAGGACTGGTGTGATTTTGAAAGATTTCTTCTAGTTGAAACTGAGCGTGGCTGATTAATTTTATAGTCATTAGAGTTTCATTATCTCTTCTTAAGAGGCTCTGGTATGAGATAAATTACAGCAGTCCAAACTCAACTGCACCAAGTCTCTGGTCAGTTTTGCCCGTGAGGCAGCTGTGATAACATTAGGGTACTTCTCACAAGCTTCTGGTGAACATTGATGTTTTTGGTTGCTCATGACACATGCTACCCAAAGATAGACCTTTATCAAACCACACACTGAGGTTTTTTACTGCTTTGTTGAGTTATTGGTCTGCCCACTTCCTCCAACCAAACATAAGTAAGGCAGTCTATCACATGAGAAATCTTTGACTTTGAGGAATTCTGCTTTTTAACCCCTTTCGGAAAGGATAGCACTACTTCATTGAATTAAAAACACATTTCAGACAAATAGGTTTTAGTAAGAATCATCATGACTGCCAACATGCATAGCATCCCCCCTTTTGCTCAGTCCTGCTTGACGAATCACCCCGGAACCTTCCAGACATCAGCTGAATTTGTGAAGATTTGACAAACACACCACAGTTATTAGCAAAACAAAAAAACGTGTTTCCTATGGAAACTAGGTAGTTACTAAAAGTACCTACTGGTGACTACAACTACCTACTGACGAAGAAAGGACTAATTTAATAGTCTGCAATGGACAAGAAGGATTCACAAGACTAGAGAGCAGCTCCAGATATTCTAGCCCTTTTCAAAGTTTAATGGTCCTCTGTGTCACAGGCCTCAGTCATGTCAAGGAGAATTAAGGTTTCTGAGTGAGCAGCACTCAGCCTGACTTAGCTTTGAATTTTGAGGATTATTTTATAATCACTGCCTCCTTTCATGACCGTATCATGTGATTTTCACCTGTACTCCACAAATTAGACACTTTTTATCTAAATTCAACTTGGAGATTTATTATATTAGGTTGATTCCACATTAACAATAAGCACACAAAAGGGAGGAATGTTTGCAATAAGTCTAACCATTGACAATCACTCTAGGTAGCATTCCAATCCATGGTTGTTGTGCACATCACACTACCTATGGACCAACAAGGCACACAAAGCTTCTCCTAAATGTTCTGTTTCCAAAGAGTTATGTTTACAGCATGGCTAGATGTAAATGGTAAAATAACCTGCCACAAACAGTTATGGGTAAAATCTGTTTTATGTGACATTTTTAGGTTGTAGCACTATATCGGTGCAAAATTAGAAACATAATATGTCAACTAAAAGAATACATTTATTTGGAGAATAAACGCATCAGTGTACTGAAAACAAATTGTTATCTAATTTTTCTAAAAGGTAGTTTTTGTATTTCCAACACAGCCCTTTCATTTTGCAAAGGCCATATTTTCCATGAAAAACTAATTATAGCATCAAGTGGGGCTGTGCTCAGAGCAGAATGGATGGCAAGCAACGAGGGACAAAATATAATTCAATAATTATTTAAAGTAGTGGGTGTTAGCTTCTACTCTGATCCGATGGTGGTGGTAGCTGGGAGAAGCTTCATTTTTTTTCTATTCGAATGCCCACTTATTTACAGGTATTGTACGGAGCTGTTATCCACATACTGCAAGCCCTCGGCACTATTGTGATGGTCAACAAAAGACAATGATTACGTTCGACGGAGCTTGAGAGGAGACAGGCAGGACAATGGGCGCGTGCAATCACAGCTATAATCGCTCCCTGCAGAAATCTGTGACAGCAAAATGAGCACGAGTACATTGCCGCCTTTGAAGTACATTTTCACTTCGACATCAAATGCCAGGTAAGGTTTGTTCTATAAGGTTCTGAAGTGTAAATTTTCTGCACACCAAGGTTAAGAGATGATTTACGGTGCTTAGCAGATCATTGAACTGGAGCATGTTAGATAACGTAAAACTTTATTTTCTGCAAATAGTATGCGCGTTCAGTTTTGTTTAACAATGGATATATTGCAAGGCTGTGCTTGTATTTATCAAGAAAAATATTGTTTTGTGCACTTAAAGAAGTCTTCCATGTTTCAAGGAAGCTGCGAACTGTGAACCTCAACCACTCTCTCCATGTCCCATCTTATGTCTGACACTAAGGTCTAGATTTACACACATTTTGCGCTGATCTTGCCTCTCAAAGTAACGCAAACCAGCGCGAAATACTTTTTAATTTACTTTCTAGTGCAAAGCACTGAAAGCGTCCTGCAAGTAACACAAAGCAGAATAACGAGCTGCTTTGAGTTACTCTGCTTTAAGGGGCAATCCATGAGTGAGTAGATGGGCGTTCCCATGCACCTACCCAAGGTTTTTTACGCAAAATTCTATATACTAGCAATAGTAGAAAGGGGTTTGCACCAAAAAATAAGGCCGTTAAAATGAGAAATGCTTTTATTTCTCATAACTTTTCACACTTTACATGTGTACTGCACTGTACAACACACATACAAAGTAGGAAATGTTTTATAATTAGTCTAAGCATAGTAGTCTAACTATAGCATTTTGCACAAAACGTAGGCAAAACTCACACAGACACCCTTGCACTATGGTGCAAAGGTATGTTTGTGGCGCTCAGCTGCTACGGAGAGAGCAGGATAATGGCATTTCTCTATTGATATGGCTCTTTCCTGCGCTCTCTCTCTCACGTAAAGTAACACAGCAACTTTGGGTGCTGCACTGTGTTCCGGGACATCTTTGCAAATCTGGGTCAACATATATATCCTACACACATGCTCATGTAGAGCAGCGCAGTCATAAGTGACATGCAGAATTTTGGTTACTGTGCAGTATATCAAATTCAGAGACATGCCTAGAATCACATTTTATTGCAGCACAGTCACCGGCAGCAAGGGGATTGTGAAGTGCAAGCATAAATATACAAGGTAAAAAGCTCATTGCTACTGTCCTTCGGTATTACCCTCTAACTTAGCATGTTAGTTGTCGACCTTATGCTTGATTTTTGGATGACTATTTCTCCACAAACTAAGATTAATTAATTTGTCGTTTTTTTCCACCACCTTTCCTCTTTGACTGTTTCTGAGCACCCCATGGGAGAATATTTCCTAATACTTCTCCAAAGGGGTCTTCGATCCCACATCTTTAAATCTAGAAGCGCTGTGTGACACCTGCATTGCTGTCTGTACAAGATTCTGTAAATGGTGTTGACCTGTGTACGCTGGTAAAGGTTACTTGCGAAAAAGCAATAAAAAGCTGTTTAAAAAAATACTTCTCCCTAGAGTATTCTCCTCCGGACGCATTTTGTTACTCGTAGTTTTATTTGTAGAAGTTTTTTGTTTAAAAGACACTTACCTCTTCCCTTTAAGGATTTCATTTACTGTCACCAACTAATTCACAGTTCTTTTCAAAATTCACGTTTAGACTTCTATATAGGCCCTTATTCCTAGTTGTCGTAACAAAGTTGTTATTTAGCGCACTTGATTAATCACAATATCAAGGGGTTTGTTATTTATCGAGTTCAAGATATAACACCTTTCATGAGTTTACAGGGAATGACATGCGGATTTTAGCGCTAATCACACCAAAATCCTCATGGTACAGTAAATACGGTATACTTTTCTCCTGTGGAATTCTGCTGGAATTTATCAAAAGGTGAGATACTTAGGGGCATATTTATACTCCGTCTGCACCGAATGTGCGTCAAAAATTTTGACACACAATCGGCGCAAACCATGCACCATATTTAAACTTTGACGCCCGAGCCCCCGGACGTCAAAATCCCGCAGTGTGCGTCATTTTCTGGATGCGGGAAACCGCCTTGCGTTAATGATATGGAAGGCAGGCGTTCCCGTCCAAAAAATGACACAAACACACGGAGGCCCGTATATATGCTACTGCACAAAAATCCCGCACGGCCGGGAGGCGGAGGCGGAAAATGATGCACAGCCCGATTTGCTTCAAAAATTAACGCCTGGGTCAGGGCAGGCATTAAAATGGGGCAAACACACCTGTATTTAATGAAACCACACAGAAGCAACAGCAGAGCAGCAAAAGGAAGACATGGAGGTACTTCTTATCCAGCGTGCACACAGACGCAGAGCACAGGAACAACAACAGCAGCTTCCACAACACCAGCAGGGACCCCAAAGGCAACGCAGAAGGCAGGAGAGGATATTCCGCACCAGGACAACCCTTCATGGCCTCAGGGAACATGACATCATCCAGAGGTACAGGTTGAACTGGCAAGCCATTCAGCAGCTGCTGTGCAACATTGAGCCACAGTTGGCACCCAGCTTGCAGACACCCTGCACCATCCCACCAGAAACCAAGCTGCTAGCTGTACGACACATGTTGGCAAGTGGCTCCTTTCAAACTACTGGCGCCCTGGTTGCTGGGATCTCACAGCCATCATTCTCTGCCTTCCTGCCCAAGGTACTGGATGCCATCATCAGACTCACACCCGCCACATCTGCTTCCCAAACACACAGCAGAAGCAGCAGGGGACAAAACAGGGGATTTATCTCATTAATGGATTTCCACACGTCCTTGGTGCCATTGACTGCACACATGTACGCCTTGTGCCACCTGCTGCAACTGAACATCTATACCGCAAAAGGAAGCACACACACTCTATCAATGTGCAGGCCATTGTGGATCACCAGGAATTGATCACCAACATTGTGGCAAAGTATCCTGGGAGTGTACATGATTCATTCATCTTCCGTCACTGTACCATCAATCAACACTTCCAGGATGGACGATATGGAAATGGACTACTTGTTGGTAAGTACAGAAACCTACTTATATACACACTGCACAGCAACCCTCTAGGACAAACAACACATACACCACAACAGCGACATGTTAACAGGAACACACTGAGGTTGTGACACCGCTAGGCATGTTTGATATCCTCAAGCAATGGGAGACACACCGAGGGACAAAGTACTGTTCCAAATAAAAACTGATGCCACTCCACAGACACAAGGGAAAAATGTAAACAACACAATGACAAACACATGGTGCCAACTGGCATTACATCTGTGAAGATAAAACTCCAATAACACATCAATAACACCCAACCAAACACCCTTCCAGCCAAATCGTACTGTGTAAGGGGTGTGGAATGTAATTTGCTGCAGGTCAAACACCGTGACTCACATAGCATTATGATGACTACAATAAAGGTCACATGCAATCATTGAGGCCATTCTAATATCTCACATCACTCCTGCACTCACATTGCCCACTACCAAGAGGAAAGTGGACTGTGCAAAGAACACATCTTGATGGTACTATATGGAAGGTGCACATTCCTACACATACGCATTGTGACAAATTAACACACACACAACAGATATACTGCCATACCGACCTTCTGAAACTCAAACCGACAACCTCACAACCAAGGTAGCCAGCTGAACTAGACCATGTGCAGTGGTCTAGGTAGATGTTACAACCTGAGTCAACTTGCCAAGGGCAGAGAAATAGGTCTACAGTGAACTTGTCACACATGTGAAATTAGTGTACAGTCAAATGTTAAGACGTCAATGATCACAACATATGGAGAAGTTTGGCTAATTGCCACCTGGCAAAATGGAAGTGTCTCACTGATGTTTAAATTAATCAATTGCATATGTCAAAAGGCATGGGATGTCCAGGGTACATAGATGCAAACGTGTTACCACCACTGTTGAATTGATTCTGTGCATGGAACTATCATCTCACCCCCATTTAAGACACAGGGACACCTGTATCACAAGTCACAATGCTAGGGAGTACACACTGTACCTCAACTCCCAAAATATACTGCTGACAACCGGTCAGCAGCCAAACACTCGTTCAGCCAAGGAAACAACCCAGTGCTGATGGTACATCCTAGAAGCCTAGGAATCAACACAATAACACAAAAACAAATGAGTCACAGACAACACAAGAGAACTACCCTCATGGAGCATTGCTGATATACCGATGAGGACACAGACATTTTCAAAGCAATTGTGATGCGTATTATTCAACAGTAACATTCACACACACTGTAAATGACATATATCCTGTATATTTCACCTTTGAAGGGCAATAGCAGAGGACCACACCTACTTCACACATACATGTTGGCAACATGATTCTTTGCAACATATGGCACACAACTAAGACACCATCAGTCAATGATGGAACAAAATGCATCATACATGAGGCAGGGGATGTGTAATTGCAACAGTAACATTAATATATGGCCACACCCTTGACAGCAGTAACTGTTATATCACCTATCTTTGCAAGGACCATGTGTGACTAGAATTCCATATAAGCACAACATAGAGAGCACAAGTGCCACACCTATGACAAGCATTGCGCACATGACATTCCATGTACATTTAAGCCCATGTCCTAAGTCCTGACACACCCATGTTTCCCGTCTCACCCCACCCGTCTTAAGAGTTCCCTGGAATGGTAATATGTGTACCCAGATATTCCCTCCTCTACACACACACAGACTAACAATATTAATCCAGTGTGCTTCACCCTTTAATATGGTATGCCATAGTCATTGTACATCTGTCTGCATGGACGTCAGGTGAAATAATGCACTGGCTTGTAGTCTCTAAGCCCTGTTCTCACCTGTAGATTGCTTCCCATGTGAAAGGTACTGTTGGCCATTTGAACTCAAATCGCACCTACAGGACTTGTGAAAAACTGATGCAGCACACACCTGTGAGCACCTCCATGCAGACCAGCCATTTCAACATGCACTGCCCATGCAGATGCTTGGAACAGCATAGAAGCTGCCATTTTATCGATTACACTGTTATGCAGTGCCAGAAAAAAAGCTGTGTAACACAGCCTTTGGGTTTATGTGTCACCTTCCAAAACACAGGACAAACACAGTTTTCCATGTCAACTGTCTTGTTCTTCCCCCGACCAGTCTTAGTCAGACCACTGAGTATGTACCTTGTGATATTGCTGGATCCTGATTGACTCTGCATCCTGTTAGCCTGACAGGCACCTTTCTGTGCATTACCCTAAAGGTTCCTTGTGGCTACATATGTATCATAGTTGCTTTCCCAACCCTGACATTCCTCTGGGGGTATTTTGCCAGGTGGTTCTTCAATGCATACTCAAATGCATTATATAGCATAATCTGCTTACTTATCGTACCATAATTGGGAACTTGTCTCCAAATACCCAAATCATGGCCTATCCTTTGTCTGGGTCTCGTGTATGCATGAGTGACAAAGTGTGACAGTCTACCATGGCCGTATGCAGGGATTGGGTATGGTGCCTCCAGCAGAACCAGGAACGTCAGATAATGTGCATGAAAAGTCCACACATGTTAGGACACTGACAGTTCACACGCTGTTTCACATTGCTCACAACATATTGATGGGCCGTGCATGGTGAATAGCTGCGAGATTAATCAACACAGAGGCTATGATGTTCCCAGATTAAGTGGGAACTTTACAGGCCAACCTGTGTACAAATGTTGTAATGACACCTGCTGGTACAAGACTCCTGAGATATGATCTTACTCAGCACACCAAGGTTGCCCTGTTGACAGTCTCATAACAAGTCTGCAGTGACAGGGTAGGACCATCCCCATGTGGGTACTCAAATCCTCATTGGCTTTACTTCCATTGATCTCAGAAAGATACTCAGTAGATACAGGAATAGCCGCCACTGACTCATTACTAGACCTGGACGTAACTGTGACAACATAGACCCCTAAAAATATACAGGGTTAACATTGGCCCACACACATGAACCAGACATCTCTGTGCAATTGATCACTGGAAATATGTGGCCACGTGCTGCTTGGTCTGCTGGTCCGCCACTGCCACAGGAGAGTTGAGGCTCTGTCATATGACCTCAACTGTGGCGTGACATTACAAATGTGGTTCATCATTGGCTCTCCGTGTCAATAACACGGTACCCACTTAGTATGTACATGTGCCTGACTCATGGTGGGTTCACCAACAAGTACCTAGGAAGCAGTATCCAAAATTCCAGGACATGTGATGGCCAAGTTTTGGACCATTGACATGAACAACCGTCTGCTATCTATCCAGTTCATGTTTGACATTTGTGGTGTTTATGTTACCCAAAAACTAGAAAGTGCACACAGCAGTTGTTGCTACATGTATGACTAACACATGTCCTCCCCCATTTCCACACTGACTTGCAGCTGAGGGTTGGACACATTGACTCCACATGCATACAAGCATATTTGCAATAATGCATCTTGTGATGCTCACACAGTGGGTCAACAACAATATTAGTAGCCAATACACACACATCGAGCCATAGGCATTGAGGTATTGTAGTATGTGCGTCACCTTGCTATCCTCTCCTGACGCCAAACATGCCGAATTTGTGCAATACATATATGTACGCCACACGTTTGGCCAGCTATTGAGTCAGTCAAGAGTGAAAATCCTGTACATGAAGTAGCGGATCATGGTCCGCAGTAGTATGATGTGTCACATGTGCCCATACACCAGCATGCCCAAAGTGGGTGCAATCAGCCTATCACAGTATTGTCACAACTATAATATTACATTAAAATGGTAAAATGACCCAAACCCAGTTAATGCCTGAAATTTAGCTGCATACGCTTAAGAAAATGAAGCACATGCATCTTAAAATTACGCTTATGGCCAAAAAACGACGCATAATGCCCTGAAATACCCATTGGCTCTGAGTGGTATCTTCCACACTGTACCTTTGAAAATTGGTTAAGTTTAAAACTATTTCGAAACATATGGATGTGGGCTCAAATCTACTCCTGTGCATCGAAAGAAATGACACGCAGACTGTATGCATCAAAATATTTTGACGCATGACGATAAAAACACCCACCATTTTAGGCAGGAAGTGATGTAATAGGATATCCTGTTTACAGAATAGGTACAGTGGGTGTACTTTCACTTTCACTTTGCCATCGGTGATATTTCCTGACTGTGTGGCTGTGTTTCAATTTGTCTCTGTATATTTAGTGACTTTATCTCCTGTGTGGTCTTTTTATTGTCTTTTTGTGATTAAAAACTTGTTGTAGTATCTTGTCTGAGTGTTTTTTGTGCTCATTTGTGTTGTAAAGTATTGTCTTTGTTTTGTTGGGAGTCTGTTGTGGGGAGTGTTAGTTTGGGCATAGTTGGGCTGTGTTAGTAGTTTTTTTTTATTTTTCCTGTCGTACTTTCCCCCTATTCTCCTTTGTTCCCCTTTATCCCCTATTTCTCTATTCATACAAATATGTTGGGTAGGCCTCGTCTTGGCAGGATCGGAGAGGTGAGCTGGGTGGATTAATTTGGCTGGTGTGCCATTTCCTACCCCTAATGATTAAAGGCAGGTGGGCGTGTGATACAGGGGTATCACACTAAGGCACGGAGGCTCCGTTGGGCAAAGCTCTTGCATCATCTACAAAGGATTTATAAGACTGTCAACACCAGGACAGTGCGCGCTCTACGGGCATCTAGAATGCAAAAACCCAACACTCGCAAGATAATGTAATTTATGCATTGTGATGATATGTTATTGTTTAACCTTTTGCATTGCAGAATTCCATCCAAAAGATTCATTTTTAAGGTGCTTATAAATACTGTACATTTGCAATGTATTGCTGCAGACATTCAGAGTGTGTTAGGGTGTGGTCCCTTTCCAGGGCCTTCTAGAGACTTTCCCTGCAACATGCCTGGGCGTGGTTCTAGGCTGGGCCAAGACTCTATAAAAGAGAGTCAGCCCAACTTCCAGTGCTCACTATTCAGAGGTCCCGGTGCAGAGCAGCAGCTTCTTCCTGAGCTCCTTTCCCGGCGGCCTATTTGGATTTTCCAGTCTTCTGCACTCATCTCTCATTGTTGATCACTGTTTCCAGGTGGTAAGACGGTGTTTGGACATTTCCCAACACCGTAATTGAGAATTTTCATATTCTTGATTTTAATTCTTAAATGAATAACAGATTACTTGTGTGCTGCCATTTTTTGACATTTGTATGGTGGTTTGCAAATAGGGAGGACGCGCAATTTATTCCATAAAGATTTGACTCCGTTATTACATTGTTGTTCATTGTGCGCTGATATTTCTTGACATTTACATGATGTTTTACGAGTTGGCAAGACGTGCAACTCGTTTCATGAGCATTTAACTTTGTTGTTCATTGCGCGCTACCTTTTCTTGACATTTACATGGTGGCATTCGAATCGGCGCAACGCGCGATTCACTTCTCGTGTGTAATTCATGCTGTTCATTGTGCGCTACCATTTCTTGGCATTTGCATGGTGGCATTTGAATCGACAAGACGCGCGATTCTTTCCCTGAGTGCTTTTCATGTTATTCATTGTGCGCTACCTTTTCTTGGCATTTGTATGGTGGCATTTGAATCGGTAAGTCGCGCAATTCTTTCCTCGTGTGTAAATAATGTAAATTACTGTGCGCTACTATTCTAAGACATTTTCTTGATAGCATTTCAAGTTGACACGTTGCGTGATTTATTCCTTGAACCTACGTTGTGTGATTTCATGGTTCACAATCCTTTATGGTGTTTAATACTCATATAAAAATCTGCAATGTGCGCAATTCACTTCCCAATGTTTTTTCTGAGATGAACACAACAATACCAGAGTTCTAGATGTAATGCTGTGTGTTCCTGATATATATTCTTAAAAGGAGATTCATATGGTTGTTTAGAAATTGCTCAGAGTGTTTCCTGATTCTCATGCTAAAGAAAGTACTCAAATCTGAAAGTCCTATTTAACTTTTCCTGTTTCCTCCTCAGGCATTCGGTCATCTAAAGCCTAGTCAGTTTTAGGACTATTTTAGGGTTGTTCATGTTTTTTCGGAAAAGACGAAGCTTAGAGTTGTAGCATGGTACTGATTTCATGAGATATAATTTTGATGTTGTGTTTAACCTTTTGCTTCCTACAGGTCTCCTTCCCAGCTGTTCCCGTCCTAATCCCCTTTTCCCCACTTGGACTCTCTTAGACTCTGTGATAAATCTAATCAGAGTATTGGAGCTGTCTTGTGGTGGAAGTGTTGGGAACGTGCACAGACCCCGAGGATCTGCTGACTCTGACAAAGACACCCAGAAACGAGCACCAGCTGAAGCACTGCTGGGCTGACCTTGTCTCCAGGGAGCAAGATCTGCTGGACCACCTGGGGATTGTGATTGGTGGCCCTGTTGGTGAGTAGAAATCATGTTAATGTGCACGTTTAATTGCTCTGTAGTGACATCAGCTGATTTTTACAATATCTGCCGGCAATGTTGTTGAGTGTGTGGAATGCTACTGAAACATACAGGGTCATATTTCTACTTTGTTAAGGACCACAATTGGTAGCTGTTAGGAAGCATGAGCTCCCCAAACTTACTGAATACATTTGCATTATGTAAGTTAGTGCCACCTTTGTGACAAACAGCAACACAAATCAGGAGCCAATTATGTATCGACATAGGCCACAGTTGCCTCTGAGGTATAGAAATTTCCAACTCATTACCATAATTTGTTGACACAACAGCTAGACTGACTTTCTAAACACAACATGAGGCTGAAAATGAGTGCAGGCTTCACATCAATTGATGATAGCAATGTGGCCCGTACATATGTCTCATGTATGTCTGGTGAGTGTGTAAGGAAACCCATCATGGAAATTCCCCAAATCTTAGGGATTATTGTGCCCCTCCTTCATTTGGAGTTTGTAGTGCCACATTTCGATTAGGGATGGCTGGCCAAAGGTATGCACATGGGTTCATATCTCTATGGTTGGTGCAACCCATCATAGCTATGCCACATCAAATGAAGAAACTGTAACAAAATGAGAGCTAACAACGGTCCCTGGCCCTTTGTACATTGTACCTGTGTGTCATAAATTTGTCATGGTCACAATGGCTGGTTGACTGGTAATGCAGTCCTCACGGAAAGTGGCTTGGATGTCTCTCATGGATACACATGATGAGACGAATACACTCCATGATTTTGTCTACTCACCAATGAAGGAGCATGTTTGCCAACACATGATAGTTAGGACCATTGCATGTGTGCAGATATGTGTGTATCACTCACTGGAGACCCAGGGTATGTACATGTTAGCTATGTAGGATGCAGTATCATCATGTCTGAGAGGCTTTACTTTCTGATGTACTCTTACACATAGTATTTGTCTTTGGAATTGTTGTACAGTGCACAGACATTGAGCACATTTCTCCCTTCCATGCCTCACAGGTGGACCGGCACCCTACACTGTTGGCGAGGTGGCTCGATTCGAGGACCCTGACCACTCCAGTAAGTGTTGATATGTCTGTTATGTGTTGTGTTATCACTTTTATCACCATCTTTGAGTTGGTCAATCCTTATCCTATTGTCATATTTTGGTATTCTAGGTCAGTCCTGAAGGCACGGCAATGTGAATAGGGATGAGTCATGTGGATAAAAATGGATTTAGTAAAAGTTGCAATGGACCATATTAGTGAATTAGTCGGCCAGTCAGACCCAAATTCTCCCAGAATGGGGATGCCAAATGCTTACCCACAGACCTCTGCTTCCCTATTTACTAATGTACTTATTGAACTGTAGGTTAAACTTCCTAGCAGCATGTAGCTCCACATGTAGTGCTACGAGTATGTGGCACTTGAGTGCAATGGCCTAGGTGTGCATGCAACTCATGGCCAGGGGTGTTCTTGCATCTCTGTGTTTGTTGTAAGTCATGGCTTACTGGTAGTAAATGATGTGAACAAAGGTCTGCATTTCCAAACATGAGTGTCGATGGGATTGGCGAAGGTTTAGCTGTCTACTATTTGGAGATCCTCCTTACTTGTGGTGTGTGTGCTGGGCCAAACACATGTGCAGCTTTCCTAAGATTCCTGGGTGTCCTTGTTGTTGGAATTTTGTTGTTGTTAGTCCACCCTTCTCCCCTCAGACACAGGCATAGGTTTGTGAATAGTGTACCTAAGACTGATGATACAAGTTTGGTACACAGACATGTAAATCAGTGAATCACTTGTCTGAACCTAGTATACACACTCATGTTTAGCACATGCTTACTATACTGGCAAGTCCATTTACAACTCGCAGATCATGTGGCCCTAGATTTCCATCCCGTACAATGACATTTGTAGCCCTGGAAGTGGTGGAGAATGTGCAGCATTATTGTTAGCTGACAACTGGCAGAACTATGATGCCAAAATCATGACTGTTGTTACCCATCTTGTAGGGTTTAGATGTGCTATGTGTGATAGGACCTTTGTAGGCTGGCTTACTATGTACTTCATCAGGGACAATCAATGATCTGTATGATGATATGAGCTGTTACAAGTACAATAGATGTATTGTCTGATTTACTTCTTGTGCCATTTCACACAATGCAGTACCTAATGATAGATTTTCTATTTGTCTTAACAGCTGCAAATATGACACCCATCCAGGTCAGGGAGTTTCAACTGCGGGCAATGAGATACTGCCACATCCTTGATGTCGAGTCTGGGTACAGAAAAATGGCCCGCAGATATCGCCATGAACGAGGCTCCGGAGCCTGGAGGGCATTTGCACAAGGCAGCCCTTCTTTGCCTACCACAACCACCACCAGCACCACCACCACTACCACCCAGGTGGCACCACCAGCAGCTGGGACCATTGCAGGACCATCCACAGCAACTGCTCCTGGCCCAAGCACAGCACCACCTGCAGGGCAGCCCACAGCCATGGACACTATATGGCCCCATACTTCCTCGGCTGGCACCCAGACCACCCCTGCTGCAGCCATTGACCCTGCTGCTTTTGGACAAATGCAACGGAAATTGGACCGTGTCCTTAGGAAGATGAGCCGACTGCGGCTGGAGGTGCGACAGGTCAACCGGCGGTTGCGTTCCATCAGGAGGACTCTCCGGAGGGCCAACCTGTAGACAATGAGACGGACATGATTCCATCCCTCCCTCATCTTTCCTGGGTCTTATACTTTGTGGGTTTAGGGGGCTTAGTGTTAGGTTAGTATAGGCTGTTAGTTTAGTTAGTGTTAGTGGGTGGGGGGTCCTGAATATTTCTACTGTTTATTTTTAAGTGTGTGGGTGAGTGGGGGGCAATGTTGGGGTTCTTGTGTGTTTACAAAAAAAAGAATAACACCAAAATTTAAAAAATAAAACTAAAAAAACAAAAACATATATATTTGTTTAGTATAGGATAGTATGTGTTTAGGTTAGTATCTGTTGTCCTCCATGTGTCCTGTCTCATAAGGGGGGTTGGGGGTCGATGTTTAGAACGTTTTGTTAAATGTGATAAGTAAGTTTAGCCTAGGTCAGTTAAGGACAGTTGTGGGTAATGAGTAGTTAGAGTAGATTAGGGTCGGTAAGGCTTTTTCCGGAGTTTTCACTTCTGTTTTTACTGTTTAATAAATATGTAGGTAACCCTTTACAGTATGTGTCACATGCTTGTAGATCAGGGCCTTGGCATGGGTGTACAGTGTCTCTTTTGTATTACATTTTGTGCCCTTTGCTGCAAACAATTCCCAACTGAGCTGTAACATTGGCAGCTACACCAAAGCTACTTAGCTAAGATTCCGCCATTCATTGCAACCACCAATCACAGTTACTATGGATCCCAAAGTGGTTTTTTTTGTGATGTATGTTTTCAATGTCCCATACTGTGCTTCCAGATTTAGTATTGGGGACACTGTGTTATGTCTGACTGCAGTCTCATGTCCAAGGAAACCCTTATAAGGGCAGTGGTAGTATGCTCTCTTGTAGTATAGTGTACATAGCTCACATAGATCATTTGTTACACTGTTCAGCATGATAACTTATTTGGATGTAAACTCATACACCTCCATTCATGCAGTTTGGTGTGTGTTAGCTTATATTTGTGGGCAATGTTACATATGTTAGTTTTGCATTGAAGCAACATTTTGAAGGCACTATTTTCTGGTTTTGACATCCCTTGAGGAAGAGTTAATCTGTCCAACACAGCATTATGGTGTATAGTTTCTCTTTTCCTCAGAAATTACCCTCAGGAAGGGCAGAGTATGGTAGAATCCAGGCCACTGTGCATAGTTGTCAGCCCACATTATTTCGGGACAGTTGTATTGACAATCTATAATAATTGACAGGAGGCAAAATTCACTGATCTACTGCACGGTTGATGTGTCACATTACACAGAGACAAAGTGCTGGTGTAAGTGCTATTTATTGAAAAGTGTTGTAGTGCTATATGTACATTGTCCATGATTATGAGTCCATTAAAGTGACATCTTCCATTGTGATCCTACACAAGTGCAAAAGGACATGTCATTGGACATGCTGGGGTGAAGTGTCAGACAGTGCAGAGGGACAGGACTTGCCAATGAGTTAGTGAGAGACAATCACTGGGCAGGCTGACAAGATAAACAGTGGTTTGCAGAACAGTGCTTGAGTACAGTTGTGGCAAGACTGGCATGTTACAAAGCGCAGGACCTTGGTAATAGGTGGCCATGTGGCAGGGACTTGTGCTACTGGGTACTATTACGTGTGAAGGTGATCTGTTCCTGGTCTTCATCTACTGATGTGTGTGTTGCCTCCTCTGCCCTTGTTGGTGGTGGTTGTGAAGGGGCAACACACACTTCAGTGTGTGTAGACATGGAGTCAGACATCCCGGTAGCTGCTACCCGTGGGGGTCTTAAGGGCAGTACTGTTGCAAGGAGGATCTGCTGGTTCTTAAGAATAGCAGCCACATCACAATGGTAGGCAGCCAGGTCGGCCCTGAGGGGTTCAATGTTGCATTCGTGCACGCGTTGACAGGATTGCTGTTGTAGGTGTTGGGTCAACTGTATTACAGCTGTGCTGATTTCCTTCAGCCTTTTTTCTACTTCCTGCAAGATAGTTGTTCGCCCTTGCATAGCTGCTGCCTGTTCTTCAGTTGACATCATACATGAACGCACCCCCTCTAGGCTGGCTGCCATATTTTGCATCCCCACCCGCACCTCCTTGGCTAGCTCCCGCTGTACTCCGATTACAGTTCTCTCAAAGCTGGTGCCAGTGTCGTCAGAGTCTTCAGCAGTATTGGAGCTGGCAGGTCGTACAGTTGGGGTGGTGGGTGGATCCTCTGCGATGGCTGTTGTATCGGGGCTCCTCCTTGTGACTGAAGGTAGGGTCTGGAGGGTTCCAAGGACCTCTTGGAGGGTCTGGTGGCTGATGTTTGTCAGCTCGTCTTCCATGTCATCAGGGTAGTCCTGGACAGGCATATCCGCAGGAGATCCATCATCCTCTGCAATGAAATACGGTACAATTAGTGTGTCTGTGTTGTGGCATTTGTGATGTGACATGCCTGCCTTGTGATGATTTTTACATTGTGATCTTGTTTCCTGTTCATTGCTCCAGTCTTTCAGATAGGGATTCTCCCAGGCCTATGCCCCACCTGCATGTCACATGTATTGTGGTCAGTTTGTGGACTTGTTCTTGTACGTTCTGCCTTGGCCAAAATAGGGGTGACCCTTTCTGGTAGCCACGGTGCTGCTGACGGATGGAACGCCAAAGGCAGTCCGTGCCCCCCAGAAGGAGTCCCCGGGGGAAAAAAACCCAAAAGGGGAAAAAACCTCAACAAGAGGGAACTCCTGAAACAAACAAGAGTAAAGGAAAATCAAAACAAAAGGAAAAAATTACCAGGAAAAAGCTGGAACACAATCAGAGTTTCAATAGCAGATGCAGAGAAACAGGAGCGAAGATCACCACCAAACAGGAAGTGTTGCAGCACAAAAAGAACAAGAATCACACACCTTACATACTCCTGGAACAGGAAGTAACCAACAGGAAGTAAAAAGTAAAAAGGTGCCATCTTGAATTGGGATCCAGTGTTAGAATGCTTTAGAAAAAATACCATAGTGAATAGGGAACCAGTGCATGCAGGGAAAAAAGGGAGCATGCTGGGAAAAGAGAAAGAAACATGGGAAAGATAGTAAGTATATAAGGAGCTTTAAACAAGGGTGACAGGAAAGAAAAGAAGAAAGAAAAGAGGTGAGTAGGGGGAGCAGGATCTACTGGGGAAGCACCGCACTGAAGAGAAAACGAGGCTCCATGCCCAATTTGGGGCCTTCGGCTTGCGGAGCGGCACGAGGCACAACAGCATGGGTGGCAGGGTTGATGAAGGGAGAGTGGATGGGTGGTTGGATACCAGAGACAATGGATGAATGGCAGAGTAGACAAAGAGATGGACGGATGGCAGAGTGAATGGGTGGATGTCAAAGTGGATGGATGGATGGATGGATGGGTGGATGGACAGATGGGGCAGAGTGGATGTATGCATGACAAAGTGGATGGATGGGTGACCGAGTGGATGGATGGATGGCAGAGTGAATAGATGGATGGCAAAGTGATTGAATGGCTGCTTAAATAGCAGAGTGGATGAACTGATGGATGAATGGCAGAGTGGATGGATGGAAGAATAGATGAATAGATGGACAGGTGGAAGGGTTGGTGAGTGGATTGCTGGATGGCGGTGTGGATGGATAAAAGATGGATGAGCAGGCGGATGGATGAATGTCAAAATGCATTGATGGATGGCAGAGTGGATTTGAGTGGATGAATGGATGGTTGGATAGCAGAGTGGATGAACTGACAGGTAAATGGCAGAGTGGATGGATGGCAGATAGGATGAATGAAGAATGAATGGATGGATGAGTGCATGGCAGTGTGGATTAATGAATGACAGACTGAATGGATAGATGGCAGAGTGGATGATGGATGGCAGAGTGGATGAGTGGATGGATGCATGGTTGGGCGGATGGATGAGTGGGAGGGTAGACAGATGGATGACAGAGTGTCTAGATGGATATATCACAGAGTAGATGGATAGTTGGATAGCAGAGTGGATGGATGGATGGATGGCAGAATGGATGTATGCATGACAAAGTGGGTAGATGGCAGAGTGGATGGGTCACTGGATGACCACCCAGTGACTGAGTGAATAGATGGGCGGATGGATAGATGAATTGATGGATGGACAGATGGATGGATGATGGAAGGCAGAGTAGCTGGGTGGTTGGATGGCAGAGTGGATGGATGGAAGATTGGGTGGATGGATCGATGAATGATGGAATGGGGAAGATTGAATCATGGATGAAAGAATAAATGGATGACAGAATGTAAAAGTGAAAAAGTGGATATCAGTAAGTAGATGGAAAGGTGAAAGCAGGAATAGATAGTTGTATGGTTGGAATAGACAAAGAAGTTGTTTTAGGAAGGGTTCGACTCACTTTGCTTGATTGCTAGCATCAGCACTTTAGTTAAAAAAGGGGCTACTTTACTTTTCTGGCTACTCCCTTGAATCAGGGACTATGCCTTTGTAAATTACGGTCTTATCAGTGAAGGGTACTGTGGCATTAGGTCTTGCTATTTGTGTTGTTTACGTCTGTTCCTATAAATATAAAAATCCGAATTTCTCCCTTCTTTTACTTTTCATTGTTTGACCATGGCTATGTCAACTATGATAGTCCCGAATGACCACACTGTTTGTTGGCCTTAAAAATCTCTCACTGCACTGTGGCAACCCACCTTGGGCGTGCTAGCTCTCGCATTCCCGTACAGACTGAAACTTATATATTCCCAGACTGTTCTGGTTGCCCACATGTAGTAGAAGCAAAACTGGAAATCTTTGCCTTTTATGTAAAGAGTGACCTGATTTTTCTTACCTACACTTTTAGGCCCTGTCCACATTCAATCTTCATAGTCAGATCCCAAGCCACGTTTTTAGCTTTTTAAGTCACTATTCATGTTTCTGTTCTAATTCCAGTAACAGGTCCTCCTGACAACAGAAAATAGGCATAACAGTTCCTCCACAGAATTACTTATGGATCCACTGAAGGTTATCCCCTCAAAGACAGATTTTCATAACGACTTCAATCTGGAACTTGCCTTGAAGCCTAGAGCCTCCTTTAGAGTTTGGCGGGATGGGAGTGCTGCCATACTTTGTCAGTACTCCTTGCTCACCAAACCCACGGCTTCTATACCTTATTTAGGGTAGGGAGGCCCACTAGATTCCCGACGTAGATGCTTCTGCTGACTCTACTACTGGAAACCCATACCCTGTGAGCTCATCGACCACTGGACTCCCAGGTCATAGTAACAGTAGCCTTACCCTATTTAGGACGGGCTTCTGACACTGCTTTTACCTCGGTCCATTTACCATGGGAAGAATGGTAGACCCATACAGGGAAAACTAACAAAGACCCTAATGCGAAGGAAGAAAACTCCCTGTGTGCCAGGGTCATTATTTTAAATAAAAAATGCTGAGCAAGATAAATAAAAATTGTTGCTTGCTTAGTATTCATAAATGCCTTCAGTGCTTTCGCTGAATTGGCGGAAGAACTGAAGGCACAGACTTTCCTGCCAGCAAGGTGGACCTCCACCAGAGATGAGTGGTGTCAAAGTCTTTACCCAGTTAGTCCAGCTAGCTCACATTCATAGAATACACAAATATTTTCAAGTCTGCTGGCTGTATTGTTAGGGAAAGTATGTTTGAATTCCATGCTTCTCTCAACCTTAATCAAGCACATTTTTCTCCTTCTGATTCTATGTGATCAAGTTTCATGTAACTTCTGATTTATATTCTCTAGCTTTCCACCATCAGAGCTAGGCTGCCTAGTTAATGGTTTCAAACTTTTCCTTGCTTGAGTCTTTTGGTGTGAAAGTGCATTGGCCTTGGTCTGGTCCTGTGTTTGAAACCTTTCACTTTTATCATTGCTCAGTGGTATTAAAGTAAATACCCCCAACTCATTAATGCAGTAATTTTGACTCAAGAGCTAGTGCTAAAACAGTCACAAGCATAATGCATGTCTTTTTTGAACATTAATGACTCAGAGGGCATTAGTACATATTGTGTTTATTCCTATTTTCGCATGGGCAAGTAGTTCTAAGGTGGGGGACAAGCCTTCAACGTATCCCCATGGATGAGTGGTAGTCAACATCATCCACACCTTTTTGCTGCATGTACTGGGCATTTCTAAACTGAGAGCTCCATGAAAAATAGGTGAAACAGCATACATTACCATATCTGCATCTCTCCACGTCTCTACGTCTCCATTTCCCTTTAAATATCCTTCTGTCCCTCAGGGTCCCTCTCTGCCTCTTGTCACAAGTAAGCTCTTCAATGTTTTGTACCTGCCTTCATTTCACAACTACTTTTTTTTTTAGGAAGACTACTATCTAATTGTATGGTTCAGGTCTGTTTTTCTGTAACATTTTAGAGAAAATGCCGTTGGTACTCCATTGGCAAAATCCTCGCATTCTGCCATGATCAGAAACCTTCACTTCCCCCAAATATATTTATGTGTGTGTGTGTGTGTGTGTGTGTGTGAGCGCACACACGCCCATTGGTGTGTGTGTGATGCATACGTGTCAATAGTATAAATTCGGCCCTCAGGTTATTGAGCAAAGAACCCAATGTTTACTGGAAATTCATACATGTTTAGCGGAAAGTATAATGATGTTTCAATGACCATGTTTGCATCATTGCCCTTTTATTCTCATTGGGACGAGTAGCTTTCGCTATGTGAAAAAAAAAAAACACTCATAAACACTTTATTTTAATTATAGATGCTGTGGATTTTTTTTTCAAATGAAAACTGTCAGATTTCTCCTTGTTCTCCCACCCACCTTTTCTGTTGAATGGCCTCTTTTAAGAACTGAAAAGGTCCCATGTTAGTATTCAGTACACCAATACCAACTGGTTATGTTCCGCCTCTGAGTTTGTGATGAAAAGTAATACAGTTTCACATAAGCGAGCCGATTCAAAGTGCCACACCATGAGTGTGAAGGAGACACACAAAAGGAAAAAAGTTCGCTCATAGTCAAACGAGTCGGCAAAAGTGCAATTAGCCATGTAACAGGGTAGATGTCCAAGGCAGTAACCAAACCGCCCCAAGGAGGGACAAACATAAAGCATTTACCAATGATAACAAAGGATTTTTGAAAGGCAAGCCCATGAACGAGTGATAGTGATGGGTGTGAGGTGGGCATGGATAAAAGGCCAAATAGAAAAACATGTCGGAAAAGCAGCACTTGCTCGCTGCTATGCTCAATCTAACAAGAAACTGATGTCAGCGCACACTCGTAGCACTTATACGCACCTGCATTCTGTCACTTCCACAGAGCCAACACAGAGACCACTAGCTCCAGCAATGATGATGAAGTTACCCGGTTCGAGTCTGGCCCCTGGGAGTATTCTATCTGATAGAAGTACCTATCATAATGTGCTTTATATATGTTTAGACAAATTGTAGCAGGCTCACAAATCCAGTGAAACAATTTTTTAAGAGTTTTGGGATATATGTATAACAGTTTATGATACAGTGCAAGTACTCCATCACATTTTCCACAATTAATCTTTATTGGTTGCTTTTTCTGCGGATGTTGTTTAAATTATCTTTTTAATGCAAATCGTTTGGATCAAGTTCATAGCAGATTTGAACCATGTGAAGAGTAGTTTATTAAGAGCACAGCCAACATGTGTTTCGCTGTTAAAATAACCTAGTTCTTCAGGGTTTCATGTGTGCTGTGACTGTTTAAGCCAGGCAGCTTGGTTTGCTTGCTTCTATTTTGATTTAATAATCAGATAAAGCCTATCATAGCCATGTTTCTTTATTAACTAGGAATAAGAGGATTTTTTTCCAATGTGGAAAATTCGTGAGGATGGATTACCAGCATCTTATACATTGCTTGCGAAGTTATGGAATTTCTCACAATTCAGGTTTTCTTTGATTTCCGGTGTGAAATATTTTCTCATATTTGCTCTTAAAAAACTACTTCCCACATCTGCAACTGTTAAGCGCAACCCTCTGCCCCAGCAAGTTCTCCATGTGGCTTCATGGTGCTCAGGCTGTGAGTCCATCTTCGAGGCCCTGCCCCCTCTCACATGGTGAAGATTTTTTTAAGTTGGCAAATTTGAGTTGATATTTTTCACAACAATCTATTTTATTGACTTCTTCTTGAGACATACACAGATTTTATTTTTGAAAAAAGAGACAAGTTTGAACACGAAACATTTTGTATGTGGTGAGAAATATGTTATGCTGCCTTCTAGAAAGTTGGAAAACTTTTTACTGTGGCTTACTAAAGAGTTCATGCTGGTGCAAAGCTCTTGAACGCAGCATAAACCTCTGTCTCCCTGAAAAACTCAACATCTACAGAATGAACAACTCAGGCTGGAATCATTCAATCCAATTTATGCACAAATATTCAGTATATCCACCAGATGGACGCCACCGCACACTGCGTCCTATAATCAACAAAGAAATCGTAAACTGGGAAAATAAACAAGAACAAAACGTTTGCAGTGAGCAGGAAAGTGTTTTATGTCTTCGTGGCCTTGAAGGGAAATGAAATAGAGTTGGCTGCAGATATCCGCTGAAAGACACCACACACTCCTCCACAATGCAACTGCGCACAAAAGCGAGAGTACAATGACACCCTGGAGTAGGTTACATTGAGGAAAGGAGTAATAGACATTCAGGCAGAACAATTAATATTTTGTCACATAAAAGTATGTGTTTGAAATTGTACACATAATAATATGAAGTATAAGTGACATTGGTGAGATAGGTCTGATGGATCAGTGGATTAATGCAAGCATTGCAGAGATTTGCATTTCACACCATTGCCACAGGTTAAAATCCCAGTGGGCCCAATCATGATTTTATCCTGCTCAGATCTATAAGATAAGGACTGTTCTACTGAATAATGACCCCCAGAATATTGTGGCAGAATAATAGTGTCGACAGAACATTGAGGGACAAAATATTGAACTGTAAGTGCAGATAGGGAAAAAAGAGATATACCATTCCTAATTCCACATCCACCTACCTTGAAGATATATATATATCCAAGGTACAAATATGTGAATTTAAATACAGAAAAGCTATACTTACCTGTCGATATTTAGGTTTCAATATTTTGTCCCTGATATTCTGTGCCAATGATATTCTGGTTTAGATATCAATGTGCACAACAAAATGAGCAGCATCGAGTTGAGAAACAGTAAACATCTGTTATGCACAACTCCAAGGCAGCCCTTGAGGTAAATATGTTCTTTCCAAATATATGCACAAATACGTCTGTGTTATGTTAGTCAGGCTAACATGTCAATATCTCGTGTAATCTTTATAAAATGCATAAGTGAAAGGGTAAGGCAAGCAGAAGCCATTCTGTTGAGTGACAGATTCTTCTTCATCTAGTTATTGCTGACACAAGAAACTCACTATGCAACAGGTGTGGATCCATCTCCAGCACGTGTCCCTATCCGTTTCGACTTTGCATTGGGACATTTAACAATCGCCTTGCAGCGATTTTGAAAAACAGGTCTGTGGTAGTAAGTGTTAAAATCGATTCAATTCCAAGCATGTATGCAATAGGAAACAATATACTTACATAATTTACTTTGCAGATTTCCTCATGGGACATTCTTGAGGAGTATCCAGCCAAATAATCCATGTGTAACTTTTATTCAAAAATTCTGTTTTAAAGCAACCATCTACCCGTCCACCCTCGCTGGTAGCCATCTGTTACTTTAGGGGCAATTTTGACTAGATACACACAGGTCCTCCTATTGACATTTCCTCTCCCAGGAAGACCTTTCACTATTTTCAGAATATAGTGGGCCAAAACATGGACACAACAATACCAAATAAAGTGGTATAAATGAAAATATGTAGACAACCCCTTTACTTTCGCTTTGAGACTGTTGTTCTGTTCACTTAACGCATTGTATATATTGCTCAGCATCATAATGCTAATCTCTACTCAATCTTCAGCTTTGTCACAATGTAGTAGAAATATCTGTGGTGCTTGTTTACTCTCAATAATGCAAATGTCCTTTGTTGGACTTGGTCCTTTCTGTAGGGGCTTCCTAAACGTTTTGCCTTCACCCTCCAGTTTACTGAACCAATTTTCGTTGGCTCTTGGGACACTACACACTTTACAATTTCTGCCCCGTACTTGTGCACTCTCCATAAAACCTGGTAAGATTCTCTTATACCCAATTGTCATATTTCATTTACTTGTAAGTCTTTAGTAAAATGGGACTACCTGTTCCCAGGGGCTGTAAATTAAATGCTACTTACTTAAACACTGCTAGTGTTCCTTCCTTAGAAAATCATTGGAGAATAATGAATAAAAAATACTGAGATTTTGGGTGGAGCAGTCGTGAGGACTGATTATAAAAGGGGCATGCTGCAGTACAGGCACACCACTAAACACCCAATGGCTGTCTGAGGTATGTAGGGATACTTACCTAACTTGGCATATAAATAGTTATAGATTTCTCCTAACCGTTCAGCCAATACAATACCCAAGAGGCTCATACCATATATGTACATGCTTGGGAGGGGCTAGACTAATCCAATGGAGAAATTCACCTTGTTTTATTCTATTTTATATAACTACTGCTGAGATTAATGCAATAATTACCATCATTCTAATACATAAGATGTATGTGCAAATAGTGCAAAATAAATAATTATAAATTTGAACAGGAGAAATTCAAAGCTATACTTACATAGCAAACATCTTTGCGCTTTTATGGAACTTAACTGAAAGTGTTTGAAATATTTAAGACATATGATTTGAGTGATCATCAGGAAATGCTAAGTAATGCCAAGTAGGGTATGCCCAGATGTTTTGCTTTTTGATTACTCGGTATTGGGCCTTTACTGTGGATGAGTCAACCAGGACTGCCCATCTTCACTGCCAGTGTCTGTCTTTTAAGCAATATTTGCATATGTTTACATTGCTTGTGGTGGCCCCAGGATGACAGAGCCACCACCAGCATGACGCGGGGCTGCATGAGGGAACAATAGTCTCCTTCCATCAACTTAAAAAACCTTTTGTATGTCTCCCAGGATCCAATACATTGCTATTTTCTCAAACAATCCCCAAGGCTGGAACTTTTGTTCTACAGGCTGGGAGTTCAGAAACACCTAATGGTTGGTTCTAAGGCTGCATGTTATGCAGCCTATTTTAAGTGCTTTATTGACAATATATTGACATTGATTTTTGATTAGCATTATAAATTAATGCAATGACAATAATGAGTGCATTTAAACATGATAATTCACCGGGAGGAGGGGGGGCAATCTCTAACACCGAGCTAACTCTGGAAAAACATCTTGATCAGAATTCAACCACTTTTAGTTGTACAGTTGAGGGCGATTTTAACACCTCATTTGAACCTCTCGATGGAGCGGATGTTGGTATAACCCATAATGAAGATCTGGCATGGGACATTGTCCTTTTGAGCATCGTTTCAATCCCTAGAAGGACACAAGTTGCTATCCAGTTAAAGGCTTCATTATCAAGTATGGGCTTAGTGCTGCTAATGGCCATACAATTTCTGATAGATCTGGGGCCCACACTTTCAATAAGCTGCTACATACGAGTAGGATCGATTACATTCTTATCGATCTCAGGCTCTGGTCGTCAGTAATTGATATGATTGTCCTAGTGATCATAATCCCCTTTACCTAGACTTGACTGCGATATTTGTTTCTACTGCCTTAGCCCTTGGGCCATAGCTTTTTTCCATGGAAGTTACAGTGTCTTCAGACAAGCGCCATTTAAAATGTCAGCAAATGGTTAGTCGCCCAGACTTTTTATCAGCTCTTACAGTTAATGTGACTAATGCCGTGGTAGGTTTCACAGAGGAAGGACACGTTTTTCTCGCTAGAGTGATTAGCTCCTGTGAAGTTCGTTTAAAATGTATTACAGGGTATTTTGTGGTCCCGGCCAAATCGTCAGCCCACATTACTCATAAAAACAATCCCTAGTTTACCAAGGTATGTAGGAAATTCCAGCTTTCCCTAGCCAGTGCAATCCGATCTAGAGATCCTGTTAAAGTTCCACTGACTAGGAAAGCATACCAAGCATCTATTTTTCACGCCACATGGGACTGGGACATCCAGAGAGGAATGCTCTCTATGATGATGGATAGAGATTCTATCTTGTTTTGGCAGCTTTTAACTCACAATGGTGCAAGGGTCTTAAATGAACCAGTAAATAATTTTGCCCCCTCTTATTGGGTTGATCATTTTTCTAATCTTCATTCAGAAGCTTCAATAGAAAATGTCTCTAGCTCTACTCTGTTGCCACTTTATTCACACCTTTTATTGCCTTTGTTTAATATCACAAGTGTGACTGATTCTCTTTTAGCTGTTGCTCGCGGTAAGGCAGCAGGGCCGGATGGCGTGCCTGCTGATGTTTTCCAAACTAACATAAATCTGTGGGCTTGTTACATCCTTTTGCTTGCTAACTCAGTTGTTGCAGAGGCAGCTATTCCTAACTCATGGAAGAGTGCAGTCGTTGTTCCTATGTAGAAAGAAGGCAATAAGTCTCTTCCAAGTAATTATAGACCTATCAGCTTAATCGACTGCATACAAAAAGTTTTTTCTATATGCCTTTTGGCTAAGCTGCAGGACTGGATGTGTGATGAGGATATTCTCAGCCCCTACCAAGCGAGTTTCTGGTCAAAGATTTCAACCATTGACCAAGGGCTCCAGTTTTTGATTCTGGATTGGCACACTGTCGATATTGCTAAGGGTTCTCGGTACATAGCACTTATATATCTTAGATATGCCTTTGTCTTGGTTCAACATCTTATTCTTTGGCAAGTCTTACACAAAATGAATATGCCATTACATTTGCTGACCCTGGTCAGATGTCTCCATGAGGACAACTTTGCACAAATTAGGTAGGGCAACCAGGGTGAATTGACTGAAGAAATTTCAGTGCAACACAACGTACGGCAGGGCTGCGTGTTGGCCCCTACACTTTTTTCTATGTTGATTAATCACATTTCCTCTTCCTTATCTTCAATGGAAGTTGATGCCCCCTCTTTGGCTGGTTCTAAAATCCCCATTCTTTTATTTTCGATTGACACTGTATTGATCTCCAAGACCCTGAGCGGGCTTCAGAAGCTCCTCTATTGTTTTGACGACTTTTGCTCTGCTCGGGCCTGGAGATTAATGCTAACAAAACAAAGTTGATGTCTTTTAATCTGCACAGATCCTTTTAAAAATGTTTCTTTATGGAGGGTATACCCTTGAGATGGTTGATTCCTTTACTTATTTTGGCATTACGCTCTATAAGAGCATGTCTTGCAAACCCTATCTTGATAAAGTAACAATGGAGCTTAGGCAGATGTCGAGTGCCCTTTTTAAGGAATTTTGTTCTTCTCACTGTAGACAAATCTCTCTGGCCCTTCACATTTACAAGACCAAGGCCCTGGCCTCTTTTCTTTATGAAGCAGAACTGTGTTCCTTTTCCAACCTTGATCCACTTAGTAGAATAGAGAAAAAATTCAATCGCAGTCTTGCTTACTTTCCCCCTAGTATGCTTCTACTGCCGCTGCAACATGATTTGGGCCTGAAAAGTCTTGTGGATAAAGCAAGGTTATGCTCCTTGCGTTTTTGGAGGTGGCTATGTACTACTACAGAACTAGCCACTATGCACAAGCTTTACAAGACATTATTGATGTCAATCAATTTCATAAAATATCCTGGGTTTCGCACATTAAAAAATTACTCAATGCTCTTGGGCTCTCAGAGCTTTGAAAACATCCAGCCTCTTCACCCTTTCTGGTCAAGAATGCACTGAAGTCACTTTTCTGGGAGTTTGTAGCAGTGAAAGATTCTATGTTGGCAGTCTCCTCTAGGCTGGCTAGTGATTTTTTTTTATTTCAAGCCTGGCAGCACACATGAGCTGTTTTGGGAGTTGGTTATTGTTCGGAGGCTTTATTTCTAATTTTGTGTGGGTGCTCTCCCATTGAGATCTTTTACAGCAAGGTGAACTATTAGAGCTACAGAAGCCTGCCTAGCTTGCACTTGCCCAGTTGACAGGTTTGCCCATGTCTTCTTTGTCTGTCCGACCTATGCCCACTCACGCAGGCAATGGTTAGCTCCTAACTATAGAAGAATGGGCCTGCGCAAGTACTGTCTTGCCTTACGCATTTTGAGGTCGGATTCTAGTCCCACATATGTTGTACATCTGGCCACATTTTTGGGTGTTAGCTGGAGATTGCGTAGGGTGATTCTTAATCTTGTTTGATGCCATGTTTTCATTTATTGTCAAATATAGGTCTATCAAGATTTGATGCATCTAAAAGGAGCTTTTTAAGCAAAAGAACAGTCTTTATTATGTATTTTAACTTGCTTTTATTATGTTTGTTTGTTTCTTTGTGTGCTTTTATAGCCGTAATGGTCAAAATAAAGCTATTTTCAATGAAAGATGGGGGAGTACTGTGATTTTGGGTGTCATGGCCAACTAGGGGTCACATGTGATTTCAGAACATCACCTAAGGTATTTCTATCTGTCTGATGTATATATTTGTAAATTAGTACATAGAACTTAGTAGTGTGCATAATAAATGTACTTCTCCAAAGAAAAAGACTGACTGGACAATTATTTATTGAGTGTTATTATTATGTGCCCATGAATGATGGTTACTAGCCCACACCCCCTTCCCTGAGTAGGCCGCGGACTGCTTTGCTTCACTACCACAGGTGAGTCAAGAGCTACAATGGGGAATTTGTGGCCTCACCCTGCACAACCAATAACCCAATTTGTTATGGTAAGCGATGCCCTATATATTTTTTAAAGATATATTAACAGCATGGCAATACAGATTGAGGCAGTCAGCATCATAAATCAGTACATAAGATTCATATGCAGGTCCCAATGTTACAACACCCCCATGCAGTTCACCATGAATGCAACTCAAGTATATGCATCTAATCAAGAAAAGGCAGTTTGTCATAGTGGGTAGGAGTACTGAGCTGTGCATAAAAGGGGAAGTGGTGTGTTCAATGAGGAGTATTCCTCCTAAGGGGATAAGGGAAGTAACTAACTTAGCTTAACTAGGGGGTGATGCCATACTCAATGGGGAAAATGATCACAAAACCTCAAGTGAGGGTGAAGTAGAGCCAGAGGGGCACTGGACTATTGTGGTACATGAGGGAGAAGTATCCCCTCATTTGGGTATTGTAGAACATATGTGCACCACTCGAAGTGCATTATGTCAATCGTCTTCGATAGAAGTATCCTAACTTTTTTAGATTACCTGCCCCGCCTCATCTATATTAGGGCAGTCCCTTAGAATTAGGCCCCATGCTTGTGCGTGGTCAGGGCTCCGTAGTCCTTTCCGCTTCTCAATATGGAGTGATACTCTGTCACAAGCATTCTACTTAGCCATTTTCTAACCCATCCCTGTACTATGGGTCCCTTGGGAGATCAGGGCTAAATCAGTACATTTGGTCATGCAAGGATCAGGGCTAAATCAGTAAATTTTGAAGTGATCATATTGGCTTTAGTTCTGGGAAACATGTCCAAAAGACAGGTTGTGGGGACCTGATTATATTGCGACCCGCAGAAGTATTAATGTAGTTCACCTCTCTATCCCAGGGATTAGAACACTGGGCACCCCCATACCATATGCAAGAAATCAGCCCCAACTTCCCAGTCATGGGGACATGCCCCTGGTGTTCCCAGGAACATAAGACCAATGCATTTCGGTGTTAGGTATGCTCAGTCGATATAGGAGATTTGTATTCATGGAACCAGGCATTACAAGAAGTTTGGGTGCATTGATTAGGTTTTTGTCCCAGTCCCCGTCTGTGATTACTTGCCTCATATCTTGAGGCCATCAGTCTCGCAAATCATTCAGCTCATTTTGTATCTGTACCAAGAGCGCTTTATAGGTAAGGGTGATTGCACACAAATGGCTGGTGATGTAGCAAATTGTCTCCAGGTCTAACTGGAATAATCCTCAACAAGCTCTGCAAAGATGTGCAGTTTCCCATCTGCATACCAAGTTCCAAGCACTGTCATACAACTTCCCTCCCAGTCTCGCTACCTTGACCAGTCTCCCGCATGTGGGTAGGTCAGTGAGACTGTCAGTGTGAGACGCTTCTCATAAGGGGTACTCGTCCATATGCGCTGTAAGGCTCTGGCCCACATGAACTGAAGAGTATCCAGTAAGAGTCCAGGGTGGTCAGCTCGCTGTCGATCCCCGTCAATAAGCAAATGAGGCTTGACCAACCCCAGTCTTCTGTGTTCCGAACCCCAAGTGAGGTGAACCAACAGGCTGTCCGCCTCATTGAAGATGGTTTTTGGGACTCAAATCAGCAATGTTGCAAAGTAATATAAGAGGCGGGGAAGGAAGACCACCTTTGATCCTGCCTGCAACCGACAAAGGAAGGGTGAACGAAAACTTCATAGCGGTTTTGGGAAATGGCAATGCCTGTAGCAGGTTATCTTGTAGTACATCCGCCACTATATGTTATTATGCACACCCAGGTATCAAAAAGTACAGGGATCCCAGCAGAGGTCATGCCATACTTCCGGTAAGGTAGCTGTCATTTCTGATGTGTGTAGAGGAAAAGCATTCAAATTATCCCAAATGAAGTGGAGTTCTGGCAATTGACCATACTCATCTAGAGCATTGCAGGTGCCCTCCACATCCCAACTTTCACCCCGAGGTATAACAACAAGTCTTCAACGTAAACAAGTCTTCATTGTACAGTGATATATAGAGAGGATGACGGTGAATCATTAGCACTTTATAGTGCTAGCCAGTGTGAATCTGCAAGGCTAGTGGTTTTATAGTCATTGCGAACAACACTGGTGATAATGGACAGTCCTGGGGCATGCCGTGCTCTATTCTGTAGGAGGCTGAAATACTACACGGGCTGTAGCCGACAAGTACAGCAGTCGTATCCAGGGAAGGAAGCCACTTCTCACCACCATGCTTGCCATTGTAGCATACAGAAAAATCATCGTAGGGAGTTGAAGGGCTTCTCCATGTCTACAGAAATGGCAAGCGCTTTGGGATAATCCGTTAATGGGGTATGTATGATATGCAGTAATTGGCGACTGTTAGAAATTGGGTTTTTGGTTGGCAGGGGTATGCACCCTGTCTAGGCAGGAGCCACAGTCCTTGTCAGGATAAGTGAGATACACACTAAACGTTAACCTGTGCTCACTCCCTGGTAGACTGGCACAGAGCAGCCAGGCTTAACTCTAGAGGCACTGGGTAAAGCATTTGTGTAACACTTCAAACAGTAAAACAGTGAAAATACCACATACAAAGATACCACACCTAGTTAGAAAAAGTAGATCTTAATTTAACACACAGAACAAGACCAACATGACAAAAATCCAATAAGTAGAATGTGAGATATGATTTTTTCAAGATTAAACATAGTTATGGTGCCTAAAAGCATATATCGCCTACCAGGGCTATCTGGTTGAGCTAGAATAGGTGAAATCCAAAAGTGCAGGCTGATCGCGATGGGGCACAGGTTGGATTCAGTCCCAATCAATTTCAACTGAAGATTTATTATCTCAAGAATTGAGGCAAGTGTCTCGTTTGCAGGGAAGAAGTTCACTGGGAGCAGAGAAAGAGTCGCTGGCGGTGGCCCACGGGTGCAAGGAGAAGACCAGGCAGGATGGAACCTCCGGATTACAAGTGACGATACTTGTTCTGGGAGCAGCTGAACTTGTGGTGGCTCGCACTGATTCTTCTTGTGAGCGGTGCGGTTCCAGTGCAAGTGAGCCTGTTTGCAGTCACAGGGAGCCACAAAACCATTCCCAAGGACCCAGGAGCTGAAGATGGGTCCAGGAACTGGGGGGAGTCTGTTATGTACTTGAGGCTCACATCAGAAGGCCAGCAGACAAACCCTTTGAGCCACTATGGGGTCCTGGGTTCATGATGGAGGGTTGCAGATCCAGTACTCCTTCCCCAGGCAAGAGGGTAGCAGGCAGTAGCTCATCTCAGCAAAGCAAGAGTCCAGCAGGGTAGCAGCCCAGCAGAGTGGCAGTCCTTGCAGCATCACAGCAGTCCTTCTTCCTTTCCTGGCAGAGCATCCACAGGCCCAGAAGTGAACTGAAGTGGTGGTGTTTGAAGTCCAGTATTTATACTTTGGTGCTCGAGGTTCTGAAAGGTGGGGGAAGCTTCTAGACAGTGGCTTTAAAGTGCAGGAAATCCCCTTCCTCCCCTGCCCTGGCTACAAGCAGGCTGGAGTCACAATACAGGGTTGTTGGGCCTATTGTGAGGAGACAGGGCACAACCTATTCAGGTACAAGTTGGACTTTGCTTTGCTCCACCCTCCATCAAGTCAGTTAATGGCCTTTCAGGGTCCATCAAGTCACACCAAAGCTCCCATTATGTGTGGCTGTCTAGAGGGAATGCAGTTCAGAGACAGAAGGTACCAGGGGCCAGATGTACGACCCTCAGTGGTTGTGACTCGCAACATGCATTTCTTTGCGCCTCGCAAATTGCAAGTCACAAACACTGATATACAACAGTGTCTGAGACACTGTTTGCGATTACCAAATCGGTTGCAAGGGACCTGCTTCATTAATATTCATGAGGCAGGTCATGAATTGTGACCCATTGGGAATGGTCAGCACTCACAGGGATGGTGGCCTACTGGGGTCAACAGACCAACATTTCTGTGACTACTTTTTAAATAAAGTATTTTTTTTAAATGCGGCCTGTTTTCCTTAAAGGAAAATTTGATGTATATAAAAAAATGAAAAGCGGAGGACCCTGGAGGGCCACTTCCCATTTGTGAATGGGTTACTGCCTCCTTCAAGGAGTCAGTAAGGTATGAATGTTTTGCGACCCGCTATTAGGAAGGGATGCCCTTTACATGCCCCTTCCTAATACTGACTAACAAATCCTACTTTATGAGTCGGTAATAGCTACTGACTCGCAAAATGGGGTTGGTACATGCCAAAAAAGGCCCCAGATGGTTAAAGTAAGAAAATGCCAACTTTCTAAAAGTGACATTTCGAAATTGCAATTTAAAATCCAACTTCGCCATAAGTTTTGATTTTAAATTGTGATTCCGGAGACACCAACTTGGGGGTCCCATTTCTTCCCAATTGAAAATTACACGTATAAAATGTAATAGGGCAATCCCAATGTTATCCTATGGGAAAGATAGGCCTTGCAGTAGTGAAAACATTAATTTAAGAGTTTTTCACTACTAGGGCATGTACAACTTAAAAATACTTGCCCTACCTTTTTATTAAAATGCACCCTACCCTTGTGCTGTATAGGGCCTACCTAAGGGGTGGATTATATGTATTAACAACGAAGGTTTGGGCCTGGTGAGAGGGTTATGTTGCCAGGTCGCCATGGCAGTTTAAAACTGTGCACACAGGCCAGGCAGTGGCAGGCCTGAGTCATGTTTTAAGGGCTACTGAAGTGGGTGGCACAATCAGCGCTGCAGGCCCACTTGTAGACTTTAATTTACAGATAGTGTACTGTACTAGGAACTTTAAGTACATTAAATATGAATATGCCTGTGACAGGCTAGACGGTATAAACCAGACTGAGACGGCGTGGTGCAGTAAGTAAATAGAGTTTTTATTATTCTTGGCTTTTGTTTTTCTTTCCTCTTTTCTATTTATTTTCCAACGGTTTTACAGGTAATTATAAAGTCGGGTTTTATGGTTCTTCTCTTCATTAATCTGGTCCTTCTCCTTCCTCCTGCCTTTCAGGTCTGTGGCTTCTGGGAAACGCGGGTGACTCCAGGGAAAGACTGGCAAGAAAATACAAGAAAGCTGAGGTAAGTAAATTGGCTATTTTCTGGGGTTATCGTTCAGAAAGGAATAGGGGAAAGGTAAGTAGGGATGTAGAGGTAGAGTGTAGAGACACCCGTGTACTGCACTAAATAGTTGTGATGTGCTTTTATGACACACACAGTGCTCCCAGATAAGAGGTGATAGTCAGTCTCCTTGCTCAGTTAGGGAGCCTGTCCCTCCTTTCTCTCCCCCTCCTCCCTCTCACGTCTCCCGGCTCCCTTTCCCTGTGAGTTTTCCCTATAGGGTCTATTTTCCCCAGCAGGGACCGTACCTTTGTGAGCCACGACCCTCCTGGGTCGTGGCTGGCTTCTGGGCTCCGTGATTCCTGGGCTCCACTGTCTGGGCTCTCCTCCTTCCCTCCGTTGCCTTCGGTTTCCTCTTCGGTGTTGGTGGTGCTCTTCTCTGCTGTCCGCTGACTCGTCTCCGTCTCTTCTTCTCCTCGCGCTCTCCCCTGGACGCGTACTTCCTCTTTTACCCAGTCGGCGGCCCGGAAGACTTCGGGTGTTTCCCGATCACACCGCAGGAAGGATCCGCCAACTCCGTGTCAGATCCGGTTTCGTTGGTTCCCATGGGAACGGCCTCGGCGTCCCGGTTGTACAGACATATATTTAGCTTTGCCTAGCTTCTCTAGGACATCATCCACTCGAGGGATAGGATAAGTGTCGAACAAGGATATCGAATTAAGTTTTCGGAAGTCAATACAAAATCGAACTGATCCGTCGGGTTTTGGAACCAGGACTACTGGTGAGCACCAGGGGCTGACAGAAGGTTCAATTACCCCTAAGTCTACCATCTTGCTTATTTCCTCTTCTATGATGTGTTTCCTCACCTCGGGAACGCAATAAGGTCGTAGTCGGATAGTTTGTCCTGGAGGTGTTCTGATTTGGTGATAAATCAAAGAAGTTCTTCCAGGTATGTCAGAGAAGACATGCGGATACTGGTTTAACAGGGCGTACAACTGACACTTCTCTGACATTGTCAGAGAAGCGTTGACACAGGGCACTTTTTCCTGTGGTTGGTTTTCAACGGGAAACAATTCTATGTCTAATTCTTTGCCGGGGGATACAAAACGGCCCATCGTGATTGTACCGCTACTCTCGTCCACTGGTTCCCATTTCTTGAGGAGATTCACGTGGTAGATTTGGGTTTTTCTGGGGTTGACACTTAGTTCTATGAGATAGGTGACAGGGGAGACTGCTCTAATCACCTTATAGGGCCCTTGTCATCTAGCTAATAGTTTCTGTTCAGACGTGGGCCGCATGATCAGGACTTGATCATTCGGAAGAAATGTCCGCAATTTACTTCCTTTATCATAATAACATTTTTGAGTCTCTTGGGCCTTTTCCAAATGTTGTTGTACATTTTCCCATAATTCCTGTAAGTGAGATTTAAGTTTCTGGACATATTCTAACAGAGGTCGCCCTTCTTCTTCTTCCTCTTCTTCCCACGTTTCAACGGCCATATCCAACAGAGAACGGGGTTGTCTTCCAAACACCAGTTCGAATGGGCTGTAGCCCGTTGAAGCCTGTTCGTGGGTTCTAATGGCATAAAGAACTAAGGGCAATTTCTGGTCCCAATCCCTCCCCGTCTCATCGACTACTTTTTTTAACAGTGTTTTAATGGTCCTGTTATATCGCTCAACTAGACCATCTGTCTGGGGATGAGAAACCGCAGTTTTGATTTGTGTAATTCCTAATACCCTACATATCTGCTTCATGAGGTTGGACATGAATGGTGTACCCTGGTCCGTGAGGATCTCGCCGGGAAACCCGGTCTGAGTGAATACCGTTATCATGGCCTGTACTACTGTTTTAGTCGTCATGCTTGAAAGGGGAAGGGCCTCGGGGTATCTTGTAGCATAGTCTACGATAACCAAGATATAGGTGTGACCTTTAGAGGAGGGAAGTAGGGGTCCGATCAAATCCATTCCCACCCTGCTAAACGGAATGTCAATGATGGGAAGGGGAAAGAGAGGTGCTTTTCTGGGCCAACCGGTTTCGGTGAGTTGACATCTAGGGCATTGCAGGCAATATTTCCTAATGTGGGCAAAAACGCCTGGCCAGTAGAACTTTCTAAGGAGATATTCCTCAGTTTTTTCCCTGCCAATGTCCCCCTCCTGGCTGATTATGTTCGGGGACTACTAATTGGTGTTTGCGTTCCCCTGCCCGTGTAGTGCTCACCCTATAGAGAAGGTTTCTTTGTACCAGGAAATAGGGACCCACCTCATCTGTTTCTTCAGTTTTTGCGGTTCTCCAAGCATGAGTGAGTGTAGGGTCTTCTCTCTGATGTTGACGGAAGCTGATAGGGGCGCTACAAGTCTCTGCTATAACCCTTATGGGGAGGTTATTGTCCTTGGCCGCCCGAAACTTTACTCTCTCGTCTCTTTTCTCCCAACAGGATAGTTTCCTGCGGTAGGGGGTGCACTCAATGGTGCTATCACAGAAGGGAGCCTCGTTCCACCATTCACGGTTCTCCCTCTGGGTCTGGGTACCATTTAAGAGTTGTTGAAAATGTATGTAGTCAGTTCCTATAATACATTCTTCGATCAGTTGGTCCATAACTCCTACGGGAAGCCAGTCTCGGTGTGTACCCCATTCTATCTCTACTGTCCTAAGAGGATATTGTTCCTTGTCGCCGTGTATACAGCAGATGGTAACCCATCGATTGGAGTTCGTGTCAACCAGCTCTACCAGATCTTGTCGGATAACGGACTGACTACAGCCTGAATCTATAAGGGCAGTGAGGAGGCGCCCATTTTTTTTTATGGTCTGTTTAAATTTTGTGTCACCCCCTCCTGTACACAAGACTCTGCGTCGGGTTACCCCTATCTCCATAGGTTCAACCCCCTCGGTTTTCCTGGGGCATACCCGAGCTATATGTCCCCATTCTCCACAGTTAAAACATTGAGGTCCTTGCATGGGAGGGACTTCCCCTTGTCTACGTTGGAAGGGTTCTTCTAAGGGAAATCTTGGGAGGGGTTTTGATGGAGTGGTGAGTGTTTTTAAATTGGGTCGAGGTTGTAGTGTTCTTACATCGGTGGACCTGTGGTAGGCACACGCCAAGTCTATGGCTAGGTCGGTATTCACATTCGGATGCTGCCTTATCCAGTTTTTAGTACTGGAAGGAAGGGAATCCAGGTATTGTTCGAGGATGATCGTTTTTATAACATCCTCTCTGCTAGTTCCTATCGGGCCCAGCCATCTTAGTGCCAGATCCTGGACCCGAAAGTAAAAGGTTCGGGGGTCCTCATTGTGTCCCCATTTTACTTTTCGGAATTTCACTCTATAGTACTCGGTATCGTGGCCAACCCGTTCCAAAATGCTCTTTTTTATATCTTGGTAAGAGGTGGTTCCTCCGGGATTGGCTGCTTGGTAGGCCGTCTGCATAAATCCTGTGAGTAGGGGAGCGATATATTGTCCCCATCTGTCTTCCGGCCACTGGGCGGAGGAAGCTACCCTTTCAAAGTTGGTAAAGAAAGAGTCCGGGTCTTCCCCCTCCTGATATTTTTGTAAGACTGAACTGGGGACATTCGGGTGCACTTTACTGGAGGCTGTTGTCTCAGTTAACTTTTTCATTGCGGTTTCATGTACAAGTTGATTGTTCGCCAGGATAGTGGCTTGACTTTTTAAGGCGGACTGTAAGGCCTCCCTATCTTCCTTGGCTTCTCGCTGGTGAGCTTCCCACACCAATTGTAAATGGCGTTGGCCTTCGGCCAACTGTTTAATCATGTCCTCCAGAGTAGGGGTTTCACTCATTGTCTATACCGTTCCTTAGCATTTTAGGGGAATAAGAAATCCCACTTCTGACACCACAGTGACAGGCTAGACGGTATAAACCAGACTGAGACGGCGTGGTGCAGTAAGTAAATAGAGTTTATATTATTCTTGGCTTTTGTTTTTCTTTCCTCTTTTCTATTTATTTTCCAACGGTTTTACAGGTAATTATAAAGTCGGGTTGTATGGTTCTTCTCTTCATTAATCTGGTCCTTCTCCTTCCTCCTGCCTTTCAGGTCTGTGGCTTCTGGGAAACGCGGGTGACTCCAGGGAAAGACCGGCAAGAAAATACAAGAAAGCTGAGGTAAGTAAATTGGCTATTTTCTGGGGTTATCGTTCAGAAAGGAATAGGGGAAAGGTAAGTAGGGATGTAGAGGTAGAGTGTAGAGACACCCGTGTACTGCACTAAATAGTTGTGATGTGCTTTTATGAGACACACAGTGCTCCCAGATAAGAGGTGATAGTCAGTCTCCTTGCTTAGTTAGGGAGCCTGTCCCTCCTTTCTCTCCCCCTCCTCCCTCTCACGTCTCCCGGCTCCCTTTCCCTGTGAGTTTTCCCTATAGGGTCTATTTTCCCCAGCAGGGACCGTACCTTTGTGAGCCACGACCCTCCTGAGTCGTGGCTGGCTTCTGGGCTCCGTGATTCCTGGGCTCCGCTGTCTGGGCTCTCCTCCTCCCCTCCGTTGCCTTCAGTTTCCTCTTCGGTGTTGGTGGTGCCCTTCTCTGCTGTCCGCTGACTCGTCTCCGTCTCTTCTTCTCCTCGCGCTCCCCCTGGACGCGTACTTCCTCTTTTACCCAGTCGGCGGCCCGGAAGACTTCGGGTGTTTCCCTGGCAACAGGGAAACACAACCGGGACGCCGAGGCCGTTCCCATGGGAACCAACGACACAGAGTTGGCGGATCCTTCCTGCGGTGTGGTCGGGGCTGCCCGATCACAATGCCAATTATGGATAACCCAATTTAATCATGTTTTAAGGAGAAAGTCCATCACCTTATCACTGGTTAGCAGTGATAAAAGGCCCAGAGTCCTAAAGCTAACAAAAACAAATCAGAAAAAAGGTGCGGAGGAAGGCAAAAATTTGAGGATGACCCTGCAAAAAGGACCATTTCCAATAGCAATGTTAGGGATTGTGTTGCGTGTGAGTATAAACCCTGTCTGATCATTATATATATAAGGGTACTGAGATGTAGAAGTAGTTTGTAAACCAGGGTTTTACTGAGTATTTCATAATCCACCTTTGATATGGAAAGAGGACTACAAGACGTCACTCAATCCTATCCTTGTTAAGCATGGTCAGTAGTAAGGCCTCCTTCATTGTGGGTGGGAGTTCCACAGTCACTTAGAAGTGTTATAAAGTATAGACATGATTGGGCCAGTGTGCCAGCATAAGCTGTGTAAAATTCCAGGGTAGGCCAAATGATGTCAGCCCCTTGTCCCTGGCCACAACTTTAATTGCCCCCTAACATCCTGTATAGTGATTTCACCACAAAGAGTGGTAGCCTCTTTGTGTCTGCTGTCAAAATATAATCATAGAATGCCCCAATTGGAACAGTATCAGCACACCTATAATGAGAGGACTAATAAGTCAAGAACGCCGTATTGTCCTCCAACTGACTATAGAACAGACCACCCTCTGTTGTGTGCTTTTGAAGTATTTGAAAACTCTGCTGACCAAGATAGGCCAGCCAGGCCAGCATACTGCCAGCTTTGTCATGTTCTGAGGGGGCCTTACTTGTATAAGCATGATAATCATGTTCTTGGAGCCAATCTATTAGGTTAAAGAGTTTTTTTTGTTTGTCTCATAGTCTATCTTGGGATGTAGATGCTCCCTCAGTGGGGAATTCCAGGCTCATTAAGAGCTGTTCCTGAGCTACTATTTCGGCATGTAGTTGGGCACGGATCCCCGCCATGGTGGAAATTCAATGACCCCCCCCCCACTACCAACTTGAATGCTTCCTACTGTACCAGTGGAGACAAGACCATGCCTGAATTATCCCTGAAGTAGTTACATATTGTGTCCCCTAAGGTTGTTTTGGAGACCTGTTCATCAAGGTCCGCAACACTGAGATTCCAGGTTGGAATGCAATGTCTGGTCAGCCTCCAATCAAGAATCGCTAGGAATGGGTTATGGTCAGAATATGTTTTTACTAGGGATTCAATCCCTCCCAAATTTTGTGTGGACACTGATGGAGTATATGAAAGTATCCAGGCACAGTGAGAGGGTGTGCAGCCCTGATTAATAAGAGAAGACCCCTCCTTCCTTCAGGGTCATGAGCTGGCTATGTGTCATCAAATCCCCACTCAGCAATCCAGTTTCAAAATAGTTGGGCAGTCATTTGATGAGCAGGGGACACAAGTAAAGGTGCGTGTGATCTATCCAAAGTAAGATCAGCTACACAGTTGAAGTCCCACCCAAGAAATATTGGGTATTGTATGTGGGTGATGTGGCTAGAAATGGTGCTTGACTTGTGTTGGGGGCATAAATATTCATCAACGCAATATCCTTCCCGTTGTTTCCCCGCCAGCAGTACATATCGGCCATCAGGGTCTATGATCTTCTATATGGGCTAGGAATTGCATCCCTTAAAGGATCCATATCAAGATCCCCCTGCAAATGTAGAATATGTTGTGACATAGATTTTGTCCCTCCACCTTTTTCTAATGCCAGCCCTTCCCCTTTTGTCAAGTGCCTTTTTTGGAGAAAGGCTATACAGGCTCTTTGATGTTTCAGATACATTCGACCCCTGTGCCACTTGGAAGGGGAGTTGAGTCCACAGACATTTCAGGTTATCATCAAAACAATGATTGCTGTATTGAGCTTATGGTCAAATGTTAGTGAAAAGGCTCATACCCTGCTTCATATGTCCCTCACTAGTAGGTGCTGTATTTACCCAAGGAGGCAGATCACCCCAAAATGAGAAAAACAAAAAACAGCAACATTTCCCGAAAAGCGAGGGTACATAAACAGTAACCAGAGCCTAACTGCACCCCCCCAGGGCAGTCGTGCCGAAGCACCCCATCATAACAAAACATGAAATAACCATAGTAGAAACACTTCTCCCATGCAACTGAGATCAGTCATCACTTGAGAGTAGAGATGGGGAGAAAACCATTGTAAATCCATGTTGTGCTCTCGCCCGAGTCTGAGGCCAAAAAAGGAAAAGGAAGGGATAAGAGCAACCTCACCTCCCAGCACGGGAGGGGAGATAAAACATTCCACGCCATCCACACCTTCCCAACCAATCTATGCTTGAGAACCCCAGGAGAAAAGGATATCATCAAACAATGTCGTCCACTGATCGGGGTGTGACTTGGGTAGGGGGACACTAGAATCTAAGCCAGGTATACTGTCCACCCTTGAGCCAGTGTCATTGCCAGAGGAGACCACACTTCCTTGGTTCTTCCAGGGTTGGCCCACCAGGGCAGCAGTGGCTCCCTGCCAGCTTGAGCCTGGTTTTAAAATGGCTTGAAGGTTTACCTTTTCTTGGAGCAAGAGTGTTTGCGACATCTTGGTATAGGGGCATCTGCCCAATGGCCTGAACGGCCTGGGGTGTCATAATTGTCACGCTGCTGTCGAATTGTCAAAGAACAGTGACATCATTCCATTGGACTTAAAGTTTGGCAGGGAAAAGCAATGTGTAGGGGAGGGCAAGTTCCTGTAGTTTAATAGAGCTCTGAATTTTTGAACTTCTGCCATGAAGTCCTGGAAATTTGAGACCCTGATATTTTCCACCTCTTAAAGCCCCATTGCGCTGGCCTGGTGTAGTCTGTGGTTCCAGTGTCTAAACTGAAGGATTCAAACCACCACTCGTTGAGGTGGTGCACCTGGTCAGGGGGGTTCAGCTGCAAACCTATGCGCATGTTCCAAAGCGAAGAATTGCCTAAGGGCGACTCCCTCTTGCAGGCAATCCTTTAGAAAGGAGCTCATGGAGTCCCCCTTGATGCGTTTGGGGCTGTCAACCACTCTAATATTATTTTGGTGTGCATGGCCCTCCTGATCCTCAATCCTGGCCTCTCTGGAGCATATCTGCTTCAAAATATCCTTCACCTTTGACAAGTGCTCTTTTGCTGAAGTTCTGAGGTTCACTATTACCATCTTGACTGTATGTCCCTAGTTTACCATTTTAAGGTGATCATCTTGAAGCAGGCTAAGGCTCGTCACCATGGAATCAATCTTAGTTTCCAATGTCTCTCTAGTGGAACTGGGGTAAGCCTGGATCGCATCTAGTTTGTCCCTCTGTGTGGGGCCCTGGACATGTCCAAGCCCTGCCCCGGGGGAAGTATGCCAGAGTATCTCACCAAGGAAGAATACAGTGACTCCTCTTTGGATCTGGGAGTATGTCCCACTATACCAAAGAAGGATGAACCAAGGATATTGTACTTTCAGGCCCAGCTAGGAGCGGGAGCCAACAAGCATGGACCTACTCTGCAATGTCAGGCCTGGGCTAGGGGCATCCACTGACACACATCCCCCATCCTGATACCACCCTACCATGCGTAAGTTGTAATGATGGGCACTGTACTCACTCTCTTGTAGGGACAGTGGGTGCTCCGCCTGCTGTAGACCCTGCTGTAGACCCTCAGGGTCCGCACATCCTTGTCGACGGCACGCCATATACCCTTCTTTTGATGGGCGCTGACCTGCAGAGGGAATACACACAGGAAAATAGTATCAGTCAGACAGTCCTGCCTGTTACAGTTATGGCCCACCATACCCCTTCACATCACCTTTTGCACACACATGGCCCAGCACACAACCAATCGCCACCCAGAGGACATACACCCTCCCCCCTTTACACGAGGCCTTCACACACACCACTCCATGCATTCATACCACATGCATCGTGCTCACAGTGTACTCACCTGTTGGTCTAGAGGCCCATATAGTAGTCTGTACTGGGGTAGGACCCCATCCACAGTCGCTCCAACTCCGCCGAGGTGAAGGCAGGGCCCCTTTCCCCAGTCACACAGGCCATGGTAGGTTCCAAAAAAACAAAGGTACACAGTTCCAGACAATAGACTAGAACAAATGTATACAGTAAGTAATAGAGTCTATGAGTCTGCTCTTATTAGAACAAGAGCCCTCACTCACCAAATGGTGACATGCTTCATCATCGGGCTTTTGCTCCTCGTCAGGCCGGCACTGCAATGCCTGACGGGTCCCTTGTGGGGGCTCTTTGCCGGAGATCTTTTGAGTGTAAAGAGCAGACTCATAGATTCTATTACTTACTGTATGCATTTGTACTAGTCTATTGGCTGGAACTGTGTACTTTTGTTTTTTTGGTATTATGATGGGAGTACCGTACACAGGACCAACTTTTCTGTAAACACTCCATACGTATTAGCCCTTCTTTGTTTGTATTCATGGTAGTTTCCAGACACAGGTCACAGCAGCACATGCAGTGTAGGTCCTCTCCTGTTGAAGGTCAGGTAGCAAGTGAGGAATCAGAAAATGGCGGTCACGTCCGCGGCGGTGCATATCATCACCGCCGGCGTACATCACCATTGCCTACTGTACCCCATAGGGCCCATTCTTAACCAATGAGGAGTTGCACGGCAGTTCCCGACTGCCTCCCGTAATGGTGCACAACGTCGGCGGAATTACCTAACTTCTATCTGTCCATCCATACAGGACAGGCAGATGCCATTTCGGGGGGGGGGGGCAGGCCCTGGATAATAACTGCGTCACAGTTAAAGTCTGGACATTCAGGACAAATCCCACTAACCCAATACAAATTAACATCATGCATTCTACTGTTTGTCGCTCCAATGTTCAGTTTGTGACTGGCTCCTTACTCCTTTGTCCTTTAGATTGCTACCACTGTGGATGAATAGGAGATGGAGACATACCCATGTGTACAGACCCCTGGTGGACTTGGCAACAATGGAGGACAGGCACATCATCCTCACCTATAGACTTGACAGATCTGTGTGCCCAATTGGAGCCTGATCTGATATCTGATATCCATCACCCCACTGGGATCCCCCCTCTTGTGCAAGTTCTATCAGTGCTCCATTTCATGGCAACTGGGTCTTTCCAAGTGACAGTGGGCTTGGCAGCAGGAACATCACAGCCAATGTTCTCATTAGTGCTGACCAGAGTGATGTCTGCCCTGATTAAACACATGTGCAGCTACATTGTTTTTCCCCAGGTGGAGGATTTGGCCACAGTGAAGGCTGACTTCTGTGCAATGGGACATAACCCCAACATAACTGTGGCGATTGATGGAACTCATATTGCAATTGTGCTCCCCGTCACAATGAACAGGTGTACTAAAATCGTAAGAGTTTTCACTCTATGAATGTTCAGATTGTGTGCTTGGTGGACCAGTACGTCTCAAAAGGTCAATGCTAAGTATCCTGGGTGGGTGCATGATGCCTTTATCCTGAAGAATAGCAGCATCCCAAATGTGATGGCCCAACTACAGAGGCACAGGGTGTGGCTAACAGGTGAGCCCTGGTTCCCCGTCCAGTAGGTGTTGGTGTATGGGTATGGTGTGGGCCATATGGGAAAGTGTGTGGCTAAATGTTGTCCCTCGATATTTGCAGGTGACTCTGGTTACCCCAACCTATCATGGCTACTGACCCCTGTGAGGAATGCCAGGACAAGGGCAGAAAAACATTACAATGAGGCACATGGGTGAACAGGAAGGATAATCAAAAGAACCTTTGGCCTCCTGAAGGCCAGGTTGAGGTGCCTCCATCTAACAGGTGGATCCCTGTGCTACTTACCCAAGAAGGTCTGCCAGATAATCGTGGCATGCTGCATGTCGCACAACCTTGAGACGCCATGTGCCTTTTCTGCAGGAGAAGGAGGAGGAGGAGGAGGCTGGAGATGGCCGTGTGGAATTAGTGGATTCTGTGGACAGTGAAGATGAGGAGGCAGAGGATGAGGATGAGGATGAGGACAACAGAACAGCAGTGATACGACAGGTAAGACAGCGGTACTTCACATTTCATTGTCAATATTTTATATATCTTCGGCACTGGCATGCTGTTATTTCCCACTTCTATGCCCACTTACTGTACCCTTTGGGAATTCATTTTACAGATGTTGGTGCCCCACTATCGCTCCTGGTGTGATCACTCCAGCCAAATACAGGTCTTCCCTATGTGCACAATTACTGTACAGTTGAATTGCAATGTTTGAACATGGTTAAGCGAATACATACTTTGAAATGTAACATATTCTATACTTGTTTTTTTTCCAAGGGTGTTTATTGAAGTGCGAAGAATAAGAGGGTAAAGTGCAAGGGGATGAGGTAATGAAGGAGAAAAGTCCAGGGTATTATTCCTGTCTATTTGTACCACAGGTGCATTGTCCAAGGGGACATAGGAAGTAGAGCAATGGCAGTTGAAGGTGGATAGGGTGATTGAGTGGGACACAAGGGTGACAATCAGGAGAGTCTCATTTCCTGGCTGGGGGTCTTGGCAATAGTCTCTGCCTTCTGCCTGGATCACAGAGAAAGTTTGCGGGGTGATTCTCCTTTTGCAGGGGGGGGTGCTGGTGGCCTGTGAGTCCTGTGGCGGGGCCTCCTGGCCACCAGCGGCAGCGGAGGTTGGAGGCAGTTCAGATGTCTGGCTAGTGGCAGGGGCCGGCTGTTGTGAGACTGCCTGCCTCATATTGTTGGCCATGTCTGCCAGCATCCCTGAAATGGAGGCCAGGGTGGTGTTGATGGCCTGCAAGTCCTCCCTGATCCCCTGGTACTGTCCCTCCTGCAGCCGCCTGTTCTCCTGAACGTTGCCAGGATCCGGCCTATCGTGTGCTGTTGATAATGTTGATATGCTCCCAGGATCTCAGTGAGTGCCTCCTGGAGAGTCAGTCCCCTGGGCCTGTCCTCCACCGGCGCACAGCACTCCTCCCAGTTTCACTGTTGTCCTGTGTCTCTGTCCCCTGAACTGTGTGCCCACTGCCACTGACCCCAGGTCCCTGATTGTCTTGTGTATGAGGAGTGGCCTTGGGTCCCTGTAGCTATTGACACACTGCTGATTGAAGTGTCCTGGGGACAGAGGTGTGGGTATGCTGGGTGGGTGCTGTGGTGGTGTTTCCAGATGGGGAAGGCTCTGTGGTGGTGTGTGACTGGGCCTGGTAACCGACTGTCCAGAGGTCCCTGATGAGCCACGTTGGTCATCCAGATCCTGGCGACCAGAGTTGCTGTCATCATTGTGGGCTCCTCGGTTTGGGGACTGGATAGTGCTGGCACCTCTTCTCCACTGACATTGGCTGGGATACCTGTGGGGATGTAACTAAAGTGTTATTGGTTTTGTGTGTGACATATTGGGCATTGGTGGCTTGCCCTCTTTGGTTGTATTTGCCCTGGCAGCTTTCACTTGTATAAGTTGGTATTTGGTGGGCTTGCTGATTCTCTCTAGCATACATGCTTTTTTGATAGATGTCCATGCAGGGCTGTGAGTGGTGTCCATGCATTAGTATGGCATGCAGGGTTTGGCAATGGGATGAGTGGGATGTGATGGTGGGGTGTGTGGGAGGTGGTGGAGTGATGGGAGTGAGGGTGAGGTTGAGGGTATGTGGTGGCATATAGGTAGGGTGGTAGTATAGTATAGAGTTGACTTACCAGAGTCCATTCCTCCTCCTACTCCGGCCAGGCACTCAGGATGCATGATTGCCAAGACTTGCTCTTCCCATGTTGTTAGTTGTGGGGAGGAGATGGGGGTCACCGCCAGTCCTCCGTACAGCAAAATGGTGTCTTTCTGCAATGGAACATACCTTCCCCCTTCTTCCTGGTGTCATCCCTGGTTCTTGGGTGCTGTCCCACAGCGTTGACCCTGTCCACGATTCTCCGCCATAGCTCCATCTTCATAGTTATCAATATCTGCTGCATCTGTGCTCCAAATAGCTGAGGCTCTACCCTGATGATTTCCTCCACCATGACCCTCCTCTGAGAATCGGGGGTATCTTTGTGGTGCCATGGTTGTTGTGTAAGGTGTGTAGGTGAGGGTGTGTAGGGTAATGTGTTGTGGTGTGTAATGTGGGGTGCGTGAGTGATGTATAGGTGTGAGTGATTGTGTGAGGGGTCTTGCTGTCTCGCTCTCTTTTGGCAATTCATTATAGTTGTAAAGGGTTGTGGGTAATGTGGGTGTGTGTTTTATAGTGGTGTGTGTATGGGTGTCAGGTGTGTGTAGTTTGAATTGTCCCATGTGGTGTTGTTTTGTATGTGTGTGTATTTTGAGCGCGGCGGTATGTACCGCCAATGTTTTACAGCCGTTGAATGTCCGTTGTGGTGATTCATGGGTCATAATGTGATGAACGTTGTTCTGTTGGTGTAACAGTGTGGGTTTTGGTACTGCCAGTTTATCAGTGACCTTTGGTGTGGCGGACTTGTGTCTGTGGCTGAATAGTGGCAGATTGGTGTGTGTGTGTCACAATATGGTGAACGGATATCCGCTGCAGCAGCGGTATATTGGCGGCAGTCAGCATGGCAGTAAGTGGGATTTACCACAATGTCATAATGAGGGCCTTAGTTCCATTCGGTCTGAAAAGGGGCAGGCCACTCCAGGGAGGGGTGCTCTCCCTGGCTTTAGTATAAGCTCCTGAGGAGGGCAGCATTAGCAAAGTAAAACCTGCCTGGGCAGTCACAATAGCATGTGTGTCGGTACCTCTGACAAGCACCTCTTTTGTCTGGGATCTTGAGGCCCCTGTGCTTTCTGGTGAAACAATCTCTGCGGTCAACCAGCCAAGCTCCCTCCACTGCAGGATTTCCGGTTGCCCTCACTTCCGTATCGCCTCATCCGCCAGATAGTCCCCCAGTCAAGGAATAGCTGAGCACGGATGAAGCCAGAGGTCCCGCCACAGTGAAGGGTAGTCTCTGAAGCCCAAGTCCGTCCTAGGCCTTGCATGCTTCTGGGCTCCTCAAGCTGTAGTAGGGTCGATGTCACCCCACAGGAGTCGTCATCATCCACAGGTTATCAACACTGAGGGCTCCAGCTGGGGTAGGAGCACCATGATAATGCTGCTTACAGCATGGCAGTTAGCCCCGCCTCAGCAATATTCCCCATATTGTTTAGTCCCAGTATAGAGGTTGGAACTGCTACCATGTACTCCTTACAAAAAATAAAGTATCACATGGTTAATTCATGGATTTATTTTGATACATATCAATGTTTTGCAACTTGAAGGGTGTCTTATGAAACAAGATGTTGGATGGTACACACAACTGAGAAATTCGTCTTTGAAATGTACTTGGAGATTCCGTATTCAATGCCTTGTTTGCTTAAGCAGCAATCTGTATTTTTAAGTGGAAAGGACTGCTCAAGCACTTTATTAACCAGTCACTTTTTAGGCAACACAACAAATGTCAATAAAATTTGTTAGCTGAAGTTATCAATGAAAACAGAAATCACTAGAGTTTTATCAACAATAAAGAATGGTTCAAATAATTCTGCATTCATTTTGTAACACAGACTTACCGATAGATTAATATTCCCCCCCTCCACCGGCGGAATTATGCACTGATTTCTAAAGTTTAGACACCACTGCATACCTCTCAGCTTCCTTGCATACTCTGCAGTGATTAATAATGTTAAGGATTGTGCAGTATTTAAGGGGTGGACACCAAGTGACATGCAGTTGTTTCTAAGGTTTAGAAAGTATTGTACACCACTTGGCACCCTTACATACTCTGCAGTGAGGAAAACTTTTAATAACAGCAGAGAATGTGAGGGCTTTGAGTGATATGCAGTGTTTTTTTCAGTTTAGAAACCAGTTTTGATCAGACTATGCAGACTATGCAGACACTGCAGACTATGTAAGGCGGCAGGAGCAGGATAATATGCAGTGGTTTATAAAGTGGTTTATAAAGTGGAGAAACCACAGCATACCACTCAGTGCCCTTAAATACTCTGCAGTGAGTCAAATAATTAATCACTGCAGAGTATGTAAGGGTGTCAAATGATATGCAGTGTGTCTTATCCAGGTGGCTGGTTGACACCTGTTCGGTATAAGTCAATAAGGACGCTCAATGAAGGACCATACACCAATTATGAATAAATTTAGCTTTACTATAATTTTAGGTAAATGCAGGCATTTAGCACATTAACAATAGTGAAATAAGAATGGCAATGAAAAGCATCTATTCATATATATGTACACTACAGATAGTATCTATGTATACGAATGAGCAAAGAGTTCATTGACAGAATAAGAATAGTAAATCAAAAAAAATCTATATAAATGTTTATATATATAAGTACACTACAAAGAGCATCTATGCATACATCTGAGTGAAGAGTTCATTGACAGATATAAACTTGGAATAACTGTATACCAACATGTGATACACTGTGATGTTCAGGGAGCAGAATGTTAACGAGTTGAATACGTCAGATAAGCTTTGATTTACTGCACACTAAAATGCACATTTCAATTACTGTGGCAGACTCACACTACGATGTTCAGTAAGGCAGGAAAAAACTATAAACAAGCTGAATTTCTCAGATTATAAACACAGTGCAAATATAATAATCAATCATAATAATAGAGCAGAGAAACAAAAAGCCTTTCATCCCTGGGTGGAACTTAGCTTAGTCCACGAATGCTGGGAAGCCCTCTACCGCCCGCTTGGACCTCTCTCCCCCTCGAGCGTCATGGTCTTGGAACAGCAAAACAGGGAGGCATCTCTGGGTCTGAAGATGACAGTTTCATAACTCCATCTGCGAGCTTCAAAATTCCCTCACCCACCTTTCAGTGTTTAAATAACCTGAAGCTTGGATTCTACCCCCTTCCAGTATTTTCTAGCTATGTTATCAGTATATGTCTCTTGGCTGCCTTGCCATTCCCTGGCCATTGTTTTCATTCCATCTTTTACTGTGGTCTCGTTCTCAAGGTTGAGACTGACTCTCCCTTACAGCCTGTTTCTCACACATGCAGCTGCGAATAAGTTTATCTATGGAATGTCAAAAGAAAACAAGCTTGAAAGCGAACATCGTGAATTTCTTTCACATTGTTCTGGCTTCGGCAGGCATCACGCTCATCTACAATGTTCAAGCTAATTAACCCTTCGCGTTACAATGTCTTCCGCATCTTTCCCTACTACTACACTGATTACTCCACCCCTTAGATGTGCGCGATTCTTGCGAAGCCAGAAGTATTTATTGTAACACTTCACTAGCTAGATTTCTATGAATACTTGTTAGCATTATTCTGAGCGCCTGCATTTTAGTATAAAGCTGATTTGTGCGTACATATAGTCTACATAGTATAATCATTAGCGTGACCAAGACAATCAGTAACCAGATTAGCGGATGTAACACTATATTTAGCGTTTTCGTGGCTCCTGGTGCCCAACCTAAGAAAATGTCATACCAATGGTGCTCAGTTTCTTTCAGGATGCGTGTAGCAGTGTGCATAAGCTGTTTGGCGTCTATAGTCATCTGTATGGCTGCATCCTTGGTATATTTAGCTGCCATGTCGAATTTAGCAAATGTGATTTGTGCGTAGCGCGTGATTGCCTCTAATCTAGGTATCTTCACAACAAGTGGAATGTTCCATTCTAACTGTGCTTGCATTTGCGTCTGTAATGTGGTTGTGGTGAACTTAGTCGGTTGGTATAGGATGTGAGTACTTATGTCAATAATGCTGGTAATATTGCACATACACATTACCTGCTCTCTGGTGGTTTGTACAAATCCGTTAATAAGTAAGGGGTGATTAGTAACGTAACATATACTCTCTGTTCCTATCTGATATACGTCTGTGCCATTGTGAGATAAGGTAACCATTCACATTCTCCTGGTATTGGGTGAAGGCATGGGTCTAGCGCCCGTCCAGTGTGGGTACATACCCATCCCTTAGACCAATCTGCACATCTAGTGGGATCTACGGTGTGATTTGTTTGATCAATCCATTTTTTGTCAGTGTGAGGTATCCACCATTCTTCACCTATTACTACAGGGAGCAATATAAAGGGGCACCATATTTCAGGAGGAAGATTACTTCTAGCTATATCAAAATGAGCATAACACATCTCTCCCTCACAATGGAATTGTATAGGCTTTACCCATATTTCTTCAGGCAAATGCAATTGTTGTCTCCAATATTCACCTTGAAGCTGTCCCCATTCTGCCTTGAAGTCTACATACTGTTGATTAATAATACTTTGCCATAGTATGCACTGAATTCCTTTGGACATTGTTTGGGTGCTTTAAAAGCTTTTTCCAAATTGTTCATAAGTGAAATTATGCCATTGCCAATCACGATACAACCCACGCAGAACCTTCCACACTTCTTGTGAGTGTGTGGGCCCCTATTGTGAAATTACTTTTATGGCCTCCCCTGTATTATATCCTGTTGAAGATAGCTTATTCCTGATGGCTTCAATATCAAAAGCGTTCAGGGCCCCTACCCCAATTCAGGTGGCTCCGGCTATCATGGATCCTAGATCTCTTCTGATGCGTAACTTCGGCATGGGCCATAACTGTAGTGTCCATGGTGTGCATAATGGATCGTACTTAGAGACATTCCCCTTGGCAATAGTTATCTGTAACACAATATGGTTAATTATGCTTGCATGTAAAGCTTGCTTACATCCTATTCTATATTGAACTATGGAAACGTTGCCTAAATTGCTGACCATGCGTCTTTCGGCTACATAAATCATAAAGGCAGGCGGTTTGGAGTATCGAACTCCTGTAGTTCTATTAGACATTGTAACAACCACCATATGTCCTGTTAAAATGTTATGTTTGTCTAAACAATCATAAGATCTACACGGATATGTCTGTACTGCTGTAAAAGGTACAATGGTATCACAATATTTACATATCATGTTTAGCATATAATTCAAAGCCTGTACCATTGCGGGCATTCCCTGCAACTCGTTCAGTCCATAAGCATGTCGGATTTGCTGTCCAGTTACCTTCCAGGTTACAGCTTTGGCAGCCATCTATTTGCCTCCAGGTACCTTCACGTTGCAGAGTGAAATATTTCCCTGGTCATCAGTTACCTTAGCGGCTTGAGGTGCACAAGCGACATGAAGGTCCGTGATGACATTCTCTGCCACATTTGGTCGGACTAATATACTTTTTCCGGTTATAATCATGACTGCAAACAGGAACCACGTAATCGATGCAGAAGTCATCATTTACGACCCTGGGGTAAGTCTCACTGCAGGTACAAATACAGGTACATTAGATTTCTTTAAAAGTACAACATATGTACTCCCCACCCCTTGACTCAATATCTCTCCTGCCTCTGGCTTTTTCCATGGATGATGCACCCATACTCTTCTTCCTGTGCTTCCAAATCCTCCTTCACCTCTCTGAGTGTTATTGGGGGGGCAGATCTTTCTTCAATGTGGGGGGTATACGCTTGTTCACAAATCAATTGGGCAAGTCTGTCATGTGCTTGATACGATACAGTAGCATCTCCTTGGTTCAATAATACTACTTTAACCTCTCCTCTAAAATGTGGGTCTATGACTCCCCCTAGCACCGACACTCCCTTGATGGCTAGACTGGATCGAGGGGCAATTCTACCATATGTTCCGGATGGTACTCTCACTCCTATTCCTAGGGGAATAGTCTTCACCTGTTCTACAGGTATGTCTCCATCCTCTGGAGCAAACAGGGCCTGTCCTATACTGCCAGAAGTAGCCTGTAAAGGTAATCGAGCTCGAGGGTCTGTTTTCCAGACAATCATTGTGTGGGTGATTTCTTTATCATGCCCTGTCATCCGAATGAAAGGAGTCTGCTGCCCTACTGGTCTATTGTTCAATTCAAACAAGGCTTTGTCTAAATTGCTACTCCATCCTTTTAGAGTCTGATGTGCTGATAACTTTTTTAGCTGTTCTTTCAACAATCCGTTATATCTCTCAATCATGCCGGCAGCTTGTGGATAATAACTAAGGTGTAAAATCCACAGAATTCCCTGTTCCTGCACCCAATCCTGCACTGTTTTCCCTGAAAAGTGTGTGCCCCTATCTGTTTGGATTTCATCAGGTACCCCATAATGTTTTATCAGGTAGTTTAGCCCTCGCAAAGTGGACTTTTGGTCTGCAGACTTACAGGGCATACCCAACATAAGGCCAGAGTAGGTGTCCACCATGGTCAATACGTAGCTTTTTCCTCCTTCCTTTGGTAGCTGCCCAATATAGTCCAATTGCCACACTGTACCGGCTGCAGTTCCTCCTTTGATGTGGCCGCTCGGCTTCTTTTGCAGGGGCATTTGTTTTATCTGGTTGCATGTGGGGCACTCTTTTACTGCTTGTTGGACCTGTTCTTTAGTGACTGGAATCTGTCGCTGCTGTGCCCATGCATAAGTGCCATTCTCTCCTAGATGTCCCGATGTTGCATGAGCCCAGTTTGCTAGAGCAGCTTCAGCCTCCTCATTGATGATTACTGTTCGTGTTTTGGCCATCTGATCTGCGGTGTGGTTGAATAGAGATGCAAGAGAGGTGTCTGATGGGTAATGGGCGTCCACATGTCCCACATAGATTTGACATTTGTGCCCTTTCTCCCACATCTCTTCCCATAGCTGCTCACCTCCCCAAATGGGGGTGCCTTTGATTTTCCATCCATCCTTGCGCCAAGTCGGGGCTCAGCTTACTAGTCCTTGGTATGTGGCCCAGCTGTCAGTGTACACAAACGTTTTCTCTCCGATGGGGGCCTGCTCCATTACTGCTGCTACCCCCTGCAGTTCTGCAAGCTGACTTCATCCATTATTTCCTCCTCGCAGCAACAGCGTTTCTGTAGCAGGCTGGAATGCGACTGTTTGCCATTGTCTCTTTCCTTGATGGTACCGGGCGGTACCATCTGTAAACCATGCATTTTGCTGTTCTTCTTCTGTGAGCTGTTCAAAAGGTGGGGCTGTTTTAAATGGTGAGGACTCCATCTCAGATGGCTCTGGTGAGGGGACCATTGCTTGTAAGTCCACTGCCCCCAGCATATCTTCTTGTAACTTCGACACTCCTGCTGGCCCCGGTTTTGCCCTCTGCTGCAGATACCATTTCCACTTTATCATGGTAGACTCCTGCGCCCTGCCTACTTTAGTACCAACCCCTCCTTCTCTTATCCAACCTAGTAAGGGGACCCGTGTTCTTAGGGTAACCGGTCGGTCACCAGTTATGCGCTCTGTTTCTACTAACGCCCAATATGCTCCTGCTAGTTCTTTTTCTAACGGGGTGTAATTTCTCATGGAGGGAGTTAATCTCTTCGACCAAAATCCCTGTGGCACTCTCTTTTTTCCTTGCCTCTGCCATAAACTCCACATCACTACATCATCCTGTACTATCATTTCCAGCTCAAATGGGTCTCCTTCTGTGATGGGACCTAACGCAAAATAGTTATGTAATGCATCTTTTGCTCCCTCAAAGGCCTCTTGCTGTTCAGGTCCCCATTGGAAAGGGTGCTTTTTCCGTGTAACTTGATATAGTGGTCTCAATATTAATCCTAAGTGAGGGATATGTTGTCTCCAGAATCCCATCAAACTCATAAATCGTTGTGCTTTTGCCTTAGTTGAAGGAGTCTTTAGCTGCTGTACCGTATCAATCACCTTCTGTGGTATTCTTTTTATTGGTCCTGATCAAATAGCGCCCAGGAATTTTACCTCTTGTGCCGGGCCTTGGACCTTTTTTGGGTTAATAGCCCATCCCCTCTGCTGTAAGTATTCAATTAATCTTTCCAGCGTGTCTGTGACTTGCTCTTTAGTGTCCCCAGTGATCATGATGTCATCAATGTAATGTGCAAGTCGGGTGTCTCCAGCTGAGAAATTGGCTAAATCTCTGGCTATCAGCCCATGACACAATGTGGGACTATGCATGTACCCCTGGGGCAACTTCCTGAATGTGAATTGTCTGTCCTGCCAGCTTATTGCAAATTGGTCTTGACTGGCCTCATCGATATCAATTGAAAAGAAGGCGTTTGCTAGATCAATCACGGCATGCCATTCCCCCACATCTTTACTCAACTGTTCCACCAGTGTGATGATGTCTGGGACGGTGGCTGCCAAAGGTGGAGCCACTTTATTCAGTTGTCGATAGTCGACAGTCATTCGATATGTATCATCTGGTTTCTGCACGGGCCATATAGGAGAGTTAAATGGGCTCACAGCCGGCCTTAACACACCTGCATCTAGCAACCCCTGTATGGTTTCTGAAATCTCTTTGTGACCTCCGGGTATGCTGTACTGTTTAATGCACACCGGCTCCTTTGGAGGAGGCACATGTAATGGACTCCACTTTGCATGCCCAACCAGAACTGTCCTAGATTTCTTTATGTGTACGCTCCTCACACCAAAAGTAAATGTTCCCCATTGCGTATCAATAGTTTTGCCTAGTAACAAATCCATGCCAATAATGTATTCTGGTACTTCAGCTATTAAAACTTCTGCTGTGAACGGGGGTCCTTTACCGATTGACAATTTAAGCTTAACAGGTTTGGCCTCTGTCTCTGCACCCCCGTAACCATTAATGATCACACCCTTCCCTGGCAGCCTCTTAGGGTTTCCATTTATCAAAGTTACTTCCGCACCTGTGTCGAGCAGTGCCATAACATGTTGTGTTCCTTTGTGCCAATAAATGATGAGAGGTACATATGGCCGCCTGTCCCCGGGGCTTACCTCTTGCACTGCTCTGACCCCAGGGGTTTGGCCTGACCTTCATAATAAGGGGTCTGGGACTTCCCAGCCATCGCTGGACAAGTCAGGATATAGAGTTGAGACAGGCACCTTCCTATTTTTCCCTGATTCTGTTTTTTCCTTCTCAGACTCTTCCATGGGTGGTGCTGAGGGCTGTTTCTCATCAACTGCCTCTTTCTCTTTCTGTCTACGCTGCAATGCTTTCCATTTATTAAGCAGATCTATCTCCTCTTTCTTCACCCCAGCATTCAACAAATCTATCCACATTTGTCGTCTGGTCACTTTTATTGTAGATTCTCTTCCCTTATACTTATTGTCCTGCCCCACTGCTCTTGCTGATTTTTGTCTATCAAGCCCTTCTAATTGTGCCATTAATTATACCACATCCCCCACTGGTCTTCCCTGAGCGGGTCCTAGAAGGGCCAACAAGGCACTTTTCATGTGCGGAGGGGCATTTCTGATTAACCGTGCCCGGATCTCTGCTGTCACGGGTTCAACATCAGGTCCTAAAAATTGCTGGGAGTATACTGCGTTCTGCATCCCCATTTCTCGCAGTTGTTCATTTGCCTCTGAAATCGTATGCCAAGGACCCCAACTCTCCTCCACATCTATAGCAGTTGGGTACAATTGCTTCACTCCTTCCATCAACCAACCCATTAGAGAGAAAGCTTGTTGCCCCTGTGCACCTCGTAACCGTTGCACTAACATAGCGTGTGTAGTTACTGATCCCATTTTCAAAATTTCAGTTGGTGATAAATATGTACCATCTGCTCCAGTGTCCCACAATCTCACCAACCATTTAAACAAGGGCTCTGTAGGCATTTGTCTAAACATACGAGTTATTTCTAACAATTCACTCTGTGTATAATCTCTTACCAAACGTGAATTCGGTATTTGCCGACCATTCACCCCCTTTGATTTATTCTGCACGAGTGGGCGAACCTCGATTACACTTCCCCTTTCACCTTCAATTTCACCTGCACGTCCTTCTCCACTTTCAACTCCACCTAGTTCTGCTACACGTACTTCCACCTCATCCTCCCAATTCCAGTCATCATCATTATCTGAAACTGTTCCATCCCAAGTATGAGGTATCCCAGTTTTCTTTGCGTACCAAAGCCCTCACTTGCACAGCTGAGGGTATTTTAGGCTTCTGCCTACTCTTCTGTTTTGCTACTCGAACTGCTAATGCGGTGCACCTTGCCTCCATTTGATCACCCCTATTCACTGCACTTTCGATAAGTAACTGCCTTTCCTGCAAGGCTGCAACCTCATCCCGCAGTTTTCTTATTTCTGCATCTTGTGTTAATGTTTTCCTGTATACCGTACGGAGCGCAGACAGGAAAAGCCATCCCACTTGCCCTGCTGCTTTCAGCTCCAGCTTTGCCCCTTTTAGCTTCACACTCTCAACCGCATCTTCCACTAAAAGGGGAGTCACTTTCTCATCTAATGTCTCCCATAACACCGGCGCTGCCCACCGGTTCAGGAGCCCTGCCACACCAGAGAACGGGTCAGTTGCTAACCACCAGGGAATGGATCTGGCTTCTGCCCCATGCTGCCTTACGCTCTCTGCCTCACTTTTCTTACGTCCCCAAAGAGGCATTATTGACTTATACCCCACTTCTGGTACCAAATGTCTTATCCAGGTGGCTGGTTGACACCTGTTCGGTATAAGTCAATAAGTCAATAAGGACGCTCAATGAAGGACCACACGCCAATTATGAATACATTTAGCTTTACTATAATTTCAGGTAAATGCAGGCATTTAGCACATTAACAATAGTGAAATAAGAATGGCAATGAAAAGCATCATTCATATATATGTACACTACAGATAGTATCTATGTATACGAATGAGCAAAGAGTTCATTGACAGAATAGTAAATAAAAAAAAATCTATATAAATGTTTATATATATAAGTACACTACAAAGAGCATCAATGCATACATCTGAGTAAAGAGTTCATTGACAGATATAAACTTGGAATAACTGTATACCAACATGTGATACACTATGACGTTTGGGAGCAGAATATTAACAAGTTGAATACTTCAGATAAGCTTTGATTTACTGCACACTAAAATGCACATTTCAATTACTGTGGCAGACTTACACTACGATGTTCAGTAAGGCAGGAAAAAACTATAAACGAGCTGAATTTCTCAGATTATAAACACAGTGCAAATATAATAATCAATCATAATAATAGAGCAGAGAAACAAAAAGCCTTTCATCCCTGGGTGGAACTTAACTTAGTCCACGAATGCTGGGAAGCCCTCAACCGCCCGCTTGGACCTCTCTCCCCCTCGAGCGTCACGGTCTTGGATCAGCAAAACAGAGACGCAGCTCTGGGTCTGAAGATGACAGTTTCATAACTCCATCTGCGAGCTTCAAAATTCCCTCACCCACCTTTCAGTGTTTGAATAACCTGAAGCTTGGATTCTACCCCCTTCCAGTATTTTCTAGCTATGTTATCAGTATATGTCTCTTGGCTGCCTTGCCATTCCCTGGCCATTGTTTTCATTCCATCTTTTACTGTGGTCTCGTTCTCAAGGTTGAGACTGACTCTCCTTTACAGCCTGTTTCTCACACATGCAGCTGCGAATAAGTTTATCTACGGAATGTCAAAAGAAAACAAGCTTGAAAGCGAACATCGTGAATTTCTTTCACATTGTTCTGGCTTCGGCAGGCATCACGCTCATCTACACTGTTCAAGCTAATTCACCCTTCACGTTACTATGTCTTCCGCATCTTTCCCTACTACTACACTGATCACAGTGGTTTCCAAAGTTTAGAAACCACTTCATACACCATTCTGTGCCCTTGCATACTCTGCAGTGGTTAAAAGTTTTAATCACTGCAGAGTATGTAATGGTGCCGAGTGATATGCAGTGGTTTCTGAAGCTCAGAAAGCACCTCATACCACTTGGTACCCTTACATACTCTTCAGTGACTAAAGGTTTTAATCACTGCAGAGTATGTAAGTGCACAGAGCAGTTCTAGAGTTTAGAAACCAATGATTGCCACTCGGTGCGCCTACACCCTGCAGTCATTAAAACTTTTAATGAGTGCAGATTATACAAGGGTGCCAAGTAGTATTTGGCCATGCTATTCTTTTAGGTATAATGCACCTTCACATCCATTTTTGGGTGCAAGGGTGCATTTTGTGCTAAGAAAATAGAGGCAAGTGCCCATTTTGCCTCATAGCGAAAATCTGCAGAATCTGGCAGAATTTTTATGTAATTCCGTGTGATTCCACAAAATCAGACTACACAAATTCCACCCACTCCTAATTATAAGGTTCAGAAATCAGAAATGTTCTGTTCACTCAAAAGAACTAAAATGTATTTAGTGACTGTGCAGTAATTGTTTGAGTTCTGTGGTTATACACTAATTCTGCCAACACAAAAAATGGTGACCATACTAACAAACACTTGTATGTGAATCTTGTCAAACTGGCAAGCATAATTTCATTGTTATAAAAATAAAGATTCAGTGCTAGAATCAGTGAGTGCGTATTATACAGCCCATGCTGCAGACAGTGTGTCACGCCCCATTCAGCAGGCCACAGGGCTGGCAAAGGCTATTGAGCTAAAAATATGGGATTACTTCTGCTGCTCCGGATCTTGCCCTACTGTGGTTCAGCAAACTAGGTCAAGTACGACCCTTTCCACATTTGACTTTCAGTGGTAGCATAGTGAGGCTTAAGCATCAATAACAACCCTCATCAATGTGACAGAAGCAATGTTCTATTTGTAGGAAACAATACATACTTTTATTACACAAAAACATAGGTCACTATTCATTCAATTGTGCATGAGTACGGTATTCCCAGGTGCAGAGCTTGGTATTCTCAGGGGCCTCCTCTGATTAGACTATCAGCTGTCCTCACTGGGTTGCCTTCACTGATACTGGTTCCTACCCTTGCAGGAGGCTCATGGTTAATCATATAAATTGGTTTGTGCCACTGAGACTTCTCCTTTTACCTAAGCAGGCAGACAGTGCCCAGGGTTTAGGTGTGATCAGTCTCTCACCAAGTTCAAGTAACCAGTTCTGTACCACACTCAGCCCTTCCAGCCTCTCACCAGTCCATGACTGCAGTGTGGGGCAGTCTTCAGCCTTCCTGTGGTAGCAGAATCTTCACCAACAGCAAAGGGATCCTGTGGCTGTACATGGAAGTCCAGGAGAGGTGCAATCTATGCGCACCACTTCTGAAGCAGCTGGATTTCATGTCAAGTGGAAGTCTCCTGGAAGTATGTGGCAGTCCTCTTAAGTTAGTGCAGCATGTAACAATCTAACACAGTGCTTGCAGTATCATGCCAATATAGTCTGACGGTGGCCCTCTTCCAAGTGGTCACTGCAGATTTCAGCCTGTTTTGACCCTCCAGTGAGTACTTGGTGATTCTTTGTGGGCATGCCAGCAATTTGCCCTCAGAGAAATGTTCTTCAGTGTAGTGGCCACCAGCCACTATCTTCGGCGCTAAGTGGCTTGAGGCATTAGTACCACTATGATTACTTAGTCTTGTGGACACTGCTTCGGTCTTCTTCATTTTACTTCCTGCAGTCTGGGGTGGGACTTCATCCTCCAGACTAAACCCAGGCAGGCAGGGAGGCTATGACACACTAAAAGTCCCTGAGGACTCCTACAGCATGGGATGCACACGGGACGTGCATGGGATGCACCCGGGCTTGTGCCTGGGCGAAGACATGGCAAAGACAGGCCCATCTTAGGCCATCATAGCCCGACAGAGGCCAGCCCAGGCTCTTTCCCCTTTCATGTGGACTGAGGCTCTTTAGCGGCCCTTCCAGCACAGTGTCCCTGCATCACAAAAAGAAGTTTCAGGTATTGTGCACATTATTTTACTAAGTACCCACCCAACCTTGTCTTTTGATTTAGCCTTACTAGCCTGCTCCATTTACCCTCTGAATCTGGTGGGAATAGGGAAGAAAAAACCTGCCAGCTCAGTTGCAACATGCCTCCAGGTACAACCCCGGTTAATGATTGACAATTTTTTGGTTAGGGCAGTTGATGTAATAATGAATTAAATAAATTTGGCAGAAAGGAGGCTTTCCCTTGCAGCTGAGGAGTTGGCATCTTCATTATCTTTGTCCCGTGCACCATTAAGGCTATCTCAAATGAATAATCCATTTTTACTGCATCCCCCAAATTATCAGCCCAATTTTAATTCTGCAATGCGTGAGCATGAGGAGGCCACAGAAGTATCACTAGATATTGAGATTATCGATGGACAGGTGGAACACGTGAGAACTGAAATTCCTGTTCATTCACCACAGTGAAAACCAGCAACCAAACGCATGATGCAGGCTCAAAAACCCAAAGTGAACAAAACTGGGCAGGATCAGGAGGCCAGCGGCAAGCCATTGTATCTTCACTTTTTCCAATTTCACCAAATAAATCTGAGTGGGCAAACATTAGCGGGCTGCACAGTGACTTGTTAGACACAAAGTTACTCCCAGTGTTTGCTCTGCTTACAGCCTTGGAGTCCGACTTAAAAACCGTTAAAACACATATTACAGGGGCATCAATCTCCACAACATCAGGTCAGATAATAAGGGGTGGACCAGAAAATGGCGTTAAACTAAGTACTATTCCAAATGTACAACCATCAAATTCTCTAACATACAAGAAAGAAGGAGCTGGTGAGAGCTCACTAATGGAAAAAACAGTTGCAAGTGTACAAGGAATGAAGCCAAGGCAACAACCCCCCTCCAGACAGACAACCATAGGAACCAGGCAGCAGCTTCCTTCAACAGCCTCATCAGCACATCATTTGCCAGTAATCCATCTCCCTCCTGCAGCTCGTCCTTACGTGGTTGTTCAGGCAAATGTTTCCCATTTACCAGATGGTCAAGCCAACATCAGAATTGTTATATTAGGTGGCAAACTGGTGAGCCATTAGAATTTATTTCAAGAGATTATTTTTGCTCAGTGCATGGGAGGTATTAGTCTACTATTCTGAAGAGATCTAATTATTATAAACTTTGGAAATCCTAGGCTTATGGGGTCAACCCTGGAAACTACCAGAGCAGGAATAGTAAAATCAAATCCTATAAACATTTTACCTATGGGCTTCTTTTACAGACATTTAAACCTGGCCACGAGGAAAGGCCAGTCCATCCAACCATGCTCCTGTCATGATAACATACATAGTGCAAATCTATAGGTGTTGGCAGGAAACAAATTCAGGGCCCTTGCCTCTTCGGACCAAAATGATTGACTTGATGTCCTGAAGTTTGCAGGCAAATTTAGCTCTTCTGATAAAAAAGGCATGCTGATGTTCCAAAGTGGTTTGTTGTTCAGCACACATGCTACGTTTAATTTAGACTCCCCAATTAGCGGGGAGCCATTGGGAGAAAATCTTGTTTTACTGATAAGCCACCAAGGGGCTCCTATCACATCTGAGCCAACTGATGGGACTACAGACTCTCTTAGTGGGGGATCACATAATGCTGCCCTTCATTCATTATCAAATATCCATGTTAGCCAAAGATGTTTGAATATTGTCACATGGAACATTGCAGGCACACGGCGTAAATTGGATAACCTGAATTAGCTACATTTTGTGTCCACCTTTGATGTTATCTGTGTGCAAGAGACTTGGATGACATGTCCTTTTAACATGGACGCTTTTCAAACCTTGTTCCAACTGGTCCTGCCCTTCACAGCAGGCAGATCAAGTGGCAGCGTTCCCACCTTTGTGTCCATAAAACTGCATACAGTCAAAGTAGCTATTAAATGGTGATCCCAGCAGTTCTTGGCATCACAAGTATATATAAGGGGGCAAATGGTATATCCTGTTAATTAACTTTTATAATAATATCTTTAACAGCCCAGTGCTAAAAGCCATCCACGATTTTGATGAATTTATTGGTAGCTACTTTCTGCATCTAAATAAGAAGGTAATTGTGGTATGGGCGGGGTATTTTAATATCCAATTCTGTGATCTGACTAATAGCCAGGTGTGTGGTATGCCCGTGGATGATAAGGGGCTGAATAGGGTGCACTTTAAACATAATACTTTGGGTGATAATCAAAATACTATTTTTAAATTAGATTTACAGATCCTCAGTAGATCAAGGGGCGGTCCTAGTGAATTAATCCCCACCTTTAAAGGTGAAACTAAGGGTAGCACTCTAGATTTCATCATTATTTTGGAAGTTGCTGCTCATTTGACTTCAGAGCACAACATTGTCACCAACTGCTTGAGTGACCACAATCCTGTTTGCACCATTTTACAAATAAATACTAGAATAAACCCAGACATAGAGCAAAGATGGATATTAAATAAAAATAAAGACATTAGGAGCAAATGGGAGCAAATCAACCCGGTTGACTTTACACACAAAGTAGTACGGTAAAACATAGACTCCGTGGAGCTGTGTCTTTCTGAGGATTCACTGAACTCATCTGTATCAGGGAGTTTTGATCATTAATGTGGGGCAATTAGAGAGGGCCTGACAGCCAATAGCTCATCACAAAACACTCCTTCATATTGTTGGTTTGACATGGCATGGTCAGCAGCCCATAAATTCCTAATGCTTGCTCTAAAATCAGTCCCACTGTGCTCCAAGGAAGCACGTACAGCTAGACGAGAATACAAGGATATTGGAGAAGATGGGGATACGGTGGCAGGTTTTTGTAAAAGCACTCTTTGACAAACTAGGACTTTCAGAAATGTTTTCAGATCCATGGTCAATGAGAAGCGATACTAAGGTCCTTATAAAAAAATCACTATACTAAATGCTCCATGAACAAAAGATTATGTAATGCGTCGAGATTGAAGACTGTGGAAACACATATATCTGTAGTCACTGTGAATAATGACAAACCATATTTACTTTGGTTTATGAATCCAAGTCACTGTTTTATTTTACATATTTTAGAATTAATCTTATACATTTTTAAGTTGCCTTTCCCATCCAAGGTTCAGAGAAGCTTGATCTTCCCCCATGTTATTGTAATCATATTGCAACGTATGTGCCACTTTTTTGTCTCTTATATTCAACCCCTAGAGGTGCCTTTTTAGTACCCCTTTTGTGAGAGGCTGGTTTTAAACAATATTGGCTCGCTATGGAGTTTTTACAAAAACCTTCCTGAATAGAAGTATGAGTTCAATTTTTATTTTATTAAATGTGCTTTTCAAATAAGAAACTGGTATAAACAGGTGACTCCTTGAACGGGCTGCAAGTCAGGTCCATTTTAAAATTGGGGGATTATCTACTTTTAAATATCAAATTTTATCTTTTGTGTTCTTATACTGAATGAGTCAGATAAGGTTTTGTAGATTTGTGGATTTATATTTGTATTTCTGTTCTGTGCTTTTATGGCAATCTATGTCAAATAAAGATGTTTTGACTGACTCACTAATTACTTAGGCGGTCATTCTGACCGCGGCGGGCGGCGAACGCCGCCCGTCATGCGGTCACCGCGAATGACCGCACCGCGGTCAAAAGACCGCGGCGGCCATTCTGGCTTTCCCGCTGGGCCGGCGGGCGACCGCCAAAAGGCCGCCCGCCGGCCCAGCGGGAAAGACCCAGCAACGATGAAGCCGGCTCGGAATGGAGCCAGCGGAGTTGCTGGGGTGCGACGGGTGCAGTGGCACCCGTCGCGATTTTCAGTGTCTGCAAAGCAGACACTGAAAATCTTTATGGGGCCCTGTTAGGGGGCCCCTGCACTGCCCATGCCAGTGGCATGGGCAGTGCAGGGGCCCCCAGGGGCCCCACGACACCCGTTCCCGCCATCCTGTTCCTGGTGGTAAAAACCGGCAGGAACGGGATGGCGGGAAGGGGGTCGGAATCCCCATGGCGGCGCTGCAAGCAGCGCCGCCATGGAGGATTCCCTGGGCCAGGGGAAAACCGGCGGGAAACCGCTGGTTCCCCTTTTCTGACCGCGGCTTTACCACCGCGGTCAGAATGGCCCAGGAAGCACCGCCAGCCTGTTGGCGGTGCTTCCGCGGTCCCCGGCCCTGGCGGTCATGGACCGCCAGGGTCGGAATGACCCCTTTAGTCTTCAGGATTTGTCGTGACCCAATGACACACTTGCCGTCACACAACCCACATATTAGGCACACAGACACCAGCAGGAGTTGCTTCAGTCAGGGTGAATCACAGCAGTCTCTTCCATGATCTGCTTCTCCTGCAGAGTTGTTTCTTCCTTCCCTTGTTTATAGGCACAATATTGTGGCACCCAAGACAATCAGTAATTCCTCCTTCAGATCAGACTCTACGTGATGTTCCTTCATGTCTGGGAAGTTAGCTTTCACTGCAGCACCAACCCTTGACTACTCGTAGTACCTGAGTACTCTGCAGAGTACCCCTTTCCTCAGTAAGAGATCAGAATAAACAACTATGGGTCTTATACTCCCATCTTTATAACACTTGAACAGACAAAGGATGAGTATGGAGGGGTATCCAGGTCTGCTCCTTGGAACTGATTTGGGGGTTTCCCCTTTCATGTGTCATGGCCAGGCCACTTCTAGGCCTCAGTCTGCATGGGTGCTCTGCCCAGTGGGACAGCTTCCAGGTAGAGTACACAGTACAAAAGAGGTGGGAGCAGGCTGCCACTTCAAAAATCTACTTTTCCTGTCAACAGATACTGAGAGGCTTATCCTGTACCCACCTGTGTTCCACCAAATAGCAGTTACAATCAAAGTAATTTCCATCTCATGTATCAGGAATCATTGCAACATTTCTAAGGAAAGGCTGTGTAGGAGGCTGGCCTGGTTTTCGTAGTTGGATTCTGCCAACAAGCCTTGGCTCACGCAAATGTCGTGGTTGGCGGGAAAAGGTGCTACCTGGGCCCAGGAGGGACCTGGGGTTCTCAACTCAGACTGAGGAGACAGAGGGGGCTCTCAGCATTTTAGAGAGCGCTCAGAAGACCATGCAACACCCACAGGAGTCCCAGGACATGCGGACAAAGGAGTTGCAGAACGCAGTCATTGCAGCACTACACAAAGGGATCCCACGCCACCGGAGAACAACTCAGAGAGCTGAGCATCGCAGGATAGAGTGCTGGGGACCTGGGCTACGCTATGCATGAAGAATTTCTGGAAGAATTGCACAGAAGCCATAGGAGCTGCAAAACACGCAGTGCAAGGGGTACTGTCTGGCTTGGGGAGGCAAGACCTTACCTCCACCAAATTTGGACAGCTGGACCTTTGGACAGTCAGGATCACTTTGGTCCACCACCTGTGTTCCAGGGATCATGCTCGTCGACAGGAGAGGGGTCCCAGAGTACCAGTTGTCACTGCAGAGAGGCGCCTGCTGAAGCAGGGAAGTGACTACGTCACTCCATGGGAGATTCCTTCTGTCCTTCTGGTGCAGAATGAAGACAGTAAGTCCTCAGAGCATGCACAATCTGGGAACTGTTGCAGTTGCTGGCAGGAGCTGAAGTTACAGAGTTGCAGTAGCCTTCTTTGATACTTTGTTGCAGTTGTAGGGTTCCTGGAGCAGTTCTGCAGTTGATCCGACGTTAGAAGGTGAAGCAGAGGTTGCAGAGGAGTCCCACTGGAATCCTGCAAAACCGAATCTGAGGAAACACCCACAGGAGAGACTGTAAATAGCCCTCAGAGGGGGATTGGTCACCTAACCGGTATGGACCTATCAGGAGGGGTCTCTGAAATCACCTGCTGGCACTGGCTACTCAGATGCTCCCAGAGTTCCCAGACCATCCTGAAAACAAGATGGCAGAACCCAGGGACACTCTGGAGGAGCTATGGGCACCATCCCTGGGTGGTAATGGACAGGGGAGTGGTCAGTCCCCTTCCCTTTGTCCAGTTTCATGCCAGAGCAGGGACTTGGGGTCCCTGTACTGGTGTAGACTGGATTATGCAAGGAGGGCACCATCTCTGCCCTTCAAAGCACTTCCAGAGGCTCTGGGAGGAAACCCCTGCCATGCCTGTAACGCGTATTTCCAAAGGGAGAGGGTGTAACACCCCTTTCCTAAAGGAAATGCATTATTCTGCCTTCCTGGGATTGAGCTGCTCAAGTCCCAGGAGGGCAGAAGCCTGTATGTGAGGTGACAGCAGCTAGAGCTGCAGTGAAAACCTCAGAAGACTGGTATGGCAGTACTGGGGGTCCATGGTGGAGCCCCCAGGGTGCATGGAATTGCCCCCCAATACCAGAATCAGATTGGGGGTACAATTTCCAGTTCCTAGACACCTCACATGGCCATATTCGGAATTACCATTGTGAAGCTACATATATAGTGCACACTTATAATGGCGTCCCTGCACCCACAATGTCCGGGGAAATGGGCCTGGACAACGTGGGGGCACCTCTGCTAGTGCAGGGGTGCCCTCACACACAGGTACTCTGCACCAAGCCTTCAGGGTCTGAAGGTTAGATATATACGTGACTTATAAGTGACCTGGTGCAGTGAAAATGGCTGTGAAATAGTGCTTACACTATTTCACTCAGGCTGCAATGGCAGTCCTGAAGAAGTGTTTGTATGAGTTCCTTATGGGTGGCAAAAGAAATGCTGAAGCCCATAAGGATCTCCAGGAACCCCAATGCCCTGGGTACCTAGGTACCATATACTAGGGACCCATAAGAGGGGTCCACTATGCCAATTTGGAGTGGAATACTGGGTTACCAGTATGTAAGCACAAACTTGGAATCAGAGAGTGCATGAGCACTGGAGTTCTGGTTAGCAGGACTCAAGTGACACAGTCAAGCATACTGACAAAACAGTAAAACATACTGACATGTAGGCCACAAACTATGAGCACTGGGGTCCTGACTAGCAGGATTCCAGGGGTCAAGTAATGGTGCTAAGCTTGCTTTGCACCATTATTTAACACATGAGTCAGGGTAGACGTTAGGGGACCTGTGGGCCTATTTCCATGATGGAACACCATGGAATAAGCCCACATGTGCCCTCCCCAGGCCCCAAGGACACCCCCACCCACACCAGAGGGACACCGGAGGATAGGGGACCCCATTCCCAGGTAAGTATAGGTAAGTACAGTTAAGTTTTTTTTTTTTTTTTTAAGTGCAATTGGGGGCCCTGAAATGTCTCCCCCCTACATGTCACTGTGTGCGGTGGCCATGCCCAGGGGACACTGGTCCCCTGTACTGGCCATTGGGGTGGTGGGCATGACTCCAGTCTTTTCTAAGACAGGAGTCATGTGGTATAGATGGTTTTGCATCAGAAAATGACGCTGGGCTGGTTACAGTCATTTATTTTTTACTCTAACCTGCCTAGCATCATTTTTTGGTGAAAAAACCCCTTCTCCCATACTGCCATCCCCACCTGGATAACATCATTTTTTTTACGCTAGCCCTCCCCTTGCGTTGGCTTGCACCATTCCATAAATATAGTGCCCAGCTAGCGCTCAGGAATGGTGCAAGCCCGTGCAAAACGTTTTGATGCAAAACTGCATTATTGCAGTTTTGCACCAAAAAGTATGAATGTGCCCCTTACTTCAATAACTCCGGTGTTATTAAAATGACTCACAGGCCTAGTAAATATCACAGTAAGTGCTGCAGTGATGTTAACTTTACTGGCAGCCATTATCAATATTTTAAGAGCTAAATATTGATAAAGACGAATAACCAGCATTAACATTTCTACTGTTGCTGAGATCCATGATTCCACTTGAGTCTATCAGGGACATTAATCAACCAGAGATTAACTTCAGGTGATTTTTTTTAGGGACATTAATCTTCCATGAGCAAAAAGCATGCACAATTGTGGTTTATGTGAAAAAATTTCACATTACACAAAAATTAGGAATTTTGGTGGACCACATGAGCAGAATGAAAATCACACTTGGGCCCACTCTCCAGTAGTATGTATGTATATCTTGTGGTACTCTGCCTAGTAAACCCAGGAAGCCAGTGACGGTGCTACGAGTATTCAACTGCACCCTTTGCTTGTGGGTAGACTCTATATAGGACTTGCTTAGTGGTTAATTTGCATGTACAATGAGTTGGACCTCTGTTGTTCTTGGGCTTACTCCATATTTCGTGATGGCTCATCAGCACAATCAATTGGGTGATTCCTCTATTCCTCTGAGTGAACTCCATATAGCATTTCTGTGCTGGTTTACAGTGCCTCCAATGAAATTATTTGTTTGATGCTACTTGGTACACTTCAAAACTGTGTTTGTCCTAACTAATATCCATCAAAGGTGGGCTCTAAATTTGAAAATGCTAGCCTAATGTTGGAGAGTACCTGCATGCGTGACTGCATCCGTCCTCACACTCTCCCTTATACTCCATGCTTATGTGCAGCTACATTGGGCCCTCTGTGCTGCGACATATTGTTTCAAACTTCACAAATATCAAAATATATTCCTCATTGGACCAATATACAAACAACATACTTTCAAGCATCTACTTCTAAAATACAGAGAACACTAAAGTAAATCAGTATGCTCTGCAACCTTACCAGGGGTATGAAGCGCTGTATAAAAAACACATTCAGAGCACTTTAGGATTGCCATGGGGTATGGAAAATGCTGTATAAAACCCAATACAATAACACACTTTTCTAAAGGAATAAACCTCCATTTTCCTTTTTCCAGTGAAAGTTGAAAATCTGGACTTGGAATGACATTGCACATTTGTTTCTTATTTTTTAGAAGCAAGTCCTTTGATGGAAGGGTGATTTTATTTTTTATGTGTTTTTTTTTTTTTTACTGAAGTGTTTCTGCTGTGTGCTTTTTTGCAAGCACTTGACACATGGTTGTATTTTCTTTAAATATCTGGTGGATCCTCTGTTTTCTGGTATGCTAGTGTTGTTTAAAATAATGTACAGGCCACACCTCATACCCAAGACAATCAGGGACCTGGGGTCAGTGGGCACACATTCAGGGGACAGAGGCACAAGCGATCAGGGAAACTGGGAGGAGTGCTGTGCACCAAGGGGAAGACAGGCCCAGGGAACCGACTCTCCAGGAGGCACTCGCTGAGATCCTGGGAGCCTACCAGCATTCCCAGGACACGATGGGCCACATCCTGGACAACGTGCAGGAGAACAGGCGGCTGCAGGATGGACAGTACCAGGGGATCAGGGAGGACTTGCAGGCCATCAACAACACCCTGATCTTCATAGCAGGGGTGCTGGCAGACATGGCCAACATTATGAGGCAGGGAGTCTCACACCAGCGGGCCCCTGCCACTAGCCAGTCATCTGAACAGCCTTCCACTGCCGCTAGTGGTCAGGATGCCCCCCACAGGACTCACAGGCCACCAGCATCCCTACCCCTACAGAGGGTGAACCTCCTGGCAAACGTTCCCTGTGATCCAGACAGAAGCCAGAGACACTTGCCAAGACCCCAGCCAGGAAATGAGACTCTCCTGATTGTCTCCCTTGTGTCCCACTAAGTAAACCTGTCCACCTTGAACTGCCATTGCTCCCCTTCCTATGTCTCCTTGGACAATGCACCTGTGCTACAAACAGACTGGAACAATACCCTAGACTTTCCTCCATCATCACCCCATCTCATTGCACTTCCCCCTATATGTTAGCATTACAATAAACACTCTTTGCCAAAAATCTATTTTGAGTATGTCATGTATATCAAATATGTATTGTTTGAAACAGATACAACCATTGCAAATGAACTGTACATAGAATGAGCATAGACTAATAACCTGTAGCTGGTTGTAGTGATCACACCAGGAGTATTTGTCATATCACCAACATCTGCAAAAATTAATATCCAGAGGGAACAGTAAGTGGGCATTGAATTGGGAATTAGCAGCATGTCAATGCCATACAGAATACAGCAAAAGTCATTGAAATGTAAAGTTACACTGTCTTACCTGTGTGTCATTCGAAGTACTGATGGATCGCAGATGTTCTGTTGTGCTTATCTTCATCCTATGCCTCCTCATCCTCACTGTCCACAGGGTCCACTGCTGCCATCTCCAGTCTCCTCCTCCTGCAGAAAAGGGACATGCCATCTGAGGACCAGGTTGTGCAACATGCAGCATGCCACGACTATCTGGCAGACCTTCTTGGATGAGTAGCACAGGGATCTATCTGTTAGATGGAGGCACCGAAACCTAGCCTTCTGGAGGCCAAAGAATCTCTCAGTTATCCTTCTGGTTTGCCCATGTGCCTCATTATAACATTACTCTGTCCTTGTCCTGGCATTCCTCACAGGGGTCTGTGGCCATGATAGGTTTGGGCAACCAGAGTCACCTGCAATTATTGAGGGACAACATTTAGCCACACAATATCCTATTTGGCCCATACCATACACATACACCAACATATACTGGGTAAGAACCAGGGCTCACCTATAAGCCACACCCTGTGCCTCTGTAGTTGCGTCATCCCATTTGGGATGCTGCTATTCCTTAGGACAAAGGCATCATGCACCGACCCAGGGTACTTAGCATTGACGTGGGAGATGTACTGGTCCAGCAAGCACACCATCTGCACATTCATGGAGTGGAAACTCTTACGATTCCTAAACACTTGTCCATTCTGCGGGGGAGGACAAATGCAATATGTGTTCCATCAATCGCCCCAATTATATTGGGGACATGTCCCATTGCATAAAACTCGGCCTTCACAGTGGCCAAATCTTCAACCTGGGGGAACGCAATGTAGCGGCACGTGTTTTATCAGGGCAGACAATGCTCTTGTCAGCACTATTGAGAACATTGGCTGTGACATTCCTGCTGCCAAGCCCACTGACACTTGGAAAGAACCAGTTGCCAGGAAATGGAGAACTGATAGCACTTGCACAAGAGGGGGGATCCCAGTGGGGTGACGGATAGCAGATATCAGGTCAGGCTCCAATTGGGCACACAGCTCTGTGATTGTGGCCCTGTCCAGTCTACAGGTGAGTATTATTTGGCTGTGTAGCAAAGTCCACCAGGGGTCTGTACACGGGGGTATGTCTCCATCTCCTATTCATCCACACCAGTAGGAATCTATAGGACAAAAGAGTGAGGAGCCTGTCACAAACTGAACAATGGAGCCACACCAGGAGTTTCCATTCTGTGAACATGCAATTGGTCAGTGTGATTTGTCCAGTATGTGCCTATTTCTCCTGTGACGCAGCATTATTGCATAGGGCTGCCCCCCCCCCCGAAATGGCATTCGCCTGTCCTGTTTGGAGGGACAGGTGGGTGTGAGGGAATTCCACTGACGTTGTGTGCCATGGCGGGAGGTGGTCGGGAACCGCGTGCAACTCCTCATTGGTTAATATTGGGCCCTATGGGTAACAGTGGCCAATGGTGATCTACACCAGCAGTGACGGTATGCACTGCCATGGACGTGACCACCATTTTCAATCATATTCCTTACTTGTTACCTGACCTTCAATAGGAGGAGACCTACACTGCATGTGCTGCTGTGACCTGTGTCGGGAACCTCCCATGGCCCTTGTGACCAGGGAAAGGGCCCGAGCCTTCACTTCGGAGGAGTTGGAACGACTGGTGGATGGGGTCCTACCCCAGTACGGACTGCTGTATAGGCCTCCTGACCAACCGGTGAGTACACTGTGGGCACGATGCAGGTGGCATGGATGCATGGGGATGTGTGTGAGGGCATTGTGTAAAGGGGGATTATCGGTTGGTGATGTACATGTTGTGAGCTGGGCTATGTATGTGCCAATGGTGATGGAAAGGGGTATGGTGGGCCATGTGTGTGACAGGCTGGAGTGTCTATTGGTGTTCTCCTGTCTGTATTGCCTCTGCAGGTCAGCGTCCATCTAAAGAAGGGTATATGGCATGCCATCGCCAAGGAGGTGCGGACCCTGGGGGTCTATGGTAGTCGGAGCACCCACTGTCACAAATGGTGGGAGGACCTGAGACGCTGGGCACGGAAAACCACAGAGGCCCAACTGGGGATGGCCTCCCAACGAGGAAGGGGTGCCCGTCGAACCCTGGCCTCCCCGATGGCACGCATACTGACGGTGGCTTATCCAGAGCTGGATGGGCGCTTGAGGGCAACACAGCAGCCACAAGGGGTAAGTACAGTGACTATCATTACAGCTTACTCCTGGTGGGGTGGTGTCAGGTGGTGGGTGTGTGTCAGTGGGGGCCCCTAGGCCAGGCCAGACATAGCAACATAGGTCTTCTGGTGGCTAGGGGTCTGAAGGGATAATAATGGCTACCTAGCTTGTTAGCATCCAATACTGGCCAGAGCTGCGTGGGTCCCAGGTGTGCTGCAGTTGGTGGTGTGTGCCCCTCCTCATGCGTTGGTGGCTAGCAATATCACTGGTAGTGTAATGCATAGTGTGTAGGCCTGTTCCCTGTGTGTGAGGGTGCTGCGTACACCAACGACGGTGTTGGTGCAGTCATTGACCCCGTGTATCCTTTGTCTCTCTCCTCCCCTTTCTTGTTTTGTCATCCGGTCCTTATGTGCATTAGCATCATCTGGCGGAGGAGCAGAGGTACCGGCGATGGATGGAGCTGCATCCCACAGGACCCAGGAGGCAGAGTCCACCGATGCTGAGGGCACCAGTGGGACGGAGGGCGAGGGGAGCACCACAGCGGAGATTGGAGCGGATAATACAGACTTAGAAACATTCTCCGATGGGAGCTTCCTGGTGGTGGTGGACACTTCTGTGACCATCCCAGCTACAGGAACAGCCGCCACCCCGTACCAGCACAGCCCTCTCAGCAGCCCCTCAGCGAGTTGCCCATGCCTGCTCACCCAGGAGGGTGGGCATCTTCTCCGCCCCAGGCACCTATGACCCTGCCCCAGTGAGCCCTGCTGCCCTGAGTGAGGAGGCTATTGACCTCCTGAGATCCATCTCTGTAGGGCAGTCAACCATTGTGAATGCATTCCTGGAGGGCATTCACACTATATTGGAGGTCCAACAGAGATTGATTCAGGCTCTGGCCTCCTCTCTGATGGCAGCCATTGTCCCTGTTTCTACCGTCCCCCTTCCAACTTCCATTTCCCAGTCCCATTCTTCTCAACCCCAACCCATCCCAAGCACACAGCCTGACGCGAATGCACACAAAACAACACCCAAGATTGTCACTGGCAAACAAAGGCACTCACACAAACACCATCCAGTTGCAGACACAACAACATCCACTATTTCCACTGTCTCCCCCTCTTCCACCTCCTTCACCTCCCACCCAGTTACGTCCACACTCACACCTACATGCACTACATCATCATCCACTACCTGCATCATCACCACACCAAGCAGAACACACACCTCACTGGCAGTCACCTCCACAACAGCCATGCACACGTTCCCCCCCTCCTAAGGTACACAAAAGCAAGCACTCAGACACCCAACAACAATCCACCTCACAACTGCATACAGCCCATGCACCTGCACCCAAATCCAGCAAACAAACACATCCAACAACCACTCCCTCATCCTCTACTCCCATTACTTCTCCCTCCTCACACCCCAATGCCCCTAAAAAGCTTTTCCTTTCCACCATTGACCTCTTCCCTACCCCTCCTCCCATCCTGCACGTATGGCCAGGGTATCAAGAACCCAGCCAAGCACCTCATCCACACAGTCCACGGGCACACTTCCATCTGCACCTACTCGTGGTGGAAAGGATTCTGGGTCACAAAGACTAAAGGAGAAGGAGCCTGCATCAGCCAGCTGAAAGAGGAAGGAGCCTGCACCAGCCAGCAGAATGGGGAAGGAGCCTGCACCAGCCAGCAGAAAGGGGAAGGAGCCTGGACCAGCCAGTAGAAAGGGGGAAGGAGCCTGTAACAGCCAGCAGAAAGGGGAAGGAGCCTGCACCAGCAAGCAAGAAGGGGAAGGAGCCTGCACCAGCAGCTGTCACAGAGCCCCCAACACCAACTGTGGTTGTGCTGCCATCAGTGAATGCAGGGGCTGAGCAGGAGCCTCCCATTACCTCCACCACCACCACAGTGCAGCCATTGCAGGGTGCAGGGGCTGAGCAGGAGCCTCCCAATACCACCGCCACCACAGTGCAGCCATTGCAGGGTGCAGGGGCTGAGCAGGAGCCTCCCACTACCACCATCACCACAGTGCAGCCGTAACCGCCAGCGGACGCAATGCGATCCAGCCTCCATGGGCTGCTGTGCGGCCTGTCCCCTCCAGAACCAGTGGGAATGACACCCACCCGAGAGACTGTGGCCTTGCACTCCTCAGAACCAAGCACAGGGTGTGGTACATTGGCTGTCTTTCGGAGATCTTTCCTCCATGGTCATAATTTGGCATTAGTTACAGCCAGCCTGTTGGTGGTATTACCACGACTTTATCACCGACCTCCAGGGTCATTATGAGGGCCATAATCCCTTTCCTGGGGGTGTTGTAGCTATCAAACATTGTGTAGGCCCAGGTCCTCCCTTCTAGTAATTTGGGACTTTGGAATAATCCCTGTCTGTGGACTGACCTGTTTTCAGTAAAATTTAATATTGTATTAAAGCTGCCCCAAATACTAGTAGGTCTTCTGTTACAGTGGTGATTGTGGAGATCTGGGAGGTAAAAACAATTTTTTTATCCTCACTAGGGCCATAGGTACTGAAGACTGTTATGTTGCGATTGTTTATGTCTCCTGTGTTTCCCGCCATTCTATTTGCTCTGTCAATAGATGCAGATCCGAGTTATAGATATCTTTGTAGGAAGACTGACACCACTTTCGCCTTTGAGGTTGTATTGTGTAAAACTGGCTAGGGAACTAATCAATGAAGCCTTTGTATCTTATTCTAGTAGGCAAGATTCTCTGAGCAATTCTCACAGCAAGGGTATTTCAACGCACTTCATCTTTTTACCAGGGTGCTTAGGCCCTGGACATATATTGACACTATTAATAAGTCTATTATCTTAGGAATTGTAAGTTGGATCAATATGTGGGGTGCTTTTTGAAGAGTAAATATGTGGTGAGAACCCATAATTTGCTAAAGATATTATCCATGCTACTTAACTTGCTGCTCGCCAGAAGCTCCCTATCTACCTGGGAACACTACTGCTACCGCGCTTCTTATCATGCATGAAAACATCTTTAATTGTGACTATAGTGAACATATAAAAATCCAAAATGTAGGGTTAACTTGTTCTTGTTGTGTGGTCAGGCTACTTTGGTGCACTAGAGGAGGCCCGGCAAGGCCACACCGGGGCAGATGGCCCACCACATATGTTGTGTTGGAAAGCTTACATGAAAAGATTTCAATTGTCTATTTTTCTTTAGATGGTCCACAGCTAGAGATCTCTCGGAGTTTCAGGACAGATGTTTATTGTTGGTTTAACCTGGCTCCTTCTAGGATCATCTTCATTGTCTTCCAGCTTTTCTAGTATACTTATGAAATGTCTCTCCAATGATGTTAACCTTTCTTCCAATTCATCTTGTTCATGTGCTTTGGCAATGAAGGTTTCAACCTGCTCAAGTCTTTTCTCAGCTTTGTGGAGGCTGTGATCTAAATCTGATGTTGCTTTCTCAAGGTCCTGGTGTAGGAATATAATTAGGAATATAATTCTACTTTAAGTTATCTTATTAACAACTGTTGCCCCTCGTTGATGGAGATTGGGCTTATACTGAGTCTAAATACTGGGTCTAAAACATTTTCAGCTTTGTGGAGGCTGTGATCTAAATCTGATGTTGCTTTCTCAAGGCCCTGGCGTAGGAATATAATTAGGAATATAATTCTGCTTTAAATGATATTATTAACAATTGTTGCCCCTCGTTGATGGAGATTGGGCTTATACTGTGTCTAAGTACTGGGTCTAAACATTTTCAGAATTTTATGATTAATCAGTCCTTTTGTGGCTCATGCCTGGTGTTTCTTTGTGTTGTCAGTGCCTCCTTGATGGAATGGGACTTGGGCTGTTTATTCTTTGAGGACTGCAGATCCCTCATGCACCACCAACTTCATTCCCAGTTTCTGTGAAGGGGTCCCACATCCTTTGGAAACCCATGCCAAAGGATTGTTCATCTGATGTGCTGTTGTTGCTGTGTGGCAGGGGGTCACATGCACATTTTCCACACACAAAGGGAATCATTTTGAGTCCACTAATACATATAGTGCTAATGAATGACTCCAATCTCCTACAAGGAAAAACCAGACACTGTATCAGTCAGACTCAAGGATTTAGCCTCACCGCAGGTTCTGAATCTAATAAGGCCATGCTTGAGCAATCTACAAGCCAATTGTTATTTACAAACATGATGGGCTTAAATCTTCGATACTCGCAGCATATACTCATCACAAGGCTTCCCAGGAGCTGCTCTCACAAGGATCGCCTTTTTCCTCACTGGAACAACACAAACATTCTGCCTTTCCCCTTCACATCCGCACCCAAGGAAATCGTCTGGGGAGTAAACCAAGGACTGTTGCTCAGCCACACCCTCTTTACATAACTTATATAACACCTCTGCTCAGTATCGCCAAAACTCATGTGCTCAACATCATATCTTACACCAACAACACGCAACTCATCCTCTCTGAGGACAGCACCAGCTTCCACAACTGCATGACAGACGTGGCCAACTAGATGAAGGACAACTGCATGAAGCTCAACACGGACAAGACATAGGTACTGATTTTCTGAAAAGAAAGCTCCCATGGAACGCATTCTAGTGGCCCTCAGAGCTCGGACCTACTCCAATCTTCATTGACCACGTTAGGACCCTATGCATCATTCTGGACAACAAGCTAACCATGCCATTGCAGGTCAATGCCGTCTTTGCCTCCTGCTTCTTCATCCTCTGCATGCTTCATAAGGTATTCAAATGGCTAACCCACAACTCAAGAAGCGCCATCACCCAGGCTTTCATCTCCAGCTGACTGTACTACAGCAACGCACTTTATGCACAGTCAGACTTGTCCTGGCTCTCCCTAGATGAACATACATCACCCCCTACCTCGGGGAATTCCACTGGCTCCTTGTTCAGAAAATATGCCAGTTCAGGCTACTCACCCATGTACACAAGGCCCTACACATCTGCAGACCCGCCTACTTGAATCACTGCCTGAACTTCCATCAGCCCACCAGACACCTCTGCTCTGTGTCCCTTTCTCTAACCCTCACCCCCGCATCTGAGGTAGCAAGTGTGGAGTCGCTCCTTCTCCTACCTAGCAGCAAAGACATTGAACAAGCTACCCTTTCATGTACGGCCCTCCCCATCTCTTCCAGAGTCCCAAAAGTCCCTGGAGACCTGGCTATTTGACAAATCAACTGGATCCTGCCAGCACCTGGATTCCCTCACTGGTAACAAGTAGCACTATACAAATCTTCTGATTGATTGATTGATTGATTCTTATCTCTTGGAATATAGCTGGTGCCTATACCAAAGTATAAAACACAGATTGATTGACATTCATTAGTGCCCTTTATATTATCCATTGCCAAGACATCTGGATGACAGAAAAAATCCATATTGAAGGATTTTATTCCTTTTATTATTATTTTATTTGAGCAAGATACAACACATCATTAACATTATACAGTTACTAATAACCTATTATCATCAACAAATAATGTAGCAACAATATCAAATACACAAAAATAAATAGCATTATTAATGTACTAAAGTGTAATAGTAAAGTGACAGCATAAAAAGTGCCTTGTGCAAATACATATAGTAGCAGACCGGTGAAAGTAAAATCTGTATTCCATCGCAGCAGATAAGAGTGTAAAATTGTAACATCCTAAACGACGAATCAGTGCAATACAATAGAGTAAAAGAATCTGCAAAAGCAATTCCTAATTGAAAACACGCATAGCAGCCAATATTAAATGGCAAAAAAAACATTAACTTCAAATCAGTGGAATACAGTCCAATTAATTTCCTGACATGCACTCAAATACAACCAGTTAAAGTGGAAGTCATTGCATCCTTTGTAAACTATTATTAGCAGCCATTGTCAGGAAATAGTAAGTAATGAGTCTTCAGGGGATAAACACATCAACTCGTGGGGACTCTTAGCAAATACTAAAATCCAAACACTAAGCCTCAATGGGCAACACCATGCTTAGGCTGTATTATATGGTGTGGAAAGGGAACCCACGTTGCATTAAATCTCTGTAAAGCCCCCACCCGTTTGGCGTAGGCTTCTTTCAAAGAACGAGTCCTAACCATTTTGCTTAGCATTGAGAATAAAATGGGAGCAAATCAGTTCTCTAGTTTTGGAGAATCAATGATTATATTTGTGCAAATGATCTACCTCACAAGACTGAATCAAACAACACCAACCTAGGTGATGGGGATACTATAGTGTGCAAAGACTGACTAATTGCATGAAAAATTCCATCCCAAAACTGTTGAAGCATTGGGCAGTCAGAAAATATATGATCCCACGCCCCCCCCCATCATTTGCTTTACATCTAAAACACTGGCCTGGATAAGATGGAAACATCTTATGTAGCCTATCGGGCGTATAATAGGCTGTCCATGTTGATAAAAATTCCATGTGCTTAATATTTGCAACTTTAAGTGATCTATAGCCTATCTCAGAAAGGTGCTGCCATTCCTTAATATTGTACCTACAATTGGTTGTCTGAAAAACTTTATGGAGGAACTTAGGTAATACATTTTAAGTAGCTTGTTGTCACAATATCTGATAACAGTTTTCAGCTCCCACCTGATGAGTTCAAAATATACAAAAAACAATTTGGCGAATCCCCTCTTCCATCACAACATAGTTAGTTTAAAAAAAGCTAATTATCTAAGTAAAACTAAACCAAAGTGAGACATTCTGGTTTTCAAATTGTAGAATAAATGTGTCCCATGAAATAAGATTTGGGACATTATAAAAATCCCCCAACTTCTCAAATCCTAAAACTTGCCATGATTGTACCATCGCTTTTGGCAATCCCATTCCCCAAACCTCAGAATCCTGCAGTGGAGTATAGGCATGACATGCTGGAAATTTCCAACATTTTTAGAGAGACTGAATTCGTAAGGCTAAGGTCTCTATGAACTTAGACCTCGTTTTCAGATTTCAGATGCTGTCTGTAGATGTGTGCAGGGGAATTCCTGTGTGGCTGTGTCTATTATGAGTCAACTTCATACTAAACTGTCAGTTGAGACTTACTCTGCTCACAGCACTCCTACAGCCCAGAAATTAAAGCGACAGGCACCACAAGGTTGTTTGACTGTCATGGCTCGCAGAATTGCAAGGCGCTAAGATGGTCTGAAAATGTCAGAGAAATGCTCATTTCCCAATAAAGAGATTAGTCAAGACCAATCTGATTAGTAAGTGCAGTTTGACCTTAATATGACAACAAACTCTTCTGTGATAAGCTCAGTCCGTGCAGTTCAGCCTAATGGCACACAGAATGACATTCAGAGGGGTGACCAGAATGAAGTGGGGTTGGTGCCAGGCCAGATAAATGAAGATGGCAAGCACAGTCCGGACACTGTCTCTATCTTAAATCAGACTAGTAAGGTTAAAGACTATCCAGTATTCAACAAATCAGTAACCAGACAGGCTGATAAAAGAAAGAAAATCAATGGTCAGCATAAGAAAGGGGAGCCACTCAGTAAATCCAATGGGAAAAAGGGAGATAGCTGCCAAGCGGGGGACCCAGCCTCTTGGATGTTAGGTTTCTGAGCTCAGAAGCCATTCAGGTTGATCGAACAGCTGTAGATGTGAGAAACCCTTTGGACAGTGTAGGCCAAGGCCATTATTTTCCTCTGGATATGATCGCTCTTCCTGAGTATGCCAGTAACCCTTAAATAGACTGTAATTCCTCTGAATTGCAGCCAGAGATGGTAAAAGGTCTGCTTGGAAACAATACTGATAGAAATAAGGGAGCTTAAGTAGCAACAAACCCATAAGATTGAGTTGAGAAATCAAAGATTAACTAAGATTGAGCAATGCCTTGAACAGGTCCCACAAAGACTCCAGGAAGCTGAGCAAGGATATTCATATCTGGAAGGCAGGGTGGTATCATTCAACAAAATAATTTTGATTGAGCAGAAAAAGATCCGTTGACTTGAAAATAAACTGGAACATACTGAGAATCATGAAAGATGATCAAATCTCCGGTTTACGGGTATACCGGAGGGCAGTGAGTCCCAAGGTTCAGCCCAGAATGTGCCACAGTTACTAGACTCATTGATCAGAAGGCATACCTTTCCTGAAGCCCCAAGGATCTCACAATTATGTTGGCACACAGGGTGCCTGAGATATCCAGGAACAATTCTGGTCAATTTTGCAGACTACAGAATTAAAGAACTATATTGTCTTTAGCAATTCAAAGAAAATCATTTTCACTGGTGGAAAATACTCATATGAGGCTGTTCTTGGCTCTTTCTATCACTGCTGCAATAAGGTGAAAAATATTTCATGGACTGGTTTGAGAATGTGAATCTAAGTTAAAGGTTCTAGACAATGGTCAATTAATATTTTCACAGTGGTCAAGGATGCTCAGTCTTTCCTCTCAAAAATGTTGAAAGCACAGAATGTCAATGCCAAGTTGTGAATTTTATTTATTGGGCCAAGAGAAGAGAATGCCCTATTTCTAGGGAGGTTAATCTCTGTTTCTAGGGAGGTGCATTGCTATCAATTTCTTTCTTCTGGAATAGCTTTTAGTTTTTTTGCAGTGAGGGGAGGAGTCCCATGGAGCACTGGGTGCAGTACCAGGCTACCCAGTGAGAGTAGGGAACCTTTGGTGGGTAGATGTAATAATCCCAGGTCCAAGGAAGGGGAGGGGAAGGGGGGGTTAAGGCGAGTTGGTGTGCTGAAAAAATAAGCAGGGTACAGCTATTTTTATATTTTTCAAACCTAATTTGGGTCAATGAGAAGCAAGTGTGCAATAGCAGTAGTGTAAGATATAAAAAAGGTGTGATAATGATTATGCCAGAAATAGTTTAAAATAATGGAGCAACAGATCAAAATGATTACCTGTAATGTCAATGTGTTGTTCAATAGATGGGGCCTTTGTTGAAATGGCTAACCTCTTTTAATCCAGACATTATTTTTCTTCAGGAAACCCACTTTAAAAGTATTAATCCCAAAATTCATGTCCCAGAAAAATACTCATTGGTGTTCTGTGCCTCTAAAGGTGCAGCACTACAAGGTGTGCTGTACCCGCTGCACCGCCACATTGGCTTGTCTAATGGCTGGTTTACCAAAGCTGCTAATTTGGACAGATGGACCACTGGACTGTCAGGATCGCTTGGATCCAGCACCTGTGTTCCAGGGACCCCGCTCGTCACGATGCGAGGGGACCGATAGGAGCAGAAGTTTTGTGCCTGCGTTTGCAGGGGGAAGATTCCATCGACCCACAGGAGATTTCTTCTTGGCTTCCAGTGCAGGGTGAAAGGTGACAGCCCCCAGAGCATGCACCACCAGGAAACAGTTGAGAAAGCCGGCAGGATTAGGCGCTACAATGTTGTTGGTAGTCTTCTTGCTACTTTGTTGCAGTTTTGCAGGCTTCCTGGAGCAGTCAGCGGTCGATCTTTGGCAGAAGCCGAAGAGGGAGATGCAGAGGAACTCTGGTGAGCTCTTACATTCGTTATCTGAGGAAACGCCCATGGGAGAGACCCTAAATAGCTCTCAGAGGAGGATTGGCCACCTAGTCAGGTAAGCACCTATCAGGAGGGGTCTCTGACATCACCTGCTGGCACTGGCCATGCAGAGGCCTCCATTGTGCCCTCACACCTCTGGATTCAAGATGGCAGAGGTCTGGGACACACTGGAGGAGCTCTGGGAACCACCCCTTTCCTTTGTCCAGTTTCACGCCAGAGCAGGGGCTGGGGAACCGTGAACCAGTGTAGACTGGCTTATGCAAGAAGGGCACCATCTCTACCCTTCAAAGCATTTCCAGAGGCTGGGGGAGGCTACTCCTCCCCAGCCCTTAACACCTACTTCCAAAGGGAGAGGGTGTAACACCCTCTCTCAAAGGAAATTCTTTGTTCTGCCTTCCTGGGACTGGGATGCCCAGACCCCAGGAGGGCAGAAACCTGTCTGTGGGTTGGCACCAGCGGTAGCTGCAGTGAAAACCCCAGAAAGCTGGTTTGGCAGTACCCAGGGTCCATGCTGGAGCCTCGGGGATACTTGGAATTTGCACCCCAATTTGGCATGGGGGGACAATTCCATGATCTTAGACATGTTACATGGCCATATTCGGAGTTACCATTGTGAAGCTACATATAGGTATTGACCTATATGTGGTGCACGCGTTTAATGGTGTCCCCGCACTCACAAAGTCCGGGGAAATTGTCCTGAACTAAGTGGGGGCACCCTGGCTAGTGCAAGGGTGCCCTCACACTTAATAACTTTGTACCTAACCTTCACTTCACCAAGTAAGGGTTAGACATATAGGTGACTTATAAGTTACTTAAGTGCAGTGTAAAAATGGCTGTGAAATAACGTGGATGTTATTTCACTCAGGCTGCAGTGGCAGTGCTGTGTAAGATTTGGCTGAGCTCCCTATGGGTGGCAAAATAAATGCTGCAGCCCATAGGGATCTCCTGGAACCCCAATACCCTGGATTCCTAGGTACCATATACTAGGGAGTTATAAGGGTGTTCCAGTGTGCCAATCAGAATTGGTGAAAATGGTCACTAGCCTGCAGTGACAATTTTAAAAGCAGAGAGAGCATAAACACTGAGGTTCTGGTTAGCAGAGCCTCAGTGATACAGTTAGGCACCACACAGGGAAAACATATAGGCCACAAACTATGAGCACTGGGGTCCTGGCTAGCAGGATCCCAGTGACACAGGCAAAACCAAACTGACACACATGTAAAAATGGGGGTAACATGTCAGGCAAGCTGGTACTTTCCTACACAACCCCCCCCCCCCCCAAACGAGGGACAATAAGGGTTTTCACCTTTCATTTGTTTTAGCCAAAGTAGAGGCTTGTGGTCTGTCTGAACAATAAAGTGAGTACCAAACAGGTATGGTCTCAACTTTTTCAGTGCCCAGACCACAGCAAAGGCCTCCCTCTCTATGGCAGACCAATGCTTTTATCTAGGGGTCAACCTCCTGCTGATGAAAGCAACAGGTTGATCCTGGCCCTTAGTATTAAGTTGTGATAGCACTGCCCCAACCCCCAATTCAGAAGCATCAGTCTGGACTATGAACTTTTTGGTGTAGCAATGTTTTTTTAGGACAGGTGCAGAGCACATGGCCTGTTTGAGCTCATCAAAAGCTTTTTGACAGCTAGCTGTCCACAATACCTTCTTAGGCATCTTCTTACTAGTGAGGCCATTAAGAGGAGCTGCTATGGAACAATAATTCTTAATGGATCTCCTAAAGTACCCTGTGAGGCCTAAAAAGGCTCTCACCTGGGTTTGAGTTGTAGGTGGAGCCCATTCCATAATGGTATGGATCTCCCCTGCAGTGGTGCAATCTGTTCCCCACCTACAAGGTGGCCCAGGTAAACCACTTTCCCCTGCCCTATCTGGCACTTAGAAGCCTTGATAGTGAGGGCTGCCTTTTGCAGGGCCTCCACAACTTTCCACAGGTTGACCAGGTGATCATCCCAGGTGGAGCTAAAGATAGCTATATCATCTAGATATGCTGCACTAAAAGCTTCCAACCCTTGCAGGACTGTGTTCACCAACCTTTGAAAAGTGGCAAGTGCATTTTTCAGACCAAAGGGCATCACAGTGAATTGATAGTGCCCTTTAATGGTTGAAAATCCAGTTTTAGGTTTAGCATCTTCTGATAGTTTAATCTGCCAATACCCTGCAGTTAAATCAAAAGTGCTTAGATACTTGGCAGAAGCCAGTGTATCTATCAGCTCATCTGCCTTGGGTATAGGGTGAGCATCTGTCTTGGTTACTTGGTTGAGCCCTCTATAATCAACACAAAACCTCATCTCTCCTTTACCATCCTTACTGTGAGGTTTTGGGACAAGCACCACTGGGCTAGCCCATGGGCTTTCTGAAGACTCAATCACTCCTAAGTTTAACATTTTCTGTACCTCTTGTTTTATGTAGTCCCTGACATGGTCAGGCTGCCTATAAATCTTACTTTTGAGAGGTAAACTGTCTCCAGTATTGATTGTATGCTCACACCAAGTAGTGGTACCTGGTATCAGTGAGAAGAATTTAGAAAACTGACTTAAGAGATTTACACATCGGTCCTTCTGCTCAGCAGTAAGGCAATCTGCAAGTACTACTCCCTCCACTAAGCCATCAGCTTTAGTGGTGGAAAAGAGATCAGGGAGAGGGTCACTCTCTTCTTCCTGTCCCTCATCAGTTGCCATGAGCAGGATGAGATCAGCCCTGTCATAGTAGGGTTTTAGGTGGTTGACATGGAGCACCCTAAGGGGACTCCTGGCAGTGCCCACGTCTACCAACTAGGTAACCTCACCCTTTTTCTCAACAATGAGATGGGGTACACTCCATTTGTCCTGGAGTGCTCTTGGGGCCACAGGCTCCAATACCCACACCTTCTGTCCTGGGTGGTACTGGGTCAGGACAGCCTTCTGGTCATGCCATTGCTTTTGCAGCTCCTGGCTGGCCTGAAGGTTTTTGCTGGCCTTTTTCATGTACTCAGCCATTCTTGATCTTAGGCCAAGTACATAGTACACAATGTCCTGTTTAGGAGCTTTTAAAGGTTGTTCCCAACCTTCCTTAACAAGTGCAAGGGGACCTCTTACAGGGTGCCCAAAGAGGAGTTCAAATGGGCTAAAGCCCACTCCTTTTGGGGGTACCCCCCTGTAAGCAAAAAGGAGGCAATGTAACAGGACATCCCATCTCCTTCTGAGTATTTCAGGGAGTCCCATTATCGTGCCTTTGAGAGTTTTATTAAACCTCTCAACCGGACCAATTGTTTGTGGATGATAAGGAGTAGAGAACTTGTATGTTACACCTCACTCCTTCCACATTGCTTTGAGGTATGCAGACATAAAGTTACTACCTCTGTCTGATACCACTTCCTTAGGGAAGCCCACTCTGAAAAAGATTCCCAGGAGGACCTTTGACACTGCAGGAGCTGTAGTGGTCCTTAAGGGGATTGCTTCAGGATACCTAGTGGCATGGTCCACTACCACAAGGATAAACCTATTGCCTGAAGCTGTTGGAGGGTCAAGGGGGGCAACTATGTCAACCCCTATCCTTTAACAGGTAACAGGGTCCATGAAATAGTTCACAGAGTGAATGGTAGAAACACACTGGGGGAAATTAGGTTCTGCATCTGTTGGAGGTGGTGGTGGATATCTTGACATGCTCTCCTCGTGGTCCGGATGAAGGTACCCTTGGGTTTGTGGGGGTTACAGGTGCAGGGCCTGGGGTAGGTGGACCAGTTTCCTATTTTTGCAGGGCCTCTTTGCAGGGCCTCCCTGTCTGTGGCTGTGAAAGGTGTATTATGTCCTGATGGTGAAGGACCACAGACAGGGGTAGATGATACAGGAAAAGCCCTGCACATGTGCTGATAAATGTCACCCCAGTCAAGGAGCACAAATTGGAGTTGTGATTTGCAGGTCTCCGAATCTGCTCCCTCTGCACCTGCTTAAGGTCCTGGATCTCTGTTAGGACTTGGCCCATCACGTCTTGAGACTGTGGTATTGCTCCCTACACTTGATCAATGATGGTCTTAATGACAATGATGCCAGTGACCTTGATTTGCTGGCCCACTGATTCCATCCCACAACCCTTACACTCAGTACCCTGTACCCTTAAGACAATGTGGCCCATCCCACTAGGTCCTGGCACAACTGGAAGTGGTGGTGGTTGCTCAACAGTAGTCAGGACTGGGGGGTCATGATGGGAGTTGTGTTCCTCTGGACACAAGTAGAGGTATCCATAGGCTGAGTTGTTATAGCAGCTGGGGTGGGAGGTGTAGGTGTGGGCTGAGTGTGACTCACTGGGGCTGTTTGCCTAGACAGACCAGATGGGTAAGGCATCCACTCATCATCCGGACTTGCAGGAGTGGTGTCATCACTGAAGGCTTGATCCTGTCCTGTAGTGGAGGTGTCTTTGTTTGCAGATGTTGATCCACTGGCCCTGGGTGTTGGTCCTAATATGAATTAAAAAAAGATATTGAAGGTCTGTATTGTACATCAAATGCATCTTCAGCGGCAGGAGAAGCAACCTAAAACAAATGAATAATTATGATTAATGGGATGTTTAGACCTTTGCGTGATTGTTTACTGTTTACTCATGCACCTTAATGTTCACAGATGCACATTTCAGTAACAATGATGGACAGACGTCTTGAAATGTAAAATGTTATTTAGAATGTGTACATTACATGTACCAGACATGCAACTCAACACAGTAAAGAGGAGATTTGAGAACTGAGTCATTTCAAGACCTAGCTGCCTCAAACACAAAACATGCTGCAACTTATCAGATTAAATGCCATTAGTCATCATAGAAACACTACAAAGTAAATTGTGTATCAATACTATCAGCATGCCAAAGAGTATGATTGGAAACCTTTAAATACGTAAACTATGATTTATGCAAGCAAGTAGAACAATTCAATGGAGTAACAAGAAGGTGAAAACATACTGGATCAACACAGCATGTGAAATTTTGATGCATACCATGAAATAGTGAATGACAACTACGTAAAGCTTTGACTTTTGTGTATATGTGGAAGGAAAGAGAGTTTGGGCAACATCACATTGCACTATTGTTTTACAGAGACAAAAACAGGACACCATGGTAGATGTAATCATTTGCAAACACTACTGCCAATAAAAGTGAGTAACACATTAATAAAGTGAAAATAGGCACGCATTTACCATATGTACACACTTGTGTATAATGTGAATAGGTTAAGATGCCACTTACAAGCACTATACCTTCATGTGAATGTGGATGGTGTTTGGAACCGGTCTTTTGAAGTACAACAACGCACAGTGAAAAACAGAAATGGACTAGGAAAATGCAAGGGGTGATTTATGAAGAACAACACACAATCTGGCAATACATATTGGTCATTGTTAAATAAATTGTAACAATCATGATGCTGCTGATTTGGATAACATGAGGTATTTTGGAAAATGAAGTTTAAATATATATGTTTTGATAGATGTCTAGAAACATTATGAATGGTTAGGTTAAGGGCAATGACTCTGTGTCTAGTGTGACATACATAGGTGTAACTTACGAGTCTCCACTCCACCCAGGATTCCTGTCAAGCCTTCAGGATGTAGGATTTGCAAGACCTTCACCTTCCAGGGAAAGATTTGTAATGGTGGGCTGGGAGAACCACCACCAGTCCTCTGGGCCTCCACAAGATGCTTGGAGGCCAGGGAGTGGACTCTCCCCCACAGGCTGTTCCACCTCTTCCTAATTTCGTCCTGTGTGCATAGATTGTTAGCTACAGTATTCACTCTGTTGACTATTCTGTTCCACATGTGCCTTCTCTGAGATATGACAGTATTTTGTACTTGTGCGCCAGACAATTGTGACTTAACTCTCATAATTTCATCCCCCATGACTGTTAATTCTCCCTCCGTAAAACGTAGGTTCCTCCTCCCTGACATAGTGATCAGAAAATAAATATACTTGTGTCCTAAGTGTGATTTAAAAAAATGAAAAACGAAAAAGCGAAAAACCAGAGGCAGAATAGAAAAAGAGAAAATAGTCTGTCTGGTCAGTGGCAAGGTCACCCTCATATGGTGGTCTGCAGTGGAATGAAAAGGATCATGGTCTGAAATGGAGTGTGTGTTATAGTGTATTTTAAAGGTGTTCACAGTGAGTCCAATATAAATCACGTGTGGCCTGCTAACATCCATCCAATAGCCATAGCAAAATGCTGCACAAGTCTTGAGACAGACTCCTGTTGTCATGGGACTGCTGCTGGTACACCACCAGCTCAACTATGTTATCTAAATATGGTAGGCACAATGCTGCCATCCCGACGGAGTGCTACTTGCCAGCACTGGTATGTTGCAGGACATATCTAGTGCAATGGAGGAGACTCTGTCGACGCTGATGGCAGTTGAACCCCAAAAAATCAAAATATGGGAGTGTGAGCACCATTAGCTTGGTGGAATATTAAGGACTGCCATCACAGGTGATTGGTGGTAATATCCCCAAGATGTAAATCAGGCCCTAAGTCCCTGAATCAATCAATGGCTGCCAGCAACATTAGAAAAATGTTGCTGGCAGCTCATCAGATCACTTGCTCCTGCTGGAGTCTAACTTCCACTGGATAGAGTTCTAGTTTTGAACTGGCACTCCTGCAAGTCTCTAGCGGGAGTCCCTTGGACCCAACTATCCAGATAAGCAAATATTTTGTACCTTATTTTGTCAAAAACTACTGAACAAATGCATTCCAAATCATAAAAAGTGCAATTTGAAGACTAAGGGCCTCATTACAATGCTGGCGGTCGGTGATAAAGCGGCATTAATACCGCCAACAGGCAGGCGGTAACAAAAATGGAATTATGACCATGGCGGAAACCGCTCAGACAAACAGCCACTTTAACACACCGACCGCCATGGCAGATTCAACAAGCACCACAGCGGTAACCGCCAACAGCTAGGCGGAAGACAATGTACCGCCCACACTATTATGATGGTTTATCTGCCACCTTTTCCGGGGTGGTACCAATGACATCAAAAGCCTGGGGGAAACAGATCTCAGAAGTCAAAGGACTCATCTGTGGATACTCAAGGAACAACCGCGATGGCATGAGCCCGAGCTGCACATATTCCCCATGCTCATCTACCTTCTGCTGCATTATGAACATCAACGCAGGTGAAGACGACCACGGTGAGTACTGCCGCCTAGCACACAAAGGAGGGGGGGAAGAAAAAGAGAGTGACACACACATGTAACACCCCCACCCCAACACCATACACACAAACAGATGCAGTAACATTACATATTCACCCCATACCCCTCAGAAATAATGCAAGGACAAAATGATTTGAAGAAAGTGAGTGTAATACGAAAAAACATTAGGAATATTTACAAATGTGGGGACACTGCCCAGTCCTCAATGTATGTGGGCCACAGGGCAACATCACATAGGCCAAGGCCCCACCTCACTCCTGAAACAACACGGAGAGAACACTGCAAGGGCATCAGGTCGAAAATACACAGGCACCTCAGGGGGACGGGGAATGTGAGATCACCCCAGCCGGAAGATGGTACACGCCACTGGTCCTGGATAGGGCTACATGCCCACTGCTTGGTCCTGGGGAGTGCAAGCTCACAGTCTCTCAAGTAGGTAGTTTGCCCACTGCTTGGTCCTGGGCAGTGCAAGGCCACAGTCTCTCAAGTGGGTAGTTTGCCCACTGCTTGGTCCTGGGGAGTGCAAGGCCACAGTCTCTCAAGTGGGTGGCTACTTCCACTGGTTCTGGAGGGGTCATTGTCCCCAGTGTCCTTCATCCTGGGAAGGATGGGGTGTGTGGATGGCTACTTCCACTGGTTCTGGAGGGGGCATTGTGCCCCGTGTCCTTCATTCTGGGAAGGATGGGGTGAGTGGATGGCTTCTTCCACTGGTTCTAAAAGGGGCATTGCGCCCAGTGATCTCCATCATGGGGAGGATGGGGTGAGTGGATGGCATCTCCACTGGTTCTGGAGGGGGCATTGTGCCCAGTGATCTTCATCGTGGGAAGGATGGGTTGAGTGGATGGCATCTCCACTGGTTCTGGAGGGGGCATTGTGCCCAGTGTGCTTCATCCTGGGAAGGTTGGGGTGAGTGGATGGCTTCTTCCACTGGTTCTGGAGGGGGCATTGTGCCTAGTGTGCTTCATCCTGGGAAGGATGGGGTTACTGGATGGCTTCTTCCACTGGTTCTGGAGGGAGCATTGTACCCAGTGAGCTGTATCCTGGGAAGGATGAGGTGAGTGGATGGCATCTCCACCGGTTCTGGAGGGGGCATTGTGCTGAGTGTGCTTCATCCTGAGAAGGATGGGGTAAGTGGGTGTCTTCTTCCATTGGTTCTGGAGGGGGCATTGTGCCAAGTGATGCAGATCTTGGGAAGTGCAAGGTCACAGTTTCTAACCTGGGAGTCAGATACACAGGATTTGCAGGGCCCAGGCCACACAACAGCCCATGGGTGCAGGACTACAGACTGCCCGCTAGTGGTGACGGCTGCTCAGTGGTGGCAGCGGCGGTGCAGGTTTTGGCACTGGCAGGGGCGGGGGGGAGGCTCCAGCCCTTCCCCTGCAGCCTCGGAAGGCTGCCCACTGGGGCTGCTGCTGCTGGCGGCGGTGCTGGCAGTGGTGCTGTTGGCAGTGCTGGTGTCGGTGCTGGCACTGGTGGGGGGAGGCTCCAGCCCTTCCCCTGCAGCCTCGGACGGCTGCCCACAGAGGTTGCTGGCAGCGGTGCTGCTGGGGGTGCTGGCGGTGCTGCTGGTGGTGGTGCAGTTGTTGGTGATGGCAGTTGTGGGGGGAGGCTCCAGTTCTTCCCCTGCAGCCTCGGATGGCTGCCCACTGGGGCTGCTGGTGGTGGTCCTGGGGCGGTGCAGGTGGCATGCTGGCAGTGATGGGGGAGGCTTTAGCCCTTCCCCTGCAGCCCCGGATGGGTGCCCACTGGGGCTGCTGCTACTGGTGGCAGTGCTGGCGGTGGTGCTGGTGACAGTGCTGGTGTCGGTGCTGGTGTCGGTGCTGGTGTCAGTGCTGGTGTCCGGGTTGGCAGTGGTGGGGAGAGGCTCCAGCCCTTCCCCTGCAGCCTTGGACGGCTGCCCACTGGGGCTGCTGCTTCTGACGGCGGTGCAGGCAGTTGTGCTGGTGGCGGTGCTGGTGTCGATGCTGGCAGTGGTGGGAGGAGGCTCCAGCCCTTCTTCTGAAGCCTCGGACAGCTGCCCACTGGGGCTGCTGGCAACGGTGCTGGCGGTGGTGCTGGTGGTTGTGCTGGCGGTGGTGCTGGTGGCGGTGCAGGCGTCAGTGCTGGCAGTGGTGGGGGAGGCTCCAGCTCTTTCCCTGCAGCCTCGGATGGCTGCCCACTGGGGCTGCTGCTGCTGGCGGTGGTGCTGGCGGCAGTGCTGGTAGTGGTGGGGGGAGTCTCCAGCCCTTCCCCTGCAGCATCAGATGGCTGAACCACCAGGGTTGTTGGTGGGGGCTCCGCCTGAGTTCCAGCACCAGGCCTCTTGTCCTTTTTGCCTGCTGGTGCAGGCCCCTTGCCCTTCCTGTCAGCAGCCGGGGATTGCCCCTTGCCCTTCCCTGTAGCAGCTGGGGGTGCCTCGTTGCCCTTCCCTGTCGCAGGTGGTGGTGTCTCCTTACCCTTCCTAGAAGCTGCTGGTGGTGCCTCCTTGCCCTTCCCTGTTGCAGCTTGTGGTGCCTCCTTGCCTTTCTTGAAGCACCAGATGTATGTACCCTTTCAGTGTTGCTGCCTGGTGCCTGGGATCCTCTCCCACCTGCAGTAGCTGTCAGCACTACTGTGGCCGTGGACTGGGTGGCTGAGGTGATCGTCTAGTTTCTGACCACCCTGGCCCGACGTGAAGGACGGGAGGAGGGGGAGTGGTAGGGAAGAGGTCAACGGTGGCGAGGAAAAGCTTCTTAGGGGCATTGGGGCAGGAAGAGGGTGAAGGTTTGGGAGTGGAGGAAGAAGAAGTGGTTGTAGGAGGTGTGTTTCTGCTGATTTTGGGTGCAGGTGCATGGGAAGGATGCTGTTGTGAGGTGGGTGGCTGTTGGGTATCTGAGTGCTTGCGTTTGTGTACTTTGGGAGGGGGGGCACAGACACAGTGTGAGAGGACATAGGGGACGTGTGCATGGATGTGGGGGTGGTGACTGCCAGTGAGGGGCGTGTAGTGACAGGCGTAATGGTGGTAGTGGATGACGATGTAGTGCATGCAGGTGTGAGTGGAGATGCTCCTGGGAGGGAGATGGATGACGAGGAGGAGGGGGACTCAGTGGAGGCAGTGGATGTTGGTATATCTGATTCTGGATGGTGTTTGTGTGAGTGCCTGTGGGATGATGTGTGGTGCTTGTGTTTGCCTGAACCACTCCTGTGTGTTGTCCTGTGTGCATGCTGGCCTGCTTGTGTGCTTGGGATAGGCAGGGGTTGAGGGGAATGGGATTGGGAAGAGGAAGTTGGAGGGGGGAGGCTAGAAACAAGGACAATGGCTGCCATCAGGGAGGAGGCCAGAGCCTGGATTGATCTCTTTTTGGCCGCCATACCAGAGTGAATGCCCTCCAGGAATGCATTAGTCTGTTGCAAATGGGCTGCCAGCCCCTGGATGGCATTCACAATGGTTGACTGCCCAACACAGATGGATCGCAGGAGATCAATAGCCTCCTCACTCAGGGCAGTAGGGCTAACTAGGGCAGGGCTTGATGTGCCTGGGAGATGCCCACCCTCCTAGGTTAGTGGGCACGAGAAACACGATGAGGGGCTGCTGGGAGGGCGGTACAGGCAGGGGGGTGGAGACTGTACCTGCAGTTGGGGTGAGCACAGAAGTGTCTGCCACTACCAGGGAGCTTCCATCGGAGGAGGTATCACTGTCCGAACTGTCCCCTCCAGTCTCCGCCGTGGTGCTCCCCCGCCCTCCGTCTCACTGGTGCCCTCACCGTCGGTGGATTCGGCCTCTTGGGCCCTGTGGGATGCAGCTCTCTCCGTCACCGGTGCCTCTGCTCCTCTGCCAGATGATGCCAATGCACATAAACAAAAGAGGGGGGAGAGATAAAGGATACACTTAGTCAATGGTGGCAACAACACCACCGTTGGCGTACAGAGCACTACGCGCTAGGCAATGCACTACTAGTCACAATGCCAGTCACCAGCCCATGGATAGGGACACCTAGGCCCTCATTACAACATAGGCGGTAAAAGCCGCTTACCGCCGTGCAGAAGACCGCCAACACACCACCGCGGCCGCGGAATTCCACCACAGCTCTCATGACCCACAGCACGGAATCCGCCAATATTCAGACACCCACACAAGTCCGCCACACCAAAGGTCAGTGATAAACTGGCGAAAACAAAACCTCCACCGTCACGCCAACAGAAAAATGCCCACACTATCACGACCCACGAATCAACGCTGCGGTCTTTCAACCGCGGTATTCCATTGGTGGTACACACTGCCGCGCTCAAAATACACACATTCTTACAAAACACTGCCACATTGGACAATTCGAAATACACACACCTGATACACATACACACACCACTCCAACACACCCATTACAATATAAAACACACACCCACATCACCCACAAACCTCTATGACAAAAAATTCCAAAAGAAGGCCAGAGAGAGACACCACCAGCAAGCACAACAGCATCCACAGGCACACAACACCATCACCCACAGAACTTCGACGCACCTCACACAACACACCACTACATATCAGCACACTTATCACCACACACTCCACCCCACACATCACCTACATCACCCCATGGCACGGCAAAGACACCCCAGGTTCTCAGAGGAGGTCCTCAGGGTCATGGTGGAGGAAATCGTCCGGGTAGAACCACAGCTATTCGGATCACAGGTGCAGCACACCTCAATAGCAAGGAAGATGGAGCTATGGCGAATAGTGGACAGGGTCAACGCAGTGGGAAAGCACCCAAGAAATCGGGAGGACATCAGGAAGAGGTGGAACGACCTACAGGGGAAGGTGTGTTCCGTGGTCTCAAGACACCACCAGACGGTTCAGAAGACTAACGGCGGACTCCCACCTCCTCCCCCACAACTAACAACATGGGAGGAGCAGGTCTTGGCGATTCTGCATCCTGAGGGCCTCGCAGGAGTAGGTGGAGGAATGGACTCTGGTAAGACAAATCTTAACTATTACATCCCCCACCCTACCTGCATGCCAGCACATACCCCCACCCTCACCCTCACCCCCAGCACCCCAACTCCTCACATATGTCCCAACATCATAAACCACCCATCCCAACACCAAGCCCTGCATGCAACAACAAAGCATGGACACCCATCACTAAAGCATGCCCACTGCACATACCAATACAACCCCATAAACCATCATCACACAAGGTCCCACACAGGAATGCAAGCACTGGGGTACACCCACCCATTGCACACCATGCCACACACAGATGTAGTAACCTTCCTTTTATACCCCTGCAGGACCCCTACCCAACGTCACCAGACAGGAGGGTCCACACATGTCCACACCACCAACAGAAGAGGCCCACAGTGATGACAGCAGCTCTGTCCAACTGGATCTAGATGACCAGCCCGGCCCATCGGGGACCTCGGGACAGTCGGTTCCCCTCACCCATTCACAGGCCACCACAGACCTTCCCCCCTCTGGAAACACCAGCACAGCACCCACCCAGTGGGCCCATACCTCCGTCCCCAGGACACGTCAATCAGCTGTGTATCCACCACTACAGGGAACCCAGGCTAACCCTCCACCCCAACAACAACAGGGATCCGGGGGCAGTGGCAGTGGGCACACGGTCCAGGGGACGGAGGCCCAGGAACACAGGGGAACTGGGAGGGCTGCTGTGCGACAGGGGACAGACAGGCCAAGGGAACCTACTCTCCACGAGGCCCTCTCCTCCATCATGGGAGCCCACCACCACTCCCAGGAGACGATGGCAACAGCACTGGCCAAGTTTCAGGAGACCTAGCGCCTGCAGGAGGAACAGTATATGGGCTTCAGGGAGGAACTCAGAACCATCAGCTCCACCCTGGGCACCATCGTAGGGGTGCTGAAGGAAGTACTCAACACCAGGAGGGACACTGTGGCACTACAAGGGGCCCCTGACACTAGCATGGACGATGAACTGCCCACCACCTCCGCCGGCGCTAGTGGACAGGACGCCCCACCACAGGACCATCACACCAGCACCCCACCCCCTGCAGAGGGAGAACCACCCCGCAAACGGTCCCTGAGATCCAGGAACAAGACAGAGCACAATGCCAAGACCCCCGCCAAGAAATGAGACCACCCTGATTGTCATCCTACTGTCCCACTTTGTCACCCTGTCCATTAAACTGCCCCAGCTCCACTTCCTATGCCCATATGGGCAATGCACCTGTGAGACTAATAGACTGGACTCTGCCATGGACATTCCTCCGCCATCACCCCTCACCATTTCACTACCCCCTCCAATATTGAGCACTTAAATAAACACACTTAAAGCACAAAACAATCTGGAGTCTATGGTTTCGAAATAGTATATTAGAAATTACAGTGACAAAATGCTCTTTCAATTGTAATGTCAACATACCTATGTCACACAGCTCTAGTCCATGAGGAATCTAAGCAGATGTCACACAGTGGGACCCACATCTGTGAAATCGTAAGGGAAAGTGACAACTCAGTGACCATACACTGGGTGAAAACGACAGACAGTAGAGAGGTAGTAGTGTTAAAGTACATGTAGTAGGCAGGTCTGTACTCTTACCTGTGTCTCACTGGAAATATTGCTGGATCACTGAGTCCCTGTTGTTCATGTCTTCTTCCTCTGCTTCCTCGTCTTCACTGTCCACAGGCTCCACAGCTGCCACAATACCGCCATCTGGACCATCCTTCTGCAGAAAAGGCACCTGTCGTCGCAAAGCCAAGTTGTGAAGCATACAGCAGGCCACGATGATCTGGCACACCTTCTTTGGTGAGTAGAATAGGGATCCCCCTGTCATAGGGAGGCCCCGGAACCTGGACTTCAGGAGGCCGAAGGTCCGCTCGATCACCCTCCTAGTTCGCCCATGGGCCTCATTGTAGCGTTCCTCTGCCCTTGTCCTGGGATTCCTCACTGGGGTCAGTAGCCATGACAGGTTGGGATAACCAGAGTCACCTGCAAATGGTGAGGGACAACTGTTAGACACGCACTAACCTGGAGGGATATCCCCAGATCCAGACAACCATTCCCACTGACTTGCTTCCAGGTGCTCACCTAATAGCCACACACAGTGCCTCTGGAGTTGACCCATCACATGAGGGATGCTGCTATTCCGCAGGATGTAGGCGTCATGCACTGAGCCAGGGAACATGGCATTCACATGGGAGATGTACTGATCTGCCAAACATACCATCTGTACATTCATGGAATGATAACTCTTCCGGTTTATGTACACCTGTTCACTCCTGTGAGGGAGGACCAAAGCCACATGGGTCCCATCAATGGCACCTATGATGTTGGGGATGTGTCCCAGGGCATAGAAATCACCTTTCACTGTAGGCAAATCCTCCACCTGAGGAAAAACAATGTAGCCCCGCATGTGTTTCAGAAGGGAAGACAACACTCTGGACAATACGTTTGAAAACAGAGGCTGGGACATCCCTGATGCTATGGCCACTGTTGTTTGAAAAGACCCACTTGCAAGGAAATGGAGCACTGACAGCACCTGCACTTGAGTGGTGATTCCTGTGGGATGGCGGATTGCAGACATCAGGTCTGGCTCCAACTGGGTACACAGTTCCTGGATTGTGGTACGGTCAAGCCTGTATGTGATAATCACATGTCGCTCCTCCATTGTCGAAAGGTCCACCAACGGTCGGTACACCGGAGGATGCCGCCATCTCCTCACATGTCCCAGCGGACGGTGCCTATGAAGGACAACAGCGAGAACAGATTCAGACAACTCAGAGGTACGTACCCACAGTTTACACAGAATACCATTCATACACAAAAGATGGGCAGTATGTGTGTAGAGTGTAGGCCTAGGTATGTGTGACGCAGTTGAAAATGAAGCCATGTGGGCCCCTGAAATGGTGGCTGCCTGACCTCTAAAGTGGGACAATGGGATGTGAGGTAACTGCGCTGGCGTTGTACACCGTCGCGGTAGGCGGTCGAAGACCGCGGCGCAATGCTGCATTGGTTAACATTGGACCCTTTGGGTCCCAGGAGCCAATGACGATGTACGCTGGCGGTGACGGTACGCACCGCCGCGGACGTGACCGCCATTTTCTATCTGTTCAATCACTCGATACCTGATCTTCGACAGGAGAGAACCTACACTGCATGTGCTGCTGTGACCTCGGTCTGGAAGAGACAATGGCTCGAGTGTCTGGGGAAAGGGCCCCTGCCTTCACATCGGAGGAGTTGGAGAAGCTCGTAGTTGGGGTCCTCCCCCAGTACACGCTACTCTACGGTCCTCCAGACAAACAGGTAAGTACACAGGGAGCATGTTGTATGGGCTATGCCTGTGTGGAGAGGGCTGGATGTAAGAAGGAAGGGGGGAGAGTGCTGCGTGCATGAAAGACAGTGAATGCATGTGTCACATGGCAAGGGTAGGGATGGGGGCCAATCACTTTGACGGTGCAGTTGGTAATAACCTCTCGTTTTCCCATGTACATTTCATGTAGGTCAGCGCCCACCAGAAAAAATAAATTTGACATGCCATCGCCAAGGACGTCCGGACCCTGGGGGTCTACCACAGACGGAGCACCCACTGCCGGAAAAGATGGGAGGACATTCGCCGCAGGAGCAAGAAGACGGCGGAGGCTCAGCTGGGGATGGCCTCCCAACGTGGGAGGGGTGCCCGTCGCACCATGACCCCCCTGATGTTCAGGATCCTGGCGGTGGCCTACCCGGAGTTGGATGCGTGCTTGAGGGCATCACAGCAGCCACAGGGGGGTGAATACACTCTCATTCTGCTGACTTTGCACGCAGTGGAGGTGTCTGGGTGGGGGAGGAGGGCTGTGGGTTTCCCTAGGCCAGGGCGAGTTCCGTAGGCAAGGCCCCTCTGTAAGGCAGGCCGTGTGGCACCCCACCCCACCTCTGTAGATTGCCAAGTACACCTAGTCATGCCCCTGTGTCATCTATGTGTGCAGATGTCGTCCATAGCCTTGTAGGCCATTTCACAGGAATTGAACAGTGGACCCCAAGAGCGCGGCGTAGTACAGGGGGCTTCTGTGTCTGTCGTGTCCGCCAACAATAGCAGTAATGCATGCACTTGACATGTCTTTCTTCTGTCGTCCCCCCCCTTTTTGTGGTCTCCCTGTTCTTGTGTGCATTAGCATCATCAGGCAGAGGAGCAGTGGCAGCAGAGCACGAGGGAGCTGCATCCCACATGGCCCTGGATGGCAAGACTACGGACTCAGAGTTCACCTGTGGGATGGAGGGCGAGGGGAGCTCCACGGCGGGGACAGGAGCTTACACCAGCGACACGGACTCGTCCTCTGATGGGAGCTCCCTTGTGGTGGTGGCAACATCTGTGCCCCCCGCATCTACAGGTACAGCTGCCACCACCCCTACCAGCACCGCCCTCCCAGCAGCCCCTCAGCCTTCGCCCCGTGCCCGCTCACCCAGGAGGGTGGGCATCACCTTCACCCCAGGCACCTCAGGCCCTGCCTCAGTCATCCCTGCTGCCCTCAGTGAGGAGGACATTGACTTCCTCAGGTCCCTCACTGTTGGGCAGTCTACCATTTTGAATGCCATCCAGGGTGTAGAGAGGCAGTTGCAACAAACAAATGCATTCTTGGAGGGCATTCATTCTGGTCAGGCGTCCCTTCAGTGAGCTTTTCAGACTCTGGCCTCAGCACTGATGGCAGCCATTGTCCCCGTCTCTAGCCTCCCCCTTCCAACTTCCTCCACCCAGACCCAATCCCCTCTACCTCAGCCTATCCCAAGCACACCTACAGACCAGCATGCACACACGTCAACACACAAGGGAAGCTCTGGCAAACATAAGCACCACACATCCCACAGGCACTCACGCAAGCATCACACACATGTAGACACACCAACATCCACTGCCTCCACTGTGTCCCCCTCCTCCTCGTCTCCCTCCTCCCTCCCAGTCTCGTCTACACTCACACCTGCATGCACTACCTCTACAGCCACTACATCCCTCTCCAGCACACCCACCACCACACCCTGCTCACATGCAGTCACTACCCCCACTACCATTCACACATCCCCTGTGTCCTCTCCCAGTGTGTCTGTGACGCCCCCTCCCAAGATACACAAACACAGGCACACACCCACCCAACAGCCATCCACCTCACGACAGCCTCCAGCGCATGCACCTTGACCCAAAGTCACCAAACGTATACCTCCTACAACCACCACCTCTTCCTCCACTCCCAAACCCCCTCCAGCTACCCGTCCTAGTGTGTCCCAAAACCTTTTCCTGTCCACCCTTGACCTCTTTCCCACACCTACCCCACCCCGTCCTTCTCCTAGGTCCCGAACTAGCACCTCAGCCACAACATCTCCGGGACCAGTGGTGCCTGTAGTCACCGGAATCTGGAGTGCACCAGCCACCAGGGCAGACAGTGTGGCACGGAGCCACAGCACAGACAGTCCCCCACCAGCGAAGCATCAGAAGTTGGCCAGTGCCTGGCAGGAGAGGGGGAAGACTCCAGCCACCAAAGCCGCTCCCAGGGGTCCCAGTGGGAGTGTGGAGTCAGCTGTGACACCTTCCAAGGTGGGGGAGGGACACAAGAAACCCGGCAAGTCTGGAAAGAGCAGCATGGCGGAGAAGACCGCCATCATCCCCGCTGCCCAGGATGCCACCGCCAGCACCAGTCAAGATGCCGAGGAGGCCACCGCCAGCATCAGCCCAGCTGCCATGGAGGCCACCACCAGCACCAGCCCACCTGCCCAGGAGGCCACCGTCAGCACTAGCCCAGCTGCCCAGGAGGCCGCCGCCAGCACCAGCCCAGCTGCCCAGTAGGCCACCGCCAGCCCCATCCCAGCTGCCCAGGAGGCCACCGCCAGCCCCAGCTCACCTGCCCAGGAGGCCACCGCCAGCACCAGCCCAGCTGCCCAGGAGGCCACCGCCAGCACCAGCCCACCTGCCCAGGAGGCCACCGCCAGCACTAGCCCCGCTGGGCCATGAAGGACTGCCAGCAAAAGCCCGGCTGCGCCATGAAGGACCACCAGCAAAAGCCCCGCTGGGCCATCATAGACCACCAGCAGCTTAGACCCTGCAGTGGAGACTGCCATCTCAAGCACCGCTGAACATGGCACCGCCGTCTCAAGCACCGCTGAACAGGGCGCTGCCATCTCAAGCTCAAGCACCGCTGAACAGGGCACCGCCATCTCAAGCACTGCTGCACAGGGCACCGCCATCTCAAGCACCGCTGAACAGAGCACCGCCATCTCAAGCACCGCTGAACAGGGCACCGCCGTCTCAAGCACCGCTGAACAGGGCACCGCCGTCTCAAGCAACGCAGGCCCATGAGCAGCCAGGCACTGACGCAACTGAGTCCGTCACAGGGTGAATGATGCACTCTGGGCACCATGCCCCCTCCAGAACCAGTGGAGACCGTCATCCACTACCTCTGTCCTTAGCAGGATGAAGAACTCTGGGCACCATATCCCCTCCAGAACCAGTGGAGTATCCCATCCACTAACTCTGTCCTTAGCAGGATGAAGAACTCCGGGCACAAGGCCCCCTCCAGAACCAGTGGAGACTGTAGAGACTTGAGAGACTGTGGCTTTGCACTCCCCAGGATTGAACAGTGGGCAAACCACCCACTTGTGAGACTTGAGAGACTGTGGCTTTGCACTCCCCAGAATGGAACAGTGGGCACACCAGCCACTGTAGAGACTTGAGAGACTGTGGCTTTGCACTCCCCAGGATGGAACAGTGGGCATGTGGCCCCCTTGTGGATTTGGCGTCGTGCACTCAAGCGGCTGAGGTGCCCCCCCTTTCCCTCCCCCTGAGGTGCCTGTTTAGTTGCTCTCTGATGCCCCTGCAGTGTTCTCTCCGTCATGGTCGGGGATCTTGTGTGGGCCTCGCCCATACCGTGTGGTCCCAGTGTTCCACAGACTTTCTTAGAGCACTACCTGGACTACTCTGCTTGGTATATATTTTGTACATGGTGTATATATATATATATATATATATATATATATATATATATATATATTTCTGCCTACTTGTTTTTAATATTTTACAATGGTTGCACTCATTTTCTATTGTCTTTGCATTCTTCCGGGGGGTTTGTGGGTGTAACTGTGATTTATTGATTTGCATTAGTTTGTGGGTTGTAGTGAGTGAGGGTGGGGTTGTTGCGTGTGTGTGTCCCTGTTTTTTCCCTCCCCTGTATCGTAGGTGCAGTACTCACAGTGGGCTTCGCCGCCTGCGTTCGTGCTCCTGGTAGAGGAGCAGGAAGACTATTACAGGGAAAATTTGGACTTCCGGATCCTTGGGTTCCTTGTTCCTCGTGGGGTGTGTAGAGGTGAGTGTTTTCCCTTCGGGATTCCTGTTCCCGCCGTGTTTTTATCTGCGGTGAATCCACCCCTGAAAAGGTGGCGGATTGGCCTGTCATAATAGTGTGGGCGGTACATTGTCTCCCGCCTGTCTGTTGGCGGTGACCGCCGCGCTGTTTGTTTGTACCGCTGTGGTGGTCGGAGTGTTAAAGTGGCTGTCTTTGTTGGCAGTTTCCGCCACAGTCGTAATTGCAATTTTTTTACCGCCGGCCTGTTGGCCGACCGCCACGGTTGTAATGACCACCCTAATGCCACTTGCAACATACCTGAGACCCACAGACCAGTGCCCAGTAGTGGATACCTACTAGATTGGTTGGAGGTATTTTACATCAGAACCCTGCCCAAATTGGGACCTATCCTGCAATGTCCAGCCTGGCATAGGGGCACCCACAGGCCCACATCCCCCACCCGGATGCCACCCCACCACGTGCAAGTAGTATATTGGGGCACTGTACTCACTCCCTTGAGGCTGCTGTGATGTCCCCAAGTGCCCATCCAGCTCCGGAAAGGTTACCGCTAGTATACAGGCCATCAGGGGGTCAGGGTTTGACGGGCATCCCTGCCTCGTTGGGAGGCCATCCCCAGCTGGGCCTCCGTAGTCTTCCGTACCCAGCATCTCAGGTCCTCCCACCATTTCCGACAGTGGGTGCTCCGCCTGCCGTAGACCCCCAGGGTCCACACGTCCTTGGCAATGGCATGCCATACCCTTTTTCTGATGGGTGCTGACCTGCAGAGGAATACACATAGGAAAGGGTATCAGTCAGACTGTCCTGCCTGTTACACTCATGGCCCACCATAGCCCTCACATCCCCGTACGCACAAACATGGCACACCATGCATGCAGCACGCTGCCCAGTGCCCTTCCACCAACCCCCCTACACAAGGCCTTCACACACACCACTCCATGCATTCATGCCCCATGCATCGTGCTCACAGTGTGCTCACCTGTTGGTATGGAGCCCATACAGCATTCAGTACTGAGGTAGGACCCCAGCCACCAGTTGCTCCAACTCCGCTGCAGTGAAGGCAGGGGCCCTTTCTCCAGTGACACGAGCCATGGTAGGTTCCAGACACAGGTCACAGCAGCACATGCAGTGTAGATCCTCTCCTGTTGAAGGTCAGGTAGCAAGTGAGTGAACATATAGAAAATGGCGGTCACGTTGGCGGCAGTGAGTATCGTCACTGCCAGCGTACATCACCATTGGCCTTCGGGCCCAATGGTAACCAATGAGAAGTAGCACAGCGGTTTTTTACCGCCTCCCGCAACGGCGCACAACGTCTGTGGAATTACCTCATTTCTATATGTCCCTCCTAAAAGGACAGGCAGTCCCCATTTCAGTGGGGGGGGGCAGGCCATGGCACCTAACTGCGTCACAGAACACATAAGCACCATTTGGGCCTATCCAACAATATACTGTTACAGTCAAAACATGCAATGAAGTGTAGTGTTTGGAAATATGGGATAGTGACCAGCTGCTCACCGTTTAGCCCCCTAGATTGCATCCGCTATGGATGAATAGGAGATATCCCCTGTGTACAGGCCTCTGGTGGACTTGACAACAATGGAGGACAGGCACATTATCCTCACCTATAGACTGGAAAGGGCCACAGTCACAGAGCTGTGTGCCCAATTAGAGCCTGACCTGATATCTGGTATCCGTCACCCCACCGGGATCCCCCCTCTTGTGCAAATGTTATCAGTGCTCCATTTGTTGGCAACTGTTTCTTTTCAAGTGACAGTGGGCTTGGAGCTGGAATGTCACAGCCAATGTTCTCAATAGTGCTGACCAGAGAATTGTCTGCCCTGATTAAACACATGTGCAGCTACATCGTTGTCCCCCAGGTGGCTGATTTGGCCACAGTGAAAGCTGATTTCTATGCAATGGGACATATCCCCAACATTATTTGGGCTAATGATGGTACACATATTGCATTTATTCCCCCCCCCCCCGGAGAAATGAACAGGTGTTCAGAAATCAAATGAGCTTTTACTCTATGAATGTGCAGATAATGTGCCTGGCGGACCAGCTCAACTCCCATGTCAATGCAAAGTATCCTGGGTCTGTGAGTGTTGCCCTCATCCTGAGGAATAGCAGCAGCACTGCACAGCACTACCACACAAGTGCAAAGGACATAAACTGTTTGTCCCCCTTATAAGAAAATATTTTTGGTGCAACCAGCAGAAGGTTTTCCATCTGGTAAAACTACTTTAGAATATTAAGAATGAGAGCATCAAGGGAGCTGGTGCCTAATGCTTTAGGTGTCAATGAGCCAAGCAGGAAAGTGACAGAGTACCACTGAGACAATGTCTCCTTTCCAGTGGAACATCTCTCTAGTGGATCTCTGAGGATCGCCCAGGGCGTATTTGACGGGGAGGGCCACCTAGGCATAGACAGAAAGCTCACTAGCGCCAGGGATATCATTTAGCAAAAAAGAAGGGATATGGGCTGACCCACTCAGGCAGTACCCCTCTAAAGAACGGGCCCAACAGTCTTTCTGCCTCTGTTGAGGGGGCCGGTTGGGTAATCTCCCCCACCATCCCAAAAGAACGCCTGTATGTACCAAGGATATTATATTTTAAACAAGAAGTGCTGTCTGCAACCCTCCCACACATCAGGCCATGCCTCCAGCCTATGACTCTTCCAGCAGTCCTGCACCCAGGCTGAGTGGAGATGATTTATCCCCCATTATTCCTGGGGGGGTCAGAAGGCCCACTAGACATCAGGGAAATTAGTCATAAAAAGAGTGAGGGTAGCCTACCCACTTTTCATGCCATGTACAAACTACATAAAAGCCCTACAGTTTTTCGGGGCCTGCAGTGGAAGACAGGTTAAAAGTTTACATCCAATCTGCCTCCGGTAGGGCAGAAAGCCAACCAGACACCAGGTAAAATGTGTTAAGAAAGGGTTGCCTGCACTTGCCATGGGTTGTGACCCTACTCACTAACAATCCTAGCAGTATTCCCCAGGTTGAGGGGGATTTACCAATAATTTTCCCCTCAGGGGCTGGAAGCCCAACACATACCAGAGAAAATTTGTTAAAAAAATGGGTGAGGGCTGTCCACACAGACAACGAGATCTGCACCATCAACTAGAGTCAGAGATATTCTTTCTACTACCCCCAATGAGTGGCAGATTGGAGTATTTATCCCAATCCGCCAACTTGGAGGGGAGGGCAGAAAGCACACTATACGCCAAGAATGTTTGTTAAAAATAAAATGGGCAGGGCACTGGCCCTACCCCATAAACGGTTCAGCATTTTTTCTGCTCCTGGGTGCAGATTTGAGAAATGTATCCCCACCCTGCCTCCTAAGGGCAGAAAGCCCACAGGACACAAGTGATTATTTTTTCAGAAAAATGCCCACCCAGGCATCAGGCCTTTCATTCACCACTAAAGAGTTCTACACTCTTTCGCCCCTCAAGGGATAACATAATTTACAAAAACCTGTGCTATGTGGTAGGTTTAACCCTTCCAGGCCTCATGCTTTATCCTACTCATAAAGAACAAACAGCGTTCTTCTCCCCTGGAGGCAGATAGGGAATGTTATTCTAAATCCACACCCCTTGGGGGTCACTGCACCCACAGGTTATTTTTTTTAACAAGATTGGGACGGGTGCTGACCCACAGCGAGCTATTATTCTCACCTTCCAAACCTCAACAATTTTTCTCCCCTCGGGTGGAAGATAGAAGATTTAACCCAATCTGCCCTTAGGGGCTGAAAACCCACTGGATGCAAGGTTTTATTTTTAAACAAAAGCCCTCAAAGTCCCAACAGACTTTCTGCCCCCGAGTACAAGAGCATTCCTTGCTCTATTGCAAGTGATGCCATGGTGATTGAATGCATGATTGGAGCTATGAGTCAGCTAGCAGCAAAGAGACCAAATGAACTCGGTGAATTTCTGAAACTTAGAGAACCGGGCAAATATAGGATGGTATAACTTGTGTGGATCCTGATGTTTACTTACCCTAAAAGCCCTGCAAAGGCCATGCTTTGGATAGAATCATGCATTCTCCTCCCATTTATATGAGGAAAGGTTCTAGAATCAGCAGGGGTCCACTAAATTCCTGCCATCTACCATTCCAGCACTCCTTCCAATAAAAACAGTACCTCTCTTGAGTGGCTTGAGCCTATTACAGACCTACCCAGGCACCATGGCCATGAAGCACAAAGCTGATTCCTTTGATGTTGCCCATTCACCCTCTGTAGCACTACCAAAACAATATACACATTTTAACCTCTCTCTGGGCTTTAAGGAGCAATTCTCAGACTGGACATGGCACACCATTTCATGATGCAACTTAAAAAAATAAATAAAAGTAAAAGTGCCCTCTGGTGTGTTTCTTATTTTTTTAGAGGTTGTGAGATTTTGCTTGGAGGAAACATAGTATCCCAGGCCAACATGGCCAGGCTGGCTCCAGTCCCCACAGCACACTTAATATATAGCACAATTGGAAGAGTCGGCTGTCTTTACTTCCCATATTCCCTTCCTGACTTTGCTGCAGGTTAGATGATGGCTGTTAGAAATGGGGTCTTTGGTTGGCAGTCAGGTTAAGCCCTGTCCAAGCAAGGACCCTCATTCTAGTCAGGGCAAAGGAGAAACAAGCCTGGTTAAACCCCACTCACCCCATTGGTAGCTTGGCATGAGCAGGAAAGCTTATCTTAGAAGCAATGTGTAAGGTATTTGAACAAACACACACAATAATACAGTGAAAACACTAGAAATGGACACCACACCAGTTTAGAAAAATAGGCACTACTTATCTAAATCAAACAAGACCAAAATGACAGACATCCAACATACACAAGTCAAGATATGAATTTTCAAAAGAATAAGGGCCAGATGTACAAGTGTTTTTGCATTCGCAAACGGTGCGAATGGGCGTTTGCGATGCAGAAATGCCTTTCAGTATGTATGAAAGGCCCATACAGCATTCAGTACTGAGGTAGGACCCCAGCCACCAGTTGCTCCAACTCCGCTGCAGTGAAGGCAGGGGCCCTTTCTCCAGTGACACGAGCCATGGTAGGTTCCAGACACAGGTCACAGCAGCACATGCAGTGTAGATCCTCTCCTGTTGAAGGTCAGGTAGCAAGTGAGTGAACATATAGAAAATGGCGGTCACGTTGGCGGCAGTGAGTATCGTCACTGCCAGCGTACATCACCATTGGCCTTCGGGCCCAATGGTAACCAATGAGAAGTTGCACAGCGGTTTTTGACCGCCTCCCGCAACGGCGCACAACGTCTGTGGAATTACCTCATTTCTATATGTCCCTCCTAAAAGGACAGGCAGTCCCCATTTCAGTGGGGGGGGCAGGCCATGGCACCTAACTGCGTCACAGAACACATAAGCACCATTTGGGCCTATCCAACAATATACTGTTACAGTCAAAACATGCAATGAAGTGTAGTGTTTGGAAATATGGGATAGTGACCAGCTGCTCACCGTTTAGCCCCCTAGATTGCATCCGCTATGGATGAATAGGAGATATCCCCTGTGTACAGGCCTCTGGTGGACTTGACAACAATGGAGGACAGGCACATTATCCTCACCTATAGACTGGAAAGGGCCACAGTCACAGAGCTGTGTGCCCAATTAGAGCCTGACCTGATATCTGCTATCCGTCACCCCACCGGGATCCCCCCTCTTGTGCAAATGTTATCAGTGCTCCATTTGTTGGCAACTGTTTCTTTCCAAGTGACAGTGGGCTTGGAGCTGGAATGTCACAGCCAATGTTCTCAATAGTGCTGACCAGCGAATTGTCTGCCCTGATTAAACACATGTGCAGCTACATCGTTGTCCCCCAGGTGGCTGATTTGGCCACAGTGAAAGCTGATTTCTATGCAATGGGACATATCCCCAACATTATTTGGGCTAATGATGGTACACATATTGCATTTGTTCCCCCCCCCCCCGGAGAAATGAACAGGTGTTCAGAAATCAAATGAGCTTTTACTCTATGAATGTGCAGATAATGTGCCTGGCGGACCAGCTCAACTCCCATGTCAATGCAAAGTATCCTGGGTCTGTGAGTGTTGCCCTCATCCTGAGGAATAGCAGCAGCACTGCACAGCACTACCACACAAGTGCAAAGGACATAAACTGTTTGTCCCCCTTATAAGAAAATATTTTTGGTGCAACCAGCAGAAGGTTTTCCATCTGGTAAAACTACTTTAGAATATTAAGAATGAGAGCATCAAGGGAGCTGGTGCCTAATGCTTTAGGTGTCAATGAGCCAAGCAGGAAAGTGACAGAGTACCACTGAGACAATGTCTCCTTTCCAGTGGAACATCTCTCTAGTGGATCTCTGAGGATCGCCCAGGGCGTATTTGACGGGGAGGGCCACCTAGGCATAGACAGAAAGCTCACTAGCGCCAGGGATATCATTTAGCAAAAAAGAAGGGATATGGGCTGACCCACTCAGGCAGTACCCCTCTAAAGAACGGGCCCAACAGTCTTTCTGCCTCTGTTGAGGGGGCCGGTTGGGTAATCTCCCCCACCATCCCAAAAGAACGCCTGTATGTACCAAGGATATTATATTTTAAACAAGAAGTGCTGTCTGCAACCCTCCCACACATCAGGCCATGCCTCCAGCCTATGACTCTTCCAGCAGTCCTGCACCCAGGCTGAGTGGAGATGATTTATCCCCCATTATTCCTGGGGGGGTCAGAAGGCCCACTAGACATCAGGGAAATTAGTCATAAAAAGAGTGAGGGTAGCCTACCCACTTTTCATGCCATGTACAAACTACATAAAAGCCCTACAGTTTTTCGGGGCCTGCAGTGGAAGACAGGTTAAAAGTTTACATCCAATCTGCCTCCGGTAGGGCAGAAAGCCAACCAGACACCAGGTAAAATGTGTTAAGAAAGGGTTGCCTGCACTTGCCATGGGTTGTGACCCTACTCACTAACAATCCTAGCAGTATTCCCCAGGTTGAGGGGGATTTACCAATAATTTTCCCCTCAGGGGCTGGAAGCCCAACACATACCAGAGAAAATTTGTTAAAAAAATGGGTGAGGGCTGTCCACACAGACAACGAGATCTGCACCATCAACTAGAGTCAGAGATATTCTTTCTACTACCCCCAATGAGTGGCAGATTGGAGTATTTATCCCAATCCGCCAACTTGGAGGGGAGGGCAGAAAGCACACTATACGCCAAGAATGTTTGTTAAAAATAAAATGGGCAGGGCACTGGCCCTACCCCATAAACGGTTCAGCATTTTTTCTGCTCCTGGGTGCAGATTTGAGAAATGTATCCCCACCCTGCCTCCTAAGGGCAGAAAGCCCACAGGACACAAGTGATTATTTTTTCAGAAAAATGCCCACCCAGGCATCAGGCCTTTCATTCACCACTAAAGAGTTCTACACTCTTTCGCCCCTCAAGGGATAACATAATTTACAAAAACCTGTGCTATGTGGTAGGTTTAACCCTTCCAGGCCTCATGCTTTATCCTACTCATAAAGAACAAACAGCGTTCTTCTCCCCTGGAGGCAGATAGGGAATGTTATTCTAAATCCACACCCCTTGGGGGTCACTGCACCCACAGGTTATTTTTTTTAACAAGATTGGGACGGGTGCTGACCCACAGCGAGCTATTATTCTCACCTTCCAAACCTCAACAATTTTTCTCCCCTCGGGTGGAAGATAGAAGATTTAACCCAATCTGCCCTTAGGGGCTGAAAACCCACTGGATGCAAGGTTTTATTTTTAAACAAAAGCCCTCAAAGTCCCAACAGACTTTCTGCCCCCGAGTACAAGAGCATTCCTTGCTCTATTGCAAGTGATGCCATGGTGATTGAATGCATGATTGGAGCTATGAGTCAGCTAGCAGCAAAGAGACCAAATGAACTCGGTGAATTTCTGAAACTTAGAGAACCGGGCAAATATAGGATGGTATAACTTGTGTGGATCCTGATGTTTACTTACCCTAAAAGCCCTGCAAAGGCCATGCTTTGGATAGAATCATGCATTCTCCTCCCATTTATATGAGGAAAGGTTCTAGAATCAGCAGGGGTCCACTAAATTCCTGCCATCTACCATTCCAGCACTCCTTCCAATAAAAACAGTACCTCTCTTGAGTGGCTTGAGCCTATTACAGACCTACCCAGGCACCATGGCCATGAAGCACAAAGCTGATTCCTTTGATGTTGCCCATTCACCCTCTGTAGCACTACCAAAACAATATACACATTTTAACCTCTCTCTGGGCTTTAAGGAGCAATTCTCAGACTGGACATGGCACACCATTTCATGATGCAACTTAAAAAAATAAATAAAAGTAAAAGTGCCCTCTGGTGTGTTTCTTATTTTTTTAGAGGTTGTGAGATTTTGCTTGGAGGAAACATAGTATCCCAGGCCAACATGGCCAGGCTGGCTCCAGTCCCCACAGCACACTTAATATATAGCACAATTGGAAGAGTCGGCTGTCTTTACTTCCCATATTCCCTTCCTGACTTTGCTGCAGGTTAGATGATGGCTGTTAGAAATGGGGTCTTTGGTTGGCAGTCAGGTTAAGCCCTGTCCAAGCAAGGACCCTCATTCTAGTAAGGGCAAAGGAGAAACAAGCCTGGTTAAACCCCACTCACCCCATTGGTAGCTTGGCATGAGCAGGAAAGCTTATCTTAGAAGCAATGTGTAAGGTATTTGAACAAACACACACAATAATACAGTGAAAACACTAGAAATGGACACCACACCAGTTTAGAAAAATAGGCACTACTTATCTAAATCAAACAAGACCAAAATGACAGACATCCAACATACACAAGTCAAGATATGAATTTTCAAAAGAATAAGGGCCAGATGTACAAGTGTTTTTGCATTCGCAAACGGTGCGAATGGGCGTTTGCGATGCAGAAATGCCTTTCAGTATGTATGAAAGGCCCATACAGCATTCAGTACTGAGGTAGGACCCCAGCCACCAGTTGCTCCAACTCCGCTGCAGTGAAGGCAGGGGCCCTTTCTCCAGTGACACGAGCCATGGTAGGTTCCAGACACAGGTCACAGCAGCACATGCAGTGTAGATCCTCTCCTGTTGAAGGTCAGGTAGCAAGTGAGTGAACATATAGAAAATGGCGGTCACGTTGGCGGCAGTGAGTATCGTCACTGCCAGCGTACATCACCATTGGCCTTCGGGCCCAATGGTAACCAATGAGAAGTTGCACAGCGGTTTTTGACCGCCTCCCGCAACGGCGCACAACGTCTGTGGAATTACCTCATTTCTATATGTCCCTCCTAAAAGGACAGGCAGTCCCCATTTCAGTGGGGGGGGGCAGGCCATGGCACCTAACTGCGTCACAGAACACATAAGCACCATTTGGGCCTATCCAACAATATACTGTTACAGTCAAAACATGCAATGAAGTGTAGTGTTTGGAAATATGGGATAGTGACCAGCTGCTCACCGTTTAGCCCCCTAGATTGCATCCGCTATGGATGAATAGGAGATATCCCCTGTGTACAGGCCTCTGGTGGACTTGACAACAATGGAGGACAGGCACATTATCCTCACCTATAGACTGGAAAGGGCCACAGTCACAGAGCTGTGTGCCCAATTAGAGCCTGACCTGATATCTGCTATCCGTCACCCCACCGGGATCCCCCCTCTTGTGCAAATGTTATCAGTGCTCCATTTGTTGGCAACTGTTTCTTTCCAAGTGACAGTGGGCTTGGAGCTGGAATGTCACAGCCAATGTTCTCAATAGTGCTGACCAGCGAATTGTCTGCCCTGATTAAACACATGTGCAGCTACATCGTTGTCCCCCAGGTGGCTGATTTGGCCACAGTGAAAGCTGATTTCTATGCAATGGGACATATCCCCAACATTATTTGGGCTAATGATGGTACACATATTGCATTTGTTCCCCCCCCCCCCCCCCCGGAGAAATGAACAGGTGTTCAGAAATCAAATGAGCTTTTACTCTATGAATGTGCAGATAATGTGCCTGGCGGACCAGCTCAACTCCCATGTCAATGCAAAGTATCCTGGGTCTGTGAGTGTTGCCCTCATCCTGAGGAATAGCAGCAGCACTGCACAGCACTACCACACAAGTGCAAAGGACATAAACTGTTTGTCCCCCTTATAAGAAAATATTGTTGGTGCAACCAGCAGAAGGTTTTCCATCTGGTAAAACTACTTTAGAATATTAAGAATGAGAGCATCAAGGGAGCTGGTGCCTAATGCTTTAGGTGTCAATGAGCCAAGCAGGAAAGTGACAGAGTACCACTGAGACAATGTCTACTTTCCAGTGGAACATCTCTCTAGTGGATCTCTGAGGATCGCCCAGGGCGTATTTGACGGGGAGGGCCACCTAGGCATAGACAGAAAGCTCACTAGCGCCAGGGATATCATTTAGCAAAAAAGAAGGGATATGGGCTGACCCACTCAGGCAGTACCCCTCTAAAGAACGGGCCCAACAGTCTTTCTGCCTCTGTTGAGGGGGCCGGTTGGGTAATCTCCCCCACCCTCCCAAAAGAACGCCTGTATGTACCAAGGATACTATATTATAAAATAAGAAGTGCTGTCTGCAACCCTCCCACACATCAGGCCATGCCTCCAGCCTATGACTCTTCCAGCAGTCCTGCACCCAGGCTGAGTGGAGATGATTTATCCCCCATTATTCCTGGGGGGGTCAGAAGGCCCACTAGACATCAGGGAAATTAGTCATAAAAAGAGTGAGGGTAGCCTACCCACTTTTCATGCCATGTACAAACTACATAAAAGCCCCACAGTTTTTCGGGGCCTGCAGTGGAAGACAGGTTAAAAGTTTACATCCAATCTGCCTCCGGTAGGGCAGAAAGCCAACCAGACACCAGGTAAAATGTGTTAAGAAAGGGTTGCCTGCACTTGCCATGGGTTGTGACCCTACTCACTAACAATCCTAGCAGTATTCCCCAGGTTGAGGGGGATTTACCGATAATTTTCCCCTCAGGGGCTGGAAGCCCAACACATACCAGAGAAAATTTGTTAAAAAAATGGGTGAGGGCTGTCCACACAGACAACGAGATCTGCACCATCAACTAGAGTCAGAGATATTCTTTCTACTACCCCCAATGAGTGGCAGATTGGAGTATTTATCCCAATCCGCCAACTTGGAGGGGAGGGCAGAAAGCACACTATACGCCAAGAATGTTTGTTAAAAATAAAATGGGCAGGGCACTGGCCCTACCCCATAAACGGTTCAGCATTTTTTCTGCTCCTGGGTGCAGATTTGAGAAATGTATCCCCACCCTGCCTCCTAAGGGCAGAAAGCCCACAGGACACAAGTGATTATTTTTTCAGAAAAATGCCCACCCAGGCATCAGGCCTTTCATTCACCACTAAAGAGTTCTACACTCTTTCGCCCCTCAAGGGATAACATAATTTACAAAAACCTGTGCTATGTGGTAGGTTTAACCCTTCCAGGCCTCATGCTTTATCCTACTCATAAAGAACAAACAGCGTTCTTCTCCCCTGGAGGCAGATAGGGAATGTTATTCTAAATCCACACCCCTTGGGGGTCACTGCACCCACAGGTTATTTTTTTTAACAAGATTGGGACGGGTGCTGACCCACAGCGAGCTATTATTCTCACCTTCCAAACCTCAACAATTTTTCTCCCCTCGGGTGGAAGATAGAAGATTTAACCCAATCTGCCCTTAGGGGCTGAAAACCCACTGGATGCAAGGTTTTATTTTTAAACAAAAGCCCTCAAAGTCCCAACAGACTTTCTGCCCCCGAGTACAAGAGCATTCCTTGCTCTATTGCAAGTGATGCCATGGTGATTGAATGCATGATTGGAGCTATGAGTCAGCTAGCAGCAAAGAGACCAAATGAACTCGGTGAATTTCTGAAACTTAGAGAACCGGGCAAATATAGGATGGTATAACTTGTGTGGATCCTGATGTTTACTTACCCTAAAAGCCCTGCAAAGGCCATGCTTTGGATAGAATCATGCATTCTCCTCCCATTTATATGAGGAAAGGTTCTAGAATCAGCAGGGGTCCACTAAATTCCTGCCATCTACCATTCCAGCACTCCTTCCAATAAAAACAGTACCTCTCTTGAGTGGCTTGAGCCTATTACAGACCTACCCAGGCACCATGGCCATGAAGCACAATGCTGATTCCTTTGATGTTGCCCATTCACCCTCTGTAGCACTACCAAAACAATATACACATTTTAACCTCTCTCTGGGCTTTAAGGAGCAATTCTCAGACTGGACATGGCACACCATTTCATGATGCAACTTAAAAAAATAAATAAAAGTAAAAGTGCCCTCTGGTGTGTTTCTTATTTTTTTAGAGGTTGTGAGATTTTGCTTGGAGGAAACACAGTATCCCAGGCCAACATGGCCAGGCTGGCTCCAGTCCCCACAGCACACTTAATATATAGCACAATTGGAAGAGTCGGCTGTCTTTACTTCCCATATTCCCTTCCTGACTTTGCTGCAGGTTAGATGATGGCTGTTAGAAATGGGGTCTTTGGTTGGCAGTCAGGTTAAGCCCTGTCCAAGCAAGGACCCTCATTCTAGTCAGGGCAAAGGAGAAACAAGCCTGGTTAAACCCCACTCACCCCATTGGTAGCTTGGCATGAGCAGGAAAGCTTATCTTAGAAGCAATGTGTAAGGTATTTGAACCAACACACACAATAATACAGTGAAAACACTAGAAATGGACACCACACCAGTTTAGAAAAATAGGCACTACTTATCTAAATCAAACAAGACCAAAATGACAGACATCCAACATACACAAGTCAAGATATGAATTTTCAAAAGAATAAGGGCCAGATGTACAAGTGTTTTTGCATTCGCAAACGGTGCGAATGGGCGTTTGCAATGCAGAAATGCCTTTCAGTATGTATGAAAGGCATTCACTATGCAATGTTAAGGAATCGCTAAAATAGCAAATTGTGATTCTCTAAATAGCAAATCACAAATAAGGAATCCTTATTTGCGATTTCTTAAGCACATGTATCAAGCTTTTCCTTAATGCGAATTGGGCATTAAGGAATCGCAAATACCACCAAATAAAACTTGGTGGTAACCATGTGCAAATTTTAAAAATGCATCAAAAATGCACTTTTAAAATTGACATGTAACGCACACATGCCCCTTTGGCACCATAGGGTTTTGCATTTCCTAAATTGTGAATTCCAGTTAGGAATTTGCAATTTGGGAAATGCTAAAAATTCGCAAATATGGGCCTACAGGCCCATTGGTGCGAATGGGCTCAGAATCGCTATTTGCGATTCGGTAATAGCATTTGCGATTTTTAAGAAATCTCTATCACCGAATTGCAAATATGATAAATACCATTTTGCGAATCAGAAATAGCAATTTCTTAAAAAATGCTATTAGAGAATCGCAAAGTGGATTTTTCATACATCTGGCCCCTAAGAGTCTTGCTCCATAGAAAACAATTGAAACGTTGATTTTACACAAAGTTCCTGGTTTCCGTCAAAAATAAAGCCGTACGGGTAAGCGTGCGTCAGAAGAGTCAGGGATGCGTTGACTCCTTATTCGCAAGTGAGGCCGTGCGTTGTTTCTTCTCTGGTCGGGTCGACGATGCGTTGTTTTTCTCCCTTGCAAGAGAGCGATGGACAGGATACCTTGGATCTGTGCAGGTTCACAATGACTATGCATCGTGGGACTATGTGTGTGAAATCCGGTCGCACAATGTTAGAAAACCGCACTACGTGGGGCTTGCGTGATTATCAGCAGCCGCAAGTGGCTGTTGCATCATTTCTCCAGCCACGATGTGTTGATCTCCCAGCCGCGATGCAGATGGAGCATTGATTTCAGCCAAGAAGTGGGTGGCACATCGTTTATCAGCCACGTTGCAGATGGTGCACTGAAAATTTCCCCACAAGGCGTTCTGTGCATGAATTTCAGTTATTTTCTGCCAACGTCACCTATCAAGGGCCCAGGGACTGGATAGGGCACCATTGGCAGGAAAGGAGTGTCAGCAGAGAGCCCCGATGCTGGCAGAGGAAGTCTTTTATGGCCCTGATGTAGGAAAGTACCATCTTGCCTGGCATGTTAACCCCATTTTTACTTGTGTGTCAGTTTGTTTTTGCCTGTGTCACTGGGATCCTGCTAGCCAGGACCCCATTGCTCCTAGTTTGTGGCCTATATGTGTTCCCTGTGTGGTGCCTAACTGTATCACTGAGGCTCTGCTAACTAGAACCTCAGTGTTTATGCTCACTCTGCTTTTACAATTGTCACTGCAGGCTAGTGACCATTTTCACCAATTCTGATTGGCAAACTAGAACACCCTTATAATTCCCTAGTATATGGTACCTAGGTATCCAGGGTATTGGGGTTCCAGGAGATCCCTATGGGCTTCAGCATTTCTTTTGCCACCCATAGGGAGCTTAGACAATTTTTACACTGGGCTGCCACTGCGGCCTGAGTGAAATAACATCCACGTTATTTCACAGCCATTTTACACTGCACTTAAGTAACTTATAAGTCACCTATATGTCTAACCCTCACTTAGTGAAGGTTAGGTGCAAAGTTACTAAGTGTGAGGGCACCCTGGCACTAGCCAAGGTGCCCCCACATTGTTCAGGGCAATTTCCCCAGACTTTGTGAGTGCGGGGACACGATTACACGTGTGAACTACATATAGGTCAATACCTATATGTAGCTTCACAATGGTAACTCCGAACATGGTCGTGTAACATGTCGAAGATCATGGAATTGCCCCCCCAAGCTAAATTTGGTATTGGGGTGCCAATCCCATGCATCCCCGGGGCTCCAGCATGGACCCCGGGTACTGCCAAACTAGCTCTCTTGGGTTTTCTCTGCAGTTACCGCTGCTGCCAACCCTCAGGCAGGTTTCTGCCCACCTGGGGTCTGGGCAGCCCAGTCCCAGGAAGGCAGAACAAAGGATTTGCTCTGAGAGAAGGTGTTACACCCTCTCCCTTTGGAAATAGGTGTTGTGGGCTGGGGAGGAGTAGCCTCCCACAGCCTCTGTAAATGCTTTGAAGGGCACAGATGGTGCCTTCCTTGCATAAGCCAGTCTACACCGGTTCAGGGATCCCCCAGCCCCTGCTCTGGCGCGAAACTGGACAAAGGAAAGGGGAGTGAGCACTCCCCTGTCCTTCACCACCCCAGGGGTGGTGCCCAGAGCGCCTCCAGTGTGTCCCAGACCTCTGCCATCTTGAATGCAGAGGTGTGAGGGCACAATGGAGACCTCTGAGTGGCCAGTGCCAGCAGGTGATGTCAGAGACCCCTCCTGATAGGCTCTTACCTGGTTAGGTAGCCAATCCTCCTCTGAGGGCTATTTAGGGTCTCTCCTGCGGGTTTCTCTTCAGATAATGAATGTAAGAGCTCACCAGAGTTCCTCTGCATCTCCCTCTTGGCTTCTGCCAAGGATCGACTGCTGACTGCTCCAGGACACCTGCAAAACCGCAACAAAGTAGCAAGACGACTACCAGCAACAATGTAGCGCCTAATCCTGCCAGCTCTCTCGACTGTTTCCTGAGGGCTGTCTGCCTTCACCATGCACTGGAAGCCAAGAAGAAATCTCCTGTGGGTTGACGGAATCTTCCCCCGGCTAACGCAAGCACCAAACTTCTGCATCACCGGTCCTCTGGATCCTATGTCATCTTGACGAGCGCGGTCCCTGGAACACGGGAGCTGGATCCAATTGACCCCGACAGTCCAGTGGTCCTTCTGTCCAAATTTGTCTCCCCACGCCAGACAGTAATCCTGTGTACTGCATGATCTGCAGCTGCTAAGGCTTCTGTGCTCTTTTGCAAGAATTCCTTCGTGCACAGCACAGCCCAGGTCCCCAGCACTCCGTCCTGCATTGCTCAACTCGCTGAGTTGACCACCGGCTTCGAGGGACCCTTTTTTGTTGTGTTGAGATGACCACCGTGCTCACATTTCTTGAATGCCTGCTCAAGTGCTTCTGCAGGTGCTGCCTGCTTCTGCATGGGCTCTCTTTATTGCTGAGCACCCCCTCTGTCTCCTCCTCCAAGGGGTAACCTCCTGGTCCTTCCTGAGCCCGGGCAGCACCCATTATCTTCAACCATGACTCTTGCAGCTAGCAAGGCTTGTTTGCAGTCTTTCTGCGTGGAAACAACTCTGCATCCTCCAGCACACCATGGAACATCTTCTGACCAAAGGAGAAGTTCCTGGCACCTTCCACTGTTGCAGAATCTTCAGCTTCTTCCACCAGGAGGCAGCCATTTTGCACCTTCATCTGGGGTTTAGTGGGCTCCTGCCCCCCCTGGACACTTGCGTGACTCTTGGACTTGGTCCCCTTCCTTTACAGGTCCTCAGGTCCAGGAATCCTTCTTCAGTGCTTTGCAGTCAGTTGTTACCTTTGCAGAATCCCCTATCTCGACTTTACTGTCTTTCTGGGGTAGTAGTGTAACTTTACTCCTACTTTTCAGGGTCTTGGGGTGGGGTATCTTGGACACCCTTAGTGTTTTCTCACACTCCCAGCGACCCTCTACACACTACACTAGGCCCGGGGTCCATTCGTGGTTCGCATTCAACTTTTGGAGTATATGGTTTTTGTTGCCCCTAGGCCTATTGTGTTCTATTGCATCCTATTGTATTCTACAGTGTTTGCACTACTTTTCTAACTGTTTATTACCTGATTTGTGTATTTTACTTACCGCCTAAGGGAGTATATCCTCTAAGATATTTTTGGCATATTGTCACTAAAAAGAAGTACCTTTATTTTTAGTAACTCTGAGTATTGTGTTTCTTATGAGATAGTACTATGTGATATAAGTGGTATAGCAGGAGCTTTGCATGTCTCCTAGTTCAGCCTAAGCTGCTCTGCTATAGCTACCTCTATCAGCCTAAGCAGCAAGAACACTACTAATCTACTAATAAGGGATAACTGAACCTGGCACAAGGTGTAAGTACCACAAGGTACCCACTATAAGCCAGGCCAGCCTCCTACACCTGAAACTTCAAAACAGGAGGCAAGCTCAGTTCAAGCCCTTGGAGATTCTTCTGAAGCAGGAATTCACAAAGAAGTCCAGTCTTTCTCCCCTTTCACAGGCAGAAGCAGGAACTGCAGGATAGCCCAACAAAGCACAGTCACAGGCAGGGGCAGCACTTCCCCTCATCTCTTCAGCTCTTCTCCTTGGCAGAGGTTCCTCTTGGTTCCAGACATGATCTAAAAGTCTGGGGTTTTGGGCCCACTAATCATACTCCTTTCTACCTTTGAAGTAGGTAAACTTCAAAGGAAAGTCTCTGTTGTTTACAGGATCCTGCCGTGCCCAGGCCAGGCCCCAGACACACACCAGGGGGTTGGAGACTGCATTGTGTGAGAGCAGACACAGCCCAGTCAGGTGTGAGTGACAACTCCTCCCTCCATTACAGCTCAGATGGCTCATCAAGGTATGAAGGCTACATCCCATTTCCCTTTGTGTCATTGTCTAGAGGAGATTCACAAACAGTCCAACTGTCAGTCTGACCCAGACAGGGAATCCACAAACAGGTAGAGTTACAGAATGGCTAAAGCATGAAAATGCCTACTTTCTAAAAGTGGCATTTTCAAACTATCAAGCTAAAAACCAACTTCACTAACAGATGTATTTTTAAATTGTGAGTTCAGAGACCCCAACCTCCAAATTTCTATCTGCTCTCAAAGTGAATCTGCACTTTAAGAATATTTAAAGGCAGCCCCCATGTTTACCTATGAGAGAGATAGGCCTTTCAACAGTTAATAACGAATGTGGCAGTATTTGACTGTTAGGACATGTAAAACAGATTAGTACATCTCCAACCTTTAACGCACACTGTACCCTGCCCATGGGGCTACCTAGAGCCTACATGTAAGAAAAGGGAAGGTTTAGGCCTGGCAAGTGTTACATTTGCCAAGTCGAATTGGCAGTTTAAAACTGTACACACAGACACTGCAGTGGCAGGTCTGAGCCATGTTTACAGGGCTACTAATGTTGGTGTCACAACCAGTGCTGCAGGACCACTGTAGCATTTGATTTACAGGCCCTAGGCACCTCTAGTGCACTTTACTAGGGACTTACTAGTGAATCAAATATGCCAATCATGAAAAGCCAAATACACATACCCATTACACAGGAGCATTTGCACTTTAGCACTGGTGAGAAGTGGTAAAGTACCCAGAGTACCAAAAACAGCAAAGACAGAGTCCAGCACACAGTCAAAACATGCGAAGCAGAGGCAAAAAAACAAAGGCGAGACCATGCCAATGATGCCAGGTCTAACAATGGCATTGCACTCTGTTCTTTGTGAACCCACAGACAGGCATGGGCGTCCAGGGAAAAGAGGCATCCTAGATTCCAACTGTCTCTTCCTGAGGCAATAGTCTCTTAAGGCACAATGACACTCAGCCTTGTTGGGTCCTCCGCAGGTCACTGGCTGTCCTTGGTGTTACTGATGAATGTTTTGTCAGGCAAGCTCACTCCTTCAGTCAGGTCCTCCCCAGGCTCGTCACGCAATTTGTGAAACACAGAGACTCATGATTGATTTATTAAGCCCAGTGACCTCCGGGAGCTGGTGGGCAAATTCCTCATGAGTGGAGGAATAAAGGTAGTTTTCTGTAGAGCAGCTAAGCCATTTTTGATAGTGTTCTCTTCATTTTGTTCCTAGTGAAATGCTATAGCTATGAAGAATATAGGCTCAAAGCCTCCTAACCTCAAAACATTTAGGCCCTCATTACAACACTGGCGGTAAATGCCACCTACCGCCATGCTGACGAGCGCCAAGATACCGTGACCGCGGCGGCATACCGCTACGGGTATTATGACCCACAAAGAGAAATCCGCCACCATACAGACACCCACACAAGTCCGCCAGACCAAAGGTCAGTGATAAATTGGCGGTACCAAAACCCACACCGTTACGCCAACATGAAGACGCCCACAGTATCAGGACCCACGAATCACAGCAGCAATCTTTCAACCGCGGTAAACCATTGGCGGTACACACCCCGCTCTCAAAATCCACACACACTTACAAAACTACACCACATTGGACGATTCAAACTACACATACCTGACACACATAGACACATCACACCCCACACACCCAATCCACTATAAAACACACACCCACATTACTCACAACCCTTTCAATGAAAAAAAAGAAGATTGCCAACACAGAGAGACGCAAGTCAGGAGCACCCACTCAATCTGAGCCACAGAACACCATCACCCATACACCATCCACGCACCTCATAGCACACACCACAACACATCACCCCACACATCACCCCACACATTCTCACACATATCACTATCACTCACACCACATCCATGGCACCCCAAAGACACCCCAGGATTTCAGAGAAGGAACTAAGGGTCGTGGTGGAGGAAATCATCCAGGTAGAGCCACAGCTATTTGGATCATAGGTGCAGCAGACGTCCATTGCTAGGAAGATGGAGCTATGGCGGAGAATCGTGGCCAGGGTCAACGCCGTGGGACAGCACCCCAGAACAAGGGATGACATCAGGAAGAGGTGGAACGACCTACGGGGGAAGGTTAATTCCGTGATTGCTAGACACCACGTACCTGTACAGAGGACTGACGGTGGACCCCCACCTCCTCCCCCACAACTAACAACACGGGAGGAGCAAGTCTTGGCGATCATGCATCCTGAGGGCCTCGCAGGAGTAGCAGGAGGACTGGACTCTGGTAAGTCAAATCTTTACTACTATATCCCCCACCCTACCTGCATGCCATCACAAACTCCTACCCCTACCCTCACCCCATAACCCCACCACCTCACATATACACCACCATCATAACCCACCCATCCCAATACCAAGCCCTGCATGCTGCAACAATCCATGGACCCCCCATCACAGACCTGCATGGACACCCATCATCACAGCATGTCCATTAGAGAGAATCACCCAGCCCACAACATCACCACGCACACAACGCAAATCTGACAGGGCAATCACAACCATACAGGGAAACACACCCATGCACAAGATGGCACATGCAGATACAAAAACACTGCATTTTCATCCCCACAGGACCCCTAGTCAACGTCACTGGAGAGGAGTTGCCAGCAACATCCATTCCCCCCCCAGAGGAGGTCCACAGTGATGACAGCAGCTCTGCACGCCTGGATCATGATGACCAACCTGGCCCATCAGGGACCTCTTGACAGTTGGTCACCCTGCAACAGTCCCAACCCACCACAGAGCCTCCCCCTCAAGAAACACCAGCACAGCATCCACCCAGCGGGCCCATGCCAATGTCCCCAGGACACGTCAATCAGCAGTGTGTCCACCACTACAGGGACCCCAGGCAACCCCACAAACACAGGACGATCAGGGACCTGGGGTCAGTGGCGGAGGGCACACAGTTCAGAGTCAGAGGCACAGGACAACAGGGAAGCAGGGAGGACTGCTGTGTGACAGGGGGAGGACAGGCCCAGGGAACCCACTCTCCAGGAGGCACTCACCAACATCCTGGAAATATACCACCATTCCCAGGAGACGATGGGCCAGATACTGGTCAAGTTGCAGGAGACCCAGCGGCTGCAGGAGCGACAGTACCTGGGGATCAGGGAGGACCTCAAACACATCTACACCATACTTGTCACCATTGCCGGGGTGCTGCCTGACATGGCCAACATCATGAGGGAGGCAGTGGCACACCAACGGGCTCCTGGCACTAGCCACACCAAAGAACAGCCCTCCACCTCCGCCGGCGCTAGTGGACAGGAGGCCCGCCACAGGAACAACAGGCCACCAGCACCCTTCCCCCTGCAGAAGAAAACCACCCCGTAAATGGTCCCTGCAATCCAGGCAGAAGCCAGAGAACATTGCCAAGACCCCCGCCAGGTAATAAGACTCTCCTGATTGTCACCCTTCTGTCCCACTCTGCCACCCTGTTCACCTTGAACTGCCATTACTCCCCTTCCTATGCACCACTGGCAATGCACCTGTGCTACCAAGAGACTGGACTCTAACTGGACATTCCTCCACCATCACCCCAGCCCATTTCACATCCCCCTCTACGTATGAGCATTTAAATAAACACCCTTGGAACAAATACAAACCTGGAGTCTGTCAAATGATTGAAATATGTATTAGTACAACATTCTGAAAATATTGCAAGTCATATGTACAGTTATATATACATTGGCATGACTTTTAGTGGGCAGCAGTAAACATACCAGGAGCCAGAGTGGGCCACAGAGATCTGAACATAGAGATGCCAAAGGGTACAGTAAGTGGCCATAGACATAGGAAAAGCAGGCTGCCATGTACAATGTCCAACAGAAAACTGAAAAGTTAAGTGAAGTTACAGTGTCTCACCTGTGTGTCCCTGGAAGAACTGCTGTATGATAATACTTCTGTTGTCCACATCTTCATCCTCTTCCTCCTCTTCCTCACTGTCCACAGGCTCCACCGTTGCCACAAGACCATCTCCAGGCTCATCCTCCTGCAGAAAAGGCACCTGGCGTCTCAAGGCTAGGTTGTGCAACATGCAACGATGATCTGGCACACCTTCTTGGGTGATTAGTACAGGGATCCACCTGTCAGATGGAGGCACCGGAACCTGACCTTCAGGAGACCAAAGGTTCTTTCAATTGTCCTCCTTGTTTGCCCATGTGCCTCATTGTAACGTTCCTCTGCCCTTGTCCTGGCATTCCTCACTGGGGTCAGTAGCCATGAGAGGTTGGGGTAACCAGAGTCACCTGCAAATATCGAGGGACAACTGCTAGACACACACTAACCCTTAGGGACAACCCCAAACCCAGACACCAACATATACTGGGTGGGGACCTTGGGCTCACCTATTAGCCACACCCAGTGCCTCTGGAGTCAGCCCATCACATATGGGATGCTGCTATTCCTCAAGATAAAGAAGTCATGCACAGAGCCAGGATACTCGGCATTCACACGGGAGATGTACTGGTCCGCCAAACACACCAGCTGCACATTCATAGAGTGATAGCTTTTTCTATTCCTGAACATTTGTTCATTTCTCCGGGGTGGGGGGGGGGCAAATGCTACATGTGTACCATCAATGGCACCAATGATGTTGGGGATATGTCCCAGGGCATAAAAGTCAGGTTTCACTGTGGCCAAATCCTGCACCTGGGGGAATACAATATAGCTGCGCATCTGTTTAAGCAGGGCTGACAACACTCTGGTCAGCACGTTGGAGAACATTGGCTGAGACATCCCCGATGCCATGTCCACTGTTGTTTGCCAGGAAATGGAGCACTGACAGGACCTGCACTAGAAAGGGGATACCTGTGGGCTGACGGATAGCTGACATCAGGTCTGGCTCCAATTAGGCACACAGTTCTTGGATTGTGGCCTGATCAAGTCTGTATGTTAGTATAATGTGTCTGTCCTCCATTGTCGCAAGGTCCACCAGGGGTATGTACACTTGAGGATGTCTCCATCTCATGTTCATCCTCAGCGGTTGAAGCCTAGGGAGAAAAATGGTGAGCAGAGGGTCATAATCACACATCAATTGCAATAAGATGTATTTCTACATTTACAGAACCAGTTTGTGAATCCAAGAGTCAGTTGCTGTGCCAATGTCTGCTGTGACGCAGTTAGGTGCCATTTCCTGTGCCCCCCTGAAATGGCGGCTGCCTGACCTGTGAGGAGGGACAAGTGGAAATGAGGTAATTCCGCTGACGTTGTGCACCTTTGCGGTAGGTGGTCGACGACCGCGGCGCAACTTCGCATTGTTTATCATTGGGCCCGATGGGTTCCAGGAGCCAATGGCGATGTACGACGGCGGTGACGGTACGCACCGGGCCGACGTGACCGCCATTTTCTATCTATTCACTCACTTGCTACCTGACCTTCAACAGGAGAGGACTTACACTGCAAGTGCTTCTGTGACCTGTGTCTGGAAGTGACAATGGCTCATGTGTCTGGGGAAAGGGCCCCTGCCTTCACTGCGGAGGAGTTGGAGAGACTGGTGGATGGGGTCCTACCCCAGTACACATTATGGTCCTCCAGACAAACAGGTGAGTACACTGTGACCATGATGCGTGGACCATGAATGTATAGAGTGCTGTGTGCGTAAGCCACATGAGGGGGGCGCTGAGGCGTCCTGGCCAAAGTGCTGCATGTATGGTGGTCAGGGTATATGCGTCAGGGGATGGGAGGGATATGGTGGGCCATGAGTGTGACGGTCCGGACGGTTAACGTGTTCCCTTTTCTCTTGTCTTTTTCCTGCAGGTCAGTGCTCATCAGAAAAAGGGTATTTGGTGTGCCATAGCCAAGGAGGTGCGGACAATGGGGGTCTTTGACAGGCGGAGCACCCACTGCTGCAAACGGTGGGAGAACCTGCGCCGCTGGGCAAGGAAGACAGTGAAGGCCCAGCTGGGGCTGGCCTCCCAAGGAGGAAGGAGTGCCCGTCGTACCCTGAACCCCTGATGTTCTGCATCCTGGCAGTGCCCTATCTGGAGTTGGGGGCATCACAGCAGCCACAAGGGGGTGAGTACAAAATCTGATTCATTACTTTACGTGCGTTAAGGTTTTACCTGGCTAGGGCACTTCTTCAGGAGAGGGGACCAAAACCACTGGTCATAGCAGCAGAGGGGTGCCTGCTGAAGCATGGAAGTGGCTCCTTCACTTCAAAGAAGACTTCTTTGTTCTTCCGGTGCAGGCTGAAGACAGTCAGTCCTTGGAGGATGCATGACCTGGAAACAGTGGCAGTTTCTGGCAGGAGGTGAAGATAAAATGTTGCAGAAGTTGTCTTTGCTGTTTGTTGCAGTTTGTAGAGTTCGTGGAGGGTACAGGTGCAGTTCCATTGGTAGAAGGTGAAGTAAAGGATGCAGGCGATTCCTGCTGGAGTCTTGCAATCTGAATCTGATGAAACACCCAGAGGAGAGACCCAATATAGCCCTGAAAGGGGGATTACTCAGCTACACAGGTAAGCACCTTTCAGGGGAGGGCTCTGAGGTCACCTGCTGGCACTGGCCACTCAGATGCTCCCAGAGTGCCCCATAATCTTGGAATCCAAGATGGAAAAACCCAGAGACACTCTGGAGGAGCTCTGGGCACCACCCCTGGGGTGGTGATGGACAGGAGAGTGGTCACTCCCCTTTATCCATTTTCATGCCAGAACAAGGACTGGGGGTCCCTGAACTGGTATAGACTGGATTATGCAAGGAGGGCACCATTTGTGCCCTTCAAAGCATTTCCAGATGCTCTGGGAGGCTACCCCTCCCATGACTGTAACATCTATTTCCAAAGGAAGAGGGTGTAGCACCCCTCTCCCAAAGGAAATTCTTTGTTCTGCCTTCCTGGGCTCGAGCTGCTTCAGCAACAGGAGGGCAGGAACCTGTCTGTGAGGTGGCAACAGCTGGGGCTGCCTGGAAAACCTCAGAAGGCCGGTATGGCAGTAGTGGGGGGTCCACTGTGGAGCCCCCAAATTGCATGGAATTATAAAACTAATGCTAGAATCAGCATTGGGATATAATTCCAAGATGTTAGACACCTTATATGGCCATATTCGAAGTTACCATTGTGAAGCTGGACATAGGTAAAAACCTATGTCCAGTACATGCGTAAAATGGCATCCCCGCATTCACGAAGTTTGGGAAAATCATCATGGACAACATGGGGGCACCTCTGCTAGTGTAGGGGTGTCCTCACACACAGGTACTCTGCATCCAGCCTTCAGGTTTGGAAGGCCGTTATATGGGTGACTTATAAGTGTCCTGGTGCAGTGTAAATGGCTGTGAAATGGTGCATGCACCATTTCACGCAGGCTGCAATGGCAATCCTGTAGAAACATTTGCATGGGCTCTCTATGGGTGTCAAAAGTAATGCTGCAGCCCATAGGGATCCCCCGGAACTCCAATGCCCTGGGTACCTAAGTACCATATACTAGGGACTTATAAGGGGTGACCAGTATGCCAATTTGGGATGAAATACTGGGTCACCAGTATGCAGTGACATAATTTAGAGGAGAAAGAACATAAGCCTTAGGGTCCTGGTTAACAGGATCCCAGTGACACAGTTAAACACACTGACATCAGGCAGAAATTGTGGGCAACATGCCAAAAAGAGGGTTCTTTCCTACAGGGCAGTACTCCTCTTCCAGCTCTTCCCCTTGGTAGAGGTCCCCCTTGGTTCCAGAAGTAATCTGCTCAACTGAATCAGTTTTGTAAGGATCTTGCCTGCCCAATCAAGAGCTCCACCAGGAAGGAGGAGCTGCAAAAGGCATTGAGGGCCTGGGTGGCAGCTGAGGAAGATGTGGGCGAGGAGGTGCAGAATAATCCGGGTGGTGTAGTGGATGTACCTGTTGTGTCTGGGGGAGGGTCTCCAGGGCAGGTAGCAGTGTGTCATCCAAAGGTCTGACCCCTGAGGAGTTGCAAGACAGACAGGCAGAGAGGATGCACCAGTTTGATTTAGAGAAGCTTAAGATGGAGCTGGAACAGAGGAGGTTGGCCATAGAGGAGAAAAAGATGTTCTTTGCTCATGAGCTCAGTTTAAGGGAGCTGGATCAAAGGAGACAGTCTAGCAGAGACAGTGGCAGCAGTACCTCATTGCAGCCTGAGAGGAGGTTGCACATTCCTAAAGACCTGGTGAAGGATTACAAGAGGGATGATGACATCTATCAGTGGATCAAGGGGTATGAATCTGCTCTCCACATGAACATGCTTCCTGGAACACACTGGGGGGCAGGTCTGTGGAAGCTCTTCGTGGTAGAGGGGAGGGACACTATGACATCTTTAGGTGATTATCAGGAACTCACTCTATAATGAAGGATGCTCTACTCACAACATATAGGCCCTCATTACGACCCTGGCGGTCGGTGGTAAAGTGGCGGTAAGACCGCAAACAGGCCGGTGGGAAAAAAATGGCATTATGACCGCGATGGTTACCGCCACGGTCATCCGCCACTTCACCATTCCGACCGCCATGGCGGTGAAGACCGCTGGGCTGGAGATTCCGGTCTCCAGCCCGGCGGTCGTCACTAGACCGCCGACGGTATCAGGACCTGTATACCGCCATGGATCTCGGGTGGTTGGGAACCGCCATGAGATCCATGGCGGTAGGCACTATCAGTGCCAGGGAATTCCTTCCCTGGCACTGATAGGGGTCTCCCCCAACCCTGCTGCCCCCCACGAATCCTCCCCCCACCCCCCCGTTCCCCTGCCACCCCCCAAAGGTGGCACAACCCCCTCCCCACCCTGAACATGCACATATACACACCCCTACACGCACACATACACCCCGACAACACATACCCGCACACATACACACAGACATGCACACCATCCGACCCGCACACATTTCCCATACACACAACACCCCCCGCACGCATACACTCACTCACCCCCTCTACACTCCCAGATGCACACCCGCATGAACGCACACAACACACAACACCCCCCAACCCCCTTCCCTAACGGACGATCAACTTACCTTGTCCGTTGATCCTCCGAGAGGGGACGGGATCCATCGGGGCAGCTCCGCCACCAGAACACCGTCACCAGAACACCGCCACACCGAATCATGGGACGTGATTTAGTGGGCGGTGTTCTGTTGACGTGGCGGTGGAGGTGGAGCAACCTCCACTTTCCTGCTGTCCGCCAGTATGGCTGCTGGCGGCTTTCCGTACGAAAAAGTACAGCGGGCTGCCAGCGGTCATAATACACGGTCTTCAGCACGGCGGTACCTCGGCGGTCTTGCGAAAAGACCACCGAGGTCGTAATGACCCCCATAGTCTCACCCCTGAGCAGTACAAGGACAAATTTAGGTCCTACAAAACAAAGGAATTCCAAACCTGGTTAGAATGTGTTGACTATTTTTGCAGGACACTAGATGGTTGGGTGAAGGGCAGGAAGGTGACAACTTACGAGGGGGCTGTACAATTTGATTGCATGGGAGCACTTGTATAGTCTTTGTTTTCCAGAGCTGTTCCAGCGCCTAATTGACAGCAAGCTGACTGACCCCAGGACACTTGCTCAGGAAGCAGACCAGTGGGAAAAGAACCAGGGTCCAGAAGAGGAATGGGGGAAACTCCGCCGAGGGTGGGCAGGGTCCACATCAGAAGAAGTGGAGGGTAAGGGTAACCAGGGTGAGTACTCTAAAGAGCCCCAACCTAGTTCCCCAGGTAAAGATTTCCATCCCCCAGTTGGAAAGAAACCATGGTTCTCTATGGGGAAACCTGCAGAGAGGGGTCCCCAAAAGTGGTATGTATGTGCTCAGGAGGGTCACATGGGGGGGGGATCCCAAATGTCCCAAAGGGACATAGGCACCAACTGGTGCTCAGTCACAGGGTTTGGCCATGAGGAGGAGTTGGTTACAGGTGGGTGGGAGCCATCTGAGATGACCCTTGACTCACTAGCAGACAGTAAGATGGTCCAGAGGACCCTCATGCCTAAGAACACTAAGAAGTAAAGGCAGTGGGTGACCATCAATGGGCAGAGGGTGGAGGCTCTGAGAGACACAGGAGCCAGTGTGACTATTGTGGAGTCACCTGGTTTTCAAAGAGCAGGTAGTTCCCTATGCACTTCACAAAGTAGTCACAGTAGCCAATTTAGAATTCCTGTGCAAAGTGGTGCAGGTTCCTTTTAATTGGGGGGTCTAGGGTGCCTTGAGAGTAGCTGTAAGTACAACCATGTCTATAGATAGTCTGCTTGGCAATGACCTGGAGGATTCTCCTTGGAAGGAGGTGGAACACAGGTCTCACTTGGAGATGTTGGGTCTGCCTCAGTGTGTGTGTGTGTGTGTGTGTGTGTGTCCACCCAGTCAATGGTAGTCCTTCAGGGTGATCAGGAGGCCCTGGAGCCTGAAATAATGGCCCAGGAGTCTCCACGAAGGAGGAAGGGCAAGGGGTGTGGGAAACCCACCCCAGACATTCCCACAGTCCGGGAGGTGGCCGAACCTGAAGGGAATGCCTAAGAGCTGACAGGGGAGAAGGTGGCTGAACTGGGGGAGGTACCCGAGGTGACCCAGAGGCAGCAGGAAGGGGGACCCACCAGGGAAGCATTCTGTGAGGCACAGAAAACATACCCTACTTAAGAGGGTTTGCTGCAGCAGGTTGCAGACCAGGAGGCTGGCAATGAGCCTGTTTCACACTTGATTTATTGGGAGGATGGCCTCCAATATAGCAAGCCTATGGTTGCTGAGCCTGGGGCAGCCCGTGTTCTTGTGTACCCCAGTGCTTCAGAGCCTTCCTACTGGGTCTGGCTCATGACGTGCATTTAGCAGGACATTTGGGCAGGACAAGACCTTTGAATGGCTTGTCACCTACTTTTACTTGCCCCAAATGTGCAGGCACTCTGATGCACATTGTAGGTCTTGCCAGACTTGTCAGGCAAGTGTCAAGATTGGTGGGAAATGTAAGGCTTCCCTCCAACCTTTTACTGTAGTCAGCAACACCTCTGAGGTCAATCACAGCCCCTATGGTAGGACGTGAATTAATGGGGGGGTGTTTACCCGCATTGGGATCCCCAAAGAGGTGATATCTGACAGGGGTCTCAACTTCATATCCACATATATGAAGTCTCTGTGGAAGGAGTGTGGGTGACCTACAAGTTCACCACTCCTTACCACCCCAAGAGGTCGGTTGAGAGATTCATCTGCACCTTGAAAGGCAAGATTATGGGCCTGTCAGAGCCCTTCAGGCATAAGTGGGACTTCCTCTTGACATGCCTTCTGTTTGCTTACAGGGAGGTGCCACAAAAACAACTTGGTTTTAGTCCCTTTGAATTGTTGTATGGACACTGTTAGAAATGGGGTTTCTGGTTGGCTAGGGTATGCACCTAAGCCAGGCAGAACCTACCCACTCTAGTCAGGGCAAGGGAGTTGCACACCCAAGATAAAAACTGCTCACCCCCTTGGTAGCTTGGCACGAGCAGTCAGGCCTATCCCAGAGGCAATGTGTAAAGCTTTTGCACAACACATACAACACACATAATACACTATCCCCACCACAAAGGAACACAACACCTAGTTATATAACAATGAACAGTAGTGTACACAACATTATTAGACCAAACACAACATGTCATTAATACCCTGCTACCCAAGCAGTTGTCAGAACATTACACAGTACTGTTGCTCTGCAGCAACCAGCAGTAGTCACATATAACACACAGGTTACTCATTATTCTTCAACATAAACAGTAGTCAAGAAAAACATTACTAGAATAATGCATGGCACAAGATCCTCATAAATGCCCATACCAGGAACATCAGAAAACACATGGCAAGTCATAAGAACATATTGGCATAAATGCCCATAACAGGAACATTAGCAAACATACGGCAAGTAATAGGAATCATACTAGCATACATGTCCATAACATTAGCAAACACATCAGATAAAATATGGTGCATTAGAGAGCACATGGCAAATCAGACCCAAGACATATCACCAATTGCAAAGGTATGGGTTGGCTCACAGCAGTTCCTATGCCCCTGGAGTGGGGACGTACCTGTTGGCTGCTGGCGGGACGGAGCCTCCGTTGAGGCCTCGGCCCATCCCACGATATGGGACTTCCCAAACAATGAAGGCCCCGGCGATCCCCAAAAATGTGCCGGGGAGAAGAAAAAAGCACCACAATGCCAACTTACACTGGGATCCTCACCTCTGGTCCGTTCCTTCATTCTCCTTTCTCCCTGGTTTGCCGGCAGGGGAGTGCAGTGTGGGGCAAGAAGGGTGGCTCCAGTCAGCCCCATCTCACTATGGTGACTGGAAACCATATGTCCTGGGTCTCAGCATGCAGGGTGGGGGTGAGCCTCCTAGCTCAGGACCCAACCCAGTCCAGGATTCAATCTACCGAACTGGGGAGTGGAGGACTCCGGCAGGGAGATCCGCCCGCCTTCTTTACTGGCCCCTTTGCTGGGAGCCTTCTTCCTCCCTTGCCCTGGTTCAGCCGCAGTCGCTCCAGGCACTGGGAGGAGAGGCCTGTGGGAGCCCCGGAGGCACTTCCTGCAGCGTGCTTCACCCCGGGGGCACCGTTAGGAGTGCCCGTGCTCCATTTTTCACCTGGCAGTGCCCCGGGGGCACGGGACACAGCATGCTTTGGATGCGCTTGAGGATCTCCGAGTGCCTGGGTCGCAGCAGTGATTTTCTTCAGCAGCCACACAATAAAGCACTCTCCAGGAGCTATAGGAATGGACAGGGCACTCTCAGGGCGCTTTGAGGCCAATTAAGTAGAGCACTAGGCAAATATAAAGAAGGTGCTCTCAAGGCGCCAGATGGATAAAGAGAAGCATTCACGAAGCACTTACCAGGCAGTCACAGCACCCAGCCCCTGTGGACACCAAAGTGGAGCACAGGATAGCAGGGCCCAGCAACCAGCCAGCACAAGGGGGATGCATACAGTGGCAGTTCCTCTTGGTGACCTAGCAGATCACAGGTCAGCCCAGCAGCAGTAGTCCAAGACGGATCCTGGTGAGTCCCTCAAGCAGCATTCTGTGTCCAGTTACAAGCATGATAAAAGTGTCAAGTGTCTCCTTTTCATGGGGAAAATCCCCTGTACTCATACTCAGTTTTGCAAAGGTTTAACAATGAGGGGGAGAGGAGGTTCCAACGAATTACAACAGGTTCCAGGAGTGTCCCCTTTCTCCTCCAGCACAGGCTCTAGACATCAGTTGAGGGTACACAAGTCCTTTGTGTGAGGCCAGGGCACAGCCTTTACAGATGCAAGTGTGCCCTGCCTCCCCTTTTCTCAGCCCAGGAAGACCATTCAATATGTAGATGCACCTCTGTGACATCTCCACCCTGCATATGTACAGGATGTCTGAAAAGTATGCACAAAGCCCAACTGTCACTCTGCCGAGACATGGATTGGAGTCAAGCTGCTAAACACCAGAGTCATAAGCACAGAGACGTGCTTACTTTCGAGACGTGCCATTTCTGTAATGATAATAAAAAAATCCACCTACACCAGTAAGCAGCATTTCTCACTACCATTACAACCATACCAAACATGCCTACGCTACCCCTCATTAATCAGACACTACTCCTTAGACATAAGGCAGGGCATTTCCAATGCAATGCCATGAGAAGGCAGTACTCACAGCAGTGAGAAAGAAACTAGGCTGTTTGTCCAGGACAGGCCACACAAGCAGGCACATGTCCTACCTTCTACATACATAGCACCCTGCCCATGGGCTAGCTAGGGCCTTCCTTAAGGGTGGCTTGCATGTAGTAAAAGGGGACTTCTGGGTCTAGCAAGTAAATTTAGATGCCAGGTCCCTGTGGCATTGAACTGTGTACTCAGGTCCTGTGCCAGCAGGCCTGAGACAGATTTGAATGGCTACTTATGTGGGTGGCGCAAGCAGCACTGCAGGCCCAGTAGTAGCATTCAATTTACAGGCCCTGGGTATAAAGATCCCATGGACAAAGCACTTACAGGTAACTTAAATTTGTCAATTAGGTGTAAGCCGATCATACCAACTTCAGAAGGGAGAGCACCTGCACTTCAGCACTGATCAGCAGTGATAAAGTGCTCAGAGTCCTCGAGCCAACAACAAGATGTTAGGGAAAATAGGAGTAAGGAGGCAAAAAGTCTGGGGATGAACCTGCAAAAAGGGCCAGGTCCAACAGGTTGTTTGTGAATCTCCTCTAGACAGTGACACAAAGGGAGCTGGGGTGTAGCCTGCATATCCTGATAAGCCATCTGGGCTTGAGTGGAGGGAGGAGTGGTCACTGACACCTTAAAGGGCTGTGTCTGCCCTCACACAATGCAGTCTCCAACCCTCTGCTGTGTGTCTGGAGCCTTGCCCGTGCAAGCCAGGATCTTGTGAACAACAGAGTCTTTCCTTTGAAGTTTGCCTACTTCAAAGGCAGAAAGGGGTATAAGTAGTGGACCCAGAACCCCAAACCTTAGATCACTTCTGGAATCAAGAGAAACCTCTGTCAAGGAGAAGATCTGAAGAGCTGAGGAGAAGTGCTGCCCCTGCCTGTGACTGTGCTTTTTTTGCCTATCCTGCAGTTGCTGCTTCTGCCTGTGAAAGGGGGCAAAGACTGGACTTTGTTATGCATTCCTGCTTGAGAGGTATCTCCAAGGGCTTGGAGTAGAGCCTGCCTCCTGTTTTGAAGCATTAGGGACAGCAAAGGCTTCACCATTCAGTTTTGAGTCTACATGCTGTGGACTCTAGCTTGCAGGAGGTTGCCATTCCAGTTCCTGGGCCCCTGGAAGTGAATTTTTTGTGAAATCCTGTGAAACGACACTGGACGACACTGTGCAACTTCACTAAGGTCGCTACTGCACAGAACCCACGCCTCCACCTGCACCTGAAGCTGTGGATCCCGAAGAAGCGCGATGATCCCAATGACTCTCCAGGCCCAGCATTGCTGCAGCCGCACATCCCGCATGACTTTGTTGAGATTGGTTGTGTCGTAACACCCACGTTCGTGACACCCAATTCCGTTGTGGCGCCTGTGACCCCGTGACATGAGCTCGAGGTCGCCCCACAGTACCATGACTTCGCCGGACTTCGTCTCTGCTGGAAGTACCAAGGGACCGACACCTCACAACCAACGCTGCCACACCTCCATCGCTCTGCAGTAAGGATCAGACGCCTCTTTGCGACCCATCTGCTCCTCCGCCCCGCGTCACCCGAACCGACGCCTCCTCGAATCCAGCAACACCTTGTTTCCTGACTCCATGCACCAGCCTGTTTTCCTCACTTTTTGCTAAGGTACTGTACTTGGGGTCCGTGTGACTCCATAAACGGCACCAGTGGCGTCGCATTGTGGGAAACGACTCTGTCACAACACCACTTAACATCAAATTGCAGTATTGGTGCTTCTAGGCACTATTTTTGAGTTTTTAATGACTAAAGCCTTTTTTTTTTAACTGTGTATTGTGGATTTTTATCATATTTGGTCTTGTTTACTTAGATAAAATATTTGTTGTTTTTCTAAACCTGTGTGGTGCTAATTTTGTAGTGTTTCACTGCATTACTGTGTGTGTTGGTGCAAATATTTTACACATTGATTCTGGGTTGAGCCTTTCTGCTCCTGCCAAGCTACCAAGAGGGTGAACGGAGGTTAACCAGGTGTGTTTCGCCTTTACCCTGACTAGAGTGAGGGTCCTTGCTTGGACAGGGAGTAACCTGACTGCCAACCAAAGACCCCATTTCTAACATCAGAGGTTCCTCTTGGTTCCAGAAGTGATCTAATAGTCTGGGGTTTTGGGTCCACTACTTACACCCCTTTCTGCCTTTGAAGTAGGCCCGACCCCAGACACACACTGGGGGTTAGAGACTGCATTGTGTGAGGACAGGCACAGCCCATTTAGGTGTAAGTGACCACTCCTCCCTCCACACCATCCCAGATGGCTCATCAGGATATGCAGGCTACACCCCAGCTCCCTTTGTGTCACTGTTTAGAGGAGATTCACAAACAGCCCAACTGTCAGTCTGACCCAGACAGGAAATCCACAAACAGGCAGAGTCACAGAATGGTTAAATCAAGAAAATATCTAATTTTTAAAAGCGGCATTTTCAAACTAACAATCTAAAAAACAACTTCACTAACAGATGTATTTTTAAAGTGTGAGTTAATAGACCCCAAACTCAAAATTTCCATCTGCTCTCAAAGGGAAACTACATTTTAAGGATATTTAAAGGCAGCCTCCATGTTAACCTATGAGATAGATGGGCCTTGCAACAGTGAAAACCGAATTTGGCAGTATTTCACTGTTAGAACATGTAATTCACATTAGTATATGTCCCACCTTTAACATACACTGTATCCTGCCCATGGGACTACCTAGGGCCTACCTTAGGGGTACCTTACATGTATAAAAAGGGAAGGTTTGGTCCTGGCAAGTGAGTACACTTGCCATGTCGAATTGGCAGTCATAAAACTGCACACATAGACACTGCAGTGGCAGGTCTGAGCCATGTTTACAGGGCTACATATGTGGGTGGCACAATCAGTTCTGCAGGCGCACTGGTAGCATTTGATTTACAGGCCCTAGGCACCTCTAGTTCACTTTACTAGGGACGTACTAGTAAATGAAATATGCCAATCATGGAAAAGCCAATTACACATACAATTTCACATAGGGAGCACTTGCACTTTAGCACTGGTCAGCAGTGGTAAAGTGCCCAAAGTAACAAGAACAGCAAAAACAGAGTCCAGCACACAGCAACAACCTAGAGGCAATAAGTGAGGGTAGACCACACCAAGGTTGCCAGGTCTAGCAGCTATAGTTATCTGAAGAAATTATAACTTTGTGCTTGAACGTAACTTGAGGCAAGGAATTATAGGTTCTTAACATAACTAAAACTATAAGTATAACCATAACTGTTGAAATTCTATGGTTTTGTATGAATGAAACGTGAACTTAAATCTAATGTCCCTGTAACCTTTGTTTTTTGGATGAATATACTATATATTCACTCAAAAAACAAAGGTTGCAGGAACATTACAGTTATGTTCAGATTTTACGCACATAAACCATGGAAATTCAACAGCTATAGAGTCATCTTAAGTAACTATAACTTGTGCCTTAAGGTAACTATAACGTGTGCCCTTATCCTATGGGGTCTTCGAACAGCAAATAAAAACACCAACAATGAGATTTGATTTATCACTAGTTACAGCAATAGAAGAATCTATAATAGCTTACATAAACATTGGGATGTTTTAACCTTGAATCCTGATCTCGGAAAGCCTGTTCCCAGCTAAACCTAAATTAGCGTAAAGAAAGGCACACACACATTACTTTCACATTACTTAGCCCTAGTGACACTATTAATTACAACCCCAGGAGTACTAAAAGAAGATGGCTTCTGTGACTACCTAAAGGTTCCTTCAAATGTGTAAACATGTATCTGATGTCAAGATATTTGTAGATGTAACCGGAGTTTATCAATTGTGTATTGATTCACTCAACTGTTGTAACACTTCCAACAGTAAATATATAATGTTTGTGGGTAAATAAAACACGATCCATCGTGTGCAAATTGAAAACTAGATGGAAGGAGCATCTCAGGGCCATTAAGAATTTGGACAAGTACCCAATGGCGCGATACATTTCAGGTCATCACACTAACTTGCTCAACTATAGAGCATAATATTCATTGGTATGAATGAAGTAAAAAAACACAGGTGTGGTGAAGATTTAGAAAAGAGAAAAGCCAGGAAGACATTTTTGATCAACAAATTAAAAATGGTTTAATAAGATTTTTGTTCTGAAAAGTAGATGAAAACCCATATAGAGTAGATGCAACTTCCTTTTATTAATAATGGGCTGAGCTCATGGTTAGAGACTTGCTTGGGCTATTTAGAAAGATTTTTCTTTCTGACTGTTAGTGTTAAAGGGGTTCATGTACTCAGAACTGCTGCGTAATGTTTCTTGGGTTCACAATTTTAATGAAGGCTTTTCTTCCAAAAGGCACATATGAAGCCATTTGGAGTAGAGGCACCTTCATGTGACTAGTTACAGCTCAAGTTTCGAGCCTAGTTCACGCCATTTTGGCTTTTTTCCTTCTTAATTAACATTTCTTTTCTGCCAGCTAGCCCATTTTTAGTACTCATTTTTATTTATTTATGGTATCGGTTCTCACACTTTGTGTTTTGTTTTCGATTGATCGATTGATGGTAATAGTTGGGGCTCATGAATGCTGTTTAGAAATGTGCTTGAAAGTCTTTTCTCCTTATCTATAGGTGACCATGCTCCCTCTCACAGGTGCAGTTCATTAACTAAGGTATATATACCAGGTGCTTACCAGCACGCGTTTTTTTTTTTTTTTGCAGATTTGAGCTGTGACTTTCTTGAGAGAACTTAATAATATATAATTGTAGATGGCAGGCACTTAAATATGTGTATTTTTAGGTATTTGTCCTTGCGCGTATGGCCGTGTCTTATAGTGAAGGAGCTACTGGGGATGTGAACACAGCAACGGCTTTTCTGAACGTACGTTATGGCTTTTCTATTGCTTTTGTCTCCCGTTGCAACATTTCACCTCAACAACCTGCTGTGCGGGATACATAACTTGATTGAAAAAAACCATGAACGAGATAATGGTCATAACCTTTTTAATTCTAGTTAGTACTCGGCTTTGTTTTTAGGTGCATGTAACTAATTTATTAATCATTTAAACAGTTCGACTATGATGCTAAGTGTCTCACCCCGTTTGTAATGACATTGTCATAGTACAGTACAGAAGGAAACATTCATTTTGACAACCTTGTTTTGCTTCCTTTGGAGAGGATCTTTGCATGTACGATGCTGTTAGTGATTTAATTTCATTCACACGGAAGTGGGACCATGTTGATTTAACACCAGTGTCTCAACGTATGAGACTGACCTGTAGCGGTTCGATCCTGTTAGGGATTAAACAGTATCATTTCTAATTTTGAATTGTATTAATTATTTCATGTACTATGGAATTAACCTTTGGGCTTAAGCTTTGATGGGAAGTATTGTTCGATCAGATCTTTAATTAAGGTCTAAGATAGCAAAATAGATAAATAAGATTAGTTTTTTCTCTCATATCATGAGTTTGCTGCTGCCTGAGATGCGACCTTCCTTTGGTCGAGTGTTCCTATTTTTCAACAATTAAACCTCTGTTATAGAGAGAGTATAATTGCTCGGCTCTTCTAGATAAGAGTGAAATAGGTACTGTTCCAATGTAATTACAATTGAGTTGCTCAGTGGCCTAATCAAACTTGAGAACCCCTGCACAGTACAGGAAGCCTCCCCCCCCCCCCAATCCCCGGATTTAGGGAGGGGTTCTTAGGCCAGAGCTCTGTGCTGAGGGCACCCTGCACCTCGCCCCACCCCTGCACAGACGGGGGCCTCTGTTACGACACTGGAACTGCTATTGTATAACCTCTAACTGTTCATTATGTTTGCATTTTGGCATAAGGACAGTTATTTTATCGGTGGATGTTTTTATTCACTATTAAATGTTAAATGCTTTTTCTTGAATATTTGTGCACCCAGCGTCTATACACGGTTTTATTTATTTTTGTTAAACAGTCGTTCAGAAGGTCTCAAAACACATGTTGACTGTTTTGCATTGACATCGTGCATTGAAGAAAATAAAGAGGATTTTGAAACATGTTAGAGATGGGATTCATTTTCAGACCAATAATTTAAATATTTAGGCTCTCATTACAACCCTGGCGGTCGGTGGTAAAGCGGCGGTAAAACCGCCAACAGGTCGGCGGTAAATAAAATGGAATTATGACTGTGGCGGAAACCGCCAACGTAGAAAGCCACTTTAACACTCTGGCCGCCACAGTGGTACAAACAGCATGACGGTCACCACCAACAGACAGGTGGAAGACAATGTACCGCCCACACTATTGACAGGCCAATCCGCCACCTTTTCCGGGGGGGGGGATTCGACGCAAACAAAAACATGGCGGAAGCAGGACTTGGAAGGAAGAACACTCACCTCTACACATTCCACGAGGAACGAGGAACCAGGACGCCATGGAGCCTGAACTCCAAATACTCCCTGCGATTGTCTTCCTGCTCCTCTACCAGGAGCACGACCGACGGCAGTGCTGACCAAGGTGAGTACTGCACCTACGACACAGGGGAGGGGGAGGAAAGAGTGACACACATGCAACACCCTCACCTACAACAACACACACACCAATACATGCTGAAACATTACATTTACACCCCCGACCCCCCCCCCCGGAAGAACGCAAGGACAAAAGGAAATGATTGTAACCATTGTAATCAAACATCCATTAGTCAAAAATGTATATACACAATAAACAAATATGTACACCAAGAATTCAAGTCCAGGTACTGCACCTACATAGTCCATGGACCACCGGGCCCAAAATGCATGGGTGAGGCCCACACAAGATACCCGATCGAAACGGAGAGAACTCTGCAGGGGCATCAGATCGAAATAAAAAAGGCACTTCAGGGGGAAGGAAAGGGGGGCACCTCAGCCGGATGAGTGCACAATGCAAGCTCCACCAGAGGGCTCCATACCCATTGATGTATCCAGGGGAGTGCAAAGCCACAGTCAAGTGGATAAGTCTCCACTGGTTCTGGAGGGGGCTTTGTGCCCAGAGTGCTTCATCTGCCAAGGACTGAGGTAGTGGATGTGATACTCCACTGACGGTGGGGCAACATGGAAGCTGGCCAGGCCCCTGGAACTGACCACCAGCCACGTACGGATGACCACTGGGGATGGCAGCCATGTCTGAGGTGGTGCCACTGGCTCAGGTTGTCGCGGGGCTGGCGGAAGTGGCATTAGTGGCGGTGCTTGCGGCAGTCATTGTGGCGGCGGCGGTGCTGGTGGCTGGCTCACTGACTGCCGTGCTGGTGGCTGGCTCACTGACTGCCGTGCTGGTGGCTGGCTCACTGACTGCCGTGCTGGTGGCGGTGTCTAATGGTGGTGCTGGTAGCTGGCTCACTGACCGAGGTGCTGCTGAAGGGCTCTGTATCTGGGCTGCTAGCGCCGGTGTCCTTGGAGGTGGTGCATGTGGCAGTGCTGGTGGTGGTCTTGTCCGCCGTACAGGTTGGCGGCGACGATGACTTGCCTTTCTGCTTCAGGCCCTTCCCCACCTTGGATGCTGGTGCAGCTGTCTTGTCACTCCCACACACTTGTCTTGGCTGAGCCCTTGGTGGCAGGTGTTTTGGCCTTCTCCCTCCGGGATGTGGGCAACTTCTTCTGTTTTGGAGGTGGGGGAATGTCCTTGGCCTCGCTCCTTGGGACACTGGCAGCCCTGTTGCTTGGCGCACTCCAAAAACCGGGTATTGCTGGCACCACTGTGCCCGGTGATGTGGTGGCTGAGGTGCTGGGTTTGGACCTGGAAATGCGGGCCCCAGGGGATGGGCGGGGTGGGGAGGTGTAGGGAAGAGGTCAACATTTAAGAGGAAAAGTTTTTTAGACACACTGGGACAGGTAGATGGAGGGGGTTTGGGAGTGGAAGAAGAGGTAGTGGTTGTAGGAGGTGTTCGTTGGCTGACTTTGGGTGAAGGTGCATGGGCTGGAGGCTGTCGTGAGGTGGATGGCTGTTGGGTGGGTCTGTGACTGCATTTGTGTAGTTTGGGAGGAGGGCTCAGACACACTGGTAGAGGACACGGGGGATGTGTGAATGGTAGTGGGGGTGGTGAGTGCACGTGATCGGTGTGTGGTGATGGGCGTGCTGGTGATGGAGGTAGTGGCTGAAGATGTCGTGCATGCAGGCGAGTGGAGACGTGACAGGGAGGAGGGAGACGTGGAGGAGGGGGACACAGTGGAGGCAGTGGATGTTGGTATGTGTGCATGGGTATGGTGCTTGTGTGAGTGCTTGTGGGATGTGTGGTGCTTATGCTTGCCTGAGCCACTCTTGTGTGTTGAGGTGTGTGCATGCTGGTCTGATTGTGTGCTTGGGATAGGCTGAGGTACTGGGGATTGGGTCTGGGTGGAGGAAGTTGGAGGTGGGAGGCTGGACACAGGGACAATGGCTGCCATCAGTGCAGAGGCCAGAGCCTGAAATGCTCTGTTGGGCTGCCTGGCCAGAATGAATGCCCTCCAGGTATGCATTTTTGTTGCAACTGCCTCTCTACACCCTGGATGGCATTCAGAATGGTAGACTGCCCAACAGTGAGGGATCCTTAGGAGGTCAATAGCCTCCTCACTGAGGGCAGCAGGGCCTGAGGTGCCTGGGGCGAAGGTGATGCCCACCCTCCTGGGAGAGGCCACGAGACACACGCTGAGGGGCTGCTGGGAGGGCGGTGCTGGTAGGGGGGTGGTGGCTGTACCTATAGATGCGGTGGGCACAGAGGGGCCCGCCACCGCAAGGGAGCTTCCATCAGAGGAAGTGTCACTGGTTTCAGCTCCTGTTCCCGCCGTGGAGCTCCCCTCGCCCTCTGTCCCACTGGTGAATTCAGACTCCGTTGTCTGGCCCTCCAGGGCCATGTGGGATGCAGCTCCCCCCTGCTCCGGTGGCACAGCTCCTCCGCCTGATGATGCTAATGCACACAAGAACAGGGAGACCACAAAAAGGGGGGGGAAGAAGAGACATGTTCAGTGCATACAATACCGCTACTGTTGGCGGACACTACAGACACAGCAGCCCGCTGCACTACGCCATGCATTTGGAGTTCCCTAATTAATCACAGGGACATGGGGTACATGGCCTATGCCCGATTGCTGCACACATGGAAGTCACAGGAGCATGACTAGGTGTAGATGGCTCTTACCACTGGTGGGGATGGGTTGCCACTTAGCCTGCCTCACAAAGGGTCCTTGCCTACAAAGCTCGCCCTAGCCTATGGGAACCCACTGCCCACCTCACCCCACCCAGAAACCTCCAATGCACACAGTCAGCTGAATGTGAGTGTACTCACCCCCTTGTGGCTGCTGTGATGCCCTCAAGTGCCCATCCAACTCTGGATACGCCACCGCCAGGATCCGGAACTTCAGGGGGGTCATGGTGCGACGGGCACCCCTCCCACGTTGGGAGGCCATCCCCAGCTGAGCCTCCGCCGTCTTCTTGCTCCAGCAGCAAAGGTCCTCCCATCTTTTATGGCAGTGGGTGCTCCATCTGTGGTGGACCCCCAGGGTCCGGACGTCCTTGGCAATGGCACACCAAATATCCTTCTGGTGGGCGGTGACCTAGAGGAATTGTACAGGGGAAACTTTAACACTTTTACCGTCCGGACCATTATACTCATTGCTCACCAGTTCCCAACCTTGCCCTGACGCACGTACACACCATCCGATCATGCAGGCCTCATCTCCCCCCGTATCTTCCATCCACACCACTCCAAACAGGCATTGCCCATACAGCATGCTCAGTGTACTCACCTGTTTTTCTGGAGGACTGTAGAGTAGCGTGTACTGGGGGAGGACCCCATCCACTAGTTTGTCCAACTCCGATGTGAAGGCAGGGGCCCTTTCCCCAGACACATGAGCCATCGTCGCTTCCAGACTGAGGTCACAGCAGCACTTGCAATGTAGGTCCTCTCCTGTCAAAGATCAGGTATCAAGTGAGTGAACAGAGGGAAAATGGGGGTCACGTCCACAGCGGTGTGTACCGTCACTGCCGGCGTACATAGTCATTGGCTCCTGGGACCCATAGGGCCCAATGTTAACCAATGCAGGATTGTGCCTCGGTCTTCGACCTCCTACCGCGACGGTGTACAATGCCAGCGCAGTTAACTCATATCTCCTTGTCCCACATTACAGGTCAGGCAGCTGCCATTTCAGGTGGCCACATGGCATTATTTTTTAATGCGTCACACATAGATAGGCCTTGCATATACACAGACAGGCACATAGCGTATTGACAAATGTGTACAATACTGTTTTTTTCCTACCTAAGTGTTGGCTGGCTCTGTGCTCACTGTTCTCATCCATAGGGCACGTCCGCTGGGGCAGGTGAGGATATGGCGGCATCCTCCGGTGTACAGACCGCTGGTGGACCTGTCGACAATGGAAGAGCAACATGTAATAGTCATCTACAGACTAGATCATGCCACAATCCAGGAACTGTGCCCAGTTGGAGCCAGACTTGATGTCAGCAATCCGCCATTCCACAGGAATCCCCCCTCTAGTGCAGGGCCTGTCAGTACTCAATTTCCTGGCAAGTGGATCTTTTCAAACTACAGTGGCCATAGCATCAAGGATGTCTCAGCCTATGTTCTCAAACATGTTGTCCAGAGTGTCTGCCCTGCTTAAACACATGCGCAGCTACATCGTTTTCCCACAGGGGGAGGATTTGCCTACAGTGAAAGGTGACTTCTATGCCCTGGGACATCCCCAACATCATAGGTGCCATTGATGGGACACATGTGGCCTTGGTACCCCCTGCAGGATTGAACAGGTGTACAGGAATCGGAAGAGCTACCATTCAATGAATGTGCAGATGGTGTTTGGCCGACCAGTACATCTCCCATGTGAACACCAAGTTTCCTGGCTCTCTGCATGACGCTTACATTCTGAAGAATAGCAACATCCCTTATGAGATGGGGCAACTCCAGAGGCACTGTGTGTGGCTACTAGGTGAGGACAAGGACCCTATACCGTGTGAATAGTTGTCAGGGTCTGGGGTTGTCCCTAAGGGTTAGTGTGTGTCTAACAGTTGTCCCTCAACATTTGCAGGTGACTCTGGGTGCCCCAACCTGTCATGGCTACTGACCCCAGTGAGAAATCCCAGGACAAGGGCAGAGGAACACTACAATGAGGCACATGGGAGAACTAGGAGAGTCATAGAGGACAGTTGGCCTCCTGAAGGCCAGGTTCCAGTGCCTCCATATGACAAGGGGTTCCCTCTACTACTCATCACATGTGTGCTAGATCATCGTGCCCTGCTGGTATGCTGCACAACTTGGCTTTGTGACGACAAGTGCCTTTTCTGCAGGAGGATGGTCCAGAAAGGGGTCTTGTGGCAGCTGTGGAGCCTGTGGACAGTGAAGAGGAGGCAGAAAAGGAGGACATAGACAACAAACACTGATCCAGCAATACGTCCAGTGAGACACAGGTAAGAAGACATCACCGCCTCCTACATCTGATAAAATTGTAAGACCTATCATCTGTCTGTCACTTTCACCCAGTGTATGGGGCCTGACTTGTCACTTTGCCTTTCCATTTCACAGATGTGGGTCCCACTGTGTGACCTCTGGTATGTTACCTCATGGACTAGAGCTGTGACTTAGGTATGTTGACAAATTGAATGGACATTGGTATTTTCCTCAGTTATTGCAAATACACATTTGTGAAAACACAGACTGACTCCAGATTGTTTTGTGATCCAAGGGTGTTTAAGTGCAAAATGGTGGAGGTGGTATTAAAGTGGTCAGGGGTGATGGTGGAGGAATGTCCATGGCAGAGTGCAGGCTATTTTTCTCACAGGTACATTGTCCAAAGGGGCATAGGAAGTGGAGCTAGGGCAGTTTAAGGATGGACGGGTGACAAAGTGGGACAGAAGGATGACAATCAGGGTGGTCTCATTTCTTGGCTGGGGTCTTGACATTATTCTTTGTCCTGGATCTCAGGGACCGCTTGCAGGGTGGTTCTCCATCTGCAGGGGGTGGGGTGCTGGTGTCGTGGTCCTGTGGCGGTGCCTCCTGTCCACTAGCGGAGGTGGTGGGCAGTTAATCGTCCAGGATAGTGTCAGGGGACCCTTGTTGTGCCCAAATGTCCCTCCTGGTGTTAACAAGGCCCTTCAGCACCCCTACATTGGTGCCCAGGGTGGTGTTGATGGATTTGAGTTCCTTCCTGAACCCCAAATACTGTTTCTCCTACAGCCGCTGGGTCTCCTGAAATTTGGCCAGTACCGTTGCCATTGTCTCCTGGGAACGATGGTACGCTCCCATGATGTTGGAGAGGGCCTCTTCGAGAGTGGGTTCCCTGGGCCTGTCCTCCCTCTGTCATACAGCAGACCTCCCAGTTCCCCGGTTTTCCTGGGCCTCTGTCCCCTGAACTGTGCCCACTGCTACTGCCCCAGGTCCCTGATGTTCTTGGGGTGGTGGTTTGCCTGGGTTCCCTGTAATGGTGGACACTGCTGCTTGACGTGTCCTGGGGACAGAGGTATGGGTCCGCTGGGTGGGTGATGTGCTGGTGTTTCCTGAGGGGGAGGCTCTGTGGTGGCATGTGCCAGTGTCAGGGGAACCGACTGTCCCGAGGTCCCAGGTGGGCTGGGCTGGTCATCTAGAGCCAGTTGGACAGAGCTGCTGTTATCACTGTGGGCCTCTTCTGTGGGGGGAGTGGACATGTCTGGAACCTCCTGTCCGGTGACGTTAGGTAGGGGTCCTGCAGGGGTGTAAAGGCATGATTATTGCATCTGTGTGCCATGGTGTGCAATGGGTGGGTGACCCTGTACCCCACTGCTTACATTCTTGTGTAGGACATTGTGATATTTGGTTTGGGGATCTGTGGGTATGTGTAGTGGGAGTGCATTGGTGATGGGTGTCCATGCTCTGTTGCATGCAGGGCTTGGTGTTGGGCTGGGTGGTTTGTGATAGTGGGACATATGTGAGGAGTTGGAGTTATGGGGTGAGGGCGAGGGTGGGGGTATGTGATAGCATGCAGGTATGGTGGGGGATATGGTAGTTAAAGATTTGACTTACCAGAGTCCATTCCTCCAGCTACTCCTGCAAGGCCCTCAGAATGCAGTATAGCCAAGACTTGCTCCTCCCATGTTAGTTGTGGGGGAGGAGGTGGGGGTCAGCCGCCAGTCCGCTGAACTTCAATGTGATGTCTTGAGACCACAGAACGCACCTTCCCCCGTAGGTCGTTCCACCTCTTCCTGATGTCATCCCGTGTTCTTGGGTGCTGTCCCACTGCGTTGACCCTGTCCACGATTCTGCGCCATAGCTCCATCTTCCTAGCTATGGAGGTGTGCTGCACCTATGATCCGAATAGCTGTGGCTCTACCCAGATTTCCTCCACCATGACCCTGAGCTCCTCCTCAGAAAACCTGGGGTGTCTTTGCGGTGCCATGGGGTGGGGTGGGTGAGTGAGGTGGTGTGGGGTGATGTTTAGGGGTATGTGGTGTTTTGTGCGTGGATGTGTATGAGTAATGGTGTTGTGTGCCTGTGACTGCTGGTGTGGTCTTTGCTTTTCTGTCTCTCTGCTTCTTCCAAATTTTTGGTTGTAAGGGTTTGTGGGTAAAGTGGGTGTGTTTTATATTGTATTGGGTGTGTGATCAGTGTATGTATGTGTATCAGGTGTGTGTATTTTGAATTGTCCAATGTGGTAGTGTTTTGTAAATGTGTGTGTATTTTGAGCACAGCGGTGTGTACCGCCAATGGAATACCGCAGTTGAAAGACCGCTGCGTGGATTCGTGGGTTGTGATAGTGTGGGCGTATTCCTGTTGGCTTGACAGTGGAGGTTTTGTTATCGCCAGTTCATCACTGACCTTTGGTGTGGCGGACTTGTGTGGGTGTCTAGATTTTGGTGGATTCCGAGCTGTGGGTAGTAATGGCTGTGGCAGAATTCCGCGGCACTGTGTTGGCGGTCTTCTGCACGGCGGTAAGTAGGATTTACTGCCAATGTTGTAATGAGGGCCTTATACACGTTACCGTCCTTGTGGGGGACTGTGTGGGTACCTGTCTTGTGGGGACTAACCTTTCCCAATGGTCTTCAAATATAATAATTTCAGAAAAATGACAAGAAAAAAATAGATACGGGATCCTGATTAAAATTTACAAATAAAGTTCATTACAGCACATGTACAGAACCGTTCTTATGGGAACTTTAACATGTGTTACTAACCTTGTGAGGACTTATTCCAAACGTTTAATTTGTGATTGAATGCAGTCATGAGCAAATTGGTAAATGCTATTTTCAGTGCTTTACTTAAATTACACCAGTTTGTTCCTATGGGAACACCATGTGTCGAAGCAACACACACAAATTGAGTTTTAATGATAATGCATTTTTCAGGAGAATTCAATAGCATATTGAATGCATGTTTAGCCTATTGCTGAGTGCTCACACCTTAACACCCTTTGCTGCTAGGCCTTTTACCCTCCTGTGCCAAGCCTTTTTTTGGCTATTTTGGGGAGTTCGTGTTTAGACCCTCAAAGTTTTGTCACCTAAGCTACCCATGCCAAATTTACATCCTTTTTTCCAACATCTTATGAATTTGTGGGTTCCCCTGGCGGAGACCAAAAAATTACACAATACAGCAAAAATGTTGTTTTTTGAAAAAAAAAAAAAAAGGGCTGCAGTAGAAAGCTTGTGTTTTTTTTCCCCTGAAGATGGCATCAACAAAGGGCTTACGGTGCTAAAATCACTATCTTCCCAGTTTTCAGGAACAGAGGGACTTGAATCCATTCTAAGTGGGACAATTTTGAGTTAGACAAGCTCTCATGGCCAAAATGTAAAAATAAAACCCAAAATACAAAAATGGCCTCTTGCTTCCCATTGGAATAAGATCTTTTAGTGTGCGGGGGGAGAGCTGAAAGACTGCTACCCCCTTCAGTTGGGGTTTTTTAATTTGCATTTATGTAATTTAGAATGTTTGGGTAATTATCAAAAGAGCACTGAAGGATCCAGTCATACTATTCTATTTTTATTTAGGTTGCTTTTATTTGTAGCTCAGAATACTTTTGATGCATAACACAAACTTATGTGTTTTCTTGTAATTAATATTTGGTCCTATACCCAGAGTACGTGGACAACCATCTGCCCCTGAGGATACCTCCACTCCAGACCAGGATCAAGCCTTCAGTGAGGACTTCACTTCTGCAATTCTAGATAAGGCTGGCCCAGATGATCTGTTTAGGCAGGAGGGGTAGGGTTTGTGGGAGGGAATATGTGGGCCAGCAAAGTGAGACCACTGTGTTCACTGTGACCCAGGCCACTAGTGACCAAGGGGGTCATTCCGACCCTGGCGGCCGGCGATATGTTGGCGGTAACACTGCCAACAGGCTGGCGGTGTTCCGCCAGCAATACTGACCGTGGCGGAAAAGCCACGGTCAGACCGCCTGCCCCTCCACTTTCCCGCCAGGCTTCCGCCTGGCGGGCATAATCCCCAGGGCAGCGGTGCAAGCACCGCTGCCCTGGGGATTATGAGTCCCCGACCGCCAGCCTGTCCGTGGCGGTAAACACCGCCATTGAAAGGCTGGCGGTAAGGGGACTGGGGGTGCCCCTGGGGGCCCCTGCACTGCCCATGCAATTAGCATGGGCAGTGCAGGGGCCCCCAGGCATAGCCCCATCGCGCATTTCACTGCCCGAATTTCGGGCAGTGAAATGCGAAACGGGTGCTACTGCACCTGCTGCACATCAACATTGCCGCCGGCTCTATTACGAGCCGGCGGCAATGTTGATGTGCCATTTCCGCTGGGCCAGCGGACGGTAACGCTGTTACCGTCCGCTGGCCCAGCGGAAATGTCGGAATAGGGAGGCATGAATACCGCCGGCAATGGCGGTATTCTGTCTCCCCCGGCCTCGGCGGTCTGAAGAAAAGACCGCCGAGGTCAGAATGACCACCATAGTCTTTTAAATCCCTAAGTTAGTCCAAAGACATGATGGGCCAGGTCCTTACTGAGCCCTGGGGCATGACGTTGCAGAGGAGCACAATGTAGAAAGGCAGAATCTTAAATCTAATTTGAGCTCCATTACTTGGGTTCTGTTTGACATTTACCATCATATGTTCAGGGCTGTCACAGCAACATCACACTCTCTGCAGCCATACAACATCAGGCCCAATACACCTGCCTCAGCTGCAGACAGGGAAGCTCTGCCACAAGCAGAAACACCTGCCGCCAATTCAGTCCTTGCAACTGTGGTTTCCTCCCCTCTCAAGAAGACGTTCATTCGGACCACCAGGAGAAGATGGCAAGAACTCCACCAGCAAGAGACACAGAATCTAATTCCCTCCAGTGTGCTCCTACCATTCACTCTGTGGACTATTTTCTGGACACATTTACCTTTTTGGTTCCATTGTATTATGTACATTGGGCTTTAAACATTTTTGCCTCTACACTAAGTTTCATTCACCACGATGGACAGTTTTTTAAAATTAGTTTTGAGGTTTTCATTCTGTTAGTTGATTTGTGTTTGTGAAATAAATTCTAAACACAGTCAAAGACTGGCTTTGTATTTCTTGTGGTATTTACTTTATCTCTTCCATCATTATTTAAAAAATGTAAATAATTTAAACAATTTTGCCAAATAAATTACATTTAGATACTGTTTCTCCCATTTACAAAAAAGTAAAAATAGAACCCCAAATCTTAATGTATTAATTTCTTACATGTGGAAGAAGAAATGGTTTGTCAATTTTTAAAAAATAATTACAACCCATGCATAACCCGAATAGTCTCTGCCATTTTTATTTCTTAAGTTCCGGACCTTGACACCATGGAAGAATGAGATATTATCATAAAAATCAGACTCAATAGCAAAACTATTATTTATTCATGTCATCAGTTGGAGACCGACATCTTGCCTCACAATAGGAATCCTACAGCAATAACACCAAGAGCCAAAATCATGGCAGTACTAGATTTTGTGGCCACAAGATCATTCCAATATGCTATGGCTGTATCTTGAACATCAAAACCACGTGGTGGTCTGCAAAAAGTTCTTCCTGCAATGATGAGACACATCAAGGGCTGCATACACTTAACACAAAATGAGGATTTTGCCAATGTGAAGGGAGATAAGTATTCTTTGGCTTGACTTAAACATGTGGTTAGAGCAACTTAAGCAGCACATATTGACATGGGTGCAATGTTAAGCAGAAAAAAAGTCTAATGCAACCTCAAGTGAAAGTTGTCTTTGCAGAAGATATGTACATACAATGTGTATCTTTCACAGGGTCAACTCGTGTTCCCTTGCACTCTGCAATAGCAGCATATAACTGCAAATATTACAACTTTGAAATTGTCAAATGAAGATGACATGAAGGATCCTAAGAGAGAATAAATTAATGATTTTACAGGACAAAATAGACAAATTCCAAATGGTGAAAATTATGAGAACATATTTACTTAGAACAATCACTGAGAAACAGTGTAAAATAAACCCAATGGTCAGTGTGTCAAAACGTTGATCAGCCAACATCTTTGCACTGGAATTTCCTGAACTAACCATTCCTAAAAATGCCCTGCACAGACTGATATTCTCAGTATATTACAAGTTGTTTTGACATTGAATGTAACATTATTGAGACATATACTTGCACATGTATATTTGTCAATAACATCTTGATGTACATCAGTTCCTTCCTCTTCATCACTATCATCTTCATTTGGCATTTCAACATCCTCATCCAGTAGCTCATCATGGTCTCCATACTCTGCAATGTACCTGATGTTCCATTGCAACATGCCAAGGGGATTTTCCACACCTTATAGGGTTAACAGAGGAGAGCTCAACCATTATTATCAAGGCTTATCCAGACAGCGAAATGTGGCCTTCAGGAGCTTAAAAGCCTTTTCTACTGGCATCTGTTCTTCCATGGGCCTCATTGAAGCGGACCTCCCCTGCCATTGTTGGATTCCTTGGGGGATGCTAACAGCCATGGACAGTTAGGATAAGCTGAGTCTCCTATGTGAAATAAAAAATGTATTGAGGAAAAATATCTAATCCCATTGTAGATTCTTAACCCCTTCGCTGCCAGGCCTTTTCCCCCTCCTGTGCCAAGCCTTTTTTTGGCTATTTGGGGCAGTTCGCGCTTAGGCCCTCATAACTTTTTGTCCACATACGCTAGCCAAGCCAAATTTGCGTCCTTTTTTTCCAACATCCTAGGGATTCTAGAGGTACCCAGACTTTGTGGGTTCCCCAGAAGGAGGCCAAGAAATTAGCCAAAATACAGTGAAAATATCGTTTTTTTCAAAACAATGGGAAAAGGGGGCTGCAGAAGAAGGCTTGTGTTTTTTTCCCTGAAAAGGGCATCAACAAAGGGTTTGTGGTGCTAAAATCACCAGCTTCCCAGCTTTCAGGAGCAGGCAGACTTGAATCAGAAAACCCAATTTTTCAACACCATTTTGGCATTTTACTGGGACATACCCCATTTTTACGATTTTTTGTGCTTTCAGCCTCCTTCCAGTCAGTGACAGAAATGGGCATGAAACCAACTCTGGATCCCAGAAACCGCAACATTTCTGAAAAGTAGACAAAATTCTGAATTCAGCAAGGTGTAATTTGTGTAGATCCTACAAGGGTTTCCTACAGAAAATAACAACTGAAAAAGAAAAATATTGAAATTGAGGTGAAAAAAACATCAATTTTTCTCTACGTTTTACTCTGTAACTTTTTCCTGCAATGTCAGATTTTCGAAAGCAATATACTGTTACTTCTGCTGGACTCTTCTGGTTGCGGGGATATATAGGGCTTGTAGGTTCATCAAGAACTCTAGGTACCCAGAGCCAATAAATGACCTGCACCCTGCAGTTGGTTTTCATTCTATACCGGGATACAGCAATTCATTTGCTGAAATATAAAGAGTAAAAAATAGCTATCAAGAAAACCTTTGTATTTCGAAAATGGGCACAAAATAAGGTGTTGAGAAGCAGTGGTTATTTGCGCATCTCTGAATTCCGGGGTGCCCATAGTAGCATGTGAATTACAGGGCATTTCTCAAATAGATGTCTTTTTTACACACTGTCTTACATTTGGAAGGGAAAAATGTAGAGAAAGACAAGGGGCAATAACACTTGTTTTGCTATTCTATGTTCCCCCAAGTCCCCCGATAAAAATGATACCTCACTTGTGTGGGTAGACCTAGCGCCCGCGACAGGATATGCCCCAAAACACAACGTGGACACATCACAGAAAACAGAGCTGTTTTTTGCAAAGTGCCTACCTGTAGATTTTGGCCTCTAGCTCAGCCGGCACCTAGGGAAACCTACCAAACCTGTGAATTTTTTAAAACTAGAGACCTGAGGGAATCCAAGATGGGGTGACTTGTCGGGCTCTGACCAGGTTCTGTTACCCAGAATCCTTTGCAAACCTCAAAATTTGGCTAAAAAAACAAATTTTCCTCACATTTTGGTGACAGAAAGTTCTGGAATCTGAGAGGAGCCACAAATTTCCTTCCATCCAGCGTTCCCCCAAGTCTCCCAATAAAAATGATACCTCACTTGTGTGGGTAGTCCTAGTGGCCGCGACAGGAAATGTCCCAAAACACAAAGTGGGCACATTCCATTTTTTGACAGAAAACAGAGCTGTTTTTTGCAAAGTGCCTACCTGTAGAATTTGGCCTCTAGCCCTGCCGGCACCTAGGGAAACCTACCACACCTGTGCATTTTTGAAAACTAGAGACCTAGGGGAATCCAAGATGGGGTGACTTGTGGGGCTCTGACCAGGTTCTGTTACCCAGAATCCTTTGCAAACCTCATTTTTCCTCACATTTCGGTGACAGAAAGTTCTGGAATCTGAGAGGAGCCACAAATTTCCTTCCACCCAGCATTCCCCCAGGTCTCCCGATAAAAATTATACCTCACTTGTGTGGGTAGGCCTAGCGGCCGCGACAAAAGACGCCCCAAAACACAACATGGACACATCCCATTTTTTGAAAGAAAACAGAGCTGTTTTTTGCAAGGTGCCTACCTGTAGATTTTGGCCTCTAGCTCAGCCGGCACCTAGGGAAACCTACCAAACCTGTGCATTTTTGAAAACTAGAGACCTAGGGGAATCCCAGATGGGGTGACTATTGGGGCTCTGACCAGGTTCTGTTACCCAGAATCCTTTGCAAACCTCAAATTTTGGCTAAAAAAACACATTTTCCTCACATTTCGGTGACAGAAAGTTCTGGAATCTGAGGAGAGCCACAAATTTCCTTCCACACAGCGTTCCCCCAAGTCTCCCGATAAAAATGATACCTCAGCTGTGTGGGTAGGCCTAGCGGCCGCAACAGGAAACACCCCAAAACACAACGTGGACACATCCCATTTTTTGAAAGAAAACAGAGCTGTTTTTTGCAAAGTGTCTACCTGTAGATTATGAACTCTAGCTCAGCCGGCACCTAGGGAAACCTACCAAACCTGTGCATTTTTTAAAACTAGAGACCTAGGGGAATCCAAGATGGGGTGACTTGTGGGGCTCTGACCAGGTTCTGTTACCCAGAATCCTTTGCAAACCTCAAATTTTGGCTAAAAAAACACATTTTCCTCACATTTCGATGACAGAAAGTTCTGGAATCTGAGAGGAGCCACAAATTTCCTTCCACCTAGCGTTCCCCCAAGTCTCCCGATAAAAATGATACCTCACTTGTGTGGGTAGGCCTAGCGCCCGCGACAGGAAATGGCCCAAAACACAACGTGGACACATCACATTTTTTCATAGAAAACTGTGCCTACCTGTGGATTTTGGCCTCTAGCTCAGCCGGCACCTGGGGAAACCTAGCAAACCAGTGCATTTTTGAAAACTAGAAACCCAGGGGAATCCAAGATGGGGTGAATTGTGGGGCTCTGACCAGGTTCTGTTACCCAGAATCCTTTGCAAACCTCAAACTTTGGCTAAAAAACACGTTTTCCTCACATTTCGGTGACAGAAAGTTCTGGAATCTGGGAGGAGCCACAAATTACCTTCCACCCAGCATTCCCATAGGTCTCCTGATAAAAATGGTACCTCACTTGTGTGGGTAGGCCTAGTGCCCGTGTCAGGAAATGCTCCAAAACACAAAGTGGACACCTCACATTTTCTCAAAGAAAACAGAGGTGTTTTTTGCAAAGTGCACACCTGTGGATTTTGGCCTCTAGCTCAGCCGCCACCTAGGGAAACCTACCAAACCTGTGCATTTTTTAAAACTAGAGACCTAGGGGAATCCAAGATGGGGTGACTTGTGGGGCTCTGACCAGGTTCTGTCACCCAGAATCCTTTGCAAACCTCAAAATTTGGCTAGAAAAACACATTTTCCTCACATTTCGGTGACAGAAAGTTCTGGAATCTGAGAGGAGCCACAAATTTCCTTCCACCTCGCGTTCCCCCAAGTCTCCCGATAAAAATGATACCTCACTTGTGTGGGTAGGCCTAGCGACCGCGACAGGAAATGGCCCAAAACACAACGTGGACACATCACATTTTTTCAGAAAACAGTGCCTACCTGTGGATTTTGGCCTCTAGCTCAGCCGGCCCCTTGGGGGGCAGAAATGACCTAAAATAAATTTGTCCCCAACCCCCCAACCCCCCCACCCACCCAGGAGCGACCCTTGCATATGGGGTCGCATCCCCTGCGTGATATTGGCGCCAAATAAAATAAACCCCGGTGCCTAGTGGTTTCTGCCTCCTTGGGGGCAGATTGACCTACAATCTTCCAATCTGCCCCCAAGGGGGGCAGAAATGGTCTAACTACAATTTGCCCCCCAGGGGAGCGACCCTTGCCTAATGGGTCGCTCCCAATCTCTAAAAAAAAAAACACAAAAAAACTATTTGCCCTGGCGCCTAGAGGTTTCTGTCCCCCCTGCGGGCAGATCGGCCTAATACCAATAGGCCGATCTGCCCCCGGGGGGGCAGAAATGGCCTAAAATATATTTGCTCCCCCACCCCCCGCGGGGAGCGACCCTTGCCTACAAGGTCGCTCCCCTTGCGTGACGGCGCAAAAAAAAGATCCCTGGTGCCTAGTGGTTTCTGCCCCCCTCGGGGGCAGATTGACCTACAATCGGCCAATCTGCCCCCAAGGAGGGCAGAAATGGTCTAAATACAATTTGCCCCCCAGGGGAGCGACACTTGCCTGATGGGTCGCTCCCCATCTCTAAAAAAACAAACAAACAAAAATAAAAACACAAAAAAACTTTTTGCCCTGGCGCCTAGAGGTTTCTGCCCCGCCCTGGGGGCAGAACGGCCTAATACCAATAGGCCGATCTGCCCCCAGGGGGGGGCAGAAATGGCCTAAAATAAATTTGCCCCCCCACCCCCTCCGGGGAGTGGCCCTTGCCTACAAGGTCGCTCCCCTTGCGTGACGGCGCAAAAAAAAGATCCCTGGTGCCTAGTGGTTTCTGCCCCCCTTGGGGGCAGATTGACCTACAATCGGCCAATCTGCCCCCAAGGGGGGCAGAAATGGTCTAAATACAATTTGCCCCCCAGGGGAGCGACCTTTGCCTAATGGGTCGCTCCCCATCTCTAAAAAAAAAAAAAAAAAAACACAAAAAAACTATTTGCCCTGGGGGCAGATCAGCCTAATACCAATAGGCAGAAATGGCCTAAAATAAATTTGCCCTCTCCCCCCCCCGGGAGCGACCCTTGCCTACAAGGTCGCCCCCCTTGCGTGACGGCGCAAAAAAAAGATCCCTGGTGCCTAGTGGTTTCTTCCCCCCTTGGGGGCATATTGACTTAAAATCGGCCGATCTGCCCCCAAAGCGGGCAGGAATGGCCTAAATACAATTTGCCCCTCCAGGGGAGCGACCCTTGTCCAAGGGGTCGCTCCCCATCTGTAAAACAAAAAAAAAAAAAAACTCCCTGGTGCCTAGTGGTTTCTTCCCCCCCTTGGGGGCAGATCAGCCTAATCAAAATAGGCTGATCTACCCCCCAGGGGGGCAGAAATGGCCTAAAATAATTCCCTCCCCCCAGGGAGCGACCCTCGCCTAAGGGGTCGCTCCCCTTGCGTGAAATTCACGCAAAAAAAAAACAACTCCCTGGTGTCTAATGGTTTCTGCCCCCCTTGGGGGCAGATTGGCCTCATCAAAATAGGCCAATCTGCCCCCAAGGGGGGTAGAAATGGCCTAAATATAATTTGCCCCCTAGGGGAGCGACCCTTGCCTAAGGGGTCGCTCCCCACCTAAAAAAAAAAGAAAACATAACAAAAAGGGAAAAAAAAAAAAAAGATCCCTGGTGACTAGAGGTTTCTGCCACCAGGGGGGGCAGAAAAGGCCTTCCCAAAAAAATGCCCCCCCTGGGAGCGACCCTTGCCCAAGGGGTCGCTCCCTTTTGTCAGTTTTAGACAAAAAAATAAAATCCCTGGTGTCTAGTGGGGTTTCAAAAGCCGGATTGCAAGCAATCCGGCTTTTGAAACCCTGGGAGAGACTTCAAAGGGAAGGAAATACATTTCCTTCACTTTGAAGCCCCTCCGGGCCTTCCCCATGGGATTGAAAGAGAAATGCTTTGCATTTCTGTTTCAATCGAGCTGGAAGCAGAGCTTCCAGTGCGATGGGGGAGACCCTGTGACTAATCAGCGCGCGTTCGCGCGCTGACATCACGGGGGGGCTGGGGGGGTCGGGGTGGAAGGGGAAGGGCTTCCCCTTCCATCCCTGACTTGGGGGGGGTGGGGGGGAACCCCTCAGAGGGAGCGCTAGCGCTCCCTCTGGGCTCTGTGACCAGGACGTAATGGCTACGTCCTGGGCACAGCAGCACTGTGCCTCAGGACGTAACCATTACGTCCTGGGCACAGAATAGGTTAAACTGGAAATTAACCAACTAATTATAATGACCGATTGTATTAACCAACAAGCCAAACCTTCTCAGGTCCAAGCTGTAACATTTGCAGGAATATGGTGCTGTGCTGTTCTGTAGTACAAAGGATGTGACTGGATCAACTGATGGCACACATGCCACCCAAAGCATAATAATCTCCCATGACATTGGCAAAAAATCCTAATTCGTGGAAACTGAATGAAACTGTTGATGTGTCTCATCACTGAAGAGAACTTCTTGAAGCACACCACTGAAAGTTGGTTGCGACATGCCATCAAATTCTGCCACAGTGTATTGGAAGGCTCCTGTGGCCGCACTGCCATGATTTTGACTATTAATGTTATTGATGTAGGAGCCCTATTGTTAGGTAGAAGATCTGGCTCCAGCTGATGACATAAATTAAGAATAGTATGCCTATTCAGTCTGGATAATATACCATTCTTCCATAGTGGCAAGATCTGGAAATTGTCTAAAAACTTGAGACTTTTTTCTTCTACCTCTCCCTAGGTCCCTATGTTTGCATTTAAGAAAAAAGAGAAACATTGCTTTATATTTCCAAACCTTTCTTTGATAATCAACACACCACATGTCTTAAAAAAATGTATACATATTTGTCACAAACATATGGACATTTTTTAAGTGATGTTGGAAAGTAAATTATCAGTTTTAACGTCTGATATTTCTAAATGTGTAAATAATGCATTTTAAATGTATTATTTACACAATTATTATTATTTTTTTTCTAAACGTTTCGTCAGAAGTATGACAAACGACACCACTATCGCATTTAACTACAGTAACGCATTACATAATACTGTTTTACATGATAAAAAAAGCTGTAAAATTCTCATTTTGTATATGTTAAAGTAGCTACCATTTTGAGTGGTGGAGATGTGCTTAACATTTAAATAAAATATACTTGTTCACACCTTACAATGGTAAGTAAAAAAAAAAAAAAAACAGGCCAAATTGTCACTTTTTGGCCCTTATTTATGAAATGTTTGCGCTGCGTTAGCATAGTATTTTGTTTTTAGGCTAAAGCGTCGCAAACCTAACTCCATATTTACATTTTGATGCTTGATCCATCCAGCGTCAAACTATCAGAGTTGGCACAATTTTTAGGGAGCGCCAATCCACCTTGTGTGTCATTGTGACAATGAGATGCAAGGTAGGCGTTCCCTTCCTAAAAATGACGCAAGCGCCATATTTATCTACTGACACAAACATTGCATACCAAGGAAGCGGACCTATCAAAATAATAAATGGCGCTACATCCGATTTGTATCAAAATTTAACACCTGGTCAGACCTGACATGGAAAAGAGGCCCACACACCACAACTCGAGGAAAAGACACAGAAGGAGCATTTGAAACCTCCAGGAGAAAAATTGAAGTGGTACTGCTCCAACTTGGCACACGCCACGGATGTCAGCGAAGACAGCAGGTCCCTCCGTCACCACAGTAGCAACCACAAACACTACCACAGCAGCCACAAAGGCAGTGCAGAAGGCGGGAGAGGATCTTCAGACAGTGTACAACCATCCTTTGCCTCAGGGAACAAGATGTGATCAGGATGTACCGACTGAACCGGGAGTCCATTGCATGCCTGCTGCACCACATTGCGCTACACATCACAGCAAGGGTGCAAACTCCCACTGTGATTCCACCCATAACCAAACTCCTTGCTGTCCTCCATATGCTGGTGTCTGGATCTTTTCGGATAACAGGTGCACAAGTGGCTGGTATGTCCCAGCCATCCTTCTCGGTCCTTCTACATAGGGTCCTGGACGCTATCATACACCTTACACCCCAGCACATCTGCTTCCCAAACATTCAGCATCTGCAGCAGGAAACCAAGCAAGGTTTTTACCTAATTGCTGGGTGCAATGGATTGCACCCATGTGCATCTGGTGCCACCTGCAGCAATGGAACACCTATATCACAAGCACACCTATTCAATCAATGTGCAGTCCTTTGTGGACCACCATGGGCTCTTCACGAACATCCTAGCAAAATATCCCGGCAAGGTCCATGATGCATAAATATTCTGCCATTGCACCTTCAACGAGTGGTTCCAGGATGGGCAATATGGCAATGGTCTACTCCTAGGTAAGCCACCATACCAATCATTACACACACAACACACCAACCATCTAGGACAAACAACACACAAAAAACACATGGGCAGGGGTACATAGAGGTACATGCAACACATATGCAACATGCCACACTACACCACCTTCATTGCACTTCACATACACCCACATGTACATAACAAAGCCACACCCTCACAGGCACACCATGTGTGGACAGGTGGAGCCAAGTCCCCTTTGCATACAGAAGCTGCTCACAAACCACTACAAGTGTCCACATGTTGACAACTAAATACAGATCACACACGTACACACGCATTACACCAAACAAAGATTAGCTCAGCTATGTCCGTGGCATAGACTATGGCCCTTTAAAGAAAGTCACACACAGGCACAGTCCCTGGTAAATCATAGTGTGCAAGCCTCTGGCAGAACCTAAATCAAATGTCACCCAGTAGTGTCATAACCAACTACATATCATCTACACACACCTGTAGTGTGCACATACACCTGTCTGCTGAATTGTATCACACATGTTTACAAATTAACCTGCCATTAAAGACCATGGGGCAGCATAATGAGAAATGGGGCAGCATCTACTCCAGTGCCGCCTCACATGCACCCCTAGTGCCCCCTAACACCACCATGTCTGTTCCATATACCAGAAACAGTCCACCATGGTGCAGAGTTTGTAAAAAAAAAAAAAAAAAAAAAATGTAACAATATTGGGTGCCTTAGTAGGAGTATAGAGGACATACCTGACCGTACATGTTCTGCACTAACCGACCCATGTGAAAAATAGCTGTGCCCTCTCCCAAAGCCTGCACTGTGCATGTGTAAAAAGTGTCTGTGAGAAATCATGTATTAGAAGCTAGGAGAAACTACTGCCCCAAATTTGATCATCCTACAAATGTGTGATGCACACCCTCGTGCACTTGATGGCTGGCACAACCATCATCTGCCACAAATGGTCACGAAATGTTGCACTGCATGTGTAGTGCCACATGGTAACATGGATGGCACAGTCTGGCTTAGTAAGGCAACTATGGTGTCTCTACATCTGACACCATTGTGGTACAAGGAACTGGTAGGTTCCATCTAACAATAGAACACTGCTTCAAATATGGACTACACAACACATTCCTGCTAAATTATAACCATCATTTTGGAATCAATATGAAAATTCCCAGGTCCTTCAGTCACTACCCAAGATTGTCATGTCCATCAAGACAGTCCACTGAAACCATTTCACAAGAACAGGAACATGCACTATACCACACGCATGTCTGAGTCACCACTCCAACTAACAACTGCCAAGGGATGTTCCAAACCGCTATCAAGATTTAGCAACGCATCTTCTCTCTTTCCTTTGCAGTTGATCAAGGTTTCGGCATACAGGCATGGGTTATGACTCCATTTGCCAATCCCCAAATGGTAGAAGAGCATGCCTACAAAGAAGGGCATGGAAGAACATGCAATGTGGTGGAGAGGACATTTGGGCTTCTGAAATAAAGGTTCATGTGCCTGGGCCTGACAGGAGGAAGCCTCTTGTATACTCCACCACTCGTATGCAAAATCATACTGGCATGTGAAATCCCACAAAACAATTGTGTCAGACCAAATGTCCCCTGGGATGGCCAGGTTGATGTCCCCAACAAGGAGGTGGTGATGATGATGGAGCAAATAATTTGGACTGGGAACAACAGAACACTGCTGCAGGAGTTCACAGGAGACTCCACGTTGTTGAGAACTTCTATACATAGTGACTGGACTAACAACATCACATTGTAAATAGCACAAATAAAATCCTTTGCGTCTGATTCTCCATGACCTACTCATTTTCCACTATATATGCCATTGGAATGTGACTCAAACATCAGGGAGCAGGTAAGAAACACAAAAGTGATGTAGCAGCATCGGTTGAGGGATAAGAGGGTCTAATGCCTCCATCCCACATATCAGTGGCACGCAATTCATGGGCATGTGACTCCTGAAGGTCTAGATCCATGCACCACTACATATTTTGCGCCATTAAGTGGTCATGGTGCTCATTCCTAACCCATTCCTCACAACAACACCATGCCTAAAAGGATGTATGCAAGGGGGCACACATAAGGTAGAGGCTGTCAACAAATGGAGTTTAAGTACTGTTGGAACTGAACACTGTCACAACCCAGGGTGATTGCTGCCTTGCCTGCACGGTACATGTGTGACAAGGAGGGGGGGGCATCATAGGTAACTATGTCCAGGGATTGTAACCAATGTTAGATGCAGAGCCTGCACAGTGTATCCATGGGATTATGTCCTGGCACTGCCATTGGGCACAACCTTGACGCATGGTGGACTGTACCTCATGTATGGCACATACATGTTGGCTGTGGAGTGGCCAATAGGTTGCCAGACAAATTTAGCAGCTATTGGTGCAGAATCACTATCCAAACACATGACCCATTGTCGGGATCTAAGAATTTAATGGGACAATGTACCACCAAATAGTCTGGGTGGAATGTAGGCAGAGTGTTACACTCCCTATGTATATACGATGCACACATGTCACACATATGCTGTCTTGACACATGCCTACAGCAAATCCAGATAAACATAGGAAGACTGATGTAAGGGTGTATGTCCCAGATAGCAACGGGTTTGCCAGTATCAACAATGCTTGACCTGTGTCAGCATGTTTAACTAGTATGTTCTGTATAACATCAGACAGCAATACACACCACTCATTATCACACACATGATAGGACAAGTGCATGGAAGCAACAGTAGCAAATGATCACATACATGTTTTGGGCTCCAACATCGCAATAAGGTGTTGGATGCGCAACTATGTCCAGCATTGTTCAGCAATGTCAGAGACCCAACATTAAACTGAGTGGGAGTAGACCTAGCCATATTTGTTGCATTCGGCTAATGAAAAGTACAACACTGAAATGATTTCACACCTCAACATCATTCATTCATGGTAAGAATTACCTATGTTGTGGCATACTGGCAGAAATGCACACCCATGTTCAACGGAGGATGTGGATGGACAGCTTAGAGATACCCACAGATACTTGCAAATACATCACAGGGGTCACTTGGAGACAACACAAGTACTGTGGTAGGTGTAATGTCATGTGTGAGTGGCACTCATTACATCTCACAAATGCTGTCAATGAGACTGTAACTATCAAGTAGCCAGTAGTAGGAGATGTGTACATCTACAAATTACACAAGTCACATGTAGCATCCTGTCCATGTATGACCAGAGAATGTTGCTCTAGAAGATGTGTGCAAAGTGCCAGCAGCCTAATTAATGGGAGCAATGTAGGAGACGATACATACCTTACCAGTGATGTAAGAAAACATGGAGAAGGAACACACATAGACCAATACTGACTGTGCAATACATCAGTCTACATGTCAACATTTAACATATGTACAGAAAGGGTGGCCAGGTCAGTACATAACCTAGTTATGTTTGCCACTACCATATCCTGGTATTTGCCCATTGCATGCCCCCATGACAGGAAGCAATGACAGGCAACACCATCTGTACCCTGGCACATTCCCAAAATTGAAGTCACAACAGATATACAACCCCTAAACAAAACAAGCTGCACATGGAAACAACTAAGGACATCTAATAATGAAATGTCCTACAGTGCAAGCACCCAGTCCTCTGTACATGAGAAGGGAAGGCTAACATCAAGTACTGCTGAGGAAAATGTGATATCCAGGTCTGTTTGATTACAATTGTGCATGTGTCTGTCTGCAGGGGAGTGTGCATAGTTCTGCTAAGTTGCAATCATGAAGAGTCTAGCTCTCCGCTCAACCCACACACCACTGCTCTGGCTAAATAAATGTATGATATTGTCAGGGGTCTGATGCATGTGCTAAGGCTGAGTAAACTGGAGCTCTGTTAACATGCCCCTTCACATGCAACCATGGGTTTGTATTGCCATACAAACTCACACAGTTGTGATGAAGAGTATGCTGGCATCTATACCAGACTGCAACTCTGCTACACTGTGGTATGTCATTGTATGTGGCAGTCATAACAAAGATGATGTAGACAAACGTGAGTGCCTAGTTCGAGGCACACATCTACCACTATAATGTCTCAGGCATGGTAATGTTTATGGATTCTGAACAAAAGGCAACCTAGCACAAAAGTAAGGACATAGGTATCACAAGATCGGTGACTGTAAGAAATGACCTTCACATGTGTTCCGACATACGGAAACATAGGTGGCAGTGATGTAACTGCACATGCATTTATCAAATGCTAACGTGTCCATGCAGGTAGATAGTATTGTGAGGTTTCACATCCCTTGAACACACCACTGTGGTCATTTTATAGAAATGACACTACACATGTCTTTACATACACAGCATATACCAGCCTTCAGAAAAACATCTCTACGTACCATCTCCTACAAATAAGATGCATGGGGAACTATATGCCACACGTGTAGCAGAGCATCATGAAGTAAAATCCACCACAGAGTGGACACACACGCACACGCAAATTGCCAGGGGTAACGTGGGGTCAACCAAGTCCTAGTCTACTGCATATTCTGAATGCAAATTGTCATGGTTGTTACATGCCTTATGTGTTGGACATAGGCCTTTATATATATTGTGTTGTTGGAATGTGTACATTTGTATCTCAGATAACAATGTAGTCCTCCCACAAATTAGTATTCAAACACATATGTACACACCTAGCACACATGTGCCAACATGTATGTGGACACAGCATAGCTACACATGCACATATGCACAAGGTATTAGTAATCGCATGCAGCAGACTCATAGACAAACCGATGTATTCAACATACCAATGTTACTGTTATGACACTAATCAATAGTTCCGCACATGTACCCATACTACATATTCAACTCTGTAGCACAACTCATGTGACATGGTAAGTGAAACAGGGTGCACTCAAGGCCTACAATGCAAAATTCCATCCAATCCCGTCATGCATAAAAAAAAAAATGACGCAAATGCATCATATCTCCATTCTGCAATGTCAGTAAAATGATGCCTGGGCCCTGAGCATCTATCCCATGTTCACACTGCTTTTAATGCACCATGGTGAAAAATTGACGCATGACAATCATGTGTCAATAGTTTTCACGCATACGCGTGTACCATACAATTCTCCTAATCTAAAAGATTCCTAGCCCCTGAACGTCTATCGCACGTCCACAGTCAATTTCAATTACCATAGTGAAAAAATGACGCTTGACCGCCATGCGCAATTTCTTATACGCATATACCATACAATTCTCCTAAGCTAAAAGAAGCCTAGCCTCTGAATGTTTATCACATGTCCACAGGCAATTTCACGCTAAATGGGGAAAATTTGACGCATGACCGTCATGCATCAAAAAAGACGCATGACTAGAAATGTAATGCACAGGCCCAGGAAGTGATGAAACAGGACATCCTGCCTGCAAGCATGGTACAGTGAGTCCACTTTCACTTTCACTTTCACTTCAGTCTTACTGTCTGTGACTGCGTGAGGGTGTGTGGAGCTGGTGCTGCAGGGGTTTTGGAGTGTTTATTGTGCTGTGTCCTGAAGCTGTTGTGTTTTATTTGTCTTTAAACCTGCCTTTTGTAGTGTAAGTGTTCTGTTTCTGTCTGTGTATTGTGGGGTGTTTGTCTGGGGTAGTATAGTTGTTGGGGTAGTTGTTGGGAATTATTCTTTTTGGGTGAACTGCATTTGCAGTCCAGTATATCTGGGAAAGGGAGGATTGTGATGATGTTGGTTGATGACCTGGGGGTTTTTATATGGTTGGTACAGCACTACCTTACCATGATGCTGATACTGGGTGGCTGTGTCATTCAAAGCTACCCTACAGAGGCAAGGAGGCTGGGATAGGGCAAGGTGCTCTACCACCTAACAAGAATGTTTGCGACAGGAAGGAAAGACCACCAACTGAAGCATCACTGGGCAGACCTCATTACAAGGGAGCAAGATCTGCTGGATCATCTGGGCATTGAGATTGTATGGAAATTGGATACTTACCATCTGCTCCACCAAAGCCCATTTTTTGCATGTGCATAATAGTTTCAGATATGGTTAAGTGCTGCTTGTCATGGTTATGGATCTTGGCATGTCATATGCTATCTGTATGAAGAGCCCCAGCACCACCTTAGACCTGCAAATCAAATGTACAGTAATGAAGCCAAGGCAGGGCAGATGTACCATTTTCCATGCACAACCATTACAAAGTGTTGTGATGCATGCATAGGGCAACTTTGTATTGAGCAGCACAAAATGAGGCCTGCATCATGTATGGGAGAGGGTCCCAAAACCTGCTTGGGAGGCAAATGCATAAGCCACTGGGAAAATGAGAAATATTACAAGTTCCATATTTCATGCACTCTGAATGGCTGCAGAGAGCAGGTGTGATATGGGTGCATATAAATGTATGTGTTACAACTTCTGCTGAGTACATCATTTACCTACACATAAACAGATGCAGTTGGACCCTACCTGCAAAATGCTGTGCCTTAATTCTCATTAAGCGCACACATGGAGGGGGTAAGGGTTGCACCGAGGACCACAAGGACTGTATTGATGCAATGGTGCTGCACCACTGTTGTTTTATCGGCCCCTTTGTGTCATTGGCCAAGGCCATGTAAGGGAGCTTGACCATTCACTCGGTCCAGACTACTAGCACTTTCCTCTTCCTGTGCATTGTGTATCACATACACCCCAAACTATGGGGGTGATTCCAACTCTGGTGGGCGGCGGTAGCCGGCCGCCAGGCGGGAACCGGCATTTGGCCACCATGCAGCCAAAATACCGCTGCCCCCATTCCAACATTCCCGCTGGGCCGTCAGGCGCTAACCATGTTAGCGCCCGCCGGCCCAGCGGGAATGAGGCCGCAACACAGGAGCCAGCTCCGAATGGAGCCGGCGGTGTTGCGGCGGTGCGACGGGTGCAGTTGCACCCGTCGCGCTTTTTACTGTCTGCTAGGCAGACAGTGAAAAGCTGTCCGGGGCCCTGTTAGGGGGCCCCTGCACTGCCCATGCCACTGGCATGGGCAGTGCAGGGCCCCCAGGGGCCCCAGGACACCCCTTACCGCCAGCCTCTTCCTAGCGGTGAAAACCGCCAGAAACAGGCTGGGGGTACGGGGGTCAGAATCCCCAGGGCAGCGCTGCTTGCAGCGCTGCCCTGGTGGATTCTCCCAGCCGGGGCAAAAACGGCAGAATACCGCCGGCCCCGGCAGGGCGACCGCGGCTTTACCGCCGTGGTCAGAATGGCATGGGAAGCACCACCAGCCTGTTGGCGGTGCTTCCGTCATTCGTGACCCTGGCGGTCCAAGACCGGCAGGGTCAGAATGACCCCCTATGTCTGTTACCACAAACATGCTGAGTTAGTTCCACAGGCCTGTAGCTTCTCACTAACAGCATGGGGCTGCCCTGTATCTGCTCCATCACTGGCACATTACTCAGTAACCTGCACCAACAAATGCATCTCTGGACACAGAGAAAGTGTCTGTGTTGAGGCATATGTCTATGCCCATGTTCTCATCCCTCTCTGGACAAATAATGTTATACCATGCCAATAATGGCTCGCCACACAATATTGGCAATACATCCATAATTTCAATCAATCAGTGTGCAGGTAGGTACAACTATTTTCACATGAGTAAACTCCAATAGCATTATTGATTGTGTGTGTGCCTTGTGATGGCACACCCATATTACTTACTGAACACAAGGATGTATCAAGGCATTCCTCAACACTTTGGAATACACACACAACCCCTGAGTAGTTGTTTGTAAGTTTGCTGTGAAAATGAGGTAGATGTCTACAACATCTGGGGCACGCTCAAATGCTATTGGTGTCACAATGAGATAGCCACTGGTAGAAATGTGGTTTCTGGCAGTCTAGGGTATGCATCTAAGCCAGGCAGAACCCACCCACTCTAATAAGGGCGAGGGAGTTACACTCCCAAGATAACCCCTGCTCACCCCCTTGGAAGCTTGGCACGAGCAGTCAGGCCTATTCCAGAGGCAATATGTAAAGCGTTTGCACAACACACACAACATATGTGACACAATATCCCCACCACAAAGGAAACCCAACATCCAGTTATATAAAAATAAACTGTATTGTACACAACATCATTAGACCAAACACATCAGTAATACCCTGCAACCCAAGCAGTTGTCAGAACTTTACACAGTACTATTACTCTGCGAAATCAGCAGTAATCACATAAAACATATAGGTTACCGGTTATCCTGCAACATAAGCAGTAGTCAGGTAAAATTGACCAAAATGCACATGTCACGGAAAAAGCACATATTAACAGAAAGGCATAAGATTACAGTAAACACGTTACTAAAAATGCACTTGCCCTAGTAAACATACCATAAATGCCCATAACAGGAACATTAGAAAATACATGGCAAGTCATGAAAACATATCACCATAAATGTATGGGTTATAGTAAAACACATTACCAATAATAAACATGTCCTAGTAGATACCTTACAACGAAATGCCAGGACATCATTATGGATGTGTTCTCACCTCCACTGTACCCAAGTGGCAGTAAATCCCAGCCCCCTAGACGTCCTGTAGGAGCTCATGTGCTCCTCTGGCCAGGGATCCGATAAATGTGGCGATGCAGGGTAACTTTGGGCAGGCGGGGGACCTGCTATATGCCCATGAAAGGATGATCTGATGCATTTCAGGGGTGCGCCCTGTCCCATACACTTCCGGAGGCCACGTGTCTCCCACCACAGGGGGCATTCCCCTTCCTTCATGGGGCCCTCCGAGGCCCGGCTCTTCTCCTTTGCGGTGGACCTTGCCTTCGGGGGTCCCCGCGTGAGGCTACTCACACTGTCTGCAGTCACAGTCGCCTGTGTCATCGAGTCAGCTGCAGAAAAAAAAAACACCTTTCCCAGCAAGCTGCGCTCCTCCTGGACTGCAGCTGGGGCTTCACCGGGCCTCCTGCATCCTCGGGCTGGGCCTCTCTTCTCTCTTCCGTCATCACCTGCCCTCTCACTGGAAGCCAGCTTCCTCCTTTTCCGCGACTCGACCGCAACAGCACCATGCTCAGGAATGGATGCCTGATTCATCCGACAACAGATCTCAGCAGTTTTCACAAAATGGTTCTGCCACTATATTTGTGAGTGATGTAGGTCACATCACATATGCATATGATGTAAATGCTGTGTGAGTACCTGGTACTTTGATGATGTCTGACATGCATGTGCAAATGATGCACAATGTATCAGGATACTGTTGAAGCACCCAGTGCAGTCTCAAACTCATTGTGGGCCTAAGGGCACCCATACATCCACCATGTAAGTGCAGTTTAACACATTCAGCAGGACATAGCACAGGTTGGGGGCTTCAGTTCTGTAATGTGAAGACAAAATTGATGTGCAGTTAAGGCTTTGGCCAAACTTTGTGGGTACATTGCATCAATTGTACTTTTGGGCACATCATGGGCATTGGCGTGCCCCCTTGTAAAATATGCTTAGGCCAGGTCTTACACCAGGACACATGAATGATGATTTTCCAAACCTTAGAATAGCCAGTGGGAAGTTACCAGACCCTCCATCATATGGCCCCCACTCTGCATCCATGATGAATGGACAAGCTTTGATGTTTCACCAGGAGTGTTAGGGTTATGGATTGCATACACAGCCGCCCTTATGCACAGGCACACAGGAAATCCAGACTTGTTGGGGCACGTGATCATCACAAGTTTGACACAAAAGTTGATCATGGACAATTTTGTTCAATCAGCTCTGGGTCCTGTTGGTTAACAATGGATAGTTGCCATCCCAGTGACATGTACATGATACTGTAGATGGCTGCTAGTAAATAGTCATAGATGAGGAGTAAGTCAGTATTGAGGAATGTGTGTTATGTGGAGTTGCAGTGTACATAATATGTCTGTACAACCTCCACCCAGTGCTGTAACTGATGCTTGTTTCTCCTCTTATTTCCACTGCCAAAATAACCCCAGACGCACGCTTTTCGTAAGAGGTCCGAACACTACCGGCACATAATGGAGGTGGAAGTAGGATACCACCGAATGGGAAGGAGGTTCCACAGTAAGAAGGCATCTGGGGAAAGGTGGGCATTTGCACATTGTGGACTGCCACACAAGGACACTGTAGGGAAAAACATTAGGGGTGCAGGTGGCCACAACCAGTCCAAGGCCCTCCACATCAGCTGCACCAGCCAGGAGCCAGGCACAAGCTCATCCACCTGCGACAGTTGTTGCTATCCAATTTGAACTGGACATGGCCAAGATTTTTGCCAGACTTGAAAACTTGGAGGAGAGTGCTGAGAACCGGGTTGTAATACATCAAAAAGAAACTGAAGAAATAAAGAATTGAACTTAAATTCCAGTTCCTTTCCCTCCCTTTTACTGTTTTGCATTGTTCTAGATTGGGTTTTAGATGGGTAGTATTAGTTTAGTGTAGGGTAGGCATATGTTAGGTTTAGTATAGTGGGGAGGGTGGGTTTTGCTTCATTATGGGCGAGCGTAAAGCGCTCCATCCATTCTGTAATCTCTCTTTGGGCTTCAAACCACGCCCATAGTCAGTCACTCACATTGGTTCGTAGGCTTGCCTTTTAAAATCCGCTTGCTTTCATTTGTGAAAGGCATGCATACGTCATGCCTTTTACGGTGTTTAGCCCACCTACACAGCACCGGTAAACTACTAAAAACATCCAAGGCTCGATGTTTTCAGCCTGGGGTCCGGACTACTTCACCTGTTTATTTTTCACGTATCGCGATCGCACTGCATTTTACATAGTGCGATCGCGCTGTGTTTTTTTTTTTCTTTAATCGGCTCGCTTATGTCAACTTTTTTACTTTTTATTTTCAGTTTGTGTGGCAAAAAAGTCCAGTTAGTTATTTTCAACGCAAATAGCTCTAACTCGTGCAAACGCGGGAACCATTGCATTGCAAATCCTTGTAAATATGTTGTTTCCCACATCACCGACTGTATCCCAGTATCCTCTGCCTTTCAAAAACAATGTATTTTGTTTCTACCCAAAACGCGCTCATCCAATAGGGGCTTTATTGTAAAATCGGATTTCTATTTACCTTTAGTTACTGTTCAGCATGCACGGGTGATTTCACCTGTTCTCTGTTGATTTTAGCACAAGGTTTTGGCAGGGTATGTAAACATAAATGACACTCTTATGCTGCTGTCCCAAGTATGATTGTCTCCCGCAAACAAACTACCGTCCAGCAGTTTAACATTAACATCTAACGTCTATTTAACAATCTTTGCAGAGATGGTAACTTACAGCCTTTAACACTGGCTGAAGCGTCAGTTCTCTCTTAAGTGTTTTCAACAGTCTCGGCCTTTTGTGCTCGACTGTAACAAAATTCGGTCAAGTTATTTTCAAAGTATCACTTTGCCTTTGTGAAGTTGATTGCGTGTCTGGGGGTTCTCATAAGTACAGTGGCCAAGTTGGGGAAATGGCCTAGGGTATACTTACTGTCTTGATTTCCCAGGTTTACCATGTGCATCCCCTATGACCAAAGAGCTGTCAGATTGTCTGCTACATACCGTCTACTAGTGCATACATTTGCTATCCAGTGTTTCATCTATTCACAATGTATATGTATACTTTATCTTGGACAGGTAAATATGATACTTCATCTGTCATTGATAGGGTCCTGCAATTTTATTGTTGAAAAGTGTGGCACATCTGACAACAGGCAAATTTGAAACTGTGTCCTGCAACACTGACCATCACTGATAAGGTTAGCTTCTCCTATACCACACAAATAAGTTGTACTGGTACTCCCATCTGAGTAAATTACCTTTGACTTGGTTTAGAGCCATACATGCTATATGTCTACTTCAAAGGTTATCTATTTAAAATGTATATAGAATACTCAGTAAGTTGGTTGTATCCGACAACACCATCATTCATCTTTCTCATGTTAGGATCCTAGCGTGTGGCTTTGTGTCTGAAAGTCATACACTCGTGCTGATATTCTGTACACATTGACATGGATTGATACAATGCTATATTTTAGCTGAGTGGATGGATCACAGTAAACATAGAAATGCTACATGTGTACAAGGTGCTTTATTTATAGGTGCAATTGTATTTGTGAATTCTATAGAATGTCCAATTCACACACCCCATGAGTGAACGTTAGCCATATGTAGCACAATTAGAGTTCAGGGTTGAGTGACTTGTCATGAGACATGGTTAGGAGTAGTGTGCATTAGTGAGGAGTTAAAAAATGTCCAATTGGTGTAAAAGAGACAATGACAGTACATAGCAGACAAATCAACAGTGGTTAGGTGAAGAGGGTGCATTTTGTACTGTCACAACACTGGCATGATCTTAAGACCAGAACTAAGGAGAAACTGTCCATGTGGCACAGACTGGTGCTACCGGGTGCTTTTACTTGCAAATTTTATTACATCTACATCTACATCTTCATCCTCAGTGTGTGGTGCTTCCTGTGCAATGGCTGATGCAGTTGTAGAGGTAGAAGGAGCCACACACACTTCAGGGGATAGAAATGTCGAGTCAAAGGTCCGGGCAGCATGACATTTGTTGGCAACACATAAGGCATCACTGCAGGAAGGAGGAGCAGCTGCTTTTCAACACCGCAGCAACATCACAGTGGTAGGCAGCCATGTTTTCCCTAAGGGAGGCCACTTCCTGCTGTATGGACTCCAGGGTAGTCTGCATGGGAAGCAGCCTAAACCACGACGGTGGAACAACGAGGGTCTTTGCACACGAAAGGGGAACAGCGCTTTCGTGTACAGCAACCCTTTTTCCTCTGCCTTAACCATACATGTCCGGACAACAAACATGCGTGGTTAAGGCAGAGGAAAACAGAGTCTGGATCAGAGAGGACGTGGTCAGGTAAGTGGGGCTGGGGTAGGGTTGGCGGGTAGTTTTAGGGGTGGGGTAATTTTCGTTTTTAGGGGCGGGTGGAGGATTGGAGTCATTTTAGGTTTTAGGGTTGGAGGGATCACTATAGTTTTAGGGGAGGGGTGGGGGGTTGGAGTAGTTTAGGTTTTAGGGGTGGGGTGTTGGGGTAATTTTAGGTTTTGGAGCGAGAGTGGGGGGTCGTGGTAATTTTAGGGGCAGGGTGGGGGTTGCGAGTGGAAACTGTAATTTTAGGGGCGGGCGGGCGGTTGGGGTGGTGTTAAGGGTGGGCGGGGGTCACAGTAATTTGAGGGGCGGGGTGGGGGTGTGGTGTTTTAGGGGTGGGGTGGGGGTTTGCAGTAATTTTAGGGGGTGGGTGGGGTGGTTTTAGGTTTTAGGGGTGGGGGTGTCACTGTAGTTATAGGGGTGGGAGTCAGGTAGTTTAGGTTTTACGGGCGGGTGGGGGGTTGGGATAGTTCAGGTTTTGGGGGTCGGAAGTTTTAGGTTTTAGGGGCAGGGTGGGGGGATCATGGTAGTTTTAGGGGCAGGGGTGGGGGTTAGGGTTGTTTTGGTTTTGGGGTAGGGGGTTGGAGTAGTTTTTGGGGTGGGGGTGGGTGGGTTAGGGTAGTCTTAGGGGCATGGGTTGGGGCTCAGGGTAGTTTTAGGGGCATGGGTGGGGGGTCGGGATAGTTTTAGGGGCGGGTGGGGGTCGCAGTAGTTTTAGGGGTAGGGGTCGGGGGCTGCAGTAGTTTTAAGGGTGGGTGGGTGTTTGGGGTAGTTTTAGGGGTGGGGTGATGGGTTGGGATAGTTTTAGGTTTTAGGGGCGCGGATGGGAGGGTCAGAGGGGTCACATGCTGGAACCATGCATGCCATTCCATGCCTTTACCAGGAATGCCTTTACACCGAAAAATAGTTTTTAAGGCATTTGTGGTAAAGACATTAGTGGTAACAACACGGCCATTGTTCCAACCGAGGTGTTCAGGCATGCGTGGTTCCAGCATGCATTGTTCCGACATGTATTCATTCTGCATAGCTCCCAGCCTGTTGTCTGTTATGCTGCTGCCAGTTTGGGAGGTCAGTTGTTGTAGACTCTGTGTCATGACAGCAGCTATGTCAGCCAGAGACTTCTGGAGTACACCTAGCGGGGAGTGGGTGCATGTGATGGCAGCTGAGTTGTCCTTATTTTGACTGAGGCACGTGTGCACTCCATCTAGGCTGCCTACCATGGTCTCCATCCACTCCCCACCTGCTTGGCCAGCGCTGTCTGGACTCTACCCCGTCCTATGAAAGATGATCTCTGGGTCCTCAGAGTCCAGGGCTGTGTGAAAATGGCGGGTGGCGTGTGTTGGTAGCTGGATGGTTCATGTTGAGACCCCACAACACTGTGGGGGTCATTCTGACCCTGGCGGTCCAAGACCGCCAGGGCCACGAATGACAGAAGCACTGCCAACAGGCTGGCGGTGCTTCCAAGCCCATTCTGACCACGGCGGTAAAGCCGCGGTCAGAAAACCGGGGCCGGCGGTTTCCCGCCGTTTTTGCCCCGGCTGGGCAAATCCGCCAGGGCAGCGCTGCAAGCAGCGCTGCCCTGGGGATTCTGACCCCCTTACCACCAGCCTGTTTCTGGCGGTTTTCACCGCCAGGAAGAGGCTGGCGGCAAGGGGTGTCCTGGGGCCCCTGGGGGGCCCTGCACTGCCCATGCCACTGGCATGGGCAGTGCAGGGGCCCCCTAACAGGGCCCCATGAAGCTTTTCACTGTCTGCCTAGCAGACAGTGAGAAGCGCGACGGGTGCAACTGCACCCGTCGCACCGCCACAACACCGCCGGCTCCATTTGGAGCCGGCTCCTGTGTTGCGGCCCCCATTCCCGCTGGGCCGGCCGGCGCTTACTTGGTTAGCGCCCGCCGGCCCAGCGGGAATGTCAGAATGAGGGAAGCGGTATTTTGGCCGCATGGCCAGGGTTAGAATCAGGCCCTGTGTGTCTTCCCTGCGACTGAAGGTGGTCTCTGGAGTTATCCTAGGGAATCATGGGGAGTCTGTTCATTAATGGTTGACAGCTGGTCATCCATGTCATCTGCAAAATCCAGGACAGGCAAGTCAGCAGGAGGTAAGTCATCATCCTCTGCAATGAGATAATGTAAAATCAATATTCAATTGTTTTGACTTTTTGACATGGGACATCATTCATTTGCCACTGGAGGCGCGGTGACATGTTACTGACCTAAGGTTGTGGTTGAACTTATGTGTAGCATTGTGCATCACATGGGTGAAGCTCACTAGGCATTTTGGGGCATATGTAGGTGCCCCAAGAACCACCTGTGTGTCACTTTTGGTTAGGCTCAGGTGAAGCAATGCTCTGCCCTATATGTTCAAGGTGGCATGAAGCCACTTTTTGTGCCTTGAGGCCACCTTGCATATATGGCCCCTTCACACCCAGCACTTTGCGTGGAAGGTGTGTGCAATGGGTGTTGGTGTGGGTGTACCACATCTACACCCATTGCGTTCTTTTGATACTGCCTCAGATTGTGGACTATTTAGGTACCGGATGCTGGCCCAGTCATGGGTGGATTTAGTACTGCAAAATCTAGGAGTAATGCTCACATTTCTACTGAATTTTGTGCTTTTTCTATGTGTACTGCATTCTGCAAACACATAGTAACAGTAAATTGCCCTTTATGTTTTTTATTGTGCAGAAAGGTTTTCCTTCCTGCACAAAAATAATCTCGCCCTCAATGCAGCCATCCTTGCACTATGGTCCGAGAGTGGCTGTGTTGGCGCACAACAGCTAATTTCCACATGCGCAGGAGGGTACACAGGGATGCAATTTATCCCTATGTATATGGCGCATCCTTGCATCTTGGAACTGACTGTGTGTGATGCTACCTAATTTGGCACAGCAGCACACACCATCATTTCCTGTTTGATCTAGCCCGGTATCTTGTCAGATGGTGAGAATGCAGCTACTTGTACAGCTGCACACATGATGTTCACATACATGCACAATTTGTTGTATGTATTTTATTTTGTGGTCATTACCATATGGAGCATATGGTTGTGTCTGAGTTGTTGTGGGTTCACCCAGTATGAGTTGTGTTCCACAGGTTGAAAGCTTCAGAGCTGATTATTCTCATGTGGCATGGCTCAGGGCAGCTGCAATATGTGTTGCAGTACACTGCAGCAGTTCGGATATGCAGGAATGTGCCATATTTACTTGCATACAGTACAGCCCTGCAATTCTCCATGCACATGCACAGATGTGTTCTCCCTGTACCAACACGGGCATTGTTGCAGCATGATGATGGGGTGCTTGCCTTGAAGGGGTGATTTTTTCAGTCAATCAAACATTTGTAAAGCGCGCTACTCTCCCGCTAGGTGTCAGAGTCACCAGATCCTCGGGGTCTGTGCACGTTCCCAACACTTCCACCACAAGACAGCTCCAATACTCTGATTAGAATTATCACAGAGTCTAATGGAGTCCAAGTGGGGAAAAGGGTATTAGGAAGGGAACAGCTGGGAAGGAGACCTGTAGGAAGCAAAAGGTTAAAACACACAATATCTAGATTATATCTTATTAATCAGTACTAGATTATAACTCTAAGCATTGTGGTTCAGAAATCATAGACAACCTATGAAATGACTTAAATAGTTAGGCTTCAAGATTGCTAGATACCTGAGAGGCAATCAAGGAATGGTTAAATGCAATGTTCAGATGCAAATATTATCTTTTGCATGAGGATCAGAAAAAAAAGAAAACATCTGCATAATTTCTAAAATGTCATATCTAGAACTCTAGCATTTTGTTCTTTCAAAACTTGTCGGAAACATGAATTGCGCACATTGTATACTTTCACCAAGGTTGTAAATACCATAGAATGATTGTGTACCATGAATAACATAAGTTAGACTCAAGAAATAAATCACGATTCTTGCTGGCTAGAAAGCCACCTCGTAAATGCCATGAAGAGGGAGCACACTATGAACACCGTGATATTAAAACACAAGAAAAGAATTGCGCTTCTTGCCGATTCAAAGATCACCATGAAAATGCCTGAAAAAGTTAGCGCACAATGAATAACATGAATTACACACGAGAAATGAATCGCGCTTCTCACCGATTCGAATGCCACCATGTAAATGGCAGAAAATGGTAGCGCACAATGAACAACATGACTTACATATGAGAAATGAATCACGCGTCTCGCCGATTCGAATGCCACCATGTAAATGCCAGGGAATGGTAGCGCACAATGAATATCAAGGATTAAAGCACGAGGAGTGAGTCGCGCAACTTGCCGATTCGAATGTCACAATATGAATACCTGGAAATGGTAACGCACAATGAATATCAAGGGTTAAAGCACGAGGAAAGAATCGCGCATCTTGCCGATTCGAGTGTCACCATATGAATGCCTGGAAATGGTAACGCACAATGAATATCAAGGGTTAAAGCACGAGGAAAGAATTGCGCGTCTTGCCAATTCGAATGTCACCATATGAATGCCTGGAAATGGTAACGCACAATGAATATCAAGGGTTAAAGCACGAGGAATGAATCGCGCAACTTGCCGATTCGAATGTCACCATATGAATGCCTGGAAATGGTAACGCACAATGAATATCATGAATTAAACATGAGTAAAGAAACGCGCGTCTAGCCGATTCAAATACCAACATGAAAATGCCCAATAAACATCAAGAGCACTTTCACACACACAAGAGTCAAAAGATCTTATAATAATAATTAGGCCCAAGAACTCGAAATCCTTCGAGAACGGGGTCGGGGGCCCAGCCCGACCTCCGTCTTACCGCCCTGATCAAGAATCACCAAGCGGAGTGAAAGGGCGAGGCCTGGAAGATCCAAGTAGGCCTCCGGAACAGGAGCTCAGGTACTTGCTGCTGCTCTGCACCGGGACCTCTGAATAGTGAGCACGTGGAGCTGGGCTGGCTCCCTTTTATAGAGTCTTAGCCCAGCCCACCAACCACACCTAGGCATGCTGCAGGGAAGCTTCTAGAAGGCCCTGTAAAGGGGGCCACACCCTGACACAGTCTGAATGCCTGCAACAGTACATTACATGTAAACAGTATTTATATGCATGCTGAACATAAGTCTTCAGGATGAAACTCTGCAATGCAAAAAGTTAAACAACATTACATCAGCACAATGCATAAATTATGTTAGCTTGAAATCATTAGGTTTTTGCATTCTGGTTGCCCGTAGAGCGCGTACTGCCCTGATGTTGACACTAGGGTCTCAAGGCGCTGATGGGGGGGGGGGGGAGAGGGAGAAAGAGATTGCTACTGCTGGAACAACCAGGTCTTGAGGCGTTTCCTGAAGGTCAGGTGTCCTGGGTCTGTCGTAGGTGGCCAGGTCTTGATGCCAAGGTAGGAAAAGGATCTGCCGCTGGCTGTAGCTTGGTGGATGCGAGGGATGGTGGTGAGGGTGAGGTTGGCGGAGCGGAGTTGGCGGTTGGGAGTGTGGAAGGTGAGTCGTCCGTTGAGGGAGGCAGGTCCAGCATTGTGAAGCACTTTGTGGGCATGGATGAGGAGTTTGAAGGTGATCCTCTTGTTGACAGGGAGCCAGTGTAGGTCTCTGAGGTGGGCTGAGATGTGGTTGTGGTGTGGGATGTCGAGGATGAGGCGTGCAGAGGAGTTCTGTGTATGTTGCAGTTTCCTCTGGAGCTTGGCTGTGTTTCCAGCGTAGAGAGCGTTGCCGTAGTCCAGTCTGCTGATGACGAGGGTGTGGGTGACCGTCCTTCTGGTTTCGGTGGGGATCCATCTGAAGAGCTTGCGGAGCATACAGAGGGTGTTGAAGCAGGAAGATGATTTGGCGTTGGCTTGCTGGGTCATGGTGAGCGATGAGTCTAGGATGAAACCTAGATTGCGTGCGTGGTTGATGGGTGTTGGTGGGGTTCCTAGGGTGGCTGGCCACCAGGAGTCAACCCATGTGGAGCAGTTGGAACCGAGGATGGGGATCTCTGTCTTGTCTGAGTTCAGTTTAAGGTGGCTCTTCTCCATCCAGTTGGCGATGGCATGTAGTCTGTCGTGGAGGTTGGTTTTGGAGGTGGTGGGGTCCTTGATGAGTGAGAGGATCAGCTGGGTGTCATCGGCGTAGGAGACGATGTTGAGGTTGTGGGATCAGATGATGTTTGCGAGCTGGGCCATGTAGATGTTAAAAAGGATTGGGCTGAGGGAGGATCCTTGGGGAACACCGCAGATGGTCTTGGTGGCTTCAGAAAGGAAGGGAGGGAGGTGGACTCTCTGGGTTCTGCCTCAGAGGAAGGATGTGATCCAGTCCAGGGCCTTGTGGCAGATCCCTGCGTCGTAGAGGTGGGTGCGGAGGGCTTGGTGACAGACGGTGTCCAAGGCAGCCAAGAGGTCCAGGAGGATGAGGGAAGCGGTCTCACCTTTGTCGAGCATGGCCCTGATGTTGTCTGTTGCGGCGATGAGGGGGGTCTCGGTGCTGTGCTTCCTACGGAATCCAGATTGGGAGCTGTCCAGCGTGTTGTTGTCCTCCAGGAAGCGGGTCAGTTGGCCGTTGATGATCTTCTCGATGACCTTCGCCGGGAAGGGAAGGAGGGAGATGGGCCGGTAGTTCTTGAGATCTCTGGGGTCTGCTTTGGGTTTCTTTAGCAGGGCGTTGACTTCAGCGTGCTTCCAACTCTCCAGGAAGGTGGCGGTCTCGAAGGAACTGTTGATGATTACACGGAGTTGGGGGGCGATAATGGAGCTTGCTTTGTTGAAGACATGGTGGGGGCAGGGGTTGGAGGGTGATCCGGAGTGGATGGTCATGGTTTTGATGGTGTCCTCGTTGCTGATGTGGGTCCAGGAGAGCAGGAGGTTGGTGTGGCTGGGAGCGTTGGGGTTAGTGATGGCTGTGGTGGTCGAGGAGTTGTAGCTGTTGTGGTTGTCCGTGATCTTACAGTGGAAAAAGGTGGCGAGGGAGTCTCAGAGGTCTTGTGAAGGAGGGGGGATTGATGGAGTAGGACCTAGGGTTGGCGAGTTCCTTGACGATGCTGAAAAGCTCTTTGCTGTCGTGTACGCTGTTGTTGATGCGATCCTTGTAAAAGTATCTCTTGGTGGTCCGGATGAACTGGTGGTGCTTGCGGATGGCTATCTTGAGGGTGGCGTGGTTGCTCTCTGTTTGTTTGTGGCGCCACTTCTTCTCGATTTTTCGGCACTCCTGCTTGGAGGCCTGCAGGTCGGCGGTGAACCAGATGGCCTTAGTGCTGGTGCGGTTGTTGGAGGGTTTCATGAGCGGAGCAAGGGTGTTGGCGCAGTCGTCTATCCAATGTCTGAGGTTGAGGGCAGCTGTGTTTGGGTCAGTGGTGCTGGGGGCGTGGCACAGGCGAGGGAGGAGGTCAGCTGGTCTTCAGTGATCTTGTTCCAGATGCGGCGGGGATCTGTTGTGGGTGGTGGTGAATGGCGTGTTTCTGGAAGGTGAAGTGGACGCAGCGGTGGTCGGTCCAGTGTTGTTCGGTGGTATGGCTTAAGGTGACGTGGCTGCTGGTGGAGAAGATGGTGTAAAGCGTGTGGCTGGCAGAGTGGGTGGGCATTGTGACAAGTTGTTTGAGAGCAAGGTTGGCCAGGTTGTCGATCAGGGAGGTGGAGTTATCGTTGGCATTCTTGAGGTGAAAATTCAAGTCGCTGAGTAGAATGTAGTCTGTAGAGGCAAGGGCCTGTGTACTGATTATGTCGGTGATGGAGTCACTGAACCGTGGCCGGGGGCCAGGGGGGCTGTAGACGAAGGGTTCCTCTGGTGTTGGCATTGATGTGAATCTGGAAATGTAAGTGTTCGGCGGCTTCAAGGGTGTCATCAGAGTTGGTCGAGATTCTGACATTGTTCTTGTTGACTATGGCGATCCCTCCTCCCGGACTGTTTGTGCAGTCTCTGCAGGTGATCTTATAGCCTTCAGGGATGGCTATGGCGATGTCGGGTTCCGAGGAGGGGTTCATCCAACTTTCGGTGAGGAAGGCGACGTCCGGGGAAGATGAGGTGAGTAGGTCCCAGAGTTCCACGGCGTGCTTGTGGACGGAGCGGGTGTTGAGGAGGATGCAGCTGAGGTGGTTGTGTGTGGTTCTGGCGTGATGTTTGGCGGCTTGGGGGCAGGTGAAGCCTGCGATCCGACAGGTGAAGGGTCCGTGGGTGAGCCTCGGGGGTGGCTTGGAAGCAGGCGGTGGATTAGCCTATGTTGAGGGCGTGGAGTTCGTTGGCATTGTAGCAACGTCCGGCGGTGTGGGGAACACGCGGGCCGGGGGGGGGGTCCGGTGCTGGGTGCAGTCCAGGCGCAGACAGGCTTGACTCTGGTGCACCAACGGTGTGGCTGCACAGTGGCCACCATTAAGAAGGGGAGGTGGGAGGGAGGAGGAGCAGGGAGGTGGGAGCGGTGGGCGAATGGGGGCACGAGGCGGGCAGGGACGCAGCGGCGGGAAGGGTGAAAAGAACGGCTTAGAAGTGCCGAAAACGGGCGGAAAGCGAGCACAAGGCAAAAGAGGCTAAACAAACGAGGAAAAGCACAGAAAATGGCACAAAAGAAAGACAGATACTAGACAAACACACAATACTTACGGAAACCCACTAGACACCAGGGATGAGGCGCAGGTGGGTGCCTGCGGGTGGTGGAGGGCCTCAAACTCACAGCGAGGACGGGGTAGAGGGGATGGGCACAGTCTGGTTGAGCTGTGCATCGTGTGGAGCGAGCTCTGACCTAAAAAACAGGTCAGGGGTCAATCTGTGCACCGCGCAGCAGCCGCCATTAAGAAGGGGTGGTGGGCGAATGGTGGCACGAGAGGGTCGGGCCGCAGGGATGCAGCAGCGAGAAGGGTGAAAAGAACAGCTTAGAAGAGCCAAAAACGTGCAGAAAGCAAGCGCAAAGCAAAAAAGAGTAAAAGAGGCTAAAAAACTAGGAAAAGCACAGAAAATGGCAGAAAAGAAAGACAAATACTAGATAAACATACAATACTTACGGAAACCCACTAGACACCAGGGATGAGGTGTAGGCGGGTGCCTGCGGGTGGTGGAGGGCCTCAAGCTCGCAGTGAGGGCAGGGTAGAGGGCACGGGCGCAGTCTGGTGGAGCTGCGCGGCATGTGGAGCGAGCTCTGACCTTAAAAAAAGTTCATGTTCATGTGAAGACAGGTGTACCTTCCTGCACATGTACAAGCTATTTTTGCTGAGATGGCATTTCAATGTATGCTGCAAGATGCAGCACACATGAGAAGGCAATGCAACCATGAGGGAGGGAAACATTTTAGCCAGAGACACCAACCTGACACCACACCTGGGGTGGTATTGACTTCCTTCCTGGTTTCTGATGTCTACGTTGTGTTGGTACAGGGGCTTTGACAATATGCATTGGGTGTTGTAATGGCACAGCCACACTATTTCCACATCCCTATCAGGCAATGTGGTACATATTTACATGGTGGAGTTTAGCCATAGTGAGTGGCCTATGTTGACGTTGTTTATATGTTAGAGTGCATAGCACAACCAAAGCGTCAGTACATGTGTGGCTTGGGTGGGGATGGTGCATCTTGTTTCAGGGCCTATGTGTCCCGATGCAACCCTCTAGCATGCATTGAGTGTGTCCTATGTGCCTCCCCCTTCTACCATTAGTGGAGTTCTGGATATCCCCCCTACAACTTACCCTGCATTTGTGGTGGTTCCTGGTAGTCTGCGATGTCGTGTCCTGTGATCCCAGTGACTAGCTTCTCCAGGATGACTGCATCAACCACCTCCTCCAGCTCATCCAGGTCCTCCTGTGGTGTGGGACTTCCGCCTCCAGTCTCTAGTTCTCCCTTACGGTTCCTGGAAAGTTTCTCCTTAGTTCTGTGCTTGCAATCATGCCAGCGCTTCTTGCACTCGGCTCACAGTCCTCTTCACATCTGTGACACTGTTAATTTTGTCCACTATTTGCTGCCATTTTGCATCTCTTTTACCAACTTGCAATTGGGAGGTGACAACGAGCTGTTGGTGCTCCATCACCTCTCTGACCAAGATGTCATGCTCCTCCTTGCTAAAGCGACACTTGTGCTTTACCTTCTCCTGGGACTTTTCTGGACCCTCCTGGCTGGTTCTTTGGTGATTTGGGTCTCCCTGGGGTTTCTCCCGGCCTGTTGATTATTATAAGAAAACAGGTTGATCAGGAAGGGGGCGCTATTCTAATCCCACTAGATCTGTTGGCTGCATTTAAGACCATCCTGCTTCAAATACTGATACACCGACTATACCCGGCTCTGAGTATTTTGGTGACGTTTCTCCAAGAGAGAATATTGTCAGTCAAGTGTGGGGACTTCCGGTCAGCCCCTTACCAGTTCCCTTGTGGGGTATCCCAGGGATAATCTTTGAGTCCGACCCTCTTTAATCTGTATGTTGCCCCTCTGTCTAAACTGATTCCGACTTTTGACTTCCAGGTGTCCTTATATGCTGACAACACCCAAATTATTGTTACCATTCAAGACAACGTTCACATTACACCTGACAGATTTCAAACCTGTATGAGACACATCAATAAGTAGATGCACCAAAACTGGTTAAAAATAAATGGGGACAAAACCGAAGTTATAGTCTTTGGTGCGAATACCACCATTTGGAATCATAACTGGTGGCCCGAGACATGTGTACATTACCTATACCAAGGCCCGCTGTCAGGAATCTCCGGGTTATTTGCGACTCAGCATTAACTTTTGATGTTCAGGTTAATAAAGTTAATAACACATCCTTCTGGCTAATTCAGATTCTAAAGAAAGTCCTGCCATTTATCCCACAGGAACTCAGAGTGATGGTAACCCTGGCTCTTGTTGTGTCCAGATTGGACTCCTGTAAATGCCCTATACTTAATATTAACCAACTATCTTTGAACAAGCTTCAATTTGCTCGAAACTCAGCTGCCCGACTGGTGCTCGGGTTATCCAGGTTCCCTTCCATTAAATAGGGCATGTGGAAGCTGCACTGGCTTCCAATTAGGAAATGTATTACCTTTAAGACACTGTTGGAATATTTATAATGCCCTAGCGCCACCTTGTGCCACATTAACGTAGTTATTTTTTATGTTAATGTGGCCCAAAAAGGCTGAAATCCCTGTGCTGTATCTGCAGGGTGGCACAATGCATGCATTGCTCCACTCTGTAACCTTTTGCGCTACATTATGCTGGCACCAGACATAGGCGGTCATTACGAACACGGCGGGGAACATGGCCGCAACATTGAGGGCCGTTCCATGAGGAGCTGCCGCCAATGTTGGTGTGCAGCGGGTGCAGCAGCACCCGTCGTGCATGTCACTGCCAGTAAATCGGGCCAGGGCCTGTGAGAGGGTGTGTCTACATGGGTTGGATCCATTGCTGATTTAAACCGGGGCTGTGCACAGTGCCCCTGTGGATCTGCAGATCCACAAACCTGGAGAAATAAAAAGGGTTTCAGGGCACTTTTTTGCCAATCAGAGGTCCATTACAAACCCCTATATTGCACCTAAAGGGTCAGGGTACCTCTACCCTGACCCATTATATTGTATTTTATTAAAAAATTTGCACCATGACAGGTGAAACTTTGCAGCCAGGTTGAAGCCAATCAATCACAGCATTGCTAGTGACGCGTCAGGCATAATGTATGCAAGGGGGCATTTCGGCGCTATGGGCAGGCGGGCCTCTGGGTATGTTGCAGGATTAGCGACATAATTTTTTATGCTAATCCTGCAAAGCGGCAGACTAGCGTCAAGATTATGACACTAGTCCCCCTGACTACCACACGGTGCACCATATTTTAAGTATGGCGCACACATGGTGGCATTAGGGGGCACTAATGGGCACAAGAAAAGTGGTGATGCACTAGATGCAGTGCCACTTTTCATAAATCCACCCCTAAAAGTGGTATAAATGCAGACAAATGTTTTAAAGCTTGTTTTTATTAAGTTTCAATGGGAACAGTCTTGTGTTTGTCTGTAGCATTTTTGTTTTTCGTGTTTCACTGTTGCTGGCAAATCTAGACCATCAGCTGTTTCAGTACAGAATGAAGACATTCAAAGCAATCATTCTGACAAAGAGGAACCACCAAAAAAGAGGATGGAAAGTATATTGGGGACCTTTTTTAAAATCCCAGAGCGAGAAAACAAGGTGAATGCACGGAAGGTGACATGCACATTGTGCAAAAAAGTGCTGTCTCAGGTACCTGAGAGAAAATATTCCTGTGGAACATCATCGATAATGAAGCATCTCTAAACAATCAACAGTGGATGCCTTGTCAGACGGAAAGGGAACTCTTCCTTGGAACATGCAGAGAACATGATTCGTAGCCAGGCTCATCATCTGGCCCTGTGCTGTCTACAGATTCACTAGTCACTTTTCCTGAATTAGCTGTTGTGGGATAATACTGCCTAAAATGTAAGGCCACTTTGAGTGTTGGGGGAGCAATCAATCCCGACCATTATTAGCAGCATCAACACTCAAGTGTTCGGTTTTTTTTTTCCTGTTCTTCAAGTAACAGTATGCACCATGTTTGAAAGTTTTTTTTTTAGAATCACTCATTCTAGTTAAAAAAAATAATGATATGTTATATTTGTGATGGTCTGAATCCATGTTCTTTGTTTTGTGCTTGTATGACTTTGTGCATGAGTTATTTACTGAGTTCATTAGTGGTTTATGGGTGAATCACCGAGTGTATGAGTGTGTATGTGTGAGTGAGTACCTGAGTCCTGTATGGGTGATTGAGTATATGAGTGTATCTGTATGTAATGGAGTGAGTGGTGTATGTTTGAGTGGATTAGTGCATGAGCAGTGTATGGGTGATTGGGTAACTGTATGAATAGTCTGTGGGTGACTGAGTGAGTGCATGACTAATGAGTGAATGCATGAGTGGTGTATGGATGATTGAGTGTATGACTGCATCTATCAGTAAGTGACAGAATGGTATATGGGTAACTCAGTGAGTGCATAAGTGGTGTATGGGTGATTAACTGAGTGTGTGAGTGCCTGAATGTGCAAGTAAGTGAGTGCCTGAGTCCTGTATGAATGGTTGAGTGAGTGCATGAGGGTGTCTATAGGTGAGTGAATGTATGCTTGGTTTATAAGGGACTGAGTGAGTGCATGAGTGGTCCATGGATGAGTGGATAAGTTCATGAGTACTTTATGGGTGATTGGGTGACTGTATGAGTGGTGTATGGGTGTGTGAGTGGCATGAGTAGTGTATGGATGAGTGAATTAGTGCAAAAGTACTGTATGGGTGATTGAGTACGTGTTGTATATGGGTGAGTGAGTGTATGAGTGGTGTGTGTCTGGTGCACCGATGTCCAATGTTGTAGTGCCTCTCATTCTGATTAGCAGGTGTTAGGTATGGGGTGAGTATCCATGGCCTCACAACATATGCAATGTCTCATGTGTAACAAAACAGCAGACATGGAAAATAGCTTTCCAATGGTTATGCAGTGACACGTATTTATGACATTGGTGTGTACTACAGAGTACCTAATAAATATCCATCATCAAATGCCCCAAGTTCTAGGCGTTCGTTTATCCCACTGTGCCTGAATATGTACGCATCATGTGTGCTCCCTGGAAAGTTTGCCACTATATCAGTTATGACATTATGGGCATCACATACGACTTGGATGTTGAGTGAGTGAGTACATTTCCTATTGCAGAACACATATTCCAAATTTGCAGGAGGACATATGGGTATGTGTCCTGTCCACACACTCTATCACATGGGGAAAGTTTGCAATTCTGTAGAAGTCCAATTTGGTGTTGTGTATTTCCTCCGCATTCCTGGGAAGGTAAATGTATCTGGACATGTGTGCGAGTATGGCATCTAAGAAACGTCTAAAGAATCGTGACAGGGCACGTTGGGACACCCCACCAGCAACAGAAATCACCCCCTGGTAGCTACCCGAGGCCAAGAGGTGCAGTGAGCACAGCACTTGCACATGTGTGGGGATGGAGCAGCTGCGCAGGGTTTGGCTTTCTAGCTGAGGTTTCAGCAGTTCAATGATCTCTAATGACTGTGCTGCTCAGTCTATATTTCCTCTTCAGTCTGTTGAAATATGGTCTGCCTGATTCTGTATATCCTCTCCTGTCTCCGCCTCCTCCTCTGCTGGGCAGCCTCGTCTTGCCTCCTCCATTCAATCACGTAGAGTGCAGCCATTTTGAAAACCCCAGATACCTTCTGGGTCTGCTTTTACACTTTGGTTCTGATTACCACATGTTTGGAATCAGTGCTAATCTGGGTGTGCAAAATGGCCTATTTGCAACTAATCACAATTTGCGACTGCCTTGTACATACGGTTTGCGAGTGGCAAATCGTGATTTCTTATTTGCGATTCGCAAAATCCAGTCACAAATGTTTGCAATTCGGTAATTGGTCGCTCGCTATTTGGTACTCCGAAATGGCATTTGTACATACCATTTTACGTTTTACACAGTCGTAAATAGAGCTGCAAACGATTTGCGAGTCGCAAAATGTGTATACAACTGGCCCTAAGCTTCTTATCAAAATCAGTGTAGGAAAGTACCCTCTTTTCGGCATGTTACCCCCATTTTCTGCTTGATATCAGTGTGTTTGACTGTGTTCACTAGGATTCTTCTAACCAGGACCCCAGTGATTATGCTCTCTCTGGTCTAAATTTTGTCACTGCATAATGGTAACCCAGTATTTCACCCACAATTGGCATACTGGTCCCCCCCTTATATGTCCCTAGTATATGGTACCTCCGTACCCAGGGCTTTGGAGTTCCAGGGGATCCCTATGGGCTGCAGCATTTCTTTTTCCACCCATTGGGAGCCCATGCAAAGGCTTCTATAGGACTGCCATTGCAGCCTGTGGGAAATGCTGCATGCACTATTTCACTGCCATATTCACTGCACCAGTTCACTTATAAGTCACCCATATTGCAAGTCTTCCCGCCCTGAAGGCTGGATGCAGAGTACTTGTGTGTGAGGGCACCCCTGCACTAGCAGAGGTGCCGCCACCACCTCCAGGACCATTTTCCTAGACTTCGTGATTGCAGAGACACCATTTTACATGTGCACTGGACATAGGTCACCACCTATGTACAGCTTCACAATGTTAACTCCGAATATGGCCATGTTTGGTATCAAACATGTTGGAATCATACCCCAAGGTGGCTTTCACAAGCATTAGTTGTGTGATTCCATGCACTCTGGGAGTCCCTTAGATGACCCCCAGTACTGCCATTAAAGCCTTCTGAGGTTTCCAGGCAGCCCCAGCTGCTGCCACCTCACACACCGGTTTCTGCCCTCCAGTTGCTTGAGCAGCTCAAGCCCAGGAGTGCAGAACAAAGGATTTCCTTTGGAAGAGGGATGTTACATCCTCTCCACTTGGAAATAGGTGTTACAGGCATGGGAGGGGTAGCCTCCCAGAGCCTTTGGAAATGCTTTGAAGGGCACAGATGGTTCCCTCCTTGCATAAACCAGTCCACAGTGGTTCAGGGACCCCCAGTCCCTGCTCTGGTGCGAAACTGGACAAAGGAAAGAGGAGTGACCACTCCGCTGTCCATCACCACCCCAGGGGTGGTGCTCAGAGCTCCTACAGAGGGTCCCTGGAATTTGCCATCTTGGATTCCAAGGTGGCAGGGAGCTCTGGGAGCATCTGAGTGGCCAGTGCCAGCAGGTGACGTCAGAGCCCTCGCCTGAGAGGTGCTTACCTGTGTAGCTGACCAATCCCCCTTCAGGGATATTTAAGGTCTCTCTCTTGGGTGGTTCTCCAGATTCAGATTGCAAGACTCCAGCAGGAATCCTCTGCATCCTTTACTTCACCTTCTTACCGAAGAAACTGCATCTGGACCCTCCAGGAACTGTACAACTGCAACAAAGGAGAAAAGATGACTTCTGCAACATTGTATCTTCAGCTCCTGCCAGCAACTGCAACTGTTTCCTGGTTGTGCATCCTCAACCTGCACCAGAAGAAAGACGGAATCTCCCTTGAAGTGAAGGAGTCACTTCCCTGCTTCAGCAGGCACCCCACTCTGCAGTGACGACCGGTGGATTGGGTCCCCTCTTCTGATGAATTGCGTGGATCCAGCATCACGGGTGATGGACTGAAGTGATCCAGACGATCCTGACGTCCAACTGCCCAACTTTGGTAGAGGTAAGAGCTTGCCTCTCCACGCAAGACAGTACCTCCGTGCACCGAGTGTTTTGCACTTGACAAGGTTTGTTGGCATCTTTACATGAACTTCTTTGTGCACCATGCAGCTCCGGCCCCCAGCACTCCTTCCTGTGATGCACAGCTTCCTGCGTCGTTCTCCGGTGGCATGGGATCCCTTTGTGTAGTGCTGCATGGGTCTCCTTTTGCACCTTCTTTGTCTCCATGCTGTGGTACTCCTGTGTACGCTGCCTGCTCTTCTGGGGGCTCTTTGAGTTGCTGAGAGCACCCTCTGATTCCCCATCCTGAGTAGAGTCCACCAGTTCCTCCTGGTCATGGCCAGTGCCATTTTCTGCTAACTGCAATCTTTTTGAGTGCCAAGGCTTGTTGGCAGAATCCAGCAACGCAAACCAGGCTGAAATCATCCATCCGGCGTGGGACATCTTCTGCACCAACCAGGAACTCACATCTGTCTTCTTGGGTGCAGTACTGACTGTTGTTCTTCACCGGTGGTTCTTCTTTTGCACCTTCATCCGGGTTAGCAGGGGCTTATGTTCTCCCTAGAGTCTTCAGTGCTTCTTGGACTTGGATTCCTGGACCTGAAGACCTGTGGAAGAAGGGGACCATCATTGGTGCCTTGCAGTGTCTTCTGGTTCTTGCATAATGTTCTTTCTCCTGTTCTTGTGTGTTCTAGGAAAGTTACTGTGATTTACTCTTGCTTTCCTGGCCTCTGGGGTCGGTTCTTTTACTTACCTTGGTGTTTTCTAATACTCCCAGCATCCTTCTACACACTATATTTGCCTAGGTGGGAAACTGACTTTCACATCCCACTTTCTTAGTATATGGTTTGTGTCCCCCCAGGCCCATTTCTAACTATTGTGATTTTCACTATATGCACTGTTTTCTAACTGTTTTTAAAGCTATTTCTGCACACTAGTGTATATAATTTATGTATTAGTTACCTCCTAAGGGAGTATAGTCTCCATTATATTTTTGGCATTTGTGTCACCAAAATAAAGTACCTTTAATTTTGTAACACTGAGTATTTTCTTTCATGTGTGTGAGTACTGTGTGACTACAGTGGTATTGCATGAGCTTTGCATGTCTCCTAGTTGGGCCTTGGCTGCTCATCCACACTACCCCTAGAGAGCCTAGCTTCTAGACGCTGAATACATTTCACTGATAAGGGATAATTGGACCTAGTATAAGGTGTAAGCACCCTAGGTGCCCACTACAAACCAGGCCAGACTCCTTCAGTCAAATAGAAGTAAACCAGACAATGTTAGAAATAGTGACAATGCTACATAAATGCAGAATCTGAACTTAAACCTTGTGATCTATAGATAGTTACAGCATATGAAAAACAGACTGGGAGCTACTTCTGCCAGACATACAAATCTTTTACAAGTAAAAAGAGTACAACACATTGGTGGTCATTACAACCTCGCCGGTCTTTTAACAAGACCGCCGAGGGACCGCCGTGTAGGAAGACTGCCAGTAGTGGCGGTTTGCCGCTCGGAGTATTATGACCGTTGGCTGCCCTCCGTCGTTTTTCCAACGGAGAGCCGCCAACAGCCATACTTGCGGGCGGCGGGGAAGTGGAGGTTGCTCCACCTCCACCGCCACGCCAACAGAACACCGCCCAGCTAATCACGTCCTGTGATTCTGCGCGGCGGTGTTCTGTTGGCGGTGTGGTGTCGGCGGAGCTGCCCCCATGGCTCCCGTCCCCACCCGGCGGATCAACGGAACAGGTAAGTCGATCGTCTGTTAGGGGAGGGGGGTGGGGGGGTGTTGTGTGGGTGCATGGGGGTGTGCGTCTGTGTGTGTAGAGGGGGGGTGTGAGTGCGTGGATGCTTGCGGGTGTGTTGAGTATGTTGGGAATGAGTGCGTGTATGTCTGTATGTATGTCTGTATGGATGTGTGCGTGTATGTCTGTATATGGGTGTGCGTGTCTGACTGAGTATGTGGATGTAGACATGTATGTTGGTGTGTGTGCGTGTATGTGTGTTGGTGGTGCCTGCGTGCGTGTCGTGTGTGTGTGAGTTATGTGATGTTGGGGGTCGGGTGGGGAGGGGGGCCCTGCCACCTTTGTGGGGTGGCAGGGGTGGTGGGGGGTGTAGGGGAGGGAGTCGGGGTGAGGGTGGGGGATGGGGGAGACCCCTATCAGTGCCAGGGAACGAATTCCCTGGCACTGATAGGGCTTACCGCCATGGATTTCATGGCGGTTCCTACCGGTGGAAATTCACGGCGGTAAGCCGGGTCGAAATACCGGCGGCGGTATTGTGACGGCCGCCTGGCTGGAGACCCAGGTCTCCAGCCCAGCGGGCGGAACGGTGAAGCGGCGGATGACCATGGCGGCAACCGCCATGGTCATAATACTAAAAAAAAGACCGCCAGCCTGTTGGCGGTCTTACCGCCGCTTTAACACCATCCGCCAGGGTTCTAATGACCCCCATTGTCTAATTTGTCTCATACCATCAACCTAATCAAACTTTATAACTAAGAACTCAACCTGATCACTGTTAGGGAATCAATAACTTTACCCATAGCAGCATTTACTAGTCCTTCAACATTTAAATTAAGTCTCAAAATTACTCTACAGTTTTTGCACACACGTAAATACTTCTCCAGTCCAGCAGTCATGGATACAGCTTTCTCAAAAGAGTTCAATTTTCTTGTAGTTTTACACTCAGCAGCACTTTCATTCCCTGGTGTTCAATTTTGTTGATAGATGTAATTTCCAAAATGTCTTCTTTCTCAAGTTTCAATATTTCTTAATTGAAATTGGCACACTCTCTTGGAGAGTATGCAATAAAGAAACTATGGATTTCTCCTCATTTCAGAAATTAAATATTAGCCCTGCAGCTGAGTTGTTAGAGGAAAACATGTTCTTGCTAAGTTGACTTTCGAAGGTACATTTTCCATCCTCTGTCAGAACTCCTACTCTAATGTCGTGAAAAGTATTTCTTTATTCCATGTCAGAGGCTTCACACTTATTTTTGACAAGTTGCTGGTATTTGAATTATTGCTGGTTGTTTAGATTTCCAATACTTCCCAATGAGTTCCAAGTTTCTTCATGCAAAAGAGTCTTGAAAACAGGCTATTCTTTTCTTGGAGTTAGTTGCAGTAGGTCACCAAAAACAATTCAATGCTTTCCTCCAAACAAGATGTCGTATTCTTAAGTGAACAAAGGCAAGCATTACATTTGAAACCCTGCTTACCTCATCAATAAAAGCTTACATTTCTTCAAAACTCTTGCCACTTCATGACAAGCTTCACCAGATAACTTCTGATATTCCAGTTCATTGCCATGTTCAACCAGTAGCATAAGTCGTCTATGTAAAGTTATTCCTTTGATATTTTGTGCAGCTAATCCAGTAGGTGCTGTTACTACAAGCAATATGTTTGATTCTGTAGCCTTATGTAGGTAAGTAGAGATTCACTTTAATTAAAAAGCTTTTTCTGGTATCAGCTTGACCACTAATCTATAATAGTATGGCTTGAATTATGAGCAATTGCATGTTTTTTTAATGAAAAATTAATGTTCTATTTTGCATTTTACTTTGATATAAATGTCTTTCTGTTCATTGTTGAGTTTTGAAACTAACTGTTCCAGATCTACAGATTCCTGTCTTGCTTGCTCCATTAGTTTCCACTTAATTCATAGCTATTGCAGCTTTGTTTTCAATAATAGGTTGTCCAAGAGGATCCTGACTCAGTGGCCCTGAACTACGGCTGTTTTGAGAACTATCCTTAGCTACCTCAGCAGCAATAATTTCCTCTTGTTGTATTTCATCATTTAAAATTTGTAAATAACTTGTGAAAATTGAACACTGAATAGTATCTTTGACAGCATTGAAAGAATCTTTGTAGGAGTCATAGTCTCAAGTAATTCTAATTCACTGCGCCAAGTCTTGAACAGTTGAAGAGCCAAATGAAAAAAATCTTGTTTGGCAGCTAAGTTTTCAGTGGTTAATTAGATTTCCTTTTGTGTGTACCAGTAAACAACAGACACACATCCAAGTACTGCATATTTCCTTTCTATGTTTTCACTTACATTGCTTCTATATCTGTAGTTTTGAAGAATTTCATAAAGACACTTGTCTTCTGGATGTGGACTTCACAATGTCTGTACTTTGCTGGTCAAACTCTGCTAGGTACTGCTTTTCTGGGAAAGGCTTTAACACTCTGTTCCGTGTACTAGTTAGGCCCTGACTTACTGTTAGACTTGGCATCCTTGGTGTGGTTTCCCCTGTCTTTTTGCCTCTGCTTCCTGTCTTTTTGACTGTGTTCTGGACTTTGTTTTTGCTGGTTTTGGTACTCTGGGCACTTTACCACTGCTGACCAGTGCTAAAGTGCAAGTGCTGCCAGGGTAAACTGTATGTGTAATTGGCTTTCCCGTGATTTGCATATTTGCTTTACTAGTAAGTCCCTAGTAAGGTGTACTAGAGGTGCCCTGGGCCTGTAAATCAAATGCTACTAGTGGGCCTGCAGCACTGATTGTATCATCCACATGAGTAAGCGTGTAAACATGGTTCAGACCTGCCACTGCAGTGGCTGTGTATGCAGTTTTACCTGCCAATTCGATCTGGCATGTGCACCCACTTGACAGGCCCAAACCTTCCCTTTTTGTACCTGTAAGGTACCCCGACAGTAGGCACTAGGTAGTCCTGTGGGCAGGATGCAGTGTAAGTTAAAGGCAGAACATGTACAGATGTGTTTTTTACATGTCCTGAAATACTATCAAATTTGGCTTACACTATTGCAAGGCCTATCTTTCTCACAGGTTAACATGGGGACTGACTTTAAATATCTTTTAGGTGCAGTTTCCCATTCCCATTGGAAGCAGATACAGAAATGGGGTTTGGGTTCTCTGAACTCACAATTTAAAAATACATCTTTTAGTAAAGTTGTTTTTTAGAGTGTCAATATGAAAATGCCTTTTTTAGAAAGTGGGCATTTTCTTGCTTAACGCTTCTGTGCCTCTGCCTGCCAGTGGAATCCACTCCTGGGTCAGACTGATGTTGAGCTGTTTGTGAATTACCTCTAGACAGTGACACAAAGGGAGCTGTAGTGTAGCCAACATATCCGGAGGAGTCTCCTGGGCTACAGTGGGGAGGTAGGAGCTGGCACACCTGAAAGGGCTGTGCCTGTCTTTACATAATGCCATGTCCAACCTCATAGTGTGCGTCTGGGGCCTGGCCTGGGCAAAGGAGGATCTTGTCAACAACAGAGACTTTACTTTAAAGTTTGCCTACTTTAAATGCAGAAAGTGGTATAAGTAGTGGACCTGAAACCCCAGACTTTTAGATTACTTCTGGATCAAGAGGAACCGCTGCCAAGGAGAAGAGCTGAAGAGTAGGAGGGGGAGTACTGCCCCTTTGCCTGAGAGTGTTCTTTGCTGGGTTGACCTGCAGTTGCTGCTTTTTCCTTTGAGAGGACAACAACTGGACTTTGCTGTGTTTTACTGCTTGTGAAGTGTCTCCAAGGGCTTGTACTGAGCTTTCCCCCTGTTCTGAAGTCTTAGGGCCATCACAGACTTCCTCTGCCAGCACCTGGACTCTATTGCAGAGACTCCTACCCTGCAAGGTGGTGCCTAATCTAGTCCCTGCACCCTTGAAAGGAGAAGCTGGTTGAACCAAAACTATGATAGGGACGTGACTTGTTTCCACAGGAAGTGGTCACATACTGGGTGTAGCCACCCTAAGGTAGGTGGCCCCTTGGCCACTACCAGGTACTCCCCTAAACACCCACTAAATGCAGTATTTAGTGGGTATTTCTAGATGTGCATATGAGATTTGATGGACAAAAGAAGAACAGCTACAAAGAAGATCCAAGACTTGAGAACAGAGGTCGTGCTGCAAGATAAAAAAAAAGGTGCCAAACCCTGTCTGCTGCAACCAGGACTTGACAGTCGGTGCTGAGGGGTCGACTGGTCATCAGACAGACTTTAAGAACCCCAGAGGACCTCCAACCTTCCAAAAATTGGTAAGAACCTCCCTTCAGAGCGAAGGCATCACTCCTTGCACCCAATAGCCAAGAACCAGTGAAATCCAGTTCACTGACCGGATGCTGATCAATGAACAGGACACAGCATCCAATCCAAATTTAATCCAGTGGACCCAGATGACAAACCCTGTCAGTGTGGCAAGTTTGGTGGCACTGTAGCCTCCAGTGGCTGAGATATGCCATAGCCCAGGGTAATGGACCCCTAATCTCAGACACCCAGAAGAAAAGTCCACTGTGGACTCTGTGAGGGCCAAAAGCAAGCACCATGGAGGGACTTCAGGACACCGAAGACCGCCCCCCCCAGAGTGGCCCTGCTGACCTGCAATCCACCCTCCAAGTGTTCTAAACCTGGCTTCAAAAGCTCCTTGACATATGACCCTTCGCTGCTGTATCTGCACTGCACCTGGCCTCCCTGCACCCTGTATCCAAAACCCAGCTGTGCTCTAGGGGTCCCAGACCCTTGCAACCTGTACACTAGCACGGCCACTAAGACCCAGATTTGAGAGGGCCTAGCGCCATTCTTACAACACCTTAGTGTCATTTTTTACGTTAATGTGGCATTAGCTGGCCAGAAACGCTGCACCACATTTACAAAGTGGCGCAATATATACATTGTGCCAATTTATAACCCTTTGTGCTACATTATGTCTGTGCCAGGCATAATGTATGTAGAGGGGGTGTTCCCCTGTGAGGGGGATCAAACAAATGGTGCAAAGAAATCTAAGATTCAGCACTTTTAATGCCTGCTCTAAGCAGGCATTAAAAGGAGCCTCCTATTGGTTACCATGGGCTTCTTGGTGCTTTGCAGGATTAGCGTCAACATTTATGACACTAATCCTACAAAGTGCCAAACTAGTGTAAAAAATTATGATGCTAGTTTCCTAAGTACCGCCATGGTACACCGTATATTAAATATGGCGCACATATGGTGGCATTGGGGGGTGCTAAGTGGTGCTGAAAAAATGTTGCTGCACCACGTGCAGCACCTAATTTTCATAACTATGCCCCTAAGTTTTAGAGTACAGGTTTATGAAAGAGAATATAGGTGAGACACAGTACCTATCATACACCATATGGAACTGAAAGTGCAGAAGTGATAAACTACAAATTCAAAGTATATCTCTTACCTTATAAGCACATACCACCCTCCCTATAACCTACATATAGCCAGCTTTAGACATAACTTATATCTTGTAAAAAGAAATCAATGTCTTGGAAACTGGTTAGAAATGCCAACTCTAATCAACATTTAAATTCTGCTGTAGCATGCAAAAAGCATGGTTTAAACTACTAGTGTTTATCATTTTCTAAAATGATAAATACTTTACAACACATGTGAATGAAGTTTAAATACCTCTCTGGTTCAATCTGAGACGCTATAGTTGTCTCTGTTATATAGACTTCTCTTCCTCTTATCTATATACACAGCTGTGAATACACATTTGTTGTAAACATGCACTCTAATTGATATACCTGTTAAATGGCTTTCGTTGATATATAAAATACTGTCACAATTCCACTTTAACTTGTTTCTTTGCATAAGTATTAAATCTCAGCATAACAATGGTACACCAAGGAACCTTTTTCAACTTAGGGCTCAATGATACTTTTCTCGTTGACAAATCAAAAGCTGTGTCTCATATTTTGTTTGTCTCATCCCACATCTGAATGGTTAGTGGCTGTTAACCCCTTCTTGTAGTTTTGGAAAGACGCCTAATTTGGTAGTGTGTGTGACTGGAGACAAAACTCCGTCGCAGCACTTAGCACGGTCACCTCGTGTAACTTCAGGTGCTCGAAAATGTATTCATCATCATGTTTTGGTTATTTCTCAGGTACATTTAACATACAATGTTGATAGAGAACTGGAATATTACTCTTTTTCAGTAACTACTGTACCAAAACTACTCCTATTTCAAGTTATAAATTGTACTTTATTAACTGCCCTTCTCCCCCACAGTGTTTCACCTCAGCTGCCATAGCAACCTCTTTGGAAAATGCCACTGTTCAGAAGTTCACAACACCATCTGTCAGCAGCATTCTAGTTTTAATTTCAAGTCTGAGTGGGTGCATGAGTGAGTCTGTGAGTGCATGCATGAGTGACTAAGTGGAGTGAGTAGGTGTGTCTATGGGTCTGTGAGTGGGTACATGAGTGTCTGAATGAGTCTGAGTGGGTGACTGAAAATCTGAGTGTTTGTGAATGGGTGAGTGAGTCTGAGTGGGTCTGTGAGTGGGTGTATGAGTCTCCGAGTGGGTCTGTGACTGGGTGTGTGAAAGAGTTGGCCAATGCGTGGGTGCATGAGTGTCTGGGTCTATGAGTGGGTGCATGAGCCACTGAGTGGGTCTGTGAGTGTGTGCATTACTGAGTGGATTCATGATTGAGTGCATAAGTGTGAGTGGCTCTGAGAGTGGTGCATGAGTTCCTGAGTGAGTATGTGAGTGGGTGCATGAGTCTTACTGGGTCTGAATGCATACATAACTCTCTCAGTGGGTCTGTGAGTGGGTGTGTGACTGTCTAAGTAGGTGGTGACGTGAGTGAGTGGGTGTGAGTGTACCAGTGAGTCTGTGAGTGGGTGTGTAAGTATCTGTTTGGGTCTCTCAGGGGTGCATGAGTCTGAGTAGGTCTGTGAGTGAATTTATGGGTGTGTGAGTGGGTGAGTGACATTCTGAGTGGGTCTGTAAGTGCCTTCATTAGTGTATGAGAGTTTGTGAATGTCCTTGTTTCCTTTTTAGCAAGATTTGTGACTCTGTTACAGTGTTACATAGGAGGCTGCGCTGCGCTGAGCACAGTGACAATCACATCTCCACACACGTGAAAAAAAAAATTGGCTTTTCAAAACTCATAAAGCATCCCTCAGACTCCCAACAATTGCCCCCATGGGATCAGGATACATCTACCCTGACCCTTTTTTATAGTTTTTAGTATATATTTATGTAAGAAAGGGCTACTTTTGACATGGTAGCCCCCACTTTTTTCCTGGAAAATGATGTGGTTTCAAATTGTAAGTGCCAGTGGCAACTGCTAAGCAGGTTCCCAGGGCCAGATCCCTTTCCCCAAAACTATACAATGTTTGTCACTTAAGCCACACTTGTAAGTCCATAGCAAATGGTACCCCTGGTACCTAGGGAATGGGTACTGAAGAGGGCTCCCCCAGAGCTGCAGCACCAATTGTGGCATTCTGAGAGGCCCCACGCCAGCCTCAGGCAGACTACCATTGCAAGTGTATGAAAGGTTACAAAACCGACTTGGCACTCACCAAGAGTGCCATGCCCAATAACACTGCACGAAATATAGGTAAGTCAACCATGCGGCAGGTCTTCCAGCCCTAATGCAGGAAGCACTATAATGCATATGAGGGCATATGTGTGCATGCATAAATATGCCCCTTACGGTGTCTTCACAAAACCTTATGACCTAGTAAGTGTACAGGGAAGCCACAGCAAATAAATATGCTGGGCACTGGTCATCACATGTTCCCCAGCTACAAGATGGTCTACCTGAATAATAAACCCACACTGATACCAGTGTTGGATTTAAAACCTTAGATGTGTCCCCTGCAAAATCTAACAGCTCTTGCATGGTTGCTCACTGGTCTTAGTTAGCCTGCCACCACCAGACAGAAATCTGGACTCCTGAGGTGAGTGCCTCTGCTCTCAGGAGTCAGAACACAAAGCCTTTCCTGGGTGGGGGTATTACACCTCCTCCCCCAGACTGGCACCCTGCACCAGCAGTTAGTAGCAAAGGCTTTACCACCTTTGAAATCTGACCCCGCCTCTGCTGCTAGCAGCAGATGGCCATCCAACAGTTTTTCCACCACTTTGAATTGGAAAAGCCGTGGGAAAAGTTAGCCAGAATAGGAGGAGTGCCCCCTCCCCCTCAGCTTACACCACCCCTCAGGTATGGCAGGCAAGGTGATCACTCCATTTCATTTTCCTCTATCTTGAAGGGTAGGATAACAGCCAATCAGGGTCAGGGATGTGACCCTTATCCACAGGAAGGGGTCACTTAGTGGGTTTAATCGCCCTAAGGTCGGTGGCCCATTGGCCACTACCAGGTACTCCTCTAACGCCCACTAAACGCAGTATTTAGTGGGCATCTCTAGACTTACAGAGCAAGTTTCCTGGACCCAAGAAGACCAGGAACAACGAAGACCTGAGGCATGAGAACGGATGTTCTGCTGCACAAAGAAAAAGGCACCAAACTCTGACTGCTACATTTGGACTTGACTTGACAATCGCCGCTGAGGTGTCGCCTGGAAACCTGAAGGACTCTACAAACCCCAAGTCTTCTGAAAATCACCAAGAACCTTCCTCAGAGTGAAAGTAGCACTCACCTGCAAGCAAGGAACCAGTGAAGTCCAGTTCACTGACTGGCCGTTGACCAATGAACTGGATCCAGCAGCCTGACCAAAATCCACACGACAGGCCAAATGGAAAACCTTACCAATTTGCTAGGTTTTGTGGCACTGCGACTTTTAGGGCCTGAGATGTCCCATTTCCTGGACACACCAAGGTCAAACAGCCAGAAGCAAAGTCAACTCCAGGCTCTCTAAAGCCCAGAAGCAAGCACCAGTCAAGGGACTTGAGGACACCCAAGAACCAATCCCCAGAGTGGCCCTACTGACATACAACCTACCCTCCAAGTGACTTGCTCCTGGTTCCAAGGACTCCCTGACACATGACCCTTGGCTGACCTATCTGCACTGCACCTGGCCTCCCTGGCCACTGCAATGTCAAGCCAGCAGTGCTTTAGAGGTCCCTAACCCCATTCAACCCCTATCCTCCAAGGGGACCCACCGGATTTACCTTTAAGTCCACCTGTGCAGTGTTTCCAAGTGGTATCCTTCTCGGTTGCGCACCATCTCCAAAACTTTAATCCGCTGCTCGAGTTTGAACTAGGAATCATCTGAAATTTTCCAGATGGCACACAGGACATCTCAATGACCTTGACCTAAAAATAGAAGGTGACACTTCTGCAAGCATTGCCTGATTTTATATGCATTTTAAAAGATTTTCCCGTTCATTCCTAAGGTGCATAATTACTCATAAAAATAGAAAATTTTCTAAACTTTGAAAATTCATAACTAAAGAAGTACTTACACAATCTTGATGATCTTAGTCTTTAAAATGTTATAAATATCTGAAGTATTTTTGTAAATTGGTCTCAAGTTATTCTTCACAGCCAGTGTGTGTCAACATTTATTGATACTGTGAGTACAACAAATGCTTAGCACAGCTCCAAGATAAGCCTAACTGCTCACCAACACTACTATAAAAAAACAGAGCATTAGGTGGTCTGATTTTTACCTCTGGATACTAAAGTGAGGTTGCTTGGACTCTATATCGTGTACGAAAATGATGTGCACTGTGCAGAAAAAGCCAGCCCCCTACATACATTAGATCAGCAGTGGGATACAGGACTTTGCATTTACTGATACCACTTTGTCACTAAGGGGGTCATTATAACCCTGCCGGTCACTAGACTAGACTAGACTAGACTAGGGTTGCGGTCGTGGTCGCGGTCGTGGTCGGACCACAGCCAAAGTGGTGGTCTGGCCGTGACATCATGACCTTGGCAGAGCCGCCACGGTCAAACCACAACACTGCCAGGCTAGTAGTTCTCAGCAACTGCAAGCGAGTGTTGCGTCATTTCTCCAGCGTGATGCATCGATTTCCCAGCCGCAATGCAGATGAAGCTTTGCTTTTAGACACAAAGCGGGTGGCACGTCATTTTTCAGCCTTGTTGCAGTTAGTGGGTCGAAGTGAGTATTTTAGTCCTTGTTCTGCCAACTTCACCTCCCAAGGGCCCAGGGACTGGCTGTGGCACTACTTGGCAGGGCAGGAGTCTTAGCAGAGAGTCCGGGTGCTGGCAGAGGAAGTCTATGATGGCCCTGAGACGTCAAAACAGGAGGCAAGCTCAATCCAAGCCCTTGGAGATTCTTCACAAGCATAAATATACCACAAAGACCATTCTTTGTCCTCTCAGACAGAAGCAGCAACTGCAGGCGAACCCAGCAAAGCACAGTCACAGGCAAAGGGGCAGTACTCTTCCTCCACTCTTCAGCTCCTTGGCTTTGTTCCTCTTGAATCCAGAAGTAATATAAAAATCTGGGGTTTTGGGTCCACTACTTATACCCCTTTCTGCCTTTGAAGTAGTCAAAATTTAAAGGAAAGTCTCTATTGTTGATAGTATTCTACCTTGCCCAGGCCTGGCCCCAGATACACACTAAGGGGTTGGAGACTGCATTTTGTGAGGACAGGCACAGCCCATTCAGGTGTAAGTGACCACTCCTCCCTCCTCCCTCCTCTCTAGCTCAGATGGCTCATCAGGATATGCAGGCTACACCTCAGCTCTCATTTGTCTCAGTCTAGAGGGGATTCACAAACATCCCAACTGTCAGTCTGACCCAGACAGGGGATCCAGACAAGGGATCCACAAACAGAATTAAATTCAAGGAAACTCGAAAAACCCAAAATCAGTCCTGGGTAAAATTTGTGGACTATTCAATAAAAATGCTGGGTGGCTGGTTAGAAGGTAACAATGTACATGATTTTGATGTGTGTTATAATTTATTTATAAAAGAGCATCTTTTCAGTAATTGTTCCAATGAGAAACTACATCAGTCCCTGGTAGACCTAGGTTCACTTTCTTCTCTAGAGCTGCGGAAGAAGGCAGACCACAGAGTCAATACAATGGTGACCAAGACTACCACTGATGGGGGAGACTAAAAAGAAAGAGGCAAAGAATCCCCCCAATGAGTGAAAGATGGGAACATAAATAAAATCAGCCTTCGTCAGGCTCCTAAAAACGTATTCAGGAGGGTAGGCTTGAGACTCCTCACAGCCTAAGGGTGGGTACAAAGGTAGTAACTTTGATCCTATCAAGACTTGGCGCCATGATTGCAAAACTAAAGGACACCCTAGCTGTAAAAACAAGAAAAATGCCTTGAGTCCACCTGCAGTAAATGCAGTTGCCATTCTTCAGATGGGATCACAGTTGTGGCTTAACCATGTCAGTGAACCCCAGAAGCAACAATAGTCACAGAGGGAGAGGTAGACCTAACATGGGCTGCCTGGCCTACTAACATGCAAAAATACAGGCAGCACCCTTTGATTAATGGGACTAAGGTTGAAGTCTTGAAGGACATAGCGGCTAGTGTCACCATGGTGACCCTGCACCTGGTCCACTCAGATCAGTACCATCAGTCAGTGATAAAGTGGCAGTAATACGGCCAGCAGGCTGGCGGTAACTACCGCCAAATTATGACCCTTGGTGGAAAGATCTCTGAAAGAGGGCCAATGTACCACAATGACCGCCATGATGGAAACAGCCACCACGGCGGTAGCCGCCTACTGCCAGGCAGAAGTCAAAGTTCCGCCACCATATTACAACTACACCAAAAAAATGACAACAACATCAAAAGCCTGGCGGAAACAGACCTTAGAAGTGAAAGGACTCACCATTGGAGACACAGGGAAGAACCACGCCACCATGGAACCTGAACTGCATGTTTTTCCGATGATATTCTACGTTCTACTCTACCACGAAAACCAACGCCGCTGAAGACGACAATGGCGAGTACAGCCACCTAGAACACAAGGAAGGGGGGGAGGAAAAAGAGTTGCACACGCACAACACACACCCCACACACACACACACCCCATACACACAACCAGCTGCCCAAGAAAACAAGTTAATCCCCCTAAATCGGCAGAAAAATGCAAGGACAAAACGATTTCGCCAAAGTGTTTGTATTACGATCAACACAGTAGAAATAATAATTTATGCAATATAACATATATATACAAATTTACAGAACAAGGGACACAGCCTAGTCCTCATTTTGCGTGGGTCACATGGCCACAGGCCAAAGTCCAAGGCCCCACTTGGCACGTGCTTCAACACAGAAAGAACACTGCAGGGGCATCAGTTGGTAAATCGGCAGGCACCTCAGGGGGATTTGGGGGGCACCTCAGCTGGGACCTGAAACAAGACCACTGGTTCTGGAGGGGGGCAACATACCCTGTGCTTGGTCCTGGGGAGTGATGGGCCACAGTCTCTCGGGTGGGTGTCTTGCCCACTGGTTATGGAGGGGGCAACATGCCCTGTTCTTGGTCTGGGGAGTGATGGGCCACAGTCTCTCACGTTGGTGTCTTGCCCACTGGTTCTGGAGGGGGCAACATACCCTGTGCTTGGTCCTGGGGAGTGATGGGCCACAGTCTCTCAAGTGGGTGTCTTGCCCACTGGTTTTGGAGGTGGCAACATGCCCTGTGTTTGGTCCTGGGGAGTGATGGGCCACAGTCTTTCAGGTGGGTGTCTTGCCCACCGGTTCTGGAGGGGGAAACATGCCCTGTGCTTGGTCCTGGGGAGTACAAGACCACAGTCTCTCAAGTGGGTGTCTTGACCACTGGTTCTGGAGGGGACAGCCTGCACAACAGCTCATGGAGGAAGGATTACATTGTGTCTGCTTGCAGTGACTGATGCACTGTGGTGGTGCTGCTGGTGGTGGGAGGCTCCTGCACACCCCCTGCACCCTCGGACAGATGCACTGTGGTGGTGGTGGGAGGCTCCTGCACATCCCCTGCACCCTTGGATGGATGCACAACCATGGTTGGTGGTGGGGGCTCTGTCACAGCTGCTGGTCCAGGTTCATTGCCCTTCCTGCCTGCTGGTACAGGCTCCTTGCCCTTTCAGGTGGCAGGTGCAGGCTCCTTACCCTTCTTGCCTGCTGGTGCAGGCTCCTTGGTCTTTCGGGTGGCAGGTGCAGGCTCCTTGCCCTTCTTTCCTTGGGGGCAGGCTCCTTCCCCTTTAGGCTGGCTGGAGCAGGCTCCTTCCTCTTCAATAAAAGTGGCCTGGATCCCTTTCCACCGCAAGTGGTTGTGGATGGAATGGGGCCCGTGGACTGTGGCTGAGGTGCTTGGCTGGGTTCGTGATATTCTGGCCACAGGGCAGGATGGAGGGGGAGAGAGGTAGGGAAGAGGTCAATGGTGGATAGGAACAGTTTTTGTGGGACATTTGGGCCAGAAGAGGGAGAAGGAATGGGAGTGGTTGTTGGAGGTGTCTGTCTGCTGGATCTGGGTGCAGGTGCATGGGCTGTATGCTGCTGTGAGGTGGATGGCTGTTGGGTGTCTGAGAGCTTGCGTTTGTATTCTTTAGAAGGGGGGAACAGACAAAGTGGGAGAGGACAAAGGGGACGTGTGCATGGATGTTTTGGAGGTATCTGCCGGTGAGGTGTGTGTTATGCTTGGTGTGGTGATGATGCTGGTAGTGGATGATGATGTAGTGCATGCAGGTGTGAGTGTAGAAGGAACTAGGTGAGAGAAGGAGGAGGAGGAGGCAGAGGGAGAGACAGTGGAAATAGTGGATGTTGTTGTGTCTGCAACTGGATGGTGTTTGTGTGAGTGCCTGTGGGATGAAGTGTTGTGCTTGTGTTTGCCTGTGGCACTCTTATGTGTTGTCTTGTGTGCATGCTCATCTGTATGTGTGCCTGAGATGGGTTCGGGTTGAGGAGAATGGGACTGAGCAGTGTAAGTTAGAGGGGGCACGGTTGAAACAGGGGCAATGGCTGCCATCAGAGAGGTGGCCAGTGCCTGAATCGATCTCTGTTGGGCTGCTAATCCAGTTTGAATGCCCTCCAGGAATGCATTAGATTGTTGCATCTGGGCTGCCAGCTCCTGGACGGTATTCACAATGGTTGTTGACTGCCCTACAGAGATGGATCTCAGGAAGTCAATAGCCTCCTCACTCAGGGCAGCAGGGCTAACTAGAACATGGGCCTGAAGTGCCTGGGGCGAAGGAGATGCCCACCCTCCTGGGTGAGCAGGCACAGGCAACTTGATGAGGGGCTGCTGGGAGGGTGGTGCTGGTATGGGGATGGTGGCTGTACCTGTAGCTGGGGTGGTCACAGAAGTGTCCGCCACCACCAGGGAGGAGGTATCTGTGCCTGAAGTATCCACCTCCAGTCTCTGCCGTGGTGCTCCCCTCGCCCTCCGTCCCACTGGTGTCCTTATCATCAGTGGACTCTGCCTCCTGGGTCCTGTGGGATGCAGCTCCTTCCATCGCCAGTGCCTTTGTTCCTCTGCCAGATGATGCTAATGCACATAAGGACAGGATGACAAAACAAGAAAGGGGGAAGAGACAAAGGATACACTGGGTCAATGGCTGCACCATCACCACCGTTGGCGTACACAGCCCACTCACACACAGGAAACAGGCCTACGCACTTTGCATTGCACTACCAGTGATAATGCTAGCGACAAGGCATGGGGAGGGGCACACACCGGCAAATGCAGCACACCTGAAACCCATGCAGCCCTGACCAGTAGTGTATGCCTACAAGCTAGGTAGCGGGATTATCCTTTCAGAACCCTAGCCACCAGGGGACCTATGCTGCAATGTCAGGCCTGGCCTATGCGCACAACCTGACACACATCCACCACCCGAATACCACCCTACCATAAGTTGCAATGATGGGCACTGTACTCACCCCCTTGGGGCTGCTGTGATGCCCTCAAGCGCTCACCCAGCTCTGAATAGGCCACCGCCAGTATGCTGGCCATCAGGGAGGTCAGGGTTCGACAGGCATCCCTTCCTCATTGGGAGGCCATTACCAGCTGGGTCTCCACCGTCTTCCATGCCCAGTGTCTCAGGTCCTCCCACCGAAACCCATAGGGCCCAATGTTAACCAATGAGGCGTGGCACAGCAGTTCCCGACCGCCTCCCGTAACGGCGCACAACGTCAGCAGAATTACCTCACTTCCACCTGTCCCTCCACACAGGACAGGCGGACGCCATTTTAGGTGGGGGCAGGCATCTGGAATAATGCTGCATCACAAGAGATATTGGCACATACTGGACAAATCACACTGACCCATTGCATGTTTACAGGATGCAAACTACTGTTGTAGCTCCATTGTTCAGTTTGTGACCGGCTCGTCACTCTTTTTTTCCTTAGATTCCTACCGCTGTGGATGGAAACATACCCCCGTGTACAGACCCCTGGTGGACTTGGCAACACTAGAGGACAGGCACATTATCTTCACCAATAGACTTGACAGGGCCACAATCACAAAGCTGTGTACCCAATTGGAGCCTGACCTGATATCTGTTATCCGTCACCCCACTGGTATCCCCCCTCTTGTGCAAATGCTATCAGTACTCCATTTCCTGGCAACTGGTTCTTTCCAAGTGACAGTGGGCTTGGCAGCAGGAATGTCACAGCTAATGTTCTCAGTAGTGCTGACAAGAGAGTGTTATCTGCCCTGATGAAGCACATGTGCACCTACGTTGTTTTCCCCGAAGTTGAGGATTTGGCCACAGTGAAGGCCGAGTTTTATGCAATGGGACATATCCCCAACATAATTGGGGCGATTGATGGAACACATATTGCATTTGTCCCCCCCTCACCGGCAGAATGAACAGGTATTCAGGAATCGTAAGAGTTTCCACTCCATGAATGTTCAGATGGTGTGCTTGGTGGACCAGCACGTCTCCGACGTCAATGCTAAGTACCCTGGGTCGGTGCATGATGCCTTTCTTCTGAGGAATAGCAGCATCCCAAATGTGATGGGCCAACTACAGAGGCACAGGGTGTGGCTAATAGCTAAGCCCTGGTCCCCACCCAGTATATGATGGTGTATGCCTATGGTGATGTCTGTATGGAATAGTGTGTGTCTAAATGTTGTCCCTCAATATTTGCAGGTGACTCTGGTTACCCAAACCTATCATGGCTGCTGAGCCCTGTGAGGAATGCCAGGAGAAGGGCAGAAGAACGTTATAATGAGGCACTGGGTGAACCAGAAGGATAATTGAAAGGACATTTGGCCTCCTGAAGTCCAGGTTCTGGTGACCCCATCTAACAGGTGGATCTCTGTGCTACTCACCCGAGAAGGTCTGCCAGATAGTAGTGGCATGCTGCATGTTGCATAACCTAGCCCTCAGACGCCATTTCCCATTTCTGCAGGAGGAGGCCCGTGTGCCAGCAGTAGACCCTGTGGCCAGTGAGGATGAGGCAGAGGATGAGGACAACAGAACATCTGTGATCCATCAATACTTCCAATGACAGACAGGTAGGACAGAGGTTACATTTCAATTACTTTGGTTGTAATCTGTGTGGCAATGGCATGCTGATATTTACCACTTCTATGCCCACTTACTGTCCCCTCTGGCTATTCATTTTGCAGATGTTGGTGACTTGACATATACTCCTGGTGTGATCACTACAGCCAGCTATAGGTCATTAATCTGTGCTCATTCTCTGTACAGTTAATTTGCAATGTTTGTACCTCTTTCAATGAATACATATTTGATATACATGACATACTCCAAATGTTTTTTTCAAAGGGTGTTTATTGAAGTGCTAACCTATGGGGTAAAAGTGCAATAGGATAGGGTGATGATGGAGGAAAGTTCAGGGTATTATTCCAGTCTCTTTGTAGCACAGGTGCATTGTCCAAGGGGCCATTGGAAGGGGAGCAATGGAAGTTCAGGGTGGACAGGGTGACTGAGTGGAACACAAGGGTGACAATCAGGAGAGTCTCATTTCCTGGTGGGGGTCTTGTAAGTGTCTCTGGCTTCTGTCTGGATCGCAGGGAATGTTTGCGGGGTGGTTCACCTTCTGCAGGGGAAGGAGTGTTGGTTGCCTGTGAGTCCTGTGGCGGGGCCTCCTGGTTTCTGTGACTGACATATTGTACAGCTGTGGCTTTCCCTCTCTGGTTGGATTTGCCCTGCCAGCTTTCACTTGTGTATGCTAGTGTATGGTGGGATAGCTAGTTCTCTGTGCTGTGTATGCTTTAGTGATGAGTGTCCATGCAGGGCTGTGAGGGGTGTCCATGCATTGGTACAGCATGCAGGGCTTGGCATTGGGATGAGTGGGTTATGATGGTGGGGTGTGTGGGATGTTGTGGAGTGATGGGAGTGATGGGAGTGATGGGAGTGAGGGTGAGGGTATGTGATCGCATGCAGGAAGGGTGGGTGATAATAGTGGAGCGTTGACTTACCAGAGTCCAGTCCTCCTCCGACTCCGGCCAGGCCCTCAGAAAGCAGTATTGCCAAGACTTGCTCCTCCCATACTGTGAGATGTGGGGGAGAAGGTGGTGTCCACCACCAGTCCTCTGGATAGCGAGCTGGTGTCTTGCTGCTATGGAACGTACCTTCCCCAGTATGTCGTTCCACCTCCTCTTGATGTCATCCCTAGTTGTGGGGTGCTGTCCCACGGCGTTGACCCTGTCCACGATTCTCCGCCATAGCTCCATCTTCTTGGCTATTGATATCTGCTGCACCTGTGCTCCAAATAGCTGTGGCTCTACTCTGATGATTTCCTCCACCATGACCCTTAAAGACATCCTCGTTTCACAGAGGAGGAGCTGTGGTGCCATGTGTGTTATGTGATGTGTGTTGGTGAGGGTGTGTTGGGTAATGTGTTGGGGTGTGTGATGTGGAGGGCGTTGGTGGTGTATAGGTGTGAGTAGTGTGTGGCTCTAGTTGTGTCAGTGGTCTTGGTGTCTCTCTGGTGGCAATGGTTTGTATTCGTAAAGGGTTGTTGGTGAGTGATTTATAGTGGTCTGGGTGTGTGGGTGTGGTGTGTGTATGGGTGTCAGGTGTGTGTTGTTTGAATTGTCCAATGTGGTGCTGTTTTGTTTGTGGTTGTCCATTTTGAGCGCAGCGGTATGTACCGCCAATGTTTTACCACCGCTGAATGTCTGCCATGGTGATTCGTGGGTCATAATGTGGTGGGCGTTGTTCTGTCTGTGTAACGGTGTGGGTTTTGATACCACCACTTTATCACTGACCTTTGGTCTGGCGGATTTGTCAGTTTGGCTGTATTCTGTCAGATTGGTGTGTGTGTGTCATAATATGGTGAAGAGGTACCTGCGACGGCGGTGGTAAGTTGGCGGCAGTCAGCGTGGCGGTAAGTGGTATTTACTGCCAATGTCATAATGAGGGCCACAGTCGTTTTGTGCACCATTACACACCATAGTAATGAATGGGAAAGACTTTAAGAATGCATGGAAAATCTTCAATGCTCTCAGAAGTGTCATCTTCTATTTTTAGGTTGAGGTTGTTGAGATGGCCTGTGGGTAAGCTGGAGAAGTTTGGGCCATTCCAGGCTCAAGCAGGAGCAGCGGCTGAAAGTCTTGGAGCTGGTAAAGAACAGAGAAGAGGACCACTTGGAAACCCACTGCACAGATGGACTTAAAGGTAAGTCTGTTAGGCTCCCCCTGGAGTGTAGAAGTTGAAGGGAGTTAGGGACACCGTGAGCATGGCTGGTTTTCCGTTGCAGTGGCCAGGGAGGCTGGGTGCAGTGCAGATAGGTCAGCCAAGGGAAGTGTGCCAGGGAGTCCTCTTAGCCCGATGCAGGTCACTTTGAGGGTGGATTGCAGGTCAGCAAGGCCGCTCTGGGGGGTGGCTCGTGGATGTTATGAAGTCCATAGACTGGCGCTTGCCTCTGGTCCTCAGAGAGTCTGAAGTGGACTTTTCTTCTGGGTGTCCGATGTTGGGGGTCCAGTACCCCAGGTATTGGGACATCTCGGGTCCAGAAGGTTGCAGTGCCACTAAACTTGATAGTCTGGCAGGCTTTGTTCCTCGAGGTCCTCTGGTGGAATTTGTTTGGGCTGGTGTGTCTGGTTTGTTGGACAGCAGCCAGTCAGTGAACTAGACTTCACTGGTTTATTGCCTGCAGTGTGCAGGATGTGATGCCTTCACTCAGAGGGAGGTTCTTGGTGATTTTCAGAAGGCTGATAATCCTCTGTTTTTTTCTTTAGTCCTTCCATTGTCAAGTCAACCCCCTGTGGGCATTTTCAAGTCCTGCCAGCAGGCAGGTTGGTGCCTTTTCTTCTTGCAGCAGGACTTCTGTTCTTGTGCCTCGTGTCTTCTTTGTCACTGGTCTTTTTGTATTCATTGAATCTGATCTGTAGGTCTAGGGATACCCACTAAATACTGCATTTATTGGGTGTTTGGGGAGTACCTGGTAGTGGCCAATGGGCCACCTACTTTAGGGTAGCTACATCCATTATATGACCCCTTCCTCTAGGAAGGGGTCACATCCCTAACCCTGATTTGCTATTTTCCTACCATCTAAGATGGAGGAAAATGAAATGGAGTGGTCACCTCGCCTGTCACCCATGAAGGGTGGTACAGACTGGAGGTGGCTACTCATCCTACTCTGGATACATTTCCCAACCAGTTTTCCCTCTCGTGGGGGGGGGGGGGGGTATTTAACAGCCATCTGCTGCTAGCAGCGGAGTCAGAGGTCAGATTTCAAAGGCAGTAAAGCCTTTTAAGCTGACCGCTGGTCCCAGGTGCCTGCATGGGGGTGGATGTGTAACACCTCCACCCAGTAAAGGCTTTGTGTTCTGGCTCCTGAGAATGGAGGCTCTCAACCCAGGAGTCCAGACTTCTGTCTGGTGGGGGCAGGCTGATAGAAACACATCAGAAACTGTGCCACAGCTAGTCAAAGTTAGTCAAGCATAGGCTTTATTCGGTCATAAAACCATCAAAGCATACAACCATAATACTCCATACAATTCCAAAAAAATTAAGTAAAAAATATGGATGAAAACAATTAAAAAGACATCATACGATACTAACAATTAAAATTAATTGCTTCTCCAAGTCCTTGCCCTAGAACATACATAATTAGCACTAAAGATCCATCAAGCATGTATATATAAAAAGAGAAAAAAGTATATATCTTACTTTTTTTTTTAAAGGCAAGTACGTGTGTGCCATGGAGCCACAAGAAACTTGCGAACTTCATGAACCAAAACAATAGAAGTGTCGCTCTTTAAAATTCTAAGTGCAATAACATGTTGTCTGATGCCCATGTTCAGAAAAATTGGACGAATCCACTAACGTCATGCAAGAGCGTAAGCTGTGCAAAAAAAAAAAAAAAGAAAGTTTTCAACTGATTCAGGGGCATCGTTACAGCCCAGGCATTGATACTGACTGTGCCCTCCAGCTACTGGTAAAAGACATTAGCGGCAAACACCCACACCGAAAACAGACATACAGGCTCTTTCCCAGGTAGTCAGGGATGAGATCGAAAAAGGACTCGTACTGGGTGTACTATTTGAAGTCAAGAAATTGATTGGCCACGCACCCATGGGATATACCAAGGATATAATTATTCCTAACATGGGACCAATAGGCTAACTTCATAGATTGCTTCTGGGTCTTCCCTAGGTCCTGAGGATTCTCCCAATAACTCCAGAGACCTAAAATACAAAACCAATTAGACACATGCCTAAACCGTGGGATTGAGCTCTGGAGTAGGCCAGATCCTTACCTAAAAAATAACAGTCTTAGGGCTAACATATCTGAGATATGATTAAAACCAAGATCCAGAAAGATATGAACCAAGGGTGTGCTGCCCGGACACAGAATTAGTGCTCTTGCAAAGCAGTTTTCACTCACAGTTGTGAGTTTTGCAAAAGCTCCACAACTCAGCCCCATAGGCAGCAACATTTTGTGCTTTTGCCAAATAGATCTTAATAGCCGGGGAGACGGCTTTCATGTTGGTACTTCTGTGTAAGCACAGAATGGCACCTGATCGATCTTGGAGAAGAGAGACACTTTTGCTAATCTTATCTTACCAATGCAGTTTGTTAGAGATCCTAACGCCCAAATAATCTATCAAACTGACTTTATCCAAAGGAACCCCCACCTACAGTGATCATGCATCTTATGGCTGGCCCTGGGCTAAACACCATCAATTTGGTTTTGCTAACATTCAGTTCCAACCCATGATCTGCGCAAAACGCTGTAAACGTATTTACAAGGGTCTGGAGCCCCATCGGAGTCTTAGATATGAGGAGAGAGTCATCTGCAAAGAGTAGTAGAGGGATTTTTTAGCATTTAAGGAAGGAGCATCATTCTGGCAAAGGGACACAGCTTGAACCATCTTGTTTATGTATAGGGTGAATAATGTTGGAGGCAGGACACAGCCTTAACGGACCCCCCGCTGGATAGGGATTTGGTCTGTTAATTCACCCTGATAGCCCTATCTCTCCTGAGCATATGTGCCCTCATGTAGCCACTGTAAAAGATAGATTATGTTCCCCAGAGTACCTATATTGTGTAAAACATCCCACAATTTCTCTCTGGGGACCAAATCGAATGCAGACCGAAGGTCCACAAAAAGAACATATAGGTTTTGTTTGGCAAGGGTTACATATTTCCAATAGAGGAGTGCCAACCTAAATACTTGATCCGCAGTGCTGGTTTTGGAACTGAAGCCCAAATGCAGGGGGGACATCACATGATTGACTTCAACCCAATCTAACAGCCTATCCAATAATTGTTTAGCACATTTTTTTTTAAGATTATCGATAGGGCTGATGCGTCTGTAGTTTGCGAGAGAACTCACTTCGCCCTTCTTATAAACGGGTATTATTTCGGCCCCTTTCCAGGTACTGGGCATTGGGCCCCCAGCTGCTATTGCATTGGATGTCATATTGATATAACTGGACCATCTTTCCGGCTCAGACTTGTATAAATCCCCTGTTATGTTATCTGGAACTGGGGCTTTGGATGGTTTTAAGGAACTGATTGCAGCTACAGTTTCCGCCAGAGTAAAGACAATGTAATCATCGTAATTATGCATTTCGCCGCTGTGCCACCTAACAATGAGTGTATTACAACCGATTGCAATGAGGGAGAGTCGTGAGTGAAAATATTACAGGGTGGAGCATAAAGATTGAAAAAGTGGTCCACCCAACTCTCTGGTTGAATGTGAGTACGAATAGCGCTCCTACCCTTATTGTGTCTATTAGATAGTAACTTCCAGAAGGTCACATTATTATTACTTCTAGTTGGATCAAGCAGGTCCTGCCAGATTGAATCTTCCCAGCTTTGCTTTGCCAGTGTTATAACCCTATTATAAGCATTTCTGGCTATTCCAATTGCCCCCTGTGAACGAGACACAATGGCTAACTTTAATGCTAATTTAGCCTTGGAACAGTCCTTATTAAACCCCTTCTTTGTTTTGTATGTGGTGGAGGTTCGCTTGATTGTCATTGTTAGAAATGGGGTCTTTGGTTAGCAGTCAGGTTACCCCCTGTCCAAGCAAGGACCCTCACTCTACTCAGGGTAAGTCACACACAATCCAAATTGAGCAGTCAGGCTTAACTTAAAAGGCAATGTGTAAAGTATTTGTGCAATAAATCATGCAATAACACAGTAGAACACCACAAAAATACAACACAGTGTTTAGAAAAGTATGTAATATTTATCTGCTAAGATGCAGGTCAAAACTATTAAAATGCAATAAGTATACATTGAAAATATCACTGTAAGAATGATATAAAGTGTCTTTAGTCTTTTAAACGCAATAAATGTCTTTCAAGCACAAAGTAACTGGTTTGCATTAAAAATTTCTGCAAAGAACCGGAAAGGAGGAGATGCGTGGAAAACAGGGAGGTGTGCGTTGATTTCTAGGCCACACATGGCGTTGCGTTGTTTAGTTTTCATGCAGGGAAGGCTTTGCATCGATTTACGGCGCTCGGTCTTGGATCCTCTTCGGGTTGCGGGGTTTTCGGACATCCGGGGACGATGCGTGGATTTGCGGTGCTGACAGGACAAAGTCAGAGGGGCTGCGTCGATCCAGTGGGCGTTGCGTGGAAATTTTTACCACACGCCAGGCGCTGCATCTGTTCATCTCTGGAAGGCGGGCTGCGCTGTTCCAGCTCGGTTTTGCGTCAATCCAGTGGGCTGTGCTTCGAATTTCCAGTCGATCTTCTTGTTGTGAAGTCGGACTGCGTCATTCCGGTTCGGTGTGCGGTGAATTTTTCACCGCAATGCAGGCTGTGCGTCGTTTCTGGCAGGCTGTGCATCGATTTTTCGCCACACAAGGAGTCCTTCTTGTAGAGATGAAGTCTTTTTGGTCCTGAGACTTCAGGGAACAGGAGGCAAGCTCTATCCAAGCCCTTGGAGAGCACTTCTCAGCAGAGCCAGAGAGCAGCAAGGCAGCATGACAACAGCAAGGCAGCAGTCCTTCACAGAAAGCAGTCAGGTGAGTCCTTTGGGCAGCCAGGCAGTTCTTGGCAGGTTGCAGGTTCTGGTTCAGGTTCTCTTCTCCAGGAAGTGTCTGAGTTGGTTGGGGCACAGGCCCTGTTTAAATACCCAAATGTTCCTTTCAAATGGGGGAGAATTCAAAGAGTGGCTTAAAAGTGCACAAGGTCCCCTATCAGTTCAATCCTGTCTGCCAGGGTCCCAGTAGGGGGTGTGGCAGTCCTTTGTGTGAGGGCAGGCTACTGTCCTTTGACATGTAAGTGTCAGGCCCTCCACCCTCCCAGCCCAGTAAGACCCATTCAAAATGCAGATGTATGCAAGTGAGGATGAGCTTCCTGTGTTTGGGGTCTGTCTGAGTGAATGCACAAGGGAGCTGTCAACTGGACCCAGCCAGACATGGATTGTAAGACACAGAAGGTTTTAAGTGCAGAGAAATGCTCACTTTCTAAAAGAGGCATTTCTAAAATAGCAATATTGAATCCAACTTCACCAGTCAGCAGGAATTGTATTACCATTCTGGCCATATTAAATATGATCCTTCCTACTCCTTTCAGTTCAGGATCTACCGCTCAAACAGTATGTGAGGGTAGCCCCAATGTTATCTTATGAAAGACTCAGGCCTCACAGCAGTGTAAAAACAAATCTAGGAGTTTTACACTACCAGGACATATAGAACACACATGCTCATGTCCTGCTTTTTACCTACATAGCACCCTGCCATGTGTGCTACCTAGGGCCTACCTTAGGGGTGACTTATATGTAGAAATAGGGGAGTTTAAGGCTTGGCAAGTACTTTTAAATGCCAAGTCAAAGTGGCAGTGAAACTGCACACACAGGCACTGCAGAGGCAGGCCTGAGGCATGCTTAGGGGGCTACTTATGTGGGTGGCACAACTAGTGCTGCAGCCCACTATTAGCATTTAATTTACAAGCCCTGGGAACATGTAGTGCACTTAACTAGGGACTTACAAATAAATTAAATGAACCAATTGGGTATGAGCCAATGTTACCATGTTTTTAAGGAGACAGCAGATGCACTTTAGCACTGATAAGCAGTGGTGAAGTGCGCAGAGTCCTAAAGCCAGCAAAAATGAGATCAGAAAAAGAGAAGGAGGAAGGCAAAGAGTTTGGGAGTGACCCTGCAGAAAGGCCATTTCCAACAGTAATGTTATAGAAAACATTCTGTAGTTCAGGTATCAGTGTCTCTTGAATGCTGAGGATCGGGATATTTCTAACCTTGTACTCTTTAGAGTGAGCCATAGCATCAACAAACAATTTATAAATCTCCTTAAGCAAGTACGGATTAGACATCACTTTTGGCCAGCTGACACGTTTGTAATTATTAGCCACTAATGGCTCTGGGACCAAAGTGTAGTGGGTGTTCTGAGACCTCCTAAATTCAACGCTGTGTAAAGTAAGAAGCAAAGGATTATGATCACTGTCATGGCTAAAGTCAACCCCCATGTCTTCCAGCGTCAGCCACATCATAACATCCACTAAAAAAATAGTCAATAACACTAGTAGACTGGCCATGCTTGAAGGTGTGAGTGATGCTTAGTTCAGATCGCGTACAACCGTTGCAAGACCTAAGGCCTTGCTTAAAGCATAGTGATGTCAACTGAAACGCGACACAAGAGCAAATACGTAATTGTTCACCCTTTAATTGTGGGATACCCCAATATTCGTCCTCTTCCACCATTAGATCACAATTAATAATAGAGGGTTCAAATGTACAATTAATATCCCCTGCAACCACTAGTTTGATAGACTGGTGCAAAGTATCAATGAGTTCAGTTAGCTGAGCCTGAGTCTGAGACTCTACTCCCTGTGACACTGACCTAGCATATACATTGATTATTATTACCTTAAAACCTAAATTCAATTCAAGCTGCACACCTGTTAGTCTTGGTGTGGTCTCCCCTAACTTTTTGTTTCTGTTTCCCAGGTTGTTGATGTGTGCTGACCTCTGTTTTTGCTGTTTTTGTTACTCTGGGCACTTTAGCACAGCTATCCAGTGCTAAAGTGCAAGGGCTCCCATACAAAGTGTGTATGTAATTGGTTCATCCATGATTGGCATATTTGATTTACTGGTATGTCCCAAGTAGAGCGCACTAGAGGTGCCCACGGCCTGTAAATCAAATGCTACTAGTGGGCCTGCAGCACTGGTTGTGCCACCCCCATTAGTAACTCTGTAAACATGGCTCAGACCTGCCACTGCAGTGTCTGTGTGTGCAATTTTAAACTGCCAATTCGACTTGGCAAGTGTACCCACTTGACAGGCCTACACCTTCCCCTTTCTTACATGTAAGACACCCCTAAGGTAGGCCCTAGGTAGCCCCATGGGCAGCGTGCAGTGTATGTTTAAGGTAGGACATATACTAATGTGTTTTATATGTCCTAACAGTGAAATACTTCCAAATTCGTTTTTCACCGTTGCTAGGCCTATCCCTCTCATAGGTGAACATGGGGGCTGCCTTTAAATATGATTAAAGCGTAGACTTCCTTTGGGAGCAGATAGACATGTGGAGTTTGGGGCCTCTGAGCTCACAATTTAAAAAAAACATATTTTAGTAAAGTTGATTTTAAGATTGTGTGTTTGAAAATGCCACTTTTAGAAATAGCATTTTCTTGCTTAATCCACTCTGTGACTCTGCCTGTTTGTGGATTCCCTGTCTGGGTCAGTTTGACAGTTGGGCTGTTTGCACTTCTCTCTATACAGTGACACAAAGGGAGCTGGGGTGTAGCCTGCATATCCTGATGAGCCATCTGTGCTAGGAGGGAGGGGACGAGTGGTCACTCAAACCTGAATGGGCTGTGCCTGCCTTCACACATTGCAGTCTTCAACCCCCTGGTGTGTGTCTGGGGTCCTGCCTGGGAAAGGCAGAATTTAAAAAACAAGAGACTTTTCTTTGAAGTAAGCCTACTTCAAAGGTATAAGAAGGGCACCCAAAACCACAGACTTTATATCACTTCTGGAAACCAAGAGGAAGCTCTGCCTGGAGAAGAGCTGAAGAACTGATAAGTGCTGCCCTGCCTATGACTGTGCTTTGTGGAGCTATCCTGCAGTTGCTTTCTGCCTCATGAAAGGGGACAAAGACTGGACTTTATTGTGCATTCCTGCTTGTGAAGAAATCTCCAAGCCCATGTCCTGAGCTTGCCTCCTGTTTTTGAAGTCTCAGGACCATCAAAGAATTCCCCTGCAAGCACCAGGACTCTCTGCTGACACTCCTGCCCTGCCAAGTGGTGCCCTATCCAGTTCCTGGGGCCTTGACAGGTGAAGCTGGCAGACCAAGCCTGAAAATACACGCACAGACCGTCGTGCGGGAAATGTCTGACGCAACCTGTGAGAGAACGGCTGAAGAAACGACGCGCCGCCAGCTCCGTGGCTGAAATCGATGCAGCGCTTGCAGCGTGGCTGGGAGATCAACGCACACGGCTGGAGAAACGACGTGCTGCATCGCTGTAGGCTGATAATGTCGCAACCCACACGGCGCAGTTTTGCTATCACCTTGCGGCAGGATTTTCGATGCAAACCTTGCTGGGCATGGAAACATGATGCAACGCCTGCCCAGGCCTGAGTGCTGCCCGGATCAACGCATCGCTCCCCTGCAGGGAGGAAAAACAACACATGCCGGTCCCACTGGAGAAGGAGAAACAACGCATGAGCTCGCTTGCGGGTGAGAAATAGACGCACCGTTTACCTTTTTTGACGCACACTCGCCCGTGCGTGTTATTTTGACGCGACCCAGGTACTTTTCAATGCTAACAGTGTTTTATCTGTTTATCAAAGGATTTAAGACTCTTTTTGCATTTTAATTAATAACTTGACTTGTGTATGTTGGGTTTTTGTCGTTTTGGTCTTGTTTTGTTTAGATAAATATTTTCTAGTTTTCTAAACCTGTGTTGTGTAATTGTGTAGTGTTTTAATTAAGTTACTGTGTGTTGGTACAAATACTTTACACCTAGCACTCGGAAGTTAAGCCTGCCTGCTCGTGCCAAGTTACCAAGGGGGTGAGTGGGGGTTAGCTGAGGGTGATTTTCCTTTATCCTGAGTAGAGTGAGGGTCCTTGCTTGGAAAGGGGGTAACCTGACTGCCAACCAAAGACCCCATTTCTAACAACACCTAATATATCAGGGGAATCTATTTTTTAGCGCTAAGTGATCACATTGCAGAACCTTATTTATCAATATCAATAGCCCCCCCGTTGGTCCGGCCACTGCCCCCATCTGCAGGTTGGGCCACCACATAATAAGACAGAAAACCATCCAGGAAGACTGGGCCCAAGTCTCCTAGTATAAGCACATTTGCTGCTCATTAATGTAGGTGGCCCACTCCAGATCCACTAGTTTACTTCCTAGCCCAGCTAGATTCCGGGACATACTAGATAGTTTGGTACTATCTTCCAGAATACTAAACCCATGTTGCCAAGCTTCCCTACAGTTGACAGCCCTATCTGACACCCTAAATCTGCCTGCAGAAGCCACTGCTGGAATTATTGGATGGAAATCAGTGAATAGTCAGTCGATATCTGTAGGTGAAGGGAGGTGGTAAGCTACCAATGCCGGGGCATAATATCACTCTTCCCACCTGCTGCTCCCCTACATTTAGTGGGTGAATTGATGGAGGTGGGGATAGTTTTAATCTAATGCCAACGCCTCTAGGATTCCTAAGGTACAAGTGCACAATTCAAAGTCAATAAGATTATTCACTAGCAAATTGTCAACGAGAAAAATTGAAATAAAATCGAAGTTTGATCCTGGATGGCTATGTCTTCCAACCACTAAAATATCTGCTCGAACAACAGAAAGACAGTTACGCTGAACTCTCAACCAGTAAATGACCTTGTTTATCAGGTCCTGTGTTTCCATAGTCCCTGGTATCAACTTTGATACCTCAACCATAAAGATGGTGCCTCCTGATGTCCCCGTGCCTTTGGCCTATTTCTTAGGTGTTAACAATCTTGCATCGAACTGTTGAAAGGCACAATTTAATAAACTAGTTAGGTATACTCTTGGTAACTTCTCCAGCTGGCACCTGAGTACCATCCACCCCACAAGGGCCGCTTATACGCTCAGCAGGTTGAACTTCATCAAATCTGCCTGACTCAGCATGGTTCCTGCCCTTAGCGTCAAAACTACACTTACGCCTGTCGACCTCTAATGGGGCCTGTGTATCTTTAGTCTGGGGAACAAATTAATTAATAGAATTAATAGAAGGGATATTAATAGCAGACCCAGAGTATTGATTGCCAGTTGGTAACCTAGGTTCAGACACAACAGTGCCTATGGACATTCCCCCTGAAACAGGCAAGGACCCACCCATACTTAGCCTCGAGCACCTGCACCCACAAAACTGATCAGATTCCCCCGTTATTTTGTTCGACAGCATCAGCACCAGGCTCTGAACTTCATCCAGTTTATGGTGAACAGATGCCAGTTCAAAATTGCTACAGGGCGTTGGTGGCCTTCCCGTGCCAAAGGATGTGTTGGCCAAGGCATTATCATCAGCAAATACTCCAGAGCGTGCAAGAGTGGCAGTGTCAAAACGCCCCCCATTCTCTGCCAGAGAGCCATACCGATTGGAACCCAATGTTCGGGACCACCATGACCTCAGGGCTTAAGGGAGTGCGGAGGGCCTTTTCTCCTGCAGCAGAGCCACCTGTAACACGCAGCGATGCGTCCATGCCACTGTTCTGGATGGTAGTCGGCGCTGGGATTGAATCTGATCTTATGAATTGAGTTGCTTCATTTTGACCAGACTCCCTTGGGATTTTGGACAGCTGCGGCCTTTTCTTAAACATATCATGGATTTTATTAACTGGGCCTCCACAATTTGCAGGGGAAATGATTGTATTACTTCTCAGAATGGCCTCCACTTCTTCAATTAAAATATCAATGTCCTCTAAGGTATTACTTTCCTTATTGCCCAAGGAGCTGGTTTTATTATTTGGGCGTTTCTTTGATTTTTTTGGACCACTCATATGTGAAGGAGCCTCCAAAGCTTTGCATTTCCCCATTTCCTTACTGGCGTTCAAAAGATATAGTGTGAATCTGGAGCATACACTTAATTCTCAGCAGCTGAATGGAGAGCTCAGCCCAGCCTCTGTCAGGCGATGACGGACGAAGACTGGCCCATTTTGGCTCAGTCTTCGCCAGGGCGCGTCCCACGCTGCGAGATCTGATGGCACTTAAGAGCGCAAGGCACAGGGGGCTGGGCAGGCAACAGGGCAGTCTGGGGGATGAAGTCCCACCCCAGGCAGCAGTGAGGTCCCCAGGGAGTGTTCTGCAGCAGCACGTCCCGCTCTGCGAGATCCGATGGTGCTTAAGAGCGCAAGGCACGGGGTTGGGCCGGGGACAGGGCAGTCTGGGGGATGAAGTCCCACCCCAGCCAGTAGCGAGGCCCCCAGGGAGTGTTCTGCAGCAGCTGTGCCTCTAAAGTGCCCTCTGGGTACATTTTATAATAAATCCAACACTGGCATCAGTGTGGGTTTATTATTCAGTGTGGTTTGATACCAAGTTTCTTCACGCAAAAGACTTGAAAACAGGCTATTCTTTTACAGGAGTTAGTTGCAGTAGGTCACCAAAAACAATTCAATGCTTTCCTCCAAACACAATGTTGTATTCTGTTTTTAAAATCTGTTGCATTCTCATGTGAACAAAGGCAAGCATTACATTTTAAACCATGCTTACCTCATCAATAATTAAAAGCTAAAATGTCTTCAAAACTCTTGCCACTGTATGACAAGCTTCACCAAATAACTTCTGATATTCCAGTTCATTGCCATGTTCAACCTGTAGCATAAGTCGTCTACGTAAAGTTATTTCTTTGATATTTTGTGCAGCTAATCCAGGGGGTGCTGTTACTACAAGCAATATGTTTGATTCTGTAGCATCATGTAGGTAAGTGGAGATTCACTTTAATTGAAAAGCTTTTCCTCGTACCAGCTTGACCACTAAAATATAATAGTATGGGCTTGAAGGATGAGCAATTGCATGGTTTCTTCTCATGAAAAAAAACATGTTCTATTTTGTATTTTACTTCAATATAAATGTCTTTCTGTTCATTGTTGAGTTGTGCAACTAACTGTTCCAGAACTACAGATTCCTGTCTTGCTTGCCCCATTACAGTTTCCACTTCATTCATAGCTATTGTATCTTCATTTTCATTAAGAGGTTGTCTAAGAGGATCCTGACCCAGTGGTCCTGAACTATGGCTGTTTTGAGAACTATACTTATCTACCTCAGCAGTAATCATTTTTTCTTCTTGTATTTCATCATTTAGCATTTATAAAGAGTTTGTGAAAATTGAACTCTGAATAGTAGCTTTGACAGTATGGAAAGAATCTTTGTAGCAGTCATAGGCTCCAAGTAATTCTAATTCTTTATGCCAAGTCTTGAACAGTTAAAGAGCCAAATGACAAAACTCTTGTTTGACAGGTACGTTTTCAGTGGTGAATTAGATTTCCTTTTGTGTGTACCACTAAACAACCATCACATCCAAGTACTGCATATTTCCCTTCTATGTTTTCACTCACATTGCTTCTATAGCTGTAGTTTTGAAGAATTACGTAAAGTCACTTGTCTTCTGGATCTAGACTTCTTCTTGGATAGAATGTATCCAACATATTTGACTTTACAATGTCTGTACTTTGCTGGTCAAACTCTGCTAGGTACTGCTTTTCCTGGAAAGGCTTTAACTCTGTATTTCGTGTACTAGTTAGGCCCAGACTTACCGTTAGACCTGGCATCCTTGATGGGCTTTTCCCTGTCTTTTTGCCTCTGCTTCCTGTGTTTTTGACTGTGTGCTGGACTTTGTTGTTGCTGGTTTTGGTACTCTGGGCACTTTACCAAAGTGCAAGTGCTCCCTGTGTTTACTGTGTGTGTAATTGGCTTTTCCATGATTGGCATATTTGATTTGCTAGTATGACAAGTTGCTGGTATTTGAAGTATTGCCGGTTGTTTAGATTTCCAATACTTCCCAATGAGTTCCAAGTTTCTTCATGCAAAAGAGTCTTGAAAACAGGCTATTCTTTTCCAGGAGTTAGTTGCAGTAGGTCACCAAAAACAATTCAATGCTTTCCTCCAAACAAGATGTTGTATTCTTAAGTGAACAAAGGCAAGCATTACATTTGAAACCCTGCTTACCTCATCAATAAAAGCTTACATTTCTTCAAAACTCTTGCCACTTCATGACAAGCTTCACCAGATAACTTCTGATATTCCAGTTCATTGCCATGTTCAACCAGTAGCATAAGTCGTCTATGTAAAGTTATTCCTTTGATATTTTGTACAGCTAATCCAGTAGGTGCTATTACTACAAGCAATATGTTTGATTCTGTAGCCTTATGTAGGTAAGTAGAGATTCACTTTAATTAAAAAGCTTTTTCTGGTACCAGCTTGACCACTAATCTATAATAGTATGGCTTGAATTATGAGCAATTGCATGTTTTTTAAATGAAAAATGAATGTTCTATTTTGCATTTTACTTTGATATAAATGTCTTTCTGTTCATTGTTGAGTTTTGCAACTAACTGTTCCAGATCTACAGATTCCTGTCTTGCTTGCTCCATTAGTTTCCACTTCATTCATAGCTATTGCAGCTTTGTTTTCAATAATAGGTTGTCCAAGAGGATCCTGACTCAGTGGCCCTGAATTACGGCTGTTTTGAAAACTATCCTTAGCTACCTCAGCAGCAATAATTTCTTCTTGTTGTATTTCATCATTTAAAATGTGTAAATAACTTGTGAAAATTGAACACTGAATAGTATCTTTGACAGCATTGAAAGAATCTTTGTAGGAGTCATAGTCTCAAGTAATTCTAATTCACTACGCCAAGTCTTGAACAGTTGACGAGCCAAATGAAAAAAATCTTGTTTGGCAGCTAAGTTTTCAGTGGTTAATTAGATTTCCTTTTGTGTGTACCAGTAAACAACAGACACACATCCAAGTACTGCATATTTCCTTTCTATGTTTTCACTTACATTGCTTCTATATCTGTAGTTTTGAAGAATTTCATAAAGACACTTGTCTTCTGGATGTGGACTTCACAATTTCTGTACTTTGCTGGTCAAACTCTGCTATGTACTGCTTTTCTGGGAAAGGCTTTAACACTCTGTTCCGTGTACTAGTTAGGCCCTGACTTACTGTTAGACTTGGCATCCTTGGTGTGGTTTCCCCTGTCTTTTTGCCTCTGCTTCCTGTCTTTTTGACTGTGTTCTGGACTTTGTTTTTTCTGGTTTTGGTACTCTGGGCACTTTACCACTGCTGACCAGTGCTAAAGTGCAAGTGCTCCCAGGGTAAACTGTATGTGTAATTGGCTTTCCCATGATTTGCATATTTGCTTTACTAGTAAGTCCCTAGTAAGGTGTACTAGAGGTGCCCTGGGCCTGTAAATCAAATGCTACTAGTGGGCCTGCAGCACTGATTGTGCCATCGACATGAGTAAGCGTATAAACATAGCTCAGACCTGCCACTGCAGTGTCTGTGTGTGCAGTTTTAACCTGCCAATTCGACCTAGCAAGTGCACCCAGTTGTCATGTAAGGCATGTAAGGCACCCCTACAATAGGCCTTAGGTAGCTCCATGAGAAGGATACAGTGTATGTTAAAGGTAGGACATGTACTGATGTGTTTTACATGTCCTGAAATACTACCAAATTGGGTTTTCACTATTGCAAGGCCTATCTCCCTCATGGGTTAACATGGGGACTGCCTTTAAATATCTTTTATGTGCAGTTTCCCAGTGGGAGCAGATACAGCTATGGGGTTTGGGTTCTCTGAACTCACAATTCAAAAATACATGTTTTGGTAAAGTTGTTTTTTAGTTTGTCAGTATGAAAATGCCACTTTTAGAAAGTGGGCATTTTCTTGCTTCACCGATCTGTGCCTCTGCCTGGCTGTGGAATCCACGGCAGGGTCAGACTGATGTTGAGTTGTTTGTGAATTACCTCTAGACAATGACACAAAGGGAGCTGGGGTGTGGCCTACATATCCTGATGAGTCTCCTGGGCTAGAGTGGTTCAGTAGGAGCTGACACACCTGAAAGGGCTGTGCCTGTCCTCACAAAATGGAGTCTCTAACCCCCTGGTGTGTGTCTGGCGCCAGGCCTGGGCAAGAGAGGATCTTGTCAACAAAAGAGACTTTCCCTTGAAGTTTGCCTACTTCAAAGGTAAAAAGAGGTATACGTAGTGGACCTAAAAACCTAAAACCCTAGACTTTTAGATTACTTCTGGATCAAGAGGAACCTCTGCCAAGGAGAAGAGATGAAGATGAGGAGGAGGAGTACTGCCCCTTTGCCTGTGAGTGTGCTTTGCTGGGTTGACCTGCAGTTGCTGCTTCTTCCTTTGAGAGAACAACAACTGGACTTGGCTGTGTTTTCCTGCTTGTGAAGTGTCTTCAAGGGCTTAGACTGGGCTTCCCCCAGTTCTGAAGTCTCAGGACCTTCAAAGACCTGAACTCAATTGCTGAGACTTCTACCCTGCCAAGTGGCGCCTAATCTAGTCCCTGCATCCTTGAAAGGAGAAGCTGTTGGAACCAAAACTGTGATAGGGATGTGACTTCTTTCCACAGGATGTGGTCACATACTGGGTGTGGCCACCCTAAGGTAGGTGGTCCATTGGCCACTAGCAGTACTCCCCCAACAACCACTAAACACAGTGTTTGTTGGGCATCACTAGACCTACAGATCAAATATGACAGACACAAGAAGATCAGGGACAAAGAAGTTCCGAAGCATAAGAACAGAAATCATGCTGCACAAAGAAAAAGGTGCCAAACCCTGGTTGCTGCTCCTAGGACTCAACAATCACAGTTGAGGTGTTGCTTGGAAACCAGAAGCACTCTAAAAAAAACAGAGCACCTCCAGCCTTCTGAAACTTGCCAAGAACCTCCCTCAGAGTGAATGCAGCATTCTCCTGCAACCTGCAAGCAAGGAACCAGTGAAGTCCAGTATACTGACCGGCTGTAGTCCAGTGAACCAAACTCTCCCAGTGTGCCATGTTTTGGGGCACTGCAAGTTTCAGGCCTGAGATGCCCTATTGCCCATGGTACTGGACCCCCAAAGTCAATCACTCAGAAGCAAAGTCCACTCCAAACTCTCAAAGCCCAGAAGTAAGTACCAGTTGAGGGACTTCAGGACACCCAAGAATCACCCCCAGAGTGGCCCTGCTGACATGCAATCTACCCTCCAACTGACCTGCACCTGGTTCCAAGGACTCACTGATTCACAACCCTTGGCTGACCTATCTGCACTGCACCCGGCCTCCCTGGCCCCACTGCAACACCAAAACAGCTGACCATTAGGTGTCCCTAACCCCTTGTGACATCTACCCTCCAGGGGGACCTACAGGACTTACCTTTAGGTCCACCTTTGCAGTGTTTCCTAGTGGTCCCCTTTTCCATTGTGCACCAGCCCAAAGACTTTTATCTGCTATTCCTGCTTAAACCAGTAACCACCCAAACTTCTCCAGGTGGCCCACAGGATATCTCAATGACCTCAATCTAAAAATAGAAGGTTTCACTTTTGAGACCAATGCCTGATTTTATGTGTATTTTTAAAGACGTTCCCATTCATTCATATGGTGCATAATTGCACACAAAAGCATATATTTTCTAAACTTTGAAAAATCATGACAAAAGAAGTACTTACCATATAATGGTGAACTTGGTCTTAAACATTTTATATAAATCTGAAGTATTTTTGTGCATTAGCCTCAAGTTATTCTTCCAAGTGTCTGTCCAGATTTATTGATACTGCGAGTACAACAAACGCTTAGCACATCTCCAAGACAAGCCTAACTGCTTGCCCATACTACCTCAAAAACAGAGCATTAAGCTGTCTGCTTTTTATCTCAGGATACCAAAATGGGGTTGTTTGGACTATCTGCACAGTGGACATAATTTTCGTACACTATAGCCAGCCTCCTACAATTCTCATGCCCTCGGACTGTGTCCCAGTTTCTAAAATGGTGGCTGCAACTTTCTGCAGAGGGTGTGGCTAACTAGTCACAGTGCTGCTCTTTGCATAGGTGTTACAATGGATCTCTGTCCCTATATATACAAAATTGTTCTTTCTTTAATATTTCAAATATTACTGCATGGATTTATACCGAATAAGAAAAAGGGCTCTTTCTGGACCAAGAGCTAGCTTTCTGCCAAATTTGGTGTAATTCCGTCCAGCATTTCAGGCTGTAGTCATATTCAAAATCCCTACTGAAAAATCCATGGGGGGAAAAAGCATTCTGCGACCCCCTCCCTTTTGTCTCAATCCCCGCTTGATGGTTCACCCCAAAACTTTCCAGACAGCAGGTGAACTGAGCGTCATATTTTGTTTGAAAATTTTGTGAAGATCATCAACCAGGGTCAAAGATATGGGCAAGTCAGAAAATGCTTTTTCTATGGCAACAAGGTCCTAACTATAACTACCTAGTGGCAACTGCCATTAGGTAGGTTTATATATATATATATATATATACCTGTGCCCCTGCCACGCACAGTTTTCTCAACAATAATTTTTCTGCAAATATTACAGTGATACTATCAGTGATGCCAAAGGTGTCATGAGTGATGTAATATCTGAGGTAATTAGCAGTGCATAGCGAGGGTGCAAGTTATAGTTACCTTAGGCTTAGGGCAGAAGGATATATATATATATATATATATATATATATATATATATATATATATATATATATATGTATGTGTTTGTGAGTGTGGATATGCATGTGTGTATATGCATGTATGTGTGTATATATATATAAATATATATATATATATTCGTCCCAAAGGGGTCCAATTAAGGCGCGCTTCTTAGTGTCGGTGCCCATACCAGGGAAGGACCTTTCCCTCACTTTCTTTGCACACCAGCTTGACACTCCTGTCAATGACACAGCACTCCCAGGATTTTCATGAAATCTTCATTTAATACGAACAAATGATACCAGACAAATAAACACCAACGCGTTTCGACCTACTCGGTCTTGATCACGGTAATTATCCAATCCATTAAGTGCTCTATTTATACTCTCCATCTCATTTCAGCCTTTATGTGGCATTCTGGGATATGTAGTTTTTTTATAAAAAACAAGTGTGAATAAATCAATTACTTCTAATAAATCGCATTTTCTACCAAACCCCACAATTCCATTACACCCCTAACAATATCAACCATCAAAAATAAACATATATATTACGCAGCTTAAAAACACAGACCATTTTCTATATTTCTCAGATAGTATATACTTGCCAAAGTTATACAGCTAAGTTTAGATATCACCTGTATCTATATATATTATTGTTATATCTTTGTCAGTTTTTAGGCCACATGTATAATAATAACTTCTATATTTTTATAATACCTAATGCGACTCATATTCCAATCTTCTATTTCTTCAATACTCAATTCTTTACATGTGGTACTCACATTTCCTTATTTATTTATTTAACTGGTTTTCGTTCTAAACTCATTTTATATTTACAAATGGCAGTATAATTCCTCATCACAGTTGATCCCAAATAGGATCTTAGTTTTTAATCTGATGATATACCTGGACTCTAGACGTCTCAGCTTTTGGACTCTGTCACCTCCTCGTTCATGTTTTGCTATTGTCGCAATACCATAATATTTCAGGTTTAGCCAATTTGATTCTGTGTGAGTCTTTAGGGGTTTGGTCATGGCATAGGTATTGTCATCATTTTGTACCGCTCTGATATGTTCAAGAATACGCTTTTTCAGAGGGCATATGGTACTGCCAACATATCTAAGACCACACCAGCACTATATGTCATAAACCACAAAAGTTGTTTCACATGTGATTCTATCTCTAATTAAGATTTCTTTACCCTGAAAATCTGTTATCGCTTTTTTGTTGCAGCCAATTTTGCACGCCTTGCACTTTCTGCAGCAAAAAAAACCCTTATTTCCATCAACTAACCAGTTTACCTTATTTGTGGTTTCAAAGTGACTCCTCACTAGCATATCTTTAAGTGATGGCACTTTCCTGTATGTAATTGAAGGATAGGTGCCTACTCGCTGTCCAATGTCATTATCTCTTTGAATCAAATACCAATATATTTTCAATATATTGATTATCTGTTGATTTTCCTTACTATAAACCATGGTAAGTCTTAACTCATCATTCTTCATCATGGCTCTTTATGACATATTCTTATTCTTCACCAGTACCTGTGCTCGTGTCAATGCTCTTGCTTTTATTTCACCCTGTTCTATTGCCTTAGATTTATAGCCTCTATCTATAAATCTCTGTTTTGTCTCTCCAAATTTTTTGTCCATATCTTGTTCCATGGAACAATTCCTTTTGATGAGAATAAATTCGCCATACGGAATGTTTTTGATTAGTGATCTCGGGTGAAAGCTTGTACCATGTAGTATACTGTTGGTTGCAGTAGGTTTTCTGTATAATGTCGTTTGTAACTCATCTGCTTCAACATATATTAGTACATCTAAAAATTCAATAGAGATCTTACTTATTTTGTACGTAAATTGCAATCCAACATCATTGCTATTCAATCGAGTAAAAAATTCGCTAAATGTTTCCGCAGTTCCATGCCAAAACAAAAATAAATCATCTATATATCGCAACCAGATCACTACCTTGTCCATATAGTATTCATTCTCCTGATCCCAAGCTATGTTTTTTCTCCTACTACCCCATCATGAGATTTGCATAACTTGGAGAAAAGGACACTCCCATGGCTGTCCCACAGATTTGTTTATAGATTTGATGATTAAACATGAATATGTTGTTCTTGAGAAATAGTTCTATCATTTCAACTAGCATCTCAGAGTGTCTCAAAAAATGAATGCTCTTTTGTCTCAGGAAAAATCTTACTGCATTCATACCTAAATCATGTGAGATAGAGGTGTATAATGATACTACATCTATAGTCAATAATAGGTAGTCTGATTGCCATATAATTCCATCCAGTAATCTTAAAAAGTCACCCGAGTCCTGTTTAAATGAACTCAAGTCTTTGACTATAGGGGCCAAATAATGATCAACATAATTTGACACACCCTGATATAATGACCCACAGCTTGAAATTATCGGTCTACCCGGTGGTTTCTCTAGGGTTTTGTGAATCTTAGGAAGAAAGTATATGGTTGGCATAATTGGATTTTCATTAGTCATAAACGATTTTTCATCAAAACGAATTAATCCTTCCGAATGCCAGTTTTCTAATCTCTCATTTAAGTCCAATACTAATTCATTAATGGGATTCTTAGACAATTTACAGTAGTTTGTATCCATATTCAACTGACTATACGCCTCTTCCATGTAGTCATTCCTCTCCCAGATCACAATGTTCCCTCTTTTGTCTGCGGGTTTTATTACTATTGATTGATTTTCCATCAGGTCTTTCAATGCTTCCCCTTGGTTTTTGGTTAGATTTTCTTTCTGCTGTTTCCCTACAGGTTGTAATTTCTCCAAGTCATTGATGAGAAGATCATGGAATATGTCCATTTTATTTCCCGGAGATAAAGCTGGGCAAAATTTAGATCTGGGTTTGAACTTTGTCATTTCTTTGATTCCAGTATCAATTCCCAATGTTGTTAGTATTTGTGTCTCAGTCATATCCTCATCTCTTAGATCATATGTCAAATCATATATAGTTTTCAAATCACTACTTTGCTCTATGGTCAAACCCAGATCACACGTCATAGAGGCTCCTACAGAGGTTGTTACCGGTTCCAATTTGGAAAAATGTTTCGCCAATTTCAGTTTTCTTCTAAATTTGTATAAATCAATCCTTGTTTGTAAATAATCTTGATGTTTTTCCGGACAGAAACTTAGGCCTTTTTGTAAGACAGTCTTTTCCACATTGTTTAGTTCATAATTTGATAAGTTCACGATCAGATTTTCTGATTGTTCAACCTGTCTTTTAAAGTCTATTGTTCCATCCGACTGCCTAGCATGTAATCTTTTCCTTTTTTCTCTTCTCGTCTTCCTCTTCCTTTGAATTCTCGCCAGCCACGACCCCTGCCTCTCCCGCCTCTTCCTCTGTTTCTGGGTGTTGTTTGATCCAAGTAGACCAACTTCATTTTGTCTAAAAAAATGTCATTTTTCTCATATTCTTGCTAGTTCCTTCTCCTTCACTGAGATCTGTTTCTGATTCACTTGTTTCTGTATTCTTGGTCTGCTCCATACCCATATTTCCTGAGTGGAGCTGTTTAAATATGTCAAACCTCTTGGCAAACGTTAAAATACGTCCTGTCTCATAATCCTGAGCATCCCTCAGGAACTTACTTCTTTTACGTTCCTCTATTTGATTTTCATATTTATCCAAATATATGTTCATTGTCTTTTTACACTTCTCTTTCTCTTCTTCTTGATCTGAAACCTGGATCTGTTCCTCCAACTCCCTAATGTTCTGCCTTATTTTTTCAATATCTTGCTTTGCATATTTAATTATAATCTCCATCATATGTTTGGAACATTCCATAGTATTTCTCCCCCATTCTTCCAACATTTCAGGACTTGTGTCCGAGTGATTTGGTAGGGTGAAGATCCTCAATCCTCTTGGCACTCTGCCCACTTGTACATATTTTTGTAATGTCATTATTTCCCAACTTTTTGATATTTCCTTTTTCATAAGACGCTCAAGTTGTAAATATAGATGTTTCATATCTTCCTTACGAGTCATTTCTCCACTTCTTGGTGATTTGTCATGAGTTTGTGTACCACTTATTGAGCCAAAAGCTGATTCAGGTCTCTGTATACGTTTAGCTAGTCTTTCTTCCAAGTTTTCGTTAAACTGTGATTACGTAGATTTTCCTTATTTTTTTATATAGAATGGTCTCAACTACGTTCATTTGTCTTGGTATCCTCAATTCCAATATTTCCTTGTTACCACAACATCCAATCCTGTGTAGTTAACAAGGCCATTCTCTTCCAAATGCCTTGTATCTACTACTGGAAGGTGGTTGTAAAGTCAGAGTCCTTATATTTAGTATAGGATATTTATTAAGTATTAATGAATAATAAGGCTTGCTGAATCCACTGCGCTGCGTGTCTCCTTGTCTCCTCTTCAACCACCTCTCCGATCTCTCTCCAACTCCGAAAGTCCATTCTCGAATCCGAACGGAGACACGCGATGCAGACACACGCACAATACAACAACACATTTCAAATAACAACTTAGTATTTCAAATAATTACATACATAACAACACAACACATCTTCCCCCTAAACAAAATAGAAAAGAGTAAATAAAAAAAAATACATACATATTAAGAATAAATCACAAAATATAATCATTTAACCATTTGGGTTTACAAGAAATCCTTTTACCCATTAAACTTGAACTTTCTTTGTTATCATCATTTCCAGAGGCTAATTGCTTTTCCATAGATCTAACATTTTGCCCTACTTCACTTCCTCCCACTTCACTTCCTCCAACATCACTAGTCACACATGCCGGAACCTCCTCATCCTGCAAATCTTCCACAATACACTTGGAATTCTTTTTAGACACAACGTCCTCAACCCTGTCACTCATGAGATTGTCACTCACCATATTCTCTTCCATTCTAATATCATCTAAAAAATCATCGACGTTCCGCCTATTAATAGGCTGTCCTTTAAATACCGCAATCCTTTTAAGGTTCCATACCTTTCCATCACTCAAAAGAACCGCATTGCGCAGAACTTTACTCACTTGAATAGGTTCCGAAAATTGACTCTCACCCTTCTTCACTTTCCATGGTTTCTTCACTTTAACCCAACTACCTACACAAACTTCTACATCTTTCTTTGAACCCTTACTCCTGTCAAAAGTTTGCTTATATTCCCTATGTTTTCTCACAATTTGATGTCTCACTTCTTCAAATGGTACCTTGCATTCAGAAGACTCCAATAACCATTCCGGATAGCATTTTGTCCTTGGTACCCTACCCCTCATTAGCTCAAAAGGGGATAAACCAAGTGCTTCATGATAACAAGTTCTATAAGACCATAATGTTTTATTAACCTGGACCATCCAATCACTTCCATTCTTACATGCAATCTGAATCGCACCCTTCATAACTCTATTAAATCTCTCAATCATACCATTTCCACTGGGATTATATAAAGATGTAGTTCTATGTTTAATACCAACTCTTTCAAAATACTTCTTCGTCAAACCAGACGTAAATTGCACCCCATTATCACTAATGATTTGTACTGGTAAACCTTCCTCAACAAAAGTAGAGTCCATAAATGTTAGAACCTCCCACGAATCCACTTTATCCACAACTTTCACCACTGGCCACCTGGAGAAAACATCAATCATGGCAATAATGTACTTCCCAGGATTACCAATGGGACCCATGATGTCGATGGCAATAGTATGCCAAGGTTTACTTGGAACAATTGGTTCACACATATTAGGCCTTAAAGTATTTAAGGTTTTATCAGAATTTGCACAAACAATACAGTCCCTCACAACCCTTTCAGCCTGAATATCTATTCCTGGCCACCAATACCATCTTTTTACCCTCTGTTTAGTTTTGACTATTCCACAATGCGTTTTGTGACATAACTTCAAAATCCTGTACGTAAGTGTCATTGGCGGAATAGCTCTATCACCTCTAAAAACAGTTCCCTTAACAACTGAAAGCTCACTCCTCACCTCCCAAAACTGTTTAAGTATACTAGGCATTTTAGATTTGTTGGGCCAACCATTCACGACACATTTCAACAAAAATTGTAGATCACAACCCTTGTAATATTCTTCCTTCCACACCTCTTCCCTTATGCTCAAATTTTCATCATCATGAATCAAAGCAATTTGTAACTCCTCCACTTCATCTTCATCCCATTCCAAAATCTCAGTGGGCATACGGGATAAATAGTCTGCCAGTACATTATTCCTTCCAGGAACATACTCAATGTAATATACAAAATCTTGCAACCGCATAGACATTCTTGCAATTCTTGCTGATGCCTTATACATTCCTTCGGTGGTCAGTAATTTCACTAACGGTTTGTGATCAGTTTGTAAAATACATTCCTTACCCCACACAAAAGATCTGTAATGCTCCAGTGCCCAAATACATGCAAGTGTTTCCTTCTCTATTACCGAAAAATTATCTTCATTCGGTGATAATGCACGAGAAGCAAAAGCAATTATGACCTCTTTACCTGAAGCATCAATTTGTGTCAGCACACCACCCAATCCTTTGTTGCTGGCATCCACGGTTACTACACTTGTACAATCAGGATCAAAACTACCCAAAATAGGAGCTTGCACAATTGCATTTTTAACATCTTCAAACTCCACTTCACACTCACGTGACCAATTGAATTTAACATGGTTTTTCAGCAACTGTCTGATATTGTACACTCTGCTAGAGAAACCTTTCACAAATTTCGCATAGAACTCAATCATTCCTAAAAATGACTTGACATCATCTTTACACATAGGATGTGGAGAATTCAAGATGGCATCTACTAATTTAGGTTTCATGGTCACACCATTCCCACATAACACATGACCAAGATAGGTTACTGACTGTACTCCAAATTTACACTTCGAGTGTTCTACAGTCAAACCCTTCTCTTCCAGAATACTTAGCACATCCTCCAAGACTTTATCATGTTCCATTCTATCCCTTCCAAACAATAGTATGTCATCTTGGAAACATCTTACATTGGTATGTTTCCCAAATAACTGATACATCAATCTCTGAAAGATGGCAGCTGCCGAAGCTAAACCAAACGGTAATCTCTTGTATTGAAAACATCCCACTGGAGTAATAAACGCTGTGTACTTTTTACTCGCTTCACTTAATTTGATCTGATGGTACGCTGCAGATAAATCTATGGTGGAAAACCATCTAGCCCCCTTAATTAGTGTCAACATTTCTGAAATCCGTGGTAAAGGAAATTTGTCCACTACGATATTCTTATTCAGGTGGCGCAAATCTATGCATAAACGAATCTTCCCACTCACACGTTTAGCTACCACCACTGGAGAAATCCACTCGGAAGATTCGATTGGTTCAATGATATTCGCTTCCTTCAACTTATCTAATTCTTTCTCAACTTCACTTCTAATCAGAAAGGGAATGTTCCTCACCTTGTGAATTTTTGGACAAGCATTAGACTTGAGAACAATATTATGTTCAAAACCCTCTAAAATACCAATTTTCCCGCTAAAAACCTTAGGAATTTTTTTAAACATTTATTTTGCAATGCTCTCTCCCTCATCCACTACCATGACTGGTTCAGAACTATTCGGATCAAGTGTGATGTGCAAATCTCCCTGGTCCTTCCAACCTAGGACTGAAGGTCCCTTCCTTGCCATATATAATTTTCCAATAGACTTCCTGTTCTTAAAAGCAAAAGTAAGTTCCCTGAAACCTAACACATCTATTTTTTCCCCAGAAAACCCTTCTGGACTAATATCAGGTTTATGTAAACCTTTACATAATTTTCCAACAAATTTTGACCTCCATACTTCCTCATTAATTATAGTAAAAGGAGGACCTGAATCAACATAAACTTGAATTTCTATCCCTCCTATGCGCATTAAACATACTGGTTTCTTTTTACTGCAAAATGACTCTTCACGTACATTGAAAACAAACATTTGATCCTTGCTTATCAGTTTACATGACCCTATTGATCTTATCCTCATCTTCACTTGAATTATCACCTACTCCATCCACATACTTCACAGTATTATTCTTTTTCTTTTTCTTACATACCCTAGCAAAATGTCCTATAACTCCACAAGCCGCACACTTCTGCTTCAATGCTGGACAATATTTATAAGAAGCCAAATGTGAGCTACTATTACAGCGATAACACCTTTGACCATCAAAATTTGATGTATCTTGATTCTTCCCACTTTCTTTCTTTAATTTACTCACATCCTTATATTTTATTTTGTTAACTGTGTCATACGCAAACTCCTTATTTTCCGTTCTAACTGCCTTCGCACTACGACTTGATAATTCAGCTTTCCTTACAATAGCTAAAATATAGTCCAACTCAGCATCTCCATTAATCCACAGTCTTTCCTGAATTGCTGGATCACGGGTATGCATTACTACTTGGTCTCTAATTAACTGCCCCTGCAAATGATCAAATTTGCAGTCATTCGCTAAAACTCTGAGCGCAGTAACATATTCATCCACAGTCTCACCACATTCTTGTTTTCTCTGAAAAAATTTGTATCTTAGGACACCTATGCATACTTTAGGTGCAAAGTAATTATCAAACTCCTTTAACACATTCTCAAATACATTAGTGTCCCCACTACCACTAATCTTTGTCATGGATTCGTATACTTTTAGTCCTTCAGGGCCCACCGAATGTAGAAAAATCTTTTTCTTCCTTTCTGAACTCATTCTTCCTTCCTCGTCTATAGTCTCTAGGAAATTTAGAATATACGACTTCCATTCTGTCCACTTCATACATGGATTCGCACCAGCTGGCCAAAATGTCTGTGGAGGCTGAAGGGAAAATTGCTGTGTAGCCATATTGGATCTGTTAACGTTCAAAATTATATATTAAACGTTTTTTTTTTTTTAATGTACAATAACTGGAATGAAAAAAAAACAAAAAAACATTCATACAAAACCTAATAAAATAAACAAAAATGTCACTAGGATGAAGTGAACCACTAAATGTACTTGTGTAGATAAAGTTCTTGTTACAGGTTTCCACTCGTTTAACAGATGTCCAAAATAATCCAAGAAAAAAAACTCTTTGTATTTCGTTTCCTTTCTTGGTTGCTCCTCGTCCTCCAATACAACAAAACGCTCCAGCTTAAGCTTTAAGTTTCCTTGGTAACGGAAGCGTTGCCAAGGTTTTTTCCTTTAATAAACGCGTAAGCGTAAAAGCGCGTTCAACGTGCTCCAATCTATGCTACTAACGCTCCCGTCATGGAACAAAGAGCACGGCTCAAAAAACGCCCGATCCAACGGTGACACCTCAAACATGAAGATTCCTGAATCCACGGTAACGACCACTGGTTTATATCATAGGTCTGTAAACATGGATGAAAGCACCGAATACACAAATAATCCGTTAGTTGTACCGGCAAGCCTTACCGGTGAAGAATATCTTCCATGTGCTGCGTAGGTTCCTAATTATGGAAGAGTTCTCATTACCTCGTCGCCAATCTGTAAAGTCGGAGTCCTTATATTTAGTATAGGATATTTATTAAGTATTAATGAATAATAAGGCTTGCCGAATCCACTGCGCTGCGTGTCTCTGTGTCTCCTCTTCAACCACCTCTCCGATCTCTCTCCAACTCCGAAAGTCCATTCTCGAATCCGAACGGAGACACGCGATGCAGACACGCGCACAATACAACAACACATTTCAAATAACAACTTAGTATTTCAAATAATTACATACATAACAACACAACAGTGGTTCTAAATATGCAGCATGTATAACTCTTTGGTTTCACTTTTTAAGTCTTTTCCTCCTCATACACTCCTTGCAGTCCAAATCACCAACTCCCTGTATTTCTAATTATAGTTTTTCTATCAGGTCCAGTCATTTGTTTCTTTCTCCGTTACTTTTACTTTTACACGGAGTCAGTTGTCACTTCAATATTTCTATTTTGGGCCATTTTAAAAGAAATCCTATTTTCAGGCACTTTTCAACTACTAGGTCTAAATCCCAAGTATCACGATGTGGCTATGCGTTTCTCAATATGTTTCAGAATTCTTTTTGCATGATATAATTTTCAAATAGGCGTGATTTTCACAGTTCATTCAGCGTCATGAGTCAAACCCAGCTGTAATTCATGGTAATTTTCTCATATATGGTTCACCTACTTGCAGCTGTTATTTCATTTCAATTACTTTTATAGCTGCACCTTATATTGTTCTCGTTGTATTATTCTTTTGCCCATAGATCTCTTTTGCTGTTTCAGCTGGCTTGCCTATTAACTCATCAGTTTGCCGATCTGTATGTTTACATAACACACGTTTCCTCAAGTATGCATTTGAAACACAAGCCGGTGAATTTCCTTTTCAATAAATACTGCTGGGTTAGTATTCCGATGTGTTTATTTACTTTGCCCAGGGGACCATAAGAATCTTTTAAAGCTTGACACTTGACAACATAACACACTTTTCCTCAAGTATGCATTTGAAACACAAGCCGGTGAATTTTCTTTTTCAATAAATACTGCTGGGTTAGTATTCCGATGTGTTTATTTACTTTGCCCAGGGGACCATAAGAATCTTTTAAAACTTGACACAGTGCAGCTTTCACCAAAAAAAAAAAAAATATATATATATATATATATATGTATATTCAATGAAAAAACTATTAGTTACAGGGACGTTATAACTAGGCTCAGTTTTTACTTAAAAAATATAGAACTTCATCAGTTATACTTGTCTGAGTGAACTATAACTCACTCCCCTGCAATACACTGCTTATGACCTCATATCATATCACTCATGACATGGTCAGTGACATAGCTGATGACATCTCAAATGACCACTAATCACATCATCCAGTGAACGTGAATGTTTCGTAAGTTTTTCACACAGAAATATATACAGAGACACTGTATACGTTAAAATTGTATTCTTTCCTTAGTACTGAATTTTAGTATTTGTAACATACGCCATCTGAAGTATAATCCTGTTTTCAAAGCGGGTGTCCTTTTTATGAGTGTACTAACCTCTACGCTGACATGTCTTCTGCTGATGTTTCTGTAGTGCTTTGCAAAACTCTAAACTTTTTATTGAGGCTTCACTCTACAGTGATGGCTGAGTATAGATCTGTTTTATGACATACAGACCATGTTCCTTAGACCTCTTTTTGTTATGAATTACTGTAGTAGTAGTATATTGCAGTAAACTCATATGTATAGTAAGATGGTTGTCTGGGGTAATGGGGCACTGTAGAAGAAATTTACAATAGGCTGACCTCTGTGCTGTTATCTTTTTGCCAGATGAATAATGTATTCAGTATTTTGTGACATAGTGCCCTTTCCGCTGAGACCACTCTACTCTGTTTGTGTTGTAGTGGTATTTGTAAAACTGACATATGCACTAAAACCTCTTTCCATGTTGACGACTGGTGTTCTGGTTTTTGACAGACTAACCTGTATTGCTAAATTTCTTACTTTGGTGATTGGTGCTTGAAGCAGTGATTGACAAGATACAGGACTATCCGTTAAGAATATTCTCCTGGGGAATGAGGGAGTCTAGCAGTTGATAATGTGCAGCACACAGCTCACTGTAACCCTATGTTAAAGGGGCTTGAAATGTGCATAGCTACCCTGACAACAGGGTTTCCCAGTGCTGGGCCCAGGGGACATACGAGCCGCAACTTATGGCAACTAATGGGGCGGGCTAGATGGAGAAGATCCAAGTCTTAAGAAATTTCTTGAAAAGCGGATCGTTTAGGGTTTTCCTACGGGAGGGGGGGAGTAAGTTCCAGAGAGAAGCGGCCAGAGCATGGAAAGAGCAACCACCCACTATTACTCACCTGATTTAGGGAACAATGGCCAGGTTGAGATCGACAGAGTGAAAGGGTCACAAGGGTCAGTAAGGTGAGATCGGACAGAATGGGAACCCCCTGAGTTTTTAAGGTCTTATGATTGATGCACAAGTTATTGGAGTGAATACCCTTATCCACAGGGAGCCAGTGCAGCTTGTGAAGAAACCGGATGCAGAGTACAATTTTGGAAGGGAGATTATCAGCCTAGCTGCTGTATTTTGGACCAGCTGGAGTCTTCTTGTGATCATTTGGTTGGCTCCCATGTGCAGAACCTTGTAGTAATTTAATTGGGACAGAATTACTGCCTGAATAGTGGTTTGTCGAGTGAGTGATTTGAAAAAGCTCAGGATGGGCTTAAGGCTTCTCAAGAGCCCAAAGCAAGTACCAGCTACAGACTTGGCTTGGGTCTCATTCTTCACACCTCCGCAGCACAGGAGGAACTAGTTCTTTTTCTTTGGTGTTTTTTGGGGAGAAACATTCTAAAATGGCATCAGGAGGTAAAAGAGTTTTTATCCATACCTTCTGGAGAAAATGCCATTGCAAAGGTTGTAAAATGCAACCTTTGCAGCAAAGAACTATCCAGAGGGACTAGTAGGAAGTACTAACATGGCACCAGCAGCATACTGAAGCACTTGCAAACCCTCCCTCCCCGTCACCTCATGAGATCAGAAATGGAGCGAAATGCAACGCAGTCACCAACAGCATCTGCTGCACCTCAAATTGTTCCTGGAGACCCAGTGCCTCCAGCTGTTACAGCAAACATTCCTGCTGTTATTCAGCAGATGCTAAAGGTTGCATTCTTTTGAAGTGTGCAACAAAGTTGTTTAGTTGGTGAGCAGTCTATGCCAGTGTTTGTACAGGCTGTGGTAAACCACAAGTGCTACTTTTTTCATTAAGACTATTTGCACATGTTCTGTGAATTTCTCCAGATAATTTGTTATAGTTCCAATTTGTTTTAAAACAAAACAAAACACAAAAAGTATCAAAAACACATAAAAGGTCCTTTTTGGAACCAGGTTTTTTTATTTAAAGAAAGAGAACCTATATGTTTTGTTTCTTTGTAAATGTATGAATGCTTGTTGCCATGTGTCTATATGTAGATCACTATAAGTGGGTGTGTGAGTGTTTGTCTGGGTGTCTAATTGGTTCTATTAGTGGCTGCAATTATAGTTTTGTGGGTTTGAAAGTGGGTTTCTGAGTGGCTCTGTGGGTGTGTGAGAAGATGCAGTAGTGTTTTTCTGGTTGTGTTAGTGAATGTGCGAATGGATGTGTGTGAAACTATTAGGAAATTTAGGCAAAACACTGAAAAATTACATTTTGCAACGTTTTTATGAATGTATTCAATCACAACTGATATTTACTACGTAAGTCCCTGTAAGGATGGTAACACGTGTTCAAGTCCTACAAAGGGGGTTCTATGTGCACGATTAAATAACTTATTTACAGATTTGAAGTAGGATCCTTTATTTTGAAATTTTCTTTTTTTGTTTTGTTATTGGCATATTTTTAAAACATTGGCAAAGGGTAGTCCCCACAAGGCAGGTGTCCACACATAGGCCCTCATTATGACATTGGTGGTAAGTCCCGCTTACCGCCATGCCGACCGCCACCAACATACCGGCGCTGCCGCAGATTACCGCTACCCATATTATGACAAACACATACCAATCCATCACTATACAGACACACACACACAAGTCGGCCAGCCCAAAGGTCAGTGATAAATTGGCGGTACCAAAACCCACGCCGTTACGCCAACAGAACTACGCCCACAGCATTATGACCCATGAATCACCGTGGCGGACATTCAACTGCGGTATACCATTGGCGGTACATACCGCTGCACTCAAAATACACACAGCCTAACAAAACGACAACATGTTGGACAATCAAACTACACACACCTGACACACATACACACACCACACCAAGATAAAACACACACACACTACCCACGACCCCTTACAACGAAACAATATTGCCAACTTAGAGAGACAGACCAAGAGCACCCACAGAACCAGAGCCACAAAACACCATAACCCATACATCATCCACGCACCTTACAGTACACACCCCAACACATCACCCCACACACCCTCACACACACCACACACACTACACCCATAGCACCACAAAGACACCCCATGTTCTCAGAGGAGAGGCTAAGGGTCATGGTGGAGGAAATCATCCAGGTAGAGCCACAGCTATTTGGATCACAGGTGCAGCAGACATCCATTGCATGGCGGAGGATCGTGGACAGGATACCCAAGAACAAGGGATGACATCAGGAAGAGGTGGAATGACCTACGGGAGAAGGTGCGTTCCATGGCAGCAAGACACCAGATAGCTGTACAGAGGACTGGCGGTGGACCTCCACCTCCTCCCCCACAATTAACAACATGGGAGGAGCAAGTCTTGACAATCATGCATCCTGAGGGCCTTGCAGGAGTAGCAGGAGGACTGGACTCTGATAAGTCAAATCTCTATTACTATCACCCCCCCACCTGCATGCCATCACATACCCCCACCCATGCCCTTACCCCCATAACCCCACCACCTCACATACACCCCACCATCACAACCCACTCATCCCAATGCCAAGCCCTGCATGTAACACCAATGCATGGACCCCCATCACAGACCTGCATGGAGACACATCACTAAAGCATGTACACTAGAGACAATCACCTAGGCCACCTAAGGCTAAGCTGCCAGGGCAATAACAACGATAGAGGGCAACACACCCATGCACAAGATGGCACACACAGAAACAATAACACTGCATTTACATCCCCACAGGTCCCCCATCCAACGTCACCGGAGAGGAGGTGCCAGCAACATCCAGTCCCCCGCAGAAGAGGCCCACAATGATGACAGCAACTCTGGGCGCCTGGACCTGGATGATCAACCTGGCCCATCAGGGACCTCCGGACAGTTGGTAGCCCAGGAACAGTCCCATACCACCACAGGAAACACCAGCACCCACCCAGCGGGCCCATACCACTGTCCCCAGGACACGTCAATCAGCAGTGTGTCCACCACTACAGAGACCCCAGGCCAACCCACAAACACAGGACGATCAGGGACCTGGGGTCAGTGGCAGTGGGCACATGGTTCAGGGGGCAGAGGCACAAGACAACAGGGAAGCTGGGAGAACTGCTGGGAGGACTGCTGTGCAACAGGGGGAGAACAGGTCCAGGGAAACGACTCTCCACGAGGCACTCACCAACATCCTGGGAGCTACCACCATTCCTAGGAGACGATGGGCCAGATACTGGACAAGTTGCAGGAGAACCAGCAGTTGCAGGAGGGACAGTACCAGGGAGGACTTGAAGGGCATCTACACCACCCTGGTCACCATTGCAAGGGTGCTGGCAGACATGGCCAACACCATGAGGGAGGCAGTGGCACACCAACGGGCTCCTGACACTAGCCAAAACAATGAACAGCCTTCCACCTCTGCTGCCGCTATTGGACAAGACAGGCCACCAGCGCCCCTCCTCCTGCAGAAGGAGAACCACCCCGCAAATTGTCCCTGTGATCCAGGCAGAAGCCAGAGAACATTGCCAAGACCCCGCCAGGAAATAAGACTCTCCTGGATGTCACCTTTGTGTCCCACTTAGTCATCCTGTCCACCTTGAACTGCCATTGCTTCACTTCCTATGCCCCCTTGGACAATGCACCTGTGATACCAATAGACTGGACTCTACCCTCGTCTTTCGTCCATCAGCAACATAGCCCATTGCAATACCCCCTCCACTTATTAGCACCTAAATAAACACCCTTGGAAAAAATACAAGTATGGAGTCTGTCAATTGATTGAAATATGTATCCATTTAACAAGCTGTAAACATTGCAATTCAACTGTACAGTAATGTACACATAGGTATGACCTATAGTTGGCAGCAGTCAGCACACCAGGAGGTAGAGTGGGGCACAGATATTTGAAAATAGAGATGCCAAAGGGTACAGTAAGTGGCCATAGTAGTGGAAAAATCAGCCTGCCATGTACAATGTCCAACACAAAACTGTCAATGGAAGGTGAAGTCACAGTGTCTTACCTGTGTGTCACTGGAAGTACTGGTGTATGATTCATGTTCTGTTGTCCTCATCCTCTGCCTCCTCTTTGTCACTATCCACAGGGTCCACTGCTGCCACATGCCCATCTCCAGCCTCATCCTCCTGCAGAAAAGGCACCTGGCGTCTCAAGGCAAGGTTATGCAACATACAGTATGCCACGATGATCTGGCACACCTTCTTGGGTGAGTAGCACAGGGAACCACCTGTTAGATGGACGCAATGAAACCTGGCCTTCAGGAGGCCGAATGTCCTCAATTATTCGTCTTGTTCACCCATGTGCCTCATCGTAACGTTTCTCTGGGGTCAGTAGCCATGAGAGGTTGGGGTAACCTGAGTCACCTGCAAATATCAATGGATACCTGTTAGCCAAACACTAACCCTTAGGGCCAACACCATACCCATAGACCAACATATACTGGGTTGGAACCATGGGCTCACCTATTAGCCACACCCGGTGTCTCTGAAGTTGAGCCATCACATATGGCATGCTGCTATTCCTCAGGATAAAGGCATCATGCACAGAACCAGGATACTTAGCATTGACATGGGAGATGTACTGGTCTGCCAGGCACACTATCTGCACATTCATGGAGTGAAAGCTCTTTCAATTTCTGAACACCTGTTCATTCCTCCGGGGGAGGGCAAATGCAATATGTGTACCATCAATAACCCCAATAATGTTGGGGATATGTCCCATTGCATAGAAATCAGCTTTCACTGTGGCCAAATCCTCCACCTGGGGGAAAACGATGTAGCTGCGCATGTGCTTAATCAGGGCAGAGAACACTCCGGTCAGCACTATTGAGAACATTGACTGAGACATTCCTGCTGCCAAGCCCACTGTCTCTTGGAAAGAATCAGTTGCCAAGAAATGGAGCACAGATAGGACTTGCACAAGAGGGGGGGATCCCAGTGGTGGTGACTAATAGCAGATATCAGGTCTGGCTCCAATTGGGTACACAGCTCTGTGATTGTGGCCCTGTCCAGCCTATAGGTGAGAATAATGTGCCTGTCCTCCATTGTTGCCAAGTCCACCAGGGGTCAGTACACAGGGGGATGTCACCATCTCCTATTCATCTGCAGCGGTTGTACTCTAGGGGGCAAAAGAGTGGTCAGTATTTCCACTTTTCTAAACTGTACACTGTATTGCATATTGTGATAGTAACAGTATGTTTTTGGATAGGCCCAAATGGTGCCTAAGTGTACTGTGACGCAGTTAGGTGCCATGGCCTGCCCCCCACTGAATTGGCGCCCACCTGTCCTGTGTGGATGGACATGTGGGAATGAGGTAATGCCACTGACATTGTGCGCCACTGTGGGAGGCAGTCAATTACGGCAGTGCAACTCCTCATTGGTTGTCATTGGGCCCTATGGGTTACGGTGGCCAATGGTGATGTACGCCGCTGGTGAAGGTACGCACCGCCGCGGACGTGACCGCCATTTTCTATCTGTTCTCTCACTTGCTACCTGACATTCAACAGGAGAGGACCTACGCAAGTGCTGCTGTGACCTGTGTCTGAAACCGACCATGGCTCGAGTCACTGGGGAAAGGGCCCCTGCCTTCACCACTGCGGAGTTGGAGAGACTGGTGGATGGGGTCCTACCCCAGTACCGAATGCTGTATGGGCCTCCAGACCAACAAGTGAGTACACTGTGAGCACGATGCATGAGGCATGAATGAATGTAGTGCTGTGTGTGAGGGCCTCGTATAAGCGGGGGGGTTGGTGGAAGGGTCCTGGGCAGCTTGCTGCATGTATGGTGGGCAATGTCTCTGCGTAAGGGGATGGGAGGACTATGGTGGGACATTAGTGTATCAGGCCGGACGGTATGGCTGATACCTTTTTCTATGTGTATTTTTCTGCAGGTCAGCACCCATCAGAAAAAGGGTATATGGTGTGCAATTGCCAAGGACGTGCGGACCCTGGGGTCTACGGCAGGTGGAGCACCCACTGTCACAAACGGTGGGAGGACCTGGGACACTGGGCACGGAAGACGGCGGAGGCCCAGTTGGGGATGACCTCCCAACGATGAAGGGGTGCCCGTTGAACCCTGACCCCCCTGATGTTCCACATACTGGCTGTGGTCTATCCGGAGCTGGATGGGTGCTTGGGGTGATCACAGCAGCCACAAGGGGGTGAGTACAGTTTCCAAATATACAACTTGCGCGTGGTGGGGTGGTTTACGGGTGGGGGATGTGGGCCTGTGGGTGCCCCTAGGCCAGGCCGGACATTGCATGGTAGGTCCCATGTTGGGCAGGGGCTGATGAACACCACCTCCTACAAAGCTAGGAGGCATCCACTACTTGGCAGGGGTCTGTGGGTGTCAAGTATACTGCTGTTGATGTTAGGTATTCCTGCCCTTGGGCTGGTGACTAGCATTGTGACTGGTAGTGCATTGCATAGTGCATAGGCCTGTTCCCTGTGTGAGGGTGCTGTGTACGCCAACGGTGTTGTTGGGGCAGTCATTGACCAAGTGTATCCTTTGTCTCTTCCCCCCCTTTTTTGTTTTGTCACCCTGTCTTTATGTGCATTAGCATCATCTGGCAGAGGAGCAGTGGCACCGGCAATGGAGGGAGCTGCATTCCACAGGGCCCATGATGCCAAATCCACCGACGGTGAGGGCACCAGTGGGACGGAGGGTTAGGGGAGCACCACGGCAGAGACAGGAGGGGACAGTTCTGATAGTGGTACCTCCTTCGATGGAAGCTCCCTGCTGGTGGTGGACACCTCTGTGCCCACCCCAACTACAGATGCAGCCGCCACCCCGTACCAGCACTGCCCTCCCAGCAGCCCCTCAGCGAGTTTCCCATGCCCGCTCACCCAGGAGGGTTGGCATCTCCATTGCCCCAGGCACCTGAGGCCCTGCCTCAGTTAGCCCTGTTGCCCTGAGTGAGGAGGCTATTGACCTCCTGCGATCCATCTCTTTTGGGAAGTCAACCATAGTGAATGCTGTCCAGGGGCTGGCATGCCATTTGCAACAAACAAATGCATTCCTGGAGGGCATTCACTCTGGCATGGTGGCCCAACAGACATCAATCCAGGCTCTGGCCTCCTCCCTGATTGCAGCCATTATCCCTGTCTCTAGCCTTCCCCCCCATTCAGACCAGCATGCACCCAAGACAACATACAGGGGTGGCTCTGGCAAACACAAGCACACCATCCAGATGCAGACACACCAACATCCACTGCCTCCGCTTTGTCCCCCTCTTCCTCATTGTCCACTACCCTCCCCGTAGCATCTCCACTCACACCTGCATGCACTACATCCTCATCCACTACCCCCATCACCATCATGCCTATCACTACACACCCCTCACTGGCAGTCACCACCACCACATCCATGCACACGTCCCCTGTGTCCTCTCCCACTGTGTCTGTACTCCCTCCTCCCAAAGTACACAAACGCAAGCACTCAGACACCCAACAGCCATCTACCTCACAACAGCATCCAGCCCATGCACCTTCACCCAAACACAGCAGAGAGACCCCTCCTTCAACCACTCCCTCTTCCTCCACTCCTAAACCTTCACCCTCTTCCCCCACTCCCAAACCTTCACCCTCTTCCCATCCCAGTGTCCCTAAGAAGCTTTTCCACCCTGCTGTTGACCTCTTCCCTACCCCTCCTTCCTCCCCTTCACGTCGGGCCAGGGTGGACAGAACCCAGGCCAGCACCTCAGCCACCCAGTCCACGGCCGCAGTAGTGTCAGCAGCTACTGCAGGTATGAAAGGCTCCAGGGAGGACCTGGCCTAGCAGTTCGGGCTGGACTGGTCCCATGGGGAACAGGGTCAAGACTGATTTGCATATGGCTGGGTCCAAACTGGGGTGACGTGGCGAGCTAAATAACGATGGATTTAACCCAGATCTGTGACTGGGGGTGAGTGTTTGAAAAGTTTAAACACTCCGTCCATCATTTTATTTTGTTTTGTGATGTTGCTTTGTGCGCCCTAAGTGGCAGGGGTATGCCCAGACATGGGTCCCTTGCTCGCTGCACCACAGGATTCAAGCTAGACTGGCTGTTAAAGGGTGATACCCTGAAACCGGTCCCAGGATGCTTGTTTCCTTCCATGGAGGACCTGGCCTAGCAGTTCGGGCTGGACTGTTCCCATTGGGAACAGGGTCAAGACTGATTTGCATATGGCTGGGTCCAAACTGGGGTGATGTGGCGAGCAAAATAACAATGGATTAAACCCAGATCTGTAACTGGGAGTGAGTGTTTGAAAAGTTTCAACACTCTGCCCATCATTTTATTTTGTTTTGTGATGTTGCTCCAGGGAACCAGCCATCAACACTGACAGTGTGCCTGCACCAGCTGCCAAGGGGAAAGGCAAGGAGACACCACCAGCTGCCAACGGGAAAGGCAAGGAGGTACCACCAGCTGGCAAGGGCAAGGAGGCACCGTCAACTGGCAAGGTCAAGGAGGCACCACTAGCTGTCAAAGTCAAGAAGGCACCACCAGCTGCCAAGGGCAAGGGGCCTGCCCCTGCAGGCAGGAAGGACAGGAGGCCTGGTTCTGGGACTGATTCTAAGCCCCCAACACAAACCATGGCAGTTCAGCCATCCACGGCTGTAGGGGAAGGGCTGGAGCCTCCCCCCACCACTGGCATTCCCAACACCAGCACCGCCACCAGCACCACTGCCACCACCACTGCCAGCAACAGCAGCCCGAGTGGGCAGCTGTCCGAGGCTGCAGGGGATGGGCTGGAGCATCCCCCCACCACTTGCATTCCCGACACCAGCACCACTGCCAGCAGCAGCAGCCCCAGTGGGCAGCCGTCCGAGGCTGCAGGGGATGGGCTGGAGCCTCCCACCACCACTGGCAACACTGCCACCAGCACCGCCACTGCCACCACTGAGCAGCCGTCACTGCCGGTGGGCAGTGTGTAGTCCTGCCTCCATGGACTGTAGTGCGTCCTAGACTCTGAAAATCCTGTGGGTGTGACACCCAGGTGAGAGACTGTGACCTTGCACTCCCCAAGTGCTGCATCAAAGGGCACCAGGCCCCCTCTAGAAGCAGTGGAAGAAGCCATCCACTCACCTTATTCTTGCCAGGGTGAATCGCACTGTGCACAAGGCCCCCTCCAGAACCAGTGGAGAAGCCATCCACTTGAGAGACTGTGGCCTTGCACTCCCCAGGACTAAGCAGTGGGCAAACCACCCACTTGAGAGACTGTGGCTTTGCACCCCCCAGGACCAAGCAGTGGGCAAGCCACCCACTTGAGAGACTGTGGCCTTGCACTCCCCAGGACATCGCACAGGGCATGTAGCCCCCTCCAGAACCAGTGGTGTTGTACCATCTTCCGGCTGAGGTGCCCCCTGTTCCCCGTCCCCCAGAGGTGCCTGTGTATTTTCGACCTGTTGCCCCAGCGGTGTTCTCTCTGTGTTGTTGCAGGAGTCAAGTGGGGCCTTGGCCTATGTGATGTGGCCCTGTGGCCCACGGACATTGTGTACTGGGCAGTGTCCCTCCATTTGTATATATGGATATACTGTTTTGATTTTGAAGCACGATTTTCTACACTTTTATCTTATTACACTCACTTTAATCAATTCCTTTTGTCCTTGCATTATTCCTGAGGGGTACGGGGTGAATATGTAATGTTACTGCATCTGGTTATGTGTATGGTGTTGAGGGTGGGGGTGTTGTGTGTGTGTCACTCTCTTTTTCCTGCCCCTCCCCTGTGTGCTAGGTGGCAGTACTCACCGTGGTAGTCTTCTCCGGCGTTGGTGCTCATAGTGAAAGAGATAAACGCGCATGGGGAACACCTGTAACCTGGGCTCCATGGCGGCGTGGTTCTTCTTGTGTCTCCAGGGGTGAGTCCTTTGCCTTCTGTGTACTGTTTCCACTGTGCTTTTGATGTCGTTGGTACCGCCCCGGAAAAGGTGGAGGATAGACCTACTGTAATAGTGTGGGCGGTACGTCTTCCGCCTGGCTATTGGTGGTTACCACCGCAGTGCTTGTTGCTACTGCCGTGGCGGTCGGTGTGTTAAAGTTGCGGTCTGTTTGACCGGTGTCTGCCGTGGTCATAATTCCATTTTTGTGACCGCCGGCCTATTGGCGGTATTACCCCCGCTTAATCACCGACCACCAGGGTTGTAATGAGGGCCATAGTCCCCACAAGGATGGTGACACGTGTAGGGGTGTATATGTGTGTTTGTTTTGTCAGGCTTAGAGCCCAGAAAACTAATATGTTTTTGTATGGTAATGTTAACAGTGTGTACAAGATTGCCATATTATTTCAGAAATCTGTGTGTGTCTAGTGTGTCTAAGATCCAGGTTGGGGATGTTTCTATATAAAATACTCCCCTTCCAGAACTCTAATAGGTTTGTTTGACTTCTAACACTATCTATATGAGCATACCTGTTGTGGGAAACGAGAGACACCTGACAGTTCTTGTTTTCTTTGAAGAGAATCCATGTATATTAGTTTAGTTTAGTTTAGTTTAGTTTAATAGAGTTATAAAGTGCATGGGTACCCGAAAGGCTCCCAGCGTTGAAAGAGGATGAGGGCATCACAGTGAGGGTTTATGCTGGAAAGAGTAAAGTCTTCAATTTACCTCGAAAGGAAAGTTCTGAGTTATCCAATTGAAGTAACTGGGGGAGGGAATTCCATAAGTTTGCTGCTTTGAATGTAAAGCACCTACCTCCCCGTGTTTTTTTAAAGCAGCAGATTTTGACTAAATCTGCAGATGAGGATCTAAGGGCTCTCCGGGTGTGAGGGGTGTAATCATATCCCTGATATAGGAAGGACTTCTATTATGAAGAGCTTGATGTACCATACACAGAGCCTTAAAGTCAATCCTTTGTTGGACAGGAAGCCAATGGAGAGAGGCCAACGCTGGTTTGGCAGATGGAGTTCTGGCCATGAGCAGCCGGGCTGCTGCATTCTGCAGTATCTGCAGTCTCCTTAATACACAGATAGGAGAGCTCAGGAACAGAACATTCCCATAGTCTAGACGGGATAATATAAGGGCTTGAATAATAAGTCTTTTGGCAAGAAAAGGGAGAGATGTAAGAATTTTTCTAAGAATTTTTATTCGATTGAATCAAGAAGCCGCTAATTTTTTTGCATGCTGTTCCATCGATAGATGGGAGTCCAGCCATACTCCTAGGCTTTTTATAGTTTTCTTTGGTGGGGGGCAATCTTTCCAATTCTTCTGGAATGGAAATGGGAGATTTAAGTAGGGAAAAATTCCCAACCAACATTACTTCAGTTTTTTCATCGTTTAGCTTGAGCTTACTATCTGACATCCAGTTAGCGATGTCTGTAAGACAGGAGGATAGTGCTTCTTGATCAGAGTTTACATTGGTGCTAAAAGAGTAAACCAATTGGGTATCATTGGCATAAGATATCAGCAAGAGGCCATAGGGTTCCATGATTTTAGCCAAGGGCGACATATAGATGTTAAAAGGAGTGTGGCTCAGAGAGGAGCCCTGGGGGACCCCACAGTTGACGGAATGGGTATCAGAAGAGAAAGACCTGTCCAAAACCTGAAATGACCTCCCTTCTAAGAAGGAGGAAAACCAGTTAAGAATGCCAGCTTCAAATCCCACTTGGTCAATTCTTTGGAGAAGGGTTTTGTGATCAACTGTGTCAAATGCTGCAATGACGTCTAATAGAATGATTGCTGCATAGCCACCAGTATCTAATTGTTGTCGGGTTTCTTCTGTCACTACTAAAAGGGCAGTTTCCATGCTATGTTGAGGTCTGAAACCCATCTGAGTGGGATGCAGGAGCTTGTTTTCTTCTAAACAACCAGAAATGTGTTTGTTAACATGCTTTTCCGCTATTTATATGCTATAGGAAGAAGGGCAATAGGTCTATAATTGCTTAGTAGAGATGCATCTAGCTTAGGTTTTTTCAGTAGAGGTTTAATAATAGCGTGTTTCCAAATTTGGGGGAGACTCCCAACTATGAAAGAATCATTAAAAGTATTAGTTAAAATCAGCACTATTACATCTAAACCTTGAACTAAAACAGCTGGAGGAGCTGGGTCCAAAGGAGAACCTGAATTTATACTTCACAAATACTTTATATATATATATATATAACTTGTCTTAAGGCTTATAAGATCCCCCTGGGTGGGTTCCCTGAGCAATAGGCTTTATAACAGGATGTATAACAGGATGTACTGAATTTACTTGGCTGTTTTAGGACCAAAGTGCAAGTCAGGATTGAGATGCATCATCAAGTTCACGGTGCCCCATTTCTAGAAACAAAATAATGCTGTCTGTGGGTAGTTTGTCTGGTATAGTGAGGATTCTCTAGGTAAGGTGTGAGGCACACTATCTTTAAGGGCTCAGTACAAAAGCTGGCTCAACTAGTTATTGATATCAGATGCAAAGAATTGGTAGGATTTTACACTGCACTGCTATGTTTGCACACAAAGGTTTATTTTCATGTTAATGCACCCAACATTTTTCATTTGTAATTGCTGACATTTGTGTCTTATAGTTTTTAGGATGATGTAATTTTAGGTCATTCAGATGTATTATGATTTCACTGAACTTTGGTGCTGAGTTGCTGATTCCCATAGTTTTTTCAAGTAAAGGTTAACTTAAACTTAGTCTGGCCTATCTCTGGTTACCTTGCCTGGGTTCATGGCTTTGTCACATACCAATAGAATAGACCAGTTCTCTGGTGTGTGGCTCAGGTATTTCTCAAGACATGCAACTTCTCCAGCATCTAATATAAATTAATCCAAGACTTCAACTGCTACATAATTTTCTATGGTGTGTCCCTCTGCTTTGATCTTCTTGATGAGCTTCCGGAGGGGTGTGGTACCAATATCAGTGGTTAGGCGAAAAAGTAGCCTTGAATTACTTTGGGGAACACCAGGAAAATGCGATTCTCCTGAGCCTCCTGAGTCAGAAGTGTACACAAGCAGAGCGTTTCCACACTGAGTTGACTACAGGGTAATCTGGGTATTTCTTGGGAGGTGTACTCTGTTGGGGACACAAACTGAGGCTAGTAGAGCTCAGTTGAGCTATAAAAGTGCATGTGGGAGACAGGACTCAATTCTAGTACTAGATTATGTAGAATAGACAACGGGCACCTTTTGAACATCTGAGGCAGTAGGAAGCATTCCCTTTTCCTCCAAGTCATTCAAAAGTAGGGTATTACGGCAAAATGACAATAATTCTTATCTTCCTGGGAGTTAACATATGCTCTGAAGGGTGTTCCTTTGCTAGCAACCTTGAAGAAGAATACACTAGCATCCAGCAGAATTGTCTTTTGTCTTTTGTGATGCATGTGGGTGCTTTGCTTTACTTGGTTAATGAGTAATGTGATAGTAAACAGTATATTTGTTGGATCTGGAAGAATGGAAGGACCAACAAGAAATGCCAGAAATATATACAAGCACTTAGTTCTTTTCATTTAACAGTAAGCAGAACCAAACCTGGTTCAAATTCATGATTTTCGGCCTACTAGAGCTAACACAAATTGTGAACTATGAGCAAAATGGGGCTTTGTGGGGGAGGGGAGGTGAGGGGGGGACTGACCCGGGGAGGCTTTTGGGAAATGGAGCAGCCCAGATGCTGCTTGGGCTACTTTGGGCTATGTGGGCTATGGCAGGATTTGCGGGCATATAACCCGACATTTTGTATGGTATGCCACCATTTTAATTGGGTGACACAGTAGCTGGCATAGGAGCTGTGGGGCCCCTTACAAACTGTTCTTAGTTCATTTTCCCGGCAATAATAGTGTTTGATGGAGTCAGGGTGCAGAGTAGCAGCAGTTGAGCATGCTTATCGGATGGCGGGGAAGATAAAGTAAGTCATGTCATGCACCTGATCGAAGAGGCCGTTAGGCTTGACCTACTGGCCGAAGGTGTGCTCCCTTCAGCATGTCCATCACAGCACACAGCTGTTGGGGTTGCGGGAGCAGTGTACGCATGTTCGCCACCACGACCTGAAGACATTGTGTCAGCGGTGAGCACCCGCAGCTGCGGGGGGGCTGGTCTTACCAGAGGTGTTGCTGGATACGGGGGAGGCCTTGAGAGGGACAAGGGGTAAATGGATGAGAAATCGGGCTGAGAAGCGGCTGGAGCAATACATTAAAGGAATAAATGAGAGGGAGGGAGTGGGATGAGGGGTGGGGCCTTGCGGAATGCAAAGGGCTCAACCCGTAGAGGCTAGAGCCAGGGAGGTGGGAGTGGGGAGAGAGCCCCTTGGAAGATAGTAAGGGGAGGGGGCACAATGGGTAAAGTCAGGGTGGGAGAAGTGGAAGGGCAGATCTTTGCTGGGCAGACTCAGCTGGGAGGAGGCAATATCTCAGGGAGGCCAGCAGTGTCAATATGGAGCACGAGAGGAGGAAGACACCAGTAAGGTGGTGTCTGCGGGGGCAAGGAGTTGGACTTGTTCTCTAGCTTGCTAGACTTGAGGGTAGGGGTAAAGAAGGGAGGTGCAGAGTGTGAGGCATGGGGTCCAGCTTCGGCATTGGTGGCAGCCTTGCTCCAGTGGAGCCACGGGGAGGGACAAAGTGAGTCAGAGGGTGAAGCAGGAGGATTTGAGGGTGGAGACAGTGGAGGAAGAATTCCTTCGGTGTAAGTCCCTGGGAAAGGTTCATAGTAGGACTGCGAGGGGATCTTACATTGGAATGGCAGTACAGGAGCACCAGTGTAAGGAGCCATGAGCTTGGGGGTGGAGGAGGGGAGAGTAGTGGTGAGACCCGCATATTGGACCTATGTTGTATTTTGCAGGAGCCGACGCATAGCAGCAGGAGGAGCATGGAGGGGGGCCCGGAGTAGCATATGATCCCTTGCCCAAAGAGAAGGCAGGGCCCTGGGCAGCCAGCTGGACCACCAGAGGATGAGCATTGTTATAAATACCAAAAGAAGAGTGGCCAGGGCACACCCGTATTGTAGATCCAGATAATGTTCAGGAATTAAGTAGATGTCCGGTCTGGGAAGATGATGTATAGGAATTTATTATAGATGCAAGTAGGTAGTTAGAGTCTCAATCATAAAGACTGCGTTGTACAAAATGTCCATATATCCAGAACAGCCAGATGGTAATAAATGGTCAGAGTTACAATAGGATGATCACATGTAACAATAAGTCCATACAGCAATACAGCCAACACGTGTTTCGTCTTCAAGACTTTGTCAAGGCTTCCGATGTGTACAACGTATATATAAGTACGGTTGAAGCATATAACGTACTGCTGGTGGTCATGAATCTCTAGAAGAAGTCAAATAGTACTGGAGAGATGAGTGCTGGCCCTGATAAGCCTCGAAGTTCTTGGAAAAACCACCCGTGCCGGTCGGGTCGGCCGTACTTATATATATGTTGTACACATCGGAAGCCTTGACAAAGTCTTGAAGATGAAACACGTGTTGGCTGTTTTGCTGTATGGACTTATTGTTACATGTGATCATCCTATTGTAACTCTGACCATTTATTACCATCTGGCTGTTCTGGATACATGGACATTTTGTACAACGCAGTCTTTGTGATTGAGACTCTAACTACCTACTTGCATCTATAATAAATTCCTATACATCATCTTCCCAGACCGGACATCTACTTAATTCCTGAACATTATCTGGATCTACAATACGGGTGTGCCCTGGCCACTCTTCATTTGGTATATAGGCAACCACCCACTCCTTAGTGTGTGGCCCTCCGACACCTGTGGTGGCAGTTTTTTTGGCTAGCCTGGCTCCCACTACTATATTGTTCAGATAAATGACTACTTTCTGATCTCACAGCTGGTATACCTGTTGCTGATGTGCGAGCACCTGTTGGCATTCTCCACCTCTTTCACTTTACTTATTGTTATACATACGGCAGTGCAGCATCAGCACAAATGCTGCCTGGTAAAGTAGACTTAAGGTGGCCTCTGACGTCCCAGGTCAGTCACATCGACAAATGTTCAGCAGCAGGGAGGGAGAGTGGGCAGGTTACGGCCCATCAGCACCCTCCGACGGCAACTGGACCACCACAGGTGAGCTTTCAATGCGTGGAGCAGCTTGGCTCTTCTTGGGCTGTGAGTAGTTTTGAAGTGGTCACACGGTGCTGGAACATGAGGAAGTAGAAGACAGTTTGGAAGAGGGCGAGGTATGTGAGGAGGAAGCACCACAGTTGATGCATGAGACGGAATGGTGGGGTAGGGACAACAGGGAGGGGGTGTTTTTTATGTATTGAAGGACCAAATCATTTCTAGATGGGATGACAGACATAGGGGTGTACACAAGGTCCAGTCACTGGCAAGGCAGCAGAGTCACGAGCGGCCACAGACCTTGACGCCAAGTAAGATTACACAGGGGATAAGAAGGCAATGATTTCAGTGGCATTAGAGGCCATGGAATGGAGTAAGGAATGTGCAGCTCGCGCCTTTGGCTGGGGCCGGTATTTGGCGGACATGGGGGTGGGGACAGATGAAATAGGACTTGATGGGGCAAGGACAACGCAAGTTAAAGACAACTGTGTGGCTAAGGAGGGGTATGGTTGACAACAAAAGGGGTCACAGGTGACAAAAGACGGGGAAGGGAAGGAGGACAAGGCAGACAGAGTTGCAAGAAAGAATGTCAAGTTTAAGAATCTTTCATACATTGGAGTGTCGAAGCCCTTGGGGGCACATTTGATGTTATTAACTAAAGAAAAGATATGGTAGGGGTAGTACATTGAAATGTGAAAGCCACTCCACAGAGAGCTCAAAACAAAGGAGGGTTCAAAAGAGGAGGAGGATGAACTGTCAAAGTGTCCCAAAGTGCCGGTGATCATAGAAAAATGGATGGTGGCTTTCTTAATATTTGCCATAATTTACTGCGAAAAGTACCCAGAGAAGTCGGTGGCATTGCTGAAATATATGGACATAATTAGAAAGGCACAATTAAATTATGGGGGTTACGCCTGGATTCAATATGATGAGGAGTTTCATGCCCATATGGCAGTGGATCCTGAGGTGCAATGAGGGGGGGGGGAAATTGGCACAGATCTCTAGCAGCATACCAGGGGCCCTGCAAAATTTGGAAAGACTGTATATACTTCCAGTGGCTTGCCCATAGTCTATTGCCCCTTTCAGGAGCATCCCACTTGAAGGAGGGTGGGTTCTGCAGCCGAAGGACAGAGCACAAGTCAAGGGAGCAGTGTGTACACAGCGGGACATACTGAGACTTTAACACGGTGTAAAGAAATGGCTCCCTGTTGCAGTTATCCCCCACTTTTTGCCTCATACTGATGCTGACTTGACTGAGAAGTGTGCTGGGACCCTGCTAACCAGGCCCCAGCACCAGTGTTCTTTCACCTAAAATGTACCATTGATTCCACAATTGGCACACCCTGGCCTCCAGATAAGTCCCTTGTAACTGGTACCTCTGGTACCAAGGGCCCTGATGCCAGGGAAGGTCTCTAAGGGCTGCAGCATGTATTATGCCACCCTAGAGACCCCTCACTCAGCACAGACACACTGCTTACCAGCTTGTGTGTGCTAGTGAGAACAAACTGAGTAAGTCGACATGGCACTCCCCTCAGGGTGCCATGCCAGCCTCTCACTGCCTATGCAGTATAGGTAAGACACCCCTCTAGCAGGCCTTACAGCCCTAAGGCAGGGTGCACTATACCATAGGTGAGGGCACCAGTGCATGAGCACTGTGCCCCTACAGTGTCTAAGCAAAACCTTAGACATTGTAAGTGCAGGGTAGCCATAAGAGTATATGGTCTGGGAGTCTGTCAAACACGAACTCCACAGCACCATAATGGCTACACTGAAAACTGGGAAGTTTGGTATCAAACTTCTCAGCACAATAAATGCACACTGATGCCAGTGTACATTTTATTGTAAAATACACCACAGAGGGCACCTTAGATTTGCCCCCTGAAACTTAACCGACTATCTGTGTAGGCTGACTGGTTCCAGCAGCCTGCCACACTAGAGACATGTTGCTGGCCCCATGGGGAGAGTGCCTTTGTCACTCTGAGGCCAGTAACAAAACCTGCACTGGTTGGAGATGCTAACACCTCCCCCAGGCAGGAGCTGTAACACCTGGCGGTGAGCCTCAAAGGCTCACCCCTTTGTCACAGCACCGCAGGACACTCCAGCTAGTGGAGTTGCCCGCCCCCTCCGGCCCCGGCCCCCACTTTTGGCGGCAAGGCCGGAGAAAATAATGAGAATAACAAGGAGGAGTCACTGGCCAGTCAGGACAGCCCCTAAGGTGTCCTGAGCTGAGGTGACTCTAACTTTTAGAAATCCTCCATCTTGCAGATGGAGGATTCCCCCAATAGGATTAGGGATGTGACCCCCTCCCCTTGGGAGGAGGCACAAAGAGGGTGTACCCACCCTCAGGGCTAGTAGCCATTGGCTACTAACCCCCCAGACCTAAACACGCCCTTAAATTTAGTATTTAAGGGCTTCCCTGAACCTAAAGAGTTAGATTCCTGCAACTACAAGAAGAAGGACTGCCGAGCTGACAAACCCCTGCAGAGGAAGAACAGAAGACACCAACTGCCTTGGCCCCAGACTTACCGGCCTGTCTCCTGCCTTCCAAAGAAACCTGCTCCAGCGACGCTTTCCAAGGGACCAGCGACCTCTGAATCCTCTGAGGACTGCCCTGCTTCGAAAAAGACAAGAAACTCCCGAGGACAGCGGCACTGCTCCAAAAGAACTGCAACTTTGTTACAAGGAGCAGATTTAAAGACCCCTGCAACTCCCCGCAAGAAGCGTGAGACTTGCAACACTGCACCCGGCGACCCCGACTCGACTGGTGGAGAACAACCAACTCAGGGAGGACCCTCCGGCGACTCTACGACTGTGAGTAACCAAAGTTGTCCCCCCTGAGCCCCCACAGCGACGCCTGCAGAGGGAATCCCCAGGCTCCCCCTGACCGCGACTGTCTGAACTCCATTTCCCGACGGCTGGAAAAGACCCTGCACCCGCAGCCCCCAGCCCCTAAAGAAACTGAACTTCTGTGCAGGAGTGACCCCCAGGAGGCCCTCTCCCTTGCCCAGGTGGTGGCTACCCCGAGGAGCCCCCCCCTTGCCTGCCTGCATCGCTGAAGAGACCCCTTGGTCTCCCATTGAAACCTGAAGGAAACCCGACGCGTGTTTGCACACTGCACCCGGCCGCCCCCGCGCTGCTGAGGGTGTACTTTCTGTGCTACTTTGTGTCCCCCCCGGTGCCCTACAAAACCCCCCTGGTCTGCCCTCCGAAGACGCGGGTACTTACCTGCTGGCAGACTGGAACCGGGGCACCCCCTTCTCTCCATTATAGCCTATGTGTTTTGGGCACCTCGTTGACCTTTGCACCTGACCGGCCCTGAGCTGCTGGTGTGATAACTTTGGGGTTGCTCTGAACCCCCCAACGGTGGGCTACCTTGGACCAAAAACTCAAACCTGTAAGTGACTTACTTACCTGTGAAAACTAACAATAACTTACCTCCCCCAGGAACTGTGAAAATTGCACTGTGTCCACTTTTAAAACAGCTTATTATGTTTTATGCAAAAAGTATACATGCTAAAGTAACGATTCAAGGTTCCTAGAGTACTTACCTGCAATACCTTTCAAAAGAGCTATTACATGTAAAATTTTAACCTGTGGTTCTTAAAATAAACTAAGAAAAGATATTTTTCTATAACAAAACCTATTGGCTGGATTTGTCTCTGAGTGTGTGTACCTCATTTATTGTCTATGTGTATGTACAACAAATGCTTAACACTACTCCTTGGATAAGCCTACTGCTCGACCACACTACCACAAAATAGAGCATTAGTATTATCTCTTTTTTCCACTATTTTACCTCTAAGGGGAACCCTTGGACTCTGTGCATGCTATTGCTTACTTTGAAATAGCACATACAGAGACAACTTCCTACACACGGTTCTCTGCACAAGAGAATATTGCCATTTTAGCCATGAATGCTCAGGTCGGCACGCCCTCATTGATTGCTGTGGAGAGGGAACAGTGCAGGGGGGTCATGGAGTCAAGAACATTCACATGTAGGTAACTTCGAGGCACAGCAATTTAACCCCACCTCTTCCCAGAGGGGGGAAGAGCTCCTATGCAAGTTAATCGGGATAGGCTTATTTTCTGGCTTGGATGGTACGACAAAGCTGATGAAGAAGCACTGCTTCAGGTGGGGTTAATGTGGGGGTTCTGATTAGGGGACACAGGACCTAAGGGGAGACGTTGGGTGGACAATCTCAGATCGTCAGAAACACACAGGCAGGTGGTATGGCACAAGTTGAGTAAGGAAGTGAGAGAAGGACGCATGGCAGGCCCTTTTTCAGATTGGCCATTGCCAAATCTGATAATGTCTCCTGTAGGGGTGGAGACTAAGAATGAGCATGGACAGTTTCACCTGATTCAACAATTCTCTTGGCCGGAAGGGAATTCAGTCAATGATTTAATTCCTGAAGAACAGGTACCAGTAACATATGCATCAGATGATGCAGCTTATCATCTGGTGGAGCAGGTCGGACAGGGGGCTCTGATGACAAAGAGCGACAGTAAGTCCGCTTTCCATTTGCTGCAGGTACACCCTGACGACTTTACACTTTTGGGCATTCAATTTGAAGGCGCTTGGTATGTGGACAAAGCACTGCCAATGGGTAGTTCCATATTGTGTGCATTCTTTGAGTGCTTCAGTACATTTCTGCAGTGGGTATTTTCTGTGTGGTCAGGACATGAGCTGGTGATGCACTATTTAGATGTCTTCTTCATGAAGGGGCAGCCAGACTCGCTGCAGTGTCAGAGCTTTAGAACAATTTCAGATAATTATGGAGGAGCTGTGGGTCCCTTTGGCCTCTGAAAAAACAATGGGCCCCAGTACAACGATGTCATTTTTGGGGATTGAAATTGACTCAATGAGGATGGAGGTCCACCTGCCTGGTGACAAGACAAAAGCAATGTTGAGGTTGTTGAGCAAAATGTTGGGTAGGCAGAAGCTGAGAGTACGGGACATTCAGGTTTTGTTTGGACATTTGAACTTTGCATGTAGCGTGGTGTGGACGGGACGGATGTTCTGCAGGCGACTGGGTTTGTCTTTGACAGGAGGGACCTTGCCACTCCATCATGTGCTTTTGACTGCAGGGTGAAGGAGGACCTCATGATGTGGAGACAGCCTTCAACTGGGTCCCTTCAAGGCCGTGGGAGGAGCAGGAATGGGATAAACTGATTTTTCGGATGCGGCAGTAGGGGTAGGTTTTGGTGTCTTCTGGCAGAGCTGGTGGTCCACGCAGGAGTAGCCAGCGAACTGGAAAAGGGGAGGGAGGATTATTGCCTTTTCCTAATTCTTTCCGCTGGTGGTGGCACTGCTACTCTGGGGGCAGGAGTTGGCCCATAAGTAAGTGCTTTTCAGGATTGACAACATGGCGGTGGTGTATGTGGTTAACCGCCAGTCGGCAAGAGATTAGCAAGTTTCCAAGCTGCTCCAGGCATTTGTCCTCTTGTGTCTCAGACATGAAATTGCATTTAGGGTGAGGCATGTTCCTGGTGTGGACAATAACATTCCGGATGCCTTTCCTCGTTCACAATGGAAGCGTTTCCTTAGGCTGGCCTCGGACGTCGAGTTGATGGAAGTGTCTGCCTCAAAATTGGTGGACCATAGGAGACAAAAGATGCTGCAGCTATTGACAAACTCATTGGCCATCCCCACGCAGTGAGCCTACTTGCAAGCATGGAGTGAATTCTTACTGAGCTGGGCATGTAGGCGGTGGCAGGAATGGGAGAGAGTGGAGGATGTAGTCCAGTTTATTTTGATACTTATTGAGAAGTTCCAATCTAGGGTTGCAATAGCAGGGAAGCTGGTGGGCATCGCCTTCATGGGGAAGCTCCTTTGGGGTATCCTCCTTAAGCCAGAGACTTGGGGACCAGGATGCTTGAGGTGGGCTAGAGAGGTGGGACATAAAAGGAGGGTGAGGAGGCCAGTGTTGTTAAAGACACTGGCAGAATTGGTGCCCAAATTGGGTTCGGTCTGTCTTGAAATCATGCTTTTCAGCACTTTGATGGTATGGATGTTTTTCGGGGCCTCTAGGGTCTCAGAACTCTTGGGAGGGAACGGTAGGCAAGTGATTTGCTGGGGTGACATCGACTTGGGGGGACAGAAACTGTGGATTTGGCTTGGAAAGTCAAAGACTGATCAGACTGGATGGGGTAAGCGTGCTTTTATGGCCATACCCGGTAAGGCCCCTTTGCCCCGTAAAGTGGGGTAGGAGATTCTCATTTCAGAGGGTGACGATCCCATTAGGTCCTCATGCATGAGGGCCAGAAACCAGTCACAGTCTTTCAATTATTATTTATTCTTCGCCGGGCAGTAGCTGTGTTGGGCCTTGATGCTGCAGATTTTGGCACACATTCTTTCTGCACTGGCTTAGCTACAGAGGCAGGGTAGATGGGCTGGAGTAAGGAGCGTATAATGAAGGCAGGGAGGTGGGTTTTGGAATGTGTACAATGCTATGTGCCCAAAAATGAAGATGAAGTATAGCTACGTTGTTTAGTGATTTTATTTGTTTTTGTTATTTTCAGGTTCAGTGGCAAGTCCAGAAAACCCAGTGATGTTGATTTGTTTGGTGAAGCACTTCGTCATCAAATGGGGAAGCAGACAAGCACAGAAAGGATCGCAGGGGTGAAATCTGAGCTTGCAATGGCATAGGAAAGGGGGTATGAAATGGTCTGTTAACAACCTTGAATGGGTGGATAATGAAGAGGCGGTGTCCTGATTTGTTTTTGATTCATTTGGGGAAAAATGACCTTGTAGCAAGAAAAGGTCTCCAGTTGACGAAGGGCATAAAAAGAGATCTTTGGGAAATCCTGCAGTTGTAGTCAGGTTTCTATGTGGTTTGGACCGCTTTTGTTCCGAGTCCGGTGTGGCGAGGTGCAGAAACCTGGGACTATTGAAAGGGCGCAAAAAAAGATTAACAAGGAGATTAAAGTTTTGCCAAGGAAAAAAAGTGTCCATCTGTCCTTTATGTACATGGAGCTATACCTGTTGCATATTGAGGATTGTTTGCACAGTTGGTTTGTTTTTTTCTGGGTGGTGGGGACAGAGTCCAGTTCACTTAATTTGTACAGTTTTAGTATTTAAAGTGGCAGCCCAGATAAAAGGAGAAGGGTAGACTGGTCTGCAAATGGATAAGCCAGGTTGTTCAATGTTCAGCTTGAAGTTATGAGAGTTACAGTTATTGGCAGGTGAGAGGAGTTGTAAGTCAGCAACCACGCAGTTAATAAGAAGTTCAGGATTGCGAAAAAGGAGGCGGGGAAGGGCGAGGGTAGAGTAGGGGCAGGGGAAGGTGTAGAGGTATGTGATAGTATAGTGAGGTCATTAGTTTTGTGAAGGCAAAGGCCTACGGTATGTAACTGTTAGGTGCATCTGTCTTCAATAAAGTATTTTTTTTTCACACAGCACAGTGTCAGTCTTGTCTGTTCCCCACTTTTCCTCAATAACTGAACTGTCCATTCAGTTCTCCGTTCTCACAGTTCACCTTACTAGAATTGGGTAAAATTAACTGTGAGAACTGAACAGGGCATGTTCAGTATTGTGATGAAAGCAGGCAGGCATTCTGCACAAAGACATTCTCTCACAATTCAGGCCCTCATTTTTAATTGTCCTGCACAGTGGTTGTTAGTAAGGGACCATCATTTTACTGGGAAAATTCCTTTCCTGAGAGCAGTCAGGGGCCGGGAAATGTAATCAGTTTAAGGGTAATTATATTAGTAATTACCTATCTGGGAATTACGTTAGGGTAATTAATGCTCGCAGCTGAAGAGCTGACAAAACTGACTAAGCATTGCTTTCGCCCACCACAATGTACACAGAGGGTCGACTCTGGGGTTTCCTTTTAACCTGTAGCCAGATGCTCAAATCTAGATTAGAGAATCCAGCTAAGGATTTGACAATCCAGATCCACAAATTCAAGATGGCCAGTACACGAATGCTGCAGCAAAAAAAAGAGGATGAAGCAATATTTTGGGGGACTGTACCTGCAACTTTGGGAGCCAACTCATCCTGTGTGGATATGAGCACAGCTTCACATACTGAAACCTGAATGAACAAATGTTTTTATTAGGATCATTAATTACAATCTTTGAAAAAGATAGTTACCCCCAGCACAGCACCACTGCACTTTGCCAAAGCGGGGGAGGTGGCAAATAACACCGCAGTCTTTACCTGAGCCATTAGAAGATTAATGTATGTATAAACAAAACAAAAAAAAATCACAGATTTTTTTTTTTAAAGGGCAGTTTTGTTTGACAGTGGTGCATCTGAAATGTGCCTGTTGCCTTTGACGTCACAATGTTGATCTATACGTGACCATATTGATATTATATTCTGTGGATTGATAACAAGCTAATTGTCAAGTGGCACAGAATTTAGTAAAGTTACAGGTATGTAATTTAAATGAGTGTGGCGTAACCATATTAATTGAAATATAATCATTTATTTTGATGTCATAATAGTTATCTTTGAAACAATGATTTTTATGAAAGATTTGCACTAAATGTCATAGGTTAATGTTAAAAAAATGTAGTTGGCCATCATTTTTACTGACATGTATTAACGAAGTTACTTCATTTTGCACTTTATTGTAGCATGGTGTTTAGACAAATTGTTTTCAGTTTTATAATTGAGAGGTCTATATGCCTGACTAATCTGAATAATGCATGCCTTTTAATTTTCTCTTAGTGAAGCCATGTTAGACCTGCTAGGCAAGTCTCTGAGATGTGGGAAAACTGTTTTTCTTTTAGCTAACATTTCTTTCCCGATGGAGTTCACATAAAATACTATTTGCAAATAGATGTACTATTGTTTTTTTAAGAGAGCCTAAGAAATTAACTGTGAAGAAGGTACATCCAGAAGACTAGCTCTATTCAGTATCTTTCAAAGTCATACAGGACACCAAGGACGGATACCTTCCCAGAATGGTCTTGGGAACTTTTAGCCATGTTTCAGATGTCTGTGGTGTGATATGAGAGGATTGGACAATTAAATATTCTGATCCATAGGCATTAGCAAAGAGCAAATCAGTTTACTTTGGACTTTAGCTATTCAATTTCAGTTAGGTTAGATAAGATCTCCTTGGACTTTGAGAGGTACAGATATCTTTGCCCTTGCCCCGCATTGTCCCAAATGCTTTGCTATGAGGATTTTCCCTTGACCCATGAGAAAACATTTGACCTAGCTTATGATATGCTGACACCTTCCCTTTTTACCTACTTTCTGCCAACCATTAGCAGCTCTGTTTTGCCTCTGATATTATTTTTCCAACTTCTAGTTGCCCTTTACTTTTTTCCTTCCTGTCCCTATGTTTAGGAGCATGCACTTGACAATTAGTGACTTTGGTTTTGAGGGATTCCCATTGCTTAACTATTTGGATTACTTCAGTTTGCTCTAATGGTTGGACTTATTGGACAATGTTTATTTGATTAGGATCACAGTGTTGTTGTTTTGTATAGCAGGTATTGCGTGTTTAGTTTGTTTACTGTTAATTAGATTCTGTTTCTTTCAGAGGTTTGGACACCAAATGGTGTTAGTATACCTCTACAGCCTGTTTTTGAGAATTGTTTACATTAACCTGAGTGTAGTTTTGTTATAAACTCTTTAACTTCATTTATGATTTGAGTTTTTATTGTGTGGCCAAATTGGTCATACTGTAAAAACATGTTGATTGATTGTTATGTTAACAGCTCTTACCCCTTGCTGGAGTGAAAAGATTTACCAACCTCGTTTAGAGCATACCTGAAATGCTCCATCAAACCGATACAGTTGTGGTGACAGTAGAACAGAATACCTACAAAAATGGCAAGACCTTAACCACCCCATTCATGCTTAACTCTCACCGGACATATCCTTTTTAAACTATGACAAATATTTATACACACTTGCTTAACTAACATATCAGTTTCTCACTGACTTTTTCTTTCCACCTCTCATGGCAGTTGTCAGAGTTATGGGAAAAGTTTAACTTCACCTATCACCCTTACCATCATCATACAGTTGTCATACAATCTTCACCGCCTCACCATAAACAGTGTTCATTGAACATATTTCCACAGATACAATACCATATCACATAATGTGCAATCTCATGAATTACATCTACAATAAAAGGACTCTGTTTCACTGATACTTGCATATAAACATGCTCAGTAGGCCCAGTCCTAGAGTGAAGGCCAGGTCCACCCGAGGGAGCTTATGGCCCCGCCAACATCAATTCTGAAGTATAAGAGTGTAGTCCTCTCACTTGCATGTTAACAAATTTTGGCTTCTAAATATGTCTGTGTATAGGTGTGAAAGTCAGTGTGCATGTATACATGCTTATGTTGTTTCTTCCCGTTGACAAAAGAACAGCAGGGTCCCCTATGATACACCCACTACAACAAAAGACAGAATGCAACATTCCACCAGTGGGCAAATAGGAGGGAGACTATGAAATGACAGGCAAAGTGAAAATAATACCACAGGAAAAGCATTTTTGTGTTGCTAATAACTTTGGCACAGTTTGGCGAATCTCCATGAAACATTTTTTTTAACTAACCAAAAACAGATCTTTCTATCACACTTAACTATAATGTTACTTTAACCTATATATAATATATATTAGATCTGACAGCCTTAGGGTGGTCACCCTCAACTTTTTGCCTCCCTCCACTTTTTGACACTATTTTTGCTGGTTTTAGTACGCTGCGCTCTTTACCACTGCTAAAGTGCATATGCTCTCTCCCTTAAAACATGGTGACTTTGGCTCATACCCAATTGGCTTATTTAATTTACTTAAGCCCCTACAAAAGTGTACTACCTGTGCCCAGGGCCTGTAGATTAAATGCTACTAGTGGGCCTACAGCACTGATTGTGCCACCCACATAAGCAGCCCCTTAACCATGTCTCAGGCCTGCCATTGCAAGACCTGTGTGCAGTTTCACTGCCAATTCGACTTGCCATTTAAAAGTACTTGCCAAGCCTTAGACTCCCCTTTTTCTACATATGCCACCCCTAAGGTAGGCCCTAGGTAACCCATGGGGCAGGGTGCTATGTAGGGAAAAGGTAGGACATGTACTTGTGTAGTTTATATGTCCTGGTAGTGTAAAACTCCTAAATTTGTTTTACACTGCTGTGAGGCCTGCTCCTTTCATAGGCTAACATTAGAGCTACCCTCATATACTGTTTGAGTGGAAGATTCTGATCTAAAAGGAGTAACAAGGTCATATTCAGTATGGCCAGAATGGTAATACAAAATCCTGCTGACTGGTGAAGTTGGATTTACTATTACTATTTTAGAAATTCCACTTTCAGAAAGTGAGCATTTCTCTGCACTTAAATCCTTCTGTGCCTTACAATCCACATCTGGCTGGGTTAGTTTACAGCACCCTTGTGCATTTCACTCAGAAAACCCCAAACACAGGATGCTCAGTCACACCTGCACACATCTGCATACTCGATGGGTCTTCCTGGGATGATGGGAGGGTGGAGGGACTGACACTTACATGTCAAAGGACAATGGCCTGCCTCACACAATGGACTGCCAAACCCCCTACTGGGACCTTGGCAGACAGGATGGAACTGAAAGGGGATCTTGTGCACTTCTAAACCACTCTTTGAAGTCTCCCCCACATCAAAGGCACATTTGGGTATTTAAACAGGGCCTCCGACCCTATCAACTCAGACACTTGTTGACAAGATACCTACTTGAAAAGGAACTCTGAACCGGAACCTGCAACCTGCTAAGAGAAGCTGCCTGGCTGCCCAAAGGACTCACTTGACTGCTTTGTTGTAAAGGACTGCTGCCTTGCTGTTGCCCTGCTGCCTTGCTGCCCTCTGGCTCTTCTGAGAAGTCCTCTCCAAGGGCTTGGATTGAGCTTGCCTCCAGTTTTATTAAAACTGAGGGCCAAAAAGACTTCATCTCTGCAAAGAACTCCTTGTGCAGTGAAAATCAATGCACAGCCTGCCGGAATCGATGCACAGCCTCCCCAGCGGTGAGAAAATCACTGCACGCCGAACCGGAACGATGCAGCCCAGCTCCCAGAGTGGAGATCGACGAGGCGCCTGCGTTGTGACCAGAACCTCGATGCGCGGCCCACTGGATCGACACATTCCTGAGCCGGAAGGACACAGCCCAACTTCCTACGAAGAGGAATTGATGCAGCGCCTGCTGTGCGACAGAAATTTTCCTGCATCACCCACCCGATCAACGCAGCACCTGTGACTTCATTCTGCATGCCCAGGATTTCTCCGCATCGTCCCCGGGGTGTCCAAATACCCCGCAACCCGAAGAGGATCCAAGTCCAACTCCAGCCCTTGCTGAGTGGAAAAGCAGTGACGCATTGTCTGTGTGTGCCCGGAGAAACCAACACACACCTCCCCGTTTTCCACCCATCTCCTCCTCTGTGGTCCCGTGCGGATAATTTAGATGCAAACCAGGTACTTTGCACTCGCAAGAGACCATTGTTGTTTCTAAGAACTAAAGACTCTATTTATCATTACCAAAGTGATATTTCAACTTTATAAAATCTTGATCGTTGTGACCTTATTTTAAACAGAAGAATATTCTATATTTTTCTGAACCTGTGTGATGTTCTTTTGTGGTATTATACTGTGTTATTGCATGATTTACTGCACAAATACTTTACGCATTGCCTTCTACGTTAAGCCTGACTGCTCAGTGCCAAGCTACCAGAGGGTGGGCACTGGATAATTTGGACTGTGTGTGACTTACCCTGACTAGAGAGAGGGTCCTTGCTTGGACAGAGGGGTAACCTGACTGCCAACAAAAGACCCCATTTCTAACTATATATATATATATATATATATGTATATATATATATATATATATATAAACACAGTTCCTTTCTTCCTGTTCCCGCCAAACAAAGTCAGTGCAGGGCTACAGGCGCAGGACCCGTAATTATATTGCCCATGTTCAAAATTCCCAAAAACGCCAGAACTCCAGACAGCTCCAATCGTATTATTTAATAGCTTACATCAATGGCAATGTGTTTTAACCATTACGATCTTTTTCGAGCCAAAGGATGAGAAACTTTTTGTTCATGTGGGTTGAGTTTGTAAAATTATGAGTAATTTGTTGGTTATGAAAAAATTTGAGTTCTTGAAGTCACGTGGTTGTTCATAGCTTACATCAAAGCAGTTTAGGCGCACCCCCGAGGAATATGATAAGGATATATGTTTTCTGTTTTGCCCCTTTTCTTTTCCCCTTTTTTTATAGATATTGATTTGCTTCAAGGCTCTAATGATGTAATGGTATAATATTATAAATTGACATGCTGATATTATTGGATGTATTAAGTTTGAGTGCTGCGGCCAACTCCTGACACACACTCCCAAAGGGCTATGCACAGCATGGGTTTGAGTGGTTAGGGGGTGTTGGCCACAGGGCCTGGCTGCAGACTAGGAGGGTCATTCTGACCCTGGCGGCCGGTGGCCGCCAGGGCCACCGACCACGGGAGCACCGCCGACAGGCTGGCGGTGCTCCAATGAGCATTCTGACCGCAGCGGTTCAGCCGCGGTCAGAAGCGGAAAGTCAGCGGTCTCCCGCTGACTTTCCGCTGCTCATTGGAATCCTCCATGGCTGCGGAGCGCGCTCCGCAGCCATGAGGATTCTGACCCCCCCTACCGCCATCCAGTTCATGGCGGGAAAGCCGCCATGAACAGGATGGCGGTAGGGGGGGGTCGCGGGGCCCCTGGGGGCCCCTGCCGTGCCCATGCCAATGGCATGGGCACGGCAGGGGCCCCCGTAAGAGGGCCCCAAAATGTATTTCACTGTCTGCCTTGCAGACAGTGAAATACGCGACGGGTGCAGTAGCACCCGTCGCACCTTCCCACTCCGCCGGCTCGATTACGAGCCGGCATCCTCGTGGGAAGGTCGTTTTCCCCTGGGCTGGCGGGCGGTTTAACTGGAACCGCCCGCCAGCCCAGGGGAAAACTCGTAATACCCGCCACGGTCTTTTGACTGCGGCGCGGTAATTTGGAGGGCGGGATCCTGGCGGGCGGGATCCTGGCGGGCGGCCTCCGCCGCCCGCCAGGGTCATAATGAGGCCCTAGGTCTTGCGGGCAAATTCCCCTGCACATGGGTGAAGGCCGTCCCCAGCGTAAGGCTAGGTGCTTATAGGAGGTTAGCCCTGTGGCTAACCGTCACCGCACACGGTCAAAGGCCGTGCGTGGCTGTGGATGGATTAACATATAGTATTTAAAATTACGATGAGTTAAAAAAAAAAAAAGAAATTCACTGTACAGTGAATAAATATATATATATATATGTATATATATATATATATATATATATACCCACACACTCATACATACATATGTTTCTGGGTGCGCACAAACTCACATGGCATACCATTTCTGCAATGACCACTTATAATCCTCCCTATTGAGTATATATATTCCAAGAATATGGGGAAGATTAGGGAATGTACATTTTAGACGTATTTTTTTCATATTTTCTCCCTACAGTAAAACCATTCCTGATAGGCCGCACTAACTGCAAAAGAACTGCTTAACATTGACATTTATTTTAATTATTGCTATTTACAAAAAGACAGTTGAACAAAATATGTTAAATCAAGCACTGTATAAAACGTAAGCATCTATACCTTTGTTTACTGAAAAACATGGTTTCAATGGAAGTTAGAGTTATAGTGGAATGTAGATACATACATACAAAGAACAGGTTTCAAAAGTACTGAATTGGATCAGATAAAATGTACATCATAGTGCTATACAGATATCTTAACTATTTGTGAATATTGTAGGGAGTCTTTTCTGCTTGATGTGGCTAAGTATTTATTTTGTACAGCATTGTGATTTTGTCAAAAATGCAATAATTGATGCGTAGCAGTACTTTTGAGGTACAGGTTTAAGTGTTACAGCCTGCATCCATTTTATTTTAAATCTGTCAGCAATTGTGCATTAGGAGTTGACTTGAATCTGTTTGCACCTCGATCCTGGTAATCTGTGTAGTGGTATTTCACAAGCCAGAGATTATGTCCCCCATTTTTTTTGTGAGATATTAGGTTGGAAAGAGAGAAATTCTTCTGTAATTGAGTGTATAAACTCCAGAAACACATTTTGCCTGATTCCAACCTTTATCAGTTACTTAATCTTAAACCCTAATCACCCTGTGTGAAATTTATCAGATGCTAAATCTTGAACGTATTCATAAACAATCTCTGTAGTACGGTAGGAAGGATGAGCAGCACATTCTCGCAGGTGTTATATTGGGATTGTCACAAGACTTTTTTCAGGAGGCTTATCTATAGTGAAGGACACCACACACTTGGAGGTTCACACTGTGGGAAAATCATTTTTCCTGATAGAAAATGTATTTCTGATATACCCACAGTAAGTCTGGGGGTAATCAGTACCCCATCACTTCCTCTAAGTTAATGTACTCCAGCCCTTAGCATAAGAAAATTTCCAAGGTGAAAAGGGAAAAATATAAGGAATTTGGAAATGCCCACACCTGTATATGCTTGTGGGAGTTCATAAAAGGTGTCAAGGCAAATAATACTTTGCATGCTTTGAGTAGGATTTACTACAGCTGCCAACCAAGAATCACTTTCTGAATTATTGGAAAATGTACAAAAAGGTAATTTTAGTAGTAAACTTATATTTAAGACTGAACGTACCTTTGTGAATAGGGCCCTGTAGCTCCATGGGCAGATTTATGGCCCTTAGTGCTCCCCCTATGGCCATCCTGTGTGCACCAATTTTTAAAATAGGGCGCACCATGGCGCAGGGTAGGGAGCAATAGCACCATTCAATGTAACGCTTTTGATGTACTCTGCAGGAGTAGCACCAAAAATGTTGGTGCTACTCCTCAGAGTACATAGGGGCCCATTCTAAATAATGGAAGCCCACTTTTAACGCCTGCTCTGAGCAGGCGTTAAAAGTGGCGAAAAAAATGGTGCAAGAAAATCTAATATATTTCCTTGCGCCATTTTTTCAGCCCCACCTAATGAGTGAACGCCCCGTTTGCATACATTATGGCTGGCACAGACATAATGTAGCGCAAAGGGTTACAGAGTTGCTCAATGCATGCATTTCGCCACTCTGTAAACAGGGCATGGGGATTTCTGCCTCATTGGGCCACATTAACATAAAAAATAATTACGCTTATGTGGCGCAAGGTGGGCTAGAGGATTATAACCATGCCTCTATGTAGCTATAGAGTATAAATATTGGGCAGCTGCATATTATGGTAGGGATCTGCAAAGTTGCATAGATCACAAATGTGCACTTTATTGAACCTTTCCAACTTTTGTGCAATATGAAGGTCCCAAAGTACTTAAAAAGTAGGTTCCCTCTGTTGTACACAGAACCATCTTTAGCCCTGGTGGTGACCGCTGTGAAAATCATTTTTTTGCTGCCCCTGCCCTGCCCACCCCCATTTGACGACCTCTTCGGATCCCCACACTACCACCCCGCAAAAGTCCCCTTCATCTCTCCACAGTCCCTCTCTCAGATACATTTAATTTGTTTTAAAGCGCTAGTAAAAGCTGGAATTACTAATCCACTCAGCTAGCCACATAAAATACAGATCTGGTTTTTGCAGCAAGAATATTAATCCTACGCCATACTTTATGGTGAGTCAAATTGCTACTAGACAAAACTCAGATCCCTCCCTGTCTAGCTGGAACATTAATCACAAGAGTTATTATATATTTATTGCTGCCGGAAAGCTGGACGCCCAAGGAACTCTCAGCAGGTGCTTTTAAATCTTATGTTATTGCTAAACACAGCACTTCCCCCCCTAAGGTCAGTTCCCCCCCACTCTAGGTCAGCACCCAGTGTGGACGCACCAGTTGCACGTCTCTAAAGCCAGCCCTGGTTGTACAGACCCATAATCACACCACTCTGCAACTCTGTGTTACATGTTCTGATGACCCTTTCTCCTGTAAAGAAGGTCCCAGGCAGATATTCCAGCAGCGGTGAAGGTGATGTATACTGCTTATTTCCCTGCTGAATCTCTGGGATAAATGACCACAGGAAAGAAATCCCTGCAGTTGGATGCCTGTAAGTCTTCAGACGATTGGATGGGTGTGAAACAAAAGGAAATGGATAGTTGTTAGAAATTGGGTTTCTAGTTCGCTAGGGTATGCATCTAAGCCAGGCAGTCCCGCCACTCAAGTCATGGCAAGTAAGTTACACCCTAAAGATAACCTGTGCTCACCTCCTGGTAGCTTGGCACATAGCAGTCAGGCTTCTCCCCAAAGGCAAAGTGTAAAGCATTTGCGTAACACACTCACACAAGAACACAATGAAAACACCACAAAAGAAACTCCAAACATGAGTTTATAAAAATACATATCTGTGTTGGAAGTATATCGATAGACCAAAACATCACTGATCATAAATATTGTGCATATGAAACACCTATTTCAATGGAAATCAATATCCTAAAAAATGCAGAAATCAACATTACATGCATTAGGCAAAGCCCGGCAGGCCTAATGGAAGTCTCATAGGGCAAATCAACATAACTTATACATAAGGAAGGCAAAAGATAAATATGTATGGTGAAACGATTCCCAAACAATACAGGTTATTAGAGTATTCCTAAGGGCTTGAGCCCCAAAGACCAAGTCCTGGTCCGAAGCAATCTAAACAACCAATCCCCTGTGCCCGTCATACGCAGGGCAGCTGTCAGTATGCAGATGGATGCAGATGCCTCTAATGTCACACCCAGCCCCTCCTGTGTTGTGGCTGTCTGGAAAGTATGCACAAAGTTTTCATGTCACTCTGCCCTAGACGAGGATTGGAGTCAGGCTTCAAAACACACAGAGTTATAAGCACAGAGAAATGCCCTCTTACTGAATGTGACATTTCTTAAATAGTAATGTAAAATCCAACTTCACCACGGAGCAGGATTTCTCACTACCATTCCATACATACCAAACATGCCAACGCTGCTCCTTTCAGATCAGAAATTAACACTTAAAAATGCATAAGGGAATTCCTTATGCTAACCTATGAGAGGAGCAGCTGTCACAGTAGTGAAAAATGAAATAGGCTGTTTGTCATAACTAGGACATGCAAAACATTAAAATACATATCCTACCTTTTACATATACAGGACCCTCCCTGTAGGGCTACCTAGGGCCTACCTCCGCAGTGACTTCGGTGTAGTAAAAGGGGAATTTAGGCCTTGGCAAGCAGTTTGAAATGCCAAGCCAATGTGTCAGTAAACTGCGCATGAAGACACTGCAGTGGCAGGCCTGAGACAGGTTTGAAAGGCTACTTCTGTGGGTGGCGCAATCTGCGCTGCAGGCCCACTAATAGCATTTCATTTACAGGCCCTGGGTAAATGGTTTATGAGTTAACAAGGGACTTACAGGTAAATGAAATATGCCAAACAGGTATAAGCCAATCATACCACATTTTATGGGAGAGAGCACATGCACTTTAGCACTGATTAACAGTGGTAAAGTGCCCAGAGTCCTAAAGCCATCACAAAGAGGATGAGAAAAATAGGAGGAGAAAGGCAAAATGTTTGGGGATAACCCTGCAGAAAGGGCCATTTCAAACAATAGTTTATCATTTGAATTGCCTTAATACTATACCTAGAATGTTGGGTTCTCCTGAGATTGCTGACTCATCTAGCATGAGTGATATGGACACTCAAGTCCCACCAGAGCAAATAAGTAATCCTTCTGGAAACTCCTCCAACATCAACAAGCCAGTCTGCTCTACATCTTTAACTTATGTCACACTTAACATTGACTTTGACACATCCTGCTTATTCAAATGTATATATTAATTAGCAACAGGTCTTCATGTGTCTGCTTACACTCATGTATGCAAAAACACCACAACTTTATGCTTTGATAACAAAGTGGGCTTAGGTATCTAACAACTTTGAAGCCCTTTCTCAAATTTGAGTGTGAGGCAGCTGCACACTCCTTTCATTGGTCTGCAGTGATACTAGTCCCATGGGTGGCAACCCATACACCCTCCACGCTATATAACAGATCTCTGAAAGAATATCAGACACACAAACATCATGTCAACAGAATATTGTGCCAATAATATTGAGGAACAAAATGTTGAGAAGGTAAGCACATATAGCTAAGTTTAGATTTGCTATGCTTCGCTTCACATATACGTACCTTGAAGATGAATATATATCGTCAAGGTACATATATGTGGAGTCATATATAGCAAAACTTTGCTTACCTATAGAAACTTACCTTCACAATATTTTTGTCCTTGATACTCTTGACACAATATTTTCTCCACATGATATTTGTGTTTCTGTTATTTTGTCTGCCTTCCTATATAAGACCCAGACTGAGAGCCTTCATGCAACTATGGAGAGGCTGCCAAACTTAGAGCTCAGTGACAGCTCAGACTTCGCCCATGGCCATTACTATAGCTGTGGCATTACTAGCTCTGGGTCTCTCCAAGACCACAGTTGCTGGGCTGGAGAGAGCCTGAACAGGCTTCCAGTCTGCCTGGGAGCGACCTGGCTGGGCACTCCCAGCCAATCCTGATGCTGCTTTGAGCAGCGTCAGGATTGGCCACAGGGCAGGTTGGGAGCCTGTGCCTGCAGTTGATGAGGGACAGAGGAAAGGTGTGTGGCAGAGGAGGTATTTTCTTTTTATTATTATTATTATTATTTTTTACTTAACGTAATTGTCCCCCTCCACACGTGTGCTGCCCCTGCTGCTTAGCGCGAGCCGCGACTGAGTCCATGTAGCTATGAATGCAGTTGCAAAAACTCTTGATTCTCTTTGTTTGTCCATGCTGGCCCAAACCTAAAAAGTAGTCTACAATTGATGGAGCTGAGAAAAATCACAGATTCTTTGGACAGGCACCAACCTGCCAGGGAGGTTGTCACTAAAGCACTGTTCAGATTGGCTGAAAATTCTTTTGAGCACCTAAGGGTTGACGACTTCTTTCAAGAAATTAGACTTCTACCATGGAGTTGGAAACTGGCACTCTGAAACCTTCTAGGCAATACAGAGCTCCCAAAAGTAATAGGTGCAAATACTTCTTTCATGCCTAGGTCAAATTTATCCTGGGGAAGTGAAAGAGATCAGCTGCTTGAAATATAAGTCATTATTATGCCAGAAAAGATGGCAGGAATGTTCAAGAAGAGCCAGAAATTCCAAGTTTGACTGTCAAGAAAATCCAAAGGGCTAAAAAATAAGGATTGAAAAAAAAAGAGGCAGGGGAGGTAGCCAGCAAATTTCAGAGGGAGGATGGTTTTACATTAATCTGTGGTAATAAAAAGAAGTTGAGGAAGTTTTCAGAAACTGAAGAAGCTTGGACAGCCATGCCACATACTAAGAGAATCTATTGGATCCCAAACGGAAAATCTGCCATGGTCTATGCATAAGTAATTGAAAAGGGACAAAAGATTGCTGCATCAGGACACCACCAACCATTTAGGAGTCACCAGGGGTCACAGCCCCTACCGCTGTCTTGCCCCCCTGCAACCCTTTGCGGCGCCTAGCCTCAAAGGTGGCAAAACCAGTGCCAGGAACACAGGGGCAGCTTGGTTGGTGGTCCATTCTCCTTGTTTTCTGGCAATTTTTTATTACATTTATAGTAAATAACAGGGCTGTAGCCAGGGGGTCCCACCATCGTTACGGTTGGCAAAGGATACTATTTGATGAGATCTCTCCTCCACTGTCACAACCATGTCTTGGCAATTAAATTTTGGACAACAGGTAAAACTGTGAGGTATTGTTTCTGGGCCAAAATGAGTGGAGCAGGACTTTTAGTGGGCTTGGGTGAGAAGTCTCCAGACATGGGGAGATGTCTGCGGTCAGACCGCTTATGAAGTCTACTTCCACACCCAAGTTAAGCAATACTCATTGCATTTAATTAAATATACGTCATGCATAGCCATAGGATGACTGCTCAGCAGGTTGTTGGTGTGCTGTTTGAGTCATCTTCTGACCACAATTGTAAGACTGACTCTGCATCTGAGGCAGAGGAGAAAGTGCAAAATTCTGGAAGTGAATTTTCTGTCAGAGAGGAATCGTCTGAAGAAGCCACTCTCAGTGCTGATAAAGTGCCTGTTTTAGAGGAGGACACTGATGTGCCAATGGTGCAGCAGCCAGCAGCTGAAAGGTTTTCCATTGGAGGACCTGAACTCTGGGTTGCCCCAAACATGGAACAGCCACAGTTGCCTGCCTTTACTGGTCTCCCAGGGTGTAGAGTGAATACGGAAAACTTTTTGTCTGTCAATTTCTTTCAGTTGTTTGTGGACAATGTATTTTTGGAAGAGATTGTTGAGCAGACTAATTTGTATGCGGAGCAGTATTTCAGGGACAATGCTGCCAGACTTAGGCCACAATCTAGAGCTAGCCAGTGGATTCCCACAAATCTGGAAGAGTTGAAAAAGTTCTTGGGTTTAACTTTTTTGATGTGGCTGATAAGAAAGCCATCACTGTCTTCATATTGGTCTACTAGTCCCTTGATGACAACTGCTATTTTTCCTGCAACCATGAGTCGTAACAGGTATGAGCTTCTTCGTCGGATGCTGCATTTTGTTGATAATGCTTAAGTCTTGCCACGAGATCATCTTGATTCTGACCATCTTTTTAAGATTACACCTGTCCTTGATCATTTTGTAGATTGGTTTTCAGAGGTCAATGTTCCAGGCAAGGAAATATCTGTAGCTGAGTCTTTGGTCCTGTTCAAGGGTTGTTTGGTTTTTAGGTAGTACATTCCTAGCAAGAGGGCACAGTATGGAATTAAATTGTATATGCTGTCTGAAAGTAGTACAAGATATGGTTATGATTTCCGGGTCCACATTGATAGGGATTCCAGTATTGACCCCCCTGGTTGTCTGTCCACTTTTGGAGTTAGTGAGACAATTGTGTGGGAACTTGGTAGACGACTGTTTAACAAAGGTCACCATTTGTACGTAGATAATTTCTACACTGGAGTGCAGTTGTTCAAGCAATTGTTCGGAGTGGACACTGTTGCTTGTGGCACAATCCGCTCTAACTGGAAAGGCTATCCAAGAGAGCTTGTCTGAAAAAAAAAACTGGAGAAGGGACAGTGCAGTGCCTTGCGGAATGAGTTGCTAGCTCTGAAATTTGCAGACAGGAGGGATGTCTACATGCTAACTACCATCCATGAGGAGAGTACTTCACCTGTGGCTGTTGGGGGTCAAGTTGCTGAAGTGCACAAACCTGTGTGCATTTTAGACTACAAGAAGCACATGGGTGGTGTTGATAGTGTAGATCAGAGGTTGGAACCTTACACTTCTGCTCGTAAGGCTTATGTGTGGTATAAGAAAATAGCGGTTCACCTGTTCCACTTGGCAAAATGTAATGCTTTTGTTGTGCTCAAGAATAGTTCTCCAGAGTTAAAGATGACATTTGCCAAATTTCAGGAGTCTGTCATAGTGAGCCTTGTTGTGCTGTAACAGGCAAGAGTTCCTAAAGAAGCAGTGCTGGAGGATGTGGCTAGATTGAAAGATTGCTACTTTGCTGAGCACATTCTCCCCACGGCCAAAAAAGACTTTCCTGCTAAGAGATGTATAGTCTGTGGTCAAAGAGAAATCCGGAAGGAGACTAGGATGTACTGCCCTGATTGTCCTTCAAAGCCTGGGCTGTGTGTGGGTGGCTGTTTCAGGAGTTACCACACTCAAAAACATTATTGGGAACTACTGTGAGCGTAAACTGCCTGTTTTATATTTCAAATGTTCAGTTTCACGGTCGGCATTGCTGTCATGTATTTGGTTAGAACTTTTGGGTTTGTAGTTTTTTACTTATTTCTGATTAGTTAGTGGTGTCTTTGTTGTTTAAAAAACAAGTGATGGCGCTGTGCGTGGAGTGACGCTTGGCTGGCGCTGTGCGTGGAGTGGCGCTTGGCTGGCGCTGTGCGTAGAGTAGCACTTGGCTGGCAATGTGCCTGGAGTGACGCTTGGCTGGCGGTGTAAATAGTGACTTGCTGTTGGCCAATGCAACACACTGCAAACCAATTGCCAGTCCACACACTCCAATCAGCTGGTGTGATTGCTGTGTCAGGCATGTGGGCGCATAAAATTGATAGGCCCTTGAATGGCGCTGCCTGTTGATGCGAGTGTTGTAATATGCTGGGCCCACGGCTGGCAGTGTGAATGGCCTTGTGCATGTCATGTATGAAAGGTGTGTGAATGGACTGTAAAGCAGTCGGTGACTTGTCACAGCTTTACATCTCACGAGCATTGAGCCATTGGTTCAGATGTTTGGAATTTCAGTTATTAACAGTGCATTTCATTTTTGTGAAATCTACTGAACCATCACTCACCATTGTGCCAAATCCAACCAGCATGTGTGGTAAAAATGGAAAAACCTGCTCCGGTGTAATCAGGGGTCGCAGCACACCCGTGACATGCTAGGTGTCTCGGGTGGGAACCCGATGATGAAGCATGCCACTAACTTGGTTGGTGGGTGAGGGTTTTTTTTAACATAACCTAAGTGCATTTCTTTTCACAATTTTAGTGTTTGGAACATCACAGAAGAACGTGGGCAAATCAAAATGATCTATTACAAAACTACCTGTGTTTCGAGGGGGGGGGGCACCTGCGTTTTTTGTCCCAGTTGCAGCCTTCATCTAGGGAAACCTACCAAACCCAGACATTTTTGTAAACTAGACACCCGGAAGAGTCCAGGGAGGTGTGGCTTGTGTGGATTCCCCCAACATTTTCTTACCCAGAATCCTCTGCAAACCTCAAAATTTGCTTAAAAAAGCATATTTTCCACACTTCTTTATAGGATCACCTCGCTGTCACAAATTTCCTACCACCCAGCATTCCCCTCAGTCTTCCAAGAAAAAATATACCTCACTTGTGTGGGTCCCTAAAGCAGAGTCAGCCTAAAAATGGAAAAAGGAAAAAATTGTGCTTATCAACTCGCTGTGCTGTCCCGTCAGTCTCTACACGTTTTTGGCCTTCTCCTGTTGAAGGCACCTGGGCCACCCACAAAAGTGAGGTACCATTTTTATCCAGAGACTTGGGGGATCGCTGGGTGGAAGGACATTTTTGGCCCCTCTCAGGTTCCAGAACTTTCTATCACTGAAATGTGAGGAAAAGGTGCCTTTTTTGCCAAATTGTGAGGTTTGCAGAGGATTCTGGGTAACAGAACCTGGCAAGAGCCCCACAAGTCACCCCATTCTGAATTTCCCTAAGTGTCTGCTTTTCAAAAACATATAGGTTTGCTAGGTTTCCCTTGGTGATGGCTGAGCTAGGGTCCAAAATCCACAGCTAGGCACTTGGCAAAAAGCAGGTCAGTTTTCGTTGGGAAAATGTGATGTGTCCATGTTGTGTTTTGGGGCATTTCCTGTCGCCGGCACTAGGCCTACCCACACAAGTGAGGTACCATTTTTATTAGGAGACTTGGGGGAATGCTGGGTGGAAGGACATTTGTGGCTCCTCTCAGATTCCAGAACTTTCTATCACTGAAATGCAAGGAAAAGGTGTTTTTTGCCACATTTTGAGGTTTGCAAAGGATTCTGGGTAACAGAACCTGGTGAGAGCCTCACAAGTCACCCCATCCTGGATTCCCCTAGGTGTCTAGTTTTAAAAAATGCACAGGTTTCATAGGTTTCTCTTGGTGCCAGCTGAGCTAGAGGCCAAAATCCACAGCTATGCACTTTCCAAAAAACACGTCTTATTTCAGTGTAAAAATGTGATGTGTCCATGTTGCATTTCCTGTTGTGGGCATTAGGCCTACCCACGCAAGTGAGGTACCATTTTATCAGGAGACTTGGGGGAACACAGAATAGAAGAACAAGTGTTATTGCCTCTTGTCTTTCTCTACATGTTTTCCTTCCAAATGTAAGACAGTGTTTAAAAAAGATGTCTATTTCAGAAATGCCCTGTAATTCACATGCTAGTATGGTGGTTTTCTGATTCAAGTCTGCCTGTTCCTGAAAGCTGAGAACATGGTGATTTTAGCACTGCAACCCGTTTGTTGGTGCCATTTTCGGGGGAAAAACCACAAGCCTTCTTGTGCATCCCATTTTTACCCCTTTTTTTTTTTAAACAACTTTTGCTGTATTTTGGTTAATCTCTTGGTCTCCTCCAGGTGAACCACAAACTATGGTTACCTCTAGAATCTCTATGATGGAAGCAAATTTGGTGTGGGTAAAAGTTATGAGGGCCTAAGCGCGAACTGCTTGAAATAGCCAAAAAAAGGCACCTGAGGGGCAAAAGGCCAGACAGCAAAGGGGTTAAATAAACTGCAACGTCTACAAAATGCAGCTGACAGACTTCTGAAAACTATACCCAAATTTCAGTCTGTTTGGGACATTTGAAATGAGCTATACTGGCTGACAATAAGGAAAAGGATCAAGTTCAAGGTCCTCTGCCTTGTTCATAAAACTCTGCATGAAGCTGCTCCAGAATACTTCAAAGAAATTCTTGTCTGGTACATCCCTAGTAGATTGTTAAGATCATCCAGTGCCAGATTGGTCAGGCTTTGTCAATTCAGGACATCTAGCTAAGGAGGCAGAAGATTCATGTTACTGTTAGCCCAACTGTGGAATAGCCTGCCCGGGCAATTGAGAGGCCAAACAAATGCCCTGGGTTTTAGAAAGCTGCTTAAAACCTGGCTTTTTTCCAGTTCAGCCAATGGGCGTTAGGACCTGTTGGTTCTGGTTATACTTCTTCAGGTTTATGGGTCAGTGGTAGTGCTCTTTTTAGCACCAAGATGCCTTTGGGTGTTCGTGCACTCTCCAAATAATTAGCAATATCAATTTAAGCTGTCAGCTGCAAAGTTGCAGAATGCACCATCACCTCATGACCTGACCTAGAAGCTTGTTTGCGTTTGTGTGTCCCATCCAGAGAGCCAGCAGTATCCCTTCCGTATGTGAGACCGGATGCTACAAGCAACCACCTTCCCTGGCCAGAATATTTGCACTCTGCAACACTACTGTAGCAAGTCTAGTCCACTAGTCACAGTACAGGCCTACTTGATCTGCCTGTCAGCCAGCCAGACAGTGTGAAAGGAGATACATAAGGGCTTGCAGTCAGGTTGCTCATGGATCCTAATCACCACTTCCTCAGCTGTGGGCTGCTCACTCCCAAGGTTTGCCCTCACTGCTTTTAGCAGAATTTGTGCATCTGAGACTGGAACTGGAACCACCAGTACATCTGGACTGAATTGAGGACCACCCTGCTTTGAATGACATGACCCAGTAACTGCTGCACACAGCCACTTCTGCTTTGGGTCCTTTTTTTCGCTATGTAACTATGGAAGTGCATTTTGTGAATATCACTACCGTACCATTTTGTGGGTGGGAGCATGTCCTTCCCTAAACTCCTTTCTCTTTCTCCCTTAACCCATCACTACTCATTCCCAAAACCCCTTCCCTCTATTAGTAAATGTTCCCCATTTCCCAGCTAGTCCCACAGTTCTTAGAACGGCCAAACCAACATGTGCATTTGGATCTCTCCACCAGAGCTTTGGTGCACAGCTGGGTGGAGACAAAGCACAAGTTTCCAGGGCTTCCTTGAGCGTCAAACCAGACTGCTCAGGACAATCACAGCACTTCTCTCACGCTGGTAAATAATATTACCAGCATCAGAGTAGCATGTGAATTGGCATTGGGGACTGGGAGCCTTGCTCTGGACTACCGGGAGTCAAGAGAAGAGGTGCAGAAGAGCACTGAGGCGGTGGCCAGCAGGTAAATGTTTTTTATTTCTTTTTTATTATTTTACTCCCCCCACGCTGCCCTCCTCTTCCCCCTACGCTTTACCACCACTTTTTTTTCACTGCAGCCCCCACTGCCTGGCAGTTTGGTGAATTAACGCCCATGAACCAACCTGTAGTTTATGACTCCCAGTACCCAAACAGGTGGATGGATCACTAACAGAATACTGGAAAGAGGAATATTGTGTGGACATAATATTGTGTCAAAAATAATGAGGACCAAAATATCTAGAAGGTAAATGCAAATAGATAAATATAGATTTAATATTCTGAACTTCACATCTTCGTACCTCAAAGGTATATTTATTGTCATGGTGCATATATGTGGAGTTATATGTAGTAAAACTTTGTTTACCTATAGAAACTTACCTTCACAATATTTGTGTCCTCGATACTATTGACACAATATTTTTGCCCACAATATTTCTGCTTTCAATATTGTTAGAAATAGGGTCTTTGGTTGGCAGTCAGGTTACCCCCTGTCCAAGCAAGGACCCTCACTCTAGTCAGGGTAAAGAAGAATCACACTTGGTTAACCCTTGCTTACCCCCTTGGTAGCTTGGCATGAGCAGGCAGGCTTAACTTCAGAGACCAGGTGTAAATATTTGTACCAACACACACAGTAACTCAGTACAAACACTACAAAATCACACAACACAGGTTTAGAAAACTAGCCAACATTTAAACAAAACAAGACCAAAATGACAAAAATCTGACATAACCAAGCCAAGTTATGAATTTTTAAAGACTAAACTCAAAAATAGCGCTTAGAAACACAAAATGCTTCTATGAGGTGTTAACACATCATTGTAATGGATTCGTTCCCAACAATCAGATGCTAACGGCACCAGGCATGGAGTCACGCAAACCCCCAGATGCAGTACCTTAGTAAAGTGTGAAAACAAGCCAGTGCGCAAAGTTGGGATTGCGGCGTCGCTGGATCCGAGGTGGCGTCTGTTGTGGTGTTGTGGGGGCAAAGGAGCTGAGGCATCAGGTCCTTGCTGCGGAGCGGTGGAGGTGAGGCGGCGTCAGTGCAAAGTGTTGAATCCGTGCTCTTCAGGCTGAGTCGATATCCAGCCGTCACGACATGGTGCGGCGACTTCCACAGTCGAAGACTTCGGTGGGGCTGCAGCGGTGTCGGGCCTGCGAGGGTTGCCGCACTCCAGTGAGGACCACGGAGTCAGTTGCAGGCGGCATCACAGGATTTGGCAGCGGTGCCGGCCTGAGTCGTCCGAAGTCGGTTTTCTTGGATTTTCACCAGCTTCTCCTTTCAAGGGCCCGGGGACTCGATAGCACACCACTTATCGGGGCAGGAGTCTCAGCAGAGAGTCCAGGTGCTGGTAGGGGAAGTCTTTGATGGCCCTGAGACTTCAGAACAAGGGACAATCTCAGTCCAAGCCCTTGGAGATTCTTCTCAAGCAGGAATATGCCACAAAGTCCAGTCTTTGTCCCAGTGCTTAATTTGTAAATAAAAAGGTGCTGGTGCCCTAAGCCCTCCTCTTAAACACACGGATGCTGCAATTGAATGTGCCCCTTCAATCCAGATAAAGCCACTCCCTGCCCCTTCAGCTCACTCTTGCAGCTTTCTACTTTCTCCCTTTGTGACGCTTTTTCGTTTTTCTCTCCCTCTGTCTTTCCCATATGTGTCTTTTGCTCCCAGCAAATGCTTGAGGCAGAAGATAAGCCCCGGCCCTCAAAAATAAGCGCCGGTGCTCAGCACCGGAAACGACAAACACAAATTAAGCACTGGTTTGTCCTCTTTCACAGGTAGAAGCAGCAACTGCAGGATAGCTCCACAAAGCACAGACACAGGCAGGGCAGCAATTCTTCTCAGCTCCTCAGCTTTTCAGCTCTTCTACTTGGCAGCGGTTTCTCTTAATTCCAGAAGTGATCTAATTTTCTGGGGTTTTGGGTGCTCTTCTTAAGCCCTTTCTGCCTTTGAAGTAGGCCTACTTCAAAGGAAAGTCTCTCTTGTTTGTGAGATCCTAGCAGGCCACAGACACACCGGGGGTTGGAGACTGCATTGTGTGAGGGCAGGCACAGCCCTTTAAGGTGTGAGTAACCACTCCTCCCCTCCGTCCCAGCAGAGATGACTCATCAGGATATGCAGGATACACCCCAGCTCCCTTTGTGTCACTGTCTAGAGAGATGTGCAAACAGCCCAACTGTCAAACTGACACAGATAGGGAATCCACAAACAGACAGAGTCACAGAATGGTTTAAGCAATAAAATGCCTACGTTCTAAAAGTAGTATTTTCAAACACACAATCTAAAAACCAACTTCACTAAAAGATGTATTTTTAAATTGTGAGCTCAGAGACCCTAATCTCCATATTTCTATCTGCTCCCAAAGGGTATCTACACTCTAATAATAATTAAAGGCAACCCCATGTTAACCTATGAGAAAGCTAGGCCTTGCAACAGTGAAAAACAAATTTGTCAGTATTCCACAGTTGGGACATGTAAAACACATAAGTACATGTCACACCTTTTACATACAATGCACCCTGTCCATGGGGCTACCTAGGGCATTACATGTAAGAAAAGGGAAAGTTTGGGTCTGGCAAATGGGCACACATGCCAAGTCGAATTGGCAGTTTAAAACTGCACACACAGACACAGCAATGGCAGGTGTAAGACATGTTTACAGGGCCACTAATGTGGGTGGCACAACCAGTGCTGCACTGGATAGCAGTGGTAAAGTGACCAGAGTAACAAAAACAGAGTCCAGCATACATCAACAACCTGGGAAACAGAGGCAAAAAGTTAGGCGAAACCACACCAAGGATGCCAAGTCTAACAAATATTCTGTCTAAATAACCAAGTAGACACTTCCTACAGCTGTGCTCACATGACAGTATGCACAGTTCGTGGTCTGCACCTATGTCCTATGCCTGGTACAACTGAATGCACTGCAAACTGAATACTGAACAAGGCCATTGTTCTTTTCAATTAGACTCACAGTTACTGAAGATATGCAACTTTTACTTTGAAGACGTGCCAAATTGGGCATTTGCTGCAAATGTCTAGAACACTACAGCTTCCGAAAACCATCTTCTTGGCCCACCCTTTTTCCTTCATGGCTCTCGACCCAGACTTCTGGAGCTAGGCTTGAGACTCATTCATTTTCTAATGACGTGAACAAGGCCAGGATGGGCATTTATCTCAATGGGCATTTCCCTGGGAGCTGGAGCCACTGGAGGCTGGTTTTGATGGCCCGGGCCTCTGTCACTCTCTTGAGCAATGTATTATATTAGTCACAGCAGTGGCATGAGTAGAGAGGTCACCAGAAACAGAGAGACAGAGAGAAAGGAGGGGAAGAAGTGAGGGGAAGGGTGCTGAAGGAAAGAGGGGTGAGAGAGAGAGAAGAAAAGAAAAGAAAAGAAAAGAAAAGAAAAGAAAAGAAAAGAAAAGAGAAGAAAAGAAGGAAATGAGGCCGGTTTTAACATTTCTGCCATGGCTGCCGTGGGCGCCACTCCGGCTCTAGAGGCAGAGGGATTGCCCATGTTTCATTGCCTGTCCAGACTCTCCCTGTGTCGTTCCTAGAGGGTGAGCGAGGGTGTGCTGCTTCACAAACTTCAAAACTGATGCCCAAGGAATGGCAACATTTTTGCAACAATATAACTAAAACCCACGCATTTCTTTGCAATAAAAAGCAAAATAAATATTAGGAGATCAGCAATGTCAGCAAAGGACGGAGAACTGATATGGAGAAAAATGTACTCCTGAAAGGGAGCTAGGCATCAGCCAACTAATTTGCATCGACTCTCCGAATCCTCCTCACACATTGTAAGTTAGCAGGTCCACAATTAGGAGCTTCTGGAACTGTAGTACTCTGACATGTCGCCTGGTTATCTGGCACTTCAGTAATGTGCTTACCCATGTGAACTGAGTTTGTACACAAAAGGTTCCACGTAGGACTAGCAGAGTATGGGTTATCGGTGAGCAAGGGTATCTACGAGTCATAGAATGTATCGATCATTGCCCCTGGATAATTCGGCTAAACGTCTCTCTCTTTGTACCTGTCAGCAATCGGCTGTTGTTGCAATGCAATAGTGATTATTGCTGATGACGAGCCAATTGAAGCTTTTAAAGGGCGTCAATAGATTCCAATTGATCAAGCCACTGCAGCAAATACGCACAATATCGACGAAGGGCTCAATGTGGATTAAATCAAAGAGTTGTGAATACCAATGGCTCGCTGGATTATTTTATCTGTTTAGTACCTGTCTTCTGAAAAAACAATGCTTAAATCCATCCAGTGGTGGGCGATAACCTGCCCACAAACTCCAAAAACAGCTTATTCCATGTTGCATGTAGGAAAGGCGGCAGAATGTTTTCGTCAAGAATTTCAACAACAGTACTCCGCAGTTTCGGAGGTTCGAGACAGCAACAGAAATAGAAAGGCGGCCTCCCGGGAACCAGCTGAACACTAGCCTGTCCTCGAGACATAACAGGGAAGTAATAAGGTGCTTCAGAAGATCGCGCATGGGTTTTGGCAGATGTGCCCCACACGATATCTTTGTACAGAAGGCCATTCGAACTGATTGGCCATTTAATTCAGCTCTGAAAGACATTTCAAAGGAGAATGTTTTTCTCTTTCAGCGGCCGCTTTCATAACATGGCAGTAATAGCAATACTTTCTGACCCGGCACTTAGCTTGCTGATACGTCCCACAGGAATGCGCGCGCTCATACTTGCATTCGGACGCTTGTTGCAGGCCTCAATTCTCCCTAATCGCCCTGACTGTCCTTCACTCTGATCTGATTGCACTAATTCCCTGCTTGGCCCTGGCTGGTACTGAGTAAAGATACCATTGGACATATTTATGTGCGCTCAGATCAGCTCTTGTTACAGAGCTTAGAACTGGCCTTACATTACAATATCCACCCTAGTTGTAAATGTCACAGCAGGGGACCGACTGCCCAAAAACTGCCTTTGGAAATGACACATTGCCAGAATTTGAACTCATGCAGAGTAGCAATGCTCCATGTGCATGCGAGATCGAACGGAGTAATTTACCGAGTGTACTCAAGTCGTTTCAGAGTTAGTACTGAGCACGTACTGATAGCAGCCAATTAAAGGCACCATAGCCCGCCAATCACAGAGAGCTCGACATTTATCGTGACATTCGTTCAGATGTAAAGTGAGGGGCCTGTCAGATAAGCAATTGCTGGGAATATTAAAGACTGGGAGAGGTTTCAGTGAATAAGTAAGATGCCTGTCATAAGTTCTTTAGTCCATGACACCGACGAATGATAGACTCATCGCGTAAAGTTTTTACACCAGGGCAAAAAAGAAGCAATACGATCGTTTACTGTGCTGTTCACATCGTAAGAAAAAGGGTTCGCCCAGTTTGCCACTGGGTCCCATCGGTCATTATTGAAATGTGAAGCAAAACCTACCTGCTCGGTTTCTTTGAAGGAAGCGTAAAGCAAAATGTTTACTGGTAATTGAAGGGATTTAAGTGGAATGAAAATACTGTGGGCTATCTAGATGTAATTGAGGGCTTGGCTCATTGAAGTCACAAATTACATTTACGGGATTCTAATATTGTGCTACCCAAGCTGTATTTTGGTTCCTCTATGAGCTTTCTGTTATGGCATCCATATATATAACATAACTGACGCTCACCTAAAACCAGCCAGGACTATTGGTTTTGTCAATAGTTGTCAGCAGTCGAACATAAATGAGTAACAGTGATGACTTTATTGTAAATAATTGAAATTGTGAAAAAAAATGAGAAAATGTTTAAATTCTGAAATTGTAGGACTGTGAATTAAACATTATTGAGCTCTGTGGAAGGGGTAGTGATCTTAGAGGACCTCAATCACTCCTGTCATATTCACTCTGTTAACATGTTCACAACTCCTTTTCGCACCACAATTTGTCCATCTGCATATCTTAAACCTCATCTCTTTCTGCTTTAGCATCCTCTTTTCACTCTGTCTCCTGAATGCACTTCCTCACATATCTTTCACTTCACACCCTCAAAACGCACAACTCACCCACTGACCTTTTTAATTTTGCCTGGTCAATTTTATTATTTTTTTGACAACTGTTAACCTCCTTAAAACACACACAGAATCACAATTGCAACTGGAATACATAGCCACTGCTCTGTGCACTCTGCAGAGAGGCCAAGGATTGAACAAGCATGTGTTCCAAACACCGCAGTGATAGGCCCAGTGAGAAACTCCCACAGCCTTCAGTGTCAACTCCGGAGGGCTCATTTGTGACTAGATATAAGCACCTTTATATAAGAGTAAAAGGCTACACAAAACAATACAGAAACTCAACATCCTGGAAACAGCTTAAACTCTACAGGAATATAAGATTAAGTAAAACATGTGAAATGCAAATTGAAGCTTAATTGCTGACATTGATCACCTCAAAGATTTTAACATTAATTGTTGAGAAATCAATCAGTTTAGGAGTTAAATATAGGGACCTGTTTCAATGTCTGTTTTTAATTACTACCAGGTCTGAGACCCGGAGAGATCAGGCCCAATGAAAGCCCTGGGTAATTGTATTACTCCGAAACCATCTGTCTCTTTGATTAATTACCATGTGACACCCTAGTGGCCTCAGACACATCCTCCTCCTTAAGAAAACAAAAATGCAATCCCCTCTCCGCACATCTTGTTTCATTGAAACAAGCCTAAAAATGTATAGTTGGACTGGTCAAACAGGAGAGAGGGAATAATTAATGAAAGCGAGAGATGGACTTGGAGTAAGGCAATTACCAGGAAGTAATTGAAGCATTACCCTATAATGCCTAATAAAAGTATAGGGAGTAGCCCAAGTGACTGTTCCGCACATGCCTGCCAAGGATGTCCCTAGATCTCTGCTAGAGGAGCTGACATACACCTGGTTGATCTACCCTGGGTTCTTAGAGGTGACGAGCACCTGATTATTTGTAGCCTAAAGAAATTAGGTTACAAATTCACCTGCTGAGAGTTTGAATATAATGCTTTAACCCACTTTTGGTTGTGCCAAAATTGACAAATTAAAAGAAGATAGTCTAAACTCTGCACCCCTTTCGAGACAAGTAAGATGTGTTCTTCTTACTTCCAAGCAATGAAGGTTATTTCTTCAGAGGTTTCTGGATTCGGACAAAACACCAGAAAAATAGCCTCCTACTGAAGATTGAAAGGAGAGTTAATCTTAGGGACAGACAGTGAGTGGTTCAGGGTGAAGCACAATCCCATCCTCAAATACATGAAAAAATGTGGTTTACAAGAAAGTGAGCATAATTTACATAATTTCCTGGCCAATGCAAAGGCCAACTAAAAGAAAACATTTAGGATTAGGATTCTGATGACAGAGGCATAACCAGGCCCCCGCAGCCCCTGCAGCGCAGGGTGGCCCCAATTCAGCACAAGGCCAACGTATGTCTGTGACTTATGGTGCATTGAGGGGCCACTCATGTGCTTCTGCAGAGAGGCAGCATCATTTTGAGTTATGCCTCTGATGTCAATAGACTGAAGGCAGGGTCGGACTGGCCTGTAGGATAATAAGGAAACGCTTGATGGGCCGATCTTACAGATCAGTGTGTGGTTCTTTTTTTAGTAGTTTCGGGCCAGTTTAATGGCCATGTGGACTGGTTTTTACTCTTGATTTCCCTGACATCAGCCCAGTGCTTAATTTGTAAATAAAAAGGTGCTGCTGCTCAAAGCCCTCCACTTAAACACGCGGCTGCTGCAATTAAATGTGCGAACACGGAATACTGAGGCGGTGTAATCCTGAAGCCATCTCGGGCCACTTTATTCAATTCATAGCCACTCCCTGTCCCTTTCACTCACTCCAGCAGCTTTCTGCTCTCTCCCTTTGTAACGCTTTTTCGTTTTTCTCTTCCTCCGTCTTTCCCAAATGTCTTTTGCTTGCAATTAATGCTTGAGGCAGAAAATTAAGCGCCAGCCCTCAAAAATAAGTGCAGGTGCTCAGCACCGGAAACTACAAGCACAAATTAAGCACTGCATTAGCCCTTTTTTGGCTATCTGCCTAGCCAATGGGGGGAGCACTTTTATTTTGGTACCTGAGTAGATTTTTTGCCCCAGTCTGACCCTGACTGACAGAGCTCAGAAAGAGGGTTCCTCTGTGCCTGCAATACTAAAGGAGGATCCCAGGTCGACAGGAAGGAGGTACTGAGGGACAAATATTATTAAAACCCTTAAACTCCACATCAGCCGCTGATCATCCTGTGGATTACCCCAGGAAAAAATAAAGAATTTATTGCTGCCTACTGTGTTTTTAAGGTTGAAATACTGAGCCCCAACAAGAAACCATCCTGAAGGAAGTCCAGCATCCTGGATTGACCTGCGGACTGTGGAATTAACTGTCTAGACGAGCACCACTTCCTAAAAGCTTCCCAGTGCTTTGCATATGAAGACAGAGTTGAAGCTCTCCTAGAAGCTTGAAGAGAACTACCTACTGAATCAGACAACCACTTTGTTCAAAGTCATGCCCTTTCAATCTCCAGGCCATCAACCTCATCCTCGCTAATGAATTGGCATGGATAAGAGGAATAACTAGAGGGGACAGCACAGCTGGTAAGAGCCATTCCTGGTCCGTATTTATCAATATCAGTAGATGAAACCAAGATGAGTGGAGTCAGGCTGGAGCAATCAAGGTCACATGAGCACTTTCTCTCCTCAATCTGGCAAGAAACTTGAGGATCAAAGAAAACGGAGGGAAGGCATAAAGGAGACCCTTCAGCCACGAGCATGACAGAAAATCAATATCAACCAGTTTGTCTTTGTCATTTTTGAATAAAAACAAGGAAGCAGGGTGTTTCGGGCAGATACAAACAAAACTGTTGTCGGTAGACCCCATCTCTGATCAATTTAAAGAAATAACTGGGGGAGAGACAGAACTTGGGGGAAGACAGATTCTCCCCAGTCAGTTTCTCTGCCAGTACATAGACTGTCCCTAAATGTAAATTGTCCTTAGAAAGCTGATGTACTGGCCCTAGACAAAAATCTTGTCTGTAATCCTTGATAATGAAGAGACTTTTGTCCACCCACGGAAGGGTGACATACAATTTTGCTGTCACATTGTCTGTTCTGATTACCTCTGGTTTGTCTCACAGTACAGGGCCAAATGCTTGGAGAGCCATCTGGATTGCCTCTAGCTCTGTTCATTTTGATGACTTGCTTTTTGGAGCATAGACCCATAACCTCTGATCTTAACGAGAGTCCATCCACAAGCCCCAGCTCTTTTTGCTGGCATCCATTGTCATGATTTCAGGCCTCCAAGGACATGAAGGAACACCCTTCAATACGTTTTCTGGATCTATCCACTATAAAAAAATTCTAGTTTCATTTATTGAGACATCAGAATTGTCAGTGACAAGACCTGAGAAAGAGGAGACCACTGCTGAAGGATGTGTCTCATCAACTTGTTTTGATGGAATCTTGCACATGAGAATAAGAATCCTGTTGCAGCTATGTCCCCCTGAAGTTACATCCATTAGTCCATTGTCATCAACTCTGAGATATTGCTCTGAACCATCACCAATCTCCTTTCTGACATAGTTATTATCCTCTGATCTCTCACAAATATAACTCATGTGAAGGTGTGGTCCAGTGAGGGGATTCATTGAGACTTGTAAAGATTTATTAGGAATCCGCGTTCTTCCAGTACAGTGAGGACCTTTTTCATGTGAGAATTTGTCAGTTGCAAAGATGATCATAGATCCTGCCAATCATCCAGGTGGGGCTAAACATTGATCCCTTTGCTGATGCAGCACAGCTATTAAAGACACCAACACCTTTGTAAAAACCTGGTGGTCAGAGTTAACCCTAACAGAAAGATATTGAATTGGAAATGGGAATACTCCACCGAGCACATCAAAAGCTTTTGATGAGCCAGGTGGACAGGAATATGTAAGTAGGTGTCCAATAAATCTATGGCTGCCTGGAAGTCCTTGCATGAAACTAGTGGAGTGACTTGCTGTAAGTTGACCGTCTGAAAATAAATTGTCCTTACCCAGGGGTTGATTCTTTTGAGAGTGAGGACAGGTCTGAACTCCCCTGGGGGAGGTGTACATAAAAGAGAATGGCGTGCATCCCATGATCCATTTCCGCCAGAGGGACTGTAGTAATTGCTCTCTTTGCTCCCAATGCAGAAATCCATGGCCACAGGACATTTTTCTTTACTGGATTTCTGGGAGCAGGAGTATGGTTGGCTCTTGAGTTTGAGACAATGGTTAGACTTTTAAAGATAACGTCTATTGATTAAATCCAGCACTCAAAGATCTGTGATTGACATGAGCCAATAAGAGTGGATATACACAATTCTTCTCCCCACTTGATCTGTTGTGGATGGAAGAGGACAGTAATCAGGACCAATGCCCGACCTCCTAATTCATGTGTTTTGCCAGATTATTTAGGCTGGAACCTTTTTGTTCTAGATGAACAGGACTTAACCTTCTTTCTTGAAGAATCACAGTAATCTCAATTCCAATGTCTCAAAGATTTCAAAGAGATACTCTTGCATAATCAAGTGTGCTTTTGCCTGGAAGGACTTTATTATCATCGTTTCAAGTTGATGCCCAAAGAGCTTCGTGCCCTCAAACAGAATTTTCAAGAAAGAGGAGCAAAATCAGCCTTCCTGTCACAAAACCACAGGTTATGTTTAGTCAAAATGGTGGATCCCAATGATACCGCAGTCAGCTTCATTAGGCCAGATGACACATCTGGCAAAAAGTTGGCATCAAAATGTGTCCCATCTTTAGAAGGATCTCTGAACAATCTGTTCCCTCATACACTCGTCCTCTCATTCAAAGTCCCTTCCCAATGATTGGTAGGTATATGCTGCATTAGTAGCTGTTATAAGAGGCAAATTGCTTCCTCCAAAGCAATTCTTCAAACAATTGTTAACTTTGTGATCCACTGTCTCTGCTGAAGAACAATAATTTGGGTTTAAAGAAAATCTGCTGAATAAGGTAGCCAAAATGGAGTTTACCCTAATAGTTTGGGGAATTATATTATTCAAATATTCCAAAGCATATGGTTTGTGGAGTAATCCCATATTGGACCTGGCCCTTTTTGCATGGCCTTCTCCCGATTTGTTGCTTCATGTTTGTGTTCTGGTTACAGTTTTGTTGGCATTAAGACTCTATGCACGTTACCACTGCTAAGCAGTACTAAAGTGCATGTGATCTCTTCCTAAAACAAGGTAAGAATGGCCTAAACCTGATTGGCATATTTAATTTACTAATACATCCCTAGTATATGGTACGACATTTACCCAAGACCTGTAAATTAAATGCTGCTAGCAAGCCTGCATTACTCATTGATTGTACCACCCACTAAAGTAGCTCTTTAAAACATGTCTCAGGCCTGCCACTGCAATCTGTAGTGGAGTTTTAACGGCATTTCGACCTGGCAAAATGAACATTTTGCCTTGCTTAAACCTTCCTTTTTAATACATATAAATCACACCTAAGGTAGGCCCTAAGGGCCCAGAGGGCAAAGTGCATTGTATTTAAAAAGTAGGACATGTGTTCTTAAGTTTTGCATGTCCTGGTAGTGAAAAACGTCAAAATTTGTTTTTCACTATTGTAAGGCCTATCTCTCCCATAGGACAACTTTGGGTTACCTTGTTACATTTCATAAGTGCTAACTTTTGTCTGAAAGCAGATAGGGATATCAAGATTGGACTCAAATGAATTAGAAGACTGGCCCTGCTCCCTTCAGCCCTGGTTAACCAGAATGACTCCAAGAGTCAGTTGACTGACCTCCTCTTCTGAGCTACAGGGACACAAGAAGCTCAGGAGACCTTAATGCAACTACTCAACTGACCTGCTGCAATTGGACCTGCTGGGCCTGCAACTGGACCTGCCTAAGTGCAGCTGGCCTCTGTCAGAGTGAGACCCTGATCAGCAAGAGGTGCCTCACCAGATCCTGGACCCTTGGCTGGCATTTCATTGCACTCCTGTACAAGAAAAGGTGAAATCCTGAGGTTTGGGCATTCAGAGATTGTAAATGGGCCATTCGTGCCAAGACTCTGCCACCCGTGACGACTGCCATTGCGAAGCTCTGCTGAACTTGACTCTTTTTGCTATTGTGACCACCAGTGATGACCAGCAACATGAGATCTGCACTTGACAATGCAGCAGTGACAGCCTGTGGTGACTGCCAATGCAAAGCTCCAGCAATGACCGTCCACAATGCACAACCAGCTCTTTGTTCTAAATCGATGGCAGCCCGCACCACCAAGCCTGGTTTTTGCGATACATTGATGACCATCTGCAATGCTTTCCCTGCTCCTCACAGCCTCCTCAACCGCGAATGAGACTCTGTGTGTCAGACTTTGAGAAGATAACTTTTTTCAGCAGGACTTACTTTGTCCCTGTATTTAGCATACACTGCATTGCAGTGGTCTGACTTCTGACTTCACCTTCTCTAGCACTACCAGATGACTGCAAGTGATGCTTTGTGCTTTTAGAAGTATACAAGAAAGTAAAGGATGGAATGCTTGAATTATTCTCAGCCACTGATAATTACTCTGGCTGCATCCCAATCAATCATTATTTTGCACACCATGCCACCTCAGTTTAGACCCAGCTATATGAAAATCAGTCTTGGCTCTGCTCCAGTGGGACCAGCCCAGCCTGAAATGCCAAGCCAGGTGCTACCCAAACAGGAACATAAGTAACACAGGACTGGTTTCTCCCTAGTCATGTGCTCATCAGCCAGGTTCCAGTAACATTGTCTGCATGGGACCCAGGTATTTGCATATCCGTCCCACTTAGGTTGACATGCTAAAGTATAGAAAAATGGGATGAATGGATTGCTTGAATTAATCTCAACAACTGGTAACTACTTGGGCCACAAGCTGAACTGTTCCCATTGAAGCAAGGTCAAGGCTGATTTGCATATTCCTGGTTCCAAACTGATATGTCAGAGTGTGCAAAATAACAATGGATTGGAATGTGGCCTGAGTAATTACCAGTAATTGAAATTAATTCAAGCATTCCATACATCACTTTTTGCATACTTTGGTGTGTCGCCTTAAGTTGCACAGGCATGTCCAGAGGTGGGTCCTATGCACACTGGTTCACAGGAATCAAGTTATACCTGACTGATGACCTCTAGTAAGAATGAAACTAGTCCTAGATTCCTTGTATTCTGGTTCAGGGTAGGCCTGGCTTGGCAGTTCGAGCTAAACTCTTCCCATTGGAGCAGGGTGAAGACAGATTTGAATATTGCTGTGTACAAACTGAGGTGGCATGATCTCAAAATAACGATGGATTAGGATGTGGCCCTTACTAATTACAAATGGCTGTGATTAATTCAAGCATTCCATCCATCACTTTTTCATATGTTAATGTATAACCCTAACTAGGAAAGCTATGCCTATATGTGGGTGCCATGCACACTGTGCCATTCGAACCAATCTATACCTGGCTGAAGTGCTCTAATAAAAGCGAAACTGTCCCTGGGTTGCTTGTGTTCCAGTTCAGTGAGGACCTGGCCTAGCAGTTTGGTCAGGGCTATTCCCATTGGAGCAGGGTTTAGACTGATTTGCATATTGCTGGGTCCAAACTGAGGTGGCATGGTGTGCAAAATAATGATGGATTGCAGTGCAGCCCAAAGTAGTTATCAGTAACTGAGATTAATTCAAGCATTCCATCCATAACATTTTCTATACATTAGTGTCTCACCCTAGGTGAAAGGGGTACACTCAAACATGGGTTCCGTGCACTCTATGCTGCTGGAACCAAGATGTACTCGGTTGAAAAGCATTAATAAAAGTAACAACAGATCTTGGATTGCTTAAATTCCAGTTTGGAGAAGATCTGGCTTTACAGATCGAGCTGGACTGTTCCCAGGGAAGTGCTGTTGTGAGGCCAGTTTGATGTGACCAAAATGAGGGCCCTGCCTTACAATGATCACATTCCTGGCTGTACAAAATGGGTGATTTGTCCTCAGACAATCTGATTCACATTTCGAGATTTCCAGAAGTCTGTGTAATAACCTCTGATAAGCAAACTTTATCGGGATCAGAGTTTAACAAAGGTCAGTGGTCTAGTCAGAATATGCTAGGTCTGTGTAAGACATTGGGTTGTTGGTTGACTGTGGTGTGAGACTTAGTTAAGCAACGGCCACACTCCCTTGCAGGGTGACCCACAAAAAGTGACTAAATTAATCTGTGCATAACCCTAGGTAACTTGGCAAAAAAACAGCCAGAATTCATTCAGAGGCAATGTGTAATGTGTTTATGCAGCACACAAACTGTCATGAAGTGAAAAAATATTACAAGAAAATTCCCACACCAAATAAAATTTAATAATTTGACACCAGAATGACAACATTCTACTCAGCAGAACCAAAGTTATTTAGTAAAAACGAATACCTAAAGAACATATCACTAACTGCGGATATCTAGTCATGAGAGACAGGGTTGAAGGTGGAAAATATGGCGACTGCGATGGAGCACTGTTCGGATACAAGAAGTGGATTTGGCCCGGTCAGTGCTTGCTTTCCATCTTAGAAGGAACATCGAAAAAAAATGTTTTGAGAAGGTACAGTTCAGTGAGGCAAGGCTGCAGGCGGTGTACGAGGAGGGAGTGTATCATCGGGGAGCCTTGGGTTGAAGCCATAGTGAAGATATCTGTAAAGAAATGGCTCCCTGTTGCAGTTACCCCCCACTTTTTGCTTGATACTGTGCTGGGACCCTGCTAACCAGGCCCCAGCACCAGTGTTCTTTCACCTAAAATGTACCATTGTTTCCACAATTGGCACAACCCTGGCACCTAGGTAAGTCCCTTGTAACTGGTATCCCTGGTACCAAGGGCCCTGATGCCAGGGAAGGTCTCTATGGGCTGCAGCATGTCTTATGCCACCCTAGGGACCCCTCACTCAGCACAGACACACTGCTTACCAGCTTGTGTGTGCTGGTGGGAAGAAAATGACTAAGTTGACATGGCACTCCCCTCAGGGTGCCATGCCAACCTCACACTGCCTATGGCATAGGTAACCCCTCTAACAGGCCTTACAGCCCTAAGGCAGGGTGCACTATACCACAGGTGAGGGCATAGGTGCATGAGCACTATGCTCCTACAGTGTCTAAGCAAAACCTTAGACATTGTAAGTGCAGGGTAGCCATAAGAGTATATGGCCTGGGAGTCTGTCAAAAACGAACTCCACAGCTCCATAATGGCTACACTGAATACTAGGAAGTTTAGTATCAAACTTCTCAGAATAATAAACCCACACTGATGCCAGTGTTGGATTTATTAAAAAATGCACACAGAGTGCATCTTAGTGATGCCCCCTGTATTTTACCCAATTGTTCAGTGTAGGACTGACTGGTCTGTGCCAGCCTGCTGCTGAGAGATGAGTTTCTGACCCCATGCGGTGAGAGCCTTTGTGCTCTCTGAGGACAGAAACAAAGCCTGCTCTGGGTGGAGGTGCTTCCCACCTCCCCCCTGCAGGAACTGTAACACCTAGCAGTGAGCTTCAAAGGCTCAAGCTTCGTGTTACAATGCCCCAGGGCACTCCAGCTAGTGGAGATGCCCGCCCCCTGGACCCAGCCCCCACTTTTGGCGGCAAGTCCAGGAGAGATAATGAGAAAAACAAGGAGGAGTCACTGGCCAGTCAGGACAGCCCCTAAGGTGTCCTGAGCCGAGGTGACTCTGACTTTTAGAAATCCTCCATCTTGCAGATGGAGGATTCCCCCAATAGGAATAGGGATGTGCCCCCCTCCCCTCAGGGAGGAGGCACAAAGAGGGTGTAGCCACCCTCAAGGACAGTAGCCATTGGCTACTGCCCTTCCAGACCTAAACACACCCCTAAATTCAGTATTTAGGGGCTCCCCAGAACCTAGGAACTCAGATTCCTGCAACTTAAGAAGAAGAGGACTGCTGAGCTGAAAAACCCTGCAGAGAAGAAGAAGACACCAACTGCTTTGGCCCCAGCCCTACCGGCCTGTCTCCCTCCTTCGGAAGAAAACTGCTCCAGCGACGCTTTCCCCAGGACCAGCGACCTCTGAATCCTTAGAGGACTGCCCTGCTTCCAAAAGACCAAGAAACTCCCGAGAACAGTGGCCCTGTTCAACAAAGACTGCAACTTTGTTTCCAGAGGAGCAGATTTAAAGACCCCTGCAATCCCCGCAAGAAGCGTGAGACTTGCAACACTGCACCCGGCGACCCCGACTCGACTGGTGAAGAAACAACGCTACAGGGAGGACCCCCCGGCGACTCCAAGACTGTGAGTAACCAAAGTTGTCCCCCCTGAGCCCCCACAGCGACGCCTGCAGAGGGAATCCCGAGGCTCCCCCTGACCGCGACTGCCTGACTCTGAAATCCCGACGCCTGGAAAAGACCCTGCACCCGCAGCCCCCAGGACCTGAAGGATCGGAACTCCAGTGCAGGAGTGACCCCCAGGAGGCCCTCTCCCTTGCCCAGGTGGTGGCTACCCCGAGGAGCACCCCCCTTGCCTGCCTGCATCGCTGAAGAGACCCCTTGGTCTCCCATTGAAATCTATTGAGAACCCAACGCTTGTTTACACACTGCACCCGGCCGCCCCCGCGCTGCTGAAGGTGTACTTTTTGTGTGGACTTGTGTCCCCCCCGGTGCCCTACAAAACCCCCCTGGTCTGCCCTCCGAAGACGCGGGTACTTACCTGCTGGCAGACTGGAACCAGGGCACCCCCTTCTCCATTGAAGCCTATGTGTTTTGGGCACCTCTTTGACCTCTGCACCTGACCGGCCCTGAGCTGCTGGTGTGGTGACTTTGGGGTTGCTCTGAACCCCCAACAGTGGGCTACCTTGGACCCCAATTTGAACCCCGTAGGTGGTTTACTTACCTGCAAGAACTAACAATAACTTACCCCCCTCAGGAACTGTGAAAATTGCACCATGTCCACTTTTAAAATAGCTATATGTGTTTTATGTGAAAAGTATATATGCTATTGTGATTATTCAAAGTTCCTAAAGTACTTACCTGCAATACCTTTCAAATGAGATATTACATGTAGAATTTGAACCTGTGGTTCTTAAAATAAACTAAGAAAAGATATTTTTCTATACAAAAACCCATTTGCCTGGAATTGTCTTTGAGTGTGTGTTCCTCATTTATTGCCTGTGTGTATGTACAACAAATGCTTAACACTACTTCTTTGATAAGCCTACTGCTCGACCACACTACCACAAAATAGAGCATTAGTATTATCTCTTTTTGCCACTATCTTACCTCTAAGGGGAACCCTTGGACTCTGTGCATACTATTCCTTACTTTGAAATAGTACATACAGAGCCAACTTCCTACAATATCTACGTTTGGAAGTTGAAAATCTCCAGTGGGATGAAGCAGGAGACTGTAGCCGAAGACAATGCCAGGGGCTCAGATATCTCTTTGTAGAATGACCACTGGCAGGATTTGCTGTTGTTGAGAAGAAAGTCGCGGGAGAAGCATCAAAGTTAATACAAATGGCCATGCACCTCGGGTGATAGGTAAGCTGGCAGGTCTTGGTCTTCTCTCGGTTCTCAGAGTAGTTTTTGGCCAAACATGTACGAAGTCCTCAGTTTTGAGTTTTGGTCATATGGAACATCACAATCAAGGGTCCAGGAATAGTGGGACACCACTTGGGGGCTCAGGACTCACTGACGCTGAGTACAGGTGTGGACTCAATATGGTGGAATCCTTTTGCGTCCTTGTAGCTCTGAACAGGAGGCCAGCAAACTAGCATTTGGAGTCACTCTGGTAGTCCTGGGTTCAGGTGAATATGTAGGGCTCAACAGCAGGGCTGGCTTCTGAAGGCTCAAGGCAGGCTCCATGCAGAAAAGCAGTCCTTCCAGCTACAGCAAAGCCATCTTGCAGAATGCACAGCAGGTCACAGCAGCAGCCAGTCCTCTGAGAGTCCTTCCGCAGGTCCAGGTATGAGCTCAAGAGTTGGTGTGGGGGTATTATTTTTATACCTGGTGCCTTTGCTCTGAGAAGCTTCTTGAAAATGTCTTTGAAGAGTATGGGATTACCTGACTCCCCTGCTCTTGTTCCAAGTTGCAGTGACAATGTGGAGGTGATAAGTCCTTGTGTGAAGCAGAGCACAGCCTACTTAGTTGTAAGTGGGGCTGTGCTCAGCTTCACCTCCACCTCCTGCCAGCAGATGGCCCATTCAGGCACACCTAATCTATTTATTATGTGACTGTCTGAGAGGAATTCACTAAATCTGTCAGTTGCACCATTTTATGTGACCCAAGACCCAGGCTGCATGCACCAAAGGGCAGGAAAATGGTAACTTTCTTAAAGTGACATTTTCAAAATTGTAATTTTAAATACAACTTTACCATTAAAGATGATTTTTCATTGCAATTTCATAGATTCCAAGCATGAACTGGCTACCTGGTCCCAATCAATAGTAAGTCAACCCAATGTTATCATATGGGACAGGTAGGCCTCACAGTAGTAAAAAAACAAATTTAGGAGTTTTTCGCTACCAGGACATGTAAAATTTAAAAGCACATGTCCAAACTTTTAGCCCCTTCGGTGCCTTGGATGAGGTGGTCTCGTCCCAGCACACGGTTCCCATGTGCCTGTGATGAGACCACCTCGTCCTGCACCGGGCCCACGAGGGAAGTGCTAGCGCTCCCCCGTGAACCCCACACCCACACCCCCGTCAGGGATGAAAGGGGAATCATTTCCCCTTTCACCCCCGACCCCCCCCCACCTCTCTCCAGTGACGTCTGATGGCATCAGCACGCGATCGCATGCTGACCTCATCAGAGGTCGCCTCCCGTCACGCTGGAAGTGATCCGGAACAGAAATGCTAAGCATTTCTCTTCCGCTTGGGAGGAGGGGGGCAGGAGAGACATCGGAAGAAAGGAGAGGCTTTTCCTTTCTTTCAATGTCATTTTGAGCATTTCTGCTTCCAGATCGTGATGCAATCGGGCAGCAGAAATGCCCACTAGACACCAGGGACTTTATTTTTTTAAAAACATTTGCACGAGGGGAGTAGTCCCTTGGGCAAGGGTCGCTTCCTAGGGGGCCATATTATTTTTAGGCCCTTTCTGCCCCTCCCTGGGGGCAGATCGGCCTTATATAATTAGGCCGATCTGCCTCGAGGGGGGGGGGCAGAAATGCCCACTTGACACCAGGATATTTTTATGTTTTTTTTTTTTTCTTTTATGTGCAGGGAGCGACCCCTTAGGCACGGGTCGATCCCTGGGGGGGGGGGGAAATTGTGTTTAGGCCATTTCTGCCCCCCTGGAGGGAGATTGGCCTAATATAATTAGGCCGATCTTCTCCCAGAGGGGGCAGAAATGCCTACTAGACATCCGGGATTTTTTTTTGTGTGTTTTCTAATAAAGGGAGCGGCCCTTTGGGCAACTGTCACTTCTTAGGGGCCATATTATTTTTAGGCCATTTCTGCCCCCACCCAGGAGGCAGATCGGCCTAATATAATTAGTCCGATCTGCCTCCAGGGGGGGCAGAAACCTCTAGACACCAGAGATATATATATATTGTTATTTACTTTATGTTTTTATGTATGGGGAGCGACCCCTTAGGCAAGGGTCGCTCCCTTGAGGGGCAAATTGTATTTAGGCCATTTCTGCCCCCTTGAGGGCAGATCGGCCTATTTTTGTTAGGCCAATCTGGCCCAGAGAGGGGCAGAAACCACTAGACACCAGGGATTGGTGTGTATGTGTGTGTTTTGTTTGTGGGGGCAGCCCCCTTGGGCAAGGGTCACTCCCAATAGGGACACATTACTGTTGACCATATCTGTCCCCGTTGGGGCAGATTGGCATATTTTGGGAGGCCATTATGCCCCCAAGGGGAGCAGAAAGCTCACCAGAGACCAGGGAAGATTTTTTTTTCAAAACAAGACGGTGGGGTTATGGCCAGACCCCCACCCCAAATAAATGAGGCCAAAGTTGTTCTGCCCACCAGTGGGCAGATGGGGCAATTACCCCGATCCACACCCCAGGGGCCAAAAGTCTACTAGATGCCATGAAATAAAAAATAAAAAAGTAGTGGGGTGGTGACTACCAACCAGTATGGGCCTGGTTATGCCCTCACCCGAGCTGAAGGGGCTAACAGTCATTCAGCTCTCCCCCACACACTAAAACATCTTATCCCATGACAAGCAAGAGGACGTTTGATTTTTTGGTTTTTGTTTTACATTTGGACCATGAGAGCTTAGTAACTCTCAAAATCGTCCCACTTGGAATGGGGAGGGCTGCACTTTTTTCTACTTTGGGACACTGCCATGTAGAAAAATCCACAGGACCTAGACACATCTGAAAACTAAACATGTAGTTGATTCCAGGGTGGTGTGCTTCACATGCACCCGCATCATTTCCTTACCCACCATGCCCCGCAAACCTGCAACTTTGCTGGAAATCACACATTTTTCCCACATTTTCGTGATGGAACCTTCCAGAATCTGCAGGAATCCACAAAATTCCTACCACCCAGCATTGCCTCATCTATACCGATAACATTTCTGCTGCACTTGTCAGCCTAAAAATGTTTTGTTTCAAACTGCCCTTTTGGACCCACTTTGGTTCCCCCTCAATTTTGACGTGTTTTTGGCTCTTCCCTGTCACAAACACTTGGCCCACCTACACAAGTGAGGTATCATTTTTACCGGGAGACTAAGGGGAACACTGGGTGGTAGGAAAATTGGTGCAGTGATCAGAAATGTGGGAAAAAAAGTGATGTTTTAGCTAAATTTGAGGTTTGTGAGGATTCTGGGTAAGAAAACATTGGGGGATCCACGCAAGTCACACCTCTCTTGAATCCCTCGAGTGTCTAGATTTCAGAAATGTCTGGGTTTGGTAGGTCTCCCTAGATGGCTGCTGAGCCCAGGACCAAAAACGCAGGTGCCCCCCGCAAAAACAGGTTGTTTTCTATTTGATAATTTTGATGTGTCCAGATAGTGTTTTGGGGCATTTCCTGTTGCGAGCAGAAGGCCTATCCACACAAGTGAGGTACCATTTTTATCGGGAGACTTTGGGGAACACTGGGTGGAAGGAAATTTGTGGCTCCTCTCAGATTCAAGAACTTTCTGTCACCGAAATGTGAGGAAAAAGTGTTTTTTTAGCCACATTTTGAGGTTTGCAAAGGATTCTGGGTAACAGAACCTGGTGAGAGCACCACAAGTCACCCCATCTTGGATTCCCCTAGGTCTCTAGTTTAAAAAAATGCACAGGTGTGGTAGGTTTCCCTAGGTGGCGGCTGAGCTACAGGCCAAAATCCACAGGTGTGCACTTTGCAAAAAACACCACTGTTTTCTTTGAGAAAATGTGATGTGTCCACTTTGTGTTTTGGGGCATTTCCTGTCGCGGGCACTAGGCCTACCCACACAAGTGAGGTACCATTGTTATCAGGAGACTTGAGGGAACCCTGGGTGGAAGGAAATCTGTGGCTCCTCTCAGATTCCAGAACTTTCTGTCACCGAAATGTGAGGAAAAAGTATTTTTTTAGCCACATTTTGAGGTTTGCAAAGGATTCTTGGTAACAGAACCTGGTCAGAGCCCCACAAGTCACCCCATCTTGGATTCCCCTATGTCTCTAGTTTTCAAAAATGCACAGGTTTAATAGGTTTCCCTAGGTGGCGGCTGAGCTAGAGGCCAAAATCCACAGGTAGGCATTTTGCAAAAAACACCCCTGTTTTCTGTGGAAAAATGTGATGTGTCACGTTGTGTTTTGGGGCATTTCCTGTCGCGGGCACTAGGCCTACCCACACAAGTGAGGTATCACTTTTATCAGGAGACTTATGGGAATGCTGGGTGGAAGGAAATTTGTGGCTCCTCTCAGATTCAAGAACTTTCTGTCACCGAAATGTGAGGAAAAAGTATTTTTTTTGCCACATTTTGAGGTTTGCAAAGGATTCTGGGTAACAGAACCTGGTGAGAGCCCCACAAGTCACCCCATCCTGGATTCTCCTAGGTCTCTAGTTTTAAAAAATGCACAGGTTTGGTAGGTTTCCCTAGGTGGCGGCTGAGCTAGAGGCCAAAATCCACAGGTAGGCACTTCTCAAAAAACACCCCTGTTTTCTGTGGAAAAATGTGATGTGTGCACGTTGTGTTTTGGGGCATTTCCTGTCACGGGCACTAGGCCTACCCACACAAGTGAGGTATCATTTTTATCAGGAGACATATGGGAATGCTGGGTGAAAGGAAATTTGTGGCTCCTCTCAGATTCCAGAACTTCATGTCACCGAAATGTGAGGAAAAAGTGTTTTTTTAGCCACATTTTGAGGTTTGCAAAGGATTCTGGGTAACAGAACCTGGCGAGAGCCCCAGAAGTCACCCCGTCTTGGATTCCCCTAGGTCTCTAGTTTTAAAAAATGCACAGGTTTGGTAGGTTTCCCTAGGTGCCGGCTGAGCTAGAGGCCAAAATCCACAGGTAGGCACTTTGCAAAAAACACCTCTGTTTTCTTTGGGAAAATTTGATGTGTCCACGTTGTGTTTTGGGGCACTTTCTGACGCGGTCGCTGGGCCTACCCACACAAGTGAGGTACCATTTTTATCGGGAGACTTGGGGGATCATAGAATAGCAAAACAAGTGTTATTGCCCCTTGTCTTTTTTCTACATTTTTTCCTTCCAAATATAAGACAGTGTGTAAAAAAGACATCTATTTGAGAAATGCCCTGTAATTCACATGCTAGTATGGGCACCCCAGAATTCAGAGATGTGCCAATAACCACTGCTCCTCAACACCTTATCTTGTGCCCATTTTGGAAATACAAAGGTTTTCTTGATACCTATTTTTTACTCTTTATATTTCAGCAAATGAATTGCTATATTCCTGGTATAGAATGAAAACCCACTGCAAGGTGCAGCTCACTTATTTGCTCTGGGTAACTAGGGTTCTTGATAAACCTACAAGCCCTATATATCCGAGCAACCAGAAGAGTCAAGCAGACGTAATGGTATATTGCTTTCAAGAATCTGACATTGCAGGAAAAAGTTACAGAGTAAAACGTAGAGAAAAATGGCTGTTTTTTTCACCCCAATTTCAATATTTGTTTTATTTCAGTTGTTATTTTCTGCAGGAAACCCTTGTAGGATCTACACAAATTACCCATTGCTGAATTCAGAATTTGGTCTAATTTTCAGAAATGTTTAGGTTTCTGGGATCCAGCATTGGTTTCACACCCATTTCTGTCACTGACTGGAAGGAGGCTGTCAGCCCAGAAAATCATAAAAATGGGGTATGTCCCAGTAAAATGCCAAAATTGTGTTGATAAATTGGGTTTTCTGATTCAAGTCTGCCTGTTCTTGAAAGCTGGGAAGCTGGTGATTATAGTACTGCAAACCCTTTCTTGATGCCAATTCCAGGGAAGAAACCACAAGCCTTCTTCTGCAGCCCTTTTTTCCTTTTTAAAAACAAAAAACGAAATATTTACTATATTTTGGCTAATTTATTGGTCTCCTTCAGGAAAACCCACAAAGTCTGGGTACCTCTAGAATCCCTAGCATGTAGGAAAAAAAGGATGCAAATTTGGCGTGGGTAGCTTATGTGGACAAAAAGTTATGAGGGCCTAAGCGTGCCCTGCCCCAAATAGCCAAAAAAAGGCTTGGCACCTGAGTAGGAAAAGGCCTGGCAGCGAAGGGGTTAATTATAATGCACCCTCTATGGGCTATCTAGGGCCTACCTTAGGGGTGACGTTTATGCAATAAAAGGGGAGTTTAAGGCTTGGCAAGGGGGATATAATGCCAAGTTGATTTGACAGTTTGAAACTCCATTCAGGCTGCAATGACAAGCCTGGGACATGTTTTAGGGTGCTACTTAAGTGGGTAGCAAAACAACTGCTGTAAATTCGCTAGTATCATTTAATTTACAGGCTGTGGGTATATGATACACCATTCTACAATGGACTTATAAGTAAATTAAATATGCCAATCAGGTGTAAACCTGTCAAACTATGTTTAGGGTAGTGAGCACAAGCACTTTAGCAATGGTTAGCAGTGGCAAATGCACAGAGTCCTAAGGCCAACAAAAATGAATTTCAGTGCAAACAGGGAATGAAAGAATGAATAGTTTATTGTACAGATAAAACAATCCCAAATATATAAAACAAAAAACAGTAGATTATACATTTACTTAAAATGAAAAAAGCCCCAGCTGCTTATATGAGCTGATAAAACAGACATTAAATACATACTAAATAACTCAATAATTTATGTACGCTAACATCAGTAACAAGCATTCTCACAATAAAATTGTATGACCTGCAATTAAGATATGACTGGGCCTCCAAAAACAGGAACCCCCACATAATGCATAATGAACAAATGACCCACAGTAGTTAAAGCCCTGATAGTGTAAATTTGAAGTTCAGCAACTTAACAAAATTAATTAAAACTTAAAGTGGGCAAGAGTGGAGGTCAATTTCAAACATCATTATCCAGTGCTCGCAGTGCCACTAAATTTGGTCTGAGCATCTTTAACAGATTTGGTCAAAAAAACGTTCAACATTGATTTCACACGAATACAGAGACATAATAATAGCCTGCTGACAGGAGCGGTTACCCAATTCATTCCAATTACTCCGAAGTGGAGATCTACGCTCCTTGAGCAGGACGGGACACAAACAAACCACGTGTTCAATGGTTTCTTCCCAATGACCACAACCCCTACACATTACACCCTCCTCCGTCGTTGACTGCCATGTGGGTAGATGTTTCAGAAAAGCCCAATTGCCCATCCTTAAAGCCATAAATGTCTCTTTCAGACGAAATCTGTATGAGCAAGAAAGATAGCCAGCTGGAGTGCCTGGCTTAAATGAATTAATTACCAACCAGGCGTACTTAAGTTTGGCAAGGAGGGATGGAGCCAAATGATACGAACATAGATGAATGATCTTTTTGACACCCAGTTTAAAAAGAGGATGGGGGAGGTGACTTGCCCAGAGGTCCTCAGCTTTCAATCGCCGTTTGAAATCAGTCAGAAAGAGGAAGTGAGCCCCCTTTGCTTTAAACTCACTGATTTCCAGCCACAAAGCTGACTCCAAACTACCTTACCGGTGTAACTCATGACAAAGCTTGAGGAAAGCACCAGCACCTTCTGCCTGCTGATCCAAAAGCCCAAATTCCAATCGCACCTGCGCAGGAGAGGCAAGATGCGGTATATGAAAGGCCCTCTTGTAAATCTTTTTGACCAGCCTATTTAACAGACATGAGCCATTACCCAGCAAAATTTCCTGACCATAAGATAATGAAGGGATAATCTTTGCTCTCGTAATTCCCATTAATGGGAGGAGATTCGGCCCTTCGAGAGCTTTAAATAATGTAGAAAAAGCCACCTGCAGAGCCACAGCTTTAAGTTCAGTCTCCTTCCCAAGCCTAACAAAGCTACCCCTTTAATCAAGATGTACCCCTATATATTTATAAGACTGATCTGAGATAAGCTTACTACTCTTATACTACCAGCTGATCCCCAGATGCTTTTTCCTGCCAAAGGAGACTGCTTTGGTTTTGAGCAAATGAACTTCTAATTGATTCTCAAGCATATAAGATGCAAGTTGGTTAAGCAGCTGGCGAAGACCAATCTTGATATGGCTAAACATTGCCAGGTCATCAGTGTAGAGCAAGTGGCTGAGCCTAAGACTACTGATCTTGGGGGGGGGAGGGGGTTGTGAGAATTAACAGCATCTAGAGCCGATGACAAATCTGCAATAAACAGATTAAAAAGCAGGGGAGCAAGCATGCAACCCTGCTTCACACTGCAACATGTGGAAATTTTCCTGGAAAGGGAACAACCATCTCCTAATTTAATAGAGACCCAGGTATCTGTGTGTAGTTCTATAATGGCACCCAAAAGCTCTGATGGAATCCCCCAGTTTTGCAATTTAGCCCACAAGGTGCTCCTGGAAATCTGATCGAATGCTGCCTTAAAATCAACAAAACAGCAATGCAGCACAGAGCCTGATGAAATTGCTCTGTCCATGAAAATAGAGAGGGCCAATAAGTTTGTAGATGTACCAGAAGCTGCAGAGAACCCTGTTTGAACAATGGGGATTAATCCCTTCAACTCTGCCCAGGCACAAAGATCTTGCAACAGATGACTAGCAAAAAACTTGGCCTCATTATGAAGCAAGACGATCTACCTGAAATTGGCTGGATCCGACCTTAAACCACTTTTATGTAGAAGATGAAGTGTGGCACCACGCCAGGAATTGTTGAACTCAAAAGACAATATTCAAACAGATGCGCAGGATGAACTGCCCAAAAGGACATGTCCTGTTTGACCAGCATCTTTGAGAGACCGTTGGGACCTGGGGCTCCATCTTGCTTTGCCCTGGAAATTATATGATGGCGACGAGGCTGTGAAAAGGTCTTGTCTTCAAGAGGAGAAAACACGGACACAGCAGACTGAGAAAGAAACTTGACCAGGACTGCTATGGTGGAGTAAGCCCTCTCTCTCAGAAGATTCCCATTGAGGTTGCTTGCTGAGAAATGTTTAATCAAGTAGGTCGTCCAGTCACCTTCCGTGATATTGACAGTACCAAGACCCCTCTGTTTGTTTGTTAAATTGTTAATAAGGAACCAACATTTTCTGGTATTTAGATCCTTACTCACAGTTTAGCCCAAAACTGATTAAAATATCCTTGATGGTCAACATAAATAGCCTTCCTATAATCGTTCTGTAGTTCCTTGTGTCTAATTAATAGACCCTCAGAGTCGGGCCTCTTACTAATTGCCCTATCTAGTCTGTTACACGCTTTCTCTGAGAAATAGCGAAGGGCAAAAGTGAGATGGAATTACATGCGGGTTGGTGAAACCTTGACCATAAAAAGGAAGAATATTTATCCCATAACTTAATTGGGGATGCACAACCAGGTCCTTCAGTATTGAGGAAGTTTACACATCCAACCATTACTGTACCACTAATAGAGGGGTTCCATTCTATGCATTTTAGTGACTCAGAACAAACGCCACTACCCACAGCCCACGCAACATCATGGAAATGAAAACTAAATTTTATATTTACAATCTAGGGGCAGAGATCACTCTCACACCAGGTGGAAATCGAAAACTTCTCAATAAAGGGAATCAATTCCATGTTGCAAATAGTATGGTCCAAATAGTAATAGGATAGACAGTCTGATCTCATCCAAGAAGGAGGAGCATCGTCGTGCGAACGGCCATTCAGAACTTTGAAACCCATTCTATTTAAATGCATTACTACCTACTCTCCCAGCTAACAGTGCGGACAACTCCAGAGTCTCAGTTGTTCAGGAACTAACTGACAATTAGAAAGATCAGGGCATTCAAGAGCCTCGGATGTATCCTGAAACAAGTTCTTATTAAAATCCCTAGTTATAAGGTAATCAGAAGGCTGATATCCCCTAGCGACGTCACCCAAAATCTAGTCGGGACAGCCTCCCTCTTTTTTCCTTTGTTCCAGGAACGATATAAACATTAATCACTATGAGGGTTTGCTGCGAGCTCCAGTTCCTAATCACAGTCCCCTGGATCCAATTGTCTTCCCAAGCCTGGGTGTCAAAATACACCCTTTTCAGTTTGACAGTGACATAGATGGCCAGCCCACCCCTAGCACGGCCATTCTTACTCTTTCTATGGGCAGGTTTCCAGATTTCTAAATAGTCAAACAGCGGGCAGCCGATCTCAGCCCATGTTTCCTTCAAGGTAATTACATCCTAGCTATTTAAAAAGGATATTAAATCAACTGAATCAAACTTATGAACAACCCTATTAATGTTCCACGGGCATAAGGAGAGGCGGTCAAGCATTGGCACTAAGGCCCCCACCGCAGGGGTCATTGAGGTCGCCCATTTAGAAGAGCAGAGGGCAGCCAATCCAATGGATCCCCCACTGGCAACCTGTGCTATTAGTGCCATTGAAGTTAGTGGTGCTGCCCTGTGCACCTTTCAAAATCGAAAATGGCTTTGATGCTATAGAAACATTTGGACTTTGGGATTCAGATAACAGCACAGGGTAGCCTGAATTCCTATGAGGAGTAATTGTAATATCCCAGGAATGGAACGTATCTATCTTAGCGAGAATGGACTGCGCAAAAGAAGCAGAGATCAATGAGACCAAAGTGGATTCACCAAATTGAGGACTCCTGGGGGACGAGAAATTTCATACAGGCAATATCGCTGGATCTAATGTTACTCAGTTCTGAGATGGCCTTAAAGAGTCTTAAAATGTTCACTTTATTCGAGATATCATGGGCACCTCTTGAGCAGTTTTCCGGTATAAACACAGGTTTGGCAGTTAGGCACTTCGACAAGGCCTTTAGGGGGCACAAAAAAGCCCTTGGGTGTGCCTGTTCCACCATACTGGATGGGCCCAGAAGAACCTCACTCCCCATTCCTGGGGTGTCAATAGAGGAAGCTTGGTGGAATGATGGCAGGGCAGAGGGCTGGCTCCCCTGACTTTCAGAAGGCAACTTGGAGGGAATAAAGAGTCCTGGGCCCATGGCCACACCATCAATAGTTTAATGGACTGCTTTGTGGTTTGACAAGGTTACTGCGATACTGACGGAGCCCCCCTGATTGTAACAGTGGGAACGGCCAGACTATGAGTTTTGCCTTCCTCTGTGGGGATCAGAAGTACCTTGCGGGGCCATCTGACTTCCTTCAAAACTGTACTAACCGAAGGGCCCTGCAAAGGCCCGCTGGATGGTAAAGACCCACCCTGTTTGACTGTCAGAGAATTAGTCCGTGAGATCACGTTGGACACCTCCTGCAACTGCTGCACATCAAGTTGGACCAGTTGTTGGCTATTATTTGGGGTCCCTAGAGGAGGTAGGCTCAGCCTTTAGTTCCGTTGTTTCCGGAGACTTTTTTTTTACCCTCTTGCTCAGCAGGTCCTAAACTCCATGATCAGCTCCTGGTAGCACTGGTTGTAATAAATCAGTTTGTGGCACCATGCAGGAATGAAGATAGTGAACTGGATCCATAGGTTGGTCTTCAGGCATATGACAGTTCCTATAAACACGGATGGCCAAAGAACCATGCTCAGGAACTCCGATAACAGCAGGCCAGGTTGAATTGATGATTGTTGAACTGTTTACTGGTAGAAAATAGTCGTCCAGTGTTTTTAATTTATTTGGTGCTAAAGAAAGCCTGTTAATTTCAGTTAAAACAGAACTTAAAAAGGTGGGCAGAGATGATAAACTTTCAATAGTTGGAGAGCAGCAGCAGGTTGCTTGAACTTAGTTGGAACTTGTTTGTGCTCTCATAATTAACTGATTTAGATTTTCTATTTTATGATCAATCCCAGCTACATAAGTGGCCAATGTATTCAACAAATCTACTTGGACATCTAGCTTATCAGAGTGATAATTTAAGGCCAGCACAGTGGATTGAAGGGTTTGAAGGAGCTGTGGCCATACGGAACCACTTACAGCAATCTTAGAGTTCAGCACAGAATTAGATTCCACCTCAGCACCACCCATAAATTCAGGTTGAAGACATGATAAATCCAAAAGCGATTGATCGTTGAGCTAGCCCTTGTTGAACTCAATTTGAGAGCTGCTGTGGCCGACCCCACTGGATGACCTCGTAGGCAGCATAGGGAGAATTCTGCCAGTTGAACTACGGGTCGATTGTGTGGCCGGGAGAATAGTAAAGGGGGTGATGCTACAGTCCTGCTGGCACTCTTGACTACTCACGGCTTTCTCATTCTGCTGAAAAGAAGCTGCTGGAGAGGCAACCCACTCACTACTACCAAAGAAGTGGTCACTTGAGATAACAAGTGGGGAGAGCTCATGCTTCGGTTGAATCACGTCAGATTACCCTTCTGTGATGCTGATGGACTCACATCATTTGTGAAGCTAACTGAGTAATGGTAAAGACCCTGCCTCCAGGGGGATTAATGAGCCCTGGGAGTTCACAAAGGTAACTCGCGAAGTAGGTCGATGAATTAACGCAGCTGTTGTTAAAGGTCCAAAAGTAGTTGGTAAAGCATCTGTGACTGCAGATGCCGAAGTTTTGCCAAAACCCATCGCGGGCTGGGTATCCCCACCATTTACCTTAGATTCCACCTTAGGTTTCTTTTTTAAATAAACCAGAAGGGAGAACTCCCGAAGCTTTAAAGAACTTAAAAGAGACGGATTGGGGGCAGGATGTTGAGTGTCCAAAATTACAGAATTAAATGATTCAGTGACTTGTGAAACCATTGAAGAAGGTACCGTTGTAGAGGAATTAGAGGAAAAAGGGTAGGCCCGCTCATCGAGAGCCGGCGGCAGGTGAGATGTAACATTGCATACAGTGCCACCTCAGCGGCATTTCTCACGTTTTTGAGAAATAGGATGCTCTTTTCTTATTTTGCCAGACCTCATAACGCAAATAGTTCCAACACTCCTTTGTAAAATTCAGATTCAGAGTGGATTCCTTAGTGTAGAATTATGCGGCTCTTATGCGCCACTTATGCGGTAATGTCAAAATACTGTAATAAAAAATGTGAAAACTTTAATCAGCATGTAGATGAAGAAGCTTATAGATGAGAAGAGCTGGAGGAGACCAACGTTGAGGTGGGGAGCCGGACGACGCATAGAAGCACAGCTCTGACAAGCCGCACTAGCCTAATGTCAGCCGCCTCGGCCAAAGACTGGTTCCCTGCAACCTAAGCTTTTGCCCACCACCACCCCCACTTGCATTGCCACTTGCCACTTGCCTTAGGCCCAGGTTGGAGCTTCTAACAACTTCAGCTCATCACGCTGCACCAGTCCGGATGGTTCACCCAGCGCCTAACCAATGCGTTCTGCAGGCCCGGAAGTACCCCCGTGGGTCAGGGCTCGTGACCCGGCACTCCAGCTGTGCCAAAACCAAACTCAATGCTCCAGCAGCTCCACTGTAGGCCCTCCGTTGGCAGTTTCAGGGGCCCGGGATCCAAAATACACTGCTAACAGCCAAATCAGGATCCGATCCAGATTCAGGGAATCAAACCCAAGGCCTGGGGGGCAGAGGACCGACATCCTGGGTCCAAATCCAAATATAGTCCCCCTACTGCTCTCTGCAGCCCGCTACAGCCGAGTCATGCTAACAAGAGCTGAGCTGTGGCGTTCCAGGCACTGCACACATCGACTCCGCCCCACTCTAAACATAGCATCTCCACGTAGTGTCTCCTTCCTTCACTGTGTGTATTCACTAATCTGCTCTAAATTGCTATAGAAAATCTCCAAAAAGTACAAAAAGAGAGGAAAGTAGGCAAAAGGTTTGGGCGCAGACCACCCTCAGGCTAGCAGGTCTAACAGCTTGCTTTGATTTCCTTTTTATTTGGCCAGTTGACCAGTGCATGGGTGAATGGTTGCTGACTAAACTAATAAATTACAGTGTACCCTGAATATGTTTGTTTGAAGAGTGCTTTAGTGCCCCATTTTTCCTGGCCAAAACAGAGATAACTGCATGCAAGAAATTCTCTCCATTTCACATAAATAAAAAATATATTTTTCTCTAATATATGTGTACTAACGCTTTATTTAGTACTAGTACACCTGCTATTTCGAGGCACTCCTCAATGTGGCAAAAATGAAGCTCTGACAAGCATATAAAGGCCCTGCACAACATAAATGTAGAAATGTATGAGATCAAGAGGAGTGTCCATGGCTGTTTAAGCAAATCCTAAACTTCCAGTTATACTCTGTCCACCAGGTGTAGTTAAGCAAAGTATCCATATACTGGATTGTATTGCGGGTTAAACAGTTAAACAAGGGTAGCATTTGTTTTCTGAATGGGTGTACTTTTTGACAACTGGAAAATCCCTTTCTTCTCAACTCAAAGTAATATGGAAGAACCTTTTTCCTTTCTCATCCTGGAAAAAAAACTTTCTGTAGCTTTTAACAATAGTAGCTATGTGTGTGTGTGTCGGGAAGTGTGAAGCAATCTGCAACCTGTGATTACTGAAACACGTACAGATTTTTAAGAATTTACCATGTTTAATACGGTCACCCCCTCCATGGTCACTTTCCTGGCAAAGCAGTTTCAACTGTATATCTGATCTGTCAGGGGAAATATCCGGTGATCCTGTGAATCAGAATTAGGGAATTTTCATGTTATGTTATGTTATGTTATGTTGGTGCTCTGGGGTGAATTACTAACAACGAGCAGAAAACAGACAATTAATGACCAGAACAGTCTTGTCTGAAAGGCAAATTTTTAATTCTTTGCAAAAAGAGACATATTTAGTCTGTGACCGAAGAGAGTTCAGGAGTGAATTCATGGTTGTTGGAGCCATACAGGAGATGCAGTGGCCACCCATTCTTACATTATTAAATCTAGGGCCCACCACCAGAAATGCCAAAGTAGAAACGTGAACTTCTAGCACTGGACAGTACTTTTATTTTTTTTCCTAACAATTTGAGGCCCCTCTCCTACTAAAGCTTTAAAGGTAAAACCGCAAATCTTAAATGGTATCCTATCTCTGTAGAGGTTGTCTACAAAATATACGTTTTTAGGTCTTATTTGAAAACCTGGAGTGATAGGAGTCATCATGATTCAATTGAAAGAGTTGTCCAGAAGTGGGGTTATGTCAGGAAAAGACTCCACCACTTTTAGAGGAGAGCTTCACTCAAGGCATCCTCAAATGGTCCAGGATACAGCTCTGCAAGATTCTTAACAAGAGTGTTAGGGTAGATTTTATTCACGAAGAACTCCCTTGGAGCAAAGGAGTTGCTTCCCTGCATCTGCAGGCAACCCAAAGAAAAACAGTGAGGATGTGAACCGCCAAAAGCCAACGTTGGACATCAGCACTGCACCCGAGCTATCTAGCTTGAGCTGAAGTCGGCCAATGGTATCAGCCTGGTCCCCAGGCCCTCCAGAGACAAAGCCCACTTTGTGTTCACCCACTGTGGACTTCACAATGGTCTGCAGCCTGTTCTGCAGACCTCCCTTCATCGCAACCACCTCTGGTGACAGAGAACCGACAGTCCACTGCACCTCGCACCCGGACACCCTGGACCAAGGAGAAGAGGACTACTGGTGTTCCTATGTCCCCCAGGCTTGTGACACTTGAGCCCACTGGTTGGTTTGGCCAGACTGGACCCCCAGTCCACACCTGCAGCCTGTTCCTGTGGGCCCCTCCACCGCAAATGCCACAAGTGAGGTAAACCAGATGGTCCAAACTACCTCTGTACCTGGATCCCCCAGACCGAGGAGAACAGGACAACTGGTGTCCCTACATCCCTGAGCACCACAAGACTTTATCCTACCTTGGTGGTTCATTCGGAATGGGCTCTCAGTCCACCCCTCCAGCAATTTTGTATCCTGACTGATCTCCATAGACTTACTTGATGTTGAACTGTACAACTGCACCCAGCCACCCCAGTGCTGTCTGAGGTGGACTGTTGGTATGGCCTTAGACCTTGCCCCATACTTACGTTAAGTCCAGAAGATTGGTCCCGTAAGTCACTGTACTATACCTGTATGCAGTGCTTGTTCTTCATCCATAGGATATCATTGCAGCATCTGAAAAATGCACTGTACAAATTCAAAACTCGAAAAGTACTTATTTGATTCTGATGATCTTGGCATCTAAATTTATAAATTTATATTAAAGTATGTGTTGTTTTTGTAAATTGGTGTTGGATTTCTTTATTGAGTGTGTGTCTCTCTTACTGCCTATGTGTGTGCCTCACATGCTTAGCATTACCCTCTGATATGCCGAACTGCTTGTCCACACTCCCACAAAAGAGAGCATTTAGGATGTCATTTGTGCCTCTGTGATACCTTTGGTGTGTGCCTGGACTATTTTCACAGTGTACCTCTTGTCGGTCCACTATGTAAAGAGCCAGCTTCCTACACATCTCTTCTGAATGGAATGGCATTCCAACCAACAGGAGAAAATAAACACATGCCAGCAAGCCCTGGCATCAGGTACTTCACTCTGTTGCCATGCCCTAGCAATACCCAGTCTGGCCATGGCAATTTCATAGAAATAAATAGGTATCAGATTGTCTTGATCAACGCTCAGTGACCCAGCATAATTAGCCACAGCAGCGTTCCCTTGTAAGAAACGGTTTAGTCTATAGAAAACCGAAATCCAGTATGGCCTCAAGGAAGAGCAGGTGGAAAAAATGTGTGTAGCATCAGCCCCTGGCAACGCACACCTAAAGCAAAGAGAGCGTGGCCGGGGCCCATTTTGAACAATCTATTTGGTGCATAATATATCAAACAATGTTTTTAAAAAATGGGCCTTCTGCCGAGACACATTGAGTATGCCTTGGGCCAATTGAACACTAAGATGAATATCCCCTTAGGTCACCAGCAATCCTAAATTCTTGGTACACTTCCCCTCCATCTGTTGTAGGTGTTGTGAGCTGGGGTCGAAAGAGATAAAAGCATTGTACTGAATACTAATTGCCCGTTGTCTAGGTAGGCAACACAAGTGCTCCAGAAATGAATTGGGGTACATTGAAAGATCCTTGGCAGACAAGTGACTAACAAAATCCATAAGTTGGAGGTATCTTGCCCCATGCTGACTCTGAGTTGCCTCGAAAGAATGAAACACACTGTCAAAAATAGTTGTCCAAGTTGCTTAATGTTGATCTGGTGCTGAAAATGTAAATACCCCCTTGCAATACCACAGGTAATTTGGGATGGCGCCCAAGAGAGGTACATTTATCGAAGGCAGAGAGATTTAATTGCATCCCAAACCTTATGAAACACCTCCAGTATCTTCAACCTTGTGCGTTTGAAGTAAACTGTGTCAATCAAGCATGTCACCCGTGGTGGTACGTAACTGAAAACCCAGTACTCTGGATATAGTTAGACCAGCATCCATTCGGTTCTTGCTATGACAACCCTGAGATGAAGTCCATTAGAGGGGAGAAAATACAACTAGAAGAACGGCACAAATTATGAGGAAGTAAAGGACAGCAGATAGCGCAATGGAATTTCCTATACCCCCAAATGAAGCCCTGGCAACTGGTTTCCAAAATTGTAAAGTACTTTTTAGGAAGATGTAACAAGATTCACTGTAAAAATATAAAAAATATGGAAGAATAGTCATTTTAATAAGATTGCTATGGCCAATCAAGCCAAGCCGAAGTTTGTCCCATTTCCAAATAATGTAATTGATTCATAATAATTACCGCTGGTAATTGCGTTCCATGACAAGCTCTGTGCAGGCTCAATACCAATTTATGCCTGAACAGGAAATGACGAAAAGATGGCAATATCATCCTCATAGGTCAACACCTTAGTCATAAACTGATTTGGATGAAAAGGCGGTACAGTGGCCAGAGACTTCGATCTCTGAAAAAGGGCTCCAAATGCAGTCAAACAGCAGTGGCAACAGGGGGAAACCCTGCCAGGTACCCTTTTGGAGCGCAATGCTGTCTGATATCTACCCCATGCTTACAATTCTAGTGGATAAAGCTATGTAGAAAGTCTGAACCACCTCACTAAACTTTATTCCCAGGCCTATTTTAAACAATACTTCCCAAAGAAAGCCTGAGGCCACTAGGTGGCAGCCTTTTTGGCATTAAGGAGGATCAACCCCGCAGATTCACCATTGTTTCTGCTACATCAAGAATGGAGATGGCAATATTGATATTGGCCGTGGTATCTTGTCCTGGATTGAAGCCATGCTGCTGGTCATCCACAAACTTATCTATGACTGAGGATAAGTGATAGGCCAAAATACAAGTATAAATTTTAGTGTCTGAGTTCATTAGAGAAATTGGACAGTAGTTCTCACAGTTTAGTGGACCTTTATCCCTATTTTAAAAAATTGCAATGTATGCTTCTCCCCAGGACGCAGGTGCCTATTGCCGGAATTTTGAGATCTAACCAACTCTTCGAATCTAGGAACCAGAATATCAGCAAATGTTTTGTAGATCTTAAGTGGAATATAGTCTGGGCTAGATGCTTTACCCGAGGTAAGCTCCATCAGTGATTTCTTTTTACCCTCTTTGTACATAATCCGGCCTTCTAGAATCTGAGTGTGAGTAGACATTGGGGGAGGTAAGCTAATCCCTTCCAGATACCCTGCTATAGCTGATGCTGAAGGGATAAGTGATAGGCCAAAATAAAAGTATAAATTTTAGTGCCTGAGTTCATTAGAGAAATTGGACAGTAGTTCTCATAGTTTAGTGGACCTTTATCCTTATTTTAAGAAATTGCAATGTATGCTTCTCCCCAGGACGCAGGTGTCTATTGCCGGAATTTTGAGAGCTAACCAACTCTTCGAATCTAGGAACCAGTATATCGGTAAATGTTTTGTAGAACTTAAGTGAAATATATTCTGGGCTAGATGCTTTACCTGAGGTAAGGTCCATCAGTGTTTTCCTTTTACCCTCTGTGTACATAATCCGGCCTTCTAGAATCTGAGTCTGAGTAGCCATTGGGGGATGTAAGCTAATTCCTTCCAGATACCCTGCTATAGCTGATGCTGAAGGGGGGCTCTACTCCTGATAAAGTGCTACAAAAAAGTCCTGAAAAACAGAAAGTATTGCATCTGGGCCATGACGCACTTGACCCGAGGAATCACAAATAGCTACAATTGCATTCTTTGAGTGTTTGTCCCTAATCTGAAAAGAGAGAATCCGTCCCATCTCCTCACTGTTCCTAAAGCAAAGTACCTGTTTTGTGTGCCATCTCTGATAGACCATGTCCCAAATCTCTTTCTGAAGAGATAGGTGGGTGACAATTACTTGGTCAAATGCTTGTTCTGCCTCCTGCACAGAACCTCCTATCAGTTTAAGTATTCCAGTTCCTGATTTAGCAGACCTGCACATGCTTGTTCTGCCTTCTGTCTATTCCTTTTAATCCTGCTGAATGGTATAGCTGAGAGTCTGGCCATGGAACACCACTTTCATTGCATCCTAGATGGCTGTTGGAGCAGCCAAATTTTGATTATACAGAAAGTAGTCCTCAAAGGAGGCCAACATAAAATTCAAGTACCGCTTATCTAACAGCAGTTTGTGGTCAATTGACCACCTTAGAGGAAAAGTGATATACCACTCAAATTTTGTGAGATGATTAGAGTTGTGATCAGAGATTATGGGTGGATTAAGCTTAATAGGAAGCAATGGGGCAAGGGTGTGGCTGACAAAGATCATGTCCATCCTGGAAAGTGACCTACGTGCTGCAGAGTAAAATGTAAATTTGTGCAACATCCCATGGCAAACGCGCCATGCATCAATAGGAGCAAGGGGCTGTATCTCCTCTTTCTAAGCTGCTCGAGATCTTTTCATACAGGCTTCAGCTGATACACACGAAGAGGTGTCAATGTCTGAGAAGAATGTCAAATTAAAGTCTCCACAAATAACTAACGGGGGAGCTATTGTCTCAGTTCCAGTCATTAAAAATTGAAAAGTGAGGGATCATCATTATTGGGTGCGTACACCATGCACAACACCAATTTAACATTCTCCTTCACTGTATCTGCAATAGGTCATCTGCCAACCTGATCAGTTTTAAACCTGTCCAACCTCAGTCTCTAGCTGAGCCACCCCCTGTTTAGCATCATCACCACCTGAAACGGCCAGTATGTTGTATGTCTGGATGTTCAACTTTCTGGACTCACTCCTAGATAATCTTTTGAAGGAAAAGCAGATTGGTTTTAAGAAGGAGGAGTTCCTCCTCCCTCTGCCGGCACTTAACGGCTATTCTTAAGCCATTAATATTCCAGCTAAGTACATGTAGAGACTGACTACTATTACTGCTGCCGTATGCCATTTTCTAACATTATAGACAGCATACACCACATGAGACTGTCACCATCAATCTTTCCATTTTCCCTCTTTTTACTGTGCCGTAACCCAACACCACAGAAAACACAGCAATCCCATCACCAACTTCTATCCCAAAGACCATCCTCCTTCGCCTCCCACCACCACCCGTACAGATTACATGCCCGCCCATCCCCTTACCTATCTGGGGCTCCCAAAATAAGCTAGTATTTTAAAAACACCAACCCTCCACTCCCAAGGCCACCAAAAAAAACACACATAAAAAAGCACTGTCCATTTTTAATTTTTGCTCTCTCCCTTCACCCAGTTACCACCCAGTGGATTCTGCTGCTGGTGCGAAGATGCCTCCCTATGGTCCTACCCAAGCAAACAAAGACTGCCGGGGAGCAGGAAAGAAGGACAACTGACCCACCCAACTACAAGAAACCATCCTTGAAAAGTACATTTAAAAGCGGCCAATGGTCCTCGCAGAAAGTCCTTGGTAGTCATTTCATCCTCTGATAATGAGGCAGTCTTTGACCATTCCTCCATCATGTGCTTGGCCTGAGCCAATACCAAGTGCCCTAACTGGAGCTCTAGGGCAGGCTACTTGATAAATGAGCTGGCATATAATTAAATTGCCATCATAAGTCAGAATGGCTGGCAGGTATTGAGACTCTCGACTCACACAACTGACAGTCTTGCAGAACAGAGTCCTGTGTGCCCTCTGAATAGCACTGTCTAAATCTGAGGGTACAAACTGTGGGAATGCAGCTTGAAACAATGAACCAGTAAATTATTGAATGTCTTGACCTTCCATGCCTTCTAGTACCCCCAAAAGGAGTAGATTATTCATGTGCAGGCGGTTTTCCATGTCCTCCACATGAAATGTCAGCAGGGCAAGTTTGGAGCTCTGATGTTCAGTCTTAGCATGATTATCCTGGGTTAGCACTGCCAAATTGACCTGTTCCTCTTCAATTGCTGTCACATAGGACTTCAGAATATCCATATTCCTTGACAATTTGCAAAGGACTACTGGCGTCTGTAGTTGAGCTTTTAAGGTGAGATTATCCTTGCAGTTCTCATCTCTGAGAGTCTGTATGAGTTCATAAATTTCTGACAGATATGGTTCAGATGGTTCAAGTGGGTAATCCCAGCTGTTTTTGCCTGTATGTCTGGCCTGTCCTCAGCTCCCTCGCTGTTCATGTCCTTCACTCCTGCTTTTGAGACTTTTAGCACAGTTTTAGGGGGCTTTCAAGTTTGTTCACTTGCAGGGGAGAGCTGCACTCCTTCCGAAACCCATAATATATTTTTCTCTTCACCAGTCCAAGCCGTGTCCAAGGTGCCTACTTCAAAAACCTGCAACAGCAACTCAAAAGTGTGGCGAGGGTGCAGGGAACACTGATGGCCCTGACCCTGCAGTGTGCCTAGCCATGACTCTCAAGGGTGTCGTTTGAAATTGTACACTGGCTGTATTCAACAGATGAGGCCCCTTATTCTTTGTGAGGTGGCTCCTGGTCAACTTCCCCGCATTCTCCTCCTCACTCTCTAATTGACTGCCTGCTTCTGAGAGAGAAAAGAAGGGCTCAAGAGCCTCCTGAGTCTCATAGAGTGCCTGAGAGATGTCCACAGGCACTCGCTGACTGCCAGCACTTGGTCCTTCTTTCCTGAAGTCAACATGCTTGACATGTCCAGCTAGCATAGCTCCCTCAGCTTGCATCCCTGCCTGGTAAAGTTGGTGGCCAGAGGTCCCGGCCCCCTGCAGAATGGTGGCCGCTGCTGCCCCGGAGTGCAATACAGGCGAGCCAATACCCCCGCAGCTAGCAGCAGCAACAGCTGCAAATTGATTGTCCATGCAACGAATTGTCAGTGGCTCCATAATGGTCACGCTGAGGATGAGGTTATCTGGGGTAGCACAGTAAGAGCGCAAGCCATTGTCCAAACCAGGGCAGCCCTTGTTAACTTGACCCCACCCCAGAGATCGCCTAACATGGTGTAGTCTACAATGGGCTTCTGCAAGGAAGGTGGTTTGCTGCATTTACTATGCTTAGTGGAGCCAAGTGTGGTTTTTGTTTTGCGTTTTGGGACCCATGAGAGATTTCTTGTCTAGGACGCTGTCCTTATCTCTCTCATAACCACTAGCACTCAGTCCCACAGCTTGCAGTGTCTTACCAGTCTCCTGATGTGGCATGGGGTATGTGTTATCCTTGCTGTTGCTGCAGACCCTAGTGTCATTCCTGGTCTCTTGGTTCATACTGCACCCCCTGAGCAACCTGCCATGCGGGAACCACAAATGAGCATTTTCAGAATCCAGACTGTAGTCACCAATGCACTAGCTTCCTGCAGCTAGTGAACCAAATAGTGCTGAAACCTAAACAGCCCAAGGCGCCCAAACGCTGAAGCTGAAGCCCAATTATCAGCCTCCTGACCTTGACTGAAACAGGAAGTCCAGAGGGCACATGAAGTTGAACTACCTTATCCACCACAACCTCACTTTGGCTCCTCTCTGCACTGCCACCCAACTCGCTACTTCACAGCCCCCTCAAATGTAAATCTGCGCTGATGCACACTGCTGTTGTCTTGGCTTTATTAACCCCGTAGCTCAGACCTCTGCAGCTTTCTTTGAGCTCTGATCCATGCCTGTCCACAGCTGCAAACAGAGATGCTGCCATTGAAATGTGCCATGCACCTATATCCTTTAGCCCTTGTAGATAGAGTTGCTGCCATTAGTATGTGCCATGCAACTATATCCTTTAGCACTTGTTGCTCTAATCGGGCCCGGCAGTCGGTGTTTTGCAGTTCTACGAAGCACATTACAGCTGTGTGTACCGCACAGCTGTGTGGGTCGCCTCCGGAGATCTCGAAGCATTGTTCACAAGCTCACATGCTTGCCTGTTCTGTCTCTACTGCATCATTGGGATGAGTCAGTCAGGTCAGCTAGCTAGCTAGCTGGCTGGGAGGAGAGTGGGAGGGAGAGCCTAACCACTTTAGCTTCACAGTGCCATCTTCCTGAAACATGACTCTGTGCAGATTATTTTGAATACATATAATTTGTTTTGGGATATATACCGTCTAACGTTTCTAAAGACTGTTATAGACCGTTACCCACTTGACCCAAAATTAATCTATTATCAGCACACACTTGAATGTGAAGCTGCAGTTGACCTAGCTTCATTGGAAACATACATTTAAGTGCTAGAGCTTCAGCTGTGTCTTCCATCTAAAATGCTCCACTGTTTCAATCCTGTATTTGTGCATGTCATGTTTGCAAAGTGATTATGGGGGCACATTTGATGTGAACCCAAGCATAAGTGTATATCAAATAGATGATCCTTAGTAAGTCTGATGAAATACCACACTTGGGCAATTGTTGCTACAGCATAGTGCTAATAATCCAATCAAACGCCATTCAAAACTCAGTGAAACCAAAACAAGCTGATATACTGGCCCCACACCTTTTACACCTGTTCCAGATAGCCCCAGAGGACAGGATTCTCCCACTGTATCTATGCAAAGCAGTAATAGTGATGATACATAAATCTGTTAAGCCACCAACACGGTGTTGCTCATACCCCTCAATATCTCTGTTAAACATGGAATTAAAAATACTGGCCACAATTTCTAGCCATGCAACAGCATAATTTTGTGTGTTGTGACACATCTACTATGCTTAGGAATTGTGATGTGTGTAACATGTCTTAAGTCAGAGTGTCAGTACAAGAATGCATGAATATGGGGGCACATATCTATGCACATGGTACCTACATGATGAACGTCAATGCTGGTCTCATCCCCTACAAGCAATTCACTGAGTATGTAAAACATGTTGAACACATGTATGCTACACCCACTACATAGCCCGGACTCCGAGTGATCTGGCTGGTAAATCTGTGTGACTAAGACAGCATTAGTTCAGCTGCAGCTCTGGATATAATCTCTGCTTCTGATACAATTCGCTTCTCAAATCAAGGCACTGTCGTTTTTGTCCTGAGGAGGCCGTACTTGATAAGGCCGAAACACGTCGACTATATCATATTAAGGAGTGACTGTTGGAATTTTGGAAATTTTTGGACTGAATAATTCGGGGAGTGGATCGAACTTTCATCCCAGTGAACAATTGCCTTCACTGAATAGGATATTTTCCTCCCACAACTGTCACTACCTGGAATGGTGACTGCTTGACACTTGATGGTTAAGCAGCTTTTATCTTTTTTTATGTATCACGGTGCTTTTCTTGTTAGGTTTACCTTTTATGTATGTGGTTTCGTGATGTACAGGCGATTTGTGGACTCTAGGATTTAATTGATTTAGTTGTAATAAAGAAATGACTAGTCAGTAAAAAATTAAGGTTTTTGCTTAGATATTTAATACAGATCTATCCCTGCTGTTTTTTGTGCTTTTTCTTTTTTTTTACACCCACTACATATGGCAGAAATGGCTGTGAAACAGTTCTCGGGTAATATCGTCAGTGTAAGTACCAGTAGAACACATTGGTGTGAAACAGAGAGACTCAACCTCATCTGTAATTGCCACTGCTCAGTTTAGCAGGATACAAATGAAATCTAGGCTGTTGTCAGATGTTCCACAGTGCCCAACCTTCCAACACAAAACCTATTACCACATCTACCTGTCCTATACATGGTCAACATAGTCACCTTGAGTGGTGGGTACACTGGATGGCAGATGCACAGACAAGTAGATGTGTTGTATCTGCCACGGTGACAGCTCAGTTGTAAGAAGGTGATGAACATGTCAAGAGAGGGATCCGGAGGCAGGACGGAATCACTAGGACAACACACAATTTTCACTGCACACCCATGGAAAGACCCTGAGACCCAAGCATATGACACATGAAGTAAGGGAGTACCCAAAATGTTGTAATTAGATTTTTAAAAAACTAAAAAGAATTAAGAACACATGTCCTAACCTAACCTAACCTAACCTAACCTAACCTAACCTAACCTAACCTATCCTATCTATACATAACCAACAACAGACCCTAACTCCTCTGGTCCACAAGGACCAATCCAGCGTTATGCTTAAGCGATCCACTAGGGGCAACGTTCACAGGCTCATAACTGGATGGTGGCGTCCAGCCAAGATCAGACTCTCATGTAGTAGTATCTCCAAATGATGGAAAGGCATTTGATGCCATACACTGGCCTTCTATGACACAAACAATGCGCAGAATGGGATTTGGAGCTCAATTCCTGTCATGGGTCAACCTATTATACACTAAGCCAGTGGTGACAGTTAAAATCAACGGAACTCATTAAGCAGAGTTTCCCATCGAGAGATGAACCTGACAGGTGTGTCCCTTAACACTCCTCCTGTTGACCCTAGAACCACTGGCTTGTCGAGTGCGCACACATCCTGATATCAAAGGATTCCAAATAAGTGAATCCCCGATACCGGAAGAGAAAATTTCCCTATATTTTAATGACATTCTTCTGTACTTAACTCACCCAGAGATATCATTCCGAACAGTCTTCCAGGTTTTCGATTGTTATGGAACCCATTCGGGATATAAGATAAGCTGGAGTAAGTCAGTTTTATTCTCTGTTAGCGGTACCCAAGATTAGATAGACCTCCCTGAGCAATTGTGAGAAACACCAGAGGGATTCCTATATCTTGGGATCTACACCTGATCAAAAGAAGTCCATAGACCATAACATAAGGAAAGTACTTTTGCAATTTCAAGCAGATGCAGACTGATGGGGACTACTCCCCCTCACATTATTAGGGAGTGTGGCACTATTTAAAATGATTACATCTCCAAAATTCATATATGCTATGCAAAACACCTACTACTGGATTCCAGAGGAACTATTCTGCAAAATAGAGGATATACTTTGGAAACTGCTATGTAATAATTCCCACCATAGGATAGCCTTGCACACTATAAAGCACAATTTGTTCAATGATGGAATAGCGCTTCCAAATATAATGGCCTACTATTGGGCCTCCCACCTGATAGCAATAAATGAGTGGAGCCACCAGAGTGGAGACCCCACCTATACAATGGAGCACACACAATTCCAGATTCACTCACACTACTGTTACCTTTACGGAGGGAGGTGCATGAGACATCTGCTTCTGGCTACACAGGTAACCATAGAGGCATGGCAAAAAGGATACTAAATGCATGGAATGGTCACATAGACTCACCCAGGTGATCCTACTGTGGACGAGAGGGATCCTAAAAGAAATCGGGAAACTGAGAGGATTCGAGGCCTGGGACATCATCCATACGCTATGGACTGGTCCCACTATAACATATAATGGCAAAAAATACTCCTAGAAATGAGCAAAGTACTTGAAACCACAATACCAGACGATCCTAGGTTTGCCCTCCTGGCATACCTAACGACATAGACCTCCTGAGAATTAAACAAATATTTTGTAACCTGGGACTGATGACTGCAAAGCAAGACCTGATCAGGTACTGGGGAGCCTAGAATAGCCGAATGGAAAACAGGCATGGACCTTTACATTGCAGCAGAGAGAGTAACATATAAGATCAAAGATTGTCCCCGTAAATTTCACAAGATATGGGTAGCTGGATTGATTATTATGGTCTGGTGTGCAATATAATTTTGAAGAGGTAACCTTGTCACAGACCTTCTAATACAAAATGTTTGTATCATTGTGCAATCTGACTCAATCTAAAGTGTTACTCTTCTCTGTCTGATGTACTAAAATATGGCGACTTACTTGATGTAATGATGGACCTTTGCTCAATGTTTTTCCTTATGTTAGGCAATGATCATGCCCTTGCTGTAATATCCTTATAAAAATATTCATCAAGAAAAGATCAGTGAAACCTACAGACAGACCATATTTTGGTAAATGTGTTGCTCAATCTGTTAGCAGTTGAAGGGCCACAGTATTACCTATAGTGCTACTGTTCGTTCTTAAACCTGATTGGTAAACTGGAACTAGACATGTGGAAGCAGCCCAATTTTACAGGGTGAAATATTTTGCCTTTACATCTAACACTATGATCTGAGAATTAATTGCAATATTTGGGTCACCTTTTTGTGAATTAGGAAGAAGATTGACTTCTTCCAGGATGATGAAATTATTTGATTTCAAATACAATATATGTATAATCACAGTGATTATTCGACCAAAAATTCAAACTTAAGTACATTGTTTGGTAGGCTTTTAGGGCCTGGTGCACCATCTTGTCTGAAAAGATTAATTGCCCATAAAACACCCCTCTTTATGAAGTTAAGCTTTACGTGCATGATGCCAAAATAGGGGACAAAAGCCTCATCCAGACTAGAAAAGGTCATTTTTCCTGTAAGGTTGTAAAGCCTTGTGTACAATGAACCAGTTGTACGAATGGTTAGCGATTCATTACCCACTCTCAAACTGGTTACTGACTGCTAAACTGGGCTTGTGATATGTACAAAAGTCCATTCAGAACATAAAAACTTGTGAATTGAACAGTGATTCCATAAATTATTGTTTCAAAACAGCAATTTCTTATTTTCATTGGCTAATAAGGAATGGTTATTTTGATGTACAAAAGATTCACCATTACCAATTAGTTACTAAGGCCCATATTTATACTTTTTGATGCAAACCAGCGCCGGTTTGCATAAAAAATGTACCGCCGGCTAACGTCATTCCTATGAGCCATGCGGGTACCTTATTTAAGGATTGGCGTTAGCCGGCTGGTCAGATTAAAAAAAAATGACTCAAACCAGGCAGCGCCGGCGTAGGGGAAAATGGGGATTGTGCGTAAAAAAATGGTGCAAGTCAGGTTTGAGTAAAAAATGATGTCTCAAATTGGACTTGCGCATTTTTTGACGCACAACCCCCACTGAAATGACTTCTGTCCTAGCAAAGATAGGAGTCATGCCCCCTTGCCCAATGGCCACTGAGCACAATGGCATTTAGGGGGCCGAAATTAGTCCCCCCATGCCACTTTAAAAATAAAAAAAGAATACTTACCTCAACTTACCTGGGATGGGTCCCCCCATCCATGGCTGTCCTCCTGGGGTGGGCGAGGGTGGCAGGGGGTGTCCCTGGGGGCAGGGAAGGGCACCTCTGGACTGCTTCCATAGCCTGAGACCATGGAAGTGAGCCCACAGGTCCCTTAACACTTGCCCTCACCCAGGCGTTAAAAAATGGCACACATCAGGCTGGGCGCCGTTTTTTAAGACCCGCCCCCTCCTGTGCGTCAAAATGATGCAGGAGTATAAGTAAGGCGCACAGGCCTTAAAGTTATTTTTGGGACGGGAACGCCTACCTTGCATGTCATTAACGCAAGGCGGTTTACCGCATCCAAAAAATGACGCACACGGAGGTATTTTGACGTCTGCGGGTTTGGGCGTCATAGTTTAAATATGGAGCAAGGTTTGCACCGAATGTGCGTCAAAAGTTTTGACGCACATTCGGTGCAAACAGAGTATAAATATGCCCCTAAATATTTGCAGATAGCCATTTTGCATGTGCAATTTACCACAAAGTGGATGCAGGTGGTAATCAGATGCAAACTATAAATGGATACCCAGAATGCAATGCTGTTTTTCGGAATGGTAGATCTCCATGATATGGTGAGGTGGATGCAAATCTTTAGAGCCCAACAAAAAAGAAGGCTAAAGAAGAGGATATTTAGATCATGTGTCACACTTAACGCACAATAGAGGAGGAATTAGATGGGAAGTGTAGGTTAAGCAGGCACGTTTACTAGACTTAATAGATGAAGTAAACTCTAACATTTACTTACTCATATGCAGGTCATGTGATCCTTACATATATTGGCCTCAGTAAGCTACCGGAGCATAATTGCAGGAGTTGATAGAATATCACGAAGTGCTCTTTTTAATGTGTTTAGGACTTTCCATGGTGCACTTTTAGCCAGAAAACATTTTCATTTTCCACATAACCAACAGGATTTGCATTTACATTTTATCACATAGCATAGTTTCTAAAAGTCATTGGTTGTATAGATGGAACGTATGTACTGATATGTCCTACTCAGACACAAAACACGTTTATAGAAACAGAAAAAATACAGATTTCACTTAATGTACCAGAGGTATGTAATTCAAAGTGCCTTGTAACAGACTTCGTTGTCGGTTATTCTTTCAGTGCTCATGATTTATTCCTTTTTCAACATTGTGGTCTGGACGATAGTTTGGCAAGAGGAGAGTTTGACAATGGATATCTATTAGGTAAGTTTTAGCATTTTACACCTATGATATTCTTTATTATGGCATACCACATTTATTTTATGTTTGTTAATGTTTTCACTAGACGACAGCTCATTTGTTACTAGGGCATAGCTTCTTACACCATACCTGCGTCCCCCATACTGAACGTAGTGAGAGAGCGTAGTTTAAATATTACATATTAGATGTGAAATGCTTATACCTAACAATGCTGCATACAAAATGATCACAAAATATTATTCGCTTGAATGTATTCTTAATGCAATTATAAGTGTGAAGTTGCTATTGTACACATATACTAATGTCGACTATAAGAAATAATTGCTTGCATTATGATTAATTGAATATGTTAACACCTACGAGGATTACGTTTATTAGAATCCATAAGTCTTAAGTTAGCGTGAGCCAAAAACTTAGTCGTGTAGCTCTCATATTAAAGCATGTTTTTCTGTTTCTTCAGTGTGCTGACTCGCAAAAGGCCATGACCCAGTATGTGTTCTTTTCTTTGTTTTATGTAGCAAGTCATGCACCGTTCCCATCCGCTTGCTAGATGCTTTAGTATAAGTTTTATACGTTTTGCAACAAATATGGAAACTTTCAAGGACAATCGACCATGGAAAAGAGAACTTTTGACCTGAAGAACGTGCCAGAGAATGAAGTAACCCCGGATGTGCCACCTACGGAAAACGTCAATTATGAAGACCAATCAAAGTGTTATAAATTATCGTGGGGTGACAATTGTATTACCTAATGTATAATTTGATAGGCTAAAGATAGTGGGGTATAGCAATTATCCAATAGAATCTTGGGGGAAGGTATTGCGAAAAAGGGATAAAAACCCATGACACAGAAGACTCGGGAACCTAGGGTAGGGAATGATATCGATTGCATCCAGAAACTCTGTCACTCTGTTTGGTGATTTGAGACTTAAACCATCCTCATCTATAGACTGCCCCATTACACTTTTCCTCCTTATGAGGGAAGTGTCCCCCATCCCTTAGACGAAGCAGATTGACTGCGATCTAACTGATTGATCCTGTATGCTGACTCATTCCGAGGAGGGTAATTATGACAATTGCTATCGTAATTTGTCTATCTGCTTTTCCTATCTAGGTACCAACTGCTGTATTTTTGGATAGAGACCTTAGCTAGATGTTTTCCAAATTGGTGTTCAAAATTATTTTGCATGAAGCCCAACATGCTGATGCTAATTAGTGGTTAGGTTAGATAATCACTTGACTGACGCAAATAGACATGACTGACATTGTACCATGCTGAACTAAGACGTATATGATGTTCTATGTACTCTGATCTGTGTATATCTCACATTGGTGTTTTATGTTTGTGATCTTTGCATTATCAAAATCTCGTCACAGTTGCTATATCGTGACTATGCTCTTTTGCTTCTTGGTTTTGAGATTAATACTCTTATTATTAGATTGTAATCAATAGGGAATAAAATTCACAAAACTTCAAATAAAGGTGTGGTTATTCATGACTGAAAGGTCATGGTTGCGTCGACAGTTTAATCAATGTCTAAAGTAAAGTATATCATGGTGATATATGTTGATAACATCATTGACATACTGCTTGACATATTGATCAGTTATCTCGTTCTACGGTGTCTCACCACTGGGTCAAAAGATTCATCGGCCTAAAACGATTCCTAATGTGTATAAGTTGACATAAAGGGACGCGTTAACAGTAGCTACAACACTGCCCAGACACAACGTGTAGTTGTACATGCATTTAGATTACTTAAGGGGAAGTTAGTTGCCTTTACAAAAGTGGTAGAGTTTTGCAGTATTTATCTGAGACTTACTGCAAGATCAATGCATGTTGTGCTATTGCAATTAGGTCAAGACTACCAACGGAACCAGATAATAAGTATTTTGAGAATGAAGATCTATTCCCTTGATAACCTACCACAATCTTGGATGCCGGTCAAGCAGCAGATGTGATGAGACGCAGAACAGACAAAACAAACAACATTTTAAGCTAAGAAAAATACTTTTGGGCTAAAATACTTAAAGATAACATAGTCCCAATCTAATTAACAGAATTTCATTGTATTCGCAGATCAAAGAATACAAGAATAAATTATCCCCACAAAGACAAATGAATCATAACATTATGACAAAATATATAATAATGAAATTTATTTTCATAAAAGCATTTTTTATTTTTTATTTTTAAACAAACAAATCACTATCTCTGCTTCTTTCTTCCTCTACCGACTAAAGCTCTCTCTACTCCCGATCCAACATCTATCTGTTCCTTATCTTTCGGTACTGTGGTTTCGTGTGTAGAATCTATGTATTATTTGTAGCGCAGAAGCACTGCTTAGGCTGCAGTCCTCCTCGCTTTCAGCAAGCTGTGAGGGTCTATTCCACATACATTAACCGTTTGTAGCTCTTTCACTGAGAATGTTACTTGCGGAAGGAATATGGACAGTTCATCTCCTATGTGACCCAACCCAGTCTGTAGTTTGAGGGCTTTCCTTGATAATATACTTGTGACAGAGATTAGTCAGTCCACGATCTGCTGAATCATTGTAACCTTCCACAGAGTTGTCTATGTCGGCATCTCTGTGTACCTTCATCCTCATGGAGGGAAGCACATAGTTCTGTTACTGCCTCCACACTAGCCTTCATATGTGTGGCCACTCGTGTTTGTCCCTCTGAAAATGACTTGAAACACTCCTTTATTGTTTGTTCTAGTCAAATAACTCTCCTTCCTAAAAGACACACTTTTATTGCTGACGTTGCGTAGACAGCATATACCCCTCCAAAGATCTAAACTCTTGAGCTGATGGTATTTTCCCAGGACCCTCCATTTCACATTTGGCCCTTGCGCTAACAGCAGCCCTACACCTTCTTAGTAGTCTCTGGTGATTGCAAACGAGTAGCCGGTGGTGCAATAAGCCTTGCTGGTTCAGTTGTTCGTGCTGGTGAAGTTACTCTTGTTCTATGATAGACTGCTGGTGACAGGGGTGCGGGTGAAGTGATAACTGGTAAGCTTACAGATGTTGTGGTGCTTGGCTCTCCTCTATTACCCCCCACATCTCCAAACTCCAGACCACCTTTCAATTCCTTCTCTAGTACTGTGGGTTCTGTAAGAAAATCCGCTGCTTACAATCTGAAGATATGTTAAGAATGAATGTGCAAAATTGTGTACTTCACATTTCACATTAAAATATATATAAACACATTTTGAAATTGATGTCTAAAACTATCTACCTGTTGATGCATTACTATAAATAGTATTTCTCTTTAAAAAAACAAAAATTAAACTACATCTCCCACAAAGCAGTATTCAAGTTACATGCAAGACATGGCTGTAACAATTGTTCATATGCAAATATGTGCAAATATATGCAAATAATAAGTCAAATGTTGCCTTTATGAACATGCATAACTATATAAGCAAAAACAAATTGCGGGGGTGGCTTAAGGTTATCTGGAGGTATTGGTTGTATACCAGAGGTGTCAATGTCACTGACTTCAGTCAGTGATTTTGGTCCAATTAGCTTTTAATGAGCTCTCTGTGGGGAAAGGTGGAGGTTGGATAAATGGGCCTCCTTCTGAGTCTCTATACTGTGCTTGTGCCACCTATGACATTTATCTTCTCTTGTCAGTCCATATTTTGTTTTTAGTAGTGTCTAATAACAATAAGGAGGGTTTGTCAATTCATTTACCATTATTTTCAAAACTTTTTTCTGTTAGAATATTTAACTCTCTATCAGAAAATGTATGTTTCATTGTTTCTGTACCCTCATCCATGCCACTTTAGGTAGAGTCTTGGATGGATGGTGTTTGGATATAGTCAGATGGCTGCAAGATTTGTATCTTCCTCTCTGCTTTCCCAGTCTTTATAAAGCTTGTGTTGGTCTACATCCTGTTTGTGAATGAAATAAACAGACCCATTAGTTGAGAGGAAAGATAGCCTCACTCAAGTAATAAACACAATCCTTGTCAGTGTGAAGCACAATAGTCACTAAATAAACCTGTGCTTAACCCTGTGGTAGGTTGGCACAAAAGTAGTCAGGCTTAACGTAGAGGCAATGTGTAAAGTATTTATGCAGCACTCAAACAGTTATGAAGTGAAAACACAATACATGAAAAATCCCAACCCAATTTAGAAAAAATAGAGTACATTTTAACAAATAGAATGACATCAAAATGACAGAAATCCAAAAAGTTAACATTTCAGATGAAAATAGCTCAAAAAAGCACAAACTGTCAACTGTGGGTATCTGGTCATGCTGGACCATGTCAAAGTCCCAGGTTCAAGTTAACCACAATGGGCCACTGTTTGGATGCTGTGACTAGATTTCTCCTGGTGAAGAGTTTACCTTCTACTCAGTCCAGTTCCACTCAAGGAGCCTCAGTCAGAGCTTTGTGTTGGTGTTGACCGCAAGAAGATCATTGTAGGCACAAAGAGCAGGTTGGCGTCAGAGCTTAACTTTAGTGGAAAACGCTGGAAGTCATTGCTAAAGTGAAGAGCAGGTCACCATCAGATTGTTGCATTTGTAGAAGACACAGGCATTCATTTGGGGTAGCAAAGAGCCCAAAACCTCTGGATTTTCACCTGCAGTCCAATGTTTACATTTTTAAGGTTGGAGGAGTACACTCTACCACCAGCCAAGGGTTCAGGATCTGGGGAGTTACCTCTTGGGATCAGGACTCACTCCAGCAGTGGGCAGCAGCAGGGTCAAGGCAGGCCCAGTTGGTGTTGGTCTCCTGAACAGTTACCTCTGAAAGCTTGTTGAGTCCCTGTAGCTCAAACAGGAGGTTAGTCAACTGACATCTGGCATCACTTCTGGGATGTGGATTGAAGGCAAGCAGGTCTAGGCTTTCTTCTTCAGAAAGCAGGGCAGTCCTTCTTCTGAATCCTTGTAGATCCAGGAGTGTTCTAATGAGAGATGTCTGAGGTGCCACTTTTATACCTAGTGTCAGTCCCTGTGAATGGGCTGTCTAACCCTGGTCAGATCCTCCTCTTCCCTTGAGGTTGGCTCCAATATGTCTAGAGTAACAAAAAGCGGGTAGGGCAAGGAGTCAATTGCATTTGCCAATGCCAAGACAGACAGCTTCAGAAGTCAGTAGGGGGTGAGCATAGCCCCCAGGCTACCCTTTCAAGTTCTGGAGGGCTGAGAACAAACATTCAGGTCATCATGCTCAGGAGAGGGACACCCTTCCCCACACTCAGGACCATTTTGTCTCCTGTCTGGAATGAATGCACACCACACCAGAGCCATTAACAGTCATATGACCCAATAAACAGTTAGAAAGACTCATTTGGCTTAGGCAGGAAAACACAAACTTTCTAAAAGTGGCATTTTCACAATAGTAACTTAAAATCCAACTTTATCGTTAAAGAGCATATTAAATTACAATTCAAATGAGTGGGAGATGTATTTCTCTATCTGCTCCCAAACTGAAGTAATCACTTGTTAAGTGTAATATGTGACCCAATCTTAGTCTCTATGAGAGCTGGCCTTGCCACATTGAAAAACGACCAGGAGGTTTTTCAACCTCAGGCCATATAAAACTTAAGTACATATGCCCTACTTTTTAAATACCATGCACCCTACCCTATTTGCATTTAGGGCCTACTGTAGGGTCAACCTACAAGCATTAAAAGGATGGGTTTAGCCTGGCAAAAAGTTTATTTTGTTATGTAAAAATGTCATTTTAAAACTGCACTAGAAGCTGCAGTGGCAGGGCTGAGAAATGTTCACTGTGCTACTGTAGTAGTGTTTATGTGCGATAACAGCAATTTGTGACTCTTACTGATCCCTTAATAGTGATTCGGTACCTTGCAACTGTTATTTTTACAAAATCGCTATTTGGAATGAGTATGTTTTTTTACATTTGACACAGTGATTTCTAAATATTGATTTCTTAATATTCACTATTTAGGGATTTCTATTTCTTGAATTTATCAATATAGAGACCACTAATACGAGCAGTTCATGCCATGGCTGACAATGTGCTACCTCGAGACCATCCTCTTTCGGATTCCAATCAGTAGACCAAATTTTCTTCTGTTTACCCCATGTACACGGCTGGGATTTTTATCCATTGACTTTTTCAAAATTTTGTGCTTATGATACCACAGTGATTTTCTATTCAATTTCTTTACGCAATCATAGCAAATCACATTTTACCAAATATATTTTTCACAGAGATCTCAGTATCAAATTCTTTGTATTCTTCATCAATTTTTAAATCATTGTCAAACAAGCCCACTCTTGGGAACTGGCCTCTACTATTTTGGTAACTTGCACTGTGGATCACAAGATCATTAACCAAAGAAAAAGTAATCTATTTCCACTTATTATTACATCTGCTTGATAGAAAGTGAAGTTTCCTAACCAAGTTATGAAGCATCTGATGTACACTAACTTAAAACGTTCTTGCAAACTGTGTCTCTGTATTTCAGATATTTGCTTTATATAATTTCCTCTACAGACTCAATGATACATTGCTTCATATGCCTAATATTTTTACGGCGATGCAAGATTATCCCCATGGTTACTCTCGACTCTTACACTTACTCCAAAAGATACAAATTTACAAAACATAGAAGTGAATAAAATTGTAGTCTAACACTTCTTTGTGACTGGGCAAGAAATCTTGGTAATCCACTGATGTATCAGTCTCAAGCCTGCCAAGCAGGGCTCCTAAATTGATTAAATGTAAAAAAAAAATGTTTGACTGTAGGAAAGTGCCTCTTTTGATATGGTTTCCCCATCCACCAGTTTTTGCCTGGCTTCTGGTGCAATATCGACTGAAAATGCACAGGGTCCCTTCTAAACAGATCCCCAGTGCCAGATCTCTCTCCCTAAAACTTCACAGTCATTTTACCCAGTTGGCAAACCTTTAGTTGTCACTGTAAGTCTCTCGTAAATAATACTCCTGGCAACTAGGGCATGGGGTATTAAATGAAGGCCCCTGAGAGCTTCAGCACAGTTTCTGCCACCCTCAGGGGCCCTCTCATCTAAGTGCACACAGTGCTGCCTTTGCGGGCTGCGTGTCTTGGTACAGACCTAAAAAGTAAACATGACATGGCACACAGCCTGTGTACCCTGTCCCCTGCATACTGCATGCTATATATGTAAGTCACCCCTCTGACAGGCCTTCCAGCCCTAAAGGGATGGAGCATTTTATTACATGTGAGGACATACCTGCATGAGCAGATAAGCCCCTGCTATGTCTTTGTTGATTCTCAGACATAGAAAGTGAACAGTTCAGACAATTTAAGTACATATGCTGACACTGGTCATTATGAGTTCCCCAGCTACATGATGGCTTCTCTGACAATAAGGATGTTTGATATCAAACATCTCATATTATTAAACCCTCACTGAATCCAGTGATGGATTTATCAATACATGTACTCAGAGGATACCTTAGAAGTGTCCCCTTGAAACGTACCAACCCCTGGAGTGGGCACTGACTAGTTAGAACCAGTGCAGCCACTTTAGACAGAGCTCTGGCCCCCTGAGGTGAGAGCCAATGCTCTTGATGGCTCAGAACAAAGGCCTGCTCTGGGCAGAGGTGTGACCTCCTCTACCAGGCAGGATGGACATTCCAGGTTTGGGAGCTTCAAAGGCCTTACCACCTTTGAAATGCGACCCAGGCCCCTCCAATAGTGGAGATGGCCGACCCCCAGTTCCTGACCCCACTTTCAGTGCAGGACTGGCAGGAAAACTAGGTAAATTAGGAGGAGTGCCCACTTCATGCCAGTCCCCCCCTAGAGTGGATGAACTGAAGTGGACACTACTTTTTAAATTGCTCTATCTTGCATGGAAGGAATTAGGCGAATAGGGTTAGAGCTGTGCCACTTCCCTAAGGAAGTGATCATAGGAAGAGTGTGGTCACCCTAAAGGTGAATAGCCCATTGGCTACCACCTGGCACTCCCGTATTGCCCCTAAATTAAGTATTTAGGTGGCACCCCTGAACCTTAGAATCAGTTTCCTATCAACCTAAGACGTGCAGGCAAAACAGAAGTCACCTGGCAGAGAAGAGTGAAGACACCAAGGGCCTGATTTATACTTTTTTGATTGACTAAGAGGAAGCACTGCTCCTCAGATAAATTGAAGGCATGGTTTAGATTGAAATCCCCTGTAAAAATAGTAGAAATGGTAGCAAGCCCATTGGAGACTACATTACAAATGTTTATAAATTCTCTAATCTTCTGGTCTTTCTCTTTGAAACATTAATGAAGAAAAGTGTTAATCAGAATCATTGTGACACCGGCATCGGAAAAACTATCTGCTTTCAACTCTAGTGTCTGTACACAGTGAGATTTATAATTTAAAGTTTTACTGTAAATTTTAAACTGTTTGTGACATAAACAACCAACCTTCATTTAGCTTTACACTTAGGCCCATATTTATACTTTTTTTGTGCCGCCTTAACGTCATTTTGTGACATAAAAGTGACGCAGATGTACAAAAAATAACTGTATTATTGTATTTATTTTCATAAATCTGGCCCTTAGTATGTTCTCGTGTGGTTGTAGAGCCCGTATTTCTTGCTGCAATAAGATCTCATATTGTGACAAAAAAAACCTTGGTCAGTCGCCCTTTCAATCAAACCTGCAGCGACCAAGATAAAGTTGTAGAACATTTGTATGACTACTTTTATTGTATAACATGCATCTTTTCAGGTGGCTAGGCAAATGCCTCGGTTTGAGCACAGAGCTATTGGCAACTAGGCCTTGTCTTTGCTAATTTGAGAGTCATCCTTTGAAGATAAGGTCAAAAGTGAAACACTTCTATTGAAAGTTTTATTGCAATCTATCTAAACAGCAGCAACTGTTTTTTATATGGGTATAAGAGCTCCTTGGGCTCCTTTCAAATGTCAAACAATATGCTCTTGCCTGAGTCTCTTATTTCTCTGCACAATATCTGTTTGTAAAGGCATGTAATATAGCTGGATAGTAAGGCTTAGGGACCTTACATATTTTAATTTCCTATGAATCAAATATTAATCAATTAGACCAAATTAAATGGGCTACCCCATAACTATTGCCAATTACTTCAATTAGTCCTAACCTTTTGAAAACAGAAAATAATTTCTGGAGTTGAAATGGCTGAGGTTAAACCGCAACAAATCAACAACATTGCCTTTATGAAGAATGCCACGAGGGATCTGTATTCCAGGAAAAAAACTGAGCTTCAAATATGAGTAGCCAGGGTAATTCTCTTTTTGAGACTTTCCATATTCTAAAGAAATTCCATGTGAATCTATAAACTCACAAGCAGATGTAGCAAATGAGGTTTGCTTAATCTGACCCCAAGACTATTTTACACTAGTGCACTGTTACCCCAGGTCCCTGTCTAGCTCAGCCAGTCTGGGCCAAGGGCAGGTACTTCCTTGCATGATGTCACACGTACACGCATAGTATTACGGCAGGGCGAAGTGAGACAGCTCTTTCTGTTCCTGGCGGCGGCAACAGAGAAACACTGAACTGGTTGAGCCGTATCAGCTGCACCAACCACTTTAGCCTTACCAGAACTGGGTTGAGCAGTTTGAGTGAAGCGGGGCTATTCCGGCAGGTCCTAGGCTGCAAAGAAGGATGTGGTAGGACATGTATGGTACGCGTCTGCCCCAGTCTGCCTGCTCGATGCACGCCGCATCACACCCCCTCTGCTTCTTTCCCTGCAAGTTTTACAGAAAGCTTCACTATACATCGGCACCCATTCAGTGACACAGTCTGTTTAGTGTAAAAGGCCATTTATTTAGGACAGGATTGCAACTTGTACATAACTTTTAACTTTCAACAAAAACAAACTTTAGGTACACCACCCTTTTAATTTCTCCTTGTCATCCTTTTCACTCATTCCTTCACTTTTCACTTCCATTCCCCCATAACACATTCCCCTTTTCCTTTCATGCCCATCCTGCTTCGGGCATCCCCCACACTCTCATCCTTCACCTGCTTCTTTTCCCCCTGGAAGGGTGGCTAGGCCTGCATCGGACTCTCCACCCTCCCCCATTTACTGCCACCCAGCTTAACCCTATTGGCGTTTTGCTGCCCCACCAGCACACACTACTGCAACATAACATCTTTAAACCTTCTCTTTGAACCATATCTTCTCGCCCCACTAGTCAACCACGAGTAACCTGAGGTCGTGTAAGGTAAGAAGCATTTCCCAACTCGGACAGCTGCACACCATCAGCCCTGAAAAGCACTTTATCTTGCTCCGTGATGTCCTTATGTCTTAAAAACTTGATATAATGAGCCCAACAGAAAACCCTCATAGCCCGATTGAGCTTTTTACGAGCCCATTCTATGGCTCTCTGCTTCATATCCCCTCTCCATGTTCGTCGAGGCACAAACTCCATCCATACTAAGCGTGTGCCGTGCAATTTCTGTCCAAACAGTTCCAAGTCTCGCTGCATATGTTGCAGTAGGGTGAGCCCACACAGTTTCACCAGATCATTCTCCCCAAGATGGATTAATAGCAGATTGGGACAACCCCAATTCGGTAAGACAGATCTTATAAAGGGAAGCAAATTACCCCACCTCATGCCACTCTTTCCCCACCAGAATATTTCATGCTGGTTACTAGGCAGTCCTAATGCTCGTCCCTGAATCTGCTTCTCTGCAAATTTTGCCACCCAGTGGATAAACGAGTGCCCGACCAGCCACGTGACCATTTTTGATCTCCTGGACCGGACACACAACCTGCAAAGAAAACAAACTGTAATATAGCCTTTTGCCATCCTTCCCATACCAGACGCCAAAAACTCCCCACCCCCCCTCACCCCCAGCTAACTTACTCAAAATGTTGATACCCATAAATCAAGGCCTAACGTATCGCTCACAGCACCTAGATTTCCATCTCCCAATTCGCTTAATCTGTGCCCAGTCCCGTCCCAGATGCGCCGCAGCTGTAGCTGCTCCTATTGTGAAAGAATGTGTGCCATAACCTAGTGCTTGCCGACCTGTCCGTCGCAACGCCATCCTTAACAACTGGAAGGCTGTAAGCTTTGTTCCATAAACATGGTTAAAAAACCCACTCCCCCCGAAGGACCTCCTCAAAACCTGAAAACTCATCCATTCCAAAACCAAGCTGCTGCATCACCCCCTTTTTCCAACCACATCCATTTCCCTTTCCCTAGCTGATCAGTTTTTGACCGCCTGAGCCATATGCCCAAACGTACTCCATGCATACAAACCTCCCCAACTTTCACACCCACAGATTTCCCCACTCTCAGAAGCTCAGACACTCAAAAGGTGCCAAAAAACATCCACACCATACATAAATAGAAAAGAGCCAACTCAAACGCATCCGCACAGCATACTGGCAAAACATGCAGTATTTCCAGTAACAGCTCAAAGGTAATTAGTTCCTTGACTGCCTTGACTGACTCTGCTCTGACCCGTCCGCAACCTTTCAACATCTTCCCCAACAGATCGTCCTTATCTGGATCGAAACCAAAAAACAACTTCCCATAAAAGGAAACCCCTGCCAACTTGCCCCCAATCGTGGCGGACGACATACCCCTCTGTATCAGAAGAAGCACAAACCGCAAAGCACGTAACTCAAGCTCTCTGTTGCTCTGTAGCCAGAAATTGCCCCAAAAACTTTCATAACTTTGAAACTCCAACCATGCAAGTCGGTAGCTCTGCCGGGTGGATTCCGCTAAAGACATCTCCACCAGCCCAAATGTCTTCTGGGACGCTGTCTTGGTCTGTTCTGCTCCTGGTGCCAGGCTGCAAAATCTGTGAACGAGACAGGGTATCTGCAATCTCGTTGTACATGCCAGGTATGTGTGCTGCTTTAAAAAAAAAACATTCAATGATAAGCATCAAAGCATGAAATGCTTCAACAAATGCAGCACCCTGAGATCTTTCGCTCTATGACTGTTCACTAGATCTACAACTTTCATGTTGTCGACATGAAAAACTACAGTTGTGTTCGCAAGTTCATCTCCCCATACTGCCAGTGCCACCAGTATTGGAAAAAATTCCAGAAAAGCAATGCTCCTACCTTGCTGAAGCCATTTTCTTGGTCATGTCTCCGAACACCATCTCCAATCCCAAAAGATCCCAAAACCTGAGGCCCCTGCTGCATCAGAGAATATCTGGACCTGCCAGACCGTTGTCTTCCTCATGGAAGTACATGGAGATACCATGTAACCATGTCAGAAACGTTTCCCACACCCTGATGTCTTCTGTCAGCCCCACTGACACGCGAATCCTGTGGTGTGGAAGAGCAACCCCAGACATAGCTAGCCCCAGTCACCTACAAAAAGTCCTGCCCCCCCCGAACAACCCTACGAGCAAAATTGAGGTAACCCAAAAGCTTCTGTGCTGTTCGCAAATCAATCTTGTGCAAGGACCGTATGTGTCCTATCTTCTCAGGAGCCAAAGGTACCCCCACCTGTCGAGACAACCTCTCAAAGGAATTCAGGGCCCGCCCACAAGCCCCAGATCCAGCCGCTCCGACAAAAAGGAAATCATCCAAATGATGAGCCACCTCCCAATGCCCACTAACTTTGGCAAAAACCCACTGTAAGAAGGTACTGAATGCTTCAAACAGCACACATGAGATGGTGCAGCCCATCGGGTGTACTCTGTCAACATAGATTGCCCCATCAAGCTGTATTCCCAGCAACGCAGAATCATCCGGGTGTATGGGCAGAAGCCTGAAAGCCAATTGGATGTCGGATTTTGCCAACTCTGGTCCCCTGCCGCACCCACAAACTAGTTTACTGTCATCGTCCACAGATGCGTACACCGCCCTAGTTCGTCTGGTGCAATGAAATCATTCACCGACGACCCCTCCGGCCATGACAAGTGATGTATAAGGCAAAACTCACCTGATGCCTTTTTTGGGACCACACCTAGCGGTGAAATCATAAGATCCTCAGTTGGCCAGTCATAAAATGGGCCCACAATTCTGCCCTATGACACTTCCTTGTCTAGTTTGTCCCTCACAACCTGTAGCATGTCTCTCGCAGACCCCAAATTGTCTGCCCATCTCCTCCTTCTCGGGCCCCGGTAGCTTACACGAAAACCCTCCCTGAATCCCCATTCCAACTTGCAAGCCATGTCCTTATCTCGATAACCGTGCAGCCATGGCGAAAGAGCCTCCAGCCTAATTGGCGTAGGAGCCCTTTGGCGCAGGAGCGCCTTGCATGCCCCTGCCCTTGGTCGTTCTCCACTGCTCAGCCGGACTAGACAGTGAGAAACATTGAGTGACTGGGTACCGACCCCCGCATTTGAAGCAATCGTGTTTGAATTTGCAGGGATGCCTGGAACAAAAACCCTTTGTTGAAGTTCCAGCATGCTCCTGGCGTCGGTACCAGGGCCCATTGTCCAACACCCGCCCTGGGTGGGACAGGCCTGAAACAGCTTGTATACTGCTGGCAAGCCACTCGCGGTGTGCGTAGATGCTGTGGACTGTGAAGACGCCATCCCCTGCACCCATAATTCAGGATCTACATCCCCCCATGGCTTATCAGGATTGACACTCACTCTCGCCCTAAACTCTCCATCGTGGCTCAGCCAAGCAAAACCCCCAAAATGCATCTGGGCCTTCTGTATAATGTCCATATACTTAAACAGTGCTATGGCCCTGTCCGGGAACTTCTCATAATAAATACTAGTGAATATAAAAAAAAGCTGAGGTCCAATTGTCCATTGTTATTGGTACCCTCAGTCGGCAAGCTAAATTCCACTCTTCTTCTTTAGAACCTTTCTTGGCCTGTATGTCTCTATGTAAAAATTTAAAAACATCTACATACTTGTGCCTCCATATCCTTGCCTTTGTCTTCTCTGCTACGTGGGAGCCCAGCGGCTTTGCTAAACCCATGTAGGGGAGCCTCTTTTGTGTGTCCCCCTTCCTTGTCCTCAGACCCCGTAGCATCCCCAATTGCCTTGTCCCCAGTCTCGCTCATCACCGCCTCACCTGAGTCCGTCTGTGCGCTGTCACCTTCCTGTGTCGCCCTTGCCGCAGGAGTCTCATGAACTGAAAAATCTCCCACCCCAATGGACTTGTGTATGTTAACCCCAATCGCTCCTGTCCCTTCCCCCCATACTGACCACCAATCGCCCTTACCTTTACCACGTGACACCAAGGGCTGCATTCCTCTCCTTGCCCCGTGACCACACGCCAGTCCATGAAACACCTCCTGTGGTTCACCACCTGCCTTGTTTTCCTGTAATACAGAAACAGATGAGGGGGTTGCGCAGCTCCTGTGCCCTCTCCCCCTCCCTCTACTACCACTCACCCCAGCATCATGAATCTCCCCGTCCTCCCACTCATCCATCTTCTCCTCATAATCGAGCTCCACCACATCATCCTCACCCATCTTCCACCTGCCGTCATCTACACCAGGCATCAGCACATTGGGTAACGGATCCGACGCTTGTCCCCCATGGCGCAAACCATCTCTGCAAGGACCCCGTTCCCACGTCGTTGAGAAGGCCGCCAAAGACCCCTCTAATGCTTCAGACCAACATCCTGAGGCTGTGTTGCGCCCCGTTGGCATCACCTTTTTTCTGCCAGTCTCCACTACTGGCATCAACTCTCTGCGACCCTCATGGTCGTGTGTGCCACTCGTGCTCATCATGCCGCCAGACCCCCCGGCCGCACAAGCCTCTTGACCCCTTCCTGCCTCTACATGGGGCCCCCATACACAGCTGCCTCGCCCTGGTGGCTGGACCAGAGGTCCCAACATGTCTCTTACCTCTGATGGCCTCTTCAGCTGCCTGCCTCTTGCCCACGACCCTTCCCTGTCTCTACACAACTGTGCCCACCTCTCTTCTGTCTCTGCCACTATGCGCCTCAGGTCTTGTATCCTAGCCTCCAAATCCCAGGCATCCCGACTGCAAGCTTGTGCTGCCCTGCCCTGCTAGCCTCTGTGCCCTCCTGTGCTGCCCCCGGCATGCCCCCAGCCTGCCCTGCCTGCCCACTCAAAACCTTAGGGGTCCACCCATCGTGGCTTGTTGCCATGGTGCCGAGGCTTAAGCAATAAAGTACTTACCTCCTCTAAATTCCCCCAGGAACCAGCCAACTTCCTAACTGCACGATGAGCTAGCGCAGAAGAGGCCGGTCCCTCCCCCTCAGCTCTATAAACCCCTCTCCCTATGCCCGCCCTCACTTTCCTTGATCCAACCCATCGGCCTCCGTCACTTCCTCTCCCGAACGTTCCCACGGAGAGACTAGACTGTGCCTCTCTCTACACGGGGCCCTCCATTCTCCTGCTTTTCTGTGCCCACAGTGGCGTGCTGAGCAACGAGTGGGGTGAAGAGCAAAGGGCAAGGAGCTTCTGATCTGCAAACTGGCATATCAACTTAATCATTTATCAACTTATCACTTGGAGGGTTGAGTCTTTGAAGAATTGCGAGGCACTGCAAGTGCGGCAGCCATAGCTGGCTGCTGTGAAGTGAGTGTCCTAGGCTCCCACTGAAGCGGCCAGGACAGTCTGAGTGCAGCTTGCAGAGAACCTTGTGTGCCCCTCTCGCAACCCACCATCAGGTGTTTCAATAAGTTCAACAAGCTCTGCTGAGCCCTGCTGAGTCATGAATCCTGATAGTGCCGCTGCGCACATGTTCCTGTGGGCTGCTGTGGTTTACTGTGGATTGTTGCTCGCAGGATACAGTACTTTGCCTGTTGTTTGCAACTACCCACAGCTATCAGACTATAGATTTCAGATTAAAGAATACAGACTATAGCGTTGAACTGTAGCACTTTAGTACCTTCAAACCTAAGGCTTGCAGTCCAAAGATTTCAAGCTACAGTGCCTTCAATCTCCATTTCTACCCCCTCTCTCATCCTGAATGAAAAGGTGGGGAAGATAAGCATGAGGCCCAGAAGGGCTAGAGCCCACACCATAGACTCCATCGTACTAAACGGTGGAAAATTCAATGCAACTCTAACCCGCCCTCAGATCCATCTTGGGGCACTTGCTCTCTAAAACAGATTGCGTCTATGGCAGTACCAATGGCTAATCTAGTGGACTGCCACTCAACTGTATCCAGGAACCTCATTACTGATTTTTTTCAGAGGATGGCCGATACAGCTGCTGTGGCTGGTATCATTACCGATGCTAGTGTGGACTAACCCACCTCATATGGGACAGACATGGCTGCAATCTCTGTACCATTTTGTACGCTGCCTGTTACACCACCTTGGGTTCCCAAAATCCAAGTGCAGGTGCACAGATTGGAGCAGCCGCCACCAGTCACGCAGCTTCCTGAAGAGAGGGTATCGCCTTCTACAGCAGTCTCAAGCATTACAGCCATAGCAACAGTTAGAACTGCTACGGAAGATTTTACTATCATAGCAGAGCGGAGTCAGGGTCCTGGCCTGCCTAGTCCTCTAGCTTTATCAGGGTACTGCAACCTGTTTGACATGGATCCAGACATATAAGATCTGGAGGAGCTTGAGCTTATGTCCAGTGCATTCCTGGCTCAAACTGTCCAACAGTTTGAGGAAGCAAAAGCCGAACCAGCTGAATCAGCTGAAGTTAGCTGGAGCAGTCCCACTTACATCAGCAACTGATGAGCAATGGCCTCAATGTCATCCTAGCTCAGGCCTGGATTTGGAATTGGAAAGAACAAAGGAGAAACTCAGGGCACCCCTTGCTCTGGCCCCGCTGCCATTATTAACTCGATACCTGTACAGGGGAACTTTCAGTCTATACCAACTATCTGTAATGAAACAAAGCAATATACTCCAGTTGGCACTCCTGCCAGACTGGACCAGAGTGTCAATGTCTCTTTTGCTGAATCGGGCCTTACAAAGCCCGGTCATCAACAGTCAACTAGTTACTCTTCTGTTCCAGTGACACAAACAGCGGATCTCCTTGCTGAGTACCCTTCAACCGATAGAAGGCGCTTTAACATATCATTCAGATAAATGAAATGCTCAAACTGACATTCTCAATTCCTCAGCGACCCTTATCACGGGCATTGACACAATGTTGGACACCTTGAACGATTTGGTTAAGCATGCGCAATCGGCTGCAGACCTGGGAGGTGCAACTGTAAGGCCACCGGGCGCCTGCCCATGTTACCCGATCATAAATAAACTGGCCACCCTGCCACAAGCAATTGAAATGTTACTAAAGGAGCTCAGCTCTCATCTTCCAACCTCTCAACAAGTGAGTGTGTTCCATGACACTCAGGCAGGGGCACCAATAGGCCATAAGGTGCACAAATCAAAGCAATGGACATAGAACTCTCCTCCTCTTCTTGTTCTGCGAATTACATCCCACCCTTAGAATCTGTGAATTCGTCCGAGTCACCCCAACAAACTGCTGCTTCTCTTTCTCCACCTAGAAATTGGAACACGACAACCATAGAAATAATAATTTACACTTTACCTGTGAACGAAGCACCTTCCCCTGAATCTGTGACATTGCTTGAGCCTCCTCAACACCCTCCATTTTCACGTCTCCGACTGGAAACACAATCCCAGCACAATTGAGCAAACGTTTCTGCAAACGATTAAGAAAACAATGAATACGTTTTACAGAGCATCTATCACTAATAATTAAGAGCTTTTTTCCCCCATCTTCAACAATTATAAGTATAACAGAAGTCCAGATCTTCTGGGTCCAGCAGCTAAGGTTCCAGCACCTCTTTTAGCAGCTCCTACAGTGTCAGCCTCCGATCAGAGGGCAAATCAAACGTTTATGTCTTTCTCCGGAGCTGCAACAAACTCAAAAGCTCCTCAACTTCCAGCGGTTAACCCCAGTCAAGGCCACGGACAAGTGCCTCCAACCAAGCAAGATGGGCATTTTCCTCAGCCCTGTCTGAAGTACCAACGCATACAACCACCCTAAACAATCTGAGAATTGTGCAAAACAAAGGCGATGAAGCTAGATCTGCTTTCCGCCAGACTTCTCCCAGGGTTTCAGTTCTTTAGTGCCAAACAAACTTCTCCAAAGGGAATGCAGGCAAACAGACAATCTACCTTCCCACATTCCTCTTTTGATGCCAAATGTCTGGGATCTCTGTAACCACCTGCTAACCCCTCCTGGCTACAATCAACCAGGCTTTATACCTGACCACCAAACAAGGGGAGCCCATGACATCTTAAATCGGGGCAATGTCATCCTTCTGTTACGATCATTCCCCAACCTACAACATATAAAATCAGCTGACATTTCTGCGATCGAGTTTCTGGAGCCAAGAAAGAATTGTGATCCAGAGTTTTTCCAGGTCACATTTTCCTCCCCAAAATGGGTGGAATTGATCCAGGTGAAATCCGAAGTTTCGAAGGGTGAGATATCAAAATCGAGAAAGCAAGGAGCAGCGGCTATCCAACATTGCTCTTGCACCAGTATAATCCTTCAATATATTCCATCTTAAAAAAGGCATAAGGCAGAGAAGACTCAACAATAACTTCTGCTCAGCTACCCTGTCTGGAGACTCAGATCACAGCCCCAGGTGGAAGGAATCATCAGGGGGAAGATGATGCTAGGAAGTTAGACCCCAACCAACCTGACTTGAACTGGCTGTCATCTGTTCTTCAGATAAAGCACTCTCTTTGACAAGGCAAGTCAGCCTTGCAACAGAGCACTTACGCTGGCCCATTCTCAGCCTTTGCTTGTGGAATATACATGGCCTCATGAAAAAACTTGCAGCTGCAAAACAATGGAGGGGGTTCGCTATTCTTATGCTACAAGAATTCTGGGCTCAAGCAACCTCACCCTTGAACGGTTATGTCGAGTTTCAGAAACCAACTGGTAAAATCCGTAGGTAGGGCCACCCAATAGGAGGGTTAACAACCTATATTGCCTCATCAGTGCATCATTTGGGAGAAGAAATTGCTTTGAATGTAACGTGGGCCCAAGCAATCCATCTTGGTGTACAGCATGATCACAGAAATCATTTGCTTGCGATTATCAATGTCTGCATCAGTCCTTCTAAAACTGGAAAGAAGGAGAATCTCAGGACTTTAGTCTCAATTCTTACAGAGCTTACGTTAAATTTACCATTAGCAGACATCCTGCTGATCGCAACTTCAATAGCAGCCTGTTTGGGGGACTTGCAGGCGAGAGGATAACAATCTGGATATAGAGTACGACCTCCCAGTTCAAAATGTTCCAGCGGCAAGTGGCCAGAGCAAACCAGCGTTCTTCTTAACCTAGTGTGATCATGTAGGCCTTACGCTCAACGGGCTGGGTGAGGTCTACAGCGAAGTCTATTTTTTACACTGACTTTCCCCTTTGTTTAATCAATATAAATATATTTAGAATTTCTCCCTAGGGTTCAGCTCTGTCAGTGACCAAAGATCACAGCACATCAGGCTCTCCATTTGCCCCATTAAAACTGGAAGCTGCTCCATCCAGTTCAGGGGTGAGACCGAAAATCTGGAAAGACTCAAATGGGATGACAAAATCAGCAGGTCCGCCTTGCCACGGATAAAATCCCTATTTGCGGTCTTTACTGTGTGAAACTTCTCCTCCATGAGACAGTGGGTGCTTTTTGCTGTCAGATTCTTCAGAAATTCCAAGCCAAGCTCCCATCACATAGCAAGCAGTTTGAGCTTTCTTTCTCCAAACTCAAAATGACGGAGCCCTTGAAGATCTTGAAACGTGAAGTTATTCGCAATATGCACACCCTTGCAAAGCAACATTCCTCGCTAACTGCGAAAGCCAATCTAAGCAAAGCCAGGTACGTTTATAGGAGAGCAATTTAGCACGCTAAAATGGAAAGAAATTAGGCATTTTGGACTGAACTGCTGTTTGCAACAAAGGAAAAGAACCCAGAAAGTATCTTTGACCTGAGAATTTTTTTTTTTTTTTCTGGGTCCTCAAAGGGGGAAACCTCTTCCCCAAAGTGTGAACTGCTAATAATATGGGCTCTGAGCTCCTCTACCCTGGATGTCAGCATATTTGTCAGACCACAAATTGTCTATTATTGGGATACAATAATATATGAAGGGACCATTTTAGATTAATCTTTCATTTCGCGTAATAAGCTATTAAGGGAGAATGTAGAAGTGAAAAAGATGAGAAAGATTCACAGTACGAGTGAATACTTAGAATTCATAATGAAAGCAAAACATGAAGGAAGAACAATGAAGATGGCACTGTGTCTATCATGCAGTCATTGAATCCGTGAGGTAAAAAAATGTCCAGATGCTATCTTTAAAAACATAGGTGCTGTCACATAAAGTGACCACTGCAAGCCTTAATTTGAGAAAAGGTTTCTGCCACTGTTTTGGACTGAAAAGTGTCTTAAATAATTGCAATACTGGAGCAGCACTGTTTTACTGCCTTGGCTAGTGGTAGATGGGTGATTGTAAGAGGAACTTTAGGGATGTGATTCTGGCTGGAAATGTAACAGCATTTGCGATCTTATCGAAAGTAACAAAACAACACAATATAACATATGGGAACATAACGACACAATTAAAACATAACAGGGCACAACACAACAAAGCAGTCAAAAGAGAATGCAATACATCAACTACAGTACAACATAGCAAAAACACATTGCAATAATGATTAACTTAAAAAAGCAGAAGGTTAAAAGAGAACAAAACGCCACACAATAGATTGCCACAAACATCTGTTTAACACAATATAACCTCAAAAAGCCCGCTTTAAAAAAACAGTGATAAGAGGTGTCTGTACCGACTGCTTCAGCTGTCAATGAAGTAGATGAAAAAGGAACAGTTAAAACTCTTTTGTAGCTCCCTGTTCTACTTTATAATTTTTTTTCAAATGGTGTTAATTTGTCAATTTCAGGCACAAAGCTCTTAGCTGTAAGTGCTTACCTATGAGGGTAAATACATGTCTATCCCTGATCTGTACATATTCACATCACCCCCATACCTATAAATGTTCTGTTGAAACTGTTTTTTTTGTGAGACAAAATACTTTTAAAGACATTTACTAATGATTCACGTCACTTATGAATGACTTGTAATGTTTTATTAAATATCTCTGCTGTTATATACATATCATTGTGTGCTACAGGTATTAATTTCTGCTTAATATGATTTCAAGAGGACCTATTATTATTGTGACCAAATACAATGTTTGAATTTTATAAAATTATTTTGCGGTAGATTACATGATGATTTTTCTGTTTAATGCACTAGTATAAGATGTGTGACAATGAGTGCCTTGACTATTACCTTAAATGAGACCTGTATATATAAAGTGCCAAACTGTTGCATACTAACTAGCTCTGAGCTATAATTATTTAAAAAGGTACCATCTCATACCGTTATTGCTATTTTTCCTGCCTTTGTATTTTAAAATAAGATGGCTGATTAAACAATGCTAAACAATTTGCAACAATATGAGATAACTCGTTATACATGAAAGTTATGTACATAGTATTTTACCTGAGTATGCCACCATTGTTATTCTCTCAACTGATATTCTTACTAGATCATCTAAACCAAATAAATTAACAAAGTTTTGAACTCAACATGCTGGAATATGTTGATGGTAGATTTGACGGTGGGACATTTGAGAACTACTACTATGTGTGTCTTTGAGAACTTGTTAATAAAACATGGCCATAATTTGAAATGGTTTGTTTGTGATATTTGAATTGAAAAATATATATGTGTCCAAAATCTTATGTGAGGTAATCATGACTTACTTTTTTATGCAAATTACAGGCTAGAGAAAGAGGTCTGCCTTGAAAAACGTGGAAGATGTAGGAGCAGAGATATTGTATTATAGAAGATTGTACCATGCATACTTTAATATTTATCTACAAAGAAGTCTATGAAAATACATTGGAATAATTGTTGATTTATTGACTATGGATTTATAAGGACTAATACTGTTGAATAAGTTTTGAATTGATAAAAACATAAGCTTTTGCAAACTCCCTATATTGTAAGCCAGTCTCGGATGTAGGCCATCAAGGAGGCTCTTTGACACCGGGTGACTTTGGACATATGAAATGTCAGGGTGACTGTGCGTGCCTGCCTGGGGAGTTCTGCTGGTGGAGGGCATATAAGACAGTGGGCCAAGTCGCGTCGACGGTGGACCAAAAAAGCCAACTGCCCACCATATTTAACTGGATTGAATGGCAATGGATTGATGATGGAGGGAGATGGCTATGGATTCCAATGGACTTTGTATACCGGCAGGGGCTATGAAACTGAGGTAAGCGGCACATACGGACACTGCCCCTTAGCCACATGTGTACTCCTATACTACACAGCACACCACTTACACACAATAACCCACTGCCAGTCTAACACAACACAACCAGTACATGTCGAAACACACATTGACATATGTCCATGACACAACATGCACACACATTGATCCTGCAACCACACACAACACAACCACAACAAACAACACAACTACAGACTCAGCTACAAACACACTCACACACAAGCACAACTACACACATCACAACAACAGCCACACAACAGCACTCATCTGAATGTGTCACACTGCAACACAACATACACAAGAACATCAGTCTCACATGCAAGTGACACATACAGACAGAATCACACTACTCATTCCAGTTCCCTCCACCTCAAACAGCCAATCCCCACACACACACACACGTACAGACACACATACATAACAGACAGCACAAAATTACTCGTAAAGGTCCCCTTGCAATGTGCATACATGGATACCATTGTCCAGTATGAGTATAATGTCAATGTGGTGCAAGCATTCATTTTGCAATGAATGATGACACCACAATGACAGTTATTTATGTGTACAACATGCATGTTGTGCGTGTGTGTCCCCAGGCATGTGACACCATTGTGTACCCCACATATGCATGTCACAACAATTTTATAAATTACTGTGACATACATATGTTTGCAGAGCCCCGACCTCCTGTGCAGTGCCCACCCAACATACCTTGGCAATGCAGCCGCCTTATCTTCGGGTCCGGCATTGGGGGATTTGTGTTTTCTCCATGAGTCGGTGGCTGTAACCATGGGAGGTGTTGTCCATTCACATCCAGGTGAAGATGGTGGTGGAATGGGAAAAAAGGTGAGTTTTTACCCCTTACCCCGCAATATGTGCTTTAGGGCACAATCTTACCAACTCATCAAATCAGCAGCCCATACTTGTTACTGGGCCAGGCTGGCAAGCCTTTGCCATAAATAAGAATTAATCAGGAGCTGCATACAAATCAATTAGTAATCACAATTTCAATTCCAATGTCTTGGGAGTCAATGATGAGAGTTGGAATGAGTTTTAAAACTTTGTTTAAAATATTTTAGTTAGTAAATCTTTATTCTTCTGCATCAGAAATAATCGATCAATTGATAATCAGCATAATTGATTAGCATCAGAGCAAATGCATAAAATGCATTCCATAAAGGAAAAAACCCTATACTAAGCAGGGAGAATGTAAAAAAGCATCAGTAAGAAAGGATGAAGGTGAAAGGATGAAGCTTTGATCATCGAATCTCAAATCATAAAGCAGATCTTCCCATAAAGAGACCTTCCAGAAACTCAGTAGAGTCTCAGAGCAGCATAGATTTAGGCAGGAAATATAAAAGGGTCTCTCAGAATGAATTTGAGAAGTGTCTGCAAAGCGCTCTGCAGAAAGTATAGAAAGGGTCTGAGTAGAGACTGGGCCTACTCTAGTAACATACACTTACGTAATGTTTTCACGTCATAATTTGAAACAAGTTGTTTCCATCTTCAAACAGCTCATCAATCCGATTGCGATGTCTTTATGGGAACAGGAGAGCTTCCTTCATCTAAGCAGTCAAAAGGCACTATCTTACAGATATTAACATTCAACTGAAACATTTTGTAGAACTCGGGTGAGATCTCACCATTTGCTTACTATAAGAAAATTACAGTTCATAGCTAGGCCTCTGCATCATACCATTAGCTCATACGTTCATCACCTATTTCAACTAACAAATTATCATTCATGTGAAACATTTGAATACATTATTATGTTCATTACAAAATATGCCTATGGGAGGGTCATAATAACATTGTCTATTGTCACTCTTCTCAGCACATTTGCATAATTGAAAGTTTAACAATTCATATTCCCTGTCAAGGAGACCAGATCCTCTGGGCTTGCGCATGTTCCCAACATGTCCACCTCTTGGCAGCTCCAAACTCCACTAGTTATATAGCACAGAGTTCAAGAATGGCCAAGTGGGGGAATGGGTTTTGGGTTGGGAACAGCGGGGAAGGAGACCTGTGGAAGCAAGAGTTAAACAACACAATTGCAAGATGAATCACAATGACTTTCAATAAGTTTTGTTTCAAATAAAACACTTATGCTGAAAACATGAATGGCCTAAGACTTCACTTATAACTAGGCCTCAAGAATCTAGGTACCTGGAAATCAAGAAAAGGTTATGCAAGGTTTTTACATGAACATTCCAGAATTAGCATCCATATTTTGAACAATAAACTCTCTCCAAAATACTGCTTAGAACACTCTCTGCATTGTAGCAAGAATCAAAGAACACATGTTTTTTTCTCTACATGAATGAACTGTACAAATACCATGAAATACACTTCTACGTCACTTTCTGATTAAGAGTTTCAAGACTGAAATGTTCAGAGAATATTGTGCTCTTTAATCAAACTGCTCATCTGCGTTTCAATGTCTAGAAATGATCGCGCACTCCGCCGATCTGTATTTCAAAAGTTAAGCATGAGGAAAGAATTGCGCACTCTGTTTCCGATTCGAACATCTAGATTATTATGCAATTAAATTATCGCGCACACTGCTGATCTGAATCTCACAAATTAAATTCCTGGAAAAAATCACGCACACTGCTGCCGATTCAGAATTCACAATGTAAATGCCATGAAATGAAATGATCACGCGCACTGCCGATCTGAATGTCACGAAGTAAATGCCTGGAAGGAATCGCGCACACTGTTGCCGATTCGGAATTCACAAGGTAAATGCCATGAAATGATCGCACACACTGCTGATCTGAATGCCCAGAAGTAAATGCCTTAAAAGGAATCGCGCACACTGCTGCCGATTCGGAATTCACAATTCAAAGACCATGAAATGATCGCGCACACTGCCGATCTGAATGCACCAAAATAAATGCCTGGAAAGAATTGTGCACACTGTTGCTGATTCGAAATTCACAATGTAAATGCCATGAAATGATTGCGCGCCCTGCTGATTTTAATGCCATGAAATAAATGCATGGAAAGAATTGCGCACACTGTCGCCGATTGAGAATTCACTATTTAAATGCCATGAAATGATCGCGCGCACTGCCGGACTGAATGTCACAAAGTAAATGCCTGGAAGGAATCGTGCACACTGTCGCCGATTTGGAATTCACAAGGAAAAGGCCATGAAATGATCGCGCACACTGCTGATCTGAATGCCCAGAAGTAAATGCCCGAAAAGGAATCGCGCACACTGCTCCTGATTCAGAATTCACAATTCAAAGACCATGAAATGATTGCGCACACTGCCGATTTGAATGCCACAAAATAAATGCCTGGAAAGAATCGCGCACACTGTTGCCGATTCGGAATTCACAATGCAAATGCCATGAAATGATCGCGCACACTGCCGATCTGAGTGCCACGAAATAAATGCCTGGAAAGAATTGCGCACACTGTTGCCGATTCGGAATTCAGAATGCAAATGCCATGAAATGATCGTGCACACTGCTGATCTGAATGCCACGAAATAAAAGCCTGGAAAGAATCGCGCACACTGTTGCCGATTCGGAATTCACAATGCAAATGCCATGAAATGATCGCATACACGCGATTTCAAGATTAGGCCCAAAACTCGAATGTTACTGGAAAAAGGAGTCGGGCCTAACCCGACCTCCGCCTTACGGCCCTACCTGAAGATCACCAAATGAGCAAGAGCAGGCCTGGTAATAGCTGGTTAGGCCTCCAGGACAGGAGCTCTGGAAAACGCTGCTGCTCTGCACCGGGACCTCTGAATAGTGAGCACGTGGAGCTGGGCTGGCTCCCTTATATAGAGCCAAGCCCCGCCCACGAGCCACACCCAACTATGCTGCAAGAAAGGCTTCTAGAAAGTCTTAGAATAAAGGACCACACCCTGTAGTCCTGCAAACAAGCCTTGCAAATGAACAATGAATTACAAACAGCATTAATGACTTTTCAAGGTGAAAGTTCTGCAATGCAAAAGGTTAACATACTACATAGAAACACAATGCATGAAATATGCCTCTGCATATGGACTGGGGTTTTGCATTTACGTTGCCCGTAGAGCGCACACTGTCCTGATGTTGACAATTCCCAACCTAGGGTGGCATCTTTAAAAAAGAAAAATGCATTTTGCAGCTATTCAAGCTTAATACATGTAAACATGAAAGCCCAGTGCTCTCACTTGCTGTTAAAAATATTGCTTTTCGTCTAAGGCCTACATATTAATTCAGCATGTTAATTGCATTAATTTTCATTATTTAAAAATACTCTAGCAACCACCCCCTTCTGATGGTTTCTAGCTATCATAAAAATGCATTCATAGATGATATCAGAGCTCCCTAATTTTCAATTGAGTCTTTTCTCTTCCTTTTTAAATGTTCTCTTTCTTTTAGTGCTGTATTCTTTGTTAGGGCAGTCACTTAATTCTAGATCTTTCTTCATTGTTTCTTTCTTTGTTCTTTTTCTTTTGTAATATAATTTTGATAGCTTTGTATTCTCCTATTGAAGCCAGAAAACAGACAATGACAATTAATATAGGTACTAATAGGCTTTGAGAAATCCTCCTCTTGTTGTTGCAATTCAATTGCCTCTTGCAGAAACTCCCTTTGTGAAACTTTTTGTATTGCTAGTGGTTTCTTATAGTTCCAAATCAAGTTTTATGTCTGAAATGTTCATTACATATTCTATGATTTTCTTACTCTCATCAGGAAGGTATGTGCAACAATGTTCAATTTTCAATATCTTGCAGACTCCACCTTTTTCTGTTAGTACAATGTCTCAAGCATACTTGTTTTGTAAATCATTGATCTAACAGCTACTAGTTATGTGTTAGTAAATAAAAAAGCTTCAGATGTACTAGTTGCCACCTTGTGCACTACTGTAAAATGCTCTAATCTTTTAATAATTAGTATCACTCCTACTGCAGGAATAATCACTTCAAACATGTCTTCCACAAACTGCACTACTTCACTAATGCTACATGTGTGTCAGTGTGCAGGTATCATTGTCAAGGCATCTAAACTCTGTACACAGTACATCTTTGGAAATAGCAAACATAAATTACAAATACCCTCCCAATCAGCAGGTAATTTGAAATATGCATCCTGTCCACAAATAAAGTAGACTCCAGGTATCAATGGATCATCTCCCTGTAAAATTTGCTGTGAACCTCCTGATAATTCAAATGTGTGCTCACAATTATTAGTCCCTACAGGTTTCTTTCTAAGTTGATTTATTCTTCTAAATACAGATACTTTACCCCTATGTCTTTAATTTTGGATAAAATATTTTTCTTCGATAGTCATCTTCCCTTTTCCAAACATTCTTCAAAACATCCTCATTTTGATTGGCACTACGTGCAAAATGTGTTCTCCTTTCTTCTAACATCATGATAAACATTTTCTCTACTGGACTCATTAATCATGCTAGATTATTTTCATATGCCTTAACAGTGGCTATAGGAAGAAAAGGTCCAAAATAATACCAAGCAATCTCCATTTCTTTTGCCTGTGGATGTAAATTTAATTTTACATTTTTTAATTGTAAAGGTATTTTTGAAAGGTTCTTGTCAAAGTTAGAATAATAACATTCAAAGTGATGTTGCTTGTACAATATACTAAGTAAAATACTACATGTAGTAGTCTATGACTCAGGAATGTGATGGTATGCCACCTCCTTCTCATTCGATGAAGGTAAGTATGTACCCAGATAACAATCCTTTGCATTCAAAGATTCTGAACACTCTTGAACTAATCTAGAATACATATTTGTTGAATAATCTTCTTTCAGGTAATCTACAAATGAGCCTTTCAACTCATAATCATCTATGTCAGGTACATATGTTGTGTTTGTAAATGAAAATATAGATAATAATAATAAAACTACTAATACTACTACTAAAAATGTAATTAACCGTAATAATTGTGCATCTAGCTCTGGTTAAAACACAGATCTTTTTGAAAGAAAAGTGTAGCAATTCTTTGCTTTCAAGGTTGCTTATTTGCACAGTCTTAATTTTTCTTCTTTTCATTGTAATTCAGTTTGTTTTGTCTAGCTTTATTTACAGCAATCTTCATATAATCTTCTTTAACCCTACTCCATGTTCTTCTAATATGTTATCCCTATTCTTCTACAGCAACCTTGAGCCCAGGTAAATCCTCTTAACTTGTTTTGCTTAGCAACTTTTAAGTTTATTTCAGTCTATTAGCACAGTTGGTTCAATGAGTTTTAAACAACGTTTGTCACTTTTCAAAAATCGTTTTCAGCAACTTTTCCTAAATTAAATTCAAAACAACTTCAAGGTGGCTCAGGTAGTTCTTAGCTCTAATTAAGAAAATCTGATATTAGGACATTTAGCATTTAGCTCATGTAGCAAGTCCATCTAGATGCTGAAAACATTTGACAAGGTACACTTGTTCTTTTGGATCTTCTGAATGTTTGTTGATCTCCTTCTGTGTCACCTATATTGCTAGTCTCTGTCTCCTCAGTAATTGTTGGCAGTATGGATCCAACTGACAGACTTGATCTCAATTTCTTTCTACTACAGTATATTGGCCATTCAGCATTGTGTGTGTCTCTTCTTGGTCTTGACTTGTTCCTTCTCCTGGATCTTTTTGTTGCTCTGAAGATCCTCAACTGGCTTTTCAGACTGAGTTCTTGCTTCTCTACCTTCTATATCTAAACCTCCAAAGCCACTTTGTGAGGTATCTGAGAACTGAATTTCTTCACATGTCTGCAATTCTTCACCTCTTTTTTCTTGCTGTTTTGCTCCTTGTACTTGTGCGACATGTATAGCTTGCAGTGGTACAGTCACCAGTGTTCTCAGTTCTGGCTCAAGGAAAATGATTTCTTCATGCAGATCTCTTGTTCTCTGGACATTTAAGGCATGCACCCAGTGTGGTACTTCAGCAAATTAACAGCAGTGTTTGTGATTAAAGTTTCCTGGTAGAGGCCTTTTCACCTCAGCTCCAGACAGAACTTGCTCAAGTGCTTTTTTTTAACAGCACCAAAACACTGGGGCTCAGACTGTGGCACAGCTTTGTATGTGGATTTGCAGTGAAAGAATCAACGTGCTGAGAAACAGAATGTACCATATCAGCCAATTCTTTACAGTAATCGAATACCATGTCATCTGTTATGTTCACAAGTGCATTTGCAGGTACAGATGGCAGTCTAAAGGCTCTTCCCATCGGAAGTTCATGCAGAGGAAAACCCGTCTTCCTGGCAGGTCTACTTTGAAGGCTTGTCAACAACAGAAACCAAGCATCAAGCCATTTAAATGAAGTGAATGCACAGACCTTAGCCAATTGAGACTTTATTGTTCGATTAATCTGCTCAACTATTTCAGAAGCTACTGATCGATAGTTACAATGCAGTTTGTGGTCTACTTCTAATGCTGCACACATCTTAAGGATATCATTGTTAACGTGAGTCCCTTGATCTGATTTCCAGAGAAATTGGCATTCCGGTACTAGCTCTCTTAACAGCAGTTTAGCTGCAGTCAGACTGACATTTCTCTTTGTTAGATAAGCTTCCCCCCCATCAAGAGAAAATGCACACTATAGCCAGGACCCATCTTAGCCCATTACAAACAGTCATTTTGATGAAGTCCATCTGCATCAGATTGAAGGGACCACCTGATCTCCGTACATGACTCAGTGTAACTGGTGTTCATTTCCCTGCATTCATCTTTTGGCATGTGGCAAAACGGTGACACAAATCTTCTGCATGCATCCTAACTCTGTGGTTAAACCAGTTCTGTCTAGAGAACCCTATCATTGCATCCTTTCCCAAATGTGTGGGACCATGGAAATGTGTCATGGAAGATAATAAACTGACAGTTGAAACACTGGTCTCCCAACAGTTGAAACACTGGTCTCCCATCTGCTGAAATCCAAATGTCATTTGCATTCTTTCCACATTCTGTTCTGATCCAACACTGCTGTTCTGCTTCTGAAACATTTTCCTGCAAACTTTTTAGTTCTTCCCATGTGTCGGCAATAAACATCAGCATTGAAAAGATAGTGTCCCCTTGAGATTCATCTGTGAATGTTCCCTTTAATGTGCAGGCAACGATAGCAAAATAACATGCAATTCCATCAGTGTATCTGTTTTTACTCAAACAAAACCATTGTCACTCTTGTGAACTGCACTCTTAATGACAGCAATTTCAGTTGGGAGCTGCAAAGCATCCAATAGTCTCCTCACATGCTCACCGTTCTTATGGGTGAACCAGATGATGTCATGAAACCTCTTTGTAATCATAACTGTGTAAGTCATGTACCATACCAAAGTCATACTGACTATCTGGGCTGTAAAACTGCAAGTTCTGGTAAGGACAATGAATTCTGCAACTTGCGCTGAGGTAATATCTTGAAGCCAGGAGGAATCCACAATGTCTTGGATTGAGCAGATAGCGTAAACTGCTCTGAGGAAACCATTGTTTGCTCTGAAACATTAGTCATCAACAAAATGCACATAATCAGATCTAATTAAAGGCTCATATTTTATGTCTGGCTTTGGCTTGGTGCATAAGTTCATAATATCAAGACAGTCATGTTCAAAATCATCAGACATATCACTTTCAGGCAAAGGTAGCAAAGTAATGGGATTCAAAACCTGGAAATGCTTCAATGTCACATTTCTGATGCAAGAGTTTGCAGCTCATATTTGGTAAGTCAGGAACTTGTCATGTACTGGGTTTTGTGTTCTGGTAAGCATAATTTCCACAGAGTGAGGGACCATAAAAGTTAAAGGATGTCCCATCACTATGCTTTCAAACCTTTCGAGAATAGAATTCACAGTTGCCTCTGATTTCAGACAACTGGGCAGCCCTTTGGTGACAGGATCTGGAGTAATGGAAAATTAGGCCACTGGCCTTCTTGTGTCACCATGCATCTGAGTAAGCACAGAGAGCACAGCCTCCCTCTCACTGCAAAACAAAGTAAACATCTTGTTGTAATCTGGCATTCCAAGTGCCAGGGCACAGCAGAGACTTTCTCACAGCTCTAGGAAAGCTTTCATGCATTTGTTGCCCTACAGGATCAGGCACATCTTTGTGTGTCAGCCTCAGTAAAGGCTTAGCCCTAGGGAAACGTTTGGTATCCATTGTTTGCAGTATCCTACCATTCCTATAAACATTCTGACTTCTCTTTGCATTTTCACAGGACCCATCCTCAGGATGGCTACCACTCTCTCTTGTGACACTTTATCTTTCCTTTTTCAATGATAGGTCCCATGTATTGGACTTCTTTTTGACAGTATTGCAGTTTACTCAGGGACACTTTGGGGGTTATTCTAACTTTGGAGGAGGTGTTAATCCGTCCCAAAAGTGACGGAAAAGAGACGGATTTACCACCAGCCGTATTACGACTCCATTATATCCTATGGAACTCATAATACGGCTGGTGGTATATCCGTCACTTTACCGTCACTTTTGGGACGGATTAACACTCCTCCAAAGTTAGAATAACCCCCTTTATGTTCGTTCTCAGCTGGGTGCTTTAGAAGTGCAATGGTATCCTGTTTTCAAGTTTCTTCTGTGCTCAATGTCACAGTGCCACAAGCAGGTATTGCACAAGGACTGAATTACAAGGCATTTTCAGGGTCTCCAGGTTTTTCTTCAAATTTGATTAAAAATTGAAAGATTTCTGTATACCATTGTGAAACTCGGCATCATACCAAAACTCTCTTGCAAAACAGAAATAATATTAGGATCTGGCTGTCCTCATGCAATGCAATGGAAAAGAACGCTTGACATAGATCTACCATAGTGACCCATTCTGCTGTGCATGGAATCTGATATAGTATGAAGGCTGGAGTTGGTATCACAGGAAAACATGGGATAGCGATATTGTTGATCTTTTGCACATCCTGCATTATTCTGAAATTTCCATTGAGCTTCTGTAACCCCATAATGTGTGAGTTTCCAGGATTCCCAACTATATCCCTCAAGATCCCTTTTTTCAACACATCCTCAATTTTTTATGTTATTCCTGCCACTGTTTCTGGCTTCATGTGATAAGGTGGTACAATTGGAAATATGCATTTGACTTTACTGTAAAATGGGCTGGTTCTACATCTTTGATTAGTCCAATTTCTTTCCCTGTAAGATTCCATACTTCTGGATCAACAGTCTCTCTCAAATTGGGGGTAACTCCTCTATTGTTCTCATTGTATAATGCCCTACACCATCTTGCTGAGCTAGCTTAAACTCTACGTCCTCATCATGGGATTGAAACTCTACTCCTTCTGGTGTACAATAGATTGTACAATTTAATTTGCACAGCCAATCACATTCTAACGGGTTTACAGGAATCGGATCACACACAACAAATGTGTTTTCTTCAAATTAACCTATCTTTACAGGAACGTCTTCCGCACCAGGATTAGTAATCTGTTTTTTGTAACTCCTACAACTTGGATCTTCTTTCATAAGAAGGGTCGTTCTGGAACTTACACTGTTCTAGCAGTGAAGCAGGTAGCATCCGATCCTCCTCTCCACTCGGACACCATCACTGGAAATCATGGAAACAACGCTCTTACTGTCTAGCATGGGAAACTGCTGAAACATGATCTGGTTCAGTGCCTGAAATTTATTCTTATTTATTCAGGGCACCTGATTCATGTTAATGTCAGGATTTCCCACATTCTGTTGAACCATTGGTGGCTTTTGGGACCTGCACCATTGAAACTTGAGTTTGATTTGGCATTTGCATCTACAGAACATGCACTTTTGCATTTGCATCTGTTTCACTCCTTGCATTTGATTATTAACACTTATTCAATCTGGATTCAGCCTAAGCTCCCTCTTCCAATACCCAATCTTGTTACTGAAGTGACAAAGTAATTTTATACAACAATGCAACATCTGCACCTGAATGCAGATCAGTCACAACTCCTCAACCTCTACCCTGTGAATCAGGAGTTGGAAATCAAAGTTTGAATTCCAATTTCTTGGGAGTCAATGATGAGAGTTTGTGAATATTTCAAAGCTTTATTTAAAATCTTTTAGTAAGTAAATCTTGATTGTTATGTATCAGAAATAATCAATCAAAAAATAATCATTATAAGTATTTAGCATCAGAGCAAATGCATAAAGTGTGTTCCATAAAGAAAATTCCTATTCTAAGTATGGAGAGAGTGAGAAAGCATCAGTTAGAACCCCTAAAGAGCTCTTAATTGGGAGGTGAAAATATGAAACGTTTAGCATCAAATCTCAAATCATAAAGCAGAACTTCCCATAAAAAGAGGTTCAAGAAACTCAGAGGAGTAATATTTCATGAACCATGAGATCTTTATACTTCATTTTGGTGTCACAACATAGGTTTTGGGTGTGAAGTAGTCTCATAAAGACAGAGAATAACTCCTCGAGGCAACCCTTCCACCGTTTTCCAAAATAGTGTCTCTAAAATGATGTGTTTCAGCTAACAAATTGGTAATGTATTTTAATATTGTTTTTGTATCAGGTTTTCCATTGATTCAAATTTGTGATCTTTAACTCCTAAAAGAAAATTTTCATATGCCAAACTAACCCAAAAGAAAAGCTAACATCACCTGTGATTGGACAGAACAGAGTTCGAGATGCTGCAGAAATACAGCAAGAAAAAGTTCACAAAAGACTGAAACTGATGGGTGATTTTAGCATTGTAATAGCAAATTCTACAAATCGTATACAGTAGAAAAAAAACAAGAAAGAAATTGTCAAAAAATAGCAGAAACCAGTGAATCACAACAAGAATCTGAGTCTTCTGAGAAAGTGAGGACAACCAAACCCCAATGCCCATCCACTTACAAGATCATTGGCTACCCCTCGTCCACCTCCAACAACTGATCAGAGAGCAGAGGATCTTTAATGTGTTATCTGTGGTTTAGCCAGAACAAGGGCCAAAGGGATTGACAAAGGGCAAACGTGTTTTTATCTGCAGCTAGTTTCTTCCAAGATTAAGTTTTCAACCAAATAGCAGAGCTAAACAGCGAGGTGAATGTATTTGCAGTGGATTTGTATGCCCACCGGAACTGCATGTGTGCATACATTAGAAATATGAATGTACAATCAGCACCCAGCAGCAATGTAACTGCCAGCATTCAGTTAAGTTGGCACTCTTTGAAAAAGCAAATTAAGTTTTAAAGCCACTCTTGAGTGCTGGCTACGGGTTCACTCTCAGAGATCAGAGAAATAATGGCCAACATTGATGAAACTGTATTGATCCATAATAATGAAATTACGATTTTTCTGGTGAGAATGTACAATAACAGAATTCATGTTTGTCAGCCTAACAAAAAGAATGAGCCACTTATAGTGTTCTCAGATGATTTGACTCCTGAAGTTCTTGCTGCCAAAATAAGACCACACGATGCAGTAAAATCAACAGACACCATTTTAAGAAACGTCCTGAAAGATTTAGATTTTGGCCTTAATGGCAAATGTTGTGATTCCCCAGAGCTCTGCAAATCATGTGAGTCAACAAGAATGCCTGATGTTTTCTTAACATTTTTTACAAAATTGTTCAATATCACCACAGCAAAACTGTTGCAAACTAAAGTTCTTGAGTATGGAAGAGAACAGCAAACAACATAGATAATGGCTTTGAAGATATAAGTGAAGAGGTGGACGGCAGTCCCATGAACTGATAGGCTTATGCTGTCAAAGGTCCTGTCTTTTCCAAATCATGTTTTATGAATTACATCACAGCAAAAAGAAAACTCTGCTACAAATTATGTCTGCCCACGCAATCTATGACAAGTCCAAAGTAGAAAGCTAATCATTCAATTAATAGGAATGGTGGATCAACATGTTATAATGACATAGGATGGAGCAGGAACGTGTTAGCTGCTCATGATGTAAAATCTTGTGAATCTGACAGCACACCACCTCAAAGTCACTTTACAAGGAAATGATTTACAACTGCTGCTCTTGATGATTTTGATTTTGAAGACAGCTCTTCTTTGTCTGGAACATCCTGCACACATGATACTCACATGGTGCTTTTTCAAGTCTGTCCCAATGAAGAAGCTGCTGGAAAACTAGCTATATCAGCTGTAGTCATAAACAAACAAAGCTGCAAACTTATAACTCAAATGCTTTGCCAACATGTGCAAAATCACTACAATCCATCAACATGTTCCAGTCTACCAGAAAGTTTCAAAGTGGCTGGGGACATGGATTGTCTTCTACCAGATGATGTAGTCCATAAAGCTGATTTAACTGAATTTATCATATTGCTTATTCAATGCAGTCTGAAGGATAAAGAAAAGCCATTTCCTCCTTGGGCTGGAATGCATGCTCTGATCTCCCAGGATACCATCCCATTGAAGAAGGTTGGGTTTTTACCAGTAATACCACCTCCATTCACAAATTACCCAACAGTATACACAGCTCTGAAAATTTACCAACATCAGCCTATCATGCCAATTTCCTGCAATGAAGGTGTTTTCCATATTGTAGCTGACATTTTTATGAGCAATCCAGTAGAATTTTATTATTTTTATCCAACAATGGACGTGTCCCACATGACAAAGTTGCATTGTGGTGTGCAGGAAGTTCTCAGTGGATAATGGCATAGATAATGCCCTTATTGAGGCTGAAATCTTTGGAAGCAAAACTGTCCAGTCAGTATTAAGCAGAACTCCTTATGTTCATTCGTTACAAGATGTGCTCATCATATCTGAGACTACAGAAACATTGCATTGGAATGCTTTCTGGAACAAGAATGACAAATAAGGTTTTGCATATCTTATCTCAGAAGTGAACAAGGCACAATGTGCACTTCGTTAAAAAAAAAACAATGCAAAGCCAGATAATGTTCATTACACTCAGTTCAGAATCAGAAAACCTGAAAACCAAGTTTGTAAAGTTTGTCAAAGAATGTAAAGAAAAATCTAAACTTTGCAAGTACTGGGCAAATGCTTTACACATGATAGCTTCAGTGAAAAACTTGCTACATTCTGACCGGGAAGGTTATTGGGAACTGCACATGAAGACTGTGGAGTCACTGATTACTGTGTTTTGCAAATGTGATTGCATAAACTATCTGAGATAAGGGTCCTGGTATTTGGAAAGAGCGAATAAGATAAAGGTGGAAAAAACTTGCACCTACAGAAATTTCATCTAAAGACATTTTGTGGTGAAAAACAGAGAGGGAAGGTTCAATGCTGTGGCTCCAGATCTGTAACTTGTAAGAAATGATCCAGAGATCACAGAAAAGATCCAAGGGAATGGTTGGTCAGACACATAAAAGTGAATATGTTGCTCGAAGGCAGCTAGTTTACCATGAAGTCCTTTCTATTTGCAATGCTTTCGGAGGGATGACAAATTCAAAACTAATGGACCATTGTGACACTGTTCCTCACAACAAGCTTCTGGGAAAGAGAGGGAAGCATTTTAATAAACATATTGACAGCCTTCTTCACTTCATGCAGCAGCAAGGAAACACCTTTGAAATGACTGAGCCTGTGCGACTACACAGCTTCGTGACCAAACAATATGTAGATAAAGATATAAAGTCACATTTACTAGATGTCCTGGAACATGGATCTAAACTCTACACAGAAGTGAAGCAGGAGAGATTTGTATTTAAAGCGAAAAAGTTGTTTGACATAATTACTAAAGCTAAACTTCCACACTTTAATTGCCATAGTAAGAGTTTCATCCAACCAGCAACTAAAAAATAGGTTACAAAAAACAATTTTCGCGAGCACATAGAGAGATGGATGTAGCAAAAGAAAGGGGTGAATTTATCAAGGACATTTTGTTGCATGATCTTTTTCCAACAAATGCATTATTTGATGGAGATGCTGCAACCAAACCAGTGAAGCACAAACTCGTACAAGAGCTAAAAAAAAACTTTCACCTGAATAATTTCAATTTGAAAAGGTGTCCTCATTGAAAACTGCTGTTGTTGTGGACTATGTCACAATTACGAATGGACAAGATTTCAATCATGCAAAACTTCGGAGAGGTTGTTCAGCCTGTTCTACAGATATCAAAGTCAGTGTGCACCTTGCACGAACTGCACATTGTCTTTGACAGTTATCTTTAACTATCTGTCAAAGAATGTGAGAGAATCAGATGAGTGTCTACAAGTGGAACAATTGACCTTGCTTTCATAAAAAATTCAACACCTATACCTGTGCAACTTGATAAATTCTGATCATCAACATCAAACAAGATGAACTTGGAGATGTTAACTCGCCAAAACATTGCTGATGCTTCAGTGAGCACTGAATTTCCAATTATTGCAAGTGGAATGACTGTCAATGAGTAGTTGGTGCCTGTAAAGATATATTCAAAAGGTACGGGCCATATTGTTCAAGAACTTAATAGCAAATTGGAGGAAGCTGACCTTCGTGTTGTGCCATATGTTGAGTGGGCTGTTTGAAATGGTTTTAATCGATTCATTGTACTGTCAAATGACATAGATGTTATTATTGTGCTACTTTGGTTTGTTGCAATGTTCATAAGTCAAGGCATGTCAGAGTTATGGATATGTTATAGAACAGGCAAAAAAAGACACTTAATCCTACTTCATATTCTATACAAGAAACTTGACCCAGAGATGCCCAGTGCTCCTATCAAGGCACTTATTCTTACGGGTGATAACACTATGAGCAAAATTGGAACAAAGTTTGGAGCTTTAACTGATGAACCTGTGAAGTTTCTAAAAGGATATGCTAGGACAGAAAAATATTGTAACTTTAAAGATGGAGAAAAATACCTTGTGCATGTGTGGAAAATGAGTTCTGACTGCCACACATTTGAGGATCTTTGGTACAGTGAGTTCAAGAAATCAGTCCCATGAAGTGACCTTCCACCGACGAGGTGTGTGGACACATTAAAAGAGTGTTCTACTTGATCAGAAGATGTGTAAATGTTTTGGATCATGCATATATAGAGAAAGATCCATGTGAATTTGTTTGGGCAGATATTGAAGGGATGCTAAAACCCATGAACTTTCTAAAGCCTCTACACACAGAACGTACATGTACTTGCAAAACCAGTGCTACAAAAAGATGTCCCTGTCGATGTGCTCTTCTCAAGTGTTCAACATTCTGCAAATGTACCACGAGCGATTGTCAAAACAAATAATTAGAGTGAACTATGAAAATGTGTCTAAAACCAGAGTGATGAACATTATTTTTTTATATTCAGAACATAAACATTGTTTGGTGTATACATAAAAGGATTAAAAAATGTTATTATTTGTTTGATTTCTATATATGCCTCATCTTCCTCTATTATAGCTGCCATTTTGGAAAATGGCGGAAGGGTTGCTCTAAGGAGTTATTTTCTGTCTCTATAAGACTACTTGGCCCCCAAAATCCATGTTTTAACACCAAATTCAGTATATAGGTCTCATGGTTCCTGAAATATTACTTCATCAGTGGAACACATCTACTATTTTTATTTTAAATCTGTCTAAAACAATTTTTAACAGAGGTATATCAGGGGGCAGATTTATTAAGTCCTTTCCTCGCCACAGCGAACTGCTGCGATCTGGTGATTGTTCTGTAATGGCAGAAGGCAGTGGGGCAAATTGTAAAGCAGAATTCCCAGAGATTTTTTACTTGGTTTTCTTGACAAACACTTGGCAAGCTCCATTATTATCCATTCAAAAGGACTCTGAAAGAGGACACTATGGAAGGGAGTTTCTGGGCATGGCAACTGAGCAAAGAATGACATGGTTGAAGATTAGGGTGACCGCCTTACTCCAGAGCATTACGAATGCTGTTTCCAGTCTCAGGCTTTCATATGATAGCCTTTTCATTCTGGGAGCACTAGTCTTGTTTAATTTCAATTAAACTAATTAGGCTAACACATCTAAAATCAATGACTAGTAGGGTGAAATGTTCAGGGCTGGAGACAGTGTCCATAGCGACCTGTAGTTGGGTGGGCATCCTTTAGAAGACTGCTGCATCCTGCCTTAGGCACCCTAAGCAAGGTGAAAGCTGAAGCTCTGCGGCACACTGATGGGGAACTTATTACACACTCTTGTTTGTGACTTTGCTGGGCATTTGCTTCATACGATGTATACTCTTATGTAGAACATACACGTCAGGTGTCTGTAGGGTGGCCCTACTTAATGGTTTTAAGTGTGTGATCCAGTGGAATAGTAATGACCTATGGGTGTGGAAATTGTGTAGAGGTGTCAGTTGATCTTACTCCAATTATTTCCTGAGGCAGAAATATTGAATCTTTTAACAACTCAATGGAAGTGGGCGGTTGTTTGGTGGGAGGGATGCTTCCTGTGGCAGTTACTTGTTGCTAAGTCTCTGGTGTGTGAGTGCAGTTCATGACCAGAGGTCGTGCCAGTGCTTGTAGTTTTCAGTGAAGATTTGATGTGTGGTACCAGCTGCATTAATAATTTCCTGTATTTCTAGCTGGAAATTCGTGGTCTTTTTTGCCCTTTGCACTGTTGCTGAATGAAGCCTTGCCAAAAAGTTTAACACATAACTCCACAAATGTTGTTCATAATCACTGATTTTGTGCTTGTGTTTCTTTCCTTCTCCTCCCCTCCCTAGCTTGTAATATATAGAGTTCATCTGACCCTCTCCTGGGATCTCTCCCGGATACGAATGAGCACCAACAGGTGCCCTTCCTGACTGTCACGCATAAATTGCTACGACAGTTCCGTTCCGACCCATTCCGTAATTTATGATTGCGAAACTTTCAGCTGGAAATTGGTACCGGATTCACATCGTTTATATGGCTTTGCAATTCTTAAAAAGCGATTGAGTATTTTGCGCTATTACTGACATGCCATTTCCGAGCTTCGTATATCAGGCTCTTATTGGAAAGAAAATATTTCTGGTTGCACTGACGAATCAGCCGTGGCAAAGCTCAGACGGACAAATGTTATTGAAAAAAGAAAAACACTTCAATAATCTGTGCAGTAAAGACAGCTTGTACTGCGCTGCTGTCCCGCGAGACAAACCCGAACAGACCGACTAAAGAAAACGGAACAATTAAACAAAAGGAATTCTTTAATGTGAACCCCGTACATTCCTTCAGGGCTACTGAACAGACAAGCTGACATTTTCATTTTAGCTGCCACAGTTATAGAAAATACATTTCTCCCGCCGACAAAGGGACTGCTAGAGTACAGCCCTTTATTATGCTGGAAGCACGGCGTAATAGAGTTTTCATTTACTCCCGTTACATTCGGAGGCACTTGAGACGTGAACGACGGCGAACAAAGAGAACTCCTCCTATTCCACCGAAAAGTGGAGGTTGTTGGACGGGGGACGAAATTATTTCTGATAAAGACTTGCTGTAGCACATCCTTGCAAGAGTTGGCTCACACAGAGCCAACTCTGAAATGGCAAGAAGAAAGTCCATAAATATTGCAAATCAAAGTGATTCGCGAGGTGACAAGGACACGATTAAACAAAACAGAGCAAGGGAAAGTTGAAGTAAAACCTTTATCAGTGGTGGTTCCTCCATAAGGGCTGAGGAGCGTCGCCCCCAGCCAGCAGAGGCAGCTGCAAAACTTTTAAAAGAAAACAATAATTAACTTTGCTTATTATCGTTTTCTTTTAAAGGGGCGGGGCCACAGGTGACGAGCTCTTGAGGGGAGTGCACAGAGGACTCCCCTCAGAGCGCATGTGTGTTTGGCCGGCTGCCTCGGGCTGGCCAAACACACATGCGCAGTGTGTTCTCTCCAGCCCAGCGAGAGGGCCTGCACAGGCTACCAGTCTGCCTGGGAGCGCCCTGGCTGGTGCTCCCAGCCAATCCTGACGTTGCTTTGAGCACCATCAGGATTGGCCGCAGGGCAGGCTGGGAGTATGTGCCTGCAGCGATGGAGACGGAGGAGCGGAGCGACACGCAGGGTTAAGGTAAGTTTTTTTTTTTTCATTTTATTTTAATTTCCCCCCATGTGTCGCCCTGCCCCTTCTGCTTGCCATGAGCCTCTCCTGGGTATTACTGCATCCTACAGTTATTCCTTCTCTCTTTGCTTGGGTAAGGATATTCGCACTTCTTTCAAGCCAACATCTTCTCCTGGTATAAACTGCATCTGTCAAACACGCAAAAGGTGAAAGAAGGAATGCTTGCAACAAGTTTAACCAATGGCACTTGCTCAGGATAGCATTCCAACCCTTTATTTTTTTGCCCATCACAACACCTCAAATTGGACTCAGCCATATGCAAATCAGCCTTGTCGTGCTCCACTAAGACAAGTCCAACCTGAACTGCCAAGCCAGATGCTCGCTGAATCAGAACACAAACAACCATAAGCCATTTTTGGATAATAATAATGATGATAATACTACTACTACTACTACTACTAATAATAATAATAATAATAATAATACTATCTGTAGCAATATTTTCTGAACTTTTTCTAAAATTAATGCCTACATTTCCAAAAACTAGCCAATCAATCCCACCCTAAAAACTCAATTTTCCTGACACATTTTCTAATAGTTTCAGGTGAACCTTTAGGAGCTTACAAGCTAAAATATTTTCTTTGTTTTGGAAATGCTTTGGGAACATGCTCAGTTATGTGGATGGTCACTGTATATTTGTGTGAGTCTACGGTATATAAAAGGTGTTTGGGGGCCATGAACACCCACGTGCCATCTTACTTTGTTTCTACATTTGATGATGCTGAAAGAAGGCAAAGTAGAATTGATTGATAGCTGGAGGAGATCATTGAGGGAGAGAAAGAAAGAAAGAGAGGTACAGCTTACATTATAGACTTTGTGTATTTGTTGAGTGAATATCTATTTGAATTTTTATACTTGGATAGAGCTGGGTACATCATGGAGCTATATACCAATGGGAGGTGAGAGACACTCCTCCAAATTAGGAAATAGTTGAAGACTCACCTCTTTTAAGAACACTACATTACAATGCATAAATCAATAAGCTACTATTTATATAGCGCGACTTATCACCCGTGAGGGTATTGAGGTGCTTTGCTGCGGGCCTCATTTGAAAAGCCAAGTTTTTAACCCCTTTCTGAAGTCTGTCAGAGAGGGCAAGGTGCAGATGTGGAGGGTGTTCTAGGCTTTGACCGTGAGATGGGAGAAGGAGTATCCTCCGGTGCAGCTGGGGGTTCTGTGTGAGGTCATTCCAGAGGGCTGTGTGTTTGCCAAAGATGAGGACTTCCGTCTTGTCTGTGTTTAGGGTTATAGGCAGTTGTCCCTCATCCAAGCTGAGATGTCCATCATGGAGTTGTGGAAGTTAGCCTTTGTTGCAGAGGAGTTGGCAGAGAGTGATAGGAGTTTTGTCAGCATAAGAAATGATGTTGATGTTGTGCGCTCTGACAATGTCTGCAATAGGAGCTATGTAGATGTTGAAGAGTGTGGAGCCGATGAATGAGTCTTGGGGGACGTCACATATGATGTGCTTGATTTGTGATGTGAAGCGCGGGAAACAGATCTTCTCTCTGCATCCTGTGAGGAAGTATGCCATCCATCTGAGCGCATCGTCTGTTATTCCAATCTGGCGTATGCGATTGATGAGAGTGTGATGGGAGACCATGTCGAAGGCGGCGAAGAGGTCAAGCAGGATCAGTGCGGCTTATTCTCCTCTGTCAAGTATGGAGCGGATGTTGCCCGTTGCAGCAATCAGAGCTGTCTCTGTTCTGTGATCAGTTCTGAATCCTAATTGGAAGGGTTCAAACAAGCTATTTCTTTCCAGGTGATCAATGAGCTGTATTAACAGTCCCCAACCCATCATCATCTCCTACTAATCATTGACTTAATGCTTGTTTGCGGCTAGGTACATGGTACCACTGCCTTTTTGCTAGGTTTGTGCTGTAGGAATCCCATTTACAAATGGACATCACAAAGAAGCATACACCACATTTATAGTTAAATGTGCATGACTCTATTTTTCTTCCAGAATCACACAGCTTTGGGACACATTCAGAAGCTGTGATTTGAACCCATATCCCTTGGATCAAGAGTTAACAGATTAATCAGTGGTAACTGCACCTTTCAAGTACAACACCATGCTTCTTTTTTTTGTAAACTCAAAGTGACTGATCAGCTGTTCTGCATGAAAATATTAAAACACCATAAATAAAATCAGAAGGAGGAAATTCCTGCACTCTGCCACAAATTGACAATGAGGCAGTTAGCGTTTAAGGTTGCGTTATTGTGTGTTTGATGTTTTGCGCTATAGAATTCAGTTCTATTTGCAGCCACAGTGTTAAAAATGGGGTCTCTAGTTGGCAGTGGTTTGCACCATCCAAGTAGGGACCATCACTCTAGTCAGGATAAGGGAGTCACAGAGATAAGATAACCCCTGCTCACCCCCTTGGTAGCTTGGGAGAAGCAGTCAGGCTTATCTCAGAAGTTATGTGTTACATGTGTGTACACACACACACACACACACAGTAACGCAGTGAAACACCACAAAAGTACTTCTCACCAGTTTAGAAAAACCGCCAATATGTATCTGAGTAAAACAAGACCAAAATGACAAAACTCTAACATACACAAGCAAAGATACTCATTTTCAATTATTAAATTTTAGAATAGTGCTTAGAAACACAATAGCTCTAACTAGGGCTTTCACAACGTCTTGACGGAGTTGTTCCCAACAGTACAAAGCCATTCGCGAGGGAATGCGGGCCGGTCATGCAGTTGCACATAGTCCATGTACAGTACCTTGGAAAATGAGGGAACAAAGATGTTGCATGGAGTCGGGGAAGTGAGGAGTTGCCGGAGTCAGTGAGGCATTGGTTCATTACTGCTAATGGGCAGGTGAGGCTTTGGTTCCTTATTGCTGGAAAGGGAAGGTGAGGCATCAGTTCCTTATGTTTGCAGGGGAGGTGATGCGGCGTCAGGGACAAGGCTTTTGTTCCTTACAATAAGGCGTGGTCGATGAATCCAGCAGGTCAAGACACAAAGCATCCACTTCGCAGTGTTGTGATGACACCACGTGGCCACAGGTGCTGCCGCAAAGTCAGAGTTGGGTGTCACTGATGTCAGTGACATGGCGCTCTGGGACTCACGCACTGGCAGGGCTTCAGAGGTGCTGCGGCAGCGTTGGTTCTGCGACATTGTGGTATTTGCACTTCATTTGTGTGATTGTCTAAAGTGAATTCACAAACAGCCCAACTGTCATCCTGAAACAGACAGGCTGAGGCACAGAATGGTTAAGTAAGAAAATGCCAGCTTTCCAAAGTGGCATTGTCAAACTTACAATTCAAAAACCAGCTTCACCAAAAGGTGTATTTTTAAATTGGGAGCTCAGAGACCCCAAATCTCTATCTACTCCTAGTGGGAAATTACATTTAAATATATTTCAAGGCAATCCTCATTTTTCCCTATGGGAGAGATAGTCTGTGCAATTGTGAAAACTGAATTTAGCAGTATTTCACTATCAGGACTTGTAAAACACACCAGTTTATGTCCTACCTTTTAAATGCATTGCACCTTGCCCAAAGGGCTGTCTTGGGCATACCTAAGAGGTGACTTAAATGTAGTAAAAGGAAAGTTTTGGGCCTGGCAAGTGGGTGCACTTGCAAGGTCAAAATGGCAGTTTAAAACTGCCCACACAGACACTCTAGTGTCAGGTCTGAGACATGTTTAAGGGCTACTCATGTGGGTGACACAATCAGAGCAGCAGGTCCACTAGTAGCATTTGATTTACAGTCCCTGGGCACACTAGATGCACTATACTAGGGACTAACTAGTAATTCAAATTTGCCAATCATGTAGAAACCAATCATCAATGCGATTTGAACAGAGAGTATATGCGCGTTACCACTGGTTAGCAGTGGTGAAGTGCTCAGAGTCATAAAGCCAACAAAAACATGTCAGAAAAAAGAGGAAGAAGAAGGCAAAATGTTTGGGAATAACCCTGAAAAAATAGCCAGGTCCAACACAAGGATTTTCTTTCTTTTTATGTTTGTCCTCTTTTCAGAGTGCTCAATTGGATTTTAAAACGGATGAATAAAAAGAGCAGCACCATCACCAACCACATTAAATTGAGTGATATTAAGATATTTACCTGTTTTAATCAGAAAATGAATACAGCAATTAGTCTGCCTAATTTGTTAGAGGTGGTTTAGGACATCTTCATTATCATCTAGCAATCCCTACCATCTTTCTGGACAGAATGATGCTTCTGTGCAAACTCAATGTCAGGAAGCATCACCATGGTGAGTAGGTTGCAAGATAAGGTGCAGAAAGTGAACAGCTGTGGGGGTAGTCTTCCTTGTCTGTCTTCATGTGACCAATCTGGGTGAGTTGGATGAACTTGCACAGTCAGGAAGTACCCAAAACTTATTTCAGGGAACAGCTATTGTATTTCACTTGGAGGTTGACTAAGCTCCATGAACCATACTATTGCAATTTTGTAAAATTGACCCAGGAGAAAACTGTCACAAAATAGCAGTTTTCCCTGCAGCTTGACTGCACTCCATGAAATCACAATCCACACATATTACGAAAATGGTATCATATAGAAGCCACTTTTGATAAACATCTGTGTCCCTTGCAAACTGAACCACTTCCCACACACCCTACCATTTGTACTGTAGAAAGGCTTCAACTGAGAGTCCACTCTCAAGAATGAGCTGTTTCCCTGGATGTCCATCCACTGCTTGCAGGATCCTACCATGCCTATTGTAAAAACCTTACCCGATAGCAATGGTGTTCATGAAACAAATTTCCACCGGAGCTGCCCCCAAACCACAATTAAATTGAGTGATATTAAGATATTTACCTTTTTTAAATCAGAAAATGAATCCATCAATTAATCGGCCTAAATTGTTAGAGGTGGTTTAGGTCATCTTCATCATCATCTAGCAATCCCTATCATCTTTCTGAACAGAATGAGGCTTCTGTGCAAGCTCAATGTCAGGAAGCATCACCATGGTGAGTAGGTTGCAAGATAAGGATCTCTGAGTGTGCAGAAAGTGGACTGCTGTAGGGGAAGTATTTCTTGTCTGTCTTCATGTGACCAATCTGGGTGAGTTGGATGAACTTGCACAGTTGGGAAGTACCCAAAACCCTGTCCTTCAAGAATGTATTCAAATTATCCAAGTGAGTATGACATTGAATGAATTAAAAAATGTTTTTCATTGTAAAGTAACAGTAAAGCAATCCCCTGTCTTTATTTGTAACTTTAGTGTATAGTAAATATACTCCAGGAAAATGATACAATATAAACTTGTTTGTATTGTATGGTGAGAGTAGGGCTGTTTCTAGCTTTTGAGTCTCTAATTTTACCCATCATTACAAACATTATTTTTAAAATAGCCTAATAAAATATTTAACACAGATAAAGAGATTAGTAAAGTTCAAGGGTTGTGATAGGCCACACTAGGGAACAACTTATAAAAACACTTGTTTTACATTAAACAATTCCCTAGTTCGTGAAATGCCATGATTCCTATGAGGAACTTATTTTAGAGAACAGCTACTGTATTTCACTTGGAGGTTGACTCAGCTCCATGAACCATAATATTGCAATTTTCACAAATTTACCCAGGAGACAACTGTCACAAAGTAGCAGTTTCCCCTGCAGCTTGACTGCGCTCCATGAAATCACAATCCACACACATTACGAAAATGGTATCATATAGAAGCCACTTTTGATAAACAGCTGTGTCCCTTGGAAATTGGACCACTTCCCACACACCCCACCATATGTACTGTAGAAAGGCTTCAACTGAGAGTCCACTCTCAAGAATGAGCTGTTTCCCTGGATGTTCATCCACTGCTTGCAAGATCCTACCATGTCTATTGTAAAAACCTTACCGGACAGAATGGTGTTCATGAAACAAATTTCCACCTGGAGCTGCATCCAAACCACAATTTTCTCATCATTCTCACAGTGAAAATATTACTAGTAGTAACTGCTTTCAAGAAGCAGCTATTCTGTTTGCTTCTTTGACCTAGTCAACCCAACAATCTCGATGCTGAAAACGGTACCACATAGTAACTACTTACATGAAACAGCTGTTCTCCCTTGAGCCTAACCTCTCAACATGAAATCTTCACCATTCTTATTGTGGATACACTACTAGACAAAGAGTCCTACAAGCAACATTTCCCACTGCAGCATGACCTTCTCCACATAACCGCCACTATTGCTATTGAGAGCATGTTCCAACACAGTGACAATAGTTAAATAAACACCTCTTTTTAACACTCTATTTACACCTATATGTGATCAATATATAAATGAGAAAGAATGATGGTAATGTTTAGGGTTAGTGTTAGGGATGAGTGGGTGTTAGGTTAAGAATTAGGAACCGTTTTGTGCAAGGTTAGTGCTAGTTTGGATTTAGGATTTGAGCTGGGGTCTAAGGTTAAGGCAAGAGTCCAGTTTAAGGATAGCCTTTCATTAAAAGGCATTTCTAAAACACTTTAAATATAAAACAATAATATGGCAAAGGAACGGGATGATTCATTGAAAAACAAGCAAATAGGTTTTAGTGAAACATTCACGCTAATATAAGGCACAGCACAATCTGTCTTTTTCTTTGAAAAATGTTACCCATAGAACAGGTTCAATAAAACAACATTTCTGTAAAAACAGTCAGATGAAATGGCACAGAAGTCTTATGCGCATGCTTAATATTGTGTACGAATTACTAACAGCAGACTTATTAGTCTCCATTTTATGTCTTTTATAAATACATTTTATTAGTTATGTTACAATTTCCAAAGTAATACATTAATAACCCTGTTAAAAATTGGGTTGTTAGTTGACTGGAGCATGAGCCCTGGTCATGCAGCAACCACAATCCTAGTGAGGGTAAGGTACAGGCAAACCCTAAATGAACCTTTGCTCACTCTGGTAGTTTGGCACAGAGCAGTCAGGCTTAACTTAGAGGCAACATGTTAAGTATTTACGCAACACTTCAAACAGTAAAACAGTGAAGACATTGAGAACACCACACAAAAAGATTCAACACAAGGTTATAACAACAGATCAAGATGTTGTATGTAAAATAAAACCAAAAATGACAACAATCCAATTAGTGGAACTAAAGATATTGAAATTTAAAGTTTTAGATCAAAATAGCACCAAAAAGCGCAAAGCAGTTTTGGGTATTTCTGGTCGTGCCAGACTGGGAAAAGTCACAAGTTCAGGCTGACTGCTATGGAGTGTGGGCCTGTTACAGGGATCCAGTTAGGCCTTCTGACTGAAAGTACCTTAAACCTGGGGTACAGAAGGTTACGTGGATCTGTGTCAAAGATGTGTTGCGCAGCAGAGGCATTGCATCGGTTCTGAGATACGGTGAGACTTCAATGCCTGGTGTTGTTGTGTTGACAGTGAGGATCATGTCGATGGGGTTTGCAATGTGAAGGCTGGTGTTGAGCAGATATGTCAGTTCCGATGAGCAGTGAAGCTGTGATGCAGAGTTTTGACTTTGTCGTTGAAACTGTTATTGACGGGAGATGCGAGGAGCTTGCGCCACATGAAGTGTCACTCAGCAACAGTTCTGAAGTTGATGTGTCAAACCCAAGAGCAACAATGTGGCCGCACTGCAAGTCTTTTGCAATGTGTCCAATCTACACTGCAGCGGCGAAGCGTTGCTTCTGCTGAGGCTGTGCCAATCCATAGAGGGGATGCATTAGTTCTGCTCGAGGATGTGCTGCTCAGCCGAGGCAATGCATTGGTTTCGCTAGTAAGCACCTTAGGCTCACTTCTAAGGGTCCGGGGCTAGAGTGGTACCCTTTGGCATGGTAGCCTCACAGATGGCAGAGCCCAGGTGCAGAAGCAGGGTGGTTGGAAGTCTTTTATGCCCCTGAGACTTCAGATCAGAAGGCCATCTCTTGGAGTCATTCTAGGTTCAAGTGATGGAGGTCCAGTCCTTCTGCACAGATGTCCTACCCTCCCTGCCCTGGCTCCAGACTAACTACGGGGGTATGCAGCCCTTTGTGTAGGGACATGACACAGCCTATTTAGGTGTAAGTGAGGCTGGGTTGAGCTCCTCTCTCCCATTCTGCCAAAATGGCCCATCAAGTCACAGATGGCCCTTCAAGTCACACCTAAGCTCTCATTGTGCGTGGCTGTCTAAGGGGAATGCACAAAGTCTAACAGTTACCTACACCTAGCCATGTGACAGAGACAGGCTGCTAAACCAAATGGCAAAGGCAAGAAAATGCCAAGTTTCTAAAAGTGGAATTCTCAATTTGCATTTTAAAATTCAGCTTCTCCATAAATTAAAATTATAAACTGTGATTTAAGAGACACCAAACTTGAAATAATTATTTCTTCCCATTTGGAAGTTAGCAAAACGTAACAAGGCAACTCCAGTGTTATCCTATAGGAGATGTAGACCTTGCAGTATTGAAAAAACAAATTTAAGTGTTTTTCACTACCAGGGCATGTAAAATTTAAAAGTACATGTCGTAATTTGTAAAGGCATTGCGCCCTGTCCTCTGAGCTGTCCAGGGCTTACCATAGGAGTGACATATGAATTAAAAAGGAAGGTTTGGGCCTGACAAAAGGTGTATTTTGCTAGGTAGGTTTGGGCCTGACAAAAGGTTTATATTGCCAGGTTGAAATGGCAGTGTAAAACTGCACACACTGACTATGCAATGACAGACAAGCCTGAGGCATGGTTACAGGGCTACTTAAGTGGATGGCACAAACAGTGCTGCAGGCCCACTAGTAGCATTTTATTTAGAGGCCTTGGTCACACCACATGTAGTGTACCTAACAAGGGACTTATAAGCAAATTAAATATGGCAATCAGGAATAAGCCAATACTACTGTGTTTAAAGGAGAAAGCACACACACTATACCACTCAATGGCAGTAGTAAAGTGCTCACAGTGCTAAGGCCAACAAAAATGAATTCAGCAAAAAAGGAGGAGGAAGGCAAAACGTTTGGAGATGGCCCTGCAGAAAGAGAGCCATTTCCAACAAATCCATGTGTACACACATGTGTGCATACAAGTAGCAGACAAATTATGAATGAGTGTAACAGGTCATTATTTGCTCAGGTTGATCTGTGTCCAAAATTTGCCCTTCATTTTGTTAGATCTATTTAAATTGATATTTTTTTTCAGTTTATAAAAAAGCATATTCACAGCTTTCCTGCATATTCAAAAATGCAACATATTCAATCAATTCATTAAAAAGACATAGGCCCTCATTACAATCCTGGCGGTCGGTGATAAAGCGGAGGTAATACCGCCAACAGGCCGGCGGTAACCAAAATAGAATTATGACCACGGCAGAAACCACTCAGACAGACAGCCACTTTAACACACCGACCCCAGGGCGGGATCAACAAGCACCACAACGGTAACCGCCAACAGCCAGGCGGAAGACAATGTACTGCCCACTCTATTACGACCAGCCTATCCGCGACCTTTTCTGGGGCGGTACCAACGACATTAAAAACATGGCGGAAACACTGTACAGAAGTCAAAGGACTCACCTGTGGAGACTCAGGGAACAACCACAACACCATGGAGACCGAGCTGCACATATTTCCGATGCTCATCTACCTTCTGCTGCATAATAAGCATCAACGCCACGGAAGACAACCACAGCGAGTACTGCCGCCTAGTACACAAGGGAGGGGGGAGGAAAAAGAGAGTGACACACACACGCAACACCCCCACCCCTAACACCATACACACAACCAGATGCAGTAACATTACATATTCCCCCGTACTCCTCAGGAATAATGCAAGGACAAAATGATTTGAAGAAAGTGAGTGTAATATGATAAAATAACATGAGTAAGTGCATCAAAATACAAACGTATGTACATATTTACAAAGGTAGGGACACTGCCCAGTCCTCAATGTCCTTGGGCCACAAGGCCACAACACATAGGCCAAGGCCCCACCTCACTCCTGCAACAACATGGAGAGCATACTGCAGGGGCATCAGGTCAAAAATACACAGGTACCTCAGGGGGACAGGGAATGGCGGGCACCTCAGTCGGAAGATGGTACAACACCACTGGTCCTGGAGGGGGCAACATGCCCTGTGCGCTGTCCTGGGGAGTGCAAGGCCACAATCTCTCAAGTGGGTGGTTTGCCCACTGCTTGGTCCTGGGGAGTGCAAGGCCACAGTCTCTCAAGTGGGTGGTTTGCCCACTGCTTGGTCCTGGGGAGTGCAAGGCCACAGTCTCTCTAGTAGATGGCTTCTCCACTGGTTCTGGAGGGGTCATTGTGCCCAGTGAGCTTCATCCTGGGAAGGATGGGGTGAGTGGATGGCTTCTCCACTGGTTCTGGAGGGGACATTGTGCCCAGTGTGCTTCTTCCTGCCAAGGATAGGGTGAGTGGATGGCTTCTTCCACTGGTTCTGGAGGGGGCATTGTGCCCTGTGATGAAGATCTTGGGGAGTGCAAGGTCACAGTCCCTCACCTGGGTGTCAGACCCACAGGATTTGCAGGGGCCAGGACGCACAATAGCCCATAGAGGCAGGACTACACACTCTCCGCCAGTGGTGACGGCTGCTCACTGGTGGCTCTGGCAGTGATAGTATTGGGGCTGGCAGTGTTGGGGGGAGGCTTCAGCCCATCCCTTGCATCCTTGGACGGCAGCCCCCTGGGGCTGCTGCTTCTGGAAGCAGTGGTGGTGGTGCTGGCAGTGGTGGGGGGAGGCTCCAGTCCATCCCCTGTAGCCATGGACAGCTGCCCACTGGGGCTGCTTCTGCTGGCAGTGGTGCTGGTGGCAGTGCTGGCAGTGGTGGGGGGAGGCTCCAGCCCTTTCCTCGCAGCCTCGGACGGCTGAACCACCATGGTTGGTGGTGGGGGCTCCCGATGAGTCCCAGCACCAGGCCTCCTGTCCTTCCTGCTGGTGGAGGCCCCTTGCCCTTCCTGTCAGCAGCCGGGGATTGCTCCTTGCCCTTCCCTGTCACAGCTGGTGGTGCCTCCTTGCCCTTCCCTGTCGCAGCTGTTGGTGCCTCCTTGCTCTTCCCTGTCGCAGCTGGTGGTGCCTCCTTGCCCTTCCCTGTCGCAGCTGGTGGTGCATCCTTGCTGTTCCTTGAAGCATCTGCTGCAGGCGCCCTTTCAGTGTTGCTGCTTGGTGCCCGGGATCCCCTCCCACCTGCAGTAGCTGTCGACACTACTGTGGCCATGGACTGGGTGGCTGAGGTGGTCACCTGGGTTCTGACCACCCTGGCCTGACGTGAAGGTCAGGGGGAGTGGTAGGGAAGAGGTCAATGGTGGAGAGGAAAAGCTTCTTAGGGACATTGGTGCAGGAAGATGGTGAAGGTTTGGAGGAAGAGGAAGTGGTTGTAGGAGGTGTCTGTCTGCTGTGTTTGGGTGCAGGTGCATGGGCTGGATGCTGTTGTGTGGTGGATGGCTGTTGGGTGTCTGAGTGCCTGGGTTTGTGTACTTTGGGAGGAGGGGCCCCAGACACAGTTGGAGAGGACACAGGGGACTTGTGCATGGATGTGGGGGTGGTGACTGCCAGTGAGTGGCGTGTAGTGATAGGCATGACAGTGGCAGTGGATGAGGATGTAGTGCATGCAGGTGTGAGTGTAGACGCTACTGGGAGAGAGGTGGACGACGAGGAAGAGGGGGACACAGTGGAGGCAGTGGATGTTGGTATGTCTGCATCTGGATGGTGTTTGTGTGAGTGCCTGTGGGATGATGTGTGGTGCTTGTGTTTGCCTGAACCACTCCTGTGTGTTCTCTTGTGTGCATGCTGGTCTGCCTGTGTGCTTGGGATAGGTTGGGGTTGAGGGGAATGGGATTGGGTAGAGGAAGTTGGAGGGGGGAGGATAGAAACAGGGACAATGGCTGGCATCAGGGAGGAGGCAAGAGCCTGGATTGATCTCTGTTTGGCCGCCATGCCAGAGTGAATGCCCTCTAGGAATGCATTTGTTTGTTGCAAGTGGGCTGCCAACCCCTATATGGCATTCACAACGGTTGACTGCCCAACAGAGATGGATCGCAGGTGATCAATAGCCTCCTCACTCAGGGCAGCAGGGCTAACTGGGGTAGGGCCTGAGGTGCCTGGGGCGAAGGAGATGCCCACCCTCCTGGGTGAGCGGGCACGGGAAACATGCTGAGGGGCTGCTGGGAGGATGGTGCTGGTACAGGTGTGGCGGCTCTACCTGTAGTTGGGGTGGGCACAGAGGTGTCCACCACCACCACCAGGGAGCTTCCATCGGAGGAGGTATCACTGTCAAAATTGTTCCCTCCAGTCTCCGCCGTGGTGCTTCCCTCGCCCTCCATCCCACTGGTGCCCTCACCGTCGGTGGATTCGGCCTTCTGGGCCCTGTGGGATGCAGCTCTCCCCATTGCCAGTGCCTCTGCTCCTCTACCAGATGATGCTAATGCACATTAGGACAGGGTGACAAAACAAAAAGGGGGGGGATAAAGGATAACCTTGGTCAATGGCAGCAGCAACACCACCGTTAGCACACACAATACACACACACACAAGGAACAGCCCTACACACTAGTCAATACATTAACAGTCACAATACTAGTCACCAGCCCATGGACAGGGATAACTAACGCCAATTGAAGCATACCTGAGACCCACGGACCCCTGCTCAGTAGTGGATGCCTACTAGCTACGTTGGAGGAATTTCACATCAGAACCCTGCCCAACATGGGGCTTACCCTGCAATGTCCAGCCTGGCCTAGGGGCACCCACCGGCCCACATCCCCCACCCAGATGCCACGCCACTATACTCAAGTAGTATATTGGGGCACTGTAGTGACTCTCTTTTGGCTGCTTTGCTGCCCCCAAGTGCTCATCCAGCTCCGGATAGGCCACCGCCAGTATGCAGACCATCAGGGGGGGTCAGGGTTCGACGGGCACCCCTTCCTTGTTGGGAGTCCATCCCCAGCTGGGCCTCTGCCGTCTTCCGTGCCCAGCGTCTCATGTCCTCCCACTGTTTCTGACAGTGGGTTCTCCGCCTGCCGTAGACCCCCAGGGTCCGCACGTCCTTGGCGATGGCACACCATATACCCTTTTTTTGTTGGGAGCTGACCTGCAGAGTAATACACATAGGAGAAGGTATCAGTCAGACCATCCTGCCTGTTACACTCATTGCCCACCATAGCCCTCACATCCCCTTATGCCCATACATTGCCTACCATACATGCAGCACGCTGCCCAGGGCCCTTCCACCAACCCACCCCCAACACGAGGACCTCATACACAGCACTCCATTCATTTATGCCCCATGCATCGTGCTCACAGTGTACTCACCTGTTGGTCTGGAGACCCATACAGCATTCAGTACTGGGGTAGGACCCCATCCACCAGTCTTTCCAAGTTCTCAGCGGTGAAGGCAGAGGCCCTTTCCCCAGTGACACGAGCCATGGTCGGTTCCAGACACAGGTCACAGCAGCACTTGCAGTGTAGGTCCTTTTCTGTTGAAGGTCAGGTAGCAAGTGAGTGAGAAAATGGCAGTCACATCTGCGGCGGTGCGTACCGTCACCGCCAGCATACATCACCATTGGCCACTGTAACCCATAGGGCCCAGTGGTATCCAATGAGGAGTTGCGCGGCGGTTCACGACCGCCTCCCGCAATGGCGCACAACGTCAGCGGAATTACCTCATTTCCACATGTCCCTCCATACTGGACAGGTGGATGCCATTTCAGGGGGGAGCAGGCCATGGCACATAACTGTGTCACAGTACACAAAGGCACCATTTGGGCATATCCAACAATATACTGTTACAGTCACAACATGCAATGCAGTGTAGTGTTTGTAAATATGGAATACTGACCAGCTACTCACCGTTTTGCCCCCTAGATTGCCACCGCTGCGGATGAATAGGAGATGAAGACATCCCGCCATGTACAGGCCCCTGGTGGACTTGGCAACAATGGAGGACAGGCACATTATCCTCACCTATAGACTAGACAGGGTGACAATCACAGAGCTGTGTGCCCAATTGGAGCCTCACCTGATATCTGCTATCCGTCAGCCCACCAGGATCCCCCCTCTTGTGCAAGTCCTTTCTGTGCTCCATTTCCTGGCAACTGGCTCCTTCCAAGTGACAGTGGGCTTGGCAGCAGGAATGTCTCAGCCAATGTTCTCAATAGTGCTAACCAGAGAGTTGTCTGCCCTGATTAAACACATGCGCAGCTACATCGTTTTCCCCCAGGTGGAGGATTTGGCCACAGTGAAAGCTGATTTCTATGCAATGGAACATATCCCCAACATTATTGGGGCTATTGTTGGTACACATATTGCATTTGTCCCTCGCCCCCCAGAGAAATGAACAGGTGTACAGAAATCAAAAGAGCTTTGTAGGAAGTTGGCTCTGTATGTGCTATTTCAAAGTAAGGAATAGCATGCACAGAGTCCAAGGGTTCCCCTTAGAGGTAAAATAGTGGTAAAAATAGATAATACTAATGCTCTATTTTGTGGTAGTGTGGTCGAGCAGTAGGCTTATCCAAGGAGTAGTGTTAAGCATTTGTTGTACATACACATAGACAATAAATGAGGTACACACACTCAGAAACAAATCCAGCCAATAGGTTTTTGTATAGAAAAATATCTTTTCTTAGTTTATTTTAAGAACCACAGGTTCAAATTCTACATGTAATAGCTCATTCGAAAGGTATTGCAGGTAAGTACTTTAGGAACTTCAAATCATCAAAATTGCATGTATACTTTTCAAGTTATTCACAAATAGCTGTTTTAAAAGTGGACACTTAGTGCAATTTTCACAGTTCCTAGGGGAGGTAAGTATTTGTTAGTTTTACCAGGTAAGTAAGACACTTACAGGGTTCAGTTCTTGGTCCAAGGTAGCCCACCGTTGGGGGTTCAGAGCAACCCCAAAGTCACCACACCAGCAGCTCAGGGCCGGTCAGGTGCAGAGTCCAAAGTGGTGCCCAAAACACATAGGCTAGAATGGAGAGAAGGGGGGTGCCCCGGTTCCGGTCTGCTTGCAGGTAAGTACCCGCGTCTTCGGAGGGCAGACCAGGGGGGTTTTGTAGGGCACCGGGGGGGGGACACAAGTCCACACAGAAATTTCACCCTCAGCAGCGCGGGGGCGGCCGGGTGCAGTGTAGAAACAAGCGTCGGGTTTGTAATGGAAGTCAATGGGAGATCTAGGGATCTCTTCAGCGCTGCAGGCAGGCAAGGGGGGGGTTCCTCGGGGAAACCTCCACTTGGGCAAGGGAGAGGGACTCCTGGGGGTCACTCCTCCAGTGAAAGTCCGGTCCTTCAGGTCCTGGGGGCTGCGGGTGCAGGGTCTCTCCCAGGTGTCGGGACTTTGGTTTCAAAGAGTCGCGGTCAGGGGAAGCCTCGGGATTCCCTCTGCAGGCGGCGCTGTGGGGACTCAGGGGGGACAGGTTTTTGTACTCACAGTCTTAGAGTAGTCCTGGGGTCCCTCCTGAGGTGTTGGATCGCCACCAGCCGAGTCGGGGTCGCCGGGTGCAGTGTTGCAAGTCTCACGCCTTTTGCGGGGAGCTTGCAGGGTTCTTTAAAGCTGCTGGAAACAAAGTTGCAGCCTTTCTTGGAGCAGGTCCGCTGTCCTCGGGAGTTTCTTGTCTTTTCGAAGCAGGGGCAGTCCTCAGAGGATGTCGAGGTCGCTGGTCCCTTTGGAAGGCGTCGCTGGAGCAGGATCTTTGGAAGGCAGGAGACAGGCCGGTGAGTTTCTGGAGCCAAGGCAGTTGTCGTCTTCTGGTCTTCCTCTGCAGGGGTTTTTCAGCTAGGCAGTCCTTCTTCTTGTAGTTGCAGGAATCTAATTTTCTAGGGTTCAGGGTAGCCCTTAAATACTAAATTTAAGGGCGTGTTTAGGTCTGGGGGGTTAGTAGCCAATGGCTACTAGCCCTGAGGGTGGGTACACCCTCTTTGTGCCTCCTCCCAAGGGGAGGGGGTCACAATCCTAACCCTATTGGGGGAATCCTCCATCTGCAAGATGGAGGATTTCTAAAAGTCAGAGTCACCTCAGCTCAGGACACCTTAGGGGCTGTCCTGACTGGCCAGTGACTCCTCCTTGTTGCTTTCTTTGTTCCCTCCAGCCTTGCCGCCAAAAGTGGGGGCCGTGGCCGGAGGGGGCGGGCAACTCCACTAAGCTGGAGTGCCCTGCTGGGCTGTGACAAAGGGGTGAGCCTTTGAGGCTCACCGCCAGGTGTCACAGCTCCTGCCTGGGGGAGGTGTTAGCATCTCCACCCAGTGCAGGCTTTGTTACTGGCCTCAGAGTGACAAAGGCACTCTCCCCATGGGGCCAGCAACATGTCTCTGGTGTGGCAGGCTGCTGGAACTAGTCAGCCTACACAGACAGTCGGTTAAGTTTCAGGGGGCACCTCTAAGGTGCCCTCTGTGGTGTATTTTACAATAAAATGTACACTGGCATCAGTGTGCATTTATTGTGCTGAGAAGTTTGATACCAAACTTCCCAGTTTTCAGTGCAGCCATTATGGTGCTGTGGAGTTCGTGTTTGACAGACTCCCAGACCATATACTCTTATGGCTACCCTGCACTTACAATGTCTAAGGTTTTGTTTAGACACTGTAGGGGTACCATGCTCATGCACTGGTACCCTCACCTATGGTATAGTGCACCCTGCCTTAGGGCTGTAAGGCCTGCTAGAGGGGTGTCTTACCTATACTGCATAGGCAGTGAGAGGCTGGCATGGCACCCTGAGGGGAGTGCCATGTCGACTTACTCGTTTGGTCCTCACTAGCACACACAAGCTGGCAAGCAGTGTGTCTGTGCTGAGTGAGAGGTCTCCAGGGTGGCATAAGACATGCTGCATCCCTTAGAGACCTTCCTTGGCATCAGGGCCCTTGGTACTAGAAGTACCAGTTACAAGGGACTTATCTGGATGCCAGGGTCTGCCAATTGTGGATACAAAAGTACAGGTTAGGGAAAGAACACTGGTGCTGGGGCCTGGTTAGCAGGCCTCAGCACACTTTCAATTGTAAACATAGCATCAGCAAAGGCAAAAAGTCAGGGGGCAACCATGCCAAGGAGGCATTTCCTTACACAACCCCCCCCCAAACGAAAGAGGATGAGACTAACCTTTCCCAAGAGAGTCTTCATTTTCTAAGTGGAAGAACCTGGAAAGGCCATCTGCATTGGCATGGGCAGTCCCAGGTCTGTGTTCCACTATAAAGTCCATTCCCTGTAGGGAGATGGACCACCTCAACAGTTTAGGATTTTCACCTTTCATTTGCATCAGCCATTTGAGAGGTCTGTGGTCAGTTTGAACTAGGAAGTGAGTCCCAAAGAGGTATGGTCTCAGCTTCTTCAGGGACCAAACCACAGCAAAGGCCTCCCTCTCAATGGCACTCCAACGCTGCTCCCTGGGGAGTAACCTCCTGCTAATGAAAGCAACAGGCTGGTCAAGGCCATCATCATTTGTTTGGGACAAAACTGCCCCTATCCCATGTTCAGAGGCATCAGTCTGCACAATGAACTGCTTAGAATAATCTGGAGCTTTGAGAACTGGTGCTGAGCACATTGCTTGTTTCAGGGTGTCAAAGGCCTGTTGGCAGTCCACAGTCCAGTTCACTTTCTTGGGCATTTTCTTGGAGGTGAGCTCAGTGAGGGCTGTCACAATGGATCCATATCCCTTCACAAACCTCCTGTAGTACCCAGTCAAGCCAAGGAATGCCCTGACTTGAGTCTGGGTTTTTGGAGCTACCCAGTCCAGAATGGTCTGGATCTTGGGTTGGAGTGGCTGAACTTGGCCTCCACCTACAAGGTGGCCCAAGTAAACCACAGTTCCCTGCCCTATCTGGCATTTGGATGCCTTGATAGAGAGGCCTGCAGATTGCAGAGCCTTCAAAACCTTCTTCAGGTGGACCAGGTGATCCTGCCAGGTGGAGCTAAAGACAGCAATATCATCAAGATAAGCTGTGCTAAAGGACTCCAAGCCAGCAAGGACTTGATTCACCAACCTTTGGAAGGTGGCAGGGGCATTCTTTAAACCAAAGGGCATAACAGTAAACTGATAATGCCCATCAGGTGTGGAGAATGCTGTCTTTTCTTTTGCTCCAGGTGCCATTTTTATTTGCCAGTACCCTGCTGTTAAGTCAAAGGTACTTAGAAATTTGGCAGCACCTAATTTATCAATGAGCTCATCAGCTCTTGGAATTGGATGGGCATCTGTCTTGGTGACAGAGTTGAGCCCTCTGTAGTCCACACAAAACCTCATCTCTTTCTTTCCATCTTTGGTGTGAGGTTTGGGGACTAAGACCACTGGGCTAGCCCAGGGGCTGTCAGAGCGCTCAATCACTCCCAATTCCAGCATCTTGTGGACTTCCATCTTGATGCTTTCCTTAACATGGTCAGACTGTCTGAAGATTTTGTTCTTGACAGGCATGCTGTCTCCTGTGTCCACATCATGGGTACACAGGTGTGTCTGACCAGGGGTTAGGGAGAAAAGCTCAGGAAACTGTTGTAGGACTCTCCTACAATCAGCCTGCTGTTGGCCAGAGAGGGTGTCTGAGTAGATCACTCCATCTACTGTGCCATCTTTTGGGTCTGATGACAGAAGATCAGGGAGAGGTTCACTCTCTGCCTCCTGATCCTCATCTGTTACCATTAACAGATTCACATCAGCCCTGTCATGGAAGAGCTTAAGGCGGTTCACATGGATCACCCTCTTGGGGCTCCTGCTTGTGCCCAGGTCCACCAGGTAGGTGACCTGACTCTTCCTCTCTAGCACTGGGTAAGGGCCACTCCATTTGTCCTGGAGTGCCCTGGGAGCCACAGGCTCCAGAACCCAGACCTTCTGCCCTGGTTGGAACTCAACCAGTGCAGCCTTTTGGTCATACCAAAACTTCTGGAGTTGTTGGCTGGCCTCAAGGTTTTTGGTTGCCTTTTCCATGTACTCTGCCATTCTAGAGCGAAGGCCAAGTACATAGTCCACTATGTCCTGTTTAGGCTCATGGAGAGGTCTCTCCCAGCCTTCTTTAACAAGGGCAAGTGGTCCCCTTACAGGATGACCAAACAGAAGTTCAAAGGGTGAGAACCCTACTCCCTTCTGTGGTACCTCCCTGTAAGCGAAAAGCAGACATGGCAGGAGGACATCCCATCTCCTTTTGAGTTTTTCTGGGAGCCCCATGATCATGCCCTTTAATGTCTTGTTGAATCTCTCAACTAAGCCATTAGTTTGTGGATGGTAAGGTGTAGTGAATTTATAAGTCACTCCACACTCATTCCACATGTGCTTTAGGTATGCTGACATGAAGTTGGTACCTCTGTCAGACACCACCTCCTTAGGGAAACCCACTCTGGTAAAGATACCAATGAGGGCCTTGGCTACTGCAGGGGCAGTAGTCGACCTAAGGGGAATAGCTTCAGGATACCTGGTAGCATGATCCACTACTACCAGGATATACATATTTCCTGAGGCTGTGGGAGGTTCCAGTGGACCAACTATGTCCACACCCACTCTTTCAAAGGGCACCCCCACCACAGGAAGTGGAATGAGGGGGGCCTTTGGATGCCCACCTGTCTTACCACTGGCTTGACAGGTGGGGCAGGAGAGGCAAAACTCCTTAACCATGTTGGACATATTGGGCCAGTAGAAGTGGTTGACTAACCTCTCCCACGTCTTGGTTTGTCCCAAATGTCCAGCAAGGGGAATGTCATGGGCCAATGTTAGGATGAACTCTCTGAACAGCTGAGGCACTACCACTCTCCTAGTGGCACCAGGTTTGGGGTCTCTGGCCTCAGTGTACAGGAGCCCATCTTCCCAATAGACCCTATGTGTTCCATTTTTCTTGCCTTTGGACTCTTCAGCAGCTTGCTGCCTAAGGCCTTCAAGAGAGGGACAGGTTTCTTGTCCCTTACACAGCTCCTCCCTTGAGGGTCCCCCTGGGCCTAAGAGCTCAACCTGATAAGGTTCAAGCTCCAAAGGCTCAGTTCCCTCAGAGGGCAGAACTTCTTCCTGAGAAGAGAGGTTCCCTTTCTTTTGCTGTGTTGCAGTTGGTTTCCCAACTGACTTTCCTGTTCTCTTGGTAGGTTGGGCCATTTTTCCAGACTCCAGCTCTACTTTTTCACCCTGTGCCTTGCATTGTGCTCTTGTTTTCACACACACCAGTTCAGGGATACCCAGCATTGCTGCATGGGTTTTTAGCTCTACCTCAGCCCATGCTGAGGACTCCAGGTCATTTCCAAGCAGACAGTCCACTGGGATATTTGAGGAGACCACCACCTGCTTCAGGCCATTGACCCCTCCCCATTCTAAAGTAACCATTGCCATGGGATGTACTTTTCTCTGATTGTCAGCGTTGGTGACTGTGTAAGTTTTTCCAGTCAGGTATTGGCCAGGGGAAACCAGTTTCTCTGTCACCATGGTGACACTGGCACCTGTATCCCTCAGGCCCTCTATTCTAGTCCCATTAATTAAGAGTTGCTGTCTGTATTTTTGCATGTTAGGCGGCCAGACAGCTAGTGTGGCTAAATCCACCCCACCCTCAGAAACTAGAGTAGCTTCAGTGTGGACCCTGATTTGCTCTGGGCACACTGTTGATCCCACTTGGAGACTAGCCATACCAGTGTTACCTGGATGGGAGTTTGGAGTGGAACCTTTCTTGGGACAGGCCTTGTCTCCAGTTTGGTGTCCATGCTGTTTACAGCTATGACACCAGGCCTTTTTGGGATCAAAGTTTTTACCCTTGTACCCATTGTTTTGTGAAGAGGCTCTGGGCCCACCCTCCTGTGCAGGTTTTTGGGGGCCTGTGGAAGACTCTTTACTATTTTTAGTTTTGGTTGTCTCATCACCCTTCTGCTGGGGAGTCTTCGTGACCCCTTTCTTTTGGTCACCCCCTGTTGAAGTCTTGGACACCCTTGTCTTGACCCAATGGTCCGCCTTCTTTCCCAATTCTTGGGGAGAAATTGGTCCTAGGTCTACCAGATGCTGATGCAGTTTATCATTGAAACAATTACTTAACAGGTGTTCTTTCACAAATAAATTGTACAGCCCATCATAATTACTTACACCACTGCCTTGAATCCAACCATCTAGTGTTTTCACTGAGTAGTCAACAAAGTCAACCCAGGTCTGGCTCGAGGATTTTTGAGCCCCCCTGAACCTAATCCTGTACTCCTCAGTGGAGAATCCAAAGCCCTCAATCAGGGTACCCTTCATGAGGTCATAAGATTCTGCATCTTGTCCAGAGAGTGTGAGGAGTCTATCCCTACACTTTCCTGTGAACATTTCCCAAAGGAGAGCACCCCAGTGAGATCTGTTCACTTTTCTGGTTACACAAGCCCTCTCAAAAGCTGTGAACCATTTGGTGATGTCATCACCATCTTCATATTTAGTTACAATCCCTTTGGGGATTTTCAACATGTCAGGAGAATCTCTGACCCTATTTATGTTGCTGCCACCATTGATGGGTCCTAGGCCCATCTCTTGTCTTTCCCTCTCTATGGCTAGGATCTGTCTTTCCAAAGCCAATCTTTTGGCCATCCTGGCTAACTGGATGTCCTCTTCACTGGAGTTATCCTCAGTGATTTCAGAGTTGTTGGTCCCTCCTGTGAGGGAACCAGCATCTCTGACTATTATTTGTGGAGTCAGGGCTTGAGAAGCCCTGCTCTCCCTAAGTAGGACTGGAGGGGGGGAATTTCCCTCCAAGTCACTATCTTCATCCTCTGAGTTGCCATCCTCAGAGGGGTTGGCCTTTTCAAACTCTGCCAAAAGCTCCTGGAGCTGTACTTTGGTAGGTTTGGGGCCCATTGCTATTTTCTTTAGTTTACAGAGTGACCTTAGCTCTCTCATCTGTAGATGGAGGTAAGGTGTGGTGTCGAGTTCCACCACATTCACATCTGTGCTAGACATTATGCTTCTAAAAGTTGGAATACTTTTTAAGAAACTAAAACTGGTTCTAGAATCTAATTCAAACTTTTACAAACTTTTAAACTCTAAAAGAAATGCTAAACAGGATCTAACACAAGGCCCTAGCAGGTCTTTTAAGAATTTAGAAAACTTTTCAAATTGCAAAAATCAATTTCTAATGACAATTTTGGAATTTGTCGTGTGATCAGGTATTGGCTGAGTAGTCCAGCAAATGCAAAGTCTTGTATCCCACCGCTGATCCACCAATGTAGGAAGTTGGCTCTGTATGTGCTATTTCAAAGTAAGGAATAGCATGCACAGAGTCCAAGGGTTCCCCTTAGAGGTAAAATAGTGGTAAAAATAGATAATACTAATGCTCTATTTTGTGGTAGTGTGGTCGAGCAGTAGGCTTATCCAAGGAGTAGTGTTAAGCATTTGTTGTACATACACATAGACAATAAATGAGGTACACACACTCAGAAACAAATCCAGCCAATAGGTTTTTGTATAGAAAAATATCTTTTCTTAGTTTATTTTAAGAACCACAGGTTCAAATTCTACATGTAATAGCTCATTCGAAAGGTATTGCAGGTAAGTACTTTAGGAACTTCAAATCATCAAAATTGCATGTATACTTTTCAAGTTATTCACAAATAGCTGTTTTAAAAGTGGACACTTAGTGCAATTTTCACAGTTCCTAGGGGAGGTAAGTATTTGTTAGTTTTACCAGGTAAGTAAGACACTTACAGGGTTCAGTTCTTGGTCCAAGGTAGCCCACCGTTGGGGGTTCAGAGCAACCCCAAAGTCACCACACCAGCAGCTCAGGGCCGGTCAGGTGCAGAGTCCAAAGTGGTGCCCAAAACACATAGGCTAGAATGGAGAGAAGGGGGGTGCCCCGGTTCCGGTCTGCTTGCAGGTAAGTACCCGCGTCTTCGGAGGGCAGACCAGGGGGGTTTTGTAGGGCACCGGGGGGGGGACACAAGTCCACACAGAAATTTCACCCTCAGCAGCGCGGGGGCGGCCGGGTGCAGTGTAGAAACAAGCGTCGGGTTTGTAATGGAAGTCAATGGGAGATCTAGGGATCTCTTCAGCGCTGCAGGCAGGCAAGGGGGGGGTTCCTCGGGGAAACCTCCACTTGGGCAAGGGAGAGGGACTCCTGGGGGTCACTCCTCCAGTGAAAGTCCGGTCCTTCAGGTCCTGGGGGCTGCGGGTGCAGGGTCTCTCCCAGGTGTCGGGACTTTGGTTTCAAAGAGTCGCGGTCAGGGGAAGCCTCGGGATTCCCTCTGCAGGCGGCGCTGTGGGGACTCAGGGGGGACAGGTTTTTGTACTCACAGTCTTAGAGTAGTCCTGGGGTCCCTCCTGAGGTGTTGGATCGCCACCAGCCGAGTCGGGGTCGCCGGGTGCAGTGTTGCAAGTCTCACGCCTTTTGCGGGGAGCTTGCAGGGTTCTTTAAAGCTGCTGGAAACAAAGTTGCAGCCTTTCTTGGAGCAGGTCCGCTGTCCTCGGGAGTTTCTTGTCTTTTCGAAGCAGGGGCAGTCCTCAGAGGATGTCGAGGTCGCTGGTCCCTTTGGAAGGCGTCGCTGGAGCAGGATCTTTGGAAGGCAGGAGACAGGCCGGTGAGTTTCTGGAGCCAAGGCAGTTGTCGTCTTCTGGTCTTCCTCTGCAGGGGTTTTTCAGCTAGGCAGTCCTTCTTCTTGTAGTTGCAGGAATCTAATTTTCTAGGGTTCAGGGTAGCCCTTAAATACTAAATTTAAGGGCGTGTTTAGGTCTGGGGGGTTAGTAGCCAATGGCTACTAGCCCTGAGGGTGGGTACACCCTCTTTGTGCCTCCTCCCAAGGGGAGGGGGTCACAATCCTAACCCTATTGGGGGAATCCTCCATCTGCAAGATGGAGGATTTCTAAAAGTCAGAGTCACCTCAGCTCAGGACACCTTAGGGGCTGTCCTGACTGGCCAGTGACTCCTCCTTGTTGCTTTCTTTGTTCCCTCCAGCCTTGCCGCCAAAAGTGGGGGCCGTGGCCGGAGGGGGCGGGCAACTCCACTAAGCTGGAGTGCCCTGCTGGGCTGTGACAAAGGGGTGAGCCTTTGAGGCTCACCGCCAGGTGTCACAGCTCCTGCCTGGGGGAGGTGTTAGCATCTCCACCCAGTGCAGGCTTTGTTACTGGCCTCAGAGTGACAAAGGCACTCTCCCCATGGGGCCAGCAACATGTCTCTGGTGTGGCAGGCTGCTGGAACTAGTCAGCCTACACAGACAGTCGGTTAAGTTTCAGGGGGCACCTCTAAGGTGCCCTCTGTGGTGTATTTTACAATAAAATGTACACTGGCATCAGTGTGCATTTATTGTGCTGAGAAGTTTGATACCAAACTTCCCAGTTTTCAGTGCAGCCATTATGGTGCTGTGGAGTTCGTGTTTGACAGACTCCCAGACCATATACTCTTATGGCTACCCTGCACTTACAATGTCTAAGGTTTTGTTTAGACACTGTAGGGGTACCATGCTCATGCACTGGTACCCTCACCTATGGTATAGTGCACCCTGCCTTAGGGCTGTAAGGCCTGCTAGAGGGGTGTCTTACCTATACTGCATAGGCAGTGAGAGGCTGGCATGGCACCCTGAGGGGAGTGCCATGTCGACTTACTCGTTTGGTCCTCACTAGCACACACAAGCTGGCAAGCAGTGTGTCTGTGCTGAGTGAGAGGTCTCCAGGGTGGCATAAGACATGCTGCATCCCTTAGAGACCTTCCTTGGCATCAGGGCCCTTGGTACTAGAAGTACCAGTTACAAGGGACTTATCTGGATGCCAGGGTCTGCCAATTGTGGATACAAAAGTACAGGTTAGGGAAAGAACACTGGTGCTGGGGCCTGGTTAGCAGGCCTCAGCACACTTTCAATTGTAAACATAGCATCAGCAAAGGCAAAAAGTCAGGGGGCAACCATGCCAAGGAGGCATTTCCTTACAAGCTTTAACTCCATGAATGTGCAGATAGTGTGCCTGGCGGACCAGTACATTTCCCATGTCAATGCAAAGTATCCTTGGTCTGTGCATGATGCCTTTATCCTGAGGAATAGCAGCATACCATATGTGATGGCTCAACTCCAGAGGCACCGGGTGTTGCTCATAGGTGAGCCCTGGTTCCCACCCAGTAGGTGTTCGTGTATGGTTATGGTGTGGGCCCTAAGGGTTAGTGTGTATCTAATGGTTGTCCCTCGACATTTGCAGGTGACTCTAGTTACCCCAACCTCTCATGGCTTCTGACCCCTGTGAATAATGCCAGGACAAGGGCAGAGGAACATTACAATGAGGCACATGGGCGAACAAGAAGAATCATAGAGAGGACATTCGGCCTCCTGAAGGCCACGTTTCATTGCCTCCACCTAACAGGTGGATCCCTGTACTACTCAACCAAGATGGTGTGCCAGATCATCGTGGCATGCTGTATGCCGCACAACCTTGCCTTACGTCACCAGGTGCCTTTTCTGCAGGAGGATGGGGCTGGAGATGGGCGTGTTGCAGCAGTGGACCCTGTGGACAGTGAAGATGAGGAGGCAGAGGATGAGGATGAGGACAACAGAAGTGCAATAATATGACAATACTTCTAATGACACACATGTAAGACAGTGTAACTTCACTTTTAATTGACAATTTTGTGTTTGACATTGACACTGGCAGGCTTATTTTCCCACTTCTATGGCCACTTACGGTACACTTTGTCATATCTATTTCCAGATAATTGTGGCCCACTATCGCTCCTGGTGTGTTGACTGCAGCCAACTATAGGTCATTCCTATGTATACATTACTGTACAGTTGTATTGCAGTGTTTAAAGCTTGTTAAATGAATACATAGTTCAATCATTTGACAGACTCCATACTTGTATTTATTCAAATGGTGTTTATTTAAGTGCCAATAAGTAGAGGGGGGTGTGCAATGGGCTGGAATGATGGTGGAGGAATGTATAGGATAGAGTCCAGTCTATGTGGATCACAGGTGCATTGTCCAAGGGGGCATAGGAAGTGGAGCAATGGCAGTTCAAGGTGGACAGGGTGACTGGGTGGGACACAAGGGTGACAATCAGGAGAGTCTTTTTTCCTGGCGGGGGTCTTGGCAATTGACTCTGGCTTCTGCCTGGATCACAGGGACCATTTGCGGGGTGGTTCTCCTTCTGCAGCGGGAGGGGTGCTGGCGGCCTGTTGGTCCTGTGGTGGGGCCGCCTGTCCACTAGTGGCAGCGGAGGTGGAAGGCTGTTCATCGGTTTGGCTAGTGTCAGGGGCCCGGTGGTGTGCCATTGCCTCCCTCATGATATTGGCCATGACTGCCAGCACCCCTGCAAAGGTGACCAGGGTGGTGTTTATGTCCTTCAAGTCCTCCCTGATCCCCAGGTACTGTCCCTCCTGCTGCCGCTGGGTCTCCTGCAACTTGTCCAGTAACTGGCCCATCGTCTCATGGGAATGGTGGCATGCTCCCAGGATCTTGGTGAGTGCCTCCTGGAAAGTTGGTTCCCTGGGCCTGTCCTCCCCCTGTCGCACAGCAGTCTTCCCAGCTTCCCTGTTGCCCTGTGCCTCTGTCCCCTGAACCGTGTGCCCACTGCCACTGACCCCAGGTCCCTCATCATCCTGTGTTTGTGGGGTGGCCTGGGGTTCCTGTAGTAGTGGACACACTGCTGATTGACGTTTCCTGGGGACAGAGGTATGGGCCCGCTTGGTGGGTACTGTGCTGGTGTTTCCTGAGGGGGGAGGCTCTGTGGTAGTATGGGACTGTGCCTGGGTAACCGACTGTCCGGAGGTCCCTGATGGGCCAGGTTGGTCATCCAGATCCAGGCGTCCAGAGCTGCTGTCATCACTGTGGGCCTCTTCTGGGGGGAAGGGGGCCCTGGATGTTGCTGGCACCTTCTCACCGGTGAATTTGGGTGGGGGACCTGTGGGGATGTAAATGCAGTGTTATTGTTTCTGCGTGTGACATCTGGTGCATGGGTGTGTTGCCCTCTATGGTGGTTGTTACCCTGGCAGCTTTGCCTTGTGTGAGTAGTTATTTGGTGGGCTAGGTGATTCTCTCTAGTGTGCATGCTTTAGTGATGGGTGTCCATGCAGGTCTGTGATGGGGGTCCGTGCATTGGTGTTACATGCAGGGCTTGGTATTGTGAGGGGTGGGTTGTGATGGTGGGGTGTGTGTGAGATGGTGGAGTGATGGGAGTGAGGGTAAGGGTGGGGGCTTGTGATGGCATGCAGGTAGGGGGTGATAGTAGTATAGGGTTGACTTACCAGAGTCCAGTCCTCCTCCTACTTCTGCCAGGCCATCTGGATGCATGATTCCCAAGACTTGCTCCTCCCATGTTAGTTGTGGGGGAGGGGGTGGGGGTCCACCGCCAGTCCTCTGTACAGCTAGTTGGTGTCTTGCTGCTGTAGAACGCACCTTCCTCCGTAGGTCATTCCACCTCTTCCTGATGTCATCCCTTGTTCTGGGGTGCTGTCCCACGGCGTTGACCCGGTCCACGAGTCTCCACCATAGCTCCATCTTCCTTGCAATGGATGTCTGCTGCACCTGTGATCCGAATAGCTGTGGCTCTACCCGGATGATTTCCTCCACCATGACCCTTATCTCCTCTGAGAATCTGGGGTGTCGTTGTGTTGCCATGGGTGTAGTGTGAGTGGTGTGGGTGAGGGTGTGTGGGTTGATGTGTTGGGGTGTATGATGTAAGGTGCGTGGTTTGTGTATAGGTGATGGTGGTGTGTGGCAGTGGTCTCGTCTGGGGTCTTGCCATCTCTCTTGTGGCAATTGTTTTTAGTTGTAAAGGGTTATGGATAGTGTGGGTGGGTGTTTTATAGTGGTGTGGGTTTGTGGGTGTGGTATGTGTATGGGTGTCAGGTGTGTGTTATTCAAATTGTCCAATGTAATGTTGTTTTGTATGTGTGTGTGTGTATTTTGAGCGCAGCAGTATGTATCGTCAATGGTTTAGTGCCATTGAATGTCCGTTGCAGTGATTCATGGGTCATAATGCTGTGGGTGTGGTTCTGTTGGCGTAACAGTGTGGGTTGTGCTACCGCCAGTTTATCACTGACCTTTGGGCTGGCGGACTTGTGTGTGTGGCTGTAAAGTGACGGATTGCTATGTGTGTGTCATAATATGGGTAGCGGTAATTTGCTGCGACGGCGGTATGTTGGCGGCAGTCAGCATGGCGGTAAGCGGTACTTACCGCCAATGTCATAATGAGGGCCAAAGGTTATAAAATGAAATTGGTGACTTCATTACAGAGGTTTAATTATTACACTCCCATAATTTGCAGATTATACTTGGATTGGTGATACATGCACAGTACAGAAAGGACTATTTCCATCATTGTGTAGGGGCTGATATTAATCTTAATGTGGGGACAAAACAGCAACATGTATTCTTGGAACTCAGGGCCAGATGTAGCAAAGGATTTGCGCGTCGCAAACGGCGAAAATCGCCGTTTGCGAGGCGCAAATGCCTCTTTGCTATGCAGAAATGCATATTGCGAGTCGGGACCGACTCGCAATATGCATTTCAGAATCACAAATAGGAAGGGGTGTTCCCTTCCTATTTGCGATTCGGAGTGGAATGCAATACTATTTGCGACCGCATAAGCGGTCGCAAAGGGTATCGCAGTTACCATTCACTTCAAGTGGATGGTAACCCACTCGCAAATTGGAAGGGGTCCCCATGGGGCCCCTTCCAGTTTGTGAATGGACCCAAAACATTTTCTTCAGGGCCAGCCCTGAAAAAATACCGAAACTAAAGGTTTCGTTTTTTTTTTTAAGTGCAGCCCGTTTTCCTTTAAGGAAAACGGGCTACACTTAAAAAAAAAAAAACTGCTTTATTGGTAAAGCAGTCACGAACATGGAGGTCTGCTGACGACCGCAGGCCTCCATGTTTGCGAGTGCCTAGACTCGCTATGGGGCCGCAATTTGCGACCCACCTCATGAATATTAATGAGGTGGGTCATTGCGACCCCATAGCGAGTCGCAGACGGTGTCTGAGACACCGTTCTGCATACCAATTTGCGACTTGCAAATTGCGAGTCGCAGGGACTCGCAATTTGCAAGTTGCAAATTGGCATTTTCCTGCATCTGGCCCTCAGTCTCATATAGTGACTGAAATCTGTTGTCTTTCATCCTTTGAGGTAAACAACCACTCACCCATCTTTCTGTAGGCTCTTACCAGCAAAAAACAAATCCTTATAAAACTATAGGCCTCATTTACAAGAAATGATTCAGAACTGCGAAAACATTTAACGCCTCTTTAAGTAAGTTTTTACCACCGTGTATGTACCGTATTTACAACAGGGAACAGGCAAGCATAAAAAAATGACGCTAGCCTTTCGCCATGATGCAAAAATAATGGCGCTAGTGCAGCAAAAGTGACCTTAGCCTGACTAGCCACATGGCTAGCGTCACTATTGCGCCTAAAAGCGTAAAAAAGCCCTTGAAACACAAAGCAAACACACAAAAAACAGGAGAGATTGCAGGAAAAATTTAGAATCCAGAACACCAAAGACCCCAGGAAGACCACAATGACCCCAATACCAGCCAGGATGTCCAGACGGACTCCCAGGAGAAGGGGAAGAGGAAGTGCAGGTTTAGTGAGAAAGAGAACTAGATCCTGGTCACTGAGGTGATGGAGCATCAAAACCAGGTCTTCATCACCTCAAAATTGTCATTAGGGAGGAAAGAGGACATATGGCAGTCCATTGTGAATAAAGTCAACAGTGTGGCAGAGGTCAAGAGGACCGTCATTAATTGTAAAAAGCACTGGCATGATTGCAAGCGCAGAACAAAGAAGAAACTGTCCAGCAACCACAAGGCAGCATAGCAGACCAGAGCTGGAAGAACAGCACCCCAGGAGGAGCTAGATGAGCTGAGGTGCTGGTGGCAGCTGTCATCCCTAAGGTGTTGGTGGCAGGAATCCAGGGACAGGTCAGTGCAGCATACAACGAACAATAACCACAGAGTAAGTCACAGTGGGGGGGCAGTGTGGTAACTAACAAATACCCTAAGCGTGAGGCACCAAGGTCCTAGAAATAAAGTGCACTGTATGCATGCTAAAGGGTTACATGTGGGCACTAATTGGTAAACACCAAACACATGTAATGTGCACTGACTTCCCACTATATGCAGAGACCAGTCCACATCCATCACCCCACTCCCTTTTCTGTGTCAACTGTAGCATCTGTGTACGTTTAACTTCCTTTGGGCATCATGTATGAGGCTTGATGCGCAGGTTGGGACAGCAAGTGATGGGCTATGCCTCCCTGCAGCACTGGGAAATAGCACAAACGCAATGTACACACAAGATATGGGGCATTTTTTTCCTTTAACTCTGCGCTGGCACACAATTTACTTCCATGTGTCAATGCAGGCACACCTGCACCATGGTTGCAGGCATGATAGAACATGTGCAGGAAGGGACACATCCTGCAACATGAACAATCAGAAAGGTCATCTACCACTTCCAATTTGTGCTGCTGAATGCAACACACATTAAAAGATCAAAAAATATGTTGCAAACATTTGCATCCATTTGTCGCAACACTACAGTGCCACCCGTATCAATCTGATGCCTTCCCCCATTTTCAATTTTGGGAATGTTTCAGATTTCTATGCCACCCCATGTGTGGTGTGATATAATGAGGAGAACTGTCCACATTCCTCCTCCTTGTCCTCTCTTGCTATGTGTGCCGTATCATGTAATACACAAAGATGAAACACAAAATCGCTAAGCTCTACAATGCAGGCACCCAATGTGCTAGGATGCCTGTGTTGGTGGGATGACACCTTCATGCACAGACACAAACATAAAATATGTTTCCATCTACCTATGTGGGCTGCATGATATGGCACACATAGCAAGAGTGGTCAAGGAGGAGGAATGTGGACATTTCTCCTGCTTGCATCACACTCACACGACAAGTGTGGTAGCATAGCAATCGGACATATTCCCAAAATTGAAAATCTGGCAATGTGACAGATTCTGTACGCTTCCATGGGTGTTGCGTGGGAACATCCCAAGCACACCCATGGAATGCCACAGACACGCAGTGGAATGCATGAAATGGGGCCATGTTGATAAGCTCATAAAAGGCCACAAAGCTGGCTTTGAATGGACTTGTAAATGTGGTCTGGCATACTCTGCAACCTGAGGGTTCCAAAAAATTACGCTCTGGTGCAGCTGTGTGCTGCTAGGGGCTCTAAAATGAGGTCAGTGATATGCGGATATGCAGCATGCAACATGTAAACCAGGCTCCATGATTATCAACCTGATGACTCATGTCAGCAGCTACCACAGATCGACGTTAAGGTATTTCCATCTCATTGCAGAGGCTTCTCATCCCATAGTTCTTAGCCAGATGCCTGTCCTTGAATTTTCTGATGATGTGGGTGACTAGCTGCAAACCATACATCCGAACACCATCCAGGAAATCCTGGGTGCCATACAGACATAATTTCTGGTCCTGGGGAGGACAGACAGCATTGCGGGGTCTCCAGATGATCCCCCCAACAGCCAACATGCACAACTTGCCAGCTCAACCTCAGCCCTGGACTCCCAGGACCCACAACTTACATTCCACAAAAGTGAGGTAGGAGTCCAGCATGAGCTGGCTGATATGGTGCACATGGGGTTGGAGACTTTGGCTGGTACCCTAGAGGCAGTCCTAAGGTGCCTCAGTACAAATGAGGACAACTCGCCTTCCATACAAGACACTGACTCTCCACTCCTTGGACTCCAGCAGTCCCTTCCTAACACCCCTGGTGTTATGAGGCTGAGGCACGACAAAATGCCCAGCCCAAGTGCCACCAGCAAAGTTGCCAACAGGTTGGGGGTAATTCAAAATGTCCTGGAGTCCATGGAGTGGAAGCAGGACTATCTCATCACCACCTTGGGTGCCCTTCGCTGTGACGCTGCTGCAGTGTGGTAGACCATGAAGGACTTCCTTGCTGCTATGCTGCCTCGTGTTCCCAAAGATGAGAGCTGCTGTGCACACGGCATCCACATTTTCAGCCCCTGATGTGTGTGTGCCTCCCTCTCCTTCAGCACCTTCCCCAGTCACAGGAGACACCATATACATCAGAATTATGAAGAAGTTGAAGGAACATCTTTCACCAGCAAACCTGCCCTGTACCTTTTCTCTGTAGGGCATGGCCCCTTACTCCTTTCCTCTGCGCCAAAGATCATGCCAGTGTAAAAACACCTGGCACCATCCTCAATTGGAATCTCTCACTGTTGACCTCTCACATATATGGACTGTCATTATGGCTAATCTTCCCTAATGGCAATATGGTCACCTCCTCACTGAAGCACTCCTCTCCCCTACATGTCCCATGACATGTTCCCCCCCTGGACTCTGTCTGGACATCCAATGGCTTAATATATCCAGTGGGGTAATTGTCCTGTGAAAATGTACATCAGTACATTATGTACATTTGCACATGTAAATAAAATCACTTACTATATCCTTTGTGTTGAATGTGTTTCTGAACAAGTAACACTTGGAACCTGTTGCATTGTGTGATGCTGATACACTGAGTAAGGACGGTAGCAACAGTTCAACATTCATGTGACAAACAAATGATGCATGTGAAGGACATTGTCATCCTCAGCACCTAGTCACTCCTCTAAGCAAAACCAGCATTTGGTCTAATATGTTATAGTCTTGCAATTTGAAATTTCAAGTACGCTATCTCTGTTCTCATTGCCTGCCCAAAGTCTGGTCCAACGACTAAAGGTACAGCCTGGAACATTGACAGGGTGCTCGTTGTGCCAGCTGATGTTGATGGTCCAGCACCTGCAGACTTAGCCTTGTCTGCGGCTCGAGTTGCTAACTGATCCTGTGGGTGCTGGAGGTGGATGGTCCCTTGGGTTTTTCCCCTTGTGGAAAGTCCCTCCAGGACCCCGATGCTTGCTTCCTTTCATATTGCCAACCCATCCTCCTGAAGCTCTTCTGTACCTGACGGATGTGGTGGTAGCGTTCCTCCGCTTCTCAAAGTCCCACTTCTGGGATGGGGTCATGTTGGCTGATACCATGAACAAGACATGTGATCCAAATGTATATTAGGCAAATGAACAACAAGCATGCAATGTAAACACCATCTGCAGACATCACACGTTGGCCAACACAAATCACAATGACATCTTGAAGGGCAAGTTTAACACACATCTGCGCAACAATGATTACCTTCATCTTGCTCATGTCCAAGGCATCAAGGCTAGCTTGCACAATACCATTCAACCTTCTTGGAACATCTTCAAAGTACTATGTCACCACTGACTATGCTCATCATAAACATCAGTTATGGGACCATGGTAGGTCACACTCATCATGTTAGATTGCTCATCAATGCCCCTTCTGCATATGCCCTTGCCCTTAGATCCATTGGCATGTACCAAACTCATCTGAGCAAGGACTGCAAGTTACATGTAGTCTCAACAGTTTGTGTCTGAAATGGAAAGGACAGATGTCTGGACTCACTGCTACATGAAAAATACATATGACAAGTATCATATGTGAGAATGGAGGGTGGATCACTCACTCATGTCACACAGAGATGCATGAAACTACTCCCATATACACTCGGGTCACAACATGGTAGGCTGTGCCATGACTTCATGCATAGTTTCAGAGTAACTTGATGTTTCCCATTATGCTGCCCATTGCCTGTATATGTGTCCAAAATTCTGGTCAGCATGCTGCACAACAGCACTCAGCCCAGCCATCTCATATGTGGGTGCATGCATGCCCTACATCGTATCTGCACATGCATCTTGGAATAGCACTGGCTAATGTTGTTCATTGTGTGAAGCTGTTTGCATGCCATCATGTACACTATCAGGACCAGCACTATGTGAAGATGTTTTGAGTAATGGCATGTTTTATGACAATGTTGTACGGACATCCCTCAAGTCAAACACACATGTAAAATCTATGAGGATAACATGGGTTGGCAATGGTGCTAAATACAACACAGAGTATGGGAAATTACATCACATGGATGGGCCATTCATCTGCATTTTCAAGTGAGGTATGTTGACCACTGTCCTGCTAATCTTAGGAACCTATTCAAATGGTTATTAATCCTAGAATGACCTGGGTTACTGTGTGCTACGTGTGGCACACAGAGTAGTAACATGTTTTGTGAACAACATATTGCCATCCTGCACCCTTACTGTCATCTTTGTGTTTGGACTCAAACACAATGTACAACATTTGCAAAGTCCTTGCAGCACACGTTGCCACCAGTGCACCATTTTTTGGATGCACATCCTGGACACAACATCAACTATACTGGCCAAATCCATGTATAGTATATGGTGTCTGAACTAGCATACATGCACTTGGTACATGCATTGCACACAGCATACAACATTGTAAGGAAATGCCTCCTTGGCATGGTTGCCCCCTGACTTTTTGCCTTTGCTGATGCTATGTTTACAATTGAAAGTGTGCTGAGGCCTGCTAACCAGGCCCCAGCACCAGTGTTCTTTCCCTAACCTGTACTTTTGTATCCACAATTGGCAGACCCTGGCATCCAGATAAGTCCCTTGTAACTGGCACTTCTAGTACCAAGGGCCCTGATGCCAAGGAAGGTCTCTAAGGGCTGCAGCATGTCTTATGCCACCCTGGAGACCTCTCACTCAGCACAGACACACTGCTTGCCAGCTTGTGTGTGCTAGTGAGGACAAAACGAGTAAGTCGACATGGCACTCCCCTCAGGGTGCCATGCCAGCCTCTCACTGCCTATGCAGTATAGGTAAGCCACCCCTCTAGCAGGCCTTACAGCCCTAAGGCAGGGTGCACTATACCATAGGTGAGGGTACCAGTGCATGAGCATGGTACCCCTACAGTGTCTAAACAAAACCTTAGACATTGTAAGTGCAGGGTAGCCATAAGAGTATATGGTCTGGGAGTCTGTCAAACACGAACTCCACAGCACCATAATGGCTACACTGAAAACTGGGAAGTTTGGTATCAAACTTCTCAGCACAATAAATGCACACTGATGCCAGTGTACATTTTATTGTAAAATACACCCCAGAGGGCACCTTAGAGGTGCCCCCTGAAACTTAACCGACTATCTGTGTAGGCTGACTAGTTTTAGCAGCCTGCCACAAACCGAGACATGTTGCTGGCCCCATGGGGAGAGTGCCTTTGTCACTCTGAGGCCAGTAACAAAGCCTGCACTGGGTGGAGATGCTAACACCTCCCCCAGGCAGGAATTGTCACACCTGGCGGTGAGCCTCAAAGGCTCACCTCCTTTGTGCCAACCCAGCAGGACACTCCAGCTAGTGGAGTTGCCCGCCCCCTCCGGCCAGGCCCCACTTTTGGCGGCAAGGCCGGAGAAAATAATGAGAAAAACAAGGAGGAGTCACTGGCCAGTCAGGACAGCCCCTAAGGTGTCCTGAGCTGAAGTGACTCTAACTTTTAGAAATCCTCCATCTTGCAGATGGAGGATTCCCCCAATAGGGTTAGGATTGTGACCCCCTCCCCTTGGGAGGAGGCACAAAGAGGGTGTACCCACCCTCAGGGCTAGTAGCCATTGGCTACTAACCCCCCAGACCTAAACACGCCCTTAAATTTAGTATTTAAGGGCTACCCTGAACCCTAGAAAATTAGATTCCTGCAACTACAAGAAGAAGGACTGCCCAGCTGAAAACCCCTGCAGCGGAAGATCAGAAGACGACAACTGCCTTGGCTCCAGAAACTCACCGGCCTGTCTCCTGCCTTCCAAAGATCCTGCTCCAGCGACGCCTTCCAACGGGACCAGCGACCTCGACATCCTCTGAGGACTGCCCCGGCTTCGAAAAGACAAGAAACTCCCGAGGACAGCGGACCTGCTCCAAGAAAAGCTGCAACTTTGTTTCCAGCAGCTTTAAAGAACCCTGCAAGCTCCCCGCAAGAAGCGTGAGACTTGCAACACTGCACCCGGCGACCCCGACTCGGCTGGTGGCGATCCAACACCTCAGGAGGGACCCCAGGACTACTCTGATACTGTGAGTACCAAAACCTGTCCCCCCTGAACCCCCACAGCGCCGCCTGCAGAGGGAATCCCGAGGCTTCCCCTGACCGCGACTCTTTGAACCTAAAGTCCCGACGCCTGGGAGAGACCCTGCACCCGCAGCCCCCAGGACCTGAAGGACCGGACTTTCACTGGAGGAGTGACCCCCAGGAGTCCCTCTCCCTTGACCAAGTGGAGGTTTCCCCGAGGAACCCCCCCCTTGCCTGCCTGCAGCGCTGAAGAGATCCCTAGATCTCCCATTGACTTCCATTACAAACCCGACGCTTGTTTCTACACTGCACCCGGCCGCCCCCGCGCTGCTGAGGGTGAAATTTCTGTGTGGGCTTGTGTCCCCTCCGGTGCCCTACAAAACCCCCTGGTCTGCCCTCCGAAGACGCGGGTATTTACCTGCAAGCAGAACGGAACCGGGGCACCCCCTTCTCTCCATTCTAGCCTATGTGTTTTGGGCACCGCTTTGAACTCTGCACCTGACCGGCCCTGAGCTGCTGGTGTGGTGACTTTGGGGTTGCTCTGAACCCCCAACGGTGGGCTACCTTGGACCAAGAACTAAGCCCTGTAAGTGTCTTACTTACCTGGTTAACCTAACAAATACTTACCTCCCCTAGGAACTGTGAAAATTGCACTGTGTCCACTTTTAAAACAGCTATTTGTGAATAACTTGAAAAGTATACATGCAATTTTGATGATTTGAAGTTCCTAAAGTACTTACCTGCAATACCTTTCGAATGAGATATTACATGTAGAATTTGAACCTGTGGTTCTTAAAATAAACTAAGAAAAGATATTTTTCTATACAAAACCTATTGGCTGGATTTGTCTCTGAGTGTGTGTACCTCATTTATTGTCTATGTGTATGTACAACAAATGCTTAACACTACTCCTTGGATAAGCCTACTGCTCGACCACACTACCACAAAATAGAGCATTAGTATTATCTATTTTTACCACTATTTTACCTCTAAGGGGAACCCTTGGACTCTGTGCATGCTATTCCTTACTTTGAAATAGCACATACAGAGCCAACTTCCTACATTGGTGGATCAGCGGTGGGGTACAAGACTTTGCATTTGCTGGACTACTCAGCCAATACCTGATCACACGACAAATTCCAAAATTGTCATTAGAAATTGATTTTTGCAATTTGAAAAGTTTTCTAAATTCTTAAAAGACCTGCTAGGGCCTTGTGTTAGATCCTGTTTAGCATTTCTTTTAGAGTTTAAAAGTTTGTAAAAGTTTGAATTAGATTCTAGAACCAGTTGTAGATTCTTAAAAAGTATTCCAACTTTTAGAAGCAAAATGTCTAGCACAGATGTGACTGTGGTGGAACTCGACACCACACCTTACCTCCATCTTAAGATGAGGGAGCTAAGGTCACTCTGTAAAATAAAGAAAATAACAATGGGCCCCAAACCTACCAAAATACAGCTCCAGGAGCTTTTGGCAGAGTTTGAAAAGGCCAACCCCTCTGAGGGTGGCAACTCAGAGGAAGAGGATAGTGACTTGGAGGACAATTCCCCCCTACCAGTCCTATCTAAGGAGAACAGGGTCCCTCAAACCCTGACTCCAAAAATAATAGTCAGAGATGCTGGTTCCCTCACAGGAGAGACCAACACCTCTGAAATCACTGAGGATAGCCCCAGTGAAGAGGACATCCAGTTAGCCAGGATGGCCAAAAGATTGGCTTTGGAAAGACAGATCCTAGCCATAGAGAGGGAAAGACAAGAGATGGGCCTAGGACCCATCAATGGTGGCAGCAACATAAATAGGGTCAGAGATTCTCCTGACATGTTGAAAATCCCTAAAGGGATTGTAACTAAATATGAAGATGGTGATGACATCACCAAATGGTTCACAGCTTTTGAGAGGGCTTGTGTAACCAGAAAAGTGAACAGATCTCACTGGGGTGCTCTCCTTTGGGAAATGTTCACAGGAAAGTGTAGGGATAGACTCCTCACACTCTCTGGACAAGATGCAGAATCTTATGACCTCATGAAGGGTACCCTGATTGAGGGCTTTGGATTCTCCACTGAGGAGTATAGGATTAGATTCAGGGGGGCTCAAAAATCCTCGAGCCAGACCTGGGTTGACTTTGTTGACTACTCAGTGAAAACACTAGATGGTTGGATTCAAGGCAGTGGTGTAAGTAATTATGATGGGCTGTACAATTTATTTGTGAAAGAACACCTGTTAAGTAATTGTTTCAATGATAAACTGCATCAGCATCTGGTAGACCTAGGACCAATTTCTCCCCAAGAATTGGGAAAGAAGGCGGACCATTGGGTCAAGACAAGGGTGTCCAAGACTTCAACAGGGGGTGACCAAAAGAAAGGGGTCACAAAGACTCCCCAGGGGAAGGGTGATGAGACAACCAAAACTAAAAATAGTAAAGAGTCTTCTACAGGCCCCCAAAAACCTGCACAGGAGGGTGGGCCCAGAGCCTCTTCACAAAACAATGGGTACAAGGGTAAAAACTTTGATCCCAAAAAGGCCTGGTGTCATAGCTGTAAACAGCATGGACACCAAACTGGAGACAAGGCCTGTCCCAAGAAAGGTTCCACTCCAAACTCCCATCCAGGTAACACTGGTATGGCTAGTCTCCAAGTGGGATCAACAGTGTGCCCAGAGCAAATCAGGGTCCACACTGAAGCTACTCTAGTTTCTGAGGGTGGGGTGGATTTAGCCACACTAGCTGTCTGGCCGCCTAACATGCAAAAATACAGACAGCAACTCTTAATTAATGGGACTAGAATAGAGGGCCTGAGGGATACAGGTGCCAGTGTCACCATGGTGACAGAGAAACTGGTTTCCCCTGGCCAATACCTGACTGGAAAAACTTACACAGTCACCAACGCTGACAATCAGAGAAAAGTACATCCCATGGCAATGGTTACTTTAGAATGGGGAGGGGTCAATGGCCTGAAACAGGTGGTGGTCTCCTCAAATATCCCAGTGGACTGTCTGCTTGGAAATGACCTGGAGTCCTCAGCATGGGCTGAGGTAGAACTAAAAACCCATGCAGCAATGCTGGGTATCCCTGAACTGGTGTGTGTGAAAACAAGAGCACAGTGCAAGGCACAGGGTGAAAAAGTAGAGCTGGAGTTTGGAAAAATGGCCCAGCCTACCAAGAGAACAGGAAAGTCAGTTGGGAAACCAACTGCAACACAGCAAAAGAAAGGGAACCTCTCTTCTCAGGAAGAAGTTCTGCCCTCTGAGGGAACTGAGCCTTTGGAGCTTGAACCTTACCAGGTTGAGCTCTTAGGCCCAGGGGGACCCTCAAGGGAGGAGCTGTGTAAGGGACAAGAAACCTGTCCCTCTCTTGAAGGCCTTAGGCAGCAAGCTGCTGAAGAGTCCAAAGGCAAGAAAAATGGAACGCATAGGGTCTATTGGGAAGATGGACTCCTGTACACTGAAGCCAGAGACCCCAAACCTGGTGCCACTAGGAGAGTGGTAGTGCCTCAGCTGTTCAGGAAGTTCATCCTAACATTGGCCCATGACATTCCCCTTGCTGGACATTTGGGGCAAACCAAGACGTGGGAGAGGTTAGTCAACCACTTCTACTGGCCCAATATGTCCAACATGGTTAAGGAGTTTTGCCTCTCCTGCCCCACCTGTCAAGCCAGTGGTAAGACAGGTGGGCATCCAAAGGCCCCCCTCATTCCACTTCCAGTGGTGGGGGTTCCCTTTGAAAGAGTGGGTGTGGACATAGTTGGTCCACTGGAACCTCCCACAGCCTCAGGAAATATGTATATCCTGGTAGTAGTGGATTATGCTACCAGGTATCCTGAAGCTATTCCCCTTAGGTCGACTACTGCCCCTGCAGTAGCCAAGGCCCTCATTGGTATCTTTACCAGAGTGGGTTTCCCTAAGGAGGTGGTGTCCGACAGAGGTACCAACTTCATGTCAGCATACCTAAAGCACATGTGGAATGAGTGTGGAGTGACTTATAAATTCACTACACCATACCATCCACAAACTAATGGCTTGGTTGAGAGATTCAACAAGACATTAAAAGGCATGATCATGGGGCTCCCAGAAAAGCTCAAAAGGAGATGGGATGTCCTCTTGCCATGTCTGCTTTTCGCTTACAGAGAGGTGCCACAGAAGGGAGTAGGATTCTCACCCTTTGAACTTCTGTTTGGTCATCCTGTAAGGGGACCACTTGCCCTTGTTAAAGAAGGCTGGGAGAGACCTCTCCATGAGCCTAAACAGGACATAGTGGACTATGTACTTGGCCTTCGCTCTAGAATGGCAGAGTACATGGAAAAGGCAACCAAAAACCTTGAGGCCAGCCAACAGCTCCAGAAGTTTTGGTATGACCAAAAGGCTGCACTGGTTGAGTTCCAACCAGGGCAGAAAGTCTGGGTTCTGGAGCCTGTGGCTCCCAGGGCACTCCAGGACAAATGGAGTGGCCCTTACCCAGTGCTAGAAAGGAAGAGTCAGGTCACCTACCTGGTGGACCTGGGCACAAGCAGGAGCCCCAAGAGGGTGATCCATAAACTTAAACTCTTCCATGACAGGGCTGATGTGAATCTGTTGATGGTAACAGATGAGGATCAGGAGGCAGAGAGTGAACCTCTCCCTGATCTTCTGTCATCAGACCCAAAAGATGGCACAGTAGATGGAGTGATCTACTCAGACACCCTCTCTGGCCAACAGCAAGCTGATTGTAGGAGAGTCCTACAACAGTTTCCTGAACTCTTCTCCTTAACCCCTGGTCAGACACACCTGTGTATCCATGATGTGGACACAGGAGACAGCATGCCTGTCAAAAACAAAATCTTTAGACAGTCTGACCATGTTAAGGAAAGCATCAAGGTGGAAGTCCACAAGATGCTGGAATTGGGAGTAATTGAGCGCTCTGACAGCCCCTGGGCTAGCCCAGTGGTCTTAGTCCCCAAACCTCACACCAAAGATGGAAAGAAAGAGATGAGGTTTTGTGTGGACTACAGAGGGCTCAATTCTGTCACCAAGACAGATGCTCATCCAATTCCAAGAGCTGATGAGCTCATAGATAAATTAGGTGCTGCCAAATTCTTAAGTACCTTTGACTTGACAGCAGGGTACTGGCAAATAAAAATGGCACCTGGAGCAAAAGAGAAAACAGCATTCTCCACACCTGATGGGCATTATCAGTTTACTGTTATGCCCTTTGGTTTAAAGAATGCCCCTGCCACCTTCCAAAGGTTGGTGAATCAAGTCCTTGCTGGCTTGGAGTCCTTTAGCACAGCTTATCTTGATGATATTGCTGTCTTTAGCTCCACCTGGCAGGATCACCTGGTCCACCTGAAGAAGGTTTTGAAGGCTCTGCAATCTGCAGGCCTCTCTATCAAGGCATCCAAATGCCAGATAGGGCAGGGAACTGTGGTTTACTTGGGCCACCTTGTAGGTGGAGGCCAAGTTCAGCCACTCCAACCCAAGATCCAGACTATTCTGGACTGGGTAGCTCCAAAAACCCAGACTCAAGTCAGGGCATTCCTTGGCTTGACTGGGTATTACAGGAGGTTTGTGAAGGGATATGGATCCATTGTGACAGCCCTCACTGAACTCACCTCCAAGAAAATGCCCAAGAAAGTGAACTGGACTGTGGAATGCCAACAGGTCTTTGACACCCTGAAACAAGCAATGTGCTCAGCACCAGTTCTAAAAGCTCCAGATTATTCTAAGCAGTTCATTGTGCAGACTGATGCCTCTGAACATGGGATAGGGGCAGTTTTGTCCCAAACAAATGATGATGGCCTTGACCAGCCTGTTGCTTTCATTAGCAGGAGGTTACTCCCCAGGGAGCAGCGTTGGAGTGCCATTGAGAGGGAGGCCTTTGCTGTGGTTTGGTCCCTGAAGAAGCTGAGACCATACCTCTTTGGGACTCACTTCCTAGTTCAAACCGACCACAGACCTCTCAAATGGCTGATGCAAATGAAAGGTGAAAATCCTAAACTATTGAGGTGGTCCATCTCCCTACAGGGAATGGACTTTATAGTGGAACACAGACCTGGGACTGCCCATGCCAATGCAGATGGCCTTTCCAGGTTCTTCCACTTAGAAAATGAAGACTCTCTTGGGAAAGGTTAGTCTCATCCTCTTTCGTTTGGGGGGGGGTTGTGTAAGGAAATGCCTCCTTGGCATGGTTGCCCCCTGACTTTTTGCCTTTGCTGATGCTATGTTTACAATTGAAAGTGTGCTGAGGCCTGCTAACCAGGCCCCAGCACCAGTGTTCTTTCCCTAACCTGTACTTTTGTATCCACAATTGGCAGACCCTGGCATCCAGATAAGTCCCTTGTAACTGGTACTTCTAGTACCAAGGGCCCTGATGCCAAGGAAGGTCTCTAAGGGCTGCAGCATGTCTTATGCCACCCTGGAGACCTCTCACTCAGCACAGACACACTGCTTGCCAGCTTGTGTGTGCTAGTGAGGACAAAACGAGTAAGTCGACATGGCACTCCCCTCAGGGTGCCATGCCAGCCTCTCACTGCCTATGCAGTATAGGTAAGCCACCCCTCTAGCAGGCCTTACAGCCCTAAGGCAGGGTGCACTATACCATAGGTGAGGGTACCAGTGCATGAGCATGGTACCCCTACAGTGTCTAAACAAAACCTTAGACATTGTAAGTGCAGGGTAGCCATAAGAGTATATGGTCTGGGAGTCTGTCAAACACGAACTCCACAGCACCATAATGGCTACACTGAAAACTGGGAAGTTTGGTATCAAACTTCTCAGCACAATAAATGCACACTGATGCCAGTGTACATTTTATATTGAAATACACCCCAGAGGGCACCTTAGAGGTGCCCCCTGAAACTTAACCGACTATCTGTGTAGGCTGACTAGTTTTAGCAGCCTGCCACAAACCGAGACATGTTGCTGGCCCCATGGGGAGAGTGCCTTTGTCACTCTGAGGCCAGTAACAAAGCCTGCACTGGGTGGAGATGCTAACACCTCCCCCAGGCAGGAATTGTCACACCTGGCGGTGAGCCTCAAAGGCTCACCTCCTTTGTGCCAACCCAGCAGGACACTCCAGCTAGTGGAGTTGCCCGCCCCCTCCGGCCAGGCCCCACTTTTGGCGGCAAGGCCGGAGAAAATAATGAGAAAAACAAGGAGGAGTCACTGGCCAGTCAGGACAGCCCCTAAGGTGTCCTGAGCTGAAGTGACTCTAACTTTTAGAAATCCTCCATCTTGCAGATGGAGGATTCCCCCAATAGGGTTAGGATTGTGACCCCCTCCCCTTGGGAGGAGGCACAAAGAGGGTGTACCCACCCTCAGGGCTAGTAGCCATTGGCTACTAACCCCCCAGACCTAAACACGCCCTTAAATTTAGTATTTAAGGGCTACCCTGAACCCTAGAAAATTAGATTCCTGCAACTACAAGAAGAAGGACTGCCCAGCTGAAAACCCCTGCAGCGGAAGATCAGAAGACGACAACTGCCTTGGCTCCAGAAACTCACCGGCCTGTCTCCTGCCTTCCAAAGATCCTGCTCCAGCGACGCCTTCCAACGGGACCAGCGACCTCGACATCCTCTGAGGACTGCCCCGGCTTCGAAAAGACAAGAAACTCCCGAGGACAGCGGACCTGCTCCAAGAAAAGCTGCAACTTTGTTTCCAGCAGCTTTAAAGAACCCTGCAAGCTCCCCGCAAGAAGCGTGAGACTTGCAACACTGCACCCGGCGACCCCGACTCGGCTGGTGGCGATCCAACACCTCAGGAGGGACCCCAGGACTACTCTGATACTGTGAGTACCAAAACCTGTCCCCCCTGAACCCCCACAGCGCCGCCTGCAGAGGGAATCCCGAGGCTTCCCCTGACCGCGACTCTTTGAACCTAAAGTCCCGACGCCTGGGAGAGACCCTGCACCCGCAGCCCCCAGGACCTGAAGGACCGGACTTTCACTGGAGGAGTGACCCCCAGGAGTCCCTCTCCCTTGACCAAGTGGAGGTTTCCCCGAGGAACCCCCCCCCTTGCCTGCCTGCAGCGCTGAAGAGATCCCTAGATCTCCCATTGACTTCCATTACAAACCCGACGCTTGTTTCTACACTGCACCCGGCCGCCCCCGCGCTGCTGAGGGTGAAATTTCTGTGTGGGCTTGTGTCCCCTCCGGTGCCCTACAAAACCCCCTGGTCTGCCCTCCGAAGACGCGGGTATTTACCTGCAAGCAGACCGGAACCGGGGCACCCCCTTCTCTCCATTCTAGCCTATGTGTTTTGGGCACCGCTTTGAACTCTGCACCTGACCGGCCCTGAGCTGCTGGTGTGGTGACTTTGGGGTTGCTCTGAACCCCCAACGGTGGGCTACCTTGGACCAAGAACTAAGCCCTGTAAGTGTCTTACTTACCTGGTTAACCTAACAAATACTTACCTCCCCTAGGAACTGTGAAAATTGCACTAAGTGTCCACTTTTAAAACAGCTATTTGTGAATAACTTGAAAAGTATACATGCAATTTTGATGATTTGAAGTTCCTAAAGTACTTACCTGCAATACCTTTCGAATGAGATATTACATGTAGAATTTGAATATGTGGTTCTTAAAATAAACTAAGAAAAGATATTTTTCTATACAAAACCTATTGGCTGGATTTGTCTCTGAGTGTGTGTACCTCATTTATTGTCTATGTGTATGTACAACAAATGCTTAACACTACTCCTTGGATAAGCCTACTGCTCGACCACACTACCACAAAATAGAGCATTAGTATTATCTATTTTTACCACTATTTTACCTCTAAGGGGAACCCTTGGACTCTGTGCATGCTATTCCTTACTTTGAAATAGCACATACAGAGCCAACTTCCTACAAACATCACACAAAATACTTGCACTACACATTACACATACAGGATTACACTCACTGGTAGCATCAGCTCTGAAAAGCTTGTCACCTCTCCAATGGTATGTGGGTCGGGTCCACCTGCAAGAAATAACATGAGACATAGCACTATGAATGTTGAACAATGAATACTAGACAACTATTGCACACTACATATGATCTGCTATTGGACATCGAAGACTTAATTTAGTGAATACTCAAACAGGCCATTAGACATGTCTCAGTGACATGCATTAGTAGGCCAGGCTGGGATGTACACATGTGTGCTGGAACCATACATTCAAGGCTCACCTAGATTATTCACATTTTGGAGATGACTTTCTACTGAAACATTTTTCAAGCATAGCTAATTGTAATGGCACTCTGCGCATACATGACTCACAAAACACACTCAGCTATGACACCCTTTACTCCTGCGTCACTTTTATTATCACATATACATGACTATGCAACATACAACAGTAGTCAGACCGTTAATGGACATGTACACGTGTCCCTGGTAACCATGTACCCTTGCACCATGACACGAGTGTGTTGGCGTTGGTGCACATCAGAATTTTATGGCTAAGCACAGGAGACGGGAATATGCCATTTGTTTTATTGATGGTATATTGCTGCCCTTGTCGTGGATGCTGGTTGGTGCCAACACACTACTCGCAGCCCTGCTCTTTGTCATAACTTGGTAAAAGAGGCCCTATGGCCAACAGATATGTATTTGCAAGTGAAAAAAAGGAGTCAGCCACATAGATGGTGTACTTACCCAGAGTTTCACCAACCTCGATTCCCAGGTGGTCCCGAAGGTCCCGTTCCTGGGTGATGAGGTCTGCCTAGCAATATTTTATTTGGTGGTCCATGCACTCAACCTCAAATGTACGCATCATGTGGTACAGGAATTTCCCCCACCACGGCTTGTGTGCCTCTGTCTTGTATCCTAGGATGACTCAGCCCCCCATGGCCACCATATTACGGAGGTAGTGTGTCACTCGTGAGATGAATCCCCCAACTCATCTGCACTCAGATGACGAGCCCTTCCCTTCCTCGACATGTCCCATCCTAAACCCACAGTACCCAATAACAAAACAAAATACCCCAAACAACCCACAACTACTCCAATTAACTTAACTACCCCCAAGACAGACACCAAACAATACATACTTAAATACAACACAAAATGACAACAAGCACAATAAAAAAATACTTTAGGATTACAAAACAGACAGCACAAAAGACTCGCAAACACCACTCCTCACAACAGCATTAGTATCACACATTCTTTCCCAAGCACAGACTAAAAGACTGTGAATGGAAGAGAAAGTGAATTTAACTTCCAAGACCCTGGTTTGCAGCAAAGATGTCCAATTGCATCACATCCTTGGCATATGCGCCACGTTTTGAGGCAATGAGTCTTTTTTTGACGGCCATGTGTGTATTTTTAATGGAAGACTGACAAGGCACACGGATGAAATTTTGGGACTTGGTTACGATGCATCATTTCCTTACTTACACAGTGGCTGAAAATGACAGAATATGTCTTTTTTATGCAGGGAGTGAAAAGTGTGTCTCACTCTATGTTGTTATGTGGAATGAATGGAAGGAGTCATACGGATTGGAATTATGCATTTGAACAGTTGTGTTTACCACCTTCCTGTCTTCCTGCGTGTACTATGTGTATTCTGTAAGTGTACATACATGAGGGTAAATGCATTAGTGGGATCAGACCATGCAAATGGCACATTTCCTCTGTTTGTTCAATCACACAGCTTAGGATATCTGCCCCATGTGCGAAGCATGTTTTTGCACATGATATCCTTGCTAAGTGAACACACAGGGATGTTGGTGACTTGGCCTGGAATGTGGTCAGCAGACCCACCCCTCTGACAGTGCATGCATGTGACAATCTATAATGTATCCCAAGGGGCAGACATCAGACTGTCATACAACATGGTTAACTTAAGTTTCTCGTGCAGGCGAGTTTTAGGATGTGCCGGACAAACATGTGTCATGTGTTTTGTATGAAATGCAAGCGAGTGGCACGTGTTCTTCCTGTGTGATTTGTTATGCGTACTACAATGGGATATCACTTCAACAATCTTTTGAGACATTTCATGACTCATCGCTCCTTCAGAGCAATGTATTTGTTTATATCAGTGATTCACATGTTACCCTATGTGGGTATATTTCCACAGTATCTAAATGTTTAGAGGTGGAGTTTTCCAAACACCAGGGCATATGATGAATTTTTTTATTTGTTCCTGCTCATACTTATAGGCCACAAAGACCCTGGGGTAGCTAGGAGGGACATTAGGGGTGAAATTTGTGTTAATGTTGTTGGAACCTACACTTTGTATGTACAATTCCTCTCCATGTAGTTTGGCACAGACTTCACTTTTAGCACACAGTCTGCATGGCAGGGATGCCATCAGACAGGGATGGCAGCTAACACAGAAGTGCATATTCAAGTGCAGAAATCCTACTGTACAGTTAAACTGTCCTGCCCCATTATCTACTAGGGACTTACAGGTTATTTATGTGAGCCTTACCCTATTTTCTAATACAAACTTATAGGTTGTAGGTTGTTTATATCAGCCTTGCCTTATTATCTACTAGGGACTTATTGGTAGTTTGATGAAACACTGCCCCATTAGAAGTATTTGGCTTCAACCGTGCCCTATTATCTACTAAGGACTTACAGGAGTCTGTTGTTGGGAATTGTGCTTGTGCCAATGTAGCATCTGCCTTTTATTCTGAGTAGTGGTCCTAGGCCTGGTTAGCAGACACAGGGTACAGCCAGAGTCATTCAACACCATTTTCTGTGACTCCAGTTTTGTAGTACATGCAAATTTGATGACTTTCTCACACTGTGACCGGGCAGTTAATTTGGCTAGAAACTGGTTGTGATGCAATGTGTTACCTTACATAGGTACCTTCTTTCTTGTTCTCACGCTCTTCTAACATTGTGAGCCACTCACATGTACCACACACATGACTAGTTTTTGTAACCGCAGCAATGTTGATGTTATTGATGTTACTTTTTGTGCTTGTTCTCCATCTTGCACATACTCATCATCCAGCTCTTCTTGCTCATCATTGCCACTGGGCCTTGGGAGATTATGGCCTGCACATGTGTTTTGCATTGCGCAGCACAATATTATTGGTTTAGTTGATATTGGCGGAGAGTAGGTTAAATCTTCCCAAAACGTATCCTGACTCCAAGAGTGATACTGGTGCACTTAAGGAATCCCCTCCACAATGTAGCTGATCCTGTTAAAGCCATGATTTTGACTCTGCTGGGCTTCCATGTGGGTGTTTTTGTGAGGAGTAGGGACCCACAGATACAGACTGTTTCCTTTGTCAGATGCATAGTGAGTAGGGGTGGTTTGGGGGAATAGTCTTTGCAGTTAATGATCCCATATACATATATCAGTCATTCTGTGTCCTAATGTACTCAAACATATTTCCAACAGCATGAGACATGCATTAACATCAATTGGCATATTTGCAAGATGATAACTGATTTGTCAGCCACTATGATGCACATACAGATGTACGGTCCTCTGTGAAACAATTAGTATACACCCTATAAATAAGAGTGCAAAATATTTTGATGTGATTTCTCAGCAGTGTTATAAATCTTTTATCCATTGACTTGATTTCTCACACTGATCAACTGTTGCAGTTCCTGACAACTATTTGCAGAACTTAGCATACAGTTTTGACCTGATACATCACGTAGTGATTCCTATCTACCTGATTGGCCTATTTGTGCATCAGGTATGACCGGTGGCTGATGCCCACAACTCTAGCCCACTCAATGTTTTGTGTTGCCACTACATGTGTGGTAGACAGAATGGAGCTGTGTATCTTTCATAGCTCCAGGCTAGGTTGTTGGTGACATGCCAGACATGGCTGACACAGACACATGTATTGGTACATGCTCCTCCCCAGATGTTGGTGTTGCCCTACATTACATGTGGCCATGCCTTGTTTTGCCCTACACTGTCCATGACAGTTGACATGATGCTATCCACACAGTATGCCCTCACACATCCAAATTGAGTGACATGACGTGACAACTGCCATTTCCAAATTCATGGTTGGATGTTACAGTGGTGTAACATTGTGCATATTTGTGATGGAGCCCAATTTGTGCACACAATGCAAGTATTGTGCAGATTTGTGTATGGTCTTCTGCAGTCCAGCAACACATCTTCCTGCAGTGTACTACATCTCTGAAAAGGGTAACTAGAACACATTACTTGGGGCCTCCTGCAAATTTAGGGTCCATGTAACTTGACTTAGACACAAGTTGCCAAGTGAGTACACATTTACACTTGCATCAGGGGTTGTAGGTGTTCTACTTCACTTTGAGGATGGAATTTGTGTATGCAGGAGCACCTTCCAGCCAAGGCCTCTGCCTCCAAGTCATGGTAAGTGATGTCTGTGTGTAGGCTTACATGTGAAATGTGAGTTCTGTGACATAGCATTGTACATATGTACAGTTACATGTCACCTGCCCAGGGGCAGTGGTTTGTCAGCTAGCACCTAGGGCCTAATTTACAAGGCTCATGACAAAGGGCGGTGTAGCAAGTACCTTACTGTGCTTCCATGCGCCACCAGTTAAGAGACAGGAAAGTGACATGTCTACAAGATACGGCACCTTTCTGTCCTCTCCCCCTGCCCTGATGCACAAATTGCTGCCTAGAGCCAATGGAGGCAGCCATGCACCATGGTGCCAGGATGCATACATTGTGAGAATGATTGTTTTTGTGTAAGAAGGAACACCTGCACAAAAAAGCATCACAAGAGGTGTTTCCATCTTACTATGGGCCTGATTCTAACTTTGGAGGACGGTGTTAAACCGTCCCAAAAGTGGCGGATATACCACCTACCGTATTACGAGTCCATTATATCCTATGGAACTCGTAATACGGTAGGTGGTATATCCGCCACTTTTGGGACGGTTTAACACCGTCCTCCAAAGTTAGAATCAGGCCCTATGTGTGCTGCAGAATGCAGCACACATGGAGAGGGGAAGATACGGGGAGTGAAAAAGCTATTTCTACACATTGCATCACTCTTACACCCCCTGAAATGGCGTAAACGTGTGCTACATTTGCAGTCTTGTAAATCTGTTGATACACAGATACCTGCAACTTCCTTGGGAGTTGTGTGGGTATACCCCAAGCAACACCCCTGGAAAACCCTTTCACACAGTGTCCTGTGTGTAAGTTCTCCATATTTACAAAGCAATGATAAGCCAGTCAAGGTGGCTTTGCATGGCTTTGTAAATGTGGAGTGGCAACCTGTGCCAGCGAAGCATCCATAATATGTTGCTCTGGTGGCACAGAGTGGTGCAAGAGCCTGGTAACTGAAGCCCCTGGTCCAAGCTGTATGGGCCATGACACAGCTGATATCCCTTGTGTGTTGCATGTGACCATCCTACAGTATAGATGTTATACCTTCCTTGCACACACAGATGTAGAGCAGATTTCCAGCCTGCCATGCATGGCTGTGTGTCTTTACATCATGCAACATGTGCAATAGTGACTTGAGATGTGTTCACCTGTTTGTCAGGATGATTTGCATTTGATATATGTATGTAAGCATAGTGCATGTAAGTGTGGCAGGGCTTATTGTACAGTCCCTATCTGTGCAGGCAGACAGTTGTCTGTGTATTGTGTCCCCTATATCTATTTGTTAGTTGTGTGTTTATTACTTGCTATTTGTTTACCTACAAGCAGGCCGTTTCCATATTGTCCATCCTGGAATCTCTGGTTGTTGATGGACTGGTGGAAGATATAAGCTTCATGAACGCTGCCCAGCTATTTGGCCACCACAGTGATCAACAACCTGCGATGGTCTGCACATTTAGAGAGTGGGTGTTTCTTGTTGGTGGTCTACCTGTTCCATTGTGCAGGAGGTACAAGTTGCACGTGTGCAGTCAATGGATCCGAGCTCAAGGGAAAACCTAGCATTGGCATAAAAGCCCTGTTTAATTTCCTGCTACAATTGCTGGGTGTTGGGGAAGAGGATGTGGGGGGGTGAGGTGGATGATTGCCTCCAAGACAGAGGGCAGGACTGCAGACAGAGGTGGCTGTGATACCCCAGCCACTCGTTCTACAGTGGTCTGAAAGGGTCCAGATGCAAGCAGATGAAGCACAGCCAGAAGCTTGGTCAGCAGCAGGATGGTGGTGTCCCTCTCAACGGTTGCCTGCAATTGGGGCACAATGAGGCGGAGCAGTTTTATGATGGACTCCCTGCACAGACAGGTGTAGAAGGTGATAACCTCCTCTTTCCTGAGGGTAAGCAGCGCTAAATCCTTGTAAATGAGACCCTGTGCATTGTGTCAAAGCTTAGGTTGCGTACCAAACAGGCAGGAAAATGTCAATCCTGAGCTAACGGATTCTATAGACCGTGTCCCAGCTGTTTTGCACAGGGTCTGCACTCTACATTCACAAAATTACATTTTGAAACCTTTGTCTTCTCAAGGCCTGACCCTTGAGTAGTACATCACAGACATCTTTGGTAAAGAGTACTAAGTTATTAATTTTGGATTCATATTGTCAAGCTCCTGACACCTAGTAAGGAATTTCTATCTGCGTTAGTAGCTACATGAACTGACAGTGTGGCAATCAAAGAAAGGTGCTACACAGAGGTTAGATTCAGAGCGGGATGTAGTCAGGATGAAGAAGGAATCTTCTAAGTGCCATTGTTTCCAGTCTATCAATACAGGGTCAATAATACAGTAGCAACAGAGGTTGGACCTAGTTGAAAGAGGGACCAATTTCAAATGCTAAGTTTTTAATAATTTTTATTAGTGTTTACCATTACTAGAGTAATAAAATAATAACCCCACAAGAACATAAAATACACCCCCATATATATTAATCTTATTAGCGAGTAGGATGAATTTTCTATCAGTAAACCAAGGTTGTTGGTGCTGTTAAGGAAAATAATGGCTAACCACATGTATTATATGTTAGTATGCTGTTTGAGTTCTCCCTTGTTTGTCTTTTTTTGCTTATTTTCTCTTTTTCTGGCTGTTTTTCTTCTAACTGTACCATATTGACCAGCAGTGGTTCATACAGTGTTGTAAACAAAGCCATCTGGACATGCAGCCTGTAAACTGATTTGTCATAGATAGCCATTTTCAAGATTTTTTCAAGCTGTTTTAAAAGCGTAGGCTGTCTTGTGTGTTTGCTTGTTTTGACATCTCCAGGGATTTTGGCAAACCATGTCCTCCACTACTTGATCATCCAGTTTCCACAGTTTTAGTCATAGCCTACTTCCTCCACAGTTTTGTCCAAGATTTCAGGCTACAGTCACTCTCTTAGAATGTGAACAATAGATAAAATTATAGATGGGTAACAGTGAATTGCAGGGATGTTTTTCACCAAGGGGTTCTGAGTGACATCAAATAGAAAGCAATAGTGAAGCTCTATTTGTTTATGATGTCACTCACTACCCAAGTTGAAAAACATTCCTCAATTCATTATTTTCCGATCTCTAATTATATTTTATATATGGCCCCCAAAATCATCTGACCTTGCTTTCAACTGCTATGCAGTGGCAGAGTAGTAGTGGGTAGCCATCCATAACATGGCCTCATATATTTATCACTGTCCCAAAGGTAAAACAAATACATGACATCCTTACCCACCCTGTCATGACCCATGGGCAACAACTTTCTCTGAGCGTGTCATCTTTTTACCCCACAGGAGGACGGCTAGGAATCCTGGGAGCGAGTGGGCAGAGCCTAGTTGGCACACTCCCACCCACCTCCATCCCAATAGGAGAACCAGCACAAGAAGAGGAGGACCCGGAAGGAAGGGGGAAGGAACAAGCAGGAAGGACGCTGCCCTTGCACCTGGAGACAGATGCGGGACGAAGTGCTCTGAATGCCAAGAAGCTAAGGCACAGAGAGTCCCTCATCCCAAGTGAAGCCAGACCGAAGAATGACGTGACAGAGCATTTTGTCCAGAAGACCGAGCTGGAGAGAACACAGCGAGGCTCAGAAGCTCCCCGCCACATTCCTGGAGGGACATGGCTAAGGTGGGTGCGCAATTGGCTTCGGGCTGGGGAAGGGTAGGGGCGACCCCACGCACGGACTCCTGAGACCCAGTCACTTGACTACTGACCCCTGGCATGTTCATTTCCCCTCTATGAATCTCTCCAGCATGAGACACTGGGCACGGACTCCAAGAAGAGAGACAAAATCATTTAGTTAATTATACTGCACTCTATACAGTATATGAATCCCCTCCCTCACAGCAAGGTCGGACAGATTTGCACAGGCCACTGGGTGTAATTGTGACGGTTCACAAGAAATAAATAATTAGAATCACTTACCTGTGGCTTTCTTCTCTTCTCCCTGAGGTACTTGGTGTAGAGGAGGCCTGAATCCAGGGACACCAGCTGTTGGGACAGATAAAGAATAGATCATCAAAGCTGCACTGTAAGAGTCACTTAAAAAGAAAATAAAGCACAAGACCAAAAAAAAACTCATCAAACTGTTTCTTTATTCCACAAAAATCATACATTACAGCACCACCAACACCTTCCCTGCCTTCCTTCCCCCCTACTGCAGTTGTGCTTTCTGACTCCAGTCAAATCAGACTGCTGTGTTGTGCCGACAGGATCTCAAGGAGGCCTGCAAGCCTGGCCTCCAAGGCCTTTATGGCATCACAACAGTGGGTAACCAGTTTTGTAATCAACTGTTGCTATATCACAGCAGCGGGCTCTGAGGTTCAGAAACTGAAATAATCAATAAAGGCTCTCTAGGAGAGCCATACATAACATTACTGACATCTTACCTGCATCTGTTACATGTGTGCTGAGAACAGTGCCAAGAACTAACCTGTGACTACGTGCATCAAGGAAAGCAAGGAGCACTACAAAATTGAGGCAGAATTTCTGGAGAAATAAATGTGAGCTTGTGGGTTGATCTTGATTGTACCTGCTGCTAAAGGTATTAGTATTGCTCCACAAATTGCTTTAAGCACTAACATCCTCACCAAATGCAAAATAATTGGTACTGGACAATTATGAATCAAAGGGTTACAATATGATTCTGGAGGACCCGGGACTGGTCTGTAACAACAAAAACAGGAATCTACAATGAATGCAACCATTTAGTTTAAGGATGAGTGTCCCAGTGTTAAGGACCATATTTTTGGCCCTTGGGCCCTCTTTACGAGTAGTAACTTTATTCCAATGGGGTCAGAAATAGGTGTAACCAGGCGCACCGAAGACCTCTACTTTCACTCAGAGATTTCAGCTGCCAAAGCTGCTGAAATCTGGTGAACGTTTCTGGTAAAGGAGGAATTACCAGGACAGTCAGACCCAGAATTACTTGTTGCCCCAGTTGTTCCTCATTTGCTAGTGGGCCCCCAAGGTTCACCTCCTAAGAGACTGGATTTTCCCCTTTCCGTGGAGCTATTGGTACGACTGTTTCCGTAACTCTGGGGGTTGGAAAATACCAGTCAGTTTCCTGGGCCACTCATATATGGCTAAATAAAGCATTCCAGGGCTTCCTTGCAGCTCCAAATATTCCAACAGGAGAGACGATCGCAAGCTGAAAAACATCAAAACATTTACAAAAATAAAAAAAATAGAAATAGAAAAAAATCACTTACATTTCTGTACATTAAAACTAAACAACATCGATATACCTTGTAAATTCTGTGCAGGAAAAATTGCATAATTTCACGTTTTGTAGTTTGGAAAGGGGAAAGAAAAAAAAACGTGTTTACCTAAATACTGTGTCTCTCAGCCTGAAAACCACATGGTGCTAACATGTTTTAATTGTATCTCCTATTTTGCATAGATATAAACCAGTTTTTAATATCAGCACCACCTACTGTGTTCCCATCAACAGCGTGTCTTTCAAGTTACTCTCAAAGCCAGCTGCTGATGACACGTTTGATGAAGCTCTTCAGCAGGTTAGGGGATAAAACGCCACATGCATTTGCTTGCCACAAGTTGGCCAAACAGAAGACACCGTGCACAAAGCAGAAAGATGAAAGCAGGCTTGTCTATTAACTGGGGCAAATGCACACTGCAATATGCATCTCCGTAACTTGTTGAATGCTTCCTTCTGGGAATACACAAGGAAGTGACGGGAATATTGCATTTTGCTCAAAATGCCGGTCCTTTCTTTTTTGAATTGGCCACTGTTAATTAGTTGGGTGATTGCTTTTTGAATGTTAATCAGTAGGTTTTGTTTCACATTCTGTTTGATGTCAACAAAGAAGTTCAAATGAGTTCTGCTTCAGAGCCGTGAACTCAAACCGGCCTCGAATTAATGAAGACGGCTAAAACAAAAGCGAATGCAATTGTTAATACATGCTAATATATGGGTTTCTTACTAACTTAAAAGACCATGTGTACAGAGGCAAAAATAAAATAGACAAACGATTGCATAAAATATCACCGTGGATGTGACAAAACAGCACTGACAGAGGGAAAAATAAAGCTTCACTCATACATTTTGAACGAGAATTTGACTGACATAAAAAAGTTTCAAATATATTTGATAAACTTCACATAGGGTTGCAATTCTTTGAAAGAAAATTTCAATGCTCGAGTTGGGTTTACAGGATTGTTCCTAGAAAGGCACACTGTGACCTGGTGCTGGAGTACACTTGTGTGCAGGTTTAAATATATGCTTACATTAATAATGATCCTTTACACAACATGACAACAAACGGGATTGGTTTGTATTTACTATTTCTACACAGCTCAACGGGACTAATATTTTAAATGTCTGAAGAATGACTTTTTTAATTGTCATTAAGGGGTCCAAGATTAAGCCAAACAAATTGTATGAAGATGTTTTTAAGCATGCCCATGAGCAATGAACTATTTCCCAAAATAGCAAATTGAGACCTCAAGGTTACACAATGATTTTTGCAACAAACACATGAATCAACGGATTCATCTTTCTAAGATTTGGACCTGTGATCCTCGGATCACAAACAGTGGTGCATAGAAGACACATTGGCCCTCATGTATTAGGCAATTTTTAGGGTGGTAAAATCAGAGCCACATGCTCTCTGAAGTCTATCCTATTCCATGGGCTGAAACCCCATAGCATGGCTCTGAGGTCAGGAGTGGCAGAGGACCTTTAGATCTCATAAGAAGAGTGACTACTTTCCTCTCACCGGAGTGAGAGTGACTAACAGAAGTGGCAACATTGATGTAAAGTGAAGAAACAGACCTTCTTACCTGTTGCTTTCATGGCAGAGATGACTACTGGCCTCTCCTGTTGCAAGATTCAACTAGTCTTAGTTAACTGGTCCATCACTCCATCTGTGTGAGAGTTGGATTGAGAGTTCCTGTACAGTTTGTATCTGTGTTCAGGATGAGTGTATATAGCCTGTGCATATGTTTGGCAGACAGTGTCTCAAGAACACCTAATGGCATTTCATGATGGATGGCTAAGGGGCGAAACTGCGTTGTTCTTTGTTTGACCTGGAAGCAGACCCTAGTACACTCTTCCCTTCCCCAGAATCTTCAGTATAGTAATGTGCATCAGTAAATTTACACACGAGTAAATCTACATGTGTAAATTTACCCTTAGGAATATGGCCTCTATATGAGGGGATAAAGGGAATAATGCCAATTATGTCAAAAATGCATGTGGGCACGGTATGTGCAAGAAAATAATGTAAACCCTCATTTTCACAATGTCCTTTATCACATGGTTGCTCTTCATATCAGATGCAAGTTAAAGTTGAGTTTTCATTAAGATCTTTTTATATCCTTCTTGGACGAGCTGTATCAGCATCAGCTGTCTCGCCAACTTCAGATTCCTTTAACCTGTAGCCTATTTGTACATGTTGTGTACATTTGAAGACATCTTCTTTTTAGGGGGGTTTTCCTATGTTTTCATTTGTGGCCAAGACACCATGCCTAGCTGTGGGCAATGTTTTTCTCTCTGCAAGAAGCAGATGCCAGGTCAGTATGCTGTTTTTGTGATTCACTTCCAACTTGTGAAGAGAGAAGAATTCATGGTGGTATCTTCCAATACGACACATTCCACTGTGGAATTACCAGTTCACTCACCTCATGATGGACATTCCATGAAAATGTGGGCAGGAAGCTGGCTGTTTCTGCCGTTCTCTTTGCCTGCCATCAAGCAACCAGGATGGGTCTCAGTGGTCTGAGAATTCTGATTGCTTGCTGGGCAGCCATTCACTATAATCATGTGTATTTTGTGCCCAAGACCATTTTTCTGAGGTCCAAGGAGGAAATATATTTTTCCCTGGTCTACCCAGGGCCGGGTTTCTGCAGGCTGCTCCTGAGCCTAAGGACAACTAGGGCCTCTTAATCTGCACCTCCTGATACACAGTATTCTGGTGGTTCCACTAATTTAGCAACTCTTGGCTGAATTAAAATGTGTTCTTTGCCTTGAGCAGCCACTAGGCCATCACCCTGGTGAGGTTCACCACATAGTCCAAAGCATCATGTCCGTTTTACTTCAAAGCTTTATTTTCAACTCTCTAACGCCAAAATAGGAGGGGCACAGAAGGAGCTGAAGTCCCCTCCTTCCTTTGGTATTTTATCGTAGGAAGGTTGCTATAAGCATCTGTCATCCTTTTCAATATTTTCTTTAAATAAATCCACCAATAAATTGGTCTAGGGGTGGTAGATATGATTAACTTATAATTTCCAGTACACACCTAGCATTAGAATCTTTTGTAGGTCGAAATATAGTTGTTCCCTTCATTAGCACTCATCATACTGGGGGAACTGACAAGAGAAAAAATCCATAAAGAGCCATACTCACTGCATAGGCAGTAGCTCTTCTGAAAGGCATGCTCACATTGTGCATGGTCTATGGCAACAAGTATGTACTTGTTTACTTGAATTCACAGGAGGGCACAAGGGGTCAAAAATAACAAACACCATACATTGAAAGAAAATTAAGCTTCCTTCTGAGGCTCAGAGCTCTGGAGTAGAGCATCTGCCGAGTCTTACATGAACTGAACTTTTGCTACTGCTATCTATGGATGTTCCACCATTGGGGTTGCCTCCACTTAATGTGTTCGTAGATGAGTAGTCTGAGAGTGGGACATTGCAGCATAACACCACTGTCTTCTGAAATGAGTAATCCCCCAGCTAGCATTACATGCTCAGGTGTTCCTCAAACACATTACCAGATTAGATCTTTGACCTGATGCTGCACTCCAGTAATGGCGATGTTTTGTTGAAGGCAAAAAGATTCTGTTATTCAGAAACAGGTAAAGAAACTTTACACAAAAGGTGCCAAAACCAACAACCTCCCAAGAGGTAAGTTTTGCTTACAGTAAACAACCGAAAGTGAAACCTGTGAGCAATCTCAGAGACTTCAATCACTGTCCTCTACCAACATTCTGAAATTGAGATGATATCTCTTGTAAGGGACATTCTGATTCAGGGAGATTGTTTTGCAGTTTTGCAGTTCTACTTTCCCCTTTTGGGCCAATCTCTAGCTCCTTGGTGCTTTACGAAGTGCCAGTAGCTTTGAGGGTCTGGGCAATATTGAAGTTGGTCTGTCTAGAGGATTGCACCACTGAATATTAACACCAACAAAATCTTAGTACAAAATTATTTGGGATAGAATATCAAAGGACAAAATATCGAAACATAAGTGCATCTAGAGAAGTATAGATTTACTATTCCCAAAGCCACATCTGCATACCTTGAAGATACGTGTACCTTGTAGGTACATGTATGTGGAGTTAGGTATAGAGAATCTAGACTTACTTATCTGCTAATATTTCATTTGCAGTATTCTGTCCTCACTATTGTGTCCCATCAATATTGTGTTGACATTCAGAAGGGCACACCACCTAGATGATATGCTTTTCATGGAACCAGATTTGTGTGTTCTGAATAGTCATTAGCCACTCGCCGTAGAGTTTTTACAACAACTGGGCTTTGTGATAAACTGGATAATAAATCCATCACACCATACCATTCAGGGACAGATCCAGGTTCTCTTTGTCGATATTGAACTAAATAGCACTGGTGTTCTCAGATAGAGACTTACTTTGAGCTGCTTCTGTGTGTGATTGTCTTCAGCCACAGCTTTGTCACTCCTGTCTCTAGTGGGCCTGATTATGAACAAAAGGAAACCCTGGCACAAATCTACATACCTGCCTGGTAACTTCCTCTTTCTTTCCTTTCTTTAATTCTCTCTCTCTCATTCTGTTTCTCCCACCCGTTCTTGTTCTCTCTATCTCTTCTGTAGTGCTCCCTCTTTCTCCTTGCTGTGCCTGCTACCAGAAACCAGAGTGAGCAGGAGGCAGAGGCTGTGGCAGTCCACCTTCGAAATCGCCTCCAAAGGCACCTGCGGCCCCAGGAAATACCTGATGGGATCAAGGACCAGATCGGACCTGGCCTCCAAACCTGTAGCTACAGCACTTGAACACTGAATCATTATTTCAGGCACATGAAGGGAGAGCAGTATCTCTTGAAACTCTGCCAATGTCCTAAATATGTTTGCTGTCTACTTAAAAAACTACAGGCAGGTTTGAAACAAATGTATATGATATCAGTCCATGTTCCTGCTGTGTGCGGTTTCCAAGGACAAATGAACACATCTTTCCACGTTTGAACAATTTGTCTATTATTCGTGGGAACGTTATGAAAAAAGAATTCAACACATTTACATGACTGCAAAATGCAAACTCTGTAGCGCTATCATATGCTAACACAAGGAAAAAACAAAAATTCTTTCAGTTTGAGTAATACATGTCATTTTAAACGAAAAAGCTTTGTTGTTGCATTCCATTAACTACAACAAGGACAATTATCAAAATGGATCTGATTGGTTACTTAGAGATGATGTCAATGGGCAGGCATCTTTAGAGATTGGGAAGAGTCACATGTATTTGGAAGAGTCATGTGTTTAACCTTTTGACAGTTTAGGTTGGCAGTTATAACTGTCACAGAAGCTGTTCATTGAAGTAATCTGCTGGTCTTACATGGCTGTTGTATCTCTGGGGGTGTAATTAGTTTTGTTTTGTGGTAATTTGATCAAGAAAGAGATAAATTCAGAATGAGTGAGGTCAGTCTCATGTGAGTGAAGAGACTTTAATTGAAGAAAGGCTAAAGGGAATCTTTGACACAATGTCAACTGAGTGTAGTGCTAAGATGGAAAAGATGGAAAAGAAATTGAATGCTATTTTAGCTAAAACTATAGGTGCCTCAGAGGAAAAAAAAGGTTTGGTCAGCAGGGGAGACGTACCATTCTAAAAAAAGTGGAAAGGTGGCTAGGAAAAGTAAGCACCTTTCAGTAGAGTGTACACAGATGAAAAGAAGGAAGTCTGTGTTGGCACATCACGGAGGCTGTGGGAGCAGGATCCATGGAAGTGCCGAGGACACGCATGGTGGGCAGTATATGGGCCAGATAGAGAACTTAAAAGTTTAACAAGCATTTGCAATGCAATAGGTCTCGCGTCTGTGAGAGTTAGAGCTGTTGGCGCTGTAAATGACAATGTCTTCTACCTATGTATTTTAGTTTGTAGTTGATATATGCCAGGTGCCACAGCAACCCTCCCAGGCTTGTCACTGCAGGAGAGAGGACACAACAAGGCCACCATCTTGAGAGTTTTTTTGTCTCCTTCCTACTGACTGGCTGTGATACCCTACAGATGCAACCCTTTCTGATGTGTTTACTTAAACCTTTATAGCACCAAACAAGCCTCAAGGAGCCACCTTTGTGGCATTTAACCAGGAGAATGAGGAGGTCAGAAGAGGTAGAAGCAAAGGAAGGGGGGGTGGCAGCCATATATTTCTCTGTGTTGAACTTTTAAATGAATTATTCATTTACATTGACAATACCAGTTTTAAAAACATTGACTGTATACAAGGAGAATAACAGAGGAGGCAGCTTAACTGAATAGGAGGCTTCAAATGTGTGTAGATTGGTGAAACAGAGCTTCAGTGGTAGATGGATGACAGGATGGGTTCCAGGGGTGTGACGTCTGTGACCTTGGGTCAGTGTTTTAAATGGAAATACAGAAGAGCTGGTACTCTGTGTTCATTTAAAGCACTGCCTTGGGTTAATAGTCTCATGACAGCCCTCGGCTCAGGACTGGACACTATAGAACAGATAAGTGTAGCTAAATCTCCTGGGCCTTGAAGGTGCCTTTTCGGTGCCTACATTCGCACACTGACTGATGGTTTTGAAGTGAGAATTATCTCTGTTGGGGTGGCTACTCAATTTGAAGTCTTGGCCTTGCCATCTGGACTACTCAGAGTAGAGCGGAAAGCCTGGGCTTGGACTATAGAGTGTTTTTTCACCTAGCCCATTGGTGCCCAGTGAGGCACGAGGGGGCTGATTCATTGGCATTTTTTCGGGCTATGAAAAAGATTTAAATGCATGTTTTTCTATGGAATCGAAGGTAGGTCCAGAATCAGGTCAGAGCTTCTTGATACCCACATAAGATAAATTACCTAAAAATAATTTATATGGAACTTATTTACACAGTGGTTACCCTGCAAGTCTGGCATGAATCCTGCCTTCCCAGTCCTTCAATGGACATGCATGTTCAATAATGACATGCAATAAAGTGTTCTAATACCCTCAATGCATACCTATAGTATGAATATAGAACATAAGAACTGCACATAAAAATGAAATAAAAAAAGCTGCTGTGTAGTGCACTACTTTCTGTGTCTCTTCGTGTTCTATAAATAGGCCACTCACTCTATCAGTTCATGAACTCACTGACGTCTCTCCTCTCTCAGCGAGGAGAATGACAACAGAGGCCCAAAGCAAGCATTTCCAGCAAGTAGGAAAATCCAGTGTTCAAAATATTTGAAAAGAAAGTACTTTAGGCGAATATGAATTACAAAGTAAAAAGTTACCCAGCCCGAAGATGCTATGAAGCAGCCATGGCTCTGCAGCCCGAGCTGCAGATGACTGTTTCAAAATGCAAAGACATGCAACTAACAAATTAGGCCAAGCGTCTGTGTACAGAAGCAAAGAAAGACTGTCTGACCCCAAATCAACGGCTTCATTTTAATTGGCAAGTTAGAATTACAGAAGCGAAACAGTAGCATAAGTATTCACAAGGAGGAGGTGGCATTGGGCTGCCACCCGGCCTGGAGTCATAGCTCCTCCAGTTATGTTCTATGATTGTGTGTTTACTAAGAAAACCTACAGAACTATGTTTACTCCTACATTAAGGGGGAGATTTTAGATTCTGATTTTGGAATTCTCGAAGAATTCCAGAAGTAATCCTGGGAGCCTGCAACAGTCACAACCTTTCAGAAGTACTCACAATTGTAAACAGCTACACATACATAACTGCTTATGGAAAACAATTTCATATGAGAAAAAAATGCTTACTCAGACATTTACCTTTTCTAACTTTTCTCCCCATTTTCCACCAGGAAAATGTTTTTTTTGGTGGAGAATCCACATCTCCTAGAACTTCACAAATTTTAGGGATGTTTTCCATCGTTCTGTTACTGTAGAGTAACAACAGTAAGTCTCTAAACTTATCCAGGCTGAGAATTTTTGTGAGTAGTTACCAATTCATACATTTGTCAGTGTGCACAAACTCTCTATTGCATCCACACCTATGAGAGCAGATTTACTACAACCTAATCTACATAATGCAGGTGTTATGTTATGTGTGTGTGTAAATTGGGTAATAAGCTCAAATTCATATTCCACTTTTGTAAATCAAGCCATTTACACAAGTAACTTGAACCTATACATTCAAATGATTGTGAATCGGACGTTGAGTGCTTTGGGGCACATAAGCCAAACTTCCTGCTTCCCGGGAAATCATTTGACAATTAAACCTCATAGTGTCCAATCAGCTACCAGCAAAAGGTTCACATCCCAAAAATTCCTGCTGAGCAGGATGTGGACATTGATCCAGCCTAGGGTGGCCACTATCCACATCACTGTGTTGGCACTGGATACCAAAGTGGTAGTGCCTTGTGTTATATTATGCTGATGCTTGGTCCCCTTTCTGGTTTTGACACAGTTTGGTTGTGTGGCACAGCCATAAATGAGAAATCACACAGACCTTTCCCAGCTGGCAAGCAGCTCTGTGTGAATTGTAATATCGAATACAGTATTCTGAGACATGGTGAGGCACATTCCACTCCATCTTTTTTAGCCCGTCTGCGCCATTGCAGGCGGGAACAAACCATGTGAAAATTAATTCAGCCAAGCCACTCAGTGGACGTTCTGTTGGAACAGCTGTGCCAGGATGCGGTGCAATTTTCAGCTCCGCTGGCAAAATAGAACTGTGCCAATGCTGCTGTTTTAAAGGTAAATTGGCAGTACTTTTACCTAACCAATATGTGACTCCTTAAGGCACATTCCTTACACCACAGGGATTGGTTAGACCATATACCCTCTGAAGGAGAACGTGTGCATCCCTAAATGCAACAAATTTAAAGCATATAGCATTAGTGTGCTTTTGGTTTGTAGTCGTAGAACACACAATGAGAATAAGCTAAGACAGTCATGTCCCTCCCAGACAATGACTCAGCTCTGACCTCTCTTGAAGTGAGCGACCCTTGACCCAAGGGTAGGTCGCTCCCCCTGCCGCTGCAGCTCCTCCAGGTTCCTGAGTTCCTGAGCCCCACCCCACAGTAAGTACCCCCTACCTCCCAGCCCCTCGTTCTGCCCCGCGCTACTCACCCTCTCTCCTGCTCCTGCTTCTTTTCCTCTTTCCTTCTTCTCTGTTCTTCCTCCTCGCTCCTCGTCTGTATTCTTCTTCTGTACTTCTCTTCTCCCCGTCTTCTCTCCTCTTCTCTTCTTCCTCATCTTCTGCTGTGGTATTCTGCACTCTGTTTCTTTGTTTTTTGTATCTCCCTCCGTGTTCTTCTGTGTTCTTCTGTGTTCCTCTGTCTTCTTCTGTCTTCCTCTGTCTTCTTCTGTCTTCCTCTGTGTTTTTCTGTCTTCCTCGGTGTTCTTTTGTATCCCTCTGTGTTCTTCTGTATTCTCCTCTGTTCTTCTGTCTCCCTCTGTGTTCTTCTGTATTCTTCTCTGTTCTTCTGTCTTCCTCTGTCTTCTTCTGTCTTCCTCTGTGTTCTTCTGTATTCTTCTCTGTTCTTCTGTACTCCTCTCTGTTCTTCTGTGTTCTTCTGTGTTCTTCTGTGTGTCTTCTGCTCTTCCGGTCTTCTGCTCTTCCGGTCTTCAGTCCTTCCGGTCTTCTGCTCTTCTGTTCTTCTTTTCTTCTGTTCTTCTTTTCTTCTTGTCTTCTTGTCTTCTGCCTTCGGCTCTTCTGCCTCCTCCGTCCTCTTCTCCCCGCGCCTGCCCTCCTGCTCCTGCCTCATCCCCCTCCCCCACTCGCATCCCCCCCTCTATCTCCCCTATCTAACCCGTTCACTTTCTACCTCCCTCACTCCTCCTATCTACCTATCTCTCCATCTCTCTATCCCACTATCCAACTCCCTCACCCTCCACCTCCTCCTATCTTCCTATCTCTCTATCCATTTCCCTATCTATCGATTTCTCTATCTACCTTTTCTCTCTACCTATTTCTCTATCGCTCCCCCCCTCCCGCCACCCCCTCTATTACCTATCTTCCTATCCCCTCACTTTACCTCTCACCCTCACCCACCTCTACAACCCCCCCTCCCCTATCTTCACAACCCTACACCTATCTTTCTCCCTAATCGCCTAAACCTCCTAACACTCTCCCCCCTCCACCCTTAAACCCCCCTCCCCCAGCTCTTCTCACTCTACCTGTCCCCCCCTCCCTCGCGCTTTCCCGCCGCGACCTCCTGCACGCCCCCGCCCCCCAGCTCCCATTCGCCCCCAGCTGACCCCTCCCCCCCCTCCTACCTCATATGGCGGCCGCTGCGCAACAGTGGTAGCGACCCTTGACCCAAGGGTAGGTCGCTCCCCCTGCCGCTGCAGCTCCTCCAGGTTCCTGAGACCCACCCCACAGTAAGTACCCCCCACCTCCCAGCCCCTCGTTCTGCCCCGCGCTACTCACCCTCTCTCCTGCTCCTGCTTCTTTTCCTCTTTCCTTCTTCTCTGTTCTTCCTCCTCGCTCCTCGTCTGTATTCTTCTTCTGTACTCCTCTTCTCCCCGTCTTCTCTCCTCTTCTCTTCTTCCTCATCTTCGGCTGTGGTATTCTGCACTCTGTTTCTTCGTTTTTTGTATCTCCCTCCGTGTTCTTCTGTGTTCTTCTGTGTTCCTCTGTCTTCTTCTGTCTTCCTCTGTCTTCTTCTGTCTTCCTCTGTGTTTTTCTGTCTTCCTCGGTGTTCTTCTGTATCCCTCTGTGTTCTTCTGTATTCTCCTCTGTTCTTCTGTCTCCCTCTGTGTTTTTCTGTATTCTTCTCTGTTCTTCTGTCTTCCTCTGTCTTCTTCTGTCTTCCTCTGTGTTCTTCTGTATTCTTCTCTGTTCTTCTGTACTCCTCTCTGTTCTTCTGTGTTCTTCTGTGTTCTTCTGTGTGTCTTCTGCTCTTCCGGTCTTCTGCTCTTCCGGTCTTCAGTCCTTCCGGTCTTCTGCTCTTCTGTTCTTCTTTTCTTCTGTTCTTCTTTTCTTCTTGTCTTCTTGTCTTCTGCCTTCGGCTCTTCTGCCTCCTCCGTCCTCTTCTCCCCGCGCCTGCCCTCCTGCTCCTGCCTCATCCCCCTCCCCCACTCGCATCCCCCCCTCTATCTCCCCTATCTAACCCGTTCACTTTCTACCTCCCTCACTCCTCCTATCTACCTATCTCTCCATCTCTCTATCCCACTATCCAACTCCCTCACTCTCCACCTCCTCCTATCTTCCTATCTCTCTATCTTTTTCCCTATCTATCGATTTCTCTATCTACCTTTTCTCTCTACCTATTTCTCTATCTCTCCCCCCCTCCCGCCACCCCCTCTATTACCTATCTTCCTATCCCCTCACTCTACCTCTCACCCTCACCCACCTCTACAACCCCCCCTCCCCTATCTTCACAACCCTACACCTATCTTTCTCCCTAATCTCCTAAACCTCCTAACACTCTCCCCCCTCCACCCTTAAACCCCCCTCCCCCAGCTCTTCTCACTCTACCTGTCCCCCCCCTCCCTCAAGCTTTCCCACCGCGACCTCCTGCACGCCCCCGCCCCCCAGCTCCCATTCGCCCCCCAGCTGACCCCTCCCCCCCCCAACCTCATATGGCGGCCGCTGCGCGACAGTGGTAGCGACCCTTGACCCAAGGGTAGGTTGCTCCCCCTGCCGCTGCAGCTCTTCCAGGTTCCTGAGTTCCTGAGACCCACCCCACAGTAAGTACCCCCCACCTCCCAGCCCCTCGTTCTGCCCCGCGCTACTCACCCTCTCTCCTGCTCCTGCTTCTTTTCCTCTTTCCTTCTTCTCTATTCTTCCTCCTCGCTCCTCGTCTGTATTCTTCTTCTGTACTCCTCTTCTCCCCGTCTTCTCTCCTCTTCTCTTCTTCCTCATCTTCTGCTGTGGTATTCTGCACTCTGTTTCTTCGTTTTTTGTATCTCCCTCCGTGTTCTTCTGTGTTCTTCTGTGTTCCTCTGTCTTCTTCTGTCTTCCTCTGTCTTCTTCTGTCTTCCTCTGTGTTTTTCTGTCTTCCTCGGTGTTCTTCTGTATCCCTCTGTGTTCTTCTGTATTCTCCTCTGTTCTTCTGTCTCCCTCTGTGTTCTTCTGTATTCTTCTCTGTTCTTCTGTCTTCCTCTGTCTTCTTCTGTCTTCCTCTGTGTTCTTCTGTATTCTTCTCTGTTCTTCTGTACTCCTCTCTGTTCTTCTGTGTTCTTCTGTGTGTCTTCTGCTCTTCCGGTCTTCTGCTCTTCCGGTCTTCAGTCCTTCCGGTCTTCTGCTCTTCTGTTCTTCTTTTCTTCTGTTCTTCTTTTCTTCTTGTCTTCTTGTCTTCTGCCTTCGGCTCTTCTGCCTCCTCCGTCCTCTTCTCCCCGCGCCTGCCCTCCTGCTCCTGCCTCATCCCCCTCCCCCACTCGCATCCCCCCCTCTATCTCCCCTATCTAACCCGTTCACTTTCTACCTCCCTCACTCCTCCTATCTACCTATCTCTCCATCTCTCTATCCCACTATCCAACTCCCTCACTCTCCACCTCCTCCTATCTTCCTATCTCTCTATCTTTTTCCCTATCTATCGATTTCTCTATCTACCTTTTCTCTCTACCTATTTCTCTATCTCTCCCCCCCTCCCGCCACCCCCTCTATTACCTATCTTCCTATCCCCTCACTCTACCTCTCACCCTCACCAACCTCTACAACCCCCCCTCCCCTATCTTCACAACCCTACACCTATCTTTCTCCCTAATCTCCTAAACCTCCTAACACTCTCCCCCCTCCACCCTTAAACCCCCCTCCCCCAGCTCTTCTCACTCTACCTGTCCCCCCCCTCCCTCGCGCTTTCCCGCCGCGACCTCCTGCACGCCCCCGCCCCCCAGCTCCCATTCGCCCCCAGCTGACCCCTCCCCCCCTCCTACCTCATATGGCGGCCGCTGGCGCGCCGGAGGCGCGCCAGAGGCAAGCCCGTCTGCGCCCGTCCGCGCCTGGCCCGCGCCCAGCGCCATGACCCCTGGTCCCCAGCGCTCCCAAGCCCCGATGATCCGCTATGACCCAACCACCCTCCATGCGCTCAACCCAGGACGCTCCAACACCTGCTTCCAAGCTCACCCCAAATGCACCCATGGACCCTTCGCCTGCAACTCCTGTAAACGCATCTTCCACCACGCAACAACTACGACCACAAGCCCACGCGCCATCAACCACCTCAAGTGCATCCTAGTCAACGCTCGCTCCGTTCACAAACACGCCGTTGAACTCTGGGACCTCCTAGACTCCACAGCACCGGACGTCGCCTTCATCACGGAGACCTGGATGAACGCCTCCTCTGCTCCAGACATCGCCACCGCCATCCCCGAAGGCTACAAGATCTCCAGGAAAGACCGCACCAACCAAGTAGGAGGAGGTATCGCCATCGTCTTCAAAGACTCCATCAGCGTCACCACCTCCACTGAAGACTCCCCTCTTGCCGCTGAACACCTGCATTTTCAGATTCGCACCGACCCGAGGACCACCCTCAGAGGATCCCTCGTCTACCGTCCTCCCGGACCTCTCGCCCCTTTCAAGAACACCATCGCCGACTTCATCTCCCCGCACGCCCTTGCCTCACCGGACTACATCCTCCTAGGCGACCTCAACTTCCATCTGGAACAAAACAAAGACCCCAACACCACCACCCTGCTCGACAACCTCGCCAACCTCGGCCTCAAACAACCGGTGAACACTGCCACCCACATCGCCGGACACACACTCGACCCTATCTTCTCCGCCAGCAAACACGTCTTCTTCAGCCACGCCTCCGCCCTTCATTGGACCGACCACAGCTGCGTCCACTTCACATTCCGACGCGAGACCCGCCACCTCCGCACTCAACCCATCCCTCGCCGACAGTGGAACAAGATCCCTGAAGAGCAACTCTTCGCCGCACTCGCCGCCAACCAACCCACCCTCACCACCGACCCCAACGTCGCAGCCCTCAACCTCACAAACTGGATCTCCAACTGCGCAGACAACCTTGCTCCCCTCAAACGCTTGCAGCGACAGAACAACACCAAGAAACCCCTCTGGTTCTCTGACACCCTCAAAGAATCAAAGAAAACTTGTCGCGCACTTGAGAAAGCCTGGCGCAAGGACCGCACCGCTGACAACATGACCGCCCTCAAGAACGCTACCCGCAAACACCACCACCTGATCCGCACTGCCAAAAGGAATTTTTTCACCGACAGACTGGACAAAAACAGCCACAACAGCAGAGAACTCTTCAGCATCGTCAAGGAGTTCTCCAACCCCAGCGCCAACGCCAACGCCGTCACGCCCTCACAGGATCTATGCGAATCCCTCGCCACTTTCTTCCATCGCAAGATCAGCGACCTCCACGACAGCTTCGGACACCAGACCCAACCCAACACCACCGAACCCACATCCCCGACCATCACCCTCAACAACTGGACCCACATCAGCACGGAAGAAACCAAATCCATCATGAACTCTATCCACTCCGGCGCCCCTTCGGACCCCTGCCTGCACTTCATCTTTAACAAAGCCGACAACATCATCACCCCGCACCTCCAGACCGTCATCAACTCTTCTTTTTCTTCTGCTACCTTCCCCGAATGCTGGAAACACGCCGAAGTCAACGCCCTACTAAAGAAACCTACGGCTGACCCGAGCGACCTGAAAAACTTCCGCCCCATCTCCCTTCTGCCTTTCCCAGCCAAAGTCATAGAGAAGACCGTCAACAAACAGCTGACCACCTTCCTGGAAGACAACAACCTGCTCGACCCCTCACAGACCGGATTCCGAACCAACCACAGCACTGAAACCGCCCTCATCTCAGTCACAGACGACATCAGAACCCTGATGGACAACGGTGAAACAGTCGCCCTCATTCTTCTCGACCTCTCGGCTACCTTTGACACCGTCTGTCACCGCACCCTAATCACCCGCCTCCGCTCCACCGGGATCCAAGACCAGGCCCTGGACTGGATCGCCTCCTTCCTCGTAAACCGCTCCCAAAGAGTCTACCTCCCTCCGTTTCGCTCAGAACCCACTGAGATCATCTGCGGCGTACCTCAAGGCTCATCACTCAGCCCGACACTCTTCAATGTCTACATGAGCCCCCTCGCTAACATCGTACGCAAGCACGACATCATCATCACCTCCTACGCCGATGACACCCAACTTATACTCTCCCTCACCAAGGACCCCGCCAGCGCCAAGACCAACCTACAAGAGGGTATGAAGGACGTCGCAGATTGGATGAGGCTCAGCCGCCTAAAACTGAACTCTGAAAAAACTGAAGTCCTCATCCTCGGCAACACCCCGTCCGCCTGGGACGACTCCTGGTGGCCCACGGCCCTCGGCACCACACCGACCCCCGCAGACCACGCCCGCAACCTCGGCTTCATCTTGGACCCCCTTCTCACCATGACCAAGCAAGTCAACACCGTGTCCTCCGCCTGCTTCCTCACCCTCCGCATGCTCCGCAAGATCTTCCGCTGGATCCCCGCCGACACCAGAAAAACCGTGACCCACGCCCTCGTCACGAGCCGCCTGGAATACGGCAACACCCTCTACGCTGGGACCACCGCCAAACTCCAAAATCGCCTGCAACGCATTCAAAACGCCTCAGCCCGCCTCATCCTCGACGTACCCCGCAACAGCCACATCTCCGCACACCTGAGACACCTGCATTGGCTCCCAGTCAGCAAAAGGATCACCTTCCGACTTCTCACCCACGCACAAAAAGCCCTCCACGACAAGGGACCGGAATACCTCAACAGACGCCTCAACTTCTACGTCCCCACCCGCCCCCTCCGCTCCTCTGGCCTCGCACTCGCCGCCGTCCCTCGCATCCGACGCTCCACGGCGGGTGGGAGATCTTTCTCCTTCCTGGCGGCCAAGACCTGGAACTCCCTCCCCACCAGCCTCAGTACCACCCAGGACCACTCCGCTTTCCGGAGACTCCTAAAGACCTGGCTGTTCGAGCAGCGATAACCACCCCCTTTGTCCCTAGCGCCTTGAGACCCGCACGGGTGAGTAGCGCGCTTTATAAATGCTAATGATTTGATTTGATTTGAAGTCAAAGAAGATGTCCAGAAATAGTCTGGTCACATGACAGGAATATTTGTGTGTTGAAGATGCTGTGGATCACTGCTCTGAAACAGATCAATGTTGTGGTGATGCTGAGAGCGGATGTGTCCAAGTCTATGAAGCATAAATAGACGTTGCGCCAGACACAAATTCTTAGTGCCTCACAAGTCATAAATAGGAATCATGTATTACTTTAGAGAAAATATTAACTCCTGTGTTGGAAACCTAGACTGCATCATGTTTGTGTAGTGCAATCCTTGGATGCATTTCTCTTCATAACCATATCACTCAACTAATGTAATAACAATAATAAAATTATAATGATAATTTATGTAGCCCACATTAAGCATGCAGTGTCTCCTCTTGGTGCATGTTAGTTAGAGGAAGGGCCACTGGAATGATGCAGTTCTGTGGCTCTGGCATATTTTGCAGGGACGCAGATCCTTTGAGGAGGCCCTTTGGTCACTTTTTAGTTGCTGACTCTTGTGGTGATGTGTTAAAGTGGTACTAATAAGGAGCAATCTTTGCTCAGACTGTATTAATGTGTGTTAAATGACCTGTTCCGGCTCAACATCCTGTGATTCTGAGTAAATCACTCAATCTCCCCTTGCTAACAAAAATCAATGTGTTCTTTTGTAATGTAACCGGTGCTCATGTAAAGCATTGTAATACTTTTGTGTCAAGTTCACGCTAACTGAACTCTATTTGAAGAGTCCCAATTTACATCCAAAGGCTAGATGTATTTTGCTATCAAGCTTCAGGCTGTGAATTGCTTGGGTCTGGATTCACGACTTCTTTTCCACCATTTTGGAGGCAACACCTTTTGCTGTCTTCTTGCCTAGAACTAACCTATGTGCTTAGTTGGCGACCCTGCGGAGGTTATCAAGCGCACGTGCTATTGCCTAGTGTTAAGCTCTACTCAAGTCAGTTGGTTAAATCACCCGCTGCAGAGGTCTTCACAGAACGAGAATGTCACAGATTACAATCTTGACATAGCTTTTCCACCTCTTCATCTCTGCAAGGTCGATGCAAATTAATTATAGCAATTGTGTTAAGAATGACAGTGCTATGAAATGGCAGAACCTGTATTACCAAGCGCTATATATAAAACAAGATATTCCCAGGCTGTCCCAAGAAGCACCAGACAAAGAGTACTAGGGGAGAGGATGTGGCATAAGGACCAGAACTGCTGACTTTGGAGCTGAGGAACGCGGTTCAAGTCGCAGTGCTGGCTCAACATCCTGTGATTCTGGACAAATCACTTATCTCCCCTTGCTACCAAAAGTGAATGTGTTCTCGTGTAATGTAACCGTGTAAAGCGCTGTAATACCTTTGTATCAAGTTTGCACAAACTGCACTCTATTTTAAGGATCCCAATTTACATCCAAAGGCTAGATGTTTTTGCTATTAAGCTTGAGACCGTGAAGTGGTTAGGTCTGGAGTCACGGCTCCTTTTCCACCATTTTGGAGACAACACCTTTCGCCATCTTCTTGCCTACAACTAACCTATGTGCTTGGTTGGTGACTCTCCAGAGGTTATCAAGAGCATGTGCTATCACCTAGTGTTAAGCTCTACTCAAGTCATTTGATTAATGCACCCACTGCAGAGGCCTTGACAGAATGAGAATGTCATAGATGAAAATCCTGAAGTAGGTTTTTCACCTCTTCATCTCGCAGGTTCGATGCAAATAAATTATAGTGATTCTGTGAAGAATGGCACCTGCTTTGCAGCGCTATGAAATAGAAGAACCTGTATTACCAAGTGCTATATAAAAAACAAACAAGTTATCCCCAGACTGCCCCAACACTCACCAGACAAAGACGCCTAGGGGAGAGGCAGTGGCGTAAGGGCCAGAGCTGCCAACTTTGGAGCTGGGGAACACGGGGTGAGTTTTGGCACTGGCTCAACATCCTGTGATTCTGGGAAAATCACTTAATCTACCCTTGCTACCAAAAATGAATGTGTTCTTGTGTAATATAACATGTGCTCATGTAATGTGCTATGATACCTTTGTGTCGAGTTCGCGCTACAAAGAACTGCAAAAAATAAATATATAAAAACAACCCCGCAGACATCACAAAGAAACAGCAAGATACCAAAAAACAAGGAAGAGGAAGAAACCACATACCGCCTTGAGCTCAAAGCTCATACTAAAGTACATGGCCGATTGTGCAATAGTCCATGTAACAGGTTCAGTCTCCAAGGCGGTAACAAATAGCCTCAAGGCGAGACAAACGCAAAGCATTTACCAACCACATCAAGGGATTTTTGAAAGGCAGGCCCTGTAACGAATTAAAGTGATGGGCATGAGATGGACATGGTTAAAGCCCACAGAATAGATTACAACATATCGAAAAGAGCAGCGCTTGAGCGCTGCTATGCTCAACCAAAAAAAGGGGACGTAAGTAGTCTGTGGTGCACTGTGATCAGTCCTCTGGAAGTGCAGAGGTAGAAATAAGTTGCCCATCAGATTCTGAGTCGGCTGAGTCAGAAGGTGAAGAAGTGAATAAATCAAAAGAGTGTAAAGAGATTGTTAAGGAATCTAATATAGAGATTTTTTTTACAGATCCTTTGGGGGATTCTTTGTTTGATCCTCTTCTAATTAGACATCCTCTTTCTCCAGAGTGGATGCCTCTGGAGCATGCTGCAAGTTATGTTCATTCATGGATTAGGAAACAGATTCCAAAGGACGCCAGGGTCAGATTGAGGTCAGAGTGTCTGTTCTGTGCAAGCCACTCACCTGAATTCCAGGCGTTCTGACAGGGTGATGACAATTTCCCAATCCCAGTGAGGACTAACGTGACCGAGATAAAAAGTACATTGCCCTCGCTCAAGTCTTCAAAGAGAAGGGTGTTTTGGGAAGAGAAAAAGAGAAAAAATACCAGCTTCTGCTTCACGGACTGCAGAACCAGACTACTGGACCCTGGACTGCGTGTCGTGTTGGGCGTCAGGACTTCTGATTTCTCAAAGTACTGGGTTCTTGGGTTTTTAGGATTTTGGGCTGCAAAAGAGTTACTTCAATAATACATTGAACTTGCATAATCTAATGTACATTGCATAATGTCAGTTATTTTTAACACATTGTGTATAGTTTTCCAAAAGGCTAAAATAATCTATTCCTCTTTTTACAACATTTTCAGAGTCTCTGAAGCAATTTCCAAACTCAAAAACAATCAACTTGACTAAAGGGATTCTTTGTGTTCTGGTGTAATCTCTTGCCAGTACTAGTTCTGATAAACTTGCTCTATTTCCAATCTCCTAATTCTCAGGGGAGTGCTTGTAACAGGAAATATGCCTTTCCTTAATTTCTGTTTAGTGGTATTGTGTATTCCCACTCAAACGATAAATCAGACTAGTTCTTATTATCATAAATTATTTAAAATAAAGAGCTCTGTTTTGTTTCATTTAAGCCATTAATCTTTCTTTACCTTGAAATTAAGCTACTTGCCTGAAAATTTCAGAAGAACCCAAACTGGGTTTTCCACCTTTCTTATTTTCTCTCTTTTACATGAAATACAAGATCGTCAGCAGAAAACAGAAGAGGAGAGCTGGGACTCCGCAGGAAGCAGACCAGAGGGCGAAGATCGCCGGGACTTGACAGGAGGCTGTCCGGAGGACGAGAAATGCTGGAACTCGACCTGAAGCTGGTTTGAGAACGAAGGACAATGGCACTTGACTGGAGGCATGCTAAAGAACAAGGAACTTGACTTGTACTGGAACTCATCTGGAGGTAGGCTGTAGGTCAAGGAACACAACTTCACTGGGAGCAGGTGAGTAGAGCAATAAGTACGAATCCAAGCAAGGCCTCAGACTCACACGCATCCTTAAATATTAAAATGTGCACATGTGCCTTTTGGCAGTAGATTGCTTGTAAGGGAAATGAGCAATGTTTTGGCAGTTATAGTTGGAGTAGGTGGAAAGGCAGTTGGATGTGATAAATGAGACATTTAACAAGCATTGGTTAATGCAAACTTGATATTTAAGGATGTAATGAATATAATGAAATAAGTCTGAATGTTGCAAGCAACAGCATTCTACTGTATTTGAGATTTCGGATGTGCTAGTGTAAAACCACAACAGTCCAAGATAAAGTTTATGGTTACTCCTGAGTTAGATCCAACGGGCTGTTTGCCTTTTAAGCAATGCTAACGCTGTTCTTTTGGTAGAGCACAGAAAAAGTATACTCCGAAAAGCTGGTTGATTTGGCTAACAATCAGGCAGGGCCTTCAGACAAAAGCCTTCTGTTTCGTGATGACTTTATAAAGTCTATGTCTACATTTTGGGGGGCTCATTTTTCTACACAAAAGTCCCAGAGAGATATAAAGAAAGTCTTTAATTATTGTGTTTTTGGAGGGGCCAGAAGAAAAATAGGTCATTTATCCAGACGAGGAATAAGAATTATGAGATCTTCATTTTCCCGAGGATATGGCCCCTTACAAGGTGCTTGGAAATAAGCTACCTTCTACCCACAACACCAACTTTTAAGGGAACAAGGAGGGCGAAGCGATCAGTGTTTCTGAGGATCAGGTCAGGTTAGATTGGTCAAGTCTGCCGTCCCATAACGTTGGGCGGCAGACTTGACCAATTTGATCACAATTGGTTTCAGGCAACAAGAGATCCTTGGCTTTTAGAGATGATACAGGGTTATTGTATCGATTTTATAAAGGAGCCAGTTCATAGTTGGGTTCCTTGTGAAGTTAATTTCAGTCCAGATGAAGCAAAGCTTGTGAGCAATATCTTCTCAGTAGAAAAGAAAGACAAAGGAATGAGGCTGATTATAAACTTGAGAAGGTTGTACGACTGATTACTGTATCAGCATTTCAAAATGAAAGGGATGCATATTCTGAGGGCCATTTTATAAACAATATTGGCTGACTCGGCTGGATTTAAAGGACGCTTACCTCACCATTCCTGTTTGGCAACCGAATCACAGTTATCTTATTTTTGGATGGGGGAAGAAGACTTGGAAGTTTGTTTGCCTGCCTTTTCATCTTACCTAAGCCCCATGGTGTTTTACAAACATTTTGTGACCTGTGGTGTCTTTTCTGAGGGAGAGAGGTGCATGATAGATCATTTATCTAGATGATATATTGATCATGGATCAGAGCAAGGCAAGAGTGATGGATTGCACAAAGATGAATGTCAAATTATTGGAATTGCTTGGATTTTCGGTCAACAAGAAGAAGTCTTGTTTAGTTCTGAAACAAGAAACTCAGTTTTTTAAGTATTTTTGGTAACTACTGTAGATGGGGTCTAAAAATGTCTAAAGGAAAAACTGAGGAGGATGAGGAAGGAAAGTTGAAGAGTGTTACTACAGCGTCGGATCTCTTTGAGAATGGTAGCTCGCTTTGTTGGTCTTTTGTCTTCTACAATTCAGGCTATTTTTCCTGGACCATTGAATTATCGGGTTTTACAGAGGTTGAAGGCAGTGGATTTGAGAAGTGGTTTGAAATATTCAGAAGTGACTGTTCTGTCAGAAGAGGCGAGAGAGCAACTCAGATGGTAGTTCATAAATATGGAAGCATGGAATGGGAAAGCAATTTTTGGCGGAAACCCAGAGTTGATTATAGAATCAGATGCAAGTTTAGATGGTTGGGGTACTTAGTGTGGTTCACTGTCAGCAGGAGGACGTTGGACAGAGGAGGAGAAAAAGATGCCTAGATGCCTATAAACTGTCTAGAATTACTAGCAGGCTACTTTGCAATAAAGTGTTTTACACAGGACAAGGAAAATGTTCAGTGCTCCTTCGGATGGACAATGAATCAGCAGTTTGGTATGGAAAAAAACTAAAGGGTCCAAAATCGAAAGATTTGACAGATATAGCAAAGGTGTTTGTGGATTATTGTCTGAGGAGAAGAGTTTGTTTACAGGCAGAGCACATTCTGGGTCTAATCAATGTAGTGGTGGATTGGTTTTCTTGGAATTTCAAAGACTCTAGTGTTTTGCTGTTGAATAGGATGATTTTCTTACAAATGGAAGGTGTATGGGGTCCATTTGGGGTTGGCCTGTTTGCCAAAAGGTTGAATGCACAAGTGAGAAGATTTTTCAGCTGGTATCCGGATCTGGAGTCAGAGGGGCTATATGCCTTTTTGCAGAATTGGAAAGGTCTCAATCTATATGTGTTTCCTCCTTTTTCAATGATTGCCCCCGGTGTTAGAAATGGGGTCTTTGGTTGGCAGTCAGGATACCCCCTGGCCAAGCAAGGACCCTCATTCTAGTCAGGGTAAAGGAGAATTACCCTCTGCGAACCCCCGCAAACCCCCTTTGGTAACTTGGCACGTGCAGGCAGGCTTAACTTCAGAGTGCCTGGTGTAAAGTATTTGTACCAACACACACAGTAAGTTAATGAAAACACTACAAAATGACACAACATGACACAACACAGGTTTAGAAAAATAGAAAATATTTATCCAAACAAAACAAGACCAAACACAAGTCAAGTTATTAATTAAAAAGCAAAAAGAGTCTTAAATCCTTTGGTAAAGAGATAAAACACTGTTAGTGTTGAGAAGTACCTGGGTCGCATTAAAATAACACGCACAGGCGAGTGTACATTGAAAAAGGTAAGCAGTGTGTCGATTTCTCACCCGCAAGCGAGCTCGTGCGTTGTTTCTCCTTCTCCGGTCGGATCGGCGTGTGCTGTTTTTCCTCCCACCGCACGATGATAGCAAAACCGCGCTGTGTGGGTTCCAACGTTACCAGCCTCCGTCAGCGATGCGGCGTGTTGTTTCTCGAGCCTCGTGCATCGATCTCCCAGCCGTGCTGTGTCGATTTCAGCCGTGGAGCCGGTGGCACGTCGTTTCTTCAGCCACTCTCGGAGGTTGAGTTGGAATTTTCCTGCACTGCAGTCTGTGAGTGGATTTTCAGGCTTGGTCTGCCAGCTTCACATGTCAAGGCCCCAGGAACTGGATAGGGCACCATTTGGCAGGGTAGGAGCCTCAGCAGAGAGTCCAGGTGCTGGCACGGAAAGTCTTTGATGGCCCTGAGACTTCAACAACAGGAGGCAAGCTCAGGACAAGCCCTTGGAGATTTCTTCACAAGCAGGAATGCACAACAAAGTCCAGTCTTTGTCCGCTTTCAGCAGGCAGAAGCAGCAACTGCAGGATAGCTCCACAAAGCACAGTCACAGGCAGAGCAGCACTTCTCCTCAGCTCTCCAGGTCTTCTCCAGGCAGAGGTTCCTCTTGATTTCCAGAAGTGATCTAAAGTCTGTGGTTTTGGGTGCCCTTCTTATACCCATTTTGCCCTTTGAAGTAGGCTTACTTCAAAGAAAAGTCTCTCTTGTTTGTGAAATCCTGCCTTGCTCAGGCCAGGCCCCAGACACACACCAGGGGATTGGAGACTGCATTGTGTGAGGTCAGGCACAGCCCTTTCAGGTGTGAGTGACCAATCCTCCCCTCCCTCCTAGCACAGATGGTTCATCAGGATATCCAGGCTCCCTCTGTGTCTCTGTCTAGAGAGAGGTGCAAACAGCCCAACTGTCAAATTGACCCAAACAGGGAATCCACAAACAGGCAGAGTCACAGAATGGTTTAAGCAAGAAAATGCTCACTTTCTAAAAGTGGCATTTTCAAATACAGAATCTTAAAATCAACTTTACTAAAAGATGTATTTCTAAATTGTGAGCTCAGAGACCCCAAACTCCACATGTCTATCTGCTCCCAAAGGAAATCTACGCTTTAATCATATTTAATGGCAGCCCCCATGTTAACCTATGAGAGGGATAGGCCTTGGAACAGTGAAAAACAAATTTGGCAGCATTTCGCTGGTTTCACTGTAGGACATATAAAACACAATAGTATATGTCCTACATTAAACATACACTGCACCCTGCACATGGGGCTACCTAGGGCCTACTTTAGGGGCGTCTGACATGTTAGAAAAGGGAAGGTTTATGCCTGGCAAGTGGGTACACCTGCCAAGTTGAATTGGCAGTTTAAAAACTGCACACACAGATACTGCAGTGGCAGGTCTGAGGCATGATTACAGGGCTACTAATGTGGGTGGCAAAACCAGTGCTGCAGGGCCATTAGTAGCATTTGATTCACAGGCCCTGGCACCTCTAGTGCACTGTACAAGGGACTTACCAGTAAATCAAATATGCCAATCATGGATGAACCAATTACATACACATTTTGTATAGGAGCACTTGCACTTTAGCAATGGATAGCAGTGGTAAAGTGCCGAGAGTAACAAAAACAGCAAAAACAGAGTCCAGCACACATCAACAACCTGGGAAACAGGGGCAAAAAGTTAGGGGAGACCACGCCAAGGATGCCAAGTCTAACACCGGGTGACTATGATCGTTCACAGATGGAGGGAGACCACAGTAGTGGCAACTCCACTTTGGAGAGCTCAGGTGTGGTACCCTGTTCTATTGAAGTTGTCAATGGACTTTCCCATTCTGTTGCTGTGGTTTCTGGAACTCTGGCAGGGTCCAACAGGGGAGTTCCATGACTTACTGATCTCAGATCAATTGAGGCTGGTGGTATGGAAAATTTCAGGAGTGTCTGGGAAGTCCCACGCCTTTCACAACAGGCTTCCACAGTTGTTAAAGAATCCTGAGCTCCAGGAACTAGAAAGATGCATAGAGTGGCATGGCAGAAAGGGGTTTGCTGGTGCAAGGAGAGGAACTTTGATCCTGTTTCAGCCAGTAAATGGATTATCCATAGGTCAGGATGTGATGGTGTGTAGGTTGATTAAAAGCATGAGAATAGTTAATTCCCCGGTTTCCAGGTATAATTCAGTTTGAGAATTGTCTAAAGTACTAGATTTTCTGATTAGTTGGGATTCTAATGAGTAAAAGATCTATCCATGAAGTTGACAATTTTACTTTGTTTGGTTTCTTTTAGGAAGGTATAGGATGTGAAACTGCTTGATATTACTAGCACCATTTTGTTCTCCTGAGGGACTAAAAGAACAAAAATGAATTTGTTTTCAATATTTATCCTTTTTTTGGTGAGAGACAGACTTTGTGTGTGGTTAAGTTAAGTGTGTAAAGGAGTACAAGAGGAGAACATCAAGGGTTAGACCGATTGGACTAAATCAACTACTTATTTCTTTCAAGAAACCTCACAAGGAGGTGTCTTCTCCAACACTTGAAAGATGGGTGAGAGAGATAACGAGTAGAGCTGGTGTGTTTGTTCAAATGCTGGGTGTACGTTCAGTAAGAGGAGCGGCTCCATCTTAAGCGTTTATGATGGGAGGTTCTTTGCAAGACATTCTGAGATTGCTGATTGGTCCAATGATGTGACTTTTAGAAGATTTCATTTCAAACCAGTTGAGAATGTGGCAAATAGTCTGTTGTAACAGCTTAGCCTCAGGGGATTGCCACAAAAAAGTTGATTTTCCGCAGCCTGGTGGGCAGAAAATCTGGATTTTATTAAAGACATGGAGGCTAATATTATCCCTCCTGTTTGCCCAACCCTGATTTAATTGTTGCTTCGTTTATTTTGTAGCACAAGGCCACAATTGATGGAGATCGCAGACGTTGATTTATTTTCAAAGAACTTTTAAAGATTTCGTTTGGTTGGATGAAAATTCAATTTCAAAGACTATTTTAAGAACTGTTCTAATGTCTTCAGTCACAGTTGCTATAAAGAAGGCTGAAGGTTGTGGGTACTGTGATTTTATTATGTTGGTGTTCTAAGTCATCTGTTCTTAAAGGAGCTGCTGTGAGTAGTGGCAATAAATGATGATGCATAATGTTAGCCTCCGGATCTAGCCATAAAATCATAAGCTTACACAAAAGTGCAAGTTTACCTTTGTGAATTAGACCCTCATTCTTCTTGCTGAAACCACAGCACAAACAGTTCAAAATAAAATAAAACACCCGTGCTTCACAAGAAGTGCAAATAGTGCCCTATTAATATTATACTAACCTTACGCTGAGAAGTGCTGGTTCTTTTCCTCTCAAAATATAGAAGGCCTGAGTAAAAGTGCATCCACTCTTCCATTAAACGCACAGCAGCCCTGTATTGAAGCTCAGTTACTGCCTTTGAAATACATAGCAGTCCTGCACAAGCGTGCATGTACTGACCAGTAGAAGCATACAACACGTCTTTGAAGTGCAGGCATTGCCCATTACATGCATAGCAGTGCTTTTTCGAAGTGCTGGTATTACCCATTGAAAGCACAACAGTTCTTCTTTGAAGAACACATCATTCTCAATAAATGCATAGCAGCTAAGTGTGCCATGCTGATAACTACCCACACTGGCCTAAATAAAATGTCAGTTAAAAGATAAAAACGGTTCTATGAAGTGTTCCATTAAAATGTTAGCAGCCTTGCTGAAAAGTGAAGGCCCTCTTCCATTTGAAGTATGATAGGCTTGTCTGACTCTGTCCGTGTCTCTCAAGATGGCCTCAAAACCCACACACACTTTAATTCAAGACCACTATAGTCTATAATATTAAATGTACAGCCAGTGAGATGGAATTTTTGTAAACAATGGGGCTGATTCACAAAATAATTTATGAATAGTACAAGAGTACTCTTTTAAGTACTCTTACATGCCTTTCAGAATCGACCCTGAAAGTTCCAACTCCCTATTAATAAAAGTAGAAAGAAGGCACAGTCTTGCATAATTCCACTTTGGTATGATTCTAGATTTTTTGGGGCAGGTAAGAGTATGTAATAGAGTACTACAGGAGTACTACTTTACATACTCAAAATGCATTGGTGAATAAGCCTTAATACTTAGGAGACAATATTTATGTTATAAGATATTTATGTTCACAATATGCTGAAATACAACCACCACCGTTCTCCACTTTACTTGGATAGCATTATAAGTTCTTTAAGGTTCAGTAATCAGGGCTGGACCGAAAATTAAAATAAGCTGTGGCAAAAATATCCATAATCAAGCGTTATGCCTATTTCAGGAGGTACCTTTCTGGGTGTGAGTACTGATGAGCTGATATCTCGGTTAGATATCGGTTTACAAGGTAAGGCTTACCAACTCATCAGGGAGATTTCTCAGCGTGTAGGGTCAATAGATCTTTGATGTTAGATGAGATTAACCAGGAGCTGAACATCAATTAAATGGCCATCACAATTTCAAATAGTGTTTTTCAGTTAATAATGAGAGTTTGTGTGAGTTTAAAAGCTTTTTTATTTATCTTTATTGAAATCAGTATTTGATATCATCAATATCAATTATAAATCAAAGATCAAAATAAGCAACCAATATATCAGAATAAGTGCATTAAGCATGTTCCATAAAGGAAATAATTTATTTTCCAAGATTAAGGATGGTTATGTGGAGAATTAGAAAGAGGTGTCAGTCTGAGCCCATAAAGAGCTCCAAATAGAGAGGGTAAAGCATAAAGCTTCACAGTTAAATATCAGGTATCAATCAAAGCAGAGGTTCCCATGAAAAGAGATTTAAGAAACTCAGAAGAGTCTTAGAGCAATGTAGGTTTGGGCAGGGGAAATTAATGAGTCTGGATAATCTGACCCACTCTAGGAACACAACTTAATATAGACATAGCAATCTAAGTTTTTGCTACATGTTTCTTCTTCATGTTCAAGCTTCTACATTACCACACTAAAACACAAGCTGTCGATTCATCCATTCTATAGGGTCTATGTATGATTAGAAACATTTTTCAGAGTAAAAACTAAAACATTTTAATACACTTATTGTCACACTGTGAAATGTCTGCCTAGGGGAAAGTAAAGAAATAACTTATTTTACATTAATGCATTGTTTTCCAAGCATGTCAGCTAGTCAGGAATTAAACATTTCACATTCTTAACCTAGGTCAGCTTTGAAAGGAAATGCTCCTTCTGTTATTCAAGCCTAATATATGTAAATGTGGCAGTCTACTGCATTTCTTTGAATTTAAAAGCATTATTTTTCGTGTAAGGCGTACGTGTTAATTCTACACGTTATTGCATTAATTTTCAATATTTTAAAACATTCTATCAGAAGCGCATAGGTAAACTGTTTCAGATATGACAATCTGTATAGATTCCAGAACAGAGGGTTGAAGGAATTTTGAATTTGAACAAAAGTGAGGTTTTTAGCCTTTTTTTCAGGAGCAACATGTAAGACTTTTGTATCTAAGGCGGAAAAGGCGACTTGTGTTTTTTCATTGTACCATTCTGATTGTGGCATTTGATGTCATTTTCTGAGTGAATTTCTAAGTTTAGATTTTGGAAAATACTTCTGATTTTTTGAAGGATAGACTAGTTTGTCCTTCATGCCAGAAGATAAAAATTGGATCGGGAGGTAGCTGGATTTTGAGAAAGAGGCTCTTAAGAAGGGTGGAGAAATATTTAAAGAAAGTGTGTGCTGAGCTTGGAGGTAACAGCCCCTTGGAAGTTTCAAAGTGAGTTTTGGAGTCAATCAATCAATAGAAAGCTTCATTTGATTTCATATTAAAATCATAAAAGAAAAACAATCATGCAAACACAGTCTGAAACAAATTCAAAACAGAGATCAAAGTTGTTATATACATCCATGCGCGAGAGATTAAAAGTATATTATGCAATCATCAATAAATTCCTGCATTTAGACACTGCCCACAAGTACTTTGCCAAAAAGTAGTAGATATGTATATTTGATAGTAACTGTGAAAATAAATAGTCGGGTCGACAGTGTCTAAAACCATAGAGCTTCAAAATAGGTAAAATCGGAAACTTCTGTATGTACTCATAAAATATTCAAAATACAACACAGTGAATAATACTCTGCTCTGAGATGTGATCACAGAGACAATTAATTAAATTCCTGGACCAATTATTTATTGATGGAAAGCTGACTAGGCAATGAAATATATCAAGCCTAAAACACGTTAGAAAAGATCTGTGTTGAACATTGGGTACGTATTGTAAATAGGGTTGTAATTCAAACCTGGCCAAGGTTGTTATATGCCTGAGAACAGTAGGCTTCATCACCTCACAGGTCAATCTTTGGTCTTACAGAGGGCCGAAAAATCTATTCTGATTTTTGGAGTCAAGTTGGTGATATGAAGATTGCTCTTGTGTACTAGGGTTATTTCCTGTGTCTTCCTTTCTTTTGGCATTGGTCTCTGTATAATTGTGTGGGACTAGGTGCTTGAAGCTGAGATCTGATGTGTCTGTGAACCATGTTTTTGTGACTTAGAGGATGTTAAGGATATTACCTTAGATCAAGTCGTGGACATAGAGCTCATGTTTGATAGTGAACAAAGTGTTTCATTATATTTGTACCCCTTTTTGGGGTGGTGTGATTCTTAACAATTTTTGTGTAGGCTATGTTGGGATGTTGCCTCTTTTTCAGAATTGTGTTGATCAATTCGCCCATGGTGCTTAGCTGATTAAGGGCATGATTTAGAACTCGGTGTATGGATTACTCCATCACAACGGTGACATATTTCCCATCCCCTGAAATCAAAATCCCATTATATGCACTGAGATTTAGATTTCAGAGGATGAGATATCTGTCATCATTCTGATGGAGTAACCTGTCCGACGAGTTCTAAATCAGGCCCTAAGTTTTGTGACTTGTTTTTCTAGTTAAGAGTTTAGTGGGATACAAAGTGAACTCTCTCCTGCTCTGTTAGAGGTTCTACAAGATCCTAACGGGCCCACAATAGAAGAGGCTTTTTTCAATTTACATCCCTGACAGAGACAACCCTGCTACATGCCCTGGCAGAGTGACTGTAGTAGGGTGTTCGATAGGTGGAAAACAAGCCACTTAGCTCAGAATACTGACAAGACCGGATTAGCCATTATACAAGCTCCTGCAAGGCTGTATGCCTAGATAAGAGTCAAAGAACTCATACCCAGTAGGCTTTGCCTTTTCACATGCAGTAACCCTAACCGTAGCCTTAACAACATGCAGCAATTTATCAAGACATTATCTCATACAGGCAATGTCCCCTGCTTGGTTTAACACTTAATGGCTAACTGAGTACTAAAACAAGCTGTACTATCTATGTTATACCCAACAGCAGCAATCTAAGGCTTCCTCTGCATTTCCACAATAATGGAAAAATCTGTCACAACTGCACCTACAGGTTTAGGTAGAAACACATCCTATCCTTGACAGTAACCAATTGGGGTTCCAAACATAACAGTGAATTGAATCAACCAGAATCAATGCCAGGGGCGTAGCTTGGTCAATAAGACTGGGGGGTGAGCTTCAGACTTTCCGACAATCACACTGGCATATAATGTTAAAATACACTATGTGACAAGCAGGGTGCATGAGAGGGGCTTAAGAAGCAGTGGAAAGGGATAGCAGTGCGGATTGGTAGGGTTACCTAGTGAAGGAAACACAATATTTTGTAAAATAATAAACTGTGTGCATGTGCAGAAATCTCAGGTGAAATCCAACAGACACCTCACCATACCCAACTGAGAGCACCTGTACCCATCTGTTCATCAGAAAATACTTTTATTACGGGTGTGTAATGTCGAAAAACATGCCCCCTTGAAGCTATGCCCCTGGTCAGAGATGAAGCCAAGACATGATTGACCAAAGTTCACAACTCATGCTGATTCTCCAATATCGGCTCACCACTTTTAATAAACTCAAAGAAGCCATACTTCTCCTCAGTCTGCTTTCATTAGCTCATGTCACCGAGCTATCACCAGTATGATTCCGAACATTTAAAACAGAATGCTTTAAATAAGCCATACTGGATAAATTCTCATCCATTTGAGTACCTTGAAGGTTCCCCTTCCTCTTAAACATAAACACAAAAACTTTAAAGGAATTCCTAAGATGTCACAAATTCCACATCTATCTCTAAGTTATAGGCACACAAATCGACCTGTGAGCCCCATTGGTTGAGGATCAATTCACTACAGTGATAAAAGCAACAGAAATGGGAACCTAGATGTCTTAGAAAAGCCTAAAATTTAGGAATTTAAGGAAAGACCCAGACTCCTTTAAAGTTACTACAAAATACACTTTACTCAGGAAAAAGGTCTCCCTCCAACACGTTTTGGGTGTATCTTGGGGGCAGAGTGGCTGTGAGTGTGTCTGTCTGGATGTGGGAGTGGGTGCATCAGTGTCTGTTTGGGTCTGTGAGATGGTGCGTGAGGGTTTCAGTGGGTCTGTGACTGGGTGTGTGAGTCTGAGTGGGTTTGTGAGTGGGTGTGTGAGAGTTTGAGTGGGTCTGTGAGTGGGTGTGTGAGTGTCTGAGCGGGTCTGTGCGTGGTTGCATAAGGGTCTGAGTGGGTATGTGAGTGGAAGAAAGAGACTGAAAAGGAGAAATTGAGAGAGAGAGAGAGGGAGAGAAACAGAGAGTTTTTTAAGCTTTTGCGAATGATATATTTAGATATTTCTGGACAAATTGAAAAGAAACATTTATTTGTCAATTAAAATGAGTGAGATCACCCTTTATTATGAACCTTAAAATTTTGAAGTTGAAAATAAATTAAGTATGGATTGACTACTCACATATCTGGACCAGAATCCTCAATTTTTTAGTGTGAGGGTCTGTAACCTTACAAGTGACTCCTTTTAAGGATGTTACTTTGTTTTTTAGAAGTCATTGCATGCGGAGACCATTGCAATGACTCTCTCACTCTCTCTCTCTTCCATCCCATTGTAGGATGAAAGAGCGGGAGAGAGAGAGAGAGAGTGACAGGGCAGTGGGTGAAGCCTCAAGGCCCCCGCAGTCCCACCAGCTCCCCACATTCTGCAGTAGCCAGCATTTATCCCCCAAGCACGGAGCTGCTTTATATAACCCCTCCATGCTTGTGGGAGCAATATTTTCATCTGTCTTCCCCACACACATATTTGCGTGCACGGAAGACAGTTGAAAACTCTGCTTTCAGCAAGTGACAGCTCTCACTTGCAGAAAGCAGACTTTGTTTGCTTTTGCTTGGTGGGAGCTGTTAGCTCCCACCAAGCAAAAGCAAAGATCCTGGGGTGGGCACCCAGGGACATAGCAGGAGCCGGCCTGGGGTGGGGTGATGGTCTCCATGGCCATCTGTGACTCCACGAGGGGCGGCCATGTGGCCCCCCCTCCAATTGAAAGAGCTTAGGTAACGTGGAGGTCTTGAGGCTGCGGGGGTCTGAAATGGACCCCCTTTTCTATTTTTTATCTGTGCCCTGGGGAGATGGTGGTCCCCGGGGCTGCAGGGGGTGCGGACTGCCCCCCCACAGTATAACATTGCCCCAGGGAGGTGGTGGTCCCCTGGGCTGCGGGGAGGGACAAGCACCCCCTGCATTCCATATTTAATTTAGACCTGGGGAGGTGACGGTCGCGGGGCTCCCGGGGAGGCCATAGGGTCTCCACCATTTTAAAATAAACTTTTGCCCCAGGGAGGTGGTGGTCCCTGGGGCACGGGAGAGCCCTAGGAGGAGGCCCCATGCACCCTTCTCCTTAAATAAAGGCCAGAATGCCCCCCAGGACTTGGCCCACATGGGGGCTAATTAAAAGAAAAGGACGGGAGACCACCCTTTATTTTTTTAAAGCGAGGAAAAATCTGCGGATCCGCAGATTTTCCAACATTTGAAAAACACATGCTTTTTAGCTCTAGCAGGGTCCTTCTGAGACCCCAACTCCAGGGCTAAGGGGTCAGGGTGTCCCTACACTTGCCCCTTTTCTTTTTTTCAACTTGTTGAAGCCGAGTCCCAAAATGGCTGCCTAAACTTCTAGGTTGAAGTGTTGGCAGCCAATCAGATATCTGCACAGGGACAATTGGATACGCCTAGGAGCTGCGTCCCTAGAGATTGATCGGATTTACACCAAATCACAAAAAATGTGCTTTCTGAACCAAGCACTAGCCTTCTGCCAAATTTGGTGTATTTCATTCAGCAGTTCGGGCTGTATTCATGTTCAAAAATTTGAAAAATCCATTGACACTGAATGGGGAAAAAGTGTTTTGGGACCCCCCTTACCCCCCACCCACTTCACAGATCACGTCAAAGCTTTCAACAAAGCAGTTGAACTAAACAAAGTATAAATTTTGAACATTTCATTAAGATGCATCAAGCAGCACCATTGGCAAAACAAAAAATGCTCCGTCTATGGAAAGAAATGGTCCTAACTATCATCAAAGAAGAATTGACTTGTACAAATTTGTATGGAAATTAAAAGTAACTAAAGCACATGAAATTAAAGAAAATAACCAGCTGGATGTAAATTTGAACCAGGGTGAATCAGGGAGAGTAGGTGCATGTAACCTTTTGGTATCGGATACTGAACTTGTGAAAGATTTATTGGAACTGGAGGAGGTGGCGGATCCTGAGACAACTTATGAGTTGATGACTGTATGTTTGGTTGAACAACTGGCCATGATAGATACGCAAGCAGAAGGGAATACACCTTTTTGTCCAAAATCTAAATATTTGCTACAGATTCCAAAAGATAACATAAATGTGTTTTCTGAAAATGTGACAAGAGAATTAAGAGATTTGAATTTTATGTCAGCTAAGAATAGAAAATTTAGAGACCAAGGGGAGCACAATATATTTACAATTTTGGACAAACTTAAGAAAATGGATAACCTTATATTGAAGCTATCAGACAATGGAGGAAATATTGTATTATGGGACAGGGAGAAATATCTTAGAGAAACTTGTTCCCAATTAAATAATACGAATTCCTATCAACGTATTTCGATGGAGGAATATTTACAAGTAAGGGAGGGATTCAAGGACAGATTGGATCATTGGAGAGAACGGGAACTCCTGAGCTGGGATAAGTATAACTTTTTGAAACAGGAGCATCCCAAGTTACCAGTGTTCTATTTAATACCAAATATACATAAAAACAAAAATACACCACCAGGAAGACCTATAATCTCAGCTCAAAACAGTATTTTTGAAAATGTATCCAAATATATAGATTACTTCCTGAATCCCATTTTAGCTTCAATCCCATCTTACATTCAGGACACCATTGACTTCTTACGATGTATATATGATTTAAATGGGAGTATGACATGTTGCTAATGACTCTGGACGTATCCACGTTGTATACCAGCATAAGGCATAAGGATGGGTTGAATACCTCACAACATTATTTGAGAGTGTGCCCTATAAAGTTTGCAGCGCATAATTAAATGCTGTTAGAGATGATGCAATTGTGTCTTACAAAGAATATTTTTCTCTTCAATAATGAGATGTACCAACAACTATGTGGCACGGCCATGGGCACCTGCTTCGCCCAACTATGCTAATTTACATATGGGCTGCTGGGAGGAGCATGTGTTGAGGGGCCATGCCATGGATCATTGGTCTCAACACATCATAGAGTGGTTGCGGTTTATTGAAACCTCTTTGTGCTATGGAAAGGCACTGAGGAGAAAGCCAAGCAGTTTATATCTGAAATTAACAACAACGATCTTTATCTGAAATTTGTAGGCAAATGAATAATACCAGTATAGAATTTTTGGACGTACAGGTATGAGTGGGGGAGTGAAGGTTGGAGACCACGATCTATAGAAAACCCACAGCGGGGAACACTATTCTCCATGCTAATAGTTTCCATCCAGCCCCCCTAGTGAAAAGTATCCCCTTTGGATCATTTTTGAGAGCCAGGAAAGTTTGCAGTACGGAGCAAGATTATGAGTAGAAGCGCAAATGATAGAATGTTTCAAACACGGAGGGTATTCAGGCCTAATTCTTACAAGCCTTGAAGAGAGCAAAGGCACAAAGAAGATAGACAGTTCTTTTTGATGTTTCCAAAGCTAAAATAAAGAAACAAGAGAAGCAGCCTCACAGAAGTATCACTACATATAATCTTGAACATCAGAGAATATGAGGCATCCTACATAAGTATTGGCACCTAATTAAGGAAGATCCAATTATAAGCTTACTAGTGCCAAGCCACCCACAGAGAACATACAAGAAGTCAAAGTCACTACAAGATAATTTGGTGAAAAGTGACATGGGAACACACAAAAAAAAGAAAACATGGCTAACCCCCAGAAGCCTGTAAATATGGAGAGAAGGGGTCTAAGATCAGGACTCCATTTAAGAAAACTATTAAAATTAGGGGTAGCATTACCTGCAGGACTAGCTTTGTTGTATATGTATTCAGGTGCCCATGCATGAAATATTATGTGGGAAGCATTACTGTACCAGTTTATAAATGCATATTGCGACATATTAGAGCAATTATGAATAATGATTGGAGTTATTCAGTGGCTCACCGCTTTGAGAAAGTTCACCAAAGTAACCCCATTGATTTGCCATACAGCTGCCTAGCACATGTCCCCAAGAACAAGGGGAGAGGGAGAGAAAAATAACTCTGTAGATTGGAAACACAATTCATATTTTGATATTTGGATACTATAGAATCACATGGCTTTAATTGGGATGAGGGGTTGCACACATGTCTAAGGTGCCGCCTGGTATCCTGAGGCATTTGAAAGGGTGCCTGAATTGAGTATACATCATGAGAAAACGTTTTTCTCTCAAACATGATTCATGAAATCCTAGCATGATAAAATCACCTTAGAATACACCACAATTCCTAAAATTTGTATGGTACATCAACAAATGATTTACCTTGTAACTAAAATACAATACAGTACATTCTCCTTTTTGTGACCTTCAAAGCCTACCATTTATTATAATGCATTTTAATAGGCTGCTATCATGTATATTGATCCCAAGATGGCTGCCAGCACTTCCCGGTTAAAGAGCTGACAGCCATCCTGAGATCTATGCTTAGGCTCTGCCCAGATATACGAATTTGGTTTTCTTTCAATATCTCAAAAACTACTAAACTGATTTACACCAAATTTTAAAAAGGGTGATCTTTGGACCAAAAACTACCTTCCTGTCAAACTTGGTGTAATTTCGTCCAGCGGTTTGGGCTGCAGGTGTGTCTAAAAAGTCTATGGGAATTAACATTGGAAACACACTCCCCCTCATTCTTTTTCTCTGCTCCCCCTTGATGGATCACCCCAACACTTTCCATGCACCAGACCCTTGGACACACTTTTTCTGGAAAATTCGTCAAATGGCACCAAAGATAAAACTAAATGAAAAAAAACTATTTTTCTATGGAAACTGTGTCCTAACTATAACTACCTACTGACAACGACCAGTGAGAAATCTCTCATCAGTAAAAGAAAGAATATAATTTAAAATACTTTGCATCACCTTCAAATACCGTAAATGTTTGGTGCAAAATTATTTGTGAAACAAAAGCAAAAAACAAATAGGCCATAAAAACAACCACAATCAGTGCATAGTCCTATTACCAAACCGTATGAAACGAGGAAACAGGTGTTTCTAAATAGGTGGTTCTCACCTTTGCATCAACCTTCCCACAACCATCAGCAACTCCGCTCTTGGAAAACCTACCAATTCTAAATCCACTAATCTCCAGTTTCTCACAGAAACACATTCATTCAAGCACCACGGAGCAACTAAGTTGTGGAGAGTGTACTATTTAAAACAAGCAGATTTAGAAAAATTGCATTGAAGATATACTGTGCAGGAGTTTGGCCCAATCCTTAGTTACGTATATAGTGCAAACCTAGCTAGAAAACTATGAAGCAATGTATATTACTAGAGAGTGCCAAGAACATCAAGTGGTGATTAGAGAAATATATTCCACACATCACAGTTTTAGGTACCAGCAGATTGAGTGATTTGCCCTGAATCACACGATGTTGCAGCAAGGCTGGGATTAGAACCTGGCACGCCCAGTTTACACCATTGCTTAATTTGAGCCAGTGGTTGCTGATGGGGTGCACCAACACTTATTTTTGGGGACTGGCACTTATTTTCCTGTTTCAGATATTGGCTGAGTGCAAGAGAGGGGAAAGCACACAGGGCCTCGAGTACAATATTTTGGTGCAGTGCAGATCCACAATGCTTTGTGCGGCGCTGCCCTATGTAAAAAAAAAAGGGCAGGAATGTGCTGTATCTATGAGATATAGTGTATTCCTGTTCTCTTCCACTATGCTGGCGCACAATTGCCTGCTTTGTACTAGCACTGGCACCCTTGCAGCATGGTGCAAGGGTGTCTGCGTTGTAGGAATTATTGTTTTTGTGCAGGAAGAAATACCTTCCTGCACAAAAACAATCAATTGAGGCATTCTCTCCTTTATATGTGCTTCAGAATGCAGCACACATAGAAAGAGGAAAACAACAAGGAGAAATAAAGTTATTTCTCCTCATTATGCCTCCCCTTGGGGGCATAGGCTTTTGATGCATTCCCAGGATGGAATAAGTTCATAATGGGTGTTGTAGGGGAACACCCCCAGCAATGCCCATGGAGCGCCTCTTTGACGCAGAGTAAGGCAATGCAGCGATTTGCGCTGCATTTCCTTACTCCATATCTAGAAGGCCATCAAAAACCACGGAAAGTGGCTTTGCATTTGCCTTGTAGATATGGGCCTGCAGCCAGCGCTGCCGGTGCGTCACAAGAAGTGATGCACCAACGGCACAAGACGATTGTAAATATGCACCCACAGATCGAAGAAAAAATGGAGGAAGAAAAAAATGGAAAAACCGTCACAAACAGAAAGCAGGAACCTGCAGGTACACGAAAAAGGGGCAGGGAGTGTCTGGTAGTAAATTAAAGACTACCAACTCGCAGAGGTGTAACAAAACATGAGGGGACCTCCCTCTGAAGCACATGGTGTGGCCCCCTCCAGACTCAATCAGTAGCTCTCAGGCCTGGGAACTATGCTGAGGGGGCCCCCTGAAGCTCACCCCCCTACCCTGGCACTGCGGGCTGCAGTGGCTTTTTTTATGCCACTGCAGCCTTGGTATTAAGTGTGCCGACGTTTGATTGCACCGGCTGCCAGTTTCTGAGCAGAGCACCTGCCACCGGCACGCTTTCTTTCACAAATTAACCACTGGTTTACACTCAGCTATATCCATTAAGTCACATCCCCTTTTTAACTCACGCTGACACCTGGGGCCAGATTTACAGGGCCCTAGTGCCTCTTAGTGCCACATTAGCTTCATTTTCTTTTTCCACTAATGTGGCATTAAGGAGTCCATTATCCTTCACCATATTTACAAAGTGTTGCAATGCTTTATAACCCCTTGCGCCACATTATACCCGTGCCATGTATGCAAGGGGGGTGTTCCAACGCAGGGAGGCCGTAAAAAATGGTGCAGTGAAATCTACAAGATTTCACTGCCACATTCTTTCCGTCATTTTTAATGGCTGCTCAGGGCAGGCTTTAAAGTGACAGGCCCATAGTAGCCTAAGGGCCTCCCTAGTTCTAAGCTGCACTAGCGCCATAATGGTGCTAATCCAGCAAAGCGCCACAATGGCGTCATAAATTATGATGCTATTGTGGAAACGAGCGCCATGGTGCTCCGTATTATAAAAGCGGTGCACACATGATATTGTTAGGGGGGTGGAGAGGGGTGCAAAAAAAGTGGTGCAAGAAAAGTGGCGCATCAAAGCTGATGCTCCACTTCCTTGTAAATCTGGCCCCAAAATGAAAACTAAAATCATGGCCCATATTTGTGAAAGGTTAACGTCGCCTTAGCACCATTTATTTTTACGCTAAAGCAGTGCTAAATTAACTCCATATTTATATTTTGACGCAACACCCATCTAGCGTAAAAGTTTTGGAGTTAGAGCCATTTTAGCGCCATAGTTAGGAAGCGCCAACCCACTATGCATTAATGAGATGCAAGGTAGGTGTTATGGCCCCCCAGCATCCTATCTAACACACAGAGATGACGCGCAAGTGGGAGGCGGTCCTACCTAATGGCCCTAAGCCCACTTAGCGCCATTATTTAACACCTGATCAGACCAGGCGTTAATGTGTAGGCAGATCCATTTCCATGTGGGAATGCCATGGAATGGGCACGAAGATGCCCACTCTAACCCCAGCATCACAGTCACCCATACCACAGAGACACTACAGGAGAAGGGAGCCCATCCCAGGTAAGTTGCAGGTAAGTGTATGTGTATGTGTGTGGTGTGCCATTGGCAGCCCCTTACATATGGCCCCTTGGCTGGCATTGGGTATGTAGGGCTTGCTCAGGGGACGGTCCCTTGCGGTGGGCATTGGGGTAGTGGTAATGACTCCTGTCTATACTTAGACAGGAGTTATTATTTGGCTGCTTGTGCATCAAAAAATTATGCTAGGCTGACTAGGGGCAGATATTTTACCTCTCCTCTCCGGCTAGCGTCTTGTTTTGAGACGCTAGCCATTCCATAGTGTCATTGTGTGTCATTTTATAAATATGGTGTACGGATGGCGTTAGGGAATGGCGTTAGCTTGTGTTACGAAAAATGAGGCACAACTGCGTCAACGCAGTTGTGCGTCATTTTTCAAATATGGGCCCATATTTTTTAGATCTGCCTTGACAGTGCAGCAGTCTACACGACCTATATTTATCAGTTCTTTAAAATATACCGAAAATTGGCTTTGGCTAGCACCTCATAACTGTTTGGTGTTTCACTTCGCCCTCTACGAAGTGATTCCATTGTCAAGTATGGCGGATTATTTAAAAAAATATTAGTACTCTGAATCATCACACTTTTTTAGCACAGTTATCTTATCTCCCATATATATTCTGTACCGAAAACAAGAGTGGTTTTGAAACCTCCCTTCCCTGAGCCACAGACATAAATCAACAAGTCCTGCTTTCGCCAAACATTATTCGTGCACTCAACACATACCAAAAGCGTTTGTAAATATCTGTGTTTGCATGCGTTGGCTCTTTTCTTTAAAACTAGGAATATTAGTTTTGCCAATGCATGTTATTTTTGCTGCAGAGCTTCTGTGTGGACTAGCATGGGTTGGCTAAATGCACGTCACACATCCATGATGAAAAGCGTGGTTTGTGCTTGAAACAATATCTTTCCTTGACCACTAGTGCTTAGGTAAAACGGGCGTTTATTACTTTGGGATTTTCAAGATGTTTTCCTTTTCAGACTACATATAGTTTCACATCTATTGGAGTACCTTTTTTGGATTCAGCTTCTATATCGTTTTATGTCAATTATTGAGGTATCTAGCCATTATAAGACGTTGTAGGTTCGGTAACATATTTACACTTTGTTTAATAAACTATGAAGGAGCGCCACCTAGCCGCACATAAAATATTTGTGTGGACTTTGGAAGAAAATAATAATTCCCATGGTTATGTATCGCGGGGTTTCACCGAAGAGGTTTGGCAGCTTGTTTAAAAAAATTTTTTTTTTTAAACTCTGCCAAGTGAGCACATTAAATGACACCCATTCTGCAAAGGATCAGTGTATTCAATAGAGCCACAACTGTGACATCTCTGCTGAAGTCACAGAGCTACTCGCCTGCCTGGTGAGATCTCTAAATATGAAGGGAGATAGGGGTTGGCGTAGCTAGTGGAATTTGACCCTGCGTAATTCCGCAGAGTTACAAAAAAACTCCTGTGGAGTTCTGCCCGTGGGCGGAAGTAGGCATGTTGCATTGCTCGCTTTGTGATTTAGCACTGGGAGCACGTCCCGTGCTGGAAAATCAGTCCTGGAAAATCAGTGTGAACGTAACCACATGGCATGCCAGAAGACACGGCTACTTGAGTTGATTTGCTGCAGTTCGAGTAGATTTCCTTCTCAAGCGGCAGCTTTCTCACTGCGAACGGTCACTAACACCCACATTAAAAAAATCTCATCGAATGTCCTCATATCAAAAGTAAATCACACTATGGCATGCCAAACCTCGCTCACCAACTTTCAGGTTTGGCTCACGTGCAAGAAAAAAATTCTGCTGCATCGCATTTTAGTGGAATTTGGCTGGACTCCTCATTACAACAGTAATGTGGATTCACCAAACTTCCATCAGTTTCACAGGCAGAAGGACATATTTTGCCCACCCCTAAAAATCATCCACCAGGGCAGCAGGGGCCATAGCCACAGGTAGCTATCAATCTTAGATGTGTATCCAATGAGTTCCTGGGATGGACTCCAGCTGCTTTACTTCTTTTGTGCCATTTGTCTGTTATTTGGGAGGGCAAATCATGATTTGCATTGCCAAGTGTAAAATCATCCATCTCCGCACGTTATAGAGAGGAACGAGAGCTCGGAAGTCCTTGGAACATTTTTGCTGACAGAATTTAGTAAACATTGGTAAAGCCAGTAAGGGGCATACTTACTAACAACTTGCACCATGTCTACATCAAAAAAGCGATGCAGACCAGTGCAAGTCTTGTTGTGGGATTTACGTTCCAGTGCAAATCTTGATTTGCATTGGAAAGTAGTCCCAAAGTAATGCACAGTAGTGCTTTGTACTACTTCGCACTACTTTGCAGTAATTCGCTTTGGGGCATTCCATGGGCGATACATGGACATTACCATGCAACCACCCACGAATTTGTATAAAAGGCCCTATCTACTAAAAAAGGTACACCAGAGTTTGCACCAGAAATTTTACACCGCCTAGAGGCAGGCATACATTTGATAAAAGGTTTCCTTTTCTAAAAACATTTCTAACTTTGCATGTGTGCCACACTGTCTAGCATACATACAATATGGGGGAGGTCTTAACTTATGTCTGTGCATAGCATTTTGTCCTGAAATAGTACCCTTTGAGTATAAAACCTATGCTTAGCATCACACACATTGGTGCAAAGTAGCCTATTGTGTACTAGCACGGGTGGAGCGAGAACTAGCATTATATCTTAGCCGATATGGCACTGTTCTCTCCCTTACTTTCAAAGCAGCACAGCAACTTTGGTTGCTGCACTGCATTGCATGAAAACTTAGTAAAACCACCCCAAAATATCACTTTTGTTTCAAACATGCATTGCCAAAGCCAATAGACCTGGTCTTTTTAGGGGAAGTGTTTGGTAATAGTTGGGTATCTTTGCGTGTGCTGCTCTCAGTTGTCCTGGATAAAAAAAACACCATAATGAAGCAATGTCTTTGGCTACAACAATATGGTAGCTAGGAGCATGGCCCCTGTTTTGCAAAGACCACCTTAGCAGTGGGAAGCTATAACCTTAAAGAAGAGTGTTAGTAAAAGGAGACACAATATAAAGTTTGTGTTTTAAGTGGTGAACTTAAAAGGCATAAACAGCAAACATTGCATAGTAGATGCATATGACAATGGCCAGTATTTATGGTACCTCTGCAAGTAAGCCTTTGTACAGGCTCATCTTTACTTTATGAAAAAAAGCTTTAAATCCAGCAACAAGTTAGCATAATAGCAACATAAAACAAATTAACAAGCGAGGGTTGTGATTACTGAATAGTCTAAGACAGTCCTACTCACAATAATGATACATTTCCCAGACAAAATATCCATCAACCAATAAATAACATGTCAACGTGTCGGCAACATATACACATCAAAGAAAACACACTGAATCAGAATTGCACATTCCAGGTAATGTTGCTTCTGCAGTCTACTATAAGGACACATTCAACCATCACCAAAGCCCAGTAGTAACAGGAAAAGGCAATGTGGCCATCCATTATCCCCAGATCCCCTTGACCTCCTTTCCTTCATCACTAGTAAGATATACTCTCTCACATACAGGACAAAAACGATTGCTAGCCCCTCACCCTCCTACTGGAGGCTATGTAGGTTGCATTTACCCAGCATTCTGCCTGTTCTTTTTCTGTCCTGCTTCAGAATGAAGGGAAAGAGGAGTGGTGGTTATCCTGCCAGGGCATGGAAGACCTGTTTTTTTAGATGGATGCCTGGCCAGCATGTCAACTTGGTTGTCGTGCCGGCCAGGGGTGAGGTTGCAGTGTTGCTATGTCTCACAGCCTGCAGGGCTTGCCAGGAGGTGCTCTTTTCATACCTGGATGGACTTACGCTCTTCTGGTGTGTCTCATCTTGGCCCAGGGTTCAGTGCCTGACTTCCAGGTGGTGGCGGGCCGCACAGGTGCTGATGGTCATTGCTGGGTGCCTATGTGGGCCGATGGCAGATTTTCAGCGTGGATATATGTATATAGTTTCAGTTCCAGTTCCAAAGATTATCACAGTTGGATGTCCCAGTACATCCTTGCATTTCTGAGGTCCTTAAGCAGGAATGGAGGAACCCAGACAAAATTATCCTGCCTCGCTTCATTGAAAAATTGCATCCTTTGCAGGATATGCAAAGGGATCTCCCTGATTCCATCCCCATTGACTTTTTCATGGCCAGTTTGGTGAGGCATATGTCCCTGGCAGAGGATGCTATTATTAGGGACTGTGTTGACAAGAAAGTGGATGTTGCCTTGAAAGTGGTTTATTCTGGCATGCACTTGGCTCTGTGGGCTGGGATTTATGGGACTTATGTGGCACAGTCTTTCATCTCAGATTTTTAAGCCCTATGCAGGTCCATGATCGAAGGCTCTGTGCTGGGCTTCTACGGGTCAACATGCAGCAGGTGGAATATCTCTTTGATATCTCCTTTGATGCAGTCAGGGTGGCTGCTTTGTCTGGGGGATGCTTGGATTTCATCCGGGCAAAATTTGGTTTTGAAGAATTGGTGCATGGATTCTGCTCAGAAGGCATACACACTCAGACTTCCTTTTCAGTGGACTCAGTTGTTTGTGACTAAGCTTGAGGACAAGCTGCACAAATTGTTCAAAGAGAAAAAGCATTCCTCCACCCAAAAGCAGCCGACCTCTGTGAAACTGTCTGTCAAGTGCAAGTCGCCTTTTTCTCAGCCATCTCAGCACATCACAAGAGAAGGTGGTCCTCTTCAGTGGCTCTTTCCCGTTTGGGAGGCATAAACTTCAGAAGCCTGGGTGCTAGGCTTCCTGCAGAAAGGTTACCAAATCGAGCTCTCATATCTACCAGATCCTTCTGGTGTAGGGCCCACTCCTTGGTAATTCAAGAGTCGATAAATGCCTGGCCCTTTCTCCAGGTATAGACTTGCTTCTCATAAACGCTGCCATCTAAGAGGTTCCTCGAGCAGAGCTGGGAAGGGGATTTCATTAAATAATATTTCTGGTGCTGAAGTCAACAGGGGATTTTCGTCTAGTGTTGGACTTGAAATTCCTGAACAAGTTTGTGATGACATTATTGTTCAAGATGGAGACTCTTGAGAGGCTCATTCCTCTGGTGCTCAGGAATCATTGGATATGTACGTTGGATCTACTGGACATGTATTATCAAGCCCTCATTCATACTGTGCACCAACAGTATCTGAGGTTGTGCATCAGGGGTTGACATTTTGTTCTGGGTACTACGTTCTAGGCTGAAGTCAGCACCCCAGGTACTCATGAAAGTGGTGGCTCCCTTGGTAGCATTTCTTCATCTGTGGGGAGGGGCACCTGTACCTATACCTAAACGATTAGGCAAGCTGCATGCTCCTTTGAGATTCCAGGTTCTGGCCTTTGTCCATTTACAGGTTCAGGCTCATGGGTTCCTCATCAATCAGGCCAAATGCCAGCTGGTTCCCACCTAGGATCTGACATTCATCAGGCCCGGTTACAGACAGACCTCAGCAGGTGTTCCTTCCAGATCCATGGGTGGAGGTCCTGAGGTCCTTGGCCTTGCATGCCATGGGTTATTTGCCCCTTCCTGTGTGACAGTGGTTGAGGCCATATGGCAGCAGCAGTGTTCACTGTGCCCTGGGCTCATTTCAATCTCCGTCCCCTGTGGTCTCATCTTAATACTTTTTGGGATCCTGGGTCTGGGCATTTTGATTGTGTGGTTCTGGTGAATGTGGGGGGAGGTGGTGGAAGTCTTGCAGCGGTGGTCCCGGCCTGCCACCCTGATTGGGGGTTGGTTCTTCAGCGGAACACTTCTTTGGGGCTTACAACAGATGCCAGCTTCCTCGCTGGTGTGCTACTCTGGAGACAGGTCGCTTCAGGCACTGTGGTCATTCCAGACAGCAGGCACTCTTCCAATTGGAGGGAGCTCATGGTTGTGTACAGGGCTATGATGGGGTTCTGGTCTGCTTTGGTGGGTTGCAATCTGGTGGTCAGATCAGACAATCAGGTTACGGTGGCCTATCTGAACAGTCTGGGATGTATTTGGCCATGGTCCCTCAATGTAGTAGCTACCTTGATTTTTCAGTGGGGGAGTGCTTCCTGCAGTCACTACTGGCGGTGCATGTTGGGGGTGACAATGGGGTAGTGGACTCTGTCAGCAGGTTGTTTCCTCCTTCTCAAGAACTGTTGTTGACCAGAGAGGTGTTTCATCTGTTGTGCAAGGTTGGTCTGCCTTTCCTCAACCTTCCCAGTTCAAAGACCAGGCTCCCAGGTTTTGTTCTTGGGTTCCTAAGGGGGTCCTGGGGGATTGATGCATTGACTCTCCCTTGGCCGGAATGGCTACTGTATGCCTTTCTTCTGGTGGCGTTGATCTCTCCTCTGTTGGCCAGATTGTTGGGGAAGACAAGGGTGATGATTGTGGTGGTCCCATTTTGGGAATGAGGGATGTGGTTTTCTTGTCTCAAGCTGTTGGCGATCCTGGGTCCCTGGATGATCCTGAGCTCCCCTTCCCCTCTCAGGTCCGCTCCCTTCCTGTCTCTTCAGTGGCTCTGTCTGTCTGGAAGTTAAGAGGCGGGATTTGCAAGAAAAAGGGTTGCCCCAACAGTTAGCAGTGGCCATTAAGAATTTCTGCAAGCGCTCTACTTTGCTTTCTTCTGAGCAACACTGGGGTAGTTTCCAACATTGGTGTATGCCTCTCCAGCTCCCCTAGACTGCCAGTTGAGTAATGTTTTGCAGTTTTTGTGGGAAGCTTTTGAAACACGTCTTACAGTCTCCACTTGGAGGACCCAATGGGCTGCTATCGTTGCTTTCAGGTCTCCTTGGGGGAATTTGGCGGATGCTGAGGATTTTGTGGTACGTTTGTTGCACACTTTCTCTATGGCTAGGACTTTGGTGAGTCCATTGTTTCCCCTCTGGGGTTTGCTTTTGGCTCTGAAGGTCTTGATTTCTTCTCACTTTCAACCCTTGGATTTGGTGGACATTAAGGCCCATATTTATACTTTTTTAGTGCCGCATTTGTGCTGCTTTTTGACGCACAAACGGCGCAAACTTACAAAATACCGTTGTATTTTGTAAGTTTGCGCCGTTTTTTTTGTCAAAAAGTAGCACAAATGTGACGCTAAAAAAGTATAAATCTGGGCCTAAATTTCTCCTGTTCAAGGGTGTGTGTTTGGTGGCCGTAACCTCTGCTTGGAGAATTGGAGGAGCTGGTGGCTTTGATGTCATCACAACCTTATCTGCCTTTCTCTGAGGATGGGGTGGTTCTCAGATGTGGTTCCTCTTTTGTTCCTAAGTTGGCCTTCTAGTATAATTGGTTTCAGGAGGTGATTCTCTCAGCTCTTAGGGATGGTTCTGAGTTTAATTTGGAGCCTCAATGGCCTTGTTGAATGGAGTTTACTCATCTGGTAGTATGCCATTTGTCAAGTGTTAAGAAGTAGAGGGAGTGGCCTGACTGCAAAGCCCGTAGACCCTGTTTCTGTAACTCCAAACACCAGTCCTGTGTTCACTAGCCCAAGTACACCTGTGTGTGTACCCTCAAATGAAGTTTACTTATAAGGTAATTGTAGGAGGCTGGCTTTCTAGATAGTGTACGGAAAAGAGGTGCACTGTGCAGGGAGTTCAGGCAATCCCACTTTGGTATCTAGAGATAAAAAGCAGACTACAATGGTAGTGTGGGCAAACAGTTAGGCTTATCTTGGAGATGTGCTAAGCATTTGTTGCACTCAAGGTAACAATAAATGTGGACACACACTCAAAAGAATAATTTGAGACCAATTTACAAAAACATTTCAGATTTTTATACATTTTTTAAGACCAAGGTCATCAATTTACTGTAAATATTTTTTTAGTTATGATTTTTCAAAATTTAGATAATGTGCTGTTTTTGTGCTTAATTACGAACCATAGGAATTAATGTGAAAATCTTTTAAAATACATATAAAAACAGGAAATGCCCTCACAAGTGTCACTGTATATTTTTAGGTCAAGGTCATCGAGATGTCCTGTGAGCCAGCTGGAGAAGTTCGAGTGGTCCCCGGTTCAAGCGGGAGCAGTGACTGAAAGTCTTGAAGCTGGTGCACAACGGAGAGGGGGGCCACTTGGAAACACACCGCACAGATGGACTTAAAGGTAAGTCCAGTGGGTCTCCTGGGAGGGTGGAGGTCACAAGGGGTTAGAACCCTCTAGAGCACAGCTGGTTTGTCAATGCAGTGGCCAGGGAGGCCAGGTGCAGTGCAGATTGGTCAGCCAAGAATCATGCGTCTTGGAGTCCTTGGACCCAGAAGCAGGTCACATGCAGGGTAGATTGCGGGTCAGGAGGACCACTCTGGGTGGTGGTTCTTGGGAGCCCTAAAGTTCATTGACAGGTGCTTGCTTCTGGGCTTTTTCTGCATATAGAGTGGACTTTGCTTCTGGGTGTCCGATGTTAGGGGTCCAGTATCCAGGGTAATGGTATGTCTCAGGGCCTGAATATCCCAGTGCCACCAAACTTGGCACACTGGTAGGTTTTGGCCTTAGGGTCTGTTGTGTGGCTTTTAGTTGGGCTGCCAGGTCCAGTTCATTGGCAAGTAGACGGTCAGTGAACTGGACTTCACTGGTTCCTTTCCTGCAAGGTGCAGGAGAGTGATACCTTCACACTGAGGGAAGTTCTTGGGCATTTACAGAAGGCTGGAGGTGCTCTGGGTTTTGTAGAGTCCATCAGATTTCCAGGCAACACCTCGATTGTTGAGTCCTTGGAGCAGCAGGAAGGGTTTGCACCATTTTCTTTGTGCAGCAGGACTTCTGTTTTTGTGCCTCGGTCTTCTTTGTTCCTGGTCTTCTTGTGCCCATCAAATCTGATCTGTTGGTGGACGGATCCCCTCTAAATACTGCATTGAGGGGGCACTAGGAGGAGTACCTGGCAGTGGCCAATGGGCCAAATACCTTAAGGTGGTTACACCCACGAAGTGACCACTTCCTGTGGGAAAGGGTCACATGCCTAAACCTGATTTACTGTTTTCCTGGCATCCAAGATGGAGGAAAATAAAATAGAGCGGACACCTTGCCTGCCACACCTGAGGGGTTGTGCAGGCTGAGGATGGCCACTCCTTCATGGGGGTAAAGCCTTTGGGCGGCCATCTGCTGCTAGCAGCAGAGGCAGTGATCAGATTTCAAAGGTGGTAAAGCCTTTGAATCTGACCACTGGTGCAGGGTCTCTGCATGAGGGATGAGGTGTAACACCTGCACCCAGGAAAGACTGTGTGCTCTGGTTCCTGAGAGCAAAAGGCTCTTACCTCAGGAGTCCAGAATCATGCCTGGTGGTAACAGGCTGGTTAAGACCAGTCAGCAACCATGGCAGGGCTTTGAGGTTTTGCAGGGGGGCACCTCTAAGGTGCCCTCTGGGTTCATTTCATAATAAAATCCAACACTGGCATCAGTGTGAGTTTATTATTCTGACTTTTTTGATACCAAACAACCCAGGGTTCAGTGAGGCCATCATATAGCTGTGCAATGTGTAATGACGAGTATACAGCGCATGCATTTCCTATGGCTCCCCTTTACACTTAATATGTCTTAAGGTTTAGCAAAGACACAGTAGGGGCATATTTGCTCATGCACACATATGCCCTCACATACATTACAGTGCACCCTTCCTTAGGGCTGTAAGGCCTGCCAGAGGCATGACTTACCTATATTGCATGCAGTGTTAGTGGGCATGGCACTCTGGGTGAGTACTGTGTCAAGTTTGAAACTTTAGATTCACTTTGTCATGCACTTGCAATGGCAGTCTGCATGAGGCTGGTGTAGGGCAGAATGGCACAATTGGTGCTGCAGCTCTGAGGGGTACTCTTCAGTGCCCATGCCCTAAGTACCAGGGGTACCATTTATTAGGGAATTACAAAGGTGGCTGAAGTGCCAAACATAGTACAATTTGGGGGAAAGAGATCTGGCCCTGGGAACCTGTTTAGCAAGGGCACAGGGCACTTACAGTTTGAAACCACATCATGTTCCAGGCAATAAGTGGGGCTACCATGTCAAAAAAGGCCCGTTCACACACTACTTTCCCCCCCAAAAAAAAAATGAAAAGGAGATGAAACTCCCCTTCCCCTGGGGAGTCCTCATCCTCTAAGTGGAAGAACTTGGAAAGGCCATCTGCATTGGCATGGTCAGTCCCAGGTCTGTGTTCAACTTTGAGGTCCATTCCCTGTGGGGATATGTACCACCTAAGCAGTTTGGGGTCTTCACCTTTCATTTGTTGAAGCCACCTGAGAGGCCTGTGATCTGTCTGAACTATGAAGTGAGAGCCAAACAAGTATGACCTCAGCTTCTTCAAGGCCCAGACCACAGCAAAGGCTTCCCTCTCTATGGCAATCCATTTTTCCCCTGGGGAGTAGTCTTTTGATACTCTAGCTCCAACCACCAGGCCATTGTTCACTTGCCCAAACACATCTGCTAGTGAACTCTCAAAAGAAGTTTACTAATCTGGGTGTAAAACATTTGTGTTGGGAAGTAGAGGAAGTGACCTGACTACAACTCTCAGAAGGCCCTGTTTCTCTAACTCTAAACATCAGGCCAATGTTCCCTTGCCCGAAGACACCTGTGTGTGTGTGTACCCTCAAGTAAAGTTTACTCACCTAGTGTTATGCCTTTTTTCAAGTGTTGGGAAGTAGAGGATTGATGTGACTGCAAATCCCAATAGGCCCTGTTTCTCTAACTCCAACCACCATTCCAGTGTTCACTTGCCCAAACACATCTGTTAGTGAACTCTCGAAGTTTACTCATCTGGGAGTATACCATTTGTCAAGTGTTGGGACGTAGAGGCAGTGACCTGACTACAACTCCCAGGAGGCTCTGTTTTTGTAACTCCAACCACCAGCCCAGTGCTCACTTGCCGAAAGACACCTGTGTGTGTATCTTCTAATGAAGTGTACTCATCTGGTAGTATGCCTTTTGTCAAGTGTTGGTAAGTAGAGGGAATGACCTGACTGCAACGCCCAATAGGCCTTGTTTCTGTAACTCAAAACTCCAGCCCAGTGTTCACTTGCCCAAAGACACCTGTGTGTGTACCTTCAAATTAAGTTTACTCATCTGGTAATATGCCATTTGTCAAGTGTTGGGAAGTAAAGGGATTGACATGACTGCAAAGCCCAATAAGCTCAGTTTCTCTAACTCCAATCACCAGGCCATTGTTCACTTACCCAAATACATCTGTTAGTGAGCTCTCAAATAAAGTTTACTCATCTGGGAGTATACCATTTGTGAAGTGCTGTGAAGTAGAGGGAGTGACCTGACTATAACTCCCAGGGGGCCCTGTTCCTGTAACTCCAAGCACCAGTCCAGTGTTCACTTGCCCAAATACACCTGTGTGTATACCCACAAATTAATTTAACTCACCTGGTAGCATGTTATTTGTCAAGTGTTGGTAAGTAGCGGGAGTGACCTGACTGCAAAGCCCAGAAGGCCCTGTTTCTTTAACTCTGAACACATGCCCAGAGTTCACTTGCCAAAATACAATTGTTAGTGAACTTCCAAATGAAGTTTACTCACCTGAGAGTGAGCAATATACAGATCATGCTCAACTCAGAGACATGTCTGTCTAACTAGTTTCATCTTGACCTGGCATCCCAAAATGAAACCAGTGAGGACAGCAATGACACATTACCAAGTGTGTACACCAAGTATTCCTAAGGCCTTAAGCTGCATCAGAAGACTGGAAGCAGCAGCAAAAACATTGACACACCACTGGACACATGATGATTGCAGATACAGATAAAACACAGTTGTGTGCTTGCCTGTATCACACTCAACAATGCCTCCAAATGGTGAAATGCACCTGTTGCCTCTCCACTGTGTTGGTTTCACTGTTGATAAGGTGTCAATTTTAGTCCCTCATCCACACTACAAATGATTAGCACATTTACTGAGCTGCTTCAGTCCAATAGTCTAGGCGAGCTTCACACATGTCAAGTGAAATACTCCAATACTATGGTAACATGGCACAATTGGCTTCCCTACTACTTAAGAATGTCCAATGTCTCCACTTACTGTGGCAAAAAACCTTTCGAGGTAGAAGGCAAACTTCAATCAATACCAATGTACTCTCTTACTCAAAAGGTCAAGCTGGCACAGCCCCTGGGTAGACCTCTTCCACCGACCAGATTACTACTCCACCCCCAGAAGAAGCCCTCAGTGATGACAACACTCATAGACTTGTGGATATGGAGGATGGTCCTGGCACATCTGTGCAACATGGTCAGAAGGCAACAGTGAGTCTTGCTGTGCCCACAACTACACCTCCCAGCCCTGTTGCATCAACATCTTAGGCAACAATTCGCTCCGCAACCTGTGTACCTAGCACAGTTTCCACCATCTTGTGCCCCCAATCCTGGATCCTGAGGTCCAACCCAACAATCCTGGCACTGAGGTTCCAGGACCCAGTGAGAGAGGGCACCCTGTACCAAGGGCACAGGCTTGTGGGGTTGGGGTCCATCGAAGGGATGCCGTGGGCCGGCAGAATGAGGAAGCTGGGGCCACTCATAACCAGGATACCAACCTAGCCTGGCTGATGAAGGGTGATACCCTGAAACCAGTCCCAGGATGCTTGTTTCGGGTTCAGGGAGGACAAGGTTTGGCATTTCGGGCTGGACTGTTCCCATGGGGAACAGGGTCAAGACTGATTTGCATATGGCTTGATCCAAACTGGGGTCAGGGGTGGGTAAAAAAACGATGGATTAAACCCTGATCTTTGTGATTATGGGTGACTATATGCATTGCTCAGCATTCCGTCCACCATCTGTTCTTTTTCCTTTTTTTCGCCCTAAGTGGGAAGGGTGTGCCCACACGTGGGTCCTGTGCTCATGGCACCACTGGATTCAAGCTAGCCTAGCTAACGAAGGGAGATATCCTGAACCCGGTCCCAGGATGCTTGTTTCCAGTCCAGGGAGGACCTGCTCGGCAGTTCAGGCTGGACTGTTCCCATGGGGAACAGGGTCAAGACTGATTAGCATATGGCTGGTTCCCAACTGGGGTGCCATGGTGGGCAAAAAAACGATGGATTAAACCCAGATTTTTGTGACTGGGGGTGAATGTTTGCATTGTTCAGCATTCTGTCCATCATCTGTTCTTTTTGCTTTTGTCATCCTAGGTGGGAAGGGTTTGCCCAGACCTGGGTCCTTTGCTCACTGCACCACTGAATTCAAGCTAACCTAGCTAATGAAGGGTGATACCCTGAAACCAGTTCCAGGATGCTTGTTTCCAGTCCAGAGAGGACCTGGCTTGGCAGTTCAGACTGGACTGTTCCCATGGGGAACAAGGTCAAGAATGATTTGCATATGGCTGGATCCAAACTGGGGTGGCGTGGTGGGCAAACAAACGATAAATTAAACCCAGATCTTTGTGAATGTTCAGCATTCCATCCATTATCTGTTCTTTTTTGCTTTTGAGATTTTGTCACGTCAGCTCCTTTCTCTTCACCACTATCATCTTCATTTGGCATTTCAGGATTCTCACCAGGGGGTACTGAAGGCTACCCCTTCTTTGGGATGGAAGGGATATCTCCCTGCAGGACAATGTTATGGAGCATGCAGCAGGCCACAGTGATTTGATGCACTTTTCCTCCTGAGTAGAGGAAGGTTCCCCCAGTCCTGTTCAGACATCAAAATCTGACCTTCAAGAGCCCAAAAGCCTGCTCCACTGCACACCGTGTTCTTCCATGGACCTCATTAAAGTGAACTTCCCCTGGCATAGTTGGATTCCTCAATGGCGTCAATAACCAAGGACGGTTGGATATGCTGAGTCTCCTGTTTAGGAATGCGACATAAGTGCAACAATGAGTCACTCACTTTGTGACTGTAGTACCTGCCATTGACATGCAAAATCTGGTCAGATGTGACTTAGAAAACAGTCCAGCCTCTCTGGTTGCAGTTGTGACACCTGCTGTGGTATGGTGCTGTTCCACATTACAAATTAATCATGGGCTAAACCTGGAAACTGGACACAGATATTTGAGATGTAGAGATCAGACAAATAGACAACTTGCACGTTGATAGAATGGAAGTGTTTCCTGTTGCTATGGACTTGTTCACTGGCCTGCTGTGGCACTTTTCCTCCTGAGTAGAGGAAGGTTCCCCCAGTCCTGTTCAGACATCAAAATCTGACTTTCAAGAGCCCAAAAGCCTGCTCCACTGCCCACCGTGTTCTTCCATGGACCTCATTAAAGTGAACTTCCCCTGGCATAGTTGGATTCCTCCATGGCGTCAATAACCAAGGACGGTTGGATATGCTGGGTCTCCTGTTTAGGAATGCGACATAAGTGCAACAATGAGTCACTCACTTTGTGACTGTAGTACCTGCCATTGACATGCACAATCTGGTCAGATGTGACTTAGAAAACAGTCAGGCCTCTCTGGTTGCAGTTGTGATGCCTGCTGTGGTATGGTGCTGTTCCACATTACAAATTAATCATGGGCTAAACCTGGAAACTGGGCACAGATATTTGAGATGTAGAGATCAGACAAACAGACAACTTGCACGTTGATAGACTGGAAGTGTTTCCTTTTGCTATGGACTTGTTCACTGGCCTGCTGTGGCACCAAGGCAGCATGTGTGCCATCAGTGGCTCCCACCACATGTGGATGGTGAGCAAAACCATGGAAGTCAGCCTTCACATTGGCTAAATCCTCTTGTCTGGGGGACCTGATACAGCTGTGAATGTGTTTCATCATTGCTGACAGAACATCTCTTAACACACCACTGAACATAGGTTGGGACTTACAACCACATCCAACCACTGAATATTGGAATAATCCTGTGGCCAGGAAGTGCAGAACCGCCGTGAGTTGAACAATGGGTGGAATGCATGTTGGATTTGTGTTTTCAGGCATCAGATCTGGCTCCAAATGACGACATAAATCCAGAATTGTTTGCCTATTAAGAAGGTACTCCTTGATGATGTGACGTTGTTTCCTGGGTTGAAGGTCTGGCAATTGATGGAGCACTGGAGGTTGTCGCCTCCTCCCTCTCCCAGGGTACCTATTTGTGAAAATACATGAGTTGGAGCATTAGTCACTGTGTCCACACCAACATATATGATATATAGCAACAAAACCATGTGACAAAGCATTTCTGACTAGAAATACATTACACCCAGTACACATTACAGCTGTCAACTGCACAAGGGTCAAATGTGACCCTCGTGGTTGTCAACACATGTGTCCACAACATGGATTTGGGTAACACCCATCTATCTGTTCCTCAAATGCTCCTAGAAACTTAAGTCTGTTCCGACTGCCAAAAATACCATCAGCAGCAGTGGACAGTGCACCACCGTAATATGCCATCTGTGCCCAGCAACATACCACACTGGTAATTATGTAGTAGATCCTACACAACAAGACTGCTTTAGAATGTTTGTGATGACCACACAAATATATTGGTGTTGTGACGCATTTATCAGGGCCCAATACTGTATTTTCAACTGCCAAAATAGCGGATGCCTGACCTACTTCACTGGACTTTAGGAACCGTCCATGGACGCTGGTGAAAGTTGACATGCCATGGGCAGTTCCAACTACAGCAGACACATCAATAGGCTAACGTTGTTGCCTGTGACAGTTGCGGGCCAATGACTGTGGCCATCGGAGGTGATGACCCCACATGTGGCCTATATATGCTCCATGTTTTGCAAATTTACTCACTTAACTCCTGACACTGCTGTCATCAACACCTCCACCACTTCAGCTGCTGTGTGTTGCCTCTGGGAGCAATAATGCCAGGCCACATAGATGAAAGGCCCCTGCCTTCTCTCCTGAGGAGCTGGAGAGGCTCATTGAGAAGGTCCTTCCCCTATATGGTCAGCCCCATGGCTCACCTAGAAGGGCAGGTAAGAACCTCATAGGCATATTTGACTCTGTTCAACACCATCCTTTCCTTCCTCATAGGCTGCAATGTGCCTCTGTGTGCCAGTTAACTTTTTTAAGTGCCTGTTTTCACATTTTGTGTACCATGCATGGGATGTACATTGTGCAGGTAGTGGAGAAACGTATTCTATGTATTTCAGAATAACATTGTGTTGTGTGATGTGTGATAAGGCCTAGATCCTCCTTTTGTTGCATTCATATACCTAGGCAAGGAGACTTTACAGCCATACAATGACATATCTTTGGATATGATGGTTATAAATGTCAAATTACATATATGTGCATCACAGCATGAGCTGTGTATGTATACTATTTGAGTCACTTCAGGGTCCTGTTAGCAATGTGTATAGTACCACAGAGCACTCAGCCCACATCTGGTGTAGTGGATCCTATTTAGTTTTAATGGGAATCAGGAGTTTAGCTTAGCCTTCTGGCTTGCAGGCCTGTGCTCCTTCACCTAGTGACTTTTAACCTCCTTAGCCTGCTCTATTTTAGCACATTTATTGAATTATTTCTTCCAAGATGGCTGCTATGTTTATTGTTAGGAAGATGTTTTGATTTCACGTTATCAGTGTCACTCGGTGAAGGCGTCACTATCCGTGTCAAAGACAAGTAATATACATAGGTATTCACATCATGTCCCTTTCCCACTTATGTGTGACAGGAACAAAACGTACTTTTGGAGAAAATTGTTTATGTAATTGCAACCCCAATCATGCCTTCTTATATATTGTTTGGGAACATACCTGAGTCAGGGGTCCTACAAGATCTATCTAAATACATCTCACGCAGACACGGTTAACAGAGGGATTCCTACCAGATGCTATCAATGCTACCTATGTTACGCGTTGCCTTGATGCAGACCCTGCCTTCGTGTCCCCACGGAGTCTGATTTAGAGACCTCATTTCAAGGTAACAAGGGTTGGGGCGCTCTTCTCATTGACATGGTACTGGAATATTAGGTTTAACACACCTAGCTCTCTTTTAGAGGTTCAGGGGCATATTTATACTCTGTTTGTGCCGAATGTGCGTCAAAACTTTTGACACACATTCAGCGCAAACCTTGCCCCATATTTCTACAATAACGCCCGACCCCGCGAACGTCAAAATCCCTCCGTGTGCGTCATTTTCTAGATGCGGGAAACCGCCTTGCGTTAATGACATGCAAGGTAGGCGTTCCCATCCAAAAAATTACTTTAAGGCCTGTGCGCCTTATTTATACTTCTGCGCCATTTTGACGCACAGGAGGTGGCGGGCCCTAAAAAATGGCGTATAGCCTGATGTGCGCTGTTTTATAATGCCTGGGTGAGGGCTGACTTCCATGGTCTCTTAGCAAGGAAGCAGTCCACAGGTGCCCTTCCCTGCCCCCCAGGGACACCCCCTGCCACCCTCACCCACCCCGGAGGACACCCATGGATGGGGGGACCCATCCCAGGTAAGTACAGGTAAGTTAGGGTAAGTATAATTATTTTATTTTTTTAAAGTGGCATAGGGGGGCCTAACTTGGGCCCCCCTACCTGCCACTGTGCCCAATGGCCATTGGGCAAGGGGGCATGACTCCTGTCTTTGTTAAGACAGGAGTCATTTCAATGGGGGTTGTGCGACATAAAATGGCACAAGTCCGGTTTGAACCATGATTTTTGACTCAAACCTGACTTGCACCATTTTTTGACGCACAACCCCCATTTTTCCCTACGCCGGCGCTGCCTGGTTTGAGTCATTTTTTTTTACTCTGACTAAACCCTCAGCGCCGGCTACTATCAATCCTTAAATAAGGCGCCTGCCTGGTGCGTAGGAATGGCGTTAGCCGGTGATACATTTTTTGATGCAAACCAGCGCCAGCGCTGGTTTGCGTCAAAAAGTGTAAATATGGGCCCAAGTGGGGAACCAGCTGGCCACGGTACCTCTAGTCATGAGACAACCAACATGGAGGGATCCAGTAGTCCGGAGGGTGAGGGCAGTGCCACGGAGGACACAGGATCCACGTCATCATCTTCAGATTCTTCTGCCAGTGGCCTTTCCCTTGTGTTGGTGGACCCATCAAGACCTGCTCCTGTTCCAGCCTTGTCCCACACCCCCAATTCCATCTCCACACTCCCTTTTACTCCCCACTCACTTGGCCGTGCCTGTACACCCAAGAGGGTGGGTATCTCCATTTCCCCAGGCCCCTCACCCCTTGCCCCGTAACCCATGCTGCCCTGAGTGTGGAGGCTATTGACCTAATGAGGAATATGTCTGTGGGTCAGACTTCCATTCTGAATGCCATCCAGGTGCAGGGAAGCCAGATCCAGCAGATGGTTGCATATCTGAAAGGCATTCATAGTGCCATGTTGGGCCTACGAAGATCTTTTCAGGCTCTGGCCTCCTCACTGACGTCAGCCATCCATTCCCCACAATTCATCCCCTACAACATATCTCTTCCCCATCCAATTTCCCTATTCTCCTCCCTGTTCCAAGCACACAGACACAGCCGCACAAACCCATCTCAACACATACAAGCAGCACACATAAACACAAGCACTACATGACACACCGGCAGGCAATCACTCAACAGTCACTCACACAAACCATAGCATCCACAATACCCACAGATACCACCCCAACGCCCACTGGCACAGCCACCACACCCACCATGCAACCCAGACACCACCTCAACACCCACAGACACCACACCCCCAGACACCACCCATCATCCACGGACACAGCTACCGCTCACACCATACCCCAAGATACCTCTCAGACATAGCCACCATTCACACAAACCCCAACACCCACAGACCACCACTCCCACATTGCCCAGCACCTCCACCTCACAGCCCCCAAGAAACACAAACATCCACACTCACACACGCAACAGACACCACCCAAACCCAAGCATACCTCTGATATGCACAAACCAGCAACAACAACATCCACAGGCAAGACAGGCACTTTGCCAACCTCCCAACCCCTAGTTCCTTCAGAAGAACCTACCCGTTTCCCCAAGAAAGTTTCCTTTTTGGCCTTGCCCTTATCCCTGTGATTCCCCACCCCCCTCCTACAACCAAAAGAACCACACCCACATCCCAACCCATCCCGTATACATCCAGGTCCTCCCTTGTCATGCCTGCCCCCACTGAAAGCAGATGTACCTCTCCCACCCGAAGATGAAAGCCACCCATCCAAAAGAGAAAAACACCCCTCCTAAAAAGAAGTCTACACCTCCAAAGGTGAAGAACACCCCACCCAAACCCACCCATCCCAAATCTGACCCCACCCCACCCAAGAATGATCACTGAGGTGCCTGCATGCCCTCTTGATGCCCCTTCCTATGGAGGTTCTTTGGCAGTGATCAGAGTCAAGCTGGTGCACAGTACTGTGCATGGACTTTGCTATGGACTGGCCAATGGCCTTTGACCATCATCATTATTTTGGTAATAAATCCAAGGTGTTTTTTGAGGAGACATTTTTCCGCCACTATTGTTCTACTTTTTTGTTGTTCCTGAGTAATTTGTGTTGTATGCCTACAGTTGTGTGTGATTCACCCTGATTGCTGATTCATTTGCTGTGGTTTGCAAAGATCTGACTTTGGGGTCAGTGTAGGTGTGACCCAGGACAAGGGTAGACACTCACTGGATGGATATGTGGGTGGTATTCCAATTGGGGTATTATTGCATTGTGTGTTGCTTGATATGGTACATATTTCATCTTGGCTTGGCCAATGTCAACATGTATGGTGTCAGATTAGTTCCCCTGCAGTAGATTGGACATTGATTTCATGTGTGCAAGCTAGAGTTTGTTTATCCACACATGGAGGGTGTTAACTTGTGCTACCTTCCTATGAATTTGACTGACCATGTGTCCATTTACATGTGTGTTCCTTCCGGCTACTTCATCTACATGTGTGACCCATGTTGTTTCTGCTTTATTTGCTTTCTTGACATTCACTTACACATTTGTCAGATTGGCATGTCACTTGGCTCTACTACTGGTTGTCCCTGCCTGAGATACATGAAGGGCCAGTTCCTGTGCAAATATTGTTTTATGTGCATTTTCAAAGTGAAAGGTGTCCCAGGGCAACATCCTTCTTGGGGTTCCCATGATGACGCCATCCCTATTGTGCAAGTATTGCTTACATTGTGAGTTTTGGATATTTGTCTCACAAAATATTGTGCATCCCATTGACTTTTCATTGTGTTGCAATCTGGGTGACCTGTTTGGTTCCATCACAGGGTGTTTCATGGAAGGTGTGTTTGGGTTAATTGATACATCCATACGTATGTGTCTTCAATATCACGTCAGGCCATTGCATGTGCGCAATGTGAAGGTGTCTGTTTCATTATGTGTGATGTTGATGTGGTGTTGTTGTTTTGTGACACACTGTTCTGTGCACTTCACTGCCACTGAAACTGGGATGAGCAGACAAATGTTTTTGAGAAGTGTATTGGTGCATTGTCAGTGACCTGCCCAAAGGGGGCATCATGTGGCTGTGTCAGGGTCATTCATTGAAAACAACTCTGACCCAAGACACAAAAATGTGTTCTTGGTCCACAGAGCATAAGCCACATATCAGGTGAATGGTGGCGCGTTGATCTATTGTTGAGTTTCGGAACACAAGTAGGTATATTGTCTTACCATCGGTTGTGTCCACGGCGACATGGGTTTTGGGCTCCATCTATCAGCAGCAGCAGCAGGATATGAAGGATCGGCTCCATGGCAGCACAGGGTGTGTGACACTGCCTAACGGTGAGTTCTTGCCTTTTATGTCTCTGTTTCCGCCAGCTGGTTGGTCTGCCACAATCACATTGGCAGAAAGCAACATCATAATCTGGCCAGCGGAAACACTGGCTCCGACAGCCTCATTGACCTATCTCGCCACTGCAGTGGTCTGCATCGTCTGGCGGTGCCAGCTGGACCCGGTGGTCTTTCATCTATGGGACCGCCTGCATTGTAATACCATGGTCCGACCGCCAATCTGATGGCAGTCGGGCCACCGCCAAACTCGTAATCAGGCCCTAAGTCTTTTCGTAAGGCTGATTCTTTGTTTCATTTGGTTCCTCTTCCAAGGGCAAAAAAGCTTCTTCTGACTGATTGCTTTGGCTTATTCTGTTTTGGGAGCTCATTCTCCAGCAGGGGTTCAGGACCAGTCTGCCAGGGGGTTGCGGCTTCCTGGGCGGATTTGTAGGAAGTGTGCATTGCACTGATCATTGGGGCTGCTGCATGGGCTTCCCCTAATATTTTTGTGAGGCATTACAGGTTACAGCATGTGTTATGTGATGATACCAACTTTGGGTTGGGGTGCTGCATTCTGTTGTGTCTTGATTTTCCTTCCTTTATCTATTGTATAAATCACCTTTTGGTGCTGCATTATTCAGATGGTATCAGGTGTGTTTATTCTTCTTTTCTGCTTTTTTATTCTTCGGTTTTCTATGATGGCTGGGGCATTGCTTTGGTATTCTCACTAGTGATGAAGGGGACGAGGGTAGGGGGACTTAGGGGTAATGTCCTATTACTTACTGGTAATCTTCATTACTCCTGGTCTTGATTTGCTCATACCATTCATCACACCCCTCCCTCCCTTTTGGGCTGCGGGCTTCATATGTTTGGGGTGTTAGTAGTCCAGACAGAATGCTGGGTAAGTGCTACCTATGTAGCCTACAGCAGGAGGGGTGAGGGGCACTTACTCTAGCATTCCTCTGTTCTTTTTTGTTCTGTACATGAGATAGTATATTTCACTAATGACGAATAGAATGAGGACATCATGAGCAGGAGTAATGAAGATTAGCGGTAAGTAATAGGACATTAAGGGGGTCATTCCGACTCTGGCGGTCATGGACCGCCAGGGCCGGGGACGGAGGAAGCACCGCCAACAGGCTGGCGGTGCTTCAGGGGCAATTCTGACTGTGGCGGTAAAGCCGCGGTCAGAAAAGGGGAACCGGCGGTTTCCCGCCGGTTTTCCCCTGCCCCAGAGAATCCTCCACGGCGGCGCTGCAAGCAGCGCCGCCATGGGGATTCCGACCCCCTTCCCGCCATCCTGGTCCTGGCGGTAAAAACCGCCAGGAACAGGATGGCGGGAACGGGTGTCGTGGGGCCCCCTAACACGGCCCCATTAAGATTTTCAGTGTAAAATCGCGACGGGTGCCACTGCACCCGTCGCACACCAGCAACTCCGCCGGCTCCATTCGGAGCCGGCTTCATCGTTGCTCAGGCTTTCCCGCTGGGCGGGCGGGCGGCCTTGTGGCGGTCGCCCGCCTGCCCAGCGGGAAAGTCAAAATGACCGCCGCGGTCAATCTTTTGGCGGTCTCCGCCCGGCGGGCGGCGCCCGCCGCCCGCCGGGGTCGGAATGACCCCCTAAATGCTACAGCCCTCGTGGACTGCCAACTCAAGCAATGGCAATCCCATTAAAAACATATAATCCCTGAAAATGTCTGATGTCGGCCGACATAATGGATACTCCATACTATGGCCCTCATTCTGACCTTGGCGGGCGGCGGAGGCCGCCCGCCAAAGTCCCGCCGTCAGATTACCGGTCGAAAGACCGCCGCGGTAATTCTGACTTTCCCGCTGGGCTGGCGGGCGGTCGCCTTCAGACCGCCCGCCAGCCCAGCGGGAAAGAGGCTTCCACGATGAAGCCGGCTCGGAATCGAGCCGGCGGAGTGGAAGCTGTGCGACGGGTGCAGTTGCACCCGTCGCGTATTTCACTGTCTGCGCAGCAGACAGTGAAATACATGTAGGGGCCCTCTTACGGGGGCCCCTGCAATACCCATGCCAGTGGCATGGGCACTGCAGGGGCCCCCAGGGGCCCCGCGACCCCCCCTACCGCCATCCGGATCCCGGCGGTCGGACCGCCGGGATCTAGATGGCGGTAGGGGGGGTCGGAATCCCCGCGGCGGTGCAGCAAGCTGCGCCGCCGTGGAGGATTCAATGGGGCCGCGGTACACTGGCGGGAGCCCGCCAGTGGTGCCGGTCCGACCGCGGCTTTACCGCCGCGGTCGGAATCCCCATTGGAGCACCGCCGGCCTGTCGGCGGTGCTCCCGCGGTCCTCCGCCCTGGCGGTCAAAGACCGCCAGGGTCAGAATGACCCCCTCTGTCTTACTTGTACTCAATTCCTATCTAATACCCATGGCACTCTTTTTGATGAAAACATTTCTCTACTTACAAAAAGCATGTCAAGTCTTTGTATTCGTTGAGGTCCCTTCGGTGTAACCTTTTCAACTGTATATCCCAAAAAATACTCTGCATTGTTTTTCTTTGTGTGAGCTCTTCACCTCTTTTATTGTCCTTGATTGCTTGGTGACATAAGTGACAATGTGCACAATGTAAACAGTCTAAATTGATCCTACTTTAATATCTAACACAAATAAAGGCAGAAGTGAGGCAATAAATGCACCAGAAAAAGGGTAAATTGGTTAAGTGGCACTCTAAAGAGCAAAGCAATTAACTCAAAAATGTTTATTTTTAGCATTAGTAAACATCATGCCGAGCAAGCAACTACACTAGCTGGGTGGTAGTTGCCTATATGGAGCAGCAATTCTCTCCCTACATCCTATGGCTCTTTACCACAATACAACAATCACATTATGCCATGTGGAAGACATTAATTATCGGTAAATTAATACCTATGGGTATGTCAGTAGATACAAATGGCAAAGGGTATCTTGCACCCAATTTACATTTTTGACCCCGAAATGAGTAGGTTCCATTGGGATCCAGGTGCAATTTGAGACAATCCTCATGTTCCTTCTTGTCCTAGATTCCTGATGAAATTGCCATAAATGTCTTTGGCAACGAAATATGTCAACCTTTCCTTAGCAAGACCCTAACATGCATATTATTTTTAAATATGTGCAGGGATGACATAAGTATTACATTTCTTGCATTACCCCGATAACGTTTTTTAACTCGACATTAGTGGGAATTACTGAACTACAGTGAGAAGACACACCAGTAGATGTGATAAAAAACGAGGGGCAGGAGGAACTCGCAGAGTTTCACTCAACGGAATATTGCAGAGATACTTAAAATCTCTGCCAGATTCCATGGAGTTCAGTGAACAGAAAATATGCTCACCCTTCTGCTTGCACTGCAATTTAGCGCCAATAGTGCCCCTCTGCCGATTTCTCTTATCACCTGTTAAGGAGCTCATATATAAGAATGTATTCAAAATCTTAGGCACAAATATATATCACCATCTTCTCTCGAAAGAAGTGTGCATGCCATTTCTGATTTTATTTTAGTCTGCAGAATAGGTGCCCAGGTGTCTCTGTTTTTTCTGACTGTGTTTTTCTGCAGGGATTTTTCTGTGCCAGTTAAATGAAGCAAGGCTAGAAAGACCCCAGAATACTTTGCACGGTGAGTTTATTAGCTTGGTCTGGAAGTAAAGTTTCCCAGGGGGGCTGGTAGGTTTGGAAATATGCAGATGTGTCCCCTCTTTCCTGCTGTTCACCCTCTCTCTACACAAGCAGCAGATGGTATTTTATCAGGACTTAAAAGGCAGAAATGTGTATGCCTTTCTGCTCTGCAGATTATCCAATGGCATGTTACTAATCATTTGTGATATGTGGCTCCACCCACCCCACGGGGAATCACCTAGATGGCAAAGTATTTTGAGGCATATTTATTTTTACCTTTTTTGTAGATTTCACTCTTTTCATCCGTGAACGATCTGCAGTACTCAAAACTGTAAAGTGCACCCTGTGCATCTTCCGAATTGTTTTGGAAACTGAAGGGAGACACGCTGACCAACCACCCACTTCGCAATGCAATCTTCTAACAACCCATCCACCTGGGTATTTTCTTTATTTTCAAATTTCAAAGCGTTTTCACTGCTTGATCTGAAATTTAAAGCACGCGAAAAAGCCATGACTGGCACGAAATTAAATGAAGGAACCTATAATTTGTAAATGCACAACTAGTGTGTATTTAAAGGTGAAAACAGCTAGCTTGGCATCAAGTGAGACGTTTGTGACTTTAAAGAGATTGAAGTTTCAATAAAGGGTATTGTTTACGTTAGTGTATTCGTTCGAGTATTTTCAATTAAGGCAAACATAGATTTAAAATAGCTATAAAATCATATAATCAAAAATAATACTAATAATAAGCGATAGCCCACTTTGAGTCGGGTTGCTTCACTTTTATAACATAGCCCCCGTGCAAAATCCATTTAGGCATTTACTAAGCCATGCAAAGTCTATTTGCGTGGCTTTGCTTGGCTTAGTAAACACAAAGTAACAAAACGCAGTACATAGCTCTGCCTTGTGTTACTTTTCGTTGGGTAGGCATTACATCCGTGGAGCAAGGGCAATCCCATGCATCCACTCATGTATTTTGCAGCAAATCAAAATTTATAAATTTATAAACACTTATAAACCTGGGTTTGCACCAAAATGGTGTGCCTACCTGATAGAGGTGCCCTTCTAGTCAAACTCTTTTGACCCAATCCGCAGGAACAAGAGGAAATAAAGCCCACTGAATACACATCACTAACAATTGTCATGATGCTGTGGCTAAGAAGAGGTAATGTGCAAAGTAAAGTTTGACATTTAAGCTGTGGAAACAGCCTGCAATCTCTCTGCAGTAATCTAAGGTAATGATGGTAAAAAATCTTTGTTTGCTCCCCCCATGCCCTCCTTCTACACAGATTCCTTCACTTCCAACAGTTCCCCTCATCTCTCCATAGCAAGACTGCAGACAAAAAACGTTCTAACCTGTACCATACAGGTAAAATGCAGCTTTTTTTAACAGCTCCTAGTTCACTGGGCCAAAAAAGGATTATACTTTATGAACTGCAAGTAACAAAATGATCTCTGTGACAAAAGAGGTACATAACTGAGCTAGCCACATAAAATACAGTTCTGTGATCTACACGATAAACGTTCTTTGCAGCAGGCACATTAACCTTCTGCACTACTTTATGATGAGTCAAAACTGCCATAGTCAAAAGCCAATCTCCCTCCAGCAGGAACACTAATCAACAGTGTTGTCTTAACATTTTTATTGTTGCTTGAAAACCGCTGGATGCACAAGAAATTCTGCAAGTGGTGCTTTCAAACCCATAAGTTATTTCTAAACACAACACCCACCCCCCCCCCCAAACACACAAACTCAAAAGCTGGCCTGCTGGTAACTACCTAGACACTGAGTGCAGCAGTTCTCAAGTTCTTTCCAAGCTGTTGTTTGAGCACTAAAGAGAACTAAAAAACTCACACTCTCTATACCAGGGGTAAAGAAACAAATGCTCAAAGAAATAATCTTTGAGTGGCCCCTCTCTAAGTTAAAAAATAGCCTGCAAGGGATGAAATAAAGTCCAAGAGCCTGTTTCACTGCCTTATTTTGTACGACAGAGGGGACCATATACCGTAGAGCAGCAGCCTGCATGGGTCTCTGTCATTATGTAATATAGAGAGAAAAATATGACACAAACTCTTTGAAGGAAAAAAGAAGCATGGAAAGAGTAATTTTAATTTGAATTCTATACTTATCTATTACCTTCTTATTAGATCCCACCCCAGCATTATTAAGAATTTCTCTTCTTTAGTCAAATTAACCCTTCTTTTCCCCGAACTCAGATATCTATGTAACTCCATGATACACATTAATGCCACTTAGGCCATTTATCTATTCATCTAAAGAACTAATATCTCACCTTCCTTAATTAAGAACATGGAATGCCCATGTGCAATCCATCCACCAACCTCTGTGGTGCACACAAGTCTCACGACAATTTAACTAGAAGCTCGCTGACGTCTTTCTTTTTTAAAGTGGACTGAGAGAAAGCACAACTATTGGGTGGGCTAAATTTGCTTTAGGCTTAATTTTATGGGCAGTTGTGCTTGTTCTGAAGAAACATTTTTCCTGCTCTCGGAGTTGAGTTCCAGTGCAGGACTGAGAAGACATGGAACGTAGCAAAGTTGAAGAAAAAACATCAAATTATGGTTTAGTGAGTGCACTGAGAGAAAAACAGGGATACCTTAGAGGGTAATCAGTCCTTTGGATGGTCAGAGCCTATCACATGCTAGACCACCTTTGCCCCAGTCCTTCCAATCTTTCAAAGGTTCCGATTGGTTGGCACTGATTGGACAGGAGGGAAGGTTAACCGATAAAAGTGATGGGTAGTAATAAGGCCAGGGCCTTGGCAGATGAGAGGGACATTGTCATGGGGAGGTGAGCAGTGACATGAGACAGGAAAGAGACAGGAGTAACATACCGTTAGTAATAGGAGTGGAAATGTGAAATGATGGGGTGTAGACCGATAACAGTGAGAGGGTAGGAGAGGCGGTCTCTGATAGGCTAACATAGCAGTGAAAGTAAAGGTGGACCGTGAATTAGCAATAGTCACTGACAGGAGAAGGGCTGTGATGGAGAGAGGAGCCGTGATAGGAGAGGGGAGCACTAACAGAAGAAGTGGACACTGAAAGAGGAGGATCTAGTGATGGGTGAAACCGACAGTGACATGAGATCTGGACAGTGATGGGAGGGGTGCACATTCTCAGAGAAGGTGGACACTGGCAGGCAAGGCAGGCTCTTACAGGAGAAGTTAACAGTAGCAAAAATGGTGAACAATGATGGGAGAGAGGTGGGATATGTGAACAGTGATGTGGGAAGTGACAGGAGAGGTTTTCTATGATGCTTTATGGGGATGTGGCCAGGGAGGGAGAATTGAGTGCCACTGACAAGACAGTGAGGCAGTAATTAGAATAAAAGTCAGAAAAAGTCAGAAAAAGTGGGGAAGTGAGAAGAGGGGAAGGGCTCCATAACGTATCCCTAGTGCGTCCTTTGTGTCCCAATACAATACCTACTGGTTCAGGCGTTGAATACACTTTTGTAACCACATTAGCATCCATCCTCCCCATACACCAAAGATTGAGGCACAAACTCAACACAAAACTATTTTGTGAAGGGGGTCTCCGTATTGCAAACTTTGAAAAATACTATTGTAGACTGATCCCCTCTGATATGTGTTTGGCATAATATTGCCAAAAGAACAAGCGTAGGAGCCCCACTCTCTCAGTTCTGCGGAGGCTAAGTCAACATCAGTTGTTTCACATTAGTCATGAAAATTTACATGAAACCAAATTCAAATGATCTCAAAAAAGTGCTTTAAACTGCGTCCAAATTACATGTAAGTCAGGCAGAATTACATATGGTTATGAAATCATCAGTTAGGCAATAATAACTTTGACCATGAAATCATTAATGAAGAATTTGCTCAATAAACTTTTGCTTAACTAAAACTATCAATGCTATTCTTTCCTATTATGCAATTATTCTTAAAAATCTGAAAAACCTATCTTTTCTAGCTTCCACTTTTTCACATTCTTGGCCCTTTTCAATCAGTGTAATAGGCTCACAGAAGCATGCAGGGGACTCTTTAACAGCAGAAATGTTGGAATGGCCAGTGATAACACTTCTGTCATTCTTCGGAGACTCCTCAGCTTTCAGTCACAGAAACAGAAATGCAGAGAAATTCTGCATTTTCACTTGCGGTTTGACATTACCAGAGCATTCTGAATAAGACAAAAATAAAGGAATCCTACAAGTCTCACCATCCTGGACTTTTGCCGGACTCTAGTTTTGAGAAATCTATAGTGTATTAAGGTTCAACTGCAGCACCTACCCCATCATGACAATTAACCTAAATCCAAACATATCTGTTTCTCTCGCACTATCATGTTTTCAGGTCCTTTCTGTTCCAGAGATAGGCCTACACATGTAGCGTAGCGTTTCATTCAGGGGAAGTGGGAGAAGGCTGAGGGGTAGGATTTTTTCCATCCCACCCCACGTTCTGGAATTATTGCCACAGAAATCTGATTAAAGTAAAATAAATTGAGAGAAGTATGATGTTTTCAGGGCATCCTGGGTAAGGGGAAGAGGTGGAATTAATGCAAACACACCACACTGGATTTCTTCAGTTCTGTAAAATGTCTGTGGTTGTTAGGTTTTTCAAAGGGGGGAGTGGTGAAATATTACCAACAAAAATATAGTAGTACAGAAATGTTGTAGTCAAAATATCAATAACCAAAATGTCAACTTTATTTACATATAATAAAGTACAAGAATATTGATTACAACAAAATTGTGGAACACAATACAAACATTGCATTGGAATGTATTTAAATATATTAAGCATTACTGTAATTTGAAAAAAGGTGTAACAAATTAGTAAAAAGGTAATACATTTAAAAAATCCATAAATTAAACATACTATATCATAAATAATTTCTTAACTTTTAAAAATGTAGTTCATAAAAATTATTTGTTTTAAAATAAATGTAACATTTCTATAAACTAATCTATTAGTAAATTATAAATTAAATTATGTTTATTTTATACAACATAAATTGTAATGCATTGTGTAATATTATCAAATTATATTGAATAATAAAACTTTATAAACATGTCTAATTGTTAATCCATTTTAAAAACATTCAACAACATATTCCATATTTATTAAAGACTTGTTTCTAAAAAAAATACCTAAAATTATTTTTAAAAATATATATTTTTAAATCAAATACCCTCAAAACAATTCACAATAAATTTGAGACTGAATTAAAAAAACAATACTCCAACCCAATCTAAAAAATCAAACAAATAAAAACAATTCAAATCCAGTACTCTCTATTTAATGCTACGGACATTGGGGAAAATATATACATTGTATGAGAGGTGGGGCATGATCACTATTCTCACTGCAATGTAACAAACAATGGGGAAAAAGGATACATTGGCAGAGGTTAGATTCACAATTTTAACTCCAATTAAAAAACATTGTAGCCAGGGCATACATTGAGGGGAAGGTGTGAGATGTACTAATTAACTCCAGCCCAACAAACATGGGAAAGCCAGTGGTTTGGATGGTAGATTTACTGTTCTAACTCCAGTCTAAGAAACACTGGGAAAGTAATATATTTAGGAGGACATAGTCAAAATACCCATTTAAATAAAATTAAACAGTTTTAAAGGCTGGAACATATTTGATGTATCTTAAAACTGGACCAAACTAAATTACTGTTCAAAATGTAATGAGATTTTTAAACAATAAAAACTATTAAAAAGCAGTTTTTAAACTAAAACGATCTCTCAAGCTCATATAAAAAGCTCAAACAAAAAACGTTAAACTGCTATAAATTTACATTATTTTTTTATTAGTAATAAGTTATTTTTATTTAAAAAAACTACTCACCCATGCCCCAATATACCCCAAAACATATTAAAAAAATTACTACACTTTCTCTGAAAATATATAAACTAATATGATTACATGTTAATACTAAGCTTACAATGAATTAATTTTCAATTAAACTATTTCCATAATAATTAAGTTAATCAATTATTATTCATACACAAACACACATACCAATTCAAAAACTAACTACTCATTCCCTAATAAACCCTGCATGTCAAAGTTACAAGTAATATATAATAGAAAGAATAACATTTAAGCAAATATAGAACTAAAGAAAGTAAAGCATGTTGAAGTAACAAAAATATGAAAAATCTAAAACACCATAAACAATATTCCCACTCCAATTTGTAGAAATTGAGAATAATTTAAAGGACAAAGGGCCACATGTACAAACCATTTTTCTAGTCGCAAATGGGCTGATTTGCAGAATTGACCCGTTTGTGACCAGAAAAATGTTTTTGGGGATGCACTAAGCCTAAATTGCAAATCAGTATCTTGTTACCAAATCACAATTTGTGGTTCATCATTCGGTATTAGGAAAGGGTGTGTTCAGGGTGTCCCTTCCTAATACCGAATCTGAATGGCATGTATGATTGTTTTGTGACCATGAGTGCGGTGTCAAGACAATCGCAGTTAACACCAATTTCAATTGGTGCTAACCTATTTGCAAATGGTAAGGGGCCCCTACAGGACCCTTTCCCTTTTGCGAATGGTAGCGAAAATATTTTTGCAGAGGAGGCAGTGGTCCCACTGCCTACTCTGAAAAAATGAAAAGAAAACGTTTCAGTTTTCTTTTTGTGATGCATCCCATTTTCCTTTAAGGAAAACAGGCTGCATTAAAAAAAAAAAAAACTTTATTTTAAAAGCAGTGACAGACATTGTGGTCCGCTGTCCCCAGGAGGGTAGCAAATTGCGACCTACCTCATCAATATTGATGAAGTAGGTCATTTGCAAACCCATTGGGCATTGCAAACAGTGTACTTAACACTGTTGTGCATTCTGTTTTGCGGCTCGCAATTTGGGATTCCCAAACAGATCGCAAATTGTTTGTCGCAAAACAAAAGGTTTTACATCTTGCTCTCTATAACACGAAAATGACATGACTCCAATAAGGGGAACTAGAGATATGGATTATTACAGTTTTTTCCTTCTGACAAAGGGCCTGATTAAGAGTTTGGCGGAAGGGTTACTCAGTAACAACCATGACGGATATCCCGTCCACCATATTACGATAACATAATAGCCGGTGGAGATGGCAATATGTCAGATGTGATATCTATTACATTTGTGACAGAGTAACCCATTCGCCAAACTCTAAATCAGGCCCTCAGTTTCTGATATGGAAGTCAAAAATCTTCAGCACTGCAAGGCAGGAGATTTGGCCAAGAAGACATCCACTGCTGCATACCCATTGGGTGAGGTCCAGGTGAAGCTGTTGACTTTTGGTGGGAAAGCTCAGAGAAAGCGGGAGAACTTCAAACTTCACTGTCGAGGAAGACCCCTTGCCAGCCTAGTACTTTTAGTACCTTTGCTCATAAATAGTCACTTTTTTGGTGCTCAGATTCCTCCAACAGCCAAGGTTATAGCTAAACAAGGCTCCATAAGGTTGGATACTTTCTCCATGAAATCCCGCTGACATGGATTTTCTGCTATTGAAAAGCTCAGAGTGAGAGCAACTTGCAGCAATGCACCATGGCCCACTGGCAACGCACCCTCATCGGACTGACTTGACAGGTTTGCCCTGATTCCATTCAGGTCATTGGAGCCAAAATGTTTCTTAACTCTAAGTATTTTAAGGATGTTGGGAGGAGTGCATCTTGACACAGCCAAGGGTTGAAGACACTCATGAAAAACACTTGGGGGGCAGGGTCAAGACTCACTCCAGCAGAAGCCACCATCAGGTTTCAGGGCAGGTCCAGTTGGAAATGGTCAGCGGTGCATTTTGGGAAAAGTCTTCTAGCAACTTGTTTTGGAATCACTTCCTTGTCCTGGGTACAGGTGTTAGAGAACAAACATTAATAATAAAATATGAGTAAAGAAATTGCATAAATACTAAAAGGCCTAATTGTAGAAACTTATGCTAGAAATGTAAAATGTGCATGTTTGAAATAGTTCACATGGTGTCATGTCCACCATCTAGAGTTCTATGTGAAATAATAAATAACTTTGAAAACATATTTTGGTGAATCATAACTATTTGTGTGGAAAATAGATTTCTTAACTTGGCGTGAGGGCTCCATTTTGTCTAACCTTTAACTCCATTCTGTATATGTTACGAGTAACATTGCATGCCTTTGGCATCTGTACTTGTTTTGTTTCTGAAGAATGTGCTGGTTTCTCTTAAATATTTTTGAAACTTTGCAGAGGGCCTAACCACACCTTGTTCTCAGAAATGGTATTTCTGTGCTTGAACATCCTGTTCTTGTGGTTCAACGGTGTTACATGAAAGGTTTGCTTGAACGTGTTTCGAAATTATGACGCATGTATAGTGTGGTAAAGTGGGTACTGCAATAAGACATAGGAAGGGGGGAGAAGATGTCAGTTGCACTTGGCCAGAGAGTGTCATGGACACTCTTTGGGGGCGACCCACTGCAGTGAAATAAAATGCTATCTTCAAGCTTAGTCTGAATCCTTGTATTCTATCTTGTGGACATACAAGAGGGTCATGAATTTAATTCACAAATTTGGTGGCCCGTACGAGGACTCATGGAGAGAATTTCGACAGAGTAAAAGGCTGTGACAGAGGAAGGACACCGTAGACTGCGGATCTTGGGGGCCCATGCTATAAGTCAAGTTTCATGCAGCTGCCATTTAACCTCACCAATTCCCATCCCCTGTAAAGAAGTTCTCCCACTGAGACCCAGTAGGAGGCCAAGGAGATATTTGACCTCAAGAATACGAGGATCCTATGTTCTATGTCACTTGTAACTTGTAAACTTGTATCCTGGTATTAACGTCATATTGATCTTGGTATTTGATCTTGGTTCTTGTTTGTGACCTTCTCATACGTACATTCCACATTTAGGACAACCATGAGTAAGCTCAAGAAATGCATTTCTAAATTTTGTTCTTGTTGTTTCTGGAGTCTTTGTCTGGACGAGTCTATACCTATGCCAGCCGAAGGTAGTCCAGCCTGGATAGTAATGAAATATATGGTGCGAGTCCGACCCTCTGGGGCCCAATTTGGCACAAGTATACGAAGAAAGAGGGAGACAGACAGTGGCCATTAAATGGATCCTTTGACAATGACAAATTACATTTTTTACAACAGACATTATTTAAGAAAAATGTTAGACAGACAATGTGGGACAGTTATTAGACCTGGGAAAAAGAGGCTAGAAAAAGGGCCATGAAAGAGGCCAGGAATATGAAATATAAAAAAACAAAAACAGTCAGCCTTGAAATTAAAAGAATATACTGACGCTAACAAAGAGCAGAATATTGAAGAGGAAGACAGGAAATTTAGAATGACTATAAATAAAATGTATCCCTCTCAGTCAGAGTATCACATATGACAAAAGACTGCACAGGACGAATTGTTGCAAATATTTTGGACAATACTCAGCTTCATGTTGCCATTCAACACAATGTTCCAGTGTAAAATATTAAAGTTAACATCCCTAATCCCACTCCTCATATCGCTATTCCTCCTCCCCCTGGATCTGCTCCTAATGTCCCCATTGTTAGCAATCAGGTCCTTGGCCCTCAAATATTTCATCTGGCCCAGACTATAAATATTCCTCCCAACCCAGTCCCCATACAAACTACACAAAATGCTGCTATACCAACCACTACAATGGGAGGAATACCTCAAATAAATAGTACTCAAAGTATAATGGTGACTCCACAGATTCATTCTAACATGCAACAAGGAACTATTTGTTACACTGCACAGCAGTCACCATACATTAGCAACAATGTTAAATTTAAGAAATACAATAAGGGACACAGGCCCTCCTCTGTAGGACACACTTCAGACACCACTCCATGTAGTGTTCGGAAGGACCCCAGGGTGAGGTTATCTCACATTAGTTTGCAAGATGGTCTCCTTTCTGAAGGAGAAAGACTAAGTAGATCCTGAATAACTGGTGCGGCCTTGCCGGTCACTGTAAACAGGTGGATGACGGATGCTCCATATACAAATTCAGCCATCACTTTATACGAATTAAAAAACTATAATGAATTTCAGCAACATTGTCTTTTGGACTTGATGTCTAAATGGATCAAGAGGGAATGTTCTGAAAATGGTATAGATTACCAACTACAATAGGCCTTACCCAATATCATGCTGGCACATTCAACATGGCCCCTATTTACAGAATAAAGGCAGTTGAGAAGTTGTTAGACACTGCACAATTACTAGATGAACTTGTTAAAGTGCTGGGGGAACGATAGTCTAGATGACATAACATGTCAGAGACCCATGAGGGAGATGCACCCTAGACCTGAACCCATCAACCCCAATGCGTTCGCTTCACAATATGTACATACTCCTTGGCAAAGATCTGAACTTCTTAACATACGAAAGGGCCTTCTCGACTATAGAAACAAAATCCATCCAAATTGTACGAGGAACTTGAAGCCGTGATTTATGTGTCATGACTTTCAAAGATATTGAAATGTTTTTTGGCACTCTTTTACCTATCTAGTTGAGGAGACAAATATGGGACGTAGATGATGTGGCAAGGTACACAGCTACTTGGAATGTGTTGGCGGGGGATGGCCCCACCCGAGCGGCTGGCGACCTCCCTTCTCAGCGTCTTTGTTACTTGCCTGACCACATCATACAACACCTCCAAACACTCATACCTAGAAACAATGTAGATTGGGACAAACTAACAGCTTGTAAACAGAAAAATGAAGAAGAAAAATCTGATTATGTTACTAGGTTTGAAGAAGTGTTTTGTGACCACAGTGGACAAGATATTAATACACAGACTGGCCAACAAATGTTTGCAGATAAATTCATTAATAACATGCAAAAGGACCTCTGTGACTCTATTAAAAATACTGAAAATACATGGCCAACTAGGAGCCTGTCAGAACTCCTAGTTATGGCTACATATGAACATTTGTTCAAAAACAAGAAAGAGGTTTGTGATTAGAAAAAGAAAGATTTGAAAACAAAAGCGTTAATGCAACAGGCTTTCCCTAATCAGGCCACAGGTACAGGACAGATACAGAGGGCAAGAGGACGTGGTCGGTGGGTTGGTAGAGGACAAACAAGAGGGAATGAGAGTCATAGGATAATAATACCTGTGCATATTGTAAATAAGAAGGGCATTGGAAAGACACTTGGAATGCAGAGAGGAATGGGGAATATGAGAAGGCAGGGAGGAAGAGGTGGACCATCTAGACAAGATTTTGCTGTACATTCTCAACAACAGATGCGCACTAATTACTTTGATACAACACACATGGACAGATCATATGTGGTAGATGTCTAAGTCGACAATATGGACTAGGGATGTTAACGAGACGGCGAAGGGAGATTGGGAATTCCAGTAAATAAGCGGGGACCGTATGAGGACATGCAGGTGTGTGGTGGAGAGCAGTTTTCTTTGTTAGACACTGGAGTTATTTGCACCTTCTCCAACAACAGCCATTTTCCTGGGTCTCCCCTCTCTGGGTCTATTAACACTTCATTTGGATTTGCTGGAATGCCCATACAAAGTCCCATATCAAAGCCTTTGGATGTTATGTTGTAATGTAATACTGGAATGGCGAGCTGCACTCGGCATTCCAAGATGCTGCAAGCGTTCTCTCTCTGACAGTTTAGTGCTGGCTGTGGTCGGATGGGAGCACTGACAGCGTCGTCTGATTATAGAATAAATATTTGGATAATTCAACCTGCGGGAAGCATAATTAATTTGTAACACTGGCGACGAGCTCCGACCACTTGAGCATCGACGCAGTCAGTATCAGAGAACCTGGGTGTAGACTGGGAAGATTTGGAGGAAGCATAAATCACGCGGGCAAGTCGATTTGGCCGCATTTCCATAAGTAAATATAGCTCTCTGACATGTTTGATCTGAGTGCACACAATCTGCATTTTAAGACTGAACTCGGTCCTTCTTGGTACAAGGGATTCTGGGAGTGAATGTGCCCAACTCCCTGTAGAAACACACGGCGGCCATTTTGAGAGAAACAAGGCCTAATTCCTTTGGAAATCGTACTTAATGTAGTAATCTGGCAGCCATCTTAGCTGTTTGGGATAGTTTACATTGGTTCTATGGGAACAATGTTGTTCCAGTGAGATACTGGTGAAAGGAACAGTGATGTGGAACAAAAAATGGTTGTGAAATATAACTTTAATAAATAAACTATTTTCACACTGGATACTATCACAAAAAGGAAAAAAAGGAAATTGAACGGTGGAAAAGACTTGAAGTACTGTTTTGAATTACTGATAAAAGGGAGGGAAGAGTGCATACGGAGGCAATATTACAAATTGATAAGAGTGACTATGGAAAGGATTGTCATTCTCCCACCTGTGTTCTTGGCACAACCAGGAACTCTACTGATTGAATAGGAAGAATGGGTGGAGATTTTTGAGAATTATATTGAAGCTCTGGATGCAAGAGAGGTCTGTCTGGCGAGGAAGAAAGCGTTACTATTGAGTACGTTAGGCAAAGAAGGTCAACACGTATTCAAATACTTGCCTACAGTGTTAGACGAGGATGGTCAGCCATTGACTGATGTATATATAGAGGCTAAAGCACATTTGGAGAAGCATTTAGTAAAGAACGGAAATATAGTGATGTGTCGGTATAAATTTTATACCAAGCCGCAGGGAAGTGATGATTCTATTGACCAATTCGTAACAAGACTATGAGAATTGTCATTAAAATGTCAATTTGTGAATATGATGGATAAAATGATACAAGACCTACTGATAGTTCAATGCAAAAATAAGAGGATGCAAGAAAGGCTGTGAGTGGCTAACAATCCTTCACTACAAGATGCTATAGCGATTGCAAAGGTTGTTAACAACTGATGACAAGGTTTCATATGTGGATAAAGACAAGAAAGAAAGTTCTGGCACCAATAGGTGATATGTTGTGAGCCAAAAAAAGAATGGTGCTTATAGGAAAGGAAACAATGTTAATCTGAAGATGGAAAAAATGTGCATGAGGTGTGGAAGTAGCTATCATACTTCAGATTCGAAAAGAAAATTGCTGTGGGAAAATATTGTGGAAAATGTGGACGGATAGGACACTTTGCAAGCATGTGCAAGTCAAACAATAGATCTAAAGTTGCAACAATTGATGATGATGGAGAGGAGGAGGAAATGAATGAGGACAGAATTTTATGTTTGTTGGATGGCCTGGCAAAGGAAGGGAAGTATAACAGCTATGTTTACTGTGAGGAACAAAATAATTCAATTGATGGTAGATTCGGCATCTCCGTATACCATCGTGCCCAAAGACTTGTTTAGGTTGCATTGGCCAAAGTATGTCTGCTTCCCAAGGATAATAATCTGGGAGGTTATCAAGGGGAGAAAATAGAAATTATAGGCTAAATGTTAGCAAAGATTGTGTTTCAAGAGCGAAGTGTACGAGGAAAGGTATATGTAGCAGAAAATGGACCTCCGATATTGGGTTGGAAACATCAATATGATCTGCACTTGATAATCAATCCCAGGTCACCTAGCCAAGTTATGATAGTGGATGAGATTACGGTAAGGCAGGTACTGGAAGGGGTGAGTGCAGCATTTTCAGAGGATATAGGAGAACTCAGAGGTTAAGTGCACATAATAAGACTTAAACCATCTGCGATTCTGGTGCACAATAAAGTGAGGAGAGTTTCTATAGCAGCCAGGCTGGAAGTTAAAAGGATGCTTCAGGAGATGGAGGATCAAGGTATCATCGAACCAATAGAGACGTCAAGTTGGATCTCTCTAATTGTCATCACCAAGAAATTGGATGGTACCCTCAGATTTTGAGTGGACTTGCACACTGTGAACCAGAATATAATAACGGATAATTTTCTGCTCCCTAATATCAATGAGCTAATTTTGATGCTTAAGGGGGGGAGTATTTCTCCAAATTAGACTTGAAGAGTGCATATCACCAGATAAGACTCCATGATGATTCCAAACAACTTACAGCATTTATAACAACTGAAGGGGTATTCCAATTTACTAGAATGCCCTTTAGCTTAGCCTCTGCTGCTGGAGTATTTCAAAGGATGATTGGCCAATTTTTGAAGGGGATCGAGGGCACTGTGTATTTTCAAGATGACATTTTGATTTTTTTTAACACTATGGAAAACTATAATATACTACTCAAAAGGGTGTTGGATAGGATAATTGAAGCCAGTCTAACGCTTAAGAAAGAGAAATGCACATTTTGTGTTGAAGAAGTGGAGTATTTGGGGTACACACTGTCTTTGTCTGGAGTGAGGCCGAAAAAAGACTCATTAGAGGCAATAAGGAAGGCAACACGTCCTTCAGATAAGGATCAATTGAGAACTTTTCTAGGTCTTATTGAATTATATAGAAAATTTGTGAGAAATATCCAGAGAAAACTGAGAGTATTAAGAGATTGTTAAGAAAAGGATGAAGTTTGAGTGGATGGATGACCAACAGAAGGCTTTTGAAGACATTAAGAATGAGATATGTTCTGCAGGGATTTTAGCTCCATTTGATACTAAATGCACACCCATAATAATGGTGGATGCTAGTGCAGTGGGGCTACGGGGTGTACTAATGCAGAAGCATAGGGATAGTGAGAAAACTGTAGCATTTGCTTCACGTGACATTGATGCACACTGAACGCAACTATGCTGTCATAGAAAGGGAAGCGTTAGCGGCGGCATGGGCTGTGGAATATTTTAGGGTGTATGTGTGGGGTTCACCGATAATAATTCGCACAGATCACAAACCACTACTGAGAGTTTTAGTACCGGGTGGAACTGAGAAGGTGTCGGCAAGATTAGATAGGTTAGCTGCGCACTTACAGGAATTCCAATATACAGTTGAGTATATCCCTGGGTGGAGGAATGTTCAAGCGGATTGGTTTTAAAGGTCACTTTTGCCATGGCATAAGGTAAACAAGGCTATGGTTGAAGCAACTGAAGGTGAGGATGGGGTCACCAGTATAGAAGATGTGGTGGAATGGGCTCAGGGGGCAGTGAAGGGAAAACATGGTATGACTGTGTGGACAAAGATGCAGTCTTACAACTGGTCATGGAGTTGATGATCAAGGGGGGTAGGAGAGAGAGTACGGTGCCATCTCCAGTTATACTGTATATGAAGGTGATAGATGAGTTAGTGATGTGTGACAATAAAGTTATGGTAAGTGGTGATAAGATAGTGCCACCTGATGATTTGAGATTTATGTTATCTAAAATCGCACATGAGGGACATTTAGGCCAGACTTTAACAATAGTACCACCCAAATATTTGCCAGACTATGGGCCTGATTACAACTTTGGAGGAGGTGTTAATCCGTCCCAAAAGTGACGGTAAAGTGACGGATATACCACCAGCCGTATTACGAGTCCATCATATCCTATGGAACTCGTAATACGGCTGGTGGTATATCCGTCACTTTACCGTCACTTTTGGGACCGATTAACACCTCCTCCAAAGTTGTAATCAGGCCCTATGTGTGTTGATACAACAAGTGTTAATAGTTGGTATTCATTTTTGGGTAAAAGAAAATTGATTTGTTGTTTGTAAACGGAGAGGATATGTTGTAATGTGACACTGGAATGCCGAGCTGCACCCAGCATTCCAAGATGCTGCAAGCGTTCTCTCTCTGACAGTTGGCTGTGGTCAGAGAGGGAGCACTAACAGTGTCGTCTGATTATAGAATAAATCTTTGGATAATTCAACCAGCGGGAAGCGTCATTTATTTGTAACATGTTACTATTGGACCTTTCAGTTTTCCCCATTCATTGATTCTCACTGAAGCCTCTGACAAAAATTTGTTAGGGTTGGGTTTGTTAAAGAAAGTGCATGCTCATATCTATTGTTTCCTCGATGGAGTGTATGTCACAAATTTTAATACTTCCATTTGAAAGAGTTACCTTGGGGCATTTAATTTACCCCAGCAGTTGTCACACATAGATCCATCTCTTTGAGCTACAGGAAAAAACTATATGCGTTTCATAAACATGGAACAAGTCAGGATATGCATTAAAGAAGGCACATGCTTACCCCTCATACCACTATATAAGTTGGCCCCCAAAGCTGAGGAAGGACTTTTTCCAGTGGTACAGGACCTCCTTTGTAAGGGTATTGTGAAGGAGAGTTATGGTAGTCCCTGTAAATAGTCCCATACTTCCTGTCATCAAGAAAAGTCCTACTGGACAACAGAGAGAATATAGATTGGTTATTGACCTGCGAGTTATTAACAGGATAGTAGTATAACAATACCCAGTTGTACACCAGATGTCACTACACTGTTCACATGATTCCACCCACTGCCAAATTTTTCCCTGTAATAGATTTAAAGAATGTTTTCTTTAGTCTATCAATTGTGCTCTAAAAAGCCAATTGGACACTTAAAAATTACCAGATGGCAATGTTCTTTTACAATACATTGATGAACTCCTCATTGCATCTGACACACTTGAACATTGTTAACAGGCCACACAGAATTGCTGTCACATTTAGTCACACATGGAAAAAAGGTCTGCCTATCCAAGTTGCAATATTTTCAACAGGAGGTGTCCTATTTAGGGTACGTCCTGTTGAAGGAGGGTAGAACACTAGACTCACAAAGAATATCAATAATTTGCAATTTACAACGCTCACGAATACAGAAAGATTTTCAAGGTTTTAAAGGTTTTAACTCATATTGCAGATAATTGCTACCCAATTATTCCCTCATAGCAAAATCTTTGGTTGCCTCACACTCAAAGATGTACATGTACCAACCACTTGGAATGACAAATGTGAAAGAGCCTTCTATGAATTGAAAAAGGCTTTGTGTAATGCACCTGTGTTAGGCACCCCACATTATCAGAAACCATTTACCCTATTTGTACAAGAAAACGAAGGTGGCAGTCTTGCATTATTGACACAATACCCCGGAGACAAAAACAGACAATGTGCTTATATTTCGTCCAGCTTAGACCCAGTAGCACGAGCATTGCTATGTTGTCTCAGGACTGTAAAAGCAGCGACGGCAGCAGTAAAAGAGAGTGAAGGATATGTGCTTTGACATCCATTAACAGTGATGGTACCCCATGCTGTAGATGTCCTACTGAACAAAACACAGACACAACATTTAATAAATGCTAGGTTGACAGGCTACAAACTCACCTTGTTTTCTCCGCATATCACAATACGGAGATGTAATGTTTTGAACCGGTAATATGTACACTGACAGTTAGTATGCTTTTGGCGTAGTACATTCTTTTGACAGATTGTGAAAGGAGAGGGCGTTTATGACATCTCATGGAACACAAATCCATCATGGTGAACTCATTAGAAGGTTGTTGAATGCTTTAACGTTACCTGAGAAATTGGCTGTGGTAAAAATGATGTAGGAAATGCATTTGCAGACAGGACAGTGAACAATACTGCACAAGATGAGTGCAGTACAATGTATGTGATAGGGACAGTTAGATGGTTACCAGAAGTTGGCATGATGAACCAGACAATAGACTGTGTAAAGGATATTCAGGATGCAGCTACTCCGGAGGAACTTGCTGAGTGGTACATTTGTGCCACCTTAGATAGCAAAGGATTTTGGGTAGACAAGACAAATAAAAGGAGATGGAAGTTACCTAATGCTTATGTGAATGGCATAGTTTCCTCAGCACATGTACCTGCACACATTAGCACTCAAGGAATAGTGGATACATTGGATCATGTATGGCATAACAAAAACATATCAAAATATGCACGTTCTCATGTACAAAGGTGCATCAAATGCCAGACATACAATGTAGGAAAAGGCATTCTTTTCTCTACAGGAAATTTTGCACCACCAGACTTGCCATTCGAAGTCCTGTGAATGGATTTTGTAGAAATGGAACCAGTGAACAAGAAAAGGTATATGCTTGTGGTAATATGTATCTTGTGCAGTTAACTGAACGATTGGGTTCTATCCATGAACAGGTGAAAGAGGCACTGCCAGGAGACTTTACAGCTCTGGACAAGCCAGGAGATTAGATTTTTGTAAGGAATTTCCAAAAGAAAAGGAGCCTTGAAGGGGCCTCTGCAAGTTTTCCTGGCCACCCAGACTGCTGTGAAATGTGATGGGAAGAAGAACTGGATTCATGCATCAGATGTAAAAAAGTGCCCTTTGCCTTTCCCTTATGACCAGTAGGTATTAGACAATTGCCCGTATACCGAGACTGAGCACATTCCACACCAAGTTCCTTTTGGAAATGGAGGAGTGATTTTAAATTGTGAAATAAGGACACCAGAGGAACATGCTGACAAATCCACTTTTTCCCCCTGAACTCTTTGATTCTGAGATATATGGAACTAGATATGATTTGAGGAACAGGGTACGGTTGAACTATAAGGAGACTTAAAGGAAGAAACGGTACCAGAAGGAGCTGCACCCCATGCCGGTGGTCATGACCGCCAACATACGGACCAGTACATAAGCTTGCCAGTGAGGCTTGAAAGTAAAGGACACTGGAGATTATTATATTTATATCTTTTGTCTGTTAGAGTAGATAGGGAAAATGGCTAGGTATGAGAATATCTCTGAGGAGAACAGGTAATAAACAAGAAAAGACGGGGTATCGTAATATTTGCTGCACTGCTTTTTATGTGTTTACTCATATTGGTGACGATTCTATTGAATGAATGGTACAAAATGTTCACCTCACAGCAAAAAGGGCAGTTTGTGGAAAGTGGATTTCTTAAATTTGGCGTGAGTGCTCCATTTTGTCTAACTTTGAAGTCCATTCTGTGTATGTTACGAGTAAACTTGCATGCCTTTGGCATCTGTACTTGTTTTGTGTCTTGAAAATGCACTGGTTCCTCTTAAATATTTTTGAAACTTTGCAGAGGGCCTAATCACCCCTTGTTCTCAGAAATGTTATTTCTGTGCTTGGACATCCTGTTCTTGTGGTTCAACGGTGTTACAGGAAAGGTTTGCTTGTACGTGAATTGAAATTATGACGCATGTATAGTGGGGTAAAGTAGGTACTGCAATAAGACATAGACAGGGGGGAGAAGAGGTCAGTTGCACTTGGCCAGAGAGTGTCATGGACATTCTTTGGGAGCGATCCGCTGCAGCGAAATAAAATGCTATCTTGAAGCCTACTCTGAATCCTTGTATTCTATCTTGTAGACATTCAGCCTCCTATGAGAAGAGGCTCGTAAATTTCTTTCACACTCGTAAGATAAGTGATATTTATGATTAAAACTAATGATTTGAAATTATTATTAACTGATTAAATAATGTACTAAATATGTTTGAAATACATGACATTAATTAAGAGTCATGAAATAATAATTATAAGACTTAAATGGTTCGAATATTAAAATTGTTTTATTCTTCATGTATTAGCATTAATCAAAAGGCCTAAGATTTAGGCCCATATTTATACTTTTTGACGCAAACCAGCGCCAGCGCTGGTTTGTGTCAAAAAATTTACCACCGGCTAACGCCATTCCTACGCACCAGGCGGGCACCTTATTTAAGGATTTACGTTAGCTGGTGCTGCGGGCTGGTTAGAGTAAAAAAAATTACTCTAACCAGGCAGCGCCAGCGTAGGGAAAAATGGGGGTTGTGTGTCAAAAAATAGTGCAAGTCCGGTTAGAGTAAAAAATCATGGCTCTAACAGGGCTTGCGCCATTTTTTGATGCACAAACCTCATTGAAATGACTCCTGTCTTAGCAAAGACAGGAGTCATGCCCCCATGCCGAATGGCCATGCCCAGGGGACTTCTGTGGGACTCCTGTGGGACTCCTGTGGGACTCCTGTGGGACTCCTGTGGGACTCCTGTGGGCTCACTTCCATGGTGAGAGACCATGGAAGTGAGCCCACAGGCCCCTTAACGCCTGCCCTCACCCAGGCGCTAAAAAACGGCACACATCAGGCTGTGCGTCATTATTTAAGGCCCGCCCCCTCCTGTGTGTCAAAATGACGAAGGAGTATAAAGAAGGCGCACAGGCCTTACAGTCATTTTTTGGGCGGGAACGCCTACCATGCATGTCAAGGCGGTTTCCCGCATCCAGAAAATGATGCACACGGAAGAACTCTGACGTTCGCGGGGTCGGGCGTCATAGTATAAATAGAGAGAAAAGCCAGTGGAATGGTATCAGCAGACAAACAGGTTTGTTAAACTTGCAAAGTGTTTATGGGAGGATTTAAATGCACTTTTAGAAATAGTGCTTTGAGCTGATTTATGTTGACTGGCTGACACGAGAGCCTCCACGAGATCCAGTTACAGGTGTGCCGTGCCCTGATGTTATAAAAATCTATTACATAGTGATTGAATTTTTGAAAATTAGAATTTCTCTCAAAGATATTGATTGGCTAAGAATTGATGGGACAGCTCAGGAAGCAACACAGTCAATACATGCATATTATATTAGGTTGTTGCAGGTATTCAAGCATTGCAGTGGCACAGAGACAATTGAGCTCAAAGACATTAAGGGGGTCATTACAACATTGGCAGTAAAAGGCGCTTACCGCCGTGCAGAAGACTGCCAATACACCGCCACAGCGGCGGCATTCCGCCACAGCTATTAGGACACACATCTTGGAATCCGCCGAAATTCAGACACCCACACAACACCGCCACACCAAAGGTCAGTGATAAACTGGCGGAAACAAATCCTCCACCTCCACGCCAACAGAAACACGCCCATGCTATTACGACCCACAAATCCACACAGCGGTCTTTCAACCGCGGTATTCCATTGGCGGTACACACCGCCGCGCTCAAAATACACACACATCTCCAAAACACCGCCACATTGGACAATTCAAAATACACACACCTGATACACATACAAACAACACTCCCACACACCAAACACAATATAAAACACACACCCACATCACCCACAAACCCCTACGACTAAAAATTAGACACGAAGGCGACAGAGAGAGAGCACAGAATAGACAACCCCACTACACAGAAGCACACAACACCATCACCCACACAACATCCACGCACAAAACACCATACACCACTACACTCACCACACTCATCACCACATACACCACCCCACACATCACCCACACCTCCCCATGGCACGCCAAAGACACCCCCGCTTCTCCGAGGAGGAGCTCAGGGTCATGGTGGAGGAAATCGTACGGGTAGAGCCACAGCTATTTGGCTCACAGGTACAGCACACATCAATAGCCAGGAAGATGGAGTTATGGCGCAGAATAGTGGACAGGGTGAACGCCGTGGGACAGCACCCAAGAAATCGGGAGGACATCAGGAAGAGGTGGAACGACCTACGGGGGAAGGTGCGTTCAACGGTTTCCAGGCACAACATCGCGGTACAGCGGACTGGCGGCGGAACCCCACCTCCTCCCCCACAACTAACAACATGGGAGGAGCAAGTCTTGACCATCTTGCATCCTGAGGGCCTCGCAGGAGTCGGTGGAGGATGGGACACTGGTAAGTCAAATCTTAACTATCATATTCCCCACCCTACCTGCATGCTATCACACACCCCCTCCCTAACCCCCTCCCCTATCACTACAACTCCTCACTAATCTACCCATGACACATACCACCCATCCCAACACCAAGCCCTGCATGACACAACTAAGCATGGACACCCCTCACTAGAGCATGCCCACTGCACATACCCAGTACACCCCCCCCAACCATCATCACACAAACTCACACACAGGAATGCATGCACTGGGGTACACAAACACCCACCCATTGCACACCATTACACACACATATGCAATAATCATGCTCTTATGCCCCTGCAGGAACCCGAAGGACCATCACCACACCAGAGGGTCCAGACAACACCACTCCACCCCCAGAAGAGGCCCACAGTGACGAGAGCAGATCTGCCCTACTGGATCCTGATGACCAGCCCGGACCATCGTGGGCCTCGGGACAGTCGGTTCCCCTTGCACAGGCACAGCCTTCACCGACCTTCCACCCTCTGGTAACACCAGCACAGCACCCACCCAGCGGGCCCAAACCTCCCTACCCAGGACAGGTCAATCAGCGGACCAACACACCAGCACCCCACCCCCTGCAGACGGACAACCACCACGCAAGCGGTCCCTGAGATCCAGGAACAGGACAGAGCAAGATGGCAAGACCCCCGCTAGGAAATGACACCACCCTGATTGTCCTCCCACTGTCCCACTTTGTTACCCTGTCCATACTTTAACTGCCCCAGCTCCTCTTCCTATGCCCAGATGGGCAGTGCACCTGTGAGATTAATAGATTGGACTCTGCCATGGACATTCCTCCACCATCACCCATCCTCATTTTACAACCCCCTCCCATTTCTGAGCACTTCAATAAACACCCTTGAAACACAAAACAATCTGGAGTCAGTCTGTGATTTAGTAAAAATGTATTATCAATGACAGTGTCATAATGGGTGTACCATTCTAAAGCTAACATACCTATGTCACACATCACAAGCCCTTGAAGGATGCAAGCAGTTGACACGTAGGTAACCACACCTGTGAAACTGTAATGGAAGGGTACAACTCAGTTACCAAATGTTGACTCAAATCGAAAAACAGGATAGAGGTAGACGTGTGAAAGTTAATGTAATGCTAAAAATGAAAATGTTCTCACCTGTGTCTCACTGGAAATATTGCTGTATGACTGACTCCCTGTTGTTGTTGTCTTCTTCATCAGCTTCATCCTCATCACTGTCCACAGGCTCCACAGGCTCCACAGGCTCCACAGCTGCTACAACACCGTCATCTGGATCATCCTCCTGCAGAAAAGGCACCTGGCGTCGCAAAGCCAAATTATGGATCATGGAGCAGGCGATGATGTTGTCGCACACCTTCTTTGGTGAGTAGAATAGGGATCCACCTGTCATATGGAGGCACCTGAACCTGGCCTTCAGGAGGCCGAAGGTGCGTTCGATCACCCTCCTAGTCCGCCCATGGGTCTCATTGTAGCGTTCCTCTGCCCTGGTCCTGGGATTCCACACTGGGGTCAATAGCCACGAAAGGTTGGGGTAACCAGAGTCCCCCAAAAGCCATACACGGTGCCTCTGGAGTTGACCCATCATATCAGGGATGCTGCTATTCCGCAGGATGTAGGCGTCATGCACTGAGCCAGGGAACATAGCATTTACCTGCGAGATGTACTGGTCTGCCAAACATACCATCTGTACATTCATGGAATGATAACTCTTCCTGTTCCTGTACACCTGTTCACTCCTGTGGGGGGGGACCAGAGCTACATGGGTCCCATCAATAGCACCTATGTCGTTGGGGATATGTCCAAGGGCACAGAAGTCACCTTTCACTGTGGGCAAATCCTCCACCTCAGGGAAAATGATGTATCTCCTTACGTGTTTCAGCAGGGCAGCCAACACTCTGGACAAGACGTTGGAAAACATAGGCTGGGACATCCCTGATGCCATGGCCACTGTTGTCTGAAAAGACCCCCTTGCAAGGAAATGGAGCACTGACAGCACCTGCACGTCAGGGGGGATTCCAGTCGGATGGCGGATTGGTGACATCAGGTCTGGCTCCAACTGGGTACATAGTTCCTGGATTGTGGCACGGTCAAACCGGTAGGTTACGATGACATGTCGCTCTTCCATTGTCAACAGGTCCACCAGCGGTCGGTACACCGGAGGATTCCGCCATCTTCTCATATGTCCCAGCAGACGGTGCCTACGAAGGACAACAGCGAAGAACCAGTCATTAGTCCTCCAGGTATGTACCCACAGTCACACAGAAGACTACACCACTCACATAACCCTTCCTGTATGTGTGTTGAGTGTAGGCCTAGCTATGTGTGACGCAGTATGAAATGAAGCCATGTGGGCCCTTAAATGGCGGCTGCCTGACCTCTAAACTGGGACAATGGGATTGTGGGGTAACTGCGCTGGCGTTACACACCGTCGCGGTAGGCGGTCGTAGACCGTGGCGCAATGCTGGGTTGGTTAACATTGGACCCTATGGGTCCCAGGAGCCAATGAACAGGTGCGCCGGCGGTGATGATGCGCACCGCCGCGGACGTCACCGCCGCGGACGTCACTGCCATTTTCTATCTGTTCAATCACTACATACCTGACCTTCGACAGGAGAGGACTTACACTGCAAGTGCTGCTGTGACCTCGGTCTGGAAGCGACGATGGCTGCTGCGTCTGGGGAAAGGGCCCCTGCCTTCACTGCACAGGAGTTGGAGAAACTGGTAGACGGGGTCCTCCCCTAGTACATGCTACTCTACGGTCCTCCAGACCAACAGGTTAGTACACATGGAGCACGTTGTATGGGCTAGGCCTGGGTGGAGAGGGCTGGTTGGGAGAGGGAAGGGGGCAGAGTCCATAGAACATTAATGCATGGGAATGAATGGGCCACATGGCCAGAGTAGGGAGGGGGCCACTCACAACGACGGTGCAGTTGGTAATGACTGTTCCTCTTTCCTTGTGCATGTCATGTAGGTCAGCGCCCACCAGAAGAGGGACATTTGGCGTGCCATCGCCAAGGAGGTCTGGACCCTGGGGGCCCACCAGAGACGGGGCACCCACTTCCGTAAGAGATGGGAGGATATTCGCCGCTGCAGCAAGAAGACGGCGGAGGCTCAGATGGGGATGGCCTCCCAACGTGGGAGGGGTGCCTGTCGCACCATGACCCCCCTGATGTTCTGGATCCTGGCGGTGGCCTACCCGGAGTTGGATGGGCGCTTGAGGGCATCACAGCAGACACAAGGGGGTGAGTACAACCTCATTCTGTGGACTTTGCGGGCAGTAGAGGTGTATGGGTGGGGGAGGTGGGCTGTGGGTGTCCCTAGGCCAGGGCGAGTTAGGTAGGCAAGACCCCTCCGTAATGTAGCCCAAGTGGCACTCTACCCCACCTCAGCAGAGTGCCAAGTCGAGGTATAGTTGCCCCTGTGGCATCCATGTGCGCCGATGTCCACCATTGCCATTTAGGCCATATCCCAGAAATTGCATGTGCAGAGGGCAGGGGCACGGCGTAATGAAGGGGGCATCTGCGTTTGTCTTGTCCACCAACGGTAGCGGTATGCCACGCACAAAAACCCTCTTTCTTCTGTCTCCCCCCTTTGTCTGCTCTCCCTGTCCTTTTGTACATCAGCATCAACAGGCGGAGGTACAGTGGCACCGGAGCACGAGGGAGCTGCATCCCACATGGCCATGGAGGGCCACACCACAGACTCTGAATGCACCAGTGGGACGGAGGGCAAGGGGAGCTTCACATCGGCCACCGGATCACCAAGCAGCGACACGGACTCGTTCGACGATGGGAGCTCCCTTGTGGTGGCGGCACCATCTGTGCCCCCCACCTCTACAGGTACAGCCGCCACCTCCCCTACCAGCACCGCCCTCCCAGGAGCCCCTCAGCGTTCGCCCCGTGCCCGCTCACCCAGGAGGGTGGGCATCACCTTCTCCCCAGGCACCTCAGGCCCTACCCCAGTCACCCCTGCTGCCCTCAGTGAGGAGGCCATTGACCTCCTCAGGTCACTCAATGTTGGGCAGTCTACCATTGTGAATGCCATCCAGGGTGTAGAACGAGAGTTGCAACACAGTAAAGCATTCCTGGAGGGCATTCATTCTGGTCAGGCGGTCCTTCAGCGAACCCTGCAATCTTTGACCTCAGCACTGATGGCAGCAATTGTCCCTGTGTCTAGCCTCCCCCCTCCAACTTCCTCCACCCAGACCCAATCTCCTGTACCCCAGCCCATCCCAAGCACACCTACAGACCAGCATGCACACAAGTCAACACACACAAGTAGCTCAAGCAAACATAGGCACCACACACACCACAAGCACCCACGCAAGCCTCACCCACATACAGACACAACAACATCCACTGCCTCCACTGTGTCCCCCTCCTCCTCTTCTCCCTCCTCCCTCCCAGTGTCGTCTACACTCTCACCTGCATGCACTACATCTACAGCCACTAGGACTCGCTCCAGTACACCCAGCACCACACCCCGCTCACCTGCACTCACCACCTCCCCTGCCATTTACACGTCCCCTGTGTCCTCTCCCAGTGTGTCTGTGACGCCCCCTCCCAAAGTACACAAACGCCGGCAATCACTCACCCAACATCCATCCACCTCACGACAGCCTCCATTACCTGCACCTGCACCCAAAACACCTAAAGTGACACCTCCGACAACCACCTCCTCTTCCTCCACTCCCAGACCCCCTCCAGCTACCCATCCCAGTGTTCCTCAGAAACTGTCCCTCTGTAAAGTTGACATTTTTGCCCCCACCCCACCCCCTCCAATTCATCAGTCCCATCGTAGCGCCTCAGCCAAAAAGCCTCCAATACCAGTGGTGCCTGTTCAAGGTTTTTGGAGTGCACCGGCCACCAGGGCAGGCAGTAGGACCCGGAGCCAAGGCACTGGCAGCCCACCCCCTGTAAAGGCAATAAAATTGGAGAGTGGACGACGGGACCGTGTTAAGACTCCAGGTGGGAAAACAACTGACATGGGTTCCAAGGGGATTGGAGAGTCAGCTGTGACTCCACCAAAGGTGGGGAAGGGCCAGAGGAAGTCTGCCCAGCCTGTTGTGAGTGTCACGGCAGAGAAGTGCGCCATCATTTCCGGCGGTCGAGACACAACCGCCAGCAATGTCGTTACTGGTCCAGAGACCACCGCCATAGTCACAGCCCAGGAGGGCCCCACTATAGTCACTGGTCCGGAGACCACCGCCAGAGTCACAGCCCAGGACGGCCCAGGTATCGTCACTGGTCCGGAGACCACCACCGGAGTCAGTGCCCAGGAGGGCCCCACTATCGTCACTGGTCAGGAGACCACCGCCAGAGTCACAGCCCAATGAGGGCCCAAGTATCGTCACTGGTCAGGAGACCACCGCCAGAGTCACAGCCCAGGAGGGCCCCACTATCGTCACTGGTCAGGAGACCACTGCCAGAGTCACAGCCCAGGAGGGCCCAAGTATTGTCACTGGTCAGGAGACTACCGTCAGAGTCACAGCCCAGGAGTGCCCAAGTATCGTCACTGGTCAGGAGACCACCGCCAGAGTCACAGCCCAGGAGGGCCCAAGTATCGTCACTGGTCAGGAGACCACGGCCACCGCCGGAGTCAGTGCCCAGGAGAGCCCCACTATCGTCACTGGTCAGGAGACCACCGCCACCACTATCGTCACTGGTCAGGAGACCACCGCCACCACCGGAGTCAGTGCCCTGGAGGGCTCCGGCTGCCACAGCCCCGCTGGGCAATGATGAAACGTCATGCCACACACCAATGTCCTTATCAGAACCGCCATGTCAAAGCACCACTGAACTGTCCTGAACCGCCATGGCAAAGCACCGCTGAACAGGGCAAAGACCGCCATGTCAATGCACCGCTGAACAGGGCACAGACCGCCATGGCAAAGCACCGCTGAACTGTCCTGAACTGCCATGTCAAAGCACCGCTGAACTGTCCTGAACCGCCATGGCAAAGCACCGCTGAACAGGGCAAAGACCGCCATGTCAATGCACCGCTGAACAGGGCACAGACCACCATGGCAAAGCACCGCTGAACAGGGCAATGCACCCGGTAGGAATGAATGGCCCGCCACATCAGGCATCCTTATCCCATGTGCAGCTGGGACAGTGACAGGACACGACCTTTCACGGGGAGACTCATCCAGTCTGGGCACCAGTCCCCCCCAGTACCAGTAGAGACCTGCATCAACTTGAGAGACTGTGGCTTTGCACTCCCCAGGATGGCACAGTGGGCGAACCACCCACTGTATAGACTTGAGAGACTGTGGCTTTGCACTCCCCAGGATGGCACAGTGGGCGAACCACCCACTGTATAGACTTGAGAGACTGTGGCTTTGCACTCCCTAGGATGGCACAGTGGGCAAACCACCCACTGTAGAGACTTGAGAGACTGTGGCTTTGCACTCCCCAGGAGGGCATGAATGGGCATGGAGCCCCGTCGTGGATCTGGCTTTGCAGTCATCCGGCTGAGGTGCCCTCCCTTCCCTTCCCCCTGAGGTGCCTGTAGAATTTCTATCTGATGCCCCGGCAGTGTTCTCTCCGATTGTGGTCAGGTATCGTTTGTGGGCCTCGCCCATGTATTTTTGGACTGATGGTGCACGGACATTGTTATGTACATATCTGCACTACTTCTCGTCTTGTATATAATTCGGACTGATTTTCAAATATATATCTGTATATTTTTGTATGACATGTATATTGGCACATTACATTGTTTGACCGATTTTCGCTTTGTGTATTCATTCTTCCGGGGGGATTGTGGGTTGTTACTGTGATTTTTGTGAATGCATTGGTGTGTATGTTGTAATATGCGAGGGTGGGGGTTGGGGTGTTTGGTGTGTGTCCCCCTAACTTTTGCCTCCCCCCTCCCCCATGTCGTAGGTGCAGTACTCACCGTTGTCTGCGGCGCCTACGTAGCTGTTGGTCGTAGAAGAGCAGAAACACAAGGGCAGGGAGTATTTGGAGTTCCGGCTCCATGGATTCCTCGTTCCTCGTGGGATATGTTCTGGTGAGCGTTTTCCCATAGTAAAAGCTGTTTCCGCCGTGTTTTTATCCACGGTGAATCCGCCCCGGAAAAGGTGGCGGATTGGCGGGTTGTAATAGTGTGGGCGGTACATTGTCTTCGGCCTGTCTGTTGGCGGTGACCGCCGCGCTGCTTGTCTGTACCCCCGTGGCGGGCGAAGTGTTAAAGTGGCTGTCTTTGTTGGCGGTTTCCGCCAGGGTCATAATTCCCTTTTTTTGTCCTCCGGACTGTTTGCAGTATTTCAGCTGCTTTAACACCGTCCGCCAGGGTTGTAATGACCACCTAAGTGATGCAAAGGTTTAGACCTGAAGTTGATAACATGCTTAAGAGTCATTTGATATGCTAGTAAGCAAAAACCTATTGATGAGGTTTAGCAATTTGCTAAATACTATAGTACCAAAATAGACATGAAACAAAAAAGATTGAGAGAAAAGGCAATGGTGATGCAGATTACAGCAGAACAATCAGGAATACAAGGAGGACAACAACAACAGGCAAACTTGCAAGTGGTTCATGGTCAAGGACAGGCGAGAAGAAGAGGACATGGTGGAAATGGAAATCATGTTGATCTGAATACTAATATTAATTCAGGTATGGAGTTCCTTGTCATGCATGTTGGAATTTTGTACACTTGAAGCAGGAATGTCCTTTGGTGGTGCAGGAAGGTGTTGTGCGGACAAATGAACATAATCTTTTTCCAAATTTGAGAGGACAGAGAAATCGGAATTCTTCTACAAATGTCCAGAATATGAATAATCAAATGCAGATTCCGCAAATGCAAATTCCCCAACAGCAGGTGCCATATCTTCAGGTACAACAATAACAAATGCAACAGCAGATGCAAATGATGCCACAGCAAATGCAAATACCTCAATCTCCAATGGCACAGCAGCAGATAGTGGTTCCTTAGCAGAACATGGGTAAAAGGTTAATTCAAAATTGTCAACAATTGATTACACAGTACCCATTACACAGTGACGATGAATTGAGTGATGAAATCATGATTGGGAGTTCAGAAGAAGAAGAATGTGTGCTAGCAGCTTCATTAGAGGTGGATCAGAGTGGGCCTTATGTCAATGGAACAGTTATGGGTCATGAAATTTAATTCCTGGTTGACACAGGAGCTACACACTCTACTGTCAGAAATGCAGAAGTTCACAATGTGCCACTTTCTGGGAAAACAGTACAGGTCGTAGGAGTCGCGGATCAACACCAGAAAAATCAGATTACTGAATTGATTCCTGTTAAAATCGGTATTTTTGAAGGCATGCACAAATATGTAGTTTGTGGCTCAAGTCTGGTGTGCTTGCTGGGAAGAGGCTTGTTGTGCAAATTAAGATGTTCAATTGCTTGTTCAAATGATGGAATTGCCATTCAAACAAACAGTGATGATGAGGAATCATGAATACCAGTTGAATGTAATCTAATTATTGAAGATTTCCCATTGATTACTCTTTTCTCTGCATTTACAGTACAAGACCTGCCAAGTAAACTACAAGACACAGTTATTCTAAGGATGTGGGATCTTTCAGGCCGAGATATTGATCTAATTAAAGGAATGGAACCAGTCCAAGTCACAGTTAAATCTAATGCTGAACAGCCCATGTAATTCAGCTATTATGGATTTGCGGAAACCTAGTGGGAAATTTCGCATAGTTCAAGATTTGAGAAAAATAAATGACATAGTGGTCAAATGGTGTCCAGTGGTACCTAATCCAGCAGTAAATCTGTTCCAAATTCCATGTGAAGCAGAATGGTTCAAAGTAGTGGACTTATCACAAGCATTTTTCTCAGTGCATTTACATGAGGACTGCCTTTTTCTCTTTTGTTTTAAATTCTGCAATCATGTGTATTCCTGGTATAGAATTCCACAAGGATTTTCAGAATTCCCGTCAATTTGTAATCAAGTGTTGAAAAATAATTTAGAATCATTGGAAATGCCTTGATGATTTAATGGTTGTTTCAAAGACACAATAGGCATGCAGGCAAGATATTATTGCTTTACTGAATCATTTTGGTGAGAATGGCTAAACAGGGCCTCATTATGAGTTTGGCGGGCTGGCGGTAGGACTGCCGCGGTGGCGGCCGCCAAAAGACCACCACGGTGTTACTCAGCCAAGCCCGCCAAAAGACTGCCAGAATCCTGACACCGCCAGGACTCTGGAGGGCAGGAAAGAGGCGTAACCACTACCAGCACTGTCAGCCCACCAAACAATCACCAAACCTATTACGACTTATAAATCACAATAGAGGTCTTTCCATGGCGGAACCCTAATGGTGATACAAACCGCGGCGTCGGCAGTCATCACAGTAAACCACCACACCACATTGGATAATTTGAAAACCCCACACCTGACACATATCTACACATGTGACACACCCACATACTATACTTAAAAGCACACCCCTTCACACCCACAGTCCTTTACAACCAGTACACCATACACAGCTAAAAAAACGCCACACTAAAATGTCAGTAGTCATAGATTAGGCACCCCTACACACTTCACATTGCACACAGCACACCCAACACAACAATAAGCAACCCACATATTAGACACCACTGTTCATCCACTCACATCACAGCACCTACACTTCATCACCAATTCACTTTCCCTAATTTTTTTACATCCTTACCATCTCGTCCACCACTTCCATGTCTCCCAACAAATTCTCAGTTTCACAGAAGATGAATTGGGGTTCATGGTGGACAAAATCATCAGAGTAGGTCCACACCGATTTGGAACACATCCATCTCCAGGAAAATGGTGCTGTGGCAAAGATTAGTCGACAGGGTCAATTCTGTAGGGAACTATCCACGCACAAGGGAGGACATCAGGAAGAGGTGGAACAACCTCAGGAGGAAGGTGCATTCCATGGCTGCCAGGCACCAGCTGACAGGTGGTGGGCTCCCACCTCCTCCTCCACAGTTCCCTCATGGGAGGAGAAGGTCTTGGACATCCTGCATCCTGAGGGCTCGGCATGGATACCTGGGGGAGTGGAGTCGGGTAAGTCACAAAACCGATGATGTCACCCTAAACTTTTGTCTTGCAGATACCTGTTCACCTTTTGACATCTTAACCGCCAAACCACTTATCACCCTGTGTCCAAATACCCCTCTCTGCAATCCCACATGTCAACTGAACTCACCTGGGACCCCAGTGCCTGTGTATGGCTTGGGAAGTACAGGGACTGATAGCACTACAACTCCCAGCTGGCACTGTTCCACCATTTAGAAAATCAGAACAGTGTACTACAAATAAAATTGCCTTGCATGCTAAACAAACACATAAATCATCACACCTGAATGCTCCACAATTGTAGAGTCTATGACACCGACAGCAATGCTATTGATCTGCCAATACAATACCATCAAACACACATCTACAGCTGTGTTCCCTGGTAAACTAGCCTTTAAATCTCCAGTCAAACAATGTAATGTACCCACCTAGGGGGCACACAAATATAGGAAGCTGGATGTACTTGGAGTACACCCATACAGAGGCCCAGGTATAATGCTTAGTACCATACTGTTGGCCAGCTCCATTCCCATTGTACAAATGTTAGTTGACTCAACAATGCCATATACCTAACCTGGAGATAACTTTAAAAAAGTAAATTCATTTTGCACACAAGATATGAGTCTATGATCAGACATCTAACCACCAAGATACTCCAACATCTTATAGCAAGGTATAAGATATATAATAAAAACTCTGTTTCCCGTATAGCTCTATAGCATATGTGGGAGCAGGTGTCAATGTCATATCAGGGGATCAAGTAAAGGCTTTATGTTCATGTCACATAGCATGTCTACCAGTCATAGTATGATGTAACTTGTTGCATAATTTTTTGTGACTGTGTGTTCCACTTCTCCTACAGGTAACCTACCCATTGTGGCAATGGGGGGACACCAGAGACAGCCACTTCCCCTCTGGATAAAGCCCTCAGTGGAAATCACCCCTGGATGTGTGGACATTGAGGACGACTCTGGCCCATCTGGGACACCTGGTCATTCAACAACTGTCAGCCTCACCCTGCCTACTTTGACTCCTCCCAGCCCTGTTGCTATAACATCTCAGGCAACCATTCACCCCCAATCCTATGTGCCAAGGACAGTGGCAACCATCATGTGCCCCCCATTACAGGTAACTGAATCATCAGTCGTAAATCTAGAAAATGATGGACCTTGTACCATTGGGAGTGGGTAAACAGTGCCAGTGGAAAAGGCACATAGGGGTTGGGTGCGTGGGAGGGATGGTGTGGGCCCGAGGATGGAGGCTCCTAAGGATACAATTTGCCAGGACACCATCTCCCAAGTCTTGGGAGCTTACCAACAATCCCAAGGCGTGATGGGTCAGGTACTTACCATGATGGGGGAGATCAAGCAGCTGCAGAGGGGCAACCACCAGGAAGTGATGCAGCAGTGGGAGGTCCAAAATACCCATTTGGCTGCCATTGCAGGGGTGCTAAGAGACTGTCACCATGAGTAGGTTATGTCCACAACAGCTAGCCCCTTCCACTAGCACTGTGACATCTGCCCCTTGAACATCTGTGGCAGCCAGTGTAATGGAGGTCCTGCCAGGGGAACAACATGCCTCAGACACTCCTGTCTCTGTAGCTGACAACCCCCTCTGCAAACGTGAACATCTACCTAAACATTCAGGAGGAGCAAGTGCCAAGACTTAAACCACTGCCAGGAAATGAACCTCTACTGATTTGTTTCCCCTTGTTTGTCACTGGTAGACCCTGTTGACTGTCCTACAACCAATCTTCATTTTCCAATGGTCAAGAACACTGAACGTGAGACTCCAAATGTTGTTGCAGCTACCCTGATGATTTCATCTACCATGACTAAACCCTTTACTGTTTATAAGTATCTTATTTGATCCAATTCACACATATGAATGTGCACTTCTTATTAAACACTATTAAACCACAGATCGTGTGTGTCATTTTCTAGCTATATGTAACTGTTAATTTTAAGACCTCTTGCACATAAAAGATATGCACAAAGCGCCAATGTTTTAAAGTCCATCTCACATGTACTGTTTAATCAGGGTACATTTTGCCTTTGATGATACTGATGGACAAACTTATCACTTTCATTGCACTTTCCTACATATAGGTTGGGAAATGCAAATGTTCACACAGTAAAGTACTGCTGCTCACTTTAATGACTCAGCATAAGTGTGAATAACTAGCACCGCACAGAACACAGAAGTGAGAGACATGTAAGTCTTCGACCATCTGAATGGGCAAACAGATTGGTTCACTGTATCATCAGCTAAAACCTCATCAAATACTCTTACCATAACTCCCCAATTACCATACCCCATAACAGACTTTGGCCTGCCTTTTCTGACGCACACTCGCCTGTGTGGCTTTATTTTGACGCTACCCAGGTATTTTTGTGCGTTCTCACTGTTTTCTAAGGTTTAAGACTCTTCTTCGTTTAAAAATTCATATCTTGAATTGTGTATGTTTGATCTTTGTTGTTTTGGTCTTGTTTTGGTTAGATAAATATTACCTATTTACCTAAACCTGTGTTGTGTAATTTTGTAGTGTTTTCAGTGTGTTACTGTGTGTGTTGGTACAAGTGCTTTACACGTTGGTTCTGAAATTAAGCCTTCCTGCTCATGCCAAGCTACCAAGGGGTTGAGCGGGGGTTAAATGAGGATGATTCTCCTTTACCCCAACTAGAGTGAGGGTCCTTGCTTGGACAGGGGGTAATCTGACTGCCAACCAAAGACCCCATTTCTAACAACAGCCAAGAGAGAGAGCTCTCCCCTGTGCAAGACCTTTTAAGTGGGGGCAGAAGCGTCCAGCAGACCTGCACCTCTGGCCACATTGTGCTCCACATAATTTCCTGCACAGTCTTCTGGGATAGCTCCAAAATAGCATTGTCCATGAGCTTGGGCCACATGTGCTCTGAAACTCAGTCGCTCCTTTCTAGCATTCCTTTCAGGGCTTCTCCGCCCATTTCCTTGCAGGGGCTGACAGCTGGCTTATTGATGCAAGGCCCTGCTCAGGCAGCTGGTTAGAGCAGTAATTGACCCTAATCCTGAGCTGAGTCAGAGAAAGATGACAATCCTGGATGACCCCTATATTGTACACCTATGCTTTTGTAACCTACTGCATCATTCTTTTCACACAGGTTACAGTGTACATTGGTGCGATTCTGGCCTCTGTGGACCCTTTGGCACCTGAGTTATGTCCTAGGCCACTCTTTGCTATTGACATTGAATGGAGTGTCCCTACAGTGAAAAGACAGTAAGCACACTGATTTTGACATGTACTAGAGTGTCCCTATATTAAAAATACAGCAAGCACACTGACTATCCCTCCTCTGGGTACACCCATCTCATGAGGCCTACCCCAGGTCACCACCCACTCTGCATAATTACTTCTATGCCAGGCTCCCTAAGCGCAGTTCTTAGGCTGCACACGCCAGGTTCCCTCCCCGTGCAATCCTTACATGACTACACATGTGTGTGCACATATGATCACGTGTAACCAGTCCAGGGCCTCCTACTCTTGCTGCGCCACAGCAGCCTTTCCTTAGCAAGGCTGCACCAGTGGTCACACACACAGCCCGGATTACCGTGAGCTTACTGTGGGGGAGTCCCTGACTAGGATGCTCTCTCACAGTAAAAGGTCAAAAACCAGGTGGTCAAAAAGCAAAACAAATCAGGGCAGACCAGATGGTCATAACCATCCTCTCACAGTTAGCGAACAACGTGTTGTGATCTACTAATGGAGACATTCGAAACCGATTTTGACAAAGCTGCTAAACCAATTTTTAATGGATTCTGGAGAGCCTGAAAGTTGCTGTATGTAATCGCAACGAAAACTGAAGATTATTTGTGATTTTTTGTTGTGGCTGCATAGTTACATTTTAAATTTTCTTCCTTCCACTTTTTAATTCTTTACAGGCCATGGATATCCACAGCTATAGAAACAATGGGTGCAAGTATGTGTGTGTTGGATTGGCAGTTGTATGTATATTGTTAAGTCTCTTGTTGATTATAAGAATTAGTATTTTTGAGAAAACTGAAACTATTTACACACCTTCTTCAATATTAGAGGTTACTACATTTTCTTAATTAGATAGGTTCTATAAAGATGTAAATTACTTACACTTTGCTGTATGAGTATTTTGAGACTATGGATGTGAGAGGATGTTATGTGTGTACACAAATTCCTTCCTCAGTACAAGAAGGGATTACATATCATACCTGACCATTACCTTATGGGATCAGTTAGTCTTTTGTTAACAAGGCTGTATAATCAGGAATACATACAGTATTTTTATTCAAATTATGATCTAGTCTTTTCTTTTGTTCCCGTTAACAAACACTTGAGTAGTATTGCTAAATCTAGAAACATAGACATTGTAGGAGGTTTCTTCGAGCCTACACTGACATTTGGTATGACCTATGCTCACAGGAATAATTTAACATGTAAATTTTCACCAATTGAGAAAAGTTTCTTGAATTAGGGTGATGAATGAAGAAAAGCAATGATGGAGAATATAGAGAAGGACTTAATAAAACACAATTATAAGAATGATCATGCTGATAGTGTAACTAACATGCAAGGAAAGCTTGCTTTAGATTATCGACATATAGGGAAGCTTTCCACATACAGGTCTCAATCCAGAATTGATACTAAGTTTGTAGGAACGAGTGAATGCAGACATGTATTTCTATTTAGGAATACATGGGACTTTATGCTGAATGGACAAGATCCTGCGATTCCTAGTGGGTATTATATATTTAGTGAAAATGCCTTTTATCGTCTACCTAAGGTATGGTATGGGACTTGTTACCTGGGAGTGGTTTTCCCTAAGATGTACTAGATTGACAACATATATGATACTCATGATAACTTAGGATCAAGTTCAAAAAGGGCATATTTTCCAGAAATAATTGGAGATATATTTGGAGCAAATATGCCTTTAGTAGGAGTTGTTCTGAATGATATGAAAATTAGGAAATTGTCGACCATTGTGGATAGAATGTTAACAGATTTTCCTGGAGCAATACTCCTCGTGGATATAGAAATTGTTGCTGTCTGTTCAATGGTTCTTCAGAGCCAGCTTGCATTACACATCATTTTTAGCAAAGTAGGGCAAGTTTGTCGGATGCTCAAGGTGCAACATTGTTGCACTTTTATCCCAGACAACAGCTACATTAGAAATTTGGCAAATTTGAATTCTGTCTTAAAAAACTTGAAACAACCAAAGTGTGTGGGAAAATATAGGTAAAGGTTTTACTAAAATAGGAAATTGGTTAGGAAATCTTGGTCAAGATGTTGTGGGAATGATACTGAAACCATTATTAATAGTGGTTTTGTGTCTCATTTGTATAATTGGATTTTGTCAAACTGTACAGATTCATACAAATACAAAGGATGGAAAATAAACAGAGGAGGAAAGAAATAGAAATGTAAAAGATAAGAAGCAGATACTTTCGTGATTTACGAAATTGTGAAAATTTGCAAAAATCTAACTGTAGATATACTAAACAAAGTAAGATTTTAAATGTCTCATTAATGTAAGTTTTTTTGTGACAGCACATGTTGTCGTCAGAGAAGGGATTGTTAGAGAGCAAATATTATAAATAAAATATGAGTAAACAAATTGTATAAATGAAGTGTACTAAAAGGCCTAATTAGATAAACTTGTGCTAGAAATGTAAAACATGCATGTTTGAAATGTGGTTGACATGGTGTCCACCATATAGAGTTCTATGTGGAATAATAAATAACTGTGAAAAAATATTTGATGAATCATAACTATTTGTACTGACAAAAGATAATTAATATTGATGAATAAAACGAATGATTTGAAATTATGATTGACTGATTAAAATGTTTTCTAAATATCTTTGAACTATATGATATTAATTAAGAGTCATGAAATACTAATTATAAGGTTTATATGGCTTGAATATTAAAATTGTTTTATTCTTCATGTATTAGAATTATTCAAAAGGACTAAGATTTAGTATTTTTCCACAGTACAGTATGTTATGCTGACTTCTTTAAAATTCTTTAGCAATTTGTTCATTAGCTAACCCATTGAAAGCTCACAGTTGACATCTACTGCTTTTCCAATTTGTTCATTCTGTACTTTTTTGTGATAACTATTGAAAGTTTTAACAATGGGCTTTAGTTTCTGGTAGGAAATAATGTTAGTAAAAATGTCATGTTCTGTTTTCTACAATGTTATGATTTGCAGAGACTGCCATCCGGAGAAGAGCGTCAACATGGGCCTATCTCGAGTAAACCGTGAGGAAAGATACAAATTGGACAAATGATGTAATTTAATTGGTTGTTCACTGTCACACCAATAGGAGTCCGGTTAGTGATTTTTAGGACTTTAACTAGGCAAAGTGTTGGATGATGTAAATCAGTTATAGCTATAGTTTTCGCAACTTTGGAGTTACAGTTAAGTTATTTCAACAGTTCAGATACCATAGGCCCAACTCTACTGAACTGCTGCCCTTTCCCATGTTCCTGATCCTGATCATTGAAGACCTTCTGATCCTGTTCTCTGCTGACAAAGACTCTGCTAACTGCTGTGTCTTTTAGGAGAGGTATAACCTATGTACATTTGTTTTACTCTTGCAGGTTTTTCCCTTAGAAATCCACCACATTTTTTGTCAGTGCCATAGTTCAGATGTTTTCCAAATTAATTTTTTTTTTGCCTTATTTTTATTTTTTGCATGTGATAAAGTCCAGCCCCACACATGGTTTTCAAATTAGAATTTGACAGCAAGAATGTCAGACCCAATAATTGAAATGTAAGTTTACTAATTGATTATGATGGATTCTTCTACACAACTAATAAAATCTGTTGCTATTTCTCAAATAATTCTGTTGCTTTTCTGTATAATTCTTTTGGAGTGTTTAGTGGTGATTGCTCTTGTCAGATCAAGATGATTCAGACATTTTTGACAACCTGTGTTGTTTCTGTATTGCTATTGTCAGGTCTGGAGTATTATTTATGTGACTTTAGCATTGGTAATATAAGCGCAATAAATGTTTGAGCTTTACTAAATTGGTGTGGTAATTTATGGCCACATAGGTCATGGTGTGTGTAAATTACTCACTCCTTATTGCATGTTGTTGTTGTTTATTGATATTGGTTCTTATTGGTTGATATGATGATCTTATTACTCCTGTCTGAGACAAAAGATTCAAGTTGACCTCTGAGGTAATAGATGTCACTGCCCTATTACCTGTCCACTGAGCCTAATTTTAGGAGGTCACATGCCCACACAGGTGGTAGTAGATTCAGTCTTTCGGGTCTCCTGATATGTCTCAACAGCAAGTGCAATCCACCTTTTGTCTTCCACAGGTCCAATAGTGTTCTGAAGATAGTGCCCAGGGGTGCCACCTTTAAGCCTGGCACTAGCCTGTGGGTGGGAGGGGTGACTCCAGGCCCCTCCCTGACAATAGGAAAAAATTCCCAGGAGTAACCTTACCCACTTTTGCAGCTGCTCCTTTGAGCCCTATCAAAACCAAACCTGCAGTGCACCTTTCAACACAAAACCAATATATCAGACCATTTTTCCTATGTGCAGAACTCTGATTCCCACCTAAAAGGTGTGACCAGGGAAATGAGCAACCCCTTCCTCTGTGTCCACTCAAAAATTATTCTAGGGACAGTGTCTCTCCCACTGGAATTGGTGCTGGCTGACTAGAGGGAGAAAGGAGGGACAGGTGTTAGCTACATCTGCCTATAACAGGGGAGGCCACTTTGAAGTTAATTAAGTTCTTAGCCACAGCCCAAATAGTCCTGGCAGAGGCACAGAACACCTCACTACACCTAAGGCCTTTGCCTCAGCTCTGGGAGAAAGTTCACACATCATCAATGGCGATTCAGCTACTGATGGCAGCTAGAAGCTCCTGTTTTGGGGTGTTTCTACAGGTTTTAGGCAGGGAAGAGGTAACTTATTAAAAGTACCTCTTCTAAAACATTTATTATAAATCTGACTTTACCAGTGAATGAATTTGTAATAAATATTTTTTACAAGTCCAAGAATGTACTATGTAGCCGTTTCATAGGTGGAGATAACATTATTAAATTTAATATTGTATTACAATGGTTTCCTATGGAACAGCTGACCCTGCTGCTACAATGAGAATAGCTTTGTGTCCTTGTCACTAAGAAAATATGTTTAACATTAAGCATTTATACGTCCTACTTTTAAATATCATGCACCATGTAGGAGGCCGGCCCTCTACGTTGTGTGCAAAGCTAGGCACAGGGGGTCCAGGCAGCCATACGTTGGTTTACAGAGATAAAAAACAGATCACCGAATGCTCTAATTTTTAAGGTAGCTTGGTCGAGCAGTTAGACCAATCTGGGAGAAATGCAAAGCATTTGTTGTACTCACAGTATCAATCATGCAACTCACATATTTGAAGGAATAACTTGAGACTAATTTATGATAATACTTCAGATTTTTATGTAATTTTTAAGACCAAGATGATCAAAACCGGTTAAGTACTTTTTGAGATATGGATTTTTGAAGATTAATAAAAATAGTATTTTTGTGCGTAATTACGCACTATAGCAATCAATGGAAAGTCACCTTTAAAAATACTTATAAAATCACACAGTCGCTTTACTGACTTCTTCTTTTGCAGGTTGATCAAAGTTGTTGGTGGGCACACTGTGCCACCTGGAGAAGTTCGGTCAACTCCCAGTTCCGGTGGCAGCAGCAGTGAAAAGTCTCTGGAGCAAGTGCAGGGCCACTGCGGGCACCACTTGGAAAAGGTCTGTGCAGATAAGTTTAGATGCAATTCCTTAGGGTCCCCTTGGAGTGTTGAGGTTGCAAGGGGTGAGGGACCCTTAGAGCACAGCTGATTTTTTGTTGCAGGGCACAGGGAAGCCGGATGCAGAGCGAATCGGTGAGCCAAAAGCTGCGTGCAAACATGCCCTTTGGATCTGGAGGTAAGTCAATTCAAGGGTCACTTGCAGGACAACGGGAACACTCTGGCGGGAGGTCCAGGGTGTTCCTGAATTCTCTTGAATGGGGCTTCCTCCTGGTCCTTTTTCAGCCACAGGTGGGATGGTCCTCCTGGTGTCTGATGTCAGCTGACCAGTACCCCAGATATTAGTACATTTTGACCACTGGAGAGCACAGTGCCACCAAACTTGGCACACTTGCAGGGTTTGTCCTCGCAGTCATTGGTGTTTCCTCAGGTTTGGCTGCAATCTCCAGTTCAGGAGTTAGTGGCCAGTCAGTGAAGTGACCCTCACTGGGTTGCTGGTTTCTTCTTTGTTGCAGAGTGGTACCTCTACTCTGGAGGGAGTTCTTGGGTGATTGGCAAAGTCTGGAGGTCCTCTGGGGTTCTTGAGGTCAGTCCAGTTGTCCAGCATCTCTGCAGTGGCGATTGTCGGGTCCTGGGTGCAGCAGGCAGGATTTGATGCATTTTCTTTGTCCTCAGCTCTCATGCCTTGGATATCCTTGGTGCTGGTCTTCTTTGTGTCCTTTGAATCTGCTTACCTGGTCTACGGGTGGCCACTAAATACTGAGGGGCCTATTTATACTCTGTATGCCCCGAATGTGCGTCAAAAAGATTGACGCACATTCGGCGCAAACCTTGCATCCATATTTATACTATGACGCCCGACCCCGCGAACATCAAAATTCCTCCGTATGCGTCATTTTCTGGATGCGGGGAACCGCCTTGCGTTAATGACATGCAAGGTAGGTGTTCCCGTCCCAAAAATGACAAACACCCGTGCGCCATATTTATGCTACCACGCAAAAATCCCACACGGCAGGAAGGCGGATTCGGAAAATGATGCACAGCCCGATTTGCGTCAAAAAATAACGCCTGGGTCAGGGCAGGCGTTAAAATGGGGCAAACACACCAGTACTTAAGGAGAACACACACAAGAAACAGCAGAGCTCTAAAAGAAAGACATGGAGGTGCTATGCATCCAGCATGCAGAAAGACGCAGAGCACAGGACCAACACCAGCAGCTTCCACAACACCAGCAGAGACCCCAAAGGCACCGCAGAAGGCAGGAGAGGATATTCAGGACCAGGACAACCCTTCTGGGACTCCGGCAACAAGACATCATACAGAGGTACAGACTCAACTGGCAAGCCATTCAGCAGCTGCTGTGCAACATTGAGCCACAGTTGGCACCCATCTTGCAGACACCCCACACCATTCCACCAGAGACCAAGCTGCTAGCTGTCCTCCACATGTTGGCAAGTGGCTCGTTTCAAACCACTGGTGCCCCGGTTGCCAGGATCTGACAGCCCTCATTCTCTGCCTTCCTACCCAAGGTATTGGATGCCATCGTCTCCCTCACACCCCACTACATCAGCTTCCCCAACACACAGCTGAAGCAGCATGAGACCAAACAGGGCATCTACCAAATCAACGGCTTCCCACACGTGCTTGGTGCCATTGACTGCACACATGTACGCATTGTGCCACCTGCTGCAACCGAACATCTATACCGCAACAGGAAGCACACACACTCCATCAATGTGCAGTCCATTGTCGATCACCGGGGATTGATCACCAACATCGTGGCAAAGTATCCTGGGAGTGTACATGATTCATTAATCTTCCGCCACTGCACCATCAATCAACACTTCCAGGATGGAGGACTTGGAAATGGCCAACTTGTTGGTAAGTACAGAAACCTACTTATATACACACAGCACAGCAACCCTGTAGAACACACAACATAAACACCACTACATTGACACGTGGCTAGGAAGACGATGAGGTTGTGACACTGCTAGTCATGTGTGATATCCTCACCCAATGGGATACACACCTACAAAACAAATGACAGATGCGAAAACAACAGATGCCACTCCAGAGACACAAGGGACCAATTTAAAACAACATAATGACAATGACATGGCCTTAATTGGCAGTACAACTTGGAAGATTAATCTTTCAATATCACATCAATAACACTCAACCACACACCCTTCCAAGCAATTAATACTGTGTAAGGGATGTGTAATGTGTTTCGCTGAAGGTCAAACAACATGAGACACATAGCATGATGATGATTACTATAATGAAGGTGACATGGACTCATTGAGGCTGTACCAATATCTCACATCACTCTTGCTCTGACATTGCTCACTACCAATAAGCAAGTGGACTGTGCTAAGAACACATATTGATGTGACAATATTGAAAGTGCACCTTCCTACACATACGGTTTGAGACAATTACACATATACACAACAGATGTACAGGCATATGGACCTTCTGACACTAAAACCGTCAACCTCGCAACCAAGTTAGCCAGCTGAACTGGACCAGTTTCAGTAGTATAGGTACACGTTTGAACATGAGTCAACTCGGTAAGAACAGACAAATAGGTGTGCAGAGAACTTGTCACACATGGGATATTTGTGCATTGTCACTTGTCAACATGTCGGTGCTGCAAACTTATTGAGATGTGTTGTACAATGTCACTTAACCAAAACAAAGGGCCTCACTGATGTTTAGAAAATTCTATTGCATATGTTAAGTTGGATGGGATGCCCAGCCCATATAGATGGAACCGTGTTACCGCCACTGTGGAATTGATTCTGTGTATGGAAGTATCATGTCACCCCCAGTTAAGACACATGGACACGTCTTTCACATGACATAATGCATAGGAGTACACAATGTACTGCAAGTCTACAAAAATACCGCTGACATCCGGTCAATCAGCCAAATACCAGTTCAGATAATGAAACATCCCAATGCCGATGGTACATCCTAGAAGCCTAGGATTCCACACAATAACACAAACAGAGATGAGTCACAGACAACACAAGAGAACAACTGCCATGCAAAGTGATAATCATGGTGCAAGCAACATCAACATTCTCTCACTCATTTTCTCTTTCAGCTGATCAGGGGTATGGGATCCAGCCATGGATCATGATCCCATTTTCAAACCCAAGCACAGCATCAGAGCATGCCTATAATGAGGCACATTGGAGGACATGCACCATAATCGAGAGGACCTTTGGCATCCTGAAGTCAAGATTCAGGTGCCTCGACATTACTGGAGGCAGCCTCCTATACTCACCAGAAATGGTCTGTAAGATAATTTTGACCTGTGCCATCCTGCACAACATTTGTGTAAGGAGGAACATTCCCCTCTATGAACCAGATCCACAAATGGCTGAAGAGAAGGAGAGGAGGATGCTGTCCATCAGCAATCTTTGCAAGGAGTATGTGTGACAAGAAGTCCATGTAAGCTGCAAATGGATAGCACAAGTGCCCCAGGTATGACTAGCATTGCTCACAAGACCTTCCCTGCACATGCCATCCCAGGTCATAAGTCCTGCCACTACCATGTTTTCTGTCTCTCCCCCCCCCTTCTCTAGGGGGCCCTAGAAATTGACTATTTGTACCCAGATAATCCTTCATCTACACACACCCAGACTCACATTCTGACTCCAGTGTGCTTCCCTCTTTAGTATGGCATGGCATAGTCATAGTTCATCTGTCTGCATGGACTTCTGGTCAGATAATACACTGCCTGATAGTCTGTAGGACCTGTAATCACCTGTCCATTGCTTCCCAGGCACTGTTGGCCCTTTGAACTTGATTCTCACCTACAGGACTTGTGAGAGACTGAAGCTGCACACACCTGTGATCACTTCCATGCAGACCAGCTATTTGAACATTCACTGCCCTTGCTGCTGCCTGGAATGGCATAGAAGCTGCCATTATATGTATATCCCTGTTATGCATTGCTGTATTAATCACTTGTGTAACACAGGCCTTGGGTTATTGTGTAACGTTACAGCACACAGGACAAATACGGTTTTCATTTTCCACAGTGTTGTTCCAGCTTTAACCAGTCTTAGTCTGCTCACTGTGCATTTGCCTTGTTCATTTTTGTTCCTGACTGACTCTGCATCCTGTTAGCCTGACTGGTTCCTGTCTTTGCATTACCATGAAGGTTCAATGTGGCTATATTTGTCTCATAGTTGCTTTCCATGCCCTCACTTTCCTCCTGGGGTATTGTGTCAGGTAGGTCTACAATGAATACTCAAATACATTGTATAGCGTAATCAGTTTACTTATTGTATCATGGGGTGGGACATGTCTTCAAATAGCCTAATCACAGCCCATCCCTTGTCTGGGTTTCATGTATGCATGAGTGACAAATAGTGACAGTGTACCATCGATTGGGCTGTATTCATCGATTGGGTATGGTGCCTCCAGCACAACAAACAACGTTTGATAATGTGCATGAAGTGTCAAAACATGTTTGTACCCTGACAGTCCACACACTGATTCACATCGGCCCCAACCTATTGATGGGGCTTGCGTGGTGAATAGCCGTGAGATTAATCAGCACAGAGGCACTGATGTTCCCGGCTGCAGTGGGAATTTTAGAGGCCACCCTGTGTACAAATGTTGTGAGGAAACCTGCCAGTTTTAAATTACTGATCCATTAACTTTGGGAGCACACCAAGGTTGCCCTGTTGTCAGTCTCATAAAACGTCTGCAGTGCCATAGTTGGACTATCCCCATGTGTGTTTTCAATTCCTCTTTGGCTTTCGTTCAATTCAGCTGTGAAGGATACTTTGTTAATGCAGGGAATGGCTCCACAGACTTATGACTAGACCTGCACGTAACTGTGACAACATGGACCCCAATAATGACACAGGTTACACATGGCCCCACACACTTGAACTGGACACCTTTGTGCAATTAACCACTGGAAATATGTGAACACGTGCTGCTTGGTCTGCTGGTCCTCCACTGCCACAAGAGAAACATAGGTCATTTATATGACTCAAACTGTGGAGTGACATTACATTTGTGGGTTGGTTTTGCGACTCTGTGTCTCAAACACCGTACCCACATAGCATTTTCAAATGCCTGACTCTTGGGTAGTATTGAAACAAGTGACCAGGAAGTGGTATCCAACATACATTCCAGGATTTGTGATGCCTTAGTCTTGGAACATTGCCATGATCAACCGTCCTCTATCTATCCTGTGCATGGCTTGTCATGGGAGATGCTTTTGTCCCCAAATTCTGGAATGTTCACACAGCATTTGTTGCTACGTGTATGACAAACACATTTCCTTACTCATTTCCACACTGAATAGCATCTGATCATTATCCACATTGACAACACATGCATACAAGCACATTTATGAAAACACGTCTTGTGATGTTCACACAGTGGGTCAACTAAAATTGAAATAGTCAATTCGCACACATTGACACATAGGCAATGAGTTACTATATTAAGTTGCGTAGCCTTGCTTTCCTCTGTTGACACACAACCTGCTCAAACTGGGTAATACCAATTTGTATTCCAAAAGTTTGGGGATCTACTGCGTCAGTGAAGAGTTCAAATCTGGTATAACAACTAGAGGATCATGGTCCGCAGTAGTGTGATCTGCCATATGTACCCATACACTGGAATGCACGATGTAGGTGCAAACAGCCTATCTCTGTATAGTTATGACTGTCATGTACTATAAAAAAGTGAGAAATGACCCAAACCCAGTAAAAGACATACATTTTTACGCATATATGTAAAAAAGACGCATATACGTCAAAAAGCACCGCATATGGGTAGAAAAATGCTGCTCACTGCCATGATACATCCATTGGCCAGCGGTAATTCACACACTGTACCCCATGAAATTGGTTAACAATTAAAAATATTTGGAAATATGGATGCAGTGTAATTTCTAAGCATGTGCATAAAAAAAAAGGACGCACAGACTGTAAGCGTTATAATATTTTGACGCATCATAATAAAAACGCACCGCATTTGAGACAGGAAGTGATGTAATAGGATATCCTGTTTAAAGAATTGGAACAGTGGGTGTACTTTCACTTTCACTTTGCAGTCTGTGATTTTTCTTGACTGTGTGGCTGTGTTTGGACTTGTCTCTCTGTGAATATTGTGAATTTGTCTCCTGCATGCTTTTAATATTGTCTTTTGGTGTTTTGTAAGTGTCTGTGGTATCCTGTGTAAGTGTATTTTTGTCATTTCTGGTGTCTAATTTTGTTCTGGTGTCTAATTTTGTCTTTGTACGGTTGGGAGTCTGTTGTGGGTAGTGTTAGGTTGGGGATAGTTGGGCTGCTTTAGGGTTATTTACTTTTCATTTCCCTCTCCTCCTTTCCCTTCATTATCCTCTGTACCCCTTAATTCCTTTATTATTTCAGTCATGTTGGGTAGGCCACGTCTGGGTAGAATGGGTGAGGAGGAGCTGGGGGGATTCATTTGGCTGGTGTGCCACTTCCTCCCATTGATGACCGAAGCAAGCAGGTGGCAGGGTGATACAGGAGTATCACACAGAGGCAAGGAGGCTCCGGTGGTCAAAGGTCCTGTACCATCTGCAACGCGTGTACAACACACCACGCAACGACCACCAACAAAAGCACCGCTGGGCTGACCTTGTTGCCATGGAGCAAGACCTGCTGGACCACCTGGGGATTGTGATTGGTGGCCATGTTGGTGAGTACAATGCAGAGTAATGTGCACATTTAAATGCTCTGTAGTGACAGTATCAGATTTGTTGATATACTGCAGGCAATGTTTTTGGACATGTGGAATGCAAGTTAAACATACAGTGGCCGTGAGTTATATAATAATTGCTACACATTACCGTCATTTGTTGACAAAACAGCTGCACTGAGTTACAAAACACAACTGGAGCCGGTAAATTAGTGCTGCCTTCATGTCAATAGATGATGCAAATATGGCTCTAACATGTGTTTTAGCTATGGTCTGTGAGTGTACCAGGAAAGAGATGTTTTTCACCAGATATTTTCAAGAATTAATGTGTCTCCCAATTATTTCTAATAAATGTCTGCAATATATTCTGGCCCATACGTACCAAGTTCTTTCTAACCTCAGGTAGTATCTTAGGCTGATAGTTTGACTTGGTTGTGCCGCAATTAAATTAGGGATGGATGCCAAAGTAATGCACACAGGTTCATATCTAAATGTTTGGTGCTACTTTCCATAGCTGTAGCACATAAAATGAAGCAAATGATACAAATTGAGGGATAACAACTATCCATGGCCCTCTGTTCATTGTACCTGTGTGTTTTACATTGGTCTTGGGCACAATAGCTGGAATAGAGCTAATGCATTTGCCATCTGTGTTACTCTATAGCCATGAACTTCTCATAAGTTATGGGATCATCATGGGATACCTGACGTTGGGGACTGCATGGTCACAATGTATTACGTGCATGATGTCGTGCAAGGGACCCCTGACCAATTCCATCATACCTATAAAGTTCCCTAATACTTTGCTAGTTTTGTTTGGTACACCCCTGCTGATCTAGTGCAGCATATGTTCAATAACTAACTTCCCAGTATGGAGGCTATCACAGACATGGGTGTAGGCTAAGATCAGAAGACCAGCATTCCTGTGACTGCTGCCATTCTGAAGGTACATACAAATTGAAACCTACATCCTCATGATTGACACAGTGGTACATTTGCTAAACCATGTGTTAATAATATGACAGCGTCAGTTTGCTGTATAGACGCTGATCTACCAACTTGGCAAATGTAAGATGATGAATGTGGCTCACTGTGATATCCAAAACCCATAATGGGTACACAGGGCAATGAGTGACACATTTCAGGTGCAATGACACCTGTGCCCATGCAGTCTGTGATGGATGACTACAATATACACTGTCAGCATATATCTCCTTGTTGTATCAAAATATTAAAACTGGTCAATCCATGGCTAGCCTCAAATTGTCACCAATTAACGCACAGGATCCCTGCCATTATGGTGTCACAGGAGGCATATGTGGCTCAGGGTACACTGTTAATGTAACATATGTAACCTACACACAACACAGGCCCTACATGTAAGGAACCATAGAAAACATGATAAATCATGACTTTAAATCAACCCACAGGTGTGTCACACAGTAAATGATTGTTCATTGATGCACAAGCCACAATACCTGAGTGACCGGTATTGCAGTGCTCCAGGAAAGTGGCTTTGCATGTCTCTCATTACTACAAATGATGAGAGGAGTACACTCCATAAATGAGTCTACAACCAATTGATGGAGCATGTTTGTCACCACATGATTGTTAGGGCCACTGCATGTGTGCAGATATGTGTCCATCACTCACTGGAGTGACCGGGTCTGTACATGTTTGCAGTGGTATGTCTGTTAGAGTATCATCAGGCCTGAGATGCTGGACTTTCAAATTTAATGTTACACACAGTAATTTCATTAGAAAGTGTTGTACAGTGCACAGACAATGAGCACATTTCTACCTTCCATGCTTCACAGGTGGACCTGCCACCTACACAATCGGAGAAGTGACTCGATTTGCGGACCCAGACATATCCAATAAGTGTTGATATTTCAGTTCTGTGTTGTGGTTGCAGCTGTTGTGTGATTGACTTCTGCGTGTTAGACACATAGCAAGGTATGATGTGCTGGTAAATGATCTGATATGTTACTTGAGTGGATTTTCACTTTTTTTCCATCTTTGAGTTGGACAATGAGTAGCGTATAGCCATATTTTGGGATTGTAGTGCAGCCCTGTAGGCATGGCCATGTGAAGAGGGTGACATTTGTTTTTGAAATTTTTATCAATAAAAATTAGCAGAGACCCATATTCATGATTTAGTTAGCAAGTCAGACCCTGAATCTCACAGAATAGGGATGTCAAAGTCTTATCCACAGACTTGAGCCTCCCTATTCACTAATGAACATGTTCGACTGTATGTTTGACTTCCTAGCAGCATCTAGCTCCACATGTTGTGCTACGTGTATGTGGCACTTGAGTACAATGTCATAGGTGTGCATGCAGCTCATGCCCAGATGTGTGCTTGCATCTATCTGCTTGTTTTAAGACAGGTATTAGTGGTATTAAATGATGTTGACAATTGTCTGCATTTACAGACATACATGTGGATGGGATTGTCCAAGCTTTGGGTCTATCCTAGTTGGACATCCTCCTTACCTGTGCTGGACTGCCCAAACCCATGTACAGCTATACAAAGCTTCCAGGTGTCCTTGATGTTTGAAAGTATGTGTTGCTTGTCCATCCCCTCCCCAGAGGCACAGGCTTAGGGTTATCAAATGTGTACCTAGGTGTGATGATCCGAGTTTAGTACACAGACATGTACATTTGTAAATCACATGTCCAAACCCAGGGTTCCCACTCATGATTAGCAATTGCATTCCATCCTGACAATTCCATTTACAAATCACAGATCTTGTGGCCCTTGATTGTCATCCAGTTGGCCTGTCACATGTGGAGGACTTGCAGCATTTTTTTACTTGACTAATGGCTGAACAATGATGCATAGGTAATTTAAGTTGTTACACATCTTTTAGAGCATTGCTGTGCTGTTAGATAGAACATGTGTAGGCTGCATTGGCATGTACTTCCTCAGGGAGATTCTGTGATCTGTATGGTGATATGGCCTGTTTCAGCTACATTAGATGTATTGTCTGATACTCATCAGTAGCTATATCACACAATGAAGTACCTAATGTTTGGCTTTATCTTTTTTAACAGCAGCCAATATGGATGCCATCCAGATTTGTGAGTTTCAGCGCCGTACGATGCGTTACCGCCACATTCTGGATATGGAGTCTGGGTTCTGCTGCATGGCACGGCGTTATCACCATGAAAGAGCCTCAGGAGTGTGGAGGGCATTTGCCCAAGAGTACCCTTCGTGACCACAACAGCTGCCACCACCAGCACCACCACTACCACTCAGGTGGCACCAAGGATATCAGGCACCACTGCAGGACCGCAGACTTCCACTGCTCCAGGACCACTGACAGCAGCACCTGCACCTTCCCCTACAAGCATGGCACTACCAACTGGACACACATCTACAACTGGCACTCAGACCACCCCTGCTGCAGTCATTGTCCCTGCAGATTTCAGAGTGATGCAACATGACATGCAATGTATGTTGTGGAGACTGGACCAGTTGCAGCAGGAGGTGTCATAAATTAATAAGAGGGTGCATGCCATTAAGAAGACCCTGCGGAGGGCGAACTTGTGACAATTATACCCTCTGCCATGATTCCCTCCCCTCCCTTCTCTTTCCTGGTTCTTTTCATTAGTGGGTTTAGGGGGCTTAGTGTTAGGTTAGCAAAGGCTGTTAGTTTAGTTAGTAGTAGTGAGTTGGGGGTGGGGGTATGATATTTTGAAATGTTATTTTATTATGTGGGTATGGGAGATGATGTTGGGGTTTTGGTGTTAAAAAAAAAAATATATATATAAAAATATAAAAATAAAAAAAAATATATATTTGTTTAGTATCAGACAGTATGGCGGTCATTATGAACGTGGCGGCATTGTGGGCCAAACCGCCACATAATGAAATGGTTGACGGCCGCCAGCGGCAGCCGTCACCCACCGCCATGCACCCGCCACCAGGCAGCCTGGCGGCAGGATGAAACACCATCCGCCAGGGTAGCTGTGCTACCCTGCGGAAATTGTTTCACATGCCGCTAGCCTTTTCCTGGTGGGATATACCGCCAGGAACAGGCTGGCGGAGGGGGTGCGACCGCGGCTTTACCGCCGCGGTCGTAATAGGGAATGAAGCACCGCCAGCCTGTTGGCGGTGCTTCCGTCATTCTTGCCCTAGCGGTCCAAGACCGCCAGGGTCAGAATGACCCCCTATGTGTCATATGCTTGGGGATCAGGGCCTTGGCATGGGTGACCAGTGTCTCTTTAGTATTTGCATTTGTGTCCCATCCTGCAACCAAATCCCAATTGAGCTGTCACACTGGCAGCTACACCAGAGCTACTTTGCTAAGAATCTGCCATCTATTGCACCCACCACTCAAGGTTACTATGAATCCAAATATGTAATTTTTAATGTATGTTTTCAATCTCACATACTTTGGGACCACATTTGGTATTTAGGACACTGTGTTACGTCTGTCTGCTTCCTGATTTTCAAGTGAAGCCTTATAAGGTGAGTGATGGTATATTCTCAAGTAGTATAGTATACATGATTCACACCTATCATGTGTTACATTTTACAACCAGGTTACTTATTTGTACGTACATTCATACACATCCATTCCTGCTGTATGGTGTGTGTGGAAAAAATTGCGACAAATGTCACATGCATAAAGATTGTCTAGTACAATAATTTGAAGGCAATATTTGTCGGCTTAGACATCCCTTGAAGAAGACTTATTCTGTCCAACACAGCATTGTACTGTATAGTTTTGAGTTACCTCAGAATTGACCTTCATGAAGGGTAGATGATGGTACAATCCAGACCCCAGTGCATAGTTATCAGCCCACATTCTTTCAGGGCAGTTGTATTGACATTCGATGATCATTGACATGAGGCAAACATCACTAATCTCCATCACGGTTGTTGAAGTGCTATTTATTTTAAAGTGCTGTTGTGCTATATTTACATCGTCCATGATTGTGAGTCCATTAGTGTGACACCTTCCATTGTGATCCTACACAAGTGCAAAAAGGCATGTCATTGGACATGCTGGGGTGAAGTGTCATACAGTGCAGAGGGACATGATTGGCCAATGAGTTAGTGAGAGACAATCACAGGGCACTGTGACAAGGTAAACAGTGGGCTGGAAAACAGTGCTTGACAGCAGCTGTTGCAAGACTGGCATGTTACAAAGCACAGGACCTTGGTTATAAGTGGCCAGGTGGCAGAGACTAGTGCTACTGGGTACTCTTACGGGTGAAGGTGATCTGTTCCACGTCTTCATCTTCTGATGTGTGTGCTGTCTCCTCTGCCCTTGGTGGTGGTGGGTGTGAAGGGGCAACACACACTTCAGTGTTTGAAGATGTGAAGTCAGACATCCCGGTAGCTGCCAACTGTGGGGCTATTATGGGCAGTACTGCAGCAAGGAGGAGTTGCTGGTTCTGAAGAATAGCAGCCACATCACTGTGGTAGGCAGCCAGATCGGCCCTGATGGGGTCAAAATTGCATTCATGCACACATTGAAAGGTTTATTGTTGGAGGTGTTGTGTCAACCCTCTTACAGCAGTGCTGATTTCCTTCACACTTTTTTCAAGTTCTTGCAAGATTGATGTTCGCCCTTGCATGGCTGCTGCCTGTTCTACAGTTAACATCATGCATGAACGCACCCCCTCTAGGCTGTCTGCCATATTTTGCATCCCCACCCGCACCTCTTGGCCAGCTCCAGCTGTATTCCAACTACAGTTCTCTCAAAGCTGTTGCCAGTGTCGTCAGAGTCCACAGCTGGGTTGGAGCTGGCAGGTTGTACAATTGGGGCGGTGGGTGGGTCCTCTGTGATGGTTGCTGTATCCGTGCTCTTCCTTGCAACTGAAGGTGGGGTCAGGAGGGTTCCAAGGACATTTTAGAGGGTCTGCTGGCTGATGTTTGTCATCTCATCATCCATGTCATCAGGGAAGTCCAGGACAGGCATATCCCCAGGAGAGCCTTCGTCCTCTGCAATGAGATATTGTACAATTAGTGTGTCTGTGTTGCGGCATTTGTAATGTGACGTGCCTGCCTTCCTATTTGTTGCACATTGTGGTATAGATTCCTGTTCATTTTTCCTGTCTATAATATTAGCATGCTCCCAGGCCTATGCCCCACCTGCATGTCACTTGTAGGGTGGTCAATTTAGGGACTTGTCAGCATCACATCCTCTAGGTGTTCGTTCTGCCCAAATTGTATATTGCCACATTCTTGTCCTACTCAACCCTCCGCCTACTTCCATTCTCATGGTGAGGCCTTGCACTGGCTGTAGGTGTTCTGATGGCACTTGCACCACACTTAACATTCTGGAATTGAGCCAGTCTCTGATATTTAACATCAAGCTATATGTTGCTGAGACCTAGCATAACTATATATAGCATTGCATGGCACACTACATATGTCAGCATTGGTAGTGTGTAATGTTGATGTTGGGGAATGTTTGCTACATTGCATTGCACTGATGGTCCTACCAGTGTTCCATTGCCTCTTCTGACTGTGCAGGTGTATTTCACTAGCCGGTGACATATGTCCTCCCCCTCAATGCTGTTGTCTGAGCAGTATAACATTTGGGATGTTGCATGGTGTCATTGGAGCTGTTGTGACCCAGGCACAGGGTGGACCCTGACATATGCAGAATGGGTATGACATTAGTGCTGTGTACCTCATAATGTTTATGACAATGGCTGATGTTTGTAGCTACTATGAACATTCACATTTGACAGGATTAGAACATTTGTATTGTTTTCAGGGGATTGATAATGTTGTCATCCTGAACCCTCTAATTTGAGTGTGTTTGATCCATGGGCGTGTAACTGCCATTAGCTACTTGACCTGCACACACAGCAGAGGTGGTAGTGGCAACTATTGTCAATATTACATTCAACTTACGGATATGGCCTGAGACTGTTAATTGAGCCCTGGTTCATGTAGGGAGAATGCCAGCTGTCGTGTGACAGCAGGCCAGTTTTACATTGTACCCTACCCTCCTGGATTGGTTTTACCTTTCCAACATCCTTGGCATGGCAGCATACCCCCATGCAAAGGTTGTTCGTGTAGAGTAGTACTGTGCCCCAGGTTTCCTCTGAACAGCCCATGCCCCGTGCCGTGCCCCTTTACCCATGCCACTCTCTGAATATCATGACTTACATGCATTGTGTAGTAGGTATGTCCACCCCCCTGCTTACAGTTAACAATTGTGAATTTTAATTCCCCATATGACTTACCCTGCATCTGTGTTGTCTCCTGGTAGTCTGCGCTGTCCTGTCCTTGAATCCCTGTGACGATCTCTTCAGGGATGACGGCTGCCACCATCTCCTCCATGTGGTCCAGGGCCTCCTGCGGTGCTGGACTCCCACCTCCAGTCTGCAGTGCTGCCTTCCTGAACCTGGCCATCTTTTCCTTGGTCCTGCGCTTGCAGTCATGCCAGCATTTCTTGCACTTGATGACTGTTCTCCGTACTTCTGCCACACTGTTTATCTTGCCAACAATTTGTTGCCATATTGCCTCTCTCCTACTAATTGGCAATTTAGAGGTGACAAAAAGTTGGTGCTGGTGTTCCGTCACCTCTTTCACCAGAACTTCCTGCTCCTCTGCACTGAACCAACACTTTTATTTCTCCTTCTCCCTCTCCTGGGTCTTGTGTGGGTCCTCCTGGCTGGTTCCAGGTCTGTTGTCATCTTCCTGGGGTCTGCCTAAGCATCTGGGATCCATTTTGGCTCTCCTTAGCACATTTTGCAGTGTTTGCGCAGCTTTTTGACGCTATTGTGTCAAAAAAAGGCACGTATCTGGTTTGAGACGTCGTAAACCGGCTCACAGTCATTTTTGCCGCGTTAAAGTCATTTTTCTTTACGACATGACGCATTGGGTTGAGTAAAAAAAAAATGACTCACACCTGTGGTTTGCGCCGCCATGCGTCAAAGTATAAATTTGACGCCCGAGCGGTGCAAAGAAATGGGGTTAGCTGGCGGTAAAAAAATGTACGCAAAACTGCTTTGCCACAGTTTTGCATCAAAAAGTATAAATATGGCCCTGAATTTAGTGGTTATTTTAGGGGGAACCTAGTTGTGTCCAATAAGACACCTACCTTTTGGTGGCTACACCCACTACAGTGACCACTTCCTGTGTGAAGGGTCACTTCCCTATCCCTGATTGGCTATTTTCCTTCCATCTAAGATGGAGGAAAATGTAATGGAGTGTACACCTCACAGGCAATATCTTAGGAGTGGTGCATGCCATGTGGGGTCACTCCACCTACCCTTTGTGTAGTTTCCCGTCTTTGCTCCTGCCAAAGTAGGGGGTCTGGAAAGGAGTTGACCATCTGCTGCTAGCAGCAGGATTAGTGTCCAGTTTCAAAGGTGGTAAGCCCTTTGAAGCTGGCCGCCAGGGCAGTGCACATTCCTGAGGGAGGGGTGTTAGCACCTCCAGCCAGGAAGGGCATTGTTATACAAACCAGTATGATGAAAATATGTATGTTTAACCAGTGACTTTGTGTTGCACCACTTTGCATATTAGTTGTTCAGTGTTCATCAGTTGCACATTACATTTTGTATTCAGTTTAGCTGCCTATTGGCTTTATCGTGGCATTAGACATTGCAGTTGAGACATTGCAGTTGAGCTGTGTTTTTCCACATGGTAAACTGAGCTTGTTTTTTATATTTCTTTCTTATTGAGCCCGAACAGTTAGTCAGTCAACATGATAAGAAAGTACAGTGCAGGGAACGGTGCAGTTTTGGGAGGAGAGCTTTGAGAATCTGGCCAGTTTTCATTGTTTTTCTTCCAACTCTGACCTACAGTAGCCAGCATGTTTGAATATTTCTCTTTCATAGGAGGGTTTTTCCCAGAAAGCCCTTTTGGTTCTTAAAGGTATGAACAGGTGGCCCTGCTCAGTAGCGAGGGAATTTCCAAGACCTCGGTCAGGATTGGACGTCAAATGCCTGACACTTGTCCCATGAGGGTAGCTATCTCTTTCTCGCAGTTGAACGGGGTCATCTTCTTGCTGGCATGAGAAAGATGAAGAGCTTGAGAGGCCCTACAGTGACAAATTTGTACTTTATTCTTTGCTTTGCAATTATGCCATAATATAATCACATATATTTGCTGTGTATATTGCAGTTGAGAATCATTTTGATATATTTTCCTTTCAGTACTGTGACTATTTTTAAACATGTGCTTTCAACCTACTAATCTCTTTCATTTTTAGCTACCTCGTGGTGAAATAATAATAAATGTCTTCTTTGAACTGAGAAGTGCATTCCAGAGATTTTTGTCAGCTCGGTCATTAGTGAAAGCAAAACAACCAGAGAGACAGGGCTCTCCCCCAGGGTTTGTAGATTGGGTTTCTGGATGTGCCAAGCTGGATAGAACCAGTCAGCAACCATGCCAGGATAGTTAGCTTTTGCATGGGGCACCTCTAAGGTTATGCCTAGGTGTATTTAGGTATAAATCCAATTCTGGCACCAGCTTGGATTTATCATTCTGAGTTGCTTGATACCAAACAGCCCAAGGTTCAGAGTTGCCATAATGTAGCTAGTAAGCTCGTGTTGACCAGTGTCCAGCACATGTATTAAAATGGCTGCTTTGTTTACTCACTATGTCGCAGGTTTGGCAGGGACCCAGTGGGGGCATATTGCTCATGCAGCTAGGCCCTCACATATGATATGGTGCACCCTGCCTTAGGGCTGTAAGTCCTGCCAAAGGGGTGTCTTACTTATAGTATATGCAGTTTATGGTGGACAGAGCACACAGGCAGTGTGCTATCTCAGATTTGTGTTTTAGGTTTGCACCAGTACACCCAGCCTGCAATGGCAGTGCTGGGGGCATCCGAATGTATGGGCCTAGAGGGTGGCACAATCAGTGCTGCTGCCATCAGAGGCCTACCCATAGTACCCCATGCCCTGGGTACCTAAGTACCTTTTACTAGGGACTTATAGTGGTACCTGAGCTTGTATCCAATTGTGCCAATGCATCACAACAGGGAAAGAGCTCTGGCCCAGAAAACCTGGTTAGCAGGGGGCCTGGGCACTATAATTTCTAGGCTATATCATACATCAGGCAAAAAGTGAAAAGACCTCTTTTTGACATGGCTAACCATGTCAAAAAGAGGCATTTTCTCACACACCAGCCCTATGGGGATAAGGCCTGGGTAGGGGAGACCTAATATTTAACAGGATGATTTTGGTTTGGCAAAAGGGGTTGTTTTTTGTGTCAAATGTGCAGTTATGAAAATGTACAGACAAGCCACAGTTATAGGTCTGAAGTTATGTTTGCACTGAAACTGTAATGTGTGGTGAAATGGGTGCTAGTGTCCACTGGTGACATTTAACCTACAAGGCCTGGATACATTTTGTGCCATACTCTGTAGACATGTGAGTAACTTAAATATGTCATTTAGGAGCATAGCCAGTTTTAACATATTTTAGAGGTTGGAGCACATTCAATGTGGTCTGATTAGCAGAGTCCCAGTGCAGAGAGTAAAAATAAAATAGTGGAATCTGTCCAACAAAATGTGAGTGATAATGGAAAAAGAAGTATTTCCCTACACTATATATAAACATAATTACATAACGCAATGCATTAAAACAGTACAATAAGATACCATAATTGACAACATACTGATGTTCTTTCGAGGGAACTTGGTGGCTAGCTGAAGGAGCTGACCAGAAGCTCTCTTCTAGGGCCTTGCAGTATGGGCGCATAGGACATAGAACTTACCTGTAGCACAAATTCAGAATTGGAAGAGACACCTGGGGGTGCGCACATGGTTGTAAAAGGTGCTCTGGATGTCTGGCGGAGTTCTCCTACAGAGTTGTGCAGCAGTGTGGCTGTTTGGAAGGAGGCAGCATTAGGGATTTGCAGAGACCACTGGGCATCAGCTTGAAGGTCTCTGGAGCATAGTAGGCAGTGTCAGCGCAGTCTGTGGACTGCTTGTGGAGGCAACATGGATGATAAGGCTCAAAATAGGGTGGAAAAAGACCCCAGCAAGCACATATATTCAGCAAGAATGTCTGGCACAAGAGGCGACACAGACAGAGTTCTGGAGACACATGTGATAAAGCAGAAATGACCAGAGGAAGGAGGGTTATGCATTTTGGCAGTGTATATGGTGTGTTAGAGAGTGTGAGGGGTAAGTACCTCCTAAGGAATGGTAAAACAAGGTGGAGGTTGCTGTGATCCCTGAGGGGAGTTTGAGGCAACTGGCAATGAAGGGAATGCTAATACCAACAATAGCCCAATTGACAGCCACCCTCCCAGCTAGTATCACAAACACTTTCAATATTCATTTCTAGGAGTCTCCTCCAGGCTCATCCGCACCCCCGTCACCGGTGAAAGTGGAAACAGAACCAATAGGATACCTTCCGGGGGTAGGTCACTCAAAACCTTTACATGGTGGCAAAATTACCCCCTCTTTGAGGTCTTTCTTTAGGGTGCAGTCCAAAAAAGAGTTCTGGGTCTGTAAAACACGCTGCCCGCTCACTAGAGCATTTAGACATCAGGGCAGTCTTATAATATACAGAGTGAAGAGGCCATAGTTAAGTTGCCCATAGAAAATAGATTTCAAACTTTGACAGAGGTGATTCTAGACTGATCAGGACAGAAGAGCATAACCTCAGATTGAAAAGGCTGGTGTACTCAAGACCCCGATGGCACAGGATGGGTTTGAGATGCTGTCAACCAAATTAACGAAGGAGGTGAAGGTAAAGTTTGCAATCTCTGAGAAAAAATTGAAATGCATTCAGGCCACCAGTGAGGTGTTGGAAGGAAAAATAGATATGATAATGCAAAGGATGAACATTTTGGAGGCCTTGCTTGAGGAAATAGGGACTAAAGTGGAGGTTAACGGAGAGCAGATTCGGTCACTGAGAACACACGAGAAGGAGATTTGAAAAAAGTTGGAGACCTTTCAGAACAATGTAAGGAGTAACAATTTAAGGCATTTGAATATTTCTGAAGGGGCCAAAGGTGAAGATCTGAGAGGGTATGTGATTAATTTAATTAAAATGGTGATTCCATCAGTAGACCCTAATGATCTTACTGCGGACATACAGTGACTACATCCTTCTAAGAGGAACCCAAACAGGAAGAGTGGAAGGAAGATACTGGTTAACTTTAAGGCATCCTCCCCTACAGAACTGATTCTGTTAGCAGCTGTGAAAGTGGGTACTTTGAAGGCAGATGACTTTACCTTTCGAATCAGATCAGACATTTCAAGAGCCACTCAAGATCGACAGTGGCAATTGAGGAAGCATACAAAAGAGCTCAGAGAGCTGGGTGCCACTACCCAGCTTAGAATTCCTGCAAACCTCAAAATTATGTGGAATAACACTATGCACAATCTGAAAAGAGCCACGTGAGGTGGAGAGTTTAGTCAAATAAATTAAGTCCCACAAGTGTTAGATTCAGTACTAGAGCAGGGGTTTAAACGATTATGAGAATACCACGAGGAAACCAAGGAGAGTTCCTCATGGTGGGTTGGGTGGGGAGTTGACACAAGGTATGGGTGTGGGGGTGTGGCACTGCGTGTGGAGAATTAGGAAGAAAATAAAATAAAAATTGTCCTCATTTGCTGCAGGTTCGGATGGAAGCTATAAGAGTAGATGGTGGTTGGTGATGCATCGAGGGAGATTCTTTAGATGCTTGGGAAACAAGAGAAGCAAGAGGAATGGCAGGAGTTATTAGGGGACACCCTTTTCAAGTTCTGTCTTGGAATGTGAATGGGCACAGAATTGAAAATAGAAGGAGAAAGATCTTAGAGTATTGAAGGTAATCTGACACTCAGATAGTGACATTGTAGCAGACACATTTGCTGAAGAAGGAGTGAGAAGAACTGTTGAGGGTGCCACGATGGATTAGGTGATTTGCATGTACAGACCAGACATTCTGTGTAAAAGTGGTGGCCATTCTGATCAAAACCTCAGTTCATGAAACTGTGAGAGAGTATATAGCCAATGATGATGCCTGATGGTTAATAGCTAAGATTCAGGTATATGGTTACTGTTATGCTATAGTTGTTTTTTATGGCCCCGGTATTGATGACCCAGGTCCCCTCCGGACTCTGTGGTGCCACTTGTTAGAAGTAACAGTGCCAATAAAGATAGAAGGGGATGTTAATGTATTGCTTGATCCCACAATGGACAAATCCACCAAGAGGAGAACAGCTAACTTCCCAAAGATGCTAGCAAAAGTGAGGCAAATGATTAAAAACCTGGGCCTAGTTGATATGTGGAGATAAATGGCCGGAATTGCTAAGGAATTGACTTCCCCTAGTAAGAAATCTGGCCACTCCTTCAGAATTGCTTTTTTAAGGTAGATGCCAGAATCTCTAGCAAAGTGAAAGAGGTGACTCACCTACCTGGGCATTTATCAGATTACTCAGCAGTCAGGCTGGATTTGTCCTTGGGCAAGGGTTTAGATCTCTCTAAATGAACTTTAGATAGGAAGCTGTTCTTGACCAGATGGTAGTCAACCAGTTGATACAGGACATGGCAGGATAGTTTGAAATAAATAAAGGATCGGCTCCCCTCCACATAATTGGGATGCCTTTAAGGCTTTCATTAGAGGGAGGATTTTAGGTATAGCTGCGTGTAAGAACAAAGAGTTCAGGTGTAAACTTTGAGATTTAGAGGGGATAATTACTAAGCTACAGGTGGTGGCAAGGGATTCCTAACATGGAGCTCAGAAATTGACTATTTTTTAAAACAAACACAGAAGCAAGGGTTGATTTAGCAGAAATTGTGGATGACGTTTGGTGTACAAAATGTAAGGCCAGTAAATTAGCTCACTATGAATATGGGGAAGGGTTCTGGGAGCTCCTTGCCTAGAAAACAAAGGTGGACAATAAAAAGAATGTGATTAGTGGGGTATAGAACATGCTTTTGTTAACTTTTATCAAGGATTATATGCTGAGGAGCCCGAGGTGTTGGTTGGTCAAAGTGAAGACTGGTTAAGCGAGACCTCACTCCTGAATGTTGGCCTGACTTAAAAACTGCCTTAAATCAGGAGATCGGTCAGTAAGAGGTAAGGGGAACTATGAGTGAATTAAAAAAGGGGTAGGAATCAGGCCCTGGTGGCCCCCCAAATGAGCTGTGTATTGTCTTTGGGGATAAGATACTGCCAGCCCTCATTAGACTGATGGATGACATTTTTTTGAGCGTAAATACTCCACTGTGTTCATGGGATGAAGCCACAATTAATGTGATTTTGAATCCTAATAAGGACCTAGAACTCTCTGAATGCTATAGACTGATCACTTTGCTAAACTGAGACTATAAGATCTACACGTGTATTCTGGCAAAGAGGTTAGATAAAGTGATTGGTGGTCTAGTGCATGAGGATCAAAAGTGTTTCATCAGGAGTTGGCGGCTATGTGAATTGACGCACTGGCTGGTGGGAGAGTGAATATGGCAATAGAATGAAAAATACCATTAGCAATTTTAACATTTGATGCTTAACCATAACAACATGGGTAAGAAATCCTCTAGAACAATTCAGTTGATTTACAGAGATCTGACGGCAAGAATGGTTTTGAATGTGGGATCGGCCAGACAGGTTAAAATACGTAGATGGACTAGTGGGGAGTGCCTGTTATCACCCTTGTTGTTTAACCTGTATATAGAGCCATTAGCCAAAAAGAATGAGAAAGAACCAATGTTTTGAGCATTTTGTATGTAATGGTTGGGAGAGTAAGGTTGCGTTATACACAGACGACCTGATGGTATTTACTTCAAATTCAGCAGGCTCATATTCTATTAAACAACAGTTAATAGAGAAATTTAGAGAGGTCTGTGGCTATTTGGTGAACATACCAAAGACTGAAATTATGGCTTTGAACACCCTCTGTGAAACCCCTCTATTACAGAGAGAGATAAGGTATGTTGGTGTACAAGTAGTAAAATAAATGTTAACTTCAATCAAGTTTTGACAGATATTAAAAGATTGTTAAAGTCATTGATGAACCTTACACTTACTATTATAGGGAGAGCCAATATTATAAAGATGTTTGTACTACCCATGTTTACTTTCTTTTTTAATGTGATTCCATTATCATTTAAAACTTAGTGGTTTGTGAACTTGCAGGGGGAAGTGAGAACTTTTATTTGCACCTCTAGAGGTGTCACAATTGCATGGAGAAAAGATCCACAGGAGAACAAATAAGGGAAGCATAGCTGCCCTGGACTTCCAAATTTACTGTTGACCCTTTCAGTTGAAGAATGTTAGAAGGTTTTAATGCATTTGGATCATTTGCAGATAGGTCTCATGCTTCAAGCAACGCCAAAACAAATCTGCAACAGGGGGGTATGTATTTTTTATACAAATTTGGAAATCCCACATTTATTAAAAAGCTTAAATTGAGGAATTTAAGCACAGCAATCAGGTTTTGGGCGCAAATTAGACAGGTATTAGGGATACCATATTATAGTGAATTTGCCCCTATTGTGAACTTGCTGGGAACTCCAGAGAGTCTACAGGATTGTTTAGCAAGGCCACTGATAACAGGGGATGGGCTGTCCAGATTGAAGTACTACCTGGGCACTCAAGATGATTCAGGGCGGTAGGGTGATACCATTTTGGAGTGCTAATTAAAAGATATCTCCCCATAAAGAAATAGGTGTCTAAATCATACTGGATGTTATTGGAAGGAATGGATGGAGACTTCACCTTGCCAGAGGAAATCTAGAGAAGGGACCTGCTGACGCTAGAGCTAACAAATATCTTCCAAGCATCAATGTTTTTTTTGTACAAATCAGTGAAATCCGCATCTCTGAAGAAGAACCATCTGTTTACATTGCACAGAGCCTACTAGACCTTGAAAAGGCGGTTGAGGCTGGGTAACTGACCTAGGAGGAGCCGTTACAAATGCGGCCTTTAAAAGGCAGATTACTTGCACATGTTCATGTTGTATCCCAGTATTCATCTCTTCTTGCAAGAAGTGGGTAAGTCTCTGTCTCAGATAATGGGTAGAGAAATTAAGGTAAACCTTGCATTGATGATCTTTGGTATCCCGGAGGTTAAAGGGTCTATTGTTAAATTACCCAAGAAACAGAAATTACTTTTATTTGCACTATTTTTTTGGCAAGAAGAGAGCTGTGCATGAAATGGTTATCTTCAGTTTAAATGGGTTTTATAGCATGGGTATGTGGGTAGAATCAGCACTACAGGTTGGCAGGCTTGATAGTAAATGTCCAACACCAGGAAAGGTGGGTATGTGGCTGCCATTAGAGAACTGGTGGAGGAGGTGGATCTTGGGTAGGGCAGATAATGAGTTAGGCGGTATCTGTTAATTAAGACCTGTTGGTCAACACATGGAAAGTACCAGGCTCAACACATCTAGGGAATGAATGTAGGAAAAGGTCTTGTTCAGGTTGAAGTGCACCTGCGGTTTCATCCTAACAGCGATCCCTCAGGAGGGCAACTACTACCTGTTGCCTGATGAGGACTAAAATAAATATTAATAACAAATTTGATACCATTATTGAAAATTATGAAGTAAACAATATCTTAAACTGTGATATTAAAATAAAGCTATAAAGAGCAATATACTTATTTTCAATATTTCCTTCAATATTATAGTCCACATATCTTTTGTAGTCACAATATTGTGGCCACAATATTATGGTCAGACAACATTTTTGAGTCTATATTACTATAGAATACTGTTATACGTTTCCTGTGAATCAAGTATTACTGTGTATCTCAATTTAAACATCAGAGTATAGGGACTCGGTCCACCTATACCATCAGAAAATGTTGACATGATTTATAGCTAGCTCACAGTGCCCCATCTGAACTCCTAAACACACCAGGGTACCAGATGGGTTTTTCAGAATCAAAAGACTATTCAGATTCTCAAGGAATTGTGGTAACAAATCGACCGTTTCCCTTTCACACGAAAGATGTGAAAATGTTGGTTAGAGTATTTATTGCAACAATCTTATTCTTGCATAAAAAACATGATCTGTGATTATTAGGCAAATGAGGCAAAGCAAGGTGCATTACAAAAATGGTGAAAAAGATAAACAGTTCAACCATGGTTGTATTATTGTGTTATTGTGTTGGTACATTCCTATCTGCTACTACCCATACTATTAAGAGCATAGTGGGATAACCCTCTGCCAGATCAATTGGGATAGTCCGACCCCCTTAACAGGATAAGATGTGCCGGGAAGGCAAGAATCTGGTCCTGTTTGATGCAGGCCATTTTTCCGGTGCGGGATAGAGGTGAGAATCTGGATCAGAGTCAGCCAACCTGCATTTCGGCCACTGCTTGCCACATTCCAGGAAAATCCCAGCAGATTTGCTTCGCTGCTGAATATGGCACAGCTTTTCTAATACAGGCACCATTTGTGCCACACTGTGTCAGAGATGCAGGCTTAACGTTATAATGTGTCTGCAAAAGCAAAGCTGTCTCCACCGTCAATCAGAATACTTATGGCATTGCATTCTGTGTGCTCAGCCTTGGATGGAGTGTACAAACGAGATGGTATCACCTTTTACAAGAAAAAGGCAACATGTTTAATGATTTCTCAGTCCTCTATTGCAGGAAGGAAAAGCCATGTAAGAGGTTACCAGAAGAAAAGGTAAGGCAAAATGTGCATTTAAAAATGGAGGCACAAAGCGGGCTCTAAAGTGCTTTACCACAATACCTCCTTGAGTACAGCTATTCCGGAGCCAAAATAGAATAGCAACCAATACCCAACAAAAGTATTTTAAAATTACATTTTGAAGCCTTTTGCTTACTCGTGTTTTGGTATTATCTCACATACACATTTGGTGTAACCTTTGATTGGGTATATTGTGAAAACACTTTTTGGAAAGAGTTTTGATGTCCCCCTTGATTTCAAAATTGTTACCCCTCAGAAACATCAGGCAATAATATTTTTTTATAAACCAAAGTATACATTTGTTAGGGCAGTATTAATAAGAAAACTTCGGCATCCATTCAGGCCACCTTATCCTGGGCTCGTCTGGTCTCTAGGTTTCAGAAGTGTCTGGGTTTGGTAGGTTTCTCTGAGTGACACTCCAATCCCAAATACAGTAGCTAGCCACATCCCAAACAATAACTTTAGGAAAGAAAGTTTGAAATGCTTTTCTTATTTTCATTTGTCAGTCTTTCCTGTCCTGGGGGCAAGGCTCACCCAAATGTGGGATAGTGTTTTCTTGCGAGAGATATGGGAGCGCTGGGTGTTTGAACACTTGCTGTCCCTTACGTATTACAGAACTTTTCATCATAGAAATGTGAAGAAATCTAGGCTCAGATTTATGATGGCCTAGTGCCATTCGAACGCCACATTAGCATAATTCTTTTGACACTAATGTGACGCTGGAAGGGCAAAAATGCAGAACCATATTTACAAAGTGGCACAATGCTTGCATTGCGCCACTTTGTGACCTCTTGCGCCACATTATGCCTGTACCAGACATAATGTATGCAAGGGGGACAATCCGGAGCTGGGGGGGGAGGGGGCGTACAAATGGTACAAAGGAATCTGTGAGATTTCTCTGTGCCATTTGTATCTGCATTTTTAGTACCTGCTAAGTGCAGGCATTAAAAAGAGGCTCCCCTTGGGACAAAGCTGGGAAATTATTGGCCTGGCTCAGGAGGAAGGAAAGAGAGGCTAGATGGATCCAGGAGGTGGAGGCTCAAGATGGGACCAGGGTGTCTGCCGACAAAGATATTGCAGAGACATTTGCTAGCTATTACATAGACTGCTACAGGGCAAGATCACTAGAAGATGCCGACCGCATCATTGAATACTTGGACAGTATAGATGTTCCTGTCTTGGACGTAGAGGGACGGGAAGGAATAGAGGGAGACATTGCATTGGAGGAGGTCACAGCAGCACTGACGAGGCTTAGGTCGGGCAAAGTCCCAGGCTCAAATGGGTTTCCGGCAGAGATCTTTAAGAGTTTCCGTGATGTATTGGCTCCCCATCTCCTAAATATGTTCTTGGAGGCTCGTGAGCAGGGAGTGCTACCCCCAGACTTAAGGAGGGCTGAGATAGCTGTGATATATAGAGAGGGGAGACCCACATGGCACAGTGCTGGCAACTCGAATGCTGGGTGTTATCTCTCCATTGGTTCATATGGACCAGACTGGCTTTATGCCTGGACGATCCACAAGACATAACCTGAGAAGGACCCATGTGTGGCTGGCCACCATCATGAGCCGACCAGAACCTCACCTGTTCCTAGCCCTAGATGCAGAGAAGGCCTTTGATGCAGTGCATTGGCCCTTCCTAGAAGCTACACTGACACGATTTGGTTTTGGTCCAAAATATAGAGGGTGGGTGTGCCTGCTTTACTGCAACCCAGTGGCAGTGGTGAGGGTAAATGGAGTCCTCTCCTCTGAATTCCCCATTGCACAGGGCACGAGACAGGGATGCCCGCTGTCCCCCCTAATGTTTGCCCTTACCCTAGAGTCCCTAGCGTGTAGGATCTGCACCTGCTCAAACCTCTATGGTTTTAGACTGAGAGAAGAGCAAGTGGAAGAGGAACGTATTTCCTTATATGCAGACAATGTCCTCCTATACATAACCCGCCCAGAGGTATCCCTCCTGATGCTCTTTCTCCTGCTTGAGGAATATGGGAGACACTCAGGATACTGTATTAACTGGGATAAAACAATTCTTTATGCACAGAATGGGGATGCTGTGTTGCCCCCATTGCCGATGTGGTTGCAGTGTACAAGTGAGGGCTTCACATATATTGGCATTTACGTGACACATGAAGCTGAGAGATGCCATGCTCGTAACCTGGGGAAGTTGTTGAAGGGGTACAGGACGGACTTGGACAGACAGAAAACGCTGCCTATTACATTGATGGGATGAGTGGCAATGATTAAAATGATTCCTTTACCAAAGCTCCTATATGTTTTACAAAACACATACTATCAGATCCCCCCAAGCCTGTCCTGGGCCATATATCGCGATATCAGACTCTTCCTCTGGGAAGGGAAACATCCAAGAATAGCTTTTAGGACGCTACAATGCAACCAATACGCAGGGGGATTGTCCTTGCCGGATGAAGAGGCATACTATTGGGCGGCGCACCTGGTCAATATTAACAATTGGCTATTCGCAGCGGAGGAGCATCCCACCTTCCGTGTAGAGCGGCTACAATGGGATAGGGGTCATCTAGGCAGTTCCTATATGAAGGAAGTGGGATTAAACATCTTCTTCCAGCCACACAGGTGGCCTTGAAGGCTTGGACAAGAGCTAATAAGATGATGGGGTGGCATAGATGTTCCACTAAAGAGACCCCTCTATGGGAGGGGGGTTGGCTGCGGGGAATTAAGAAACTGGAACGTTTTGAGTGCTGGGACCGGATTGGCATTTCGAAAGTCAGGGACGTGATGGAGGGTGGGGACATTACGTCCTTCGCATCCATTCAAACTAAATATGAACTGAGCAGCACACAACACTTCTACTATACTCACCTGAGACATGCATGGAGAACAGAGGGTCTCCCAGGAGAGGGAATACCAGAGTGCGCCCCTCTAGAAGACAGACTATTAATGTGTGGGATAGATGCTAAGGCGACGTCCCTAATATACATGACTATTAACAACAATATGCCAAATACACTGGTAAACCTGCGTAATAGATGGGAGGCAGAACTGGGAACGATGGATGACATGGACTGGGAGGCGGCACTGACGTTCCCCAGAGAAGTGGTGATTGAGTCACGACTCAGGCTGATACAGTTTAAAATTCTACATAGGGTATACTATGATACACAATGACTACATTTGATGGGGAGGGCGAGACACCCAAACTGCATCAGAGGTTGTGGTAATGTTGGATCCTTCTTTCACGTTGTATGGGAATGTCCAAAGATTAAGGAGTTCTGGAGTAAGGTGAAGGGAGAGCTGGCAGGAGTGCTGTCGGTGCAGGTTCCCTTAGATCCCAAATATATTCTATTGGGAATACCTAACGATATTGACTTGCCCTGGAGCAAGCTTACGCTGTGCGGACTGGGACTGATTGTAGCCAAAAGGATGTAGCCCGCCTTTGGGGCTCAGAGAAGTGCCCCTCGGTGGAGGTGAGGAGGAGAGGGATGGACAGGTTCATGATGGGGGAAAAAGTGACATACACGAATAGAGGATGCCCGTGGAAGTTCCAAAGGATATGGGGAGAGTGGATGACGTATTATTATTCCCTGGAGATTTAGCCGACTGGCGATTATAGACTCTTGGGGGATGAGGGAGATACTCCTTGGCACATGGCAACAGGAGAGACCTCAGAGAAAGATGAGTGTGCTGGGAGAACTGAACTCAGGGACTGCTCAAAGTGCTGATGGGTGCTGTATGTGGGTTTTGGGGAGGGGGAGGGCTGGGGATGTTTGACACGTTTTTAGTTTGGATACATTGCAACAAGACTGCCATGTAATGTCTAACTGCTATGCTATGTTTCTGTTAAAATTCAAATAAAAAAAATATTTTTTTTAAAAAAGAGGCTCACATTTTGTTTAATGGGCCTCTGGGTGCTTTGCAGGATTAGCTTCAATATTTTTTACGCTAGTCCTGCAAAGCGCTGGATTAGCTTAAAAAATCATGATGCTAGTCCCCATGACTACTGGCATGGTGCGCTGTATTTTAAATCTGGGCCCAAATGTTTTCAATCAAAGTTAAAAATGTCCAAAGTAGTCTGGGTAACATAAAGTATTAGTATCCATGTACGCCACAACACCATGGATGCTCTGATTTTCAGAAACAAATGGTGTTGGTAGGTTTTCCAGGGTGCCAGTTGAACTAAAGGCAAAACACAATAGACAACCACCACACCCAAGGACTAGTTTAGACGAACATTATCAGAAAAATATTAGGCCTTCTCATTCCATTGCCACATGCCCTCCCACACATATGGTGCAACATTTTTAGTGGGAGAAGTGGTGAAAGTCAGGGTGTTATGATATTAGCTGTTTTCCTTTGAATTTCTCTAGTTTTTCCTTCCCACTGTAATCCTTGTTAACTCAAAACACATTTTGAAAAAAATTTCCTGAGACTCACCTGATGGTGTGGGCAATGCAACATTCAGAGTGGTACAATTAACCCCCATCCCCTCACTCAGATTCATGGCTTCATTGTATGTATGTATGTATGGGTGTGTGTAGATTTGCAATAGTGTGAACTGAGCCAAGAGACAGCAGGGTGCTGTAGTAGGTCAAAGCCATTCATAAAGACGATGAGTGATAGAAGAGGGAGCTGATTTGTGGACTGTATACAAATCACTATTTCCCAGTGCACCAACCAAGATTCAATTCTGTGGTTCTCTGGTTACATAGGGGCAGCTCCTCCATATGGGCGGAGGAGCGTCGCCCCCCTGCCAGCAGAGGCAGCTACAACCCTTTTCCCAAAAAAACAAACATAAACTATATTTATGATCTTTTTTTGTGAAAGGGGTCAGGCCAAGGGGTGACGAACAAAGAGGGACAGTGCTCAGCACTCCCCCTCAGAGCGCATTAGTGTTTGGCCAGCCATCTCAGGCTGGCCAAACACTCATGCGCACAGGGCTCTCTTGCCAGGCTGGGGATAGCCTGCACAGGCTCCCAGTCTGCCTGGGAGCGCCCTGGCCGGGTGCTCCCAGCCAATCCTGATGCTGCTTTGAGCAGCGTCAGGATTGGGCGCAGGGCAGGCTGGGAGCCTGTGCCTGCGTGTAGCAAGACGGGGGTAGGCAGAGGAGCGGCTTGGTATGGGAACGCAGGTAAGTGTTTTTTTATTATTATTATTATTTTTAATTTAAATTAATTCCTCTCCTCCCCCCCCCCCCCCCCCGCAAGGACCGCCCAGCCCCTTTTGGTCAGCGCGAGCCACGACACCTTCATATCTCTGCAGTGCATTACCTAATAGAGGTTTTATGATGTACAGTATTGCATTTCCAAATTATTAACTTAACTTGTATCTATTTTTCATTTAAGGTGCGTGTTATTTCATATGCAGTTACCTGAAGGTGCACGACCAAAAAGACTAAAGGATATTTTGTTTTTTTAGACACTCTTTTGATCTCACCTTCACGCTCTGTGATCCTGCCCCCATTGCATGTAGGATCACATTTCTTATATGCTTATCGTCCTCGGCCCCTGAGCCACATTTCATCCTCGCCCTGTAAGTATGTTTGGACATAAGAGGGACTCTTCACATACTTCACAGAGGAGAGAATTCGTTAAAGTTATCTCATTCCGGGAATATAGCTTTGGCACATTTTCTAATCTTGGCCACGAGGTGGAGTTACTTCCACGTATTGTGACTGAAGCTAGACTACAAATTGGATCACACCAGATACTGTACTTGATAATTAACTTTTCTTTGGCATTTTGCTTCTTCTCTTGCAGGTACCCTTCCTTATTTCTGCCTTTCTTATTCACTGCACAGCCCGGTACTTTCAGATTATCATTTCTGAAGCCACACAGTAAACTATACACCGATGATGCTGTTGTCGCGGGCCACTGGTAGGGAATGGGCGCGTAAATTACCTAATATTTTGGAAGCATTGCCACATTTTCTGTAATTGACCACTAGGTGGCGCTAGTTCCTCACTTTGTGACAGAAACTAGATTAAAAGTTAGAATTTGACCATACGTTGCGCAATGTTAATTTAACTTAACTTATTTTTCTTGTCGTCCATACTCTTTCTTTTCTGAGCGATTCCTGTCTTCATCATTGCAGTATTATCTCAGATTATAGTCCTTTCTTTCAACCCAGAGCCTGTACACCAGAGGTTCCGGAATCGTCCTCCTGTTCTTCCTAACCCGTGATACCTGTTTCCTCTGTGCATGGACCCCAAAAATCAATGTCAGTGGAACTCAGTGCGTTTGGGTGGGACAATGTTGCCCAATTTACGACATTTCTGGAGGTAGCCTACAACCTGGGCTCTGTTGTCACTGCACCTGCTGCATCATTGCCAGGTAAACCCCTGTCTCCTCTTTCTCAAAACACACTTCCCCACAGCAGTTTGCCTCAGACATGAGCAAATGTCGCCGGACTGTTTTCTTTTCACAGGCATGCCCAGAGTTTTGTCTCAGACAGTAGAAAAAATAGAGAAAATCATCTAAAGACCGGATTTTTCTCCCTATCAGTACACAAGTAAAACAGCTATTATTAAAACAATGATGTATAAAATGTATGCTAGAGATTTCTTGTTGACCACTGACTGATAAAAAAAGTAAACAAAAGCGGAAAAAAATCACATTCGTCGACATTTGCTGACATGGAGGAAGCACTTAACAGGTGCTTTTTCTGTGGCCTCCTTTGCTTATACTGGAAGGGCAACTGGTCATGTTGGGGTGGGTCTGGCCCACCTGGCCCACCCGGTAGAACCCTGCCTGGTGGCACTTCCCATTTCTGACTTGGGAAGAGCTCATGCTGCAAGGCTAAAATGGCCAAATTCACGGAGTTGCTATTCGTGAAACTAGTTTACAAAAAGTAAGCATTCGCTATATGTAAATGTGATATAGCACTAAACAATGGGTAACGCATGACTTTTACCTCTCCTTAGTAGGTTGACTACGGTGGGAGACTTGATTATAATTGTTTATAAAGTGCATCTCTGTTGTATACTTGGTGCTGAACGTTTCCCTGTAAAGTACTTTGGCAACTACTCAAAGGAGAGGATGTGGCGTAATGGCCAGAGCTGTTGAATTTAGGGCTGGTGAACCAGGTTCGAGTCTCGACCTCAGCTCAACATCTTGTGATTCATGGCAAACCACTTAGGGTCAGATTTACAAGAAAGTGGCGCATCAGCTGTGATATACCATTTTTCTTGCGCCCACCCTAACACCATGTTTGCACCGTATTTACAATACAGCACAATATGGCACATGTGAGAACAATAGCGTCAGAATTTCTGACGCTATTGTGGTACTCTGCAGGATTAGTGCCATAAATTGTGGTGCTAATCCTGCAAAGTAAAGGGAGGCCCACTGAAAGTAATGGGCACCTCATTTTTATGCCTGCTGTGAGCAGGCATTAAAAATGATGCTAAAAATGGCACAGTGAAATGTTGTAAATTTCACTGCGTCATTTTTATGTGCCTCCCTGCGGAGAAACTCCTCCCTTGGATACATTATGCCTGGTGCAGGCATAATGTGGCGTAAGGGGTTATAAATTGGTGCAATGCAAGCATTGCTTTGTAAATATGGCAAAGGAGAATGGCCTCCTTAACGTTAGTGTAAAAAAAAGTACGCTTGTGTGGCACTTAGAGGCGCTAGGGTCTTGTTAATCTGGCCCTTATTCTCCTTGCGCCTACCATAAAACAAGCATTTGCAATGCAATAGGTCTTGCATTTGTGAGAGTTAGAGCTATTAGCATTGTAAATGACAATGGCCCTCATTATAACAATGATGGTATTGACCGCCTACCGCTGCGGCGACGGCCGCCAAAACACCGTTGCTGCGGCTACCTACGCCATATTATGACCGTAGTCGGAACTCCGCCAGAAGGATGGCGGAATTCTGGCTGTGGCCATGATGGCGGATGGCGGTAAGGTGGCGCTGCTGCCAGCAGCAGCACCACCCCAGTAGACCGCAGCAGACCGTATCATGACCCATAATACGGCCTAGTGGTGTTCTGCTGGCGGACACTGCTGCTGGCAGCAGCGCCACAACCCGTCTTCTGCCAGAGGACCCACTCACAGAAGGTAAGTCAGTGCTCCAACAGGGGAGGGGGGTGGAGGGTGTTGTGTGTGTGTGTTGGGGTGTGGGTGTTTGTGTGCATGCATGGTTGTGAGTGTGCGTGTATGTTGTGTTGTGTGAATGCGTGGGTGCGTGTATGTATGTCAGTGTGTGTGGATGTGTGTGTGAATGGATGTATGCATGCGTGGGTGAATGTGGGTATGAGTGTGTGTATGTATGTGTATGATGGTGCATGAATGTGTGGGTATATCGTGTTTTTTATTTTGAGTGGGAGTGGGAGTGGGAGGGTGGGGTAGAGCTCTGTGGAGGGGGAAGGGTGGGGGAGACCCCCATCAGTGACAGGGAAGGGATTCCCTGTCACTGATAGTGCCATACCACCATGGTTTTCGTGCCGGTAAGGAAGCCACGAACACCATGGTGGTAGGCGGGGTCATAATCCCGCGGGTGCGACAGTGACGGCTGCCTGGCTGAAGACTGAAGTCTCCAGCCCAGCAGCTGTTACTGCCCTGGCGGACGGAGTGGTACATTGGCAGTTTGGCTTAAGCCAAGCCGCCAATGTCATATTTTGGGGAAGAGTACCGGCAGAATGTTGGCAGTACTCTTCTCCAAAATACCGCCGTCCGCCAGGGTCATAATGAGGGCCTTTTTGTTTTGCTAATAGGTTTGGCGCCGTATGATGAATCTTCATAAAAATTTCAAAACTAGTACATCACTCACTTTAGCTGCTGTCTTGAAAGTGTTGGGGCTATTCGTCTAGCGATGGCCGAGAAAAAGGAGGGGGGTAAAATTAATTTTCTCCATGCAGTTTTAGATACAACTACAGCCTGTAAAGCTGAATGGAATGACACCAAATTTGTCAGAAAGCTAAATTCTGGTCCAGAAAGTGTGCTTTTTGTAATTTGGTGTAAATCCATTTAGTATTTTTGAAAATATTAAAGGAAAAGAAATATAGATCTCTAGAGAAACGGATCCACTGCAGTGGATCAGGGGACCCATGCAGCACTAGCACTGCTGTGTTTGGCTGGCTCTAACATGAACGTAAAGTTGCAGCTGCCATTCTAGATATTGGGGAACAGTCCTGGGCTGTGAAATTTGAAATAAAATCTAATGGAAGGGGTTAGAGTAGCTGCACCCTGGCTGCATGGGTGCAATATAGGGGTTTGTAAGAAACCCCTGATTGGCAAGAAATTGCTCTAAAACTATTTTTTTCCCACATACGTGGATTCACTGATCCATCATGGCGCTCAGCCCGGTCAAGACGGAAGTCCTCATCTTCGGCTCCACCCCCTCCGCATGGGATGACTCATGGTGGCCTAACACTCTCAAAGCCGCCGGACTCCCACCGACCACGCAAACAACCTAGGATTCATCTTGGACTCCTCATTATCCATGACCCAGCAAATCAACGCCATCTCCTCCTCCTGCTTGCTCCAAAAGAACTACAAATGGATACCCACCAAAACCAGAACAGTCACCCAAGCCCTCGTAAGCAGCAAACTGGACTACGGCAATGCCCTCTATGCAGGAACCATGGCCAAACTACAGGAGAGGCTGCAATGCATCCAGAACGCCTCCGCATGCCTCATCCTGGACATCCCCGGTCACTGCCACATCACAGACCACCTGAGAAACCTACACTGGCTCCCAGTCAACAAGAGAATCACCTTCAAACCCCTCACCCACACTCCCAAAGCACTGCACAACACCGGGCCAGAATATCTCAGCAGACGGCTCTCCTTCTACACCCTGACCCAGCATCTCCTCTCCGCCGACCTCACCCTTGCAACCGTCCCATGCATCCCCAGAAATACAACCAGCGGTATATCATTCTCGCACCTCGCCGCCAAAACAAGGAACACTCTTCCCACCCACCTGCGCCAGACCAAAGACCTCCTTACCTTCAGGAAACTTCTCAAGATGTCAGCTAGACCGGATCCTCGGGGTTTGCGCCTGTTCCCAATATGTCCACTCTTGGCAGCTCCAAACTCTACAAGCCATTATAGCACAGAGTTAACGAATGGCCAAGCGGGGGATGGGGTTTAGGTTGGGAACAGTGGGGGAAGGAGACCTGTGGAAGCAAGAGTTAAGAACACAATAGCAAGGTAATTCACATTAATCTTCATGAACTTTGTTTTAACTCTTTATGCTCTAATAACATGAGAGATCAAGAACTTTTCAATACCATGACCTTTTTATAATCATATACTCTGAACATTGAACTTTTTCAAGTTAATCCTTAAAATAGCGATTACATCAAAACAAGAGTCAATGAGTACATTCGTCCCAAAGAATGAACTGCTATATGATTCATGAATGATAATGTAGAATTGGCAAACTGACTCAACTTGTTCTGTCTAGAAAGATCACAATCTGTTTGATCTAAACTACAAGATTCAATTGCCCTGAAGTGATTGCACACCTTATTGCCAGACTGCACATCAAGACTCAAGTACCTGGAAATGATCGCGCACTCTGCCGATCTGAACTGCAAGGGTTAATTGCTGTTGGACCTGACCCTTTTACAGGGTCATTCCCCAGACTTTTTGCTTTTTGCCTCCTTATTTTCCTGACCTTTGTTGGCTGACGTTTTGACTCGGAGCACTTTTTCACTGCTAACCAGTGCTAAAGTGCATGTGCTCTCTCTTACAAATTCGGTACAATTGGATTAAACCTGATTGGCATATTTAATTTACCTATAAGTCCCTTGTAAAGTGGTATCCCTATACCCAGGGCCTGTAAATTAAATGCTACTAGTGGGCCTGCAGCGCTGCTTGTGCCACCCACCGAAGTAGCCTGTCAAACCTATCTAAGGCCTGCTAGTGCAGAGTCTGTTTGCGCAGTTTCCTGCCACAGGGACCTGGCATCTAAATTTACTTGCCAGGCCCAGAACTCCCTTTTACTACATGTAAGTCACCCCTAAGGTACGCCCTAGCTAGCCCTTTTGGTCAGGGTGCCATGTATGGAGAAGGAAGGACATGTGCCATGTTGCGTGGCCTGTCCTGGTACTGACAAACAGCCTAACTTGGTGTCTCACTGCTGTCAGTGCTGCCCTCTCATAGGATTGCATTGGAAACGCCCTGCCTTAGGTATAAGGGGTATTGTCTGATTTATGAGAGGTAGCGTAGGCATGTTTGGTATGGTTGTGACAGTAGTAAGAAATGCTGCTTACTGGTGTAGGTGTACTTTTTAATACTATCACAGAAATACCACTTCTAGAAAGTGCACATTTATCTGTTCTTATGACTTGGGGTGTTTTGCAGCTTGTCTCCAATCAACGTCTGGGCAGACTGACAGTTGGGGCTTTGGGCATACTTCTCAGACAGCCTGAACACAGGGAGGGTGGAGGTGACACAGAGGGGCATCTACATATTGTAAAGCCTTCCTGGCCTGAGTGAAGGGAGAGGTGGGGCACATCTGCATTTGTAAAGACTGTGCCCTGGCCTCACACAATAGGGTTGTTAACCCCCCACTGTTGTTTGGAGCCTGTGCTGAAGGAGAGAGGGGGCACTCCCAGAACCAGTTGTAACTGGCTGGAACCTCCTCTCCCTACCATTGTGAAACACTGCAAGAACTGACTATTAGTACAGGGGAATTTTCCCCACAATTTGAACATTCTTGGAACTGGAAACTGGACTCAGAACGCTGATGAATGGACTCACCAGGAACCCACCTTGCACTGCTGCTGCTGTGCTGACTTGTGACCTGCCTGGTCACTAGAAGGAACTGCCACCATCTGCACCCCTTGTGCTGGCACCGTAGCTGGGCCCACCAGCCCTGTGCTTTTCCTTGTTTTCTTGCTGTTCCCAGGGGCAGGGTGCTGTGGCCCCTGACCCATGCAACCATCCCTGCTGATTGTACTAGAAGCGCTTTTGTGGGGTGTCCTAGCGCTTTCTTCAAGTGCCCCTCTGCTGATGCGAAATCTCCCCCGCAGCCCGGGCTTATGGAAGTGCCCCCGCACTGGAGAAGCGCTTCCCTGCTGTTTTCAATCACCGCTGCGGCCGGGGCCGAAGCACAGAGCCTCCGCGCTTTAAGAAGCGCTCCTGTGCTGAGAAAACTAAACGCCGCGACCCGGGAGACTGCTGTCCGGCCGGGCACCAAAACTGCCCTTCCCGGAACCCCCGGGGCATCCCTTATTCGAGTTAAGGAGCGAGCGCGCTCCTATCGTGCCCCCGGGGCAAGGCGCACTCGCAGAGGCGCCCCCGGGGCACTAGCAGGCACCGTCCTCGGTGCCTGCTCACCCTAACGTGTTGTAGAAGCAGAGAGAGCAGCTCGTGCACCGTGCGGGTGCTGCCGCTGCCCCAGAGCAGGAGGAAAGCCTCATCGGAGGCCCCTGCTCCACCTTACCTTCATTTGGACAGCCGCCCGAGGGCACGGAGAGCAGAAAGGGAGTTCCTTTCCCCCCGGCCACTGCCTTAGGGGCGCTACCACCCCCATAACTTAACCTGGGCATTTTGGGTGACCCCCCACCTCTTAGGAGAGGGCCATTGAAGGCCCGGAGGGGGCCCCAAAAAGACCACAGGTCTCCGGAGGGGCCCGTCTATTGCAAGGAGAGGGCGCCGGCTGCCCCTCTTCCCCCTGGAGCACCGCGTGGCCCCCGCTTTGCGCACAGGAGCGCCGGGTGCCCCATATGCTCCTCTTTTAGGCACTGGAAGTGCCTCTTCATCCAACCAGGTACTTTTTCCAAGGGACCAGTAATAGTGATAATCCAAAGTTCTTTGATTCATATATTACCTACCTGTGTTTGATGGTTTTTTTTACATGTATGTGCTAATGTTCCTGTTATGGGCATGTCTAGCTGATATGTATTTATAGGACTTACGTGTTCTAATGTGACAACAGCAGATTCCTGCAGAGTATTAGTAACTTGTGTAACCTTCTGACAACTGCTAAGGTAGCGGGGTATTATTCACGTGTAATGTTGGTCTAATTATGTTTTGTGCAATACAGATTATTTTTACATAGCTCAGTGTTGTGTTTACTTTGTGGTGTACATTTAGCGTCACGTGTATTGTGTGTTGTGCAAACGCTTTACACATTGCATCCAGGTTAAGCCTGACTGCTCGTGCCAAGCTACCAAGGGGGTGAGCAGGGGTTATCTTGGACGTGTAACTCCCTAGCCCTGACAAGAGTGGGTAGGTTCTACCTGGCTGAGGTGCATACCCTAGCCAACCAGAAACCCCATTTCTAACAATTGCCAAGAATGAATCACGCACATTGTTGCCGATTCAACCATCAAGATTCAAATGCCTTAAAATGATCGCAGACTCTGCCGATCTGGACTGCAAGGGTTAATTGCCAAGAATGAATCGCGCACACTGTTGCCAATTCAACCATCAAGATTCAAATGCCTGAAAATGATCACGCCCTCTGCCGATCCGAACTGCAAAGGTTAATTGCCAAGAATGAATCACGCACACTGTTGCCGATTCAACCATCAAGATTCAAATGCCTGAAAATGGTTGTGCACTCTGCCGATCTGAACTTCAAGGGTTAATTGCCAAGAATGAATCGCGCTCACTGTTGCCGATTCAACCATCAAGATTCAAATGCCTGAAAATAATCGCGCACTCTGCCGATCCGAACTGCAAGGATTAAGTGCCAAGAGTAAATCGCACACACAGTTAATCACAAAGCCAAAAACTCAAATGTTTCTAGAAAACAGAGTCGAGGACTATCCCGAACTCCGCCTTACTGCCCTGCTTGAAGATCAGCAAGATAATGAGGACAGGGCCAGGAAATGTCCAAGTAGGCCTCCGGAACAGGAGCCTTGGAAAATGCTGCTGCTCTGCACCGGGACTTCTGAATAGTGAGCACGTGGAGCTGGGCTAGATTCCGTAAATAGACCCAAGCCCCGCCCACATGCCACACCCAGCCAGGCTGCAGGAAAGGCTTGCAAATGAACAAGCTTGAAAATGAACAATACATTACAAACATCATTAATGACATTTCAAGGTAAATACCTGTAAAGCAAAAAATTAATATGCAATATCAGCACACAATGCATGAATTATTACATTGCATAAGGTTTGTCATTGTGCATTATGTTGCCCGTAGAACGCGTACTGTCCTGGTGTTGACAGTACTCTCCCCTCCCGAATGCACTCTAGGGCCTGGCTTGTCTGGGTTTAGGTGGTGAAAACGCAGCACTAGTCGTGGAGCATGAACGTCTGATGCTGAGACCCATGAGTCATTCTCTGAACTGTACCCTTTCCAAGATATTAGATACCAGAGAGTACGACCTCTAAATTTTGAACCCAGAACCTATTTTACTTCGTATTCCAGTTCTCCTTGTACCAGTACCGGAGTTGGTAGAGAGCGAGATTTCTGGAAAGCTCTTTTCAGGAGAGAAGTATGAAACACTGGATGAATACGTAGTGATTTTGGTAACTGTAGTTTGTAGGTTACTGGATTGATCTATTGAAGAACTGTGTAAGGACCTATATATTTGGGATTAAACATATGTCTTTTCTTGAAATCAATGTGGCATGTGGAAAGCCACACTCTATCTCCTGGCTTATATTGTGGTCCCTCACAATGTTTAATGTCATAATATTTTTTATACTTTTGCTTTGCTTTGTTCAGATGTTGTTGGATTTGTTTCTGGGCTTTATGGAGTTGTCGTATTGTTTCTGACACTGCTGGTATAAGTGAACTTTCTTTTGGAATTGTGACTGGCAAAGTATCTGGGTGATGACCAAATAGACCAAAAAAGGGCGTTGCTCCAGTAGAAGTATGACATGAAGGCCAGTTTCTAGGCCAGTTCAGCTAACCAAAGCATTGATACCCAAGAATGGAGTGCTTTTTCAGCGAAAAATATTGTTTCAATGTTTGATTGAGTCTCTCAGTTTGGCCATCTGTTTGAGGATGATGACTGGTAGATAATGTAGATGTAACTTGCAGCGTTTTGCACCATGTTTTCCAAAGGTTAGAGGCAAATTGTGATCCTCGATCGGAAATAATTACTTTTGGTAATCCATGATAACGGACCACTCGATTTAAAAGTATTGTTGCCAATTCACTGGAGGTCGGCAATTTCCTGCAAGCAATGAAATGTGCATATTTTGTGAGACTGTCTACCACTACAAGGCTTACTGAGTGATGTTGAACAATGGGCAGTCCTGTAATAAAGTCTATTGATTTGTGTTCCCAAGGTCGGAGTGGAGTTGGGAGAGGATGTAACAGTCCTTTTGGTTTTGAATGACTTGTCTTGGTACGAGCACAAACTTCACAGTCAGTTACCATTTGCTTGACGTCTTTTGTCAAAGTAGGCCACCAAAAATATAGTTGAATTAGTTCAAGTGCTTTAGGAATACCTGGATGACCTGCCGTAGGTATAACGTGCAACCAATGAAACACTAATTTGCACAACTTGGTAGTGGGAACAAATAAACATGCATCATGAAAAGGTAGGCCTTGTTTGATTGTTTTTTTAGGGTCTGCTTGAGCCCATTTCTGCCACTTTTCGATGGTGAAAGAATTACAAATATTTTCAAAAAAATCTTCTGTTTTATGGAAACAAAGGATTTTGTCTGGAGCAATGATAGCTCGTGGGGGCTGGATTGTGGGTAACATGGTAGAGTCTTGTCTGGACAAGGCATCCTCTTTACGATTGTCTTTCCCGGGACGAAAGGTTACCACAAAATCAACCTCAGCAAAAAACAACATCCATCGTAATTGTCGAGGAGTCAAAAGTCGAGCTGAACTCATGAACTGGAGATTACGATGATCTGTGTATACTGTAATAGTGTACTTGGAGCCTAGCAAATAGTGTTTCCACTCTTTAAAGGCATCACAGATTGCTAGAAGTTCTTTCTCAGTAATTACATAATTTTGTTCCGCTTCGTTTAGTTTTCGGGACATGTAAGCTACAGGGTGTAACTGACTAGTATCTTTGTTGCGTTGCGATAACAATGTACCAATTGCTACATCTGAAGCATCTGCTTCTACTATGAATGGACGTTCAGTATCTGGGTGAGTCAAGACTGGGGCAGTGGAGAAGGCTTCCTTTAAGGTTGAAAAAGCCTTGTCAGCTTCTGGAGACCATAAATATGGTTCTTTCTTCCGTAGCAACTTGTTGATTGGTGCCACTGTCTGTGAAAAGTGGTCTATGAACCTGCGATAGAAATGTGCAAATCCAAGGAAGCACTGAACATCTTGAACAGTTTTTGGGATTGGCCAATCGGATACTGCTTGCACCTTTCTTTCTGCCATGACCATGCCCTGAGGGGTAAGGATAACCACTAAAAATTCAACGGTGGTAACATGAAATTCACATTTGCTCAATTTGCAATATAAATGATGTTTCTGAAGGGCTGTGGGAATCTTTTGGACATGTTGTACATGTTCTACTAGAATATCATCAATATAAACTATTGCAAATAGATCTAGATATTCTCTAAGGACATCATTCAGAAAGAACTGGAACGCTGCTGGAGCATTACAAAGTCCAAAGGGCATGACTGTATATTTAAATAGACCATATCTAGTTTTAAAGGCGGTTTTCCACTCGTCGCCTTCTCTCATCCTGACTAGGTGGTAAGCTCCTCTTAGGTCTAACTTGGTGTAAATGTTGGCTTTTTTAACTTGGTCCAACAGGACAGGGATCAAGGGTAATGGGTATTTATTCTTTATTGTGATCTTATGTAATACTCTATAGTCTATACAAGCCCTAAGATCCCCATTAGCCTTAGGAACAAAAAAAAGAGGAGATGCTGCAGGAGACTTGAAAGGGCGGAAAAATCCATTAGCTAGAAATTGATCTAAATAGTTTCTTAGATATTGATTTTCATGTTCAGACAGGGTATACACACAACAACTAGGGAGTATAGCACCAGGAGTCAGATCAATTTGAAAGTCATAGGGTCTTTGAGGTGGCAAGGTCCCTGCTTCGTTTTCATCAATAACATCAAGGAAGGATGAATACTGCAAAGGCAGTGTTAAATTTTTTTCAGCGGCTGTGGCTATGTGAGATTTGTGGGAATCTGTGACATTTGATGTCTGGAGACATTTTTCTTTACACAGAAATGAAGAAAACGTGATTTTCCTTTCTTGCCAATTTATTAAAGGATTATGGTAATTTAACCACGGCATTCCTAGGATAATTCCATGCTGAGGAGCATGGATTACATCAAAGATGATCTTTTCTACATGTTTGGTGTCTTGATTTCCCCCTTTACAGATCACAGACAAGGGGAAGGTCTGCAGAGTCACCGGATCTCCAGCTAGGAGTTTTCCATCTACAGCTTGTATTATTTCTGGTGTTTTCTTCTTCTTACATGGGATCCCCCATGTTTGAATCAATTGTGCATCGATAAAATTACCAGTAGCCCTGGAATCTACCAACCCTTTCTTTAGATAAGTCTTTTGTTTTACCAGTACTTCTGGATCTAGTTTTAAATGTCTTGACTTGAGTAAAACCTTTTTAGCATCTTGTGAAGGGTCCACGGTTACACCCAGGAGCAACCCTTCCTTACATCTTGGGTGTTCTGATTTTCCTGATTGATCTGTGTATTTGCTTCAACTTTCTTGGTAGGGGTTTGTTTACTTTTTGGTTTTGCTGGACATTCTTTAGCAAAATGGCCCTTTCGACCACAATACAGACATTGTCCGTTCTTTCTACGTAGATCTTTCTCTTCTTTCGTTAAGGGCCACTTGATGGTTCCTATTTCCATTGGTTCATGATTGTGGTCTCCATGAGCTTGTGATTCTCTATGCTCATGAACACGCCAGGAATTTTTCTCAGTCTTTTTACGTGCTCCCAGTCGTTCTGCAAGACGATGGTCTAATCTTAAAACAAGATTTATCAGACCTTGACAATCCGTGGGTTGTGGGTCAATTTGTGCAAGAATGTCTTATAACTCATCTTTGAGTCCTTGATAGAACAGTTCTGATCTCTTTTCCTCTGGCCAGGCCGTTTCTGCTCCCAGCCGATTAAAGTTAGCCAAGTAAGAGACAAGATCCTTATTTCCTTGTCGCAATTCTAACAGTTCTCGGTCTGCGGACAGAGTAACTGTTCTTCGATCAAAAACACCTTCAAATTCTCAGACAAAGTCTCTCCAGTTATAAAGCAAAGGATTATCTCGACGCACAAGAGGGATTGCCCAGATGGCCGCGTCTCCAGTCAAATGAGAAATCAAGAAGGCCACCCTGGATTGGGAATCACAGAAGGTGTTTGGTCTACAGGTGAAATGCAATTCTACTTGAGTCAAAAATTATTGTACCTTCTGAGGATCACCTGAAATCCTTTCCATGGGAGCCAAAGGAATGGGTGTGGGAACTGTGAGCGATATGTTAGTTGGAGGATTCCTTCCTGAACTTTGAGGAGGAGGATTAAGCCAATTCGCACCCAGAGGACTTTGCTCCTTCTTTCCCACTCTGTCTTGTAACTGATCCACCCTTTCTGCTAGATTAGTTGCTATGTTTTTAAATTCGACTACATCCACTTGAAGCTGCGTAATTACCTTAAGTAACTTGTCCAATGTGTCCATATTGAAAACCTAGCACAAACCAGGAGAATAAAAATTAGTGGGCTCACTTTTCTGTCAGCGAGACCGGATCCTCGGAGTTTGTGCCTGTTCCCAATATGTCCACCTCTTGGCAGCTCCAAACTCTACTAGCCATTATAGCACAGAGTTAAAGAATGGCCAAGCGGGATGGTGTTTAGGTTGGGAACAGCGGGGAAGGAGACCTGTGGAAACAAGAGTTAAGAACACAATAGCAAGGTCATTCACATTAATCTTCATGAACTTTGTTTTAACTCTTTATGCTCTAATAACATGAGAGATCAAGAACTTTTCAATACCATGACCTTTTTATAATCATATACTCTGAACATTGAACTTTCTCAAGTTAATCCTTAAAATAGCGATTACATCACAACAAGAGTCAATGAGTACATTTGTTCCCAAAGAATTAACTGCTATATGATTCATGAATGATACTGTAGAATTGGCAAACTGACTCAACTTGTTCTGTCTAGAAAGATCACACTCTGTTTGATCTAAATTACAAGATTCAATTGCCCTGAAGTCATTGCGCACCTTATTGCCAGACTGCGCATCGAGACTCAAGTACCTGGAATGATCGTGTGCTCTGCCGATCTGAACTGAAAGGGTTAATTGCCAAGAATGAATCGCGCACACTGTTGCTGATTCAACCATCAAGATTCAATACCTTGAAATGATCATGCACTCTGCTGATCTGGACTGCAAAGGTTAATTGCCAAGAATGAATCACGCAAACTGTTGCCGATTCAACCATCAAGATTCAAATGCCTGAAAATTATCACGCACTCTGCCGATCCGAACTGCAAGGGTTAATTGCCAAGATAAATCGTGCATACTGTTTCCGATTCAGCCATCAAAATTCAAATGCCTGAAAATGATCGCGCACTCTGGCGATCCGAGCTGCAAAGATTAATTGGCAAGAATGAATCGCGCACGCTGTTGCCGATTCAAAGATCAAGATTCAAATGCCTGAAAATGATCGCGCACTCTGCTGATCCGAACTGCAAGGGTTAATTGCCAAGAATGAATCATGCTCACTGTTGCCGATTCAATCATCAAGATTCAAATGCCTGAAAATGATCCCGCACTCTGGCGATCCGAACTGCAAGGATTAAGTGCCAAGAGTAAATCGAATACACGGTAAATCACAAAGCCAAAAACTCAAATGTTTCTAGAAAACGGAGTTGAGGACTATCCCAAACTCCGCCTTACCGCCCTGCTTGAAGATCAGCAAGATAATGAGGACAGGGCCAGGAAATGTCCAAGTAGGCCTCCGGAACAGGAGCCTTGGAAAATGCTGCTGCTCTGCACCAGGACCTCTGAATAGTGAGCATGTGGAGCTGGGCTGGGTTCCTTAAATAGACCCAAGCCCCGCCCACATGCCACACCCAGCCAGGCTGCAGGAAAAGCTTGCAAATGAACAAGCTTGAAAATGAACAAAACATTACAAACATAATTAATGACATTTCAAGGTAAATACCTGTAATGCAAAAAGTTAATATGCAATATCAGCACACAATGCATGAATTATTACATTGCATAAGGTTTTTCATTGTGCATTATGTTGCCCGTAGAGCACGTACTGTCCTGGGATTGACACAAGGCCTGGCTGTTCAAGCAGTAGCAGCACCTCCCCCCTCAGCATCGTGAGATCCTCACGGGTGAGTAGTGCGCTTTACAAATTCCTGATTGATTGATTGATTGATCGTGGCGCTCAGCCCGGTCCCTATGCATAAATCCACAACAGTTCAGCAAATCCCGCCACAATAAAAAAAAAATACACTCACTCATACATCCATTCGGACACTCACACATCCACTCACAGACCCATGCAAACACTCATACACTCATTAACAGACCCACTCACACACTCTGAGACCCACATGGACACTCACACACTGACTTACAGATCCACTGAGACACTCACACAGCTACTCACAGACCCACACAGACAGTCACACACCAACTCACAGGCCCACTCACACACTTACTCACAGAACCACTTGGACTCTCAGGCACCCACTCACAGATCAATTGAGACACTCAAACACCCACTCACAGATCAATGCGGACAGTCACACACCCACTCATAGACCCACTCATACACACCCACTCACTCTCATACCCATGGAGACACTCACACCCCCATTCACAGATCCACTGCGACACTCACATACCTACTCACAGACCCACTCAGACACTCATACACCCACTCACAGACCCACTTGTATATTAAATACATCAACTCACAGACCCACATGGAAACTCACATACCCAGTCACATCCACTGAGACACTCCCACTCAGAGACCCACACAGTCACTCAAATACGCACTCACAGATACTCATGCACCCACTCAAAAACACATGCAAACACTGACACACCCTCACAGACACTCACACATCCACTCACAGACCCACTTGGACACACACACCCACTCACTGACTTACACATACACTCACACACCCACTCACAGATGTATACAGATACTTACACACTCGCAGATCCATTCATACACTCACACACCCACTTACAGACCCTTTCAGACATTCACACACCCACTCACAGACCCTTTCAGACACTCACACCCACTCACAGACCCACACAGACACTCTCACACCTACTCACAGGCACACACAGACACTCATACACTCACTGTCAGGCCCAGACATACACTCACACACCAACTTAAAGACCCATGCAAATACTCAGACACCCACTCACAGACCCATGCGGACACACAACTGCTCACAGACCCACACTGAGAGTCACAGACCCACTCTTAGACCCACTCATAAACTCACACACACACTTACAGACCCATGCCGATACACTCAGACACCCACTCACAGACCCATGCAGACACTCACACATCAAATCACAGACCCATGAGGACAGTCATGCACCCACTCACAGACCCACGTATTCACTCTCAAACCCACTCACACACCCACTTACAGACCCATGCAGACACTCACACACTCACTCACAGACCCACACATACACTCACAAACCCACTCACAGACCCACGCAGACACTCACACACCTACTCACCGACACACACACTTACACACTCACTCCCAGGCCCATGCATATACTCACACACCCACTTAAAGACCTAGGCAGACACACAACTACTCACAGATCCTCACCTACAGTCACACACCCACTCATAGACCCACTCCGACACCTACTCACAGACCCATGTGAACACTCACACACCCAGTCGGATATCCACTGGTTTGCTCACACACTCACTCACAGACCCAATACAGACACTCACACACCCAATACAGACACTCACACACCCAGGCACATACCAATGCAGACACTGACAAACCCAGCCAAACACTAATGCATTCAATAACACACACAAGTTAAACAAAAAAGTGGTATTGTAGCAGGGTCGGCGCTACCCTGCTTCGATACGATACCCCGGGGGACATAGAACGGTGCCCCGGGGGCGCCTTTCAACACCCGGAAGTAGCGTCATTGGAAGTCAACCCGGACATCCAAATAAAAGGCCCGGCATGTGTGGATGATGGCGCATCTTGGGAAACTGAGAAGGAGGAAGCAGACAATAGGAAGGTGAACGCATGCGGGACGCCAGAGAGAGCCAGAATGGAGGCATTGTCGTCTGTGACAACTCCACAACAAACTTCACTGCGGAGAGACCGGACGAACACCAGAGCCAGCCACTTCCCTGGAGGGACGTGGCTCACGCAGGTATGTGCCTGCTTTGTAAATCCCTTGGGATATTGCAGGTAGAGGGATTGTTAAGGGTATTTTTCTTTTCTTTTTTTCTTTTGGGATACATTATTTTCTTGTTGTTTTTTCTCTGTGGTTTCCTTTACGGAGACTGGGGCTCCACAAAAGACGGTCAAACGTTTTGGGAAATATCTGTTAAATGCCTGTACCACTTCTCTGGACTGGGTTCACGCACTGACTATACACCAGAATGTTCATTATTTATAAAGATCACTTACCTTCTTATTGCAAGAGTACACACTGGACTCTGATTACACTCATGTGGTGGTGTATCCCCGCATTCCCTGCCCTTTAACTGTAAAGAAAGGAAAGGAAAATCCACTTACTGTTGTTTTTGGTTTTCCCCGCTTCTCCCTTGGGTCCCATGATGGTGAGGTTCTTCAGCAACGGACAAACGAGAAAGAGAAAACAAGAAGGACAATATTTGACCACCAGACAGAGGAAAAGAAGAAGAGAAACTAGAAGGGAAGAAACAAGAAAGATACACATAAACTGAGCACAAGTGAATATACCAACAGTGTACATTGAATAAAAAACTATCATATAGCGAGTGTAGTTGTCTTCCATTCCTGGGGAAAAAGAACCCCTACAGGTATATTGTGGGCAAAGATCTTACATACATTAGTGCCACAGTGAATACTTAAATTAATCACTGGAATTCTTAAATACTTTTAAGGCAACATAATTTTTCCGTTCATCAAATGGCGCATTACTCACTGTGTTACTACCTGGAATCAGAGTATTTCATGGACTACCTCCCATGTGGATTGTACTAGTAATAAGGAGTGCAACCACATTGCCTTAATCAATTGGAAGACTGAAGCAATATTCCAGTTGGCACATTTGTCTTCTTTTATTCACTAAATCGGCGATTGTTCTTCTTCCCTTTTTTTGTTTTGTGTTCTTTGATATATAATGTAAAAGTATACTCATATTCCAGGTACTTTTTTGTTTAATCTGTTATTTGCCCAGGTGTTGTGGGGTCACAAGGGCACACCCTTATATGTTGATCCACTAACACACCCAAGTACACACTGATGCATACACTTACACACCCAGGCACACACCGATGCAGACACTAACACACCCAGCCAAACATGAATGCATCCAGTAACACACCCGGGCACACACTGATACATACACTGACACACCAATGCACATACCAATATAGACACTGGCACATCCAACCAAACAGTAATGCTGCTCCTAACACACTCAGACATACACTGATACAGACACTGACACATCCAGCCAAACACTATGCAGAAACTGACACACCCATCCAAACACTAACACAGCTACTAACTCACCCAAGCACAGACTGATGCAGCCACTGACACACCTATGTATACACCAAAATAGACACTTACACACCCAGGTCCACATTGATACAACTAGTGACACACCCAGATACACAATGATACAGACCCTGACACACCCAGGCACACATTCATATACCCACTGCCACACACACACCCATTCAACCTATCACACAACCAGGCAGACACTGATACAGAAACTGACATGCCCATTCACTCACCACTTTAGGCACTGACACACCCAGACACACACCGATGCAGGCACTGGCACACCCAGTCAAATATTGGCACATCCACTGACAGACTTACCAGAGACTCAGAGAGACACTTGGACTTACAAAAACAGCAATATCCCATGTAGCCACTCACATACTCACTAACAGAAAATACACTCACTTGCACATTCATTTCCATTTAAATAATACAGATGACATTTTCAAAATATATGCTACTGTCTTCTTTAATACTTTATTGGTTTATTACCCTTGGTGAACATTAAAGTAGTGACATGCACTATTTTAATTTCGCTTATATGTGATGAATCACATATACAGACAGAAAAACTCACAAACAGATAAACCGACTAATGTACAAAAACATAAAAGATAAAATCATAACAATAGCTCTTTGGACCTCATTATGAGTTTGGGTGTCTACAGACCGCCAAACTCTCAGTGGCCGTTGAACCACTGCACTCCTGGTGGTCCAACGACCAGATTATGATCCTGCCGGTCAGACTGCCAGGAGACTGCCGCCTCCAAACTTATCATGGATCCCTTCGCGTTGGCTGTAGTCGAAGTCATGGTCAGCCGTGGAAGTGCCCATGGCTAAATTGCCACGTTGATCATAACTTTACTGTCCACCAGCCTTTCCATGATAGTTGCAACTCCATGGAAAGGCTGGCAGAAAGCCAGTGCTGGGGACAACGAGGGGCTATTTCACTGCCCACGACTATGTCATGGGCAGTGCAGGCCCCCCCAGTACCCTCTGAATGTGCACTGTCTGCTATTGTAGCCAGTGTGCATTCCAAGGGTGTTGGTGTGCTGTGCTGTGCCATTAGCCTCAGCACCCTCAGGGAGCTGAGGCCAATGCTGCCACGCTGTTTTCACAGGGCTGACCGGCGGAAACATCATAATATAATGTTTACAACGGTGAGCCTGATGGAAACATCATACTAGACAGCAGTGAAGCTGCCGACAATGCCGCCGAGATTGTAATTAGGCCCTCTGATCAGATAGAATGGTTTTAACAAAAAACATTTGCTTTTTTGTAGAAGGGTTTTGTACATTCTCTTTTTGTGTTTGCTGCTTTCTTTTTAAACAAAAAGTAAACCTGGTAGTAAAATGGATGGAGGAGGGGAAATAGAAAGAATCAAATGACATCCGTATGAAAAAAACATTAAATGGAAACTGGGAGCGAAAAAAATAAAACTCACAGCAATGGTTTGTCACTGCATCAAAGATTCCAGCAACAGAAGACACCTTCAGAGCAATGGGCATCTGGCATTTCCCACAGTGATTAACTATTTCACTCAACTCTCAGCAAACAGGTGATGATGCTTCTCCCAGTGGTGCTGTAGATATAGATGGTACTGCTGCACCTGCCTTCTCCCGCATCACTGGGTTGGAAACCCTTTCATGAATTTAAGCATTTCCACATGGATTGTTCCATGGGAATCCTTTTTTCAAGTGCCCCTTGGTAACAGCTTGCCACAAATATTGCACTGCACATACCTTTCAGTCATCTTCTTCTCCCCTGAAGGTATTGTGAAGTGCTTCCAAACATCACTCTCGTTTTTTGGAGGTGGTGTCTGATTCCTCATTCACACCCGGTTCTGGATATGGTTCCTGCACAGAGGAAGCTGCAGCCATTTTCAGTGGAAAAAGACAAAAATGAAGAAAAAAGAGAGCACCACTGGGCCTTGATTCTGTCTCCAGAGAGGTGATGTAGGATGTGGTTTGGTTGTGTCATCAAGCAAATTCCTGGATCCGGTCTGTAGATTCACAAACTTGCAAAGTGTGAAAAATGAGCAACTATGTTGGCAAACAGATATAGGGGCTCTCTCTCTCTCTCTCTCTCTCTCTCTCTCTATATATATATATATGTATTTATACATGGCCACAATTATGTCATTGGTCATTGATGAGGCTATGGGGGGGTATATGTTTAAAATATGATGAATCTTCCAATCCAAATTTGCGGATTTGTTGTGATCACATGATCGGAATTAGAAATCATAGAGTACTCGTAGTCTTGTCTTACATTTGGGATGCGTGGAGGATCTGCAGTTCCAAACAAAAAAAAATTAAAAGTTGCTTTATTCATTTTACAAAATCAATAGACAATTTACATTGAGAACATTTGTTATTTTAAACATTTAAAATGTATAAAAACTATATTTATATAAAACAAGGATTTTTAAACTTTAAAAAAATAATAAAGCAAAATTGCATAGTACTAAACTTTGCACTATAAATCAACTTTAGAAATGGTCTAGGCAAACCATAGATTACACTGAGATAAAACTTAGTAAAAAGTAAATTAAAAAATAGCAAAAATTCACAAAAAAACCACAAGGTATAGATATTATTAAAAAAAAATGTTAAAAAAACATCCTTTGAAATTCACTGAAAAAACAAAGGTTCAGGTACGGTATAGGCTCACCTTTCAAATGTACAAAACATAGAAATTCAGCAGTTATAGTTACCTCGTCTAACAATAACTTATACCCCTGCCAGGGCACTGCTCATGCCCTCACATTTTACATCACAGATGACAAGGTCAGTTGCATCACTGATGACATCATCCACAGAACCAATCACACACCCACATAATCACTCACATACCCAGTAATCCACCCACTCATACACAACCACTCACTCATTCATATACCCTTACAAGCACTCACACACCCACTCATATACCCATTCAGAAACTGATACACCCACGCACACACCCACAAAAAACTCACACACCCACTCAAACACCCATACATCCGCTAACACACCTGCTTACATACCCATACAACTCCTCACACACCCACTCATACAACCATTTATACACCCATACAAAGACTCACACATCTAGCTACACATCCATAGAGACACTCACACACCCACTGACATGCCTACACATGCACTCACACACCCATTCACAAACCTATTCAGCCACTCACTCACACACACATCGACAGACCTACAGAGCCACTCACAAACCCATTCACACATCCATACAGCCGCTCACATACCCAATCACACACCAATATAACCACTCAGGCACCCACTCACAATATCATACAGACAGTCACACAGCCACTCAGATCACATAGAATAGAATTAGTATTTGTTATTAGTGGTACAGAACAAATAGCAAATTAAGTTATACAGTAGCTTATATATCTTTAAGACTGTTTAAGACTCAGACACTTTAACAAAACACAGTCACTGGATGATGCCATCAGTGATGTCATTTGAGATGTCATCAGTGAATTCATCAGAGATGTTACTGACCATGTCATGAGTGATGTATTATGTGAGGTCATAAACAGTGCATTGCAGGGGCATAAATTATAGTTAGGTTAGGTAACGATAACTGCTGAATTTCTATGGTTTTACAGGTTTAAAATATGAGCTTAACTATAGCTAAACCTAATGAACCTGTAACCTTGGGTTGTCTGAGTGGATGACTGTATTTTTTTTGCTGCTGATATTCGCGAAGGCGTCATGATGTTACACAGAGAGCTGAGCATCGCATTTATTTACGATTACCGCAACACTTGATGAAAAAAATATTGTAAGGTCTTAATTAGACCACTATAGTGTCCCATATAACAGCCCTGGGGTCAGGGTAACTCCACCATGACCCCTTATGCCACTTTCCACCTCAAATTTCAACCCTGTGTACCGTAACCCATTCCCTAAGATGGCAGCCGCAACTTTCTAGACAACTCAACCCCAACCAATCACAGTATCTCTGTTGTTGCGTGCATTCGGGAATACATCACGATCATCATGAAATCATCACAAGCCCAGATGCACAAATTTGTTTTCCCCTTAATATCTCCTGAAGTACTGGGCAGATTTTCTCCAAATATCAATCAAAAAGTGCATTTTATATGGAAACTAGGTCCCAACCATAACTTGTTACTGACGATCGCCATTAGGTACTTGTAGTTAGGACCATGTTTCCATAGAAAAAGACTTGCCCATATCTGTGGAGCCATTTGACAAATCTTTGTGAAATTTTAAAAAGAGTGCCCCAGAGATTCTTGCTGTGCACAGAACGTTTTGGAGGATGCTCACTTCATCTGTTCCGATGTGCACTTGGTTCTGGAGCACGGTGGCTGCCAGTGATTTGTGAAGACGTAAGGGTTTTTGCCGCAGAGCCTCCCACCTATTCTGGATTGCGATATCAGCACTGGAGGTAGGAGCTTGCTGCCCAGTGAGTCGGAGGACCCACAGGCAAATGTCTAAAACCCAAGGTAAGGCTGTGTGTCATTAAGGTGGAAGGAGTGAATGCCGTGTATTGATCAAATACGGTAATGTGGCAGAAAGAATATCTTAGACAAGATAACATCTCTTGAAGCAGAGTTGTGTCAAGATAAAGAACAGGAAACAGTTAATAAATTCTCGGCTGAACTAAAAAGTAAATTACAAAAATATGAACAGTCGATTGTGCACATGAAAGCACAAATGTTCCAAAGAGATTAAATAGATTATGAACGGGGACAGTGAATGAATGAGGATAATGCACCTCAAGTACCAGCACAGCGTGAGGATGAGAGTGTTTCGAGCTCAGAGGTTGATACAGATCTCGAGGACACTGTTACTCCGGATCTTCCTGTTCCTTCTGTGGTAGAAAAATTAGATTTTTTACGCAGACAACGGGGCTCCAATTTGCAGCCCAGAAATCCACCATAAGAAAATCAGCCAGAGGAAGGAGAAGAGGAGGTGGAGACATTCAGGACAAGGACAAAGGCAAGGAAAAAAACGCAAGAGGACGGGCATAGAGACAGCATTGGAAATGAGGACAGTTATAGGCAATGATGGGAATGCCTTCATTAACTTCACAGATATTTTTTTGAGTGAGGAAGAAGAAAATATTTTAAAGTTGGGTCTGTCATACTGTCCAATTGAAAATATGAGTTATACACAAATCAGGAGAGATCCTTTCAAGTTCTCTTGACCAATTAAGCATCAAATGTTTTTTAAGATGCAGTCCAATGTCAAGCCTGGGGGAAAGGACAGAGGGTTAGGAAATGATCAATAATATTAAGTTGCAGACTTGAATCTCTTAATTACTTTGCAAGAACTAAAGAATGAGATGCTAGGAACTGAAGAACTGACATCGGTGGAGGCTGTGTGTTCGGCTTTAGATATTGATACTGCTGGTGAAGCGCCCACGAATTTCAAAGAAAAATCTAATTTCATTCTGAATATGTCAAGAGACACAATTGATATCTTTAATGATTTAATGATACTATATTTAAAGAACTTACATGTACAGGGCAGTCCAGTGAAAAACACGGCATGTCAAATGAGCTGCATGTTTATGTAACAGTGATTCATAAATTGAATTGACATCCTAATTGTATTGTTCAAAATGGCAATTTTGAACAATGCAACTCAGTGTACTGATATTTTAGTGTTATGGCCCAAAGACAAGTATATGGAGGAAAGAAACTTAAGATTGTGAGTTGCTATTGTAGGACCACTAAGGAAGAGATCAGGAAAATCCATCTTGAGTACATCACAGATTTGTCTAATTCGAGGGAGCATGGTCTTTCCAATGAGGAATATCATTTTTTGAGAATAGACCAACTAGTATTATATCTGATACCTAAGATACATAAAGATAAGATCAATCCTCCAGGGCTCCCCATTATTTCAGCTATAGGAAGCACTTTGGAAAATACCTCAAAATATGTTGATTATTATTTTGCTGAGTTTGTAAGATAATTACTATCTTTTATTCAGGGCACAACAGATTTCTTTGAAGAAAATTTATAATCTACATTGGGAAAGTGATTTGTTGTTAATGACCATAGATGTAACCACCCTATATAGTAGCATTCAACACACTGATGGGAAACATGCTGTACAATGTTTTTTGAGCAGTAGACTGCTAGATTGTAGAGACATATGCAGATGCTTCTGAGCATGATGAAATGATGTGGTAAAATCTTTTTGTTTAACAATTTACTCTTCCATCAGGACAGGGGAACAGCCATGGGTTCATGCTCTGACACCAGCTATGTGAATTTCCATATGGGCTGGTTGTAGAAGCAGGTAATGCAGAATGAGTTCCAGTTAGAATGGGAAGAAAACATCATCCATTAGAGCAGATATAGTGATGACCTGTTCATAATAGGAAGGGTACTCGGGAAAGTGATGAGAATTTTGCGAGAAAAATCTCCATAAATGACCTCAATCTGAAAATTACATGTCACATCCATCAAAATGATTTGCAGTTTTGGGATTTAACAGCATATGTTAAAGGGAATAGTTTGCATACAAAATTGTACAGAAAACTGACCGCAAGTAACACACACTTACATGCTACAAGCTTTCACCCTAAGAATTTGATTTCCAGCATTCCTCATGGAGAAACCTTGAAGGTGAGACACAACTGCTTTGAGAGGGTAGGAGAGGAGCAGCCCTTTCAAGATTTAACCCTGAGATTCTTGGATGGGGGTTAAACGAAGAGTTGTGTTGAGGAAGCAGTCCATAAGGTGGAGTTGAAGCCATGAGATGCCATCTTGTTTGGCAACTTCAGTAAACAGGAAGGGTCAGTGTGCTTTATCTTAAATAAACACTGACACCTAATCAGGAGCGATCCTGTAACAGGAAGCTTGGTCCCACGTAGACTGGGTATAACTTTTAAGAAAGCGAGGACTATGAGAGATTTTTTGATAAAGAGTAGTCCCTAGTTTGATAGAAAGGAAAACAAAACCTGGCTGAGCCAATTTCCAGGTTTCAGAAAGTGCTAGAGGTATAAGGCTTGTATACATGAAAAAAACCTACAAACTACTGCTCAACACTTACCCATAGGAAAAATAAAATTAAAGGTTTGTATCACTGTAAAACGAGTTTTGCAGTATATGTCTTGCAATGCCCATGTGATTTGATGTATATTGGCAGTACAACATTGACAGTCCACAAGAGAATACTTCAGCATTTATGAGCTATCAGAAACAAAGACCAGTCATATCCGGTTTGCCAGACATTTGGAACAATGGCACCACGGTGACATCAAGGGATTGGTTTTTTTGTGATTGATGCTTTGAGTGTGAAAACAAGAGGAGGAGACAGAGAAAGGGCTCTTAGAAGAATGGAATCGAGGTGCATAGTAGAGCTTACCACTAAGGGCCATATTTATACTTTTTACTATTTTACTATTTATACTTTACTTTATATTTATACTTTTTGCCGCAAACCAGCGCCAGAGCTGGTTTGCGTCAAAAAATTTACCGCTGGCTAACGCCATTCCAACGCGCCAGGCGGCGCCTCACTTATGAACTGACGGAAGCCGGCGCTGCGGGCTGGTTCGAGTAAAAAAAATGACTCCAACCGGGCAGCGCAGGAGTAGGGAAGAATGGGGGTTGTGCATCAAAAAATGGTGCAAGTCAAGTTAGAGTAAAAAATCATGGCTCCAACCGTACTTGCGCCATTTTCTGACACACAACCCCCATTGAAATGACTCCTGTCGGTCATGCCCCCCTGCCCAAAGGCCATGCCCAGGGGACTTCTGTCCCCTGGGCATGGCCATTGGGCACAGTGGCATGTAGGGGGGCCCAAGTTAGGCCCCACCACGCCACATAATTAAAAAAAAAAAATACTTACCTCTACTTACCTGTACTTACCTGGGATGGGTCCCCCCATCCATGGGTGTCCTCCAGGGGTGGGCGAGGGTGGCAGGGGGTGTCTGAGACCATGGAAATGAGCCCACAGGTGCCTTAACGCCTGCCCTCACCCAGGCGTTAAAAAACGGCGCAAATCAGGCTGGGTGCCATTTTTTAAGGCCCGTCCCCTCCTGTGCGTCAAAATGACACAGGAGTATAAATAAGGCGCACAGGCCTTAAAGTCATTTTTTGGACGGGAACACCTACCTTGCATGTCATTAACACAAGGCGGTTTCACATATCCAGAAAATGATGCACACTGCTGAATTTTGACCTTCGCTGGGTCGGGCGTCAAAGTATAAATATGGTGTTAGGTTTGCGCCAAATTTGCGTCAGAATTTTTGACGCAAATTTCGCACAGAAAGAGTATAAATATGCCCCTAAAAGCCCTAGTGGCCTCAACTGTGAAGAAGATCTGCATACACATTTATAGCAAGTAGCACCTCTGCTAGCCTTACAGGACCTGGAGAGTGACAGTTTTGTTTTGTTGTATTTATTATTTGCAACTGTGTTTAACATTACTGAGTTCTTATTGCATTTTGCATCTTCCATTATTTGTATTTTTATTTTGAGCAGACGTGTCTTCAGTTTCTGTGCATAAGAAATTAGATCATTAATTGTTCATCGCCATTACATCAGTAGTTGAAATAACACTATTTTGCTCACTTGAGCCTGATTGAGGATTACAAGTTTAAATTCAATATTCAGGCAGTGTAATATCTGCTGTTAATGTCACGGCTTCCCATTTGGAACAAACAGTTATGTGGATATATATATACAACATTAGTTGTAGCAATACTATGCAATTGTGTAAATAGGTTCAGTGATAACACAGTGCCTTGCAATCTGTAGTGTGTGTAAGTCACATGATATAGACTTGTTCTCATGGCACCCCCGCCATGCAGTTTTTTTGTCAAAAGGTTTACTGAAAATATTACATTGATATTATAAATTATGTTATGAAGGATGGCATGATTACCATAATTTGTGGGATAATTTGCAGTGCATGGCGAGGGTGTGAGTTATAGTCACTTTAGGACACAAGTTATAGGTAACTCTGACTAAAACTGGTGAATTTCTATGGGTTGGTATGGTTAAAATCTGAGCCTGACTACAACGTCCCTGTAACCTTTGTTTTTTTAAGTGAATTTCTATATTTTTTAAATTCTATTTCCTAACTATAATGCCCCTGTAACCTTTGTTTTTTTCAGTGAATTTCTATGTTTTTTTTAACATATAGTAATTTTAATTACTATGCGTTAGCCCAACCAAAGGCCACGCGAGGCAGCGGTTGGCCACAGAGCCTGGCCTGCAGTCAGGCCCTGAGGCCAACCCAATAAAAGCACCCAACCTTGCACCATGCACAGCCTTCACCCATGCACAGAAGAGGTTGCCCTCAAGTCCTTGCATGCAGCCAGACCCTGGGGACAACACCTCCTAATCCAAAACCATGATGTGCACAGCGATTTGGCCATACGTAGCAGGAGTGGGCTGAGGCTTCTCTGTGTGTGAGAATAGGTGTGAGAAGGTGTATCTGGGGTGAGAGTGGCTGTCAGATTGTCAGTCTGGGTGTGAAAATGCGTACATCAGTGTTTTACTGGATGTGTCATTGTGTGTGCGGGTCTGTGAGTGGGTGCATCAGGGTGTCAGTGGGTCTGTGAAGGGGTGTGTGAGGGTCTGAGAGGGTGGGTGAGTGGGTGCATAACTGTCTGCATGGGTCTAAGTTGTTGTGTGAGGGTCTGACTGGGGCTGTGAGTGAGTGCATGAGGGTCTGAGTAGGTCTGTAAGTGGGTGTGTGAGTGTCACAGTGGGACTGCTATTGGGGGCATAAGTGTCTGAGTGGGAGTGTAAGTGGGAGAATTGATTGAAAGAGAGACAGAGAGAAAGAAAGTAAGAGAGAGAGAGAGTTTTTAGGCTTTGATGTCTGTTATACTTAGACTGAGATATTTTTATCCAATAAAAAATAAAAAATGTATTTGTTTTTTATTAAAAATATAATAATTTATTTTATTTAAAAAAAATGTTAATTAGTCCAGCTGGACACGAACCCCCTGTGACCTTCACACAGAGCTATGTTTTTTTTTAATTAACTTTTGTTTTTGCCCTTTATGGGCTATCTGGGACCACGAGGGAGCCCTTAAGGACCCCCTTGCGGTCCCTCTTTATTTATTTATTTAAAAAATAAAATATATATATATATACATATATATATATATATTTAATTTAAAAAAAAGAAAATGCCAATTACAACCTACCTGGCACTGTGGGGGATGCCGTAAGGATTCCCTTTCAGTGCCAATGCTTCAGCAAGCACGGAGCTGCTTAGACAGCAGCTCCATTCTACCTGAAGCATTTCATCTCTGTCCCCTGCATGCATGCAGGGAACAGAGATGAAAACTCTGCTGTTGGACAGCAGGACCTGCTGTAAAGGTCCCGCTGTCAAACAGCAGTGTGTTTGCTGTGGCTTAGCTGCCGCTGCAGTGCTGCAGCCAAGCCACAGCAAACAGCTAAGTCCCGGGGTGGGCACCCAGAAGCCGGTCCTGGGGGCTGGTGGTACCCAGGGCATCAGTGACTCCACGAGGGGGGCTGCAAGGCCCCCCTCTAATGTGAAGATTGAAGATAGTCCCTGGGTTGGTGGTCCCCGGGACATGGGGTTCCCATAGGGAATCCCTTCATTCTTTAAAAATTTGCCCTGGGAGATGGTGGTTCCGGGGGCAGCAGAGGGGGCACATCCCCCACAAATAAAATACAGTTTGCCCCAGGGGGTGGTGGTCCCTGAGGCATGGTTCCTGGGGTGCGAGTGTCACGTGTCCCCCACTCCAACTACAGTGTTGCCCCAGGGGTGGTGGTCCCTGGGGCAGTGGGAGGGGACCAGAGGGCCCCCCACATATTACATTAAAGCCCTGGGGAGCAGGCGGTCCCCAGGGCAGCAGGGGGGGCAACAGGACCCCCACATCTAAAAAAATAAGCCCCTGGGAGGTCACAGACCTCGGGCATCGGGTGGGGGCCAAGAGGCCACCCCATTCTTTTTTTTTTTAAAAGCCCTTGGTACTTGGCCCATCCAGAGGCATTAAACTAACAAATCGTGGGAGACCATGCTTCATTATGGGCGAGCGCAAATTCTCTGTCCATTCTGTAATCTCTCTTTGGGCTTCAAACCACGCCCATGTCATGTCAGTCAATTACATTGGTTTGTGCTCTTGCCTTTGAAAATCTGCTTGCTTTCATTTGTGAAAGGCATGCATACGCCATGCCTTTTCCGGTGTTTAGCCCACCTACACAGCACCAGTAAACTACTAAAAACATGCGAGGCTCGATGTTTTCTGCCTGGGGTCCAGACTACTTTATCTGTTTCTTTTCCACACAGCGCAAATGCGCTGCATTTTACATAGCACGATCACGCTGCGTTTTTTTTCTTTAGAACGCTAATAGCTCTAACTCGAGCAAATGCGAGACCCGTTGCATTGAAAAAGCTTGTTTTAAAAAATGTATTTACAAGCGGATTCGCAAATCCACTGCATCTCTGCTTGTAAAATTAACAAAAAAATGCTTTTTAGCCCTGGGGGGTCCTTTGAGACCCCACCATCAGAGCTAAGGGGTCAGGGTGTTCGTACTCTGGCCCCTTTTGTTTTTTTTTTAATTTTATTTTGGGACTCAGCTGAAGCCGAGTCCCAAGATGATTGACAACACTTCAACAGCTTCTGTTGTTGAAGTGTTATCAGCCAATCAGATATCAGCACAAGATCGTTAGGGGTCACAAATCCCTAGATATACAAATTTATTTTCCCCTTAATTTCTCACAAACTAATGAATGGAATTACACCAAAACAAAACAAATCACCCTTTCTGGACCAGGACCTACTTTCCTGCCAAATTTGGTCTAATTACGTCTAGTAGGTTTTGCGCAATCACTGTTCAAAATCCCTATGGAAAATTGAATGGGGAAAATGTGTTTTGGGATTCCCCCTTTTTTCTCAGCCTCCCCTGGATGGATCACCCCCAAACATCCAGGCAGCAGGTGATGGAACTGGCAAAGATTTTTGGAAAGTTTTGTGAAGATTCGTCAAGCAGCGCCAAAGATATAGGCAAGTAAAAAAAAACGCTTTTTATATAGAAACTAGGTCCTAACTATAACTACCTAGTGGCGACCGACATTAGGTAATATATATTTTTTATATACATATATATATATATACATACATATATATATATATGTGTGTGTATATATATATATATATATATATATATTTATATATATATAAAAAACAGAGCATTAGGTGGTCTGCTTTTTACCTAGTGGCAGTCGCCAGTAGGTAGTTAAAGTCAGGACCATGGTTCTGTAGAAAAAACTTTTTTGACTTTCCTATATCTTTGGCAACATTTGAAGAATCTTCACAAAATTTTCCAAAGCGATTCTTGTTTTGCACAGACAGTTTCGGGGTGATACGTCAAACGGAGGCCGAGTGTGGGATGTAGAGAGTCTAAGCAACCCCACTTTGGTACCCAGAGGTAAAAAGCAGACCAGCTAATGCTCTGTTTTTGTGGTAGTGTGGGCGACCAGTTAGGGTAAGCCAGGAGATGCGCAAAGCATTTGTTGTACTCATAGTATCAATAAATTTGGAAACACACTGAGAAGAATAATTTGAGACCCATTAAAAAAAATAATGTAGATTTCTATCACATTTTTAAGACCAAGCTCACCAATATATGGTAAGAAGTTTTTTTGTTATAATTTTTTTAATTTGGAAAATGTTGCTTCTCTGTGCATAACTACACACCATAGGAATCAGGCATACAAAATCAGGCAATGCTATCTCAAATGTCAGCTTCTAATTTTTGGCTGAGGTCGTTGAAGTGAAGTTGAAGGCCAGCCAAAGGACATCAGGCAGTTCCCAGTTCAAGTGGGAGCAGCGGCTGAAGGTCTTGGAGCTGACTTCCAAAGGAGAAGGGGACCACTTGGAAACACACTGCAAAGATGGACTTAAAGGTATATCCGGTGGGTCCCCTTGGAGAGTGGAGGTTGCAATAGGTTAGAGACCCCTAGAGCACAGCTGGCTGGTTAGTGCAAGGGCCAGTGAAACCAATGCAGTGCAGATGGGTCAGCTAGGAGTTGTGTGTCTTGGAGTCCTTGGAGTCAGGAGCATGTCTCTTGGTAGTGGATTGCAGGTCAGCAGGGTCACTCTGGGGGAATGGTGTTTGGGTGTCCGGAAGTCCTTCAATTGGTGCTTGGGGCTTTTGGGAGTCAGGAGTGGATTTTGCTTCTGGGTGTCCAAAGTTGGGGACCGGTACTCTAGGTAGTGATACGTCACGGCCCTGGAGACTCGCAGTACCACCAAACTTGGCATAGTGGCAGTTCTTGTCTTTTAGAGCTGTTGTACAGAATTTGGTTGGGATGCTGAGTCCGGGACGTTTGTCAGCAGCTTGTCACTTTACTGGACTTCACAGGCTCCTTTCCTGCAGGGTGCAGAAGAGTGATACCTTCACTCTGAGGGAGGTTCTTGGCAACTTTTAGAAGGTGAGAGGTGTTCTAGGGTTTTGTAGAGTCCTTCAGGTTTCCAGCTGACACCTCAGCAGCAATGGTCGAGTTCTTGGAGCAGCAGGCAGGGTTTGGTATCTTTTTCTTTCTGCAGCAGGGCTTCAGTTCTTGTGACTTGGGTCCTCTTTGCCATGGTCTTCTTTGTGTCCATCGAATCTGAGGTTTTGGTCTGGGGATGCCCACTAAATACTATATTTAGGGAGCATTAAGGGGAGTACCTGGCATTGGCTAATGGGCCACCTACCTTAGGGTGACTACACCCACTAAGTGACCACTTGCTGTGGGAAGGGATCTCACCCCTAACTCTGACTGGCTATTTTCCTGCCATCCAAGATGGAGGAAAATTAAATGGAGTGGTCATCTTGCCTTTCAAACCTGAGATCTGGTGCAGGCTGAGGATGGCCGCTCTTGCTAGGTTTCCCACCTAAAGTGGGGGTAAAACCGTTGGTTGACCATCTGCTGCTAGCAGCAGAGGTCAGATTTCAAACAGGGCAAGGTCTTTGAAGCTGACTGCCGGTGCAGAGTGCCTGCCTGGGGGATAAGGCGGAACATCTCCACCTAGGAAAGGCTTTGTGTTCTAGTTTCTGAGAGCAAAAAACTCTCATCAAAGGAGCCCAGAATCGTGTCTGGTGGTGGCAGGCTATTTAGAACCAGTCACCAACCATGCCAGGACTGTTAGGTTTTGCAGGGGGTGCCTCTAAGGTGCCCTCTGGGTACATTTGATAATAAATCAAACACTGGCATCAGTGTGGGTTTATTATTCTGAGTTGTTTGATACCAAACAAACCAGTATTCAGAGAGGCCATAATGTAGCTGGGGAACTTGTAATGACCAGTGTCCAGCACATGCATTTGCTACGGCTTCCATGTACACTTAATATGTTTAAGAGTTAGCAAAGACAGAGTAGGGGCATATTTGCTCATGCACACATATGCCTTCACATGCGGTATAGTGCACTCTATTCTTTTAGGCTGCAAGGCATGCCAGAGCGGTGACTTACCTATATTGCATGCAGTGATAGTGGGCACGGCACTCTTGGTGAGTGCCATGTCAAGTTTGTAACTTTGGATACACATTGTTATGCCCTTGCAATGACACTCTGTGTGAGGCTGGTGTGGGGCCTCTCAGAGTGCACTATTGGTGCTGCAGCTCTGTGGGGCCCTGTTCAGTACCCATGCCCTAGGTACCAGGGGTACCATTCACTAAGGACTTACACACACAGGGCTGAAGTGCCAAACTTAGTACAGTTTTGGGGAAAGAGAACTGGTTCTGAAAACCTTTTTAGCAGGGGCCCAGGGCACTTACTGATTGAAACCACATAATTTTCCAGGCAAAAAGTAGGGAGCTACTATGTCCAAAGAGGCCCTTTCCCACACTGAGAAAAAGGGGAGTTAAACAAACATGCATTTCCCATAGAAATTTTGAACAAGACTAATGCCCAAGTGGCTGGACGGAATTACATGAAGTTTGGCAGAAAGGTAGGTTTCGGCACACAGATTATGCTTCTGCATATTTGGTGTAAATCAGTTCACTAGTTTGTGAGAAATTATAGGGAAAATAAATTTGTTTATCCAGGGCCATGGATTCATCGTGACGATTTCACAGTGATTGTGGCAATTTCACAAATGACGCGCCAACAGGAATGCTGAGATTGGCTGGCCGCAACTTGACCAGAAAGATGCAGCTACCAATTTAGGTAAATTTGTTCAGTAGTTTACAAGAAGTTAAGGAAAATCCAAATTTGTATATCTCTTGCTGCAAACAAATCACAAATATTCGCACATGCGCTTGCAGATAGAAGCACTGTAATTGGCTGGCCGTAACCTGAAAGAACATTGTGGCCGCCATTTTATGTTATGGGAGAGTGTCCCCGGGGATGAAAATGGAAATGATTAGTGGTATAAGGGGTCAGGGTGGAGGTACCCTGATCCCAGGGGTTTGATATAGATATAAGGGTGTTTAAAGGTCAAATTCTGGGTGTGAAAAGATTTTTCTTCACCATGTGTTACATTCATGAATATTCATGGATATTCAAGGATATTTGAGAATATTCAAGAATATCCAAAAAAATAAAAAATAAATCCACAGGCTCATTCATACAATAATTAATTCACTCATACATGAACTCACAGACTCATGTGCCCACTCACACACACACTCATGCACCCACTCAGACACTCACGTACCCACCCACCCACAGATACACTGACAGAGACATACCCTGTGGCCCACACCCACTGCACCCGACCAAAGGCCATGCACAGTGTGGGTTTGATTGGGTATAAGGATTTGGCTGCAGGGCCTGGCCACAGGCCAATCCCTGTGGCCAACCCCACCATGCATAGCCTTTGGCCGTGCATGACAGTGGTTGGATTAACATATAGTAATTAAAATTACTTTACGTTAAAAAATTGAAATGCAAGGAAAAACCAAAGTTTACAGGGATGTTATAGTTAGGTTCTGAATTTACTTGCACAAATCCAAAGAAATTCTGCAGTTATAGTTAGAGTTATTGCTGGTTTTGTGCGAGTAAACTCAGAACCTAACTATATATATATAAATATATATATATATATATATATATATATATATATATATATATATAGAGAGAGAGAGAGAGAGAGAAAATTCACTGAAAAAAACAAGGGTTACAGGGACGTTATACTTAGGCTCACACTTTAAATGTACAAAACCATACAAATTTCACCAGTTATAGTTAGAGTTGTCTCAAGTAACTTTAACTCGTGCCTTAAGGCAATTGTAACTCATGCCCCCGCCATGCACCGTTTTTTTGTCAAAAATGTTACTTCAAATATTACATTGATATTATTAATGATGTTATCAAATATGTCATGAGTGCCTTAGTTTGTGGGGTAATTAGCAGTGCATAGCGAGGGCAAAGGTTGTAGTTGCCTTAAGGCACGAGTTATAGTTATTTGAGAAAATGCTTATTATAACTGGGGAACTTCTATGGTTCTGTACATTTAAATAACGTCACTGTAACCTTTGTTTTTTTCCGTGAATTTCTATGTTTTTAAAAAATCTATTTCCTAACTACAATGTCCCTGTAACCTTTTTTTCAGTGAATTTGTATGTATTTTAACATATACTAATTTTCATTACTATACGTTAATCCAACAACCGCAGTGCATGACCTTTGGCCTTGCAAGGCAGCGGTGGTTTGTCACAGGGCCGCACCAAATGTATTTAATGCCCCAGGGAGGTGGTAGTTCATGGGACTGCAGGGGTTGGGCTGGGTGCCCCCCTTGCTTTTAATTGCTTGAAACCCCATGGAGGTGGTGGTCCCTGGGGCTGCAGGGGGGCTACGTGGCTCCCCGCATCAATGTTCCTTAAAGCTCCAGGGAGGTGGCAGTCCCCAGGGTGCAAGGTGCTTAGCGGCTCCCCATACATATTTTCGGCATTGCCCCAAGGAGGTGGTCGTCCCTGGGCTATGGGGGGCAGTCGCCCCCCATTACAATTAAACAATGCCCCCAGGACTTGGCTCACATGTGGGGCTTAAAAAAGATGAAGCGCTTCATTTAAAAATATTACTGTGGATCCACCGTGACTCCTGCCGTAAATTAAAACAAAAATGCTTTTTAGCCCAGGGGGAGGCAGGGTCCCTCTGGGACCCCAGCACAAGAGCTTACGGGTCAGGGTATCTGTACCCTGGCCCCTTTTCTTTTTCTTTTTACATTTTGTCTGGGACTCTGCTCAAGCCGAGTCCCAACATGGCTGCCAACACTCCCTTGTTGAATTGTTGGTAGCCAATCAGAATAGGCACGAGATTGGGATGGGTCACAAATCCTTTGCATCCCTATATATAAAATTTGGATTCTCTTCAATTTCTCAAAAAGTACTGAATGGATTTACACCAAATAACAAAAAGGGCCCTTTCTGGACTAACAACTACCTTTCTGACAAATTTGGTGTAATTCTGTCTAGTTGTTTTTGCGCTATCGCTGTTCAATATTTCCTAAGGGAATCAACATTGGAAATGCTCTACGTTTCAGCCCCTTTTATCTCAGCCTCCGCTCGACAGATCACCCCAAAACTTTCTAGACAGCAGCTCATGTGACTGTCGATATGTTTTGGAAATTTTTGTGAAGATTCGTCAAGTGGCGCCAAAGATATAAACAAGTAAAAAACAGCATTTTACTATGGAACCTAGGCCCTAAATATAATTACCTAGTGGTGATCATGTTTCCATATAAAAAGCATTTTTTGACTTGCTTAGATCTTTGGCGCTATTTGATGAACCTTGATTAAAAGTTCCCAAAAAAAGTGCCCTGGTGATTCTTGTTGCGCATGGAAAGTTTCAGGATGATCCGTCAAGCGGGGGCCAAGAAAAAAGGGGGGGGTTCAAAAAAGTTGTGTTTCCTATGTTAATTTCCATAGGACCTTTAGACACGACTACAGCCGAACTGCTGGATGGAATTACACCAAATATGGCAGCAGATTGTGCTTTCACTTATTTGGTGTAAATCCATTCAGTAGTTTTTGAGAAATGAAAGGGAAAATAAATTTGCGTATCTATGGCCGCAAATGAATCACAAAAATCATAAACTTTCATGAATGCACGCACAAATAGAAGTGCTGAAATTGACTAGCCACAAACTGACTGGAAAGTTGCGACAGCCATTTTTTGTTACTTGAGAGGGCCCCCAGGGCTGAAAACAGAAATGATAAGTGGTATAAAGGGGTCAAGGAGGAGGTACCCTGTCCCTAGAGATGTGATGTAGGGGTGTTTTAGGGTCCAATTAAAATTATTTTTCTTCATCACGTGTGATATATGCAAATATCCTTGAATATTCAAGAATATTTGAGGATATTCTTGATAATTCACAGGCAGGCCCTGTGGTGATTCACATATAGCAACTAAAATTATTATACGTAAACAAAAACCATCGAAATTCACAGAAAAATATAAAGGTTACAGGGAAGTTATAGTTAGGTTCTGAATTTACTCGTACAAAAACAGAGAAATTCATACATAGAAGACGTGAGTTATAGTTAGCTTAAGGTGTGAGTTTTAGCACACAGAGACGTGCTGAGTGCAGATGCTGCATGTGAGAGTAAACTCAACTTCCACCAAACTGACTTAAGTGGACTGGCAGCCCCATATAAGCAAAATCAAGGGAGACCCGATAGGGCCTGAAGATGCAAACCTACAGGGAGCCTTTGAAAGAGTTTGATGCACAGCTGGCCGAGAGCTAAGAAGGCTGCCATAGCTGTGCACTAATGGAGGAGAAGATCTGCATGCTCTGGAGATGGGTGGAGTGCAGACAGTGTACCCTGGGGTGAACCCAACTTGCATTGAACTGACTGAACAGGAGTGGCAGCCTACAGAGAAAATGAGACTTAGAGAACCAAATGGGTCCTGAGGGAATGACCCTTAGTGCTTCAACAAGTAGATAAAATGCATTGCAGGGGAGGAGGACCCCACTAGGATGCACCTGCAAACACAAATGAGAAAAAAGTACATTGAGAGCTGGAAATATCAGGAAGGTCTCTGACCATTGTCTAGAAAGGGTAGACTTTGAACCAATACATGGCGAACCCTCCATAGGCATTTTGCTTGGAACATGGCTATTAAGATAACACACAGAATCCTTATTACCTAATGAGGCCCTGACGATCCTTCCAATCATAACCTACCCATAACATTTACACAACTTCTTGGGACCACTCTTGGCTTGTAATATCTATAGCCTAACAGGACCCAGGGATTGAGTGGACCAGTAAACCAGGGGTAAAGCATTGAGACTCACTGACCAACACTATATCCAGGGAGGAGCTCAAGTGGTGCTTCTTCTTACGCCGTCATTCATGGAGGCACAGAGCTGTTGGCCATTTCTGCCCCCCTTGGGGGCAGATCAGCCTATTTTTTAGACCCATCTGCTCCCCAGGGGGGCAGAATCCACTTAGGGATGCTAGGTTTGCCAGGTTGTTGCCATGATTTTTGAGTCGTCTTCTGACCATGATTATGAGACTGACTCTGCATCTGAGACAGAGGAGGAAGTGAGTGATTCTGGCAGTGAGTTTTCTGTCCGAGAGGATTCTTCTAATGAGGATGCCACTCTCAGTGCAGATGAAGGGCCTGTTTTAGAGGAGGACATTGATGTGCCAAGAGTACAGCAGCCTGGGACAGAAGGGTTTCCTACTGGAAGACTTGACACCTGGATTGCCCCAAACATGGAGCAGCCACAGTTACCTGCATTTACTAGTCTCCCAGGGTGTAGAGTCAATACAGAAAACATTTTGCCTGTCAATTTCTTTCACTTGTTTATGGATGATGTATTTTTGGAAGACATTGTTGAGCAGACTAATTTGTATGCGGAGCAATATTTGAGGGACAACGCTGCCAGACTTAGGCCTCAGTCCAGAGCTAATCAGTGGGTTCCCACAAATCTGGAAGAGATGAAAAAGTTTTTAGGTTTGACTTTTTTGATGGGTTGATAAAGAAGCCATCACTGGCTTCTTATTGGTCTACTAGTCCCTTGATGGCAACGGATATATTTCCTGCAACCATGACCGAAATCGCTATTTGCATCTACTTCGGATCCTGCATTTTGTTGACAATGCATTAGCCTTGCCACGAGATCACTCTGATTGTGACCGTCTTCTTAAGATTAGTCCTGTCCTTGATCATTTTGTAGATCGGTTTTCAGAGGTGTATGTTCCAGGCAAAGAGATAAGTGTAGATGAGTCTTTGGTCCTGTTCAAGGGGCGCTTGGTTTTTAAGCAGTACATTCCTAGCAAGAGAGCACGGTATGGAATTAAATTGTATATACTGTCAGAAAGTAGTACAGAATACATGTATAATTTCTGGGCCTACACTGGTAGGGATTTGAGTATTGACCCACCTGGTTGTCTGCCCACTTTTGGAGTTACTGAGAAAATTGTATGGGAACTTGGTAAACAACTGTTTAACAAAAGTCACCATTTGTAGGTAGAAAATGTTTAAACTGGAGCGCAGTTGTTTGAGGAGTTGTTTAGAGTGGACACTGTTGCTTGTGGCACAATCCGTTCTAACTGGAAAGGCTTGTCTGTAAAAAAACTTGAGAGGGGACAGTGCAGTGTCTTGTGGAATAATGAACTGCTAGCGCTGAACTTTTCAGACAGGAGGGATGTGTGCATGCTAACTACCATCCATCATGAGAGTACTTCCCCTCTGGCTGTTTGGGGTAGGTTGCTGAAGTGTGCAAACCTGCGTGCATTTTGGACTACAATAAGCACATGGGTGATGTTGATAGAGTAGATCAGAAGTTGGAACCTTACACTGATCTTCGTAAGTCTTATGTGTGGTATAAAATGTTGGCCATATATTTATTTCATTTGGCAACTTTTAATGCTTTTATTGTGTTCAAGGATTGTTCACCTGAGTCAAGGATGAAATTTGTTAAATTTCAGGAGTAAGTGAAAGAGAGCCTTAGGCAAGAGTTCCTAGAGTGGCATTGGTGGAGGATGTGGCTAGATCGAAAGATCGCTACTTTCCAGATCACATTCCTCCCACTCCCAAAAGAGACTTGCCCACTAAGAAATGTAGGGTATGTGCCCGAAGAGGTATCTGGAGGGAGAGCCGGATGTACTGCCCTGATTGCTCTTCAAAGCCTGGGGTGTGTGTGGCCACACCAAAAAATATTTTGGGGAAATACCGTGAGCGTAAACTGCCTTTTTTATATTTTCAGATGTTCAGTTTCACATTTCTGTCATGTTTTCAGTTAGAGCTTTTGTGTTTGTAGTTTTGTACTATTGTTATAATTAGTTAGTGGTTTCTTTGTTGTTGATAAACAAAAAAAAAGTGATGGTGGTGTGTGTGGAGTGGCGTTTGGCTGGCAGTTTGTGTGGAGTGGCGCTTGGCTGGCGTTGTGTCTGGGGTGGCACTTGGCTGTGGTTTGCGTGGGGTGGCGCTTGACTGGTGGTGTGCATGGGGTGGTGCTTGGCTGGCAGGGGCCGTGGGGTGGTGCTTGGCTGGTGGTGTATATAGGGTAGCGCTTGGCTGGCAGTGTGCTGTCTAATGGCGCTTGGCTAGTGGTGTGCGTGGGGTGGTGCTTGGCTGGTGGTGTGCGTGGGGTGGCACTTGGCTGGCGGTGTGTGTGGGTGGCGCTTGGCTGATGGTGCCAGCCAAACGTCAGTCCACACACTCCCATCAGCTGGTGTGATTGCTGTATCAGGCATGTGGGCATATGTAAGTGATGTGCCCTTGAGTGGTGCTGTCTGTCGATGCTAGTGTTGTAGTGTGCTGGGCCCGTGGCTGGCAGCGTGAATGGTCTTGTGCATGTCATGTATGAAAGGTGTGTGAATGGACTGTAAAGCAGTTGGTGCCTTGATGCGGCTTTACAGCTCACGAGCTGTGAGTCATTGGTTCAGTTTTTTTGGCCTTTCAGTTATTAGTGCATTTCATTTTTGTGAAATGTCTTATTAATAAAATTTGATCTACTGAACCATCACTCACCCTCGTGCCAAATTCAACTAATATGTGTGGTAAAAATGACAAGACCTGCTCCGCTGTTATCAGGTGTTGCAGCATACCTGAGACACGCTAGGTGTCTCAGGTGGGACCCCGATGATGAAGCATGCCACCAACGTGGTTGGTGGGTGAAGGGTCTTTTTAACATAATCTAAGTGCGTTTCTTTTAACAATTCTAGTGTTTGGAACATCACAGAAGTACGTGGACCCATCAAAATGATATATTACAAAACTACCTGTGTTTGGGGGGGACGGGGCACCTATGTTTTTGGTCCCATTATGGCCTTCATCTAGGGAAACCTACCACACCCAGACATATTTTAAAACTAGACACCCCAAGGAGCCCAGGGAGGTGTGGCTTGCATGGATCCCTCAACATTTTCTTAACCAGACTCCCTGCAAACCTCAAAATTTGCTTAAAAAAGCCTATTTTCCTCACTTTTCTTTGTAGGATCACCGCTCCGGTACAAATTTCCTACTCCCCAGCGTTCCCCTCAGTTTCCCAAGTAAAATTATACCTCACTTGTGTGGGTCCCTGTTAGAAATGAGGTCTTTGGTTGGCATTCAGGTTACCCCCTATCCAAGCAAGGACCCACACTCTAGTCAGGGTAAAAGAGAATCACCCTCAGCTAACTCCTGCTCACCCCCTTGGTAGTTTGGCACGAGCAGTAGGCTTATCTTCAGAGTGCTAGGTGTAAAGTATTTGTACCACCACACACAGTAACTTAGTGAAAACACAACAAAATCACACAACACAGGTTTAGAAAAATAGGAAATATTTAAACAAAACAAGACCAAAATGACAAAAATCCATAATCCACAAGTCAGGTTATCACTTAAAATGCAAAAAGAGTCTTCATGTAATTTTAAACACACACTAACACTGTTAGCATGAAAATGTACCTTGGGCGTGTCAAAAATAACCCCGCTCGGGCGAGTGTGCGTCAAAAAGGGCTTGTGAGGCATCAATTTCACTCATGAGCGAGACCTTGCCTCGTTTCTCCTTTCATTGGGTCGGGCGCGTAGTTTCTTCTCTCTGCAGGAGGGCGATGCGTCGATCCGGTCAGCACGCTCGGGTAAGGGCAGGCCTTGCGTCATTTTTACATGCCCATCAGTGCTTGCATTGGAAATCCAGCTGCACGATGATCCGAAAACCACGCAGCGCGGGTTCCGATCTCACCAGTCTCCATCAGCGATGCTGTGCATCGTTTCTCCAGCCCTGGCCGTAGATCTTCAGGTCACGTTGAGGCGAGCGTCAATTTTCAGCCGTGAAGCCAGAGGCGAATCAATTTTTCAGTCGCAGATTGGAGTCACGTTGATCTTTTCCTAGCACGACGTTCTGGATTTCTTCCTCTTAGGCTGCTAGCTTCTCCTTTCAGGGTCCAGGAACTGGATGGGCACCACTTGGCAGAGTAGGAGTCTCTCCAGAGACTCCAGGTGCTGGCTGAGAGAATACTTCTTTGCTGGCCCTAAGACTTCAAACAACAGGAGGCAAGTTCTAAATCAAGCCCATGGAGATCTTCACAAGAAGGAAGGCAACACAAAGTCCAGTCTTTGCCCTCCTACTATGGCAGAAGCAGAAACTGCAGGATAGCTCCACAATGCACAGTCACAGGCAGGGAAGCCCTTCTTTCTAAGCTCTTCAGCTCTTCTCCAGGCAGAGGTTCCTCTTGGTTTCCAGAAGTGTTCTAAAGTCTGTGGTTTTGGGTGCCCTTCTTATACCTATTTTGCCCTTTGAAGTTGGCCTACTTCAAAGGAAAGCCTCTCTTTTTGTGAAATCCTGCCTTGCCCAGGCCAGGCCCCAGACACACACCAGGGGGTTGGAGACTGCATTTTGTGAGGGCAGGCACAGCCCTTTCAGGTGTGAGTGACCACTCCTCCCCTCCCTTCTAGCACAGATACCGCAGCAGGAAATGCAAACTACACCCCAGCTCCCTTTGTGTCACTGTCTAGTGTGAGGTGCAACCAGCCCAACTGTCAAACTGACCCAGATAGGAAATCCACAAACAGGTAGAGTCACAGAAATGTTATAAGCAAGAAAATGCTCACTTTCTAAAAGTGACATTTTCAAACACAGAATCTTAAAATCAACTTTACTAAAAGATGTATTTTTAAATTGTGAGCTCAGAGACCCCAAACTCCCAAAGGGAAACTACATTTTAATCATATTTAAAGGTAGCCTCATGTTAACCTGTGAGAGGGACAGGCCTTGCAACAGTGAACAACAAATTTAGCAATATTTCACTGGAAATATGTCCTACCTTAACCATATACTGCACCCTGCCCGTGGGGCTACCTAGGGCCTACCTTAGGGGTGCCTTACATGTAAGAGAAGGGAAGGTTTAGGCCTGGAAAGTGGGTACACTTGCCAAGTCGACTTACAGTCAAAAACTGCACAGACACTGCAGTGGCAGGTCTGAGACATGATTACAGAGCTACTTCTGTATGTGGCACAACCAGTGCTGCAGGCCCACTAGTAGCATTTGATTTACAGGCCCTGGGCACTTCTAGTGCACCTTACAAGGGACTTTCTAGTAAATCAAATATGCCAACCATGGATAAGCCAATTACATACACATTTTGTAAAGGAGCACATGCATTTTAGTACTGGTTAGCAGTGGTAAAGTGCTCAGAGTAACAAAAACAGCAAAAACAGCACACATCAACAACCTGGGAAACAGAGGCAAAACGTTAAGGGAGACCACACCAAGGTTAAAAAGTCTAACAGTCCCCAAAGCAGAGTCAGCCTAAAGATGTATAAAAGAAAAATATGTGCTTATCAACTTGCTGTGCTATCCCCTCAATCTCTACAGGTTTTTGGCCTTTTTCTGTTGCAAGCACCTGGGCCCCCACACAAGTGAGGTATCATTTTTATCAGGAGACTTAGGGAACGCTGGGTGGAAGGAGATTTGTGGCTTCTCTCAGATTCCAGAACTTTCTGTCACCGAAATGTAAGGATAAAGTGTTTTTTTAGCCAAAAGTTTGAGGTTTGCAAAGGATTCTGGGTAACAGAACCTGGTGAAAGCCCCACAAGTCATCCCATCTTGGATTCCCCTAGGTGTCTAGCTTTACAAAAATGCACAGGTTTGGTAGGTTTCCCTAGGTGCCGGCTGAGCTAGGTGCCAAAATCTACAGCGAGGCACTTTGCAAAAAACAGCTGTTTTCTCTTGAAAATGTGATGTATCCATGTTGTGTTTTGGGGCATTTCCTGTCGCGGGTGCTATGCCCACCCACACAAGTGAGGTACCATTTTTATAGGGAGACTTGGGGGAATGCTGGGTGGAAGGAAATTTCTGGCTCCTCTCAGATTCCAGAACTTTCTGTCACCGAAATGTGAGGAAAAAGTTTTTTTGCCAAATTTTGAGGTTTTCAAAGGATTCTGGGTAACAGAAGCCTGGTGAGAGCCCCACAAGTAACCACATCATGGATTCCCCTAGGTGTCTAGTTTTAAAAAATGCACAGGTTTGGTAGGTTTCCCTAGGTGCCGGCTGAGCTAGAGGCCAAAATCCACAGCTAGGCACTTTGCAAAAAATACCTTAGATTTCAATGTAAAAACGTGATGTGTCCATGTTGCATTTCCTGTCGCAAGCATTAGGTCTACCAACACAAGTGAGGCACCATTTCTATCGGGAGACTTGGGGGAGCACAGAATAGCAAAACAAGTATTATTGCCCCTTGTCTTTCTCTACATTTTGTCCTTCCAAATGTAAGACAGTGTGTAAAAAAGATGTCTATTTGAGAAATGTCCTGTAATTCACATGCTAGTATGGGCACCCCGGTATTCAGAGATGTGCAAATAACCACTGCTTCTCAACACCTTATCTTGTGCCCATTTGGGAAATACAAAGGGTTTCTTGACTCTTTATATTTCAGCAAATGAATTGATGTATACCCGGTATCAAATTAAAACCCATTACAAGGTGCAGCTCATTTATTGGCTCTGGGTACCTAGGGTTCTTGATGAACCTACAAGCTCTATATATCCCCACAACCAGAAGAGTCCCGCAGATGTAATGTTATATTGCTTTAAAAAATCTGACAACGCAGGAAAAAGTTACAGAGTAAAATGTGGAGACAAATGGCTGTTTTTTTCACCTCAATTTCAATATTTTTTCAGCTGGTATTTTCTGTAGGAAACCCTTGTAGGATCTACACAAATTACCCCTTGCTGAATTCAGAATTTTGTCTACTTTTCAGAAAAGTTTAGCTGTCTGGGATCCAGCCTTCGTTTCACACCCATTTCTGTCACTAACTGGAAGGAGGCTAAAAACACAAAAAATAGTAAAAATGGGGTATGTCCCAGTAAAATGACAAAATTGTGTTGAAACATTGTGTTTTCTGATTCAAGTCTGCCTGTTCCTGAAAGCTGGGAATATGGTAATTTTAGCACTGCAAACCCTTTGTTGATGCCATTTTCAGGAAAGAAAAACACAAGCCTTCTTCTGCAGCCCTTTTCCCCTTTTTGTTTTAAAAAAAACCCACAATTTTTGCTGTATTTTGGCTAATTTAATGGTCTCCTTCAGGAGAACCCACAAACTCTGGGTACCTCTAGAATCCGTAGGATGTTAGAAAAAAACTACGAGGACCTAAGCATGAACTGCCCCAAATAGCCAAAAAAAGGCCTGCCACCTAAGGGGAAAAAGGCCTGGCAACGAAGGGGTTAAAATAATTTAATTTAATTTACATTATTTTCTATAATGTTTTATTTTAAGTCCCTATCTCCACTGATTTCTTTGGGAGAGTGTTTCAGTACCAGTGGTTGGCCATCAGTGGTGCTGGACTTACTTCAGCTCTGAGCTGAAGTAACTTACTATTGTTTTTGGTCACTTTTTGACTGTAGTAACTTTAGGAAAACAGCCTGTGAATAGCTATCGGCATACTCATTTGTATTGAGTACATGTCCCTCCCTAAACCCCTTCCAAATTCTTGCTTGTCTCCCTCCTTACTCCTCTCTATTCTCACCCCCTCTACTTGTGGGCATTTCCAATATACCAGCCACCCCCTTGTCTCTCTCACATTTACAACTACAAAATATTCCAGGGGCGGCTCCTCCACTAAGGCAGAGGAGTGTCGCCCCGCTGGATTTCCCAAAAAGGAAAATTAAATAGATAATGACATACACTACATTATTATCATTTTATTTTTCCTTACAGTGCGGGCTGGAGCGAGGTGATCAGAGGAGGGACACGTGCACACAAATTGTGCATATCTGTTTGGCCTGCCATGTTGGGCTGGCCAAAAAGACATGCGCACTTTGCATGTTCTCCACTAAGCTGTATTGCACAGCTGAATGGAGAACATGCCCAGGCTCCCACTCAGCAGCGTTGTGATTGCCTGCAATCTTGTGCAGCTTGCCAGAGGAAGTGGATGAAGGGGAGATGAATGCGTCTCACCACGAAGATAAGTGTTTTTGTTTTTTGTAAAATGTATTTTTTTTTATTGCCCCCCCATCGCACCCTATCCCGCCTCGCCATCCCTGTTAAGTGGCAGCCGCCACTGAAATATACTTAGATGTGGAGACTGCACACTTGGATGGATTTCTCCATGCATAAATAGATAGGAGAGGCAAAGGCCTATACTATGCACCTAGCTTTGTGACTAGCCTTTTGTAGTCCTATTCTAGTACAACAAATTGCACTACAAAATGCAATTTATGAATAGGTTCTCTAATGCTCAATTGACTTGTGAGATTTATCGGGCGGTACACAAATATTTTTGTTTCGCTTTTCCCTTCAGAACCCAAGCATCTTGTGTATAAGGATCACCACTGTCCACTTATTTATGTCTGTGCTGAGTTTTTCCCCAGACTCATCTTTTCCCATGACCATCTTTTTCATGTATGCTGACTGTTTCCACCATTAAATAATTTAACAGGAGGGACCGTCATGGAACATCTTTCTGCAGCTCTTGAAGGAGGTTGTGTAGTGAATCTGTTGATGCTATATCTATCAACACTACCAAGAAGATGAGGTAGTGATAGTGGAGGGTTTGCACAGCCTTTGGTCCAAGAAGTGCTAGCCCCTGCCATGTTCTATGTGTACAGCCATAAAAGTAACAGGATTTACGTTTTCCAGGTTTCTGCAAAAAGATACATGGCAGATGTAAATACATTTGTTCCTGCTTAATTTAAAACCATAACTGTGTAGATTTACGCTTGTGAAATGCCCTTATGAGGAGGGAGAGTGGGCAACTTGTGAGTTTTTGCCTATTCACAAACTCCTCTCCTACTCTTTCCCACTCTGGAAATGTGTGGTGGTTTGCTCCTGCAGGGGGCTCGAGCAAATCTCATTCCAGGGTAGTAAAGGGAGTAGAGCACCCTCAAATTACACGGGCTGTTAGGGAAAGAGGGTTCACCACAGAGGAAAGTGCTTCCTCTGTTTAAGAAAAAAGCAAACAATTCTGCAGATTCACATAGTCACTGGCAAACACCAATGCACACCAATGTAGATTTGAAATGTGTATACAATTCTGTGTGTATTCAAAAGACATATGAAATTGCATGCAGATTGCCTGGACTTCTACTGGTGCATATTTGATTTTCAGTCCAATTACTGGGAATGTTTCAGAATTGCAAAAAGTAGTAAATCTGCACCTGTTCATAGGAGTACTTCGAGTGCAGATCTAATACTTTTTTGTACGTAAATAATGGCTTCCTAAATACCACCTTCTCCAAATATGGTTCTCCGGATAACAGACACCAGTGCTCAACTAGTATCTTGTACATTTCGTTGTGCTTTGAAATATACTTAGGGGTATATTTATAGTCTGTTTGCGCCGGATTTGCGTCATTTATTTTGACGCAAATTCGGCGCAAACCTAACTCCATACTTATACATTGGCGCTAGACCTGTCTAGCGCCAAAGTTATGGAGCAAGCGCCATTTTTTGTCTGTGAAAACCTACCTTGCGCTAATGACATGCAAGGTAGGCGTTCCCGTGCAAACAATTACTCTAAGGCGTGTGCGCCTTATTTATCCTCTGGCGTCAAAATGAGGCACAGGAGGAGGCGGGCCTTAAAATATGGTGCCAAGATGGATTTGTGTCATTTTTTAATGCCTGGGTCAGGACAGGCGTTAGGGGACCTGTGGGCTCATTTCCATGGTGGGAGACCATGGAAGCAGTCCACAGGTGCCCTTCCCTGCACCCAGGGACACCCCATGCCACCCTCGCCCACCCCTGGAGGACACCCATGGATGGGGGGACCCATCAACGTTGAGTACAGGTAAGTGAAGGTAAGTATTTTTTTTGTATTTTTTTAAGTGGCATAGGGGGGCCTATCTTGGGCCCCCCTACATGCCACTGTGCCCAATGGCCATGCCCAGGGGATAGAAGTCCCCTGGGCATGGCCATTGGCAGGGGAGCATGACTCTTGTCTTTGCTAAGACAGGAGCCATTTCCATGGGGGTTGTGCATCAAAAAATGGCGCTAGTCAGGTTAGAGCCAATAATTTTGACTCTAACCTGACTTGCACCATTCTTTGGTGCACAACTCCCAGTCATACCTTTGCCTCCGCTGCCCGGTTACCGTGATTTATTTTGACGCTAACCAGGCCGGTAGGTAAATGCTTTGATGAGGGCACACTGCCAATTTCGTTTTTCCCCATTGTAATACAGTAGCACCATAGGCTAAGATCAGGAAACTTTATTAATGTATAACTTTCATTAGAAATGGGCTACAATTTCCACTCTTGCACTCAAAATGCCAGTTAGAACAAATCCAACTATTTGCCACTGTTAGATGTAATATAATTATCACAGAAAAGTAGTTATAGAATTTTATTTTCGGTGAGACAAAATTCAGCTCTCAAACTGCTCTTCTCTAACTGGCCAGCCTCTGCCAGGCTGAGCCAAGCTGCCTTAATGAGATGTGAAGTGGCCTGCATTGAGACAAAGGGACATCTGGTAGGTGGAGATCTGCAAGCTGTAGAGCAACAGGCAGGAAGAGGGTTGGGTAGCCAAACTGGTCTTCAAAGGGAAAATGACACTGAGAATAGGACACAGGCTCACCCCCTCTTCTTGTCACCCCAGGCAGATGGGAACCTCAGTAATAAGGTTAGCAGATGCAATGGAGCCACACCAGTGGGATGGGTTATCCAGATCCTGACCTCAAGGAGAGATTTTCTCCTTCCTGGATTTTAGAAGAATGGTGCTTCTGGGGATTGATGGATATTGCCACACTTTTCACAGGAAGGGGTCACCCCAGAGGGTGGTACCCTGCACTCCATTCCTCAGGAGTGCCCACCTGCTTGCCAGCCCAGGAACAGAGGATAAATATGGGAGAGTTTCCCAGCAACTCAGATCACTGTCTGACCCACAACAAGAAGAAGGACTGCCAGGTGGAACCATGGTCTGCACCCCAAAAGACTGCACTCTGCATGACCACACCTGCTGCACACTGAGGAACTACCGCTCCAAGGACTTTGCCTGGCTTCAGGAGAGAGATGGAGTGGACTCCCTGACAGCAACAGGCTAAAAGAGCTTCACCTGCAACATCCCCACCAAGGAAGACCCACCTGACCACCTTCAGCTGGACTTTTGAGGATTTACCAGGTGCATTCTGGGAAACGCAGTCCCAACATCTCAAGGACCATCCCAGAGCTTCTAGACCCTTGGACTGGTGTTGTGCACTGGTGGAGACCGAGTGAAGGAGTTTTGGAAGGAGATCCAGAAGTTTGAAGAAGACTGGAGAACTTTTGGGAAAAGGCTTCATCAGGCAACCCACCAGACCAGCTGATGGGAGTCAAGCCGCCGACGTCAAACCATGACCCAGCCCGAATTTCAGGTTCGTCCTGCTAAAGCACTGGAACTTTTTGTTCAATGAGACTTCCAGGAATTGACCGGGAACTTGTGTTGAGCCAAACTGACAATATTACGTCGAAGCCCAGCCTGAAAAGGAGCCTCGCCCGACGTCGAAAGAAAAGTTTCCAGAAAAATGACTACATCTGAAGGTAAAATTTTGACTGAGGCCTCCCCCTCTGCATATACGAACAGGGCTCCATCATGGTGAGCCTCAAATTGTGACTTGGTCTCAGTCAAGCTCCACCAGATGTCCCCAGTTCATGGTATTGTTTTTTTAGGCACTAGAAAGCACATTTTTGTATTATTCTTTAAACATTCTTATCTCCAGTTCCCTGCATTGGGTTGTATTCGTTTTGGTGTCATTTTAAAGATAAAAATATTTCCTATGTTTATAATTTGGTGTTGGATTTTATTGTGTGTTATCTTGCTTGTTTAATGTATTGATGTTTTTAAATGCTCTACATACCTGTCTCCTAAATTAAGACTGCCTGCTCGCTGTCAGCTACCACGAGTTGTGCAAGGGATCAATTTATTGAGACTCACTGAACCTTATATTGTGATTGTGGCTTTATTGCTAGTGGTAGGTCTCCACTTACCTCTATTAATAACCCACTTTCCAACAGTACATCATATTAATAAATCACAATGATAGAAATATAGGAGAAAAAAGCACCTCAAATGCACTCAAAAACACCCAAATATTATATGATATTCTGTCATTACACAAAGGGGATTCCGCAGAGCAGGAGGTTTTCCATAAATTGTAAGCGCTCCCACCCTGTCAAATTGACACTGTACTCACCTATGTAGAGTTGGAGAAACCACAACGTTTCAACAGTGGAGACTCGTCTGGCTATTCCATGGGAAACCACCGGTCTGACTGCTCTTTTACCACAGAGCCACCGGGTCAAAGTGAGAATAACTTAGACATAAATTAGCATGTGTTGACCACCACTGATTTCCCTGCCTAAATCCGACACGTGAGACATGGTGGAGTGGGGCATGGAAATTAAATAAGGTTTCCCCAACCATCAAAATAGTCGAAGCACCAAAATAAGTTTGGTATCAATATAAAGACTATACAAATTTTGGTCCAATACTCCAATTTCATTTGTTATTGTGGTGATGGCAACAAAGCATCCACGTTCATTCCATCAATGGATTAAAGAAGATTTTAAAAGACCATTATGCATGGGAAGTTCAAATAGTCCATTTATTCTTTATTCTTCATATAGTACACAGATTGTTCTCCCAGCCAAAGCCAACACCATATACTGGGATTAACACAAATGACTTTTCTTTCAGATCCACAGCAAACTATATAGAAAGTCACTGCCTCCAACAATATTGTGAGGGCGGGCTGTTCACATCCTAGATCAGTCATTAGAGCTATTCCAGGCAGTGAAATGGTGAGAATACGTCACAACTGCACTGAAGAGCAACAAGTCGGGTGGGAATCCAAGACATTAAAAATAGGCTGTAATTATGAGGTTATATTGATGCCTATTTTTACCAGGCTGAGAAGAGAATACATAATGTGAATAGAAACAGTGTGCTAACATAACAACCTAGAATAACTTCCAAGAAAAGACTGGCCTTTTTCACTAAGGCCCATATTTATACTTTTTGACGCAAATCTGTGCTAGCTTATTTTATCATATCCTTGCTTATAGTTACAAAACACCCTCCCCCTGAGGCACTTAGAGGAGACCTTATTTGTGACTTACATATCAAAATAAGGTAGTTTGTGACTTTGGAAGTACTTTTAATTTCAAAGTCAAATTTGCATATAATTTACTTTTTAGAGCATCCAGCAAAGCAGGCTGCTTTTCAAATGACAGCAGGCACTAAAGCAGTGCACACTAGAGTGCATTAAATCCACTGGACCTTTTATCCTCCCTGCCCTAATATATACTAGGGACTTATAGGTAGGCTGTCATAGCCAATTATGATTATGCCTAATTTGCATATTTCTTTTACACAGAGCACTGACCCTAGGTCTGCTAAGCAGAGCACAGGGCACCATCAGTGTCAGTAACCACCAGTATCAGTCAAGAAACTGGGGTGATCAGGGCAAAAAAGGTTGACTTTCCACATATACTACGAGATCTCAAACCACAGCTTTGTAACTTTTAATGCAATTTTCTTATTGCAAACTCAAATGTGGCTCTTTTTAATGGTTATTGATAGGTAGCTGTTTATGTGATAATTCTTTGTTATCCATCAGTTTTATAGGTTGTCAATCCAAACACAAACTATTTTAATTTTTTGATTGGTTGATTTGTTGATACAGTTAAGGTGGGAGGGGATATACCGATTACCTAAATCGCTCTCATATTCAGATGAATAGAATTTTACATTTAGAACACATTGAAACCTCAGAGATCAATCACCATATCTGTTGGGCATTCTTCCCCAATCGGATTTCCTTGGTTTCCACTCAGAACCTTTTCCTCTTCAATGTTTTTTTCTGGCAAAACTGGGTTCAAAAGACAATTTTACTTGATTTAAATGTAAGGAGTAGCTCCAAGTCCTTTTGATGTTTTAGAAATAGGGGTAACATACATTACTGGCTGTTTTTCAAGGCTGTGCCCTGGTTGTTTGACAGAACTATGCATGGCAAAATCACGAATGGCTTAAAAAAGTGGTCAGAACCACGACTGTGTCTTTAGCATGCATGCCTTTACCATGCATGCCTTTACAATGAATTTTGTTGTAAAAGCATGCTTAGTAAAGGTATATGTTGTAAAACCATGCATGGTAGTGTGATACAACCCACCCTCTCCTAAAAACTACACTGATCCCTACCCTGAACCCTAAAACCTACCCAGCCTGTCCTAAAAACTACCCCAACCGCCCATCCAGAACCCTAAAACTAACCTTGCCCACAAAACTACCCCACCCAGCACTAAAAACCACCCCAACCACGCCCTGAACCCTAAAACCTACCCAGCTCTGTTTTAAAAACAACCTCGACCCCCGGCCCTGCCCTAAACCCTAAAACCTTCCTTGCTCTGTCCTAAAACATCCCTGACCCCCCACCCTGCCTTGGGCCCTAAAACCTGCCCAACCGTGTCCTGAAAACTACCCTGCCCTGTTCTTAAACACCCCCACTGCCCTGCCCCCACACTGATCCCCAAAACCTACCCCACCCTGTCCTAAAAATGAGCCCGCCCAGCCCTGAACCCTAAAACGTACCCTACCCTGTCCTAAAAACTACCCCGACCCCCATAGCCCTACCCTGAACTCTAAAACCTACCACGCCCTGTCCTTAAAAATAATCTCACCCGCCCCAGCCCCACTTACCTGGCCACTGCATTCCTCTCCCGTCTGTTCTTGCTGTGGGCCTGAACCACGCATATGCATGGTGCTTTAACCATGCATTTGGTGGTTCAGGCACATGTGTGGTTCAGGCAGGCATTGGTAACGCATGCATGGCTACTCTACGCATTGCTCTGGCCCCCTAGAAAGGCCATTTCCCCTGTGCCATACCATTTGTTTACCTTCAGTTTACCACATGGAGCATTGTTAATGCTGAGTTAATCCTGTAGATTTATACTACATTTTGGATCCACCTCACATACTTACAAAGGGTTAAAGGGGTGCCTTTAATCATCCGATGCAGACTATAACTTGACAAAGACTCTTAGCCACTTTGCTTAATATTTTAATAAATTAGGAGTGGGTCCACCTCAGCTGTCTAGCAACCAAAGTTATTGTTATCATGAAGGATAGGTGAGTCCTATTTAAACATGCCAAAATGTTGCCAACTGACTACCACAGTTGTAAGTTACAGACTCTGTCCAGGAGGGGATTGAACATATAGAAGACAACTCAGTTAGGCTCGGGTGAAATTAAAATTACACTGGTGAAATTAACAAAATTCCTGAATTTCGTCTCATGAAAAATTTCTTCACAAATTAAATTATGCTATTTTGTATAATGTTTTGCCTATAGGAAACTGGTTTGTGCAGTAAATGTATCCCACACATGTATGTGCTTGAAACATATTACTAGTCACACAAGCTATGGTTAAACGCATTTTGAGCAAAAAACATAGGGGCAGATTTAAGAAAAGTGGCGCTGCATCCAATGCAGCACCACTTTCCTGGTACCCCTTAGCACCCCCTAAAGCCACCATGAGTGCGCTGTATTAAACATACAGTGCACCATGGCGCTACACACAATATACAATTGTATTTTGTAAGTTTGCACCGATTTTGCGTCAAAAACGACACATAGGTGGCGCAAAAAAAGTATAAATACGGGCCTAATTCTGCAAAGCACATTGAGGCCCATTTTAAATAATGGTGTGCCTCTTTGTAAAGCCTGCTCTATGCAGGCATTAAAATTGCCACAAAAAATGGTGCAAAGAAATCCTTTAGATTTCTTTGGGCCATTTTCTGGCCCCCCCTAGTGGGGAACGCCCTCCTTGCGTTCATTATGCTTGGCACAGGTATAATGTGGTGCAACGCATGCATTGAGCAACTTTGAAAATATCGCACAGAGTTTTTTTAAGCCTAACCCCACATTAGCGTAAACAAATGAAGCTAATAGTGCGCTAGAGCTTCTTAAATCTGGACCATAGTTTCATGAAGTTGTCAGTAAATTTCACAACATTTAATTGAATAAAATTTGCAATTTCACATCCCACTAAGTCCAGTTTGCTATTCACCAGGTCCATCTGAGCTTTGCAGTCTCCTTTCAAACCATTGTTATGGGTTTCAGTTTAGAAGTATCTCTAATTGTTTCATGCTACATAGATCGAAAGCAGTATGTATGCTGTGGATTGCTGCTTTTTATGACTATAGCAAACAACAAGTTCCAAATCAGAAATCTCAACTTTAAAAATCAATGTTCAGAAGAGTTGTTCTGAAAAAGAGGCACACACCATCATTGGGTAATACCTAACCCCATTAGCCCCTACTTGAGAGCTCACATTCAGCAATGTTACACCACAACATTTTCAGGAAATACATTATATGGTTACATTTACAAAATTGATTGAGCTCACGGTCACCAGGGGCGGTTCCTCCTAAGGAGAGGAGGAGAGTCAAGTACTGCAGGCAATCAAATAAAATGGCATTTATTTTGCCATCACGCTCGTGCTGTGTACAACGTGAGCGTGAATGCAGGGGCTGGGCTGGGGCTTCATCCTGCAATTGCAGAATGACTGCTGCCCCTTACAGTGCGCATGTGGGGTTGGCCGGCTGTCTAGCTACAGCCAGCCCGACATGTGCACTGTAGATCCAGCAAATACCCAAGCCTCAAAATGAGCGCGGAGTTAGCCTGCACCCACCAATCCTGGAGCTGCTCTCATGCTGAAAAACAACACAAGAGCAGCTCCAGGATTGGTTTGAATCCTATTCCACTGATCAAGAAGAAAGCCCTTCCATTCCTTCTCATGGACGCCGGGGTGCCGCATATATGGGGAGCTTGGCGCCATCGCACCCCAACATATTTAAGACCTGCTGGCCACAACAGACGGGCACATAGGTTATGAATCAATCATGCAATGTACCATAAGAGTGTCAGTAATTCTCCTTTTTCACCTGCTAGAACCTATTAAGTTACTTCCAGATCTATGTCTGTCCTGACAAATCTTGCTTCATATGAACACCTTGTCTTTCTGTGAGGGGCGCACTCACACACACATGCACACACACGCTCTCTCCCTCTCTCACACACACACACACACACACTTTTGAGTAGCTATTTGCATGCGTCGTTCTGTGCCATTTTAATTAGCTCATCAGACTATACTTTATAATGGCAGAAGTGCATGACGTCTCACTTTTGTGCTCTATTCTAAATGTTTTTAGGGGGCTTATTTCTTTGCTCCCACTTTCCATCAAATGCTTCCTAATTATTCTACCCAGCAAACATGGACATTTATTGTAATGAAGAAATAATAAAAAAGAGATGACATCAATGGACAATTGCTTGATGCTCATTTGGTGGTCCTTTGGAGGAAAGACAGAAATATGATTAGTAGTAACCACCATAGTATGAGTATGTAGTATAAATAACATTGCTGTTTCACACCCCTCTTTCCTCATTTAATAGAGTATAGCTTCCTTTCTGATACGGAATACATTTTATTTCCAAACTCAGTTCTCCCCACCTTCACAAATACTTTATTTCACACCGAGAGAATGTGAAGTACATATGACTTCAAATGCACAAAATGTGGCCCTTTGTGGAGATGAGCAACGTTTTCTAACTATGGGGCTCATTTAGAGTTTGCTGGATTGGGTAAAATCAGTAAAGGAGGACTTTACATACCTCACCCTGCCTCTACTTACCCGCCGAATGTTGTTCTCCATTGACCCTGTAGTGAACTCTATGGGTTTGCTTGAACCACTGTCCCAGCGGTTCATTCAAAGCCATTTAAAAGTGTGGTGTGTGTTCGTCATTGGTGACAGACGCTTATAACAAAGTTTTCAATGGTTTCTCTTTTCCAAAAATAAACTCCCAAAGTGTGAGTTTGTTGTTGGAAAAGAGAAAAAACTGATGGACTCAACACCATGGGAATTGTTTCTTTGTATTTTTGCCAATGACATACAGTAAAGAAATAAAGAGCCATCCTGACTCCCACTCCTTAGCTCGTTGAAGGAAGGTCCACACTGACTGAGTCAATTTTACTCTGTCGTGTACACCAGGTGGTCTGGCCAACTATAAATGAGGCAGGCAGCCGGAGATTTCGGTGGGCAGTGTGACAGTGAGCCCTTTCCCCTAAGCTCCAAAATTCTTTAACTTTACACACTCTTATTTTTAAAACTGCTAGAAGCTTTAAGCCCATAGCACATCCTATAAAAGTGAACACTTATTCGCTTAAGGACACAACTCATATACACTTTCAAATACGGTCACATTCTCACTCACTGGTTCCCTCAGCCAGTTACCTTTCTCTGAAGTAATATATAGAAACCTGTTCCTGTTCACTTAATAACGCACGTTGAAGGCTACTCTTGAACTTACTTAGATATACAAGTCGAAAAGAACTATTTCAGCTCAAGGTTGAAAATGACATGCCTCAAAAATACAAGTGTTTCTTCCCATCTCCTTTTCTCATAACCGATTATAACCTGGCTCCTAAGCCATGGTTGTAAATAAGATAGGGTTTGCCTATTTATCTTAATCACACTGTGCACACGTTGTAGAAAAAAGGCTATGAAGCAAGATAAGAGAGGTAGTGGAATGCCAAGGGCAGAAAGGTTATTCCAAAGGGTTCTCTTACTGTATGAATAGCACAACTGTAAGAGAAGTATATTTATTGGACCATTTCAGGATGTAAAATCGAAAGATACACATATAGTGAAAATACATTTTAATATGTTCAACAACTGGGGTTTAAACAATAATACCATACAAAGTTGATATACTGAAAAAAAATAAAACATCTACAAACAAGATAAATTGCATTTTGCTCACACAGAAGCAAGTCAGAAGCCAGCATTAGTAATTGAAAAATATAGCCATACGTAGAAATAGTATCTGCCCGTGAGCTCCCAAGGAGATATTCTTACCTTTTGAAGAATGAACTGGTTCTCATTTATTGCACATTGGCTAATGGGATAACTATTTGGACCCTGTATGTATGAAGGGGGAATTAAAAAAGAAGTTCTCGCATTCCAATAGTTCATACAAGATCCAGGGCCTTTATGGGGCCCTCATCAACTTGTGCAGCTCATGCATGTGGAGTCTAAATTCACTAAGTCGGTTAACATATGAAACCAGCACCCACATACGAAAATGTAGACACATACACACATACTCACACACATATATGTGCAGGCAGCCCTTAAGCATGTTACAGACATCATGGAGGTAAAGGATCCATTTATGGGAAATAGGTAGGTCATTCATTCATAGAGGTAACAGGAAAAAAGGCTTGTAGTCTCTCATAGCCTGAATAGAGAAGGCAGTAGTCCTGTGGCAAAAATAGGCTGCACTTTGAGTGCTCCCTTAACATCACAGCCCAACTCCAATATCTCACAACAGTTTAATTGTAGTATCTACAGAGCACTTACATGAATGTCAAGCTTAATCTGAGAACAATGTACATGGTCTTCTGACTACTTTTCTGTTCCAGAATTGCCAAATATATTAGTTATTTCTGGTTCAGGAGGCAGACTTTTAACCTAAACGCAGCTGCAACAAGCTCTACTCACCTTACAGGTGCCAGAGTCCCAGCTCGAGGCTAGTAAACACACCTCAGGGTAGGTTTAGAATAAAACACTAGACACTTCCTCCACTTTTATCCAGCTCTTATTCAGCTCCTGTTCATATATGACAAAAATATGTACATCTTCAAACCTCCACATTTCAGGTTAATATTAGAACTGAGGCATCATCTTTCCTTAACAAAAAATACACCAAGACATTCCTAGATCTTGAGTATTGCCATCTGTTGGACTTGGTGCTCTCTGCAGATCACTCCAAAACGTTTTCTCTTTTACCTTCCACTTTTTGCTGAATTTGTTTTTGATAGCCTTCAAACTCTTTTCACTTTACCACTGCTAACTTACCTAACCATGTTTTGATTGGCATATACCTAATTGGCATATTAAATTTACTTATAGTTCTTTTGTAAAGTGATATGCCATATACCCAGAGCCTGTAAATTAAATTCTACCAGTGGGCCTGCAGCACTTATTGTGCCACCCACTTAAGTAGCACCTTAAAACATGTCCAAGGCCCCCATTTCATTCTGAGTGCAGTTTTAAACTGCCATGTCAACTTGGCATTTAAACCTCCTTGCCAAGCCTTAAACTCTCCTTTTATTACATATAAGTCACCTCTAAGGTAGACCCTGGGTAGCCCATCAGACAGGGTGTTGTGTAATTAAAAGATTGAACATGTACTTTTACGTTTTACATATACTGGTAGCTAAAAACTCCAAAATGTGTTTTTCAATACTGTGAGGCCTACCCCTCAAATAAGCTAACATTGTGGATTCCTTATTACATTTAATAAGCTGCAGTTTCTAATTGGGAGCAGGTAGATATCTCATGTTTTGTATCTATGAAATTATAACAATAAACCCTCATTATTGGTAAAGTTGGATTTTTCGTTGCAATTTTGTGAAAATGCCACTTTTAGAAAACTGGCATTTTTCTACCCTTAGCACTTTTGTGCTTCCAGTCTGTCTTGTGAGTGGGTGCAGGTGACAGACTCTGCGAATTCCTCCCAGACAGTCAAACTATAGAGGGATTAGGAGTGCCTCAATAGGCCATCCACTGGCAGGATGTGGGGCAGAGCTGAGCACAGCTCCACTGGCAACTGAATAGCCTGTGCTCTGCCTACACACAAAAGGCCTAATAACCCTGCATTGTCACTGCAGTCAGCTTGGAACCAGGGTAGGGGAGTCAGAAAATTATATACATTTCAAGGAAGCTTTCCAGAAGCTTCTCCGACCTTCCAGAAGAAAGGCACTGAGGTATAATAATAGGACCCTCAGACTCACTCTACAGCTCACTACTGAAGCTGCGGAAGGACACTCAGAGGAATGACTGCTGTTGTGACCTGCTGTGCAGTCTGCCATACTGCTGTTGTACCGGGAAGGACTGCTTTACTGACTGGAGCCTGCCTTGAACCGTTGGGGCCAGTCCTGCTGTTGAGCTGTACATTTTCACCTGCATCCAGGATTACCTGAAGCGACTCCAAGGGTTAGTTTGCTGGCCTCCTAATCAGAGTAACAGGGACATAAAAGGCTCCCACCATCTTGATCGCACACCTGGACCCAGGTGAGTAAGTCCTGAAACCCCATGATGTGTACCACCAGCCCTGAACCCTTGATTGTACCGATAAAGATGCCCAGATTGCCAATTCCCAAACCGTCTACAAGAATTGGGAGAAGTTTGGTGAAAAACTACTCTAAGAACCAGGAGGAGACCGGGACCTACCTTCTCGACTATCCGCCCAGGTGCATCACTGGTTTATTGATTTTGTGGCTCCTCCCACTACGTCATGAGCTACAGCAGCAGATCCATTTCAGTGGTCTTTCGCCAAAGATGTATCCAACCTCGTGGATCTGTCTTCGGCTAAAGCCTTCTGCCTCGTGCCACTGGGAATTTGTGACTTCCATTTAAGAGACCTAGGGGCACATGTATGTACCATTTTTCCTGTCGCAAACGGCCCGATTTGCAGAATCGGACCGTTTGCGACAGTAAAAAAAACATTTTGGGTCTGTACAGACACTATTTTGCAATTCGGTATTCTATTTACCGAATCGCAAAATAGGTTTGCGAGTTGCAATTAGGAAGGGTGTTCCCTTCCTAACTGCAAGTCACAGCGCGATGTAGCATTGTTTTGTGACTCGTGAATGTGGTCACAAAACAATCGCAGTAAGCACCAGTTTCAAACTGGTGCGAACCCATTCGCAGACGGGAAGGGATACCCCTGGGACCCCTTCCCCTTTGTGAATGGCAGCAAAAATATTTTTGGGACCACTTCCTGCTCTGAAAAAATGAAAAGAAATCTTTTCATTTTTTTTAAATGCATCTTATTTTCCTTTAAGGAAAACGGGCTGCATTAAAAAAAACACTGCTTTATTTAAAAGCAGTCACAGACATAGTGGTTTGCTGTCTCCAACAGGCCACCATCCCTGTGAAGGCGGCCATTGCCAATGGGTATTCATGAGATAGGTCATTTGCGACCCCATTGCGAATCGCAAACAGTGTAAAGTACACTGTTGTACATAAGGTTTTGCGGCTCGCAATTTGCGACTCACAAACGAGTCGCAAAACTCGGGGTAGTATATCTGGCCCCAAGCTTTGATCCAAGGCCATCCTATGACAAAGCTCCCTCCTCGGACACTTCCTGCAGCCTTGTCTCACTTAGCTGAACCTTATCGGGCACTTTTTCTCAGAAATTTCTTCTAAGTCTGAAGGTAAGTGCTGACCAGGCCCAAACAACTTCTCGTATCCGAACTGCGCTCCATTACGGTCAGCCATATTTTTTTAGTTTGACCACCATACTGGGCAATTGTATGTCTGCAGTTGATGCTTTGATGTTTTAGATGCTAGTTTTTGTCAAAAACTTTTAAAAAATCATAACTCCAGTTCTACAGGATGAATGTTTGTTGCTTTGCTGTCAAATATTTATTAAAATGTATTCTATTTTTCTAAATTGAGATGGGACTTTTCTTGTGTTATGTTTTCATTTTACTACTGTTTGTGTGCTGCATATATAACTTTACACATTGTCTCTAAGTTAATGTTTTCGTGCTAAGCTACCTAGGGTTAAGCACAGGTTAATTTAGTGACTTTTTTTGCTTCACCCTGCAAGGGATTGTGGCAGTTGCTTGACCAGCCCTCACACACCAGTCAACCCTAAGTAAACCAACAACCCAATTTCCAACAACATTTCACATAGGTGCTTGATGTGTGGCAACCATCCCCACTTTGGCTAAGAGAAAGCATTAATAGTTGAGCTCATTAACCGACTGAAAACCATTATGAGCCACGTCATTTATTGTTTAGCTGCAGAAGACAACCTCCATAAATTCTCAGGCCAAGCAGACAAGTTTGACTATTACAACTATGCTGAGGAATGACTCTACTCAATTTATGTTGATGGAGGGGTAACCTTAACCATAAATTGGTGTGATACATTTTGAGTAAGGATACCCTTGATGACCCCTTAATCCTATTAAATTTCTTCTTGCTGGAAGTTTAATTATTAATTGCCGCAAACAACATCACAAGGGCAATTTGCCAAAATGTTTTCTTATTCACACTCATTACTTCACCTTGCAATAAGACTGCCGCAGGAACAGCTACAAGTTCAGATAAACTGCAAATACTTGAAAGCTTCATAGACCAATGCAATGGTCGAGATAGCCAGAAGAACATTATCCCATCAGGCTTAAGCTTTACCTCATGAAAATGATGCATGTTGAAAAACCTCTCCAGATTGGCTCCAAGCTGTGGGCCTGAAATCTGAAAGAATGGAGAAGACATTGGAAGCTTTTTGGGTTAATAGTTTTCCATGACAGTCTTTCGTTAGCTTTGTCATGCCAAGAATTACACAAGTGCATTAGTCTATTGAATTATGAAGTTTGTAAGACAGGACGGTGAAGAAAAACATCTATTGTAGTGTGTGCATTAGGTAAGTAAACCATCATCCTGTTCTTGTGCTTGCGAAATGAATGATAAAATCTCGAAAAATATTAGGATGACATGAGTGACTGCTGTTTTCTGTGGTGTGAAAGCATTTCCTGTGCTCAGAACGTTCTTACCCCAGCACATAAACACACAATTCATGTCATCCAAAGTGTACTGCTCCACATTTTTAGTTTATGAAATAATTGTATTACAATTGACTCAAAGTGACTATTACATACATGGGTTAAAATGCACTCTGCGTTATTTTCAAATAAATCTTCGAAGTTGCAAAAAACGCTGACTTTGGTAGCTCATGCACTGCGTTCACTTGCATGGTGAATTCTTATGGAGCTCACAGTCTTGGCTGCAGTGCTCATAGAGAATTTATTGACACACCCAAAGAAAAAAATAGTGTTAGTTCCCATGGTGACGGGAATGCTTAGGCATGGGTTCCATGCTGACTGTGGCACTGGACTAAATCTACACTTCTCCTCACCGATGAGGACCAGAAAAGCTGAAACCAGTCTACACTTGTTGGTGCTCCTATTCTTAGTCACAATGTCTAATAGTGCTTATTGGAAAAGGGCCAGCCATGATTTGCCTACAGCTGACCCCTTTGAACAGTGGCAGAGCAAGCAAAAAATAATGAATTGAATGCAGCCCTAGGTAATAGCAGTGGTCGAGATTCATTCAAGCATTCCACTCATGCTTTTTTGTTTTTTTAAGTGAGAATCTCTAGGTGCTACACATGGTTCTCGTGCTGACTGTGTTTTTTAGCTTTAGCTCTAACTCACTGATGCCGATGAAGCTCCTAAAAGCTAAAAGCGGTCTGGGTTTGCTTGGGCCCCTGTCTAGCTGGGCGGCTGTCGGTTCAGGCTGGGTTCCTCCTATTAAAGTAGCACCGAGTCCGATTGGCATATGGTTTGCCTCTGTCTGGAGAGGCAGAATGGACACAAACGATGGACTGAAATGCAATCCATATTAATTAACAGCAGCTACAATTAATTCAAGCATGTTTTAATAAAACTTTAAAACTATAAATAAGCAGGCTATCCTTATAACTCCATAAGCCTAGTCAGACAGTACTCTTTAGTAATGTATAATAACTGAGAGGGTACCACGATTTGAATACAAGGCTTCCGTCTTTGAAACTGTCTTTCTCCAGAAATTCACAGGCTGCTTCACACTTTCCTCTTGAGATAAAGATAAAAATATAGATTCACAGCCAAGCCTGTAAATAAACTTTGATATTGTTTTTTTTTTTGCAATCTCCTCACATTTTAGACACATTATAATGGATAACAAGTGAAGCACGGAAGGCCATGGAGAGAAAGGTTAATCCCAAATGGTCAATTTAGTGTGTTAATGGAAGCAGTGTAAAATGAAGATATTGGTTGGAATTTTTCAGGACGGAAATTGGATTAGAGGAAAAATGCACATCTAGTCAACAAAATGTTTAAAGTATTTACTTAGCATTTGGGATTTACAGAAAAAAATGTAATTCACCGTCATACTGTCGCAATGTTAATGACGTTTCGCTTGCCAAGAAGAATGTCAGGATCTAGCATTAACCTACCTGTGGCCACTAGTGCCTATGATATACTTAGAAGACGTGCATAAAATATCAAAGTTCAATAGAGCAGATAAAGAAGGCGTGCACTCGGAAAATATCCATATTTTTAATCATATGGTTTCACACTTTTATTTTTCAATAGGTTTTTCCATCGAAACAAATAGTCTTTCCAATGAATAATGTTATTCGACCTCTAACAGCTTCACTGTTCCTGCTTCAGAATCTGTACTCTTTTAGTCAGAACTACTATATCATATAATGAATAGAAAAAAGCAACATTCTAAACTCACTTCCTAGCAACACGTTGCTAAGATGCTCCATGTTCTACACATAACTTTGCACAATACAACATATCTTCCTTCCCAAACAAAACCAAATATCATTAACCATATATTTCCTTTCTTCCCCACACCATTTGCCACCAACCTTTTCCAATTTTGCAACTCAGTCTCACTGCACTTAACTATGCTCCTCTTGTTCCACCATTTCCCATCATCTAATTCCACACTATATCTATTTACCTTCATTACATGTTTAGGTACTGACCATTTAGATAGACCTTTCCTCACACCTTCTATTACCCTGGTCTGAACAAATTCCCCACACTCATACACACATCATCTCTCATCACTTTTCACTTCTTTATTATAATCGCATTGCCTTCTCTTCAGTCTGCTAAATAACTATTTCTCATTCACCTTTTTCCATCCCATTTTTCCCATGTAACCCAGTACAGCTCTTGTACACTCCTTCCCCACTTTCAATAACACAGAAGGCGACTCCAATGAAGTTGAGTGTGGAGTTATGCGATATTCCATGTTAAATCTTTTATCTCGTTCTTCCATTTTGCACTATTGTATATTCTCATTAAGAACTTTATTGAATCGTTCCACTAAACCATTTTCACGAGGATGCCCTATTGCTTTTTTTACATGTTTAACACCACAACTTGTCAAATAATTTTCATACTCCTCTGAAATGAACCGCGGACCATTATCTGTCACTAGTTCCTCAGGATACCCTTCTCCTCTCCATAATTCCTCACAAAAATCCATCATTATGCAAGTTCTTCCGCTCTCCTCTATTTCATATGAACCACACAAATCCATTCCCACGTTTTATCAAGGTTTACATGGAAATGGTATCGGAACAACTGGAGTTTCTTTCACAACATGCCTCTTGTAACTACATGCACAATTCAAACATCCTCTAACAAATGTTTCGACTTCGCGGTTGTGGGCGTGTCAAGCCTTCTTTTTCTTTTGATAATTTATTTATAAGTTGACACGTATAGGGTAACTATCAATTACCCTTGGAGGCCGACACAGATCTTTGGACTCAGACAGTAGTGAGAACAGTGAAATGAAATCAATAAACATCACCTTTCAACATTGAAGTCAGTAACCTATACACACCATGACCCATGTGGCCATGAATCACCACACCAATTTAGTAAAAGTTAACAATTTATTGCCCTTTATATTAGAATTCGAAGTTAATTGAAAATCATGCCAAACTCCAAGATCAAATAGAGAATAACCAGTAAATTTATAAGCCTAGCAAAATTAGGTACATTTGGTTTAACACAGATGAATAACAAGCAATTAATTTAGTAAACAATTTGGAACGGATATCCTAACTAACCTCACTTAGACAAGCATTAATTTGGAAAACATCTGGCTATGGTGCTAATCAAAAGTAGCAGTTGGGTTTCAAAAAGAAAAGAAACATTAGAAAACCTGCAAAAGAAAAATGCTCATTTTATACCTCTCCTTAGTGGATTGGAACATCAAGCAGCAAAGTCATCATCAGCAGAGCATCTTCTGGTCATCTTTCAGGATAGGGGAAATTGTTCAGTAATATTTGACTTTAATGCATCTGAACTATTAATGGCAATAAGCTAAAAACACAACACATGAGAAAGCACAACTGAACTCCACACTGCCTTTACTTCATCGAATTCTGTTAAATGAAAGTCCTAGAAAGCAACTAGACAGAATTCTATAGGTCAGTGTACGGGTATTTTATATCAGAACCGATCATAGTTTATTGAAGTTCCAGGAAGTATCCTCCTTTATTTTCCGTGTTCCCCATTGGTTCATCTTCTCTCCTTACAGTCACCAGCTTCTGCAGGTAAATACAAATGTTGCATTCACACATCAACTTATTCAGAAAATCAGTAAGCTATTGTTCATGTTACATGTTATCTCAGGAAGCCAAATAAATGTTACACCATTGCAACATCACTCTTCCTCTGCAAGCAAAGAACAAATTACAGGATGCTTCGAGAAACACTTCTTTCTGTGTTAATAATTTTCCATTGTCGTTTACACTAAACATGACATTTTTAAAATAAATGTTAAACAGTTAGCATAAAACATTTCATAATTCTCAAACTATTAATCATTTAGTATATTAATTTTAATTTCCCCATTATATTTAATTATGAATACATAAAATATAATTCATTAGGCGGTTATTTATTATTATGTGGAACTACAGTATATTTATGGCTGCCACCAGAGTGATCATGTCTTCCAAAGCACACATTATTGCAAAACACACATTTTTCAGTATTCCACACTTTATTCCATTTAATTTTATTGTCACAATGTTATTAATAATGTTTACGCTCTAGCAATCCCTCTTCTGATGACTAAGGGGGTCATTACGACCCTGGCGGTATAAGGCGCTTACTGCCGTGCAGAAGACCGCCAATACACCGCCGCCACCGCGGTAGACCGCCACAGCTATTATGACACACATCACGGAATCCGCCGAAATTCAGACACCCACATAATACCGCCACACCAAAGGTCAGCGATAAACATGCGGAAACAAATCCTCCACCTCCACGCCAACAGAAACACGCCCATGCTATTACGACCCACGAATCCACGCAGCGGTCTTTCAACCGCGGTATTCCATTGGCGGTACACACCGCCGTGCTCAAAATACACACACATATACAAAACACCACCACATTGGACAATTCCAAATACACACACCTGACACACATACACACACCACACTAACACATCCAATACAATATAAAACACCCACCCACATCAACCACAAACCCCTACAACCAGAAATTCTGAGAGAAGGCGAGAGAGAGAGCACAGAAAAGACAACCCCATCACACAGAGGCACACAACACCATCACCCACACAACATCCAAGCACAAAACACCACATACCACTACACTCACCACACTCATCACCACATACACCACCCCACACATCACACACACCACCCCATGTCACGCCAAAGACACCCCCGCTTCTCTGAGGAGGAGCTCAGGGTCATGGTGGAGGAAATCGTACGGGTAGAGCCACAGCTATTTGGCTCACAGGTACAGCACACATCAATAGCCAGGAAGATGGAGCTATGGCGCAGAATAGTGGACAGGGTCAACGCAGTGGGACAGCACCCAAGAAATAGGGAGGACATCAGGAAGAGGTGGAACGACCTACGGGGGAAGGTGCGTTTAACGGTATCCAGGCACCACATCGCGGTACAGCGGACTGGCGGCGGACCCCAACCTCCTCCCCCTCAACTAACAACAGGGGAGGAGCAAGTCTTGACCATCTTGCATCCTGAGGGCCTCGGAGGAGTCGTTGGAGGAACGGACACTGGTAAGTCAAATCTTAACTATCACATCCCCCACCCTACCTGCATGCTATCACACACCCCCACCATCACACCCTCCCCTATCACCCAAACTCCTCACTAATGTACTAATAACACCAACTACACATCCCAACCCCAAGACCTGCATGACACAACTAACCATGGACACCCATCACTAAAGCATGCCCACTGCACATACCCAGAACACCCCCCAACCATCAGCACACAACCCCACACACAGGAATGCCTGCACTGGGGTTCACGCACACCCAACCATTGCACACCATTACACACACAAAGATGCAATAATCATGTACTTATACCCCCGCAGGAACCCGAAGGACCGTCACCACACCAGAGGGTCCAGACAAGACCACTCCACCCCCAGAAGAGGCCCACAGTGACGACAGCAGCTCTGCCCTACTGGATCTTGATGACCAGCCCGGACCATCGTGGGCCTCAGGACAGTCGGTTCCCCTTGCCCAGCCACAGCCCAACACCGAACTTCCACCCTCTGGTAACACCAGCACAGCACCCACCCAGCGGGCCCAAACCTCCCTACCCAGGACAGGTCAATCAGCGGTGTGTCCACCACTACAGGGCACCCAGGCTAACCCACCACCCCAACAACAACAGGGACCTGGGGGCAGTGGTAGTGGGCACACGGTCCAGGGGACGGAGGCACAGGAACATAGGGGAACTGGGAGGGCTGCTGTGCGACAGAGGGAGGACAGGCCAAGGGAACAAACTCTCCACGAGGCCCTCTCCTCCATCATGGGAGCATACCACCACTCCCAGGAGACGATTGCCACGGTCCTGGACAAGTTGCAGGAGACCCTGCGTCTGCAGGAGGAGCAGTATTTGGGGTTCAGGGAGGAGCTCAGGACCATCGGCTCCGCCCTGGGCACCATCGTAGGGGTGCTGACGGACATTCAAAAGACCTTGAGGGACACCGTGGCACTCCAAGGGGCCCCTGACACTAGCCACGACAATGAACTGCCTACCACCTCCGCCGGCGCTAGTAGACAGGACACCCCGCCACAGGACCACCACACCAGCACCCCATCCCCTGCAGACGGACAACCACCAAGCAAGCGGGCCCTGAGATCCAGGAACAGGACAGAGCAAGATGGCAAGACCCCCGCCAGGAAATAAGACCATCCTGATTGTCCACCCACTGTCCCACTTTGTTACCCTGTCCAAATCGGAACTGCCCCAGCTCCACTTCCAATGGGCAGATGTGCAATGTACCTGTGAGACTAATAGACTGGACTCTGCCATGGACATTCCTCCACCATCACCCATCACCATTTTACAACCCCCTTTCATTTTTAGCACTTAAATAAACACCCTTGAAACACTAAACAAACTGGAGTCAGTCTATGATTTGTAATTTTGTATTATCAATGACAGTGTCATAATGGGTTACCCATTGGAAGGCTAACATACCAATGTCACACACCACAAGCCCTTCAAGGATGCAAGCAGTTGACACGTAGGTTACTACATTTGTGAAACTGAAATGGAAGGAGACAACTCAGTTAACAAATAGTGAGTGAAATGTCGGTACATGATAGAGGTAGACGTGTGAAAGTTAATGTAATGTTAAACCTGAAAATTTACTCACCTGAGTTTCACTGGAAATATTGCTGTATGACTGACTCCCTGTTGTCGTTTTCTTCTTCCTCAGCTTCATCCTCATCACTGTCCACAGGCTTCACAGACTCCACAGCTGCAACAACACCGTCATCTGGATCATCCTCCTGCAGAAAAGGCACCTGGCGTCGCAATGCTAAATTATGGAGCATGGAGCAGGCGATGATGATGTTGCACACCTTCTTCGGTGAGTAGAATAGGGACCCACCTGTCATATGTAGGCACCTGAACCTGGCCTTAAGAAGGCCGAAGGTGCGTTGGATAACCCTTCTAGTCCGCCCATGTGCATCATTGTAGCGTTCCTCTGCCCTGGTCCTGGGATTCCTCACTGGGGTCAATAGCCAAGAAAGGTTGGGGTAACCAGAGTCCCCCAATAGCCATACACAGTACCTCTGGAGTTGACCCATCATATCAGGGATGCTGCTATTGCGCAGGATGTAGGCGTCATGCACAGAGCCAGGGAACATAGCATTTACCTGCGAGATGTACTGGTCTGCCAAAGAGACCATCTGGACATTCATCGAATGCTAACTCTTCCAGTTCCTGTGCACCTGTTCACTCCTGCGAGGGGAACCAGAGCTACATGGGTCCCATCAATGGCACCTATGACATTGGGGATATGTCCAAGGGCATAGAAGTCACCTTTCACTGTAGGCAAATCCTCCACCTCAGGGAAAATGATGTATCTCCTTACGTGTTTCAGCAGGGCAGACAACACTCTGGACAACACGTTGGAAAACATAGACTGGGACATCCCTGATGCCATGGCCACTGTTGTCTGAAAAGACCCACTTGCAAGGAAATGGAGCACTGACAGCACCTGCACATCAGGGGGGATTCCAGTCGGATGGCGGATTGGTGACATCAGGTCTGGCTCCAACTGGCTACATAGTTCCTGGATTGTGGCACGGTCAAACCTGTAGGTGACGATTAAATGTCTCTCTTCCATTTTCAACAGGTCCACCAGCGGTCAGTACACCAGAGGATTCCGCCATCTTCTCATATGTCCCAGCTGACGGTCCCTAAGAAGGACAACAGCGAAGAAACAGTCAATATTCCTCCAGGTATGTACCCACAGTCACACACAAGACTACACCAGACAATGAACCCTTCCTGTATGTGTGTTGAGTGTAGGCCTCGGTATGTGTGAAGCAGTTGAAAAAGAATCCATGTGGGCCCCTGAAATGGCGGCTGCCTGACCTCTAAACTGGGACAATGGGATTGTGGGGTAACAGCGCTGGCGTTGCACACCGTCGCGGTAGGCGGTCGTAGACCGCGGCGCACTGCTGCATTGGTTAACATTGGACCCTATGGGTCCCAGGAGCCAATGAACAGGTGCGCTGGCGGTGATGATGCGCACCGCCTCGGACATCACCGCCGCGGACGTCACCGCCATTTTCTATCTGTTCAATCACTAGATACCTGACCTTCGACAGGAGAGGAGCTACACTGCTAGTGCTGCTGTGACCTCGGTCTGGAAGCGACGATGGCTGCTGCATCTGGGGAAAGGGCCCCTGCCTTCACTGCACAGGAGTTGGAGAAACTTGTGGATGGGGTCCTCCCCCAGTACATGATACTCTACGGTCCTCCAGACCAACAGGTTAGTACACAGGGAGCACGTTGTATGGGCTAGGCCTGGGTGGACAGGGCTGGGTGGAAGAGGGAAGGGGGCAGAGTTCATACTACAGTAAAGCATGGGAATAAATGGGCCACATGGTCAGAGTAGGGAGGGGGCCACTCACATTGATGGTGCAGTTGGTAATGACTGTTCCTCTTCCCTTGTGCATGTCATGTAGGTCAGCGCCCACCAGAAGAGGGACATTTGGCGTGCCATTGCCAAGGAGGTCTGGATCCTGGGGGCCCACCAGAGACGGGGCACCCACTGCCGGAAGAGATGGGAGGACATTCACCGCTGCAGCAAGAAGACGGCGGAGGCTCAGCTGGGGATGGCCTCCCAACGTGGGAGGGGTGCACGTCGCACCATGACCCCCCTGATGTTCCGGATCCTGGCGGTGGCCTACCTGGAGTTGGATGGGCGCTTGAGGACATCACAGCAGATACAAGGGGGTGAGTACAACCTCATTCTGCGGACTTTGCGTGCAGTGGAGGGGTCTGGGTGGGGGAGGTGGGCTGTGGGTGTCCCTAGGCCAGGGCGAGTTAGGTAGGCAAGGCCCCTCTGTAATGTAGGCCATGTGGCACTCTACCCCACCTCAGAAGAGTGACAAGTTGAGGTATAGTTGCCCGTGTGACATCCATGTGCGCAGATTTCCACCATTGCCATGTAGGCCATATCCCAGAAATTGAATGTGCTGAGGCCAGGAGCACAGCGTAATGCATGGGGCTGCTGCGTCTGTCTTGTCCGCCAACGGTAGCGGTATGCCATGCACTAAAACTCTCTTACTTCTGTCTCCCCCACATTTTCTGCTCTCCCTGTCCTTTTGTACATCAGCATCATCAGGCGGAGGAACAGTGGCACCAGAGCACGAGGGGAGCTTCACGTCGGCCACCGGATCAGCAACCAGCGACACGGACTCGTCCGACGATGGGAGCTCCCTTGTGGTGGCGGCACCATCTGTGCGCCCCACTTCTACAGGTACAGCCGCCACCTTCCCTACCAGCCCCGCCCTCCCAGCAGCCCCTCAGCGTTCGCCCCGTGCCTGCTCACCCAGGAGGGTGGGCATCACCTTCGCCCCAGGCACCTCAGGCCCTGCCCCAGTCACCCCTGCTGCCCTCAGTGAGGAGGCCATTGACCTCCTCAGGTCACTCACTGTTGGGCAATCTACCATTGTGAATGCCATCCAGGGTGTAGAACGAGAGTTGCAACACGGTAATGCATTCCTGGAGGGCATTCATTCTGGTCAGGCTGCCCTTCAGCGAACCCTGCAATCTCTGGCCTCAGCACTGATGGCAGCCATTGTCCCTGTGTCTAGCCTCCCCCCTCCAACTTCCTCCACCCAGACCCAATCCCCTGTATCCCAGCCCATCCCAAGCACACCTACAGACCAGCATGCACACAAGTCAACACACACAAGTAGCTCAAGCAAACATAGGCACCACACACACCACAGGCACTCACACAAGCATCACACACATACAGATACAGCAACATCCACTGTCTCCACTGTGTCCCCCTCCTCCTCTTCTCCCTCCTCCCTCCCAGTCTCGTCTACACACACACCTGCATGCACCACATCTACAGGCACTAGGACTCGCACCAGGACACCCAGCACCACATGCGGCTCACCTGCACTCACCACCTCCACTGCCATTTACACATCCCCTGTGTCCTCTCCCAGTGTGTCTGTGACGCCCCCTCACAAAGTACCCAAACGCCGCCAATCACTCACCCAACATCCATCCACCTCACGACAGCCTCCAGTACCTGCACCTGCACCCAAAACACCTAAAGTGACACCTCCGACAACCACCTCCTCTTCCTCCACTCCCAGACCCCCTCCAGCTACCCATCCCAGTGTCCGTCAGAAACTGTCCCTATGTCAAATTGACCTTTTTGCCCCCACCCCCCCCTCCAATTCATCAGTCCTGTCGTAGCGCCTCAGCCAAAAAGCCTCCAGTACCAGTGGTGCGTGTTCCAGGTTTTTGAAGTGCACCGTCCACCAGGGCAGGCAGTAGGACCCGGAGCCAAGGCACTGGCAGCCCACCCCCTGTAAAGGCTCTGAAATTGGAGAGTGGACGACGGGACCGTGTCAAGACTCCTGGTGGGACAACAAGTGAAATGGGATCGAAGGCGATTGGTGAGTCAGCTGTAACTCCAAAAAAGGTGGGGAAGGTCCAGAGGAAGTCTGCCCAGCCTGTTGTGAGTGTCACGGCAGAGAAGTGCACCATCTTTTCCGGCGGTCCAGACACAACCGCCAGCTCCGTCGTCACTGGTCCAGAGACCACCGCCAGAGTCACAGCCCAGGAGGGCCCAAGTATCGTCACTGGTCCAGAGACCACCGCCAGAGTCACAGCCCAGGAGGGCCAAAGTATCGTCACTGGTCCAGACACCACCACCAGAGTCACAGCCCAGGAGGGCCCAAGTATCGTCACTGGTCAGGAGACCACCGCCAGAGTCACAGCCCAGGAGGGCCCAAGTATCATCACTGGTCCAGAGACCACCGCCAGAGTCACAGCCCAGGAGGGCCCATGTATCATCACTGGTCAGGAGACCACTGCCGGAGTCACAGCCCAGGAGGGCCCAAGTATCGTCACTGGTCCAGAGACCACCGCCAGAGTCACAGGCCAGGAGGGCCCAAGTATCGTCACTGGTCAGGAGACCACCGCCGGAGTCACAGCCCAGGAGGGCCCAAGTATCGTCACTGGTCCAGAGACCACCGCCAGGGTCACAGGCCAGGAGGGGACAGGATGCCATGGCAAAGCAACGCTGAACAGGGCAAAGACCGCCATGTCAAAGCACCGCTGAACAGTCCTGAACCGAGATGGCAAAGCACCGCTGAACAGGGCAAAGACCGCCATGGTAAAGCACCGCTGAACAGGGCAAAGACTGTGTAGGAATGAATGGACCGCCACATCAGGCATCCTTATCCCATGTGCAGCTGGGACAGTGACAGGACAGGAACTTTCACAGGGAAACTCATCCAGTCTGGGCACCAGTCCCCCTCCAGAACAAGTGGAGACCTGCATCTACTTGAGAGACTGTGGCTTTGCACTCCCCAGGATGGCGCAGTGGGCAAGCCACCCACTGTAGAGACTTGAGAGACTGTGGCTTTGCACTCCCCAGGATACATCAATGGGCATGTAGCCCCGTCGTGGATCTGGCTTTGCATTCATGTGGCTGAAGTGTCCCCCTTCCCTTCCCCCTGAGGTGCCTGTAGTGTTTCTATCTGATGCCCCGGCAGTGTTCTCTCCGATTTTGGTCAGGTATCTATTGTGGGCCTCGCCCATGCATTTTTGGACTGTTGGTGCACGGACATTGTTGTGTACATATCTGCACTACTTCTTGTATTGTATATATAATTATGAGTGATTTAGAGATATATATCTCTATATTTTTATATGACATGTATATTGGCACTTTACAATGTTTGACCGAAATTTGCTTTGTGTTTTCATTCTTCCGGGGGGATTGTGGGTTGTTAATGTGATATTTTTGACTGCATTGGTGTGTATGTTGTGATATGCGAGGGTGGGGGTGGGGGTGTTTGGTGGGTGTCCCCCTAACTTCTGCCTCCCCGTGTCGTAGATGCAGTACTCACCGGTATCTTCTGCGCCTACTTCGCTGTTGGTCGTAAAGGAGCAGAAAGACAAGGGCAGGTAGTATTTGGAGTTCGGGGTCCATGGAGTCGTCGTTCCTCGTGGGATATGTTAAGGTGAGCGTTTTCCCATAGCAAAAGCTGTTTCCGCCATGTTTTTATCCACAGTGAATCCACCCCGGAAAAGGTGGCGGATTGGCGGGTTGTAATAGTGTGGGCGGTACATTGTCTTCCGCCTGTCTGTTGACGGTGACCGCCGCGCTGCTTGTCTGTACCGCCGTGGCGGGAGGTGTGTTAAAGTGGCTGTCTTTGTTGGCGGTTTCCGCCAGGGTCATAATTCCTTTTTTTTTTCCGTCGGCCTGTTTGCGGTATTACGCACCTTTTACACCGTCCGCCAGGGTTGTAATGACCCCCTAAATGTGTTGTCACAAATATACTTATTAATACTTGTATTAATAATTTTGTCAGTTCAAAGATTAGTCTGTATGTTCTGTCTATTGTTTTTCGATTTTCTCAATTTTTCAGTTTGTTTCAAATCATCAAAGTATCTGGTTCTCATTTTCTCTAGTTTAATTTCTGCACTCCTCTTTTCTTTGTGTCACTTAATCAGTGTGTACAATTTGTAAAAATCCGATCATACAAATGACACATACAACCACAATTAATAATGGTTTCAATATTTTTCCCACAATACCCTTGCCAAGATTGCTCAGCCAATTTTTCACTTTTGTAACACCTTTGCCAACATTTTCCTAAACCCTTAATTCTTTCAGATCTTTTAAGTCTGAATTTGATTCTGTTAGGTTCTTAATAACATTTCCAATTCCTTTACTATTGTCAGGAACATATGTGCAACAATGTTTCATTTTCAGCATCCGGCAGACTCCAACTTCCTTTGCTAAAATGATGTCTAACACAAGTCTGTTCTGCATAACTATGGAACGGACTGCAGCCATTTCAGTGTCCATTACAATTACAGCTCCAGAAAAATCAGTTAGCATGTTATCCACAACAGTAGACAACTTTCAAATTTTCAAAGCATTCAGAACAACTCCTATAGAAGGAATAATTGCTACAAATACATCCCCAGTTATTTCAGGATAAGTTTCTCTATTCAATCTTGGTCTTCTGAATTGTGTGTATCGTGTATCATCTATATTGTCAAACTGGTAAATCATTGGGAACACAACTCCCAAATTGCAAGTCCCATTCGATCCCCTTCAGAGGCGATAATTAGAATTTCTTCCACAGATGTAATATACCCCTGGAACAAGAGGATCCTGACCATTAAACATAAAGGCCCATGAACTCCTAAAAAGAAATACATGTCTGCACTCACTCATTCCCACAAAATTATTATCAGTTCTAGATTGAGATCTGTGAATGCATAATTTACTACATGCTCAAAATCTAAAGCTAGCTTTCCCTGTGTTTTAATTTCACTAAATGCGTTTTCATTTTTACATGCCCTCTTCACTAACCCTTTCTCTATTTTCTCCTTCAATGCTCTTCTCCTGTCATAAGTTTGATCTAGAACAGATTTTTCTACTGGTGAAAGCAAGCATGTTAGATTGTTTTTATGTGAATGAGCAGTTACAAGTGTTAGTGTATGCTCAAAGAAACTACCTACAATGTCAATGGTCTTTTCTTTAGCTATGTTTCTCAAATGTAGATTATTTGGAACAAAAGGAAACACCAGATCAAGATTTGAATGGACATATTGTATGCACTCTTGGTTATAAAGCCTTGTTAGTAAAAGACTACACGTAATTCCATATGTTAATGGCAAGCTGTGATAAGTAACTCCTTCTTGCACTGATGAAGGAATTTGCGTGCAAACATAACATTCTCTCACATTCATCGTCTTAACATATTCATACAACGAGCGATAGAAAACATTAGAAGAAAGATCTCCTTGTGAGTGGTAGAAGTGTATTTCTCATCCCTGTTAAACTTTTCTACCTTCAAGAGTGTACTAGTCTCTAAAGAATTAATGTAACTGTTTTCAGGTGCATGATGAATATTCATACTCACTATTAGTAACAAACTGTAGGAAGTTGGCTCTGTATGCACTATTTCAAAGTAAGGAATAGTATGCACAGAGTCCAAGGGTTCCCCTTAGGGGTAAGATAGTGGCAAAACGAGATAATACCAATGCTCTATTTTGTGGTAGTGTGGTTGAGCAGTAGGCTTATCAAAGGAGTAGTGTTAAGCATTTGTTGTACATACACACAGGCAATAAATGAGGAACACACACTCAGAGACAATTCCAGGCCAATAGGTTTTTGTTATAGAAAAATATATTTTCTTAGTTTATTTTAAGAACCACAGGTTCAAATTCTACATGTAATATCTCATTTGAAAGGTATTGCAGGTAAGTACTTTAGGAACTTTGAATAATCACAATAGCATATATACTTATTACATAAAACACATTTAGCTGTTTTAAAAGTGGACACAGTGCAATTTTCACAGTTCCTGGGGAGGTAAAGTAATGTTAGTTCTTGCAGGTAAGTAAACCACCTACGGGGTTCAAATTGGGGTCCAAGGTAGCCCACCGTTGGGGGTTCAGAGCAACCCCAAAGTTACCACACCAGCAGCTCAGGGCCGGTCAGGTGCAGAGTTCAAAGTGGTGCCCAAAACGCATAGGCTTCAATAGAGAGAAGGGGGTGCCCTGGTTCCAGTCTGCCAGCAGGTAAGTACCCGCGTCTTCGCAGGGCAGACCAGGGGGGTTTTGTAGGGCACCGGGGGGGACACAAGCTCACACAAAAAGTACACCTTCAGCGGCACTGGGGCGGCCGGGTGCAGTGTGCAACCACGCGTCGGGTTTTCAATAGGTTTCAATGGGAGACCAAGGGGTCTCTTCAGCAATGCAGGCAGGCAAGGGGGGGGGCTCCTCGGGGTAGCCACCACCTGGGCAAGGGAGAGGGCCTCCTGGGGGTCACTCCTGCACTGGAGTTCTGATCCTTTATGTGCTGGGGGCTGCGGGTGCAGAGTCTTTTCCAGCCGTCGGGATTTTAGAGTCAGGCAGTCGCGGTCAGAGGGAGCCTGGGGATTCCCTCTGCAGGCGTCGCTGTGGGGGCTCAGGGGGGACAACTTTGGTTACTCACAGTCTCGGAGTCGCCGTAGGGTCCTCCCTGAGGTGTTGGTTCTCCACCATTCGAGTCGGGGTCGCCGGGTGCAGTGTTGCAAGTCTCACGCTTCTTGCGGGGATTGCAGGGGTCTTTAAATCTGCTCCTCTGGATACAAAGTTGCAGTCTTTGTTGAACAGGGCCGCTGTTCTCGGGAGTTTCTTGGTCTCTTGGAAGCAGGGCAGTCCTCTGAGGATTCAGAGGTCGCTGGTCCCAGGAAAAGTGTCGCTGGAGCAGTTTTCTTTGGAAGGCAGGAGACAGGCCGGTAGGACTGGGGCCAAAGCAGTTGGTGTCTTCTTTCTTCTTCTGCAGGGGTTTTCAGCTCAGCAGTCCTCTTCTTCGGTAAGTTGCAGGAATCAAAATTCTTAGGTTCAGGGGAGCCCCTAAATACAAGATTTAGGGGTGTGTTTAGGTCAGGGAGGGCAGTAGCCAATGGCTACTAGCCCTGAGGGTGGCTACACCCTCTTTGTGCCTCCTCCCAAGGGGAGGGGGTCACATTCCTATCCCTATTGGGGGGATCCTCCATCTGCAAGATGGAGGATTCCTAAAAGTCAGGGTCACTTCAGCTCAGGTTACCTTAGGGGCTGTCCTGACTGGCCAGTGACTCCTCCTTGTTTTTCTCATTATCTCCTCCGGCCTTGTCGCCAAAAGTGGGGCCATGGCCGGAGGGGGCGGGCAACTCCACTAGCTGGAATGCCCTGTGGCTCTGGAACAAAGGGGGTGAGCCTTTGAGGCTCACCGCCAGGTGTTACAGCTCCTGCAAGGGGGAGGTGAGAGCATCTCCACCCAGTGCAGGCTTTGTTACTAGCCACAGAGTGACAAAGGCACTTTCCCCATGTGGCCAGCAACATGTCTCGAGTGTGGCAGGCTGCTCAAACCAGTCAGCCTACACAGGTAGTTGGTTAAGGTTTCAGGGGGCACCTCTAAGGTGCCCTCTGGGGTGTATTTCACAATAAAATGTACACTGGCATCACTGTGCATTTATGGTGCTGAGAAGTTTGATACCAAACTTCCCAGTTTTCAGTGTAGCCATTATGGTGCTGTGGAGTTCGTGTTTGACAGACTCCCAGACCATATATTCTTATGGCTACCCTGCACTTACAATGTCTAAGGTTTTGCTTAGACACTGTAGGGGCACAGTGCTCATGCACTGGTGCCCTCACCTATGGTATAGTGCACCCTGCCTTAGGGCTGTAAGGCCTGCTAGAGGGGTGACTTATCTATACTGCATAGGCAGTGTGAGGTTGGCATGGCACCCTGAGGGGAGTGCCATGTCGACTTACTCGTTTTGTCCTCACCAGCACACACAAGCTGGCAAGCAGTGTGTCTGTGCGGTCCCCAGGGTGGCATAAGCTATGCTGCAGCCCTTAGAGACCTTCCCTGGCATCAGGGCCCTTGGTACCAGGGGTACCAGTTACAAGGGACTTACCTGGATGCCAGGGTGTGCCAATTGTGTAAAACAAAAGTACAGGTTAGGGAAAGAACACTGGTGCTGGGGCCTGGTTAGCAGGCCTCAGCACACTTTCAAATCAAAACATAGCATCAGCAAAGGCAAAAAGTCAGGGGGTCCCCATGCCAAGGACGCATTTCCTTACACAAACATACTAACAACCCAAACGGCCTAGCCAATACATATCCACTTGCAACACCTATTGTTTTTAACCCTATTGTGATTGTTATCCAGGACCTGTAAAGAATCAGAAAGTAGGATGAAAAATACAAATTGTTTGACTATGCAGCCAAAATTAAAAACAAAATATTCTTCTGTCTTCTTTGCAGTTATATACAGCAGCTTTCTGACCTTTCTCCAGAATGTTGCCAAAATTGGTTTGTCAGATTGTCAAAAATCAGTTTTCAAAGTCTCTTTCAGTGGATCTTAGTCTATTGGACAGTGATTATCACTTGTAACATACAATGACTCTCTTGTTCAGCTGTCAATGTAATTTCAAATTTCAATTTAAAACACAATTTCAAGTTCCAAAATATTGATCTAGAATTTCACAATCTATACAAAAGGGCAAAAATTCACATTGCCATTCATCTGTTGTCAAATACACCCATTCGGGACCTGAGTATCTTCGACTTTCAACTCTTTTTTCTTTGATCTCTGATTTACTCTTATTTCTCTTTCACTCAGATCTTCATCTGTATCTGCTCCTGTTGTTGTGTCGGGCTCTTCATTTATGGTTGACAGTACATCTGGAACTTTTTCACTTGTTTATATATAAGGCTATTTATCTTCTCTTACAGCTTTCTTTGACAGTTTTGTTTGCAAAATTGATTCAGCAGGATTTTGACTTTGACTTGATTTACATGCACCACTAGCTAACTCAGGAGGAGTCAAATCTGCATGACTTTGACTCAATTCAACACCCTCCTCAGCTGCTTTAGGAAACGTTATTTGTTTCAACTGATCTTCCCACTCTGCTTCTAGGAGAACATAACTCTCCTGCTAGATTTGCTGATGCTTGAACAACTTAGATACCTCTATTTCACCTCTCAGAGTTGTGTTTGCTTTATCGCTTAGAGGAGTACCTATATGGTCACCAGTTTGCACTGTTTCTGTTTCTGTTTCCACAGTCTCTCTTTTTGCTGCTTGAGACTGTACAATAGTTGTTGGTACTCTCAACAACTCTTCTTCATCTTTTAGAGGATAGCATGAATCCAATCCAGAACCCCAGCACACTTCATAGCAGTTATAGTAATTAGTACGACCTGGAATGGCCCTCTCCACCTAGGTTCCAGACAACATTTGCTCAAGTGCTTTTTACTACCACCCAATCACCAGCTCACAGACTATGACGCTGGTCTTGGGATGGCTGCACGCTTGTAGCTTCCACTTGGTTAGAGAAAGAATGTACCACATCATCCAGCACCATATCATCTGTTATATTCACAAGAGCATTTGCAAGAACAGCTGGCAATCTCATTGCTCTACCATGAGGGTCTCATGGGTAGAAAGTCCAGTCTTTCTATCAGGTGTGTTTCTCATGCTCATCAAAAACAAAGGCAACGCATCTGGCCATTTCAGATTCATAGATGCACACATCTTTGCAAGTCGTGCTTTCAGAGTACCATTCATTTGTTCTACTAATCTAGATGCTTCAGGGCTACTGCTACAGTGCAACTTCTGCCCAATGTTTAAGGCTGAACATAGCAATTTTATCACTTTGTTATTGAAGTGTCGTCCGGTGTCTGATTCTAAAGAGGCCGGGAACCCAAAATGTGGTATTCACTCCCTAAGTACAGGCTTTGCTACTGTGAGACTGTCAATTCTAGGAATAGGGTAAGCTTCAATCCAGTGATTAAAAATGCAGACAATCACCAACAAGTATCTCAGACCACCACACACAGGCATTTCAATAAAATCCATTTGCATGCTGTTGAATGGACCCCCTGATCTTCCAATGTGACTCAAATTCACAACTGTTGTTTTTCCCACATTCATTTGTTGGCAGGTAACACATATGTGACAAATTGCTTCAGCAACCTGTCTAAACTTCAGATTGAACCAAGACTGTTTAAATGTTCGAATAATTGAATCTCTGCCAATGTGCGCTTGACCCTGATAATACCCCGCCATTTGCTTTTTTAGACAGTTTGGCAATACTACCTGCCCTTCGTTTGTGACCCATAGGTCATCGACATCTCTTTGAACACATTTTAATTTTTCCCAGCTTTTTCTTATATCTTCGGTAACACTTTTCTGTAGACATTTAGGCCCATATTTATACTTTTTTGTGTTGCATTTGCGTCATTCTTTTACACAAACACGGCGCAAACTTACAAAATACAATTGTATTTTGTGAGTTTGCGCTGCTTTTGCTTAAAAAAGCGGTGCTAAAAAGTATAAATATGGGCCTTAATTTCATCCCATGTATCAATTGATGTTAACACATAATTTGCATTTATTTCATCATCTTTTAGTTCTTTACATTCGTCATTAACAGAAATGCAGTTCAATGCACAAAACCTTGCAACTTGATTCAGATAAGCATTTCCCATTGAAACAAAATCATTTGATTTCTGGTGTGCACTGCATTTAACCAACCTCTCAGGTAATTGTAGGGCTTGTAACATAAATTCTGTCACAGTTTCTAATGGGTGAACCAGAAGAGGTCATAAAACCTCTCTGTGACCACAGCTGACCAAAGTCATGGCCTACTCCAAATCCATACTGACTATACGTGAAAATTGTAACTTTAAGCTGTGTACAAATATAGTATGCTCTAGTAAGAGCCACCAATTCAGCCACTTGTGCAGAAACTACTCTTTGAAGCCATGAAACTTTGAGTATACCAGAAATTGTGCACACACCATATCCAGATTTTAATGTTCCCACATTATATCTTAAACAGGAACCATCTACAAAAACAATTTGATCATTTTCCTTTAACGGAGAATCCTGAATATCAGGTCTGGGCTTCATGCACAAATCAGTATTCTCTAGACAATCATGTTCAACGTCTTTCAATTTCTCATTTTGAACATTATCTACAGGAAGCAAAGTTGTGGGGTTAAGCACTGTACACCTTTTCAAGGTAACATTTGAAGAACCCAAAATTAACAATTCATATTTTGTAAGCCTTGCATTTGTCTGATATTGGGTTTTTGTCCTTGTGAGCAAAACGTCAACAGAGTGAGGTACCAAGACAGTTAAAAAATGTCCCATCACAATATTCTCAAATTGAGCTAATGACAAACAGAAAAATTGGCAATCCATTGGCAATAGTAGCTTACCATTCCCAGAAACATCCTGGCATCTCTTTGTGTAACTGGAGTATTCAGTTGCAAAATAGCTGTAACTCTTTCTCTGGAAACCTTCCTAGTACTCTTCTCTAGCCGGTGTCCCAAATATTTCACTTCTTTCTGATAGTACTGTAATTTCGAAGGAGATACTTTGGCCCTCATTACAACCCTGGCGGTCGGTGTTAAAGCGGCGGTAAAACCGCCAAAAGGCCGGCGGTAAAAAAAATGGAATCACGACCGTGGCGGAAACCGCCAACATAGACAGCCACTTTAACACTCCGACCGCCACGGCGGTACAAACAAACAGCATGGCGGTCACCGCCAACAGACAGGCGGAAGACAATGTACCGCACACAGTATCATGAGAGGCCAATCTGCCACCTTTTCCGGGGCGGATTCACCGCGAACAAAAACACGGCGGAAACAGGACTTGGAAGGGAAACCGCTCACCTCTACACACCCCACGAGGAACCAGGACGCCATGGAGCCGGAACTTCAAATTCTACCTGCCACTGTCTTCCTGCTCCTCTACCAGGAGCACGAACGCGGGCGGCGATGACCACGGTGAGTACTGCACCTATGACACAGGGGAGGGTGGAGGGAAAAGAGAGTGACACACACACGCAACATGCAACACCCCCATCCTCACCCACTACAACACGCACACAAGTACATGTTGATACATGACATTAACACTCCCAAATCCCCCCTGGAAGAATGCAAGGACAAAAGGAAATGAGTTGAACGATTGTAATCAATAGAAATCCATTACTCAAAAATATATATACACTATTAACAAATATATACACCAAGAATTCAAGTCCATGTACTGCACCTACATAGTCCATGGACCACTGGGCCCAAAATGCATGGGCGAGGCCCACACAAGATACCCAATCAAAATGGAGAGAACACTGCAGGGGCATCAGATCGAAATAAAACAGGCACCTCAGGGGGAAGGGAAGGGAGGCACCACAGCTGGATGAGTGCACGACGCCAGCTCCACGAGGGGGCACCGTGCCCATTGATGTATCCTGGGGAGTGCAAAGCCACAGTCTCACAAGTCTCTCCAGTGGGTGGTTTGCCCACTGCTTTATCCTGGGGAGCGCAAAGCCACAGTCTCACAAGTCTCTCCAGTGGGTGGTTTGCCCACTGCTGCATCCTGGGGAGTGCAAAGCCACAGTCTCTCAAGTCTCTCCAGTGGGTGGTTTGCCCACTGCTGCATCCTGGGGAGTGCAAAGCCACAGTCTCACAAGCCTCTCCAGTGGTGGTTTGCCCACTGCTTTATCCTGGGAAACGCAAAGCCACAGTCTCACAAGTCTCTCCAGTGGGTGGTTTGCCCACTGCTTTATCCTGGGGAGCGCAAAGCCACAGTCTCACAAGTCTCTCCAGTGGGTGGTTTGCCCACTGCTGCATCCTGGGGAGCGCAAAGCCACAGTCTCTCAAGTCTCTCCAGTGGGTGGTTTGCCCACTGCTGCATCCTGGGGAGTGCAAAGCCACAGTCTCACAAGTCTCTCCAGTGGGTGGTTTGCCCACTGCTTTATCCTGGGGAGCGCAAAGCCACTGTCTCACAAGTCTCTCCAGTGGTGGTTTGCCCACTGCTTTATCCTGGGGAGCGCAAAGCCACAATCTCTCAAGTCTCTCCAGTGGGTGGTTTGCCCACTGCTTTATCCTAGGGAGCGCAATGCCACAGTCTCTCAAGTCTCTCCAGTGGGTGGTTTGCCCACTGCTTTATCCTGGGGAGTGCAAAGCCACTGTCTCACAAGTCTCTCCAGTGGTGGTTTGCCCACTGCTTTATCCTGGGGAGCGCAAAGCCACAGTCTCACAAGTCTTTCCAGTGAGTGGTTTGCCCACTGCTTTATCCTGGGGAGCGCAAAGCCACAGTCTCTCAAGTCTTTACAGTGGGTGGTTTGCCCACTGCTTTATCCTGGGGAGTTCAATGCCACAGTCTCTCAAGTGGATGACAGTCCTCCACTTGTTCTGGAGGGGACTTTGTGCCCAGAGTGCTTCATCCTGCCAAGGACTGAGGTAGTGGATGTGATACTTCACTGGTTCTGGAGGGGGCTTTGTGTCCAGAGTGCTTCATCCTGCCAAGGACTGAGGTAGTGGATGCCTTTCTCCACTGCTTCTGGAGGGGGCTTTGTGCCCAGAGTGCTTCATCCTGCCAAGGACTGAGGTAGTGGATGTGATACTCCACTGACGCTGGGCCTACATGGAAGCTGTCCAGGCCCCTGGAACTGTCCACCAGCTTCGTACTACTGACCACTGGGGATGGCAGCCATGTTTGCGGTTGTGCCACTGGCACATGATGTGGCGTGGCCGCTGGCGGTGCTTGCGGCGACCTCAGTAGCGGCGGTGCTTCCAGCGCTCATTGGCCAGCGGTGCTGGTGGGTGGCTCAGTGAGCGTGCTGCTGGCGGCGGTGTCCTGGGCAGCGGTGCTGGTGGCGGCGGTGTCCTGGGAAACGGTGCTGGTGGTGGCGGTGTCCTGGGAAACAGTGCTGGTGGCGGCAGTGTCCTGAGAAGCGGTGCTGGTGGCGGCGGTGTCCTGGGAAGCGGTGCTGGTGGCGCGGTGTTCTGGGCAGCGGTGCTGGTGGCAGTGTCTTGGGAAGCGGTGCTGGTGGCGGCAGTGTCCTGGGAAGCGGTGCTGGTGGCAGCGGTGTCCTGGGAAGCGGTGCTGGTGGCAGCGGTGTCCTGGGAAGTGGTGCTGGTGGTGGCGGTGCATGTGGCGGTGCCGGTGGTGGTCTTGTCCGCCATGCAGGTTGCCGGCGACTTCCCTTTCTTTCTCTGCCCCTTCCCCAACTTGGATGGTGGCACAGCTGTCTTGCCATTCCCAACTGTAGTCCTGGGAGAGCCCTTGGCGGCAGGTGTTTTGCCCTTTTCCTTCTGGGCTGTAGCCAACTTCTTATGTTTCTGAGGTGGGGGACTGTCCTTGGCCTGGCTTCTTGGCACACTGGCTGCCCTGCTGCTTGGCGCACTCCAGAAGCTGGTTACTGCTGGCACCACTGTTCCCGGTGATGTGGTGGCTGAGGTGCTGGGTTGGGACCTGGAAAGGCGGGCCTTAGGGGATGGAAGGGGAGGGGGAGGTGTAGGAAAGAGGTCAACATTTAAGAGGAAACTTTTTTTTGACACACTGGGACGGGTAGATGGAGGGGGTTTGGGAGTGGAGGAAGAGGTACTGGTTGTAGGAGGTGTTCGTTTGCTGACTTTGGGTGAAGGTGCATGGGCTGTAAGGTGTCGTGAGGTGGATAGCTGTTGGGTGACTGCGTTTGTGTGACTGCGTTTGTGTAGTTCGGGAGGTGGGCTCACAGACACACTGGTAGAGGACACAGGGGATGTGTGAATGGTAGTGAGAGTGGTGAGTGCACGTGAGCGGTGTGTGGTGATGTGCGTGCTGGTGATGGACGTAGTGGCTGAAGATGTAGTGCATGCAGGTGTGAGTGGAGACGTGACAGGGAGGGAGGAGGGAGACGAGGAGGAGGGGAACACAGTGGAGGCAGTGAATGTTGGTATGTGTGCATGGGTATGATGCTTGTGTGAGTGCCTGTGGGATGTGTGGGCTTATGTTTGCCAGAGCTACCCTTGTGTGTTGAGGTGTGTGCATGCTGGTCTGATGGTGTGCTTGGGATAGGCTGAGGTACTGGGGATTGGGGCTGGGTGGAGGAAGTTGGAGGGGGGAGGCTGGACACAGGGACAATGGCTGCCATCAGTTCTGAGGCCAGAGACTGAAAAGCTCGCTGTTGGGCTGCCTGACCAGAATGAATGCCCTCCAGGTATGCATTCGTCTGTTGCAACTGCCTCTCTACATCCTGGATACCAGTCAGAATGGTAGACTGCCCAACAGTGAGGGATCTGAGGAGGTCAATGGCCTCCTCACTGAGGGCAGCAGGGCTGTCAGGGGCTGAGGTGCCTGGGGCGAAGGAGATGCCCACCCTCCTGGGTGAGCGGCCACGGGCACACGCTGAGGAGCTGCTGGGAGGGCGGTGCTGGTAGGGTGGGTGGCGGCTGTACCTGTTGATGCGGGGGGCACAGAGGGGCCTGCCACCACAAGGGAGCTCCCATCAGAGGAGGAGTCGGTGTCGCTGGTCTCAGCTCCTGTCCCCGCCGTGGAGCTCCCCTCGCCCTCCGTCCCACTGGTGAATTTGGAGTCCGTAGTGTCGTCCTCCAGGGCCATGTGGGATGCAGCTCCCTCCTGCTCCGGTGGCACTGCTCCTCCACCTGATGATGCTAATGCACACAAGAACAGGGAGACCACAAAAAGGGGGGGAAAGAAAGTAGAAAGACATGTTCAGTGCATGCAATACCGCTACCGTTGGCGGACACTACAGACACAGCAGCCCTCTGCACTACGCCATGTACTTAGAGTTCCCTAATTAATCACAGGGCTATGGGGTACAAGGCCTTTGCCCGATTGCTACACACATGGAAGTCACAGGAGCCTGACTAGGGGTAGATGGCTCTGAACACTGGTGGGGTGGGGTGCCACATGGCCTGCCTTATGAAGGGACCTTGCCTAAAAAACTCGCCCTGGCCTAGGGGAACCCACAGCCCACCTCCCCCACCCAGACACCTCCCATGCGCGCTGAATCAGATGAATGTGACTGTACTCACCCCCTGGTGGCTGCTGTGATGCCCTCAAGCGCCAATCCAACTCCGGATACGCCACCGCCAGGATCCGGAACATCAGGGAGGTCATGGTGCGATGGGCACCCCTCCCACGTTGGGAGGCCATCCCCAGCTGGGCCTCCGCCGTCTTCTTGCTCCAGCGGTGAATATCCTCCTATCTTTTCCGGCAGTGGGTGCTCCGGCAGTGGTGGACCCCCATGGTCCGGACTTTCTTGGCGATGGCACGTCAAATATCCTTCTTCTGGTGGGCGCTGACCTACAGGAATAGTACAGGGGAAAAGGAGAAGATACAACCGTCCGGACCGTCACAGTCATTGGCCCACGTTCCTACCCATGCCAGGACGCACATACACTCACCGTTGTTTCATGCATGCCTCATTCCCCCCCCAATCTCCCATCCACACCACTCCAAACAGGCATTGCCCATACAGCATGCTCACAGGATACTCACCTGTTTGTCTGGAGGACCGTAGAGTAGCGTGTACCGGGGGAGGACCACATCCACTAGTTTGTCCAACTCCTCCGATGTGAAGGCAGGGGCCCCTTCCCCAGACACTTGAGCCATTGTCGCTTCCAGACTGAGGTCACAGCAGCACTTGCAGTGTAGGTCCTCTCCTGTCGAAGATCAGGTATCAAGTGAGTGAGCAGAGAGAAAATGGCGGTCACATCCGCGGCGGTGGGTACCGTCACCGCCGGCGTACATCGTCATTGGCTCCTGGGACACATAGGGTTCAATGTTAACCACTGCAGGATTGCGCCACGGTCTTTGACCGCCTACCGTGACGGTGTACAATGCCAGTGCTGTTACCTCATATCCCCTTGTCCCACCTTACAGGTCAGACAGCCGCCATTTCAGGGGGCCACATGGCATTAATAATAACTGCGTCACCCATCTCTAGGCCTGGCAGACACACTAAGACAAGCATATAGCGGATTGACAAATGTGTAGAATAAAGTTGCTTATTTCGTACCTCAGTGTTGGATCACCCTCTGCTGATTGTTCTCATCCATAGAGCACGTCCGCTGGGGCAGGTGAGGAGATGGCAGCATCCTCCGGTATACAGACCGCTGGTGGACCTGTCGACAATGGAAGAGCGACATGTAATTGTCACCTACAGACTTGACCGTGCCACAATCCATGAACTGTGTGCCCAGTTGGAGCTAGACCTGATGTCAGTTATCCGCCATACCACAGGTATCCCCCCTCTAGTGCAGGTCCTGTCAGTACTCCATTTCCTGGCAAGTGGGTCTTTTCAAACTACAGTGGCCATAGCATCAGGTATGTCCCAGCCTATGTTCTCCAAAGTGTTGTCCAGAGTGTTGTCTGCCCTGCTGAAACACATGCACAGCTACATCGTTTTCCCTCAGATGGAGGATTTGCCTACAGTGAAAGGTGACTTCTATGCTTTAAGAAATATCCCCAACATAATAGGTGCCATTGATGGGACACATGTGGTCTTGGTCCCCCCGCAGGAGTGAACAGGTGTACAGAAACCGGAAGAGTTACCATTCGATGAATGTGCAGATGCTGTGTTTGGCTGACCAGTACATCTCCCATGTGAATGCCAAGTTTCCTGGCTCAGTGCATGACGCTTACATTCTGAGGAATAGCAGCATCCCTTATGTGATGGGGCAACTCCAGAGGCACCGTGTGTGGCTATTAGGTGAGGACATGGACCCTATACAGTGTGAATATTTGTCTGGGTCTGGGGTTGTCCCTAAGGGTTAATGTGTGTCTAACAGTTGTCCCTCGACATTTGTAGGTGACTCTGGCTACCCCAACCTGTCATGGCTACTGACCCCAGTGAGGAATCCCAGGACAAGGGTAGAGGAACGCTACAATGAAGCACATGGACAAACTATAAGGGTTATAGAGAGGACCTTCGGCCTTCTGAAGGCCAGGTTCAGGTGCCTCCATATGACAGGTGGTTCCCTATTTTACTCACCAAAGAAGGTGTGCCAGATCATCGTGGCCTGCTGTATGCTGCACAACTTGGCTTTGCGATGACAGGTGCCTTTTCTGCACGAGGATGGTCCTGAAGGAGGTGTTGTGGCTGCTGTGGAGCCTGTGGACAGTGAAGAAGAGGAGACAGAAGAAGAGGATATCAACAACAGAAACACTGTGATTCCTCAATACTTCCAGTGAGACACAGGTAAGAAGACATCACTGCCTCCTACTTCTGATACACTTGCTCTACCTCTCATCTGTCTGTCACTTTCACCCAGTGAATGGACCCTGATTTGTCACTTTCCCTTTCAATTTCACAGATGTGGGTCCCACTGTGTGACCTCAGCTATGTTACCTCATGGACTAGAGCTGTGTGACATAGGTATGTTGACAATACAATGGACATTGCTATTTCCCTCAGTTATTGCAAATACACATTTGTGAAAGCACAGACTGACTCCAGATAGGTTTGTGATTAATAGTGGAGGGGGTTGTAAAATGTTCAGGGGTGATGGTGGAGGAATGTTCATGGCAGAGTCCAGTCTATTAGTCTCACAGGTGCATTGTCCAAAGGGACATAGGAAGTGGAGCTGAGGCAGTTTAAGGATGGACAGGGTGACAAAGTGGGACAGAAGGATGACAATCAGGGTGGTCTCATTTCTTGGCAGGGGTCTTGGCATTGTTCTCTGTCTTTGTCCTGGATCTCAGGGACCGCTTGCGGGGTGGTTCTCCATCTGCAGGGGGTCGGGTGCTGGTGTCGTGGTCCTGTGGCAGTGCCTCCTGTCCACTAGCGCCAGCAGAGGTGGTGGGCAGTTCATCGTCCAGGCTAGTGTCAGGGGCCCCTTGTTGTGCCACAGTGGCCCTCCTGGTGTTCATGAGTTCCTTCAGCACCCCTACAATGGTGCCCAGGGTGGTGTTGATGGATTTGAGTTCCTCCCTCAACCCCAAATACTGTTCCTCTTGCAGCCGCTGGGTCTCCTGAAACTTGGCCAATACCGTTGCCATCGTCTCCTGGGAATGGTGGTAGGCCCCCATGATGTTGGAGAGGGCCTCGTGGAGAGTGGATTCCCTGGGCCTGTCCTCCCCCTGTCACACAGCAGCCCTCCCAGTTCCCCTGTGTTCCTGGGCCTCTGTCTCCTGAACCGTGTGCCCACTACCACTGCCCCCAGGTCCCTGCTGTTCTTGGCGTGGTGGGTTAGCCTGGGTTCCCTGTAGTGGTGGACATGCTGCTGCTTGACGTGTCCTGGGGACAGAGGTATGAGCCCGCTGGGTGGGTGCTGTGCTGGTGTTTCCAGAGGGGGAAGGCTCTGTTGTGGCTTGTGCCAGTGTGAGGGGAACCGACTGTCCCGAGGTCCCAGATGGGCCGGGCTGGTCATCTAGATCCAGTTGGACAGAGATGCTGTCATCACTGTGGGCCTCTTCTGTGGGTGGAGTGGACATGTCTGGAACCTCCTGTCCAGTGACGTGGGTAGGGGTCCTGCAGGGATGTAAAGGCATGATTATTGCATCTGTGTGTGCCATGGTGTGCAATGTGTGGGTGACCCTGTACCCCAGTGCTTGCATTCCTGTGTCGGACCTTGTGTGCTAATTGTTTAGGAGTCTGTGTGGGTATGTGTATTGGACATGCATTGGTGATGGGTGTCCATGCTTTGTTGTTGCATGCAGGGGTGGTGTGGGGATGTGTGGTTTGTGCTAGTGGGACATATGTGAGGAGTTGGAGTGATGGGATGTGGGTGAGGGTGGGGGTATGTGATAGCATGCAGGTAGGGTGGGGGTTGTAATAGTTAAGAGTTGACTTACCAGAGTCCATTCCTCCAGCAACTCCTGCAAGGCCCTCTGGATGCAGTATAGCCAAGACCTGCTCCTCTCATGTTGTTAGTTGTGGGGGAGGAGGTGGGGGTCCGCCGCCAGTCCTCTGAACCGCAATGTGGTGTCTTGAGACTACGGAACGCACCTTCCCCCGTAGGTCGTTCCACCTCTTCCTGATGTCATCCCGTGTTCTTGGGTGCTGTCCCACTTCGTTGACCCTGTCCACGATTCTGCACCATAGCTCCATCTTCCTAGCTATGGTGGTGTGCTGCACCTGTGATCCGAATAGCTGTGGCTCTACCCGGAGGATTTCCTCCACCATGACCCTGAGCTCCTCCTCTGAAAACCTGGGGTGTCTTTGTGGTGCCATGGGGTGGTGTGGGTGATGTGTGAGGTGGTGTGTGCTGTGATGTGTGGGGTGATGTTTGGGGTGTGTGGTGTTTTGAGCGTGGATGTGTATGTGTGATGGTGTTGTGTGCCTCTGTATGCTGGTGTTGTCTTTACTGTGCTGTCTCTCTTTCTGGCCTTCATCTAAATTTTTGGTAAGAAGGGTTTGTGGGTGATGTGGGCAGGTGTTTTATGTTGTATTGGGTGTGTGGTATTGGTGTGTGTATATGTATCAGGTGTGTGTATTTCAAATTGTCCAATGTGGTAGTGTTTTGTAAAAGTGTGTGTATTTTGAGTGCTGCGGTGTGTACCGCCAATGGTTTACCACAGTTGAAAGACCGCTGCGTGGATTTGTGGGTCGTGATAGTGTGGGTGTATTCCTGTTCGATAGACGTTGTCAGTTTTGTTATCGCCAGTTTATCACTGACCTTCGTGTGGCGGACTTGTGTGGGTGTCTGAATTTGGACAGATTCCGAGCTGTGGGTCGTAATAGCTGTGGCGGAATTCCGCGGCCACGGCGGTGTGTTGGCGGTCTTCTGCACGGCAGTAAGGAGCATTTACCGCCAATGTTGTAATGACCCCTTCTATGTCCATTCTCTCCCAAATGATTCAGTAAGGCAATAGTACCTTGCCTGCATGCTTCCTTCATCTTCGAAGCAACCAAAATATCATCAATGTACGGAACTAATGCTGATTGGAAAGGCATTTCCAATGATTCCAGATTCTTTTATAAGACCTGATTAAATATGAACGGTGACTCTGAAAAACCTTGTGGGATTCTGCACCAACAATATACTTGATTGAAAATAAAAGAGAAATTGACTATCCTCATGGAAAGGCACAGAGAAAAATGCTTGCGATAGATCTGTCACCGTGAACCATTCTGCCTCACATGGAATCTGAAACAAAATCACTGCTGGATTTGGTACCACTGGATAACGTTTGACCCATATGTCATTAATTTTCCTCAGATCCTGAACAATCCTACGTTTCCCACTTAGTTTTCGGAAACCCATAGTAGGAGAATGACATGGACTGCTTAGCACTTCTTTTAGAACTCCCTGCTTCACAAAAATCTGCAATTACAAAAGTAACTCCTTCAATTACATCTGGTGCCATATGATACTGCAGAATTTGCGGAAAAACTACATTACGTTTGACTATGACTTTGATTGGTTCAACTCCATTGATCAGACCAATATCTTTCCCAGAAAGATCCCAAATGTTTAATGTAACTGTACTCTGAAAGTCAGCTGGCAGGTCTTGTTCTGTAAATGCAGGATAGAAACTGATTAGTGGAAACATTTTCTGAATCACTTTCAATTTGTACAGATGAATCATCATAATCATCACTGTTCATCTGAATAGCAATTCCATTATTTGGACAGGTAATAGAACATTTTTTTGCACAATAAATCTCTTCCTAATAAGGCACCTGGACTTGAGTCACAGACTACAAATTTATGTAATCCTTCAAAATTGCCAATTGTAACAGGAACCGGTTTAGTAACCAGGTTTGTGAGGAATTGATTTGCAACTCCTAATAAATGTTGTTTTTTTGCCAGAAAGTGGCACATTAGGAACTTCTGCAGTTCTTACAATAGAGTGTGTAGCTCCTGTATAAACTAGAAATTATACTTTATGACCCATTACTTTTCCCTTTACATAAGGACCCTTTTGATCCACTTCTAATGAAGCTGCTAAAACACATTCTTCCTCATCTGAACTTCAACCCATCACTTCATCATTCGACTCATCCTCACTATTTAGTGTAAACTGTTGCACCACATGATTACTTTGGTTTAACTTTTGACTTGGGTTCTGCTGAGGAAACATCACCTGCTGCTGTGATGCCATTGGAGCTTGAGGTATCTGCATTTGTTTCTTTGGTATCAGTTGCACTTGGGACTGTATTTGCTGTGACTGTGGCATCTGAAAATGTGGCACCTGTATCTGTTGCATCAGTTGCGGACTTTGCATTTGCTGAGGAATCTGCATGTGATTACTATTATTCTGGACACTTAAATTTAATAATTGTTATCATTCATCTGTGTAACAACACCCTCTTGTACAAATGTTGGACACTCCTATTTCCAATGCCCAATGCCCCCACAAGTGTGACAAGGTAACATATTTTTCACACCTGAATATCACCTGGATACACACCAGTATTCATATCAAAAACTCCAATTCCTCTTCCAATTCCACCACGACTTCAACCTCTTCCCTGATTTTGAAATAATTGCATGTTTCCCTGCTGCTGTGGAAAACCATTCTGCATTCCCTACAATCCTTGCATCCCTGATTGTGCCGCTTTATTCTGCATTACCATTACCTTTTCCTTCAATTTCTTCTGCTTCATTTCAATCTCATCACTGCAGTATTTAGCAAACTGTAATACTTCACCAACCGGTTTTGGTTGCCAGCAAATCAAATAACTCTTAATCATCTGAATAATTTCAGGTCTCAATCCTTGACAAATCTGAACACAAAATGAATCATGTCTTTCGGGCCATTTGTTTCTGTTCCACTGTAATGTTTAAATGGTTGCAGAAATCTCTCACAGTACTCATGTATTGACTCTTTTGCTTCTTGTGCTGTCCTATTGATTCTCTGCCAATCAGTACTTTTAGGTGAAATTCACATTTTCAAAAATTCAATCACTTTGTAATAGTACTTCATTACATTAGGAGACGGTGTACCTGTAATTGAATCTCGTGGAGGCTCTTTTGTTGGCCAGTCAGCACTCCTTTTGCATTCAACCCATAAATCAGCTGGAACCACTATTTCTAACAGGGTATTCAAATCCTCCCACAGGCATTTTGCAAGCTTCACAAACCTATGTGTCTGCTGGTACCATTCCACTGGTTTCTCTCTCAATCTCAGGTAGTCATTTGTAAATGACAAAATATCACTTCTGCTCCAAGGGAGATGGACATAGTTCCCTCCAGGAATTTCTCTCATTGGTAATATTTTTACTGCATTATCAGTGTGCTGCACAATAACATTTGAATTCGCAGACTCCTTTTTCTTCTAATCTCTTTTCCTTACCCATCTGCCTTCCCATTTATCTAATGCTCCTGATGTTTGAATATTCTGAATTAATTCCTTAATATGAATTTTCATTACCATACTCTCATGTTCTCAATATCTTTTGAATCAAATTCTAATCTGTAACTTCTTCTTAATGGCTTTGATTTCTCACGCTCTATTTCATATTTCTCTGCAAGATCTGCCAACTTCTGGTGTGCCAAACCTGCCCTATTCATAACAATTTTATATCTTAAGTGTAATTCATCTCCATTATATGAGTCAATCCTATTTAAATCAAGTGTTTCCTCAATCAATTCAAACTTAAGTCCAGCCAGGTTCAATTAATTTTCCCCTTCAGCATTTGTTTTCCCTCCACTCATTTTTTCTAACCAATCTGTTCACTGCTGAGCTGTCAAACCTTGTAATGAAACATTATTATTTATATTGGGTACATCCTGTTAAGTAGCACATGGAGTTTATGGAGTCATCAAAAATGAATTTGAATCAAAATCTGACTTTCCCAAATTCTGTGAAGTCCTGGAATAACTTAAGTTAACCAGTGGACCTGTCTTTTCAAAAGTCTGATTAATTGGAGACATAACTCCCGTAGCAACATTGAGAATCTCCATCTGTGCATTTGAATAAAAAATATTCTGGGCCATATTTATACTTTTTGACGCAAAACTGCGCTAACGCAGTTTTGCGTCAAAAAAATTAGCGCCGGCTAACGCCATTCTGAAGCACCATGCGGGCGCCGTATTTAATCAATGACGTTAGCCGGCGTTAGCCGCCGGCGCTGCCTGGTGTGCGTGGAAAAAAACGACGTACACCAGGCAGCGCCGGCGTAGGGGGATATGGGGCTTGGGTGTCAAAAAATGGGGCAAGTCAGGTTGAGGCCAATTTTTCGCCTCAACCCGATTTGCGCCATTTATTTCGACTCCCAACCCCCATAGAAATGACTCCTGTCTTAGCAAAGACAGGAGTCATGCCCCCTTGCCCAATGGCCATGCCCAGGGGACTTCTGTCCCCTGGGCATGGTCATTGGGCACAGTGGCATGTAGGGGGGCACAAATCAGGCCCCCCTATGCCACAAAAAAAAAAAAAAAATGACTTACCTGAACTTACCTTAATGTCCCTGGGATGGGTCCCTCCAGCCTTGGGTGTCCTCCTGGGGTGGGCAAGGGTGACAGGGGGTGTCCCTGGGGGCATGGGAGGGCACCTCTGGGCTCCTTCAGAGCCCACAGGTCCCTTAACGCCTGCCTTGTCCAGGCGCTAAAAAAACGGTTCAAAAACGGCGCAAAAGCGGCCGTACGTCATTTTTTTTGACCCGCCCACTCCCGGTTGGGAATTTTGCCCGGGAGTGTAAATACGGCGCACATGCCTCGGAGTCAATTTTTTAGACGTGAACGCCTACCTTGCATATCATTAACGCAAAGTAGGTGTCCACGCCAAAAAATGACGCAAACTCCATGGACTTTGGCGCTAGACCCATCTAACGCCAAAGTATAAATATGGAGTTAGTTTTGCGTCGGAATTGCGTCAAAAAAAACGACGCAATTCCGGCGCAAACGGAGTATAAATATGCCCCTCTGTACACTACTCTCATTATTTCCCTGGCCAAACAATAGTACAACAAGACCAATAGTAAGAGGTACTGTTAATGCTTCTGGACTTGATTAAACATTCTGATTTCTCAAATAAACTACTCCTGAATTCTGACTTGGCAATATTGAAGAACTTGACTGTGATATTGTAACAGGTGTGTATCTCGGCATAGTCTGAACTTGTACTGGAGTCACTGAATTAGGTGTAGACTCCACCTGAACCATCATTGTTTTCTGATAAATCTGCAATATATGTGGTGATTGTAGCAATGGTATTGTCATGCTCGATGTAGAACTTACAACAGGAACAGTAGGATAGACTACAGGTAGCTCAACCTGGGACATAGATGTCTGAGCAACTGTGATAGGAGGAACACTGGTTGCAACCTGTATTTGACTCTGTGTAACTACAACTGACACTGGAACACTTGGGCAAGTACTAGTACTTGGAGTTGTCCCTTGTGCTGCATATGGTGGAGGACGACTTCTCAGTATCTGCATTATAAATTCATCATCCTCTGAGACATCAGCAAAAATCAATGATTTGCTAGCCTCATCTGACTTTATCTCATCCTCTTCAGAAGAATTGTTCTCTTTCTCTTGAGTAACTGCAGGAAACATTCTGATTCTCCGTAAAGTTTCAGTTCTCCAACATTTTTGCTCATTGTCCCATCTTGCCTCAAATAATGTCTTCTCAACTTTTCTCATTCTTCTCTCAAATTTTAATTTCTCTTGTTATCTGGCCACTAACTCCCAAATGGGTATAGCTTCAAATTGTGCTGGTCTCGGAGGAGTTTTTAACTCGTGCTGCACTCTTCTCAAATTCTCTAGAATTCTCATTTTAAAAGTTCCGTAGGCAGGAAACGCTAAACTCCCTTCCTTCTCTGTAATTTTTCACCATTGTTGTAGCCAAATACATGCTGCGGTACCTTTCTCTTCAATTACAATGTATGCCCGTATACCTTCTGGCGGGGCAATTTCTTCTACTCTAACTGGGAAAAAACATCTCCTTTGAGTGCACTCCTTAACGCTTTGAAAAATTTCATTTTCTCTCAAATTGGGCTCAAACTACAATTTCAATTCAAAACAGGAAGTAATTCAATGTCGAAAAGGATTTTGGGATTGCTTCTCTTAACCATTAGCCTTTCACAAATTCTACCAATCCATTTGCGGCTCCTTCATACCTACGGACTTACTCCAGCATGGTCCCAATGACGTCACACAGTGGTTAACAAAGTCTTGCGGACTTGATCTCTCCAAACTCGATTTACGCAACTAACAAAAAAAATCACACTAATTTGTCTGCTTTCTACAGGTAAGGGAAATACAATCACTTTCAGAAGCTTCACGAATTTTCGATTACATCTTTTAGCTTTAATAACTACTCATTCAATTTTAGCTTTTACCCTTGACAATTACCTGATGCATGCTCAAAAATCACCAATATTGTCAAACTAACACTGCTTACACACACACTAAGAAACCTAACTGTCAACCACGCCCAATTGACCACACAAAAAAGAAAATTTTCACAACAAAACTATGGCCCTCATTATGAACTTGGTGGCAATCACTGCCGACCACCGTGCTGACGGTGAACAAAAGACCACCAGTGGCGGTGACCAGCATACCGCCATATATTGATGCCAAAAATACAAACCTCCAAAAATTTGGCAACCACCACCCACCCCCAGGGCCAACGTCTGCGGAAAGCCAGTACACCTCATAATGATGCACACATCAGCTCGGCGGACAGTGAATTTGGAATGACCGTTGGCAATACGGACTACCACGGCCAGCAATGGGACCCGCCAACAACAAATAAACACATTGGCAGGTTAAAAAAGCACACACCTGACACACATCCACAACACTTTAAAACATACACATACACACCCCACAATCATTTGCAATGCCAATAGCACAACAGATATTGACAACACAACAGGCATACACTGAACTCACCATCACACAAGTCACACACACAAATATACCACCAAAGCTCATACATTGCTCAACCACCATCACAAGCCACACACCCAACCACACAACAACACCCTCACCAATATACCTACAACACACCACCCACAAGACACACCATGGCACCCCCTAAGCACCCTCGCCTCACAGACAGGGAGCTAAGGACCATGGTGGAAGAAATACTCAGGGTCGAGCCACACCTATTTGGTGCACAGGTGCAGCAGACACCCTTGGCTAGGAAGATGGAGCTATGCCAGAGGATAGTCAACAAGGTCAATGCCATTGGAAACCACCCACGCACAAAGGATGACATCAGGAAGAGATGGATCGACCTAAGTGGGAGGAGAAGGTCCTGGCTATCCTGCACCTGGAGGGCATCACTGAACTCACTGGAGGACTGGACTCGGGTAAGTCAACTACAATACCTTAACAGTCACCACACCTATGATGCATGTATCATCCCATCCCTCTTACTACCACCAGGACCCCGTCCCCTACCAGGTCCACAACACCCACACACTCACATCCAAGTCACCTGCATGCCCACAATCCCCCATACAAATCACCATCCAGCCCCCTGTGCATAGTCACCAACCCATGCATGTAATCCCAGTAGCACCACAACACCCACAATACACCACCACCCCCTCAATAAATGCATCAAAATGTACACGAAGGGACCTTGCATGCCACTACATGGGAATTCAACCACCAATTACTGCCATCCCACAGCCCTGGAAAGTCACCCTCCAGAAGCCCCACCCAGAACACCACTGACTCCTCTACCGCTCAGCCCCCACCATCAGCTCTGGCCAAACGACCCCCCACCAGCCTCACCAGGCCACGGACTGGCTGCCAACATGTACAGAGGCCAGAGTCTCCACCCACCACCAGGCAGGATGATGAAGGGCCAACTGCAAATTGGAGTGCCAGACCTGTGCAGGGGACACAGGCACGGGGGCTAGGGCCAGTGGGAGGGCATCAGTGGCCCATGGGAGTGGCCCAAGGAGGGATGCTGCTGCCCAGGAGGTGACTTCTGAGGTCCTGGGATCATACCACCATTCCCAGGACAGGATGGGCCAGATCCTGGCCACCTTAGAGCAGAATCAGAGGCTGCAGGTAGCACACCACTAGGAGGCCATGGATCAATGGAAATAGCTCAATGCCACCATAGCCTCTATTGCAGGGGTGCTGAAGCGTGAGACAAACATCCAGCCTGAGTCTTCCACCCACCTGCAGGCCCCTTCCACTAGCCAGGACACTGCCCTGCCATCTACATCTGCAGCATCTCCTGGACTGGTGGCACTGCCAGAGGACTCACAGGACGCCAGCAACCCTACTCCTGCAGCCCAGCTTCACCTTCGCCAACGTGCCCTCAGACCCAGATATCCCACTGAAAGACCAGCCAAGACCAAGCTGAGCGCCAGGAAGTGATTCTGCCCTGAACTGTCTCCCTTGTGTGCCACTGGGCTACCTAGTTGACACGCCACTGCCATCTTACCATCTTCCAATGGCCCCATGAACGATACCCCTGTGCAACCAACAGCTGACCATATGTACCTGAGTATGTTTTTCACCATGTGCCCACTCCCTTCCACTTTCCCAACATTCATGGATGTTTTGAATTGGAATAAATACACTTGTGCACTAAAAATATCTGTCCTTAATCAATATGAGCTATCAGTTGCGAATGTGAATGCATCAGCCAGTTACCATCATAATGCCACTTTTATTGCAGGAGAGGGTCTAACAGGCTGTAATGTCTGAAGTATGTCACACTGTACATTCCATTGCGTGTACTGGCATCTGCCACTTCAGCCATGATCTTGCCTTATCACTGGTAAAGTATGCCACAGTACTTACTACATGAGTCATACTGAAACAATGCAGTGAAGCCATCAGCATCATTGCAAATGTACCTGAGAGTCACTGGAAGTATAGCCAGATTAGCTGGGCCCTGGAGGTGATGTCTTCCCCCTCTTCTTCACCATCACTCTCATCCCTCCTCTGAGGTGGCATGGCTGGTTGGACAGCATCCTCTTCTTCCAGAAGTGGTATAGATTTCCTCACAGCCAAGTTGTGCAGCATGCAGCTGGTCACCACTATCTTACACACCTTGTCAGAGACATAGCACAGGTATCCTCCAGAGAGATGGAGGCAACAAAATCTTCCTTTCAGGAGTCCTATGGTCCACTCAATCAGCCTTCTAGTACGACCATGTGCCTCGTTATAATTCCTATCTGCATCTGTCCTGGGATTCCTCCCAGGTGTCAGGAGCCATTACATCTGGGGTAGCCAGAATCCCCTGCAAAAGTGGGCGAAAGAGGGTTGAAACACACACGATTTACTTGCATATAGCCTGGCTGTCAGCTTTGTAACTGATCCAGTGTCAGACACACTCACCTATGAGCCAAGCTCTCTCACCCTGTAGTTGTCCCATCATGTGTGGCACACTGCTGTTTCTCAGGACAAATGAATCATGGACTGATTTTGGGAACCTTGCATTGACATGTGAAATGTTCTGATCAGCAGTACACACCAATTGGACATTCACGGAGTGATAGTTTTTACGATTCCGATACACCTGTTCATTGACTCTTGGGGGCATGAGGGCTATTGTGGGTACCATCAATGGCACCTATCACATGGGGGATATTTGCAAAGGCATAGAATCCTGATTTGATAGCGGTGAGATCAGCCCTTTGGGGAAACTGGACTTAACTTTGCAAGTGTTGAACAAATGCATTCAGGAAATTGGACAGGATGTGGCTGAACATTTGCTGAGGTACCCCTGCAGCCATGCTCACTGTCACTTGAAATTAGCCTGTGGCCAAAAAATGGAGCACAGATAGTTCCTGCACAGTTGTAGGTATGGCATGGTGATTCCTATTAGCCAGCTTCAGAACCGGATCCATTTCTTCACAGAGGTCAAGGGTTGTAGCTCGATTAAGTCGGTAAGTTATGATGATGTGACGTTCCTCCATGGTGGCCAGATCTGCCCGCAGTCTGTAAACAGATGGGGCTCTCCTTTGCCACATGAGTCTGTACTTATGGGTGATGAAGGAACACATCTTGAGTTTGGACATACACTTGCATCACATAGTGGCACAATTCATGTTTTCAATGCAACACATATGTAACGCACACAAACACAAAGAATGAGGTAATCCTGTCAGGATAATGTGTGGTGAAGTGTCTCAGTCACAATGGCATCATAGTGTAGACACACTTCCAACCATGATTACATGTGGGGGACCAGTACTCATGTCAGTACTCGATGAAGGGGAGAGGGAATGGAGGCCATGGATGAGGCCCCCGGCCAGGCTATTGAGACGTGGTGGATGCAAAATGGCAGTCTCCTGCCATCCAGGTTATGTGGTGTGGAAGTGACTTCATTCTGCTGGCGTAACTCGTCATGGCGGTAGGCGGTGTTCACCGCGTGCACCTGATCATTGGAATACATGGTTGTCAATGGGGAACCTGGGCCAATCATGATTGAGCTGGCGGTTACGGTGCACACCACTGCGGTATCCACCGCCATTTTGACAAGCCCTTGACACTTGACTCCTGCACTACGAGAAGGGAAGAACTCCACTGCGTGTGCTGCTGTGTCTGACTCTGTTCTTCACTGCGGAGGAGCTGGAGAAGCTGGTGGATGGGGTCCTACCCCTGTATGGCAAGCTGTATGGGTGACGAGAGGAGCAGGTGAGTTGCTATTTGTCCTCCTTAGATGTGTGTGGATGTGTTGGATGCCTGTATGCATTTTTTTTCACTGTGTGCATGCTCACCGGTAGTGTGTCTGGCAGTTTTTGGCTTGAAAATTGTCCATATGTATGTCTCCATGGGCCATGTCAGTTTGAACAGGCATGGCATTTGTGTATGGGGCACCCACACAGTCTGTTTCTTTACTCTCTGTGTCCCGTGCAGGTCAGCGCCCATCAGAAGAGGGGACAGTGGCAAGCCATCGCAAAGGAAGTGCGGACCCTGGGGGTCTACAACCAGCAGAGTGCCCACTTCAGAAAGCGATAGGAGGGCCTGAGTCAATGGGCCAGGAAGACCGGAGAGGCACAGCTGGGGAAGGCCTCCCAACGAGGGAGGGGTGCCCGTCGGACTCTGAACCCCCTAATAGCCCGCATTTCGGCAGTGGTCTATCAGGATTTTGATGGGCCCCTGAAGGCAGCACAGCAGCCTCAAGGGGGCGAGTGCCAACACTGTTGTGATGCCACTATGATGAGTGTAGTTAGATGCTATGGGGTGCATGCATAGTCGTGCCAGGCACATAGACAGGTGTGTCCCTGCAGTCCTGCCCCATCCACATCTGTGGAACAGTGCCATAGCTAGTTTAGCAGGGTCTGTAGGCCTGTGAGGGGTGCCCTGTTTGGACCATTGTATTCAATGTAGCCTCATGAACTTGTAGATATGTTGGCTTGGCATTGTCTCTCATTGGTTCACTTCACAAAGTGTACCAGAGTAGTGGGTCAGGATGGGAATGCAGTGTATTGTGTAGTCATGCCTACCAGTCAGGGGCACATTCATAACATGTGTTGTGTCTGCTGAGGGTTTGTGCCTGAGCTGGGTGGGAGTGTATGTCTCCCAACATGTACATATTTCCTGGAATTGACATACTTCATTCTTGTTTTGTTTCCCCACCCCTGTGCTCTTGTGTCCCTGTGTACATTAGCATCATCTGGTGAGATAGCTGTGGCACTGGCGAGTGGGGATGCTGCAGCCCACAGTTCCCAGGAGGCAGAGTCCACTGACACCAAGGGGACCAGTGGGTTGGAAGGCGAGGGAAGTACCACCGGGGATGCAACTACATCTGGAGGTAGTGACTCCAGTACCTCCTCCGATGGCAGCTCCCTAGTGGTGGCGGACCCTACTGAGCCCGACCGTTCTTTGTCATCTTCCGCCACACCATATCATCACCGCCCTCCCAGTTGCTACCCACTGAGTTGCCCATGCCCACTCACCCAGGAGGGTGGGTGTCTCCTTTGTCCCAGGCACCTCATCCCCTGCCCCAGTCAGCCCTGCTACCCTCACAGAGGAGGCTATTGTCCTCCTGAGAACCATCTCTGTAGGACAGACAACCATTGTGAATGTCATCCAGGGGCTAGCATCCCAGATGCAGCAGTGCAATTCATACCTGGAAGGCATTCATGGTGCCATGTCTGGCCCACAGAGATATTTTCAGGCTCTGGCCTCCTCTTTCATGGCAGCCAGTGTCCCTGGTCTTTCCCTACCCCCTCCCACCACCTCTACCCCTTCCAGCACCCCACTCCATTCACCCATCCCAAGCACACATACAGACAGCCATGCACACAGATAAACACACAAGAAGCACACTGAGAAACACAAGCACCACACTTCCCACCACAATCAGGCATGCACCCAACATTCCAAAGCACACACAACAACATCCCCAATGTTTCAGCCTCCCCGCCTCCCTGTCTGTCACCTCACCATGCACACCTACATGCACTGCACCCTCAGTCACTGCTGCTGCCCCCATTCTTGCAGTCACCACAACAGCGGACATCCAGTCATGCACCCCAGACACCACACCTGCACTCACCACCTATATTCACAGACACTTGCAGCACACTCACCAGACCTGCAGACACCCACACAAAATCCATATACACTGCCAGCCTGTCTACTCCCACTGTGTCCACCCCTCCTCCTCTTAAAACACACTCATCCAGACTACACAAATCCACCATACACACGCAGACTAGACAGGCACTTGCATTCACGTGCAGCACACCTACACCTCGTACCACCACTCGCTCAACCTCCACTCCCAGACCTGGCTCCAAATCCCCTCCTACTGACCTAAGAAGCTTTTCCTCTCCCGTGTTGACCTGTTTGAACCCACTGGCCTACCCCAGTCTTGTCACCAAACGTTCCCATGTCCTAGCCCAGTCCACCCCTTCCTCGTCAAAGTCCTCCCCAGTCTGCCCTTCCCATTCCATTGCCCCTTCCCCAGGGAGGAAGAAGCTCTGTGTTGCCCCAGGTCCCTCTGCCAACCCCTGGTCCAGGCCCACTCCCCCTCCTTCCAAGGGAAAGCCCAAACCCTCTCCACCTCCACCTCCTAAACCTAAGCCCAAGACCCCCCTTCAAGACTTGACTCACAACCTGTGCCTCCCCCTGCCCCTGTTCCCTGAGGTGCCTGGCTGCCCCATTGATGCCCCTTCTCAGTGGAGTTTCCTTTGCCATCATAGGAGTCAAGTGTAGCCTATATTTGCCCTTACAGTACTTGTTTATGGACTGGCCAATGGCCTTGATTGGACATTTTATCCTATTTCTTATTATTAAATTTGAGTGCTCAGCAGAGCTGCTGGTGCTATATTGAGCTGTTGTACAGCGTTTCACTGTGGGGGGGTGGTGTGCACAGGTATGTGTATTGGTGAAGGTATTTGTTGGCTTGTGTCTGGTAAGTACTTGTTATGGTATATATGGCTTGGAATGGTGGGAGGGGTCAGGAGTGCGTTGCGTGTGGGTGGGGTGGGTGAGTGAGTGTGTAACTGTGCCCTTTCTTGACATGTGTACTAGGCTGTGGTACTTACCGTCGTCATCTTCGTTGTCGATCACGGTCCTGGAAAAATTAAGTGAGGAGAAGCACTGGCATTATTTTCAACTCTCACTCCATGTCTGCGTCGGCTTGTTCTGTGTGCCTCCAGTGAGTGTTCCCCTTTATATGGGTCATTTCCACCACGCTTTGCCTGGTGGTGGTTCCCGCCCCGGAACTGATGGCGGTGTGGTGTTTCATAATTTGGTGGGCGGGTAGGGCCTTTCCGCCGGGCTGAGGGTGACTTCCCCCGTCGTCGGCGGGACTACCAAAATGGCAGTGGGTGGAGGGCCCGCTGCTTGTTTCTCATGTGCTTCGTTATTTGGCAGACTGGACCGTCAGCCTGTTGGAGGTAGTTACCGCCACCGCCGGTGGTGCGGTGTTTACCGCCATGTTCATAATGACCACCTAAGTGTCTTCGCTACATTTGTGAAACACTCCGGAGTCTTAGACCATGCAGGGTCCGTATACCAACAACCATGTGGGCAATTTTTCTGCACAAAGCACCACATCCAATTGAAGTACAATAACTTCCTTACAAACACCCTTTGGAATATGCACACTCCCTAACAACTACATTGAAGTACACAAACTACCTATTTCGTTCGAACATCACAATTCACCTGCGATTTGTTTAAGCAGTGAAAGCGCAAACCCCTAACTCAATCACAAATTGTACTAGGAACACTGAGAACATGTTCAAACAACACTGGCAAAACCAAATATCAACATTTCAAATTTTCATCAAGCACTGGTAAAACCAAATCTCCAAATTTCTCAATGACATCTAACCCCTCCTATTGAGGCAAAACCAACCCCCCTATCAAGACATAACCAACCGCCCTATTGAGACAAAACCAACCCCCTATTGAGAAAAAAATAACTGCCCTATTGAGACAAAATCAACCCCCTATTGAGACAAAACCGTCCTCTGTTGCTACCAAGTTCTCCTTTGTTTGAAAACTACTTCTGCCTAAAAACAGGCAATAATTTGAAATGTATTGCCACCATCACCCAAACAAATCTACTTTTGTTGCGGATAATTCTCCCTTACCCAATTTGTGTCATGCTTCTTGGTCTATTAATGTATACGGTGAACATGAATCCGCCCACATTTGTATCATGACACCATTCATTGATATTGTACATTTAAGAGGCCTGTACTCATCTTGTTTTAACATATTTATATCATTTTCTGATTCCCCAACATATATTGCCTTTTCTCCCTCACATAACATTAATACTTCAATGTCATCCTCTGATGACCTGTTATTATCCTTTTCCTAATTTGCTTTGTACTAGATGTTTATTACCTTTGTAATTAGGTTTCTTTTGATTGTGTGCCTGTGAAAAGTGTCCAATTTTATGGCAATTGAAATATTTGCTTTTAATTGCAGGACAATTCTTTAATGATGCTATGTGTTTGGTACTACTGCAACTATAATATACATTTTTTTCTTCATTATTTGCTTTCCCAAATGTGTTTACTGACTTCTTATACTTGTCTACCCTTTTTACCATTTGAACCATTGTTTCATGTATATCCTTTTTTTCGAATTCTTTCACATAACGTGTGGTATCCTCAATCCGTTTAGCCACATTTTATGCTTTATCTAATGATGGATACAATACGTAACAATTTTTCTTGTATTTTTACGTTTCTAGTACAATTAATTTATTGATTGCTTATTATTTCTTCATGTAACTCTTTAAATTTACATATAATTGCAAGTGTTCGCAATGCACTCACACAGTGGTGCATGGATTAATTTGATACTTGTGCCTTTGAAAGGAATTTGTGTCATTCCACCACCACACTAACCTTTTTCCATACTGTTCTTCTAGCTGTTTGATTAGTATTTTGTAAACATCCTCCTCTTCCCTTTCTTCATTTGAACCCTCTTCACGTCAATGTTTAGGTACACACAAGGCAATTTTTTAAGTACTTTCCTTCCTTCCACCCCTCAACTATTTTTCAATAAAGCCAATTTTCTATTTGCTACAAAAAAGCCCCTCCCAGAGCTTTTCAAATATGTTTCAAAGGCTTCTCGCCAATTTTCCAAGGTCATACTTGCAGCGCGAAGTGAGCACTCGCAGTAACAACAACAAACATTGTGCTTTAGTCATAATCATAAAATATCGCCGCTTTTATCCCAAATCTCACCTGTTTCATCAAAATGTCATATGGGGTACAGCACTCGCTGTTTAAAGAAATGTTGTGCCGTGACTGAAATCCTAAATCTTTGCCATTTTCACCCAAGATGTCATACAAGGCACAGCAAAATGTTACACTTCCTCAATTCTTTGCAACACGTCTTGTTGAGAATATGAAGTAAACATAACACGCCTTAATCGATTTCCAATGTCACTAGGATAGAAGGCTTCCTCACACTTAAATATTTCACATGCATTTACCGAATGATATATTACAGCTTCTCAGCTTGTCACCATAGTTCTTCCTTAGAAGTCAGCAGTTTTTACGGTGAAGTCCAATCTTCTGTCAATATACCCAACTGCACATAAATCAGGGTTGGTCCACGTATGGGCATATGTGGGCACATACCATTGAGAGAGCATAATATATATGTTCAATATTAACATGAAATGTTTCTGAACTAATGCATAATAATGCCGCATAGAAAATTTATTAATGTATTTTGCTAAACGCGTGCTTGAAATGTGCCCATGGGGAGTGGCCAATATATACGGGGACTAATGAAATTGATTAATAATGATGAAATGTTATGTTAAAGTATGATTTTGCACTAATGTAAGAAGGTTATATGCTAAAGTTCTGCTAATAAATCATTAGGCCTTAGTTAGCATGAGTTGAGGCCTAGCTGCCCGTTTTCATAATAAATGTGTTTTTCTAACATGCAGTGTGCTGACTTGCTGAAGTACATGAACTTGTGTTTTTCCAAAAGATAGAAGCTGAATGTAACTGTAGTAGATCCGTTCTCATGAAATTCAACTTGCTCAAGGAAACATTTTTGCTGAATGCAACAGTGTAGACTAATCCCAGGTACAAGGATACCTGGACTGGTACAGACAATGGAGCCACTGACTGAAGATGTGCAAAGGACCACGAGAGTATGAAATCATACCGGCCATTCTACCCACTGAAGATGGCAATCATAAGGACCAATAAACTATGTGAGAACTGTTATGGGGTGACAAATTTGATGAGCTAATTGGTAACCTATTGGATGGAGATAGTGGGGTGCCAACCCTTAACCAATGGAAAATTAGGGGACTGTACAACAGAAAAGGGATAAAATCACTTGACACAAGGAAGTAGTTTAGATCGGAGAGACTAGGAGACTAGGAGTTAGGGAGATGCTATTGCGAATTGCTGTGACCCAGACACTTTGTCACTCTGCATAGAGACTTTGCTGTTTGGGTCTTTAAACCATCCTTGCCCTTATATTGCCCGTTTATACTTTACCTCCTTATGAGGAAAGTAACCCTTTACCTTTCTTCCCCGACTTGCTGAGTTTCTGAATGATGGCGAATCAATTGATGTCCTGAGGATGAAGACTGAATCTTTATGCTGACCCAATACGGAGGGTAACTATATGACAATGAAATTGTGATTGTCTGTTTGCTTTTCCTTTCTAGGTACCAACTGCTTCTTTTGACAGAGACCTTAGTTAGAGGTTTTTCCAAATTAATGTTACTAAAATGTTTTGCATGAAGCCCAACATGCCAATGCTAATTCGAGGTTAGTTGAAGGGTTCATAAATCTGACGCAAATAGACAAATGACTGGATCTATGCTTTGTTGAAGAATGCACTAATGTTACTCTGCTAAAGAATAATCTATGTTGACGTCGTGTTATGTTCTAATATTCGTGATCCTTGCTTTGATGAAGTCTTATCAGAGTTGCCATATTGTGACTATGCCAATGTGTTTCTTGGTTTTGAAATGAATAAACTTGCTAGTAGAATTGTAATCAATAGGGAATAAATATCACAAAAGCGTACTAAACTGGTGTGGTTATTCATGGCTGAAAGGTCATGGTTGTTCTTGAGTCTTACAAATGTCTTTGACTAAACTGAATTGTCTTATTATAGTAAATATTGATGATGTTATTGACATATTGATTGACATGATGATTAGTTATCTCGTCCTAAGGTGTCTTCAATCAGGGTCGAATGATTCATTGGCCTAAAACGAGTCCCAAAGTTAATAAATTAGGCATAAAGGGACGCGTTAGCAGTTCTGGTAGCAGAGCGACGGTTTGGACCTTTGGGGGCCCTAGGACGAAGGACCATTGTTTAGAAATGTTTTTCGAGATAATGCAATTTGGAGGTATGATGTGTTTCTAAATTCCCCATGACTTTCCCGGAATCTCAGAGCCTGCCTAAGTGAGTTGGGTATGTTCTCGGCGTTCTAGCATGTGTGATATAGAATTTGTGCTTGCTCAGCTTATGCATAATGCAGGTGATTTGTGAAGTTTGTGTGAATTATAGGCCAGGTAATGTTGTTTTAGAAGGAGTGGGCATACTCCGCAGTATGAGAGTAGGGAAGTCGGCGAACTTCATGTGAGTGTGGCGCTTTGTGCTAAAACATTATCCACGTGGTTGTTGGTGATGTACAGACCCGTCGTGGTCTAAGACTCTGGAGTATATTGACAAGTGTAGGAGACACTTGGGTTTATGTTGTAATTTGTGCGGTTTAATAGGTCAATCAGGCGTGGTTGACAAGTCGAGTTTGAGTCAAAGTGTATGATTGAAACCTTCAATGGAGATTTGGCAAAGTTCTAAAGTGCACTAGAATGTACCATTGACAAGTCGAGAGTAGGATTTGCGAGTTGAATTCTGCTTTCGTGTGTGGGAACTGAGAAGGAGAGAGTAGCGGCCGTGGCTTCAAGTGAAATCTCTGTAAAGTTCTGAAGCAATTGTGTACCCTTCCTGTAGTAAACCGGTAGATTTTGTTGTTAAAGGTGCTCGCAATATATTGCATTAGTTTTTGTGTGAGGAGGACAAGCCGCAAGGCTTTGTCAGCCGCAGTGTGTGTGAGTGTGACGTCATTTGAGCCGCGCTGGGATAGGTCAGTTGCCGAGAGGGGTCGCACACGGATTGGCAGCCGTCCGTGAGAGGCAATTGGTTGGGAAAAGTGGGTGAAGAGTGTTCTGGGAATTAAAGTCACTTCCTGATTAGATTCTAGGCAAAATAAAAGACGCAAAAATGACGTTTTTCAAGGCTCTAAAGTGTGCCTTGAGGGGATATACATTCATTGCAGCGAATGTAGGAGAGCCTACACCGCCTGAGGGTACTCCAGCTTATAATGTAATGGAGGAGAAGGGAGTCACACCATGTCTTTGGTTAAAGCAGTGGTGCAAACTGACAGAGAAGGAGGGATGTTTAGCGTTTCTGGAGCACAGAATGTTTAATACAAGAATTTTTGAGAATTTGCGGTTGATGTTAAGTGTGCAAAAACCACCTCCGAGACCAGCTCAGTATGAGGCATTATCAATCTGGGATTTAATGGCCATACAACAAAGACAGCAGAAATTTCAAAGGAGAATGAAAAGAGCAGAAAAGACTTTAGCTGAGGCTAGATGGGATAACGAGACCAGGATGTGGAGAAGGGGAATAGTTGACGGACTCAAGATGTTTTCGGAAATAACTCAAGAAAATGAAACACAGGGAAAGAAAGCTACTTGTAAGACAGACAAGGGCTCTAGTAAAACAAAGGAGACGCAGAGGTCTTGGGTAGATGAAGATGATTCAGACGATGAAGAGTTTCTTAATCAGTTGTTACATGATCGCCCGCCACCATATGCCATAAATGACAATACGCAGAGCACTAGTGTGGGCCCTGAAGGTCCAGCACAAAATAAGGGAATCACAAATACAGTGCAGACAAGTGATACAGTTTTGACACAGAATGGTGTCAGTGTACCCACTGCGCCAGACACGCAGATAGAGTTGCAACCACCGCCGATTCAGAGGCTCTATCCAGCTGTCCCAGTACTGGAGACAACTACGAGTTTAATGATGCCGCCTGATCCAGTATATACGAGATCAAAGTTAGTGCAGATTGAGCCAACTCCACAATTGCTGCCCCAGCCGCAGCAACAGGTGGTTCAGAGTTACACTTCTGTTGTAGGACCGCAGTCAGTAGCTACAGCACCCATGATAAATCAAGCTATGGGAGTTAATGCTCCATAGGGTTTGGGACAGTCACCAGCTGCTATATCATTGCCAATTACTGTTGGTCCACCAGTACCGCTGTATGCGCAAGGGAAGCCTGGCGTATGTGATCAGGGAGTAATGACCCAAGAGGTGATAAGAGGAGGATCTACCGGAAACTTGCAGGGAATGACACAGGGAGGACATCCAGCTGAAAGGTCAAGATCCTTGTTAGACTTTAGTCCGATTGGGGTACCTTTGGAGGCAAAGAGACAAGCAGGGTTAGGTGCACTAACCCCACAGGTAATGAGTACGAATACGACACAGACACCATTGGTGCAGTCTGGAAATGTCTCGTTGCAAGGCTTGACAGCGCAACAACTGAATGAGTGGTTAGACAAGCTCAACACTCCACAGACTACTACTGTGACGGCGTAAAGGTCAGAAAGAGACGAATACCTGAATTTTGTGAGACTGGGTGTTGAAGCCGCAGAGCTAGTAGAAGGGACAATGGGGGTGAACAGATTAGAGTCATACAGAGGTAGAATTGAGGTATCTGTGCCCCAAAATAACCAGAGAAGTGAGCAAGGTGCATCAGAGGTTGGCAAACCAGGCAGACAAATACGGCATAGACACAGAAAGTACTAAACATTTGAGGAGGAGCTACATGTTATACTTTGAGCCTCAAGATTTCGAACACATGAGATCTACCGGAATGAAAGCACATCTCAAAGAGATACTGCAGAGTGCTCAGATTTGGGGAGCATTAGAAAAGTGGGAAGGCAGATGGGCAAAGAAGAGAGATAAAGAGAAAGGTGATGGTCCGGAACCAAAGCAGGCTGAAACCGCACCGGACACAGGGACAATAAAGATGTTACCAATGAGAGAAACAGCTGGAGGGGTTTTGGTTCATGTACCATGGTCTAGAGGTGACATCTTATCATTTACAAATGATTATCCCCAGTTGAGGGAGAAGCCGATAGGGTGGTACCAGCAGACAGACAGGTTTGTGAAGCTTGCGAAATGTCTCTGGGAAGACTTGAATACCTTGTTTGAGATTATAGTTCCACCTGACTTATGGCTTGAGTGCAAGAGAGGTGTGGACTGGCCAACAGAGGAGCCGGCAAGGGATAAGGGGCCAGATGTACCATCACGGCCCATTGCGATTCGGTAATAGCGATTTTTAAGAAATCGCTATTACCGACTTGCAAAGGGCCATGTATCACGTTTGCAAATCGGTAATACCGATTTCTTAAAAATCGCAAGTGCTATTACCGAATCGCAAATTGCGATACCGGCCCCATTCGCAGCAATGGCCATAGCTGCGAATATTTTGCATTTCCAAAATTGTGATTTCGGAATCAGAAATCGCAATTTTGGAAATGCAAAAGGCCAGGGTGCTGGGGGCCTAAGGCCCCATCTCCTGCACCCCAAAAACTTTTTTTTAAACATGTAAGGTACACACATGCCAAAAGGGCATGTGTGCTTTACATGTTTAATTTAAAAATGAAGTTTAACTGCATTTTTTAATCTTGCACCAGGTTACCACCTGGTTGCAATGCATGATATTTTGCAAGTACAAAATGCCATTTTTGAAAAAATCGCAATTCGCTATTTTTTCCAGAATAGCCTTGTGACCTGGAAATTGCGAATCGAAAATTGCGACTCGCAATTTCCAGGTCACAACGCAAGAAATCTCAATTTTAGCGATTTCTTATCTGTGGTCTGCGAATGCATTTCATGCATCGCAGACCACGGTTTTGCACTCGCAAACGGGCGAATTTACAGTTTGCGAGTTCAAAACTTTTTAATACATCTGGCCCAAGGTTACTGGAGCACCGTCTGCAGAAGTGATGAAGTATTATCATAGAGTGATTGAGTTTCTGAAGGAGAAAGTGTCGCCGAAAGTTACTGATTGGCAGAAAATTGATCGAACCTCGCAGGAAGCAAAGGAGTCGATACATGCTTATTATGAGAGGTTGTTGAAGGCATTCAAACACTATAGTGGCACTGAGGTCATAGAACCGAAAGACATGAATCACCTTGTGTTCAGATTTGTTGAAGGACTGAGACCGGAGATTAGTCAGATGATTAAGAATCATTTGATCTTTTGGCAAGCGAAGCCGATTGATGAGGTGTTGCAGTATGCAAAATAATGTAGTGACGAGATTGAATGGAAACAGAGAAAGTTGAAGGAGAAAGTGATGGTGATGCAGATTAAGTCAGCGCAAGCAGGGATGCAGGGAAATGGAGTACAGCAGATTGTACAGCAGCAACCATAGGGAAATTAAATGTTTCAGGCGCAACCAAGAGGACAAGGTCGAGGAAGTTTTGTGAACAGGGGTCCGGATATTAATACTTTTGTGGTTCAGAATGATGTGCAGGGGATGAAAAAGGTGTTGCCATGTCACGCGTGCGGGGGCGTGGGGCACTGGAAGCGGGAATGTCCAATGGCGGTGCAGGATGGTGTTGTTCAACAAAGCAATGATGTCGGTACATTTCAAAATGTGAGGGGTCCAAAAGTGAGGGGACAAATTCAGAACTTCCAGAATAACATGGTTCAGATGCAGGGTTTACAGCCCATGCAGCAGATACAAATGCTGCGTGTTCAACCAGCACAAGTGCAACAAGTACAACAGCAGATTCCCATGCTACCTAGACAGCAAATGCAGATACCATTGGCTCCAATCGGACAGCAACAGGTGATGCTTCCTCAACAGGTCACAGGTCAAACAATGAGGCAAAATAACACAGTACAACAGTTCCCATTGCATGGTGAGGATGGAATAAACGATGAATGGTCGGATGATTGTTCAGATAGTGAGGAGTGCAGGCTTGCAGCGTCCCTAGAGGTAGATCAGAGGGGTCCCTATGTAGAGGGAAAGGTGATAGGTCATAAGGTTTCGTTCCTAATTGACACAGGAGCTACACGCTCTACAGTCAGATGCGCAGAGGTTCCTAAGTTGCACTTTTGGGGCGTACTATAAGGGTGGTAGGAGTAGCAAATCAGTTTCTGACAAACCCGATTACAGATCCGGTCCAAATTGAGATTGGTAACTTCCAGGGATTACACAAATTTGTAGTCTGTGACTCGAGTCCCGTATCCCTACTGGGAAGAGACTTACTATGCAAAACGAGATGTTCAATTACCTGTTCCAATGAAGGGATTGAGGTGCAGACAAACAGTGATGATGAAGGGGACGACGTTCAGATCTCTGAGCTAGAGACGGAGATGGTAAATGAGGAATACCCTTTGATAACCTTATTCCTAATGCTCACAGTGAATGACTTACCAGCTGATTTGCAGAGAACAGTGACAGGGTAAGTGTGGTACCTGACAGGAAAAGAAGTGGGACTAATAAAAGGAGTAGAACCGGTCAAAGTAGAGGTAAAGCCAAATGCAGTGTTTCCCCAGGTACCGCAATACCACATGGCACAAGATGTCCTTATACAAGTGACGCAGATAATTGCGGACTTTGTGAAGCAAGGAGTTCTGAAAGACGTATTAAGCAGCCCATGTAACTCACCAATAATGGGGCTGAAAAAGCCTTGTGGGAAAGTTCGAATTGTTCAAGACCTGAAGAAAATAAATGAGATTGTGGTAAAATGTTGCCCCATAGTGCCAAATCCAGCAGTGATTATGTTTCAGGTTCCGTGTGATGCAGAGTGGTTCACAGTTGTGGACCTGCCAAAAGCATTCTTTTCGGTACCTCTTCACGAGGACAGACAATTTCTCTTCAGTTTCAAATACCTGGACATGGTTTATAGTTGGTGCAGAATTCCTCAAGGGTTTTCTGAGTCACCTTCCATCTTCAATAAGATATTGAAGAAGGATTTGGAGTCACTAGAATTACCTTTCAGTTCGACTCTAGTGCTGTACATTGATGATTTGTTGATTGCATCCAGAACAAAAGATGACTGCAGGTACGACACAATTGCCTTACTGAATCATTTGGGAAGAAGAGACATAAAGTGTCCCAAAGAAGTTGCAATACTGTAAGAAAGAGATAAAGTACTTGGGTCACCTGATTGAAAAGGGGTCTAGGAGAATTTCCAAAGAGAGAGTGACAGCCATACTACAGATGAATCCCCGACAACAAAGAGAGATGTCAGGATGTTTTTTGGAATGGTGGGCTACTGTCGTCAGTGGATTCCCAACTTCTCGATTATCTCTAAACCTTTGATGAGGTTGACGGTTAAAGAAATTCAGGATGGCCCGGTGCCATAACTATGTCCGAGAAAGAGATGAAGGCATTCATGGAACTGAGGGAAAGTATGTGCAGGGCACCAGCTTTAGGTATGCCTGATTACACAAAGCTTTTTGTGCTGTTTTGTCATGAACGTGATGCTTGTTCTTTGTCTGTCCTTACACAGGTCCATGGAGGTACAAACCACTCAGTAGCATATTTTTCAGCTACTTTGGACCCAGTCGCAGCAGCCTTACCAGGTTGTTTGCGTGCAGTTGCAGCAGTTAGTCAAAGCCTCACTCAATGTGAAGGTATAGTGATGGGACATCCCCTAACAGTAATGGTCCCTCATTCAGTTGAAATCCTGTTGACCCGAACCAAGACGCAGCACATGACAAATGCGAGGCTTACAAAATATGAAACAATTATACTGGGGTCACCAAATGTTTCCCTTAAAAGATGTACTGTATTGAACCCGGCAACTTTGCTTCCTATTGAAAATGTGAAAATTTACGATGCTGAGGAAGTCGAACATGATTGTCTTGAGGTAACAGATCTGTGCACCAAACCAAGACATGACATTAAAGATACCCAATTGGAGGAAAATGATTACATAATGTTTGTTGCTGGTTCATGCCTGAGAGACGCAGTAGGAGTACTGAGGGCTGGATATGCCATGTGTACAATCACTGGTATCTTAGAAGCTTCCTGGCTCGAAAGAGTATACTCCGCTCAAGTGGAAGAATTATTTGCTCTTACTAGGGCATGCCACGCAGCTGAAAACCTGAAAGTCACTATCTATACTGACAGCAGATAAGGATTTGTAATTGTACATGATTTTGGCCAACTATGGTCCCAGAGGGGTTTCATGACCTCTTCTGGTTCGCCAGCGAAAAATGGCGAGAAAATTAAGGATTTGTTGCACACAAATCAGTTACCTCTTGAGATTGCCATGGTGAAATGCAATGCCCAAGTTAAATCACAAGACTTTGTGTCAATGGGAAATGGATATGCAGATCAAGTCGCAAGGTTTTGTGCATTAAACTGTATATCATTTCAAGATCAGTGGGAATTGTTACCTGAAACTGAGAATGAAACATGCAAAGGGTATGCACTGAGGGAGGTTGACACATTAGATGAGTTAAAATCTTTGCAGGGGCGTGCCAGCAAAGAGGAGAAACGCTCCTGGCAGAGAATGCAATGCGTACAGAGATCTGATGACTTGTGGGTCTCAGAGGAGGGGAAAATGGTTTTGCCAAACGGTCTTTTGTCACAGTTTGCAAGGTTTTACCATGGTCAAGCACATGTTGGGATAGATGCAATGATTAGGTTGTTTAAAATTGATTGGTTCAATCCAAAATTCAGACAAGCTGCAGAGGTTATCTGTCACAGGTGCGTCATCTGTCAGCAGATGAATGCGGGGAAAGGGACTGTGGTGAATTTGAGCCACATAGCGAGAGCTGGAGGTCCGTTTAGCAGAATGCAGATGGATTTTATTGAGATGCCTGTGTGTGGAGGACTGAGATATGTGTTGGTGATTGTGTGTGTTTTCAGTCACTGGATTGAAGCATACCCTACACGTAGGAATGACAGCCTCACAGTAGCGAAACTGCTACTTAGGGAACTAATACCACGTTTCGGGTTTCTGATCTCTTTAGAATCAGATAGGGGCAGACACTTCGACAATAAGGTGATTAAGCTCTTGTGTGCCGCATTGAAAATTGAACAGAAGTTGCACTGTAGCTATCGCCCTGAACCATCAGGACTTCTGGAACAGATGAATGGTACCTTAAAGTAGAGAATGGCAAAGATGTGCGCAGGTACCAATTTGAAATGGCCAGATGCATTGCCCTTAGTGCTGATGTCAATAAGAAATACACCCGACAAGAAAACAGGACTATCTCCTCATGAAATTCTTATGGGTCGAGCTATGAGATTACCCGCAGTGCCTGCAAATGCTCATTGTGAATATCACGGATGATATGGTGTTGAACTACTGCAAGGGTCTGGCTGACGTGGTGCGCTCTTTCTTTCACCAGGTGGAGGCTACCAAATTGCCACCGATAAGTGATCCAGCTCACACCCTGAGAGCCGGTGACTGGGTTGTTGGCAAGAAACACGTGAGGAAGTCGTGATTGGGGCCACGTTGGAAGGGGCCATATCAGGTGATCCTGGCAACTACCACAGTTGTGAAATGTGCAGGCCTTCTGAATTGGATACATGCCAGTCACACAAATAAGGTGACGTGTCCAACTGATGAGGAACTTGAATTGTACAAAACAACAGCTGCAGAGAAGGAAGTCTCAGGGCCGGAGAGAAATCAAAGGGGAACTGAGACTGAAGGAGAGCCTGCTGAGGATGGCTTAGTCACTCAAACAGTAAACGAGTTCCAGAGAGGTGACAGTGAGCCTATCTCAGCCGGGGCAACAGGGGAACCGAGACAAAGAGAGGTTCTCCCAGAAGCAGTCGGATACGGGTTTGAAGTTGAGCCAATAACAGACCCTGAAGGCGAAGGAAGTGAGGCAGAGGGAGGTCAAGGTGTTCTGACTCCTCCTGAGCCGCTTGCAGGTCCATCACGAGAAAACACCATAGCAGAAGAGGAGGGCGCTGTTCAACGTCCTGAAAGGCCAAGGAAAAGGAAAACACTTAGGGGGTCATTCTGACTTCAAAGTTACCCCGTCGAAAGACCGCTCCGCGGTCAAAAGACCGCGGGGGTCATTTCGACTTTCCCGCTGGGCCGGCGGGCGACCGCCAAAAGATCGGCCGCCGGCCCAGCAGGAAAGGCCCTGCAACACTGAAGCCGGCTCCGAATGGAGCCGGCGGAGTTGCAGGGGTGCGACGGGTGCAGTTGCACCCGTCGCGATTTTCACTGTCTGCAATGCAGACAGTGAAAATCCTTGTGGGGCCCTGTTAGGGGGCCCCCAGGGGCCCCACGACACCCGTTCCCGCCATCCTGTTTCTGGCGGTGAAAACCGCCAGAAACAGGCTGGCGGGAAGGGGGTCGGAATCCCCATGGCGGCGCTGCAAGCAGCGCCGCCATGGAGGATTCCCCCAGCCGGGGGAAATCCGGCGGAAAAACGCCGGACCCAGGTGGGCGACCGCGGCTTCAAAGCCGCGGTCGGAATACTGATTGAAGCACCGCCAGCCTGTTGGCGGTGCTTCAGCCGGCCTCCACCCTGGCGGTCATAGACCGCCAGGGTCGGAATGAGGCCCTTAAAGGAGATAACTGGCCGGAGACACAAGCTGCAGGGGAGAAAGTGATCCCTAATGAAACAATAGAGAAATAAGTTGATACAACCAGAAAAGAAGATCTCAGTGAAGGAGAGTTACAGGGTGACCGCAAACTAAAAAGAAAAAGAGTCGAAAACAGAAGGTACGCAGGTCCTGAATGGGCGTATGCAACATCAGCTGAATGGCAACAAGAATTCTTGGCGTTCTGTTTTGATCGAGAAATCCCAGGTCAATACTACAGGACCTGAATTCAACATTAGAAAGAGACTGTGTAAAAATTTAAATTGAATTAAAGCTAAAAAAGCTGAGAAAAAGAGACTGATAAATTACCGGATGTGACACTGATAACCTGAATTGACTTTGAAAAACCGATTATGACAAAGCTGCTAAACCTGATTTGACAAAAGGTTCCTGGAGTGAGTGAAACGCTGTAAATACTTGCTGAAAAAGAGAGACTTTGCATTGAAAAAAAAAAAAAAGAGAGCTTTTTATATCATCCTCAAGTTGATTGTTTGTTTTGTATAAATATACCTTCTGATTCTTTACAGATCATGAGTTACGCTAGAGATAATAGTAGTAAGGGTAGGACTTGTGCATGTTTGGCTGTTGGTGTGGGAATTATGTGTGCATTAATAATTATAAGTGTGATTGTGGGAATGCCATTGGTGGATAAGAAAGTGACTAACAATGCTTCAACTCCTGAAACTGCTACACTAACACTGTGGGAGAAGTTTGAGCAGGATACTAAATACTTTCATGAGGGGACTAATTCAAAGGGGGGACTACAAAGATTCCTTCGTCAGTACAAGAAGGGGTTACTTATCATAGTCTGCCGCTCACTTATGGAATAAGCTGTAGTTTGCTATTAACAAGATTCTATAATCAAGAACATGTGCAATACTTCTACTCTAATATAAATGTAGTGTTTTCTTTTGTGCCTCTGATTGAGTTTCAAAACAAATTAGCTAAAGAACACAGCATAAAATTAGTTAGGGGTTTCTTTGAGCCGACACTGACATTTGGAACAGCTTATGCGCACCGCAATAATCTAACTTGCTTACTAACACCTGTAGAGAAAAGCTTCTTAGATCGCACTGATAATAGGCGAAAAGCGCTAAAAGAAAGGCTAGAAAAGGGATTAGAAAAACGCACGTTTGCAAATGATTATGCTTACACCGCAATAAAGACACAGGGTAAATTAGCTATAGACGCACTCCATGTAGGGAGGCTTTGTGTATATACAGTATAGGCTGAAATCTGAGCATGACACCTTATTTGTGGGAACGAGTGATTGCAGGCATGTGTTTTTGTTTCAGAGTAAATGGACGTTCATGTTAAATGGACAGGATCCAGCGATCCCTGGGATCTATTATATATGTGGACTTAATGCTTATTATCGTCTTCCAAAGGGATGGTATGGGACATGTTATTTGGGAATAGTTTTCCCAAAGATTTACCAAACTGATGACTTGAAGCAACTTCCAAAAATGTCTGAATTACATCATGCTAGACGAAAGTGAGAGACAGCAGCTGCTGTTGTAGGTGACATATTTGGAACCATAATTCCTTTAGTAGGGGTTACTTTAAACTCCATAAAGATTCGAAAGTTGTCTACTATTGTGGATAACATGCTGACAAACTTCACAGGGGCTATACTCCTGATGGATACTGAACTTGCTGCGGAGAGGGCTATGACTCTTTAAAACCGGCTTGCTTTAGACATTCTTTTAGCAAAGAGTGGCGGAGTCTGTAAGATGCTTAATGAGCGCCATAGTTGTGCATTCATTCCTGATAATATTAATAAGATTAGAGGTATGCTTACTAACCTAACAAGAGATACTGCAGATTTGAAAGAGCTGAAGGAACCTGGAGTGTCGGAAAAGGTTGGGAAAGGAATTACCAAAGTAGGGAACTGGTTTAGTAGTATTTGGAATGAGGTACTTGTAAAAATAATAGGGGGTATACTGATTGTTCTAACTTGTCTATTTGGACTCTGGTTATCATGCAAAATTAGTAAAAGAATCAAGAGAAATTTGGCAAAACGTAATAAAAGAAAAGAAGAAAAGGAAAAGGAGAAAATATTTAAAGAAATTTGGGAAAAATCACACATAGAAGAAGAAATTGAAATGCATAGTCTAAAGAAAATGAAAGGTTGTGAAGGGAAAGGTTTTGTGTGATGACAAGTGTCATCAGAGGAGGGACTGAGAGAGCGTAATATATATGTTCAATATTAACATGAAATGTTTATGAACTAATGCATAATAAGACCGCATAGAAAAAGTATTAATGTATTTTGCTAAACGCGTGCTTGAAATGTTCCCATGGGGAGTGGCCGCCAATATTTACGGGGACTAATGAAATTGATTAATAATGATGAAATGTTATGTTAAAGTATGTTTTTGCACTAATGTAAGAAGGTTACGTGCTAAAGTTCTGCTAATAAATCATTAGGCCTTAGTTAGCATGAGTTGAGGCCTAGATGCCTGGTTTCATATTAAGGCGGTCATTAAAACACTGGCGGTAAAAGCCGCTTACCGCCGTGCAGAAGACCGCCAACACACCACCGCGGCCGCGGAAAACCGCCACAGCTATTATGACCCACATTTCGGAATCTGCCAAAATTCAGACACCCACACAAGTCCGCCACACCAAAGGTCAGTGATAAACTGGCGAAAACAAAACCGACACCGTCACGCCAACAGAAATACACCCACACTATCACGACACACCAATCTATGCAGCGATCTTTCAACCGCGGTATTCCATTGGCAGTACACACCGCCGCGCTCAAAATACACACACATTTACAAAACACTACCACATTGGACAATTCGAAATACACACACCTGATACACATATACACACCACTCCCACATACCCAATACAATATAAAACACACACCCACATCACCCACAAACCCCTACGACCAAAATATTCTGAAAGAAGGCCAGAGAGAGACACCACCAGTAAGAACAACAGCATCCACAGGCACACAATACCATCACCCACACAACTTCCACGCACCTCACACAACACACCACTACATATCAGGACACTGATCACCACACAATCCACCACACACATCACCTACACCACCCCATGGCACGGCAAAGACAGCCCAGGTCTCGGAGGAGGAGCTCAGGGTCATAGTGGAGGAAATCGTCCGGGTAGAGCCACAGCTATTCGGAGCACAGGTGCAGCACACCTCCATTGCAAGGAAGATGGAGCTATGGTGAAGAATAGTGGACAGGGTCAACGCAGTGGGACAGCACCCAAGAAATCAGGAGGACATCAGGAAGAGGTGGAACGACCTATGGGGGAAGGTGCGTTCCGTGGTCTCAAGACATCACCTGGCGGTTCAGCGGACTGGCGGCGGACCCCCACCTCCTCACCCACAACTAACAACATGGGAGGAGCAGGTCTTGGCGATTCTGCATCCTGAGGGCCTCGCAGGAGTAGGTGGAGGAATGGACTCTGGTAAGTCAAATCTTAACTATTACATCCCCCACACTAACTGCATGCTATCACACACCCCCACCCTCACCCCAGCACCCAACTCCTCACATATGTCCCAACATCACAAAACACCCATCCCAACACCAAGCCCTGCATGCAACAACAGAGCATGGACACCCATCACTAAAGCATGCCCACTGCACATACCCATACATCCCCCTAAACCACCATCACACAAGCTCCCACACAGGAATGCAAGCACTGGGGTACACGCTCACCCACCCATTGCACACCATGACACACACAGATGTAATAACCATCCTTTTATACCCCTGTAGGACCCCTACCCAACGTCACTGGACAGGAGGGTCCTCACATGTCCACACCACCAACAGAAGAGGCCCACAGTGATGACAGCACCTCTGTCCAACTGGATCTAGATGACCAGCCCGGCCCATCGGGGACCTCGGGACAGTCGGTTCCCCTCACACTGGCACAGGCCATCACAGACCTTCCCCCCTCCGGAAACACCAGCACAGCACCCACCCAGCGGGCCCATACCTCCGTCCCTAGGACACGTCAATCAGTCATGTGTCCACCACTACAGGGAACCCAGGATAACCCACTACCCCAACAACAACAGGGACCTGGGGGCAGTGGCAGTGGGCAAACGGTCCAGGGGACGGAGGCCCAGGAACACAGGGGAACTTGGAGGGCTGCTCTGCGACAGGGGGCGGACAGACCAAGGGAACCTACTCTCCACGAGGCCCTCTCCTCCATCATGGGAGCCTACCACCACTCCCAGGAGACAATGGCAACGGTACTGGCCAAGTTTCAGGAGACCCAGAGCCTGCAGGAGGAACAGTATATGGGCTTCAGGGAGGAACTCAGAACCATCAGCTCCACCCTGGGCACCATTGTAGGGGTGCTGAAGGAAGTACCCAACACCAGGAGGGACACTGTGGCACTCCAAGGGGCCCCTGACACTAGCATGGACAATGAACTGCCCACCACCTCCGCCGGCGCTAGTGGACAGGACGCCCCACCACAGGACCACCACACCAGCATCCCACCCCCTGCAGAGGGAGAACCACCCCACAAACAGTCCCTGAGATCCAGGACAAAGACAGAGCACGATGCCAAGACCCCCGCCAAGAAATGAGACCACCCTGATTGTCAACTTACTGTCCCACTTTGTCACCCTGTCCATACTGAAACTGCCCCAGCTCCACTTCCTATGCCCATTTGGGCAATGCACCTGTGAGACTAATAGCTTGGACTCTGTCATGGACATTCCCCCGCCATCAATCCTCACCATTTCACCACCCCCTCCAATATTGAGCACTTAAATAAATACACTTAAAACACAAAACAATCTGCAGTCTGTCTGTGATTTTGAAATAGTGTATTAGCAATTACAGTGACAAAATGCTCTTTCAATAGTAATGTCAACATACCTATGTCACACAACTCAAGTCAATGAGGAATCAAAGCAGATGTCACACAGTGGGACCCACATCTGTGAAATCGTAAGGGAAAGTGACAACTCAGTGACCATACACTGGGTGAAAAGGACAGACAATAGAGAGGTAGGAGTGTTTGAGTACATGTAGTAGGCAGGTCTGTACTCTTACCTGTGTCTCACTGGAAATATTGCTGGACAAGTATTAGACACACACTAACCTGTAGGGTAACCCCAGACCCAGACAACCATTCCCACTGTCTTGCTTTCAGGTGCTCACCTAATAGCCACACACGGTGCCTCTGGAGTTGACCCATCACATAAGGAATGCTGCTATTCTGCAGGATGTAGGCATCACGCACTGAGCCAGGGAACTTAGCATTCACATGGGAGATGTACTGGTCTGCCAAACATACCATCTGTACATTCATCGAATGAAAACTCTTCCGGTTTCTGTACACCTGTTCACTCTTGCGGGAGGGGGGACCAAAGCCACATGGGTCCCATCAATGGCACCTATGATGTTGGGGATATGTCCCAGGGCAGGCAACACTCTGGACAACACGTTGGAAAACATAGGCTGGGACATCCCTGATGCTATGGCCACTGTTGTTTGAAATGACCCACTTGCAAGGAAATGGAGCACTGACAGCACCTGCACTTGAAGGGGGATTCCTGTGGGATGGCGGATTGCTTACATCAGATCTGGCTCCAACTGGGGACACAGTTCCTGGATTGTGGCAAGGTCAAGCCTGTATGTGATTATGACATGTCGCTCCTCCATTGCCGACAGGTCCACCAACGGTCGGTACACCTGAGGATGCCGCCATCTCCTCACATGTCCCAGCGGACGGTGCCTATGAAGGACAACAGCGAGCACAGAGTCAAACAACTCAGAGGTACGTACCCACAGTTTACACAGAACACCAATCATACACAAAAGGTGGCCTGTATGTGTGTGGAATCTAGGCCTAGGTATGTGTGATGCAGTTGGAAATGAAGCCATGTGGGCCCCTGAAATGGCGGGTGCCTGACCTGTAAAGTGGGACAAAGGGATGTGAGGTAACTGCGCTGGCGTTGTACACCGTCGCGGTAGGCAGTCAAAGACCGCAGCGCAATGCTGCATTGGTTAACATTGGACCCTAGGGGTCCCAGGAGCCAATGACGATGTGCGCCGGTGGTGATGGTACGCACCGCTGCGGACGTGACCGCCATTTTCTATCTGTTCAATCACTCGATACCTGATCTTCGACAGGAGAGGACCTACACTGCAAGTTCTGCTGTGACCTCAGTCTGGAAGAGACAATGGTTCGAGTTTTGGGGGAAAGGGCCCCTGCCTTCACATCGGAGGAGTTGGAGAAGCTCGTGGATGGGGTCCTCCCCAGTACACGCTACTCTACGGTCCTCCAGACAAACAGGTATGTACACTGGGAGCATGTTGTATGGGTTATGCCTGTGTGGAGAGGACTGGATGTAAGAAGGAAGGGGGGAGAGTGCTGCGTGCATGAAAGGCGGTGAATGCATGTGCCACACGGCTAGGGTAGGGATGGGGGCCAATCACTTTGACGGTGCAGTTGGTAATAACTTATCTTTTTCCCCTGTACATTTCATGTAGGTCAGCGCCCACAAGAAAAAGGATATTTGGCGTGGCATCGCCAAGGACGTCCGGACCCTGGAGGTCTACCAGAGACGGAGCACCCACTGCCGTAAAAGATGGGAGGACATTCGCCGCTGGAGCAAGAAGACAGCGTAGGCTCAGCTGGGGATGGCCTCCCAATGTGGGAGGGGTGCCCGTTGCACCATGACCCCCCTGATTTTCCAGATCCTGGGGGTGGCCTACCCAGAGTTGGATGGGCGCTTGAGGGCATCACAGCAGACATAAGGGGGTGAGTACCAATGTTCCCTGTAAGGCGCGCGCGCGAGCGTGCGCGCACTTTTCCTTCCCCCATCGCGCAGGCCCCTTTGGCAAGCGCGCACTTTGTGCTGTTATCAAATGTTCCACCATTCCTATACTTTGTGGTAGTTTATATGCTTTATCACTTTCTAAGCCTATATAAGCCTTTTAGAGCAATATACGTGCTTCCCTAAGGCAGATAATGCTCATATTGGAATCTGGATTGAAGTCAATGAAAACAGCGTTTAAATGCCGCAGGGAGTGTTTTAAACATCATTTGGCGTACTTTAGCATACAAGCGAGCTAGTGATATTTGTCTTGGAAATTAATGGTTAATGAGCTAGGAAATGCTTCAGAACAGTAGAAAATGTGCTGTTATCGAATGTTCCACCATTCCTATACTTTGTGGTAGTTTATATGCTTTATCACTTTCTGAGTTTAAATAAGCCTTTTAGAGCGATATACGTGCTCCCCTAAGGCAGATAATGCTTATATTTGAATCTGGATTAAAGTCAATGAAAACAGCTTTTAAATACCGCGGGGAGTGTTTTAAACATCATTTGGCGTGCTTTAGCATACAAGCGGGCAAGTAATATTTGTCTTAAAAATCAATGGTTCATGAGCTAGGAAATGCTTCAGAACAGTAGAAAATGTGCTGTTATCAAATGTTCCACCATTCCTATACTTTGTGGTAGCCTAAATAAGCATTTTAGAGCAATATACGTGCTCCCCTAACAGGTCATGTCCTTGGGGTGTGCAACCAGGTCACAAAACTGCCTTGATGCCCTATTGCATGGAGCAATGATATCCCTTTTTTGCTTTAGTGGTATGGAGAGGCTAATGCCAAAGATCTTGGCTAGTTACGCGCTGCGCGCACGTGAATGGTCAATTTCTTGGCGCATGTATCCTTGGCTGCAGCGCACAGAGACCGCACACTGCCGCACACAGTGGAAAAAAATTAGAGGGAACATTGGTGAGTACACTCTCATTCTGCTGACTTTGCGCGCAGTGGAGGTGTCTGGGTGGGGGAGGTGGGCTGTGGGTTTCCCTAGGCCAGGGCAAGTTCCGTAGGCAAGGCCCCTCGGTAAGGCAGGCCATGTGGCACCCCAGCCAACCTCTGTAGAGTGCCAAGTACACCTAGTCATGCCCCTGTGTCATCTATGTGTGCAGATGCCGTCCATAGCCTTGTAGGCCATTTCCCAGGAATTGAACAGTGGAACCCAAGAGCGCAGCGTAGTGCAGGGGGCTTCTGTGTCTGTTGTGTCCGCCAACGGTAGCAGTAATGCATGCTCTCAACATGTCTTTCTTCTGTCTTCCCCCCCTTTTTGTGGTCTCCCTGTTCTTGTGTGCATTAGCATCATCAGGCGGAGGAGCAGTGGCACCGGAGCACGAGGGAGCTGCATCCCACATGGCCCTGGAGGGCGACACTACGGAGTCTGAATTCACCAGTGGGATGGAGGGCGAGGGGAGCTCCACGGTGGGGACAGGAGCTGACACTAGCAACACTGACTCGTACTCTGATGGGAGCCCCCTTGTGGTGGCGGCAACATCTGTGCCCCCGCATCTACAGGTACAGCCGCCGCCCCCCCTACCAGCACCGCCCTCCCAGCAGCCCCTCAGCCTTTGCCCCGTGCCCGCTCACCCAGGAGGGTGGCCATTCCTTCGCCCCAGGCACCTCAGGCCCTGCCCCAGTCTCCCCTGCTGCCCTCAGTGAGGAGGCTGTTGACCTCCTCAGGTCCCTCACTGTTGGGCAGTCTACCATTTTGAATGCCATCCAGGGTGTAGAGAGGCAGTTGCAACAAACAAATGCATTCCTGGAGGGCATTCATTCTGGTCAGGTGGCCCTTCACCGAGCTTTTCAGACTCTGGCCTCAGCACTGATGACAGCCATTGTCCCCATCTCTAGCCTCCCCCCTGCAACTTCCTCCACGTCGACCCAATCCCCTGTACCTCAGCCTATCCCAAGCACACCTACAGACCAACATGCACACACTTCAACACCCAAGGGTAGCTCAGGCAAACATAAGCACCACACATCCCACAGGCATTCATGCAAGCATCACACACATGCAGACACGCCAACATCCACTGCCTCCACTGTGTCCCCCTCCTCCTCATCTCCCTCCTTCCTCCCAGTGATGTCTACACTCACACCAGCACGCACTACATCTACTGCCACTATGTCTCTCTCCAGCACACCCACCACCACACCCCGCTCACGTGCAGTCACCACCCCCACTACCATTCACACATCCCCTGTGTCCTCTCCCAGTGTGTCTGTGACGCCCCCTCCCAAGATACACAAACGCAGGCACACACCCACCCAACAGCCATCCACCTCACGACAGCCTCCAGCGCGTGCACCTTCACCCAAAGTCACCAAACGTACACCTCCTACAACCACCTCTTCCTCCACTCCCAAACACCCTCCAGCTACCCGTCCCAGTGTTCCTAAGAAACTTTTCCTGGCCAGCCTTGACCTTTTTCCCTCACCTCCCCCACCCCGTCCATCTCATAGGTCCCGAACTAGCACCTCAGCCACAACATCTCCGGGACCAGTGGTGCCTGTAGTCACCGGAATCTGGAGTGCACCGGCCACCAGGGCAGCCACTGTGGCACGGAGCCACAGCACAGACAGTCCCCCACCTGTCAAGCATCAGAAGTTGGCCAGTGCCCGGCGGGAGAGGGGGAAGACTCCAGCCACCAAAGCCCCTCCCAGGGGTCCCGGTGGGAGTGTGGAGTCAGCTGTGACACCTTCCAAGAAACCCGGCAAGTCTGGGAAGAGCAGCACGGCGGAGAAGACCTCCATCATCCCGCTGCCCAGGAGGCCAGCACCAGCCCAGCTGCCCAGGAGGCCACCGCCAGCACCAGCCCAGCTGCCCAGGAGGCCACCGCCAGCACAGCCCAGTTGCCCAGGAGGCCACCGCCAGCACAAGCCCCGTTCGGCCATGACCGACCGCCAGCAATGGCCCTGTTGGGCCATGAAGGACCGCCAGCAAAAGCCCCGTTGGGCCATGAAGGACCGCCAGCAAAGGCCCCGTTGGGCCATGAATGACCGCCAGCAAAGGCCCCGTTGGGCCATGAAGGACCACCAGCAAAGGCCCTGTTGGGCCATGAAGGACCACCAGCAAAAGCCCCATAGGGCCATGAAGGACCGCCAGCAAAAGCCCAGTTGGGCCATGAAGGACCGCCAGCAAAGGCCCCATTGGACCATGAAGGATCGCCAGCAAAGGCCCCGTTGGCCCATGAAGGACCGCCAGCAAAAGCCCCGTTGGGCCATGAAGGACCGCCAGCAAAAGCCCCGTTGGGCCATGAAGGACCACCAGCAAAGGCCCCGTTGGGCCATGAAGGACCGCCAGCAAAGGCCCCGTTGGGTCATGAAGGACCGCCAGCAAAAGCCCAGTTGGGCCATGAAGGACCACCAGCAAAGGCCCCATTGGGGCATGAAGGACCGCCAGCAAAGGCCCTCTTGGGCCATGAAGGACAGCCAGCAGCTGAGACCCTGCAATGGAGACCACCATCTCAAGCACCGCTGCACAGGGCACCGCCATCCCAAGCACCGCTGGCCCAAGAGCGGCAAGGGCACTGACGCAACTGAGTCCGTCACGGGGTGAATGAAGCACTCTGGGCACAAAGCCCCCTCCAGAACCAGTGGAGAGATACATCCACTACCTCTGTCCTTAGCAGGATGAAGCACTCTGGGCACAAAGCCCCCTCCAAAACCAGTGGAGAAAGGCATCCACTCCCTCTGTCCTCAGCAGGATGAAGCACTCTGGGCACAAAGCCCCCTCCAGAACCAGTGGAGAAGGCATCCACTTGAGAGACTGTGGCTTTGCACTCCCCACGATGGAACAGTGGTCAACCCACCCACTGTAGAGACTTGAGAGACTGTGGCTTTGCACTCCCCAAGATGGAACAGTGGGCAACCCACCCTCTGTAGAGACTTGAGAGACTGTGGCTTTGCACTCCCCAGGATGGAACGGTGGGCAAACCACCCACTGTAGAGACTTGAGAGACTGTGGCTTTGCACTCCCCAGGATCTAACAGTGGGCATGTGGCCCCCTCGTGGATTTGGCGTCGTGCACTCATCCGGCTGAGGTGCCCCCCCTTTCCCTCCCCCTGAGGTGCCTGTATAGTTGCTGTCTGATGCCCCTGCAGTGTTATCTCCGTCATGGTCGCGGATCTTGTGTGGGCCTCGCCCATACCATGTGGTCCCAGTGTTCCACAGACTTTCTTAGAACACTACCTGGACTACTATGCTTGGTATATATTATGTACATGGTGTATATATATATATTTCTGCCTACTTGCTTTTAATATATTACAATGGTTACACTCATTTTCTATTGTCTTTGCATTCTTCCAGGGGGTTTGGAGGGTGTAACTGTGATGTATTGATATGCATTGTTTGTGTGTTGTTGTGGGTGATGGTGGGGGTGTTGCATGTGTGTCTCCCTGTTTTTTGCCCCCCCACTCCCCTGTGTCGTAGGTGCAGTACTCACCGTGGTCATCGCCGCCGGCGTTCATGCTCCTGGTAGAGGAGCAAGAAGATGAAGGCTGGGAAAATGTGGAGCTCTGGTTCCATGGCGTCCTCGTTCCTCGTGGAGTGTGTAGAGGTGAGCGTTTCCCTTCGGGATTCCTGTTTCCGCCGTGTTTTTATCCGCAGTGAATCCGCCCCGGAAAAGGTGGCGGATTGGCCTGTCATAATAGTGTGGGCGGTACATTGTCTTCCGCCTGTCTGTTGGCGGTGACCGCCGTGCTGTCTGTTTGTATCGCCGTGGCGGTCGGAGTGTTAAAGTGGCTGTCTTTGTTGGCGGTTTCCGCCACAGTCGTAATTCTAATTTTTTTCCCGCCGGCCTGTTGGCGGTGTTACAGCCGCTTTAACACCAACCGCCAGGGTTGTAATGACCACCTAAATGTGTTTTTCTAACGTGCAGTGTGCTGACTTGCTGAAGGACATGAACTTGTGTTTTGCCAAAAGCTAGAAGCTGAATGTAACTGTAGTAGATCCGTTCTCATGAAATTCGACTTGCTCAAGGAAACATTTTTCTGAATGCAATAGTGTAGAGTAATCCCGAGTACCAGGTCGCCTGGACCGTACAGACAATGGAGCCACTGACTGAAGATGTGCAAAGGACCACAAGAGTATGAAATCATACCGGACATTCTACCCACTGAAGACGTCAATCATAAGGACAAATAAACTACGTGAGAACTGTTATGGGGTGACAAATTTGATGAGCTAATTGGTAACCTATTGGATGGAGATAGTGGGGTGCCAACCCTTAACCAATGGAAAATTAGGGGACTGTACAACAGAAAAGGGATAAAATCCCTTGACACAAGGAAGTAGTTTAGATCGGAGAGACTAGGAGACTAGGAGTTAGGGAGATGCTATTGCGAATTGCTATGACCCAGACACTTTGTCACTCTGCATAGAGACTATGCTGTTTGGTTCTTTAAACCATCCTTGCCCTTATATTACCCGTTTATACTTTATCTCCTTATGAGGGAAGTAACCCTTTACCCTTCTTCCCTGACTTGCTGAGTTCCTGACTGATGGCGAATCAACTGATGTCCTGAGGACGAAGACTGAACCTGTATGCTGACCCAATATGGAGGGTAACTATATGACAATGAAATTGTGATTGTCTCTTTGCTTTTCCTTTCTACGTACCAACTGCTTCTTTTGACAGAGACCTTAGTTAGAGGTTTTTCCAAATTAATGTTACTAAAATGTTTTGCATGAAGCCCAACATGCCAATGCTAATTCGAGGTTAGTTGAGGGGTTCATAAATCTGACGCAAATAGACAAATGACTGAATCTATGCTTTTTTGAAGAATGTGCTAATGTTACTCTGCTAAAGAATAATCTATGTTGACGTTGTGTTATGTTCTAATATTCGTGATCCTTGCTTTGATGAACTCTTATCAGAGTTGCCATATTGTGACTATGCTAATGTGTTTCTTGGTTTTGAAATTAATAAACTTGCTAGTAGAATTGTAATCAATAGGGAATAAATATCACAAAATCGTACTAAACTGGTGTGGTTATTCATGGCTGAAAGGTCATGGTGGTTCTTGAGTCTTATTAATATCTTTGACTAAACTGAATTGTCTCATAGTAAATATTGATGACGTTATTGACATATTTATTGACATGATGATTAGTTATCTCGTCAAAAGGTGTCTTCAATCAGGGTCGAATGATTCATTGGCCTAAAACGAGTCCCAAAGTGAATAAATGAGACATAAAGGGACGCGTCATCCTCGCCACATCCTCGCCACTGAAAGAAACAGTGCACAAATGTCTTTATTTCTTCAGTTTATTTCCAGATATGGGAATGTAACCAATCCTGCCAAGTCTCTTTTATCATCTCCTCTGCATCCTTTAACCTGGACATTCTAAACCCACGTGCCAGCAACACGTTGCTAAGATACCTCATGTTCTACACATATCTTTGCACAATACAACAACTTTGACACACTGTGACTCATTTCACTGATATATCTTACTAAACAGGAATTTGTGCCCCCAAAAGGTATTGTAGAATTATGTTATTCATCAACACTTTGATTTTATTTCTGTTTACAAAGCTATTGCTCTTGAGTTGTAGTGTGTTCTTGTTTGTGCTGCTGTTTATAAATCTCCAAGAGGGCCCTCAAAAACATTCTTCTTCACAAATTAGATACAAGTGTTCTTTCAAAAGAATAGCCCTATTCAGGATGTAACTGCTCCCGCCCAGGTCTCATCAACAACACCATACTTCCATCATAATCAATGTATTATCTTTTGATTATCGAGGTGGTGTGTCCATGGGTGAGTCATGGCGACTAGTAGCACTCATTAGCAAGTTGGTGGAAGCGCTACAATGGTGATACGCAGTGCTTTTTTGAGCAGTAGTTGTGGGTGGGGCCCACAGGCACTTATTTGTTGGGACTGGCACTTTTTTGTGGGGTCCAGCACATATTTTTCTGGAAGAACATTGACAAAGAAAGAATGCAGGAAAAACCTGAAAACTGAAACAGGGGCACAGAGTGCCTGGTGGAAACAAAACTACGTAGCCTTCGTATTCGGCACCACCAACATTCCATAATACCAGTCGCTGTTGTCTGATCAAATGTTTGGGTGTGGCATTCATTTCTTTACAAATTAAGCACTGGTGATATCCCATTTGCCCTGTAACCCTTGCAGGGCCACACAATGAGAATGGTGACTGGCGAAGTAGGCTTAGAGGTCTGGAAATTCCCTTGCAAGAATCACGTGTGCAGGCCTAGTAAGGGAATCTAATGGGCCAGGGGTCTCAACAGCACTGATAATTCCAAAGCTTACCTTTACTCAGCAGTACTCGCACCTCCTGGCAAATGTAAAATACTGGGTTTCTACTGCCAAGACAATGCGCATGTCCAGTACAACATCGAACTCAGTTTCATACTGCACATGCGCATATCAGCAAGGTACTCCCACCGATTTCCGTTGGGTCAATGGATGCATGTACCCCAGATGAACAATAATACTTAAAGAATAAATGTCAGTAATTTAAATAATCATGGTATAAAAACAAATGAACTAATTAAAAACAATCATCTATTTCTTTCAGTGACTCCAACTGTAACATATATTCAACTACCTATATACTCTTTGTATGAAAAGCATATCCATATAAAACCTTGATATCACAAGTAAAAACTGTTATTTCCTCTTGAACTAAGAAGTTCATGCTGCCTGTTATTAAAGTAAGTGTGGATTGTAATAGCTTCTGTAAATGATAATCATTAAATCTTGCAATAGATACAAAAACAGAAGTTTGTACCAGAAACAATCATTAACAATGGAAGCTTAGTAATGACCTTGCTGACTGCGTCTTCATATACAATATAACCTTAGGGATATATAGGGTCACTTAGCCAATATTTGGCAAAATTTGTGATACTTTGGGCCTGATTACAAGATAAGGTGCTATTTATTTCACCAGGTAAATAACAATACCCTTGGGATTTGTTATTTATAGCGTGCGATAAATAGCACCTACTAAAAGCTATTAGCAATGACATGCAGATTTTGGTATTTAATACACCAAAATCTGCATGCGCATGGTATGGTAAATTCCGTGCACATTTCTCTTGTTAAATTAGGCAGGTTTGAACTTCCGAAATTTAACAAAGCTTGAGGTATTGAACGCGTCAGATGTTTTAAATACCTTCAACCTCGCAATTCAAACCCACCTATATGCAAAAGTTTATGTACAGGATGGAATATAATGAGCAACTCATAATCAGGCCCTATGATGTGATGTATTCTATGAGATATTATATTGTAAGGAAATGCCTCTTTTTGCATGATCACCTCTAAAGTTTTCAACTACTGCTGCTGGTTTTTCAACTCTGAAAGTGCATGTAGGCCTGCTGCACAGACCTCAGTACCAATGCTGTGACCCATAAAAGGTATATCTCTGATTGGCTCACCTATCATTGGCATAAGTTAACTTACTCACAAGTCCCTAGCATATGGTACCAGGGGTACCCAGGACCTGTAAGTTAGTGTTCCTGTTAGACTGGATCACTTATCGTGCCACCATGAGTATCACAAAACAAAGCAAGACTCCTAGTCTGCCATTGGTGTCTGGCAGGGCAGTTCTCAAACTTCTATCTCAACTTTGGCATTTAAAATAATGGCAAAGTTCAGACCTTCCTTTATATAATATATATAAGTCCCTCTAAGTCAAGCCTATCGAGTCCTAATGCAGTATACCATAAATCAAAACATGTAACATGTGGTTGACATGTTCCTAAAGTAAAAACTCCCAAATAGTTTTTTTGTACTGTGGAAAAGATCTCTCTAGCAGGAAGGCCAAACAGGGTGTTGGCCCAAAAAGCGTACTTCAAAGGGGAAGCCACCTGGGAAGGCTCAATGGTGGACATACATAAGAGGGGCTATTCTTTTGTTCTGGTTAGGATGACATTGGGTACAGACAGGGGAAAACAGTGGGCAAACCATTTTTTATGTGGGTGTGTTACCCTCAAGGAGCCACACTTTTAGGGTGGGATACCAAGCTCCACACACCAAGAGAAAGGTTCTGCAATCTTGGGAGTGAGCAGTATTGCATTCTAGGCACCTTGCAGGAAGTTGTCATAAGACGGGGGCATGGTAGCCCATTGGTTAGCAGTCGCTGGTTCCCCAAGGGCAAAGTTTGGGCATAAAAGTGGCACCCTTGTCACCCAAACATCAGACCACATCTGCACTGGACAGAGAAACAAAGACGGGCTGCCCTGCTTTTCCCTGGACCTGGAAAAGAGAGGCTGCACCAAAGACTAGACTTCACCTGCTGATCCATGGACTAGCAAAGATGACTGTGCCTGTGATGCCGTGCTAGAGGAAGAGCTGTCCCTAAGCCCCAGACAGAAGAAGTATCTCCAAAGTTAACTGGCTGACTTCCTGTTACAGCCACAGAGCCACAAAATCTGAATAAGGCTGCCTTGGCTAGTTAGTAACCACAATTGATTGGCCACCACTGTCCGCTAAAGTGCAGACTGGGAGACCAAGGCGCAGATTTAAGAGCCCCTAGCTCCTCCTTTTTCCACATTAGCATCATTTTTGTAACGCCAATGTGGCACAACGAGGCCAATATCACTGCACCAAATTTACAAAGTAGTGCAATGCATGCCTTCACAACTTTGTAACCCTTTGCGCTACATTATGCCTGCACCAGGCATAATGTATGCAAAGAGGGCATTCCCCCATTGGGGGAGGAAGGGGGAAATGGCACAAAGAAATCTAAAAGATTTTTTTGTGTTCTTTTTTCAGCATTTTAAATGCCTGATCAGAGCAGGTGTTGAAAGGAGGCACACCATTGTTTACAATGGGCCTCAATGGGCTTTGTAGGATTAGCAACAACATTTTTTACCCTAATCCTGCAAAGCTGCAAATTTTGACGCTAGTTCCCTAACTACTGCCATGGTGCACCATGTCTTATATATGGCACACAGATGGAGGTGTTAGGGAGGCGCTAAGGGCGCAAGAAAAGTGGTGCTGCACTGGGTGCAGCTCCACTTTTCTTAAAACTGGACCCAAGTCCCAGCCCTCAAAAGTTGCATTTGAGTCTGCTGGACCCTGGAGAGTCATTGGAGTGCAATGTGGTCACCCAAGGTGGACACTAGTCTCAGTTAAAGGGGATCTGCTGGTTTCACTGTAACTGGAAATGCATAGACTAGTGGCAATTGGTTTTTGGCTGGCCTTCAACTGTACTTCGAGTGACATCGATCCCTGTGGCCGAAGTCACCACACAGGAGTCGTGGACACAGTGGTGGCCCCAGGGATAGCCCTGTCACCAGATCACTATACATAGCATTGTTCAGCATCTTCAACATCTTGTATTCCTTGCATCAGGGCCACACTATTAAAATCTATTGTGCTTTGCCCATAGACCCTGGAACTGGACTGGATACTGCTGTGTCTGCAGGGTAACTGCCCTGCCATGCCTTACTGGTCCCTGTGATTTGCTCCCTGCTGGAGTTGATCACCCAAAGTGAGTTGGAGTAACCGAACACAGCTTTACAAAAACTTCCTAAAGATTTCTAAGTAACCACTAGGCCCATATTTAAACTTTTTGGCGCCACATTTGCATCATTTTTTTAGGCAAATGTGGCGCAAACTTAAAAAATACAATTAGATTTTGTAAGTTTGCGCCGCTTTTGCAGCAAAAAATGACGCAAATGCAGCACTAAAAAAGTATAAATATGGGCCTAAGTGCAGTATTTGCAGTGATTTAAGTGAAAAGCATTGATTTACAATTTGCTTAATAATTTATATCTCTTGAACCCTCCAGTGGATTTTGTTTACTTTAGTGTCTAAAAATTCGTAAAAATAAGAGCTATTTTTATAAACCGGTGTCAGATTTTCTTTGTGTTGTGTTTCTTTCTAATTAATCTCTCTGGATACTTCTAAGTGTTTTACATTTGTTCCTCTGACAAAGCCTGAATGCTGAAAGCCACAGCTACCCATGGTTTTAAAGTTTTGCAAATAAGCCTGACTGGACCAAAAAGGGATTTGTGAGTTTATTACACCATATAATTAACCTTTGTCCTCACCTATATCTACTGCCTAGTGTTTATTTTGGCTTTTAGGTGCAATATTGTTTTGTCTGAATTTGTTAATGGAAAAAAATATTTTTAGAAAGAAATAACAAAACAGTGGAAGCTCTGATCTATCCTTATGCGCTTTCTGTAACCTACATAAAAAGGTGTTTCAAGATACATGTTTTGAGAATATTTCTTCATTGTTTCAAACTGCTTCATACAAATATCCTCCAATAAACCACTTATGAGGTTTTTAATCTCAAATATTGGATCGGATAGATAATGTCATTTAACTCTCTTCTATTAAAATTTCCAAAGAATTGCCTTGTACCACTGTGATACCCACAAAGCTATAGATCTGGACTTATTACCAAGCTGTACTGAACTTCCACTGTTAAGAGAACAGGTGGATTTGACAGTTGTGCTGGGTGCTCCAAACCCCTCAGATTTCTTTGGCCATTCTCTCCTGCTGTTTCCCTCCTCCCGCCAACCCAGCGCTCCTATCAAGACCTACTGAATGGAAGCTGCACCGCGACTCCATCGAGCAGGTCCTCACACCAGCTTCCCTGCGACAGATCTCCCGACCAGTAACACAATTTTCTCACCTACTATCTGTGCTTACTGACCCTGCCACCCTATTATGCTCACTTTGCTGCCTCCCATCTCTCTGCCACCTCTGCTTGTTTCTTCCTTTCTCCTCTGTTTCCTGCCACTGTCTTTTTGACTGTTTCTGAGACTGGTGCTTAGTTTTGTCTTTTCTGCAGGTTCTGCCACTTCTACTTAGTTTTGTCTTTTCTCTCTTTTCTTCCACTTCTGCTTAGTTTTGTCTTTTCTCCCTTTTCTGACACTTCTGCTAAACTTCATTTTTTCACTCTTTTCAGCCGCTTCTGCTTACTTTTGTCTTTTATCTCTTTTTATCCACTTCTGCTTAGATTTGTCTTTTCTCTTTTTTGCCACTTCTCCTTAGTTTCTGTTTTCTTTGTTTTCTGCCACTTCTGCTTAGTATTGTCTTTTCTATCTTTTCTGCCAATTCTGCTTAGTTTTGTCTTTTCTCTCTTTACTGCCACTTCTGCTTATTTTTTGTCTTTTCTGCTGATTCTGCCCATTTCACCTTGCTGCTCCCTTCCCTCCCCATTCCGGCCCATGCTGCTTTCTGCCTCCCACCACCCAGCGCACCTCCCACCTCCCCGGACCTACATAAAGGAGGCTGAAGCTCAGCCGCTCCACTGGCACATGAAGGTACCCCAATGGTAAGCCTGTCTTCACCCATCAATGTCTGGACCCCGCCCAGAGGCAGGAACCTTGGTTCTCCTCTCAGGAGCTCCTGGTGCAGATCCTGAACCATGTAACAGATGCTACACCTCCTTCCTTAGAACAACCAAAGAACCCTTCATATGCTGTCACTGCTGCTTCTCCTTCAATGGAGGATCACCATACCACACAGGACCCCATGCCACACCCACCTGGACGCAGACAAACAGCCCAGAACCCTAAGACACACCCTCTAGAAAGACCATAAACAACCCAGAACTACTCCAATCTATCCTGCCCAAAGCCCAATCCCTCTGCAAACAAGTCACGGAAATGTGGGACCCCACCATCACCACCCTCTCACCTGATGTAGCCTTCATCACCAAACCTGGCTCAGACCCTCTTCGAACTCTGACATAACCACTGCAACACCCAATGGCTACAAGATGATGCACAGAGACTACATCAACAAACAAGGTGGAGGCACCGCCATCATCTTCAAAGAAACCATCTGATTCACCACCACCAACGACAATGCTACTCTGCTCCAGGATCACCTCAACTTCCAACTACAGACCAACGCCAAGGCAACGTTTAGAGGCACCATTGTATAAAGGTCCCCAGGAACCCAACCAGCCCTCTGCAATGCCCTCCCTAACATCATTGCACCGCTAGCCATCCACTCGAACCACTACATAGTAGTCAGCAACCTCAATTTCCACATCAACGACCCCAGCAACACCAATTCTACCACTCTTGTGGAGGACATGAACAACATCAGTCTTACCGTACTGGTCGCCGAGCCCAAGTACAAAGACACACACTCAATCCTATCTTTACCTCCAGCAACAGAGTCAAATTCAGCCACATTACAGAACTCCCCTGGTCCGACCACAGCATCATTGACTTCACCATCTCCTGCACACAGCACACCATCACCAGACACCACGGCTTCCCCATTGTAGCTGAGGCAAGGTAACTGAAACACAGTTACCCCAAGTCCTCGATGCCTCCCAATCCGAAGACTCATCAGACCTAGAACAAGCTGCACAAAAACTTTTCATACTAGATCACCAAATGAACTGACATAGTCACCCCTTGAAACCAGCAAGAACCAACAAACCCTCAAGACAAGCCATCTGGTACACCCCAGATCTCAAAATCACCAATCGCAACTGCTATTGACTCAAGAAGCAATGGGAGTCCACCAGGAACCACCTGCCAGAGCTGCCCACAAAGCAGCCCTCAGTAACTACTACTGGCAAATAATGAAAGCCAAGAGAGCAGCCATCATAGCCAGAATCAACACAGCAGCCAGTCTCATGAAAGAACTATTCAAAATAGTCACAGAATTCTCCAACCAGACTGCCACAGAGAACACCATCCATCTCTTGCAAGAACTCTGTGACACCCTCTCAGACTATTTCCAAAGCAAGATTGCAACCATTTACAACAACTTCAATCCCCAACCCATGGTCCTCAGCCACAATGGCCTTAAGCAACCAGCACACACCAGCCAAACGTTCACTGCTTGGTCAGTGTTTACCACACAAATTACCATGGCGATCGTGTCATCTATCCACTCTGGAACACCCACAGACCCATGCCCACACCACGTTTTCAACCTTGAACCCAGTCACATAATTACTGAACTCACCAGCATCCTCAACACCTTCATCACCACTGTTGTCTTCCCGGTCAGATGGAAACACGCAGAGATCAGACCCCTCCTAAAGAAACCTGCTGCTGACCCCAGCAAACTCAAAAATTACTGACTGGTCTTGATGCCTCCTTATCCCACCAAAGTACTTTAGAAGGCCATCAACCAGCAGCTCACCGAAAACCTGGAACACAACAACCTGTTTTATATCTCACAATCAGGTTTCCTATCCAACCACTGCAGGGAGACTGCATTGATCGCAGCCACAGGTGATGTCAGAACACACGTCAATTGTGGGGAAACTGCCACTCGGATCCTCCTCGACCACTCTGCAGTATCCACCACCGTTTCCCACCACAACCTCATCAACAGACTCCACAACATTTGGATACAAGAGAACACCCTCAAATGGATTGCCTCCTTCATTACGGGCCGCAGAAAGGGCATCCGGTTGCCTCCTTTCACCTCTGAACCCAAGAACATATGTGGCGTACGACAAGGATCATCCCTCAGCCTCACTCTGTTCAACACCTAGATTACCCCCCTTGAAAACATCTTCAGATCCTGCGGTCTCAACATCATATCCTACACTGAGGACAGACAGCTTATCCTCTGACTCACCAATCGCCCCCTATCAGAACAAACGTCTGCGACACCATGACCAACTTATACAAATGGATGGGACACAACTGCCTCAAACTCAACTCTGCAAAAAGAGAAGTACTGATTTTCTGGAGAACCAACTGCCTCAAACTCAACTCTGATAAAAGAGAAGTACTGATTTTCTGGAGAAACACATCCATTTGTGACCACAACTGGTTGGTCATTCAAAATTCTAATCCACCCCTATGCCATCAGACCACGCAAGCAAGCTCGGTGTCATGCTCAATAAAGATAAAGAAGTGAACATGAAATGTCAAATCAATGTGCTGTCGTCTTCTCCTGCTTCTACACCCTTGCATGATGCGCAGAATCTTCAGATGGATCCCAGTCAATATCAGAAAGACCATCACCCAGGCTCACATCACCAGCCAACTCAACTTCGGCAATGCACTGCATGCCAGCATATCCACTCAGCTATTCAAAAGACTCTAGACCATACAGAACACCCCAGCCAGACTCATCCTGGATCTCCTCAAATGGACTCATATCACCCCCACCTCAAAAACCTCCACATTCTCCCCATCCAGAAGAGTTGGCAGTTCAAGATCCTCATGCATGCCAATGAAGCCCTACACAATCAAGGACCAGCTTGCGTCAACCGGCAACTAAACTTTCATCAACCCACCAGACACCTCCGTATCCTCCATCACGATCCCTCGAACACACACCCGCCTAATCTGTCACAGCCACAGTGGTGGCCATTGCTTCTCCTACATCACCGCCAAGACCTAGAATGACCTGCCCCTCCACCTTTGAATAGCACCATCCCTTGCGGGGTTCAGAAAGAAACAGTGCCCAGATACGCCAGAGTGGTGATAGTGTTGCACTTTACAAATGACGATTGATTGATTAATTGATTGGTTGATTATCAATGCCACTTTTTTGGGTCTTTGTGCTATTTCTACTTAAAACATTTAGAATTCATATCTCTAGTTCCCTTAATTGGATTTTTGTTATTTTGGTGTCATTAGTATATTTTACTCTTTAGTTTCTCATTCGGTTTAAGATTTTTATTGTTTTGGATTCCACCTTCATTACTCTTTTAGTACTGAATAAAAACTTTATATATTGCTTCTAAGTTAAGTCTGTCTGCTCTGTGCCATAGAGATCAGGGGGTGACCTCATGTTTCTATACTGATGTTAATGGTTCACAGTGACAAGGATTGATTATTACTTGAGGTAGGTACTTAACTTCCTCAACTAATAACCCAGTTTCCTATAAAGCCCAATCGATATGTCTATACAAAGGTCATGACAGTGCAAACAGGAAACATTTAGCTACATTTACTAAAATACTTTTTGCAACATGCCAATAAGTTTTGTGTACTAATAAGTCACATGGCAACCTTTTCATTCACAGGGGTTTGTATTATTCAAAGCAGCCTTATACCATTGGACTCAAGGATGAGCACAAAAGGAAGAGTTTTATCAAGAGTATAGTTTATTCACTCCTGATAGTTCTGATAGGCAATCATCAGCCCTGAGGTGGACACAAGGAAGTCAAGTTTTCACTGCACAGGGCTGGACCAAAAAAGGCTTACTCTTTTTTGTTTTCCTATAATCAATCCTACTATGTCAATTGATCTTAAAATAGATAATGAAATGGTCTTTCCAGATCAGGGGAATGGTGCTCATGCTAGACACCATATTCAGGAAGGCAAAGTTTAAATCTAACACATGGTCATCCTTGTGTGTGGCCCCTGCAACCCCCTGCTAAAGTTGTAATACTGCAAAATAATTGATAAGATGCATATCCTGTGTTTTACTATCTATGTCAGCTTAAATATTAATATCACCTAGTAGCAGGAATGCAGCATCAATAATAATAGTAGCATTAAAAAATCCATCACTAGGTCACATCAGATAGGGCAATAGCATAAAATGCCCCTTATAGAGTCTGAAGCAGAGAGGACAAGTTCTAATTTCTTGAGCATATGTTACTAGGGACAGGGCATTGCTTAGGACATAATCCAAATTTTCTCTGTCTACATTTTGTGAAAAAGGACCCAAAAGGAATAATTTACCAGGCTTGGCCCTGGAAGCAATGGTGTTGGGTGGATTCCTGGAAAAGACATGTAGTGACCCCTCTGTACTTAAAGATACAGAATGACCAAGCCAATCATTACTCCACTCTCAGAAGCTCCTCCCTTAGACTATACAAGGCATCCTGACAAACTTTGGGCCTGCATAGGCTTACCGTTGTTGGAATTTTAGGCAACATGACTGGCACAGAGCAAAGATGGGCACAGATGGACTTCGCTTTGAAGTGCCACTGAAGCTCTTGCTGCACATGTCTGCTGTGCAGCCATACAGCCATGCATCAGGTAGCCTTAAATAAGGTGGGTCCTGCCTGCACATTGTGTCAAACACTGGAACACTAGCCAAGATGGCGTCTTTGAGCCTGGTAGCCCCAGACAGGAAAAATGTCTTTGGGCTGATGTGTACTCCATGAGGGCCCAGCAAAAGTGTTTCTTTTTAAATCAAACAATTAAAGAACTACAGTAGTGAGAATATGGCAGTGACTTGACAGATACTTTTAACAGAAGAATGGAGGACATGAGAATACTCCAGACGGGAAGTGGAACCTCTTCTGAAAAAACAGAGAAACAGGAAAAGCACTAGGCAAGAAAAGGCATTTGACCTCTCTCCAGATACAGCCACTGTAAGAAGCAGGCTGGCAATTCTTGAGCTGCTGCGACCGCCCAAGAGTGTCACTTCTATAGGCGAGTGCTTTTGGGGTGTGGGAGAGAACAGTCCTTAGAGAGCCTCAAGGGTTTAATCTATTTCACATTGCAAACTTTACATATGTCCTCACTACCTGAAGGAAAAAGTCATGGACCCTATGGATGTGCTTCACTTTGTCGATGATCAGCCGTCATTATACAACAGTAACTGTGGGGGACTTTTGTTGTTGTTTTACTACTTGTGCTGAAAGAGCTGCAGCAGTGGCTGAGTATCTACTTCAAGCCAGGGGGAGAAGTCCTTCCTTCATTTCCATAATTTATTGCTGTACAATATGACTTAAGCTTATCCCTATACTTATGCTGTAACAAGAATACAGATCCAGTCAAACTCAGTAAGAAGTTACTCTTAGCACACTCTTTGATCCCGCAGAACACATTACCATCTATTTGAGAACCTTAGAAGGAATATTTCGAACTCAGAGAACACATCACAGGTATAGCATATAGATAACTATGGAAGAGATACCAACAGTGCAAACCAAGACACATCACATAAATACAATCAACAGAACAGCTTATGTACAACCAATACAGCTCAGAAATAATATATAGTTCTCTATCACTAGGCTCACAACAATTGAAACAATCAACACACATGACACAAAAAAACACCCATCAGAAAACAGTAGATTGAATTGCTCAGATATGCATCAAGTTGGCTAAAATTATTGACATTTTTGTCAGGTCACAAAGAGAGTAACAACTAGCTCAGATTAGCTCTAGCCACAAGGAAACTGTATGTATATATTCATGTATGGCGGTATTTGCTTTATTTGAACCTAGCCGAAAGGGCAGAAGACAGCTAACAGGGTCAAAGGAAAAGTCACAGTCAATGTGAGATTGGAGTTGTAACTGGGCAGAAGATGACATTGTGATGTTGTGTTCTTTAAAGAGGTGTGTCTTCACATATTACTGCCAGAAGAGTTGCCCAAGCAATCAATGAAACCCTTAGGCTGATTTTTACTGCCAGCTGTCTAATCCCTCAGACAGGATCATCCTATACATATCAGTACTTCCCTTAACCTCTGAGGAAGCAGGGGATGTGGCCATGCAAGATGGCTGATTTGTGACTTCCTTCAGAGCTCCCAGTGGAGCATTGCTATCCTGCCCTAATCCTGTGCAATACTGTACGCCATATCTCACAGTGGTTCCCTAAGGCTTCTGACATTACAGCTGTTTAAACTCAGGACTTGATGCTGCCTCCCAGTCAACCCTGTGCTGATCTCTTGCATGCAGGCTCCGGAGTGAGGACCTGATCCGATCTTGGATGGGAGTGTAGCCAGGCCCAAGCCCCATAAGAAGTTACACTGCTCATCGCTAGGTGTCAAGAACTCATGGACTCTGGCGATTGGAGATTGCTGTGGATCCTGCAGAGCGCTGGTTTGCTCCCCCGCAGGTGAGCCGTCGGCGGGGACAGAGCAGGGTGAAGGGCAGGAGACAGGCCTGCTCACAAAGTGACCTGCAGCAATGTGAGCCATGTAAAGGCCGGCTTAAGACGGAGGTCGTTGTTCTATGCAGCGATTGAGATGCCCCACCCCTGGGACAACATGAAAGCATACAACACAGTGGGCATTAACACGAGAGTCAAGGACCCTTATCGTGCCGAGCCTTAGGTGATGCGTACCCTGATGAGGCCTGCTGCTGATCTAGAAAATGGGCTGCAATGGGACAGGTAGGCCCCTCTGGGGATTGAGAGAAGTGCCGGCAAAGTTATGCTGAGATGCATCCGACCTCACACTGGCATTCCTGTTCCCTAGAGACTGGTTGGTGACTGCCCAGCGCTTGCTCTGGAGTTTCCAATCAGTTGTAATGCATGATTGCTCCCTGATGCACAGACATTGGTCTGACAATATACTCAATGCATTAAACAATGGGGGGAATACAACATACGTTTCATTCTATAATACTTCTACATCTTGTTGCCTGGAGGCCTTGGTGAATGCTCTCTGTCCCCAGTTGTGATTGACCCTGGAAGACAAGCCCTGCCCTTAGACGATGTGAGGAGACTAGATGTCCCCAGCACCAGAGACCAATCTGAGGACTGAGGTGGGGGGGTTTGACTGAGGCAGTGTGCAGAAACCTACTGCTTCATTACATGGAATTGCCATACCTGAGCACAGAGTGCTTGACTTCCTAAATGGGCTTTGGATCCAGAGTCTGAGTGCCAAAGTCCTGTGACATGTCTGCTACCCTTGTCTGGTGGGTGGCCTGAGACTGCAGTGGTGCGTAGACGTCTGGTGGGTTAGCTGCATTGTCACCTCGTTCTGGCTCGAAGGAACAGAGATTATCATGTGGCTCTTTGTGGTACACCTTGGTGAGCTGAACTGTCTACCTCTGCAACTGTAAAGGATAGCAGGCCCAAACCCACTCATCAGAACAAAATCATCCAATAAACCGACTATGTTCCCCTGGGGCCCCTGAAGAGCCAGACATGGGATGTGACCTTGACTGATGAAACAGCTGCCTTGGAAGTAGTGACAGATGTAACTCTGTCACTGACAGACTTGATGGCAGCAATTCAAAACTCACAAGATAACATAATACACAGAATTGATTCTACAGTTATTGACGTTAATTTGCTGCACACCAACACACTCAAAATGGTAGAGCGAGTGACAGCTACAGAGCAAACTGTGTTTTCCCTACAACAAGATATACACACACTGCGAGATATGGTCATCAACCTACAGAAACTAACGACTCCGCTGGATGATAGAATAGAAGACTCTGAAGTTTGTTCCCATAGGAACAATTTGAGATTCATGGCAATCCCCGGAAAAGGCATAAGGATCCCCCACTGAACTTTTAAGAGAACTAGATAGCATCGGACCTTAGGCCTAAGAAGCTCTCAAAGTTCTTTACTGTGGAGCATTTACATAGGGTCTTGGCAACCCAGTCAGGACCTGGAAGTTCCCCAAGAGTGATTATTGCACAGTTATTTAATTTCCATGACTGCGACCCCATCCTTCAGAACAATTGCACACGGGGTCCATTGCTGTTTGAGGGACACTCTATCTCTTTCTTCCCTGACTACCCCCAAAGAGTGCAGGACCAGTGGAAAATCTTTCTATCTGTCAATATGCTACTCTGAGACCTCAACATGAAGTACAGTCTCATGTACCCGGCAAAATTGTGCATACAACACAGTCAAAAAGCCCTCTTCTTTTTTACCCCAGGGGAAGTCAGCGATTGGTTAGCCTCTCTGCTTCGTTCTTTGAATCCAAGTAACGATTCACCAGGATTTGCCTCAACATGGTACACAGTGACAGTTGTCATGTCTCTATTGATGGCGGGATGCTGGAAAAGCCTGGAAGACAACCACAAGAGGGGTAAAATTATGGTGCACTATGTGAAATATTGAAGTAGTCCTGGATCCTGGAGAGGACTCCCTGGGACGTGAAACAGACCATGGCACCCCCAGTGATACCTGGACACACTCCTGATCTGCAAATTAACCCCTCTTATTCAAAATGGAGAAGTAGACACATGTGGCTGGGTTTATTTGTTCAACTGAGCACCAGTGAAGCGCTGTAGACCTTATGCAATGCAGATGAGATGCAGCTATAGGATATGTGCAAAAATTACGGATGATGGACGGAACGCTGAATAATGCAAACATTCACCCCCAGTCACAAAGTTCTGGGTTTAATTTTGACCCGCCATATGCAAATCAGTCTTAACCTTGTTCCTCATAGGAACAGGCCAGCCCTAACCACCAAACCAGGTCCTTCCTGGGCAGGAAACAACCATCCTAGGACCGGTTTCAGGGTATCACCCTTCATCAGCTAGGCTAGCTTAAATCCAGTGGCACAGTTAGCAAGGGACCAACGTCTGCGCATACCCTTCCCACTTACGGATGGAAAGCTGAACAATGCAAACATTCACCCCCAGTCACAAATATCTGGGTTTATTCAAATTTTTTTTTGCTCACCACGCCACCCCAGTTTGGACCCAGCCATGTGCAAATCAGTCTTGACCCTGTTCTTCATGAGAACAGTCCAGCCCAAACTGAGAAAGCCAGGCTCTCCCTGTACCAGAAACAAGCATCCTAGGACTGGTTTCAGGGTAGCACCCTTCGTCAGCTAGGCTAGCTTGAATCCAGTGGCACAGTTAGCACAAGACACACGTCTGGGCATTCCTTTACCACTTAGGGCGACAAATGTCAAAAGAACATATGATAGATGGAATGCTGAACAATGCAAACATTTCACCCACAGTCACAAAGATCTGGGTTTAATCCATTGTTTTTTTGCTCACAACGCCACCCCAGTTTGGAACCATCATATGCAAGCCAGTCTTGACCCTGTTCCTTATGGGAACAGTCTGGCCCCAACTGCCAAGCCAGGTCCTCCCTGAACCAGAAACAAGCATCCTAGGACCGGTTTCAGTGTACCACCCTTCGTCACCTAGGCTAGCTTGAATCCAGTGGCGTAGTGAGCACAGGGCACACGCCTGGGAGTACCCTTCCCATTTAGGGTGGGTGACAAATAAAAAAAAAACAGATGATGAACGGAATGCTGAACAATGCAAACATTCACCCCTAGTCACAAAGATCTTGGTTTAATCCATTGTGTTTTTGCTCACCATGCCACCCAAGTTTGGACCCAGCCATATTCAAATCGGTCTTGACCCTGTTCCTCATGGAAACAGTCCAACCCCAACTGCCAAGCCATGTCCTACATGAACTGGAACAAATCCTAGGACCGTTTTCAGGGTATCACTCCTCATCTGCTAGGCTAGCTTGAATCCAGTGGTGCAGTGAGCACGGGACCCTCGTCTGAGTATACCCTTCCCACTTAGGGTGACAAATGCAAAAAGAACAGATGATGGACAGAATGCTGAACAATGCAAACATTCACCCCCAGTCACAAAGATCTGGGTTTAATCCATCATTCTTTTGCTCACCATGTCACCCCAGTTTGGACCCAGCCATATGCAAATCAGTCTCACCCCTGTTCCTCATGGGAACAATCCAGCCCAAACTGTCAAACCAGGTCCTCTCTGGACTGGAAACAAGCATCCTAGGACTGGTTTCAAGGTATCACCCTTCATCAGCTAGGCTAGCTTGAATCCATTGGAGCAGTGAGCACAGGACCCACGTCTGGGCATACCGTTCCCACTTAAGGTGACAAATGCAAAAAGAAAAGATGATGGGCAGAATACTGAACAATACAAACATTCACTCCCAGTCACAGAGATCTTGGTTTAATCCATCATTTTTTAGCTCACCACCCCACCCTAGTTTGAACCCACCTGTAGGAAGTTGGCTCTGTATGTACTATTTCAAAGTAAGAAATAGCATGCACAGAATCCAAGGGTTCCCCTTAGAGGTAAGATAGTGGCAAAAAGAGATCATTCTAATGTTCTATTTTGTGGTAGTGTGGTTGAGCAGTAGGCTTATCAGAGGGTAGTGTTAAGCATTTGTTGTACACACACAGGCAATAAATGAGGAACACACACTCAAAGACAATTCCAGGCCATTAGGTTTTTATAAAGAAAAATATATTTTCTTAGTTTATTTTAAGAACCACAGGTTCAAGATTTACAAACAATACTTTAAATGAAAGATATTTCACTTAGGAACTTTAGGAACTTTGAATTAGAAAAATAACATATACAGTTTTCACACAAATGGCAATAAGCTATTTTAAAACTAGACACTGCGATTTTCAACAGTTCCTGGGGGAGGTAAGTGTTTGTTAGTTTTGCAGGTAAGTAAACCACCTACAGGGTTCAAAGTTGGATCCAAGGTAGCCCACCGTTAGGGGTTCAGAGCAACCCCAAAGTTACCACACCAGCAGCTCAGGGCAGGTCAGGTGCAGAGGTCAAAGTGGTGCCCAAAACGCATAGGCTTCAATGGAGAAGGGGGTGCCCCGGTTCCAGTCTGCCAGCAGGTAAGTACCCGCGTCTTCGGAGGGCAGACCAGGGGGGTTTTGTAGGGCACCGGGGGGGACACAAGTCAGCACGAAAAGTACACCCTCAGCGGCACGGGGGCGGCCGGGTGCAGTGTGCAAACAGGCGTTGGGTTTGCAATGTAGTTCAAAGGGAGACCTAGGGGTCTCTTCAGTGATGCAGGCAGGCAAGGGGGGGGGCTCCTCGGGGTAGCCACCACCTGGGCAAGGGAGAGGGCCACCTGGGGGGGTCTCACGCTTCCGGTGGGAAACGTGTGTTCTTTCAAAGTTGCTTCTTTTTTGCAAAGATGCTTCTTTCTTGGAGCAGAGCCGCTGTCCTCGGGAGTTCTTGGTCCTTTTATATGCAGGGTAGTCCTCTGAGGCTTCAGAGGTCGCTGGACCCTGTGGAACGCGTCGCTGGAGCAGTTCTTTTGAAGTGGGGAGACAGGCCGGTAGAGCTGGGGCCAATCAGTTGGTGTCTCCGTCTTCTCTGCAGGTTTTTCAGCTCAGCAGTCCTTCTTTGTCTTAGGTTGATGGAATCTATCTTGCTTGGTTCTGGGGGGCCCTAAATACTCAATTTAGGGGGGTGTTTAGGTCTGGGGGGTTAGTAGTCAATGGCTACTAGCCCTGAGGGTGGCTACACCTTCTTTGTGCCTCCTCCCTGAGGGGAGGGGGGCACATCCCTAATCCTATTGGGGAAATCCTCCATCTGCAAGATGGAGGATTTCTAAAAGTCAGAGTCACCTCAGCTCAGGACACCTTAGGGGTTGTCCTGACTGGCTAGTGACTCCTCCTTGTTTTTCTCATTATCTCTCCTGGACTTGCCGCCAAAAGTGGGGGCTGTGTCCAGGGGGCGGGCATCTCCACTAGCTGGAGTGCCCAGGGGGAATTGTAACATGAAGCCTGAGCCTTTGAGGCTCACTGCTAGGTGCTACAGTTCCTGCAGGGGGGAGGTGTGAAGCACCTTCACCCAGAGCAGGCTTTTGTTTCTGTCCTCAGAGAGCACAAAGGCCCTCACCACATGGGGCAGAAACTCGTCTCTTAGCAGCAGGCTGGCACAGACCAGTCAGTCCTGCACTGAACAATTGGGTAAAATACAGGGGGCATCTCTAAGATGCCCTCTGTGTGCATTTTTTAATAAATCCAACACTGGCATCAGTGTGGGTTTATTATTCTGAGAAGTTTGATACCAAACCTCTAAGTATTCAGTGTAGCCATTATGGAGCTGTGGAGTTCGTTTTTGACAGACTCCCAGACCACATACTCTTATGGCTACCCTGCACTTACAATGTCTAAGGTTTTGCTTAGACACTGTAGAGGCATAGTACTCATGCACCTATGCCCTCACCTGTGGTATAGTGCACCCTGCCGTAGGGCTGTAAGGCCTGCTAGAGGGGTGACTTACCTATGCCACAGGCAGTGTGAGGTTGGCATGGCACCCTGAGGGGAGTGCCATGTCGACTTAGTCATTTTCTCCCCACCAGCACACACAAGCTGGCAAGCAGTGTGTCTGTGCTGAGTGAGGGGTCCCTAGGGTGCCATAAGACATGCTGCAGCCCTTAGATACCTTCCCTGGCATCAGGGCCCTAGGTACCAGGAGTACCAGTTACAAGGGACTTACCTGGGTGCCAGGGTTGTGCCAATTGTGGAGACAATGGTACATTTTAGGTGAAAGAACACTGGTGCTGGGGCCTTGGTAGCAGGGTCCCAGCACACTTCTCAGTCAAGTCAGCATCAGTATCAGGCATAAAGTGGGGGGTAACTGCAACAGGGAGCCATTTCCTTACACAAGCCCCCCCCCAGCCCACAGGCCAGGAGACTCAGCCAAAGCTGGGAGAGTCTTCCTAGTCTGTCAGACGAGGAAGAGTAGAGGAAATAGGCTGGTTTGTTGCAGGGCCTACTCTGCCTTACATCCTCCTGTTCAGGTCATTCCCTCTGGGGAACTGACCCACTTCCACAGTGATAGGACCTAGTCTGAATTGCCTCTTGTCTGTGCCTTTTATGTCTTCACCCATTCTCTCTATTTTGGGTTTAGAGGTATCCACCTCTGCTAATCTTATCTTAGCCAGGGTCACCCCTAGCTTACCCAAAGAGGTTACCCAGAGCTGGAGTAACCCCACCATGACCACCAGGGTCAGGGGGCCTAACATGCTATTTGGCATGGGGTCAGGCCACCATGCCAAGGATAGTGCAGCCATAAAGGCTAACACCCAGCAGATGCCACTGACAGCTGTCAGTGCCCAGAACCACACCTTTAGCTCTTCACCTGCAAGGGAAGGGGCTAAGGTACAGGCTTCTTTTGGTTCAGGGTGCCTGTCTGCTTTGTTAGAGTGGGGGGTTACTAAATCTGGTAGTGAACACCCTTCTTCCACTCTTTCTTCTGTTAACTGAGGAGCCACCCACTCAGGTTTAACAGTTGCCTGACTAGCCAGGGCTTCTTGTGGGTCATGTTGGACTTTACCATGCCATTTTTGGAGTTCTCCCCTACTGGAGCAGAATCTCCTTGGCTTGCTGGAACCTTGGCTAAAGGTTGTCTACCTTTCCTACTCTGTTTTCCTTTCTTTTTCTTCTGGGGCCTACTTGCAGTTACTGCAGGGGTAGCACCTCCAGAATCCTTGGGAGAGGACTGGCACTGGACTGGACCATCACTAAAGCATGCCCACTGCACATACCCATAGCACCCCCTAACCATCATCACACAAGCCCACACACAGGAATGCTAGCACTGGGGTACACGCTCACCCACCCATTGCACACCATGAGACACACACATGCAATAATCATGCTTTTATACCCCTGCAGGACCACTACTTAATGTCACCAGACAGGAGGGTCCAGACATCTCTACCCCACCCACAGAAGAGGCCAACAGTGATGACAGCAGCTCTGGCCAACTGGATCCAGATCACCAGCCCGGACCATCGTGGGCCTCGGGACAGTCGGTTCCCCTCGCACAGGCACAGCCCAACACTGACCTTCCACCCTCTGGTAACACCAGCACAGCACCCACCCAGCGGGCCCATACCTCCGTACCCAGGACACGTCAATCAGCTGTGTGTCCACCGCTACAGGGAACCCAGGATAACCCACCACCCCAACAACAACAGGGACCTGGGGGCAGTGGTAGTGGGCACACGGTCCAGGGGACGGAGGCACAGGAGGGCTGCTGTGCGAAAGGGGGCGGACAGGCCAAGGGAACCCACTCTCCACAAGGCCCTCTCCTCCATCATGGGAGCATACCACCACTCCCAGGAGACGATGGCGACGGTCCTGGCCAAGTTTCAGGAGACCCAGCGCATGCAGGAGGAACAGTATTTGGGCTTCAGGGAGGAGCTCAGAACCATCAGTTCCGCCCTGGGCACCATCGTAGGGGTGCTGAAGGACATACAGAACACCATGAGGGACACCGTGGCACTCCAAGGGGCCCCTGACACTAGCCTGGACGATGAACTGCCCACCACCTCCGTCGGCGCTAGTGGACAGGACGCCCCGCCACAGGACCACCACACCAGCACCCCACCCCCTGCAGACGGAGAACCACCCCGCAAGCGTTCCCTGAGATCCAGGAACAGGACAGAGCAAGATGGCAAGACCCCCGCCAGGAAATGAGACCACCCTGATTGTCATCCCACTGTCCCACTTTGTTACCCTGTCCAGATTGGAACTGTTCCAGCTCCACTTCCTGTGCCCATATGGGCAGAGCACCAGTGAGACTAATAGACTGGACTCTGCCATGGACATTCCTCCACCATCACCCCTCACTATTTTACAACCCCCTCCAATAATTAGCACTTCAATAAACACCCTTGAACCACAAAACTATCTGGAGTCAGTCTGTGATTATGAAAATGTGTTAACTATGACAATGGCCAAATCCATTCGAAAATGTAATGTCAACATACCTATGTCACACATCACAAGTCCATGAAGGATGCAAGCAGATGACACACATTGGTAACCACACCTGTGAAACCGTAATGGAAATGTACCACTCAGTTAGCAAATACTGCTTGAAATTGACAGACAGGATAGAGGTAGAAGTGTGAAAGTAAATGTAATAGTAAAGAAATGTATCTCACCTGTGTGTCACTGGAAATATTGCTGTATGACAGAGTCTCTGTTATCAATGTCTTCTTCCTCTGCTTCCTCCTCATCACTGTCCACAGACTCCACAGCTGGCACAACACCATCATCTGGACCATCCTCCTGCAGAAAAGGCACCTGGCGTCGCAAAGCAAGATTGTGAAGCATAGAGCAGGCGATGATGATCTGGCACACCTTCCTTGGTGAGTAGAATAGGGAACCACCTGTCATATGGAGGCACCTGAACCTGGCCTTCAGGAGGCCGAAGGTCCGTTCGATCACCCTCCTAGTCTGCCCATGGACCTCATTGTAGCGTTCCTCTGCCCTGGTCCTGGGATTCCTCACTGGGGTCAATAGCCATGACAGGTTGGGGTAACCAGAGTCCCCTAATAGCCACACCCGGTGCCTCTGGAGTTGACCCATCACATAAGGGATGCTGCTATTCCGCAGGATGGAGGCGTCATGCACTGAGCCAGGGAACATAGCATTTGCCTGCGAGATGTACTGGTCTGCCAAACATACCATCTGTACATTCATCAAATGATAACTCTTCTGGTTCCTGTACACCTGTTCGCTCCTATGGGGGAGGACTAAAGCCACATGGGTCTCATCAATGGCACCTATGATGTTGGGTATGTGTCCCAGGGCATAGAAGTCACCTTTCACTGTATCCAAATCCTCCACCTGAGGGAAAACGATGTAGCTCCTCACATGTTTCAGCAGGGCAGACAACACTCTGGACAATACGTTAGAAAACATAGGCTGGGACATCCCTGATGCCATGGCCACTGTTGTCTGAAATGACCCACTTGCCAGGAAATGGAGCACTGATAGCACCTGCACTTGAGGGGGGATTCCTGTGGGATGGCGGATTGGTGACATAAGGTCTGGCTCCAACTGGGTGCACAGTTCCTGGATTGTGGCACGGTCAAACCTGTAGGTGATGATTAAATGTCGCTCCTCCATTGTCAACAGGTCCACCAGTGGTCGGTACACCGGAGGATTCCGCCATCTCCTCACATGTCCCAGCTGACGGTGCCTAGGAAGGACAACAGCGACCACAGAGTCAACCAATTCTGAGGTATGTACCCACAGCTACACAGAGCACGTCACAAAATACAAACATCTTCCTGTTTGTGTGTTGAGTCCAGGCCTAGGTATGTGTGACACAGTTGTAAAAGAAGCCATGTGGGTCCCTGAAATGGCAGATCCCTGACCTCTAAAGTGGGACAATGGGATGTGAGGTAACTGCGGTGGCGTTGTACACCATCGCGGTAGGCGGTCGAAGACAGCGGCGCAATGCTGCATTGGTTAACATTGGACCCTATGGGTCCCAGGAGCCAATGACGAAGTGCGCCGGCGGTGATGATACGCACCGCCGCGGACATCACCGCCGCGGACGTCACCGCCATTTTCTATCTGTTCAATCACTCGATACCTGATCTTCGACAGGAGAGGACCTACACTGCAAGTGCTGCTGTGACCTCGGTTTGGAAGAGACAATGGCTCGTGCGTCTGGGGAAAGGGCCCCTGCCTTCACTGCACAGGAGTTGGAGAAGCTTGTGGACGGGGTCCTCCCCCAGTACACACTACTCTACGGTCCTCCAGAGCAACAGGTGAGTACATAGGGTGCAAGTTGTATGGGCTATGCCTGGTTGGAGAAGGCTGGATGTAAGTAGGAAGGGGGCAGAGTAATGCGAGCATGAAGGACTGTGAATGCATGTGCCACATGGCAAGGGTAGGGATGTGGGCCACTCACTTCGACAGTGCAGTTGTTAATGACTTCTCGTCTTCCCCTGTACATTTCATGTCGGTCAGCACCCACCAGAAGAAGGAGATATGGCGTGCCATCGCCAAGGACGTCCGGACCCTAGGGGTCCACCAGAGACGGAGCACCCACTGCCGTAAAAGATGGGAGGACATTCGCCGCTGGAGCAAGAAGATGGCGGAGGCTCAGCTGGGGATGGCCTCCCAATGTGGGAGGGGTGCCTGTCGCACCATGACCCCCCTGATGTTCCGGATCCTGGCGGTGGCCTACCCTGAGTTGCATGGGCGCATGAGGGCATCACAGCAGACACAAGGGGGTGAGTACACTCACAATTTCATGACTTTGCGCGCAGTGGAGGCGTCTGGGTGGGGGAGGAGGGCTGTGGGTTTCCCCAGGCCAGGGCGAGTTCCGTAGGCTAGGCCCCTCCGTAATGCAGGCAATGTGCCACTCCACCCCACCTCTGTAGAGTGCCAAAAACAGGTATACATGCCCCTGTGTCATCTATGTGGGCAGATGACACTCATAGGCAAGTAGGCCATATCCCAGGAACTGAATCTGTAGAGGCCAAGAGCACGGCGTAGTGCATGGGGCTGCTGTGTCTGTATTGTCCGCCAACGGTAGCGGTAAGCCATGCACTCCACCTGTCTTTCTTCTGTTTCCCCACCCCTTTTTGTGGTCTCCCAGTTCTTTTGTGCATCAGCATCATCAGGCGGAGGTACAGGGGCACCGGAGCACGAGGGGGCTGCGTCCCACATGGCCATGGAGGGCCACACCACGGACTCCGAATACACCAGTGGGACGGAGGGCGAGGGGAGCTTCACGGCGGTCAGCGGATCAGCAACCAGCGACACAGACTCGTCCTCCGATGGGAGCTCCCTTGTGGTGGCGGCACCATCTGTGCCCCCCACTTCTACAGGTACAGCCGCACCCCCCCTACCAGCACCACCCTCCCAGCAGCCCCTCAGTCTTTGGCCCGTGCCCGCTCATCCAGGAGGGTGGGCATCACCTTTGCCCCAGGCACCTCAGCCCCTGCCCCTGTCACCCCTGCTGCCCTCAGTGAGGAGGCCATTAACCTCCTCTGGTCACTCACTGTTGGGCAGTCTACCATTGTGAATGCCATCCAGGGTGTAGAAAGGGAGTTGCAACACACCAATGCATCCTTGGAGGGCATTCATTCTGGTCAGGCTGCCCATCATCGAACCCTGCAATCTCTGGCCTCAGCACTGATGGCAGCCATTGTCCCTGTGTCTAGCCTCCCCCCTCCAACTTCCTCCACCCAGACCCAATCCCCTGTACCCCAGCCTATCCCAGGCACACCACCAGACTAGCCTGCACACACCTCACCACACAAGGACAGCTCAGGCAAACATAGGCAACACACATCCCACAGGCACTCACACAAGCATCACCCATATACAGACACAGCAACATCCACTGCCTCCACTGTGTACCCCTCCCGGTCGTCTCCCTCCTCCCTCCCAGTCTCATCTACACTCTCACCTGCATGCACTACCACAACAGCCACTAGGACTCACACCAGAACACCCAGCACCACACCCCGCTCACCTGCACTCACCACCCCCACTCCCATTTACACGTCCCCTGTGTCCTCTCCCAGTGTGTCTGTGACGCCTCCTCCCAAAGTACACAAACGCAGGCACACACACACCCAACATCCATCCACCTTACGACAGCCTCCAGAACATGCACCTGCACCCAAATCACCCAAAGTTACACCTCCTACAACCACCCCCTCTTCCTCCACTCCCAGACCCCCTCCAGCTACCCGTCCCAGTGTTCATCAGAAAATTTTCCTGAGCAACCTTGACCTCTGTCCCATCACCCCCCCTCCAATTCATAGGTCCCGTAGTAGCACCTCAGCCAAAAAGATTCCGGTACCAGTGGTGCCTGTTCAAGGTATGTGGAGTGCACCAGGCACCAGGGCAGCCAGCGTGACACGGAGCCAAAGCACTGCCAGTACACCACCTGTGAAGCACCAGAAGTTGGACAGTGCCCGACACTTGTCGGCAAAGCTGCCCACAAGGGTCCCGGGGGGAGTGTTGAGTCAGCTGTGACTCCTCCCAAGGTGGTGAAGGGGCAGAAGAAGTCTCCAAAGTCTGGGAAGAGCAGCACAGCGGAGAAGGCCGCCATCCTCCCTGCTGATCAAGTCGCCACCGCCAGCCCCATCGTCACTGGTCAGGAGACCACCGCCGGAGTCAGTGCCCAGGAGGGCAGCACTATCGTCACTGGTCAGGAGACCACCGCCAGAGTCAGTGCCCAGGAGGGCCCCGGCAGCCACAGCCCCGCTGGGCAATGAGGGACTGCCATGGCACACACCGCAGCACAGGTCAGAGACAGCAAAGCCAAGCACTGCTGAACAGGGCAAAGACCACCATGGCAAGCACCGCTGAACAGGTCAGAGACAGCAAAGTCAAGCACCGCTGAACAGGGCAAAGACCGCCATGGCAAGCACCGCTGAACAGGGCAAGCACCGCCAACTGAAGCACCGCTAGCACATGAGCGGCAGGGGCAGTGACGCAACAGGGACCGTGCACTCTGGGCACCAGTCCCCATCCAGAACCAGTGGAGACATGCATCCACTCTATCTATCCTTGGCAGGATGAAGCACTCTGGGCACCAGTCCCCCTCCAGAACCAGTGGAGACATGCATCTACTCCATCTATCCTTGGCAGGATGAAGCACTCTGGGCACCAGTCCCCCTCCATAACCAGTGGAGACATGCATTCACTCCATCTATCCTTGGCAGGATGAAGCACTCTGGGCACCAGTCTCCTCCAGAACCAGTGGAGACTGTTATCCACTTGAGAGACTTTGGCTTTGCACTCCCTAGGATACAGCAGTGGGCAAACCACCCACTGGAGAGACTTGTGAGACTGTGGCTTTGCACTCCCCAGGATACAGCAGTGGGCAAGCCACCCACTGTAGAGACTTGTGAGACTGTGGCTTTGCACTCCCCAGGATGGTAGAGTGGGCAAACCACCCACTGCAAAGACTTGTGAGACTGTGGCTTTGCACTCCCCAGGATACAGCAGTGGGCAAACCACCCACTGCAAAGACTTGTGAGACTGTGGCTTTGCACTCCCCAGGATACAGCAGTGGGCAAACCACCCACTGCAAAGACTTGTGAGACTGTGGCTTTGCACTCCCCAGGATACAGCAGTGGGCATGGAGCCCCGTCGTGGATCTGCCGTGGTGCCGTCATCCGGCTGAGGTGCCCTCCCCTTCCCTTCCCCCTGAGGTGCCTGTTGTATTTCTATCTGATGCCCCTGCAGTGTTCTCTCCGTTCCAGGACAGGTATCATGTGTGGGCCTCGCCCATGCATTTTGGGCCCAGTGGTCCATGGACATTGAAATGTGCATACCTGTACTACTAATCGTGATGTATATATTTGAAATGTGTATATATTGATGTATATATGAGCTATCTGTTTTTTGATGCATTATAATGGTTGAACTAATTTCCTTTTGTGTTAGCATTCTTCCGGGGGTTGGGGGTTGTTACTGTGATGTTCGAAAATGCATTGGTGTGTGTGTTGTAGTGGGTGAGGTTCGGGTTGGGGGTGTTGCATGTGTGTGTCCGTGACTTTTGCCTCCCCCCTCCCCTATGTCGTAGGTGCAGTACTCACCGTTGTCTTCGGCAACGCTGTTACTGATGTTCGTAGAGGAGCAGGAAGACAAGCGCAGGGAGTATTTGGAGTTCCGGCTCCATGGTGCTCTCCTTCCTCCTGGAGTTTGTACAGATGAGCGTTTTCCCATTGAAATGTCTGTTTCTGCCGTGTTTTTCTCCACGGTGAATCCGCTCTGGAAAAGGTGGCAGATTGGCCTGTTGTAATACTGTGGGCGGTACTTTGTCTTCCGCCTGTCTGTTGGTGGTGACCGCTGCGCTGCTTGTCTGTACCGCCGTGGCGGTCGGAGTGTTAAAGTGGCTGTCTATGTTGGCGGTTTACGCCACGGTCATAATTTCCTTTTTTTACCGCCGGCCTGTTTGCGGTATTACTGCCGTTTTAACACCGTCCGCCAGGGTTGTAATCACCCCCTATGTTTCTAAAAGTTGGAATACTTTTTAAGAATCTAAAACTATCTCTAGAACTTAATTCAAACTTTTACCAAACTTTTAAACTCTAAAAGAAATGCTAACAGAGACTAACACAAGGCCCTAGCAGGACTTTTAAATTTTTTGAAAAATAGCTCAAATTTAAAAAATCAGTTTCTAATGACAATTTTTGGAATTTAGTTGTGGGATCAGGTATTGGCTGAGTAGTCCAGCAAATGCAAAGTCTTGTTCTCCACCGCTGATCCACCAATGTAGGAAGTTGGCTCTGTATGTACTATTTCAAAGTAAGACATAACATGCGCAGAGTCCAAAGGTTCCCCTTAGAGGTAAGATAGTGGCAAAAAGAGATAATTATAATGCTCTATTTTGTGGTAGTGTGGTCGAGCAGTAGGCTTATAAGAGGGTAGTGTTAAGCATTTGTTGTACACACACAGGCAATAAATGAGGAACACACATTCAAAGACAATTCCAGGCCAATAGGTTTTTATATAGAAAATGTTATTTTAAGAACCACAGGTTCAAGATTTACAAACAATACTTTAAATGAAAGGTATTTCACATAGGAACTTAAGGAACTTTGAATTAGCAAAATAGCATATACAGTTTTCACACAAATGGCAATAAGCTATTTTAAAACTGGACACTACAATTTTCAACAGTTCCTGGGGGAGGTAAGTGTTTGTTAGTTTTGCAGGTAAGTAAACCACCTTCAGGGTTCAAAGTTGGGTCCAAGGTAGCCCACCGTTGGGGGTTCAGAGCAACCCCAAAGTTACCACACCAGCAGCTCAGGGCCGGTCAGGTGCAGAGGTCAAAGTGGTGCCCAAAACGCATAGGCTTCAATGGAGAAGGGGGTGCCCCGGTTTGTGTCTGCCAGCAGGTAAGTACCCTTGTCTTCGGAGGGCAGACCAGGGAGGTTTTGTAGGGCACCGGGGGGGACACAAGTCAGCACAAAAAGTACACCCTCAGCGGCACGGGGGCGGCCGGATGCAGTGTGCAAACAGGCGTCGGGTTTGCAATGTAGTTCAATGGGAGACCTAGGGGTCTCTTCAGCGATGCAGGCAGGCAAGGGGGGGGGGGCTCCTGGGGGTAGCCACCACCTGGGCAAGGGAGAGGGCCACCTGGGGGTCGCTCCTGCACTGGAGGTCAGATCCTTCAGGTCCTGGGGGCTGCGGGTGCAGTGTCCTTACCAGGCATCGGGTTCTTAGAAGCTGGCAGTAGCGGTCAGGGGGAGCCTCTGGATTCCCTCTGCAGGCGTCGCTGTCGGGCCTTAGGGGGGTCAACTCTGGCTACTCACAGGCTCGCAGTTGCCGGGGAGTCCTCCCTGTAGTGTTGGTTCTCCACAAGTCGAGCCGGGGGCGTCGGGTGCAGAGTGCAAAGTCTCACGCTTCCGGTGGGAAACGTGTGTTCTTTCAAAGTTGCTTCTTTTTTGCAAAGATGCTTCTTTCTTGGAGCAGAGCCGCTGTCCTCGGGAGTTCTTGGTCCTTTTAGAGGCAGGGTAGTCCTCTGAGGCTTCAGAGGTCGCCGGACCCTGTGGAACGCGTCGCTGGAGCAGTTCTTTTGAAGTGGGGAGACAGACCGGTAGAGCTGGGGCCAAAGCAGTTGGTGTCTCTGTCTTCTCTGCAGATTTTTCAGCTCAGCAGTCCTTCTTCATCTTAGGTTGCAGGAATCTATCTTGCTTGGTTCTGGGGGCCCCTAAATACTCAATTTAGGGGTGTGTTTAGGTCTGGGGTGTTAGTAGCCAATGGCTACTAGCCCTGAGGGTGGCTACACCCTCTTTGTGCCTCCTCCCTGAGGGGAGGGGGGCACATCCCTAATCCTATTGGGGGAATCCTCCATCTGCAAGATGGAGGATTTCTAAAAGTCAGAGTCACCTCAGCTCAGGACACCTTAGGGGTTGTCCTGACTGGCCAGTGACTCCTCCTTGTTTTTCTCATTATCTCTCCTGGACTTGCCGCCAAAAGTGGGGGCTGTGTCCAGGGGGTGGGCATCTCCACTAGCTGGAGTGCCCTGGGGCATTGTAACACGAAGCCTGAGCCTTTGAGGCTCACTGCTAGGCGTTACAGTTCCTGCAGGGGGGAGGTGTGAAGCACCTCCACCCAGAGCAGGCTTTTGTTTCTGTCCTCAGAGAGCACAAAGGCCCTCACCACATGGGGTCAGAAACTCGTCTCTTAGCAGCAGGCTGGCACAGACCAGTCAGTCCTGCACTGAACAATTGGGTAAAATGCTGGGGGCATCTCTAAGATGCCCTCTGTGTGCATTGTTTAATACATCCAACACTGGCATCAGTGTGGGTTTATTATTTTGAGAAGTTTGGTACCAAACTTCCCAGTATTCAGTGTAGCCATTATGGAGCTGTGGAGTTCGTTTTTGACAGACTCCCAGACCATATACTCGTAAGGCTACCCTGCACTTACAATGTCTAAGGTTTTGCTTAGACACTGTAGGGGCATAGTGCTCATGCACCTATGCCCTCACCTGTGGTATAGTGCACCCTGCCTTAGGGCTGTAAGGCCTGCTAGAGGGGTGACTTACCTATGCCACAGGCAGTGTGAGGTTGGCATGGCACCCTGAGGGGAGTGCCATGTCGACTTAGTCATTTTCTCCCCACCAGCACACCCAAGCTGGCAAGCAGTGTGTCTGTGCTGAGTGAGGGGTCCCTAGAGTGGCATAAGACATGCTGCAGCCCTTAGAGACCTTCCCTGGCATCAGGGCCCTAGGTACCAGGAGTACCAGTTACAAGGGACTTACCTGGGTGCCAGGGTTGTGCCAATTGTGGAGACAATGGTACATTTTAGGTGAAAGAACACTGGTGCTGGGGCCTGGTTAGCAGGGTCCCAGCACACTTCTCAGTCAATTCAGCATCAGTATCAGGCAAAAAGTGGGGGGTAACTGCAACAGGGAGCCATTTCCTTACACCACCCATATGCAAATCAGTCTTGACCCTATTCATCATGGGCGCAGTCCAGCCCGAACTGCTAAGCCAGGTCCTCCCTGAACCAGAAACAAGCATCCTAGAACCGGTTTCAAGCTATCACCCTTCATCAGCTAGGCTAGCTTGAATTCAGTGGTGCAGTGAGCACAGGACCCACGTCTGGACATACCCTTCCCACTTAGAGCAACAAATGCAAAAAGAACAGATGATGGACTGACTGCTGAACAATGCAAACATTCACCCCCAGTCACAAAGATCTGCGTTTAATCCATTATTTTTTTTGCTCACCACACCACCCCAGTTTGGACCCAACCACATGCAAATCAGTTTTGACCCTGTTGCTCAAGGGAACAGTCCAGCCCCCACTACCAAGCCAGGTCCTCCCTGGTCCAGAAACAAGCATCTAAGGACCGGTTTCAGGCTATCACCCTTTATGAGCTAGGCTAGCTTGAATCCAGTGGCGCAGTGAGCATGGGACCCACACCTTGGCATACCCTTCCCACTTAGGGAAACAAATGCAAAAATAACAGATGATAGACAGAATGCTGAACAATGCAAACACTCACCCCCAGTCACTAAGATCTGGGTTAAATCAATTGTTTTTTTTGCTCACCACACCACCCCAGTTTGGACCCAGCCCTATGCAAATCAGTCTTGACCCTATTCATCATGGGAACAGTCCAGCTGAAACTGCCAAGACAGGTACTCCCAGAACCTGAAACCAGCATCCTAGAACCGGTTTCAGGGTATCACACTTCGTCAGCTAGGCTAGTTTAAATCCGGTGGCGCAGTGAGCACGGCACCCACGTCTGGGCATATCCTTTACACTTAGGGTGACAAATGTAAAAAGAACAGATGATGGACGAAATGCTGAACAATGCAAACACTCATCCCCAGTCACTAAGATCTGGGCTTAATCCATTGTTTTTTTGCTCACCACGCCAACTCAAATTTTAAAATACATCTTTTGGTTGCTTTTTAGATTGTTAGTTTGAAAATGGCACTTTTAGAAAGTGGGCATTTTCTTGCGTGAGCATTTTGGGCCAGATGTATCATGCATTTTTGCAATCGCAAACAGCCCAACGGGCCATTTGCGATCGCAAAAATGCATTTTGGTATGTATGAATTCCAATTTGCAATTCGGTAACTTGTTACCGAATCGCAAATTGGAATTGCAACTACCTACAGATTAAGTATGGGGAAGGGGCATGTCAAGGGCTTCCCTTCCTAATTACGAATCGCAGCAGTATGTAGGAATGTTTTGTGACTCAAATGCAGTCGCAAAATATTCGCATTTTACCACCTACTTCAGGTAGGTAGTAACCCATTCGCGAACAGGAAGGGGTCCCAAAAGGACCCCTTCCCCTTTGTGAATGTGTTAGAAATGGGGACTTTGGTTGGCAGTCAGGTTACCCCCTGTCCAAACAAGGACCCTCACTCTAGTCAGGGTAAGTCACACACAATCCAAATTATCCTGTGCCCACCCTCTGGTAGCTTGGCACTGAGCAGTCAGGCTTAACGTAGAAGGCAATGTGTAAAGTATTTGTGCAATAAATCATACAATAACACAATATAGCACCACAAAAATACACCACACAGTGTTTAGAAAAATATATAATATTTATCTGGATATTTGCAGGTCAAAACGATCAAAGATGCAATAAGTAAATGTAGAGATATCACTGAAAAGTGATATAAAGTGTCTTAAGTCTTTTTTAAAGCAAACAAAGTCTCTTTCAAGCACAAAGTACCTGGTTCACGTGAAAAATCTCCGCAAAGGGCCGCAGAGGAGGAGAAGCTTGCAAACAAAGGGGTGTACGTCGATTTCTCGGGCCGCACAGGGCGATGCCTCATTTAGTTTCCACGCAGGGACGGCTGTGTGTCGATTTCTGGTGCTTGGTCATGGATCCTCTTTGGGTTGCGGGGTTTTTGGACGCCCCGGGGTCTGTGCGTGGAATCCTGGGCTTGCAGAGCAAAGTCACAAGCTCTGCGTCATTCCGGTGGGCGTTGCGGGGAAGTTTCTCCTGCACAGCAGGCGCTGCGTCGATTTCCCCTCTGGAAGTCGGGCTACGTTGTCCCAGATCGGCTGTGCGTCAATCCGGTGGGCAGAGCTTCAAAGATCCGGTCACAACGCAGGCGCCACGTCGATCTTCTCCTTGCGAAGTCGGGCTACGTCGTTCCGGTTCGGTGTGCAGTGAATTTCTCACCGCGGGACAGGCTGTGCATCGGTTTTAGCAAGCTGTGCGTCAAATTTTCACCGCACAAGGAGTCCAGTTGCAAGAGAGAAGTCTTTTTGGTCCTGAGACTTCAGGGAACAGGAGGCAAGCTCTATCCAAGCCCTTGGAGAGCACTTCTTCACCACAGCCAGAGAGCAGCAAGGCAGCAGGGCAACAGCAAGGCAGCAGTCCTTCACAGAAAGCAGGCAGGTGAGTCCTTTGGGCAGCCAGGCAGTTCTTCTTGGCAGGATGCAGGTTCTGGTTACAAGTTTCTTCTCCAGGAAGTGTCTGAGTTGGAAGGGGCAGAGGCCCTGTTTATATAGCCAATTGTGCCTTTGGAGTGGGGGAGACTTCAAAGAGTAGCTTAGAAGTGCACCAGGTCCCCTTTCAGTTCAATCCTGTCTGCCAGGGTCCCAGTAGGGGGTGTGGCAGTCCTTTGTGTGAGAGCAGGCCCTCCACCCTCCCAGCCCAGGAAGACCCATTCAAAATGCAGATGTATGCAAGTGAGGCTGCGTATACTGTGTTTGGGGTGTGTCTGGGTGAATGCACAAGGAGCTGTCAACTAAACCCAGACAGACATGGATTGTAAGCACAGAAAGATTTAAGTGCATAGAAATGCTCACTTTCTAAAAGTGGCATTTCTAAAATAGTAATATGAAATCCAACTTAACCATTCAGCAGGATTTTATATCACCATTCTGGTCATACTAAATATGACTTTCCTACTCCTTTCAGATCAGCAGCTACCACTCAAACAATGTATGAGGGCATCCCCAATGTTAGCCTATGAAGGGAGCAGGCCTCACAGCAGTGTAAAAACGAATTTGGGACTTTTACACTACCAGGACATGTAAACTACATAGGTACATGTCCTGCCTTTTGCCTACACAGCACCTTACCCTATGGGTTACCTAGGGCATACCTTAAGAGTATCTTATATGTAGAAAAAGGGGAGTTTTAGGCTTGGCAAGTACTTTTAAATGCCAAGTCGAATTGGCAGTGAAACTGCACACACAGGCCTTGCAGTGGCAGGCCTGAGACAAGGTTAAGGGGCTACTTAAGTGATTGGCACAATCAGTGCTGCAGGCCAACAAGTAGCATTTAATCTACAGGCCCTGGGCACATATAGTGCATTCTACTAGGGACTTATAAGTAAATTAAATAGTCCATTTTGGTATAATCCAATGTTACCATGTTTAAAGGGAGAGAGCATATGCACTTTAGCACTGGTTAGCAGTGGTAAAGTGCACAGAGTCTAAAAACCAGCAAAAGCAGTGTCCAAAAAGTGGAGGGAGGCAGGCAAAAAGTTAGGGGTGACCACCCTAAGGCTGTCAGGTCTAACAGAATGCACGCGCAAAAAACTTTTAAGAGCTGGTTGTGGTCCAATGACCACTGCCAGCTCTTAAAAAATGAAAAGAAAACTTATCACTTTTCTTTTTTAAGCTCATCCCTTTTTCCTTTAAGGAAAACTGGCTGTATTTGTTTTTTTAAAAGATTGCTTTCTCTAAAAACAATCACATACATGGTGGTCTGCTGTGCCCAGCAGGCCACCATCCCTGTGATTATCGCCATTCACAATGGGTTGCAAATTGCAACCTACCTCATGAATATTACTGAGGTAGGTTGATTAGCGAGCCATTGGGAATCGCTAAATGAAACTCCTGGTGTTTCATGCATTCAAATAGCGATTACGCGATTAGCAGATAATCAAAATTAGGTAATCGCTATTAGACAAAATTATACATCTGGCCATCTGTGCCTCTGGATGCTTCTGTATCCCACGTCTGAGTCAGTTGGGCTGTTGTGAATTCCCTCTAGACCGCGACACCAAGGGTACTGGAGTGTAGCCTGCATATCCTGATGAGTCTCCTAGGCCAAAGTGGGGAGGGAGGAGCTGACACTTACACCTGAAAGGGTTGTGCATGTCCTCACACAATGCAGTATCCAACCCCTGGTGTCTGTTTGGGGCCAGGCCTGGGCAAGGCAGGATCTTGTGAACAACAAAGACTTTCCTTTGAAGTTTGCTACTTCAAGGGCAGAACTGGGTATAAGTAGTGGACCCAAAACCCCGGATTTTCAGATCACTTCTGGATCAAGAGGAACCTCTGCCAAGGAGAAAAGCTTCATGCTTGAGGAGGACCTGTCACTCTGCCTGTTGCTTTGCTGTGCTGGCCTGCTGCTTCTTCCTAAGAAGGAAAGGACTGGACTCTGTTTTCCGCAATCCTGCTGGTGAAGTGTCTAAAAACCAGCAAAAGCAGTGTCCAAAAAGTGGAGGGAGGCAGGCAAAAAGTTAGGGGTGACCACCCTAAGGCTGTCAGGTCTACCAGAATGCACGCGCACAAACTTTTAAGAGCTGGTTGTGGTCCAATGACCACTGCCTGCTCTTAAAAAATGAAAAGAAAACTTATCACTTTTCTTTTTTAAGCTCATCCATTTTTCCTTTAAGGAAAACTGGCTGTATTTGTTTTTTTAAAAGATTGCTTTTTTTAAAAACAATCACATACATGGTGGTCTGCTGTGCCCAGCAGGCCACCATCCCTGTGATTATCGCCATTCACAATGGGTTGCAAATTGCAACCTACCTCATGAATATTACTGAGGTAGGTTGATTAGCGAGCCATTGGGAATCGCTAAATGAAACTCCTGGTGTTTCATGCATTCAAATAGCGATTACTCGATTAGCAGATAATCAAAATTAGGTAATCGCTATTAGACAAAATGATACATCTGGCCCTCTGTGCCTCTGGATGCTTCTGTATCCCACGTCTGAGTCAGTTGGGCTGTTGTGAATTCCCTCTAGACCGCGACACCAAGGGTACTGGAGTGTAGCCTGCATATCCTGATGAGTCTCCTAGGCCAAAGTGGGGAGGGAGGAGCTGACACTTACACCTGAAAGGGTTGTGCATGTCCTCACACAATGCAGTATCCAACCCCTGGTGTCTGTTTGGGGCCAGGCCTGGGCAAGGCAGGATCTTGTGAACAACAAAGACTTTCCTTTGAAGTTTGCTACTTCAAGGGCAGAACTGGGTATAAGTAGTGGACCCAAAACCCCGGATTTTCAGATCACTTCTGGATCAAGAGGAACCTCTGCCAAGGAGAAAAGCTTCATGCTTGAGGAGGGCCTGTCACTCTGCCTGTTGCTTTGCTGTGCTGGCCTGCTGCTTCTTCCTAAGAAGGAAAGGACTGGACTCTGTTTTCCGCAATCCTGCTGGTGAAGTGTCTAAAAACCAGCAAAAGCAGTGTCCAAAAAGTGGAGGGAGGCAGGCAAAAAGTTAGGGGTGACCACCCTAAGGCTGTCAGGTCTACCAGAATGCACGCGCACAAACTTTTAAGAGCTGGTTGTGGTCCAATGACCACTGCCTGCTCTTAAAAAATGAAAAGAAAACTTATCACTTTTCTTTTTTAAGCTCATCCATTTTTCCTTTAAGGAAAACTGGCTGTATTTGTTTTTTTAAAAGATTGCTTTTTTTAAAAACAATCACATACATGGTGGTCTGCTGTGCCCAGCAGGCCACCATCCCTGTGATTATCGCCATTCACAATGGGTTGCAAATTGCAACCTACCTCATGAATATTACTGAGGTAGGTTGATTAGCGAGCCATTGGGAATCGCTAAATGAAACTCCTGGTGTTTCATGCATTCAAATAGCGATTACGTAAATGCGATTAGCAGATAATCAAAATTAGGTAATCGCTATTAGAAAAAATGATACATCTGGCCCTCTGTGCCTCTGCCTGCTTGTGTATCCCACGTCTGGGTCAGTTGGGCTGTTGTGAATTCCCTCTAGACAGCGACACCAAGGGTACTGGAGTGTAGCCTGCATATCCTGATGAGTCTCCTGGGGCAAAGTGGGGAGGGAGGAGCTGACACTTACACCTGAAAGGGTTGTGCATGTCCTCACACAATGAAGTCTCCAACCCCTGGTGTCTGTTTGGGGCCAGGCCTGGGCAAGGCAGGATCTTGTGAACAACAGAGACTTTCCTTTGAAGTTTGATACTTCAAGGGCAGAACTGGGTATAAGTAGTGGACACAAAACCCCGGATTTTCAGATCACTTCTGGATCAAGAGGAACCTCTGCCAAGGAGAAAAGCTTGATGCTTGAGGAGGACCTGTCACTCTGCCTGTTAATTTGCTGTGCTGGCCTGCTGCTTCTGCCTAAGAAGGAAAGGACTGGACTCTGTTTTCCGCAATCCTGCTGGTGAAGTGTCTCAAAGGACTTGGACTGAGCTTGCCTCCAGTTAAGAAGTCTCTGGGACAGCAAAAACTTTACTTGCCAGCCTCTGGGTCTACTTGCTGTGGATCCTAGCTAGCCAGGTGGTGCCTTCTCCAGTCTCTGGGCCCCTGGGAGTGAAAGCTGGCTGAAACACAAGAAAAACCAGTGCACCGACTCCAGACGACGCCCGGATTGATGCCACTGCTTGAGACCACGACATCGCCTGGAACCGAAGCCATGGTCGCCGCTGGAGTGGGACGACCCCGCCGACATTGTAGGCCTGACGCCGCTGCAGCCCCGCTGACGTCCCGTGCCTTTGTGAGTCTTGAGTGCATGTCACCTATGTCCATGACACCTGACTCCGCCCGGGTGCCCACTGCCCCATGGCATGACTGCGACCCAGTGAGGTCACCCTACCGGCCGGACATCGATCCTGCTGGAGTGTAAGGAACCAACGCTTTGCAGCGATGCTGCATCACCTTCCCTGCTCCGCAGTAAGGAACCAATGGCGCACCAGTTCCAGCAACACCTCTCCTCCCAGACTCTATGCACTGGCTTGTTTCTTTGTTACCAAAAGTACTGTGCCTTTGGATCCGTGTGACTCTGTGACCGGTGCCATTGGCATAAAATTGTTGGGAATTCCTCTGTCACGACACCACAATAACTCTAAACTGAAGCTTTTCTGTTTCTAAGTGCTATGTTCAAGTTTAATCTTTAAAAATTCACAACCTTACTTGTGTATGTTGGATTTTAGTTGTTGTGGTCCTGTTTGATTTAGATAAATATTGTATATTTTTCTAAACTGATGTTGAGTCCTTTTGTGGTGTTGTCAGTGTGTTACGGTGTGTGCTTGTTCAAATACTTTACACATTGCCTCTGAGATAGGCCTGACAGCTTGTGCCAAGCTACCAAGGGGGTTAGCAGGGGTTATCTGAGCTGTGTATCTCCCTTACTTAGACTAGAGTGAGTATCCCTGCTTGGACAGAGTGCAAACTGACTACCAACCAGAGATCCCATTCCTAACACTACCCACATAACATTTAAGGACTGCATACCCCCCTTTTTTCTGATCTATGTCACAAGGCACATATGGTGGAAGCTGATCACTCCTGGTTCCCCCTGTTTGTTTGATAAAAAATTAAGAATGTCACAAAACTTCAGGGGAAAGAAACAGCTTTCCACAATCCTACCTACAATGGTGGAATGGCACATATTTACATTTGCATAATTTACACACTTATTAACAAAGTGTTATTTGCATTGTTAAATAAAGTGTGCATATTAGTCATATAATTTGTAGTAGATAACCTCATTTAGCCACTATGAGCAGCATGCATGCATGAACATAATGTGTAACCTGAGTTAGTCATATTTTATTGTCATTTTCAGTGTTGTATTTACACATTAAAAGCTGAGGTCTGTACATTTCATTTTCATTTGTTTTGCACGTCATGTGTTTTTCCACAGCAGATGCTGTGTTTTTCCTGATGCCTTTTACTAGCTAGTGAATAGTTTATTGTTATTTATTAGATGACTGATAGTGAGGTTCTGATTGAAAGAAGAAGAAGGTAACAAGGTTGGAGAACGACTCATGTGAAGAGCTAACTGTACCTGACAATCTGCCCAGTGTAAAAATTCAAGGACGTAGCCATGCATGGAGCATTGTGTTGCCCTGAGACAGAGAGAAGTTTACCTTCTCTCAGAGTCTGGAGTAATATGATTGGTTTCCAAGATTGAGAACAAGCTGTAATGTTGCAAACTAGTTTCTTGTTGAATAATAATAATGTGTATTCCTTAGACTAGTGAGGAGACATTCGTTGACTTTGAACTAAGAAGAACCATCTTACCTTTGGTGATCTCCACTGTCCTAGTACAAAAACGTTATGCTAAGCATTCACATTCTGCTATCAGAAACCTTTATTTAGCTTTCTGAAGCTGTCACCTTAGCTTATTTGCTTAACCAAATGCCCTTTCCTGACCTATTGTTGCTTAATTTAGATTAGGGGTTTCCTTTATGAAACACACTTAATGGATTGTGCGTCCTTCATGTATTTCTTGTTAATGTTCTATTTCTTACTTATCTTGAATATATGGGCTCTTGGATCATTTAAATTGCTACTTGAAAATCTGAATATTTACCAAATGAATGACCTAGATTAAAAAAAATCTGTTAATAAATACTTTTAAACTCACTAAAATTATCTTTGTATCACCATATGTGACGCTCCCCAATACATTAAATCCTTCAAATCTATGAATTCTAATATTTTGGTGTTCTCAGGTTGTCTTTTGGTTCATGGTGCAATGTCTTCATCATCCGGCTCGTCAGGTATCGAAAATGTTGCATCTTCTTCTCCAGTCAGTATCTCTATTGTTCGATTCCAGGGAAAGTACATCGAGTCTGCTCTACACAGTCTATGTATCAGTTTGATTCCATCCTCTCCTGTCCGTCGGTTCATTGCAAAAAATTCTAGCTAAGCAGACTTTATTAACATGAAAGGTTCAGGGTCAGTTCATCATCTCAGCTTCTCTACAGTGCATGGTTATTCAGCTTCTGCATGACGCCTGGCAAACGAGGCCACAACTTTGGCTAAGTTAGCTTCTACAACATAATGTAAAACACACGTTATACCTGGGGGTCCGCGAAGCCTCCTCAGGGGGTCCGTGGCTGCTTAAAAAATTAAATAATATTAATAGATTAGGTCCCCAGCTTTCAGTAATAGCTCAGTGGGGGGGGTCACTGGATTCCAATAAAAAGTCAGTGGGGGTCCCCGGACTCTTGTAATGATAAAGTGGGAGTCCACAGAAGTCAAAAGGTTGGGAGCCACTGGCCTAGATCCATCAAAGGTCTGTTCCATAGATGATAATACCTGCACATGATCCCTCACCCCCCTTCTCATGAGACTCTGTGACATTTCACTCTGTTCTCCTGCAATCAGCTTTTTCTGCGCATACAATGGTACCCCTGGACCAGCAGTAATTGGCAACGATATTACATCTGGTGCTGCTCTGACACCCGTATTTGGTGGAAGGGCTACTCCCATATTCGGATTCATTACTAGTGTCTGACTGTGTCCCTATCAGTGGTGTGAACTTTGGCAAACCCTGTGGCTGCGCCTGAGGCAATAACATTGGAGTCAGCTAAGTCTGAACTAGCATCGTCCTCGGAACCACTTGCTCCCTGGGGACCACTAAGTTCGAAGTTGTCTCAAGAATTGGTACCTCTGGATAAATTCTCTGTACCGGAGGTGGGTGCATCTGTGTTGGGACTACCGAAGTAGTCACTGCATTCGGAGTACTTTGCACTACCCCCTGTACCTGTCCATTGTCTAATTGTACTGGCCCCATTGTCCCGACACTTGTGCTGGGGCAGTTGGAGCAGAACTAGTACTTAGACCCTCTTCATGCGCCGCATATGATGGAGGTCGATCCCTCAACATCTGAGTAATAAGGTCATCAACATCCGAATCGTCTCCTTCTATGTAAGACATTTTCTTCTTCTTTTACTCCCAAGATTTCTTTCACCCGCTTCTCAACCAATTGTCTCTCACAGATGGCTGCCAATCCACTTGCAACTCTTCTCACTAACCAACCTATCCCTGTGCGGCTCACTCTGATGTCACACTCACACACTGCAGCTGACAAAGTCTTGTGGCTTGTCCTCCTGATCTTCAATTCACGCAAGACTAATGCAAAAATTTTGAGAGCACTAACCAAAAACCAATAAACAATAACCAAAAACAAATCAGCTTGTTTACTACAGGAAGGTGCACAATCGTTTCAGAGACCTTACGGATTTTTACTGATGACCCTTTCCCACATTCGCAAGCAAAATTCAACCCGCAAATTTCACTCTCAACTGATCAATGGGTCTGTCTTGGTGCACATAGAACCAAATCCCAGTCGAAAATTTCTCTTACTCACTTTAACTCACACACCGACTTGTTGACCACACAGGATCAACTTACTAAACCAGACAGATTAAAACATATAACCAAGTGTCTCCTACACTTGTCAATATACTCTAGAGTCTTGGACCACGCAGGGCCAGTACATCACCAACAACCACGTAGACAATTTTTTAGCACAAAGCGCCACACACATATGAAGTTCGATGACTTCCCTACTCTCACACAGCGGAGTACGCACACCTACTAAAACTCAACTTGAGTACGCAGACTCCCTACTTTACCTCACATATATCACAATTCACCTGCAATTTTCTTAAGCTGTACAAGCGCAACCTACCACTTTCTCACTATCACTAAAACACCAAGAACATACCCAAGTTTACTAGCAGGATACAGTATCTGGGAAAGTCATTTCTGGGCTTAAGGTGACATCATTCTTGCCACAGTTGCCATTACAGAAAAACAAAATTCAAATCTCATAAAATGAACAGCTAAACCTAACTCAAACTACCACCATAACCATTAATCACCACATAACTAGTTCTCCAAGGAAACTAACAATCAAGCTGCTACCAAAAGCTGCTAACACGCCTGGTCCTTAGCAATTAAACTTACAAGGGGATGCGTATAGGCCAATGAACCTTTTGATTCGCATGGAGTATCCTAGCTATGTAGTAACCAATTTTCATCAATTAATCAATATACAAATCAATAATCACTTAAGAAAAACATTAATCTTTAGTTAATAATGTCAACATTTCATGAATAACCACAGCTCAATATACGTTTTAATTTTTTTTATTTCCTTATTAGTTACAATACTGATCCATACGGTTAATTGAAACTTTATTTAATCAGCTCAGAATTAGTTCATTAGTAACCACCAATAACATAGACTAATCAGAACTTGAGAAAACATATGCTCTAATGCTTCAGCATAAGCCGACCAAAAAATATATCAGCATTAATAGCAGGGTTCAGCAATCAGTTCGTCAATCATTTGTCATTGTCAGCGTCACCCAGAGTAGCTTTACCTAACCCAGATTAGCATTAACATGTGGGACTTCATGCGAAAACAATTTAGAATATGAAGTTGGCAAAACATCTAACTAGGAAAAACCTATTTAACAGCACAGTTGATACCTAGAAGAAAAGGCACAAAAGTTAATCAGTCATATTGTCATAGCTATGTATCCACGGAATGAATCAGCAGCAAAGTCAGTCTTCGTCTTCAGGTCATCAATCGATCAGCTACGCATCAGGCTCTCAGAAGTTTGAACCCAATGACAAAGTCTCAAATCACATCTTCTGACATCTAACACCTGCAGAAATTCTCCCTCACATCTGAAGTTTTAGCCCCCCCATCATGAAATTTTATTAGAGTTTCCCAGTCCATCCCCCTGAATCCTAATAGGTCAATTAATCACCATATGTGACGCTACCCAATACATTCAATTCTTCAAATCTATGAATTCTAATATTTCGGTGTTCTCAGGTTGTCGATTGGTTCACGGTGCAATGTCTTCATCATCCGGCCGTCAGGTATTGAAAATGTTGCATCTTCTTCTCCAGCCAGTGTCTCTATTGTTCGAGTCCTGGGAAAGTACATCTAGTCTACTCTACACAGTCTATGTATCAATTTGATTCCATCATCTCCTGTCCGTCAGTTCATTGCAGAAAATTCTAGCTAAGCAGACTTTATTAACATGAACGGTTCAGGGTCAGTTAATCATCACAGTTTCTCCACAGTTCACGGTTATTCAGCTTCTGCATGAGGCCTGGCAAGCTAGGCCACAAATTTGTCTAAGTTAGCTTCTAGAACATAATGTAAAACACACATTATACAACTTACTATGAAATAGTACTACATTTTTATTATACATTTTCATTATTTCACACATTTTAGTCATTTTTAGTACAACTCGTGAACATTGCTGACCACTCTTCGTGGGCACATTTTTAAACGTACACATTAATTTCTCTAGATTAATCATTTCCACCATTTTCTCGTTAATCAATAAATGAAAAACACTCATTAATAATTTTAATTAGCATATCTGCTTCAGCACTGGTAAGAGCCACAGACTTTCTGGGAAATCTTGTTATTTGTTCAAAAGTTTTTGTACTGCTACCTGTGCCTGTTTAATGTAGGCTCCCTATGTTTCAGGCAGCTTGGCCTTTTTAAATTGCTGTTTTTTGGAAATGATTGCTTCAAATTTCCCTCCTTGTTTGTGGCAAAAGACTGCATGAAGCCAACCCCGTTCTTTTTAAAGAAAAAGGGCTACACACACACCTCAGTGGCTAAACAGAGTATGTTTAGGAGACTGCTTAATCTCTTTCTGTGACTTACATTGTGTTTAGAAAGTGTCTGAATCACTTGTTTTTGCCTTTGTAAAAGCCATATATCTGAGTGCACGACAAAGCAGCATTTCAGAGTTTTTCAATCTCTCTCTTACCTGGAAAGTATACTCTGCTAGCTTGGAAGTGTAGATTTAGCCTGTCTGTATCCAAGGAGATTTTGAATAGAGCGGCAGCTTCCTCCTGTCTTCCGAAGAGGCTTGGGCTTGGTGATTGGCTCTCTAACTCCAAGGCAACCTGAGCCCCCCTCTAAAACCTGCACTGAGACTTTAAGTTTATGGTGGGAACGACAAGACAGCCACTTCCATTTTGTGAGCCCAGCTTTTTCCCTGCACCTTAATACAGTCCAGTCATCAAGAAATCCAAGGAGACTGGAAGGAGCCACAGACTTTCTGGGAAATCTTGTTATTTGTTAGAAAGTGTTTGGACTACTACCTGTGCATGTTTTCTGTAGGCGCCTTATGTTTCAGGCAGCTTGGCCTTTTTAAACTGCTGTTTTTTAGCTGTGACTGTTTGATATACCCCTCCTAGTTTGTGGCAATAGACTGCATTAAGACAACGTCCCCCTTTTTAAAGAACAAAGGTGTGTGTTTAGGAGACAGCTTAATCTGTATCTGTGATTTAAAGTGTGTTTATAAAGTGTCTGCATCCCTTGTTTTTTCCTTGAAAAAGCCAAATACCTTAGTGTGAGACAAGCAGTATTTCATTGTTTTTAAATCTCTCTCTTACCTGGAAAGTAGGCTCTGCCAGCTTGGAAGTGTAGGTTCAGCCTGCTTGTATCCAAGGAGATTCTGAACAGAGCAGCATCTCCCTCGTTCCTTCCACAGGGGCTTGGGCTTCAGTTAACTTGACCTTTATATAAGTTTCTATTGTTCCATATGTTGTTGTGATTGGTTTGTGGTATTCGTATTTCTTTTGGCTAAAGGATTAGGGTCTGTGTTCTGATTGGTACTAGGGTTGGGATTCCTATTGGTTCATGATTTTAGTGTTTGTGTTGTGATTGGTACTAGGGTTGGGGCTCCTATAGGTTCATTATTTTAGGGTTGATGTTGTTATTGGTGATAGGATTGAGATTGCTATTGGTTCATGATTTAAGGGTTGTAGTTGTGATTGATACTAGGGTTGGGATTCCTGGTTTTAGGGTTAGTGTTGTGATTGGTTGTGAGAACTAGGGGTGTGATTGCTTAATAAGGCTGGGTCTCCCATTGGTTATGGGGTTTAGGGTTACAAATCTGATTGGTTAAGGTTAGGACTAGCTTTCTATTGGTTAATAGGAATATTTAAGCCTAGGGCTCATGGCGGAGAGGCCAAGGGCAGTTTCCTGTTTGGGCCTGTTCGGGACTGGCTGGGCCTAGGGACAGAAATGCTGCCCAATTTAGCTTTTACCAGAAAGATCTTTTTCCCTCCACACCCTCCAACATCCAAACTCAATATCAGAAAAGACATCCAACTCTTGCACCACAAACTGACCTCATACAGATTGCAATGTTGCATCAACCAATACTAAATCCCACATAACACACCTACACACTTATCCACTACTCCTACAACAGTAAGACACGTTCAGTCTCACACCAAACACCTCTCTGTCCAATCCCACTAACACAACCTGCCATTGCCTACACAACACAAAACCACATTTACATTACTTTCAGTCATCCATATACGTATTCCCTACTCCTACAAACCGACAGCACTAGCCTCTGTTTGCGCCTGCCAGAACCCCTTTTATCATAACAATACCTAAACCCAGCCTTCCAACACACCATCTACAAATACCCTCCCCCTCTCTTCACCAATTACACACAACCATACAATCTTTACACCCCATTCCACCACACATATTACCTCTTCCAGTGATCAAAACTAACACAAACACCCCTAACCTATATCCTGTGACGCCGCGGTTAACCGCGGCATCTCTTTTTCGGCCGCAGTTGGACCGCAGCTCCAATTATCGGAGCGTCGTCTTCCGTGTTTTTGCACCACATTTACAACGTGTTTTGGGAAGCACATTTTGTGCTCCAGGTCACGTCGTACTCACCTATTTCCATGACATTTCTTCTTGCTTGTCGGTGGTGGACTCTTCTTCTTGTCTTTTTCCTTCTTTTCTTCTGGTTTCGGTGCACTTCATCTTTTCTTTCTCCTGGTTTCCATGCTGTCTTTTTGCTGGTTTCCATGTTGTCTTCTTTCTGTTCCTTTTTCCCCTATCATGCCTTTTTACTTTTATACTGCTACCTTTCTCCTATTCTTTTCTATAGGCCTTTCCCAATCCAAGATGGTGTTGTTTTCTCTTTCCGGTGTTGTCACTTCCTGTCTTCCAGTATATAAGTCGCTCAGTCCTGATCTGCTTTGGTTTGCAAATACTTCCTTCTGGTGGTGATCCTTGCTCCTGGTTGTCGTGTTTTTTCCAGTTCCTGTTGTTCTGATTCAGATTTTTCCACTCTTTTTTTTTCCTCTTTCGGAAGTTCCTGTTTTGAGGTGTTTTCCCACATTAGTTCGGTGTTTTCCCTCTGGGTCTCCCTCTGAATGGTACAGTCTGCTTAGGTGTTTCCTGTCAAGCAGCACCATGGCTACTAGAAAGAGTCACCCTTATCTTGGTCAGTCTTGAACCAAGAGAAGACCGGGTGCTCTTTTAAATCCTTCAGTCAAAGGTCAGAAGCATTGTGCAGATTGTGACATATCCATTCCCTCTTACACACCTCATACACTCTTATCCAAAACACATCAACACCCCCTGTGATATTCTAATACCACTCACCAGCACTAACTCGCATACAAATCCTTCACATAAAACCAGTACATCAATATCTCCTCTCACTATTCCACAAAAACTAAACAGACCACACACATCATCACAACAAAATAACACAAACTTTCATAATACTTTCCGTCACACCCACCCCCACCCTCATGACTACACAAATAATACAAATCCTGCCCAATATTTACTCCTAAATTCTCACTCTTCACAAGCATCCACCACAAGCACCTCAACACAGCAACATGCATTCACCCGCCTCTCATCCATTGCACAATTTAGGGCCTTACATTATGATCCACATGCTCCTCCACCACCCCTAATCCATACTCCTTCCACACAAAACAGACGCAAATAAAATAAACAACATGTCTCTCCTAACAACTTCGCATCCCCTTGTCTATTACACAATAACACTACTCTACAAAAAACTACAGTCATCATGTCACTCTCAGCCACCAAGTCCACCACCAACACACACAGACCCAACAAAATGCCTCCTAAGCCTACTGGAAGAGGAACACTATATTGAAAAACAGGACTATTGTGACCCTCACACAGTTATCACATCTAACAACACACCTGCTACAAGCTCAAAATATACTGCCCACACTTCTCCAAAATAAAACAACACCATCACAAACACACATTTTCTAAACTGTCTGCTCATAAATGCTTGATTACCTAAAAAAAACAAGCACCACATCTACGACCTGCTCATGGACACACAACCTAACTCACTATTTGTAACGGATTCATGGTTGGGAGATGACATGGCCCCAGTGTTGCATGAAGCTGTTCATCCAGGCTATTAAACCATCACACAAAACTGTATAGGCAAGAGAGGAGGTGGACTAGCTATTATATTCAAACAAGCAATACATCTCAGTAAAACAGACAACATTTCCATACAAGGTTTTGAGGCCCTCCTCACCAGATACAACCCTACACCAACTTCCTCCTGTAACTTTCTCCTCCTTTTCAGACCTCCACCTAACAACTCAACATTCCCAGGCACTTTTCTAGATACAGTCTCAAACCTTATAACATTATACCAAGACCTATGCATTCTTAGGGACCTAAACATTTTTTTGGACAAACCCAATATGCCCCATCAACAAGCTATCACCACTGGCCTAGTCACATTGTACCTACATCAGATTGAACACAATCCCACACACATCGCTGAACACATCCTAGATGTCATTTTTGCTAAGTCTGAACTAGTTTCCATTCAAAGCATCACGTCATTCACATAGTCAGACCACCATCTGGTAACTTTCCGAAATAAAATACCACAAATCAACATATCCCAACTTACATACATGCATCTATTGACCATGGAGCAAACTCAACCAACACAGATCTAGACACAAATAATTATGGTCCAAAACTTTATGAGTGGCTACAGGGAGCTTTCGATATCCTAATACCACTCGGAAAAACTAAACAGGACAAAAGAAAACCAACATTTCGGAGAAACACAGAACTGAAAAAGATAAAGCAACAAAACAGAAGGCTGCAATGGACCTGGCTCAAAACAAACAACATTCAAGACAAAGTTCACCTACACAAACTTAACAGAATATACAAATCATCAATCAAAAAAGCTAAAAAAGGTACTACTCAGACAGAATTCTAAATGCTAAATCTGCAACTAAAGAATTTAATAAAATTTTCAATGAATTTTGAAAACCTAAATGCATGTAAGGAAGTCATCCCACTACTCAAGATTTCACAAACAAACTGGCAACTCATTACACAACCAAGGCAGGCACATTAGACTCCTATTTAAAACAGAAGAAAACCATCAGCACCAACAAGTTTCCTGAAATCCCCTCCAAGAGTAAACCACCAAGCCTCTGCACTTCTTCAAACAAGTATCACAAGGTGAATTTATGGATTTGTTCAAAACAAGCAGGCCTTCCGGTTGCCCTTCGGACCCTTGTCCACCACACAACTTCAAGAACATTCTTTTATCTATAACTCTTTAACTACAGGAACTTTTCCCAAAGACCTGAAAAAGGCATACCTACATCCTTTATTAAAGAAAACAAAGTTAGACCCACAGGACCCCAACAACTACAGACCAATCACAAATGGACCTTTTCTGGGCAAACTGATAGAAACAGCAGCATTCGCCCAGATGTCACAATTCATTGAAGACAATTCCAAACTTTCAGACTGCCAAACTTTATTGAATCGGCACTCATGGCAACCTGGGATGATCTTAAAAACACAGTCGACTGCAATGAGTTGCTGCACTACTTCTCTTGGACCTCTCAGCCGCCTTTGATACTGTTAATCATGACACCCTAATTGAAAGACTCCATGAAGCCGGCATAGAAGGGACTGCTCTAGACTGGATTACATCCTACCTTCCAAACAGAGCTAATTTTATCTATTCCCGTCCAAATCCTACCTCATAAAAGCAGAAGTCCCCCAAGGATCAATCATCAACCTATGCCTTTCAACATCTACATGATGTCATTACCAGAACTGATCAATGATTTTCAACTCAGATGCTGCAACTATGCAGATGATACATAAATACTACTTAAATTGGAATGCCCCAAAGACATTGGAAACTCACAAATCTTAAGTTGCCTCAGATCCATTGATCGTGGATGACTTGGAGCCATCGCAAACTGAATGCTTCCAAAACAGAAATACTCAAAAGTGGTGACTGGAAAAATTATGGCCCACTGTGTGCCAGGCCTGATGATCTTGGACCATCTCCTCAAGTATCCAAGGAAGTTAAAAACCTTGGAATTACAATGGACTCCAAGTTAGCAATGAATGCCCAAGTGTACAAATTAGCATGATCAAGCTTTGTCACTTTGAAGACTCTGCAACCCATTTTCCCCTACCTCGGATTTCGGCACAAGGTGCAGGCTACTATCTCTCTTGTACTATACAAACTGGATTATGCCAATGGCCTCCACTGTGGTTTATCACGTATTCAGAACTCTGCTGCCAGGCTACTATTACATGTAAATCCACAAGCCCACATCTCCCCTGCCTTGAGAGCAGTACACTGGTTGCCCAAGATCCACCTTCAAGCTGCTTTGTATCACCCACAAAGCTAAACATTGAACAGGACTGCTTTTCATCAGAAACAAAAAAACAAATACATTCATCAAAGAAACCTCCACTCAAGATTGGCACCCCGCCTTAAAACACCACCACACAAGAAAAAGGCAAAAGGTGGTACATCCTTCTCTCTTCAAGTAGCCAAACTAGGGAATTAATTGACCCCAAATATAAGATCCACGGATAACTATAGTGCCTTCAGAAGACCACTCAAGAGTTGGCTCTTCCTTCATAACCACCATATTCAAAAAGCAATGGACTGCACATGCCTGTGTTGATAAATATTTAAAATATGATTATGTGTATATTCTAGATATGTTAAGAAATATGTATTGTTACTATTTCATAATAATAAATTAAACACATACTTTTTAAACCTGTTTAACAAAGGTATGTTTACTCACAGCTATATATATATAAAAATGTGCGCATATATATATATATATATATATATATATATATATATATATATATATATATGTATGTGTGTGTGTGTGTGTGTGCATGTGTATGTGTGTGTGTGTATATATATATATATATATATATATATATATATATATATATATGTGTGTGTATATGTTCTATGCTTAACATGTTCATAGGTCATTCCATAGCTCCTGTGAAAGTTGTTATATTCGAAACTTATGAATCCCTGCTTTCTTTTTCATATCACAATGAGCAAATGTTATCATAACTATTTAACAGCTAGCATTTCGCTATTCAAAAATTGAGGAAAGGTAAATGAATGTTAGAGAAGTACGCTTATTAATTTACTTCAAATATTAAAAATCTTGAAAGTCTGTGTTTATACAATACTACTTTTCTTCTCATATTACTATACCCATTTTTATATTCATTGCACATATATTCACTTACTATGTATTTGCATATCTCTTTATTTACCACTCTAATCCAGCTGTACTACTGTACTAGAGAAAAAATTAATAAAAACTAAAAAATGTAATTCATAAATAAAATTCAAAATATAAATAATTAAATTCAATAATAATAAATAAATAAAACATTTAACATTTAACATGTGTGGCTCAGTGACAGAACAGTGTTTTAAATTATATATGTTAGAATTTAAGAGTGACAACAAATTATGGATATTCTGGATATTTGGGATCACTGAAAGTCTCAAAATAATTTAAGTATTTTGCACAATAAATGCATGTGGTCTGAATTATAGACTTAAAAGAGTTAGAGTGGCACTAGGTCTCAGGGTGATGAAGCCCAACATTATTTGTATATACGAGATGACATCCCCTGGGGGAAAGGAAACTGCTTGGAGATCTGTGGTACTCACTTCTCTGTTGCATGACACAGGGTATGATATCCAGGGGGGTAGCCATTGTTGCTAATAAAACGTTCCTACACATTAATTTGGACCTCAGTGGATAAATCTCAGGGAGGTGGGTGATCTTGGAGCTTTGTGTGGGTGTGGTGAGTCTTACCTTATGCTCTGTATGTGGCTCCAACTTACATGAGACTGCTGTTATTGATTATCTAAATCTGGAACTTTTATGTGGTTAGCTTCCCTCATCCTGTGTGTAGACCTTAGCCTACATATGTCTGTCGATGGGAAGGACAGGGATGCCATTCATACACTGGAAGGAAACCACTGATGTTTGGAGCAGTCCATTGGATAATGAAAGATCATGGGCTGGCTGATGTCTAAGCTAAACTAAATGCTGCAGAGCCAGGACATACGTTCTTTTCCTGCCCTCATAATAAAGTGGTGCATTTGGATTATTTTTTGGTGCCTGTATCTCTTGGCGGGCAGGTGGGAATCCAAAATTATACTTGTGTGCTACCGGATCACAACCCCCTAGTGCTTGAATGTGCAATCACTGACCTAGTGAAGCCTCATGGGACTTGGACATTTCACAGAAATATTTCCTTCTAGATTTGGAATATATAGATCACATGAGTAAGTGTCTAACAGATTTCCTTGCAATAACTAGAGGTACTGCTGCTTATAATATGGTCAGGGACACCTTTAAAGCAAGTATCAGGAGTAAAACACTCAGCTATAGTCTTTATAAGCAGAAGTAGAGATGTAGCCAAATTCATGGGCTGTATGGAGATCTTTCACTCCGTGAAGTAGCTCTGACTAGGTACATAATGGAAGGGCCGGAATGTGAAATTTAGTAGAATATTGATAATTAATCAGCATTACAGTTAGAAGGTAGCCGCCAAATTCTGAAACTACAAATTATGTTTTTATGAATAAGGGGAAAACACTGGCAGGCTATTGCCACACCGTACAAGACAAAAGTGCACAGAGAGGGATTGATGCTATTATAGATAATCTGGGGCATAAGACTAAAATCCATGCAAAAATTGTTAGGGTGCTTGAAAATTCTAGGAGGATCTTTTTTCGGAGGCTATTTCCCAATGGTCATACATCTATATAAAATTTCTTAGTATAGTAAGTGGGAACATATTGAGTGATGAACAGCAGGCCTTGCTTGAATTGCAGATCTCTTCCTTAGAGGTAGCTGAGGCTGTTAGATCTCAGGCCGTACAGAAAGCCACTGGACCAGAAGGGATACCCCTGGAATTTTATAGGACCTTTCTCCAGGAACTTGAGGAAGATATGAGTGCCACCTTTTTAAGGGCACAGAGGGATGGTGAGGCCCCCCTCCTCGGAGGCTACCAGGAAAAAGCATTCAGGAAAAAGGGCAAGTCGCCTTGAACCCAGGGTCTTATAGGTCTATATCTTTAAGAAATGTTTATGCCAAAGTATATGCTGAAATATTAGCTAAAAGTTTAGTTAAGGTAATCGCCAACCTGTTATTCCCCTGCCAACATGGCTTTATCCCAAGATGGGAAGCAACTGACTATGCACGTATGGTAATCACCCTGTTTGATACAGCAAAGACAGCAAAAACACATTTAGGATTCATATTGCTGAATGCAAAAAAGGCCTTCAACCGAGTCTCTTGGGGATATCGTTGTGAGTTTTTAAGATAGATGAGAATTGGTCTTCACTTTATCAAAGCAATTACTATATTATATCAGGCTCCCAAAGCCAGGCTCAAATAATAGGGGTAGAGTCAAAGGAGAGCTTAATCTCTGCTATTTCCATTATACATAGATCTCTTTATCTCTCAACGAGAGAACAATATTGAGGTCAACTCAATCTCTGTAAAAAAGGTGGATTACAAAGTTTCGGCCTATGCTGTTGACATTGTAGTGTTAACATCTGTCTCTTTTAAACCTTTGGCTGCAATCGAGAATAAGGCCAATAACTTTGGGGCAATTCACTTTGGGGGAATAGCAGGGTATCGCCTTAATGAGGGAAAGACCCAGATAGTCTGCACTAAAGGAATAAATCTGGGGGACCACCACCTACACCTGCTGGTGGAGGATGCAACCTATTTAGGAATAAAGATGCCATCTACCTTTGATACTCCTGTGGAGCTAAATCTATCACCCCTGGACTTTACGATCAGGCAGGAACAGGTTAGAATCAATATCCTGCATCTGTTGTTGATGGGGAGATGTAATGTTTTAAAAATGCTTATCATTCCAAAAGTCATATATCTTTACGGCCATTCCGCTAGAGGTTGACAAGTGCTGGTTGATCAAGCTAAAAAGTCCATGCTCCAGCTTTTTCTGGCAGTTTAAAAAGCCAATGAGGCCACTAAGGCTTATCATATTTCCTAGAGATGGGGGGGGAGAGGAGTCTGCCGGGGGGTACCCAGCCTTACATTTTATTATTGGTACAATAGTACTGTATGCTTTAGCATATGGGGATTTTGATCACGGGAAACACGCACAATGTACCACCATATCTGAGCTTACATTGGGGCATGATGCTAAGGGTTGCTTTCTGAAAAATTTGGAAAGAAGCTACTATAAATTATCAGATTTAAGATAGTGGATGGGGCGTGTAAGGTGTGGAGGCAATTAAACAGGAGAATTTACATCTCTAGATTTAATCGTTATACACCTCTATGGGGATCTCTCGCCTTACTGGTAATGTTCCATGATAACATGGGTACAAGGCTTGAACCTAGGGCCACATGTTCAAAGGATTTTTCTAGTCGCACTCCAGGACAAGTGGACTGGGCCATTTGAGGTGGAGGAGCACAAGAGTAAAGTCACCTAACTGGTGGACTTGCTGTCTCCCGGGAACCCCTCGAGGGTCCTGTATGTGAACCGGTTCAAGCTACACTTTGAGCGGACTGAATTGGCCATGCTCATAGCAACATATGATGGGGTGGAGGAAGAGAGTGAGCCTCTTCCTGGCTTCCTGTCTGCTGTAGAGAATGATGGGTCTGTGGAGGCAGTGAACCTCTCCCCCTCCCTGACCCCATTGCAGCAGAGGGACTGTTGCTAGGTGTTGGGTCAGTTTGCCTCCCTGTTCTACCTGATCCCAGGGATCACATGCTTGTATACACACGATGTAGACACTGGGGACAGTCCTCCTGTTAAACATAAAGTTTACAGAGTGACTGACATGGTTAGGGCTAACATTAAGGATTAAGTTTCTAAAATGTTAATGTCAGGGTTTATTGAGTTTTCTGGTAGCCTTTGGGCCAGCCCTGTGGTTTTGGTCCCAAACGCTGCAGCTCCTGGTGCAACTCCAGAACTCAGGTTCTGTGTGGATTACCAGGATTCAATGCGGTCACCAAGACTGATGCGCACCCCATCCCCTGAGCTGATGAACTTATTGACTGGTTGGGAGCTACCAAATACCTAAGTACGTTTGATCTTACCTCCTGGTATTGGCAGATTGCCCTAACTGAGGGGGCTAAGGAGAGGTCTGCATTCTCCACACCACATGGGCACTACCAGTTTACGGTGATGCCCTTTGGGATGAAAAATGCCCCTGCCACCTTTCAGAGGTTCGTCAACCAGGTGTTGGCTGGACTGGATGATTTCAGTGCTGCCTACCTGGATGACATTGCTGTCTTTAGTTCCACAGGGGAGGAACACTTGCAGCATCTCTGTAAAGTGTTGGAGGCCCTGCAGAAGGCAGGCCTCACTATTAAAGAAAGCAAGTGCAAAATAGGACAGGGTTCTGTGGTGTATTTGGGCCACCAGGTGGGGAGTGGCCAGGTGGCAACCCTACAGCCAAAGATTGAAGCCATTCAGGCTTTGGAGCCTCCCAAGACCCAGACTGAAGTGAGAGCCTTTTTAGGTCTCACTGGAAAATATAGGTGGTTTGTCAAGGGGTATGGCACAATTGTTGCTGCCTTGACTGAGTTAACTTCCAAAGAGCAGCCCAGAAATGTGATCTGGACTGAGTCTTGCCAGACTGCTTTTGATGCCCTGAAGGCTGCCATGTGCACAGCACCTGTGCTGAAGGCACCTGACTATTCCAAGGAATTTGTTGTGCAAACAGATGCCTCAGAGCATGGTATCGGAGCAGTACTCTCACAGCTTAATGAAGAGGGCCTAGACCAACCTGTAGCCTTCATTAGCAGGAGGCCACTGAAGAAGCTAAGACCTTACTTGTTTGGGACTCACTTCCGAGTTCAGACAGACCACAGGCCGCTCAGATGGTTAATGCAGGTGAGGGGTGAGAATCCCAAATTGTCGAGGTGGTCCATCTCCCTACAGGTAAAGTACTTTACTGTGGAACCCCACACTGGCACTGACCATGCCAAAGCTGATGGTCTGTCCAGATTCTTCTGCCTTAATGATGAGAAATCCCATGAGGTTGGGTAGTTGCTCCCCAATTTCCGCTGGGGGGGACACGTGTTAGACTTGGCATCATTGGCATGGTCTCCCCTAACTTTTTGCCTCTACTTCCTAGGTTGTTTCTGTGTGCAGGACTCTGTTTTTGCTGTTTTTGTTTGCTCTGGACACTTTACCACTGCTGACCACTGCTAAAGTGTAAGTACTCCCTGCATAAATTGTATGTGTAAATTGGCTTATCCATGATTGGCATGTTTGATTTACTAGCAACTCCCTAGTAAAGTGCAGTAGAGCTGCCTAGGGCCTGTAAATCAAATGCTACTAGAGGGCCTGCAGCACTGGTTGTGCCACCCACATTAGTAGCCCTGTAAACATGGCTCAGACCTGCCACTGTAGTGTCTGTGTGTGCAGTTTTGAACTGCCAATTCGACTTGGCAAGTGTACCCACTTGCCAGGCCTAAACCTTCCCTTTTTATACATGTAAGGCATCCCTAAGGTTGTCACTAGATAGCCCCCTGGGCAGGATGCAGTGTATGTTAAAGGTGGGACATGTACTTATGTGTCTTACATGTCCTGACAGTGAAATACTACCAAATTTGGTTTCTACTGTTGCAAGGCATTTCTCTCTCAGAGGTTAACATGGGGCTGCCTTTAAATATTATCAAAGCACAAATTGCCTTTGCGAGCAGATAGACATGTGGGTCTCTGATATAGTTGTTTTTTAGGTTGTGTGTGTGAAAATTCCACTTTTAGAAAGTAGGCATTTTCTTGCTTAAACCATTCTATGACTCTGCTTGTTTGTGGATTTTCTGTCTGGGTCAGTTTGACAGTTGGGCTGTTTGTACCTCTCCTCTAGACAGTGACACAAATGGAGCTGATGTGTAGCCTGCATATCCTGATGGGCTATCTGGGCTGAGGAGAGGGGAGGAGTGGTCACTTACACCTGAAAGGGCAATGCCTGCCCTCACACAATTCAGCCTCCAGCCCCCTGGTGTGTGTCTGGGGCCTGGCCTCGGCTTAGGATGAAAACAACAGAGACTTCTCGTTGAAGTAGGCCTACTTCAAAGGTAGAAAGGGGTAAAAGAAGAGCACCCAAAACCCGTGAAAAAAATCAGATTACTTCTGGAACCAAGAGGAACCTCTGCCAAGGAGAAGAGCTGGAAGCTGGGGGAGGAGTACTTCCCCTTTGCCTTTGACTGTGCTTTGCTGGGTTGGCCTGCAGTAGCTGCTTCTGCCTGAGAGAGGACAAAGACTGACTTTTGTGTGACTTCCCACTGGTGGAGAAGCTCCAAGGGCTTGAACTGAGTTTGCCTCCTGTTAAAGTCTCAGGGACATCAAAGACTTCTCTTTGCCAGCACCTGGGCTTTCTGCTGAGAGTCGCGCCTGCCAAGTGGTGCCCTAACCTGTCCCTGGGCCCTGGAAAGGTAAAGCTGGTGGAAAAGGACAGAAATCCACACACTTTTGACATACTACCTGCCTCGGGGCTGATAAACCACGCACTGCTGGCCTCGCGGCTAAAGTCGATCCTCCACCTGCATCGTGGCTGGGAGATTGACGAAACACGGCTGGAGAAATGGTGCTCAACACCCTCAGTGGCTGCTGTTAACGATGCAAGCCTCCACGCAGAGAGGTTTTGTGACACTGTGCGACCGGATCTCAACGCAACATTGCTGGGAGCGGAAAATCAATGCAAAGCGTGCCCGGACCGAAGGTGCCCGTCCGGATCGACGAATGGCTCTCTTGAGGGAGAGAAGAAACACATGCTGACCCGTCCGGAGGAGGAATGACGCACGTTCTCGCTTGCAGGTGAGAAATCGACGCATCGCTGGCCTTTTCTGACGCACGCTCGCCCGTGTGGCTTTATTTTGATGCTACCCAGGTACATTTGTGCAATATCAGTATTCTCATTGTTTTCTAAGGATTAAGACTCAGATTAATAACTTGACATGTGTATGTTGGATTTTTGTCATTTTGATCTTGTTTTGTTCCGATAAATATTATCTATTTTTCTAAACCTGTGTTGTGTCATTTTGTAGTGTTTTCACTGAATTACTGTGTGTATTGGTACAAATACTTTACACCTTGCTTCTGAAGTTGAGCCTGCCTGCTCGTGCCAAGCTACCAAAGGGGCGAGGGGGAGTTAATTGGGGGTGATTCTCCTTTACCCTGACTAGAGTGATGGTCCTTGAGCTATAGTTTGGACAGGGGGTAACCTGGCTGCCAACCAAAGACCCCATTTCCAACATGCACCAAGCCAACACCTCATTTTAAGGATGAACCCCTGAATGTGCCAGAATATGTGATGTTTGTTGATGGCTCATACATGAGGGATAAAACAGTGGATCTGAGAGCAGCTTATGTTGTCTACACAGTTCACAAAGTGGGGGAAGCCTCATGGCTCGAGGTGTCACCTCTACCCAAGAAGCAGAACTGGTCACTATTACCAGAGTTTGCTGTCTTTCAGACCAACTGAGGGTGACAATATTTTCTAACAGTCAGTATGGCTTTTGTGTGGACCATGACTTCGGACAATTGTGGTCATAGGTGGGATTCACGACTTCACCTGAGTTGCCCATCTGAAACAGGGAATTTGTGACGCACCTTTTAGAGGCTTTACAGTTACCACAAGAAGTTGTTGTGGTTAAATGCGTGGCCCACAGGAGTGGAAATGATCATCGGGTAATAGATATGCTGATGAAGTTGTTCAGAATATGCTCTTGCGGTATGCATATTTAATGTGGAGTACGCAAATGAATCTGATGAGGACACCAATTTTGCTACACTGTTGTCTGAGGCTGGTTCCTTGGAGGAAGTAAAGAGCTTGCAGGAGGTAATGTAAGAAGTGGAACAACAAGGCTGGGTCAGAGCAGGATCTATCAAGAATGCAAATGAGATCTGGGTCTCAGCTGATGGAACACCTGTGTTGCCCGACAGTTTGTTGTTGCCAATGATGAGACATTTTCATGGTCCTGCACACAGAGGGAGAGATGCTGTGGTTAGATTGCGCAGCCAGAATTGGTTCAATTCTCTATTTAGAATCATGGTTGAGGATTTGTGCAAAGGATGTTTGACCTGCCAATAAATGAATGTAGGGAAAACAACACCAGTAACCATGAGTCACATAGGCAGATCAGGAGGACCCTTTAGCAGAATGTAGTTGGACTTTATCGAGATGCCTGTTTAGAATGGGCTGAGATATGACCCGTCATAGTGTGCATTTCCTCTCAATGGGTGGAAGCCTACACAACCAAATGGAATGACAGTCTCACTGTAGCCAAACTGCTGTTGTGAGAACTCAACAGTTCGGATCTCCAGTTTCTCTGGAGAAGACAGAGGGACTCATTTTAATAATGTGATCCTCGAAATGCTGTGTATGACACTGCAAGTGGGACAACAATTACATTGCAGCTACAGGCCAGAAGCTTTGGGTATTGTGGAATAGAGTAATGGGACTCTCAAATCTGTTTAGCCAAAGTGTGTGCATCCACTACTTTAAAAAGGCCAGATGTCTTGCCTTTGATGTTGATGAGTCTCAGAAGTACCCCGAAAGAAGATCGCAATTGTCCCTGCATGAAATACTCATTGAACATGCCATGAGATTTCCTGCTGTGCCTGCAAACTGCTTGTAAATATCACAGATTACGTGAATCTCGACTAATGCAAAGGACCTGTTGATGTAGTGTGTTCTGTTGCTTACCAAGTTTGAGCTGCTACTGTTATTCCACATCATGAGCAATTCCATGAATTTAGTCCTAGCAAACGGGTTCTGGCAAAGAAGCATGTTTAGAAGTCATGCTTGGAGCCAAGATGGAAAGGACTCCCGCAGGTCACCAACACTACAAGTAAAATGTGTAGGACTCCCACACCCAGAAAATAAGGTGCCCACTCGAAAAGATGGAAACATCTGCAACAAGTTTGCAACCTCCTGTGCCTGACCATCTGAAAGGACCCGAGGGGGTGTCCCCCAGAGTCCCCCAGCAGAGCAAGTTCCAGACATCTTGCAGGTGGAGGAAGAAACGAGACCAGAGTAAGGGAGCTTAAGAGAGCTACTGCAATTGGAGACAAGTGACCATGTTGAAGGTACAAGTGAAAGGAGTGGGATAGCTAGAGAGAGCTGTGAGAGACTAAGATCTAGTGTGCCAGTTCGACTCCTACCACAAACCACCATCAAAGAGACAGACTCAAGTGGTGAGAGTGATGCTGAAAGAGACCAACAGACACCTAGAAGATCAAAGAGTGCAAATGTTCCTTGTCTCAGATATCCAGCACCCAAGTGGGCTTATTACATGGACAGTGTGTCTGATTTGACAATCTATGACTCATATGAACTGAGAGCAATTCCACTAGAGCCCCAGTGAGATGTCACAATTGCCTAGTGATTGATTCCTGAACTTGATTGATTTTGACATTAGTCTTACCTTCTAATTTGTGAGCTATAGTTAACTGAAATGACCTCAAATAAACTTTAAAAATATTGCTTTAAATGGGAAAAGAAAAGGAAAATAAAAAAGATAAATAAAGAATTAAAAAGAATACCTAGGGCCAAGGCTGCAGTAGATGAGTAGGGTTGCCATTCCAGAAGAAGCTGAAGTAGGGTCATGGATGTTTACAGAAGACTGCAGCATATAAAATGAATGAAATAACTACATTTAACAACACGTTTTGCTCATTTTGCGCAAATAGAGTCAATTGCAGAATATTACAAGCCTGTTTGCTGCACCATTCTAATTAAGGTCTGAACGTAGATAAACACCTTAGCAAGGCTAGATCTATGGCAGGTGGTGATTGCTGTGACATTAAGGGTTGTTGTGCTAGTATTAATGATCCTTTTCGTTGGGATGAGCATTTCTCCTGAGAGAGTCACCTTTCGGTCTACCTCTACACCTAGATCATCTGCTCATTTAATAGATCTGATGAAAATTAAAGCTTCATATGTGCCTGCTTTAAAGGGAGATTTCACAGTAAACATGTATTCCAGATTAGTGCAACAATAGACGCATGTCCAGATGTGAAGGACTGATACATTTGTGCACAGCTCCCTGTTTGAGCTGCTGAAAATGCAACCTTTCATCATATTCTACTTTCATATATAACCACCTGTAGTATGCTGGTTAACTTATTTTAAAGGCAGAAACATTTTGAGTATTATTTTTCAAATTGTGTTGTTATCGTTTCAGACGTTCCCCCTAATAGGAGAATGAACCCTCACCACATGTGTGCCGTATCTAAGAAACCTGTACCTCTCAACACAAACCTGCAGTCTTCCACACACACGACCTGCAGCCACCTCAAACATACGCTTGTGGCTCCACAGTTGTACGAACTGCAGACACTTCAGACACACAGCCTGCAGCCAAGCATGCACCCTCGTAGCCAAGACCTCCAACACACAAAGCATGTACTTCCACACTTACATACATCACTAATACATTTACTGGTGCATATGCAGAAATATATTTATTGAACTACTACAAAGGGCAATTTAATTTCAATACATTGTAATCTAGATCAAAGTCTTAAATATATGGATGATGTTACATTTTGTGCTTGCCTGTGGATGTCTCAATATGTTTGTTTCACTTGGTCACAAATATCACAAATATGCAAGCTGGAAGTTGCCATCAAATGTTTAAGTGTGTTGTTTGATTAGAACTTTTGATTCTCTTTTAGAGCTGACACAAGCAACCATACCATAAACCTCTGAGACAGATTATGACTTCATGGGGGTATGAAACACATATGGACACCTCATTACTGATCTGCAATGTGAGTAATCACATGCTCATTTATGTACATTGGATATAATGTGCACATGTGTGTTTACATAATTGCATATAACATTTCTTTCCTTCAGGAAACCAATGCATTAATTATCAGACATGGTTTGACTGATCCAGGTATTGTAGTTGCAGACTTTAGTGTATACACCTGGGTAGCCTGCCAGTGCGCATCCTTTTCCAAAAGAGACAACACCCTGAAGCTGTCCGTTGCACTCCAGCGGTCCTCCAGAATCTCCCTGCAATGGAAAAGAAAGATTGTGATTTAGAAATATAATTTCTACCTGTCATAATAATATTTGTGTACCTAAACAGGGCTTGCAGTTAGATTGCTAAATTAGGAACAAGTAGTTTTTCAAATGCAATCATTTGTTGTATAAAATGGGGTAAAGCCTTCTTCTCTGTTTAGTTCATCATGGACTCTGGCAATATTTGCATATAAAATATTTTGTAGAAAACACGTATGGTAGCCATAGTCAGGCACTAGCACTCTAACATAGATCACATCATTCCAAACGAAAAACCGAAACTGATCTGGTTAATTTGTCACAGGACTACAACTGTTTATGTTTGGGAAACATTTGAATTATGCCTGCAATTTCGTGTTACACATGAAATTCAAAATTCTTGAAATTCTGCTATTATGCCACAATGTGTAGTTATGCACCGAGCGGGTGAGATAAACACAAGCAGCCAGAATGTGAGTCACTGTTGCTCACACCACTTGTGCATGTCATGTTTTTTTTTTCTACTGTGGAATTCATCCTTGCATCAATAACTGACATAAGGATGTATTTTGCACTAAAATATAGCACTAAGCACCAGATGTAGCAACCCATTTTACATTTGCAATCCGTGCGAATGGGTAAATGTGACCGTTTGCGAATGCAAAATAGCCTTTCCAGATGTATGAAAGGTGTTGGCAATCCAATTTTATGGACTTACAATTTTTGCGATTTCCTAAAATTGCGACCCCGAATAGAGAATTACAATTTGTGATTCCCAAAATAGGAAATCATAAATAAAAATGTCCTATTTGCGATTCCCTAAGCACATGTACCAAGTATTTTCTATGAGAGCATCCAACATCGTATTAAGTACTGAAGAATTTAAAGTATTTAAACATTAAAGTTCATCATATCTTTGTTCTTTAATTCGACCTAATCAGAATTTGTGTTACACATTTCTGAATAATTATTATTCTAATGCATTGATTCTTATGTTCAATGTGCCCTTGCCAACACGTTTCATGTCTCCTGCCTACATTTTATAGACAAACATATCTTTAACCATTTCAGGGTAGAATGTAAATTTGTGCACAATATTTGCTCACTTTTATTGATGTTGCATAATATATTTTGATTTGTTGTTTTCCTTACCTTTGATAAAACAGCAGTTCAGCTTTGAAAATATTCACTGTTTTGAATGCTTTTGGCAAATGAAAGTGCATATCAATAGGGTACCATAACGTCAATACTGCCAAGTCATAAAAATGTAACTGCACCACATGTAATCTATAGTAAACTAAGAATTATCCTTTTTTGTACTTGGTATGAAAACCAAATTGGCTTTGTATGTGTAATATTCCTATTTCTATTGATTGCACTCCTTTACTTATTTATCACATGTGCTTTAAATGTACAGTGCTCAGTTTGTTTAATCATGCTTACTGCAGAACAAACAATGAGTAAGGCCTGGAAACTTCTCTTCAGACCCTTGTTCTATCTTCTGCGGAGTCCCCAAGAGTCAATCCTAGCAGTGATTTTGCTTGATCTGCACATAGAACCATCAAGAGATATAATGAAGGACTCAGGCGCCCAATCCATTAATATGTTGATGATTCTCAAAGTTACATAAAAAGTCCACCTTGGCTGACATCCATAATTGAAAAAACTGCCTATGTAAATATCACACGTGGATGTTGAGCTACTGCCTTATGCTTCCTTGGACTTCAAGCTGGAAAGACGGAGCTTATTTTATTTTGCAGACAACACACAACAAAATGTGATCATAGGTGGAATTCCGAGTTTCAAACCATTGACTTTACACCCTTGCCACTGAGCGCAGGTCCCTTGGCATCTGGTTAGACTTACATCTTGCTATGTTCTCACAAACTGACCATTTTATAAAACAACAAAGAGCCACTCTGATTTCCTTGAAAATATAAAGCCTGCTGTCCAAACCAAAGACTTTTGTCTGATCATCCAATTGGTTGTCATTTCAAAATGAGACTGTGGAAATTCCACTCTAATTGGTATCAACATATTTACCCTAATTTCAGTTCTTGGGATTATTAACTCTGCTGCCAGACTACTTTTGATTGTAAAGTATTCAACCACATCATCCCAATCTATTGTTATCTACAGTGGTTTCATGTGGAAGCCGGAATTCAATTCAAACGTTCTCGGATTTAAAGCCATCCATCAACAAAATCCACACTACCTGTTTTCCTCTGTATAAATGTCTGACATATGTAAATGCCCAGGAGCAGCAAGGTTTAGGATTTAGAATCTAGGAAATTCAGAACTTACCATGTCGTGACCCATGTGTTCACAGGGGTAGCCCCTCCTCATACGTATTTTGTACCTGAAGACTTCTGTCAATGTACATAGAAAGAAATTCCTATCTTGGGTCTGTTCATCCTGCCAACACTTCTTTGTTTTCCTCACCATGTCTACCTTTCTCTCCTATCTTTCTCCTAACACCTTTTACATGCATCCTCTCTGAGTGACTGAGTCCAGTTAACATTTATCATTCATTGTTTTCTTCACTTTCATTGTAAGAAGAGATACATTCTCCAATGTTGTTTTACTTGAAAGCGCACTGACACCCTGTTTGGGTTGAACTGTGCTGTATAACAATTATTTAATTAATAACATAAATGTATATTTTATCATAGCTCTACCCTGGCTCATGAAACAATACAAAACTATAGAGCACTTTAGTATAGTGGGATAGTGCTACCAGAGTAAATCCATAAGATAGCAACAGGTATATACATTGAATCATTGCAGATCCAGAATTTTTTTTACAAACATCCATAGGGAGGGAGCGCAAAAATGAAAATGTGCAAGTGAGAGGAGGGAGCAAGAGCAGTTAACTGAAAGGTTGTTATATGTGGGATTACATCAGAGAGAAAAATAGAGCTACTGCTGGGCTGTAGACAGGTTGAAAATATTAGTCAGGGAAAAGACAGTGACTTTGTGAATGACATAGACTGTCTCATAAGGTGTTTTAGTTTCAGCTGGAGCCATTGAAGCATTTCTAAGATAGGAATAATGTGGTCAAATATCTTGCTTTCAGTGATGAACAAGCTCCTGTATGTAAAACTGCCCTTAGAGGTGCAAGATGCACTTTTGGTGTACCTGTTAAGTAAGAGGTGCCAGAATCAAGTATTGATAGAACTAGGGATTTCAATATAGGCTTGAAAACTTCTTCTTGGATGAATAGTCTCAGCTGTGGCAACAGTCTCAAATGGAAATGTGCAATCTTAGTCATAACAGTGATTTGATATTCAAGGTTTAGGGCCTGATTTAGGTATTGGCATCAAAATAATGACAGGTATCCTGTTCGCTGAAATCTAAATCCCATTATAGCCTATCAATCAATCAATCAATCAGTTTTTGTAAAGTGTGGCTACTCACCCTTGAGGGTTCTCAAAGCTCTGGGGGGAGGAGGGCTGGGTGGAGCCTCATCCAAAGAGCCTTGAGGTTCTTCCTGCAATCAATCAATCAGTTTTTGGGATTTAGCCTATGGGATTTAGATTTCAGAGGATGGCTTATCCATCACCTTTGTGATGAAGTAACCCCTCCTATAATATCTAAATAAGGCCCTTAGTCTTTTGTGAACTGTAAAGCCCAATGAATATGCACTACCAATGATAACAGTTTGGAAAGAGAATATTTCAGTATTAAATTCTGTATTGAACTGGTATTTTAGAATATGTAGGAAAAATTAAGATAAAATCAGTCTTTATTGGTTTGGGCTTCAAGTAGTGTATTTTCATCCTATGTTGATCAAGGGGTAAAGCATTGTTAGACAAAGATACCTTAAGCTGGAGCTATGCATCGACAGCTCATTGATGATATCAAAACACTGGTTGACACATAGTGACATGACATGAGATGACTTCAAAAGCTGTTAGGTAAAATTTCAATCAATGAGTTGGAGCCAAACTGTAACATTGTGGTCACTCCGCATAAAGCTAGCAAAATTTGAAAGTGAGTTGCTGATTCTGATCCCCGATTAAATACTCAAATAAGATATGAACCAGTGAAGACAACGCAGTCAATGCCATTAAACCCTTGGAGAATATTCATAATGGTAGCTGGAGTAGCGGTGTCAAAGACAACAGATAAAACAAGAAGATAGGGATTTCCAGAGGCAAAAATGTAAAGTGTAGGCACAACTTCCTAGAGCAAGGCAATCTCAACGCTTCAACTGTCGGAAGTCTGACTAAAATTCATCTAATTGTGCATTAAAAGAACTGAGCTAATCCAAAGATTTTGCAAAGAATCTATCACCATGAAAGGAGACGGAGGATCAATTTTACTCCTTCATATAGTTATTTAAGATGATTATTAGGAGTGTAAATAAGAGATTTGATGTGAATGTCATTACATTATCTTGTTGTCTCGTGCATTTTTTGTGTCTCTTGTATAGTGTTATGCTCTTTTATGTGTCTCTTATACAGTCTTCTTGTATCCTTAAGTTTGTTAGATTAAAAAAGGAGAGATGTTGTCTCCATTGATTCATTATACCTATCAAAGTGTTCTCTAATGACCTATAGGGCAGATCTTTTTGTTGTGGTTCATATATGCATTTGTTTTATTTAGTACTGGAGTCATTGACATTGTTCAATGGCACGTACATAAAAAAAGATTATTCAAGGCCCTGAACTCCAAAGTTCTAATGTCAATGTGTTTGGTATCACTAAAACAAGCAATTTCCTTTCCAGGCCAAATATTGGAATTGCTTTGTGTAAAAAGTGACAGTAAATAAAGTAGGAAGTCATCAGATACATTCGCCAGGACTGGGTTTTCAGCAATGGACAAATCTTCTTCTGAGGTGTTTTAATCAATGGTGGACCCTTTGATATGCACACGTTTGAGGCATCGATTAATCAGATAATCACTGAGTAGAAAGGACGTAAACATGTTCATGCATTATCATGCCAACCTGTGAAGGTTAAGATCCTCTGGAAAGCGACTGGATCAGATGGCAATAGTTGATTCTTAAAGTGCCCCGTGCATTTCCTGGGAAAAAGCCCTATAGTCACCAGGAGTGTGTAAGATAACATATCATCTGATGGAAGTTATCTTTATTGAACTGACTCTGGAAGCAGACATTGAAAAGGAGAGTCAAGAGGGTTGAGGTAACTGTAATGAAAACATACCAGACTTCTTGCAAACAGTTTCTTCCCCACCACTCAGTCTGCCTCCCCAATAGCAGCATAAAGTGGAGTAATCAAGAGGAAGATGAATGTTTGTAGTATTTCATGCTGTATTGTTAAACCAAGTTGAAATAAGGAAAATGAGATGTAGGTCAAGATTAGTATCATTGACCTCTGTTTGTGTTTCATAGCTGACTTATAGTTATAAAAAATACTTCACAGTGAAGAATGATCACTTTTGAAGATGCTGAACACCCACGGCAGGACTCTGATCTCACAGTGAAATTTTTTCAATTGACAGAAATAGCATGTAGATCTGCAGGTACATCTCTGAATATAAATGGTTTATAATCACGTGCTGGTAAAAAACAATGGCATTAATATTATAGGAATATGTGCCAGAGTGCCAGAAATGATAAACCTCATCACATATCACTGTCTCAGAAAATGTGTGCTTCACAGCACAAACTGTTGCATGGTTTGCACCTTGTCCTCTGTTTTGTAACTTCCCAACCTTAATGAAAAGGATGCTAATGCTATATTATGGGATACTAACGTCATAATATAGGTTGTATCTCATTGACCAACGTGTGATTCTGATGGCCAATTCGGCGACTTGAGCTACGATTAATACAAATAGTCCCTCATGAATCGGCTGTTCATGTTTTGTGGATGTCCACTATGACCCCATGCCCAGTGTTCTGGTTCATTGCCTGGCCCCTCACCTCCTTCAGTCTTGCCCAGTAAGTATCTACCCATTGCTCCTCCTTATATCCTGCCCGCCACCATCACCCCTATGGCGAGTGACGCAGAAGCTGCCACCACTGAAGCATCGGATGTGGCTATCACTTCAGCTGGGTTTTTTGCAGTCAGAGTTCTGGAGGAGCCTATTCTAGGATCCTGATACCAGGTACTTCACGTCCCTCAGACACTGAATCATGGAGACAACATGTCACGCTTCAGGACTGGCTACTGCATTAGCCTGAGAAGATGGAGCATCTGGCAGACATTAACTGTTGCTTTCCCTTATTATTCCTGTTCAGTGTTGCTGCTGGTTCCAGAGCTGCTGTGTGAGTTCAGAACCTGTTTTGTGTGCACAAGGAAAGCTTTTTCTCCTGTGCATCTGTGAACATCTTGTGCTGCTGCTGGCTCAGCTGTATCTGTCCTGTGTGTGTAAAGGAAGTTGACATTGGTTCTACAGCCTGTGATGCACCTATTCTGTGTGTGAGGATAGCTTACCTTTCTGCTGACCACTTTGTACCTGTGGTGTATGTTAATTAAGGTTGGTAAATGTTTTCATCAAGCAAGAGCTAAAATATTTGACCTTGTAAAGATCTTTATAGTCTGGACCATTTTAGGGGTACCTGCTATCCTCTTTCCTCTAACAAATAGCCTTTACAGTATTATGAATGCAAGGCATAAACAACACATTCCATTCTTGGATAATGACAAGCTCCCCTACATTTTTCAGCTTAACAGGACCTCCCAGAATTCATTCACATTCAGACTCACTATGAAAACCTCTGTGAACACATTGATTAATTATTTAAAGTCAACAGTTCTGCCAGAGCAAGGAGGCATGGATCAGTGAATATTGAATATTGAGGGGTGCAGCCTTCGTCACAGAAGCATAAATCTTGCTTGAGTATCTCCCTCACTACTCCATTTAGGGGAACAATCGTCTCAGCTTTGTGTTCATCATTATATGAACACTATTATCAAATTATAGCTAATTACTGGGAAATGTCTCACATTAATAGGATCTAATAGGAAGGTCGTCAAACTGAAAAGCACAGCTTGAAGATAATCTCACTGTCATGTAGCAGATATTGCTTTGGGGAGATTTTTGTGAATTCCCTAAGTTTAATGCATTCTTGTTTTCAACTAAAATGCTTATGATGTGCCCGCATTATGTACTGATTTAGAAAGTCAGCAGAGCAGGCCTTAATCGCACCTGAACTTAGGAAAGAAGTCATAGGGCCTGATTTAAATTTCAGCAGACAGGTTACTCCCTAAATTACCCTTTTGCCTCAGGAAAAGAAGACAAAAGAAAGAAGAAAAGTAGACAAAAGAAGACCTTTTGCCTCAGTAAAAAATAGATTTGGTGAGTCAATTGGCAATTTCGTTCAGATATATTCTGACTAACAAAACAGTTTAATGTTCAACTGGTTGTAACAAAAAATGATTCACTGGTAGACACACTAAAGATAATGTAGGTTCTCTCCTTTCCAATGTTTTCCTTGTCATTGTGACTCAAAAAGTGATACCCTTGCCTAACCAGTATAAAATAATGGACATAGTGGAGGCAAAGATGAGTGAAAACGTATCAGTTTTAGTGTCACATACACAGTTATTCACTGGGTGATCAAATGCATTGACGAAAAGATTGCCTACTCTTACTTCAGAAAGAAAGAGTTAGCCCTCTTCACCTCTTCACCTGTTACCAAACACAACAACATTTCCCATGTTCTACATAGTCAGTCCTTGTGGAGTGGAAAGGGGCAATACTTGCTTTAATATGGACCATTCTTTTATAAACCATTATCATCTAGCATCATAATCCAACTTTATCAATGGCTGAAAAAATAAGATTGTTAAATGAAAGCCCGGTGCTTGAGCAATGTCCACAGAATCAATCCACCCAGGAACCAAACTGTAGGTTAAGGAATCAAAGGTATCTGGCTTCTGTTCAGCACACATTTCCAGCACCCTAGTAAACTTTTCAGCCCACCCCAGTAAGTACAGAATTAAAATTCTAAGAGAGGCGTCAGAACCAGATGTAGTATGTACATGTCTCTTTTCTTTCATGTAATATGAAATTGTTCTAGGTAAACTTTTCCTTGTACTATGATGTATATTGCATGCTATGATCTGTTGGTTCTATTGTTCATCAATGTATCCTTTGAGATGGATGGTGAGTTCTGGAATTATAGGGTAGCGTCAGTTGCCTAAAGTTGTGGAGCTTGCTGGACGTCCCCTGGGTTGTGGGTCTGCTATTTGGAATAAATCCTCTTGAACTCATCCTTCTTTCCATGTTGCATGAGTTTGCCTGAATCGCTTTACCCCTTACTATACCAGACTTGACATTTTCTCTGTTGAAAGCAGAATCAGTGACATTTGTTGTGTCAGGTTTTTACACCCCAAGCCCTTATCTATGTTTATGTAACCAGCAGGGCTTGTGGATTGCTATGTTCAGAATGTTTTATAATGACGTTCCAACGCAACATTCCAGAGAGCTTCAGATGCTGCTGTGATCTGTGGATGCTGGTCACTGAGGGACGCTTTCCCCATACCTTCTGCTTATTCTGCAATAAATCTTTCTAACACATTGACGTGTGGAGCGTATTCGTGTGAACTATGTTACATATATTGGCAACAAGCATTTTGGAACTCCCCTACCCATGAAGATCTAGTACCTGACTTTACCCGTTACTCTAGGTCCTGTGGACAGGTTCTTGTCTGTGTTCTTCAACCTTAGTAACCATTGGTTAACTATTAGGCTGAGGTACTTTGTTAATTTATTATGGGATTTTTAAATTGTTGGCATCCTTACTATAGGAGTTACTTCTCTGTATTTGTAAACCACTTTGGACCTTGCCATCTCAATGGTGTATGCGTGAGCACAGTGTGTGGCAATGTCATGAGACTGCAGTGGAAGAGGTGCGAGGACAGCGCAAAGTGTCCTGTTCTCGTGCACTGCAATGACTGGTCATGAGACAACGGAGGAGCAGGTGCAAGGACAGGATGCGACGGCAGTTTACCGGATGGTAGTTTGTGTTCTGAAGAACTTTATAGTATTGAATTTCATCCGGAGCGGGTGCTCATGTGTGATCATCCTCAACTGCTTCTGTGCCTGTGAATGCTGGGAGCTGAACACGTGGTGACATCATAGTTAAAGGCATCTTGCTTGCCATGGTTAAAGGGGCAAGAACAGCAAGGAGAGATTAAAGGGGTGGGTTATCTGTTTTCCAGCATTTTTTCCGGAGGTATTCTGCACACCTGTTTTATGTACTCAGTGATGCGCACACCAAAAAAATATATATTCATTGGAGGAGGTACGTTTCAGTGCATGCCTGCAAGGACTGCGGTGATGCGCACACTATGATAATAGTAATTGATATCTGAATTCTAAGTCTAGAATCTAAACATTTCTTAGGCCTGTTCATTTCCAATGTTAGACTTTTAGCTCACCTAGTTTCACTGTTAGAGAGCAAAACTATTTCTGTTCATAGAGGTAAAGTTTCTAAATTAGGTTACACAATGCAAACGGCAAATTTGTACATTGCATTTTTGACTGAACCTGGTGCAACAAAGATTAAATGGAATTAATGTTATAGATCATTTCACAGTTATTTAGTTGATATTGATGGTGTGGACTTCCCTGCTCCTAGAACAAAAGTCATATTATATAATTGTTTGGGGACTGAAGTACAGAGGATCTTCGATCGTCAACCTCTACGTAGGTCACAAGCATCCACTGAATGGGATGAGTTCAATACAAAAAGCAGTTAAGAGATTAGAAAAGCATTTTGAAAGAGAACCAAGCATAATAGTCGACAGACAAAAATGCTTTGCCCATAAACAATATGAACATGAAACTACTGATAACTTTGTAGCTGAATTGAGGATCTCAGTCTTGTCATGTCAGTTTGTGGGTCCTCTGGAGCAATATTTAAGAGATCAGCTTGTAGTGAATTGTTTTGATTGAAAAGTTAAGGAAAGAATATTATGTTGTAGGGATCCTACACTTGCGGAAACACTTGAAATAGCTAGAGGAATTGAAAGATCTGTTTTGGACTCAAAAGTGTTGGGTAAAGTTAAAATGTCTTCCTGTGAAAATGTGAATGCTAGTTCACGTAAAACTAAATCAGCGTCACATAATATGTTTGAGGTGAAGAAAAATGAGAAAGGCAATGGATGCTTTAATTGTGGGTCTAAAAGTAATTTAGCTAATGCTAGTACTTGTCCAGCAATTGGTACATCATGCTCAAAGTGTAAAAAGATTGGACATTTTGCACAGGTGTGCAGAAATTCACATAAGATAATGTTGGTTGATAATCAGGACATTTCCAGGGATGACTCTGAAGTGTGTGGAGATAATATACACAAGCGAATGGCATTATCTATTAAGACAATAGGTACCAGTACTAATAAAGTAAATGCTGGTGAGGCTCCAGTGTGTGAGGTAAAAATTGTTGACATCAACATTCAAGTAACTGTTGTTTCTGGCTCATCCATTACCATTATCACAGACAATTGTTTTTGAGAAAAATGGCAGGGCTTGAAGCTGTTTCCTCCTGACATATGCACTGTAGCGTTTGGAGGACAAGAAATTGATATGATTGGGTATTTTATGGAGAATATGCACTATGAGAATAGATCTGTTCACACAAAGGTTTATGTAGCCAAGCAAGGGTAAAACATTTTGGGTTGGAAGGATCAAGGCAAGTTTGGGATGGTCCCTAGACCTGGCACTGAACAACCAATTTCTTTGGTGGAACAAAAATTTGAACAAGTTAAATCCTTAGAAGAGGTCATCTCCAAACATCAGTCAGTATTTAAAGACGAGTTGGGAGTAGTACGAGGGTATGAACACAAAATCATATTAAAAACTAACTCTGTCACTGTTGTTCACAAAGTAAGGAAGGTCCCATTGAGAATAAGAGAGAAACTTAAAGAAGATCTAAAAAAAAAGTGTATTCGGATGGGGTGATTGAGCCCACTGAATCCTCACAGTGGATTTCTCCTATAGTGGTGGTTATTAAATCAAATGGAGAGTTAAGGCTTTGTGTGAATTTAAGATCCTTGAATAAGAACATCCTGGTTGTTTGCTTGCCTCTGATGAGAATTCAGGATATGCTTGTTCAGCTTGATGGAGCAAAATAGAATTCTACCATATGTCTTAAAGCTGCTTACTTCCAGGCTGAACTCAGTTCAGACTCAAGAGACTTAACAGCAATTAATACAACTTTTGGCACATTTTGTTTCTTAAGAATGCTGTTTGTGTCACGACTCACGTGCTGCTTGCGCCTGGAAACCGCAGATCTAGTGGCGTGGGTCTTGAAGGTTCGGCTTTGGCCCAGAAAGGGGCGACTCTTTCTAGTAGCCACGGTGCTGTAGGCAATGGAACCGCCAAGAACAGACCGTGCCCTTTAGAAATAGTGCCAGAGGGAAAAAAACCCTAAAAGGGGAAAAAACCTCCAAACAGTGGATTCCTGAAACAAAAACAAAACCAGGAATCAAAAAGAAACAAAAATGCAGGTAAACACGAATTTGACAAGATTCAGAACCGAAGGCTAAAAATCAGGAGCGAAGACACAATCAGAGCAGATAGTGTTGCAGCGCAAGGAAAGGGAGAAAACAGAGCCCTTATATACCAAGAAACAGGAAATGACCAACAGGAAGTACAGTAGGTCCCCCCCCCGAAGGTCCAGGTTTGAAGGGAAACAAACGATGAAAACGAGAAATCAGAAGAGGGGCGTGAACAGAAGATGCATCTTCCCAAGAGCATTCACTAAGAGGATATCCCTTCCAGTGAATCAAATACTGAAGACGTCAGTGAAAAAGGCGAGAGTCACAAATTTCCTGAACCTCATATTCAGGTACATCATTCACCAACACAGGAGGAGGACAAGGAAACTGACGAGAGAAAGGGTCAGGGACATAAGGTTTGAGTTGGGATACATGAAAGACCGGATGAATCTTCCAAGTATGAGGCAAGCGAAGACGAACAGTGACAGGATTGATCAACTGAAGAATACGGAAAGGCCCATAATAGCGAGGCGTGAACTTATTTAGAGAAGGGCGAGAGGGCAAAAATTTGGAAGAAAGCCAGACTTTATCTAGAGGGTGATAATCTGGAGTGGGTCCACGTTTCTTATCTGCGATCTTCTTCATATATCTCTTGGTGTTCAATAAATTAGATCTAATTAGCCTATGGAGTTGCAGGAGACGTTTGGAAAAAGATGTAATTGCAGGCATAGGAGAGGTAGATTGAGGAGAAGTAGGAAAAGAGGTAGGATGATAGCCATAGGAACAGAAAAAAGGAGTGACCTTGGAGGCACTATGGACAGTATTGTTGTAGGAATATTTAGCAATAGGAAGATAAGTGTTCCAGTTGCTTTGGGTGGAATTACAAAAACAGCGAAGGTATTGTTCTAATCCTTGGTTCAAACGCTCGGTTTGTCCATTGGTCTGAGGATGGAAACCGGATGATAGTGCTATATTGATATTTAGTGTCTTGCAAAAATATTTCCAAAACCGGGAAATATACTGAGGTCCCCTGTCAGATACAATGGTATGTGGAAGTCCATGGAGACGGAAAATATGGTCGATAAATATCTGGCTCAATTCTTGGGATGTAGGTAACTTCTTTAGGGCAGTGAAGTGAGCCATTTTAGTGAAAGAATCAACAGTGACCATGATAACCTGGTTTCCAGCTGATGGTGGAAGTGAACACATGAAGTCAGTGGAAATAGTATGCCATGGAGTTGGTGGAACCGGCAAAGGCTGTAGTAATCCTGCAGGTCTGGTACGGGGAATCTTGACTTGAGCACATATGGGACAAGCCTGAACGTATCTTTCGACATCTGATTTCCAGGTAGGCCACCAGAAAGATCGCGAAAGAAGTTCTTGTGTGGCCTTGATGCCTCTATGACCAGCAACCGGTGAATCATGGCACATCTGTAATGCCTTGTCTCGAACTCTGTTAGTAGGGAGGAATAACAGATTCTGATGATAATAGTATCCTTCTTTCTTGCATAAACAGGTTCTTAATTTCTCTATTTCGCTATTAGACAGGCTACAGTACTCCAGTGGTACCTCCTCCAGAAAAGATTGAGCAACTCCAATGATCTTACTAGGCTCCAGTAGAAACTGAGACGGGGAAGGAGTACAATCTGGATAACGGCGAGACAGAGCATCAGCCAGAATGTTTTGAGACCCAGGAATATAGGTGATGTAAAAGTCATACTGACTGAAGAAAAAGGCCCAACGGGCCTGGCGACTATTCTGGCATACAAAATTACGTAGACATTGCAGATTACGGTGATCTGTTCTCACCTCGAAAGGCTCCTTGGAACCCATCAGAAACTGTCTCCATTCGATGCAGGCTGTCTTCAGAGCTAACAACTCCCTTTCTAGTACTGAGTAATGTTGTTCTGCTGAAGAGAGAATATGGGACAAATAGAAAACAGGATGTTCAAGACCATCATCCTCTTGTAGTTGGAGTAAGACAGCTCCAATAGCTCTTTCGGAAGCATCGGTAACTACTATAAACTGTCTGTTGGTATCTGGGTGTCTTAAGATGGGAGCTTGAGTGAAAGCCTTCTTTAAATCTTGAAAAGCTGTTTCAGCCGCCTTAGTCCAGACAAACCCCTGTTTTAGATGTTCCTTCTTTAAAGTATGAGTTATATGGCTGGTCTGTTTAGCAAAGTCTTGAATGAACTGCCGATAAAAATGTGCTAATCCTAGGAAACATTGTGTTTCTTTAATAGAAGAGGGAGAAGGCCAATCGAGAATTGCTTGTACCTTTTCTTGGTCCATAGCTATGCCGGTGGGACTTAAATGATAATCCAGATATTTGACTTCCGTCTTATCGAACTCACACTTTTCGGGTTTACAGGATAGTTGATGTGCTCGGAGTCTTTGAAGGACTTGTTTCACATGAGAAGAATGGAGTTCGGGATGTCTGGAAAAAATAAGGATGTCGTCTAAGTAGATTACGACTGTCTGGTTCAGGAGATCGGAAAATATTGAGTCCATAAATCTTTGAAATATTGCAGGGCATTGGTAAGACCAAAAGGCATGACTTTGTACTCAAAATGACCAAATGGTGTCCTGAATGCTGTTTTCCACTCGTCTCCTTCTTTTATACGTAAAAGGTGGTAAGCTCCCCGAAGATCCAACTTGGTAAAACGTTGAGCCCCTCTGACTGCCTCTAGAATATCCTTGATAAGGGGCAAAGGATAACGATCCTTTATAGTTATTTGATTTAGGCCTCGAAAATCCAGGCAAGGACGAAGATCTTTGGTCTTCTTAGTTACAAAAAAGAGAGGAGCCCCTGCCGGAGAAGACGATGGAACAATGAGACCACTCTGTACATTTTCCTCCAGATACTCCTTAAGAACTTCCTTTTCAGGTTCCGTGAGAGAATACATCCTCCCAAAGGGGACGACTGTTTCAGGTTCCAAAGGAATAGCACAATCGTACTCTCGATGTGGAGGTAATACAGGTCTGGATGGTTTTTGAAACACGTCTTGAAACTCTAAATAATGTTCAGGAACTCCTTGGACAGTTGATAGAAAATGGGTTATTGCTAAGGGCAGGTAGGTACCTACACCTAGCAACAAGCCACTAACCTCCACCTAGGTACAGTTAGGTCTCAGTAAATTAATCCCAGCTCAACCCTTGGTAGCTTGGCAACGAGCGTCAAGGCTTAACTTAGGAGACAGTGTGTAAAGCATTCAAATATCACAAAACAGTAATTAAATAAAACACAGGAAACAGTTTAAAAATCCAAAACCAATTTATAAAAATAGTTTATATTTTTATCTTTAAAATGACACAAAAACAAATAAAATCGGATAAAGGGAACCGGAGATATGAATTTTTAAAGAATTATTATTTTTCTAGCGCTTAGAAACAAAAAGCACCAATCGGGTCATCTGGTTGCACCAGGACCGGGGCAAAGTCAAAGTTTCAGGCCGACCGCGATGGAGCCCTGCTCGGCTACAAGTCGCGGGAGGCCTCGGTTAAAAAGTTACCTTCTGACTTAGTCTTTATTTTGAAGTTTTTCTTCACCGGGACGAACCTGCCAGTTGAATCCGACCTCCTGGAGCCCTTGTCCGGATACGCGATGTGGGTTTCCTCGGTGGAGACTTTTACCTTCGGACTTAGTCGTTTTTTCGAGATGAAAATCCTTCGACCGGGGTAAACCTGGATCTTGATCCGACGTCCGTGGAGCCCTTCTCGGATACGATGGCTGGGAGGTCCCGGTCAACTTTTTACCTTCGGACTTAGGTGGTCATTCTGACCCTGGCGGTCTTTGACCGCCAGGGCGGAGGACCGCGGGAGCACCGCCGACAGGCCGGCGGTGCTCCAATGGGGATTCCGACCGCGGCGGTAAAGCCGCGGTCGGACCGGCACCACTGGCGGGGTCCCGCCAGTGTACCGCGGCCCCATTGAATCCTCCGCGGCGGCGCAGCTTGCTGCACCGCCGCGGGGATTCCGACCCCCCCTACCGCCATCCAGATCCCGGCGGACGGACCGCCGAGATCCGGATGGCGGTAGGGGGGGTCGCGGGGCCCCTGGGGGCCCCTGCAGTGCCCATGCCACTGGCATGGGCATTGCAGGGGCCCCCGTAAGAGGGCCCCTACATGTATTTCACTGTCTGCTGCGCAGACAGTGAAATACGCGACGGGTGCAACTGCACCCGTCGCACAGCTTCCACTCCGCCGGCTCGATTCCGAGCCGGCTTCATCGTGGAAGCCTCTTTCCCGCTGGGCTGGCTGGCGGTCTGAAGGCGACCGCCCGCCAGCCCAGCGGGAAAGTCAGAATTACCGCCGCGGTCTTTCGACCGCGGAACGGTAACCTGACGGCGGGACTTTGGCGGGCGGCCTCCGCCGCCCGCCAAGGTCAGAATGAGGGCCTTAGTCTCTTTTTCTGAGGTTTTTCTTTACCGGGACGAACCACCAAGTCAGGCCGGGTCGCGGTTGAGGCAAGCCGGCTAGAATTTCCGCGGCGGGTCGGTCCCTCTCTGGAGCTTTTTTTCAAAAATTCTCAAATCTTTTCCAAACTTCTGGGGCTTCACCCAGATGTTCTTTTAAGGTTCTTTTGGGGTCCACAGCTCACCCCAAGGGTCCAGAAGTTCTGTGATGGTCCTTGGGGGGTGCGGACTTCAACTCCCAGAATGCACCTGGCGCAACCTCCTTTTTGGCCACTGGACAGTGGTCAGCTGGTCACTTTTCAGGAGTTGGTGCAGGGGGACTCTGGATAGCAATTTTTCACCTGTAGCAAACAGGGAGTCCCTCCTTGAACCAGTTGAAGCCAGGCAAAGTCCTTCTTGTGGTGAAGCCCAAGTGTGCAGCTGGTGCAGTCCTTCTGAGTGCAGGTTCCAGGTGCAGGCCAGGGGTCCAGCAGGGCAGTCCTTCTTCTCCTTTAGTTCTTTTCTTCTTGAAATCTGGCGGGGATCTGAGGTGTGGGGGCAGGTCTGCCAGTTTTATCCCTGCTCCTGGGTGAAAAGCAGGGGGTCCTGGTCCTCCAATCAGGTACAGGGTCGTCCCCCTGTGATGACCACTTCCTGGGAAGTGTGGCAAAAATCCATCCCAAAAGGCAACAGTCTCTAAAAATCCAACATGGCTGAATCTGATTTTTGGAGGTTACATCTGGCTAAGCCCACCCACTGGTGTGGCTAAAAATCATAAACACACCCCTCTCCTGCCCTCTCCTAATCTAATCAAGGGGGCACCTAGTTGTCTGGGGTTGCAGGATGTGGGGGTGTTGCTGGGTGCTCCAGATGTCCTTATCTGCCTTTGAAGACCAGTTTGGCAGCCCTCCCCCTTCCTGCCTCACCATCTGCTGAGGGGAGATTCTCTCCCCCAAGCACATTCCTTTGTGTGAAGCCAGGCCACTTCACACCTCATCAAGGCAGCTTGGCAAAAGCTGCTGCAGGCTGGCCAATCAGAGCACAGCAGCAAAAACAATGCAGAGCTGAAATTGGCAACTTTTTAGGCAAAGTCTAAACTTTTTACCTGAACAAGTTATATTAAATCCAACAACTGGAAGTTGTGGGATTTATTACAACAATTAATTTGATACCAAATTCTTGGTATGCAACATTTAAGGAGACTTTAAAATTTTAAATAAAGTCTCCCCATTCTAGCCTATGAAGGCCGTTTACTTCAATGAGGGAAAAACAAATTTGTCTGTTTTTACCTCACCAGGGCTTATAAATCTATTTTTATAAAGTCCCTGCTTATAGTTACATGGCACCCAGCCCTAGGGGCACATAGGGCACACCTTAGGGGTGACTTATATGTAAAAATAAGGTAGTTTAAGACTTTGGAAGTACTTTTAATTCCAAAGTCGAATTTGCATATAACTTTAATTTAAAAGCAGCCAGCAAGGCAGGCTTGCTTTTAAAATGACACTGGGCACTTCAGCAGTGCACCTAGGTGTGCACCACCTATGCTGTGGTCCCTTAACCTACATGCCCTACCATATACTAGGGACTTATAGGTAGGTTAACTTAGCCAATTATAATTAGCCTAATTTGCATATCCATTTTACACAGAGCACTGGCCCTGGGACTGGTAAGCAGTACCCAGGGCACAGCCAAGAGTCAGTAACCACCAGTACCTATCCAAAAAGTGTGGGGGTGATCAGGCAAAAAAAGGAGGACTTTCCTACACTGCCCCCCCCCAGATGAAAGGTGATGGGTACTAACCTACACCCTGGTAGTCCTCATCAGCTAAGTGGAAAAACATGGAAAGGCCATCTGCATTGGCATGAGCAGTCCCAGGTCTGTGCTCCACTGTGAAGTCCATCCCCTGTAGGGAAATGGACCACCTTAACAGTTTTGGGTTCTCCCCCCTCATCTGCATCAACCACCTGAGAGGTCTGTGGTCAGTTTGTACACGGAAGTGAGTGCCAAACAAGTAAGGCCTCAACTTCTTCAGGGACCAGACCACAGCAAAGGCCTCCCTCTCAATGGCACTCCATTTTTTCTCTCTGGGGAGTAGTCGCCTGCTGATGAAGGCAACTGGGTGATCATGGCCCTCTTCATTAACTTGTGCTAACACTGCCCCAATCCCTTCCTCTGAAGCATCTGTTTGTACTACAAACTCCTTGCTATAGTCAGGGGCCAGTAACACTGGTGCTGAACACATAGCCTGTTTTAGGGCGTCAAAAGCTTTCTGACACTCTGGGGTCCAAATGACCTTCTTGGGCTGTTTCTTGGAGGTAAGCTCAGTCAGAGGGGCCACTATGGTCCCAAAATTCTGAACAAACCTCCTGTAGTACCCGGTCAGGCAAAGAAAGGCCCTGACCTGAGTCTGGGTTTTTGGAGCCTCCCAATCCAGAATAGTCTGGATCTTGGGCTGGAGAGGTTGTACATGGCCTCCACCAACAAGGTGGCCCAGGTACACAACAGAGCTTTGCCCTATCTGGCACTTGCTTGCCTTGATAGTCAGGCCTGCTTGAAGCAGGGCCTGAAGCACTTCCTTCAGGTGGACCAGGTGGTCCCTCCAGGTGGAACTAAATACAGCTATATCATCCAGATAAGCTGCACTGAAAGATTCCAACCCAGATAGGACTCTGTTCACCAACCGTTGGAAGGTGGCAGGAGCATTTTTCATGCCAAAGGGCATCACCTTGAACTGAAAGTGGCCCTCTGGTGTGGAAAATGCTGACCTCTCCTTAGCTCTTGGACTTAAGGCAATCTGCCAATATCCTGAGGTCAGATCAAATGTGCTCAGGAATTTGGCAGCCCCCAACCTGTCAATGAGCTCATCAGCTCTAGGTATGGGGTGAGCATCAGTCCTAGTGACTGCGTTTAGACCTCTGTAGTCCACACAGAATCTCAATTCTTTCTTCCCACCTTGGGGATTAGCTTTGGGCACCAGTACCACTAGACTGGACCAAGGACTATCAGAGGGCTCAATTACCTTGAGGTCCAACATCTTAGCCACTTCAGCTTTGATGTTGGCCTTGACCTGGTCAGACAGCCTGTACAGCTTGTTCTTGACAGGCAAGCTGTCACCAGTGTCAACATCATGGACACACCAATTGGTGAGTCCTGGGGTCAGGGAGAACAGACTAGCAAACTGTCCCAAAACTTGCTTACAGTCTTTTTGTTGCTGATCTGTCAATTTGGGAGAGAGTACCACTCCCTCCACTGACCCATCTTTTGCCTTTGAGGACAGGAGGTCTGGCAGAGGTTCACCCTCCTCCTCCTTCCCTTCATCAGTGACCATTAGCATGGTCATGTCTGCCCTGTCCTGGTGGGGTTTCATCCTGTTTACATGCAGGATCCTGTGAGGATTCCTGGGGGTGCCAAGGTCCACCAAGTAGGTGACCTCACCTTTTTTCTCCAGAATTGGATAGGGCCCAGTCCATTTGGCCTGAAGTGCCCTAGGAGCCATAGACTCCAAAACCCACACCAGCTGTCCTGGGTGATACTCAGGCATGGTAGCCTTTTGATCATGCCAGAGCTTCATGAGCTCCTGGCTGGCTTCCAGGTTTCTGCTTGCCTTCTTCATGTACTCAGCCATGCGTGACCGCAGGCCCAGCACATAATCTAGCACATTCTCCTTGGACTCTTTGAGAGGCTTTTCCCAAGACTCTCTCACCAAGCACAATGGGCCTCTTACAGGGTGCCCAAACAGTAACTCAAAGGGGCTGAATCCAACCCCCTTCTGTGGCACCTCTCTGTAGGCAAACAGCAGGCATGGGAGGAGGACATCCCATCTCCTCCTGAGTTTGTCAGACAAACCCATAATCATGCCCTTCAGGGTCTTATTAAATCTTTCCACCAGACCATTGGTCTGTGGGTGGTAGGGGGTGGTGAACTTATAAGTAACACCACACTCATCCCACATGGCTTTCAGATAGGCTGACATAACGTTTGTGCCCCTATCTGAGACCACCTCCTTTGGGAATCCCACTCTGGTGAACACACCAAGTAGGGCCCTAGCCACTGTGGGAGCAGTGACTGTCCGGAGGGGTATTGCCTCAGGGTACCTGGTGGCATGGTCCACTACCACCACAATGTACCTGTTACCTGAAGCAGTTGGTGGGTCTAGGGGACCAACAATGTCAATCCCCACCCGCTCAAAGGGAGTCCCAACCACTGGCAGTGGTATCAGGGGAGCCTTTGGTTTGCCTCCTGTCTTGCCACTGGCTTGACAGGTGACACAGGAGCTGCAAAACTCCCTGACTTTTTCTGACATTTGGGGCCAATAAAAATGGTTGACCAGCCTGTTCCAGGTCTTGGTCTGTCCCAAATGTCCAGCTAAGGGGATATCATGGCTTAAGGTAAGGAGGAATTCTCTATACTTCTGGGGGACCACTACTTTCCTAGTAGCCCCTGGTTTGAGGGCCCTTGCCTCAGTGTAGAGAACTCCATCCTCCCAGTAAACCTTGTGGGTCCCACTGGTATCCCCTTGTTCTTGCCTGGCAGCAGTCTGCCTCAGGCCCTCAAGAGTGGGACACTCTCTTTGTCCCTGGCACAAATCTTCTCTGGTGGGCCCACCTGCCACTGGCAGTTCTGCCAAATCAGGCATAGTTTGCAGGGAAAGTGTCCCTCCCTCAGAGTTCAGATCCTCCCCCTCAGGGTTGGATTCTTCCTGACCCTCTGTACTTGTTGGGGCTGGCAATCCAGACCCAGTGCCCTTTCTCTTTTTCTTGGAGGCTTGGCCCATTGTTCCAGGGTCCAAGTGTCCAGCATTTCCCTGTTGTGCTGCCTGTGACCTGGTCACAGCACACACCCATTCAGGGAGGTCCAGCATCTGTGCATGGACTCTTCCCTCCACTTCTGACCATTCAGATGCTTCAAGATCATTTCCCAGCAGACACTCTACTGGGAGGGCAGGAGCTACAGCTACCTTTTTAGGGCCAGTCACACCTCCCCATTCCAGACTCACCATAGCCATGGGATGGAGTTTGGTTCTGCTATCTGCATAAGTCACCTGGTGGAAGACACCAGGTAAGACCTGCTCTGGAGAAACCAGCTTTTCTGTGACCATTGTCACACTGGCTCCTGTATCTCTCAGAGCTTCCACTTCAGTCCCATTGACTTTAGGCCTCTGCCTATACCTCTCCATGATGGGAGGTAAGGTGGCCATAGTTGCAATGTCCAACCCACCCACGGATACTAGGGTGACCTCTGTGTACCCTGATTCCACCCCTGGGCCAACTTCCACCCCCAACCCTACACTAGCAATCCCCTGGGATTGCCCACCAGTGGGGGGCTTCTTGGAGCAGATAGCATCTCCTCTTTTATGTCCAGGTTGATGACAATCAAAACACTTGCCGGCCTTAGCAAGCTCCTGAAACCTTCCTGCTTTAGCAGGATCATAATTCTTTCCCTGATACCCTTTCCCTTTAAAAGTGAATTGGCTTGGGGCTCCCCCTCCCTGAGAAGTTTTTGGGGATTCTTGTGAGGACTCTTTGGGCTTTTTATCATCTTTCCCCTGGTTCTTCCCCTGAGAAGAACCATGTCCTCCCTTTTTCTGATCACCCCCTGGGGGTTTCTGGTTAACCCTAGTTCTTAACCAGTCATCTGCTGCCTCCCCCAGCTCTCTGGGGTTGGTCAACCTAGAGTCAACTAGATACTGGCGGAGCTTCTCTTGGACACAATTAGTTAGAAGGTGCTCCCTCATAATCAAATTGTACAGCCCCTCAAAGGTACTTACCCTGTTGCCCTGTATCCAGCACTCCAGTGCCTTTACTGAAATGTCCACAAAGTCCACCCAGGACTGGGTGCTTGTCTTTTGGGTGTCCCTAAACTTGAGCCTGTACTGCTCTGGGGTCAGACCAAACTTTTTAGTCAAGCAACTCTTCATACTGGGGTATGAGTCTGCATCTTCCCCACTCATGGTTAGGAGCCTATCCCCTCCCAGAGTTGGGAACTAACTCCCAAAGAAGTGAACCCCAGTACTGAGGCTTGACTCTCCTCATCTGGAGGGCCCTCTCAAAGGCCCCCAGCCACTTATCTATGTCATCCCCCTCTACATAGACAGGAACCACCCCTTTGGGTAATCTGGGGGAAAAAACCCCACCCAGGGACACCTCAGCTTCTTTATCGCTGCCACCATCTCTTTTTTCTTTGTTTGCCCACTTTTTCTTTTCTAGGGCCAGCTTATCTGCTTCCAAAGCTATGTATGCTAGCTGGGCCTCCAGCTCTCTTTCTCTGATGGATGGGTTCTCTCCTCCTGAAAGGACCCCCTTCCTACCACTAGCTTTGGGTCTGCCCCTAGTGACTGTATCTACTGAGGACCGTTCTTCCTCATCCTCACTTGGGCTCAGATGCCTTCCCTCCCCTGAGAGGTTAGAGTTAGCATCCTCCCCTTTTTCTTCCTCCTCTGGAGCTTCCTCTGTGCCTAGCTCTTGGGCCTCAGCCCATGCTGTCAGGGATTTAATCAGGATTTGCTTCCTGAGATCAGTGGTTGCAGGCAACCCTCTTTCAATACACAACCCCCTAAGCTGTACTACTGTCAGTGTGGGTAGGCTAGCCAGATCAAGTTCCATGGTTCCCTAGTTTTGTGTCAACAAAAACTTTTTGCAAAAATTGGAAACAAGAATTTAGAAAAATTACAAAAATTCAATAATTGAAATTAATCCAAATTAATAATAATAATGATAAAAAAAAAATTACAAATTAAAAAAAAATTATTTTTGCACTAAGACAATTTAAAGGATTTTTAATTTGTTTTACTTAAAACTGTAACGTGATACTGAACACAAGTACAGGATCCCACCGCTGCCACCAAAAATGTTGGAAAATGGGTTATTGCTAAGGGCAGGTAGGTACCTACACCTAGCAACAAGCCACTAACCTCCACCTAGGTACAGTTAGGTCTCAGTAAATTAATCCCAGCTCAACCCTTGGTAGCTTGGCAACGAGCGTCAAGGCTTAACTTAGGAGACAGTGTGTAAAGCATTCAAATATCACAAAACAGTAATTAAATAAAACACAGGAAACAGTTTAAAAATCCAAAACCAATTTATAAAAATAGTTTATATTTTTATCTTTAAAATGACACAAAAACAAATAAAATCGGATAAAGGGAACCAGAGATATTAATTTTTAAAGAATTATTATTTTTCTAGCGCTTAGAAACAAAAAGCGCCAATCAGGTCATCTGGTTGCACCAGGACCGGGGCAAAGTCAAAGTTTCAGGCCGACCGCGATGGAGCCCTGCTCGGCTACAAGTCACGGGAGGCCTCGGTTAAAAAGTTACCTTCTGACTTAGTCTTTATTTTGAAGTTTTTCTTCACCGGGACGAACCTGCCAGTTGAATCCGACCTCCTGGAGCCCTTGTCCGGATACGCGATGTGGGTTTCCTCGGTGGAGACTTTTACCTTCGGACTTAGTCGTTTTTTCGAGATGAAAATCCTTCGACCGGGGTAAACCTGGATCTTGATCCGACGTCCGTGGAGCCCTTCTCGGATACGATGGCTGGGAGGTCCCGGTCAACTTTTTACCTTCGGACTTAGTCTCTTTTTCTGAGGTTTTTCTTTACCGGGACGAACCACCAAGTCAGGCCGGGTCGCGGTTGAGGCAAGCCGGCTAGAATTTCCGCGGCGGGTCGGTCCCTCTCTGGAGCTTTTTTTCAAAAATTCTCAAATCTTTTCCAAACTTCTGGGGCTTCACCCAGATGTTCTTTTAAGGTTCTTTTGGGGTCCACAGCTCACCCCAAGGGTCCAGAAGTTCTGTGATGGTCCTTGGGGGGTGCTGACTTCAACTCCCAGAATGCACCTGGCGCAACCTCCTTTTTGGCCACTGGACAGTGGTCAGCTGGTCACTTTTCAGGAGTTGGTGCAGGGGGACTCTGGATAGCAATTTTTCACCTGTAGCAAACAGGGAGTCCCTCCTTGAACCAGTTGAAGCCAGGCAAAGTCCTTCTTGTGGTGAAGCCCAAGTGTGCAGCTGGTGCAGTCCTTCTGAGTGCAGGTTCCAGGTGCAGGCCAGGTGTCCAGCAGGGCAGTCCTTCTTCTCCTTTAGTTCTTTTCTTCTTGAAATCTGGTGGGGATCTGAGGTGTGGGGGCAGGTCTGCCAGTTTTATCCCTGCTCCTGGGTGAAAAGCAGGGGGGTCCTGGTCCTCCAATCAGGTACAGGGTCGTCCCCCTGTGATGACCACTTCCTGGGAAGTGTGGCAAAAATCCATCCCAAAAGGCAACAGTCTCTAAAAATCCAACATGGCTGAATCTGATTTTTGGAGGTTACATCTGGCTAAGCCCACCCACTGGTGTGGCTAAAAATCATAAACACACCCCTCTCCTGCCCTCTCCTAATCTAATCAAGGGGGCACCTAGTTGTCTGGGGTTGCAGGATGTGGGGGTGTTGCTGGGTGCTCCAGATGTCCTTCTCTGCCTTTGAAGACCAGTTTGGCAGCCCACCCCCTTCCTGCCTCACCATCTGCTGATGGGAGATTCTCTCCCCCAAGCACATTCCTTTGTGTGAAGCCAGGCCACTTCACACCTCATCAAGGCAGCTTGGCAAAAGCTGCTGCAGGCTGGCCAATCAGAGCACAGCAGCAAAAACAATGCAGAGCTGAAATTGGCAACTTTTTAGGTAAAGTCTAAACTTTTTACCTGAACAAGTTATATTAAATCCCACAACTGGAAGTTGTGGGATTTATTACAACAATTAATTTGATACCAAATTCTTGGTATGCAACATTTAAGGAGACTTTAAAATTTTAAATAAAGTCTCCCCATTCTAGCTTATGAAGGCCATTTCCTTCAATGAGGGAAAAACGAATTTGGCTGTTTTTACCTCACCAGGGCTTATAAATCTATTTTTATAAAGTCCCTGCTTATAGTTACATGGCACCCAGCCCTAGGGGCACATAGGGCACACCTTAGGGGTGACTTATATGTAAAAATAAGGTAGTTTAAGACTTTGGAAGTACTTTTAATTCCAAAGTCGAATTTGCATATAACTTTAATTTAAAAGCAGCCAGCAAGGCAGGCTTGCTTTTAAAATGACACTGGGCACTTCAGCAGTGCACCTAGGTGTGCACCACCTATGCTGTGGTCCCTTAACCTACATGCCCTACCATATACTAGGGACTTATAGGTAGGTTAACATAGCCAATTATAATTAGCCTAATTTGCATATCCATTTTACACAGAGCACTGGCCCTGGGACTGGTAAGCAGTACCCAGGGCACAGCCAAGAGTCAGTAACCACCAGTACCTATCCAAAAAGTGTGGGGGTGATCAGGCAAAAAAAGGAGGACTTTCCTACAACAGTATTGATGGAATATTCCGTAGTACTCTTAATAGGTGTTAATCTGTTCGGTGACCAATATTTGTCGGAAGCAAAGCAGTTCTCTTGACAAAACTGTGAGGACAAGGAAATTGTCCCGGTTACCCAGTTCACATACGGATTATGTCTTGTAAACCATGGAATTCCGAGAATAATGGTATGGTTGGGAGATGAAATGAGATCAAAGGAGATGTGTTCTTGATGATTACCAAACTGTAAATTTAACATCAAGGTCGTAGTATCGACTGGACCTGAGGATATCAAGGATCCATCCACGGTGTGTACTTGTTCAGGAATGTCTTTGGGTTGTGTGGGAATCTGTTGATTAGTGGCCCAAGTCTTATCCATGTATATACCACTAGCACCACAATCTAATAATGCCATAGTTCTTTCTTGGCGGCTATCAGGTAGTTGTAATATGACAGGTAACACGAACAAGTATGTTGTATTGTCATTAAATGAACTGATGGAAGGTATAGCCGATGATCCCGTCCCCTCCCTTCTTACAGAGGACGGGAAGTGGCATTTCCCGAGGGTCTTGGTGGACGTACAGGACAGGTACGAAGCATGTGACCAGCAGAACCACAGTATAGGCACAATCCTTTCTTCCGTCTGTCTTCCTTCTCACTAGCGGAGAATGGCCCTCGAGTAGTATCCACTTGCATGGGTTCCCCTTCTATGTCTCTAGCAGGGGGACGAGATTCCTCAGAACGAGGTAGATACATCCGTGAAGTGCTTGGCTGGGAAGATCCTCTACTCCTTCTCTTCACCATTCGTCGTTCTTGAAGACGATACTCGATGGAAAGTGCTTGATCCATCAGGCCACGAAGATCTTCAACTCTGGTGGAATGTACTAATTCATCCTTTATTTCTTCCTTAAGTCCTCTGCGAAACAAAGTTACCAGGGTACGTTCCACCCAAGTGGTCTCTGCCGCTAACTGACGGAAACGTGTAATATATTGAAGGACATCTTGGGAACCTTGCTGGATATCACATAATGCTTCCTCTGCCGAGGCTTCCAATCCTGGACGACTAAACATTTGTTTGAAGCGGGTCACGAAGGCAGAATAGTTCGACAATACCGGGTCATTGGATGACACCATCGGGGTTGCCCAGGCCAAGGCAGGACCGGACAATGCACTGATAAGATATCCCACCTTTGTCCTGTCATGAGAGAATTGGGTAGGTCGGAAAGCGAAGTACACCGTTAATGCATCCAGGAATTCACGCAGTTTAGTTGGTTCACCAGAGAAACGAGGAGTAGAGGCGGAGATAGTCGGAACATCGCCACTGCGGAAGGCCAAAGCCTGTCGTAACACAGCATTCTCATTGCGCAATTGTTGCAATTCCTGAGCTTGTTGTTGAATAGTAGTCAAAAGAGATGGATCAGGATCTGCAGCAGCCGCCACTGTATCATCCATGGTGTCAGAAGATGTCGGAATGGTTGGGCGCTGCAATCTGTCACGACTCACGTGTTGCTTGCGCCTGGAAACCGCAGATCTAGTGGCGTGGGTCTTGAAGGTTCGGCTTTGGCCCAGAAAGGGGCGACTCTTTCTAATAGCCACGGTGCTGTAGGCAATGGAACCGCCAAGAACAGACCGTGCCCTTTAGAAATAGTGCCAGAGGGAAAAAAAACCTAAAAGGGGAAAAAAACTCCAAACAGTGGATTCCTGAAACAAAAACAAAACCAGGAATCAAAAAGAAACAAAAATGCAGGTAAACACAAATTTGACAAGATTCAGAACCGAAGGCTAAGAATCAGGAGCGAAGACACAATCAGAGCAGATAGTGTTGCAGCGCAAGGAAAGGGAGAAAACAGAGCCCTTATATACCAAGAAACAGGAAATGACCAACAGGAAGTAAAAAGACACCATCTTAGATAGGGAAGAAGTACATAGGACAGAATAGAACAGGAACCATAGAAAATAAGGAACAAGGAATGTTGGGAAGAAAAAGGTAACATGGGAAGGGGGGAAAGACATAAAGAAAGGACAAGAAAAATGCCTCAGAAGGCAAAGAAGAAAAAGAAGAAAAAAGAACAGGTAAGGAGGGGTCAGAGGGAAACAGGGACGCAACAGAAAGCAGAGCGAGGCCCCAAGTAAAATCTGGGGCCTCGCGCCGTACACAGAAGGCTCGGGGCGCGCCGCGTCCTGGGGACGCGCTGCGTGGCGTGAGCCGAGCATTCGGCTCGCGCCGCGTGGTGCGGCGCGACAGTTTGGCCTTGCGTCAACGGCCTCGGTATTTCAGAAATTGATGCACCAATTATTGGGAGAGGAGAGGGGAGTATTCAAATACCAAGATGATATTTTGATATGTTCAGATTCAGTACAGTCTCATCTAATCAAATTAAATAGAGTTCTAGGAATTTTGGAAGATTGTGGTATCACGGTCAAAGAACAAAAATGCAAATTCTTGTTGCAGGAAGTTGAATATTTAGGTCACAGGATATCAAGGGATCAAGCCTAAAAATGATATGTTGATGGCGAAAGTGAAGTGTTCACACCACATTGATAAGGATCAATTAAAATCCTTTTTGGGTTTGTGGGAAAATTATCCTCGGTTCATGCAAAACTTTGCCTTACAGTGTGAACCCTTAAGAAAATTACTAAGAAAAAGCATTAACTTTATCAGGGAACAAGAACAAGTGTTTAACACATTAAAGAAAATTGATGTTGAAGCACCTGCAATACAGTAATTCAATGAGAAGTCCACATCTATTATGACAGTTGATGCCAGTATCTGGGGATAAGTGCAATGCTCACTCAATTGCTCGAAGGGCAAAAAAGTTCTGTGGCATTCACATCTCGTACACTTACTTAATCTTAAAATAATTACAGTACAATTGAGAAAGAGGCCTTGCCTCTGTTTGGGGTATTCGTCACTTTTCTACTTATTTTTGGGGTACAGAGTTGGTGGTCACTGACCACAAACTATTAATGTATAAGTGGAATGATATGGGATTGAGTAACGCTAGTCCCAGGTTGATTTGGTTATTGTCTCAAATGCATGAATTTAATTTTAGGATGGAACACATTTAAGTGGGAAAAACTGCAGAGCTGATTTTCTTTCAAGGCGTCCTATGGTTGATGGTAATGATGCTGAAAATATGTGTGGAAAGGAGAAAGAGATGGTGATTGGCATTATTGACGGTAATATTGCATCTGAAGGTGTCATTTCTAGAGAATGCTGGGAGAATAAATTTGAGGGTGATCAGGTCCTTAAGACTTTGAAGAATTACATAATGGTTGGATGGCCTAAAGAGGGACGGATTCCTGATGATTTTATTTCATTTTTTAAAGTGCAATAGGAATTCAGTGTTGAGGGGAATTAGGTGGTGAGAGGTACCAAGTTGATTCCTTCAAATGAATTGAGAAGCTGGTTTGTCAATTTAGCACATAAACATGTTGGCATTACAGGCATAAGGAAAAAGTGCATCTTAAATACTGGTGGCCAGGAATGGACGTAAATGTGGAGATGATGGTTGACAGATGTGGAGTGTGTGCCTGGGCTGAAAAGTTTATAAGTACAAGGAACACTTCTTTGTTTCCGGTGACATTCCCTGCACCCCTCTAGGAAAACATTGGCATGGATTTTATTGGACCTATTGGAGGAAATAATGAAGGTAAGTGATTTGTGTTGGTGGTTGCTGACGATCACTCCAAATGGGTGCCATATACATTTTAGAGGGAACCCAGTACTTTAAATGTAATAACATTTTTGAGGCACTTGTTCTGGTCAGAAGGAGTTCCTGTCTCTGTAGTCACAGACAATGGTGTACAGTTTGTCTTGCATCAAATTATGGAATTCTTGAACAATCTAGAAATCAAACACTTGACCACTGCACTTTATAGCACTCAGGGTAATGGCATGGTAGAGATGGTCAATCACATGTTGAAGAAAACCATGTATTTAGCTATTACGACTGGTGGGCAAGTTCCAGAAGCAACTGGGAATAGGATTTGGTGCTATCATACTATACCACACTCTACAACTGGAGTTACCCATTTTGCGTTATTGGGAAGAAGACATTCTTTTAATGAATTGTCCCCTAAATGGGTTATTGAGAAATCTGATCCTGAAAAGGGCATTCTCAACCTGGAATCCATGAACCAAAAAAGGAAGCTGCACAAGGTACAGCTAAATGCTGGTATGATGAACTCAAAAAGGTGAAAGAAGTGGACTTTAAGGTAGGAGAGTGTGTGAAAATAAGGAGACCCTGTAGGAAGAGAGGGTTTAAGTTCTATCCAGAAACTAATATTATACAGGTGGTCAAAGACTCTGATAAAGTAGAAGGGGGAAAAGTGGTGGAGCAAAAGTGGCGAAAATAGACAAGAATGGGGTAGAGAGAGAGAATCTAACTAGGAGAATGCTTTCAGCAGATGGAAAAGTTGAGGATAGACGTGTGCAAGATCATCTGAAAAAAGGTTTGTAACCCACCATCTCCGATGGAAACTGAGGAGAATGCAGATGGGTCAAATGGAATGGCTTACAGTGGCAATATGGATGGTACAAGCATAATTGAAGATCTCATTGGAGCTGGTAATGTGAAAGGACCGTCTGAGTTCACTCGGAAAATTATTGGGGGTACTGAGCAAAAAGGGAACCAAAATGCTGAGCTAGAAGAGATTAATGATAAGTTACCAAAACCTAGAGGAATAATTTGTAAACCAAAATATTTAGAAGACTTTGTAGTGTATTGAACCTTACTTCAGCAGTTTCTTTTTAATACTGTTCTATGATGTGATTTTTCACTATAATTTAATGGATTTGGTTAGTGTAAATTTATTGTATTTGTAGCACTTTAGGTAAACCATGCTTTTATATCTGGAGCCCTTCTCTATGTTTATGCAACCAGCAGGGCTTGTGGATTGCTATGTTGAGAATGTTTTCTAATGACTTCAAGGCGACATTCCAGAGATCCTCAGTTGTCCCTGTGCTCTGTGAATGCCGGTCGCTGAGGAACACTTTCCCCATGACTTCTGTAATGAACCATTCAAACACATTGACCCGTGGAGCTTCTTCGTGTGAACTATGTTACAACATTTTAGGATCTCATACTCTGCCTTAACACGTTACAAATTTAAGATCATGTCATAGAAAAAATATCACACATTTTATGTTTTTCATACCAACTGTGACATTTTGATCCACTTCTTTTTTTAACGAGCTGTCCCCATTATAAACAAGCTCACTCTGGGTAACAGCTTGTGTCTTGGAAGTTGATGTTGCTCCCACTCTGTGATATACATAGTGTACGTGGGGGCGGATGGAACGTTCTCTAAGACGTCTAGAGGGATTCACTTTTGTGCTTCCTTTAAAGGCCCAAATTCCTTCTTTACTGAGCTTTGTCACATATTTGTATTTTAACGATTGATGGGGAATAGATCGCCAATACTGGTAATTAGAACAATGAGTACAAACCGGCTGCATTACAGAGACACGTCACCTCCCTTGGGAAGGCCCGAAGGGTATACTAAGGTTCATGGATATGACAAAGCCTCGACCTCCATGGTATTTCTGTCCAGAGCAATGTGGTACCTTCAGCACCAGAAATCATACACCTCCTTTGTAAAATTCACTCCCTTAGTATCCCCTGTTCGAATTATTTACTTTCTCGTGGGTCAAATAATGATGTATTTTATTAACCTTGTCTTTTGAGATGTGACATGCCATACCTATGGCGCTGCAGGGGTGCGATGTTTCTTCAGCAGTGTTATGACATTATTATAGGACCCATGCACATTAATTTAAATCTCACTTACTATAAAGAAGCAAAAAAATATATATACTGCAAGGAACACAACTCAGTCATAAATAATTAATCTTGTATGTTTTAAATAAATATATCTCTCTCTCTCTCTATATATATATATATACATATATATATATATATATATATCGTTTATCATACAAAGAGAAAGAGCGTAGATTGCAACAGTGAAAAAACTCCATGCACAATTGAATATGGCTAGAAAGGCTCTAATATGTTTTTCAACGTTGCAGGTGTTGCAAAAGCATGATAGTGAATCCACACCTCTACGAGATCATAGTGAACACTCATTGTGTGTCAGGAAGAGGGATCAGAAAGAGAGAGCGAAGCATCTAATGATTTTACTGTGGGGATTATGTCAAGATTCGGTAATGAGAAATTGTAAAGAAGGCCATTCAGGTGGTAAATGTCCCATGTTCATGATCTTGATGCCTAAAGTATCTTATGGTCAGTCCGTGAAGAGGGCATCAATAACCACTAATGTCTTTATTTCAGGAATTCTTTTACAGTGCTCTAGTGGAGCCAAGGCATGTAAGAAATGGTTATGATATGAACCAGCAACACCCCTTTGCCTATTAAGTTTCTACTTATCAGGATGTTTTATTATTTTTTTCAGTGAACTGACGACAATTCGTATTTATTGCACTATTTTTCTCAAATTTGCTTTATAAGCTCTGACATTCCACAGCTTACTTTAATGACTGTTGTTGGACCTGGCTTTTTGACAGGGACATCCCCAAACCTTTTGCCTCCTTCCTCCTATTTTTTCTGACCTGTTGTTGTTGGCTTTTGACCTCTGGGCACTTTACCACTGCTAACCAGTGCTAAAGTGCATATGCTCTCTGTGTAAATTGTACTACTGATGGTTTATCCATGATTGACTATTTAATTTACTTGTAAGTCCCTGGTAGAGTGCACTACATGTGCCTAGGGCAGGTAGATTAAATGCTACTAGTGGGCCTGCAGCACTGGTTGTGCCACCCACCTCAGTAGCCCCTTAACCTTGTCTCAGGCCTGCCATTGCAAGGCCTGTGTGTGCAGTTTCACTGCCACTTCGACTTGGCATTTAAAGGTACTTGCCAAGCCTAGAACTCACCTTTTTCTATACATAAGTCACCCCTAATGTGTGCCCTAGGTAACCCCTAGAGCAGGGTGCTGTGTAGGTAAAAGGCAGGACATGTACCTGTGTAGTTATATGTCCTGGTAGTGTAAAACTCCTAAATTCGTTTTTACACTACTGTGAGGCCTGCTCCTTTCATAGGCTAACATTGGGGCTGCCCTCATACACTGTTGAAGTGGCAGCTGCTGATCTGAAAGGAGCAGGAAGGTCATATTTAGTATGGCCAGAATGGTAATACAAAATCCTGCTGACTGGTGAAGTCGGATTTAATATTACTATTCTAGAAATGCCACTTTTAGAAAGTGAGCATTTCTTTGCACTAAAATCTTGTTGTGCCCTTCAATCCACGTCTGGCTAGGTTTAGTTGACAGCTCCTTGTGCATTCACTCAGACACACCCCAAACACAGGGTACTCAGCCTCACTTGCATACATCTGCATTTTGAATGGGTCTTCCTGGGCTGGGAGGGTGGAGGGCCTGCCCTCACACAAAGGACTGCCACCCCCCCTACTGGGACTCTGGCAGACAGGATTGAACTGAAAGGGGGCTTGCTGCATTTCTTAGACACTCTTTGAAGTCACCCCCACTTCAAAGGCACAACTTAGTATAAAACAGGGCCTCTGCCCTACCTCATCAGACACTTGCTGGAGAAGAAACCTGAACCAGAAACTACTTCCTGCCAAGAAGAACTGCCTGGCTGCTCAAAGGACTCACCTGTCTGCTTTTCTACAAAGGACTGCTGCCTTGCTGTTGGCCTGCTGCCTTGCTGAACTCTTGTCTGGCTGTAAAAGTGCTCTCCAAGGGCTTGGATAGAGCTTGCCTCCTGTTCCCTGAAGTCTCAGGACCAAAAAGACTTATCTCTTCCTCTTGGACGCTCCGTGCGCCGAACTTTTCGACGCACAGCTTGTTCCGCGGCAAGAAAAACGCTGCACACCGACGCTGATCGATGCAATGTCTTCGGGACGACCGAAACTTAGACGCACGGCCTCGCAAGGACAACGCCGGCCGACTTCCCGGGAGAAATCGACGCGACACCTGCCGTGTGAAAAAAACTTTGACGCACGGCCTCGCAAGGACAACGCCGCCCGACTCCGCAGGAGAAATCGACGCGACGCCTGCCGTGAGATCGAAACTTTGACGCACGGCCTCGCAAGGACAACGCCGCCCGACTCCGCAGGAGAAATCGACGCGACGCCTGCTGTGAGATCGAAACTTTGACGCACGGCCTCGCAAGGACAACGCCGCCCGACTCCGCAGGAGAAATCGACGCGACGCCTGCCGTGAGATCGAAACTTCGACGCGCAGCCCCGCAGAACGACGCGCAGCTGGAAAACAAGCAGGAAAATCCACGCACAGACCCGGGACATCTGGTACTCCCCACAAACCACTGTAAGAGACTGTCCGCGCGCCGGAAAACGACGCCCGACTCCCCGCGTGGAAAATAATGACGCAAGTCCATGTGTGCTGAGGAGAAATCGACGCACACACCAGTTTTCCACGCACCTCTTTTCCTGTGGCCCTCTGAGGAGATTTTCCACCAGAAACCAGGTACTTTGTGTTTGAAAGAGACTTTGTTTACTTTCTAAAGACTTAAGACACTTTCTATCACTTTTCAGTGATATCTTTACAAATTCGTATTGCAGCTTTGATAGTTTTGACCTGAAGATACCCAGATAAATATTATATATTTTTCTAAACACTGTGTGGTGTATTTTTGTGGTGTTATGCTATGGTGTTGTATGATTTATTGCACAAATGCTTTACACATTGCCTTCTAAGTTAAGCCTGACTGCTCGTGCCAAGCTACCGGAGGGTGAGCACAGGCTGATTTTGGATTGTGTGTGACTTACCCTGACTAGAGTGAGGGTTCTTGCTTGGACAGAGGGCAACCTGACTGCCAACCAAAAACCCCATTTCTAACATTGGTGATCAGCGGTGAGGATAGGACTTGTGTTTGTGCAGTGACATACAGTAGCTAAGTATTTCACTACCTACCCACAGTTGAAGGTCAACTTGATTTTTCATCTTTTTTGGCTTTTGATTCTCTGATGTCCTCCTGGATATACTATTGATATTTTGGACTTTATATTTTGGTTTTTGCTGGTAAGATCTTATCAGAATGGGATTGCTTACCTACTCATTCTTTGTTCGTACTGACCACCTCACTAAGGCTGACCTAAGGAAGCTTTGCAGAAAATGGGGCCTTCCTGTAGCAAGGAGATCTACTAAGGCGGAGATGCTACATAACTACATAGTCTGGGGGGAGGAAAGATGGGCAGAGAGAGAGGCAGCAAGAAACCAAATGACTAAGTACCCCTCAGATGAGGAGGAGGACTACGCACATGAGGAGGAAGACTGCTCACATGAGGAGGAAGACTACTCAGATGAGGAAAGAGACCCAGAGATAGATGAATGGCTCTGAAGTCAAAGGCGACAGGAGCAACAATTAGAGGAGTATCTTGCAGAGGTTGAGGCAAAAAGACTCTTAGCCCTGGAAGAAGAAAAGATTGCAGCTCAAGCGCTGAGCTGTAAAGAGCTGAAACTGGAGGCCGGAAGGGCTGAGTCCAGTTCAGATGGTGGCAGCAAAAATCTTGCATCCGGTACTGCTGAAGAAGGGCACAAGCCCAGAGATGTGGTGCCCAACTTGAAGAAGGGAGTTGACACACCCCAGGCGGTTCAAGGGTATGAGGTAGTTCCCGTTATGCACAGGGTCCCTGAGAAGGATTGGGGAACTGGCACAGGGAGTCATATTCCTACTGGGGGGAGGGACACTTTACTGACTCTAGCAGAGAGTGACAGAGAAAAGGGTTCCCCCCTGGTGGACGTCCTGGATATAGAGTGTAGAGACATCCCAGAAGAGTATGGGTTGAGTGTCAGGGACAGACAGATACTGTCTCACTAGTCTCAGGAGGGTGAGGTAGAGTGCTTTTCCAAGGTTGAGTTACTGGATGGTTGGGTGAAGGGTACTGTGGTTAATACATGTGAAGGGCAGAGTGATGTAATTGCTGGAGAGCATATGTCTGGTCCTTATTTTCCAGAGCTACGCCAACACCAGGTGGAGTGTGAGTTCTCTGACCCCAGGGAACTTACAATGGAGGCAGACTTCTGGGTGAGTACCAGAGAGTCTGAAGAGGCATTTGGGGGTGCTCCTGAAGGGAGTGGTCTAGGTGGTTCCCAACCGAGGGAGGTGGGAAAGGATTGTAGTGTCCCAGGTAGGTCCCAGGTCCTAGAGGGTTCCATGAGGGAACACCAGGAGGAAAGCCTAGCCTGTACCGTAGGGCCACCTTTTGAGGGAAGCCCCGCAGTGTCAGAAGAACTTGGGGGGGTGACTGTAGCCAGCATCCCAACAGTTCTGGTGTCTGGCAGTACCCCTCCTAGTGAGGGGGTGCAGAAGTCCAGACATAGGGTTGAGAGGGGGTTGCAGACCCCAGTGGAGGACCTTGAGAGTCAGGGGACAGCTCTGAGAGCAGAGCCCCCCAGGAATGTCCCAGGTGAAACCGTTTCTGGTTTGGGGGAAACCCAAACTCTGCCGGATGGGCAGAGGTCGGGAGACCTGCGCCAACCAGACTCTTGTGTGGCCCTTGGGGACGGTGTGTCCCTTGTGGGGGGTGAGAGTGCCCCCCAGGAAGTCCTGGCATGCCAGGCAAAGATTCAACCTCAGGGTGGTGACTATGGGTTGGATACCCAGGTTCAGAGGTTAAACTCTGACCTGGTGGGAGGTAGGTGTGCCTCCCAAGAATTCCTGCTGTGCCAGGCAATTGTCCAACCTCAGGGTGTTGACTCTGGGTTGGATGACCAGGTTCAGAGGTTAAACTCTGACCTGGTGGGGGGTAGGTGTGCCCCCCAGAAAGTCCTGGCGTGCCAGGCAATTGCCCAACCTCAGGGTGGTGACCCTGGGTTGGGGAACCAGGCTCAGAGGTTAAACTCTGACCTGGTGGGAGGTAGGTGTGCCTCCCTGGAAGTCCTGGCGTGCCAGGCAATTGTTCAACCTCAGGGTGGTGACTCTGGGTTGGATACCCAGGTTCAGAGGTTAAACTCTGACCTGGTGGGAGGTAGGTGTGCCTCCCAAGAAGTCCTGCTGTGCCAGGCAATTGTCCAACCTCAGGGTGTTGACTCTGGGTTGGATGACCAGGTTCAGAGGTTAAACTCTGACCTGGTGGGGGGTAGGTGTGCCCCCCAGGAAGTCCTGGCGTGCCAGGCAATTGCCCAACCTCAGGGTGGTGACCCTGGGTTGGGGAACCAGGCTCAGAGGTTAAACTCTGACCTGGTGGGAGGTAGGTGTGCCTCCCAGGAAGTCCTGGCATGCCAGGCAAAGATTCAACCTCAGGGTGGTGACTCTGGGTTGGATACCCAGGTTCAGAGGTTAAACTCTGACCTGGTGGGAGGTAGATGTGCCGCCCAAGAAGTCCTGCTGCACCAGGCAATTGTCCAACCTCAGGGTGTTGACTCTGGGTTGGATGACCAGGTTCAGAGGTTAAACTCTGACCTGGTGGGGGGTAGGTGTGCCCCCCAGAAAGTCCTGGCGTGCCAGGCAATTGCCCAACCTCAGGGTGGTGACCCTGGGTTGGGGCACCAGGCTCAGAGGTTAAACTCTGACCTGGTGGGAGGTAGGTGTGCCTCCCTGGAAGTCCTGGTGTACCAGGCAGTTGTCCAACCTCAGGGTGCTGACTCTGGGTTGGATAACCGGGTTCAGAGGTTAAACTCTGACCTGGTAGGGGGTAGGTGTGCCCCCCAGAAAGCCCTGGCGTGCCAGGCAGTTGCCCAACATCAGGGTGGTGACCCTAGGTTGGAGAACCAGGTCCAGAGGTTAAACTCTGACCTGGTGGAGAGTCAGTGTGCCCTCCAGGAAGTCCTGGCGTGCCAGGCAATTGTTCAACTTCAGGGTGGTGACTCCGAGTTGAATGGCCAAGTTCACAGGTTAAACTCTGACCTGGTGGAGGGTCAGTGTGCCCTCCAGGAAGTCCTGGCATGCCAGGCAATTGTTCAACTTCAGGGTGGTGACTCTGAGTTAAATGGTCAGGTGCTGAGGTTAAACTCTGACCTGGTGGGGGGTAGGTGTGCCTCCCAGGAAGTCCTGGTTTGCCAGGCAGTGATCCAGTCTGAGGGTACAGACCCTGGGCTGGAAGACCAGGTTCAGGGTGTCCCCCCGGACCTGGAGGGAGGGGCTACTGATAACAGTGCCCCTACCATGTTGTCTTCTGAGGAGGCCACTCCTAGTTGGAGGGTGCTGGACCCCAGAAGGAAGGGCAGGGGGAGGGAAGCCTCACCCCGGGCCCTAGTCCAACCGGAAGGTACAGGCCCCAGGTTGGAGGGCCAGTTGCAGGTTAACAGCCCTGCACTGGTGGAGAAATGGTACAGGGCGACTTCTGTAAGCACCCTGACCATGTTGGACTCTGGGGGTACTGCTCCAGGAGGGAGGGTACAGAGCCCCAGAGGGGAGGACCAGGTTCAGGCTGTCATCCCTGACCTGGTGGAAGGGAGAGTGGTTAAAGGGTGCCCAGCACCTGGGGCTACCGCCCCCACTCTCCACAGCCACAGTGGTTGGAGAGCTTTGAGAGGCCTGGGGCCTGGCTCTCATCCCTGGCAGCTGTCAGTAATCACTGTGGCTTGCTGTCCGGGTGGACAGAGTTATCCCTGGGGAGGGGACAAGTGTCACACCCAGGGGGTAGAGTGGGCAACACCACTGTGTTGGTCATGGTGGTACTATCCTGCTCCTGGGATACATCTGTGAGCAAAGTAAGGTTAGGTGCTGCACAGATGGGATCCGCAGGTAAGGAGAAAGGTTCCCCATGGGTTGGCTTAGTGGGCCCTGAGAGTATGGACAGAGGGATCCAATTGGAGTCAGGAAGGCGAAGAACTGGAGCATGCCCCTGCTGTTGTGGGCCTGGGTCCTTGTTCTGTCGCCTCAAACAGGGAAGTACATCAGGATAGTGATTGTTCTCCCCTGGCTTTAGGCTGGTAGGGGGTCATGTTGGACCTGGCTTTTTGACAGGGACATCCCCACACTTTTTGCCTCCTTCCTCCTATTTTTTCTGACCTGTTGTTGTTGGCTTTTGACCTCTGGGCACTTTACCACTGCTAACCAGTGCTAAAGTGCATATGCTCTCTGTGTAAATTGTACTACTGATTGGTTTATCCATGATTGACTATTTAATTTACTTGTAAGTCCCTGGTAGAGTGCACTACATGTGCCTAGGGCAGGTAGATTAAATGCTACTAGTGGGCCTGCAGCACTGGTTGTGCCACCCACCTCAGTAGCCCCTTAACCATGTCTCAGGCCTGCCATTGCAAGGCCTGTGTGTGCAGTTTCACTGCCACTTCGACTTGGCATTTAAAGGTACTTGCCAAGCCTAGAACTTCCCTTTTTCTATACATAAGTCACCCCTAATGTGTGCCCTAGGTAACCCCGAGAGCAGGGTGCTGTGTAGGTAAAAGGCAGGACATGTACCTGTGTAGTTATATGTCCTGGTAGTGTAAAACTCCTAAATTCGTTTTTACACTACTGTGAGGCCTGCTCCTTTCATAGGCTAACATTGGGGCTGCCCTCATACACTGTTGAAGTGGCAGCTGCTGATCAGAAAGGAGCAGGAAGGTCATATTTAGTATGGCCAGAATGGTAATACAAAATCCTGCTGACTGGTGAAGTCGGATTTAATATTACTATTCTAGAAATGCCACTTTTAGAAAGTGAGCATTTCTTTGCACTAAAATCTTGTTGTGCCCTTCAATCCACGTCTGGCTAGGTTTAGTTGACATCTCCTTGTGCATTCACTCAGACACACCCCAAACACAGGGTACTCAGCCTCACTTGCATACATCTGCATTTTGAATGGGTCTTCCTGGGCTGGGAGGGTGGAGGGCCTGCCCTCACACAAAGGACTGCCACACCCCCTACTGGGACTCTAGCAGACAGGATTGAACTGAAAGGGGGCTTGCTGCATTTCTTAGACACTCTTTGAAGTCACCCCCACTTCAAAGGCACAACTTAGTCTAAAACAGGGCCTCTGTCCTACCTCATCAGACACTTGCTGGAGAAGAAACCTGAACCAGAAACTACATCCTGCCAAGAAGAACTGCCTGGCTGCTCAAAGGACTCACCTGTCTGCTTTTTTACAAAGGACTGCTGCCTTGCTGTTGGCCTGCTGCCTTGCTGAACTCTTGTCTGGCTGTAAAAGTGCTCTCCAAGGGCTTGGATAGAGCTTGCCTCCTGTTCCCTGAAGTCTCAGGACCAAAAAGACTTCTCTCTTCCTCTTGGACGCTCCGTGCGCTGAACTTTTCGACGCACAGCTTGTTCCGCGGCAAGAAAAACGGCGCACACCGACGCTGATCGACGCGACATCTTCGGGACGACCGAAACTTTGACGCACGGCCTCGCAAGGACAACGCCGCCCGACTTCCCGGGAGAAATCGACGCGATGCCTGCCGTGAGATCAAAACTTTGACGCACGGCCTCGCAAGGACAACGCCGCCCGACTCCGCAGGAGAAATCGACGCAACGCCTGCCGTGAGATCGAAACTTTGACGCACGGCCTCGCAAGGACAACGCCGCCCGACTCCGCAGGAGAAATCGACGCGACGCCTGCTGTGAGATCGAAACTTTGACGCACGGCCTCGCAAGGACAACGCTGCCCGACTCCGCAGGAGAAATCGACGCGACGCCTGCCGTGAGATCGAAACTTCAACGCGCAGCCCCGCAGAACGACGCGCAGCTGGAAAACAAGCAGGAAAATCCACGCACAGACCCGGGACATCTGGTACTCCCCACCAACCACAGTAAGAGACTGTCCGCGCGCCGGAAAACGACGCCCGACTCCCCGCGTGGAAAATAACGACCCAAGTCCGTGTGTGTTGAGGAAAAATCGACGCACACACCAGTTTTCCACGCACCTCTTCTCCTGTGGCCCTCTAAGGAGATTTTCCACCAGAAACCAGGTACTTTGTGTTTGAAAGAGACTTTGTTTACTTTCTAAAGACTTAAGACACTTTCTATCACTTTTCAGTGATATCTTTACAAATTCGTATTGCAACTTTGATCGTTTTGACCTGAAGATACCCAGATAAATATTATATATTTTTCTAAACACTGTGTGGTGTATTTTTGTGGTGTTATTCTATGGTGTTGTATGATTTATTGCACAAATGCTTTACACATTGCCTTCTAAGTTAAGCCTGACTGCTCGTGCCAAGCTACCGGAGGGTGAGCACAGGCTGATTTTGGATTGTGTGTGACTTACCCTGACTAGAGTGAGGGTTCTTGCTTGGACAGAGGGCAACCTGACTGCCAACCAAAAACCCCATTTCTAACAACTGTAATACTGATGTACAGACCAGTTCTCTTTTAAGATAGATGCTTTATTGTCTATTATCCTTTCTTGACACTAACCAGTGGCGTCTAGTGATCTTTGAAAGTAGTGGAAGGTAAATATCCGCTCGCACCATACATACAGATATAAACGTGTGAGCTTAGACTCATCTAGAGAAGGCAGGAAGGTTTCCCTCTCCAAGAACATGTTTATATTGATACAAATAATCCATTCTAAAGCACTATCAAAATCATAACACTTTGTAAAAGCCCATAGGCACTCGAGTCATACTCATAAAATATTCCACTGGACTTCAAGGTTGTGCATTGTTGAGAGTAATGTTGCTGAACAATGTCTAGGGCTCATCATGATTCGTAGCATTTCATTTCACCTCGGCATTTCACTTTCTTTCATATTATTGCCTTGCATGGCTAGGTATCATCGTATCATCATCTCATGCTACAGATGGCCCCAGTACACCAAACATCACTACCATCTCACTATTGGTAGGCAGCAGTAGGCCTGAACGCCCACAAAATGGCCCCGCACAGTCAATGACATGATACATGTGATGCATGGACTATCACTGGTTTTAGGTTGCTGGCATAAGAAGTCTGCTTGAGAGCTGCCGGGAGCAGATTGAAGCTTCAATCCTCTAGCGGAGCACTAGTGCATCCCAGTTGTAAACCAACGATTCTTAAACGTTTGATATCCCTGGACCTCCCAGTGAATCACTAGTAAAACCTGGGGAAACAGCTGAAGGAATTTCTATGATCTGAACCTCACAATATTAAAGAAAAGACAGAAACAAATATAGATCAAAAAATTTACAAATAGTGGAGTATTTCATTTAATTCACCAACAAAAAATACACGAACGTCAACATTTCAATTGTAATGGGAAACTTCGAGCTTTTCAAGATGTAGTTTTATTTCAAAAATACAAACCAATATGATAGACTCCAGCATATCAGTGTATTTTTGGCTCCTAATGTATGTCCTTTTTTTGTTGATACAAATCAGTGTTGCGTCAGTTGAGGACACCAATACTCCTTATTAGATTCCATTCGCTGTACTTGCATTGCCCCCAAGGATTAAGATATTGATACCAAATTAATGTTTCACTTCGAATTTCACATTTCTTCACATTGACAGAGAGTTTAAAAACTTGGAATTTTCAGCTTTGCTTTTAATGTATATACATTTTATCTTCTGATGTGTTTTAATTTGATAAATGTCGCAGACTCCCTACATAGGTGTCACAGACCCCCCAGGGATCCACGAACCACTGCTTTAATCTACCCGAACTGCATACCTGTAATGGAGCCACTGGAATCACAAACCCATCCCACAGACAGTTTTTTCCTGTCCGTGGGACAGTCTGGAGCTGGCGAGTAAGACACTGAACCATTTCTCACCTTGGGAGTGACAGAGACGATTTGAGGATTGACACTAACCTTATCACCTCCTGAAGCAACCCTTACCACAATAAGTAGCATGGAGTTCTGAACTGTGTGCATGAGCTGGGTTTACTGTTCTTACCTGGCAGGAATCCTGTTGTCCGCGCATGAATCCGGCACACATCATGTTGTTCGAGTAGACAGCTGGATAAGACTCCTCACACAGTGCACTGGAAAGGATTGGCAGATTCAGACATTGGAGAGCATCTGCAGACATTTCTGGAAAAAGAGTGCAACATTTAGTTAATTTATTTATTAATTCTTCTATCTATTTATGTATTAATTTATTTGGAACCCATACATTTCTTACATAAATACTAGGAATAGCAATAAATAGTACTTAAGAATTTATGCGGTGATCTGGTAATGTAAGAAAGTGCTCACAACGTTTTGAGAGGAATATTAAGACCTCACTTTTACAAAGCATTTTATATCACAGTGTTTGCTGGTTCTATGCAGATTATGCTATTTTGCAATTTAATGGTACTCAATTTACTGAATTCTGAGGGATGAAAGACTGAGTTATCTCTATTGAGATTCAAACCCATGACCCCTTCACAGAAAATGACACCACTGATGTTGCAAATAGGTCCTGGCATTTAGTCCATCAAAATCTTTGGTTTGTTTAGACACCCATTTTTTTTAGCTTTTACTTTCGGTACATTTCCTTATCTGAATCCTACCCATGGCAATTTCCTGATATTTGGACTGAGCATGTTTACTGCTGGTGTCCATCCTTTAAGATAAGGCTACACAGGTAAAGCTAGGGTCAGTGGCACATGATTGGTTACACGTGAACATGTGTGCACATGCGTTTGCGAATGTGTTTGGGCTGTGTGTGTTAGACTACTATCAGCACACCAATTGTGTACAGGTAGTCTGGTGCAGAAGAGACCCTCCCAGGATAGGTGCTCACCTGTGGTAGGCCTTATAATATTAGTGCGCATGCATAGATAGATCAGCAGGGTTTACTTGAAAATCTGTAATGTCACTGTATTAGACACAGGTGAAATCTGCCTTAAAGTGCAGTTTTGCTCCACTTAACCTACACAGTCCAGAGTGGTAACAAGCTGGGGTGAAACATGCACACAAGTTTTAAAATGTAGGTTCCCAATAATATACATGGACATCCTATTGGTCAACCAGAATTGTCATATTTCTCTAGCACACCTCAGAATCAGATTCCAGGCCTTTTTTTCCTCCTGCTGGGCCAAGGTAATTACTCTGCTCCCCAGCAGAGGAACAAAGACTTCCCTGAAAAGAGGAAGCAAGTATCACTTACTGACTTAGTTCCTGAGAAGGAAGGGGTGAGAAGGAAAATCTGCATTTGTTAATTATGTCTCATGGCACGGGGTTGGAACAACCCAGGCCCGCTGAACAATAAAAGAAGCCCATTTATAGCAAACACAGGAAAGGCTCCCCTTGGAAGTTTTTGGTAGCAGGGTATCTGGCATTGATGTCAGCAAAAGGTGGAGCTAGGACCCTCAGAGGAAATTGGCACAGGCTTTACAGTGGCATATTGGATTGTCCTAGAATGCTATGCAGGAGGGTTAAGACAGGGGTACAGGGATGATGTGACATCCTAGGACTGACCCTTGGATGCCTGCCATTCAGAAATGTTCACTTACACTAAACAAATCCCGGCAAAAGGTAGAGGCAGTGAGCATGACCATGGACATGCAACATGGACAGCCGGAAAGACAAGCCACCTGATGCCCCTGATGGACTAAGATCTTGGCCTGTAGCTAACCCACAGGACTAGATGGTTCTCTCCAGGGCAAATGATGCTGGCCCCCTTACAGATCTTGAGAACGAGTTGGAGGAAGACCGGGAGTTAGGAAAGGAGAAGACTGGCACGGGGAGCCAATAAAATTAGCTCCCCACAAACTGCACCCATTAAAGGACAGAAAACCTTTTGAAAATGCTGCTGGTTGGTAGGGCTTGTCCATGGAGTACAATGAGTTGAAGATCAAGAAAATCAGCTTAACAGGGCTGCAGGTATCCAACCATAAGGATTCTGACCTTTGACCCCTGGAATGAAATCGAGCATGTGACAGTCCACTGAATCTTAAGGAAGAACCCCGGAGTGTGCCAATGCCAGTGGTCGACAAAAGATCAATTAATTGTTTTTGACCAAGGAGGGGGTTGCATTGAGCTCCATCGCCACTCTCATTCTCAGCCAGGGAACCCGATCCCCCAGACATTGTGCTGGTATGATGGGTCCCTGGACCCAACCCCAGGACCCAGGATACTGAAAATGAAGGGCAGGTGTGGCCAAGAGTCATGACTCTACAATGCTCTTAGCCATGCTTTACCCATGCCCTCTATTCATGTCCACCCTGCTGTCTTCAATGGAGCTCTCAAAATTCCAATGTTCTAATAAAGTTTATTTTTACATAACACTCCATGCCACACTTTGTTATGTTTAAAAGCACGGGAAATAACAAGTGTTAAAGAATGCAATGCAAAGTGTTGACTACCGAAGGACGAAAAGCTGAGTTGGTGCAGTAGGGTTTGAAAACATGACCTGCAATTTTCAACTGATGACAGAGCAGAGCACTAATGTTGGGTTGAAGAAAGAAACAAAGAGAGTTACAATGCAGTGCATGTAACCTTACAAATTATTTTACACTTGTACCTTAATATATCACAGTCTGGAGTGAATGTTACCTAGCCATTATCATTTCAGCTAATTTATCAGAATATTTAAGACGATCTTAGAATTTTAAATGCAGATTGTTGAAAAACCCTACACTGTTTGTAGGGATGAAAACCCCCAGCTGAATCTCCAGTAGCCCCATTCCCACCAGATATTTTTTATCCTTATATTTTTTCATTTTTGTCTGAGTCCATGGACATGTAATCCCAAAGAAGCCTGTAAATTGCAGATCTAGTGTTTCCTAGGGAAGTCATAGCTGGTGGCTGCATTTGTGTAGCCATGGGGAGCCGAAGATGCTCCTAGTGCCTAGGTCCCCCAGACAACTGATAGTTCTATGGGGCCATACTAATAGCAGATTCTTCCCCAGGCAAATATCAATAACATAACATGCAAAGTGTGGGATGCATTCACAATTCACCTAGCCTTTGGAACTTTTACAGGAGGGCTATGCCTCCAGTACACATCATATGCTAGAAAGTGCACACTCACCTCTGCACCTTGTAGTGAGGCTGTGATGTCATCAGCAGCAGACCATTTGCAATAAATATGGCTCTGTGATGTTTTGTCTCCTCCAGCGAGATAACACAGCAAATTTATTGCAGTGCAAAAAAAATATACTTGGGTCCACATCTACTGAAGTTTTGCCTGGCCACCCGTCAAAACCAATCCAAAAGATGGCATCTGTTTACTTAGTGTTGGACAACATTACATTGCTTTGCGTCATGCGTGCTTCCGCACATAGATTTGCAAATGTGGGCATCGGACTTGTACATTTTATAATGAAGGAAATATGCAGGCAGCCAGGACCATAATCAGAAACACGTAATGAAGCACAAAGGTTACACTGATGCACAAATACAAAGCATGATTTGTGCACCTTTTTACATAGACATCATAACATAAGAATTGTTAAATTTTACAGGCAATTTGCATCCGCTGGATATCTTACCACCAGGTATTGTGTCTCCCCATCCAGACACAGTGCACCAGGTCCCGGTGGCCACACAACTCGTTGGCAGAGGAATCGATTGTACATACTGGTTGTATTGTGCTGGTTGAGCTAGCTTAATCAACATGATGTCATTATTCAGAGTTTCAGGATTGTAATTCGGATGTTGGATTTGCTTCACAGCAGCTATTTCTTGTTCCGTGAAATCAGGCTCAGATAGGACTTGCTCACCAAGGTAGGCTACCATGGTACCGGGTCTACCAAAGAAAAATGTTGATACAAATCAGTGAGAGAAAAAGAGAGAGAGGTAGAGAATATCTGCATGTTGAAAATACATTCAGGAGTGAAAAGAGATAATGAAGGCAGTCGAGAACAACATTGACATTCACAGATCCTTAGATTAAGGTGACTCCTGCCTCCTAATTCTACTCGATTTATCTGTGGCATCTGGTAGAGGAAATCATCCAGCGTCCCTTGAGACACTCAAGAACTGCACCGGTGTTAATGGCACAGTCCTGAGTTGGTTCACGTCCTATCTTCAACATTGTTCTCAACAAATAAAAATCAACAGTTGTCTCTCAAAGCCTGCACCAGCTCCACAAGAAATACCTCAAGGCTCAAGCCTATCTCCAGTCCTATTTAATCTCTTCATGGAACCCCTGACCGTTATTTTGAACCAAGCAGGGAACATATATCACCTATATGCTGAAGACACACAGCTCTACCACAAAATAAAATCTCAGTGACATCCGCCAATTAAATGCCACACTAATTAAGATACAAACCTGGGTAAACACCAACCACATTAAGCTGCAACCCAAATAGACTGAACTACTACTCTTTCCTCACAAATATAAATTTTACATATCCAAGAATAGCTGAATTTGGAAGCACTAAGCTGTTCTCTCACACTCTCTATCTCCGTAAAATCCTCTGGAATTGAGCATATCAACTGTTCAGTCGAAGGAGCATTCTACACACTAGAACATCTTAAGAAAATCAAACCGTTTATACCCCCTGAGGATCCTAAGAAGGAGGTGTAATCACTAGTCTTCTTGAAACTTGAGTTTGGCAACACCACCTTCACAGGAACTTCAGAAAGTCACCTTTTGCCCCTAAAAGCAACTCTAAATAAGGCTGCCAGCCTCATCACAGGAATCAAACAGTTTGACCACAGCTCGTCTGCCATTAAGAGTGTCAATTGGCTTTCCATTGAAGGGAAATGCATCTTCACAACACTTTGTATCACCCACAAAGCCCTGCATTAAAAAAAACAAATAACTAGGAACAAAATGATCGAGAGCAGGAAGAGGCTGGGCATTGAAAAGCTCCAACTTGGATTTTCTCATACCTCGTAATCTGAAAAATAAATCATCCCAGGTGTGCTCTTTCTCAGGAAATACTCCTAAGATTTGGAACTCACTCTCAAATGATCCCCACTAAAACCCTTTCTTTTCTTGCTTCAGACGGGACCTCAAATCTCTACTGCTTCGCAACTACCTCAACAGGCACACTAGTTAATCTACATTTCCCTAAGATCCAACCCACATCGAAAGAATCCACCAAGGTGATTGCCTGACTCTTTCAGTCGCAAAACTGTCTCCAATGCCATTACCTTAATGCTGTATTGTTATAAACTTTTCTGACTACTTCGACTACCTTAATGCTGTATTGTTATATACTTTGCTCTCTGACTGTTTTAACCTAGCAAATCCCCTCATGTTCTTCTAGTAAAATTATTCACATAACATGTAAAGCGCAATTATACCTTCAGGTCTAGCAAGCGCTAAGTAAAACTTTTAAAAAACCAAGTAAATAAATAATAAAAAACAGGTTTTAAGGAGATAGAGGGCAAGAATTGGGATGAAAAATGAGGGGAAAATGTAGAAGTCAATAAGGAGTATGAATATATGAAACTATTGTATCATCTAAGCAGCATTTGTGGGTACACCAGGGCATCAGTCAACTGCTCCAGATACCCCGGCCACCAAATTATAATGGAGAAAGAAGACTGGGACCGACAACTTTAGCTCCTGTTTATAGGAACTATGGAAACAAGGAAGGAAAACACTGACATGTGGAACTTTTCCTCTCGTGCCGTTTGTGAAATTAAACAAAATTGCAAAATGGACATCAAAAGTCAACAAAAGGCACAATGGGGGTCATTCCGACCCCGGCGGGCGGCGGTCGCCGCCCGCCTGGCGGGAACCGCCATATGGCCGCTCCGCGGTCGAAAGACCGCTGGGGCCATTCTGACTTTCCCACTGGGCCGGCGGGCGCTAGCCAATATAGCGCCTGCCGGCCCAGCGAGAAAGAGGCCTGCAACACTGAAGCCGGCTCCGAATGGAGCCGGCGGTGTTGCAGGTGTGCGACGGGTGCAGTTGCACCCGTCGCGCTTTTCACTGTCTGCTAGGCAGACAGTGAAAAGCAAACTGGGGCCCTGTTAGGGGGCCCCTGCACTGCCCATGCCATGGGCATGGGCAGTGCAGGGGCCCCCAGGAGCCCCAGGACACCCGTTCCCGCCAGCCTGTTCCTGGCTGTAAAAACCGCCATAAACAGGCTGGCGGGAAGGGGGTCAGAATCCCCATGGCGGCGCTGCTTGCAGCGCCACCATGGAGGATTTGGCAAACCGGGGGAAATCCGGCGGGAAGCCGCGGTCAGAATGGCCCAGGAAGCACCGCCAGCCTGTTGGGGGTGCTTCTGTCATTTTAGCCCTGCCGGTCTCGGACCGCCAGTGTTAGAATGACCCCCAATGTGACTAAAATGGCAAACTTTCTGCATGGCAAGCTCTCCCTCATAGAGCCACATAAGATGTTTTAGGGAAAAAATTAAAGGGACAGGCCCAAGAAAGAAATAGCACGCATACAGCTTTTATTTATTTATTTTATTTTTAAAAATAAACAAAAGTCTGTCCAATGGAGAGTACAGAAACAAACCATCTCAGCTTTACGGGTAGAACTATGCCGGTTTCTGTCTTTAATGTTGCAAACCTCTATTGAAAGTTGATGATCTATATTTGGAATTTCATATTTTGGAAGTTCCTCTGACACTAGGGGGCATATTTATGAGCCCCTTGCGCTGCTGGAGCATCACTTTCTGTGTTGCTCCAGTGGCGCAGACTACAAAATCATATCTATGAGGGCACACAAAGGCAGTTTGTATGGCTTTGAATGGCCTCATTGATGGGAGTAAGGCAAAGCAAAGCAAGCCACTCCTTTGCCTTACTCTGCGCTTGTGGGGGGAGTTCCATGGGCATTGTGGTGGGTGTTCTCACACAACACACATGGACTTTGAAGGTACCCCAGATTTACAAAACCATGTAAACCTGGGCATGCGCCAAAACCTTACTCCTCCAGAGGTGAGGTGAAATGAGAAATATTTTAATTTGGATGAGGATACACAGTCCTAACCATATACATTCCTACAGAAAACACCAAAAATAAGCCAGTGTAGGGAGTGAACGCAGCGAGCGAGCCTGACCCCTGCGCAGAGGGTCTAGGGGGTTCTCCCCTCTGGAAAATATTGGACAAAATGGCAAAAATAGTACATTTTACAACATATTTTGGATTATATATTCAAATATATTATCTTATCTCTTACTATATTATAGTAGAAGGTGGCTTTACAGTGTACCAGGATACCCAGCCATGCCCACAGATATTCTTACATTAATGGAACATTGTCTTCTTGTGCCACGCAGCACCCCTGCAATTTGTGCAAGAACAACCTGAATGCCCACCCCCGAAAGGCCTGGCCTGGCTTCTCTGACAAGTGTTAAAATATTTGATAGATCTCGTTACACCCTGCTGGTACAAAAGTCCCTGTTGTTATTGTGACAAAGTGCTGTAATAAATCTCAGCACTTACGCTATTTGCCTTGAGAAGCAAAGACAATGCATAACGCACATGCTGGACTATGTATTCCTGGGCGTGTTTCATGGGGTAGGGGCCATTGTGAGGGGCTTTACTACAGTAAGATTATATGTTAGTGAAATAGCCACTTACTGAAGGTAGCTCCCTCTAGTATTCTGCGGTACCAGCTAGCTGCTGGTGGACTCCACTCCACCACTCAGCACTTTACAAGCCTGCCTCACACCTTCTCTTCTGTACAGCGAGTATGAGAAGCCTGCAGAGAGCACCAGGGCATAGTGCACATGACATGCTTTAAAAGTGCTCTGTCCTTGAGTGCGTGTGAGGTGTTTGTGCTCCGAGGCCTTTGATGAGCACTTTACCAGCCTTTCCGAAAAATCTGAACCACGGAGCACTTTAATACCAAACTTCCAATATAAATACTGTATGACAAAGCACTTCACAAGCTTTAACCATAAACTTTGGTGAAGCAATTTAGAAACTATTCAAACAACTCAGAAACCTTTTTCAAGCCTCGCAGCTGTACTGCATCTAAAAGCACTTTACAAATCCTAAATATGAACTTTAACAAAAACATGTTAGAACCCACAGTTATTCTGTACCCTGAACACTTCAAAAGCTCTTAACAAACAGTGCGCACCTGAGCGCTGTAAACACGTTTAATCTGCACTGTGTCTCAGAGCACTTTACAGGAATCTCGGTCGGTTTCCAGAAGGCAAGGGATTAGTAGATGGCATGGGTCTGCAGCTCTTAGATGCCATACGTTTTTCTATATCCCCGAAGGGGGCATTAGAGTGGGTCTACCTGTTTTGCTGCCCGACATTTCTGGAATGAGTTACATACTCTCAATGTAACTCTTTCCCAGGTAGCGCTGCATCAATGTGTCTGCTGCAGAGACCTGTGCAGAATGTTTGCTTTAAGTGACGGAAAGAAAGCCCAGCAGGTTAATGCCTCCTGCAGAAATATATGTATAAATCGCATGTTATGGATTCAGTCCCAGCAGCAGCGATTCAGCCTTGGATTCTATGGAGATGAGTGAAACCAGCACGAATCACAGGCTGGTTACAATTTTCACGCATTACAGGAAGCGCCGAGAAACAACTTCACTTGTGGGGAAGCCTGTATTCATTATATACCTGGTTTAAATGCGCAGAGTGCTTTCAGGTACAGCAGATAACAAACAGAGAATACAAGGTGAGGTGCCTCAATCTCCATCCTCACTGCCCCCCCCGCCACTCACAGTAGCATGACGTTCAGCACCTTCACAAAGATGTGCCTTTCATCCAGCCGATGCAGTGTAATCTGGTCCGGTAAAGTCAAGTTCAAGATTTCAGTTGTCCCATAGTTGATTTTGTAGCCGGAAATCAATTTGAAAGAACGGAGGAGAGCTAATACTGTGGAAATAGAAGAACTTCTGGACCCCAACATCAGCAACATATTGTCTGTGCAGAAGGAAAGTTTGATTCCCATTACTTCTTCACACTGCTGGATTCAGTAGGCTAGAAGTTCTATGACAAAGGCAAATAAAAAGGAAGGGCATTGTACAACCCTGCTTGCTGCCCCAATACAGCCTAAAAGCATTGTTACCCTGGTCATGGGACTAGCATAATTAAAGCAAATTATATTGAGAAAAAGAGGGCTGATTCCCATCCACTGAACAGCAAGGCATAACAAGGACCAAGCCACATGGTCAAAAGTATTTTCTGCATCTAATGACCAAAGAATTGCTAGATTATTATGAAGTAAATTCTGCGTGACCAGGTCGATGGTAGCTCTAACGTTGTTATGTGTCTGGTGACCCTGCATAAATGCAGTTTGGTTTGGGTGGACCAGGGAAGGAAGGATCTCATTTATGTGTGTCACCAGGATTTTCATATACAATTTTGCATCAATGCTCATAAGCACAATAGAACAAGAGGAGGCACACTTTTGTACATCCTTATGGAGTCCAATTCTGCATAATGATTAAACATCAATCAGGAAATGTTTTTTGCATGTTAACCCTGAAGTTTAAGTTTGGATTGATACTGGTGAGTTTATAACTCTGAAGGTGTACTGAGGCGTGCTACCCAGACCTCAGTGATATTGCTATGACCCTTAAAAGGTATATGTCTGATTGGCTCACCCAATATTAGCATACATTAACTTACTTATATGTCCTCAGTCTGTGGTAATAGGGATATCCAGGACCTGTAAGGTAAAGCTTCTCCCATGGACTGCAACACTTATTGTGCCACCATGAGTGTGACAAAGCAAAATGTGCCTCCCAGCTGCCTTTTCTGTCTGACAGAGCATTTTTTAAACTGCTAACTCGTCTTTGCTATTTAAAATAATGGCAAAGCTCAAAGTTCCTTTTTACTATTCAAAAGTCACCCTTAAGGCAAGTGTATGAGCCCAAAGTCAGGGTCCATTATTTTAAAAAGTTGGATATGTAGGGGGTCATTATGTTTTTGGCAGGATGCCCTGCCGCCAACCGTGCCAGCAGTCAATGAAAGACCACCAGTGTTGGCGGCCGGCATCCTGCCAAATAATGGTGCATGGTGCCTCACCTCCATTGATGGTGGTGAGGGCCACCAGGCGCCATGCTGGCTGTCGGTGGCGGGGGTGTATGCAGTTCCACCCTCACCGCCACGCCACTCCATACACTGCCACGCATATTATGAAGCAGTCATAGGCGTGGCAGTGCATGGAGAGATGACGATGGTGTAGGAGCAGCATCCAGGGAGCCCATTCCCTCCTGGAGCAGCGCGAAGGAAGAGGTAAGTGCTGTTTGAGAGGGAAGGGGGAGGGTGTGAGTGCATGGGAGTGTGCATGAGTGTATGGGGGATGTGTGTCTGAGTGCATGTATGCATGTGTGCATATACGTGAATGGGTGCATGTGGATGTGGGAGTTTGGAGGGTCCTGTATGTAGGGGTGGGGGGTAGTGGATTCCTGTCACCCGTATGCTTTCCGCCAGGGATTACCTGGCAGGGTAACTCGCCAGGGAATCTCTGGTTGAAATGGGATCATAATCCCACTGCCTGTCCGGCCTCCACCACCGGGTCGAATGTGCTCACAGTCGGCCTGGTGGTCGAATCTGGCCTGGCGGTGGGTGGTAGCGAACTGGCTGCTTTGCAGCCAGTTCACTACTGTGTTCAGAATATGGTGGTCTGTACCGCCAGACCGTTGGCGGTAATGACCGCCACCGCCGGTGTGGCGGACCAGGCCGCCATGTTCATAATGACCATCATAGTTCTTAACTTTACATTCCCTAACAGTGAAAACCTTGGATTGTAGTTTATGCTGTGGAAAGGCAAGAAGCCGTATTGGCCAGTACAGGGTTACATGATGACAACTCAGCAGTGCTAACTTCTGAATAGGAATTACTAAATATCACACTTCAAGACATCGAAAGAATCTTTGCATTAAACCAACTTGATGTAATGTAACTTTTGTGGAAGTGCAACTTTATAAGGGTCACTTTGTTGCTCAAAGTTATCCAGTGACCGTTTATGGGTGCTAGCCACAAGACAGCCTTCAGCTCTCTTGGACTGAGGTGTAAATGACTCTCAGGAAGGAACACAAAGAGCCTGCCATTGGAAGTGGTGTGCCCTTTCTCTGGCAGGAAGGCCAAACAGGTGTTAGCTCATAAGGTGAGTTTGAAAGGAGAAGCCACCTTTGAAGAACAAATGGTAGACACACACAAGAGGTGCTGCTCTTTTGTTTTCGCAGACAATTTAGAGTTGAGGACGCAGAAGGGGAAGTTGTGGCCAAAGTGGTGTCTCTATTTGCATGTAGCCCCAGGTAGTCACACCTCTGGGTTGGGCTAGGGACCTCCACCATCATGGGCATAGTGGTGCATTCCGGGATAGCTAGATGCCACACTTCTCAAGAAGTCATCACTAAGTAGTAGATGGCCTGGTAGCCTATTGGCTAGTAGTTGCCTTATCCTCAGAGAGCACAAACTGGCCATAAAAGTGTCACCTCAGACACCCAGACATCAGATAATGTCTGCACTGAAGAACAGACTAAAGAAGGTCCGCCTTGCTTTTGCCTGGACCCAGAAAAGAGAGACAGCATCAGGATTGGACTGCACCTGTTGCTCCTTGGCATAGCAGGGAGAGGACTGTGTCTGTGATGTACTGCTTGAGAAAAAGTCAAGCCCGATCCTCAGACAGGAGAGGTTACTCCAAACTACAGGGTCACAAAAGCTTAAGAAGCCTGCCTTGGTGAGTCAAAGCCAAAAACACCTGGCAGCCGCGACCCCTATGTGCAGCCTGAGAAACCAAGACCCAACCCTCAAAAATTGTACCTAAGACTGTTTCTATCAAAGCACCTCTACAAAAGTTGTTTCCCCAGCAATAAAAATTTATACAGCTAAGGCTCAAAGTGCAGCCCTGTACGGAGCGGAGGTATGGGGTTACGCTAACTGTAACAAGATCGGTGTGGGGGAAAACAACTTTGCAAGGGCTTTAACTGCATGTCCACGCACCACACCCTTGCTTCCATTATTTCTAGATCTGGGGTTAAGCCGAGTAGCAGATCTAGCTACTCTAAGACCTCTCCTTTATTGGATCAGGTTATGGATAACCCCCGAACTAGATATATATAAGACCGCATTACTCGATCTATTGAAATGCCAAAACGCTAATACTCTTTCCTGGATTCGCCATGTGGCCCACTGGCTTCGGCTATTGGGTCTGGGTGATTATTGGGAAAATCCCCATAAATTAGAGAGACGGCATAAAAACGTTTTAAAGTTAACCTATTGGTCTTATGTTAAGGACAACTACATAACCCACAAATCCCATGGTCGCTTAACTAATTCCTTCATTGATATTAAATGGTCCCCAAAGTTTGAATCCTATTTGGATGTTATACCGTATTTGCAGGGCAAGAGCTTATATGCAAGGTTTCGTTTTGGCTCTCTGCCCCTGATGTCATTGATTCATAGGTGGGGGTCGATTAATCTTCCCGATATATGCCCTGCCTGCGGCAGTACTTTCGAAACCATTGAGCACTTCATGTTCTTCTGCCCAGCCTATGCGATTCCGCGATTAAAATGGATCCGCAATATTTGCAGGGACATGGGATTCAAGAACTGCTCTTTGGCTCTACGGGTTTTAAAAAGTCATAATTCAGCCGACGTAATTCTTTCAGTAAGCAAGTATTTAGCAACAGCTTGGAGCATACGATGCCATCTCCAAAAAGTAATCTAAGGTCTCATCTCTTTTATAGATAAGTTTTAGAGTCATATGTGCAATTCAAGTTACTGTTTTAATGTTTTTACACTAACTTATAGATGTGCATTTATTTATTTACTTAAGAATTATTTATTATTTTGTTTTATGTGCTTTTATGGTCATTGATCGAACAAAGTTGATGATGATGATGATGAATTATTGACCATGTGGTTTGGACAGGGCTTTGGAATAGATTTTTCTCAGACAATATGTGGGTAATCATCCTGTGTTTCTGCTATTTTATCACTAGTGTTAGTCACAAAGAGTTATTTTTATGCACCTGTCTGGTTTTCGTGCCATTTTAACATGAATCCGATATCCATTTTAAGTTATTATATAAGCTTTTTATCACACTGTGCTTGTATCTTTAATGACTTGACAGTGCCTAAATATGCCTATATGATTGTGCCGGTAGTGACTCTTTTTGTCAAAGTATGCTATCTAAATTATCAAGGAACTGTATCACTATGTAACATCAACCTAGCACTTTAAATCTTTAAATTTTGGGTCGGATAGTTTGCATTTATCTGATAGATATCATCTAGGAAATTTGAATCTGAAACCACCTCATATTGTTTTAAGAGCTTTTAAATATTTGTATTATTCTAACACGCACCTTCTTTGTATAATTTAATGTGTAACTTTTATGACCTATGGTCGAATTAAGTATATATATATACCTAAGCCTGTGGGAGTGGGGAGAGTCATGCGAGGTCTCATAACCCCACCATATAATAAACTGCTTTCCTTACTAGTCCTTAGTTACTTGAAAACTATTTATAACACTTTGGATTGAATCCATTGGGGCCTTTGGATTTATAAGCTACAGTGCCTTTATGGCCTCCTTCACCTCCTCGATGTGTATGGGGAGATCAAGACCTCCCTTTTGCCTACAGTAACACAGGGAAGCTAAACCCTTACCAAGGTGAACAAATTGTTGGGATTCTGGACACACAACCTAGAAAATAAATTTGAATTGAAAAGGTGAAACGTTTCCAGTTTCTCTGTGTCTTCAAACAGCCTATCGCCCGAGGAAATATATATCTTTCCTGTTTCCCTCACAACAGCCTGACCAGTTGTGTACCTACCTTATGTCCATTAACATAGGGTCTCTTTTGCAAGTGCAAGAGGGCAAGTTCAGCTCCATTAGTATAATGCATACCCAGAAGCCCTCTAGCAACAATGAGATTGTGTATGTGCTGTTGTGTGAGATTCCCAGCCTCTTCCGTTCCAACTCCTGGATGTCTCATTCACGTTTATGGACTTACAGTTTGCAGAAAAGCTTATAGTTGCAGCGGCCACTATAATGTGCCCTCACAGCACTACTTTGAAGGCATCCCAGCTGCTCCTCATCAGCACCCCTCACTCTCATTTAGCTGGAAGCAATAGTCAATATGGTGGCCAATTTCATCCTACATTACTAGGTTTCTCAATAGCGTGGGGTGCAATCACTAGTTGTGATGGGACCATCTAACCCTCAGCTCCAAGTTTATAGTCGTTAGGGCATAATCAGAAACTGCTATTGTGCCAATGCATGCTACATGGACCCCTGCTAAATGTGGTTTACTGACTAAAATCCAATCAATTCAGAATGTGAATCAGGAATCAATTTAGGAATGTGCCAGATGGACATGCAGCCCATACCTGCCAGATGTAGCTCTCGCCACGAGTCCTGAAAACCAAGCTCTTAAAACATGTTTTTATGTTTTGTAGATTGTGGCCTGGTCTTCCCATCTCACTGGCCCTTTGGTAGTCCCACTCTTCATTGAAGTCACCAATGAGGATAATAATTCCCTTCGCTTAGCATGACAGGTCTGAGAGGAACTGCAGAAGATATGGGACCCTGCAGTGTCTTTATCAGGATTCAATATCAGCCTTCTCTGTTCGTCTTGACCTCTTAGATGATAAAGGGAAGGTTGAGCCTAATAGGAATTGCCACATCTCTATGTTTAGTGGTGCAGAGGCAGAAAATGTTGTAGTGTATGCTCTATGCCTAAACTTCTCCTGATCCTTCCTCAGTAAGTGAGTCTCTGGCAAACATATAAGCCCAGACTCATGGTGGCGGTCGGACCGCTGCGGTCGCGGCGGTCCGACCGCCACATTATGACCATGGCAGAGCCACCACGTCGGACCACCAACACCATCAGGTAGCCGCCAGACGGCAGCCTGGCGGTCCCGGTGGTTATATTCCACCAAGGCAGCAATGCCCTCTGGATTACGAGTCCCCATATCGCCAGCCTTTTCATGGCGGTTCCACTGCCATGGAAAGACTGGCGGAATGGGGTGTCGTGGGCCCTCTGGGGGCTCCTACACTGCCCATGCACTTGGCATGGGCAGTGCAAGGGCCCCCGTGCACAGCCCTGTCGTGCATTCCACTGTCTGAATTACGGGCAGTGGAATGCATGATGGGTGCTGCTGCACCCACCACACTGCCACATTTCCCCCAGCTCTATTACGAGCCAGCTGCAATGTTAAGGCCCTGTTCACTGCAGGGCCGGCGAGCAGAAACTCTGTATCCGCCGGCCGGCCTTGAAGTGAACTCCAAATAGGGCGGTGGTGTTTGGAATGCACAGGCGGTCTCTTGGCAGGTTTGAGTTTGACGGGAGGCCTTTGCCGCCTGCCAAGCACATAATGAGGGCCATAATATCTGACTGTTGGTTCCTGAGGGTTCTCCAAATTGCCCCTCTTTTATTGGGGGCATGAAGGCCCTTAATATTCAGGGGGGTAAAAGCTGCGTGCCTATGTGGACATGTAGGAAAAGACATCAGAAAAAATGTAGGCAGATTGAACATACATACAAATAAAGAAAAGCAGTAGTGAGCCTCCGTTTACTGATTTGAACTGAACCAGCCAAGAAACACTTAAACTAAAATAAGTAGGAGGACAATTCTTAACCTCCTGTTAGACTATGGCTTCGATTGCAAGCCATCACTGGTTAGGGAGCAGGGGATCCCTCCTCCTACCTTAACTCACCCTGAGGAATGGATCAACTCGTGTATCTGCTGGGTCCAGAGAAGGTTCGTAGGGTCCCCCACCCTAGATCTGATGGGAACATCAAATGTTCTCTCTGTTAATAAAGTCACTGACCCCCATTAGCATCCTCATCAAAATAACAAATCAGCTTTCCCTAAGCGAGGCCGTGGATCCCCACCTGGAGCCATGGGCTCAAATAGTAAAACAGGAGTGGAATGCAAGAAGCAACCTGCACTCCAAACAGTAAATCTTTCCTCAAAGATGTGTCTGGGACTTAGACACACTACCAGCTAGAGTCATTCTTGATCGCCTGAGCTCCACCCAGCATCGACTTGGCTCCAGCCAGCTAAATCATACATCTTCGATACTGGGCAAGAAAGAATTACCTTTTTGCTGTGAAGATTCAGGGAAGTCATCAAGTTTGAGGGGACCTAACAGGGAGACAGCCTGTGTCCTCTCCATAACATGCCGGCATTTGCCACCTATTTTCAATGTAAGAAAAAATAGTAAGTCTAACAATTTTTGACGCTGTCCTCTATCAACTTCTCAGTGATAGCCCTGAACTCTGGAGAGTGCAAGGTCCTGGTATATAGTGCAGGTATGATATCAAAAGGAGATAGTGAATCTTCAAATGTCCCTTTGGGGAACAATTAACAAGGCCTTACAGCTTATTCAACTCTGAGCTGAGCTTTTGATCCACCTCAGTAGTGAGGGAGGAATTGGCTGATTATTGTTCCCCCAAAGTGTCCAGTCTAACCTTGGCATCCAGAATGCATTGCCCCACAGAATCTATATCCCTACTTATGTTTTTTGTCTTTTAGGATAGGTTACCTCTTATGTTAGACATAATTTTATTGAAGAGGTGGCATAGCTCATCCCTCAATTGCGCCTTGAATATGGAGAGGTTCTCCACCAAATCTTTCTTAGTTAAAGCTATGGTATTTGCAATAGCAAGTGTTTAATGGTTGCAGGGGAGATCTCTTCTCTAGCTTCAAATTCAAATTCAGGTCCTTACAGGAAGAGGTTAGCTCTTGCTGTTTTCTTCTTTAGGGTCATGCAGAAGCTCCCTAGTGACTGTGTTCTTCTTAAAAAACTAGACACTGGCAACCTTTATCAACAAAGGCCTTGTAGGCCACAGTCAGTGACATGAGAGGAGTGTCATCACCAAGCAGCCCCAGCACTCATAGTACCCAATGACCTTGAGTCTGCCTGCAGATACTTTGTGTAAGATTCCAGGTGGTGACAAACAGTATTACCATTGGTGTGCCATAGTGAGGGCTCTCCTGGTCTGCAGCCAGTGGTGTGAGGAGTCCAGCATCACCAGACAGTCCTACTGCTCATGGGGCCAAGAGGCTATCCATCCCATTTATCCCATCAAGTGTAGGGGACCATCAGTCTATGCCTTCTTGTGAAACCATGCAGTCATTTATCCTGTTGATCCAGGTCCCCCTTCTGGACTGCTGATAAAGTTGCTGAAAACATTATTTGCAAGATGGCCCCCTTCAGAGCCACCACTGTCCCTGCTTCATTTGCAGTGCTCTAAGAGGGGCATCTGGTCCACTTCCCAGGACATGGACTCATGGGCCATTCCCCATCCACAACACTCACTAGGCCAAAGGCACTCCATCCGATACTATCCCCTACAAGCAGGGTTCTCCAAACATTGCTGTGCTTGTGGGTGAGAGATCCATGGCCCACTGAACTGCTCTTGTGCTCTTGTCAACCTGATAGACAGGAAAATACATGGGCTGCTGCACTGTTGATTCTTTTTGGATGGTGGTCCCTTTAACAGTTAAAAGAGACTGCAGTAAACTGTTCCTAAGGAAAACACAGCCCCTAACCTTAGAAGTATTATTAGAGGGGTGCGGTCAGTAAAGGAATGGAGAGAGTGTGAAGTGTCTGAGGTCTTCTCCCTTCCCTTGTATCACAGCTAGATTCAGAGCTCCTCCAGGACACCACTGAAGATGGGCGCAAGAGTAAATTGTCAAGTGAAGCTGGACAGGCAGATCTATTGGGATTTCCCCTCATCTTATTTTGGGCTATTTGTTCCTACTGACAGCCCTTAAAGGACAGAGTGTGACTTCCACCAGGCCACTGGCAGTGTTGAGCAGTAGTCGTCCCCTCCTATAGAGTGTGCCAGGATGGGGGTGGTTATTGCACAAGAGAACCGCTGTTGGTTGCAGGAGCCCCCCCCCCCAGCAGCACCACTACCACCATTGAGCAGCCGTCCGAGGCTGCAGGGTATGGGTAGGAGCATCCCCCCCAGCAGCAGCAGCACCACCACCACCATTGAGCAGCCATCACCGTCGGCGGACGGTATGTAATCCTGCCTCCATGGGCTGCTGTGCGGCCTGCCCCCTGCAAATCCAGTGGGTATACCACCCACCTGAAAGTCTGTGACCTTGCACTCCCCAGGATCAGGAGCACATGGCACAATGCTCCCACCAGAACCAGTGGGTAAAACACCCACCTACCCCAGCCTCCCCAGGATCAAGAGCACAGGGCACGATTCCTCCTCCAGAACCAGTGGGTAAGACACCCACCTACCCCAGACTCCCCAGGATCAAGAGCACAGGGCACGATGCCCCCTCCAGAACCAGCGGGTAAGAAACCCACCTACCCCAGCCTCCACAGGATCAAGAGCACAGGGCACGATGCCCCCTCCAGAGCCAGTGCTCTTATTCCATCTGCTGGCTGAGGTGCCCCCCCATCTCCCATCCCCCTGAGGTGCCTGCCTATTTCCAAACTGATGCCCCTTGTAGGAAGTTAGCTCTGTATATACTATCTCAAAGTGAGAGATAGTGTGCACAGGGTCTAAGGGTTCCCTTCATAGGTTGATAGTGGCCAAATTAGATAATGCTAATGCTCTAATTTGTGGTAGTGTGGTCGAGCAGTAGGCTTATCAGAGGGTAGTGTTAAGAATTTGTTGTACACACACAGGCAATAAATGAGGAACACACACTCAAAGACTTAACACCATGCCAATAGGTTTTTATATAGAAAAATATATTTTCTTAACTTATTTTTAGAACCACAAGATTCAAATTTGAGGTAAGTACATAAAATGCATGGTACTTCACACAGGTAAGCATAGAACCTTGATTTAAAACAGTAGTACACACAGTTTTGGTTAAAATGGCAATAAGCTATTTTAAAAGTGGACACAGTGCAAAAATCAACAGTTCCTGGGAGAGGTAAGTTTGATTACTTTTTCAGGTAAGTAAAGCACTTACACAGTCAGTCTCCTGGGCATAGGCAGCTCACCATTTGGGATTCAAGGCATCTCCAAAGCCACATGACCAGCATCACAGGGCCGGTCAGGTGCGGAGGTCAAAGGAGAGCGCAAAACACATAGGTGCCTACGGAGAACAGGGGTGCTCCGGTTCCAGTCTGCTAGCAGGTAAGTACCTGCGTCCCTGGGAAGCAGACCAGGGGGGTTTTGTAGAGCACTGGGACACACACACACAGGCACACAAAACACACCCTCAGTGGCACAGGTTAGGCCGGGTGCAGTGTGCAAAGTAGGCATCAGGTTTGCTATTGAAAACAATGGAGGGACCTGGTGGTCACTCTGGCAATGCAGGCAGGACACATGGGGGCTTCTCAGGCCAGCAACCGACTGGGCAAGGATGAGGCCCACTTGCTGGTCACTCTGGCACTCTTAGGTGGCTCCTCTCGGTCCTGGGGGCTGCGGGTGCAGTGCTTAGTCCAGGCGTCGGGTTCCTTGGTTACCAGGCAGTCAGGTCAGAGGGAGCCTCTGGATCCTCTCTGAAGGTGTCGCTGTGGGGGTTAATGGGGGTCGACTCAGGGTGTCCACGTGGTTGGAGTCACCTGGGAGTCCTCTCTGCGGTGTTGGTTGTCCTGAACTCAAGCCGGGGGCGTCGGGTGCAGAGTGTGAAGACTCACGCTTCTGGCGGGAAGTGAGAGTCTCTTTAAAGTTGCTTCTTTGTTGCAATTTTTTTGCTGGACAGAGCAGCTATCCTCTGGAGGTTCTTGGTCCTTCAGGTGTGGGTCAGTCCACTGAGTCCTCAGAGGTCGCTGGTATCACTGGATGCGTCACTGTGCAAGTTCTTTGAGTCTGGAGACAGGCCGGTAGGGCTGAGGCCAAGTCAGTTGTCATCTCCGTCTTCTCTGCGGGGCTTTCAGGTCAGCAGTCCTTCTTTCTTCAGGTTGTAGGAATCTGTTATCCTGGGTTTTCCTGGGTTCAGGGTCGCCACTAAGTACTACATTTAGGGGTGTGTTTAGGTCTGGGGGGCAATAGCCGATAACTACTGCCCTGGAGGGTGGCTACACCCTCTTTGTGCCTCCTCCCTGTGGGGAGTGGGGCACATCCCTAATCCTATTGGGGGGAATCCTCCAAAACAAGATGGATGATTTCCTAAGGCAGGGGTCACCTCAGCTCAGGATACCTTAGGGCTGTCCTGACTGGTAGGTGACTCCTCCTTGTTTTTCTCAGTATCTGTTCCGGACTTGCCGTGGGTGCTGTGTCTGGAGGGGAGGGCATCTCCACTAGCTGGGATGCCCTGGGGCGCTGTAACAACAGGCATGAGTGTTTGAGGCTCACCGCCAGGTGTTACAGTTCCTGCAGTGGGAGGTGAGAAACACCCCCGCCCAGTGCAGGCTTTGTTCCTGGCCACAGACTCATCCCTTGTGGCCAGAAACTCGTCTGGTTGTGGCACGCTAGCAGGAACTGGTCAGCCTAACACTAGGAATTGGACTGGTATACAGGGGTCATCTCTAAGATGCCCTCTGTGTGCATTTTTCAATAAATTCCACACTGTGTTGAGAAGTTTGATACCAAACTTCCCAGACTTCAGTGTAGCCATTATGGAACTGTGGAGTTCGTAATTGACTGACTCCCAGACCATATACTCTTTATGGCTACCCTGCACTTACAATGTCTAAGGTTTGGCTTAGACACTGTAGGGGCATAGTGCTCATGCAACTATGCCCTCACCTGTGGTATAGTGCACCCTGCCTTAGGGCTGTAAGGCCTGCTAGAGGGGAGACTTACCTATGCCACAGGCAGTGGGTTGAGGGCATGGGACCCTGAGGGGAATGCCATGTCGACTCAGTCATTTTCTCCCCACCAGCACACAGAAGCTGTGAGGCAGTGTGCATGTGCTGAGTGAGGGGTCTCCAGGGTGGCAAAATACATGTTGCAGCCCTTAGAGACCTTCCCTGGCCACAGGGCCTTGGTACCAGAGGTACCAGTTACAAGGGACCTATCTGTGTGCAAGGGCTGTGCTAATTATGGGAACAAAGGTACAGTTTAGGGAAAGAATACTGGTGCTGGGGCATGGTTAGTAGGGTCCCAGCACGCTTTCTTTTTTTTTTTTTTTAAATATATTTTTATTGTTTTATCAGCCAAGTGGCAACATTTAACTGAGATACATGAGGTTACATATTGTTCCATCATACATTATATTGTGTTCTTACGAGTGCACGTTTGCGCATCCAGTGCGAGTGCACTGTAGCCCGATTAAGGCCTAGAAGCCATTCTCCCACGCATGAGGTACATTCTACGGGTGCAAGTTTATTTAGGAAACTAAAGATGTAGAGAAAGAGAGTTAGATAGGAGCTAAGGCGGCACTGGAGGACCCACACCGAGGGGGGAGGGGGATCAGCAAGGGGAGGGGGAAACCCCAAGAAGAGAGGGGGAGAGCAATTCGCCGGAGAGGCTATAGCCGCCATCCATGAGCCGTGCGCAACAGTTGCGCGTACATCCCTTCAATAGTGCCGCCCCAGCGCCCAGCCTTGTTGTCCCAGGCCAACAGGGGACCAGCCCACCATTAGCCATGTATTGCCGCGCATGGGCAGCCGGCCACAACTGGAGGGATCAGCAAGTTTCAAGTTCACCCGGCACCCATGTCCTCCGGCGCACCACGGGACTCCCACGTGGCACCTAAGGGCATACACCAAGAGCACCTGAGTTTATATATATATATATTTTTTTTTCCTCCTCTCCCCTCCCCTATGCCCCTCTTCCGAGCGGTGTGATACTATTTGTTATGGTCATTAATGTTGTCGATTATCTCGTTCACGTCTGTTTAGGGAGGGCGTTCATCGTTTTTGTTTTCTACGGCTAACAAAAATGATTTCCATACCTCTAGGCCTTTAACTAGTATACCCTTATCCAGTAAATTCTGTAATGTCTGTATTTCTGCTTTGGTCCAACGTGTTACCTCTTCTTGCCACTGAGTAATGCCTGGGGCACCAGGGGCCTACCATTTCATGGCAATGAGGCGTCTATACAGCACCAACGCTAGGGCAATGCATTTATATGAGCGTTTGCGTTTCTTGGGGTGGGGTGTTATACCTAACAGGCACACCTCAGGAGTGGGAGTTAGTGAGGTATTTGTCCATTCAGCTAGCAACGTTATTATCTCTATCCATGTATTCCTAATTGGGAGGCATTCCCATGTCATGTGATAGAAAGTGGCCTCTTCTGTGCCGCATCTGGGGCATGTTTGCGGTGAACGGGGGAACATGCATGTTAAGCGGTGCAGAGACAGGTAAGTCTGATGTACATAATTAAGCTGTGTATACCGAAAGCGGGGATTACGAGAGACCTCTTGTATCATTCTCAACGCCTGCTCCCATGCAGTTAGTGACAGTGGTTCCGGTAGTACATGGTCCCACTTATTTTTTGCTTGTTCCTGTTTGTGTTCCGTCTGGGTTGTCAGGATATTGTATATATTCGATATTTTTGATGTGGCGTTTGTACACTCCAACAGCTCGTGTAGCAGAGGAGAGACATCTGGTTCGGAGTTGCCATTTCTCCAATATTCACGCATTACCTGCCGAACTGCCCCGTAGGCTATGAATCCTCCCCCACCCAGCGCGTGCCTGTCGGCTAGTGCCTCATAGGTTAGGATTTGTCTGTCCTGGAAAATATCTCCCAGTATGTGTATGCCCCTGCTGCCCCACGCATTTAGGCCCACTTTGGCTGCTATTTTTGCTAATTTCGGGAGAGCCAACAGTGGTATCCTCGGTGAGTACTGCTGACCTTTTGCGTTTTGCATCGCATATCGGCCCCAGGCCCAGTGTGCCGTGCGCAGCAGCACATTGCCAGTGTGCGCTGGGTCAGTTCGATTCATGAGGTATTGTATTATTTCTGTACCACCGAGCTCTAACAGCACCTTCTGAGCTTCAGCCCCAGGTGGGTTACCGCCCCATGTGGATATCCAATGTATCTGGGCAGCCGCGTAGTACGCTTCAAATTTGGGGGCGCCCATTCCCCCCACCCGGAGCGGTTGAAGCACTCTTGTCAAAGCAATGCGTCTTCTGCCATTTACCCAAATTAAATCCGTTAATAAACTATTCAATAGTCTAAAGAATGAGCTCGGGAGTACCAAGGGCAATGACATAAAATAATAAAGTAGGCGGGGCAGTACTATCATCTTTGCTATAGCCACTCTGCCCATAGGGGAAAGTGGGAGTGAGCACCAGAAGGGTAGGGAGCCCCTCGTTGATCTGATCACGTGGCCAAGGTTGCCGTCTCTAAGATCTTGACTATCGTGGTATATATTTACACCAAGATATGTAAATGTTGTGTGGCACCATTTCAAGCCACCCAAACCCGCCGGTGTGCTCATCGCCTCGGGAACTGGACGCATAGGAAATATGCAGGATTTTGACCAGTTTACTGTTAACCTGGCCACTGAGCTAAATTCCTCTAGGAGATCCAACAGTCCCGGTAGGGCTGCGGTGTGATCCCGTAGGAAGATCAGCGCATCATCTGCATATAAGGATACTATCTGATGTGTCTGGCCATCCGTGACACCCCAGGCGGGGGCCATCATGCGAAGGCGGGCGGCCAAAGGTTCAATCGCTAATGCAAATAACAATGGAGACAGCGGACATCGCTGTCTAGTGCCTCTACCAATGCTAAATTTCTCGGAAATCGTATCGCCTGTCTTAACCCTAGCCTTGGGGTCAGTATATAATGTTCTCACCCATCTAATATATGTTTGCCCGAAGCCCATCCGTTTGAGTGTCTCTAATAAAAAAGGCCAGCCCAGCGTGTCAAACGCCTTTTCTATGTCCAATGAGACTACAACCTGCAACTCATCTTCCACCGGGGAATTACTCATTAGACGTATTAAATTCCTGATGTTGCTGTATGTGTTGCGACCGGGTATGAAACCTGCTTGGTCTTGATGTACTAACTCCGTCATGTATGGGAGCAAGCGATTGGCCAGTATTTTGCCGAGTAATTTGCAGTCTGTGTTCAGTAATGATAATGGTCTGTACGACCGGACATCCAGAGGGTCGCGACCCGCCTTCGGTAACACTGCTATTAATGCTTCACAACATGTATCAGGAAGTAGGCCTAGTTCCAGGGCTTCCTTCAGCATTGCCAGATATGGTGCTAAAATCTGCGGTTGAAACGTGCTATAGTATTCTATGGGTATACCATCACTGCCCGGTGCTTTGCCGTTTGCCGGTTGTAGCAATGCTCGTTGGATTTCAGCTATCTGTATTGGGCTGTCTAGTTCTCTATTTTGAGTAGCTGTCAGGTGGGTCAGGGTGACACCACCGAAGAAGCTGTTTAATTGAGCATTGGTGGGCGGCGGCCGAGCCCGATACAGCGAGCCGTAATATTCTTGGAAAGCAGTATTTATCTCTGCCTGTGTATTAACTATCCGACCCGACTCCAGTCGGATAGCACCTATGGGGGAGTTCCGGCGTTCGTTTTTTATAAGCCACGCTAATAATTTACCGGATCTGTCACCCTCCGCGTGTGTGCGGGCCATGTAATGTCGATAATCAAAGTGTCTAAGGCGGATGTCCGCCTCGGTCCATTTGGATCGCATATTAGTGAGGGCGTTTGTTGTTATAGAGCCTGTCGCGTGTTCACCCTCGGCTAACTGTATTTTTTGTTCTAATGCTCGGAGTTCACGCGTTAGTGTTTGCCGCACTCCCACTGTGGTTGATATGCATACCCCTCTTATGACTGTCTTATGTGCATCCCATTCGATGGCCCTTGAGCTGGCCGTCCCTTCATTCGCTGTGAAATATGTTGAAATGAGTGTGGCAATGTCCTTCCTGAAAGGGGGATCCTGTAATAGGGGTGTTTGCAATCGCCAGGTAGGTATACAAGAGCGAGGTCTGCCCCATCTTATTTGTACTATGAGTGGGCAGTGATCTGATATTACCTTGGCGGAGTATTCCGCTCTCGTAATTTTATGTGTTAGATTCTGTGAAGTTAGGATGAGGTCTATACGGGTATGTAATAGGTGTACTGGGGAGTAATAGGAATACCCCTTTTCGTGTGGGTGCAAGTGCCGCCATATGTCAATCAAACACCGCTCTTTCATCCATGCGCCCAGTATTTGGGCATTTTTCATTGTTGGGGCGGCCACAAGCGGAGGGTGTGATCTGTCTTCAACTATGTTTGGAACACAGTTCATGTCCCCACCCCATATGCATGGTGAAGTTAGGTCGTGGGTTAATTGGGAGGCCTTAGTTTGTAGAAATTCGCCTTGTTTAATGTTCGGTACATACAGCCCATTTATCACGAGTTCCTCTCCATCCAACAATCCCCTTAATTGTATAAATCTGCCCTCCTTGTCTTTTGTACTGTGTTGTACTATGTAAGGGACACCTGGCGCTATCCAGATCAGTACCCCTCTAGCAAAGGAAGAATCGCCAGCACTGTATATTGAGCCCTCCCAGCACTTTTCTAACCGAGCCGCCTCTGTGGGTGTAATGTGCGTTTCCTGTAGTATTGCTATATGTATGTGATGTCGTTTTAGAAACGCGTGTATTCTGTGGCGTTTATTTGTCCCGGCCATGCCCTTCACATTCCAGGTTATGATATTATAAATGGGTTCCTTATTCATTTTGTTGTATTGAGACGAGGGGGATTACCGAAACCGCACCGGATACGTTGCCCCCCCCCGACCCCCCCTCCGCTACCCCCACCCCCGTCCCGGCCGACAGCCCCCCAGCCCCAACCCAAAGGCTCCAAAGAGTAAAGAGTAAGCCCGTAGTGGCCTAAAGATAGAAGGAAGAGTGATAGGTATAACAACAAAAAAGGATATTGCAGACTGTGTGTGTCCACTAAATAACGTGGCACAACCGGTGCCTAAAGTGGATTCCATAAGAGTCAGTTCCATTCGGATACCGTTTAGGTATGTGGGGACGTGGATTCCTGGCGTCGATCCCTTAGATGGCCCACCTACAGGATGCTTCCTGTTACTTCAGTACCATTCGTCCTGTGCAGCTATCAGTGGATCAGTCTTATACCACCATGCCACGGCAATCATACTTTGTGAAGCTCAGGGGCAGCGGCCCAGTGCCGGCAACATGTCGCATCTTGATTGCCAGTTCTTCATTTTTAAAGCTCATCCGCTGATCGCGGTGTGAGATCTGGGCCCACTAACAATGGAGAGGGGGATGGACTTGTGTCTCCCCCATGTGAGGCGGAGTCATTAGTATCTGTTTCGCTCCTGGCGTCCAGCATCCCCCGGGCGAATGAGTTTGTGTCTTTTATTATTTGCGCTCGATCCAGCGCCATTTGCGCTTTTGTGGGACGGGAGGATGTTTTGGGGTTTTTTCTTTTTTTCTTCCTGGGGTTAGCTATAGTCCATTCTTCAGATAGAGCATCTTCCTTGGTCGGATCGGCCAATCCTTTGGCATGGATCCAAGTCCATGCATCCTCTGGGGTGGGGAACATTAGGGTTTTCTCGTCCATGACGATTCGTAGTCGTGCTGGGAACATGAGGGAATAGGTAATACCTTTTTCACGCAGCAGCTGCTTAATCTTGCTATACGCTATTCTTCTGCTCTGTTCCTCCATTGTGTAATCGGGGTAGGCAGTTATTCTGCTGTTCTCGAGCATAATCTGGTCAGTCGTTCTGAAATGCTGAAGGACTAAGTCTCTGTCCCTATAGTTTAGGAAGCGACCTATTAGAGGTCGGGGTGGAGCTCCGGGCTTTGGTGGTCTGCCCGGTATTCTGTGTGCCCTTTCGATCACTGGTGATGTGTTGGGGTATTGCTCTTTCAGTGTGTTCTTCAACCAGGACTCTAGGAACTCTTCTGCCTTAGGTTGCTCGCTTCTCTCTGGAATTCCGAGGAATCTGATGTTGTTTCGTCTTGAGCGTCCTTCAGCTTCCTCTACTCTACGTTGGAGTAGAGTTATGTCTAGCTCCATTTTTTGCATTTTAATTGTCATTTCTGCTACCTCTGGCTGGATGATTTTCAGTGTCGTTTCAGTGTCTTGAACCCTTCCGGTTAATTTGCGGTGGTCGGTCCGCAGCAATGAGACTTCCTGTACTGCGGCATCGATTTTCCCTTCGAGCGAGGATTTAGTGTCCATTATAGCTTGCATAATTTTATCAAATTGAAGGGAGTGTGTGCGTAATGTTTCGTGCAGCTGTTGCTGTGTGAACGAATGCGTATCTGCTTGGCCGGTCGGCTGGGGAGGGTCTCCCTCTACCGTGGCCCCCGTTTTGGGGTGTTTTGGTTTGACCATGGTTTGCTTGTTGGCCCGCGCCAGTACGTTACTCCAGGAATAGATATTTGCCGAAAGTTACCGCCACTGTTTTCAGACTTCCCTGAGCGCATCTCCTAGTGCTCTTTGTCAGCAGTTCAGGTGGGTGTAGTGTATAATCGCTTTAGTGTTAGTGTCTATTATGAGTTCTCTGAGTCCTTGCTCCGTCTTTGAGCTGTAGACCCAGACTGGTACCTATCCGATTCTCCCTACGCGGCAGCCGCCACTCCTGGCCATGGCAGGACTCAGTTGGGCCCCTTGTCGTGCGAGTTGTCCTACTTCAGGAGGGGCGGTCCAGAATTTAGTACTCCGCTGAATCCCAATATGCGAACAGTGATAGTGCCCTTGGTGATGGCAGCGGTTTGGTGAGGTGCGACGTAGTCCGGCAGCACGCAGCCCAGAAATAGCAACGGTTCTGTCAGGTGGCCGCTATTTCACTTTCCTTCCTGCGCTCGTATCTGCGGAGCCCTTTGCTTAGAATGGAGGAGCATCTAGAGTGCGAGGAGTCCCCTCTCCGATTAGGACTGTTGGCGCCCAGGTTTAGTTTCCCGGAGTGCTATAACTGCCGTGGATCAATGGCAGGCAAACCATGAATGCCCGAGGCCATGAGGTTCAGGGACAACAGTGTGTGCCTACTCAACTGGATAATCCGGGGTTAATGTCTCCCTCGTTCCTGTTCCACTGTAGTTCCTTTATTTACGCTGGCCTCGATGGGGAGAGATCCCTCACTCTCACATTGCGACTCGAGTGGTGTCGCCGAATGAAATGTGGTTCCACCACACCGTGACAGGCCCAAATACCCTGGGCCCTACCAGAGAACCCCCTGGCAGGCTCCCAGGTGAGCTCCAGCCCGTCGGCTGTTCCTCACTCACAAGCAGCCCTCCTGGCTTAATTCATTATGCTGGCGCTGCGTCAGCGCTTCGGGGCTGCCGCCGTGCGAGTTCCGCATTCCAGCGCCATGGGGGGGCCGTAGTTGTTGCCTCTGGAGCCCTTTAATGGGGGCGCCCAACCCGTAGCTGGTCGGGGAGGGCGCACCGCAGAACGAGGAGTCTGGGCGCGGCCACGAATCCCGAGCCGGGCGCCCGGACGACGTTTAATGCCGTAACGGCAGCTCCAGTGCGGGCGGGGGGCGCGCCCTGTCCTTACTTAGCGGCGCGGAAACGCCGATCCTCTCAGCCTCCCGCGCCCCCAGCGCACCGCGGGCCCCCCTGGCACAGCTCCAAGTTCACGATGCCCGGGGGGGGAAGCCGAGCCAAGGCCCCAAGAGGACGACTCACCCGCCGCGGCCGCAGGCGCCGACACTGTAGGCCGCCGCTCCTTCCCGGCCTCCTAGGCGACCCTAGCTCCGCAAGAGGAGTCAGCGACTCGGGCAGTGGTCCCGGTAAGTGGAATGGGCAGCACCCGCCTTAGAGAAGGTGGCGGTGCTGTTTACAGGATTTTCATGTGGGCCAGGCACGGAGCTGCAGTTTATCCTGCTGCTCCAGTCGCCATGTTGGCCACGCCCCCTCCCAGCACGCTTTCAATCATAACTGGCATCAACAAAAGGCAAAACATTAGGGGGTTACCATGCCAAGGGAGGCATTTCCCTACATCCCTGCAGTGTTCTCTCCGTGTTGAGGCATGTGCCATGTGTGGCCTACGAATTTGGCCTATGGCCATGTGGACAATGTACATTGTGGACTGGGCTGTGTCCTTTTTTATGTACATATGTATATATCTATTATCTTGCCTCACTTATTTATCTTGATGTGTTGCTCTCATTACATTCACTTTTTGTAAAATGTTTTGTCCTTGCATTATTCATCCGAGGTACGGGGTAAAAATGTTTTAGTAATGCAGCTGATTGTGGGTATGGTGTTGGGGGTGTGTGTATTGTGCGTGTGTGTGTCACTGTTGTTTCCCCCCCCTTGTGTGCTAGGCAGCTGTACTCACCGTCATTGTCTTCGCAGTCGTTGGTGTTCGTGGTGGAGCAGCACGTAGAAGACCATGAGGAAGACATGCTGCTCGGGCTCCATGGTGGTATGGTTGTTCCCTGTGTCTCCAATGGTGAGTCCATTCACTTCTTTGCTTTTTTTCCGCCAGGCTTCTGATGCCGTTGGTAGCGCCGCGAAAAAGGTGGCGGTTTCCTATGTCATAATATGGTGGGCGGAACATTGACTTCTGCCTGGCTGTAAGTGGCTGCCACCGGGGTGGCTGTTGTTTCGGCTCTGGCGGTCGGTGTGGTACATTGGCTGTCTATCGGAGATAACACCGCCATGGTCATAATTTGGTGGTAATTACCGCTGGCCTGTTGGCGGTATTACCGCCACTTTTACACCAACCACCAGGGTTGTAATGAGGGCCTAAATGTTTATCTGTGCTCACTCTCTGGTAGCTTGGCACATAGCATTCAGGCTAACCTAAAGAGGCAATGTGTAAATTATTTTTTCACACACACAGTAACACAGTGAAAACTACGACAAAAGGGTTTCACACCAGTTTAGGAAAATAGCCAATATTTATCTGAGGTAAACGAGACCAAAATGACAAAAATCCATCATACACAAGTCAAGTTATGAATTTTCAAAGATTAAATCAATATCTCCAACCACAGGTCTGGACACGCTGGACCGGGGCAAATCCAAAAGTTCAGTCTGACCCTGATGGAGCACGGGCCAGGTACAGGGGTCAAGGTGACCAGCTGACAGTACCTTTGTTGCTTCGATGCTTGGTGAGTATGCATTGATCCAAAAGAGGGGATGCGTCACACTTGCAGACATGGATCTTTTCCTGATCGGGCAACGTTGTTGATGTGCCAATGTCCAGAAACAAAGAGTACTGGTTCTGATGCATTGGTGCTGCGTTGGCCAAGCCAGCGCTGCGTTGTAAGACAAGGTCATTACATTGCACAGTCAGTGAGCGGTGTCCACAGCTCCGATGCAGGGAGTGGCAGAGGGGCATTTCTGCAGTGGGATGCATCGGTTCCAAGTGACGCTCCAGTGTCATTGAGCCAGTTCTTGTGTTGCAGAACCACACTCACCTCCAAAGGCATACGACTGGATTTGGCACCGCGTAGCAGAGCAGGAGTCACAACAGAGGAGCCCAGGTGCTGGTAGCAAGATGTAGGTGAAGTATTTGATATCCCTGAGACTTCAGGTACAGGAGGTAAGCTCAGTCACTTTCAATCCCAGGCAAGAAGCAGCAAGCAACAGTCCAACAGAGCAAAGCAAACAATAAAGTGGCAGTCCCTCCTAGCAGCACAGCAGTCCTTCTTCCTGGTAGAATGTCCTCAGACCAGAAGTGTTGTGAGTGTATGGTGTCACATGCCCAGTCCAGTACTTATATGCAAAAAGGTGTTTGATGTAGGGGTTACTTCAAAAGAATTCTCTGAAGTGCCCAAGCATCCCTTTGAAACCAGCCCTGGCTCCTGGCTACCAGTAGGGGGTAAACAGACATTTGTATGAGGGCAAGACTCAGCCTATTCAGATGTAAGCATGAACTGCTTCTCCCTCTACCTGCCCAGGACAACTATTAGTATGCAGAGAAATTCATAAGTATCTCCTGGTACACACGGCCCTTCCTGTTTGTGGCTATCTGGAGAAAATGCACACATTTAGCTGCCCCCTATTCCCAGATGTGTATTCAGAGACAGGCTAAGGCACAGAATAGTTAAAGTAAGAAAATACCAACATTCTAAAAGTGCCATTTTCAGACCTGCAATTTAAAAAACACCTTCACCAAAAAATGTATTTTTAAATTGGGAGTCCAGAGATACCACACTCCATATTGCTATCTTTTTCCATTTGGAAATTACACTTAAAAGAGTTTTTCACTATCTGGGCATGTTAATCTTAAAAGTACATGTCCAACTTTTCAAATACACTACACCATGCCCTTGGGGCTAACTAGGGCCTTCCTTAGGGGCGACTTGCATGTAATAAAAAGGAAGGTTCAAGGTTGAAATTACAGCTTAAACTGCACACACAGACTCTGCAATGGCAGGCCTGAGACATGCTTGAAAGGCTATGGTAGTGGCTGGTACAATCAGTGCTGCAGGCCCACTAGTAGCATTTGATTTAAAGGTCCTTTGACACACCTAATACACTTTAGTGGGGACTTATCAGTAAACCAAATATGCCAATCATGGAGAAACAAATGTTACCATGTTTTAGACTCTGAGCAGGAAACAGACCACTATACCACCTCTTAAAGAGAATGAGGCAGCTAAAAAAGAGGCTCTTCAAGAGGAGTAAAGGCTTTGGAACCTGCCTTATGAACATTGAGGCATCGGCAGTCGCAGATCCACAGCTTAAATATCACAGGGAAGAGAATAATAACCCTAGGAAAGCATACTAAGAGTGACACTGATGAGGAAAGGGGCGGGAGGACAATAGAGGAACTTGATGGCCATGATGGACAATCTTAAAGGTGCATGTTGGTGGAGTAGGAGGGAAGGGAGAAGGAGAGGGAAGGATTTATTTACCCACACAAGAAGTACGATGCATTTCAAAACACAAATATTATATAGGGAGTTTTAGGGAGAACACTCACACTGAGGGGACTGTGTTGTAGGGGTCCACTTTGGTACATCGCAGTTCGCAAATTCCTAATTGCGAGTTGCAAGAAGTCACAATTAGGAAGTTGCAATATCTGATGATTGTACATGTGGCCCTTTAGGCTTCTTGGTTTTATTCCCACTTACAACATTAAAAATTCTCCAGTTGCCCTCATTGTATTTTTATAATTGTACTCTATTTTTCTATGTGGGTTTGGGATTTTTGTTATTATGCATTTATGCATTTTGACTTTATTACTGTCTGCTCTTAAAAAATATATTTTTTAACATGCTTAAAGGGAAAAGTGTCTGAGGGGACGCCTTCCCAATCGCAAATTTACGACCACTTTTAAACTGTGTAGTGTTACTGTTTTGTAAGTGGAATTTTGTCGCAAAACAGTAATTCATACCATACAAATTTCAAAGGGACATCCTGAACACGGCCCTTCCAAATACCGAATTGCAAATGCAATTTGTAATTCAGTAACAAGCTACCAAATTGCACTTTGCATTTTGTACATATGAAAAAGCTTTTTTGCATTTGCAAACAGCTGTTTTTTTTTTTATGAGCTGTTTGTGATTGCAAAAATGCTCTGTACATCTGGTCCAAGGTGCTGAGTCAGCCCTGTTTTGATGTGCTGCTTTAACTTGAGAGGTATAAATAAATCTATACAACTGGGGTAAAATGAACTGAGATATTGTTTTTAAAAACATCCCAAAGCTCTGAGTACAATGTTCTATTCTGTATAAGTGCTAGTTTTATATCAGGACTGGAAGCACAGCTATGTCAAACCTCTCCCTGTAGTATGGGGCCCTGCAAACACGACACGGGGCCTCGAAATGTGTCTTAAGTAGCACGTTTTTAGTTGTTAACTTGCGCTACACGCTGCGAGCCCCTATATAAGCCCTTTGGCCAGACGTGTGTCTCTCTGACCCCTCTAGGGATGGACATAATGGGTTTACCAGAGCGCAGGCACACACTATACTCCCCACTCATCTCACAGCAGCCACCACACAAAACCACAACTCCCACGCACACAACATAAAGCCACAAACATATGACCAATCAAACCAACACCATCCCCAATAGCACCAAACATGCCATCCTCCCTGTTATTCCTCTTTCTTTCTTTGCTGCTCATGGCAGCTGCAGTTAAGTGATTTTTCCTCTCCTCATTAATGTCTTGATGAGGCAAATAATTTAAATATTTTTGATTGTAGTTGACTTATATTGTATTGCTTGTTTCCCTCCCCACAGCGCACTCCAGTCACTGAATTTCAGAGTCCGCCCTTGGGGAAGATATAAGCGCCTGAAACCGGATGGAAAGGGATCAGCTCTCTCTCTCTCTCTCTCTCTCTCTCTCTCATCCCACTGCAACATTGCACACTATCAGCAGCTGAGATCTGTGGTTATGGAAGAAAGAGCAACTGTACTGCTGTTGAGCCCCAACCCGCAAAGGAGTTCCGCGATTGGGCGCAGTTTTTCTTCTCCAGGAGAGAAATCAGTATTGATTTCTCTCATTAGAGTCTTGTCACCCATGTTAGATTTCACACTCATTTCTGAACAGATTCTCCCATAGGCAGAGGCACACTGATGTTTCACAGTCACCTTAGAGTGAGAGTTTCTCCGCTAGAACCTTTTGAGGTGCAGTGTTTTGGGTTGACCTAACCTTAGGATTTAAGACCACCACATGTAAGGAAGACAGGTGGAGATGGGGTAGCAATGCATCATTGATTCTGAACTAGTTGGGGTCAATGACCTTGTGGTCTCTAAGTCAATAAAAAAATGCAATCACCACCATATTGCAAAAATTACAGAGTGCCCCTGCTAAGAACCCCAAAGTCCTACAGGCTCTCTGGCACAGACACTACATTCTGGTGTATGGGAGGCCCCCGCGGGGCCTCGGGTTACAAACACTCTAAGGCTCTGATGGACTCATTTGGTGAATTAAGTCACTTGCTAGAAGCTACCCAGGTGAACCTTTCCCAGGTAGGGGTTGGGGTCCCAGTGGGCTTTTTTCATCTGAAGATATCCCATAAGGGACCCCATGGTATGACTATGATCAAGACCATGATGACACTGACTCCCACTTCTCCTTAGACTCAGACAAGGCATCCAAACGTTCAAGGGATTGGCATCTTTCAGGGGTTCTAAGAAAATATTGAAGACCGATTTGGTTGCAAACCTCAATTATCTGAATCAAGTCAAAGACCTTTTTGATCCCGAAGATATCTGGAACCCTCTCTCCTCGGAGTGGGAGCCATCCTCCAAGGTGGCATATTACCTCAAACAATGACTGAGGCACCCCTTGGATACGGAATTGTGTGATAAATGACAGGCGGAATGCTCGTGACCTTCCATTGAGGGCAAGGTCACTGCCTCTCCTGAACTTGATGACAACATGGTCACCTTCATTAGAAGTCTCATCAAAGACCCCAAGAGTGGTATCTGGAAATTGTATCAGAACAAACTTCTCTATACTGCTGGTCCGATCATAAAGATAATAGAATTGGCAGAAGATGCCAAATAAATGGGAGAACTGATTGATCCTGAGATTCTCTTGGGATGGGCCCAGAGGACGATTTGCATTTTAGAAAATGCCAACTATGCCCTTTCCACTGAACTGAGGTGTTCTCGCCTCCTTCCCTTGAACCCCAATGTTGGGGAGCTGGCATCCACAGACACAGGTCTGGAGGCTGAAGGTCAGTTTTTTGACAACACCTTTGTAAAATATATGGCCAAATTTGCTTATATTCATGGCCCTTGATAAGGCGCAAGCCTCACTTAAAAGGGTGGTCAAACCTGTAGATTTTGGATTGGTCAGGCAGGGACCATTCATCCGGCTGCTTCTTGCATCAATGTTCCTGCAGGAACCATTCTGATTGAAACAACCAGAGAGGGCATTCCCTTTTGTTCCCCTCCAAGAACAAGTTCGGTCAAGGACACACCTCCAGAGGTTTCTGGTTAGTCAGGATGGACGTGAACGATGTGTATCTGCAATACCTATTTTTTATCCCCACCAGAGGTTTCCCAAGTTTCTCTGGAAGTTACATATCTGGGAGTTCAGGGTTCTTCCCTTTGGTCTGTATGGTCCCTGGTGTCTTTTGAATCTCCTGAAACCAGTGGCAGCTTGGTTGCAGTCCCGGGGCTGCAGGCTGATAATTGACCCAGACAACATGATCCTCATGGCTCAGGACAAGACTGTTCTCCTTTATGTGAGATTTGTGTTGAAAAAAATGCGTAGTTGTGCCAAAAAACTAATACAAATTGTTGGTCTGGGTGAGGTTCAAGACAGTGGAGCAGCTATTATTCTTTGAAGGGCATAGAGACAATGTCAAATTTCTAAATTTACAAACATCTAGACAATATATTTTGCATAGGGTCTCCACCTGATGATGATTGTATATCCACCTTGTGGCATCCCTTCTATTGTAGTACCTGCTAGGTCTTGCTGGTTGTCATCATCGTCTGCTGCCAGTTGTGCGGTCATATTAAGTCCCATCATCAGGACTGATTGGAGTCCACAGTGAGCACCCTAAGTACCCAAAATAATACTGCAGCTGTAGTGGCTCAGCTGAGGCAGGGAAAGAGACGACACATGCGCCTTCTAATGGTAGGAAGGGGATTAGTAGTCCATCTATCTAGCTCGACTCTGCTGCTGAACGTATGGAGGGGAGGTGGACGTAGATGGAGCTCTGATTTATCTCACAGCCCAGGGTTTCTAAATTGCTAAAGTCCAGTGGTTATTGAAGCTTGTTTCATAGGTCATGAGCTAGCTGATGTTGTACACTTAGGATACATTTGTTCTATATTCTGTGTGTCCTTTAATAAATTTGTTTAATTTATTGTGGTTGTTGTACTTTTTATTCCGTCATGACGATAATGGGCTGTATGTTGAACAGCCAGAGGATGCCACTATGGATCTGCATGTAATATAAACCCCACTCCACATGAAGTTTATGCAATGGCAGTAATAACCACGCAATGTAATTTGACTTAAATACAGGTGTTCCAGAAGTACCCAAGAAAGTATCTGAATGAAAATATGTGACAGATAAATGGATTTCATGTCTTCTATTAAACACATTAGGGCACTGTACATTTCAACAAATAATATATCGAACAGAAGATGAAAGATACTTACAACCCCATACAATGTGCAGCTGAAAGAATCCAATTCTGGTTGATCAGGGATCCCCCACAAAAGCTGCCCCCTTCCTCTGTCTGAAATTTCAGGAAGACTTGCCAAGGTTTGCTCTTTCGTGGACAGTTGTAGCCATTGACGATATCATTGATATCTTCGACCTTTGTTGGGTAGGCAGCTGTAAAACGCAAATCACAAGAACTTGAAATGTCATGGGACAGCTGTTCTCAAGAGCCTGATTTTTTTACATTTTAGTGCATTTAGGTTCAACTTAAGTGAGTAAAAATGTGCAATTTGAGGGTAATTCATAGAATCAGAATTTGCAAGCGTTAACGTCCCAAGTGAAAGTTATGGTTGTGGAATATAAGCAGGAATCATGCTCCAGATTGGAACAAGAGTGTTCCCAACATTAGTGTTTCACGGGGATGGTTGGAACCAAAGGTTGAGAAAGTGATAATCACCCTCAAAGTCTTACTTTGGGAGTATTTACAACACCTTTCCAATAGCATTTTAAACCCAATAGGAGCAATTAATCATAGCACCACATTTTCTGCAAGAGGTTCTCAAATACACAGATAAAAATACATATACAACACCATATTTACTGGTGGTTTAAGAGGAGACCTTCCACTACCTGGAACATATTTACCAGAAGAAAATAATTGAAGCGCATTTTGATTTCATCTGTAGCCGCTACCCAATGGATGCTATGTCTGCGTACAATCTTCTGATGTATGATTAGGTATTCATTTTGAAACGTACAATTTAACTTTATAAAAGCACATAAAAACATATCTAATAACTACAACCCCCTAAAAACTGAGGTTATATGCATCAATTACGCACAGGTTACTTCAAGTGACACCTTTGATAAGTTTTGCATGTCAATTCAAAGTCTTTTACCCATTACATTCACTCCGGTAACAAAGTCTCAAGGCCATGCGGCAGACTTATGTGCAGGTTCTAGTGCCTCACTACAGTTGTAGAATAAGCCCTCCTTTTATCTGCTGGTTGACCTTGCAGTTTTTTAGTGGTGTGGCAGTTAATGTTTAAATGCATAACCTCATGGTTGTGTCCTATTTTTCCCTGTGGCTGCAGCGCTGGAACAGGGACTGCTGAATGGCGCATTGGTTTTGCTAATTTTTTGGTGCAATTTGCACAGACACAATTCAGAGAGGAAAGAAATAACCCCCTCACAACACTTTGGGGGTCATTCTGACCCCGGCGGGTGGCGGGAGCCTCCCGCCTGGAGGGAACCGCCAGAATACCGCTGCGCGGTCAAAAGACTGCCGCGGGTATTCTGGGTTTCCCACTGGGCTGGCGGGTGACCGCCAAAAGGCCGCCCGCCAGCCCAGTGGGAAACACCCCTCCATGAGGAGGCCGGCTCCGAATGGAGCCGGCGGAGTGGAGGATGTGCGACGGGTGCAGTGGCACCCGTCACGTATTTCAGTGTCTGCAAAGCAGACACTGAAATACAAAGTGGGGCCCTCTTACGGGGGCCCCTGCAGTGCCCATGCCATTGGCATGGGCACTGCAGGGGCCCCCAGGGGCCCCACGACACCCCTCACCGCCATCCTATTCCTGGCGGGCGGAACCGCCAGGAACAGGATGGCGGTGAGGGGGTCGGAATCCCCCATGGCGGCGCAGCAAGCTGCGCCGCCATGGGGGATTCCCAGGGCAGCGGAAAACCGGCGGGAGACCGCCGGTTTTCCTGTTCTGACCGCGGCCAAACCGCTGCGGTCAGAATGCCATGCGGGGCACCGCCAGCCTGTTGGCGGTGCTCCCGCCAACCCCTGCCCCGCCGGTCCTTGACCGCCGGGGTCAGAATGACCCCCTTTGTGATAGTTAGCTTTTTCTGAGTGCTCCTCACATTGGGAATAGGGTGGACGTCTCTTTCTGGACAGTCATCCCTCCTGCAAGGCCAGCCATACTTCTTCTCCAGGTGGAGGCAGGCTTCTAGCTACTTTAGGCAGAGCTCTAACAACAAAAGGCATGCTGAACCTTAATAAAAAGGTTCTTTGTGGAATCCTGACCTGTCCAAGAGGTATTGAAGGTTCTTCATGGAATCCTGACCTATCCAAAAGGTATCTCTTTTTTACGACACAGGACCCTCACCTGCCAGTGGTGGCAGGCTTTATCATTGGGCCTGATCTTCATTTAGAAAAATTAGCATGTCTTTCTGAATGGGATCCTCATGGAAAAGCTCTTGTGGAAATCATTTGTTTTTAAACACAAGGATATTGTAAAACTCTGGGTCCAGAATTGTATGGAGCTGATATTCCCAGTGGGGAGCCAATTAAATTTTTATTGGGTGGCCACCTGTACCATTAAAAAACAAGAATTAGATATTGGGGAATTGTAATTGTTTACCTCATCAGAAAAGGTTGTTGGTCTTCTTCAGGACCTTGGGATACCTGACACAAATCCTACACTACGCTTTATGGTTGTTGAGTACCTATATCAATGGCAGTGTGCCCTAGAGAGGGAAAGTGGTAGTTTCCCTCTGTAGTCAAGAATTTATCAAAAAGAGGTACTGGCAGTCCTACCTAAGTGCTGCTTCACCCCCTGCATATTAGACAGCACTAGGCAGTCAAATATTTTATGTTTTTCCTGCCCACAAAGGAATAACATGTGACCAGCAGCAGCTGCCACAAATCTCAAGGGGAGGGGCAGATGGGCAGGGGTGGGGCTGGGGACCATAAATAATAATAAAAAATGAATAATAGTAATAAAAAAAAGTACCTTTCCCGACGCTACTGGCCGCCTTGTGCTCCTCTTCTAATGGTATCCCAGCATTTCCTGGGACACCAGCACAAGCTCCCCACACGATCCTGGCACTGCTCTCATACTATACCTTTCATGAGAGCAGAGGCAGGATTGGTCTGAGCGGCTTGGTCTGCCGCTCAGACACTGCTTTGGAGTCAGTGCAGTTTCTCCAACCCGGCTGTGCAACACAGCTGGGTTGGAGGAACCTAAGTGCGCATGTCAGTTTGGCTGGCCTAAGAAGGTCAGCCAAATTAACATGTTCACTCCACTCCTCCTTCCCTTCCCATGGCTCAGCCTGCCCCCTCCCTTCACACGCTGGCTCAGCTGATCAAAAGAAAACAAGCTTCTCAAGCCATGGTTTGGTAGTAAAAACTGTCATTAGTGGGGGTGGAGAGTGTCCCTTATTTCCCTGCCACTGCATATATTACTATTGATAACATCTTAACAAAGGGACTTAAGTAATATGATGTTGAAGGGCGGCACCTCCACTCTGAAAATTGCTCCAGCGCACTGAAATGGAGCAGCAAAGAAGCACAGTTTACTGGCATGAAATGATGCTGTTTGTCACAATTAAATTATATGTGCTTACACACACATAACTTCACACACCATCCACTTGTGGAAACAAATAGCAGACTACGTAACAGTCTTTAATACGCAGAAAGAAAAGCAGCATGTAGGCAGTACTGCCAGTACTATCTCTTGATAAACATTTGATTATAGAAATATAGTATCACTTTCCCTCTATGAGGCACACTGCCGATTGATATAGGAAAATAACTGCAGACAGGTCAAAGTGAGAAAAGAGTAATATTTGCTTCTTTTGAGTATTTTCAGACTTAAACACTCTACACCTCTAGCACAGCAACCAGAAAATGTTGGCGTAGTGGTAGGGTTAGAGATCATAATGTCCTGAGCAAGACAACTGGCCCTTTCAGGCTTCAGAACTGACCAAAATATGTTGACCGGAAGATGTAAGGAATTATTGAAATTCTCTAACTTCAACTCCTTGTTTTTTAATTCACTATCCACCAGGTCTTTTTATCTTCATACAATTCAGGATACCCAGCTCAGGCCTGGAGAGACCTTTTATTCCACCAAGCATTTTCCTGGTGAGCTGGAGCTCATAGAGTCCAGTCACTTTCCCCTGCTACCCAAGTTTAATTAGAGCAGGTACAGGGAGACTTAGAGAGACAGAGAGAGAGAGCGAGGAAGAGAGAAAAGAAGGGGAAGGTAGAGAGAAAGAGATCAAACAGGAATAATAGTGAGAGGAGAGAAGGGGGTTGAACCAATGGATGGATGGAAAGAGAGAGAGACTTGACAAGGAGACAAAAGTAGAGGGGTTGATTTGAGCATTTTTTCAAGGGCTGCTTTTGGTTCCCCAGTCCGGCTCTGCACACGCTTTATAATAACCCTATCTTTAAAGAGAAAATATCTCAATAAGTGCTCCTTCCACCAGGTTCTCATTTAGACAGGCATACAACCTGTTCTTAATGAGGACTGAACTCATGATGAAACATGTTACCACTGATGAGTGAGGGTCCCATATCCTAAAAATAGACATGTTTTGTACAGGACAGGCTTCCATGAAAAACGTTTGCCCGTGCCTTTTGCTGTGAGATCTTGTAGTTTGGGAGAAAGCATAGCAGACTTTTAAAAAATTGTCTCACTACTTATTTCTTGCGCGGAGACTTTAGGTAGAACCTCAGCTCCTCCAGGAGAAAGTGAAGACTTAAGGGGATGTCCTTTAATCTTTGGGAAACTATCTGTCAGGCAGACAGCTGCCATGATTACATAACAACTTTTCACCTTCTTGGCAGAGTACCTCCTTCCTTGGTCGAGAAGAAATGGGGCTTGGAACAAGGTGCGGTGGTGTGGATTCCACTTTTATAGAAATTTTTCAGATGTGTGCGGATGTAGATTTATAGTATAAGGCTTCAGAACTGGTTTGCAGATGTCCCTTTCTCAAATGTCATTTTCTGGCTGTTCCTTTGTCTTTGAACAAAGAATTGGCTCTCTCACAGCAGGTATCAAACAGGCTGGCTCCAAGCAGAAGTACCCAAACATGGCTACAAATGAGTGCAAGAAATCAATATCTTTCTGTCTACAGCCTTCTTGATGTGTTAACCAAGAAGCGGGAAAGGGGAAGGACCTGTCTTGATATTTTCTCACTCTGAGCAACAGAAATGACAATCCTACACCTAGCATCTGCCTAATGGATGGGCTCAAGAAGAGCTAATCATGAGCCTTTTGCTAACAAACCCCTCATTGAATTTCTAAAAGACACCCTTGCCTCCATCTTCTTTCCCTTCAGTATTTGCGTCTTTCTTCTCCTGCAACAGAAATACATGGCATATACGTTCACTGCCTAGCAAAGCTGAACTCATTTGCTAACTTGTGTTGTGCTGAACTAGGGGTATCCGTTTGTTTCAGTACTCAGTTTCTCACTAGACACAGAGTCCTACTACCATACATATGCTACACATTCAGCACACACCTGCGTTTGACATCCACACAGAATGTAAGTGCAAGGTTCTTGGCAGTTCACTTAACAGCACAACTTTGCAAGAGGAGTCCATGGACTGAATTCTCACTGGCAATTCAAAAAGGTCTGGTCACACTAAAGATTCACAAAGCACTGTAAACTGCCACCACCTCTTTATGTGCTCCGTCAAGTAGATGGTCAATATCCAATGACTTCTATGCAGGCATGCTTGGAGCATCCCTCCAGGTGAGAGGGCACGCTCTGGTCCTCGCATTTCCAAGGACAAGGCTATACTTCTGTACTCACACTAGATTTGCATGATGCTCGAGGCGAACAAAAAGGATATCAGTTTCATATGCAGTTTAACACTCATGGCAGGTGTACATGCCCATTCACAAAGCAGGGGGCATTCATTTCCTAACAGTTGCTCTTCTTGGTTATTAAAATATTTTAACATCATGTATCCAGGCATTTTTGTTGTCCATCTTAAGTGTCTTCTGTGGGTCAAGACTTCTGTTACTCACCTCCATACCCATGTTGACAGACACCAACACATCAGCTCTGCATCAAGGGTCTGTTCTTGTGGCCCTTTTCAAGCTCAAGGCTTTCTCTCAGGCCATTGGGTATTATTATGAGTGTAGGTGCTATTTTATTTAACGCACCCGATCACGATACCACAGGGTGCGTTATTTATCTGGTGCAATAAAACGCACCTATAATGAATTTATGACAAATAGCATGTGGATTTTGGTGTTTAACGCGCCAAAGTCAGCATGATAAGGTAAATGCTCTATACTTTCCCCCTGTTAAATTTCTGCAACTTTGACCTGCCCAAATAAGCCTTGAGGTATTTAACGTATCTGATAAACATGGGATGTGTTAAATAAGAGAAAACTTCTCATTTTGACACAAGAGTAAATCTGGTTATCTCAAGGGTCGAAATAACTGACCCACTTGTACTCAGATCCTAAGTTTACTTTCGAAGCAAAGGCCCCACACTCCCCCGAATAAAAAGTGGCATATACATCAACCCCGTACTTCAATTAAAAGTGCCATATACATCAACCCCATACTTCACTGACGTTCCATGAAAACGAGAACAAGGCTAAAAAACCTACTACTAATTCATAAGGCTATAGGAACAAAATATGTTGCCTACTTAACATAAAAATGTACCATTCTCGGACAAACCTGTCCAGAATACTATATTGTGATGTGGTGAGTCGTTTCATCACTGATTCACCGTCTAAACTAGTATCGATAGTTATGATCTTCTTCTTCGCATCCAGGGGCACGATGATCTGCCATTTTGGAAACATTTTAAATGCCTAATTTTCTTAACACAACGATCAAGAAGTGCATACAAATCAAGTAAATAACCCTACATAAGACCCAGGGTTGTAATCACCAACTCCTCTCGCTTTACTGATTGTCATGAAAGTAATCTGTTTCTAAAGCTTCATGCTAGTAGGACAGAGCATTGACTGTCTGTTCGTTGTTTTTACCTGCATGGTGACAGACTGCCAGAACCAGCAGAAGAAAGAGCTTCATCTCGAGGATATGATGCTTGACAAAGTTTCACAACTATTACGCCAGGAAAGAAGCCTTTATATATGTTTCATTATCGTATGTCCTGCGTCAGAGATTCCTAGAATTTGAACTACCTCGGCTATTTGAGTCACCTTCCCTTTCAGATTATGACCTGGTAAAGAGAAACCCCTCCCAATACAAACTGTAAAGGAAATAATGCCCCCGACTCCAGATAGTCACAAAAGGAACACAACCACTTAATGTATCCAGAAAGTGTGTACTCAGCAATGCATACATTAACAGCAAATACTCTCAGCTGAGGGTGACATTGAATGCAAGACTACTATGAGTCTGTGCGTGTAGTTGTAACATTTCAAAGACACTCACAAACGTGTACGTATGCACGCACACATAGACACGCACACACACACAAACATGCACACACACACACAAACACACGTACACGTGTTAAAATCCTTGTGGGGACTGTCTGGATACCTGCCTTGTGCCACACACAAACACATTCCATCTTGTAAGAACTAGTGACTAGTTGTATTTAATAGTTTACCAGCCAGTAATCTCTCGGGTTGACTAAATCAAATCTGCCACGGGTAAAGATAATTGTCTTATTTATTACACCCATTTTGCGCGTTGGAAACGCTTTTCCAGCTTTTAAAATAAGTTTAGGAATGATCATCAATTCAGTATATGAAAGAGGAGTGTTTTGGGTGCCCTTTCCAAAAACTAAATAAGTACCTTATGTATCAATGGTTTGTGATGGTAAGTCCAGCCACAAATCAGGCCGTGATTCATTTGGAAATTGGAGGGGTCTACTTGGGCCTCCCCCCCTTTACATATAGGAATGACAGCTTCAGTGGAATGGGCAGTGGTCAAGGGACCACTGTCAACTTTCACTGAAGTTTTCGAAAACTGTAACTAAATCAGGCTGTTTAAAAAAGAAAAAAGAGCTTTCAGTTTTCAAATGCAGAGAAAGGCATGGTGGTCTGCTATAATTTGAGGGCCAGCATACATGCCTTTCCAGCCAGTTGGAGGGAGCTGCAATTTACAACCTGCTTAATGAATATTGATTAGACAGGTTGTTCTGAGTTGCATCACTTTTTTGACTCAGCTCAGACACAATATCTATTTTGGGATTTACAAAACCACGTAAGTCCTGGTTTGCCTACCATTGCATGGCTTGCATCAAGTACGCATACATGGGTGGTGCATGGGCATTTCTGTGCATTCACCCATGTATTTTGAAGCCAATCCATATTTACAAAGACTTGTAAACATGGGTTTGCCCCAAAACTAACCTGAGGCTGACTGACGTAATGAGGAGAAATATCTTTATTTTTTCTTATATCCCCTTTTTATGAGCTGCATTCTGCTCAAACAGGAAATAGTCTCAAAGGATAGTTTTCCAGCACAAAAACTATCCAGACTACAATGCGGGCACTCTCGTGCGATGATGCAAGGGTTCCTGCATTAGTGCTATGCAGCCACAAGGGCACAAGTGCTAAGAGAGAGCAGAACCGCACCATATCTTTAAAAATATGACACAGTTCTGTTTGCTCCCTTTCATGCAGTGCAGCAACTTCACTTGTTATGCTGTGTTGCATGAAACATTAGCAAATATGCCCCCAAATATGTTGCAAACTGACCTATTAGTATGAAGGACAGTTGACAAAATAAGACACTGTTAGCAAAAAGTCAGACCGCAAGTTGCGACCAAATTTTCGACCAGTATTTTTGTACATCTAGCCCAAAGTACTTTGGCCAGATGTACAAAGGGGTTTAGCATTCAGAAAACCTCAGAATTGGTAAATCAGAGAATTTAGAAAAGTTAAAACTCTTTTTTCCTATATACTAAACACATTAAATGATTCAGAAAAGTGTTTCTAAATCTTTAAATGTTCTTAGAAATGGATACCAATTCAGTATTTGGAAGAGGTGTGTTGAAGGTGTTCCTTCCAAATACCAATTTGGTATGCTGTGTATCGGTGCTTTGCCGGCGAAATCCAGTTGCCTAACATTAATATTTGACTGACATCCCAAAGGAGGAGGTAACCCATTTGGGTCTTTACAAATGTATTAAAAAATGTTTAAGAGAAGCTAATGGTTCACAGGACCATTACCTCCTTTAAACAGACAAAGGGGGTCATTACAACCCTGGCGGACGGTGTTAAAGGTGCGGTAATACCGCAAACAGGCCGGCGGACAAAAAAAGGAAATTATGACCGTGGCGGAAACCGCCAACATAGACAGCCACTTTAACACACCGCCCGCCACAGCGGTACAGACAAGCAGCGCGGCAGTCACGGCCAACAGACAGGCGGAAGACAATGTACCGCCCACAGTATCACAACCCGCCAATCCGCCACCTTTTCCTGGGCGGATTCACAGTGGATAAAAACACGGCGGAAACAGCTTTTGCAATGGAGAAAACGCTCACCTCAACACACTCCACGAGGAAGGAGGACAACATGGAGCCGGAATTACAAATACTCCCTGTCTTCCTGCTCATCTACGAACACCAGCAACGGCGGCGCCGAAGACAACGGTGAGTACTGCACATACGACATAGGGGAGGGGGAGGCAAAAGTCAGGGGGACACACACGCAACACCCCCACCCCCACCCCCACCCTCGCACATTACAACACACACACCAATGCATTTCCAAACATCACAGTAACAACCCACAACCCCACCGAAAGAATGCAAAGACAAAAGGAAATCAGTCCAAACATTGTAATGTATCAAAATACAGTTCCAAATATATACAGATATATATACACAATCAAAATTATATACATTACGAGAAGTAGTGCAGGTATGCACATATCAATGTCCGTGCACCACTGGTCCAAAAATGCATGGGCGAGGCCCACACTAGATACCTGTCCACAAACGGAGAGAACACTGCAGGGGCATCAGATAGAAATACAACAGGCACCTCAGGGGGGAGGGAAGGGGTGGGCACCTCAGCCAGATTACAGAACCATGTCAAATCCACGACGGGGCTCCATGCCCATTGATGTATCCTGGGGAGTGCAAAGCCACAGTCTCTCATGTCTCTACAGTGGGTGGTTTGCCCTCTGTTACATCCTGGGGAGTGCAAAGCCACAGTCTCTCAAGTCTCTACAGTGGGTGGGTTGCCCACTGTTCAATCCTGGGGAGTGCAAAGCCACTGTCTCACAAGTCTCTACAGTGGGTGGTTTGCCCACTGTTACATCCTGGGGAGTGCAAAGCCACAGTCTCTCAAGTGAATAACAGTCTCCAATGGTTCTGGAGGGGGACTGGTGCCCAGAGTGCTTCATCCTGTTAAGGGCAGACGGAGCGGATGCATGTCTCCACTGGTTCTGGAGGGGGAATGGTGCCCAGAGTGCTTCATCCTGTTAAGGACAGACGGAGTGGATGCATGTGTCCACTGGTTCTGGAGGGGGAATGGTGCCCAGACTGCATCAGGCTCCCTGTGACGGTTCCTGTTCCATCACTGTCCCAGCTGCACATGAGATAACGATGCTTGATGTGGCGGTGCTTTTCCTTGTGCAGCGGTGCTTTGCCATGGCGGTCTCTGACCTGTTTAGTGGTGCTTTGCCCTGTTCAGCAGTGCTTTGCCATGGCGGTCTCTGACCTGTTCAGCGGTGCTTTGCCCTATTCAGCAGTGCTTTGCCATGGCGGTCTCTGACCTGTTCAGCAGTGCTTTGCCCTGTTCAGCGGTGCTTTGCCATGGCTGTCTCTGACCTGTTCAGCAGTGCTTTGCCCTGTTCAGCGGTGCTTTGCCATGGCGGTCTCTGACCTGTGCATTGGTGTGTGGCATGACGCTCCCTCATTGCCCTGCGGAGCTGTGGCTGCCAGGGCCCTCCTGGGCACTGACTCCGGCGGTGGTCTCCTGACCAGTGACGATACTGCTGCCCTCCTGGGCACTGACTCCGGCGGTGGTCTCCTGACCAGTGACGATACTGCTGACCTCCTGGGCACTGACTCCGGCGGTGGTCTCCTGACCAGTGACGATACTGCTGCCCTCCTGGGCACTGACTCTGGTTGGTGCTGGCGGTGGCGTCCCGGCCGCCGGGGAGAATGGCGCCCTTCTCCGCCGTGCTGCTCTTACCAGACTTCTTCTGGCCCCTCACCACCTTTGGAGGAGTCACAGCTGACTCTGCAATCCCCCTGGGACCCTTGTGTGCAGTTTTGCCACCAGGAGTCTTCACCCTGTCCCGTCGGCCACTGTCCAAATTGATGTGCTTCACAGGGGGTGGACTGGCAGTGCTTTGGCTCCGTGTCACACTGGCTGCCCTGGTGGCCGGTGCACTCCACACACCTTGAACACGCACCACAGGTCCTGGTGTTTTTTTGGCTGAGGTGCTACTACGGGACTTATGAATTGGAGGGGTGAGGGTGGTGGCAAAGAGGTCAACGTTGCTGAGGAAGAGTTGCTGACGAAGACTGGGATAGGTAGCTGGAGGGGGTCTGGGAGTGGAGGAAGAGGAGGTGGTTGTAGGAGGTGTAACTTTAGGTGTTTTGGGTGCAGGTGCAGGTACTGGAGGCTGTCGTGAGGTGGATGGATGTTGGGTGTGTGGGTGCCCGCATTTGTGTACTTTGGGCGGGGGCGTCACAGACACACTGGGAGTGGACACAGGGGACGTGTAAATGGTAGTGGGGTAGTGAGTGCAGGTGAGCGGGGTGTGGTGCTGTGTGTTCTGGTGCGAGTCCTAGTGCCTGTAGATGTAGTGCATGCAGGTGAGAGTGTAGACGAGACTGGGAGGGAGGAGGGAGACGACGAGGAGGGGGACACAGCGGAGGCAGTGGATGTTGCTGTGTCTGTATGTGGGTGTTGCTTGCGTGAGTGCCTGTGGGTTGTGTGTTGCCTATGTTTGCCTGAGCTACTTGTGTGTGTTGAGGTGTATGCATGCTTGTTTGATGGTGTGCTTGGGATAGGCTGGGGTACAGGGGATTGGGTCTGGGTGAAGGAAGTTGGAGGGGGGAGGCTAGACACAGGGGCAATGGCTGCCATCAGTGCTGAGGCCAGAGATTGCAGGGTTCGATGATGGGCAGCCTGACCAGAATGAATGCCCTCCAGGAATGCATTAGTGTGTTGCAACTCCCTTTCTACACCCTGGATGGCATTCACAATGGTAGACTGCCCAACAGTGAGTGACCTGAGGAGGTCAATGGCCTCCTCACTGAGGGCAGCAGGGGTGACAGGGGCAGGGGCTGAGGTGCCTGGGGCGAAGGTGATGCCCGTGAGGGGGCTCGGGCGAACGCTGAGGGGCTGCTGGGAGGGCGGTGCTGGTAGGGGAGGTGGCGGCTGTACCTGTAGAAGTGGGGGGCACAGATGGTGCCGCCACCACAAGGGAGCTCCCATCGGCGGACGAGTCCGTGTCGCTGGTTGGTGATCCTGTGCCCGACGTGAAGCTCCCCTCGCCCTCCGTCCCACTGGTGTATTCAGAGTCTGTGGTGTGGCCCTCCATGGCCATGTGGGATGCAGCTCCCTCGTGCTCCGGTGCCACTGACCCTCCGCCTGATGATGCTGATGCACAAAAGAACAGGGAGAGCAGAAAAAGGGGGGGGACGACAGAAGAAAGACAGGTTGAGTGCATGGCTTACCGCTACCGTTGGCGGACAATACAGACACAGCAGCCCCCTGCACTATGCCGTGCTCTTGGCCACTACAGATGCAATTCCTGGGATCTGGCCTACAAGGCTATGGTGGACATCTGCACACATGGATGCCACAGGGGCATGTATACCTGTACTTGGCCCTCTACTGAGGTGGGGTGGAGTGGCACATGGCCTGCATTACAGAGGGGCCTAGCCTACGTAAGTTGCCCTGGCCTAGGGAAGCCCACAGCCCTCCTCCCCCACCCAGACCCCTCCACTGCGCGCAAAGTCCCCAGAATGAGAGTGTACTCACCCCCTTGTGTCTGCTGTGATGCCCTCAAGCGCCCATCCAACTCCGGGTAGGCCACAGCCAGGATCCTGAACATCAGGGGGGTCATGGGGCGACGGGCACCCCTCCCACGTTGGGAGGCCATCCCCAGCTGAGCCTCCGCCGTCTTCTTGCTCCAGCGCCGAATGTCCTCCCATCTTTTCCGGCAGGGGGTGCCCCGTCTCTGGTGGACCCCCAGGGTCCGGACGTCCTTGGCTATGGCATGCCAAATGTCCTTCTTCTGGTGGGCGCTGACCTACATGACATGCACAGGGGAAGAAGAGAAGTCATTACCAACTGCCCCGTCGATGTGAGTGGCCCCAATGCCTACCCTTGTCATGTGGCACATGCATTCACAGTCCTTCATGTTCCCTGAACTGTGCCCCCTTCCTTCTTACAACCAGCCCTCTCCATCCAGGCATAGCCCATATAACGTGCTCCCTGTGTACTTACCTGTTGGTCTGGAGGACTGTAGAGTAGCGTGTACTGGGGGAGGACCCCGTCCACGAGCTTCTCCAACTCCTAAGCAGTGAAGGCAGGGGCCCTTTCCCCAGACGCAGCAGCCATTGTCTCTTCCAGACCGAGGTCACAGCAGCACTTGCAGTGTAGGTCCTCTCCTGTCGAAGATCAGGTATCGAGTGATTGAACAGATAGAAAATGGCGTTCACGTCCGCGGCGGTGACGTCCGCGGCGGTGCGTATCATCACCGCCGGCGCACTTCATCATTGGCTCCTGGGACCCATAGGGTCCAATGTTAAACAATGCAGCATTGCGCCGCGGTCTACAACCGCCTACCGCGACGGTGTACAACGCCAGCGCAGATACCTCACATCCCATTGTCCCAGTTTAGAGGTCAGGCAGCCGCCATTTCAGGGGCCCACATGGCTTCATTTACTACTGCGTCACACATATCTAGGCCTACACTCAACACACATACAGGAAGAGTTTTGTGTTTGGTGTCGTGTTCTGTGTATCTGTGGGTACATACCTGGAAATTTGTTGACTCTGTGGTCGCTGTTGTCCTTCCTAGGCACCGTCAGCTTGGACATGTGAGAAGATGTCGGAATCCTCCGGTGTACCAACCGCTGGTGGACCTGTTGACAATGGAGGAGCGACATTTAATCATCACCTACAGGTTTGACCGTGCCACTATCCAGGAACTATGTACCCAGTTGGAGCCAGACCTGATGTCACCAATCCGCCATCCCACTGGAATCCCCCTGATGTGCAGGTGCTGTCAGTGCTCCATTTCCTTGCAAGGGGGTCTTTTCAGACAACAGTGGCCATGGCATGAGGGATGTCCCAGGCTATGTTTTCCAACGTGTTGTCCAGAGTGTTGTCTGCCCTGCTGAAACACGTAAGGAGCTACATCATTTTCCCTCAGGTGGAGGATTTGGCTACAGTTAAAGGTGACTTCTATGCCCTTGGACATATCCCCAACGTCATAGGTGCTATTGATGGGACCCATGTAGCTCTGGTCCCCCCCCACAGGAGTGAACAGGTGTACAGGAACCGGAAGAGTTATCATTCGATGAACGTACAGATGGTATGTTTGGCAGACCAGTACATCTCCCAGGTAAATGCTATGTTCCCTGGCTCTGTGCATGACGCCTACATCCTGCGGAATAGCAGTATCCCGTATGTGATGGGTCAACTCCAGAGGCACCGTGTGTGGCTATTAGGGGACTCTGGTTACCCCAACCTGTCCTGGCTATTGACCCCAGTGAGGAATCCCAGGACCAGGGCAGAGGAATGCTACAATGAGGCCCATGGGCGGACTAGGAGGGTGATCTAACGCACCTTCGGCCTAATGAAGGCCAGGTTCAGGTGCCTCCATATGACAGGTGGTTCCCTATTCTACTCACCAAGGAAGGTGTGCCAGATCATCATCGCCTGCTCAATGCTTCACAATCTTGCTTTGCGACGCCAGGTGCCTTTTCTACAGGAGGATGGTCCAGATGGCGGTGTTGTGGCAGCTGTGGAGCCTGTGGAGCCTGTGGACAGTGAGGAGGAGGAAGCTGAGGAAGAAGACATAGACAACAGGGAGTCAGTCATACAGCAATATTTCCAGTGACACACAGGTGAGAAAATTTCTTTCTTACCATTACATTCACTTTCACACTTCTACCTCTATCATGTCTGTCATTCCATAGCACTATTTGGTCACTGAGTTGTACCTTTCCATTACGGTTTCACAGGTGTGGTTACCAACGTGTGTCATCTGCTTGCATCCTTCAAGGACTTGTGATGTGTGACATAGGTATGTTGGTTTTACAATAGAAAACACATTTTGACACTGTCATTGATAATACAAATTTACCAAATCACAGACTGACTCCAGATTGTTTTGTGGTTCAAGGGTGTTTATTTAAGTGCTCAAAAATGGAGGGGGGTTGTAAAATGGTGATGGGGGACGGTGGAGGAATGTCCATGGCAGAGTCCAGTCTATTGGTCACACAGGTGCACTGCCCATATGGGCATCGGAAGTGGAGCTGGGGCAGTTAAAGTATGGACAGGGTAAGAAAGTGAGACAGTGGGATGACAATCAGGGTGGTCTCATTTCCTGGCGGGGGTCTTGCCATCTTGCTCTGTCCTGTTCCTGGATCTCAGGGACCGCTTGCGTGGTGGTTGTCCGTCTGCAGGGGTGGGGTGCTGGTGTGGTGGTCCTGTGGTGGGGCGTCCTGTCCAGTAGCGCCGGCAGAGGTGGTGGGCAGTTCATCGTCCATGCTAGTGTCAGGGGCCCGTTGGGGTGCCACGGTGTCCCGCATGGTGTTTTGTATGTCCTTCAGCACCCCTATGATGGTGCCCAGGGCGGAGCTGATGGTTCTGAGTTCCTCCCTGAACCCCAAATACTGTTCCTCCTGCAGGCGCTGGGTCTCCTGAAACTTGGCCAGGACCGTCGCCATCGTCTCCTGGGAGCGGTGGTATGCTCCCATGATGGAGGAGAGGGCCTTGTGGAGAGTGGGTTTCCTTGGCCTGTCCGCCCCCTGTCGCACAGCAGCCCTCCCAGTTCCCCTGTGTTCCTGTGCCTCCGTCTCCTGGACCGTGTGCCCACTACCACTGCCCCCAGGTCCCTGTTGTTGTTGGGGTGGTGGGTTATCCTGGGCTCCCTGTAGTGGTGGACACACCGCTGATTGACGTGTCCTGGGTACGGAGGTATGGGCCCGCTGGGTGGGTGCTGTGCTGGTGTTACCAGAGGGTGGAAGGTCAGTGTTGGGCTGTGCCTGTGCAAGGGGAACCGACTGTCCCGAGGCCCACAATGGTCCGGGCTGGTCATCAGGATCCAGTAGGGCAGAGCTGCTGTCGTCACTGTGGGCCTCTTCGGTGGGTGGAGTGGAGATGTCTGGATCCTCCAGTGTGGTGACGTTCCTTAGTGGTCCTGCAGGGATATGAGAGCATGATTATTGCATGTGTGTGTGTAATGGTGTGCAATGGGTGGGTGTGCGTGAACCCCAGTGCAAGCATTCCTGTGTGTGGGTTTGTGTGATGATGGTTAGGGGGTTGTTCTGGGTATGTGCAGTGAGCATGCTTTGGTGAGGGGTGACCATGCTTAGTTGTGTCATGCAGGGCTTGGTGTTGGGATGAGTGGTTTGTGTTATTAGTATATTAGTGAGGACTTGGGGTGATAGGGGAGGGTGTGAGGGTGGGGGTGTGTGATAGCATGCAGGTAGGGTGGGGGATATGATAGTTAAGATTTGACTTACCAGTGTCCATTTCTCCACCGACTCCTCCGAGGCCCTCTGGATGCATGATGGTCAAGACTTGCTCCTCCCATGTTGTTAGTTGTGGGGGAGGAGGTGGGGGTCCGCCGCCAGTCCGCTGTACTGCGATTTTATGCCTGGAGACCACAGAACGCACCTTCCCCCGTAGGTCGTTCCACCTCTTCCTGATGTCCTCCTGATTTCTTGGATGCTGTCCCTCAGCGTTGACCCTGTCCACGATTCTGTGCCATAGCTCCATCTTCCTGGCTATGGAGGTGTGCTGCACCTGTGAGCCAAATAGCTGTGGCTCTACCTGTAGGATTTCCTCCACCATGACCCTGAGCTCCTCCTCGGAAAACCGGGGGTGTCTTTGGCGTGACATGGGGTGATGTGGGTGATGTGTGGGGTGGTGTAAGTGTTGATGTGTGTGGTGATGTGTAGTGGTGTGTGGTGTTTTGTGCGTGGAATGTTGTATGGGTGATGGTGTTGTGGCCTCTGTGTGGTGGGTTTCTCAATTGCTGTGCTCTCTGTCTCTCTGGCCTTCGTTCATGAATTATGGTTGTAGGGGTTTGTGGGTGATGTGGGTGTGTGTTTTATATTGTGTTGGGTGTGTGGGAGTGGTGTTTGTATGTGTCTCAGGTGTGTGTATTTGGAATTGTCCAATGTGGCAGTGTTTTGGAGATGTGTGTGTATTTTGAGCGCGGCGGTGTGTACCGCCAATGGAATACCGCGGTTGAAAGACCGCCGCGTGGATTCGTGTGTCGTGATAGCATGGGCGTGTTTCTGTTGGCGTGACGGTGGAGGAATTGTTTTCGCCAGTTTAACATTGACCTTTGGTGTGGCGGAGTTGTGTGGGTGTCTGGATTTTGGCAGATTCCGAGATGTGTTTCATAATAGCTGTGGCGGTATTCCGCGGCGGTGTTTTGGCGGTCTTCTGCACGGCGGTAAGCGGCTTTTTCCGCCGATGTTGTAATGAGGGCCAAAAAAAGGAAACTTTTAATGTTAAAAGCAAATCTGTTTCCTTTAAGGACAATGGGCTGCATTTTTTAAACAGTTTCTTTATTAAAAAGTAATCACAGACATGGTGGTTTGGTGACCCTAGATTTTTCTTTAGGTCACCCGTGATTTTACAATTTCCCAAACTCGAAGCAGGGTCTGTAAAACTGATCTGATACAGTCACAATTCAGGATACTAGTATAAATAAACATTGGACCATAAATCAACAGTTGTCACCTTCAACTATATCACCCTTGAGGGTTCCACGTTCAGTGGGGTAGGATTAAAATCAGGCTGCTTGTAAATATCCCTTGCACTTTCATCTAATACTTTATATGCTGTTAACATGAAAAAACATTTTTGATTAATATTTGTTACTGAAATATGTAGTTTCTTTTGGGGAAAGTATTGCTATGTTATATGATAAGCACAAACATTATTTATGACCGCAAAGTTACTACAAGAAACTTTACCAACATATTTTACACTCTCCACACTTGGTAGAACTAGGAACCTCTGATCTTAACTTCTGCATTTCATCAGAAGTCCTTTCACTAACTCATTTATTTCAAGTTTTAAGTATATCTAATGCTAAAAATCTTCTTGCTGGTGTTGTATGTTTTCCTTTCTGATGTGTATACATAATTGCTAGCATTTGTGGTCATGATAACATTTCTAGATTGACAATATTCATTGAACATAAATCTTATTTCTTTAGCTGGCAGTCCTAGAGGTATTTTGGAAACACCAAATACAAGGGCACACATTCAACAGCTGATCTCTTTGATGGTGTTCAGAACTCTGATCTCTGAGGCTGACCTGGTGATTTTCTGTAGTAGAGCCACAATCATTCCTTCCATGAATCAATACTTAATTTCATTTTTTTATGCTCTTAAGATTATCTGCATGGTACTGATTTTATTAGTTATTTGCAAAACAAAGTTTACTTAAGTAACATGTTGAAATGTGACTCAAAACTGGTTTGATGTTCTTCAACTCTTGACATAGTCTTCCTTGTAATGAGGACATTACATTGGACAAAGATGCTGAACCATTTACAAGTGGAACACTATGGGCAGTCCATAGGAATAATCAAATACTTCTCCAAGCAGAAATGTCAGTGGCCAACACTGATCAACAATAAGAGGAGAAGGAGGAGGAGCTGGAGGTTGTTGAGGAGGAAGATGAGGAGGACATTGTTGCCCCACACAGAACATCTTGAAGAAGGCCACTTCATGGACGAGCAGCAGTTCTCCTCCCAAATTGCACCTGAGACCAGTCCCAAGCCATTAGCTAAGCAGCCACAGCTGCTTCTTCTACCTATGAAGCACCCACATCCACACAGCCCTCAATTAACAGGTACCTCTGTACAATTTCCTACACACTCATTCCAGGAAGGTACATTTCTGATCTTCTTTCATCTGAAATAGAAAACACCCCTGATGCAAAGGAGGTGTCCATCATTCACCTATCTTCCCTTCTCAACCTCCCAGTTGACACCCCTTTCCATGCTGGCATACCCACTGGCCATGTCAGATGGCCATGAATGCAGGAGGTTGTCATTGTCTAATGCTGCTCTCTGTGAGGCACACTTTTACCAACAATAGTCAAATGTGCAGGAGGATATTTATGCAATTGGGGATACTCTCACTGAGATAGACTCCCTTAAAGGATTTCCTCCTGATTGATAGCAGACCAATGCCTTGGTTAACATTTCAAAATGTTACCAAGACATGGCAAAGATGCTTCAACAACACATTAGAACTTTTGGGGAAGAGACCGCAAGACAACATGCCTTGGCCATGAAGATGATAGAGGCAATAAGCAGAAAATGCCTATATCACTCTTCACAGCCAACTCATTGGAGGTAGTGAACATCCTTGCTGCGAATGAGGTATCCTCATTTATCTATCCTCCGACCCAACCTCCCAGTTACAACTACTGTGTGTGATAATCAACCTGTTCCCCAATGCCATCACTTTTTTGTATACTATAAAATGTCAGGTTTTTAGGTTTACAGCTCAGGGAGGACCATGCCTGACACTTTGAACTGGATTGTTCTCAATAGTGCAGGGTTGAGACTGATTTGCATATGGCTGGGTCCAAACTGAAGTGGCATGGTGTGCAAAAGAATGACAGACTGGGATGTGACCCGAGTAGAGTAATTACCAATGGCTTAAATTAATTGAAGCACTCCATCCATCGCTTTTTTTCTATAGCGTAATATATCAACCCAAGTGGGACAGGTATGTCCAGACGTAGGTCACCTACACACTGTGTCACCGGAACCAAACCTGGCTATACCTGGCTGATGAGTCTTAACTAGGATGAACATGGTTGCTGGTTGGTTATCTTCCAGTTCTGACAAGAACATGCCTGGCAGTTTGGGCTGGACTTTTTCCATTGGAGCAAGGTCAAGACTGAGTTGCCTATTGATGGGTCTAAACTGAGGTGGCATGGTGTGCGAAAGAACAATAGACTGGGATGTGGTCAGAGTAATTACCAGTGGCTGAGATTAATTAAAGCATTCTATCCATCACTTTTTTGTATCCTTTAGTTTGATGAAAACACATTAGGAATGGTAAAAAAAACAGCCTTTATATAAATCGGAAAAATACTTTAGCCCATAAAGAGTCCAAATAAAAAAGTCCACTTTTCCAGTTCATAATAGGCTCATTTCCCCAAGCCAGAGTGTGTGTGTGTATGTGTGTACGTGTGTGTGTCTGTGTGTGTGTGCATGCGTCTGGATCATGTTCCTGGTGCGGGAGCAAATGTTCCTGGCCATCCTCACTCTCTGTCTTCATTACAATGTTACAGTCCTCCTTACTCACGGACATTAAATGGCTTGGTATGTCAGGGCAAGGCACCCAACAGAAAGAACATATCAGAGGAGTAGCAAGAGAAACAGGGATCACATAGGAACTGGGAGATGGGACAACAGGGGGTGGGGTGGATTGGGGAGGCACACCAGGCATGAGACCTACTGTCAAAGTGGTACACAGGACACACAAAATTCAGAGCTGTGCAGTGACCACCTCTCAGAGTATCCAGGCTTCGCCAATTAAGCCCAGGATATCACTAGAGACAGCTCCATGAACCTCTCTGTGAGCAGCCAAGGACACATATTTGGGGAAGAAGAGGCTGTACTTTAAAGGAGAGGTGTTAGTTGTGGTGCCAGAAGTGTCCCTTGATTCTAGTTCTTCTGAGCAGGCACAGGCAAGTGGAGGTGATGCCTGGGCAGGGTGCAGCTGGAAACCCTGATGAAATGTGGTCCTCAGAAGTTAAGGAGGGCCTGGGTGCAAGCCCAGATGAAGTGGGGGCCTGCTCTTGGGATACCATAGGTTTTCCTTGCTCTAGCCCAGGAGGAGACCTGAGAAATTCCTCTTCCTGACTGGTGGTGTCCACAGTCAATGCTCCCCACTTGCCCAAGTTGTCTCTTCAGCCTCCACTTAGAGACTCTTGTTGACAAATTGTTTTAGGCTCCAGCCTGCTGCTGATTGCTTCCTCCTCCTAACTGGTGGTATCCACTGGTTGTGCCCACCTCCTAGTCAATGATCTTGGTCCTTGCCCCTGGTCTTGCTGGGATATTCTTTGGCCAGCTCGGTCTGCTGATATGGAATGTGGAAAAAGAGAGACTTCTTCATTTCACTGGGCCAAAAATGCATTACAATATTACTTTAGCTAAAAGGAAAAACATTTCCCATTGTACAGGTGCTGACATTGTAGAGTCTTGAACAAATGTGTCACTAACCTCTGCTGTTATGCTCAAGTGTTGGTATAATACATAAAATTCCCAAAATACCTGAGGAATCAACCATTCAAAGGCGGAGCAAGGGCTGTAGTAAGAGTTTATGTCTATGAATAATTTATGTTAAGCTGTTGAAAAAATATGTTTTCAGCAAATTTGACACATTGGTTATCTGAAAGGTGAGAGTTTCTAAACATGTGTATAAAGCATTGTAAACGGGGTTGAAATGGTCTACTTTTTCAGCATGAAATGCTCCACTCCTTAATAATCAACTGTGTGAACTTTGAAAACTTTTAAGGTAAAAGATCAAAATTATATGGTGGTTGGTAAAGGTACACAATATCAGTATTACATAAAATGCTATTAGCAAAATCAACAATTTACACATCTAATACATACAATTTGGTTTTCAACATTTGAGTTAACAGAAATACAGAGTTTTTTCAAAGCATTTCCATAATGCCAAAATTAAATGATTAGTCAATTCAAACTAAACAAACACTAAATATGTTAGGACCATTTAACTTTCAAACCTTTCATTCCACAAAAAACATGTTAAATGTAACATAGATGATTAGGACAAAGGTCAAAGTCAACATGTAACAGGGCAGGACTCTGAAAATGCGCATGCACATAAGTGGTTGACACTAATTTACATACTGTCTCTCTGCTGCTTAAACCCTTTCGTCTAAACATGGACGGTCAGCCACACAGCTTTCAGGACTCTCCAGTACAATACTGTCATGCAGGGGTGAGAGGCTGTGGCTATCAGAACAAGCCCATAATGTCCACTGTCTTAATTCTGACCCATCGAAAAAGATCCAGCAGGGACTTGTGACATAGCTTCCCTCCTTTGGTGTGTACACCTGCTATACTTCAGCATAACAAAATGTCCTTCCAGATTTGGGTATGCATTACATTGCTCAGCTCAGTCTACGGACCCCCGAAAAGCTAAGAGTACATGGGGACAACCCCTGGCTGATTATTTTTATTTCACCTTCTGAGAATGTGGGGGCCTTCTCATCAAGCCCCTCTGCCATGGGGCCATGGTGGTTACAAGAATGGTGCAAGGAGCAGCAGGGTGGAGAAGGATTGTGTTGTTATGAAGATAAAATGGCCCAGAATGACCACAAAATGGACTATTTTCTCTTCCTGAATTTAATTTCCTGTTTGTTGCAGAAGGTGGAGGCCTCCACCTTGAGTGCGGAGTGTCCACCCTGCACGTGGGAAGTAAATTCAACCCTCGGGATGCATAATCCACAAGCCAGAGTAAACCCTGCACATACAGGAGGGAGACCCCTACATGTACTTAAAATACTAAAAATGTGAGATAGTAAACCCATAAACACAGAGATTGTTTGTATACCTAACATATGTGTATTAAGGAAGGATTTTAATGTTTGCCCTAATGTAGTATGTGAGACTTTGTGCTGTTAATGAAAAGTGCTAGGTTGTCTGAGATAGAGAAGAGTCAACTTTCTTTACCTAGAGCTTAGCATGTTAGTTGGTAACACTATGTAAATTAAACTGAGTTCTCTCAGGTATGGATATATGAACAGTGTGATAGTTGCCCACCATCCATCATTGATAAGAGACTGTCCAACCACATAAATGCAGCAAACAAAACATCAGCACAAGAGAGAAAAAATGACTATCCAATCTATGCCCTGCGTACCCTAACATCTATTTTGTACCCCGTCCCATGTACTTGGATGTGAGCGTAGATCAGGGTCAAGATTTATACAGAAGACCTGTTGAATGGCAATGTTGTGCAATATGCAACAGGCTAGAACAATCTTGCACTCTTGCACTTCTGTGAACTACTCCAGCAACCCCTATTTACGGTCAAGACAATGGCGGTCATTCTGACCGCGGCGGGCGGCGGTCGCCGCCCGCCATGCGGTCACTGCCAAATGGCCGCTCCGCGGTCAGGAGACCGCGGATGCCATTCTGGCTTTCCCGCTGGGCCGGCGGGCGACCGCCAAAAGGGCGCCCGCCGGCCCAGCGGGAAAGCCCCTGCAACATAGAAGCCGGCTCCGAATGGAGCCGGCGGTGTTGCAGGGGTGCGACGGGTGCAGTAGGACCCGTCGCGATTTTCACTGTCTGCAAAGCAGACAGTGAAAATCTTCATGGGGCCCTGTTAGGGGGCCCCTGCACTGCCCATGCCAGTGGCATGGGCAGTGCAGGGGCCCCCAGGGGCCCCACGACACCCGTTCCCGCCATCCTGTTCCTGGCGGAAGCAGCGCCACCATGGAGGATTCCCTGGGCCAGGGGAAAACCGACGAGAAACCGCTGGTTCCCCTTATCTGACCGCGGCTTTACCGCCGCGGTCAGAATGGCCCTGGAAGCACCGCCAGCCTGTTGGTGGTGCTTCCGTGGTCCCCGGCCCTGGCGGTCATGGACCGCCAGTGTCGGAATGACCCCCAATGACTTGAGGATTCCAAAAGTGCATATAATAATGGCTCATGTATATATGTGTGCCCTATTACACATCTATTGAGATATTGTAGTTGGACATCTGTACTGTATGAGGAAATGGTGAAGGAAAGTATACCTGGCAACACCTGCAACAGGAAAAAGTTAAATGTTTACAACAGGGACTCTGTAATAATTGTAATACATCATAGCTACATACATGCAGTGTGTGTCAGAGTAATGTGTGTGTACTGAGTTGTGTGATTGTTGACTATCTTTGTGATGCCCCTCTCACCCCCAGATGCAGCCCCAGTGTGAGGTGTTTTTACTTGCCAATAAGCTACATGTCACCAAAAACCTCCAGCCACCAAGCAACATGTAAGCGGTAACTCTTGGAAAATGTTGCTATCATATGCGCTTCCTGAAAAGGTATCAAAGACAGCCTGTTCATTGATGGTGTGTTGTGTGGTGAGGAGACTAAAGTGCCATGTGGGTGCGGTCAATGGCACCTACCACAAGAGTCAAGTGACCAAAGGCATAAAATTCCCTTGTTACCCTTTGCTGTTCTGCCAGAAACTCTAGTTTGAAGTTAATTTAGTGCATTCTTCAGTTGGTGCATCTCAGTACCTGTTGCAAGCACTGAGACTGGCTTGCCTGTGAGATGCAAACACTGTTAAAGGAGGCCTCTCTTTTTGGAAAGATCCATTTGCCATGGAAAGGATTGCAGACAGTTTTTTCTCATGTAGGTTCAAATGGGAGTGGACAGTAAACAAATCAAGCTCTTGCTTCCAGTCAGCAACCACATCCGGGATCACATAGGGCCTCATTATGAACGGTGCTGGCGGTCTACAAAAAGCTCTTAGGAGGCACTATGTCCGAAAGCCAGCAGGCCCAGGGATGCAGTCCCCTAGGCATGGGCTCTGTTCACTGGCCACCATGTCACAAAGGGCCTAGGATGGGTTAGAGCTCTGTGAGGCCCCTGTGGCTGGCCAGGGCCACTTCTTGGTCTCCATCTACCACAATTAGGTGTGTTGCTGTGGCTACTCTTGCTCTGAATGGCAGTCAGCATCTCACCTTGGAAAGCATGGTGAGACCAGATGACCAATCTTTGCTTTCAGCAGTGTGAACGTTTCCCAGCAATGCCATTCAATGTGTTAGCAATCATGGATCATGGCCTTTCTCTTGTAATGCCTTCTTATTGTTTTAGGATATCAAATAGTATGAGCTGTTTCCTTAATTGTTTTCATCTAGGCAGCCTACCTCAAGCAATGCCTTCTTGGTGGTTGAGGGCTCTAGCAGTATGGGCCTCATCCACTAGTACCTTGGCAGTGCTTTAGGACCCCAACCTTATAAACCCTCTACAAAATTCTATGTTGTTGCTTTAGAATTAAGTGTATGTGAAATTATGACTATGCAACAGTTATCACACGTGTTGATGTGTGAAATTTGTCATGCCAAAGTCACTGGTTACTTATTGCACACAAAAATTCAGTAAATAAAACATGTGATCCCAGATGTAACTCACTGTTCCCAATTCCAAGCGTCCCTGGGAGTTCTGATAAGGCCTTCAGGATAAGCCAGGGATCCAGAAGTTTGTCTACGCTAGCTCACACTGTCACCCAAAATGCCCATACTACAAGAAAGTCTGGTGGCCTTCTTCTGAATTAGTAGGGAGATGTTATATACAATCTGATTATCATCAGTTTTTTCTGCTCAAGATGTGCAAGGGTGCCTGCCATTTCATATGAGGTCCCCAGGGTCAGGGCCTTCAGCTGCTTAGCCAGTCTTTGCTGTTTTTTTCAAGCAAATAATTTCCACCCTTTCTGGGATTATGTGACTTGAGCTGCCTTTTGAGGAGGCCCTCTCAAAGGGCTCCCCACTCAGTAGCACAAAGGCCAAGCAGCTTGACCTTGACAGCTAGCCACCAACTTTTCTGACCAGGGTGGATGGTGTCAAGTGTTGCCAGCCACAGATGTCACCTGGTGGTCTGGGATCCATGTCATACTATTTCCCTTTTCACCCAGCATAATTCCAAAGCAGTTCAGTACAACTGTTCCATGGATGTCTCTATCACCCATGCTGGTGGTGAGGCTAAAACTCCTATGTCTCATTCAGGACCCCTTCAGGCTGCTGCTCCCTTTCTTTGTCCCAGAGCAGGCGGAGCAACCAGTGCCCACGTAATTAAAAAGTCCACCTAGTGCTTGCAGGCTGCATGGGCCCAAAGGCCTTCAAAGGCATGGTATGGCTCTGTCATCTGATACTTTGATAACTGTGGTAACTCTAGAACTAATGCATTGCGACGAGCACTGACTTCCTAGGATGCATGCATTTATAAGACCACTCCTGCCTCACCCAGCCACTTCATTTTTTAATTCGCATTTAATAAATTTAAAATAAATTTTTTAAATGTATGTAAATTTTCCTTATTTAAACAACTACACTTTTGTGTGTGTGTAATCTAATATATTTTGAACATTTGTAAGGTAGCTTCAAATTTTAAAAAAGTTAAAAATTATAATTTGCAAATTATTATTTTTTGTTTAGCATAACATTTTAGTTTAATTTTGTAAATATTTAGTTAGGCTTAAATTTAGATTTCTAGATTTTATTTTATATTTATCAAAAATTTATCATATATCATTTTTAGTATTATTTCAGAAATCATTAAGTCAATTCATTTTCAATCAATTATGCAATGTAATATTATAACAGATCTATAAATATGGTATAATAATACGAAGCTTCTTGTTTGTTTACTTAAATTCATTACAATTAATGATAACATAAACAGTGGTAACATTCCAAGTCAGATGACTTTCAAAGCATTATTACATTTACAGAATACACTACTATAATCAATGGTCATATAAGCAATCTTAAAATACAAGCCAAGTGTCTTTCAAGCATTTTACATTTGTCAGTATTGCTTGTGCAGACAACTGCTCCAGCAACTGATAAAAACAAAGTGTAGAGTGCAATATGTAGAGGAGCAACAGAAATTAGATGCAAAAGCCTAATGTTCACCCACGGAACAGGAGCATAGTTTACATTTTGTGTTTGTAGATGTTTGTAGATAATGCTGGTACAGCACACTGCTCCAATGACTAATAAGAGCAAAGTGCATTTTATAAAAACAGCAGACTTTTATCAACAGGAACTAGGCACAAAAGTTTAATGTTCCCTAGTGGAATTAGCCCCTAGCTTGTGCAAATTGTTTAAAACCGTAACAATCAAAACAATGGTGGAGCAGCATAATCAAGGAGCATTAATGCATTTTTAAAAAGTCAGTTATGTATGAATAAGCAAACTACACAAAGGATAAAAACAGGCTTATATCGACAAAAGATAAGTATCAGGGCCAATAGCTCTCTCTGAGGACTACCACATAAGTAGACTCAATGCATCTTCAGTAGTTGCACAAAGCTCAGGGTGCAGTCACAATGCTGCCCACACAGTGCAAAAAGCACCAACTTCATAAACAAGCTATACTATAAACAAAAATCAAGTTAGCAACACTGGAACAAGGAGTAGTCAGAGCACTCCTGTAAGCTAGAGACGACTAACTGAAAAAGATTGCCTGAGTGTGAAGTGGAGCTAGCGGGGAGTCCAGGAAAGTGCTTGAACTAATGGCTTTTGTAACCCCTAGGCTTAGTTTCTTAGGGCCAGATGTAGCAAAGGGTTTTTCCCATTCTGTGACAATGGGAAAATGTGTTCGTACATATGGCCCTTAGCCACTAGGACCACAAACTTGACTAACAAAATTTTCAAGGTGGTATTGTCAGGGCTGAGGGTATTGATGATTGCCTGCTAGCACATGTGCATGCCTAATTTGTTAAATTCCTGCTTTAACAGTACTTTAGTTCCTCTAACAAGGTTGGAGAGTTGCAAATTATGTGTTGAAGGGATTTGTTGTACATACTGCATCCCCTGCACATTTTGGATTCCAATGGCTGACGCCACATGGCTAGAAGTTTAAAAAACGGAATCTCACTGAGCCAGAGGGCCATAAACTTTAGTTTTTTGTATTTTTAATATGTGCAATACAGATAAAGTTGATGATGGCTCAGTTAGCATATCTATATCTATAAGTATGTTGTTACATGTTTAATTTTATGTTGAAAGTGTAATTTATATATATTGGAATAAATGCAGCCTTAAATTTAATAATAATTCTTATGTTTCTATTGTATTCAGTTTTTTAAAGAAACATTAATTGTATTATTAATTAGATGGACATTGTTTGTAAATGCTATACATTAGGAATTTTTAAATATAATTTACATGTTTATGTGTAATCATAAATCTAGTTTGCACAGATATATTGAAATGTATACACAGTATATTAAATACAGTATATTAAATAATGTTTTCAATGTATTAATCTGATTATTTATAGTTCTATTTTGTTTCAATGTCATATTTTTTTAACTATTCAGTTATAATACTGAATATAATGTATACAGGGGATATTCTATGCCAGCACTTTCCTGCTGCTGTGGTGAGGTTAATTTAGCAGTTTTTTATGGGCACATTATTTTAGACATAATTCTGCAGCTTGTGCCCTTTAGCCTAGATACAATTAATTGTTTTCATTTTTTTTCTGTTCTGCAGTGATGTTTTATTTTCCTTTATCTCAAACACTCTTATCACAGAAACAGTTTTCATTTTTTTCACTCTAATATTCTCACTCTGTGCTCTGCTTAAGGCTGTCCGTAATATGTTGTTGGCACAAAGTGAAACACCTCAATCTCTGCCACTTCACATAAACATATGTGTTTTCACTTTAGGGAATTTTTCCTGGTGCAATACTGCTAGCTGTCCGAAAGGGGTATGCCGACAGTTGTCACAAGATTTGGACTTGGACTCAGATCTACACATCCTGGTGGTACTGCCGCCCGAATCCGGCAGTCTCATTGGCACAACGAGAGCTAACAGGTCACCGTTAGGAGCCAGAACTACAAGCTCTAGACCTTAACTGCTGGGCGGTAAGCAGAGACTCGCTCGGAAGTGTTGGCAGGTGTTTCAAAGGCCGGCCAAGATCCCCGCAGCATGGAATACCCACAGGGTGCACCTCGGCGGGTGCCCGGGCAAAGACCAGGTGAAGAATGGGCCAGTCTGCACCTGTCAGAGCCTAGAAGGAGCTCAGCTGGGCTCCATCTCTTTGGCCCCCGTGTTGGAAGGTAACAACTTTATTTGTTATAGGAGGTTTTTATTGCTTTTGGAGTAGCCTGTGAGTTTTAATTCCTTTTTATACTGTCTGAAGTAGCAGCTTAACAAAACCAAGGGCCTGATGTACAATACAAATGTTAGTGTTTGCAATTACCAAAACTCACATTTTTGCAATTTGCTATTTGGTAATCAAAAACATTAATGTACTGAAGTGTGTTTCACACTTTTTGTTATTATCCACCTGGGGGAGCACTGCCTGCTCTTAAAAATATTTTTTTTTAAATTCTCAAAGGGGAAGGATTACCACCAACTTGAAGTTCGTAGTAAAACGCGAATGCTTTGCGACCACATTTCAGTCACAAAATATTTATACACACTAATGCAATTCAATATTAGGAAGGAACAGTCTAAACACGCCTCTTGGGCAACTTCACCAATCTCATGTTCTGGTTTTGCTTGTTACTCGAGCCCTGCTGTACCATCTTTACAGGGCAGACTTTCGGTTTGTCTCCAACTAAATCTTAATGTAAAAGTGACAGTGATTGATACCTGAAGTGTTGCTTTGAAGCCTTGCACATTAGGGATAACTTGAGCCCTTTTTATTTTTATCTGGATAATTTTTATAATAATGATTTCACCAATTCAGTCTATATCTATTTTAAGGAATTGCTTTGTTTTTTAAGTAGTTTGAAGTAAACTGTGTCTGAATTAACATCCCAACTTAAATACCACCTTTGAGGGGATTTCAATGCTAAGTTTATAGGACATATTTGGGATCTGGGAACTAACGGCCACATCACTTATGAGGGTCCCACCAGTGCCCAGCCAGAGTAGAGGGAAAAAGTCATTATTTGGCTTACAATGATTTGGTGGTCATGGTCCAAGGATTACGGTCCCACTTTACCCTCTTATAGAGGAAATGGTCAGGTCTCTATTTTAGATTACAACTTTGTTAGCAGAGAGTTTCTTCCTTGGTTTTCCTAGGGCACAGTTGTAGAGGCTCGGTGGGGGGACCTCAATGCACTCATTGCAATTGGGCATTTCCCGGTCTGTAAGGGTAAACCTCCAGCAGTATTTATTGAGATCTTCCAACATTCTGGTGATGTCTAAGATTGCTTTGGTTCCTCAAGGAACCTAGGGCTGCCCTCAGCATATATTTTATTAGTGGTTATTTGTCATGTTTTAATCCACAGGATAAGACTGTTGAAACAAAACACTTTAAAACATGTCTATATAGGGCCTGATTTAGATATTTGTGGAGGAGTTACTCCATCACAGTGGTGACAGGTATCCCATCCACTGAAATCTAAATCCCATAGGATATAATGGGTGTTGGAAAATGGGTCATTGTTAAGGGCAAGTAAGTACCTACACTTAACAATGGGCCACAAACCTCCAATTAGGTCCAGTTAGTTCTCAGTAAATTAAACCTAGCTCAACCCTTGGTAGCTTGGCAACGAGCATCAAGGCTTAACTTAGGAGACAAAGCATAAAGCATTTAAATATCACAAAACAGTAATTAAATAAAACACAAGAAACAGTTTAAAAATCCCAAATCAATTTATAAGATCAGGAAATATTTTTAGCTTTAAAATGACACCAAAACGAATAAAATTGGATAAAGGGAACTATGAATTTTCAAAGAATTAATGCTTTTTAGCGCTTAGAAACGAATAGCGCCAATTTGGTCATCTGGTCGCACCTCGACAGGGGGAAAGTCAAAGTTTACGGCTGACTGTGATGGAGCCCTGCTCTGCTACAGGCCACAGGAGGCCTCGGTTAAAAGTTTGCCTTTGGACTTAGTCGTTTTCTTGAAGATTTTCTTCAGCGGAAGCATGTTGCCAGTCCAATCCGACTTCCTAGAACTCTTCCTCGGAAATGCATCGCGGAAGCCCTCGGTGGAGATTTTCACTTTCGGACGTAGTCATTTTTTCGAGATGAAACTCCTTTGACTGGGGCAAACCTGAATCTTGGTCCGACATCCTGGGAGCCCTCTTCAGATACACTGCCTGGGAGGTCCCGGTCAACTTTCTACATTCGGACTTAGTCACTTTTTTGGAGATTTTCTTCACCGCGATGAACCTGCAAGTCAGGTTTGGTCGCGGTTCAGGCAAGCCTGCAAGAGTTGAGGTGGCAGGTCGGTCCCTTTATGGAGCTTTTTTCAAAAAGTTCTCCAAACTTCTATAAGCTTCTGGATCTCCTCCCAGATGTTCTTTTATGGTTCTTTTGAGGTCCACAGCTCACCCCAAGGTTCCAGACGATCTGAGATGCTCCTTGAGGGTGCAGACTACAACTCCCAGAATGCACCTGGTGCAAATTCCAAATTGGCCACTGGACAGCTGGTCAGTTTCTTCAGGAGTTGGTGCAGGGGACTCTGGTTAGCAATTTTTCACCTGTAGCAAACAGGGACTCCCTCCTTGAACCAGCTGACGCCAGGCAAAGTCCTTCTTGTGATGAAGCCCAAGTGTGCAGCTGGTGCAGTGCTCTAGAATGCGGAGTCCAGGTGCAGGCCAGGGTCCAGCAGGGCAGTCTTTCTTCTGTAGTTCTTCCTTGTAGGGATCTGAGGTGTGGGTGCAGGTCTGCCAGTTTTATCCTTGCTCCTGGGTAAAAAACGGGGGGGTGCTGGTTCTCCAATCAGGTGACATTCCTCAAAAATCCATCATGGCTGAAAATTATTTTTGGAGGTTACATCTGGCTGAGCCCACCCACCGGTGTGGCTAAAATCCTAAACACACCCCTCTCCTGCCCTCTCCTAATCTATCCTAATTGTCTGAGCTTGCAGGATGTGAGCGAGGTGCTGGGCTGCTCCAAATGTCCTTTCCTGCCTTTGAAGACCAGTTTGGCAGCCCTCCCCCTTCCTGTTCTCCATCTGCTGAGGGAAGTAGTCTCCCCCAGGCACATCTCTTTGTGTTCAGCCCAGGCTACTTCACACCTCATCAAGGCACCCTGGCCAGGCTGCCAGAGGCTGGCCAATCAGAGCAGAGCACTACAGGGCGGAAGTTGGCAACTTTTTAGGTAGAGTTTAAAACTCTTTACCTGAACAAGTTATATTAAATCCAACAATTATAGGTTGTGGGATTTATTATAACAATAAATTTGATAGCAAACGTGAGGAATGTGACACTTAACAGGACTTTAGAAAATTAAAATAAATTCTCCCCATTCTAGCCTATTGAGGCCATTCACTACAAAGAGGGAAAAACGAATTTGGCTGTTTTACCTCACCAGGGCTTATAAAACTATTTTTATAAGGTCCCTGCTTATAGTTACATGGCACCCAACCCTAGGGGCACCTAGGGCACACCTTTGGGATGACTTATATGTAAAAATAAGGTAGTTTAAGACTTTGGAAGTACTTTTGATTCCAAAGTCGAATTTGCATGTAACTTTAGTTTAAAATCAGCCAGCAAGGCAGGCCTGCCTTTAAAATGACACTGGGCACCTCAGCAGTGCACCTATGAGTGCGGCACCTACACTGGGGTCCCTAAACCTACATGCTCTACCATATACTAGGGACTTATAGGTAGGTTAATATTGTCAATTATAATTAGCCTCATTTGCATATCTACTTTGCAGAGAGCACTGGCCCTGGGACTGGTAAGCAGTACCCAGGGCACTGCCAAGAGTCAGTAACCACCAGTATCTGTTCAAAAGGTTTTGGGGTGACCAGGGCAAAAACAAGGACTTTCCTACAATAGGATTTGGATTTCAGAGGTCGAGATATCTGTCACCACTGTGACGGAGTCACTCATCTGCCAATATCTAAATAAGGCCCTTGGTGTATTTTCTTAGTGCAGTGTTTGAGTTTGCTATTCTGAACAAAATTGAGTTTGAATTGTCACTGCATTCCTGAACACTTTACAGGACTGTTAGTAACCCAGAAAGCATGGACTCCACAACAGCAGCTATGCCCAGTGGGTTGTGTGGGGCTACAATAACCTGGACTCCCCTGCTCAAGAAATGGTGCTCTGACCTCAGTTGTGAGTGGGGAAGTCAAACCTTGTAGACCTGGGTCAGAGTCCCAGGATATGCAACAACGCAATGCAAGTTGAACCCTGTGCTCTGAATACCTAAGTGGGGAAATTTGTTGAGGAGTAATTATGACTTTCTTAAGACAACCAAGTGCTTTGTTATCTAATTAGGGATATGCATGAATGGGTGAACATTATTCCCATTGTTTCTACCTATTATCTACTGAAGCCACACCTGAGGGAATAGGCATAGCATAATCAAGTCTACCCTATTTAGCTTGACTTTCCTCTGGCATTGTGAAGAGACAAGAAGGGCCCTTAGGCTACCAGTGGACTACCACTATTCAGTTAGCTTTCTTACCCAGTAAGGCTAGGAGGCAAGCTTAGAGGAACTCTCGATTCCTGCTCCAAATGCTCGGTGTCCACTGGGTATGACCCGCTTTTGGGAGAGTATCAGGTGGAAAGCTTGAGTGAGGTGTTATTGTCCCTGAAAGCTGCGTGTCTGGGCAGCAGTGCACAGTGTCTTTTTTCACTGTACAGGGGAGTCTTAGGGAGCGTGCAAAACATAGGGTTCTCCTGTTGACATGAGAAGACCTCTCAATGAGCTGTTAATGATGGCAAAGAAAGAAGCGTGATATTTTTCTGGCTTCCTCCTCTTATTGTTCTGAGTGTGACTATCTTACCCTACCACCATTGTTAAAGGAACACACTGTTTTTTAAACTACAACAGGAGTCCATAAATTGTACACATTTTGCAAGTGTGAAAACAAGGATGTTGTGTATGGGTGTAGTACAATTGTTATAATGAAAGCATACCAAAAAACCTAGCTGTTTGGTAAAACTAACTTTACACTCCAATATTTGAAGGGGGTTGTGATTGCAAAAGCCCCAGATATTCCAAGAATGCAGTGTTCTATTCAAGCTGACTTATTTGAGGAGGTAGAGAGATGCTCAGATGATAAAGAAAAGTGAACCTTGCTGAAAGTAACTTCTAAAAATAATCTTCATCTCAGACTGCTGTTCCCCCTGTTTAAGAGAAATATTTCCATGCTTACATTCCTAATGTAAGTTAAATGGGCCAACATATTTTTCTCCCTATGCACATTTAAAAGCTGCACTGCTCTTCTTTTAAGCACATTTGTGCTTTCTCCACAATATTAGTTTTAATAATTACAGTCCCTGCCTGACACTGGCAGGAGCACTGCAGGGCTTACTACAAGCACTTATTGACAACAAATCACATAAAACAAATAATCGATAGACAGTTATCAAGACCAGGATTGCTGAATGAGACGGAAGTGAATCTGGGTAGAACTTAAAAACCCGAAGGAAAAAAACTAAAATGAGCAGAGGATGTATACCATTGAGTTGGGTAACAGCTAACTGTAATTTAATGCCAACAAACTATTGAATGAAAGTGTGTGTCACAAATACATATGTAATTCCCCATCTGGTGCACATTTTCTCTTGTGAGTGGTTTCAAATGTTAGCATGTTTTTCTGATGTGCTTTGACTCTGTATTCTGCCCATTCCTTCTTGACAATAGTCTCTCTGTTTCACCCCCATTCAAGAGCATACCATGCTTACTGCAGACAGCATGGCATTGTATTTTAGGGTGCCTGGGTTGAAGGGTGATGGTGGTCTAGGAATGGGGTTCTGCACAGTACAGAGTGATGGTGGTGGAGGAGTGATGGGTCCCTGCTGAACAAGTCATGGTGCAAGGGAGAAAGGATTGCAAGTATGCCAGAAGCTGAAAAATGAAAAGAGACTGGGCTAGTTTCAGCCTGGTCAATTCAGGCCAACGCCAGAGAGGAGATCCTAGAAGAAGGGGTCCCAAATAAAACAAAATTGCTTGCATATACCAAAAAGAATCATAGTAATGTGTGCAGAACTTATCCGAGAAGCCGCATTAGTACTTCAAAACACCTATTTCTTTACAGTGCAATGTAGAAAAAAACACAAGTTTAAAAGACTAGGAACACCAGTGTTGATGTCATGAGTGGGCAGTCCAGTTAATTGGCATAAGTTTTATCTTGATATCTGTTTCAATGCAAAGAGTGGTGGGCTGCAAACACCACAGAGATTCCGAAGCTTACTGCCTAGCACGTTCTCTCTTACTTTAATCAGTCTTCCGAGCCGCGCTTAAATTATAAGCATGTAGGCATTAAAATGTCATACTTTCTGATTCTTTCTCCCATAAGATCAGACAGTTTTCAATCTGATGGGATCGCATGTGTAACTCTCAAATGATCCTCAGCTTTCGGTGCAGCACAGGGTGCAGCAGCCTGACAATGGTAGGGCATAAATCTAACAAATTTCTGGAACAGCTAGGAATTCATCATAATCTGAAAAAAAACACTCCCGGCCTACTCTGAAAAGGTGATTCAAAGCTAACAACTGGTGCTTTACAAAACACCCAAACAATTAAAAATAAAAATAGGCATCTGCTCCTCAACATGACACTCCATATTTAGTCTGTGTGGCGCTGTGCACTACAAATCACTGGTAGTGAGGTGGGCAATTCTTATGTTGCTGAGCTGGCAAGACATGTTTTTTCGTTCACATAGTATTCTCTCGCAATAAATGCTAAGTCCTGTTCCTTTGCTATCAACTGCTGTCTTTCCTAGTCACCCCCTCTGACCAGTATTTCCTTCTTTGCATGGTTGTGTCTCAGAGTTACAGTTGTCTCAGCTCTCATTCCCTCTCTGTCACTGCTACTTCTCTAGCACTGTTCCTTTACATGCGATCCCATTTTGTTTATGCAGCAGCCTCTTGCACTTGAAGCTCTCCTATCTTTATTTCCCCTTCACTGCAGTCTACCATGATGGTTAGACACTCTGGGCAATCTTCTTTGCACAGCTCTCAGCCCCAGTTCCTCTTGAGTCACACGTACTACAGAAAGCAGTATCCCGCCCTGTGCAGTCTTTTTGTAATGTTATCTTACCATAGCTTGGTAGGTTTGCTTCAACAACATGCTTGCCGCATCGACCCTGTCTTTCCTTACAGCCTATAACATCAAAGGCATCCTATATTTGCACTTACATAAAAAGGACCTCATTATGTCTCCTAATTCCTTTTCTTCTGTGTCCATTTAAGCCTAACAAGGATGGAGAACGGGGTGAGAGTACATTCTCCATTGCAACACTGGTCTTACTCCTACAATCTGGGCTTTGCAGGGCCTGTTCTGTGTCATGTCTTCCTCAATGTCTCTGAGTTAGGTGCCTCTGTGAGTACGGGGAGTTGTATGTCTGTAACAGTGTAGTGTGGGAGTTGTTCCTGCGTGAGTGCACACGAGCTGTGCATGTTTAAGGGCTGGAGGAGCAGTATATCTGTTTGAGTACAGGGTGAGACACACAACTTTCTTGTGGAGGGCGAGGGGTTTGCATTTGCGAATTTACAATGAGTGTAGGGTTACTGATGCGTGTAGTTCATGCTGGCGGAGCTAAATGAGTAGAAGTGTATGGTAAAGGGATTGTCTGTATAAGTGCAGGGTGGATTGTGTGAGTGTAGGCTCCGGAGTTTTCCTGTGTGAGCATGAGAAGTGTTTAGTCTGTTCAAGGTAAATAAAGTGTATTTTGAGTGCAGCTTCAATGGTGTGCATTGTGAGTGTAGGGTTGGGGTGTACCTTTGAGTGTACACAATGAGCAGTTTGCATATATGAGGGCAGTGAGTAATTTAAGTGCAGGGTGAGTGGTACAAGGGTTGTTTGCAGGGTACAGAATGGGAGGTGTGCCTGTGTGAGTGTATCGTGAGTCGTGTAGTGTGAGGGTTGGCCGAGAGGTGTGTCCATGTGTGTACACTGAATAATGTGCCTGAATGCAGAGTTTTGGTGCGTTTATGAGTGCATCTGAATGCAGGGTAAGCAAAATGTCTGAATACAGGGTAAGCAATGGGTCTGTGTGAGTGTAGTGTAAGAAGGGTGTCTTTTTAATGGTGGGGAGCGGGGTGTGCTGTTAAACTCCAGGGTGAGTATTGTGCTTCAGGGCAAATTCTCAGCACGTATCATGATTATAGGAAGAGTATATACCTGTACAAATGCAGAGTGAGCTGCCTACCTGTGCAGGGTGCAGCAAATTAAAGCCAGACCTTAAAGCCAGAATTAAACCAATGCTTGCTAGACAATTTAGCATGGAAATGTGCCTTCAATTAATGCTTTAATTTATAAATGTTTTGCCTCACTAGAAAGTAGTTTCATTTTTGCTAGTATCACTCAGTTGCACACACAAACAAGAAATGTGCACACACAAACAGGTCACTGACACATGAAGACAAAAATAATTGGAGGGAACACTGCTGGAATAGTTTACCTGTCAGATGAGAATGCAAATTTCCAGATGCAGAGTAGAAGGGCAAAAACGTGTTTGAACTCGATTTTCAGTATGAAAACAGAGCATGAAAGAGGAGGCTCACAATCCTTCTGTCTTTTAAAGCTTCAAGAAGAAGATATCAGAAAACATACTACAGGCATAACTTGCTTGTGGCAACACTGCTACAAGGCAGAATTCACCAAGCATTAGATTTTTCATCCACTAATAGGGAAGGTAAGCAGGGTATAAGCCATTGTGAGACAGGTTAGTCTTACCCTACTGAATATTAGTATGTGCGAAAATCGAGCAATTTGCTTTTGTGTAATTATGCGATGTTTGGCGAAAGTAGGCAACATTACTCAAAATTATGCAAAAAGCAAATCCATCATTTAGCACTATAGTTTAGTGGGAAAGGCATCCTTGTGTTCATTTTAAACGCAAGAACATATTTCACTCTGAAAAAATCATGCAAAAACATAAGTGCTGCAAACAACAGAAGTGTATACTCTGGCCGTTGTTGTCATTCCTTTGTGCTTACTGCAAAATGTTGCCATAAACGTCACATAATTACGCAATGTTTCATAGTGGCATAATTTAAATTAGCATAACAGGCATAATGCAAAATAAAAAGAAATATGCAATTTATGCTGTCTTAATTTAAATTTCACCTGGTCCAGCTAAAGATGTGTTGTTGCAATAGTGATACCACTAAGTACGATGGGAACCACAGGTTCAGACATTTGGTGTATGTGTTATGCTAGAGACCCAATACAGTGAGCTTCCATCTGTGGGATTATAACTGAATGGCATTTGGCCGACCCAGGTTCTCTGGCTGGCAGTCAGCCTGGCCCTCTGCCTGACATTTGGTGGAGCAGATGGCTAGAGCACCCGTCGGCATGGCTATCTCACTCCTCCTATGTTCCATAGGATCTCATAATGCAGGGGTTAATAGTCAGGGAGAATGGCCATGTGCAAAGGCCTAGAGTGTGAAGGGAGCTTAAACCACAAGGGCTAACCAGTGGTGGGTTCCATGAAGGTGAACATGCACCTGGGCATCCAAGGCCAAAGGAATGGTCTGGCACTGCTGGCAGGGACAGGTGCACTTACTCAAACAAGCCCTAGAGAGAGGAGGACAGAGCCCATGTGGATGCCTGGGACCCAGTTCACTGGGCTAAGGCTCCAGGCACCAGCCAGAACGACCTTCCCTATCCAGGGGGAAACTAAGGCTGCAAGCCCCAAGAGACCCCAGTGAGAGGTGGGTGAAGCCTCTGTGGACTCCTTTGGCCAGTGCCCCCGGCCAGGGTTCCAGAGTCTCAACAGTCACCCACGGTTCAAAAAGGTTAAAGAAAAGCACCAGTTAAAAGTTAAAGCTTGTCAACTTTGAAATCATGTTTTGCTCCCGGAGCAGATCCAGCCAAGGGACAAGTATGAGTGTACCAGCTTTGAGTCCAGCCCATAAATCACATGTTCTTTTTGTACACAAAACATCAGCAATCAAGCAGGCATAACTAATATTGAACACCCCTATTTAGAATACCAGATAACATCAGAATCTTTCAACAGTACTTCTTACATGGCAGAGGGCACATGAAGTACCCTCTTAGTGAGAGATGACTGCAGGAATGCCTTCTCACTGCTTCAGGATCCCTGGTACTATCAGCTTGCCATAATAGTGCCTTTGAGCTATAGTGCTATAGGTTGACAGCAGTGACAGCAATGTGCGCTTCAGTCAGAAAGGCTTGGCAGTACTTACAAGTCCTTTTCAGCTGATCAGTCTCTGCTAATGCCTCGTCAATGCTTCAAGATCTTACGGAGGGGCACCTTCTTTCAGCTGTGCTGTCTCAGTGCCAGAAAACTTACTATTAAGCTATGGCTGTTTTACACAGCTTCCAAATTTTAAATCAAAATCCTATAATTCCTCACATTTATACATGTTTAAAGGGACATGCAGGCTACAGTAGTAAAGTCACCAGATGTCTAGCCCCTCTTCATAAGTATAATGTCCTTTAGTACCATGGATTTGAGTCTGCATAAGGGTGGACAAGGCCATCATAATTGTCAGTGTTGCTGGGATGGCTGATGTAGTATGGATTTGGGAATCTGTTACCATCAGCAATCCCATCACCAAGGCCTTGTGGCAGATGAAAGCCAGTGAATACCATAGCAATGGGCTGATTTGTTATGCATGGAGGGCATGCCAAGCAATGCAACAGCTGCATGTGCACTCACTATACGGTCCTCAAACTAGCTGTAGATATTCACATAGCTACCAACTTCTCAGTGTGCATATGTGTGACTTTTTTATGTTTGTGGAGTGCCTATGTGTGACATTTACATTCTTCATTGGTGACATTTCAAGTGACACTCTGTCACAAGCAGTTATGTTGTGCATTGCAGTAAATTAAATTCACCCTTTCTAGTGTGCATGGGAAAACTAAAAGTGCATCAATTAAATAGGACAAAACTGAATTAGATTAACCACTCATAAGTAGCATGCATGGGACAACTTGACATTTTGAAGTTGTCTTGATGGAGGTTGCAACATATCCTCCACTGTGGGTTGTATATATATTTTTTTTTGTGACAGTAAAACTGAATGATTACCGCAGACTACCCAGGCCACAAAGTGTCTTGAGTGTGTAATGGATCCTGTGATCTCCTCAAATATGCTGTGTGTTACATGCATGTAGGCTAGCCTGTAGTCATGGATTAAAAGGCACAACTCAGGCAGGCAATGGCTGAGGTGACAAGGAAAAACAAAGCTGCTCGCCCACCACCTGCCAGTTCACCTGTGGCCAATTAGACCCTGCGTGGTCACGGGGGCTGGAGCTTTTCTGAAAAATCAACAATAGGTAAGGCACCACCCCACAGATCTATGTGGGTCTGCCGGCACACACTATCTACCGGGTCTGGACTAAATATTTGACAACAACAACTGTGACACATCACATGGTACACTCAGGCTTGGCTTTAGCTTGTGTGATGATATTCGCCAGCAGGGTTCTAGAGCAAAGAGTTCATTTGATGATTAGAGTCAGTGGTTAAGTAGGTGCAAACATTATAAAAAGTGCATTGTCGCTCTCTCAGCACAGCAGCACACATCAGTGCGATGGCTAATTCTATGCAGCTAAACTCCTACAGTGCACCTAGGGTAGTTGGGAGCAATGACTGATGCATTTCAGTGTGGTGGTACGGGCACCAGCATTAAATGCCTTTAGGCCTGATTTTGATTTCGGCAGAAGGGTTACTCCATCACAACGGTGATGGATATCCCATCCAATGACATATAAATCCCATAGGAAATAATCTGCCAACATCTAAATCTGGCCCATAGTCTAACCTCTGATGCTTGATAATTGGCAGGGATGCACTCATGAATCGGGACCTACCACCCAAGAAACACGACTGGCATTTTGCCCACTGTAAATGTGAGTTCTTATTTCTGTGGATTTGGGAACTGAGTTACAGACTCAAAAGCAGCCTCATATTTAATAAGTTTAATTTCGCCGCATTTGTCTTTTGAGTCTTCAACTGACTCCAGTGCATTTATATAACATTAAATGTGAAATATGGTTTGTCCACCCATGATACCTTTTCCACTGTCTTAGAAACTGAGGCAACAAATATGATCTTCAATCAGAATTACCCTATGAAGTTAAAGAGAGTCTTTCTCACTTAATATGATCAATCTGAAGATCTCAGGCAAAAGGACAATTCTTGTGGTATGTTTCAAATGAATATCTGTGTTGTGGCATTGTTTTGTCATTATTTATACACAATGTAATTCCCTTAGAGATTATGGGGGTCATTCCGACCCTGGCGGTCAAGGACCGCCGGGGCTGGGGTCGGCGGGAGCACCGTCAACAGGCTGGCGGTGCCCCGCAGGGCATTCTGACCGCGGCGGTTTGGCCGCGGTCAGAACAGGAAAACCGGCGGTCTCCTGCCGGTTTTCCGCTGCCCTCTGGAATCCTCATGGGGATTCCGACACCCCATACCGCCATCCTGTTCCTGGCGGTTCGCCCGCCAGGAACAGGATGGCGGTATGGGGTGTCGTGGGGCATCTGGGGGCCCCTGCAGTGCCCATGCCAATGGCATGGGCACTGCAGGGGCCCCCGTAAGAGGGCCCCACAAAGAATTTCAGTGTCTGCTGAGCAGACACTGAAATTCGCGACGGGTGCAACTGCACCCGTCGCACCTTCCCACTCCGCCGGCTCCATTCGGAGCCGGCTTCCTCGTGGGAAGGGGTTTCCCGCTGGGCTGGCGGGCAGCCTCCTGGCGGTCGCCCGCCAGCCCAATTGGAAACACAGAATCACCGCGGCGGTCTTCAGACCGCGGAGCGGTGTTCTGTCTGGGGAACTCTGGCGGGCGGCCTCCGCCGCCCGCCAGAGTTAGAATGACCCCCTATGTGCCAAAAAACCGGCGACAAATGCAAAAAGAACAGATGATAGACGGGATGCTGAACAATGCAAACATTCACCCCCAGTCACAAAGATCTGAGTTTAATCCATTGTTTTTTTGCCTTCCACGCCACCCCAGTTTACACCCAGCCATATGCAAATCAGTCTTGTCCCTGTTTCCCATGGGAACAGTCGAGCCTGAACTGCCAAACCAGGTCCCCCCTGGATCAGAAACAAGCATCCTGGATCAGGGTATCGTGAGCCCAGAACCCACGTCTGTGCGCACTTAGGGCAACAAAAGAAAAAAGAACAGATGATGGACAGAATGCTGAACAATGCAAACATTCACCCCCAGTCACAAAGATCTGGATTTAAGCCATCATTCAGGGTCAAGACTGATTTGCACACGGCTGGGTCCAAACTCGGGTGGCATAGTGAGCAAAAGAATTGATGGATTAAACCCAGATCTGTGACTGGGGTGAATGTTTGATTGGTTCTACATTCCGTCGATCATTTGTGCTTGTTAGCAAAAAAACACGTTACATGACTCAAAACTTATCAGAAGTCATGATTACAGATAGACATGCTTTGTAACTGTTGGAGAAGCAAGTCTTTACAAACTGCTGCTAAGAATCAGTTAACCTTCACTCAATTTGCAGAGACCATTTGAAAATGGTGGCTTTAACTACATTTCCAATCACTAATAAAATTACAATAAATTAAAAAGTTTCATATAACATGAATTAATGATTCTTAACATGAGATCCTAAAGAAAAGGTGACATTCAGATTCATAGTCTTATCTCATATTTCACATAAAATTGGTCTTTACATGGCATGCCACTAGGAGCTTTTGATTAAGCCTCATGTCAAAAAATATCTCTATCTATAAACACAATTGATGTTTGAAGATATTTTGTGTTTCGATGAAAATGTAGTCGGAAAAATAATAAATCAAAGAAAAAAAGTGTATTTGTAATACCAATGGGTTGTAGGTTGAAGAACAATGTAGATTACATATATATTTTCTGTTAATATGCCAGCGCGCAGTAGCAAGATATTTGTAACTTTTTTTTTTTATTCATAATGATTACAGCTTCAAATGAATGTTTGTGTCCATGAAAACACGACAGCTGTTTTTAGATCTAAAGTCAGGAGTGGGGAAGCATTTTACAACAAGAGGTGCAATAGAATAAATGAAAAGACAAATAAAATAATGAGCTATTCCTATGTACTTACATGTGCTCAATAACATTATTTGTATTGTCTTTTCTGTTTAATTTTGGTTTGGAGGTTGTATTAAATTCATTTGATATGTTGTGGACCATAGTTTGTCAATTTACCTAAATTGTTCTATAGATGTACTGGAGGTAATTTCTGTTTAATAAGTCTGTTGTTGTCTAAAAGGGTAAAAACAAGAGACATCAGGCCTTCCAGGTTGGTGATTGAGTTGCTTCTGAACCAAATTTCAGTAACATCAAACATGTGACATCTCTGTTTGGCTATGAGCTCCCAAAGGATGGCATTGTTGTGGCCTATTTGTAATGAGGGATAGTCATAAGTAAATGGGGGGTCGAGCTGCAAAGTGATATAGAGGTATTTGTAGGTGTGGCCTGGATGTCCCCAGTGACTGCAGTGTGTATTGACTTGGGTGAGTGAATACTAAAAAATCTACAGTTGCTTTGTATGGAGGAGGGTTTGCGTGAGCATCATATGTGAAGGCAGACCTCAGAGCTCCAATCTGCATCAGTCTGGAGTTACCTTGCCTTGACTGTCAACTGCACTTTCAACATGATCCAACAAGGTCTTTGTGTTGGTAGATATGAAGTCTGGCCCACAGTCATAAACAACTGCTCAAGGGAATCCAAACCAACACAATATGTGAATGAGAGCTGTGACTGCCATTTGGGCAGTAATGCTCCTCTATATAATATCCTCTTGATATTTTGATGCTGTACATTTTCATAGAAGTTGAAGGAGGCTCTACAGTCATTGATGATGTTAACTCCTACAGCCTCAAACAAAATATCAACACTGGCAATGGTAATAGGGGTTTGTCATCCAGACCTACGACTCATCTGTCTCCTACGACACTAGCAGCAATCAACCTTAATTTCTTCACCATGTGAAGGCTACTATAGCCTTAGAGCCCACTGTAGCGGGCTCTACCGGCAATTAAAGGCCCGCTCCCGCGTTATGGCCGGTAGAGTCCGCTACGGTTATAAGGCTATTAGAACATTCTGTCACCAGAGGGCAGAATGTTCTATCAAATAAAACAAATTCTTCACGAAGCCCGTGCCCTCAGGCTCCATGAAGCTTTGTTCACAGCTCTGGCTGTGAACAAAGAGAACATTGGAATGTTGACGCTCCGGTGCTTTTACAAGCCAGTAAAAGCCCAGAGCATTCCATTGTCTGCAATGGAGCCACCAACATTCCAATATTTTAATAAAAATTAGTCAAATTAAACTCCTTAATCTCCTTAATCCCAAATCTGGATAAGTGAGTCTCTTGGGCCAGTTGCATTAAGACATAGATTTTCAGCTGTTGGCAACTCTGACTCCTCTTCTGGAGAGGTAGGTAGCTCTTGCTTCAAATGCTGTACTTAGTTTTGCCTTAGACACATTCACCATGTGAAGGCTACTATAGCCTTAGAACCCACCGAAGCGGGCACTACCGGCCAGTAAAGGCCAGCTTCTGCGTTAAAGGCCTGAGTCAAAGGCGAGGGCCTTTAACAAGGGAGAGGGCCTTTAATGGCCGGTAGAGCCTGCTACAGCAGGTTCTAAGGCTATTAGAATATTCTGCCACTAGAGGGCAGAATGTTTTATCAAATAAAACCAATTCCTCACAACGCCCGAGGGGATTAAAATCACCCCAGTCTCTGTGAGGCTTTTTTCACAGCTGTTGCTGTGAACAAAGAGAACATTGGAATGTTGACGCTCCGGGCTTTTACCAGCCAGTAAAAGCCTAGAGCATTCTATTGTCTGCAATGGAGCCCCCCAACATTCCAATGTTCTAATAAAAATTAGAAAAATGAGACTCCTTAATCTCCTTAATCCCAAATTGAGATAAATGAGTCTCTTGGGCCAGTTGCATTAAGACACATTGTCAGCTGTTGGCAACTCTGACTCCTCTTCTGGAGAGGTAGGAAGCTCTTGCTTCAAATGTTGTACCTAGTTCTGCCTTAGACACATCTGGGTGACATTGTCTCCTGAAGATCGTCTCTTCTCTCATATCTATTCTGATAGTGACCTATGATCTGGTTAAAATAGTCTCCTTTGGACTCCAACATCTACTGAGCAGGCAATAGTTTCCTAGACCTAATTAGGCTTGCCTAGTCTCACAGCCAATCTCTAGCACTATATTGGATTCCAGGTACTTGCCAATGACATAAAAATGACATAAAAATAGAAATCAGATTATGCACAGGGTGTTAATAAAAGCAAAATCCTTTCACGGATACTATAGGGGCAACGGTACTGCCTGTCTTGCAAGTGAGGACTCACACTCATGCTGCCAGGACCGTGACGAGGAAGAGACGATGTGTTATTAATGTGCAGAATAATACCCAATATGGGCTTACCTCAGTAGTATTCATGCGACTCACTCTGACTACCCACAATCACAGGGATAGTGACCTACAAGGGTCGGAGGACCAACACGCCTGTGATTGTGTTAAAATAAAGAAAACATTTTTTAATGCAGCCTGTTTTCCTAAAAAGGTCTACATTTAAAAAAGAGTATTGTTTTTTCAAAAAATTTCGATGAGAGTTGTCAGTGGCTCTACTCTCCCTGAAGCTTTTTTCAACATTCATAAAGGGGATGGGTCTTAAGAAATGCCATTCTCTTTTGCGAATGTGTTACCACCCCAGCTTCAGGGCTAGTAACTTTTCAGTGCTTTTGTGACCCGAATTACAGTCAGAATTCACTGAAGGGACGGCAAAAACACAACCCTTTGAAAACAATTTGTATGGAGTCCTAAACTCATTTTGGAAGTAAGTAAAAATGTACAGACTTTAAGTTGTCAAAAACTTTGCGCTGTCGTAAACATTTATTTTGGACTAATTGCAACTGTAAAAATGCTTGATATAGGTGGACAACTTTGTGCTACTAAGCCGTACAAAAATCAGCCGCTAGAGGCTTCTGAACACCAGAGCATCATACTCCAACACAAATGCAATGCAAATCAACCTGATGAAGTTCACAATGATGCTCTAGGGAAAACCGTCACTGAGCCTCCACCAGTGGCATATGGAAAAGGACAAAGTGGAGGGGGTATCAAAATATACACGGCTACTTTAAACAACATTTGAAGCTCATTCACCGGAAACCCATAGCTCTCACTGCAGCTTTCAAACGCATAAAAACAGCCATAACATCTTCTACGTACTCACCTCATCTGAAAAAAATCCAGGCCAAACCAACCATTGCCTATGGAAGCAAAGCCTTAAGAGGCAGAGACGCTGTCCATCTGGATAATGCTAGTATCAAACTCTTCGAGTCATTTTTCTCCTTGCTACACCACTCATCTCCAGCCCAGCTGGATCTTGACATTGGCCTAGTTAAACAATCTATAGAAAGTCAAGGAGCCTTCATTAAACTCTGCTATAAGTTAAAGAAAGTTAACAATGGAAGCCTGAATTACCATCCCTGGGAAGAAATTAGTAGCAGAAACCACTCCCCGACCAGAGATTAGGTTACCAGTTCTCTAACACTCCTTGGACTAACTGATGAATGAGAGACAATCCTCAACTACTCCCAAGTTAAGGCCACTGTAAATAAGAGTCAAGAGATACTCACTGTTTGTAGAAAAGGAGGCATTTGCATTGAGGCCACATGGTTGACATACAATGGCGTATTACGTCAAGTTAGCCCCTCAACCCTATCTGGCACTACCATCAAAGACCAGATTAAAGCATTGTTTCTGAAATATCATCTGGGCTTCTTACCATCACTTTTACACATGTCACCCTAGATGCGAACTGGCATTGACAGAGGTTTGCTGACTCTGCGGAAAAGCTCAAGAGACTGTGATCCACCAAATCTACATATGCGAAGCAAATGTAAAAGACCAAAGAACTATTCTAAGACCAAGTATTGAACTAGAGGGGGATACATCACTGCAGGCCAGCAATTATAGCGTGTTTTAATTCCCCAGATTTACAGCTCAATTTTATGCTGACAAAATACTTAATCAGATTAGACCAGATAATCAATCGATGACACAACACCCATGGTAGACCACACTCTTCGAACAAGCTTTAGCACTAGTCTTCGACATCTCAGCTGCCTTATCACGATAGCTGTAGCACATACATAAACACTTAGTGGGTAGCACAATTGAGTACATGATGACAACGTCCCCGCTTACACAAAATCTTGATTGCACTGCAACTTTATGGAAAACTGATAGTCTGAGACTGTTGTTGCATTCTTATTGCCTGGATAAAATCAGCACATCAGACACTTGAAATTTGTTATACCCTGCACTGTTGTTATTGTTTCCTTCTTTAATCGACTCCTTTGAGAATAAGCTCCCAGCATGACACCACGCTAGCCCAGCCACTACATTGTCACTAGAAGCAATGCTCAAGAAGTTAGTTGCCAATGGGCGAGAGCCCACGAACGTAACAACCCGGTCTGTACAAAACCTGGTCAGTATTGCCTTTTCAATAAATAACCTAGACAAGATTTAGGCAGATGCAACTTTACCTTCATATGTTCAAACTTGACACACAAGCCACTTTGATTGACTCTATCTTGCTGAACTGCTCTTGTTTTGCACTTGTACAAGGAAATCTTGCACAGTGGCGTTTCCTTTTTTTTTTTTTAAAAAAGATGTTTCTCTTTAAGGTTTAATGTAAGCACTTTGTGCAAAGGTTTTAATTAACTGCGCATTTGAATAAAATAAACTTGAAACGACAGTAAAAATGGTTAAAACATCTGTCCCCTAGCCCCTAAACTGACTTCTTAAATAATTCGGCCTCTAAAGCTGCTTTGGAAAACGAGCAGAAGAATTTATTTCTGTTTAAAATAGTGGGACGCACTTCTATTCATTACAAACGGATGAGATGAAAAGGCATCACAACAATAACCAGTAGGCTCTAAGGTAGGGTGTTACTCGGCGTCAAGCGCTTCAATGACTCATTAGGACGGTAAGCACTATTAAAAATGCCATCATAGAACAAGAAGTATGTAATATAATTTAATTGGAAGTTACAATGACAGTCGAGGAGCTTGAGAGTTGCACTTTCAATGAGAAGTTCTTATCACAAAACTGTCATCCTGGATCTACAACATCTGCAGGTGATGGAGCAGTCGAGAACAAAGTGCAATACACAAGTGTCCAAAAAAATCTAAATAGACACTTTTGTTGGACCGGTTTGGAATGTTAATTTAGGACTGACAATGTCTCCAGTTCCCTGTTTCATCCACTGTCTATTCAGAAAGGTTGAAATTTAAAATGATGTGCTTCTCATGAAACTATTGGACGCTCTAATCCTTTATCGCCTAGAGAGCATTACGCCTATTTGTGTCTTTCAGTCCGAGGCACACGGCATTGAATTTGTTGTTCCCCTTAAATTAACTGAACTATTCCCATCTCTTGGTCAGAAAAAAGATTGCAGCCTGGCTCGCTGCCAAGTCTGTCAACAAGCTCTGATTTATTCAATGATTGCTATCACAATGTACACACATTATGTTAACAAGGTCTATCAAGGATAGGAGAAGCAGTGAAGTGGCATAGCCAAGGACACAAAGTTTAGTCAAAAGGGTTCCTCCAATGTTTGATAACAGAAATGCAAAACAAAGACAATTGGTGGGCGGTTTCAGTGTGGAAAAGGAAAAAAAGATGCAGTTAGTGAAAAATCGTTTTAATGTGTTGAACCATTTTTATTTACAGAATAATGCAATTCTCAATTGAAAGAGGGCCTGACATACAAAACATGGGTGGTGGGCTTTAGAGACTTATGGGCTATTCAGAAAGGTAACTTATATTTGTGAATGATTTACATGCATAATTTACTCTAACACTTTTGAGTAATTTACTACCTTTGGCTATTCACAAAATCCAAGTGCAAACGTACTCAAAAGTGTACATGTATATGTCTCCATCCCTCAGTTTAGGGGTGGAGAAAAGATAAACATAAATTATTACTGTATAGTTACCACATGTCTCTAACAAACATTTTTTATGTCTACCAGAACCTTCACACTCGGGGTGGAGACTCCGCCAATGTGGCAGAGACTTTTCATGGTAGTGAATAACAGAACACAGCACATGAGGCAGAATCTCTGCTCACAGGACAAAGACCTCTGCTTGGCAGTGAACAGAAGACCTCTGCATGTCAATAAGTAGGAAAATGATATAGAGTTGAAAGAAATCAGACACACCTGACACACATTCCCTTGAAACCACATACATACTACCCACACCATAGAATCTGTTTCTTTCCTCTTCAGCTTTTGACTCCTGCAGGCACCACTGTGTCTTTTCCACTCCAGGAAGAAGCCAGTGTTAATGAGAAAGAGAAATTTAACTGAGAAGAAGACAGCGTTTGTAGATGAAGTTGTGGTTAAATACTACAAACAACTACATGGGCTGCCTCCATTCTCCCTCAGTAACCCAGCCTTATGGCAGGAGGGAGATGACTCTAAGAAAATAATTGGTGCTGGAATTCTAGCATGGACCATGAAAACCTGGCCGCAACAACTCTATCTCTACTAAAAACAAACCTACAAACTTTTACCAATATCGGTCTTTCATTCATACCTGTATTGTTAGGCAGAAATGACATAATTACTGTCAGGCTTGCGCAGTCCGTGATTCGCTGTCAACAAAGTCCACTGCTCTGGCCCTTACCCCATTGTCCAGGACGTGTCCATCCTCTCAACTGAACCCGAAGAATGGTGAACTGAATCCTAATAGGGGGACACTGTCCCAAGGCTAGTTGAAACATTTAGTGAGGATTAGAGGAATCAACCGCATGGCGAAAACCCCAACTAAAACCTTAAAAGGGGAAATCCAGCTAAACTATGAGGTCTTGCAAGACCCGGAGGCCATCTTGGCCTGGCCGGCTATATAAGTTGCACCCATGTCGTCTGCAGCTGCTTGTCATTCAGGAAGCTTACCAGGTGAAGATCTTCTCTATGCTTTGCGGCTCCAGTTTCCAGATGAGGTGAACACAAAAAAGAAAAAAACAAGAAGAAAAAAAACAGGCTCACTACACACAATATAGGTGGTAACGCACTAGCTATGCACATGCACTTAGCATACAACTAAAATGTATCTTAGTATCGGCATAACTGCTTGATCCTTTCTGGAACTCCCTGCAAAAAAGAAAGAACAGAATGTTACGAGAGGGGGTTGCGTTAAGTAACTGTTCAAGTGCCTTTGAAAGCATTACAATTGAAGTATATTAACAAGAGACATTGAATGACTAAGTGGATTGATTCATACTAACTTCTATGTGATGTGAAAAAGGAGTTACCCATTATATGCTTATACTATACAGCTGTTTATGATTTGTTGTTCAAAGTTATACAAGGTTGTACATTTTAAAGTCTAAACTCGATCTAGGTAAAAGCCAATCAATGACTAGGCTCCTTATGAATCAAGAGGTGCCTGCTCAAGAATGATGATATAACAGTTGCTCCTCCAGAGTTTTGTGATATGTTGATTATTTCCCAAACAAAATTAAGAGGAGTAGTTAATGCAACTAAAGGTACACGAGTAACCATCAATCCTTGTCTTTTACAGGTATGACCTTCAATCCCCACCTGTGAAGCAAAAACGTAGCGCAGGTGAGAAAGAAGGAATTTTAAGGTACAGTTACAATTCTTAGGGTGGCAGAAGGTACTAGGGGACTATTACACAAGTTGATTACTATGTTTATTTTACTTCACAGAAGCACTTGAGAGACAACACAACCGTTCTTCTGAATCGCAGGCAACATTCCAAACAGAACGGCGCTAGGTGCAGAGGCACTGGAGCGGTATCTCCCTGATCCCATTTCCCTTTCTCCCGCTGGGTTTGAGTTTCTTCAGAATACCTAAGTACTGGGATGTTCAATCTCAGTTGGGACCTAGCAACTCAGTCCTCTACTCTCTCACGTGCGAACGATCAGGTTAGTGCCTGACTTTATACTCTGCCTAAACTGCTTGTAACATAAGCCTAAAAAATGCATACATGAAATGTTAATGTTTATTTTACTATTCATACAGCTGGATTGAATGTTTCTGCTACGGCAGAAGTCTGAGCAATTGCAGCAGGGCAACACACAGGGCAGGTCTTACAACACAAACTAGCTCCACAGACAGGTGTGTTCATATGCTAATAAGCTCACCGGCACACTATAAAAGATCGTTTTCACATGTGTTTTATATCTGAAAAAGAAATTTCATTATGTGTTTTGCCATGTCTTTTAATACCGCCCTGTAGAGAATAGTTATCATTTGTGTTTTTTATAAGGAAAATGCATGTCAGTATGTCTTTTGTAACTGTACTCAAATCTAACCTTCACATTTACACTACTTTGTCCTCTTGTCCTCTTCACTAAATATCGCAATATTGACTTCTGCTCCTAGCAGTGAGAGAACACCGGGACTGGCACCATATAGTAGAAGGATGGCACAAACTGGTAAATTCAATCTCTGCTTTTCTGACTAAGGATCTAGTATCTTTATGTATAACTGATAGGGTAGTTGTATGCCTTTTCCCACGTATTTCTATTGGTACCATACCCAATATGTAAGTCTATTCTTTTACATAGACTATCAATAATGCATATCTACATAATTTTAACTGCCAATGTGGAGACTTTAACAAACGTCTCATCCTGTGCTGCTTTTCCACATAAATGTTGGTCATTTGATTTCTTTAAAATTGAAAATTCGCAAAGTAGTTGAGTGTTAATCTATTGGAAATGTAAGTTCACAACAGGTTCCACACCTTGAGTATCTGAGAGGAGACCATGTTCCCATCGTGCTACAAAGCCTTTTAAAGGAAGTTTAAATGATCTATATTTTTGGACATCAAACGTTCCACATATCATTCATTATTTGTGTCAACTCTAAAGGTAAAACGTTTCAAACATATTGTGGTTAGGAAGTAAGGGAGAGGTACACAATGTCAGAAGTTAAAGCAAGGTAAACATTCAATACATAAACATGCAATTACTTGTGGACTTTCTAAACTTTAGATAACAATAAAATAAATTAAATGAAACATGCAAGGTTCTGACAAAGGTCACAGTAAACACAGAACAGCAGTTTAAAAATGCATGTGCACCTATGTGCGAAACATAAATATACACCTACTTACCGCCTCTCTGATGCACAAACCTTCCCAGTCGTGCATGGAGGGTTGGCCATGTGTTGAGGCCACTAACCTGATTCTTGTCCTTTCCAAGATTTGCAGGAACGACGACATTCCTACCTCTCCTTGCTGTATGCTCACCAGCTGGATTTACAATGGGTTTATACAAAACACTGGCAGCTGATTTGTTGGGAAGATAGTCGGTACTGTTCTGCTCTCCAGAAATATTCTCTCTTGTCTTGGCCTTTGCTTTTCCATATCACTACCTCTGCGTAAGGAGAGTTTCCTGCTCTCTCTGGTACCAAAAATACTTATTTAGTGTAATGTTCATGAGAACCTGTTTGGAAAAAAACTCGCAGTTAACACACCTTCTCTAACTGCTAACTACATATTTCCTCTTTCAAACTCCCCAAAGTTGTGTGCATACTTGTATAATCATGCTACAATCACGTTGAGTAACCAAGGATCATGAAGTCTTTTTCCCAAAAGCTCAGTGACATACCCAAAATTTCTCCAGTTTTTTCAATCCAGTAGCTTTCCACTTACTCCATCATTTGAGGTTGGTTTATTTTTAGCTTTAATTTTTTGGGGGTAAATTTCACCAGTTGTCAAGCCCTAACACCTTTACAGGACTACATACTTAAATACCAAAAATCCATGTAAGGAGGTTGGGACTGGAACTGGGATTGGGTTGGAACTTTGCAACCTTGTAATTACTAGTGCTACTATTGTAGTAAAAATGCTGTATCACTCGCAATTCTTTGCCTTTATAGCACAGGTTTATCTGACCTTGTCAGAGGTTTAAGTTTTCTTTGTCTCTTTTCTGTGCAGGCCCAGAAGTGACACTGAAGTGACACTGCCAACAAACACTGGGGCTGGGTGCGCTTGGGGATGAAGAGTTGAGAACACCATAACCTTCCTTCTTAAATTCCAGAAAGCCAAGCACCTGCATACATGCTGTTCCTTTCATATGTTGCCGGGTGAAGGTGGAATGCCTACCAAGCCAAGTGACCTGGGTAACCCCACTAAAACCCAGCAAGACTTTCCCAGGTCATGCGCTCAGTACACATCTAAACTCTAGAGAAGTTACAGGCTCAAAGAGGTGGCTGGGTGGGTGGAATTAACTAATTTTTGGTGAGTTCCCTACTTTGAGCAAGTTTAGGGGAACTCCCCCGTCACTAGTGTCACTGCCTGATCCAAGTGTTTTGGGGAAGAGGTTGTGGTTTACGTTATTAAGGAATGGGTGACTAGTGCTGCCATTGTAAAGAAATGGTTTAATGATTTGCATGTAGTGACACAAGGCAGAGTTCAGAACCCTCCAGTACAGTGGTGTCATGAGGATAGTTGTGTATGCCACAGGAAAAGAAGATAATGCACTGGATCTTAATATGGGCCCAGCAACGGGGGTTCTCTCAGTACCTGTGGTACAGCTTCTCCCATCCTGTGTGCACATCCACTTCACTGCAATGCATGGTGATGTGTTGCCAGATTTATGCCCGTGCTGTATTGCTCAGCTGTGTTTCTGGTACTCCATAAAACTGAGGGCCCTAGGCTTGTCAATGACGCTTTCAGTGATGATGTTTAATTAACTTTCTGTAAAAGGGTGGGGGTCTTATTTTCAAGTCCCTCAGCCATGTTGAGGGCAAGATTGTACTAAGGAGCGAAAGGATGGAGGAGGATACCCTATACTTTACATTGTAGAGGTCTCCACCCTCAACTTTGGAGTCTCCTGGTGGCAAAGTATAGTAAAAGGTAAAAAAGTTTATTAAACTTGGAAAATGTTTGAAAAAATATATTTTTATTTTAAATATTAATGTAAATTAATTTTAACTACAAAATTAACTACATTTTTAAATAAATAATTAATTGATAAATACATTTAACAATTTTTTATTCAAATCTAGAACATTAAATTGCAGCTTAATGTATTTTCTATTAGGCATTAATAGAAGTGATGTATACATTTGATAAATAAAGTAATTATATTATATTTATTACAAATTCGTTCTTACATTAGTTTTTAAATGAAAAAGGTTACTAAAGTATTTGATAGTGAAATTAAACATGTACTATTTTTGTATATTTTTTAACCATTAAGCATAAATATTTAGGTTTATAACTATTTTAAAATAATTGAACATTATTTGTATTTCAAATTTCTAATGCCATGGATTTCTATGCAAGGGTGTTGCTGAACCAGTGGTTAACCATATCTAGTGATGGACTTACTTCAGCTCTGATCAGGAGTAATTTACTACCATTTTGGGCCCCTTTTAGCTGTAGTAACTATGGAACTGTGTGAGGATTTGGGTTTATTATATTGGATGGTGTTGTGACCTTGCAATGTAATACACTCATAAAACCTGTCTTGAGTCCAATCAGGCTTGTTTTTAAAACCTCTGGCTCTACCCTGGGTAGCTGTGGCTTTGACTAGAAAGGGTTAAACAAAGGAACTAGCGTAAAGCATTTAGAAGCACCAAACAATGAACTAAGAAAGTCACATAGCATGAAAGGTATCCAACACCAATTTCTAAAAATAGATCGTATTTTTATGACTTTGTAAAAATCAAGATTAGCAAGATCCATCTGAGGGTTCAGAGATGTAGAGTTTTGAAGAAAAGATAATTCCCAGTTATTTTAGTCACAGCTATAAACAAGCATTGGTAACTTTAAAATATGTAAAGTTTTGAAAAGTTTGAAAGAGTTGAGAGAGTGTTTGGCTACTCCAGCTCGAATAGGGAGAACAAATCGGGCAGGGATAAGCTTGGGGGGGCACTAAGGAGTAGTTGGAAAGTTACCTGACCTCCAGTCGAGTTATGAACTTTACAGCACAACCACCATTAACTTCAATGAAGTGGTCCTGTTGCTGAGGATACAGGAGTCGGAGGATGCTCAAGAATGCTCTGGGTGCTGTGCGGTTGACAGGGGTGGCCTTGCAGTTCGATCGTGATCTGAGGTTCAGGGTGCCGCATTTTGCCCATAAGTGCATCGGGAGGATGATGCGGTTGTAAGCCAATGGGCTACCATGATCTTTCCTGATTAGAGATGATATTCGGCTATGTGTGGCATCTCAAGGTGCACCAGTCTGCCTACTCCCAAGATGTCTGAACCTTTCCTTGGAAGTTAGAAGCTCGGTAGCCCACCCTAGAAGTGTGGCTACCTCTGAGCTACACACCCACTGGAAAACCGGTTTAGTCACTGGTATCTCCTCTCTGTTCTCACTACCAGCTTGTCTACCTGAACAAAGGGGGAATCCTTCAGGAGAAAGATCACTTTTTGTCACCAAAGGCAACTTCGTCTTTGAAGTTTGCCTTTTAGGCTATAACGCTGAATGGCTTCCTGTAAGGAAAAAGTAACACATCCCTCTGTGGGAGGCTACCACTGTTCCTAAGAATGGGAGTCATTGGCACTACTCCCCAGTAGGGCAGCAAGCTGTCAGATGGCTAGCAACCATGTGAGTGCACTGGACAAACTAGGCTACAGAGAGGTAACATTCTTAAAGATGCCTTTCCTTAAAAGTGACATTAAAATTGACTTCAGCATCAGGTCAGGTTTAATTCTAAGATTAATTAGATAACCTTTTTATTAGTCCCATTTAAAAGTTAGCCGGGCTGAGGGGTCAGTCAGTAACTCTGTATTAGCCAAAGGAGCTACTACCTTTTCCACAGCAAATCAATAATTTGGAAGTTTTGGTGTTGGGATAGATTAAAAGCATATGTTCTACTTAACAGTACATAACTCCCTGCCTCTGGCCTCCATTAGCCTTCCCTAGGGGAGAATTACATATATTGTTAAGGGAAAGAAGGACTTTGCCATTGGTTTAATGGCAAAGTTGAACTAGAAGTTTACAAATGCTCTTCCAGGCTGTAGTGGCAGGCTAAGGGTGATTTTGTATTTTGTCCCACACAGGATGACACTACCAGTGCAGCCCTGGGGGGACACTCTGTCACGAGGGAATTATAAGTGAGTCAGCTTATGCCAATTTGGGTAGCCAATTCCACATACACTTTATAAGCGGTTAGAGCACTGCCACTCATGTCTGGTTAGCTGACCTCAATGCACATTCAGAATAAAAAAACAAGTAACATCTGTTCAAACCCTTGTGGATGATCATGCAAATAATCAATTTTCTTACAAAGTGCAGCCTGTGACTAGCAATGTGTTTATTGTTTTGCAGATGGGTACACCTCCCGCCCTAAACCCCTCTCTAACCTGTCCTTGACCCCTCCTTACTACTCTCTATTTCACTCCTTTTTATCAATAAGTATGTCTCATTTGCTAGCCACTCCCTCCTATCCCTTCCACCTTTACTACTAAAAAGTGATACTTGTGTGCAGAGTGAATCACTTGCAATATAATGGGAGAGGTAGAGGCATAAACTCCGCAGGGAGGTTTTTGATTTATTTATTTTTTTTGCAGCACTATTGTAGTACTAAAAACATGCTGCAAATTACAGTTTATGGATAGGCTCTTTAGTGCTCAACTGAATTGTGAGATTTATTTAGCTGGCTGTCCACAAATATTTTTTTGTCTTGTGTTTACTGTCAGAACCAAAACATCTTGTGTGTAAGGATTTCCACTGCCCACCTATCTTATTTTCCTTCAGAAACATACATTTACAACCACAGAAGTAACAGAAATATGTCTGCCAGATTTCTGCAAAACGACACCTTGCAAATGGCAATGCATGCATTCCTGCTTAATTCTACACCACAACTGTGTAGATTTATGCAGGTGCAATTCCCTTGCAGGTGGTGGTGTGTGGGCAGACCGAGGCATGGTTTGCTTTGTGAGTTTGTAAAGACCCACAAACCTCTGAATTTATGCACACTTACAAACTCCTCTGCTACTCTTTTCCATCCTGGAAATGGGTGGAGGATTGCTTCTACAGCAAATCTCATTTTAGGGCAAGAAAATAACAAATTAATGGTCCCAATATGTGAGAGTTTTTTCCCATGGTGTGGAGTCTTTTTTTTATTCTTACTATCCCTCACCGCCAAGATATTCCAGGCCATGATGAAGAGTTTGGAGTTTTCACCATTTGTCATAGATGCTCCTGGTATTTTGAGCATGCGCCAGTAGTGCACTCTAGGTCATCCACTCGTGTTCCAAGTTTGTTGATTTCCTCGCACATTTCCTGAAAGCAGGATTTTAGTTCAGTTTTGCTGGTGCCAATCTTAGTGTGGACTTCACACAGTAATTGCTCTATGGGAAGGGCGTGGTTGGGCCTCCAATAGGCAAAGAGAATGTGCTTCCTTCTTGAGCTGAGCGTTTTCTGTTGGTAGACTTGGGACCACATGTCAGGGACAAAGCTTGTGTGATGCGGCTTGCCTCTTATGATCCTCAGAATCCTGAAGAGTCTGTTTTTAAGGCTTGAAATGGCCAGTACTCCCAGTGTGCACCCCAGGATGGTCCGTTATAGGCACTAAGAGAGGTGAGTCAGATGTTCTAAGTGATGCAGTCATCCACTTTTGGGGCACTTGTGGAGGGGCTGCAACCAATGGATACCCCTTCTTGGCACCAACTAGGGTGGTACTCAGTGTTTGTGCCAAGCTCTATGGATGTATCATGCTGAATGGCTTTGGCCTAGTGCTGAGACGGAGCAATCCCCGCCTCAATCCTGGTGTCTACTTTACCCTGGCGGGCTCTCAACAGCAACTGCCTCACGTGCCAGAGTCACACATGAAAAGTACATGTGTTGGGAGGCTGGGTATCAACTGGATATGCTGTTAGCTCAGGCTTCTCTGTGCAAGGCAAGAGAAGAGGGGGACTTCTTTATAACCCAATCCATAGGCCTTAAAAAAACAGAGCTCCACGTTGGGGACAGGCCTACTCACAAGGTACGTAGGGCAGGTGTTGCAGGTGGAAGGCTTCTCCTTTCTGCAGGCTCTCCCAGCTATTTTTGATGGTCACCACTCAGATGAAATGGGGGCAAAAGCACTTGTGTTCCCCCAATTCACAATGAACCACCAGGACATTAGCTGGACATCCGAGGTCACACATGTGTTGTCTGACAAGCCATCAGGAGGTAGGATGCCCCATGACCCCATCAGTGATGGAATGCAGAGTTGTAGGGCAGACCAAGGAATGGTAAAGTATGTTTTGAACCAACCATTTGCCAGAGTTCTACACGGAGGTCCACCTGCACTGCTGAACCCTACCTAAGCCTTGGCAGCTTCCCAGGGAACGATATATAAATTTGGGCTGAGCTGGCTCATTACCACCTTCTTGGTGTGAGTTCAAAATTGTGGCCACCGACACCTTTGTAGCGTGGCCTATTCAGCCCATGGCTGTGGGTAACCACCACGAGACCCTGTGGCACCGCTTCACTCCACCTGTGCCTCCACATGTCTCTGGTGTTTAGGTGCACACATGTCAGTGGGAGAGGACCACTAGGTTCAATCAATTTAACGGCTGGTATGGAGAAGAGCTGTGCACTGCACATCTCATTCCGTTTCTGGATTGGCTGTGCCTCAAGCAAACCCCTCTTCTTAAAGCTTTTAGAAACTTTAATCCTCTTCTAGCTAGAGATGGTTAAGCCTACAAGATACCCTGTATAAGTTGTAACTTATTTACAGAAACAAGCAACACTTATTCACTTCCACGTACCCTAACATACTCACTCACTGGTGGACTCATTCTGTTATCCTAGCCTTAAATAATAGATAGAAAGTTATTCCTGTTCTCTTCATATTGCTAGTTAAAGATGTAATTACATTTTTAAGGTGAAAGAGCTATTTTAGTACAAGGTGGAAAATATAATTGATCAGAAATGCAAAGGCGTCTGCCCATCTCCTTTTCCCGATAAAAGATTATATCCTGGCTCTTAAGCCAAGCGGGTAAATAATATGGGATTTGCTTTTTTAACATAATCACACTTTGCACACATTCTAATGAAAAGGGTTATCAAGCAAGATAGGCAGTGACGTAGAACTGATAAGGGCAGAAAGGTTACCTCCAAAGGTTTTCCTTGCTCAATCACTAGCAACAATATTTGATGGACCTTTTCGGAATGGGAAATCGAAAAATATAGTGAAAAGGCGTTTTAATGTGTTCAGTCACTGGGATTTACAGAAGAATACCATTCACAGTTGATAAACTGCTAAAATATAGACATCTACAAAGTAAATGGCATTTTGCTCATCAAGCAGAAATTCAGGAACCATCATTAGTAATTGAAATGAATACAGCCACAAGTAAAAATTGACTACACCAATGTGTTGCCAAGGAGATATGCTTACCTTTCGAATAATTAACTTATTCTTATTTATTGCACTGTAGCTAATGGTAGGCCTATTTGGAACCATACTTACAAAAGAGAGATTCAAAGCCAAGCATCTACAGCTCAATAATTCAAACTACAGTTTTGCTTAAGGTTCGAGGCAACAGCAGTTTGATTATTGGCTCTACTGTCTTCTTCTCTTTCACATTACTATGAAGGTGTTCCTTGGTTGTGTTGAAATGTTGGACAAAATGTTGGATGTAGCACCCAGGATTTTAAGCAGCAAAATTGTAGGTATTTTTATGTTAGGCAATAAATGTGCCTGCCACATAAATACTGGCTTGCCTATGCTCAGTCGCCGCTGGATACTGTGCTATGTCAAAATGTGTAACCTCACTGAATCTCCAGTAGCATAGCACCGGGAACCGAAGGGTGTTTAGTGCCACCGACACAGTGGCGGCTGCCACAAATCTCAAGGGAGGCGAGGGCAGGGAGGGCCAGGGACCGGGGGGGGGGGGTAAAGGGGAACAATAAAAAGTAAATGAAAAAAAACATACCTGTCCATCCCTGCCGTTGGCTGCCTTGCTCTTCCCCCGATGGTGGTGGTGTCCCAGCAGTCTCTGGGACACCAACACAGGCTCCCCATGCAATCCTGATCCTGCTGTCATGCAATACCTAGTATGAGAGCAGCATTAGGATTGGTCTGAACAGCTTAGTCTACTGCTCAGACAGCGCACTGGAGTATGGTCTGTTTCGCCAACCATGCTGTGCAATACAGCCAGGTTGGAGAAACCTAAGTGTGCATGTCTGTTTGGCTGGCATAAGACAGCCAGCCAAACTGGCATGCGCACTTTTAAGTGCACTTGCTCCACTCCTCCTTCCCCCCTCCCATGGTCCAGCCCCGCCCTGCACATGCTGGCTCAGCCAGCACGTAAAAAATAAAACAGTAATCAACTATTGTTTTATTTTTTAGCTGCTGCCTCGAGCCAGTGGGGTGACACTCCTTTCCCATAGATGAGGAGCCACCCCTGCACAGAGAGTAGATTGCAATATGAAACCTGCTCTTTTTGGCATCCAACAACCTGCATTCCTTGCAGTGTGCAGGGCAACAGAGACTAAGGGGTTTGGGGGGACAAAAGAGTCTTGCCAGGGTATAGGAGGGCCAGAAGGCTCATGGGAAGACAAAGGTAAGAAAGGATTCAAAGTACAGCAGAGCAGTTGGGGATGCAAGAGGAGAGGGGATGTGGATTTATGGCCTTGTGCCAAGCTCACACTGTATAAAAAATCCAAATAAAAAACAGAGCAGATATGGTGGAAGGTTAGGAGTGAGAGGGTGGGGGTGCTGCCAAATAATTATCTTCCTATAAAAGCCAGAACTTAACAATCACATGAGCCACAACTTTTGAATTTCTAAGGGTCCCTCCACTTCTCTTGATATCACAGTTTTCCAGCCCCAATACTTTTCTGGAGGCGATTTTAGTCTGACTCAGGTGAAATGTCGAATAGCTTCATAGATGAGGCAATCTCCTAAAGAAATGCAGATCTCAACCAGGAAAAGGAGAGGAATGGGTTTCAGTCTGGCATGGGAGCTGTGCCTGCATGAAAAGGGCACTGGTGGGTTACCTGCTCCACCCACAGATGAAAGGGATTTCAGGTATAAAGGGAGGTGATGCCTATGTGTAGGATCCAGAGTCCTTTTAGACATTGGACGCCTCACACATAGGTGACCATCATCTTCTGCAAATCTCACATGTGGACACATACATCATTGAGATAAAGAATCACAACTATGAGAGACTGGAGGACCATTCCCCCATAGGAATAGATGAAAAAAGGACATTACTCTCCCATAGCCTGGATAGAGAGAAGAGCAGTCTTTTTGCAAAAAGGTCAGCCCTTCGGATGCATACTCCCATATCTAACAACAGTTAAGTACATCCAGAGCACTTGCATGAAGCTTAATTTGAGAAAATGTAAATGGCTGTCCAGAATATGCCCAAGTGTATGACATAATTGATTTAACAAGCCATACAGGGGACGTACATTGCAACAATGTGGCAGAACAATCAGCAAAGATAATTCTTCTGTTTACCATTCTTTTCTAAAGGAGGTCAATATAACAGTAACTTCTGGTTCAGAGATTAGATTTGTAGCCTAAATACAGCTGCAACAAACTGCTAAAATTGACAAGCTCCAGAGTCCCAGATCCAGGCTAATAACCACGGTAAGGGTAGGTTTATAATCTGGCTTTATTCTTATCTAGCTTCTGTTTGTACATGATAAACATATGTCTTCAAACATCCACATTTCAGTGACATAAAATAACTCAGGCATCATCTTCACTAAATAAAATGTTAATAAAGGAGGTAAGCAAGACATTCCTACAGCATGAGTATGACATTTGTACTGCGTAGGCCCTGCTTTTTGCCATTCTACATTGCTGCTAGATATATAGCAACCATTCCCTATAGGTTAAGAGGCAGCACAAATAGTTAAGCTAATTCACCATCTCTAATCTTTTCTTATCGATTTGTTATGTGTTTTAGGCCTTACTTTCATGACAGTAGTGTTTATACCTTAATAATCCTCACACAGCCAGAAGAGGCATCAAACGTTTGTGCAGACCCTCACTGAAAAAAATGTCATGTTGTTAACCCATAATAGTAAAGTATGTAAAATACTGAAAATTCTGACAGTATTGCATTTGCTTTCTGGTAAAGAGTTAAGTAGGCCCTAATCTTTTACTTATGTTTAGATTCCTTCTAAAGATGTGGATCTGGTCCTTCTCAATGAACCAATTAATACAACCATTGTCCCATTATTTAGAGTTTGGATGGACCATCATAATCCTCAGAGGAAGCAGACCAGATATTGGTTCAGTAAATTTAGTATGAGGCTAATCTTATTAAAGTGCACGAGTTACCTCACGTGGAGCCGTGTAATTATTATCAGCAGCAGAGAACATTATAAGGGCAGTTTGGCTCAAAGTCTCACTCAGTACTTTACCTTGCAGTGAAACATGCCACCAGGAGCAGCTTCAGGTCCAGGTGAGCGTCTAACACTTGAATGCCTTGTAGGCTAGTTCCCAAGGAAGAGCTGGTCAGAAGGGCACTGCCCAATCTGGGTCATGCGTTATCTCATGCTGCAACGACTCGCATGATTGACTCCAAGCCTGCTGTGAGCCTGAAATCTGAAGGGAGGGAGAGAGAGCATTTCAGCTTTCTTGCTCATCTGATCTCCCCCACAAGCTCTATTAGATTGTCCAGGCCAAATATTACACAAATGCATTAGTCTAACATAGATATTCAGGCACTTGGAAGGGCAGGGTAGATAGTGCAGAAAACAAGTCTAGTGCGGTGTGCAGTATGTACGTAAACCACTGTGTTCTTGTGCTTGTAAAATGAATTGTACAATATCAAAAACATTAGGGGTGGCGTGAGTGGTATTGTTGTTTTTCTTTATTGTGAAAGCATTTTTATGTGCTCAGAAGATTGTTCCCCTTGCATCTAAACACGTAATCAATGTCCTCCCGGCTGCTGGTTGACAAGTTAGTTTATGAAAAAGTTACATTCCAAAAACTCCCTCAAAGTGACCTTTAAATGTAGCTGACCTTCGGTTCAAATGCACTCTGCGTTTGTTTGCAAATAAATCTTTGTAGTGGCAAATACCACTGATTTTTGTAGCTTCACACTGCATTCACTTGCATAGAGAGTTGTTGAACTGGAAGGCTTGGATGCTGTGCACATACACAATTCATTGACACACACAAAGGAAAAATATTCACGGAAACATCAACAATGTTGGCCATGCTCAGACACGGCTTCCAAGCTCACTGTGGCACTGGACTCAACCTGCACCTCAATGAAAAGGCAGAGGACGTCTGAAACCAGTGGGTGTTGTTTGTGCTCCTGTTCAGAGTTGTATAGTCTGGTGGTTCTCAATGGAACCAAACAAACTCTGATTTGCCCACAGTTGGCCCCTGTGTATAGTGGCCCAGCGAGCAGAAAATAATGAACTAAATGATGCCCGAGTAAAAAGCAGTGGCTCAATTTCATTCCATCCATCCTTTTTAGGTTGAGCCTAGGCAGTGCGCATGTGCTGTCTGCAAGACCTCTTTTTTTGAGTATAGGGACTTTAATCCCTCCTGCTGCATACCATAGGCTGACTGCAGTGTCACTCTTCTTTGCAGCCTCCTCACTGGTACGTAAAGCTGATACCTCACTTCCGTTCTTGGCTGAGGAGCACTGGCCAAGTACAGTTTCCTAACACAATGAATTGTTTGCCTGTTGTTTTTTATTTAATTGCTTCCTACCTCGGCTTGTGTTTGCTTTACTTTCTCTACGCTCGTTTGCAGTTTCCATTTCACCATTGGTTTTTTTGTTAACAATTGTAATGTACTTAATTTTTTTATTCAGGCACAGGTCACGCCCAGACTCAAAGCCTTGGCTCATGCTCGCTTTACTTTCTCTACGCTCATTTGCAGTTTCCGTTTCACCATTGTTTGTTTAACAATTGTAATGTATTTCATTTTTTGATTTAGGCACTGGCGATACCAAGACTCGAACCTAGCTCCCCGGTTCCAAAGTGAGCAGCTCAGCATGTTACGCCACATCCTCTCTCTCCATATTGCTGGTTTGGGAAAAAAATCACACTGCCAGCTTGTACTGACTGGGGGCTGGCTTTCACATGGCTGTCACCCTCCATTAACCACTGAGACAGTGGGCAAAGGAACTGGTTCCGAACCACACATGTCTCTCATCAATGTGCGTTAATATATGACACGAACCCGGTATCTGAAGCAACAACACACTGCTTATTGCCACTATTCGATTATTGGATTGCCCCTTAAATACATCAGGTTTTTATAGAATATTGGATGAGAAATACATTGAAGTTGCCCCTATTTATTTTATATGTAAAATTTCTTGGAAACATATTCATGAGAATGTTTCAGTAATGTCAGTGTAATATCATTCTGTCATTCATTTCCTCTCCCCACAGCAGTGCTGGCATCTGTGGCAAAACACGGCCTTTGTTGTTATATATCCTGAATAAATATCATAAATGTTTCCTACTTGTGACGTGCGTACAGCATCATATATTTGGAATAGTCAGCTGTAAATGTCAATACTTTTGCTCCTCATGTCCGGTCTACAGAAAACACTAGTTAAATAACAGAACACAACATATCTCCTTTGGCTTGAATGGGAAAATCCCCTGTTATGGGCCGAATAAGGCCTCGTGAAGAGCAGAACGCAGCCCAGTTTCTTCACGGGAGCTCTCGGGCCGGAAGAAGACTGCAAGGACAACGATAGGATGGTGAGTGGGCAGGGGAGTGTTCTCTGGGGAGGGCATAAAAGGGGGAGGGGACTGGAGTATCTGCCTCTTCAGTGCCAGCTAGTCACGCTGCACAGAGGTTGCCGATCAGTGACTTGGGCTACGTGGGTATTAAAAAAAAAAAAGTAAAGGTCATTTTCATACCGATACCAGCTATCGGAAGGCAGAACATGGCCGTGGGCTTGATATACAGGTGATCCGGGCCACGTTTCGCTTGCTAGGTGAAGCCAGCTGCAGAGACCTGCTCAGGCCTGGCGTTCTTGACCAGGCCTGGGCAGGTATGACACGTGTGTCACATGCGGCAGATCAGGGGGTGGTGCCGGCGACTGCCGCTTGACGGTCTCCATGTGAGGACCAGAAAAAGAAGTCATAAAGAGGGTGGGGCACAGTGCGTTCACCCCCTCCCACTAATCTTGATGGGGGGCCAACAGGGGAGCCTCAGAGGGAGGCAGGACTGGGAGGGAGTAACTGGGGAGGGGGGGGCCATCTGGGGGCACGGCAGGCCCTCTGAGACTGGGCCTGGCTCAGGTGGGGCCTACTCTGCAGGAGGGGCAGCAGCTGGTTGAGCCTTTGGGGCTTGAGCAGCCCCTGGTTCTGACCTTGACTGGGGCCCCAGTTAGAGGTCGTAGAACAGGTAAGGGACAGAGACTGGGAGGCACCAAGGGGAAAGGAAAAATAGGTAGCGCTGCTGCAGGGCACCCTGGGGGGGCATTGTCTGGCGACAAGGATGAGGCAGCTGGCAAGGGAGCTGGGAGGCAGTTTGAGGAGTGCAGGAGGTGTTTGAGGCACAACACCCCCTTTCCACCGACTGGTCAGCAGTGGATATTGAGGCCAGGATTCAGGAACAGAGGAAACTGGTGGCGGAGACTGAGATCAGGTGGGCAAAGTTATGCAAGGAGAGGGGGAGGCGGAAGGGAGGTCCAGGAAGGAGGAGAGGTGGGGTTTTTTGGGGGCCAAGAAGAAGGGCACGGGGCAGAGAAGGGTAGTTTGGTGTGGATTCCACATGAGGAGCCGGGGACAGCTCAGGAGGCCGGTGCAGCTGGTGGGACAAGCAGCGTGACGGCAACGTCTGACTCACACGGCCAGGCGCGACAAGGAGAGTCAAAGCCAGCATCAGAGGCTGGCAGAAAGGCGGTGAAGCCAGCGGGGAGCATCACGGCCCCAGGACGTTGGGCGGAAGCGATAGAGGGGTCTTCAGCGGCCCTCTCTACACTGTGGGAACGCACAAAAACACATGCCTGCCTTACGCCATGGGGGTTTCAGGGTGGATGATGATTACGATGGCACTGATGAAGGAATGGGTGTGGATGAAGAGGAGGTGATTGAATTGGATTATGAGGAGGATCTGGGCGATTGGGAAGAAGGGGAGATTCAGAAAAAAGAGGTGAGTGGGGTGCACGGGAAGGGGCAGGGGCACAGGAGCGGCACAACACCCTCTTCTGTTACTGTTTTGCAGGTTCAAACATCTACCACACATGGGCACAAGGTCTCCCGCAAGGATGGCGGCAGGCACAAGTCATTGCTGGACGCTGGAATGACTGGTCGTGCGGTCCAAGGTAAAGGAGAATGGTGGGCGCCATGGGGTGATCTGAGGGCAAGGCTGGCACAGTACAATACAAATCTATTGGTGTGGGGGACGATTTGATATACATGCAGCCTGATACAGGTGCGGTAGTTGCAGGCAGTTTGGCTCTGGGGGGAGACAAGGTGCTGCCGGCGCAAGGAGGGGATGGAGACACAGTGATAAGTGGGGATAAGGAGGATGAGGACAAGGGGGTTGGGACACAGGAAGAGACTCCCTTACATGGGACTCTCTATGCCTTTGTGCCTTTGGGGGTCACATGTAGCAGACTAGACAAAAGCAAGGATGTGGAGGCATGTTGACGTTTTTAAGCTTTTGCACAGGGATATTCAGGCGAAAGAAGGTTCTAAGGAAGAGGAGTGGGATTTCAGGGATGGCTTCCGGGTGGGATATCAGGGGCCTCAGGTAAGGGGATGGGCTGATAATTGCAGTCAGCTAAGACCAGGCCAGAGGTAGTGGCAGAGAAATTGAGCAAGGAGGTGGCAGAGGACAGAATTTTGGGCCCATTTTACGATTGGCCTATGGAAGATTTGATGATCTCCCCTTTGGGAGTGGTACCAAAAAAGAGAAGAGGGGATTTTAGGCTGATACGCCATTTGTCATGGCCTGAAGGGGCATCTGTGAATGATTTCATCGCCCCAGAGGATACAAGAGTGGTATACACCACTGTGGCTGATGCCATTAGGCTCATACAGGGGTGTGGGAGAGGTGCTGAGCTGGCCATGTGCTATATCAAGGCAGCTTTTCAGCTGCTCCCTATTCACCCAGATGATTTTTCTTTGCTAGGTATGCAGTTGGGAGGGAGGGCATATATGTGGACAGAGTGCTGCCTATGGGGTGTGCGCTTTCCTGTGTGTTATTTGAGGCCTTTAGTACCTTCTTGCAGTGGGTTTTTGTTCAGATGAGTGGACATCAGATGGCGCTATCTAGGTGATTTTCTTTTCATAGGGACATCACAGTCGGTCTCGTGTGGAATGGCACTGCAGGGTTTTGAGCAGTTGGCACAAGATTTTGGGGTACCCTCAGATCTGGAGAAAACAGAGGGCCCTAGTTGTGTCTTGACTTTTTTGGGCATCGAAGTGGACACAAGGGAGTTCGTAGCTCGGTTACCGGGGTGAAGGTTGAAGAGATTCTGCTGTTTTTGAGGGAGATCATATTGAACGGAAGATTGAACTGCACGTGGCTCAATAACTCTTGTGTTTTCCTAATTTTGCATGCAGAGTGGTACGGGGTGGTAGGACTTTTTGCAGGCGCATGGGGTTGGCCATGTCGGGAGCATCCCTCCCACATCACAGGATTCGGTTGACCATGGGCACACAGCAAACTGCCCCTGCAGCCTTTTCCAGCCAGCTGTTACTATCCCACACTGGTAGTACTTTTACTAAAAATTTGTATCTTCGCCCTTCACGTGTATCAACTATGGCAAATTAGCAAAACCCTTTCTCTGTTGACTTGAATGGAATCTCAATCAATAGCATTTTTAACATAGGGCCTTTCAGTGGCATGTCCCACAATAACTCTATCTCCACACTTCAAAGGCTAAGAGTTATTTACGTGGGGTTTGTTTTGTTTTGCCTTTGTGTAAACTTTCACCTTCTTGCATCCATAATTGGTCACTTTAAGTACGTGGCCTACTATATTCCAAAAGCACACCAAACAATTTAATGGTGGTTTGGGGGAAGGACTTTTTAAAAGCAACGCCAATAGCTCTAACTCTCGCAAATGCAAGACCTATTGCATTGCAAATGCTTGTTTGTTTTTCTAAGTGAGAATCCTTAGGAGCTACCCATGGGTTCCATGACGACTGTGCTTTTAGCTCTAACTGTAACTCACTGATGAGGTCCCACTGAAAGCGGTCTGGGTTTGCTTGGGCTCAAAATATGATGGACTGGAATGAAGTCCGTATTAATTAGCAGTGAATTAAATTAATTCAAACATTCCACTGATACTTTTGTCAGCAATAAATAAGCAATCAATTCTAATTCACTCCATAAGCCTCGTTAGACAATACTTGTTAATATTATATGATAAATGTGGGATGCAAGGATTTGAGTACAAGGCTGTCGTTTTTGGCATTGTCTTTTCCCAGATATGCACAGGATACTTCACATCTTCTTTTCAGGATGACTATTAAATCTTGAATACTACAGCAAGCCTGTAAATAAATTGTGATTTGGTTTTGTAATCTAATCCCACTTTAAACATATTATAATATTATAATAGAAAAGGGTTATCAACGCATGGTAAAGAAAGTGGTGAAGCAGGATTGGTCACGGAGAGAAAGGTTAATCCAAAATGGATCATTTACTGTATTCCCATCAGAAGTATAACATAGCAATATTGTTTGGATCTAAGGCTAGTAGTAAGACTAGTGAAATGCATTTGAATCTGTTTAACCATTGGAATTTATAGAAAAATTAAAATCATAGTTACATTGAGGTAACGTTAGTGCTGTTTCACCCTGACCTTGCCTTAAACCGAGCATATTAGTTTCAACAAGTAAAGTCTCCTGAGACTCTAGATTACTTTCAACCCCATTATGATGGAGACATTAGAGAAAGCTATTGCTAACACCAAAACATTGCATTTCCTAGTAGATACCTTCTCACTTTTTCTAGCCACCAAACACTGCATTGGTGTCTGCCCTCTCTGGCTGAAAATCTGTCAAAAAATCATAAACTCCTGCTTGGACCAGGATTTTCAGGCAGATTCTCGTAAAATAGTCACTGTTTCCTTCCTTTTCAAGAACCCTAATTCCAACCCCCGACATTCTTGACAATTGCACACCTGGCATTCCCTTCATTTGCAGCTTTCTCTAAATATGCAAGCAACTAGAAGAACCAGAACAGTATTAATCATTTCTTAGGCAGAGTTGAAAAGGTTGTGTAAGGAGAGAGGACCAAAACTGGCAAAGGCTCCAAGAAATTGGATTAGCAGATAGCCCTCAGATCCTGGAAATAGGTCTCCATTTTGCAGTCTACTAAACAGGGGAGTCGGAATTTTGGTCCAAAAGATGAGGATGAAATAGAGGTGGAAGGAGATGACCTATTAATGGTCCCAGAGGCAAAGGAGTGAGGAGGGCCCACAAGAATCATGTCTCCTGCTCTGTCCAGGCTGAGAGCAGTGTATCTTCCTACAGCCTGAACCCTTCAGATTTGGTGGGCAAATAAGCTGAAAGAGAGCTGAAGCTGCAAGTGGCCACATTGTCAATTGAAAAGAGGATGGCTGATGTTTAGAGAGCCTTTGAGGAAAAATCTTACATCTGGAGTAGAAACAAATTAAGCTGCCACATGAGATGAGCCACAAAGAGCTGGGCCTGAAAGCCAAGAATGTCACATAGTCCAATGAAGAGGATGTTAGCGACACCAACATGCCTAGGGGAGATAAAAGGGTCCACATCCCCAAAGATCTTGTGCCTAGCTTTGTGGTGGCGGTGACATTGACAAGTAGTTTGAGGACTTTGAGGTAGTTTTGTGCAGTTCCAAAGGTAGATTGGTGGGCAAGTCTCTGGAAGCAGCTACCAGTCACTAAAGCTGACCAAATGAGATATGCCCCCATGAAAGCAGCCCTTGTTAAATTTGGTCTTACCTCAGAAAAATACCACTTGAAGTCTAGGGACAGTCAGAAACTGCCTAACCAGTGCTGGGTGGATTTAATAAGTTAGTCCAGTAAGGCACTAGATGGTTGGGTGAATGGCAGCAAAGTGATTAACTTTAATGGGCTGTACAATCTGTTCATGAGAGAGCATATGTTCAATAATTGTTCAATAATCGCTGTGCAGAGCTGCACCAACACCTGATTGATTAAAAGCTAACTGTACCCAGGAGGCTGACATTTGTGTTAGTACCAGAGTGTCAAAAACGTATCTGGGATGATCTCAAGAAAGGCGAACTCCTACCCACCAAAACAAGGAGGGAGGAAACATTAAAAACCAAAAGGAGCTCTCTAAAGACGCCCACATTTTTTTTTAAGGAAAGGAATCACAGTCCATCTTGAGCAGAATGTGGTCCTAATGGGAAGATGTCCCTGGGCTACTTCCAGCCCAAGTGCCATGGATGACCTCCATGGCCACAATAAATGAGTTGTCATCTGTCCCCACAGGAATCAAGTCCCACTGGTGGGCCTACACTGTGAATGGCCAGTGTAGTGCTGGGGAGAAGGTGTTTCCAGTTAGCCATGGAGGGCGTGCAGAGGTTATCTTTATGTCCCTGGGTGACAAGGAGGTGATGCGTAAGGTCCACAGACCTGACAATACTAAAAAGTACAGGCAGTGACTTACCATAAATGGGTAGAGTGGGAGGACCTGAGAGACACGGGAGCCAGTATTACCACTGCCAGGTGCCATCTGTTGTTCTCAGAGCAGGTGGTCCCTGATGTGTTCTACCAGGTTATCATAACAGACAACTAGGAGAATCACTATCCAGTGGCTCTAGTATTGTTTAAACAGAGGGGAGTCTCAGTTTCCATGAAAGTATCTGTGAGGCCAACCATGCCTGTTGACTTCCTGTTGGAAAATGATTTTGAGCACACCATATGGAAGGAGGTGAAGCTCAGGTCTCACTTGGAGATGTTGGGGTTACTTGAGTGGATATTTGTGACCACATGGTCCATGGCAGCACTGAAGGGGAGTCAGAAGGACCTGGTGCCTAAAAAAGTGGCCTAGATAGCTGCCAAAAAGAGGAAAAGCAGAGGACATGGGAAACCCGTTCTAAAAATTCCCACTGTTGGAGAGAAGGCTGCTCCTGAGGGAGATACCCCTGAACCTATAAGGGAAAACATTGGTGCCCTGGGGACCTATCTGAGTTGGCTGGGTGGCAAACTGAAGGAGGCCATTCCAGGCAGAGTTCTACAAGGCACTGCAGGAATGCCCTACTCTGGTCGGCCTCCAACAGCAAGTTGAGGCCCAAGCAGCTGGCGACAACTCTGGTGATCACCTCATTTATTCAGAGAATGGTGTCCTTTATAGCGAGGTCCCTGAGTCTGGATCAACACATATGTTGGTAGTCCCCCAGTGCTATCGGTCCTTACTACTGGATTTGGCTCACGACATTCCCTTGGCAGGACATCTAGGGTAGGTCAAAACCTTTGATGGACTGGTCACCCACTTCTATTGGCCCCAGATGAGGATCCACACAGATGCATTCTGCAGGTGCTGTACTACCTGTCAGGCCAGTGGCAAGTCAGGGGTAAAGTGTAAGGCTCCTGTGCTTCCCTTCCCTATGGTGGGAACCCCCTTTGAAAGGGTGGATATGATATGGCTGGAACCCTAGGCCACAGGACTCCCTTAGGCAATAGCTTTATCTTGGTGGACCATGTCATAAAGTACCCTGAAGCAATGAGCCTGAGGTCAGGGATGGCACCTATAGAGGCCTGAACATTGATGAGGCTATTTACCCGTGCTAGTTTCCCCAAGGAGGATGCGTCTGCCTACATGACTTCCATGTAGGATGAGTGTAGAGTAAATTTCAAGTTCTCCATACTATACCACCACCAGACTAATGGGCTTTTGAGCTATTCGACAAGACCCAAAAAGGCATGAGGAGGAACTACCATATCCTTGAGACATAAGTAGGACATCCTCTTGCAGTAACGTTTACTTGCACACAGGCAAGTGCCTCAGAAGGGAGTAAGGTACTTTCCCTTTGAACTTCTGTTTGTCCACCATCTGCATGGACTCTCTGTCTTCTGAATGAGCAATGAGAGCAATTTCCACGAATCCCCTCTAGATGTAGTGAGTTACATGTTAGCTCCTTGGATGCAGCGCTTCTGGAAAGAGGCCACTAATAGCCTAGAGGCCAGCCAAGAGATCATGAAGCACTTTTATGCCCAGACAGCCATTCTGATGAAGTTTAATCCTGGTCAAAAGGTGTGGGCAATGGAGCCTGTGAGCCCCAGACCTTGAAGCAACAGTGGACTGGGCCCTATGAGGTGAAGGAGTATAAAGGAGAGGTCACCTACCTGGTGGACCTCAAGACATCTAGTAAACCCTTAAGGGTCTCACATTTGAATCACCTCTAATCCTACTATGAGTGGTCCAAAGTCACTGTGCTCTTGGTTACAGATGACGGTGAGGAGGAGAGTCAACCCCTCGTAAACCTCCTTTCTTTGAAGAAACATGAACAGTCAGTGGATGCAGTTTCCCTCTATTCTACCCGGATCCCAGAGCAACAGAGGGACTGTTGTCATTCGTTTAAACCGTTCACCTTTTTGCTCTCACTTACCCCGGGCTCACTGATTGGTGTACCCATGACATAGACATGGGTGACAGCATGCTGTCAAGAATAAAATATACAGGTTATCTGAGAGCAGCATCAAAGATGAGTAACAAAGAAGCTGGATTTGGGGGTGATCGAGCTCTTCTGTAGTCCCTCTTCCAGTCCAGTGGTACTAGTACCCAAGGTTTCCCCACCGGGCACTACCTGAAAACTTAGGTTCTGTGTGGATTACAAGGGGCTCAATACAGTCACCGAAACTGATGCTCACCCTATCCACAGAGCTGATGAGCTCATTGATTAGTTGGATACTGCCAAGCTCCTCAGTAAGTTTGACTTGGTGTCAGGGTACTAGCAGCTGCCCTGACTGAGGGGGGCAAGGAGGGGCCAGCATTCCTCAGCCCAGAGGGCCACTTTAATTTCAACGTGATGTCCTTTTGACTAAAGAATGCCCCTGCCACCTTCCAGAGATTGGTCAACCGGGTCCTGGCTGGGCTAGAAAACTTAAGTGCCACCTACCTTTGACATTGCTCAGCTCGAGCTGGGATGACCACCTGCACTACGTCCAGAAGTACTTCAAACCCTGCAACTGCCAGGCCTGACTAGCAAGGCCAGCAAGTGCCAGGATGGGTAGGGTCAGTGGTGTATTTTGACCAGCAAGTCATTGGAGACAAAGTTCAGCCTCTTCAACCCAAGATACAGGAGCCTCCCAAAACCCAGGGAGAGGTGAGAGACCTTCTTATGCCTCGCTGGGTACTGCAGGAGAGTTGTCAAGGAGCATGGCACCATTGTTGTACCCCTAACTGAGCTACTGAGCTGACTTCTAAAAAGCAGTCTAAAAAGATGATGTGGTCCAAGGTGTGCCAGAAAGCTTTTGATACCCAGAAGTAGGACATATGTACAGCACCAGTGTTAAAGGTACCCGACTTTGGCAAGGAATGCCTAGTTCAGAAGGATGCTTCAGAGTATGGCATTGGGGCTTTCTAGTCACAGCTGGACAATGAAGGCTTGGACCAATCTGTAGCCTTCATCAGTAGAATGCTACTTCCCAGGGAACAGAGGTAGAGTGTAATTGAAAGGGAAGTACTTGCAGAGGTCTGTGCACTGAAGACGTTGAGACTAAACCTGGGATCAGAAAAACCACAGACCCCTCTGATGTCTGATGCAAATGTGGGGTGAGAATTCAAAACTGTTGAGGTTGTACCTCTTCCGACAGCGAATGGACTTTACAGTGGAAAATCACCCTGGGACTGATCCCACCGATGTTAATGTTCTTTCCATGTTTTTCAATCTTGGCGATGAGAACATTCATGGGGGTGGGTAGATCTCTCTGCTTTCTGCTGGGGAAAACATATTGGGAATGACGATCTTTTATGTTACATTCCACCAGAAGTTTATCACCTTTTGCAGGACATTTTGTGTGACCATAGGGCTTTATTCTGCTAACCAATGGTAAAATGTTTAGGCCATCCCAGTAAAGCTGGCATATTTCCAATCAGTCCACTTAATTTACTCAGACGTTCCTAGTATATTGTACTACATGTACTCAAGGCATGTAAATTAAATGCTTCTAATGGGCTACATCACTCCTTTTCTCACCTACTAAAATAACAATGCAAAACATGTGTCCAGTCCTACCATTGCAGCTTCAGTGTGCAGTTTTAAAAAAGTCTCATTTTGACTTGGCAAAACAAACTTGAAATGCCTAAGCCTTCCTTTTTTATGCTTATAAGTCACTCTCAAGGTAGGTCCTAAAAGCCCATGGCCAGGGCCATAGTATTTAAATGTAAGACTTATACAATTTATGTTTTAGGCACCCTGGAAGTGAAAAAAAACTGTTGTTTTTTTACTGCGGCAAGGCTGGATCTTTCCTAGGCTATCAATGTTTTACAGTATTACATTTAGTAGCAGTTTGGGTGCAGCTAAAAAATAGTTCAAGGACTCATTTTACTAGAAATTCAAAATCCAATTTAAAGGTCAAGTCAGATTTTATATTACTATTTTGGAAATCACACTTTTAGAAAGTTGTTGTTCGCTGCCTAAAACCAAAAGACTTACCTGTCAGTCTCAAGCTGTCTCCTGACTCCTGATTGCTCCCCCATGCTGAGATGTATATTGATCACATACAGTGGGCAAAGGGCTCTAGAAGTGGGAAAGGACACTCCTCCCTTGACATGATGGCCTGGGGGGCTGTGGACAGCCACTTCCCGAGCTTCAAAGGATGCTGATTTTGTCACTACCAAATGAAGCTCATACCTAGGCTTGCCTCTCCTTTTGCTCTCTAGTCATGATGACACCAAACCCAGTGGGGTAGAGGAACTAATCATAACTGGTTCAGGGGCTAGCACTGGTTATAACCCTACATACTTCAACTCGGAATACTCCTGGACCTGTGAATAAACCAGAGAAGGGATGCCCTGCTGTTTGAAGAACCTGAGGGAAGACTGGACCTGCTTGCCTTGAACCGAGGGCCCTAGAAGTGACTCCAAGGGTTCGCTGGCTGACCAACTGTTTGATCTACAGGAATAAGCTTGCAGAGGCCTCCCTCCCTTACACTGCCCAGCTGACTAGTTCCAGCTAAATTCTAACTGCCCTGTTGCTTTTCTCTGCTGGAGTGAGTAGTAACCACCCAAATGGCATCCCAATGGTCATAGACCCTTGGCTGATGTTAAAGTGTACTCCTTCCATCCCAAACTGCAAGAGCTGGGATGTACAAACTTTTCACCAAACTTTTGCCTGGAGAACCGACAGAGACTGTGGTCGCAGTTAAAGTTGCAGCTGTTGATGTTGAAATGCTAGTCAGCTTCAGCTTGCTGGTCTGCTCAACTGAAGGAGCTCTGACTTCCAGCAAAAAAGTTTCGAAGTCTGAATGTAGAGGGCTGCACTAAGACTGACGCCGAGCCAAAATCAATGAAAGCTGGGACCGTCTAAGGAATGGATTCTGGGCTTTGCTCACTCTGAGCTTTCCTGCGTTCCTCAATGACTGCACCATGGCCTAGCACTTCAGTAACCTACCTCCGACAACTCATTGACAACCACTTTTCTTCCATAAACATTTTTAAGTCAGTAGCCAGATGTCCCACTGGAGTGAAACTGGTCCCTTTGCATATGCGATCAGATAACTGCTGTTGGCACCTTGGTGCTTTTTGGTGCTATTTTTAATTCAAAATTAAAAAATGTGTATCTCCAGTTGTATGTATTAGATTATTTTTGTTTTGCTGTCATTTTATTTATTAAAATATACTCCATTTGTCTAAATTGGTGTGGGGGTTTCTTATGTTTTGTTTTCACTTTATTACCTCTTAGGTGCTGCATAAATACTCCAACCTTGACTCAAAGTTAATCCTGGTTGCTTTGTGCCATGCTGCCAGAGCGCTATGGACAGGTTTATTTAGTGAATTGTGTGGTTTGCCCTGGCAAGGATTATGATGCTGATGATTATTTGGAATGGGTTCTCACCTCCTTCAACTACTATTAATAACAAGGGGGGGAGATTCTGATGGTCGGACACCCAGGGCACCCTTTGTACCACACAGCTGTTATGACTGTCACCAGTCAGGGCACAAGAAGGAAGGCTCAAGCTGAAACTACTCATAAGTAGGTACTTTACAGGGGTAGCCAATGTGGTCTTGGGTGGAGGTTGTCCCAAGGAGGAGAGAGTAGAGCAAACCCTAGTGTCCCTTAGTTGGGAGGTGGACCCCGAAAATAAACTGTCAATCCCTTAGGGCAGGAATCACCACTTTCACCAGATCACAGTGAATGGGGTCCCTGTCCCAGTTTTAAGGTATACCTGTTCCAGGAAGTTCATAGTGGTGTATGTGCTAGGACAGTTATGTAGGACAATCCGGGCCCACGGGCAAGACTTTTTGTACCATATGGTCACTGTATCTCTGGATGCCCATTGACAGCATCCTTGGAAATGAACCTCCACTGGTGAGAGAACAGATGAGTGAGGCAGCTGCGTCGGGTGCCCCCCCCACCCCTCAGATTTCTCTGGGTACTGTCTCCAGATGGAAAGTACAGAGGCCCTGATGGAGAGTAGGATACAAAAGGACCAAGCCAACCAAACCCCACCCTCAAAAGCACCTCCTTTGAATGCACAAGGCATCTTCATATACCTTGGGCCTGCATAGGCTTACTGATGGTGGAATTTTGGGCAACTTGACTAACACTGAGCACAAATGGGTGCAGATGTGGCACTTCCTTTGGTACGCCACTAGCATCCCTGATGTGCATATCTGCTGCCTGGTCTTGCAGCAGGCAGTGTTAAATGGGTGGGGTCCTGCCTTCACATTGACTCAATCAGTAGACTACCAGGCAGGATGGCATCTTTGAGTGTGCTAGTCAGGGGGTCAGGAGGATGTGCCGGACGGATGTATACTTTATGACAGTCCAAGCACAAGCTCAAGCCTTTTAAATTATAATAGGGACACCAAAGACAAATTTTCAAGCGAAGCACAAAAGCAGTCTTCACCACCTTCACCCACCCTCTATCAACCATGCACAACACAGTAAAGAGTCCCACTATCAGTATGGACCTCTGACTAAGGTCCTAGGTATTGGTCAAGAGAACACAATGAGAATTAAAAATTAACTAGCGGTAAACAAATATTAAATTAATGGTGTTTATGTTGTATTATTGTTTAATTATAATGTGACTTGTTGTATGCCTTTATCTTCTTTCAACCCCTTTCCTTCTCTTTTCTTTCCCCAAGCCCACACTGTACTTGGTATGATCCTGGGAGTCATATAATGTGACAGTTGACAAATACTGCTATTTTGGATGTGCTCTCCAATTTGAGATGATCAATAAAGTATTTCTGCTTTGCCTAAATTGCCAATGAGGAATGGGAAAACGTTCTGTGTTTCCTTGCCACATTTGTTACGAGCAGGACTGTGCTGCCACCCTGTTAGGAGAGCTGTGGTGCACTACGTCCTCATGCTCAAATGATGTTGTCACTTCAGCTACTGGTAATTGGGTTAATTGAGGTTCTCCATTTCTGACTGTCCCACCAGTGAGTTGCTGATTGTGCAAACCCCTGCTGCGCTAGTTGTACTGGAAGCTGGCTCCTCCTCCTTTCAAGAACTGCCCATCCCTCACTGCTGTGCCTCCCACGGGGCAGAGCGTACCTTCTCATTTCTGCCCAGACCGGCAAAGCTTCACAGCATCTCTGGTGCTTCTGTGCCTCACACTGGTAGAGCATAATTTCTTTCACTCAGCCTAGGCCAAAGGAGCATCACCACATTTTAACTTCTAGGCCACCTTGTGGAACCTCTAGAACTCTGTCACAAATCATCAACCTCTACCAGATACACAATGTACTTTGGAGCACAGTCATACAGAAAGGATTGTACTGCTCATCTTTCCGTACTGTTCCAGTTCCTTGTTGATTCCTTATGCCGACTTGAACTCACTTTGCCAGCTATTTTACTCATCTCGATGTGAATTGTTGAAATTGTTATCAGCAAACTATGCACCTTTATGTTCATCTCTGACATTCCCTCTCACGTTGGTGACTGTTGCATTACATATATTTTCTTTATTGTTATTCATCTTATCACTTTTGTCTGACTTTGTGAACATAACAATTATGTATATTGAATCAAAATAAAGAAGACCCCCTTGTTCCTTGGAAAAGATGGAAGGAAGAATTCCAAGGATGTTTAGGGGGCAGTAGGGCTGATAATATGGCTGTAGAATGAAGGAAAGATATCCTATTACATTGTTTTGGATCTGAAGGGCAAGGCATATTCCTCACACTACCAAAGGTGGAGGCTCCTTAAGATGAGGAGGATTGTGATGATTTTGAGGCTTGCAAAAAGATTAAAATCCACCATAACTATACGCCCGAAGACTGGAACATTTCTACTTTTATACTAGAAGACAGAAAGAAGGCGACTCATTTGATGGGTTTTTACAGCATTAATGGGGTCATCTATCTTTTGCAATTTTGGAACATCTATAGATGAACTGATTTGTGACAGACTAATGGTCAGTACTAACAATAAGTGAATACAAGAAAATTTGTAATTTATAGGAGCTCTCACCCTTGATGAAGTAATCAAGACAGCCAAGGCAACTGAGCAATCAATATTTTGGGTACCTGGGGTCAATGATGAATGGACCACCAGACAGGCTTAATGTTTCAGACGTGGAAGTTTATCGCACGTGACTTCATATAAAAACTGCCCTGCCCTGTGATTAGATTGTCACACTTGATGGCGCAATGGGCATTTATCCAAGCCTCCAGAGAAGGCAGGCAAAGACCTAGGGTTGCATAAGTATTACCTGATATTAACTGTGATGAGAATGAATGTGCTGAGTCTGAGACCAAACTGAAAGGAATGGTATTGGTTGTTAAAGAATTAGAAAACAAATCTGGAGGAGAGGTAAATAGACCTCCCTCGTGTACCTTCCAAATAATGAATGTTGAACTGGAGGTTCTGGTGGATCCTGGTTCACCATATACTATATGATGTTTTTGATGTGAAGTTTTCATCCTTAGTTGGAACACCATTGAACCTTGACATAGCAGCAGCAGCTTTCCAGGGGTGAGACATTTATTTTCATGGTTATTTCTGTGCAGAAGTAAAGTTCAATGAGAAAAAGACATTCATCAAAATGTATGTGACCTACAAGGGAATATGTGTGCTGGGCTTGAAGGACCAGAAACCTTTACAAATTGTTTGAATCCCAATTTTCCTGATCCAGTCTTATTAATTCAAACTGATGATTTGAGTTCCAAACTCATTCATGAGTTTCCTAAAATCTTTAGCAATGGTTTTTAAAAACTAATGGGATGTGTGCATCAAATTAAACTTAGACAAAGGACTGTGCCTGTCAGGCATATACAAAGAGGGTTTCCTCTATGCAAAAGAAGGGACCTTCAAAATCTTCTACAGGGTCTGCTCACACAAGTGATAATTGAGGAAAGAGAATGCTTTAAAATGGTTTAACCGTTTGTGTTGACAAAAAAGGGGTGGAAGTCTTCAGTTGTGTGTGGACCTGAGGGCACCTAAATCCATTACCATAATTGACAGGCATCCTCTTCCTAAAGTGAATAAATATATCTCCTAATTGAATGGGGTGGCAATCTTTACAACCCTGAATTTACAACGAGCATATCACCAGATAGAATTGTCACACAACTCCATGCCTCAAACCCTTCGGTCTATTCCAATAAAAAAAGATACCATTTGGTTTGCCGTCTACAGCCTCTGTCTTCCAATGTGCCATGTATCACATGTTTAAGGACATGGATCACAATATGAAATACTTTCAGGATTGCATTTTGGTCTTCTCAAAGAATACATATTGAAGTGGCAGTAGACTCATTCAATCTGCTGACAAATGCAATCTGGTCAAGGAACAAGTTGAGTTACCCTGTACACAAACTAACAGCAGAGGGTGTCATACCTAAAGAATCCCTAGTGAGAGCAGTCAACTTGGCACCCCAACCTAGCAACATGGAACAGCTTCTGTCCTATTGTGGACTATGTGAATATTACTCAAGGTATATTAAAGATTTTGCCACAATCATGGAGCCACTAAGATTTCTCCTCTGCAAAGATCAAGAGTACAAATGAGGAAAGAAAACAGAAAAGTCTTTCAGACTAGTCAAACAGAACATAACAGGCACTCCCATCTTGGGACCTTTTACCTTGGGCAAATAATTCACTATCACAGTTGATGCCATTGCCTATGAGCTAAGGCAGTTTCGACCCAACAAGAAAGACACGATAAGTAGGTTGTGGGTTATACCTCCAGGACACGCAGCTCAACTGAAAGGCAATATGCTGTGTTTGAGTGTGAACTGTTAGCTTGTGTTTGGGCTGTGAATTACTTTAGTCATTTTATGTGGGGTGACAAGTTTGTCTTACAAACACACCACAAGCTACTTTTTTAAATGCTGTCATCAGGAGGAGAGTTTAATCCTACAGCACCTATTGCAAGTGTCAGGATACCTTGGTTCGATTCCCCCAGGAGCAGAAGATGTGTCCTCAAATCCCAACCCAGGCTACTCGCAACAAATAGTACCTCGTTTTGAGCACCCTGGAAGGGGAAAGAGGAAAGGGGAATGGGATAAGAGAGACTGCCTCAGAGGTCCGCTTCTTCTTTTGTTCAGTCTGCTAGACTCTTGTATATTTATCTCGAAGTGACACCTGAAAGATTACAATCACAGTTACTAGGGACACATTGTTTTCTCTAACACCTATAACATCACCAACAATGAATTAGGTTTTTTCTTCTATTGTACTCCACACTCTTTACCTGAACTTTCTGAGGAGTTTGCCTCTCTCCTTTTCTCAACTGGCATGTATCAGTGTTTATAATAAGTAGATTACATGAAGGACTATCTGTTATTCGATTGAGATAATAGTCAATTTGATTTTTTCTTGTTGCATATCATTGTCTCTGTAGGCATGTATTATTAGCTCATTTTTGCATTAATTTCCTTTTGTAAATAGCAGTTGCTATATATATATATATATATATATATATATATATATATATATATATATGTGTGTATATATATATATACATATATAAATATGTATATAGATATAGATATATATAATTAAATATTGTCATGTGACTTATGAAATTGGAATTCTTATTGACTGTCTTTTAAATATTCCTTTGTAGGTAACAATACTTTTTGTTTGAGATTTTCCTTATGATACGTTATCACCAGGACCTTTGAATATCTCTGGACTTTATCATTGTTAAACAGTTAACAACACCTTCTATGATGTCTTCGATATGTTTTGTAATGTTCTCTCCTTGAAACCCAGCCGACAACTCTCTAAAACCCTGCTGACTACTTTGAAGCCTGTAATGTCTAAATACAGTTATAAATAGGCTCCCTGTTGTCTTTTGGAATTGTTCATAGCAATTGGTTACATAGAATCCAAACAAAACTCTCAGGACGCTGCAAATTGCTTTGAAACCTTCGTAGACTTTACATTGTCAAAAATTATCTATGGCTTACTTGAATTGCTTGTTAATTCATGTGAACTACAGTGCCTTCGCCGACAACCTTTACTTCAGGATTTCTGGGGCAGATGTATGAAACTTTTTTGCATTCGCAAACGGTGCGAATCGCAAAATTCGGCCGTTTGCGAATGCAAAACCGTGGTCTGCGATGCATAAAAGGCATTTGCAGACCAAAAATAAGAAATCGCAAAAATTTTGATTTTTAGCGTTGCGACCTGGTTTTGCGAGTCGCATTTTGCGATTCGGTATTTCCAGTAGGAAATTGCGAGGCGCAAAATGTGATTCGCAAAATCCAAGTCGCAAATAGATGCATCAAAAAATCGCAAATTGCGATTTTTCGCAGAATGGCATTTTGCACCTGCAAAATACCACTAATTGAAACCAGGTGGTAACCAGGTGCAACCTATATAAAGAGGCCCAGAATGCCTCAGACTCTTTTCCACATTGGCTGCACTCTACGTCATGGCGAGGAGGATGAGGATCTTGGCAGGTTTGAGGAGAGGGAGGAGGAGACAGGAGTGCATTTTCAGAGTGCGCATTACAGTTTTTAACGAGACAGAGGAGGAAATATTTGAGAGGTATAGGTTGAACTCAGCCATGATACTTGATCTGATAGCTGAGCTACAACCCATACTGCAGCACAGAACACAAAGGACTCACAGCATACCCACCCATGTGCAGGTATTATGCTCCCTCCACCTACTCGCCTCAGGGAGCTATCAAGGGGTCATAGCAGCAGCTGGAGGGGTATCACAGAGTGCCCTCTCTAGATTTTTCAATGCATTTATCAACGCCATGCTGAGCAGGATACACCAGTACATCAGATTCCCCCACACCCCACAGGATATACAGCAGACAAAAATTTATTTTTTACCAGCTAGCACAGTTCCCCCACGTCCTAGGTGCCATAGATGGGACACATGTTGCAATCTGTCCACCATCAGCCACAGAGTATGTGTACCGCAACCGTAAATACCAACATTCAATGAATATACATGTGATTTGCAATGCCTCCTACATCATTACTGATCTCGTGGCCAGGTACGCAGGGAGCACACCTGATTCGTACACTTTCGCCATAGCGGCATTCACACAAGACTGCTAGCTGGGGAATTTGGAGAAGGATATCTACTAGGTATTGTCCCTCTGTACACTGGCACATTGATGGCGTGCTGATGTCAGATGGCTCAGTTACTCATCCTCTGTCCTTTCCAGGAGACAGTGCCTACGCAGTGCGCACCTACATGATGACGCCCTACCTCAATCCTGCAACACCTGCTGAACGGAGATACAATGCAGCACACAGGGTGACCCACAACGTGGTGGAGCGCACCTTTGGACTGCTGAAGAGTCGCTTCCGGTGCCTCCACAAAAGTGGAGGGGCACTACAGTACAGCCCAGAGACCACATGTAGAATAGTGGCTACTTGTGCAATCTTGCACAATATAGCTACCACCAGGGGCATACCTGTAGAAATATGTGATACTGAATCTGATGACGATGATGATCCCATACCACCCCTACAGCCAGCAGACAGGACCAGTGCAGCAGAGGGAAGGCAAAGGAGTGCTGACATCACACACAACCATTTCAGATGTAAGTATGAATAAGACAAATGCACTGACAAATGTACCTGTAGTGAAGTAAATGTATTACCTTAATGTCAGGTAATGTTGGTCCAACGAATAGCAACAAGAGTGTATTAAAAAATAGAAACAATAGAAGTTCAGAGTAATGCACTATTACTTCATAGTGTACTCATTACCCCTCTGGCCGCTACAGTTACTTCTTGCGGCCACGCACACCACTCGGGTGCCCAGTTGCCTCACTGGCACCTCGATTGTCTGCCTCAGTGGCGGTGCTGTGCCTGGCACTGCGCCGTCTGGTGTCCATTGCGGGTACAGCTAGGCTGCTGAGGCTGGAAGTGTCCTCCGTGTCCCCCAGTCCAAGCTCACTAGGTGTGGCTGACCTCTGTCCCATGATATTGTCAATCACATTTGTGATTGGACAAGTCCATTAGCCACATCCCTGCTGCTGTGTGCTGCCTCCACCTGTGCAGCCACTGCACGACGTGCAATCAGTGAGGTTGAAGTAGCTAGCCTGTTGACAGAGCGACAGAATCCCCCAAACATGTTCATGAATCGTCGCTCCTGTCTGCGGTGGCTCACCCTGTCATGGCGCAGCTCCTGGCATAGTTCCCGCACAGCAGAAGTGAGCTCCCTTGTGTCCTGCGATGCCTGCACCTGTCCCTCATGCAGCTGTTATATATCCGCATTCAGGCACTCCAGCTGGCGATGCAGGTCCCCCATGTTGGCATTATGTTGCTGCATTTGTTTCTGTAAACCAGTAATCTTTTTGTTCTGTAGGCGCTGCTGCTGCAACATAGCTGCTTCCAGCCCACCAAAGAAGGAGGGATCCTCACCTGCTTCATTCGCCTGTGCACCGGCATTTGTCGCCATCCTGCGGGGTGCGGTGGTCTGCTGAAAACTGGCCTCCTGCGTCTGGGTGTCCCTGCCAGTTGGGGATGGTGTATGTGGCCCTCCCTGGTGCTCATCCGAGTCCTGACTGAGCTCTGGCAGTGGCAGTGCCCTGGGCCTGCGTCGGAGTGGCTCAATGGTGTTAGACCCACTTGTGTTTGAGTCTGAGGCTGGATGGGTATCAGTCTCCCCTATGCTGGCACATGCTGTGGCTGCTAGGTCTGGCCCACCTGCAACGACAATATGCAGCATGTCAGTCATGTTTGTTGCAAGTAAGGGCACACAATGGTAATAAAGGTACAGGTACTTCTATTCACTGTGTTGTGGGTGTTGTGTTCCTCTGTGTGTTGCTCTACTTAATTACATTGTATGTGCTACTTTCAGCTCTGGGTTGTGGACTGCCACTCCCATAATGCATTGTTGTGCTCCTTCTAAGATGTGGAATGGACTACTTCTCACAATGTTTTACATTACTTGCTAATTCCTAAGGGGCTTTTGTGCATACACATATGGGGTTACAATTCAATATTGCACTTACCTTTGCTGGTACTTGGTGTGCCGGAGGTGTCTATCTCTGTGACCCCACTCACTGCTTCAGGGAGGAGTGTGGACTCCACTAGGTCCTCTAACGGGGTGGATGGTGCCTCTGTGGGTGGAACGCCTCCTGTGCTCCTGGCCTCCTGCAGTCTTCTTGCCACCCTCTCCTTCGCACGGGACCGCAGGTCATACCACCTTTTCTTAATTTCGTCAACTGAGCGCTGTGCCACTCAATAGCGCAGATCTTAGTTTGTATATCTGCCCAGAGTCTCCTTTTCTCACTCTCTGGCACCTGGAGTGAGCTTTTACCAAAAAGGCGGTCATGGCTCCTAACCACCTCCTCTGTCAGCACCTCCAGCTCTTGCTCGCTAAATTTGAGCTTCCGCTTTCTTTCTCCCTTCTCCTTTCCTTGGGCTGAGGTGTCCATCGTTGTTCAGGTGTGCTGCCTCCTTCAGAGTGTTGCTCAGTGTGGCTGGGCTGCTCTCTCTGGTTGCTGGTTTGGGTGTGGCACCTGAAACTGCCTGGGATGACTCACTTCCTGCTTGTGATGTCATCAGGCTCCTCCAGGTGTGCTTTCTCGAAATTTCTCGCAATTTGCGATTTTCAATTACCGAATCGCAATTTGCAAAAATGCAAATTGCGATTCGGTAATTGGGCCTCGCAAACCACAAATATCGATTTTTAAGAAATCTCTAATTCTGAATCACAATTATGGTACATGGTGTAGGAAGTTGGCTCTGTATGTACTATTTCAAAGTAAGAAATAGCATGCACAGAGTCCGAGGTAAGATAGTGGCAAAAAGAGATAATTCTAATGCTCTATTTTGTGGTAGTGTGGTCGAGCAGTAGGCTTATCAGAGGGTAGTGTTAAGCATTTGTTGTACACACACAGGCAATAAATGGGGAACACACACTCAAAGACAATTCCAGGCCAATAGGTTTTTATATAGAAAAATATATTTTCTTAGTTTATTTTAAGAACCACAGGTTCAAGATTTACAAACAATACTTTAAATGAAAGGTATTTCACTCAGGTATCTTAGGAACTTTGAATCATCACAATAGCATGTACAGTTTTGGCAAAAATGGCAATAAGCTATTTTAAAATTGGACACTGTGCAAAAATCAACAGTTCCTGGGGGAGGTAAGTATTTGTTAGGTTCACAGGTAAGTAAAGCACTTACAGGGTTCAAAGATGGGTCCACGGTAGCCCACCGTTTGGGGTTCAGGGCAACCCCAAAGTTACCACACCAGCAGCTCAGGGCCGGTCAGGTGCAGAGGTCAAAGTGGTGCCCAAAACACATAGGCTTTAATGGAAATAGGGGTGCCCCGGTTCCAGTCTGCCAGTAGGTAAGTACCCGTGACTTCGGAGGGCAGACCAGGGGGGTTTTGTAGGGCACCGGGGGGGACACAAGCAGGCAGTCTCTTCAGCGATGCAGGCAGGCAAGGGAGGTGCTCCTCGGGGTAGCCACCACCTGGGATAGGAAGAGGGCCACCTGGGGGTCGCTCCTGCACTGGATTTCGGTTCCTTCAGGTCCTGGGGGCTGCGGGTGCAGTGTCTTTACAAGGTGTCGGGTTCCTTGAAGCAGGCAGTCGCAGTCAGGGGGAGCCTCTGGATTCCCTCTGCAGGCGTCGTTGTGGGGGATCAGGGGGGTCAACTCTGGCTACTCACGGTCTCGCAGTCGCTGGGGAGTCCTCCCTGTATAGTTAGTTTTCCGCAGGTCGAGCCAGGGGCGTCGGGTGCAGAGTGGAAAGTCTCACGCTTCCGGCGGGAAAGGTGTGGTCTCTAAAATTTGCTTCTTTGTTGCAAAGTTGCAGTTTTGTTGAACAGGGCCGCTGTTCTTGGGAGCTTCTTGGTCCTTTTAGATGCAGGGCAGTCCTCTGAGGCTTCAGAGGTCGCTGGTCCCTGTTGGATGCGTCGCTGTTGCAGTTTTTCTTGAAGTGGGGAGACAGGCCAGTAGTCGTCTCCGTCTTCTCTGCAGGGCTTCAGGTCAGCAGTCCTTCTTCGTCTTCAGGTTGCAGGAATCTAGTTTCCTAGGTTCTGGGGAGCCCCTAAATACTGAATTTAGGGATGTGTTTAGGTCTGGGAAGGCGGTAGCCAATGACTACTGTCCTTGAGGGTGGCTACACCCTCTTTGTGCCTCCTCCCTGAGGGGAGGGGGCCACATCCCTATTCCTATTGGGGGAATCCTCAAAAATCAAGATGGAGGATTTCTAGAGGCAGTGGTCACCTCAACTCAGGATACCTTAGAGGCTGTCCTGACTGGTGGATGACTCCTCCTTGTTTTTCTCATTATCTCCCCTGGACTTGCCGCCAAAAGTGGGGGCTGTGTCCAGGGGGCAGGCATCTCCACTAGCTGGAGTTCCCCTGGCATTGTAACACGAAGCCTGAGCCTTTGAGGCTCACTGCTAGGTGTTACAGTTCCTGCAGGGGGAGGTGTGAAGCACCTCCACCCAGAGCAGGCTTTTGTTTCTGTCCTCAGAGAGCACAAAGGCCCTCACCACATGGGGTCAGAAACTCGTCTCTCAGCAGCAGGCTGGCACAGACCAGTCAGTCCTGCACTGAACAATTGGGTAAAATACAGGGGGCATCTCTAAGATGCCCTCTGTGTGCATTTTTATAATAAATCCAACACTGGCATCAGTGAGGTTTATTATTCTGAGAAGTTTGATACCAAATTTCCCAGTATTCAGTGTAGCCATTATGGAGCTGTGGAGTTCGTTTTTGACAAGCTCCCAGACCATGTACTTAATATGGCCACAACTGTACTTACAATGTCTAAGAATAGACTTAGACACTGTAGGGGCATATTGCTCATGCAGCTATGCCCTCACCTGTGGTATAGTGCACCCTGCCTTAGGGCTGTAAGGCCTGCTAGAGGGGTGACTTACCTATGCCACAGGCAGTATTTTGAGTACATGGCATCCTGAGGGGGATGCCATGTCAACTTTGCCTTTTTCTCCCCACCAACACACACAATCTGCAATGGCAGTGTGCATGTGTTAGGTGAGGGGTCCCTCAGGGTGGCACAACATATGCTGCAGCCCTTAGGGACCTTCCCTGGTCACAGGGCCCTTGGTACCACTGGTACCTTTTACAAGGGACTTATCTGTGTGCCAGGGGTGTGCCAATTGTGGAAACAATAGTACCTTTTAGGTGATAGAACACTGGTGCTGGGGCCTGGTTAGCAGGGTCTCAGCACACTTCTCAGTCAAGTCAGCATCAGTATCAGGCAAAAAGTGGGGGGTAACTGCAACAGAGAGCCATTTCCTTACACATGGCCGATTGCGACTCGGAAATAGCGATTTCTTAAAAATCGCTATTTGCGATTCGCAAGGCCATTTCTTCATACATCTGAACCTCTGTGAACTACGATACCTTTGCCGACAACTTTTACTTCAGGATTCCTGTGAACTATTGTGCCTTCACTGACAACTTTTACTACAGGAGAAGCGATCTCATTGTTTGCCTCCGGACTCCAGTCAGAACTCAGCTGAAGTGCGCGGCGCTCAAGCAACAACAACTCGATTGTGGAACACTAAAACTGTAACTTGTGCCAGCACAACCTGGTGGCCATTTTGGATGCCTCTCTCTGTGCAATGACTGTAATACAACTCAACATAATACTTTCCAATAAGGACGCCGCCTCTGATATTGTGGATATCTTCTAATTGCAAATATTTTGCTTTTCTCCCACTCTTCACAGGAGTCACAGCATTGCAACAGGCTGTGCTCAAAACTGCCAAAATTGCAAGAGTGTTGTTGTAAGGTTGTACATCTACCAAGGCAAAGTAACAAATGTACAGACTTCTTATCTCGCTCACCCTACCCCAATTCAGACAACGAAAAGAATGAGGAGAATGATGAGAATGATGTAGATGTGATTGCTGCTGTGAGTGAGGTGTGTGTGCTTCAAAATGCATCACTGGCAGACGAAATGTGGTTCAAGACTGAGCGTGATGCCCTGAGTAAACCCAAAGAGTACACACCTTTAGGTTGACCACCTACCAAGCACCTGAAAGGAGGGTTATGGTCCTTTGTCCAGGTTTCTGATTAGCTTAGTGTGATGAATGAGATCTTATTCAGAGGTAGCAAGTTTGTACCTCCCAACGGTGTCAGAAAGGTCATCCTCCTAAGCACCAGCCACCTGAGCATGTCAGCTCTGAAACTTTCCTAAAGCACCTATTTTTGGTGCCCAGGGATAGGCAGAGAAACAGACCACTTTGTAAGGAATGGTGAGGAGTGTGCCAATTGTGACAAAAATCCTCAGCTGCAATTTGCCTCCTATGCAACCAATGCTTGGTCTCAGTCTCTTTGGAAAATTTGGCCTTTGATTTAGCAGGGACTACCGAGACACATGGAATTTGCCATAGGTATCATCGATTATTTCACTAAGTGAACATAACTGACTTCTGTGGAAAGAGTTTCTACTGATGAGGTCCAAAACTTCATGAAGGAGATATTTGGCATAGAAGAGTATGCTGAGACAATAGTCACAATAATGGTGTACAGTTCTTGCCCCTTGAAATGGTGGGACTTTTCATTTCACATATTTATATGCACATTACAACTGCCAATAACAGCTTTGTGGTAAGGTTTAATCGTTGTCTAAAAGCTAATGTTCTCATGATCTTGCAAAATAGAGTGCCATTTCTTACTATGGACAAGGAAAGGTTGTGGGCATACTACATAAACTCTCAATCCACTACTGGGATCAGTCATCTTATGTTGCTCATAGGCAGGGTTCCATCCTCTGGATTGTATCCATGTTGGTTAAATATCCATGCCCTACTTTTTAAATACCTTGTAACCTACCCGATGGGCGTTAAGGGACTACTTTAGGGGTGACATAAATGATAAAAAGGATGAGTTGGGCCTTGAAAATATTTATTTTGCCAAGTCAGGATGGAAGTTTAAACTGCTTGCTCAGGCAGCAGTGGTAGGCATGGAGACATGTCATCCCCAAAAGAAAAACTGCACAATGAGTGCTGCAGCACACTACTAGTATTAAATTTACATGCCCTGGGTATGTATAATACGGTATATACTAGTAATTTAGAAGTACATTTCATGTGCCAGTGAGGTATATGCCAGTTTAACTATGTTTGAAAAGGTGAGCACAAGCACAATAGCACTGGTTAGCAGGAATCAAGTTTACAGAGTCCCACGGACCACAAAAGTGAGTTCAGCAACAGAAGATAAACATCTATAAACATCTATAAACATCTGGGTTGACCCAGATTTCCACAGCTATGAGCATGAAGTGGGAATTCAAAGCTGAGACAAGGTGTCAGATATACGGCTTTGTGGAGAATGGGATCATAATAAAACAGTAACAAAAAGACCAGCACAGGTTTGACTGTATAAGTACTAAATGGAAGTGAATTATTTACATTCTAACGGGTAGTGCGAATTATAGTATAGTTAGGCCTTATTTAATGTGCAGAAGCATACAGACTACTTCATATATGGGCTAAGGCAATGACACTGATAGTTGTGATGCATTCTCTGTCTCTGTTCTATTTTGTGCAAAATTGAATTGCCATCTACTTAGGTGGTCTTTCTCTGTGGGATCCTTCTGTTGCTCCAGCAGAGTTTTCAAAGACTATTTTAGATCATTGGGGGTATGCCTTTCTTGATTGAAATAATTTGTTGTATAAAATATGTTAAAACCTTCTGTTTAGATCATACTTGGCGCTAAAAATATCTATTCATATGGTAGCCCTACTCAGGCAATATCGACACAGCTTGGACCACATATTCCTGATCATCCCAAAAGAGAAACTGAAATTTATCAGGTAAATTGTCCCCGGCTTACAACTGTATAGGCACAATTGACACAAGGATGCATTTCATTGTAAAAGATTGTGAGAAATGACAGATTTGCATTTCATGTAGCTAAGAGTAATTACATGTAATTTTGAGAAAAGTTTGTATAATTACACAAAAGGAAAGTATGCAAATTTCACATATATAGTATGAAGACCCGATTTATCACTTCATAGTTCTGAAGTTGGCACTTTGTTGCTATGCACTTAATCATTTTATTATCTTTTAAGAAAGCATTCAAAACCACATTAAGGGGCATATTTAAGAGCCCCTAGAGCCACCGGTGCGTCACGTTTTATGGCTTAATGTCACCTTGTAAATACAGCCCCTTCACATGCAGCCCTTTGCGTGGAAGGGGCTTGCAATGGGTGTTGCTGTGGGTGTGCTACAGCAACACTGATTGCATTTTGATGCTGCCTCAGATTTACGAGTTTTTGTAAACCTGAGGCAGCGCCAAAATCTAACGCCACCCCAAGACACAGTCTCGTTTTTGCTTTTTCTATGTGTGCTGCATTGTGCAGCACTCATAGAAAGAGCAAAATGCCAGACATGATTGTTTATGTGCGGGAAGGTGTCCCTTCATGCACATAAACAATCATTTCAAAATTATGCTTTGGCTCTTCTGCAGCACACACAGAAGTGCCAAATCACTGTTAGTGATTGTATATGTGCAGGAAGGGACATCTTCCCACACATAAACAATCAAACCCCTCAACACAGACATTCTTGTACAATGGTTAAAGGATGCCTGCGTTGGTGCTAGGCAGGGGACAACACAGTGGTGCACAGTATTCAATTAAATACGGCGCATCCCTGCGTTGTGAAAATGACAGAACACAGAGCTGCCACATGGGACTAAGTATTGAAGAAATTAACTTTGAAGTCCATCATGTATTGTTCTTCATTTCAACCTCACTGCAAATTGTTTTATTTTATTCTTGATTAGTAATCATAATTTACACATTAATTCATCTAGTCAATGTGCCCTTGCAACATGTTTAATTACTCCTGTCTACTTTTTGTAGAGAAACATTTAACTTCAACATTTCATAGTAATATGTACATTTCTGCCTACTTGTTGTTAATATTTAGTAATCCTACTAAATATATATTTTAATTTGCTGTTTGTTTTAACCACTGATGAAGCAATAGGGACTTGTTGTTGAATAAATTCAATTCTTTAATACTGAATACAGTTTTGGATCCTTTTGTAAAAAGATAAGGCATATCAACCACTTGCCTGTGGCCTCTAGGTCCTGCTTTTTCCAGCCTGATCCAATTGCCACTGTTTGACCAAGTGACACAGCAGCTGCATGGGTTTTCTCACTCACTGTACTTCCCACCAACAGAAGCCCCACCCACCTTCATTATGCCCCAAAATAAAAGTCCCAGGAACTTCTTAATGCAGGCTGCAGCACTTCCATGCAGGGATGCGTCACTGGCATGCCAAAGGCAAGTCCATCTGTGCCTGTCTGCACATAGCCTCCAGCGCCATGACCCTTAGCAGATACACCATTGACGAGCTCTCCACACTCAACCTCGGCCAGCGCAACAAACACTGTCACCTCATCGACCCACGGTTCACCTTTCACCTACACCTACTACCACTTCACCTGCCACTGCACACACACCAGCCCTCTGGCCAGCTCCACCCTGAACACACCACAGACACCACTTGACACCACTTGACACCACTTGACACCACTTGACACCACTTGAAACCACTTGAACAAAAACACCAACTCGCATGTGCCCTTCTCAACACATGCTCGCTATGCAAACACACAACTGAGATTTGGGGCCTAAATTTCACTCGCACACCCGCCATCCTCTTCCTCACTGAGACCTGGCACAACCACACTTCCAAGCCCGACATCAACACTGCAATATCCAAAGGATAGAAGATCACCAACTGTGATAGCATCAACAAGCCTGGTGGAGGGATCACCATTATAAAAAAAGGAATCCATCCAATGCAACTCCACAAATTACAACATTACCCCAGCCATGTAACACCTCAACTTCCAACTCCGAATAGAAAAGAAAAGCACCATCAATGGGGCACCATTGCCTTCGGTCCTCCAGGACAGTGTAACTTCATCAGCGACTTCATCGCCCTTCGCTCCCCTCCATAGACCCCCAACAAGTATATTTTCCTTGGCAACCTCAACTTACAAATCGATGGCCACAATGACATCAACACTACCAACCTCCTCAACAGTATGGACAACATCATACTCACCCAACTCATCCACAACCCCTTGCACACTGCAGGCCACACGCTAGACACCATCTTTATCTCCAGCGACTGCTTCAGGTACAGCCACACCATAGGTCTCACCTGGACCGACTACTCTATCGTCTACTTCAACATCACTAGCTCACGAACCTCTGACCCCAGCCTGCCCAATGCACCCCACCGAAGCTGGAGCTAAGTCTCAAAGGACACATGAATCAACACTGTCAATACCACCCAAAGTATCTCCAATAACCTAGACCAGAATGTTAGACACTTCACCAATTGGATCACCAACTGCGCCAACTCCCATTGGCAATAACATCCACAAAAAGTCCACCAAGCAGGCTAGCTGGTACACTGAAGACCTCAGAACCGCTAAACTGCACTGGAAACAACTGGAAAGTAGATGGTGCATCAGCAAGGACATGAAAAACAAGACCATCCTAAAGACAGCCCTCAACCTCTATCACAGACACTTGAGAGAATCTAAGAAAAATACCTTAGCCTCGCGCATCATATCAAGCTCCAATAACAGCAAAGAACTCTTCAACATCATCAAGGAATACTCCAACACATCAGTTGCAACAAGCAACATTACCCCCTCACAGGAACTCTGTGACAACCTTGAAAACATCTTCCACAACAAAATCACCAATTTCTACAGAAACATCAAACCCCAGCTAAGGCCACAAACTTCTTCAAGTAACACAATGACCCCAAAACCACCACAGACATCTGACTAACTGAATGGAGCCAGCTCACCCTAGAGGACACCTCATCCATCATGAACTCGGTCCATTCAGGGTCCCCACCCATTCCCTCACCACATCTCCAACGTAGCTGAAGCCAGAATAAGCCACATACTCACCACCTTGTTCAACACCTCAATTGCCTTGGCCACCCTCCACGAGGACTGGAAACATGCAGAAGTCAACATCCCACTAAAGAAATCATCGGCAGACCCCAGCGAACTCTTCAATTACCAACCAGTCTCACTGCTCATGTTCCTGGTCAAAGTATTAGAAAAAGGCATCAATCAACAACACTCCTCACATCTGGAACAGAATCTCCTACTCGACTCCTCCTAATCCATATTCCACAGCAACTACAGCTCCAAGACAGCCCTCATCGTGGCTACCGATGACATCTGACCCCTACTCGATTGAGGAGAGAATGCAACTGTGATCTTCTTAGACCTCTCGGTAGTCTTCAATACGGTCTCCCACCACACACTCATCACAAGGTTGCACAACATAGGCATCCAACGAGCTGCTCTCAGATGAATCACCTCTTTCCTCACTAGGAGAAACAAAAAGTCCTTCCCCCTTAACCTTCGAACCCAAGGAAATCATATGTAGAGTACCCCAAGGATTCTTGCTCAGCCCCACCCTCTTCAACACTTATGTGAGCATTTCCAAAACGCATGGACTCAACATCATATCCAGAGTTGACAACAAACAACTGATCCTCTCCTTCTCTGAAGACACTACCAAGACCAACTTACACACCTGCACAACAGGTTTCGCCAACTGGATGAAGGACAACTGAAGCCTGAAGTTCAACTCGGACAAGGCAGAGGTACTGATCTGCTGAAGCAAAAACTCCAAATGGGTTGCATCATGGCAGTCTCTGTTACTGTGACCTATTTATACCCCACTGACCATTCTAGGAACCCAGTCATCATTCTGGACAACAAGCTAACCATGACAACTCAGGTCATCTCCGTCTCTTTCTCCTGCTTCTTCACCCTCTGCATGCTTTTTGAGATATTCAAGTGGCTACCCCAAAGCTCACGACGCACCATCATCCAGGTCCCCATCTGCAGCCAACTGGACTATGGAAACACTCTCTATGCAGGGATCGCAACTCACCTCCTCCAACGACCACAGACCATACAGAACACCACAGCCAGACTCTCCCTGGATAGCCCTAGATGAACCCACATCATGCACTACCTCAAGGAACTCCATTGGCTTCATGTACAGAAAAGATGCCAGTTGAAGCTCCTGACCATGCATACAAGGCCCTACACAACTTCGGACCCACCTAACAGGACCACTGCTTGAACTTCCATTAGCCCACCAGACACCTCTGCTCCATTTCCCTTTCTCCAACCCTCACCCCCGGATCCAAAGTAGCAGATGCAGAAGCTGCTCCTTCTCCTACCTAGCAGCAAAGACATAGAACAGGCTACCCTTTCACCTCTAGACCGTCTCATCTTTTCCAGATTTCCGAAAGTCCCTGAAGTCCGGGCTATTTGGCTAATCAGCTGGACACTGCCAGAGCATGGATTCCCTCCCGGGTGACAAGAATCGGTCTACAAATCTATAAAAAACAATTAAATAATAATGTGCTGTTAGATTTGTCAGCTTTAGGATGGCCTTCCCTTAAACTTTTTGCCTCTCGTGCCTCACTTTTGCTGATCTGCTTTTTTTGGCCTTAGGACTCTGGGAAATTTACCCCTGCTAACAAGTGCTAAAGTGCACGTGCTCACTCCCCTAAACCATGGTAACATTGGTGTATCCACAATTGGCATATTCAGTTTACTTGTAAGCCTCTAGTAAAGTGCACTACATGTGCCCCAGGCCTGTAAATTAAATGCTACTAGTGGGCCTCCAGCAGTGATTGTGCCACCCACTTAAATAGCCCTTTAACCATGTCTCAGTCCTGCCACTGAAGAGCCTGTTTGTGTGGCTTATCTGCCATGTCGACTTTGCATTTAAAACCCCTTACCAAGCCTTAAGCTCCCCTTTTATTACACATAAAGTACCCCTAAGGTAGGCGTTAGGTAGTCCATAGGCTAGGGTGCAGTGTAAATGAAAGATAGGACATGTGCCTTTTGGTTTTACATGTCCTGGTTGTGGAAAACTCCCAAATAGCTTTTCTCTACTGTGAGGCCTAAACCTCTTGTAGAATAACACTGGGCATTCCTTTTACATTTATTAAGTGTAATTCCTAATTGAGAAGGAGTAGGACTGTCATGTTTGGTACCTATGGATTTGTAATAATAAATCCTCCTTAATGCTAAAGTTGGATTTGTGATTACACCTTTGAAAATGACACTTTTAGACAGTTGGCATTTTTCTGCTCTTAAGCCCTGGGTGCCTGCTGCCTGCCTCCAATACACATCTGGGTTGGGTGACAGCTGGACTGTGTGCATTTCCTCTAGACAGTCACACACAATGGGAGCTGAAATCTGTCTAATGGGCCATTCAAATCCTGATGTGACATCCCCAGGCTGATGGGTCATCCTGGGCAGGATGGGAGTGGGAAGCTGTCACCTGCAACTGAATAGGGCTGTACCGGTCCTCACACACAGAGCTACATACCCCCTGTAGTGTGCCTGGAGCCGGGGCAGGAAAGGGAGGACCTGTGTGCACTTCAAGGCTCCTCTTTGAAGTCACTCCCACTTAAAAGGCACCACTGGGTATAAGAACTAGACTTCTGACCCTACCAAATCAGTACACTTGTGCACCTGAGGACATTCTGCCAGGAAGAAGGTCTGCTGTGCTGCTAAAGGGACTGTTACTCTGCTGGATCTCTACTGGACTTTGCTGTACTTGCGATTTGCAGTGTCTGTCCTTCTGCCTGCTCCCCTCTGTCCCTGGAATTGAGAAGGACTGGACCTGCATCTCTACATCCCCAGAACCAAAGTGACTCCAAGGGCTTGCTGGCTTGCCTCCTGTTCTGAAGTCTCAGGGACATCAAAGACTTCACTGAACTCTCCTACAGCTTCTGGACTCTACCATCTGTGAGTCCTACCCTGCCAAGTGGTGCTGATCCAGTCCTGGGCCCTTGGAAGTGGGCTCTGCAGCTGTTCTCTTCAGAAATCCATGCAATATCTTCACTGCGCCAATCAGAACTGTCTTATCTCTCCTCAACACTGACGCATCGCTGCTGCAGCTGAGGACAAAGACATGACAGCCCCAACTGTGTGGCTCGGAACTGGTGCATTGCCCCAGTCCTGATACATCGCCTTTGCATCACCTGCTGCATAGCTCGATGATCACGTGTTGCCTTTATTATAAGGGGTTTGATGCCACACCTCAAGGATATAATTAAAGTGACTGCACGGCTTGACAACAATGCATCCCTGACTGGGTGGATCAGAACCAGCTCATCTCCTTTGCATCGGATCTTCGCCATCGATGCAACCCTTCACACAAAGTATCATTTCAGCAGAACAAGGTCAATCCCTGTAGACGGCCCATGCTCCATCGCAGTCGGCCTGAACTTTCGATTTACTCCGGTCTAGGGCGCTCAGATAACCTTGGTTGGTGCTTTAAGCATTTAGGCACTACAATTGCAGATATACATTAAACAACTCATATCTCGATTTTTACTTATTTGATTTCTGTGATTTTGCTCTTGTTTTGTTAATTAAATTAAGCTCTACATTCCTGATGTGTAATATTTTTGTGTAATGTTTTCATTGTTTTTACTGTATTACTTGTTGCACAGATACTTTACACATTGCCTCTTAAGTTAAACCTGCCTGCTCTTTGCTAAGCTACCAGACGCGAGCACATGTTAATTCATCAAATGTAACTGACTTACCCTGACTAGGCTTGGGTAGGGTGCATACCTCTGCCAACCAGAAACCCAGTTTTTAACAGGTACCCCAACTTCAATGCTGTCAAGTCATACAAATGGAACTGCACCACATTTGCAGTGGTGTAATCAGTAGTGCCGCACTGCTGTCTCACATCAGGAGTTATCCATTTGTATGCTTGGAAAGAAAACCATAGTGGTTATTATGCCTAATAATCCTATTGCCGTTTCTTGTATTCATATACTTATTTATCATATATTTTTAGAAGGAACAGTGCAAAGTTTACTTAATCATTGTTATTGCTCAGCAAACAACTAATAAGAATCAAAAAACCCTGATACTCTCATTCAGTCTTCTGTGAGGTTCCCATGATCCATTGCAGGTCCAGCTTTGTTAAATCTCTACATGACCCATCCACATATATAACAATCTGGTGCCCCAAACCATTAATAATCAATATGTTGATGACACTAAAATGTGCATTAAAATGACCTATTTCACTTATGTTCACATTCTAAAAAACTGACTAACCTTCACAAGTCCTTAGTCTTAACCCTGAAATGAAGGAATGTATTCTATTTCACAGACACCACAAAACAAAGTGACTTTACGAACTTCAGTCAGTTAACTTCACATCTTTCCCTGCCACTTAGGTCAGATCCCTTAGCATCCGGTTAGACTCACATCTCTCTACGTTCTCACACTTTAAACACACTATATAATCCAAAAGAGCAACTATCTTTTCCCTGAATAAATGAAAGCCTCTTCTCCAAACCAAAGACTTTTGCCTGTTCATACAATCGCTTGTGATTTCTCTGTTGTATTATGGAAACTCCGCTATAGTAGCATCAACAAGTTTACGTTGGCACCACTTATTCCCTTGATTAACTCTATTGCCAGACTAATGTAGCGAAAGAAAAATCAACTACATCACCACGATCTAATGTGATCTACATTCTTATCCCCCATCATTCCTATGTGCTTGAATATCACCTATTCTTGCTCACTTTTGACTTTTGTCCTGCCCCTTCCTGTTTTTGTCCTCTCTCCCCTTCTCTCCTTCACTCCTCTCAAAACCCTTGCTGCTAGCTCGTCCTGCGACATCTGTCCTTTTTCTCTCCCTAGAACAAATCCCTCTCTTCTGCCAGTTCATCCCAACAATCCTTCTCTGCTGCTCCTGGGGATGTTATAGTGTCCCATGAATACCTCTCTCTTTCTCACCTTGCTTTTAATACGTGATCTTTTACATGCATCCTTTCCGGGTGACTGGTTTGTTTAACGATCGTTGTGTTTTTTACAGTTTCACTGTAAGGAGATTTACAATCTCCAGTGTTGTTGGACTTGCAAAGCACTGTGATACCCAACTTGAATCGTGCTGTAAACAAAAGTAAAACAAATAAGTAAAATTAATGCATGTTTTAGTATAGCTCGATCTTTGCTCATATGCATTAGAGCGCCTTAGAATTGTGGGATAGAATTACCAGAGTAAGTCAATAAGACAACAACACATTTGTACATGGAATCATTGCAGATACAAAATTATATTTACAAAAATACATATGGAGTGTATATACAGGGAAAATGTATACGTGAGAGGCAAAAGCAAGAGCAGTTACCTGAAAGAGTGTTGTGAGATGTATTACTGCAGAGAGTGAGAACCACCGTTGGGCTCTAGACAGTTTAATACTATGAGTCAGGGTAAAGGGAGTGGTTATATGTAAGACTTTATGACTGATACAGACTGCCCCATATGACACCGGGAACAACGATGTCCTTGAGCAAGTAACCTTTATTGGAGCACTCACACACGCTCCTAACGAACAAAACGCTTCTGATCGTAAGCCGACAGAAAACGTTCCATTCATAAGATTCTAAAATCTAAATTCACTATTACACATCTCCTTCTTTTCAAACAAACAAGATGAAATAAACAAGTGAATAAAACCAAACCAAATAAAAAATAAAAACTGCAATAAACTTTGTAATATACGTTCTTGCATTAGATAAGACCTCGTAATATAATTTTTTTTAAAACCCTAAATAAATGTTGTCTAATACATTATGTAATCATTGTATTTGTTTGGCAATTTTTTATGTCTGCTGGCCCTGACACCAAACTCATTCATATTAACATTTGAAGAACCATATTCTTCACGATGACCCAACAAAGTATTGTCGGTATAACCTGTTCTACTGTTTGAATAAGCCTTGAATGATTCACACCCAAAATCAGGATCAGATAGATGACTTAATTTGTGACAGCCTTCAAAGTTTACACGTGCTAATCTGGAACAATGCCACCATGAACCATTACTCAACATAGCTGAAGACCTCCCAACCCTAATAACTTTCCAAGGTTTTGAATACTTTGATTCTCCCTTTCTGACATGTGTGGGAAGCTTGATCTTAACCCAATCATCAACATTTAAACTTAGACTCCTTTGTCCATTTTCCTTGCAATTATTTTTGTTCTTAAACTCAACATTCACCTTGGCCTCATTGTATATCCTATTCATATCATAAATCTGTACATTGTTTTGCAACCAAGATGGATTTAGACCTAGTCTTGGTTTCCTTCCTTTCAACATCAAAAACGGTGAAAATTTAGTTAAAGAATGAGGTGTACAGTGATAAGACCAAATCATTTGTGCAACATGTTCCTTAACATTAATCTTAGCATTTAGAGCCAGTTGTACTGCCTCTACTAAAGTTCTATTGAATCTTTCAACTAAACCGTTCATATTGGGTGCATATAAAGCAGTTCGTTTATGTTTAACTCCTAAATTTGACAAGAAATCTTGTAATTTAGAAGAAGTAAACTGTGTACCATTGTCAGTAGTGATACTATCAGGATAACCTTCTTTTCTGAAACAATTGTTTAGAAACTCAATTACCTCATCAGTACTGGGTCGCTCAATCCACTTATACTCAACCCATTTGGAGAAATAATCAATAATAACCAATATATACACTTTTTCCAAACTAATACCTTCTTAAGGACCAAGTAAATCCATAGCTAAATCCTTCCATGGTTGTTCTGGAAACGGTAATACATTAACCTCAGTTTTCTGTGTCTTCAAAACTTTATCAGAATCCTGACACAACAAACAATTCTTAATGAAAACAACTACCTCTGAATCCATGTACGGCCACCAAAACTGATCTCTCAATTTTTTAATAGTTCCAGATTGTCCTAAATGTCCAATATGAGCTATAGAAATCAACTTTCTTCTTATTTCTGTAGGAGGTACAAAACATTCACCCTTAAGTAACAAATCATTTTCTATGGACAATTCATTTCTAACTTTCCAGAAAACTTGTAAATCCTTTGTTAAAGATTTCTCTCGTGGCCAACCTTTTATGATAAAACCCTTCACAATTCCAAGAACTTAATCTTTGTCATATGCTGAAACCCATTCTTTTTCTGAAATGACTTCAGAAATCGACAATACTGCATCTCTCACACTTGCAACAACACATTCTTCAATCACTTCAGAATCTGTAGACATTTCCTTACTGCCAGATAATCTCGAAAAACAATCCGCTCTGGTATTCCTTGTACCTGGCAAATAAGACACTGTAAAATTGTATTCATACAATTTTGCTAAAATACGTATGAGTCTTGAAGACGCTCTACCCATGCCATTTTTAGATAATAAAGAAATCAGTGGTTTATGATCAGTTCTCAATTTGAAATGTTTCCCCCATATATACATTTTAAAGTGTTCAACAGACCACGCACAGGCAAGTGCCTCACGTTCAATAGTTGAATACCTACACTCAGCTTCAGACAATGCCCTAGAACCAAAAGCAATGGTTTGTTCAACATTCCCTTTGACTTGAGTTAATACTGCTCCTAATCCTGTTGAACTTGCATCCACAGTAATAACATTTACTGCATCACCAGAATATGGAGAAAGTGGTTTCGAATTTACAATAGACTTCTTTAACTTGTTGAAAGCATCAACCTGATCATTAGACCACCTAAATGTTTCATTTTTCTTAAGTAATACACGTAAAGGCATAGCTAAATCGCTAAAATTTTTGACAAATTTAGCATAGTATTCTCACAGGCCTAAAAAGGAATGAACCTGGTCTTTGTTTCTGGGCTCCTCAATGTTTTGTATCACCTGTAGAGAATTCTTAATAGGTGTGATACCTTTTCCTGAAATAGAATGACCTAAATAGTCTATTTCATTAGTTAACAATGTACACTTGTCGAAATGAATCGTCATACCCCTATCACTTAGGATTGACATCACCTTGTCCAACTTCGTATAGTGTTCCTCCTTTGTAGCTGTGTAGATCAAAATATCATCCTGAAAAGCAATGACATTCCCAACATCCTTAAATAAACAATGCATCAATTTTTGAAAAACAGAAGCAGCTGATGCCAAACCAAAAGGCATGCGTTTATATTGAAAAGCACCATCTGGAGTAATAAAAGTGGTAATGCAACGAGATTCGGGAGTTAACTCTACTTGGTGGTATGCTGCCTTCAGATCAATCTTTGAAAAAAATTTAGAACCCTCTAACTTTGTGAAAAGCTCTTGAATGCGTGGAAGTGGAAAACAATCCACCAAAATTTGCTTGTTCACAGATCTTAAATCAGCACACAAACGCAAATCTCCTGATTTTTTCCGCACCAGAACAATTGGGGAAACCCATTCTGCAGCATCAACAGGCTCAATAATATCCTCCTTACACATTCTGACTAACATCTCAGATAACTCCTTACTGACCGAAAGTGGAACATGCCTTAATTTGTGTTTGATAGGAACAGCATTTTTTTTAAGTTGAATGTGATGTGAAAATCCTGTCACCTTACCTAACTCTTTGCTAAACAAATTTTTTAATTTGTCTAATAACAACTCCAACTTATCTGAACTTGTGTTCAAAACTTGGACAGACTGTATATTATCAGACAGATACACTGGATTCTTGGCATTTGGATTGAGCACCATTCCCATTTTCTTTTGATGACGCCAACCAATAACATGTAACCCGTCAATGGCAACATATACTTTTCCAATAATTGACCTGTTTAAAAATTTGATATCCGCTATGAAGAACCCAAGCATATCAATCTCTTTGCCCCCAAAACCATATACTTTGACATCATTTGGTTCTAACTTTTTATCATCCCAGTTTTCATTAAAAAACTGATCTGATAAGATAGTATATGGTGATCCAGAATCTGCCAAAACTTTCACATTCAATCCATCAATGACGATTTCACAATCAGGTGGAATATAGGGTTCTTTGTCAATTTCAGTGCAGTTAATACCCTTCCTGGTCTTTTCTGTATCAGACTTATTTGTGCATGAAACCTTTTCCTTAAGACTGAGAACGAAATGATCTTCCATCTCGCTATCAAACTTTGATTCCTCCAGCGTAGATATTCTTCTGTTGGCTACCGATCTGCAAACATTGCCAAAATGACCAATCTTCTTGCACTTGAAACATTCTTTGCCTTTGGCTGGGCAAAACTTGAATTGAGATGCATGTGTTTTGGAACCACACTTATCACAAAATGTCTTACTAACATTGTATCCTGAAATTTGTTTGTTAATACTGACTTGTTTTCCTTTAGAAAATTTTCCTTTGTTACTAGCCTCATATTTCTCTGTATCATTTAAAGCTACAGCTGCAATCTCTTTGTTAATGTCATCCACATTAATGGCTTTGAAAGATTTTATTGTACATTCAACACTCTTAGCCGTGTCAATTGCTTCTCTCAAAGTGGGATTGCGTTGTCTAAGCAATTGTTCCTGAATCTTTTTATTCGAACAGAAAATAATTAACTGATCTCTAATATAAATATCCGCTGTTTCTTCAAATTCACAGCCTGCAGCCAAAATTCGTAAAGCAGAAATATATGAGTCAACTGACTCATTAAGTTGTTGATGACGTGTGAAAAACGTATACCTTTCCATAACAAATTGTGGTTCCTCTGAAAACCTTTTTTTAAACCTATCTACAGCTTCTGAAAAACAGTCATAATCTTTAGCGTCTGTGCCAGATGGTGGTAGAACTGGAGGTAAATGCTCAAAGATGTCTTCAGCTTCCAAGCCAATTAAGTTGAGTAGTAACGCTTTTTTTCTGTGTTATTCAAATGAATCTCCATTAATTGCCAACATGTAGTTTTTAAAATGTCTGAACCATTTTTCCCATTTCATAGTAGCCTCATTAGCAGAGTTTAAAAATGGCGGAGGAGGATTACCACAAATGTTATTCATTATGACTGAATAGTCAAGGATAGAAAATATAAATGAGAGTTTTTCTTCTTGTTTTATTTTTTTAAACTGCAATAATGTGCCTTTAAATTCACTTTGATATTGCAAAAAAAAAAACCAAAAAAAACCCTGTTAACCTAAGATGGCCGCCGATTAATGACGTTGTTCTCTTACTAATCTTTCATACGAACAACACTGTCTCTAAGATGGCTGCCAAACAACTGCCAATTCAGAGAAATAGTATGCAGTTCAGTCAAAAAAAACAAAATTCTGCCTCACCACTTCCAGTTCCTGAAAGTTTTGAATCTGTCCTCCTAGAAATCCAACATCACCGGAATGCAGGAACACTCCTAAACACTCCTAAACCGTCTCCGTCTGCCATCTACAAAGTGCTGAAGATGGTGAAAATCCTCGAGTCTGTGGTGAGTGCTCCTGGTTTATAAATCGTCGCCAAAATGTTGTAATTAATGACACCGGGAACTACGATGTCCTTGAGCAAGTAACCTTTATTGGAGCACTCACACACGCTCCTAACGAACAAAACGCTTCTGATCGTAAGCCGACAGAAAACGTTCCATTCACAAGATTCTAAAATCTAAATTCACTATTACATATGCATTACCAATGACAACAGGTTTGTAAAAGAGGATATTGCAGGATTAAAATCAGGACTGGACCTGTATATTACAATGTGAAGGAGAAATTAGGATAGGATCAGTCTTTAATGGGTTGAGTTTCAAGTGGTGTATGTTCATTCTCTGACGATTTGTAGGTTTTATCAAGGGATAAAATATAAATAGTGAAAAGGATCGTTAAACTGAGCTGTATATCATCAGCTTATTGATAATGTATGAACACTGATTCAAGAGGTGTTTCTAAAGCTTTTAATAAACTTTCTAGTGTGTTGGAGACAATGGGGAACATTGTGGTCACCCACCATGAAGTTATCTACAATTGAAAATGACTTTAATCTGAGATCAATTAGTCGAATATGATACTAACGTGTTATGCAACACCCACAAGGCCCTTGCTCTCTTTGATGATATTTATTAGGATAGCTGGAGGAACTGTGTCAAACTGTGTCAAAAGCAGCAGATTAATCAAGAAGTACTACAATCCAGATTTACTGTGTGCTAAAAGCATTAGTTGTTAAAACAAAGCCTGACACTTGGGGATTGTCAGCAGTGTCATCGATCCACCCAGGAAAAAACTATGGTAAGGAATAAAATTAATCTGGCTACTATTCAGCAAACTTTTGCAGCACAATGCTGATATATGCATCCCTCTTGCAAATATGTATAGAAATAAGACTCTAGGGGAAGTGGAAAATCAAATGTGAGAGTTTCCCTGATGAAGGCAGACTCAATGGAATTTTAAGGGTTTCATACTCTGCCTCTACATGTTTCAATTTTAAGATAATGGAATATAATATATTACACATTTAGTGTTTTTCATCCACTTTGTGACATTTTGATCCACTGTCTAAATTAACGAGCTGACCTATCAAATAACAATCCCAATGTAGGTAACAGGCTGTGCCTGAGAAACTGACCCATTCTTCCATTTTGTGATCAAGCACAGTGCATGTGCAGGCTGGTGGCATGATCTTCAGGGCCTTGGTTTTTACCATTGTTAATTCTATAAATGCCCAGATTCACTCTCTGCTAGGCATTGCCACAAATTTGCACTTCAAAGTTTGTCGGAGATCACAGAGTCAATACGAGCCAATAGGAAAATGAATACAAAGAGGCTGCATTACAGACACAAGTCTCCTTTCATGGAAAGACCTGAAGATAATGCCTATGTCCATTGATAACATAAATGTATCAGTCTCCATGGTATTTCTGTCCCGACACACAAATGATAAAGCTCATTTGTAAAAGTCACTTATTTGATATGCTCTGTTATAGCTGTTTATTTTCTAATGGGGCAAATATGTATGTATTTTAATGACCTTTTCTCATTTTAAGGAGCTCCGGTGGTGTAATCTTTCTTCAGCAGTGCTATGACATTAATATAAGACCCATATACATCAATGAAAACCTCACCATAAATAGGGGAACTCTTTGTACTGCAAGGAACACAGTAAAATTGTGGCCTCATACAGAATTAAACATATTATTTTGAAAACTTTTCTACACATACCATTTACCATACAAGACATAGGGCCTGATTCACAAAGGCAAACTTACACTTTCCTGTAAGTTTACAATTGTTTGCTATTTACAAAGGGATTTACAAGTAGTATCCTTACAAGTGGGGAGTCTCTACTCATAAAAAGACCTATCTTTTTGTGTGCGGAGACTCAATACTCGTAAGGATACTACTCGTAAAACCTCTTTGTAAATAGCAAAAACTTAGGTTAGATACTTACCTTAACTTAGGTGTTTTCATGTGCTGAGAATCTGTAGACATAAAGATACTTTATCTTCCTTTGTGAATAGCAAACAGTCGGAAACTTACATGAAAGTGTAAAATTATCTTTGTGAATCAGGCCCATAGAGTGTAGACAGCAACAGTGAAAAATCACAATTCACAATTGAATATGGGTAGAAAGATTCTAAAATGTTTTCAACGTTGTGTGTTAGTGAATCCACACTCCATGCGATCATACCGAACACTCATGGTATGTGAGAAGGAGCGATTAGAAATAGTGAAAGAAGTATCTAATTATATCATCATGGTAATTTTGTCAAGGCCAGGTAATGAGAACTTGCAAAGAAGGCCATTCAGGATGGTAAAAGCCCTATATTAATCATCTTTGTTATAAACCGAGGTCTCTAGTTGGCAGGGGTATGCACCCTGACCAAATAGGGATCACAGTCCTAGTCAGGGCAAGTCAGATACACACTCTAAATTAACCTGTACTCACCCTCTGGTAGCTTGGCACAGAGCAGTCAAACTTAACTTAGCAGGCAATGTGTGAAGTATTTCTGCAACACATAAGTGCAGTAACACAGTGAAAACATGACAACATGACTCCACTCTAGGGTAGGGAAGTAAAGTATCTTTATTGGGTTAGAATAAGACCAAAACAACAAAATTCCAATCAATATTCCTCATGTGGCAGTTCCTCCTGGCAGCACAGCTTCTCCTGTTAGCATAGTCTCCTCAGGACCCAAAAGTGAACTGATTTGGTGGGGTTTGGGGTCCAGCACATATACCAAAATGTGTCTTTGATGTGAAAAAGACTTCAAAGAGGCCTTGGAAGATCACAAGGTGCCTTCCCTTCCTTCCCTGGCTCAGACACTCTAAGGGGAGTATGGAGCCCTTTCTGTGTGGAGAGGCATAGCCCTGCTCAGGGTCAGCTCCTCCCTCCCATCTAGCCCAGAAAGATCTATCTGCCATGTGATGGGTCATCAGGATGCAAATGTGAAACCAAACCTTCCTTTGTGTGTGACTGTCTAGAGGGAATACACAAAGCCCTGCTGCCATCTACCCCAGTCTTGTATTCAAAGAAAGGCAGAAGCACAGAATGGTGAAAATAAGAAAATGCCAAATTTCTAAAAGTAGCATTTTCAGACATGCTACTTAAAATCAAACTTCACCATAAGTTTTGATTTGAAACTGTGAGTCCAGAGACACCAAATTCCATATTCTTATCTTGTTCCAATTGGAAGTTACACTTAACCGATGCTTCAAGGTAACCCCAATGTTAACCTACGGGTGAGGCAGGCCTTGAAGTAGTAAATAAAAAAATTCAACAGTTTTTCACTTCCTGGACATGTTAAACGGAAAATTACATGTCCAACCTTTTAAGTACACTCCACCCTGCCCATGTAGCTGACTAGGGCCTTCTATAGGGTTGACTTTTATGTAATAAAAAGGAAGGTTTGGGCCTGGCAAGTGGGTATACTTTGCAGGGTGAAATTGCAGTTTAAAACTGCATGCACATGCTCTGCAGTGGCAGGCCTTGGACATGTTTGCAAGGCTACTGTGGTGATTTGCACTATCAGTGCTGCAAGTCCACTAGTTGCTTTTAATTTGCAGGCCATGGGCACATATTGTGCACTTTACTAGGGTCTTACATGGAAATTAAGTATGCCAATTGTGGATAAGCCATTTCCACTAACCAGCTTATTTGGTTATCTTTTAGTGATCTAATGACAGTATTTATTGTTTGTATTACTTTCTCAAAATTGCTTAATATACTCTGATATCCCATAGCTTACTTTAATCACTATAATACTGATGTAGGGACCAGTAATCTTTTAAGATAGAGAGTCTACTGAACGTTATCCTCCTACACACTTATCAATAATGTATAATGATCCTTGAAAGAGGTGGAGTATAAATATCCACATGCATGCCAGATACATAGCAAAGTGTATGAGCACAACCTCATCCAGAGAGGGCAGTAATGGTTCATATATTCTTGGAAAAAAGGATCTGAAGTTATACTTATGAAATATTCTACTGGAGTGCAAGTTTGAACCTCTCCATCAATAACCTCAAGAAAATGTAGAATGATTACCGCAAAAAGGTATTGCTCAGCTTAATTTTGATTGGCAATGTCTACAGTCCATCATGTTTCATAGCATTTTCTTCACATCTACATTTAACTTCCATTAATTTCATCTCATACTAAGAATGCCCACTGTACACCACACATTACCACCACTTTACTAATGAAAGTCAGCTGTATGCCATGAATGACCCTAAATTGGCCATGTACTGTCCATCGCAAAATAAATGTGAAGCTGGCCTATCATTGGTTTAGGATTACTGGCATACAGCATTCTCCGTGAGAGTTGCCAGGAGCACAATGAAGCTTAACCTTTCTACCTGAGCACTACACACTCTAAACTACACAACTGCATATCTGTAGTGGATCCAGTGACTTACGGGCCATCTCACAAACAGTTATTTCCTGTCCTTGAGTGGCAACTGGACCTGGACTCTACCCTGCTGTTTGGCCTCTTCCTGGCTCCATGTCTTTAAGCGCCTTCTCTAATGTTCTGGGGACTTTAAAAGTGTATGTGTGTGGTGTACCTAAAGGATAAAAGTCAGAAAGTAAAATACTTGACCAGGAAAAACTTTGTTGGGGTATCCGACCTGCACTCTATTGCAGTCAGTGTCAAATTGTCCATAGGTCCCGGTGTACCACAACCATTGCCTATCATTGGAACTTTGTGCTTCTTGGGACTATTTCTATTTACAACTTTAAGAATTTGTATTTCTGGGTCCTCTAATTGGAGTTTTGTTGGTTTGGTGTAATTTTGTTTATTGCACTTTTTAAATTATTCTAAATCCTTTTTGAGATTTGTGTTGTTTTTTGTTTAATCTTTATTACTGTTTTAGTACTCCCTAAATACTTTACCTATTGCCCTGGCTACTAAGGAGGTGAGCTCAGGTGAATTTAGCGACTTTGAGGGTTCGCCCTGACAAGGGTTGTTAATATTACTTGAGGTGGGTAGTAACCTACCCCCACCAAATAATAATCACACCAAATTTTCTTGCAGTGCCACTTTGGTATAAATGTGTAAAGGAAAGGGCTGAGGAGTATGGCACTGCACTACGTAAACTTGCTTCCCCATGTAAATTTGGGGACGGTGATGAGCAGAGGATAAGGGGACAGTTTATGCTATTAGGTAAATCTGACATGATTAGAGAGGAACTTTATTTTAAAGGTGATCCCAAATTAAGCAAAGCAACAACCACGGTCAAAGTAGTAGAGAATTGTTTTGTCTGTATGGAGGAATGGCATAAGGACAAAACTAATCTGACTCCTGTGCATGCTGTTGATTTTAAATGAATGGTTTCCACTAAAACAAAAGACACAGAGATCTAGAAGGGCATGCTTACATTGTATCAGTAATGGACACATTGTCAACCACATGGATTGCCTACTAGATGGTTATGTAAAATATGTGGAAAGAGAGAGCATTATGTAAATTGCTATAGGAGATGCAACACCAGCATCAAGCTGTGAGAGAATTGAATCAAGTTGTGCTTCAGGTGAAAGAAACTGTATGTGGTGTTAATGTGGTAAAGTGTGAGCATCCCGTGAATGTAATAAGAGTACAAAGGAAAATTCATTGTGAAGAATCTGTGCTGGGTTCTTCTCAGCACAGACAGACGCAGGAAACATAGGTGAATAAGTTGTAGAAATGTATTCTTCTTGAAGCCAGACAGCACAACAACAATCCCCACCAATGGAACCAGGTGTCAGCTACCAAATTACTTACCTGGAACCTGGCAGAAGAATTATTCCACATTCCATTGCCCACATTCCATCTCTCTGTTACATTCTACACATATCTAAGCTTTAAACAAATCTAAATACAACACATCTTCTCCCTTGGTGAACAACAGTGAATGCAACCTAAAGACAGACAGAAATACAAACCAGGTGGAAATACAACAACATGAACATGCAAGGCGGACTGCACAAGACAAAACTTTGTCACAAAGCAAAGTGACAACCACCAAAACAAACATCAACACCGACATAAACACAAGGACTGCAGAGATAAACATAGAACACATACTAGACCTCACATCAAGCAGGGTAACCAAAGAACAAATAACCCAGATCACAGCAAGTCACTTTAACACATAGGGCCTGATTACAACCTCGGTGGATGGGTTACTTCGTCATAATTGTGACAGATTTCCAGTCCGCCAATTCATAAGTTCCATTATATCCTATGGAACTTGTAAAACGGCTGGCGGGATGTCCGTCACTTTTGTGACAGAGTATCCCATCCACCAAGATCATAATCAGTCCCATACTCTTTTAGGCAGTCAGGTGGTCGCACCTGTCTCTTGCTTTCCCTTCATGAAACTGAACTTTCAGCTGCACCACCCTCTGAATGCCCCTTGTGCACCCTGACAGCAGCACCCTCAGTCATGTGACCTGTGCCCAAATCTGCCCTCCACCTTTCATCCAATTGAACTTGCGCGCCATTTCTGGGTACAGCCTACGCAAGCAACCACCACCCTTTTGTTTGAGAGCTCTTCCCCCTTTCACCTACTCCCACATCACCCTTGTTGTCAACTAGGACCACACTTCTCTTGCACCACCTCTTACCATTTTCCACCAAGAGTGCATAATTTGGGCCTTGACAATGTGTCTTGAGAAAGAATGTAGAATTGTTCTTCTTGGCACCCATTGGTCTCTTAATCTTGATCACATCTCCCGCCTGAAATTCAACCTCTCTCACCTTTTTGTCCCATTCATAACTCTGTTTGCTTTTGAGCTGAGCATTCTCCACCTTCTTGCGTTCCTGTCCCAAATCAGGTTACTTATCCTTGCTCCGTGTGCGTTCCAATACCCAAATAGGACTCAACTTACAAGATCCATAACCTACCCTTCAGCGAAACAAAAGGAGAAACTCCCACGAGGCACTGTGGGGTATTGTAATAACTCCAGAACCTCTCCAGAACAGCTTCGGACACAATATCACCCACAGTTATTGGCAACTGAATCGCCTCTTTCAACATGCTGTTCACTCTTTTGACCATTCCATTATCCTGTGGGCTGTACAGGGCCAGCAACAGGTGTTTAACTCAAACAATCTAAAAAAGGATGACTTGAATTGGACCCCATTGTCCATGACTAGTTCCTTGGGAACTCATTCCCTTCAAAACAGATCTTTCAACAAATCTACTACTGCAGATGTGGTCAGCTCTCACAAAAATTTGCTCTCAACCCATTTTGAGTAATAATCCAACAGTACCAACTCATACCTCATATCAGCACTGAGATTATACATGGGGCTATCTAAATCCATATGTAACTTTTCCCAGGGGCTGTCACGAAACCTCAGTAGAAGAGTGGAATGTTACTTGCACACACAGATTTGTCTACCTTTTGACAACTTGTATACCTTCCAACATGCATCTCTACTTCAATATTCATCCCTGGCCACCAATAGTAGAGGTGCAATATCTTTTTGGCACCAGTCATCACAAGATGTCCCTGATGAGCAAGAACAATCAATCTATGCCTTAGCTCCAACGGAGGAACCTGTAAATTTCCCCTAAGGGTGGCATCATCCTCAATGGTCAATTCATCCTTGACCTTGTGAAATGATTAAAGACCATTGCTCACATTCCTCTCCTCAGGCCAACACAACTACGAACTCCCTGATCTTTTCCAGACACTCATCTAGTTCTGAACATTCTTTCCATTCTTGCCTTCTGATTGCTCCCTCCTACACAACCAAGCCATCAACCAGTCCAACAACACACTCCACCTCGCCTTCGACTAGATTGCTCCCAAGATTGTCAAGAGAGAATAAAGATAGAAAATCTGGATGGAAATTCTTCTTCTCACTTGGAGTGTGCTTGACCATGAAATCAAAATTGTACAACAGGCTGACTAACCTTGGGCTGACCTTATTATGAACTTTTCCAGCCCTTAAGTATACAAGAGGTTTGTGGTCCGTTACAAGGATAAATCTTCTCCCACACAAAAAGGTTGCAAAATACTTAGTTGCCCAAACATAGGCTAATGCCTTCCTTTCAGTTGTGCTCAGTTGTATAAAGACACATCGAGGCACAAGCAATAGTAAGTTCCTTACCCTCAACCAATTGATTGAGAACAACTGAAGGCCAACCCCACTTACATGTACTGTAACAATGGACTGCACATCGTCCCTCAAGGCATGCTAAGTCAGTGCTCTCACAATGAGTTCTTTCACTTTCTCAAACACTGCCATTTCAGAATTCTCCCAAACAAATTGCTCACCCTTCCACAGCAATTGCCTAAGGGGTTCTGACTGCAGTGCAAAGTTGCCAATGAACCGTGAGTAGTACTCACAGAGTCCCAGGAAGGATCTTAGCTGATCATTGTTCTCAGGTCTCGGGCTGCTTTTAATACCATCCACCAAATCAGATTTAGGCTCAATCTCCGCTCCTGTAATGTCGTGATGATCCAGGTAATCTAAGCTCTCAACTAAGAACTTGTATTTTTCTCTTTAGAAAAGCGTACTCTAGGATCTAAACCTACATCTTACTGCTCCACCATGCCCACATTTTGAGCGTTCTTGCACATTTGTGCAAAATGTCCAATCTTCCTATATTTTAGGCATGGCTTCCCCACAGCTGGGTAGCTGTTAGCATTAACCAAATGTGTACCAGAACCACAACAGAAGCAGCCACCTTGCTTCCTGCCCTCTGGAACATTAGGAGTAAACAGTTTAGGTTTAGATACTAGTGCATTGACAGATTCTGAGTGAGACCCAGTTCTAGATTTGTTCAATTCCTTTGAAGCTAATGTTGATCTTCTAATGCCCTTAGCAATTTCTTGTGTTTCTTCCAAGCTGGATTTCATGCAAAATAAAAGTCTCTCCTGGGTTCTCTTGTCATAAAAATTTACCACTAATTTGATCCCTTAAATACAAGTCAATATTTCCATCAAATTCACATGTAGATATTACGATGTGCAATTCAGCCTGGAAATCAGTTGTCTCATGTTGTAATTATCATCTGGTGAAAAACATATGTCTTTCTACAATTATTCTTGTGTCATCTTTAGAGAGGTTTGGAAGCCCACACAAAACCTCCACATAGACATCGCTGTCTGTTTCTGAAGGTTGCATTGCTACAGGTAAGTGATCAAATATACATTTCCTTTCTGATCTTAGAAAGTTATAAAGGAACACTAATTTTTTAATAGGCTCAGATTTGAAGCCATCAATTGCAATTAAGTACCTTTCAAAGGTTTTGAAATATTTGCTTCCATGTGCATTTTTGAATCCCAGGTTCTGCTAAAAAGTGTAAAGGGCAATTTATTCATTTTATATTGTAAAAATGTAGAGACCCAGTAAGATTGTGGTGAGGTGAACTTAAACATTGACAATATAACTATAATGTGATTGGTGTGCTATAAGCAAGATAGTATCTAGACCCACTTTCTACACCTTTAAAAGTACAGTGCTAATGTTTATTAGCATTCTATGCTTCTGAAGGTGAAGTTGTGGCTGAAAATGCAGTAGCCAATGGAATTGTCAGAAACAATCAAGCTGAAAAGATCCTTGTTCAAAGAGAACCCTTGTGAGGCATACAGCACAGATCAAAGAGAGTTAATAGGCTGGTTGTGAGAATGGCATCAGCACAAGGAGTCAGCACAAGGAGTGTGGAACATGATAAAGCCGGTGTAGAATAATGAGGTTGATGTGTCTGGGCTTCTTGACGCCTATGCTTGAAGGAAGATGAGCTAAATGGCATGTGCATCATGCGCTAAGCATGACTTCCATGCAGAGGCTGCCAGTGGGACATGAGGTAATCACGAGCAAAATCAAAGTGACAACGGGTTTGAGGAAGCTGTTGGAGGGCTGGTGCACAAGCATTCAGGTCAATGCCAATGTTAAATGCTAATTATATGTTGCTTAGGCTGTATTTTACTGTTATTACTCCCATACATTTGCTCGGATTTGTGCCACAACAATGAGAAACCTTTCAGTGTTGCAATAATGAAATTCCATTCAGTGCCATTTGTAGGAGCTGTCTGGATGCCCACTCCTAAACAATTTGTGTTGGGTTCTTCTCAGCAGTATAGATTGAAACAGGAAACACATTGGTAAATTAGATGTAGAAGTTTATTTGTCTTGAAGCCAGACAGCACAACAGCAATCCCCCTGACAACTCCAGTCATAAGCTAACTCACCTAGAACTTGGCAGAAAGCATCTAAACAAAACAGTCAGGTTTTTCAATAGCTATGGTGGCAAAGCTATAGCTCCTCTAGGATTTGAGGTAATGTGGATCGGGTAAGGTATATATACCTGAGGTAGGAAACACAATGGCACGTTTGCCATATCAGATACTACTTGGTATATCCTTTGGTGTATATTCCATGCCACAGGTTCTAGTGAACAGTGTGTCAACTTTGTAAAGTGAGATGATTAAAGAATGATGAAGGAATTAAGGCATTTTCAAATGACATTTGATGCTTGTTTGGATATGTTCACAGTATAAAATTTTAGGGGTCTGCTGTGCCCATCATAGGAAAGGATAGAGGATTTCTACTCACTTCAAGAGCGGCTGTTAGGAGAAAGTTGTATACAGTTTGTGCTGAGAAGATTATTGAACCTGTTGAGTCCACAGAATGGTTGGTGTCTGTTGTGGTAGCATGTAAGGAAGGAGGGTAGATCAGACTTTTTGTTGACCTTAGGGAGGTAAATAAAAAGAGGACAACTATCCCTCGCCCAACATGTCAGAGATGGTGTAAATGTTAGTCAGGTCCAAACTATTCTCACTGATTCATCTCACCACGGTTTGCCATCAGGCTCATTTTAGTGATGATTCAAGACTTCTCACCTCATTTGTTATGCTATTTAGTACATATTGCTTCAATAACATGCCTTTTGGTTTGTTCTTTACAACATCTGTTTTCCAGGAGTTAATGACTGATTTGTTAGGCAATCAGCCAGGTATTATCTTTTTAAGATGACAATTTGGTCTTTGGTACTGACCTGGAGCAGCATTCCAATAGTTTAAGGTGAGTGCTGTACGCATTACTAAACGATGGTCTATGTTTGAAAACTAAACATGTTGCTTTAATTGTCTAGAATTTAACTATTTGTGTCACATTTTTCAGTCAGCGGGATTCCTTGATCAAAACCATTTCTGATTTCAAAGTCCCACTGAAAAGAATGAGTTCAGATATTTTTGTGCATTCAGAGTTCTACGCCCACTTTGTTCCTGGCTTTATGAGTAAAATGTTTGCCATTCGATCTTCGACTAGATTTTGTTTGGCGTGAGGAGTGTCAGAGGTTGTTTGATGTAGGCAGAAGTGTTTGATGTGGGCTCAAGAGTTGCAAAGCTTCATTCCTGTTGTACATTGTCACTTGATCACTGATGCCAGTGAGAAGGGCCTGGGTGCAGTTTAGCAGATACAGGATGGGATGGTACTTATGTAAGTTTCACAGGCACTGAAGATTGCAGATTGTAATTAACCATGATGGACAAATAAGCATTAGCTGTATTTTCGCCATGGGAAAATTTAGGAACTTCATGTGGGAAGTATGTTTTTGTGTTTTCTTTGACCATAAACCTCTTCAACAAATTTTTGCAAGAAAGGGCTAGATTCTATGTCCCTTTCATATTTCTAAGTGGATTGTAGCCTCTTCAGGATTACCAATTTGATGTCAAGTACATTCCTGGAGCCTCTGCGGAGTTCCATGAACAGGCAAAAAATCAGAACATTGTGCTGCTCGTGCTGATTTTGAGCTCCAGGAGCTTGTTCCACCCTGAAAAAAATCAGTGCGAATGGCACCACATAGCATGTCAGATGGCACTGCTGCTCGAACTGAATTACAAGCCACTCAAGCAGATTTTCTACTCAAGCCACATCTTTCTTACCACGAATGGTGGTGACTGCACACAACAGTTTGTGATGAAAAAATCTCACCAGGTGTCCTACTGGTACCCAAAAATCATACTAGGGAATGCCAATTCTCACTCACGCTTGCCAACTTACCATTCGTGAGCCATATGAGAAGACATTTAACCACACGGATGTTGTCAGAAATTTGCTGAAACTCTGCGTACTCCACCGGTGGAGTGGAATTTACCGTCCATTCTTACAAATGAGTCTGTCAGTTTGCAGTGTCACTGATGGCTACTCAGGAAAAGAGGGTGGAAGCTGAATAAAGAATACATTCTTATTGGGATGTGGAAAATGGTTTGTGGGAAGTCAGGTTGGTCATATGATGAGGGAGCTGGGAAGGAGTTCAGGTCAGTTAAGGGTGCATTATCGATGCTGAACAGTCTGCTATTTGAAGGAACAAAACTAGTTCCTCCTCTGAGTTTGATCTCAATGTTAATTGATCTGGCACATGTTAGTCATTGGTGGGTGTAAAACACAAGTAAACTAAAGAGTAGCTACTGGTGGCCTGGTTTGGATCTGCAGGTAGAGAAGGTTGTTTTGGATTGTGCTGATTGCAGCACAAGCAACAAAGTAAGAAAGATACAGGCACCACCCATAGTATGCAGAGTAATTTCCATGGGGCCCTGGGAGGAAATTTGGGTTCATTGTGAGGCCTGTGTCTCAACGTGCTACATCAGACTAACTCTTGGTTTAGATGGATCTTCATTCTCACTGGCCTAAGATCACTCTGATGAGAGAGGAGACCACACATGTGCTTATTAAGTTTTTAGAAGTATTCAGTCATGAAAGCAATTCCCAAGGCCATTGTGTCAGACATTTGGGTGAAGTTGACCTGTAGGGAATAGTGCTTTTCCTTCAAAAGAGCATGAGACCACTCTGGATAAAGTCTTCACGTAGGTTTATTCTTTAAGACGCCCCATCCATCCGCCACAGCTCCAATCCCAACTGTCACTTAAGTGCAACCCTCTCACCCTCAGCGTTCCATATTCTATCACCATGACAAATGATTGGGTAGAGCACCTCACATACAACAAACATTGCTCAGATATGCTATATTGATTAGTTTGGGGCTGTCAAACGTACTGTTAGAAACTATCCTACACACCAAAACACTCAATGGAGCATACTAGAAAGAATTGCTTAGCTACATGCAATATAGCTCAGGTATGCCAAATAGTTTGCTTTCAAGAACATTTCCGCCGTGGAATAGGGAAAGCAATGGCAGGCAAAATGTCACTAGCCAGAGCACAACGAGCATATAAAGTGGCTAGGAGTTATGCAAGTTATCAGTACATCTCTGCCAACAAATTTTTCTGCAGCAGTCATCAAACACCCAAAGTACTCAAATCACATCCAAACTTTAAAACAAGTCTGTAGATTATTCTTTTCATATTAATCCATTGTTCAACCGCAAACCACAGCACACCGTGATATATATGGACCCGAACAGCCTGAACCAATCATCACAGGAATTTTCAGTCACCAGTCCTAATGGAATTGTTTATATGGATAAATTGAGGAGTCCATACAAACAAAGGAAAGTCTAATATACTATAGTAAATGATGTATAAACTTGCAGGCCATCATGTACATCTCTACAGCTATGTGCACACACATCCAGCAGTCATCCCACACAGAGTGATCCCGCTTAATCACCAACAAAAACAAAGGCCCTCATAAAGAACATGGCTGTCTGCCGCCAACGTCATGGCAGTCCAGAACGCCATATTCTAAACATGGCTGAACTACCATGGTGGAACCACCGCCACTGCCAGGCTCCTGCCACAAGACAGCCTGGCAGTGCCGGCGCTTCAGATCTGCCAGGGCAGCGCTGCTCCGGATCATGAGTCACATACTGCCAGCCTTTCCCTGGTGGTGAGTGACTCGGGCCCCCCCTGGTGGCTCCTGACCTGCCTAGCTCCTTGTATGGGCAGTACAGGGGCCCCCATGCACCGCCCCGTCGTGCATTTCACTGCCAGAATTACGAGCAGTGAAATCCGCGACGGGTGCTGCTGCACCCCCCGCACTGCCACATTGACGCTGGCTCCATTTGGAGCCGGCGTCAATGTTCAGGCCCTGTTTCCAGCTGGGCCGGCGGGTGGAATACTGTTTCCACCCACCGGCCCAGCAGGAAGACTATTATGTGGCCGGCGGGGGTTCTTCACGCTGGCGGTCTTCTGTCGACCGTCAGCACAGATCGGGCCAAAGTCTAAATTCCCACAACATACGTAGCTCACAGTGCAGCTTGCACAATGTCAAGACATTACTAGAACATTAGAGCTTACTCAGTACTAGATGAAACAATGGTTCCTCCTTTCCCAAAAACTCAAGAGACAATGGAGACTAACAATTCTGGACATTGGGTGCTGTAACACCTGCCTGCGATCAAAGGAAATGAGAAATGCATGAGAAAGTCTCAGCATTTACACAAATTGTGACTCAAGCTTGAGAATGCAAATACGAGTTGAAGCCAACTTGTAGACATATATCCTGGCAAAATGTCACGGAGAGTGAGGCATCAGTCCTGGCTGCTATTTGGCAGAATTTCATATTACACAATCAACCAGCTCTAGCTTTTTTAGCCAAAACCTTTAACGTCCTGGTATTTGAAGAACAATACTTATAGAAGAAAAAACAAAAGTCCAATATTTCAAAGTTTTGTTGGCTGGAAAGGAGATTTAGATGCATAGCTTTAGAAAACAGGGTCTGGTGGAACAGTTAAAGAGCAAGCATTACTAATAAAAATGAGTCACTAAAATATATTAGAACATTGGAATGTTGGCATGTCCATTGAAGACAATGGACTGCTGCGGGCTTTTACAGGCCGGTAAAAGCCTGCAGCGCCAACATTCCAATGTTCGCTTTGTTCACAGCAACAGCTGTGAACAAAGCCTCACGGAGCCCGAGGGGATTTAAATCCCCTCGGGCTCCGTGAACATTTTTTTTTTTTAATAGAACATTCCGCCCTGTGTGGCAGAATGTTCTAATAGCCTTAGAACCCGCCGTAGCGGGCTCTACCGGCTATTAAAGTCCCTCTCCCTTGTTAAATGCCCTCGCCTTCGGCTCGGGCATTTAACGCGGGGAGCGGGCCTTTAATAGCCGGTAGAGCCAGCTACGGCGGGTTCTAAGGCTATAATGTATAATAACATGTATTGAAAAGCCTAACGGAAAAATGTGTGTTAGAAAAATAAACGTGCAGCTTTAAAAGTGATTGACATGGTGTCCGCCACAATTAAGTTCTATGTGAAATAAATGCGAATGAAAATTTATTTTGATTAATCATAATTATATGTATTGAAAAATATGAATTAATAATGTATTACAAAACTAATGGTTTGAAATTATTATTAAAATTGTTTTATTTTCTTCATGTATTAGCATTAGTGAAAAGGTCTATGTTTTAGTATTTTTCCAGGAGCACGATGTTTAAATGATGCTTGCTTCACTGAAACGCTTCGCAAACATTGTTTTATTAAACATCCTGTGTGACTTGCACAGTGAAAATTTTCTCTTCTGTTCTTGCTTCACTTGTGCAGTTTCCTCGCAATAATAATTGTACTTTTTGACAATGGGCTTTAGTTCTAATAGGAAGTAATACGAGCTCAATGTCATGTTGCTTTCTAAATTGTAATATTTGTACGGAAACTGCTGACCGGAGTTACAACATGAACCAATCCTGAATGAGGAACAGAGAAGAGTTACATCTGAGGCTCAGTTGAAGCCTGATTGGCGGTCAATATTCTTGTGCAGTAGAAGTTTAGTTATTAATTTTTTGGGACTTTAATGTAGGAAGTTTTAGGTGATGGAAGTCAGTTTTTTTCCTTTTAGTTCTTTGAAGTTCAGTTCACATTCTTTTTAGCTGTTGTTCAGTTCTGTTTACATGTTATTCAGCTCTTGTCTATGATTCTAACCATTCAGATACCTTAGGCCCAATATTACTGAATTCTTGTCCACTTCACAGTCCTGGTGCTGACTAATAATGTCCTGAAGCTCCTGTTCTCCGCTGACGAAAATTCTGCTGACTGCGGTCTCATTTAGGAGAGGTATAACTAATGGGCATTTTGCTTTTTTTGCAGGTTTTTCTTCCTTAGAAATCCAACTGCTTGTTTTTGGTTAGCACCATAGTTAGATGTTTTCCAAATTAATTTTTGTCTTATTTTTCTTTTTGCATGAAGCCTACACATGCTTTTCAAATTGGAATAATAGCTACGGATGCCTGGCCCAAGGCTTCATTTGATTGTCTATTAATTGATTATGATGAATTCACCTGCATATACTAAATGTATACTGTTTCTATTATTCACTTAATATTGTTCTCATTCTGTATTATTCTCATGGAATGTTTAATGGTAAATACTTTAGCTATATTGAGCTCCTTTAGAGGGTTGGACAATCTGTGTTGTTTCTGTACTTTTATCATTTGGCCTTGCACATCATTTACATTACGTTAACGTTGTTAATTTTGAGAGCAATAAATGTTTAAAATTTACTAAACTGCTGTGGAGATTCCTGGCCACATAGGTCACATTATATAATTTGATTATTTGATGTTAAATTTGGTGGCTATTAATTCTCATTGTCTAACTGGATGATCTCATACTCCTGTCCGAGTCGAAAGATTTGGGTCGACCTCTGAAGGTAGTATATGTCACTACCTTATTACGTGAAACGTAACCTTTTATAGGTGGTCTGACACCCGCAGAACCGCAGAGAAATGAGTAGTAGAGAGTACTGTGACAAATCAACAGTGAAATGCAAATGTATAAATTGAATTTTAAAATTAATATTTATGTGCTCCAAACTGACATTACTGATTTTTTTTTCATAGTATTTAACATGGTGAAATTCTTAAGGTAGGCAAAGTGGGCTTACTTTGTTTTCTATTTCATTGTGTAACACCATCGCACATAACTTAAAAGTGAACTGTTTTTCTCTTCCCCCGCCTGTGCACCTTCCCTACTATAGTAATTGTATGAAATACAGGTAGCTGGACGGTCTAGTTTGCGCTGTAACAGTTTTATTTTTCTCTCACGTTCATGTTGTTCCTTCCTTCAGGATGAAGCTTGAATGCACAGAATTGAAGGTCTCTTCCTCTGGCCAAAGGGCAATGCTGCTATGATTTTGGATGTGTATTTATTTTCTGTATAGAACAGAATGCTGGCTTATTCACTAGACGTTAAATGAAAGTCACCACATTTGTTCTCTATTTTAATAGTATACAAAGTAACTTTTTTTCTCACACCACAGAGCCTGTATGATTTATTTGCCTAAAACTATGTAAAAAACCCTGGTTTGGGATGTTAGCAAGGTTCCTTCCGAGTGCTTTTAGAGAGCAGACTGCCAGTCTAAATTCTGAGGTTAGAACATTTTTGCTTTTCTTCATTCCTACCTTAAACTGAGCAGTCATTATGACATTTTGCCCTTTGATTCTTACGTCCTTTTTAGGTTTAGTCTGCAAAGCACTTCGGCTGTGGCAAAATCTTTTGTATCTGAAAAAAAAAAATCTGTAAAGGGGCTTACTGGCTACCCACAGGCTTACAGCCAGCTCGCAGCCTTTCCTTTACTTACCATTGATGGACTTTGCTGGTCACACTTCTTTTCCTGCTTCTAATTGGTCAGAAGGAATCCTCACATCATCAGGCCGCATTTCCTTTCTTATCCTTCAGCTTCAGCTGTTCACTGAAGCCTCAATTGAGTACTCTTTTCGGCTGGTGATCAGAAGCTGGCAGCCAGTATCCTTCCACCCACCACGCATGCTTCTGAGGTACTTCTTTTTTAATTTCACCCTTGCACTCCATACAACCGTATGTGTTCCATCTGCCTGTTGTTTGTTGCCCAAGTCCTCCCCAGCATCTCTCGCCCATTGCTGCTTGCCCCCCTGACCTCCCATTACTGTCCACTCCACTCCTCCCCCGATTCTGCTTTTCTCATTGTTTGCTTGCCTCCCTCATAACCGCCGCCCACTGTCTCTGCTTGTTTTTTCTTTCTCATGAAGTTGATTGTTTGGTTTCTGCCTTCAATGGCGCAATCTCACTTCACAGTTAATTAGTATTAGGATCGAGAGGAAACGCTGTCTTGTGCTAATAGAAACCTGCACTCTTGCACGCTCTTTTAAAGCACCCGTGAATGTATGCAGGTACAAACTGCCATCAAAGGTCTATCCTGAGCTTCCCTCTGCAGACGTCATCGCTGACACTTTCCATTGTTTTAGTATGCTGCCACATTCCTTTTGAATTGCTATGCTTGTTTACAAATCCTCAAGAGCGGTTTGAGGAACTTTACAATGGCGCTGACCGTTTATGTTAGTAGTCACAAGCCACTGTCAGGCTGACCAACTCTTTGAATCTTGCGCTACTTCTATGCATGATGCGAGGTAACTATCTGCTATCTGGAGAAGTGGAAAAAAGAAACTGTGGCAAATATTGGTCTTCATCAGATGCAGATAAAACCATGCTTCTTAAACCACCCTTCCTCCCACCCGCCACCGAATAAGAAACCTCTCAGTCGGACGAATTAGCAATAACTATGATGAGAACTCATAAAAAGAAAAATCAATTACCGCAAAGCAAGCAGGGTGTTGAAAAGTTACAAGCCTGTTCAATTATTAACGCAGAGTCCAACTGTAAATGGTTTGGTCCTCCTTTATTCAATGAGCTTGAAACCCATTTCAAAATAGAAGGTGCTGAGGCATGAAGATTGCAGGCAACTGCTGCCTGCTTGAATTGCGAGGTTGGGAATTGGTGTGCCTCTCACCTCCTTGAGCTAGTATAATCCAGCGACGTGAATGTAACGTGTGATCTGAAAAGTGCTCCGATGCTTGTGGCGCTATATAAAAATGTGACCAAGAAAATACCGCTTGTCCTACCATTTGATTAACCCTTCTTTTCGTCATCATGCACATTTGTTTGTAAAAAGCCCATTTCCAATCATTTATGAAAAGTTTAATGTCGAGATGCTCTTTTATTCAAGAGAAAAAAATGTTTCTGCAGCCAAACTAGAGTGACGCTTAACGTTTGTAATGCTTACCCAGAGGCCACTACATAATGCATGAGAAAAGGAATAGTTTATGCCGGGTGCCCCAACGCCCCTCAACCCCACCAAAACAAAAAAAACTTGCAAAACAGGAAAGGGGAGCACACGTTTCCGAGACCGAGGTGGTCTGCTTTTTTCCCCAATACCCCAGTTTCCGAATGCAGCAATTTCTCCCTTGCCTGTGCCTCACAAGACTGTTTCATAGAATCTCGTATCCCATGTGAAACCTTGCGTCAAGAGAGCCGTCAAGATGGGGCGGGAGAGGTCGGCTTGAAGGGAGGAGAGATGCAGTCTTGAAGATAAAATTAACTTTAACCTAATGTTCTAAAAAAACGCAGCCTTTTCATTCATTATTGTTAGATGGAAAAGAAGGGGTCTTTCTGACAACTCCTTAGTTTTCCACTGTAAGAGAAACCAGAAAAGAGCCCTGCTCCCTGGGCTGGGAGAAAAGACACACTCCCTTACAAACACACACACACAAAATGTGTGTGTAATATCCATGTGTGTGTGGGTGTGTGTATATATGTGCATATATAGATGTATGTGTATATACATATGTGTGTGTGTGTATACTACAACAGAAAACGGTAGCTCTTTCACTTCACTGCACGTGTAGTATGGAGCCTCAAAACACTACTGCATTTACAGCAAAATCTTTCACTGTACAAAACATACCAGCAAAGCTCAAACTAAGGATTAATAATACTTTTTTTCAGCCGAACTTAATCATTTACTCTCCTAGTACTACTTAATTCAGAATTGAATACCTTTTTCTTTTGCACGTAATTTCTACAACTTATCTGTAAAAGACTTACTCAGTAGCAGTGTCTGCTGTGCATTACATAACTCAATCCAACCTAGTTAGGTTCTAATCAAAGTATAACTTGTTTATTATGTGGCAATGATGGATGCAGTGCCTAATTTGTGCTTATTTTTTCTGGTGCTGAACACCAGCACTTATTTTTGAGGGTTGGTGCTTATTCTTCTGCATCAAGCATTTGCTGTGAGTAAAAGACACATATGGGAAAGATGGAGGAAGAGAAAAGGAAAAAGCGTCACAATGGGAGAAAGCAGAAAGCTCCAAGAGTGAGGTGAAGGGGCAGGGAGTAACTGTAAATGGATTGAAGAGGCCCGAGATGGCTTCAGGATTACGCTGCCTCAGTATTCCATGCTTGCACATTTAAATGTAGCAGCAGCATTTTTAAGAGGAGGGCTTTGGGCACAGGCACGTTTTTATTTACAAATTAAGCACTGGATGGATGTTTAGTTTGCTCAGTAGACTGTACGGTCTCACTATATACAAGGGGACTAACTGATGTCTAATGTGAATATTGGAAAGGCCCGGGCACCTTAAGCTATGTCTCTTTTTTTTGGATGATGTAGGATTCAAAGTTGCAGCATTTTTCTTTACATTTGTGTTACTTTCTTTCATTACTATTTTTTCTGTTTGTTTAATTTTTACTCATGTTGCACAGAAGAGCGTTTTACTTTAAGCCATGTTGCACAGCATCCCTGGTTGTTGTGTAATATGTGTAAAAACATTGACAAAGTCAATAGATCTCACATTGGCGAAACCTATTGACTTTGCCAATGCTTGTTATTCTTATTTCCTTGTGCTGGGGCATAAACGGTTCTGGCTAATGACTAGATTATGGTCCAGCTTCCACTGTCAATTATTTTATTTGTATTTGCATATTTTGAATTGATTGATTAACCATATATAGTTTTATCTTCTGTAATGATTTTTAAATTTTAAACAAACTTTTGTAGTTTGCACTTTGAATCTTTTATTGAGTCGATCTTCATGTGTGGACTTTCTTATGTGGATTTCTCTAGTTTCAATATAATAATGCACTATTTGTTTAGGGGTCTCATCTTTCAAGACTCACACATAGCCCTGATCCCTCAATCAGCCCTTTTACACTAAAAGACTTTGACAAATATGTTAGCGTATATTAAGGCTCTGGAGGATATGCAGAACCATATTTGGGGCCTCATTTACAAGGCCCATTTGCAGGGTGGCACAGCAAGTGCCTTGCTGCACCGAAAACACTACACTTACACTGAAAACATTCCTATCAGGTCCGTATTGAAAATTACACATTACATTGAATAGGGGAACCCAGTCTTATCCTATGGGAGAGGTAGGCCTCACAGTAGTGAAAAACACAGTATTTTATTTTTCACTATCAGGTCATGTAAAACTTAATAGTGAGCGTCCAACTTTTTAAATATGTTCCTACCTGCCCTATAAATTACGTAGCGCCTACCCTAGTGATGACTTATATGTATCAAAAGGGTAGGTTCAAAACTGCACACACATGCTGCAATGACAGGCCTGAGACATTTTTAAAGGGCTTTTTAAGTGGGTGGCACAATCAGTGCTGCAGGCCCACTAGTAGCATTTAATTTACAGGCTGTGTGTGTATGTAGTACCACTTTACTAGGCACTTAGAAATAAATTAAATGTGCACATTTGATGTAAGCCAATTTCACCATGTTTAACTGAGAAAGCACAAGCAATTTAGTACTGGTTAGCAGTGGTAAAGTGTTCAGAGTCCTAAGAGCCAGCAAAAATGGGTTCAGAAAACAGGAGGGTGAAGGTGAAAAATTTTGGGAATGACCCTACAGACAGGGCCAAGTCCAACAACTGTGTTAGATTACAGACAATGCCTTTAGTGGTTGAGGTCAATTTAGGGGTTTAATTGATTGATGAGCTCTAGTCATTCAGCTGCTATTCCAATAAGCCACATACATCCAAAGCACCTCCATATTCAAGTAAAAGCAACCCTCTGTACATAGTAAGTTATTTGTGCAAGTTATTTGTGCTGTGTATTCCATGTATATTACTAATTATGAGATATGTATCTTGTATAGCGAGTATTTTACAGTCATTTTAGAGAATTTGGCCCTGGCATGGAAGGTAATTCAAAGAGATTTAGGCCCCAACACCTCAATGTAATGAAGTCAAGCCGGTCTAAACTTTAGCAGAAGATCCTGTTTGGATTTGTCACGTGTTTCACCTTGATACAATCTCAGCCTGCCCCTAACCCCCAAAGTCTCATGAGTTGGATTTCTAACTTCCTGGTTCAAGGACTCCAAATCCTCTTTTGCAAATGAATAACACACTCAAAATAGCACTAAGAAACAGGACTTGTGTTTTGAAAGATTTATTTTAAAATCATAATCTACTGCATAAATATGAACGGTAACTACATAGGATGCAAAAATGAATGCAGCGCAACATTATGGTCAGCGAGAACAGCAGGAACATTTCTGACAAGATTATTGAATTCTGAGGATCCAAACATCATCGGGCTTTCTAAGAACTGTGCTAATTTTAGCTAAGGCAGTAAATAGTAAGCTTGTGCTTGGGTTTCTGAGGCGGATGCCACAGCATACCTGTTTAGTCGTTATGAAATAGCAAGTCATATATCCTCTATTGAAGCTCGTTCAGAGCTGTAAAATACTCAAATCGAGGCTGAAGGACACATTTTCTTGCTGTCCCCGATAATGCCTCTGACAAAGCTGGTTAATGTTGCAAACCAACAGGAATTTTGGCGCCACAGCCCCAGTACAAAGTCTTTCTCTGACTATGGCTTGAAACCTGAGATATTATAGTATCTGCTGGTCAATTTTATCTTATCTTACAAAATTAAATGTAGAACTTAAATAAACTATAGCATCAACAACATTAAACAATCAAGGAGACTAATCCATCATCTCGACAATCACATTGAATATAGATAACCAGCTTTATAAACAACACAAACAGGTCACCTGAGATAGCAGGCAGGCTTAACACAAACATTTCTATCTATGTCTTTAAAAAGTCACAAGTCTTATGAAGGAGAAACAAGAGTCTGAAAATTGGCACAGAATAGAAATAGTAGTAATTGATAGTACCAAATGAAGGAAATAGAAAAGTTGGGAATGGATCTCTCACAGTGTTCACAATAATCTGCTTTTGTGTACTTCAGCCTCGGACACAATGCCAACATCTTCAAACAGAGTTAACTGTCCCCTTAATCCAGTACTTCTCCACAGTATGCAGCCCCCGACACAAAATGCCTCCTGCTCCCCACAGACAGAGCCCACCCACATATACTTACACCCATAGTTCCACAACCTTGCACTAACTGCATATCTACAGCACACGATCCCCCAACTCTTATAGAATGCCCCTGAAACACACAGTCATCATCCCATGCAAACTTGTGCTTGTGTAGGCTGCAACACAAGCAGTGGTGATTCCTTGATAAGAGTGGAGGCGCCACACCCCTCTCCCCCAATTTTTGGCTCATTTTGTATTTTCTTCTGCAAGACCATCGTCGTGCTTCGCCATACCCTTAATGATGCTTGCTGTGAACAAGGATCAGGCAATGAAGACATTTTTAAAAGGCACATAAGGATGTGCACATGTGCCTCTTGTTGCAGGATTTACAAAAAACGTTTGCAGTTTGGCCTAGGTGCTAAGAAAGGCCTGTGGCAAAGAGACAGGGAAAGAGATAGAACCAGCCAGAAAATAACAGGGAGAGACAAAGTCAGAGAAAGATATGAAATGGAGAGGAAGAGGTTTAGAGAGAAAGGTTAAGAACAAGAAACAGTAGTACAGAGAGATGTGAGAGACATGGAAGAATAGAGAAAGATGGAATGAGGGAGTGGGTAAGGAAAATGGGATAGACTGAAGGCAAAGTCAGAGAGATACATTCAAAGGCAGAGAGAACAGAGATAGAGAAAGCGAGTGTCAGACCTGATGCACATAGGTAGCGGTTTCCCCAGATTTTTCACTTCTTTCCAGTAGATTTCCTCTTTTTTCATCTTCAAGAGCCTAGGAACACAGAGCACCTTCCCTCTGCCAAAGCAGAGTGAAAGTGCTCATGCAACCCATCCAGTGTAGAAACTGGCACCCATACCCATGTACTGATTTGAGTACTCCGGCTGGGCCATGTATGGATGGGGGTTGGCCTCTCTGACCTTGGCTTCCATGTATACAACCAAGTGTGGTGGTGCACTGTGTGCACATTTACGCTTGAGTATTTTGTGATAGGAACGGAGCCCGCGGTCTCAGGCCAACCGAGGCGCATGAGCACTGTGGTGGTGGCTGCAGCCAAAGTGTCACCCATCTTGGCTGGTGATTTGAGGCACCGAGGTTTATTAAGTCTGGTAACAATAATCGGTTGCAGGGGAGCAGCCTCATACTGTTTGGTATTGTTAGACTCAGGATGACAAACCCAAGCCATTGGTAACAGTAGTTTTGTCATCACTGCCCAAGAAGTCCCGCCCTTACTGTAGGCACTAAAAATGCAAACTGAAACAAGCTTTTCATCATCCCCCGAATTTAATGATGAGGAGTTTGGTTAAATGATTCAAATAAAGCCTTTACTCTTTAAATTTGAAATAAGGAAGTGGTCTAAATTTGCTTGTATTCATTTTGTTTTTCGTCTATTGACCTATATGTTGTTCACTGTTAAATGTTGTCAGTTTCGAATGCTACAAAAAAATCTAATTGTTGGTACAGGCATGAATAATAAAGTGGTGATGTCATTTGTTTAGTTTTTATTGTAGATAGGGAATTGGGTTGTTGCTCTGAAGTGTATGACATGTTTTGTGAAACTTTATTAAGCGTTTTGATTGAAATAATGATAAATTGAATGCAAAAATAATAAAGTTGGCCAATATAACTCAACTGTGTGAAATTAAATAATTGTGTTTCCTATTGTCAGTTAAGGTGTGTTTTACATTACTACTTCTAGGAAGTGGGCATATCTAGGTGTTGGACTGGTTCCGGTGGCCTGTAAATTAAGCTTCATTCCATAGGTCCCGGGGGAAGAGCACATCTGCACATTCCCCAAAATACCCTTTGAACCATCCCTACTTCAAAAGTTTACCTTGTATAAATAGACGTACCACCAACGGATATACGGGACCAGTGCGGCTGGACCACGTTGTGCACTGTCAGAGGAATCAGGATGTCCAGGAGGATAACTGTCCAAGAAGGGGGATCCGCACACTCTTTCCAATTAGAGAGTGGTGGGAGGTTGATTGCCTGCTGCTGTGTGGCATCCTAAAGTGGCTCTCCAAGGGTAGGTTGGCTTGCCCATGTTCTCTGCAGAAGTCTTAGTGTCATCATAGACCTCCAGAGAGGGAGCTACATCGTGATCGGTAATACTTGAGAGCGGTGCCCTCTGCGCATACATCATGCCAGACTCCACCTGGCAGGAGCAGTGTGCATGTGGACAAGGCACTAAGTCTGAAGAGCCAGGTGTGGACCAGGCATTAAGTCTGGAGTGCCTGATGTGGTGTAGCAATGTACAGCTTGCGCTACTGGTGTGGGGCACTTCCTTGTGAGGACCACTGAACACCAAGATGGCTTGTGAACAGATCACTGTTGCGGGACCCTGCTATGTGCTCGTAGAGGTAAAGTAGGAAGCATTTCTCTTGTGTGACTCTCGGCTGCATCCTCATTGTATGCTGTGCTCGTTCATAGGTTGGAACCTCTGGTGGTGTGGGTAAAAGGCAAGAAGTGCTTTACTTAACCTAGTATTGCACAATGGAAACTGTGTCTAGTGTGTTTGTCTGGAGAATCCAGTACGGATAAGGTCATAGCGTACTGGGCAGAGTACCTCAACTCAGAGGGGTAGGGCACTGCGCACTTTCTACATGGGATCGAACCTGTCTGGGGCCACGGGAAGTTCACAAGCACTAGACAAGGTATCTCTAGTCGGGAGACACAAACCTGTTAACTTGTTGTGTACAATGCACCTACGGGTCGAACAGTTGGCCCCGGTGACCATTCCCCCTGTGTTTTGCAGACGTCTGACTGAACCTCCTATTTGGATCCTGAACTCTTCCTTAACTGTTTACTGGCTGTTGTCTTTCCAGTCCCCCACCTTGAACCCGAAATCTGGGGAGTTCTGACTCAGCTGTGAGCGGCTAGAAAGGGAAGTACTTTTATCTTTGGGGTTGCAGTGGGGCGAGGCTAACTGGAGGCTCGTTGGCAGGTGCGGGGCGGGTTGGGACACTGAGGGTTTGCAAGCGTATGGGCATCCACTTGCCACTTATCAGGGCATCGCATGAGGATGCTGAATGCGAGTGCGTACGAGAGTGTGTGCATGCACACCTGTGCCAACTAATACCGGGGTCCCGTTCCTAGGTGCAGTGTGGATTTGAAGGAGTGAGGGAGTGAGAACAAGTGAGTGCTGAGGCAGCACTATGGTGCTGCTGGCTACTTGGATTCTGCCAGGCAGTTCATCAGGTTGGCATCACATGTTACTAGGGCAGCTGAGGCCCTGGGTCTAGGTGGGAGCGTGGCTATACATTTTGCTGCTACTGTCAGCCCGGGGTGCACACTGAATTGAAGTGTTACACTGATGGGTATGTAAGGGTGGGACTAGTACTGACAGCGGGTGGGTACCTTATGTGGGTGTGGGGAGGTAATGTGTGTTTTCCTCAAATGTGTGTACAGTGATTAATGTTTAACATAGTTGGGCCTATTATTGTGTGCTGTTCATTGAGATTCACGCCCTAGTTTACACTGCATATTATTGTGCGTTGTGTGCTTATTGACATTTACGTTGAGATCACATTGAAATGAAACTCCGTTAATCATGTGTGTGTCTTAAATACAGTTCTTCTATACATACAACCCATGTGAAGTCTCTTTTTGAGATCATTCAGCCGAAGTTGTGGGAACACTCTGCGCTGTTGCTTTACACATTGCCTCTGAGATAAGCCTGACTGCTTTGTGCCAAGCTACCCTAGGGTGAGCGCAGGTTATCTAGCAGGTGAACTTGACCACCACGGACACTAGTGGCACATTCCGACTGGCTGAGCATACACTTTAGACAACCGGATCGAGACGCCTCCAACAGGGGGTGAAAAAAAGACAGACTCAAATACAGGAAGTGGCAGCGTAAGATATACATTGCACAAGCAACAACAAGAGAAAGAGACTGAAAGATAGAGAGACAGAAAGGGAAACACAGGGAGAGACAGATTCAGGGATAAAGGGTGAGACAAAGGCATGTTGAGAGATATAAAAAGACAGAGAGTGACAAAGACAGACAGGGCGAGACATAAATCTGGCAAAAGAGAAAATACAAGGAGACAGATAAGGGATGATAGAGACACCCAAAAAAGACAGACAGGGAGGGAGAGACTCCAGGATCCCTCTGAACTGAATCTATCTTTAATTCTATTGCCTTTCCATCTACCTATCTATATCCATGTACATGTCTTAGCTCTCTATTTACCTAACTCTATCTATATTGGTCTCTGTTTACATCTATTTATCTCTCTCTCTCTCTCTCTCTCTCTCTATATATATATATATACATATATATATATATATATATATATATATATATATATATATATGTATATATATATATATATATATATATATATATATATATATATATATGTCTGTCTGTGTATAAATATGCATGTACCTATCTGCCCATATCTGTCTCTCTGTCAGTCATCTCTATCGCTTATCTTTCTATAAGTCTTTCACGGTAGCTCTCTGTCCCAATCTGTGCCCCTTTATGCACCTCTGCCAATGTGTGTCTCCCTTTCTGGTTGTCTATGCCTCTTCTGCCTCCTTGACTTGTCTTTCTAAATCTAAATCAGTTCCCATCATAATCTCTCCCGACATCTGTGAGGCCCCTAGAGCATCCTGGGCACAATTTTACTATGCATCTGCTTGGACAGTAGTGTATTCTGAGCATAGCCTGACTCCTCAGTAGCAGGGACATGTTTTATACTACTTTCAAGGTTGGGCTATGTATTCTCATAATAAATTAAATCAACTTTCAGCTGAAGTCTAATGAACTAGCATAGATGTCAGAAACTTGTCACCACTCTTCTTAAGTCAATATGGTACTTCAGACAGGTTTTGTTTTCAATGTTTAATCCGTATTATAACGCCCAACAGAGCCATACCCTAGCACAGAATATAGGAGGAAGAGCAATGTTTAACTGGCAGACCAGAAGTGGACCATAAAAGACAACTCTCTATGAACATATGACATCATACACATCTATGTGATGAGCCTCATAACAATAGCTAAGCTACAATATATTAGCGCCAGCACTTTTTGGTCAATGTATTAAGAAAACTGTGCTTGAAAATGCACCATTTTACCACATTTAAAAATGTTCTCTGTGGAGAAACCCCCACTACCATAAATTTCCACTGGGGCTGTTGTGCATGGCTACTAAGCTGCTACAGCAAAATTGAGGATTTCCTCTCATGCCCCACCACTTTTCAGATTTCACCAGCCACCACTGATCACGAGTGAAAATATGTTTGTAAATGCTGAAATATATTTATTGGGGCACAACAAAGATTAATTTAACATGCATTCAATATGTAAAAAGATTAATTTAACATGCATTCAATATGTAACCTTATACTAAACTGTAAAGATGTCTTTACATCTTCTGTACAATATGCTTGACCACACATATCGCAATCTGAGTGTGCTGTAAATTGCCTTCAAATTCTTAAGACAGAGTATGACATCATAGCTGGCATGAAGCCTCTTATGAACATCTTAAACCTGAGAGCACTACCTGAATAATAGCTTGTTGAACTATAAATTCATAATATGGACGATCTAATGTATGCTTATTTAAGTGTATACTTATTACTATTATTATTTTATTGCTTCTGGAATCCATCATCAGTATTGCCTTTAGACTTTTAACGCTTTAGTTATTGGACATGATTTGATTGATCCAGGCATTATAGTTGCAGACTTTGGTATAAACCGTTGGGTAGCCTTTCAAAGCACACTTATAAGCCCAAGAAACAATTCCTTGAAGCTGCCTGTTACACACTAGCGGTCCTCCAGAGTCTCCCTGCAAAGGAAACAGAAAGATTGTGCATTAGAATATATATTGTTCATTTTTTCTTTTTTACTGTCCATTAGCCATATATTTTGTTTACATATTAGTTGCATGCAGCAACTATTCATGGGGAAATTAGTTGTTAATTGTTATATTACTGATGCAGGTGATTTAAGCATCTACATACAGATATCATTTGTCACAAGAATGTCTTGAGAACATAAACGCAGCTGATTGGTAGACTATTAGATTTATACTTCTCCAAATGTTTTTAAATATTGGACAAATTGAATGATTTTTGTAGAAAACGAGAGATAGCTTTCTCATCTGCTCAGTCTGGAGTCCTCAGAGGATCACCACCTTGAAGTGGTTGAAGAGCTTCTCTATTTCAGTGACCCGGAGAGCTATGCTTGTGGGAGCTTAGTCATCTGGCAGAATCACCCAAACTGGACATGTCAAAGGGTAGAGACCAGATGAAGTGCCATCCATTGGGCCTTCAGGTTGGGGGTTAGGACTATCTATTCGACACAGATCATATTTTTGAGGTCGCCCAAAAATTCCCAAACTGATCATCTCAAATTCCCTCAAGTTTACACCTACAGCTCAAGTACAACATTCCGACTTATATGAATGTAAGTATGTATGTAGTCATGTATGCAGTGTTTGAATAGCACAAACCTAGCCAAAATGGAGCAGAGTGTTGTACAAGACCAAAGGCAAAGATACACTCAATGAATAATTGAAGGAGAAACTATATTCTGAGAGTGAAAGCGGAGTTAGTTCATCATACCACAGAGTTCCTTAAAGAGATGTGTCTTCAGCTCTTTCAGCAACTGCAGCAGGGTAGGGGCAGACCTGGTGCTTACAGGGATGTCATTCTGGAGCTTGGGTGCATAAATGCAGAAGGCCTGTTGCACTGTGTATTTCAACTATCTTGCACTTCTTTCTTTACAGTCTGATAGGTGGCGAACGTGTAAGTCATCTAGGTGAAGGGTCTGTAGATGCTGCAGCTGGTTGGTCAGTGCTCCGCTCTCCTGCTGCCACAGATTGCTCAATTGCCTCTCTGGGACTGCCAAAGTGTCCTAAGTGCCTTGTAACCCTCTCAGTTGCACTGTACTGGTTTTTGCCTGCTTTTTACTATTGTATTGTTTGCATTTCTCCCACACTGTTGTACAGTACTGTTGCACTGTTTTGTTTGCTGTATTTCTTGCATTTCTCCCATGTTATCCACCGCTCCCACTGTTTTTTTCCCACTCTGTGCCTCTCACTAGCCACTCCCACCTTACAGGACTACTTACAGAGGCCACAACGCGGATGCGTAGCAGATGTGCTGCAGGCACACCAAAAGCAAGTCTGCCCGCGCCTAGGTCAAACCCAGTGCCAGAACCCCTGGACTAACCACCACCGGAAGATACACAACAGCCGAGCTCCAGGCCTTGGACCCAGGACACCTTAACAACAATTGCTGCCATCCCTCCCTCACTCCACAGCTGAATCTTTCACTTGCCGGCACTGAATCTTCTCCTGCTACACTGAAGCTCCACAATGCACAGCAACCACCAGTACCGCCACCTCGACTGCCCCTGAAGATCCCTCCTGCTCAACACACGATCCCTCTTCAAGCACACCTCTGAAATCTGGGACACCATCACCTCTGTCACTCTCAACATCATTTTACTCAACAAGACGTGGATTAACCCTGCTTCCGCGCCTGACATCGCCGCAGCCACACCTGATGGCTAAAAGATTACACACCAAGTCTGCATTAAAAAGTATAAAGGTAAAAGCGCTATAATCCACAAGGAGACCATCTACTGCACCACCATTGTTTAAGGTCGCCACACCGATTATGGAACACTTCAACTTCTAGCTACAAACTGACAGCAAAACCATCATCAGACAGCCTCGCCTAAAGACCCCCAAGGCCTTGCCCCAGCTTCTGCCATGTCATTCCTGATTTCATTTCTCTGCTCACCTTCGATTCCAAAAGCTACATCTTCCTCAGTGACCTCAATTTTCACCTTGACAACTCCAATGACATCCACACCACCAACGTTCTCAAAAGCATGAGCAACATCAGCCTCACGCAACTGGTCACCAACCCGACCCACATCGCAGGACACATACTCAACCCAATATTCATGGCCAGTGACAAAATCAAGTTCAGCCACATCATCAATCTCACCTGGACCGACCACGCCATCGTCCACTTCAGCATCTAGGGATTCCCCTACATTGTCCCTCAGCTACCCAGCATGTCACACCACAGCTTGAACAAAGTCTCAGAGAGCCAATGGGCTGACGCCCTCAACACCTCCTGTCCGCACACCGCACCCAACCTCAAACAAGTGGTCAAGAACTTCTCTGCCTGGATCACAGAAATTATTGAAATAGTTGTCCCCTGCAAACCCACCAAGTACAAAAGATCATTCAAGCAAGTCAACTGGTACCTGACAGAACTAAGAACCTTGAAACGCGCCTGCAAATGACTCAAAAGAAAATGGATCCATTGGACCAAACTACTTTCAAAACCACCCTCAACCATCATCACCAACTCCTGAAAAAGACAAAAAGAAGCACCCTGGCCAACCAAATCAAAGCAAGCTCTAACCACAGCAAAGAACTTTTAAATTCAACATCGTCAAAGAGATCTCCAGCCCTTCTGCCACTGAAAATGTCATCACCCTCACACAAGAGCTCTGCAACTTCTTGGCAGATTTCTTGCACAATAAGATAGCCACCATTCACAAAAATTCAATCCCCAAACCACTGACCTCAGCCATCTATACCCTACAGACCAGAAACACGAACACCCGCTCGCCACCTGGGACCGGATTACCTTGTAAGACACCTCAGCCATCATGATCTCTGTCCACTCAGGAGCACCCAACCTCACAAAATTTTCAGCCTAGGGAGCAAGATGATCAGCAGTGAACTCACCACCATCAACACATCAAACACCACAGCCACATTCCCCGAAGAATGGAAGCACACAGAGGTCAAGCCCTTACTCAAGAAACCATCCGTTAACCCCAAAGAACTCAAGAACTACTGCCCCATCACCTTGCTCCATTTCCCTGCCAATATCCTTGAGAAAGCTATCAACCGCCAACTCACAGAACACCTGGAGAATCACAATCTTATGAACACTTCCCAATCCAGATTCTGTGCCAACCACAGCACCAAAACTGCCCTGAGAGCAGCCACAGACTACATCAGATCCCTCCTTCACCAAGGAAAAAACGCTCCTGTATTCCTCCTCTACCTTTCAGCAGAGTTTGACATAGTATCACACTACACCCTGATCAAATGGCTCTGGAATCTGAGGAAATCCCTAAAATGGATCACCTCCTTCCTCACAGGAAGAACCCAGAGAGTCTGCCTCCTGCCTTTTACTTCTGAACCTAAGAACAATATATGCAGGGTCCTTCAAGGTTTGTTCCTCAGTCATACCCTGTTCAACACCTAAATGACTGCCTTGGCCAATGTCCTAAGATCACATGGACTAACCATCATATCCTACGCCCATGATACCCAGCTCATCCTCTTGCTGCCAGAAGAACACTAAGCCACAATCACAAACTTCCGCAGGAGCATGATAAACATCGGCGACTGGATGAGAAACAACTGCCTACAACTCAACACAGAGGAGAGTGAGGTGCAGAAACACCTCCCATGGAATGATGCCTGGTGGCATCCCAAACTAGGAACCTCAATGACTCCGACCGACCACGCCTCCAACCTCATCATCATTCTGAACAGCAAGCTCACAATGAGGAAACAGATCAATGCGTTTCAGCCATCTGCTTCCTCACCTTCCGCATTCTCCACAAGATTTTCAAGTGGGTCCCCATCAATGCTAGATGTACCATCACAAAACAAATGGACTATGGCAACGCACTGCATGCAAGAATCGCTGTGTACCTCCTCAAGAGACTGCAGAAGATGCACAGCGGCTAGACTCATTAAAATACCTCCCAAAAGAGACCCATATCAACACCCATTGGCTCCACATCCAGAACAGATGCCAGTTCAAGATACTGATCCTTGCCTTCAAAGCCCTCCACTACCAAGGACCAGCGTAAATCAACCACCAACTCAACTTCCACCTTCCTTCCAGACACCTGTGCTCTGCCTCCCTTTGCCTCATCCATTCCCCCCACAGTGGAGGATGCTTTTTATCCTACCTCGCTGCATCTTGGAACAACCTGCCACTTCACCTACGGACCTCATCCAATCTGCTGGAATTCAGAAAAGGACTTAAGACCTGGTTGTTCGACTGAGTCCTTCAGCAGCACTTCAGCACCTGGATACTCTCAAAGGTGAATAGCATGCTCTACAAATACAGATTGATTCAATTGATGAAACATGGTGTAGGCCATCAATTAGATACATATGTATTATTATTTCTGAGATTTTTGTACTTTGCAGATGTTGCAGACACACTCTGCAACTCAGATCATGCAAGAAAGGTCTAAGTTTATTTAGTTAGTTGCAGCCCTACAAGTTAATCTTACAATATAGATGATTCGTTGGTAAAAAATGTCCATGACTTATTTGTCAGTTTATGTGTGAGGAGAAAAAAATGGCATTGGTATTACAAGGGAATGTATTCTATGACTGGAAATAAAAAACCACAACACAATTCCTGGCTTGTGCAGAAGAGTGCTTCATGTTGCAGACTGCTGCAAAAATCATCATTACTTCTCATTTATGTAATTTACTGCTTTAACGATCACAGTGAACATAGTGCCACTTATCTCATATACAAAGTATAATAAGACTTTCTTTTTTTCATCCTACAGTCACATTCGGATGGCCAATCCGACCACTCATGGGCACAAGTGTACATTCATTTACATCTAGATATGGGATCCTTTAGAGGTTTGTGGTAATAGGACACTGGTTAAAAATGGGCGAACAACCACTTGGTTCCCCACCTCAGTTAGAAGCATTTGGAAGTCTGTGTATTTGACTGCAGGAAACTTTCCTTGCTGGGCAGCTGCTGGTGTTCGAAAGCAGGTGTTTTTAAGCCTGCCTCTTTTTAGGTCAGGATGTCTAATGGCATGTCCATCATGATTTCCTACACCATAGTGGTGTTGGGGGAGAAACAAATAATTTTAAAACCAAGTCACTGTCCCCCTCAACTCACTAGCTCTACTGTCAGGGGCATTTTTCATTTTTCAAAAATGACTCTAAGCTTTGAGGGTTTGTCTTGGAAAAATGCTAGCTGGTTCAACATGTTCCTATGGCATGGCATTTTGACTGGCATTAAATATTTTCACCACACAAAGAGGGAACACAGAATAAGGCACGTGGGCCACAGCAGGATTGTGGAGGTAGTGCCAGTTTGAGGCCTGACCACCAGACTCTAATTGAGGCCCCCACCATGGTGAACTCTGTGGATACAGGGATAGTTATAGTACTTCTAAGGTTCTACCTCTGTAGAATCTCATATATGTGATTTTTAATGTGCACTGCAGTAGCACCTCGAGGGGCACTGAAGGGGTGGGGCGGCGCACGGGGAGGGAGGGAAGGGAATAAACATAAACATTTATTTATTTAATAAAAAAAAAAAACACTTACCTCTCCTCGCCGCTCCTCTACCACTCTTCCCTTCTGCGAGCACAGGCTCCCAGCCTGCCCTGCGGCCAATCCTGATGCTGCTCAGAGCAGCGTCAGGATTGGCTGGGAGCGCCCAGCCAGGGCGCTCCCAGGCAGACTGGGAGCCTGTGCAGGCTCTCTCAAGGCCGTCAACTCTGTAGCTCGAGATGGCTGGTCAAACATACATGTACAGTGAGAGGCAGTGCTGAGCACTCCCCCTTGCTGCTTTTCACCCACATGGCCCCGCCGCTTTTACCAGAAAACGATCATAAACAAAAGGAGGAGCCACCACTGGTGTACTGACTTCTAAATAGCAATAGAAACTTCTCCACAAATAGCTTTCTTACTACTAAATTTAGGGAAGTAAATGCCCCAGATTTGTTCTTTTATTTAGATGAAAACAAGAACTGTCCGTTTTGATGCAACTGCAAGGAGCAAAGAATGAGCTCACATTACCGCGGGACTGACGGAAGGAGCCCACTCTGAGTAGGGGCTGCTGTACTGGAACCACACTGTCAAGGCAAGACAGTGAGGGATGCTGCGCTATCTGAAAAGTATTGAGACTGTGATCACAGCATAGACAGACTGTTGAAATGTTACTTGCAGAAGAAAAAAAAGAACTCCAGAGGACCTCCTGATAATGAAGTCCCTTTGAGAGGATAGCGCAGAACATCAGCCAAAGCAAAGTGCGATACAAACACCATCAATTAAGCCACCAATTGAAGCAGACTGCTGTTCAAAACAATCAAACCCTATCCGGAACCGGCTATTCTTCACTCCACAGAAAAGTGCAGTGCCATCAAGCTCTTCTTCAGTGAAAATGTACAGAAAATTTGACAGCACGTTACTGAACTTCATCTTTAACCCCTACCCCTCACTGCAGAATTCCTCAATGGTCTGCTTTCCGAGCCCTATCTCTCCCAGATCTCCCTGACTTACAGAACTCCCTCAAAGCCACTTCTGAAGAAGTTGATGTCTTAAAATTGTTCTTAATTAAAGCTATCTCTGAGGATGCTCTCTTATCTCCTCTTACTACTGTCAATGCCTCTCTCATTCAAGGCATCTTCCCAGAAGCTTTCAAGACAGGCTAGGTCCTCCCACTCCTTAAGAAACCTACACTAGACCCTGTTAGCTTTGCCATTTACCGGCCCACCACTCATGTACCATACTTCGACAAGATCACTAAAAAGGAAGCCTACGTTCAACCCTGAGATCCTACGTATATCTTCAATGTGCTTAAATGGACTTAAAAAAAAAGTCAATCCATACTTTTTTTATATGTACTTTACTTTTGATATTTTTGATCACTCGATATTCTGTCTGCGATATTCTGATACCACGTTATTCCTGTGTTCAGTATTCAGTATTACAGTCTCTTTTCTCTACAACAAACTTTTGGTTTCTGCAACGGTCAAAAGGTGACAATCTACTTTCTTGTGGGTGCAAGCATTAGCACATTGAATCCACTTCTAAGCACCATGACAATGCTTTTTTCTTGTTGCAGTTTTGTACTGGTCTGAAATTATTTTTCACGGGGTACTATTTCTTGTAAACAATTTCATTAAAAAAGTACCTGCCATGTGAGTTCTGAGCAAGGAGAACATGTGAGAGTGTGACAAAGTTAAAATAATAATAAGTCTGAAGAAAAGAGAGCATGAAGGCAAATGTGTAGGGTGGCGGGGGCAGGATTGGAAGGGGATGCCAAGAAGGAATTTAAATTTTTTTAATGAAAAAAACAATGCCTTTAAATAGTTTTGTTTTTTGTAGTTTCTCATTGCTGGGCAGTGCCCAACCAATGATGTTAACTAGAGCCGCAAAACTCCAAAAGTGTGACCGCTTAACAAATTGACGCATATGATTTAATAAGTAATCTGCTCAGGATTTAAAGGTGAACCGTGTTTACTAGTTGAGGACACTAAGCATGCTTTTTGATTTTAAACCTCTACTTCTGACAGGCACTCAAAAAAGTGATTGAAAGGACAGGGCTCTCCTGAGAATGACAGGATGTTGCGTCACTCAAGCCAGTTCTAGACAGAGTGCTGATATTTGTGTTGTGGTCCATGGTGCTCAGTGTGTAGCCACTTGAACGCTTCAGAGCACTTTGGTCAATAAATATGCACAATGACGGTGGCCATTGATACTTGAGCGTGCTTACTATCAACCGCGAACCTAAAGAGGGTTTGTAAACTATACTGAAGTGTTACTAGCGAATCCCATTCTAGGCATGTTTATGAAATCCCCCTCAGTGAATAAATCGGTGTACAGCACAGAAGTGCATATTCAATCTCCAGCCCTTTCAACTGTTTGTGCAAAGCAATAAAGACGTCTGTGTAAGAACTCGGACACATAGCTGGCTTCGCACCTATACGTGACAGAAGCTACCATTAATCAGTAGTTTGCACGGGGCGCAGGTGTGCAGTTTCAAAAAAGCCACCTGAACAAGCCATGAGCAAAGGAGCATCTGTTCTGACAGCCAAACGCCACAGGAAACAAGCATTTGCAATGCAATAGGTTTCGCATTTGTAAGAGTTAGAGCTATTGGCGCTGTAAATGTCAATGTTTTTTACTTATGTGTTTTGATTTGGAGTGTAGTGGATGTATGTGGTGTGGAGTGGAATTATGCGCATTGTATTGGAATTTTTAATTGTGGAATTGTTTGGGGTGTGGAGTATATTTATGTATTGGAATTATGTGGCATAGTGAATTACAGAAGCCATACACACTTATGACTATTGTGATTGCAACATTATGCCTGATGAAAGCCTGGGGGAGTGTAGGTACTAAGGTATCCTCAAGTGTTTCAGGTGAGTTGTGCAGTCCAGAATGTAGGGGAAATAGGGACTGGTTAAGGTGAGTGTATAGGTATGTTTAGGATCAGTAGCGTAAGCGAAGGTTTCCTCTCTCTGCCTTCTCTGTACACCTCAGAGGTCTGTGTTCTGTCCCCACCCACCTCTTTTGCAAGGGTTTCATAAACAGAGAAGTAGATCTTGAATAATGACTCATTAGGGTTTGAAGCTGCTTTTTGGGGAGTCAGTAACTCCTCCTGTGAGTTAGAAATCTGTACTCCGTACATCAATATCCCTCTAGCTCAGGAAGCATAACTTTATGAATACCTTACGTGTAATTGGAATATTTACTACATATTAGAGTTGCATCTTTAAAGAGGGAATAAATATTTTGTACTGCGTTGCTTTGACCCAGAAATCCTAATTTGACCCAGAAATCCTACTTAATTTAATTTAGGCATCGGGAATCAGTAACGTGTTCCTCCTTTGAGCTAAGATCAGTGATCTCTTTTGAAGAGAACCAGAATAAGCAATGGTTCACAGGTTCTTCCCGTGTACCTTGGCTTAGACATTTTCATTGTGTAGTGTTGGTCGTATATTTTTTACCCACTAGTAACTATGCCAACTTGCAACGGCAGGTTTAAATCCAGACAGTAAAAACACATGCAAACTTTAAACAGCAGCAATCTTTTAGGGCAGACAAACCTCTCCCCTGTGAAGGTTTGGATAGATGCTGTAAAAATGCTCTGCTGTGAGCTGAGCAAACACAGATTTCAACAAGTAGGAGTAGGTAGCAGGTAAGCAATGGTAGGAGCAAGTGTAGCAGTTGAAATAGCAGGTATAAGTAGGAGTATGTGAAAGTAAGAGAAGGCATAAGGGGAAGTAAGCAAAGGAGAAAGAGTAGGGCTAATTCGAGGACTAGGAGTAAGTAGGAATCTGTGTAGGGTAAGAATGGGGTAGGAATTTGAACAGAAGTAAATTGGATTGAGTGGGAGTAAGATCAGGAGTATGTATAGATAATAGTAGGAAGGAGTGGGAGCAGGAATAAATGTAAGCATAAATTTGAAAAGGTAGGAGCTCGTTCAAGTAAGAGTGGAAATAAGTAAAATAGGCATAAATAGAATTAATATGCAGTGTGAGCATGAGCAAAAAAAGTTCTAAGTATGAAAGTAGGCAGGAATAGAGAGAGTAGTTGAAAATAAAAACTAAGACTGAGAATAAAATGGTAAGAGTACGTAGGAGTAAGAAAAAGTAAAATTAGTGATAAGATGGGCTAAGAGTAGCTGTAGGAGTATAAGTAAGCAGGACTAAATAGACATGCTAGTAGGACTAAGATTATGTGTAGGGTATGAAAAAGAGCAAAGATTAGAAGTAATGAAGAGCAGTAGTAAGCAAAAGTAAGATGAGTTATTAGAGGTAGGTAAAAGTACGTAGGAGTAAGTAGGACTACGTAGGAGTAAAAGAATAAAATGCAAGCAAGAGTAGGGGTACAAGCATGAATAAGTAGTATGTAGCAGAAAGTAGAAGAGTGGGAGGAAAAGTAGGAAGAAGTAGCACAAAAAATATAAGCCTTTAAGAGTGTAAAGGTTGAAGAATGGGAGTAAATAGTAGCAGGTAGGAGTAAATATGAGTAAGAATAGGCATAAGAAGGGCTAAGCAGAAGAGCTGAAGTATGTAAAAATAGTAGAAGGTAAGTTCAAGTAGGAGCATGTAGGCGTAAGAGTGTAAGTAGGAGTAGCTAAGACTAAGTGTAACAGCAATATGGGAATAGGAAAATACAGTAGTAAAAGTAAAAAAGAAAGAACAGCAGTAAGTAGAAGTAATAGGAGAAAGCAGAGAAACGAGTAGGAGCAGGAGAAAATAGGCGTAACATGTTGTAAGTGGAAGCAAGGGTCTGTAAGAGCATGTTGGAATAATAAAACATAAGAGTAGGGACAAAAATGAGGTTTAAGAGAAAGAAGAAAGTAAAATTAAGAGGTTAAGTAGCAGAGTAAGAATGAAACCTATGAGTAGAAGCAAAAATCAGTAGGAGTGTCTTTAGGAGTAACCATAGGCATAAGTAGGAGAAGTTGGTGCTGGTAGAATTAAGTGTAAGAGTAATGAAAGTAAGATTGAAAGAGACAACAATGCAAAAAGAAAGATGAAAAGACAGCAAATCCTTTCATATTCTTCTAAGACTCCAGTGCTAATCAAGCCTGACATGCTTATCATTTTATGCACACAACATATGAAGAGCAAGGACCTTACATTAAGCACTATTGTAACATATTTCATTTGGTCATTTGTGCTAAAATAGGTATAATTTACGTGTTTTATAGTGTTCACAAACAGCAGAAGCGTGTTACTTGGCGCTATTTGAAATCAGGTTATTGCCATGTTGCCGGCAGAGGTACCATTTTTTTCAATAATGGATTGTACACAGACCTGGTCTCTGTAAAGTGCTGTGTGACGAAGAAGTGAAAGAAACGTTTTCTCAGTTCCACAGGAGCAGCACTTCTAAACTGCTTGGATAAAGCTGAGATGATGCCCGGGAGCAGAACAGTGATGTTTATGGGTCTCTGACGCCCTCTAGCAGTGCCTTTAGCCATAGGGTCACAGCACGCATGTTTTTACTTAAACTCACCATAATAGAGAATGTATAGAACGCATGCAACAAGAGTTGCCAATCCCTGCCCCCTTTCGCTGCTCTCCCTGGCACCGGTGGGAAGTTGATAGGAAGGAGCCCTCTCTCCTTCCAAAACAGCATTACCACAGATCTGCGCCAAAAACAATACAAAGGCTCCTGGTTCCTCAGCTCATATGCCCTGGTAGACGTGAGGCTGCGAGCTGATAAGAGGTTTTGAAGCAGAGTGAGGAAGTGGCTGCATGCCCTGGGGTGGAGCAACAGCAGCAACAATTCAGAGACGTCGACAGCCATGGGGGACGGGTCCCCTCAGCTCTGAAGTGCGAGTCCGGCACGTGGGAGCCATGCAGCCTTTGGCAATGCTTCTGAAGCAAGTAATCAAGCATTGGCAAAGGCAAAATAAAACCAAGCTAATGCCAGCTACCGCGAAGGATTGGCTGGGGGCTGGTTGGGGGAGGAAGGGGCAGGAGTGAACATATCCTGCATTGGGAAGTGTTGTGAACAGAGAAAAGGGGCAGTGACAGTAAGGAGGAGAGTTTACAGCTGGGACTAATTAAAGTACTGAGTCTCAGAGAACAGGGTTAGGGAAAAACAACATAAGCAAGCCTGGCCTTTAACTCAATAGTGAACCATCCCACACAGTGTAAACACAGCCTGAAATGTTCTTTGTCCTGTGAATCTTAACAGGAGGCTTGTGCTCGCAGGCTCATGGAGTGAGACTTCACATACCAGAGTCATTGCAGTTCCAATGACCAGCTGTGGACAGGAGCCTAACTGCGTGATGGTGAAATATGAAAGCAGCACCCTGACAAGATTTACAGGCCTGCTTTAAATTGCGCTGGAAATCAAAAGAACAAGAATCAAAAGAAGCATTTGAACAACATATTTTAGAGCCCTGTCAACAGACATAGACTGGAGCCACTGAAACACCCACCCAAATGCTATTAGCCTAAGAAAAAAGTAATCCCTAAGCACATGCTACATAGGCACAAATGGAAGGGTACAAGTACTAGGGCCATGCTCCAGGGGAGTGTACAACTGTAGAATAGGTGGGACAAAGAGCAAGGATTGACCACTAGCAAGCAAGGATTTTAAGGACACTGAAACAAACCAATGAAAAAGCAGAGACCCCACATAGAAGTACAGAAGCATATACTAAAGTATATACAAGAGGTCTCGAATGCTCGACCTAAAAAGCAAGATCTAGAAAACTCGTGACAGTAAACTATGTCTCCAGTAAATTAACCCCTTTTACTCACAGCACTTTGAAACAGCAGAAACTCATGCAAAGAGCTTTTTTTCACGTCCTATCTGCTTGCCTCATATAAGTGTCAGGGGGCTAAGCAAACCTCCGCAGTGCTCAATAACACAAGTGAAAGTGTGTGGGAGGCCGATATTAAACCACTTCTTGCAGCGTTAACAGACCAGGTGTAAAGAGCTTTTTTGGAGTAACAGGCCTCGCTCCCAGGTTAGATTTGTAAACAAGATTTACTGCAGCTGCTGTCTGTTTCAGTTTTGTCAGTTTAGCGCACCAGGTTGTTCTTTGCACTTAACCAACACTTAGCTTCACACTTTTGAGCAGCACAGCACCGAGAAGAGCACAGTAAACCCGGCGCAAGGTCCATTACCAAAGAGCTTCCGTGGAAGCAAAGGCAATACAAGCGTTCAACCACGAACACCCAGAGGAGCAATAGACGCGCCATAATGCACCTTATGAAATACCTCTATCACACACATACAACACAAATGCACACACCACAGACACAAGCAAAAATACGTGCACACACGTCACAGACATATGCAACCACACCAAAACTAAAGTATTACAATATGCATCACCCTATGAGTTATTTTATTAAAGGCAAACATCGACTACCAGGCGATCTTTGTGAGCTGAAATAATTTTTTGGTGCAGATAAAAAAAAAATACACTGACTCATCTTAACAATCAACCTTGAATCCATCTACAAACATTGACAATTTCACAAGAATAAATTTACTATCCCAACAAACGACTCCAGATTTTTAAATATTCCTGTCTTTGGGGCTAAAACAATGAAGGAAAGGCAAAACCAGATTTTAGCTACAAAGTAATGTTCCAGTTTGATAGCAAAAAAGATGTGTTTTCAGGGCTTTCAATCAAGAGAATATGGCTTTTGATATCTCTGCAGGCAGAACCAGTTCCATTGCTGCTAATTCACGGCCGAGAATGGACGGACCTCACATTTTGATTTCTTGACTTTTGACACTCCAAGAAGTAACTTACTGTCAGATTGCAAGTTCTTTATGAGTTTATTTCATGCCAAAATGGGAAGTCAAAAAATTAGGTCCCATCCGATGACCAGTCATTCATAGGGTCCTAAATTAGATTGGGCTTTTAGTTGGTGGACAATGTGTGGCTCTTCTATCTGGTGGCATGGGGTTTCTTGTGCTTGGACCACTAAGCAGTCTCACAGCTGTATGTTGAGGCCCTGACGTTTTTGTAGCAGTTTTTTATGATACCTAGCTAGAGGTTCTTAGGAAACTCAAAACGGGTAGTATGATTCATGTTTAATTATGGGTGAAATTTATGTACCACACAATTATTTTTGTAGTTTTAGGTGGTAAATGCCAACACTTCCTACTACTTTATTCACCTATGTATTCATGGCTAGGGGGAGTTAATTCAAATTTCCTGATAATTTGCCACTTGGCCAGCTTACTGTATCAATGAATCTCCATGATAAATAATTTAATGTGTGATGTTCCAGGATACATTTTAAATGTAAATAGTCTCTCATACATTTCAATGCAAGCATTCCATAGGATAAGGAAAACACATTGAACAACCTATAGCATGAGGTGAGAAAGAAATATTCCTCTGGGTGGAGTCAAAGCTCACTTTCTGCAAAATTCTAAACAATTGGTAACAGTAGGTATTGCAGACAGCTACTTTGTCAAGCCAGACCTAAAAATGAAATACAGCACTCTTAGAAAAGTGCAGTTGGAGTGTTAGGAATGGATGATTCCCCTGCTTAAGATGTTCCCCTTACCTTTCAACTATTACTCAGGTGATGCTTGGTGTGGTTACAGGTGCAGTTGTTTACGTCTTCACAGATGTTCTCTTTGGGAAAAGTAGTGCCAAAGACATTCATATGACTCTGTTTCTTCTACCCTCTGGCAAATTAGTCCACAATGACTATGGGTATGACTATGCATAATTCATTTTGATTTAACCGGTAGAAATTTCTAATTAATTAAGAGCACTAGGTATTGTTCATTGTGGAATGTGTGCAACTCCTGAACCATAATGAAAAAATCTATGCATTGTTTTTGTTTCCTGTCATAAGGGTTGTGTTGTACAGGTTATTTACTGAACTGGAAACGTGATCAAAGCAAGGCTTTAAGTTACGAAGAAAGGCAATTATTTACCGTATTTTCCTTAAATAAATTGAATAGAATATACGTTTCATGGTAGTAATTGTTACCATAAAATGGCAGAATATTGGTCCCCCAAAAACCAGCATAGGTTGTCTCATTTCTATGTTTTTCCAGTTTTCCTGCTTTGGCTGTGTTCTTTATGGCCTCCTGACTCTGTTCTGCTCTGTTTCCAGTGCAGGCCCCTGTTGCATTGCAGTCTCAGGACTTACACTAACTGTGTGATTGACAGCACAGAGACTGTGATACAGCCCAGTTTCAACCACATGATTATTGACTTTATAGGCCCTGCACTGTCAATCACATTCTGTTGGCAGTGGTGTAACAAAGGCCCCCCGCAGCTCCTGAGGTGAAGGGGGCCCCCTTCAGCACAGAACACTGTGCATGGGCGGCAGGCCCCTGACTGGTCCAGGGGGGAGAAGGCCCCCTCCAGGTACATTGCAGAGGCCCCCGTCATGTTTCGTTACACTACTGTGTGGTGGATGACATATGGTCTATGACTGGCATTGAAGCTTGACCAGCAGTGCTCTGATTCAGACTAAATGTCAATTCCAGGCTTGAACTCTCTTACACAGAGGTAGTATACCAATGCTATTAACAACTCATACAGCACATGTGTGATGGTCCCTGCGTGGGCCTCCAGCCTATCTCATATGTACAATTAATTTTTCATCTTCTCATGAATGTCCGCAGATATGCAGCACAGGCATTGCTGCATGACTTTATACCAGCTGTCTCCAACCCTTCCTGTAGAGAGAGCTTCATTCTGATCAATAAAACCTAACTTGAGATACTGATGGCTAAGCAACTTGTGTACTGGTACCAGACACTCCCACACCCAACTTCATTGATTTTAAGCCTAATGTCGATAGACCAGATATTATGGTTTGAACAAAATACCTTGACTAGGGGCTGCCATCATTGTCAGTGAGAACATGTTTTCTGGGAATGAATGAACATGTGTGCCTATGAATGGGATATAATTCTATGGGTGAAGGACAGCCTTCGCCACATGTACTTGTGGTACAGGACATACCTTCCACCATATGTGGCACAGTTACATATATTACAACATAAAGTCATTTTTTAAATGGGAGTAATTTAAACTGCAGAAAAATGTTCTGTATCAACGTTCATAATATGCAACATTTTTCTGCACATTAAATTTCTCTCACTTAACATAAAGCCTGTATTTTTCAGTTATAAATATGGCACCATGTTTGTTAGCCACTATGAGCAAGATGCCTGCTGTGTGTAAAGAAAACATTTTGATATGGGAGAAAATTAAACTGAAGAGTTAACTATGTTTATATAGATTCCATAAAAGTCATCATTTAAATTTTCTCCCATGTCCACGTGTCACATGCACAAACACCAGGCATCGTGCTCCTAGTGGCCAGTAGACACTGTGCCATATTTATAACAGACAAATACAGCCATCTGTTTAAATGGGAGTATTTTAAAGTTAAGAAACATGCTTCATAAAACATTAAGGGTTAATTGTCTTAATTGAAAGTGGAGAAAGACATTAAGACTGTTTCAAAGAAAGATTTTTCTTCAGTTTAAATCTTTCCCATTTAGAAGCATATGAATGTCCTTTTCGGTTAAATACGGCACAGTGTCTACTGGCCACTGGGAACAAGATGTCTGCAGTTTGTAAATGTGACACTTTGAAGTGGGAGGAAGTTAAAGTGAAGAGTTAACTTTATCATTAAGGTAACTTTTCATTTTTATTTTCTCTAATTTTGAAAGCTTTCAGAAACATCATTTTGTCCTCAGCTTCAGTACTGAGTTGACAATGACTTTTAGTTAAGTGTTAAATTCCTCAGACCTTCTGGTCTTCACTGCTGTGTCACAGCCTGGGTCGTGAAACTGAGTGAGCACTGCTCATTAGCAGGGCCTGTTATCTGCAGCCTGATGCTAATATAGACCTGTAGCCCACTACAGTGGCAAGCAGGCCTTTAATGGCTGGTATAACCCAGTTATGGCGAGCTGTAAGGCTATTGTAACAGTCCGCCCCTAAAGGGCAGAATGTTCTAAGTAGCAAAACAATGGCTTCATGGAGCCTGATGGGGTTGAAATCCCCTAGGGCTCCTTGAGGCCATTGTTCACAGCAAAATATGTGAAAGGGAAACATTGGAATGTTGATGCACTGGGCTTCTACCAGCCAATGTCCTCAATGGAGTTCTCACCATTCCAGTGTTCTATAAGGTAAACTAAACACAACCTTCCCTTAACTTCAAAAGGATACGCTGGTTGGAGACACTTGCTTTATACCGTCAGAGTGAGCGTCATACAAACTCCCTTCATGGCCAAGTCAGTCCTGCTGTAAAGTGTAACATGAGGGACTGGCATGCATATATGAGCAGGGACAGCTGTTAATCTTACCTGACAAGTGCTCTGACCTCCCTGCATGAACCCAGAGCACATCATATTGTTTGTGTAGTCGTACGGATAGGCATGCTGACAGTCTGCAGTGGAGATAATCGGCTGATTCAGGCACTGAAGAGCATTTGCATTAACCACTGAAAGGAGAAGACAACAAAATGTATTTATGTTTTCAAAGCAGCAGCATTTTTCCTTGACACCAGAAACACAGAAACACTAAACAATCCATGCAATGAAGTAGTAATGTTGGAAAGTGCTAAGAATGATTCATGCTGAATAATAACTTGTTGTTCACATACCACTCCATACCTCAGCCTTTACTGTTTCTATGCACTGAAAATAACAGGTGGTACTTTACACAGTTTGTTGCTCCTCAATCATCCTCTGAAGTATGAAAGGCTGAGTTGGTACATCCTAGATTTAAGTTCATGACCTATGGGTGAAACCAGATGACAGCAGAGAGTGCTAAACTTTCTTAGTCATCCTTCTGTTGTCTTTAAGTCACTTATGGGATGGAAAAAAGGTAGTAAACATGCCGCACACACCATACATTCACACTGGGTACGCTGTTGTACATCACTGTATGACATTAATGACAGTTGGTCAGAGAGATGGTGGAGTGAGGTTGAATTCAAGGAGAGGTGTTTTAATAAAATCATGAAAGTGAAAAGCCAAGGGGTAGCCCTAATTTTGCTTGGAAGGGCACTGTAGTGGAGGGGTGTGAGAAGTTAAAAAAAACAGAACAGTGATTAGGCACAGTGTGAGTTGGTGAAAGATGAGTCAATGAAGTTGGTTAGGGAGTTCTGGAGAGGTAGAGAGCAATAGCACTATGTGTTCATTTGAAGCCTTAAAGTAAGAAGCCTTCACACATTAATCAACATGAGGACACCATATTACACACAGATTATCCAATATTTCTTTTTTGCTGTCCTTTATTCTCATATTTGTTTACCAGTTCATGATGTTTATGTTTTGATGTTCTTTGAATCGAAAGAGTGATATCCTTCAAAAAAAGCACTTCTTTCACATAAGATAAAGGCCATCACTCTCCTGCCAATTTTCATTTATTGGATCCTTTTTCAATCTGGATGGCCATAGAATGGAAGGGGATGGAATGAAAACTATTCTACACATATGTTTGCGCTTACTCTACTCCTGCGCAATTGCAGACTCCAGTACATATTCCATCCTTGGACCACAGTACACAGAAGTTCTTGATCCCCAACTCTCTCTACTGTCTATGCAAAAGGATGTCACCTACTCATACAAAAGCACCAAGGCAAAGTGAGGGCACACCGGCAAACTATCATGGTAAGTCTGTAAAGCAATCTATAATACAGCCTCCCTCTATTACTGATTAAACCCAGAGTATGGCATGCAGAGATTAATTATATTTACTGCAGGTTTACAAGCAATTAATTTGAGGTTCTTCTTTTTAAGGGGTGCGGACCCTCATCCACCTAGGTGGCATGCCTCTTCCTAGGATGCGCTCCTCACCCAGGATAGGTTCATTTATCCAAGGTAAGCTCATAAGCAGGAGCTTTCTGCAGTAGACTTGGTGGATCCACAGTCTTCAAGCAGAGAGGTTCTACTGATATTGGAACAATTGCAAGTTATACCTCAATAGGTTGCAGAGATATCTGTACTAATTTAAAATTACCTTTTAGTTTACTAATCGTTGTTATTGAAGTTTCCTTATAGTAAGATTAAAAACACCAGGGATATTTATTTTTGCCTGAATTCACATTTTGGTTGACATGTTTCAACCAATCTCAGAGCCAATCCACAGTCTATTGCCTTCTTAAGGACCAGGAACCAAGATTATTATGTGTTTAACAATGACCTATCCTTGTGGGTATGTTTGTGAAGTGGTATCCAAGAAGGGGATGTGCTTAAATAAAGACATATCAAAACTGTAATGGTTGTCTAGTTACTGATTCTGAATAATTGTGATGTTTAGATATGTCTGTAATACTACCTTGCTTCCATGATATAAATAGAAAATGGTTTGTATTAACAATGTCTTTCACAGTGTGAATTATCGTGTTGCTGTTTGTCAACTGTGCATGTGATTGCTGGAGACTAAAGTGAATCAGGTAGCTGAATTTTTTAGGATAGTTTATAATGTGCATATATCGGACATTAGATTATTAGTGTCAAATTGATATATTAAGGTGTGATATATGTTATCTAATCAATGGACTATCTCATTTATAAGTGCTTGAACATAGCAAACAATACTAGTGGGATTCGTGTGAGAAAAAGTATTGTCTTTGGTTAGATGGTTATGGATTTTATATTTAGGAGCACCGAATTAATGGGGTTATTATTAGTAACAGGGGCACTAGTGACTTGAAGCAATACATTTATGCAGCTCAGCATAAACTGTTGCAGGTGAACACCTAATTAATACCCCCATATATTGGTCTGTATTGTATAAATCAGTTTCCATCCTTTTTGTAATAGTATATTATTGTCTGTATCAGTCTAAGACTAACCATATCAACTCATCCTCACTGTGGCCTTTCTTCAAGAAATGGGATATCATTTTTGTGGCTGCTCAAGTTAAAGTTAGAGCCATGTCTGCCTATTCATATTTTTGCCATTCTTGTTGTCATCCCTTCATAAAAAAATTACATGAGCATTTATTGAGGAGGATGACATATTCCCTCATGCAATTTTCGTGCTGAAGCAGCTCCCTCAAGGCCCTCATGCACAGACCAATTATTTTTGCAGTTCTTGTTAATTTACTTACATTACAATTGACACAAAATGGCTACTGAACTGAGATAAACATGACATGTAGACAAGGTTTGGCTCCGTGCCTTCCTAGAACTTGTGTGTATAAGCAGATCCCTCAAATTACAGCCTCTTTTGGAGGCAAACACGGATTTATGAATGTGTAAGGTTTCTGTATTTAGAATATGTCAATTCATTTTTATAATTATTCAACATAATTATGAGACTGGTGTTGCAAAAACACTCTTGTACATTTAGCTCAGTCTCCATAGGCTTGCCCAACCCAGGCCATCAGCACAACTCTTTGCAATTCCCTAGAAATCAGAAATCTTGCACACAAATTACCTCAAGGAACCTTCTTTCAATTAAAAGAAAGTTCCGATGGTCAACCGTTGTGACTTTGCATTAGTCTCCTTTTTTTGACCCCTCCGTGGGTGTTCATGTTTTACCACTCGTAAGATGAATCTCTTCCAATCCAGTCTTAGAGGGATGTCACTTAATGAGGAATAATGAGAATCCTCAAGTTCTTCACAATACTTTCTGGTGTTTTGGAGGATACCCATTGCAGAAGGCTGAAAATGCTAGATATCAGTGGCTCCATTGCCGACCAGAAGCATCTGTGACTTTATTGAAATTAACTTCTAAAAATAATATCCCATTTTTCTAGGGAAGTCGGATAAGTGCAAAACAGCTGACAAGAGAAATGGGTAGGCAAAGATTTAAGTTAAAAATAACTTCTGCATCATACACGTAATCCACGTAATCTGTAAAGGCTAACCTTTGGGAGTCTGTGGATCACAAATACACATTAGAAAAGAAAAGGGAAAGTTCAAAGCCCGGTTGAATGGCAACAAAAATATTGATAAGCATTATATAATTGCCATAGGAATCAATTAATCCAAACAAGAGCAGTAACTACATCTTCCCAACAATAGTACACTCACAATCCACCCAAATTTAAAGACCACTAAAACACTCACAAGAGCTGTTGCTGTCTCTTTACCTGACCTGAACCCCAAACACATTCAGAATGTTATGTATCCTCGTTTACTCTGTGAACATTGGATTGGGGTACAATTTTGTGGCCACACTTGTAACCTTTGGAAGGTACATTTTATTGAGCGTTTTGGAATGTTACATAGTGATGCATTTATGCTGCAAACTATCATTATGTATTTCTTGAAGCATAATTTTTTCTCTCATTTTATCTTTGACAAATTCTGTAGCAGACAATGGGAAGCGCAATACATTTTAATATTTCTCAGCATTATTTGGAGGTACTTGCATCGCCTTGTGAGCAGAATATTATAACTATAACACAAAAGATTGAGTCTACAATAAGGGAAGCAGAATTACCAGAACTTGTATGGTCTACAGCCATGGTCTGTCTCAATAGAGGGCCCCTTATTACGACTCCCTGATCAAGCAACAGCACTGTTATGGTTAGAGCAGTGGCAGGTTTTGACATTTTAAACTAGTGGAGTGTAAACACTTGCCCCATAGTGCACAGAGAATGCAGGCTTGTGAGAAGGCTCAGTATGTTCTCTCTCAAGGAAAAACATTAAAATTGAAGGCATCATTGTGTACTTTAGATCACCTTGTCCTACAAATTACTGAAACCTTCCAAGTTGTAAAGGCAATTCTGTGTGCCTACGCTTGAAATACCCAGAGTAGCAAATCACCCATACAAACATACCATTTGGACTCACAATACCAAACATAGGACAGCCAGAATTCAAGGCGGATAATTAAAAATGTTAGGGACTTCAACAAATACACATTCAACAATTAGTGACAAACTCCCCATGATCATATTTTCTAAAACACAGTAAATACAAGATTCACAGCTGTAAGGAAAATTCACAAAGACTGCATACAGACAGGGAAAGAGACATGAACACTTTCTTTGCTCCTACAGTTCCCTGTCATAACCAGATTGCACAGCTAGAATGTGTTGCCACCACTAAGCTTCTACGAGCACACAAGCACACACTCACTAGTCAGTCAGTCAATGATCTTTATTCGGTCTAAAACGTGATCATAAAAGCACAAGATAAAAACACATTTACAAACATTCATAGGCATAATCAATAATTCATTTCATACAATTACAAATAATAAATAATAAGTCTTGAGTAACAGCAGGCAATCTTATTGAACAGATTTAAAACTGATAATTTATAAAGCGTCTCTCCTTTTTAATTTTATTGCAGAGGAAATATAATTAATCACAACAAAACAGGTCGTTGGGGAAGCTAAACATTGTAAAACAGACAGCCTCTCCTGGTGTGAGGTAAAGTGCATATGAGATCAATTTGAGCATAGAAATCGGAGCCTTAAAGTGCGATACAGGGTGCAAAAATGCATAAAGCGCGTTGTAGATTGGGAGGAGGCAGCATTCCACGGACAGCATGGGAGGGAAGACAACCAAAGGCCAGATGTACGTAGATACAATTTTGCATTTCCTAAATAGCAACTTCATAGAAATCGCTATTTAGGAAATGCAAAATTCTATGTGCCAAGATACCTATTTCCTAAAAGCGATTCCTACACAGTAGAAAACGCTATTAGAAAATCGCAAATAAGAAATCCCATGCCATTTGTGACAATGGGTCGGTTTTGCATTTCCCAAATAACGAGTTTCCATTAGGAAATCGCTATGTGGGAAATGCAAAACCAAGGATGGCTATAGGCAAGAGGCCCCCCGAAATGCACCCCAAAAATAGTGGTGTAGAGCCAGTTTAGAAAAAAGCAGTTTGGAAATGCTTTGTATATCTGAATAGGAATCGTAAATAGATAATCCTTATTTGTGATTTCATAATCAGAGGATTGCAAATTGTGATTTCTTCTCAGTAGAAATCGCAATTTGCAACTCCCTAAAAGGCTCTGTACATCTAAAAAGCCCATTTTGGATTTCTTAACGGCCTGAAATAGTGATTCTGACCATTATGAAATGCAAAATGGCTTTGTACAACTGGCCCCAAGTGCCTGTCAAGGGGAATAAGATCAAAAAGTGGGCCGTGTTTAATCTTAACCTTCTTAGATAAAATCTATGTTCAGGATTCAGAACCCATGTCAAATATGGTTCCATCCCTGATGTAGTGGAGATTGGCATGTATCTAAGAACAGAGGCCACGTCTCATAACTTAACTATTCTAGCCTCCTTACTGTTGTTGGCCATTTCCTTGGATTTAGTGCTCATAGATCCTACATAGTCTAAAATAAGGCTCAGACACAAGTTGTTAAAAGTAGTCTTAACATAAGCTGACCATGGAATAGCAAGCATATTGTTTAAATTCTGACAATCTCCCACGCCCTTCCAGAAAAAACAGTCTTGGGAGTACCTCATAATATTAACCACTGCTTTAAAGGGGCCAATCTACATTGGTCCTCCAAAAAGTCCATACCCAGTTCTAGGTGTGAAATGAAGCTTGGGGTGGTTTTGGAGATTCTAGACTGATGAAGCACAAAAGGCCAATGGAGGAAAGGACAATGTACACTGACTTTGATTTAAATGCTTCCTTATGATGAGTTGACTCAGAGGGTCGGTGGTACGTATGTTAGAAAGGGTTGAGCTGTTTGTTTTGGTCTTCACATCCAAATCATTTGGCAGGAGTGCACAGGACCTTTGTACTACCCATGCATTCACTTTATGTCTTGTGTCTCTTAGGTGATTTTTTTAATATACACTTGTATGCACATAATATCCCCATTGACAGCAAACAATGTAAAAATGTGAGCCAAGCAGAACAGTTTGCCCAAACATATCATTTTAGAAAAATAAAATCTCTTTCCAATTTGTGAGGAACTTGCACACAGGAACACTTACTAAAAAGACAGTAGCTACAATTGCACTGTAATTATTCACCTTGTACCCCAGCAAGCTCTTATCAGAAGTTGTAATGCAAATATCTCTTCTTCACAAAGAAGATGCATGTGGGTATTCCAATATTGCACATCGAAACGCCACCTCCCTTTTTGCAATTAAAACGCTCCTGCTGGAGCACTGGATCCCTAGACATTTCCCCAGTTTTTCTACTCTGTGTCAAATCTGTTTACCACAGTGTGAGGAGCCCTCTCATTAGGACATGCCTGTCAGAAGTCAGAATAGGCCTTGGGACAGACCTTTTGTCGCGCTGCTCTGTCCTGAATTCTGAAAGGGTATGGGGCAACTTTGCTGAAAACATGTCAAATACATTAGGGTAATGCTGAACATAAAGACGTGGTGCACAGGGGTGTTGTCCCAAAGTCCTGCTCAGGGCACAAGGCTGCAGTGCTAGGGGTTTGTTTTATGTGCTCGGGTACCACTAGGAAAATGACATAATATTTTGTCGGTGACTTGAGCAAGGGGTCTATTCTGTATCCCAGAACATTATGCCAATGTACCGCTGAGTGGGCTTAAATGCTGTGCCATGAATGTTGAGAGTAAAATGGCAGTGTTCTTTTGCTTAACATGCCTTGGTGGGCTCAATGCCTTATCCCATTTCTGCTCTGCTTAGAGGCAGGCTCTTGAAAGTTAAACAAAGATTTGAAACCTCATCTCGTTTTATTTGAGTACTATGGTAACACTCCTTCTGACTGTAGCATGTCTCAACTGTTTACTTCTTAGTTCCACTACTAATTTCAAACATTTTAGAGGTTTGAAGCCATGGCCAGGCAGCATGAGTGCTGTATAAAAGTCAGCATGGCTAAATCCAATAGGACTAGTATTTGCAGTGTAGCAAAATGCATCCTTTTGCATGATCACCCCCATTTTGTGGACTAATGCTGGTATTTTTGTCAGACTCTGTTGACTGAGACTTTGCTAACCAGGTTCCAGTGCATGTGTTGTGACCTGTGCACTGAAACATGTCAAACTGGCAATACTCCCAATGGTATGTTTGCCATACCTATATGTCACTAGTAAATGGTACAAAGTATACACAAGGACTGTAAGTAAGCCTACTACTATTAACTGTCTGTGCAGTTTTAAAACTGCAATTTCAACCTGTCAAAATCACTCCTTTTGCCAAGCCTAAAAACCTTGTTTCAAATATTAATAAGTTACCCCTAAGTAGGCCTTAATGCCAAATAAGGCAAGTTTCATGATATCTGAAATTAGAACGTGTAAAGGTTTAATGTAAAACATGTCTTTACAGTGACACGGTCTCAAAGGGTACTTTCAAAGTAGCAGCGTTAGCCATTCCATAGGAAAGCAGTGTGATATAATAATAAAACTAAATAAAGTTATCTTTAGCTAGGAAATATAAGCATTACAAACCCAAATTGTTGGTAAAGATGAATTTGTACTAAATATTTTACAAAAGGTACTTTTAAAATGTAACCTTGTATCTGCCTAGAGCCTCCAGAAGCCCTTTTGCATAACCTTCGAACTGTCACCCAGGAGCTGAATAGCTCCTTGATAAGGTGTGAATTTGCATCCAGAGCTGAGACATAAGCTTTGGGGGTGGGAGGGAAGATTCCCTCTTCCTCTGACAGGATGACCATTTGGGCAGTGCCCAAGAACTTAATTAACTTCAGGCATGCCTACCCTGTCACAGACTGATATAGCTAACACCTGGGCCTCCCCCATGATTTTCCTCTTAGTCAACCAGGCAACAATCCCAGTGGGAGAAGAGTTGAGCCCAGAACCAGTTTTGAGTGACCACAGAGGAGGGACTGCTCATTTCACTCACCGCAACTATAGGGTAGGCAAAAGAGCTCTGTACAGGAGAAGACAAATTCTGTCATGTTTGTAGAGAGGCACTGAAGAGTTGTTTGCAATCTGGCACACAAACTACTTCCAAAGTGGGTAAGGTTTCCACTGGGAGCTTATCCCCTGTTGTTTGGGAGGGGCCAGGAGTCACCAACACCAATAGGCTAATAGCAGGCATAAATCCACATTCAGAACATTACTATACCTGTGGAAGACTGAAGGTCTGCACCTTCTGTTGAGACCTGTGAGGTGAATACTAAGGACTTGACATGCCCCTACTTGTCTCCAGGGCAACCAAGTGGACTCAGTTGGCTGACCTCCTGTTAAGCTACAGGGACATAAAATCTGCAAGACACCCTCTTCCCTGGATGAGCCCAGGGAACAGTTCAACTGGACCTGCCCTGGACTCTGATGGTGACTTCTGCTGGAGTGGGTCATGAACCCCAAGTGCTGTTCCTTAGGTCCTGGAACCGTTGGCTGGTCAGGATGCACACCTCCTTCCTAATCCCAAAACCTGGAGCTTAGAAATGTTTTGCTAACTTTTTTCCTGGATATCCATCGAGAGATTGTGTCTAACCTGCCAGCTGATTCACTGAAGGTGCATCACTGGTGGGCCTGACTTTGCAACAGCTCCTGCTACATTCCTCTCTGCAGCAGCAAATTGGCTTCAAAGGAATTGACATTGACCTGCATCCAACAACATCAAACCCTCCTCTGTTACAGCCTGCAGCTTTGCCCACTGAGGAAATCAGGCTACCAGAATGAGGCTAAGTCTGAAGGTAGCAATCTTCACAAGGCCCGATGCTCAGGAGCATCTGATCGATGTCAACGACTTTCTTGGTGGGAACTCTGGCCTTTTCTAGCTCAGAGCTTTGTGTGCCTTCATCAACAGCTGCACTGAGACATGATCCTTCATCAACCTATTGTCTATGAACCATCTTTGGCTACCGATCCAGCCTGCTACCTTGCCACGTTGACAACTGTACCTTCTCTGAAAAGTATTAAGGTCTTACGGTATTTTACCATCCATCAATAACCTGACTGGATATCTGATCTGTGCTTCATCACTGGCAGCCTTAAACGATACCCTTGTCCCAGTCTTGCTTCACCGTTTGCCCGCAGTTGGCAATTTCCTCTGTTTTAGCACTTTTTTAAATTTAAAACTTTCAACATTCATATCTGTAGTACCCCTTATTGGGATTTTTGTCATTTCAGTGCCATTTTGTTCATTAAAATATTCTCTATTTGCATAAATTGGAGTGGGACTTGTGTTATGTTGTATTTGTAAATAATTTTTAAGTGTTTTGATAATTCAAACTCTTTACATGTTCTCTTAAGTTACGCCTGTCTTCTCTGTGCCGTGGCTACCAGGGGTTAAGTTCAAGTTTAAATCACTGAAGCCTTTACTGGACCTAATAAGAATAGTGACATTATTACTGGTAATGCAATGTGATAATATTTTATTGAACGGATAATAAAAACCATTACAATACCACAATATGATCTACCTTCCCATACTAAAACCAAATTGATAAAATTCAATGAATTAGATAAGTAAAAGTGTGCATTATATTCCAGTCCATCACTTCTAAAAGTCAATTTAATTTCCTAAAGGATTTCTTTAAGATAGGCCATTAAGCTCAGGTTTAATTACTTAAACCTTTACTGGACCACACAAGAATAGTGACACATTGTTACATGTCGTGGACTACCATTCAACCCTAGTAATAATCCACCTTCTCACATACAGTGTATGTACATGCCAACACACACTACATAGACATGCATAGACAACCTTAAAAAAAATACACACTTACACAGACCAACTGATATATACGCCTCAGACATAGACTTACGGACATTTGCGCACTACGACCAACAAACACAGATATCAATTTACAAAGATAATAAGATATAGATACCCACACACAGTGAATAAACTCAAAACCCACAGCTTATTCTCATTTAGAAGGTGTCACCTACATGGATTTCTTTTAACCCACCCATTGTGCAAACTGTTTCCAAAAAGCTTTGATGAGGGTCACCCACCCTGCAAGCTTTCCTTAGTCCTAACCCTAAAAAAACTGTTCACTTCCATTGACCTCAAGAGGCCACTTCCAACAAACACTTAATTTTCACCTACTTGGACATTCAAGTTGGAAGCTTTACCTTCAGGCAGATTGACACCTAAGTGCACAAGAAATTTATAGCTGTTTAAACGATCAGAGGGAAATACTGGAGCTTTAATTCATGATATATCTGTTACCATCATTACTGAACGAATGAGGTGGCCCTTGAAACTTTGAATGGAGGTATTAGGTGGAAATTACTAATCGTGTTAATATTAAAGCTGCCATGTCACACAGTCATACACATATTTCATCACAAGGTACACCAACCCATGAATTATCTTAGAAGATCAGAAAGTAAAACAATTGATGAAGAACAGAAATAAACATAATATTCTTATGACTTTTCAGAGAACTGCCATATAAGTACCAATACCTGGACGAAATATTTAATTAATGGGAATGAATGGAACATGTGAACACCCTAAAGATTACTCATCACCCTGAATCAGACTATGCATTTAGCACATTACAAAACACTCTGAATAACGATGAGGAACCAGAAACAGCAAAACTCAATTGCCTCATATGCGACACATATTGATTTATGTCAACCAGAGTAATTCATATAGCAACTAATTGATTACGTTTAAAATATATTGGCTGTGCCTTTTTGCCTATTTCACTGGTTCATATATTCTATTGGCTTGCATGCACTACAATGGTTGATATGCTATAGCATTGATTTAAGGTGTCAATATGTTGGTTAATACATCAATAACCTCTTAGTACAGATATCAAGCACATTGATTTGAGTGAGAAAGCATACTCCTTACTGTGTGTTGGATTTATAGTACATCATGTTGCTATATGTTCTCATTGTATTGGTTTTTATCAACATCACACTAACATGCCCATTTAGTTCTTTGGTGTATGTAAATCTAAAGAGTATTGGACATGCATAATCACAATGTGTTTGTTAAGTTCACATCTACTCTGTTTATTTAAATGCTTAATATATTGGTTTGCTCTCAGAATGCTCTGGTTCCATGCAACACTCATTGGTTTGCATAAAGATCACGCAGATTTTCTTGAGTAACACATAGATGCACACCTGTAATGCTCAGGTCCATATGTATAATATACTGGTTTACTCTTGTAACATACTAAGAAGTACACATAATATATTGGTTTAAATGTGTAGCCATTGTGTTGAGCACATTTTAAACTGATTTGCATGCAAATTATATAGGTTTCCATGTATACTGTGTATCTGTATACCACGCTGATTTGTATGCATAATAATGTGATGGAAGCCAAGCATAATTATATTGTTCCAACATATGACAACTTGGCTTGCAAACACAATGCATTTGTAGAAATGATCTAGTATCTTCTAAGTATCACCTACTGATTTGTCTACACAATATAAAGGTAACTATATTCGGCGTGAGCATTTGATTGCCATGCACACTGGTTACAACAACAACCATCTTGGTGTGAATGAGGTTTACAAAAACATGGGAATGGTGCATTGATTTGCTTGTGCTACTTTTTGGTTTGACTCAGTAGTTTTGAGGGAGCAGGGAGAGCCATAACAGGAGTCAAAAGGTCTCTGAGAGTTACAGGGCTACTTTTCTCATGTACTGGAAGAAGTCATTTCCTGTAAAGCTATGAAGCAATAGCTGTTAGCTCCTTGGATCTTTTTGTTGACAATGAAAAAACTGTTTTTCAAAGTAATATTGAACATTTTAAGTTATTTTGGTTTGCCTATTTTGGTGTGCTTTTGCAGATTGAAAAACACATAGCATTAATACAATTTGTAAAGAGTGTGTTGCATGGGCCTAATGTTTTTTTAATTAGTATTGAAACCTGGTGGATGGAAAGTGATTTGAAAAATATTTCAGATAGTTTATTCATTCAAAAATGTTCTCAATGTTATGGAGAGACACATATTTTTGTACTCTCAAATCACGAGTCTTTTGATGTATAGGGTATATTGTCTCATACCGGTCGCATTTCTGTTTATAAAGTGATCACAATATGGACACATTATTTAATACAGACACAGCTGCTTGTTTTTGCTAGACAAATATTAGAGCATTCAAATCTTTATATAATAGATGTTAGGCTGAGAAAGGGACACATTTAATCCCCCCAAGGGAGCTGCATTCACAAGAAATGTCAAGAAGAGACAAAAAAGGAAGAACAATATTTCTGCTGCTAGGTTTTCAATTGTTTACCTTTCCACAATGGCATTTGACAGCACAGGTGAGGAAAACAGCAGATTGAACTGTATTAGTTGCTTTACCAAAACACTTTTAGCAATCATTTATTTAAAAAATTGATAGGTGTGTTGCACTGTCCATTTTCAGACAGTTCACTGGTCCAGTAAAAGTTATGTGTTTTTCTTTCCCTAAAATCAGTAGACCCAAGCTTTAGGAGCATCCCAATATGTACCAGCTCACATCAGCGGCTCCTCCACTAAGACGCAGGAGCGACGCCCCACTGCTCTGAGCAGTTAAAAAAAGGAAAAATAAAATGATAATAACGCAATGGTATTATCATTTTATGTTGCATCTGGGGCCAGGTTAGGGTGGGACGGGCCTGGGCTGTGTCACAGAGATTAAGGGTATGTGCACCATAAGTGTGCATGATGGTTTGGCCGGCTGAGTTGGGCCAGCCAAACTAACATGCAAAGTTAGCATTTCTCCACCCAGCTGTATTGGACGGCCGGGTGGAGAATGTGCACAGGGTCCCACTCCCTGTCTGAGCGCCGAACCAGGCCACTCAGACCAATCATGACACTGCTGTCATGTTGGTGACAGCAATGTCGTGATTAGCTTAGGGGAGTCTGGGGGCCTGTGTGCTGCCGGGAGTTAGGAAAAGGACGGAGGAGAGGCGGAACCCGTCTCCCAACGTAACAGATAAGTGTTCTTTTTTATTTTTATTTTATTTTATACCCCGCCCCACCTCCCCTGTTCAGTAGCAGCTGCCACTCTTATCTCATATCGTGATCCCATTCTTTGCACAGATCCGACGCAGCATAGGTTTCTTTTTTTCTACCGAGAGAGCATATATTACTTTAAAAAAATCCGATCTAATGCTTGTACCACCAGAAATCGGAAACAGAGGCAGTCACGTGTCTGTATTTGCAAGCGCCGTCTGCAGCCCAGGCACTAACTTAGAGATTTTTTGAAGCAATGTATGCATGGAAGATGATAAAAAAGAAATGCACAGACCCATTCTGCATCAATGCAGTGCAGTGCAGAGGATCATGATATGGTGCACAAATATCCTGAAGCCCTAACAAGTCACGAGTATTCACTGCGCCAGCTAGCTGAAGCTGCTTTTTATAAAGCATTGTATCTCCACACACCCCTTCCCTGCAAATGCAATACAACTGACAACGTTGGGAATATGAAGTACAGGCTTTAAAATAAAGTTTATATGTTGCTTATGTTGCAATCTGCTAAATAATTCTTTAAAAGGGTAAACCAAAACAGTTTACAAGGCAGGTTACTTTTACAAACATGATTGTTTAGTTGCCAATAAATAATATAAATGAAATATACGAGGCATTTACCTAAGAACAAGTGCTTAACAGCTTCACAAGAAATTGAAATCTCCAGGACATGAGAAAAGTGAAATCACCATCTCCCAGCTATCTTGTGGTCCCTGTTATTCTCCCCACCCCCTCAAATCTGCTGAGCCAGACCATAGGGTAGTGCAGCCAAATCAGTGCTTCATTGGCACCCTGTATTGTAAACACCATTCACAAAGGTGTTCGCGGTTAACCACAGTGATTGGCAAACAAAATATATCAAATGAAAGGGGAACACAAAACAAATGCACCTTTACGTTGGGCACGCATATCAGTAGGTGATGCGCAGAAAATACTATGGTGGTCATTCTGACCCTGGCGGTCTTTGACCGCCAGGGCGGAGGACCGCGGGAGCACCGCCGACAGGCCGGCGGTGCTCCAATGGGGATTCCGACCGCGGCGGTAAAGCCGCGGTCGGACCGGCACCACTGGCGGGGTCCCGCCAGTGTACCGCGGCCCCATTGAATCCTCCGCGGCGGCGCAGCTTGCTGCACCGCCGCGGGGATTCCGACCCCCCCTACCGCCATCCAGATCCCGGCGGTCGGACCGCCGAGATCCGGATGGCGGTAGGGGGGGTCGCGGGGCCCCTGGGGGCCCCTGCAGTGCCCATGCCACTGGCATGGGCATTGCAGGGGCCCCCGTAAGAGGGCCCCTACATGTATTTCACTGTCTGCTGCGCAGACAGTGAAATACGCGACGGGTGCAACTGCACCCGTCGCACAGCTTCCACTCCGCCGGCTCGATTCCGAGCCGGCTTCATCGTGGAAGCCTCTTTCCCGCTGGGCTGGCTGGCGGTCTGAAGGCGACCGCCCGCCAGCCCAGCGGGAAAGTCAGAATTACCGCCGCGGTCTTTCGACCGCGGAACGGTAACCTGACGGCGGGACTTTGGCGGGCGGCCTCCGCCGCCCGCCAAGGTCAGAATGAGGGCCTATATTTTTTAAACAATATATGTTATGCTTCCAAACCAATTTGTTGTGACTGGGGACTATACAATTATGGACGTCTACCAGAACATTAGGCATACAAAACAGTACAGTACATATGCAAATTGGTAGATTATGCATCCATACAGTACATCTTGCATGCAAATGGGCATTTAGGGGGTTATTACAACTTTGGAGGAGGTGTTAATCCGTCCCAATAGTGACGGTAAAGTGACGGATATACCACCAGCCGTATTACGAGTTCCATAGGATATAATTGACTTGTAATACGGCTGGTGGTATATCCGTCACTTTACCGTCACTTTTGGGACGGATTAACACCTCCTCCAAAGTTGTAATAACCCCCTTAGTGTTTTTAACAAATGGGCTGTAGACTGAAACCAATATAATGTATGTCTAATGTAGGAATTACAGCTTGCAGGGTGCACAGCTGCGCCAGAGTTACAGGGGTGCAGCCTTGTGACATGGACATGGTTGCAGACTTTGGCTATCAATACGCCTAGCAAACCTATGAAGCGGAGTATGAAAAAAGATCCCTGGTTTTATTTCATGAAATACAGGAAATTAACCTCCGGTTTAAACAGGAAGGCCAACTCGCCCTTCGATCGTTCTCATGTTTTTGAGCTGAGTACCATTACACAGGGTAATAGTAAAACCTGTTATTTGTAGCACTAACAATACGCAAATGTAGGGTATGACGAGCTGTTTGAGGAACAAGCAATTATTGTACTTAAACACATTTGATTCAGAAGATTATAGTCATATAGACAGACAGCACTGCACCCAGAAACACCTAATCTGGTATAACCATTACAGACGCACAAATACAAAACATATATCAGACTTTTCTTTGTATGAGCATGAACAGACTGAAGTTGCACTTTTTACCTCCATTGGTGACCATGTTTCCCCATCCAGACACAGTGCACCATGTGCCGGCGGGCACACAGCTGGTTGGCAGTGAAATCGGAGAGACATAGTGGTTGTACTGTGCTGGCTGCGCAAGCTTGATCAGCATGATGTCATTGTCAAAAGCTTGGGGGTTGTAATTCGGATGCCGGATTTGCTTAGCAGCATAAATAGCTTGTTCTGAGCCTTCATACTGCGATAGGACATCTTCACCGAGGTGAACTACCATAGTGCCGGGTCTACCACAGAAAAACAAAATTGACATTAAAAAAGAGAAATACACACCATTTAAGAGCGAAAGAGACAGAGCGTGAGAGAGAGTGAGGTGATGTCAGAGACAAGAAAGAGAGAAAGAGTAGAAGCAATAGATGGCGAAAGAAAGAATTGTGGAGTGGAAAGAAATAATCAGGGTAGTAAAAGTTAGACACTGAAAGATAGAGAAGTTTTAAGGAAGAGAGCCATACTGATGGCATACAAATTAGGCACATATTTAAATAACAAGGTCTAAGACAGGAGCACAGAAAAAAGTTTTGAGAATTATTGTGTGACATAGCATATGTCATCTGAGGGTATGCAGTGGGCTAAAAGATGGGGAAGTTTGCATGACAAGAATACATAGCACCATTTTCCTGACATCTTTAGTTGGCCACAGTGCAAGGGAGTAAATGAGTGCTCTGACAAATTGTCCTTATGTTTCTTTCATTCTGTAGCATTAGTAAGAGTCCTCAAACAGGAAGAAAGCTGATACATGGATTTTTATCTGATTTTGCATGCTAGACCTAATTAGCACAAGTTGCAGTCTAGCAGAGAGAGTCTAGATTTAATTACAAGTAGCCCTTAATTTACAAACTCTTTTGGCTTAGCATTTGCGTGTATCGCCTGCTCACTAGAGAGTGCTTGACTCAGCCTACGTTGGGCATCTCAAATCTGCACTCTGGACTGATTTGCATTGTTCTTGAGAGGTAGATTCTTTGCCAGGACCAGAGGTGGGGATTATGCTTATCTTTCTTCAATTTTGTTCGTCAGCAGCCACAGTCTTTAACAACTAATAGTAACTCCTTTTCCTAAAATCCCTTGGAAAGAACCAAGAACAGTATGTCCATCTTCAATTTTCATACTTTCTCTTCGCTGCTCCAGCAGTCTTTAAGACAAGTACTCCTATCTCTCTTTGGAGGACAGGATTTGCTTTAACTTTAATTTCAGCATGTTAGTATTTATTGTCGGGATTAAATTGTTTTTTTAAGTGATAGGACCACGGAAGCTGCTTCTTTCAAGGTCAAACAGAGTAAATGTTATTTCTGCGGTGCAGCGATTAACTGTGGTCTTGCTATCACATGAGGGCGGACAAGCTCCATTAATACAGAATTTTGAGCTTGTGAGCGTCACAAAGCTTATTTTATCTGTGCAATACACTGCACGGTTGCTTCCCCAACAAAACAAAAGCACCACACCAAGCGCAGGGAGATTTTACCGCAATACACGCACCTTTGAAATCAGACACCCGTAGTAATCACTGCAGTCTTATTTTGATGTAGGTTCTTTACTTAGCAGCCGCAGACAACATCGTACAGGCAGAGGATCCTTCACCACCAGCTTCCATCACTCCAACCGCCACCCATAGAATTCCCCACACCAAAGTTTCTAATGTTACATCATAGCACAAGACTGTGCTAATCTATCAATATACATAAGTGTAAAGAATTACATACATTACCTACGTTACAACACATCGTCCCTTTTTATATTTAAAAATAAAATAAAAAAAAATAATAGTAGAACTTCCATACACGTATATCTCATCACATAAATACACTACAAGCAAGTTACACAATTTCTTTTTAAATTCATACAGGTTGAGAAAAACAGAAATAAAAAAAAATCTAACAGAAACAAACATTGTATTTTTCCATTAAACTGTATTAACACATACAAAGTCATCAAACCTCTTTGGTTTGGAAATAATCCTACCAAACCTTCCAGTTTTGATTTGACTGTCATTGTTTGTACTGTTTTGTAAGTTTTGTGTACCTGTCGCTTCACTATCACGCAGTGAATGCTGAATACTATCATGCATTGGTGTTTTAAGCGCATGCGTTATACTGTCACTCCTCACTAATCTACTGTATAAATTTACCTCTTCACTACTCGCCTTTTCATCTGTTTCTAACCAATCATAACTCTTGACATTCTCTGTTTCAGCTTGTTTAACATTCCTACACTTGGAAACCCTGCCCAAATGCCACACTTTCCCATCACTTAATTTAACTGAGTTACAGAATACTTCACATACTTTCAGAGGCTCTGAATATCTGCTTTCTCCTTTTCAGACTTTTCTTTCTTTTCTCACTTTAACCCAATCTCCACATTTTACTTTGGATTCTCTTGTTCCGATTTTCTTGTCATACCACTCCTTATATGCTTGTTGAGCCTTTTTGATTTTCAATCTTACTTGATCAACTCGCTTACCAGACGATAGCCAACCAAGATCCTTGCTGATAGGTTCACGACCTCACATCAAGGAAAATGGACTTTCCTCAGTGACGCTACTGGGAGTAATTCTGTAAGCCCAAATTAACTTACATAGCTCACTTTCCCAATTCAAACCATTACTCTTGGCCAACTGGATACTCACTTTGATGACCCTGTTGAATCGTTCCACTAAACCGTTTCCTTCTGGATGGTATAATGAGGTAGTGATATGGATTACACCATTTCTTTTTTAAAATGTTTTTAATTTCTCAGCCACAAATTGAGGACCATTGTCAGTAATCATAGTTTTAGGTAGACCTTCTCTTGTAAATACTTGGTCTAAAAATTTAATAATTCTTTCACATTCTGCCTTATGAACTATTTCAATCTCTGGCCATTTTGACCAGAATAAATTTGTATTCACCATTATTGCATTCCGCCGGTCCCACCACATCCAAACCTATCTTTTCCCAGGGCGTATTGGGGCATGCAATGGGTAATAAAGGTGGTTTAAATGTTTTCTGACACTTATCAGAACTATTGCATTCTATGCAGTCTCTTATTTTTTTTTCAATTTGCTTATCAAGACCAGGCCACCAATACCTGCTTTTGACTCTTTGTTTAGTTTTGCATATTCCAAGATGTCCTTCATGACATAAATCTAGGATCTTTCTCCTAAAAGAAACTGGAGGTACAGCTCTTCCACCTCTGTACATCACATTGTTTTCTAAATAAAGTTCATTTCTCACCTCCCAGAAAAGTTTTCCATCTGCCCCAAGATTTCTTTTTTCAGGCCAACCTCCATTTATGTAACCAGCTATTCTTTTTAAACTGTCATCCTTAATCCATCCTTCCTTCCATTCCATAGTATCAATACCTTCCATTCCCTCATCAAATAATCCAGCCACACAACTCTCCTCACCCATTAGTTCATCTACATTTTAATTGGTAATGACATTCTACTTAGAAAATCAGCTACTTTGTTCTTGACTCCAGGCCAATACTGTACATCATAAGTAAAATCCAACAATTTTACCGACATCCTGCTCAATCCCGGAGATGCATTTTGTAATCCAGCAGTCGTCAAAACCTTTGTCAAAGGTTTATGATCAGACCTCAACAAGACATGCAGTCCCCACACAAATTGACGAAAATGGTTCAATGCCCACACACAGGCTAATGTTTCTCGCTCTATGACTGAGTATCTCTCTTCAGCTGGGGTCAAAGACCGTGATGCAAAGGCAACAACCCATTCATTGTTCTCATCATCACACTGTGTTAGTACCGCCCCCAACCCTTTATTACTTGCATCTGTTGTCACAATGGATTTGCATTTAGGATAAAATCCCTTCAGAAATGTTGCTTTACAAATTTCAATTTTTAAATCCTAAAACACCCTTTGACACTCATCTGACCAAATAAATTTGGATTTGTTCTTGAGTAATTGTCGCATATGATACATTTTTTCAGAAAAGTTCCTAATGAACTTGGAATAAAATTCAATTAAACCTAGAAAAGCTCTCACATCCTCTTTCCCAGCAGGACAAGGAGCTTCTTTGATAGCTTCCACTAAAGCTTGCTTCGGTTTAATGCCATTCTTGCTGATGCTATGACCCAAGTAAACCACTTCTTCTTGAGCCAATTTACGTTTACTATACTCTATTGTCAAACCTTTCCTCTTAAGGATTTCTAGAACCTGTGTCAATTTATTGTCATGTTCCTCTCTATTTTTACCCATGACTAGGATGTCATCTTGGAAAAACATCACCCCAGAGATTCCACTAAATATATTACTCATAATCCTTTGAAACATCGCTGCAGCTGATGCTAGTCCAAAAGGCACTCAGGTATATTGATAACATCCAAAAGGCATTATGAACGTTGTGTATTTCTTACAATCCTGGTGAAATGGCACCTGATGGTAAGCAGATTTTAGGTCGATAGTTGAAAACCAACACATATTCTCTGTTGCGGAAAACATTTCATTTATGCGTGGTAACGGATACTGGTCAAATAAGATGTTTTTATTCAACTCCCTAAGGTTCACACATAATCTTACTTTACCATTGGATCGCCTTACAACTACTAATGGAGAAACCCATTCTGCTGACTCAACTTGCTCAATAATGCCACCCTTCACCAGTTTTTTTAATTCATCATGAATCTCCTTCTTAATAGAGATAGGTATGTGTCTAACCTTATGAAGACATGGAATTGCTGATGATTTTAATTCTATTTTGTGCTGAAAATCATTCAACACCCCCACGTTACCAGAAAATAATTCTGGGTAAGAATCTAATATTTCTTCCTTTCCCTCACGATTTTCTTTAATTGTCAACACTGGATCTGGACTGTTGGGGTTCAAAATTATTCCTAAATCACCCTGCTCCGTCCAACCTAAGACTGAGGGTCCCTTTTTAGAAACGTACAATTTGCACTGTGCTTCCCTTTCTTTAAACTGAAATTCTAACTCCCAGAAACCCACAAATTCAATTTTGTCTCCAGTATAGCTCTTGGCAACATCCTCAGATTTGTCAAGATGTGTGCCTAATTTTTCCCCCAATTTATCCTTCCATACATCTTCATTCACTATGGTAAAGGGTGAACCTGAAACTGCAATCACCTTAATCATCACCCCTCCTACCGCCAATTCACACCATGGTTTCATCCTTTTAACTTGATCTACACCTAAAATGTTGTAATCTATACAAAACACCTGATGAACATTCGTATTCTCCAAATCATCGGAATTAGAGTCACTCTCCTCTCTAATGTATTTAACATTCACTTTTGAGTTAACAGATTTCCTCCTGCAAACCTTTGCATAGTGACCCACAACACCACAATGAGAACACTTTTGATTCCTTGCAGGGCATTTTTTGAAAAATGCTAAGTGGTCAGCGCTCCCACACCTGTAACACTTCTTTTGTTCCACACTTATGGGTTTACAATTATAATCCGTTGCTTCTTGAAGCTTTTTTTTAGTTTCACCACCTTTCCAGTATTTTGCATTAGATATTTTGTTAACTTCTTTTATTTCTTGTACTTCATCCATTACCGCTTTGGCACATCTACCTGTAAGTTCCGCTTTCTTTACTAGAGCAATCACTTCCTTTAAAGGTGCTTCACCGTTGACCCACAGTTTATCCTGAATATTTGGGTTGCTCGCATGCATAATAGTTTGATCATCAATAAGTTCTTCTTGGAATGGACCAAAACGACATGTTAACGCCAGAGCACGAAGTGCAGCAACGTAGTCATCAACATTCTCAGTTTTTCCTTGTTTCCTCTGGAAAAACTCATACCTATCTACAGCAACACACACAATAGGTGAGAAATGTGCATCAAGATCCTCCAAAGCATGCGTAAATACATTTCCTCCTTCTCTGGGTTTCTTTTCAATCTGATTGTATGTTTTAAGCCCTCCTGGACCTAAGCAATACAGCAGTACCTTTTTTTTTTTCTCCGGTGAAAAATCCTCTTCCTCAAAAGTGCCTATATAATTACAAAAGTACTCTTTCCTTTCCTTCCAAGGCATTGTGGTCTCTCCTTTCGCAGGAATAAATGGTTGAGGATTGGATAAGTTCAATGAGTGTAATGCACACATGTTTCACTGCTTGTAATGAGAAGGCAGAAACAAAGAAAATAGCACAAGTGCACAATACATCGGTTAAATTTGATAATAAACAGCAATGTGTTAGTAATAAAGATCAACTAACATGTGAACAGTTGATTGTAATAATACAATTGTGTAAAATGCTGTTATTACATAAAAACCCAGTAGGTGGCGCAGTTGTACAACATTTTAATGATATTAAACTCTCCAAATTGATTCCTCATTCAAAAGTTCGAACGTTCATGTTCGTAATCAGCTGTGATGATCAGCAGAGAATGATTGACTAATCTGTCAACAATATAAGCTGTGCTGATCAGCGAATCTTTGTAATGCTGAAATTTAACCAACAAGCTGTGTGGAACAGCAAATGTACCAGAAATATGTCTGCCACGAGGAGACACTGTGGGTAAATTCACAGTACAGTTATATCATATCGTAATGAGGATACAGAATCCTAGAGATCCGGCAGTTGAAGACTGGCTGGGAGACGCATAAAGTAGGTAATGGATTTTAAATGTACTCACGTTCGTGCTGAATTAAGCGTATATTTGCCACAGCTGAATCCGTCCTCTGAGACTGTCGAAGTGCATTAATTCCTTTTATGCTTAGAGGACGCATGTGGGAACGAACAAGTATTTTGTGGCTCACTAATTAACAGTTTCCTTGGTCCTCTTCAATCCTGTACTGCGTCCGATTCTCCTGCCAAGCTTGATTACGGTAGGGCCTACAGTATCATTGCAACAGGCAGAGTAGTGTCACTGCCTCTCCATCAACAGAATCTGCTTCACCACGTCCAGGGCTGCGCCACCTTCGTCGCCAATTTCTGTAGTAATCACTGCAGTCTTATTTTGATGTAGGTTCTTTATTTAGCAGCCCCAGAAAACATCGTAGAGGCAGAGGATCCTTCACCACCAGCTTCCTCCACTCCAACCGCCACCCATAGAATTCCCCACACCAAAGGTTCTAATGTTACATCATAGCACAAGACTGTTCTAATCTATCAATATACATAAGTGTAAAGAATTACATACATTACCTACGTCACAACAACAACCTTCTTGGATCTGTATCAGACTCCCGACCTTGGTCTGTGTTAGCAGCAACCTTGTTTTTTTTCATTTTTTGTACAATGTCCTACACCAGGGTATGTACAATTGGGCTTTAAGGACCTTGCCCTGGGGGTGGATGCCATGAAAAAGAAATTAAACAAACACAAATGATGAAGCGAATGCGGAATTAATCAAACATTCACCCCAGTCACAGATCTGGGTTAAATACTTAAATTCTTTTGCTCCCCGTGCCACCCCAGTTTGGACCCAGCCATATGGCCTGGCAGTTGGGGCTGGACTGTTCCCATGAGGAACAGGGTCAAGACTGATTTGCATATGGCTGAGTCCAAACTGGAATGGTATGGTAGGCAAAAACTGACGGATCAAACCCAGATCTGTGACTGGGGTGAATGTTTGATTTACTCTGCATTCCGTCCATCATCTGTTGTTTTTGCATAAAAATAAATTGAGCACATAATAAGGGTCCTTGGCTTGCCCCAGGCATGTCTCCCAAGAGGCTGAGAGAAAAGATTGCCTACAAAATGTTACTCGAAGATGATTTCTTTGAGACCGTTGACTCCTCTATTTATAAGGCAGTGGGGACTGTGATGGCTCTGTTAGAGAAAACAATTCCCCATATTGGAGTGTGAATGTAGGGAGCCATTGTTCCAAAGGGAAATACAACCAGGGTCATCTTTAAACCCTCGAATTCAGGAGGAAACCTGACAAGGCCATTTCTCCCTTCAAGCCCCTTCCAGAGGTCAGGGGGCTAAACATGGGCAATGGTAGGATGCAGCAAGATTTGAAGGTTTTTATCTAAAAAAAGAGGTGTCCAAAGACAGAGGTGGCAGAGGTCATTTCCGAGGAGCTTCTTCAGGATCAACTAACTCAGGTGGAGTAACCCCTTCTTCCCGAGTAAGGGGTATATTGGTGCAATATGTTCACAATTGGAGGCTTCTAACATCAGATGCATGCTTGGGTCTTTCAGACTGTACAAGGTTTCCAAATAGTGATGTTTAAAATTTGAAAATATGGGCGATTGTTTCTTCTCAAAAAGACAGGACTCTGATTCAAGAGGAGATCAGTGTTCTTCTTGCAAAAGATGCAATCATTCCTACTACTCTGCATCCCAGAAGTTTTTAAGCAGCATATTTTTGGTAGAAAAAGGAGATAGAGGTTACCGACCGGTCACCAACTTGCGATGTTCAACAAATGGTTTGTTTATCAACACTTGAAAATGGAGGGTCTTCATCTCCTTTGAGATCTCTTCCAGGGGAGATGGGATGGTTCAGCCGGATCTCAAGGACCCACACCTTTCCATTCCAATATTTCCTCCTCATTGCAGATTTCTGCAGTTCATCTGGGGTTCTCAAGTTCACGATTTCAAAACTCTACCTTTCGGTCTCTCTTCAGTACCTTGGTGCTTCAGTGAGGTGCTTCATCTGGCAATACAGTAGAATATTTTCACGCTCAGGAAATGCGTCTTATTGTCTGTCTAGATGACATCCTCAGTTTGGATCATTGTTCTCGCAGTTTACTGGAACATCTACAAAGAACGGTTTCTCTTCTGGAAAATGTAGGTCTTATTATAAACGAAAACAAATCTTTGTTTACATCAAGAGAAATCATGTGCCTAGGGTTTGTGGTAGACTCAGTAAAAGCCACTCTCAGTCTCCCATCCAGGAAGATGAAGAAAATCAAACAGCAACTATGCAAGATACTTGCAAAGCAAGATATGACATTGAAACAGATAACTAGGCTGGAAGACTTCCTGTCCTCTAGAAGTCAGGCTTTAGTTTCAAGCCATCTTAATTACAGGGCTCTTCTTTGCCTCAAAACAGAACATCTCAGGAAAGGCCTCTCTTGTACTCAGAAGGTAAGTCTTTCTCAAGAGGCAAGAGATGAGATAGTCTGGTGATTGATTAATATGGAGGCATGGAATGGGAGGACTAGTTTCGGTTCCAGCCCAGACATTATTATCAAATCAGATGCAATCAGATAGTCATCCTCAGAGAGAAGTTTGCATACCAATTGCTTGGAGCTCTTGGCAGACTGTTTTGCTGTTCAGTGTTGGCTGGGATGCAAGATTCAAGCGCTTGGAAGCTCCATCCAAAGATCTTCTACCAGATCTCGAGGAACTGGGGTCATGTTCACAATAGATCTTTTTGCCTCCAGGTTAGACCATCCACTTCCAAGATATCGCAGCTGGAGGCCGTAATAAGACGTGATTTCAGCAAATGCATTCCTTCAGTATTGGTTCAAGAAAGAGGGCTATCCTTTTCCCCCATTTTCAATGCTAATGTCTTAACAGCACAGGGAAGAAGGCAAAAGGCAGATCTAGTAAGAGTGACTCCGATTTGGAGATCTCAGGTCTGATATCCAGTTCTGATGGAACTTTCCTGGGATTCTCCAATCCCACTACCCCTTCTTCCAGATCTTCTTCAAGATCCCTTGTAAATACTTCATCAACTTGTAACAGAGAGCACATTACTGTTGCTGGTGTGCAGGATTCTAGGGAAAAGTGGAAAGCCCCTAACCTTTTGAGACAGCCTCAGTCATTCCTTTCAAGAGCATTATCAGATGGAACAATCAAGAGATATAAATTGGCATGGTCCAAATGGGTATATTGGTGTAGGCAGAGAGGTGTGGGTCCCGTGGGGTCATATGTTGTGAGTATTTTGAATTTTGTGATTGACATTTCAGAGCAGGCAAAGCAAGATGCTTGTCAAGAAAAGAGTTATTAGCTAAGTTAGTGATGATTCTTTGTTTGTTTTCATGGAGGAGAGTCTCGGATGTAAAATCACTTACAATACAGGCAGAATATACACTCCTGTTGGAGTTACCTTCAATATTTACAGGAGAACAAAATGTAATGTAACAGTGATATCATACCCTGATTTTAGGGATATTCCAAAATTTGTGTGTGGTTTGATGCTTGAAGGTTTATGAAAACATGACTGAGGAAACCACCCACCAGGTGCAAAACAATTGGTCATTTCTATTCGTAAGCCACATTAAGCACTTTTGTTCCCAACCATAGCCAGAAGGGTATATTGAGTTATGCAGGAGGCTGGAATTTGCACAGACTTTTGGAGCACATTCTGCTAGAGGGGCTATGGCCTTTTAAGCATTTTCTTTAGGTATGAGACTAGAATATATTTTAAATGTGGCAGACTGGTCCTCTGATTCTACTTTTAAGAGGTTTTATTTCAATCTAGTAGTAGAAGTAGCTGCAGTAGAAGTCATTAAGCTCTAAACTAGCATACCCCTTGCCTCTGGTCCTGCTATAGAATGAAAACATTTCTAGCTAATGTGACGGAAAGTTTCAGTTCTAAAGGACACAGAAGCAAGGATTATCCCTCACATGATCAAATTAGATCATTCCACCAATTTTCCCACTGTTTAGGATGTTTTTTGAGTAAGTAAGTAGTTATTTCTTGATATTCACTTTTTGCTATTTAATACTTTAAGGGCCAGATGTAGCAAAGGTTTTTACCCATACTATGTCTATGGGAAAAAGTGTTCGTACATATGGCCCTAAGTAACATACATTTAAATATTGATAAATTGAATAATTGTATCTTTCTTTAATTTAGGGCAATGTAAAATGTTTTGATTTATTGAATGGCTGGTTCAGGATTTTCCCTTTAAAATCATTTTTATCCACGTTCTTTTGATAGAAATGATTCAGTTAAACAGGAATAGTCCAGCTTTGGATAATGTGCATGCCACAGGAAGAAAGACATGAGCATTGAGGATGGACTTTAATTAACTATACTTTTTGTTAAGTTGGTAGATATCTTGGTTTTTCCCAAGGGGTTTTGGGGAATGTAGTTATTTATTGTTAAAGACTGTGACTCCTGGAGAATAAAATTGAAGAAAGATAAGCATACTCCTCACCTCTCTGTCCTTAATAGAGTTGAAACTTTCCATTACGATAGCTGGGATATTTTTCATTCCTGGTTTATGGTCTGCTATGTTATGTTTTTTTTTTTTTTTTTAAGTACAGCATCTACTATTATTACCTTGCCCCTCTCCCATTACAGTCTTTATCCATGACAGTGATCCGTCCTTGGAGACAGGAACTTTGTAGCTCTAACTTTTTTTTTGTATCTAGCTCCTTCATCACCAGCGCCTATATGCCAACACACCCAATTCAGGCGTAGACTCTTGATTTTAAAAGCCAAAAAAGGCTTGCTGCCTCATGCCTGAAACTGCATTCAATTTAATAGAAGTCAGTGGAAAAAATAAAATTCCCTGATATTTTTCTTCTAAAGCTCCCTCTTTCCTCTTTCCAGATATTGGCAAGAATGCCTGAGGAGGAGGAGAATTATAAGAGGGTCGGCCTCCCACATGAAGCCTATAATATTTTCTGTCTCTTTCCTGAGATAGCTATGCTTCCAGTTTCGCCTGTGTTCCCCTCCTTTTGTTGAAAGGCAAATTAATCATGGTTTAATGGACTTTCCTTCTATGCCCTTTCTCTGGGCAACTCTCATGTGTTGAGTTATGTTTCCTCAAACTCCTCTTGGGCATGGGAATTCTGCTGTGCAGACATGTCCAATAGATTTGGCCTTTGAACCTGGCAGGCTTGGAATAAAGCATCTGCTGTGTTGATGCAGACTTCTGTCCCCTTGTATCCTAGCCACCTGGTGGATGTTTGCCTGGAGCCTGGAGCTCCTGTGTTATGTGGTCTTTGTTATACCCCTGACCCTCGTGGCTGAGGAGAGGGGGCCAAGTATATACTTGGAGGGCAATTGTTGGTGCGACCCAGGTAAGTGGTTTGCTTATGTCTGCTTGTGGTTTGGCTGTGATCTGCCTGTCCTTCATGCAGGAAATGAGGAAGAAGCCATGACGTGAGAAAATTGCTTCCATTGTTTGTTAATTATGGTTCAGTTAGGGAGGTATTTCAGACTCTATACAATCTTCAGATGGATTGTTTCATGTATTTATCAGTTGGCTAATAAACAATTTACAGAAAAACATAAGCCCCATTCAACGAGGAGAAAAGCAACTGCACCTGCTTGGTTAAGAAACATTCTTTTGGTGGGTATTTGTAAGGCTGCAATTTGGAAGGCTGTTCAAACTTACATTAAACATTACTGTGATGCCAGGGTTTGGCCAAGTTATCATGAAGAGTCTAAAGCCAAATATACAATTACACTGGTCACAAAACTTGATCCTATTTGCAGACTGTATTTTGCAACCAGTGTGGAATTTTGTGAACCAACCTATCTACTAATAGGTTGGTTCGTATAATTCGAAATCGGAGTGAACTGCAATCCAGCCTACCTCATTAATTTTTGTGAGGCATGTCTCTGGATGGCCAAAATCAGAGGGATGGTAGCCTTCGAGGATCAGCAGGTCACCATTTCTGCGATTGCATGTTAATAAGGTTTGTTTTTAAAGCAGACTCTTTTTTTAAGTTTTCAGTGAGAGCAGGTAGTGGTCCACTATCCCCGATAAAACATTATTTTTTAATTCACTAAATGGAATGGTTTCCAAGGTGACCCCTTTCTCTTGGAGGTCAGTAACTTTTCAATGCTTTGCTACCGAAATTGGGGTTGAAAACCCTTGAAACAATTGGTACTCAGAAGGGATGCTCACAACATCACAACATGCCGATTGATCAAACCAATATCCATTTTTAATCCCATTTAAGGAGGTAAAGCTTTACAGATATGGTTAATAGGATTCACACATAGTAAAAACCTATTTTGCAACCACTGACATGTCAATTGTGTGATTTGGAGCCTTTGTAGCCACAAAACAGACATGTGGCCATACGTTGCTTCAGGATCATTAACATTCTTGAGAGGAGATGAGCTTGCCTTTCTATTTAAAAGGTTATGACTATCAATGAAGATCCTAGGTTGCATTGTAGATATCTTCATTGAAGTCATAAACACACTCCCAACTCCAGGCCTAACATTAGTAAGTGATTATTTCTCAATGATTAATATTAAAAGAACTCATGCTCTCCAGCAACTTCTTGCAGAGTGCCTGTGGGGATGTGGATGGGGAAGGTTGCTGGATTCTTAAAGGAACAGTCCTCAATTTCAACTCTGAGAAGCTGCTGTCTATCTGACTGAATTTCCCTGTATTTCAGATATAATTTGAAGCTAATTTTGAGGCAGAAAGTTGGAAATATGCTGCAAGGATTTCTCTGTATCATATGAAGTACTTTCTTTTATGTTTGAAAATGGAAGTGTCTGAGGCGGTTTTTACAAGGGGTTACTTTTTCTCTCTATTTTAAACTTTTTGAAGGTTGCTTGTTATGACCTTTGGATCGATGCCCTTCTGCTTGCTACATCTTCATAGGTAACAACTGTGATGAGTTAGCAGGACAAAGTGGCAATCGCCTGATTATTTACTGGGGTCTCTACTACACTGTACCCTTCTATTTCTCCTCCGAACCCTTCACTGACTTGCTTGTGGGATCTGTGTTTCCAGGCGCAGTGTCTGTAACCATTTGTCTTGCTACCAAATCTGTGTCTGCATCTCTGAGTTGCTTAACTATGGCTCTGAATCTGAGTGTCCATGTTTGTGTCTTCCATCTTCATTGACTATGTCAAGACTCCGTTTAATAGTGTCCGGCTGTGTGTCATCCTGGCTTAGCATCTATGGCCCTGATGTACAAAGCTATTTTGCAGGAACAAAGCCTGAAATTAGAAAAATCACAGGTTTTGCTACCACAAAATAAATGTTTACTATTTATTAAAGCCTTTTGACAAGTCATAAGAGCTCTGCTTAAATTGCAATTAGGATGGGGCTTCAAAGTGGTGTCCAAATATACCTGGGATTCAAAGGGAAATTAATCATTGGTGCATGACTACAACTGCAGTCGCAAATCATTGGTCATAACAGAAAATCTCTGAGGGAAGGTATCTGATTTACAAATGGGAAGCTATCCTCGTGGGGTATCTACCCCTTTGGAAATTGCAAAAGCAGACTGCTGTTTAAGCTCCACACAGTCTTGCCAAATGGGACACTTTCTTTAAAGCAGCACTGGTCCCTTTGAAGGAGATAGGCTTTTTTTCAAAAAATGTTTCCCATTTAGCAATGAAATTGCAGGGATGGAGTCTGGTGCCCCTTACAGGCCTCCATCCCGGCATTTACAGCCAATCACGGGGGTTCATAATGGTGACCTGTCACCGGTCGTTTTGTGACCCCTTGTTAATGTGCAGTTTGCAATGTGACCTATTGGTAGATACCATTGCAAATTGGATTGCCATTTGCAAGCCAGTTGGTGTGCAAATTGCACGTCCCTAGTTTGCAAATGGGAATAATACATCAGGCTCTGTGTTTGCATCTCCTTGCCTTTCAGGACCCATCCCTCTCAACCTCAGTCTTCCTGTGCCATGTTTTGTCTTCTTGCTGCATTGATCATATCTATGTCTGCCTGCCTGCATGCATGTGTCAGCTAACAGGCATAAGCTAGCAAATGAAGCAAAACAAAGCAAGAATGTCAGACCCCTTAGACTTATCCCCCTGATATGGATTATGGATTAATTTGATGTGTGCCTCCTGAGTATTGTTTGTGCAAACATGGAGTGTGTTCAATTGTGTTAGCTTTGTTTGCATTGGACTGTGCATGTGTCCATTTAGCTGGGTGTACCTTGCAGTTACTTTATGTAGAGGTGTGTCCTTGGCAGTTGGAGTTATATATGCTTTGTTGACTTGCACTTCCACATTGTGCAGATAGGCATGCCATTTGGGTCTAGTATTGTTTGTCTCAGAGATACCTGAAGGGCCAGCTCCTGTGAAATAGTTGTTTTATGGGCAGTTGCAAGGTGATATGTATCTCAGTGCAGCCTCCTTCCCTTGTTGTTGCTGCTGGCCCCATCTCAATTGTGCAGGTATTGTTTGCAAAGTGAGGTTTGTATATTTGTCTCTCTGTCTATTGTGCATCCCATTGTCCTTCCATTGTGTTGCAATGTGTCTGATGTGTGTGCCCATTGCAGGGCTGTTTACTGGGAGTGTTGTTTGTGTTCCATGCCACATCAATACATTAGTGTGTTAAATGTGATGACAGTCCATGGCATTTGAGGAATGTGAGTGTGTGAGTTGTATTTGTATATGTGATATGTGTTGGTGTGTTGTTGGTGTTGTGTGAGACAATGTTGTGTACACTTCACTGTCCCTGTGCCTGAGATAAATGATGTGTGTTTTTGTGTAGTGTTGCGGTGCCATGTGAGTGACCTCCCCAAAGGGGGCGTATTGTGACTGTGAATGTGTCCTTCTTTGTGTATAATTCTGACCGGGGACACAATGAGATGTTTACTTGGTGCCCGTAGCGTGACCCCCATATCATGTGGATGACGGTGCAACGATCTGTTGGGTGCAGTTAATGACACCAGTAGGTGTGTGTACTTACGGTCAGCTGCACCCACAGTGGCATTTATTTTGTGCACCTTCAATGATCATCAGCAGCGGCAGGACATATGTGATGGGCTCCATGGCAGCTCCGGGTGTGTAAGGCTGCTTGCAGGTGAACGTCTCCCTTTATAGTTCCCGTTTCCTCCTATTGGGACGTGGTGGTTGGACCACACAGTCACATTGGCGGTGCACAACCTGATAATGTGCCCGGCAGAAACACAGGCTCTGCTGGCCTGTTTGTGCAGCCTCGTGCCCATGGCGGTCTGTGCTGCCTGGCTATGTTAGCAGGACCGTGGGGGTCTTTGTTCCACAGGCCAGCATGACTCGTGATCTGGTGGTCTGACTGCAAACCCGATGGTAGTCGGTCTGCCGCTGCTGCCATGGTGGTCCACGGACTGCCAAACTCGTAATGAGGCCCTTAGTCTTTTGATTAGGAGTCCGAAATGTTGTATGCAGTGGTGCAACAGAAGCCCCCGCAGCCTCACGGTGCGGATGGGTCCCTAAGCTCCAGGAGGTCTGCTGAGCAAAAAAAGTGGTAGGTAGTGGGCCAGGGAGGGGGGAGACCCTCTATGTACTTTGCAGTGGAGCCCTCTGAAGTTTTGTTATGCCACTGGTTGCATGGACCAAACTATTGTCTCCTTTTCTCAATTCCTCACTCCTTTTCCTTCCAGTAGCTCTAGGTCTCATGGAACAGTTGGGTACTGCAACAAAAGTGCTTTTCTGTCTTTGGCAGCTGCTCTTATAGTTCTAGAACAAATATCTATAATTTATGGCTGACTGAAGGTTTTACTTTTAACATTTTGTGTGAGGGCTCACCTTCAGCAGATTGTAATGGACCTAACCCCATACTTTGGCTTTACTGAAATGGCTACCACACAAATAATTGATTATGCTCTCCTGTCCATAGAAAAGAGTGATCTTTGCCTCCTAACACTTCTCAGCAACTTTCAACACTGTTGATCATTCTACTCTCATTCACATCCTAATGTCCTGAATGGATTCACTGTCAATGGCCTGTTCTGGTTCCACTACCTATTTACCCAACATCATCTTATCCGGATAGTGACCCCAACATCCCACAAACCGCCCCATCACCTGTTAAGTATCTCAAAGCTTTGCTCGGTCCCCATCGTCTTGAAACAATTGACGTAGCCCTTTGGAACACTACTAATCAAAAGCCACATCAAAATTCACTAATACACCCAAACCTTTTGGCTCTACTTGAAAGGCTCCTCAGAAAGAACTCAAAGACTGTATTGCAAAGACCAAGGGTGAAGTAGTGAAGCAGGAGAAGCATAAGATATTTGTGGAGAATGTAAGATTAGAGCTCATATGGTTCAAAGACTACACATTTTCATGTTGCTTCCATTTAAAGTCCAAAGCAGAAATTCCAGAGCATAGGGATAAAGTTTCCTAAATTTGGACTTTAGAGATGTCTAATTTTGCTGATATTGATAATCTAAAACTGTTTTACTGAATGATGTGTGAAATGGTGCTGTAGATTAGCTTGTGCATGTGGTAAGGGTCTCTGTCAGCCACACAAAAGGCCACATTAGCACAAATTAGTTTTCAAATTGCTAAACTTGATGGCCTCGATTAATGTGTGGTGTTTTTCAAGACCACTGGGAATAAAAGAATGGGACTATAAATGGCTTGAAAATGTTTTAATTTTCCAAGACTTGAGCTGTGCTACTGTTATAAGGAGGGAAGACTTACAGATTATTATTATACAGCTGAATACTTTTGGGATGGACAACCCATTTGGTAGCAGGCTGGGAAGAAGGTATATTCTAGGAGGAGGATCTTTATTTTGTCAGAGCCATACTACTTGAATTTCTTGAGTTTCTTGAATTAATGTAGCATTTTTTTCAGATCATTATTGTCATTATTAAGAAACATTGGTTTGTTTGAGTCCGCATCTTGTAATGCCAATGAGAATACATACGGAGTGAACATCCCTTACCTAAGCTGATCTATTGTGTAACATGTGCAAGTCATACATCTGTTTCGTCTCGCTCTGCTTCTCCCTCCCATCTTTCATTTGTATCCATAGTGATTATTTGTTTGACAGACACAATAAACCGTTCTTATGTCTGTGATGTTCAAATGTCTATACTTGTATTACTCGCAACCAGAGTTTGGCCTCACAGTCTTTATTACTATCTCTGTTGAAACCACAGTAATTGTCTGCTGATGAGACAAGTTATTTATTTTATAAAAATGCTTTACATTTAATCTCCAACTGATGACCATCCCCAACAAGACAAGAAGGGACAAACTGAAAGAACATAAGGACCAAACACTTCACTAAGACTGAAGAATTGGTGCCATAATATAATATAAAAGTGTGCATTTAAGTACAGACATAGAACATTTGTGAGTAGCTAGCGATTGGTAAATCTTCTTATGAATTGTTTGTGGGACCTCTTGAATCTGTCGGTCTTCTTGGTGACCAGGAGTATTGGGTGGGGGCAGTGGTAGTCATACTTTTCTAACCCTGACAGAGAAGGGCATAGAGTTGGACGCTACATCCCTCCTTCTTATTTAAAAGCCCTATAGGGAAAGGCTATCCCCTTTTGAGCAATATACACCCACTTTATTTCTGAGAACCATGTGCAGGCAGGAAATACAGCATTTAAAGATTAGTTTTAGGTATCTGTACCAGTTGCACCTGCAGAGAGTTCACTTGCCACCTATGGCTCCTCCTATTGTCTGTTTACTATGTCCATGATGACATAAATAAAAAAAACAGACTAGAATGAAATGTAGACGGGAGGAGTAGGGTAAATGCTGAGTCCAGCACCAACCAGTCAGTAAATCTTACTCACACAGCCCAATGATGAAGCATGCCACCGCTTGGTGTGTGAGGGCTTGTGCTACGCAACCATATTGCCTATAATTATAAATGAGACAACCTGTCTATGTACCATAATCTATTTTGGGTGAGGTGAGTTTTCCCCTCTTCTCAGAACTGCACAACTTAGTATTGCCTTCTTAAACCACGCAGATGTGACAACTCTATACTGCTCATAGATTTGGTTGGCTTCTGAGACATGAAGCTCTCTCATTAAATGAATTGTCCCATATCACATATCTAGATTGATTTATTTAAAAACATAAATATAATAAGCAGTGATAAATTAAGTATTACAATTCTCTCTTTTAATCCGACTGCTGCATGTGAATTCACTGACGTATTTTTAAGCATATATTTATAAACATAGATAGAAATATACTAAAATATGGTATGTGGTAATGAGAATTACTGTTTATAATAATTATGTTTTTAGAATTGTTTTGTCTTAGTTGATTGAGAGTTTGTTTAATTTTCCTATTGTCATAACCCTGAGGATGCTACATACAGTTTCATTTAGAATTTGACAGAGAAGGACTGCTGTCACAAATTGGCATCTCTGCCGAGCTGCCAAACTTGCGACTCCTCACCTGTTACAAATGGGGAAACTGCTGGGTAATTGATGGCGGAGCATCAGCTGGCTGTGTTGTCAGAAACCCTTGACCTGACGATCCTTGCCATTAGTTTACCAGGTCATAGTCTTGGTAGCCCGCTCTATTTGGAGTGACACTACTGCCACTGAGTTTTCCTATAGAACATGACAGGCCCAGAAAGGGAAAACAATGGCCTACACATTATTTTTTTCCAGAGGAAATGCTATAGGAGGTGTTTTTGCATGCTTAAATTTAATTTCTGATATTGCATTGATCATCATTATCCTAAAGGTATGTTGTATATTTTTCTTAAGTTCTCCCTTGGGAGGCAGTTTTATGTTGTGTGATCATTACTCCAGGCATGCCTGTGACTGACTCTGCTTCCAATTCAGCTCCCCGCCAAATCTTCTGTGCACCAAGGCTATCATCAATATATTCCATTACCATGAAAATCACCACAACATTTATGGAAACACCTGAGATGTGCAAAACTGGATGTTCATTCCTGTCTGTAATAAAAGATACATCTTGAGAAACACTAAGTAGATGATTCTATTTTTCCAGTTGCTACAGTGGTAGGACATATGATTCCCACTTGCTTTTAATGGATAGTTTTTTTTTTTGTGCACAACTTGCATATTTCACAAGAGAAACGGTGAGGTAAACCTTTCTCATCTTTATATCAGTAAATAATCATAGTACTAAATGAATGATGCAAATTACTAGCTTCTTTAACCTAAATTACCTGTATATAGAGAACACCAGGAGGACACAGGGACTTGTGTTAGGGAAGCATATGTCAAATAAATTGAGCTCATGTCTTCTGACTGTATGTTTCAACAAATAATAGTTTGAACAGAAGAGGATACTCACAACCCCATACAATGTGCAGCCGATAAGACCCACCACTGATTGATCAGGGATCCTCCACAAAAGTGGTCTCCATTGTTTGTCTTGTATGTCAGGTAGGCTTGCCAGGGTATGCTACCCCGGGCACAGCTGTAGCCGTTGATAATATCACTGATATCTTTGACCTTTGTTGGGTAGGCAGCTGCAAAATAAGAATCAAGAGAAATGTGAAAAGACAAGATGCAGCTGTTCTTAGTACACCTGACTTATAAAACTATGGGCCTCATTAACAAGAATCTGACTCATCGGCTTTGATGCATCAGATCTCTTTTCCTTTCCTAAGATCTCCTAACGACTCCATAGATGTGTTGTATTTACAAAAGAGAGCTCCATGGTGCATGTTTTCACAGATGTGTCAGAAATTCTGACGCGTCTGTTGGCTCTATACTCCCACATCGCTGAGTAGCATCGTGAAAATGATGCTACTCAAACAATGTGAGGAGGCTCCAATGGTAAATAGCCCTGCATCAACTTTACACCTGTTCTGAGCAGGCGGCAAAATTCTGATGTAGTGAAGTCACCGTATGACGCAGTGAAATGTTGTAAATTTCACTGCATCAATTCTGTGTGTCTTTTTGCCTGGGAACACATACCATGCATACATTATACCCGGCACAGCTAAAAAGTGATGCAGCGGTGGCACAAAGGGCTTGTAAATTACACCCTAGAGGTGCAACTTAATTCAGCTTACGTCAGTAAAACAGTGCTATTTGTGGGGGCCAGTGGCAGATCTCAATTCATATAAGCCAGTGGTGTCTCTTGAAGTGTTTTTCATGGAAGAACACAAGCGGCCACAAAATAAAAGTAGTGCGGCCATCTACAATGGTCAACCATAAAGAATATGTGCTTGTCGAGATATTAATATATATTAATATATACACAAGCAGACACACACACAAACACATAGAAAGTAATTTAAACATGATAAGGAGATTTTGATTCAAGGATAGTGGTCTTAGGAGTGTCTCAATCACTCTATTTCTGCTCTTCACACCACTTTCTTCTGCAGCATCTTAGACATTCATGCCCTGTTCTCCTGATGTCTTTGCTGCAAATCTCACACCTCATCTTTTTCTGCTTCTGCACCCTCTTTTCACTCTCCCCGGCACACACTTCCATGCATCTCCTTCCCCTTCCTTCCCCCACAACACAATACACCCACTGATCTACAAGAAGTGCCTTTTCTTTATCTTTCACTCTGGCAATATTTCCACGGCTGCGTACCTCTTTCGCACACTTGTATAGCATTTACAATTGGCAGCCCTGACAACTGTTCTATGTGCTCTGCAGAAAGGCTAAGTATTGGATGAGTATTATTATGAACCCCTTTATGGCTCAATGTGGAGCACTGTGAGACATTCTCTCTGCTTCATCCTGAGCACCACAACTCTCAATCGTTGCCCCTTTTAAACACCCACAAACTGAACTCACAGAGGTAGCTCTTTTCACAGTATGCATGAGTATACAAGAGTAACATATTGCATGTAAAAAATACATAAACACAACAACAAAAATGAAAAAAATGAAATACTCCTAGGGAATTCAAGAATAAGTAAAACGGGAATTGTAAATAGGTGCATTATCGCTGTTCCCAGGCTGAGAAGGCGGTGTCTGCTCTTGGTGGCTTCAGCTGTCATTGGTGCGGGGGCATAAGGGGGAGATAGGACAGCTGCAGATGAGGCACTAGCCCCACTAACTAGACACACCACTAATATAAGCAGATTATGAAAAGCTGAACACCCACAATATATGCAAATGTGATTTATAGTTTAAATACTGTGGGCAGAAAATGTTCCTCGTGTTTTTTTCACACTAAATTTGAGCATTTAACCTTAGTGCCTAAAAGGCTGTAATAAGTACACAAATGTAGTGTGTAACCACCCAAAAACCCGTCTTAACTGGACACTGGAGAAGGTGGATAAGAGAAGACATTTCTCCACCTGGAAATATATTTTCAAGGAGGAGAAAAGCGATATAAGCCAGTGGTTCCCAACCTGTTGGCCGGGGACCCTGGGGGATCCGTGAAGCCTCCTTGATGGGTCCACGACGGCTTAGAAAACTACATAATATTAACAGATTAGGTCCCCCGCTTTCAGTAAGGACTCAGTGAGGGGGTCCCCGGATTCCAATAATTAGTGAAGGGGGGTCCCAGGGTTCCAGTAATGATAAATTGGGGGTCCACAGAAGTCAAAAGATTGGGAATCACTGATCTAAACTATTAGAATACATTCTGGCTTCAACCTTCATTGTTATTCAGTTTGCCTGTGAAAGTTCCACCAATTAAACGTGAGGCATTCACTTAGAAATCAATACATTTTCTAATTTTGATATGGCAGGTAGGTATTTTATGAATCTCTAAAAAGAAGTAACATGAACATTATAGGCGTTATGTCACAACCTATTAAAGTTGTTTCTTGCTTTGTCTTTCAGCCTTGAAATATTTATTTTAAAAAACAGTTCAGCAAAGGCATTAAAGTGTAAGTGAGGAGATTGAGTTTAAGAAATGTGATACTGACCTTACAACCGAGAAGACTATTAAAGATTATGATATTGACGATTGAAAGTAACACATCTCACTGAAGTGCAATACATGAACACTGTAAATGATTAAACTGCATTGTCTGAGGACAACCGCACCTCGTCTTTGAACAAATATAACAGGCAATTCCTGACAATGAGGACACACGTGCATAGTTACCACTAATACAGGAAGTGCACCATGTCCCAGAGCCCTCAGGAACCCACTATAATCGGATAATTGCGATATTCTACCACCTCAAACACAGTAAAAGGGGTCATTTTACTTGCTTGCACAAGGGCCCAAGGTATCCTTGATATTCTACTGTGAGGACAGGTATCTGTAGAGTGTAGCATGGTTGGTGCAACAAATCCCTGTTATTTGACAGTCCTTTCCTGCTGGATGAAGATCTTGTTCCCAAACAGCAAGTTATTGTACCGTGGAAAGGCTATCGTATTTAATTTTAAATCTGTGTGAAAAATTGTCACATTCCTGACCACTCCTATTGCATTTATTATACATGTTGCTCGATTGTTTATTTAAAAAGATAGTGTCAGAAGGTATCTAGTCCATCCTGTTGTCCAAATCAGCCTCTTCATTGGCTCCAGGATGCTCTTTTTCAACTTTATTCCCACATGGGCAGGCACCCACACACCACATTTGCATCAAAGCAGTGTACTGGGGGGCTTTCAAGTTAAAGGATTGGTTTCCAATGAATGGTGCTTTTCAGCATATAGCCTCCTCCTGCGTCAGATTTAAATGTCTCATATACACCCTCCACTAAATCTGATTGTCTCCGAAAACGACACCAAAGCTTAAATGTCTACACATAACCCACAGAGTTATTGGCACAGAAGACTCCTGTTCACAAAGCTTGGTTTAAACATGACGAAGCCTAGTCACCTTCCTGGACGTTCACTTCAGTAATGCTCCGGCTGGTCAGATTGTGCAAGGGAAGGCTCTCTGTTTTGGATACTCTTAAACGTCTCCTCTTGTTATTAGAACACTAAGGCCCGTATTTATACTTTTTTTAGCGCCGCATTTGCGCCGCTTTTTGACGCAAAACGGCGCAAACCTACAAAATACAATGGTATTTTTCAAGTTTGCGCCGTTTTTGTGTCAAAAAACGACGCAAATGCGGCGCAAAAAAAGTATAAATACGGGATCCCTCACACCCCTCATTTTGTCACACGCTCCTACCCAGAAGTGTGGACACCAAGCAATTATCCAATCGTAGACAAGCTGAAGATGCTTTTATAAAAGCTGCAAAGGTCTAAAAATGTGAAAGCAAGTCAGAGTAAAGAGCTCTTAATATAAATAAACATAAATAGGATTGCTACAGTTAACAAACTCAAATACTAAGAATGTCATGATAGAGGTAGGTTTTGAATACTTCATAGAAGTAGAGCAGCCCATTGACTCTCTAGTCATCGGCTTACCTGCCTGCCACACTGCCAGAGCCAGCAGGAGAAAGAGCTTCATCTTGGTGCTGTGGTTGGCACTGGAGTTTTCCAGCTACTGCAGCTGGAAGAAAGCTTTTATTACATGTCTTTATCATGTCTTGTGCGTCAGAGATAAGTTATAACATCTACAGACTCAGGCTGTATGCCACTTCAAAGTCACGCCCCTAGTCAAAATATCATTGAGCAAAGAGGTGCCTCATCTAATACAAACTGCAAAAGTGAATAATGGTACTAAAAATGGAACACAATCACTATAGTACATACGTAAATAATGTCAGCTCAAGGTGACATTGGCAGCACGGCTATCATGCGCCGGTGCTTTAAACAGCAGGGGTTAACACCAGGTGATACAGAGGAGACATTGTACACACACGTGTTAGAGAGCAAATATTATTAATAAAAATGTGTCACCAAAACATAATGTGAAATAATGTGTGTTTAAAAGGCCTAACTGAAAAACGTGTGTTAGAAAAATAAGCATGAAGCTGACATGGTGGACACCATAAACAACGTGCATTATATGAAATAGTAATGTCTAATGAAAATGTATTTTGTTTAATCATAATTACATGCACTGAAAGTGATGATTGTTAGTACTAAAAGGTTAATGGTTTAAAAATATTATGAAATGTTTTATCCTTCATGCTTAGCACTAGTAAAAAGGCCTTGTGATTTAGTAATTTTCCAGAAACAATATTTAAATGATGTGCTAACTTTGCAAATAACGTTTCTTCAAACATTCTGTGTGACTTGCACAGTGGAAAATTCTGTCTTGCTCATGTTGCATATTTTGTTCTTGCTGGAGTTAAAACTTGATACACTTAACTTTAGTCTTTGGTAGAAAGCACATGTCATGTTTCTTTGTAAAATAAAATTTAGTTTTTGTACGGAAGCTGATCTCTAAAAACGGGAGAGAATTGACAGGGTAAACCAATCCTGGGTGAAGAGAAGAGATACATCTGAAGTGCAGATAATGTGTTATTGGCTGCAAACTAAACCACCTCATAGTCTTGTCCAATAGAAGCTTAGCTAGTAACTTTGGGGGCTTTAATATTGCAATGCTTTAGATGATGTAAGTTCAGTTCCATTTTAAGAGAGATTCTGTTTAGTTGTCCATTTTCTGAGCTTCAAAATGTTGCTTAGTCTTTACCTATGATTCTAACGGATCAGATATATGAGGCCCAGCTCAGGTTACTGAATGGTTTCCCTTTCATGTCCTGATGCCGACTAATGAAGACCTGATGTTCCTGGGCTTTGCCAATGAAGACACTACTGATTGCTGATCCATTTAGGAGAGGTATAACCAATGTGCATTTTTGATTCCTTTGCAGGTGTTCTCTTTAGAAAAAACAACCGCTTATTTTGGTTAGCGCCATAATTAGATGTTTTCCAAATTAATTTTTGTCTTATTTTTATTTTTGCATGAAGCCCACACATGCTTTTCAACTTAGAGTGTTAGTTAGAGATGCCTGACCTAATATCTGTTTATGAATGTATATGAACGGAAGGTGATTTATTCAACTGCACAAACTAAGGCCCTCATTATGACATTGGCGGTAAATCCTGCTTACCGCCATGCTGACGGCCACCAACATACCGCCACTGTGGCAGTTTACCGCTACCCATATTATGACACACACATAGGAATCCGTCACTATACAGACACACACACATATCTGCCAGCCCAAAGGTCAGTGATAAACTGGTGGTACCAAAACCCACACTGTTACGCCAACAGAACTGTGCACACAGCATTATGACCCATGAATCACCGCGGCGGACATTCAACCGCGGTAAACCATTGGCAGTACATACTGCTGCGCTCAAAATACACATACACATACAAAACAACACCACCTTGGACAATTTGAATAACACACACCTGACACCCATACACTCACCACACCCACACACCCACGCCACTATAAAACACACACACACATTACCCACAACCCTTTATGACTCAAAAAAATTGCCACTAGAGAGAGATACAGCAAGAGCACCCACACAACCAGAGCCACAGAACACCATCACCCATACACCATCCACGCACCTCACAGCACACACCCCAACACATCACCCCACACACCCTCACACACACCACTCACACTACACCCATGCAACCACAAAGACACCCCAGGTTCTCAGAGGAGGAGCTAAGGGTCATGGTGGAGGAAATCATCCGTGTAGCGCCACAGCTATTCGGATCACAGGTGCAGCAGACATCCATTGCTAAGAAGATGGAGCTATGGTGGAGAATCATGGACAGGGTTAACGCCGTGGGACAGCACCCCAGAACAAGGGATGACATCAGGAAGAGGTGGAACAACCTACGGGGGAAGGTGCGTTCCGTGGTTGCAAGACACCAGATAGCAGTACAGAGGACTGGCGGTGGACCCCCACCTCCTCCCCCACAACTAACAATATGGGAGGAGCAAGTCTTGGCAATACTGCATCCTGAGGGCCTGGCAGGTGTAGCAGGAGGATTGAACTCTGGTAAGTCAAATCTCTATTACTATCACCCCCCTACCTGCATGCTATCACATACCCCTACCCTCACTGTCACTCCCATCACTCCACAAACTCACATACACCCCACCATCGCAACCCACCCCTCCCACTACCAAGCCCTGCATGCGACACCAATGCATGGACACCCATCACAGACCTGCATGGAAACCCATCACCAAAGCATGCACACTTGAGACAATCACCTATCCAACCAAATCACCACTCACACAAGCCTAAGCTGCCAGGGCAATCACAACCATACAGGACAACACACCCATGCACAAGATGTCACACTGAGAAACAGTAACACTGCATTTACATCCCCACAGGTCCCCCACCCAGCGTCACCAGAGAGGAGGTGCACCAACAACCAGTCACTTAACAGACGAGGCCCGCAGTGATGACAGCAGCTCTGCACGCCTGGATCAGGATGACCAACCTGGCCCATTCAGGGACCACCTGACAGTCGGTTACCCAGGCACAGTCCCATACCACCACAGAGCCTCCCCCTCAGGAAACACCACCACAGTACCCACCCAGTGGACTCATACCTCTGTCCCCAGGACACGTCAATCAGCAGTGTGTCTACCACTACAGGGACCCCAGGGCACCCCACAAACACAGAATGATCAGGGACCTGGGGTCAGTGGCAGTAGGCACACGGTTCGGGGGACAGAGGCACAGGACAACAGGGAAGCTGGGAAGACTGCTGTGCGACAGAAGGAGGACAGACCCAGGGAACTGACTCTCCATGAGGCACTCACCAACATCCTGGGAGCATACCACCATTCCCTGGAGACGATGGGCCAGAAACTGGCCAAGTTGCAGGAGACCCATCGGCTGCAAAAGGGACATTATCTGGGGATCAGGGAGTACCTGAGGGACATCCACACCACCCTGGACAACATTGCAGGTGTGCTGACAGACATGGGCAACACCATGAGGGAGTCAGTGGCACACCAATGGGCCCCTGACACTACCCAAAATGATAAACAGCCCTCCACCTCCGCTGACGCTAGTGGACAGGAGGACCCGCCACAGGAACAAGAGGCAACCAGCACCCCACCCCATGCAGAAGGAGAACCATCCCGCAAACGGTCCCTGTGAACCAGGCAGAAGCCAGAGAACATTGCCAAGACCCCCTCCAGGAAATAAGACTCTCCTGAATGTCATCCTTGTGTCCCACTCTGTCACCCTGTCCACCTTCAACAGAAATTGCTCCACTTCCTATGCCCCCTGGGACAATGCACCTGTGATACAAATAGACTGGAACTCTTACCTGGACTCGCCTCCACCACCCCCCAGCCTATATCAATGCCCCATCCACTTATTAGCACATAAATAAACATCCTTGTTAAAAATACAAGTATTGAGTCTGTCAAGTAATTGAACTATGTATTCATTCAACAATCTATAGACATTGCAATTCAACTGTACAGTAATGTATGCATAGGTATGACCGGTAGTTGGCTGCAGTCAATACACCAAGAGCCAGAGTAGGGCACAGATATCTGTAAATAGACATGTCAAAGGGTACAGTAAGTGGCCACAGTAGTGGGAATATCAGCCTGCCAGTGAAAATTTACAATACAAAAATGCAATGGAAGATGAAATTACAGTGTCTTACCTGTGTGTCACTGGAAGTACTGTTGTATGATTGATGTTCTATTGTCCACATCCTCATCCTCTGCCTCATCTTCGTCACTGTCCAAAGGCTCCACCACTGCCACACGCCCATCTCCAGCCTCATCCTCCTGCAGAAAAGGCACCTGGTGACGTAAGGCAAGGTTGTGCAACATGCAACGATGATCTGGTACACCTTCTTGGGTGAGTAGTACCTGTTAGATGGAGGCACCGAAACCTGGCCTTCAGAAAGCCAAAGGTTCGCTCTATAATTCTTCTTGTTCACCCATGTGCCTCATTGTAATGTTCCTCTGCCCTTGTCCTGGGATTCCTCACTGGGGTCAGTAGCCATGAGAGTTTGGGGTAACCAGAGTCACCTGCAAATACAGAGGGATACCTGTTAGCCAGACACTAACCCTTAGGGCCAGCCCCATACCCATACACCAACATATACTGGGTGGAGACCATGGGCTCACCTCCTAGCCTCACCCTGTGCCTTTGGAGTTAAGCCATCACAAATGGGATGCTGCTATTCCTCAGGATAAAGGCAGCATGCACAGACCCAGGATAGTTTGCATTGACATGGGAGATTTACTGGTCTGCCAGGCACACTATCTGCACATTCATCGTGTGGAAGCTCTTTTGATTTATGAACACCTGTTCCTTTCTCCGCGGGGGGGGTCAAATGCAATATGTGTACCATCAATTGCCCCAACGATGTTTGGGATATGTCCCATTGCATAGAAGTCATCTTTCACTGTGGCCAAATCCTCCACCTGGGGGAAAACAATGTAGCTGCGCATGTGTTTCATCTGTGCAGACAACACCCTGGTCAGCACTATTGAGAACTTTGGTTGAGACATTCCTGCTGCCAAGCCCACTGTCACTTGGAAGGAGCCAGTTGCCAAGAAATGGAGCACAGATAGGACTTGCACAAGAGGGGGATCCCATTGGGGTGACGGATAGCAGAGATCACGTCTGGCTCCAATTTGGCACACAGTTCTTGGATTGTGGCCCTGTCAAGACTGTAGGTGAGGATAATGTGCCTGTCCTCCATTGTTGCCAAGTCCACCAGGGATCTGTACACCGGGGGATGTCTCCATCTCCTATTCATCCTCAGTTGTTGTAATCTAGGGGGCAAAACGATGAGCATCTGGTACGTATTCAACATTTACAAAATGTACAGTGCATTGCATGTTGTGACAGAAATAGTATGTTGTTGTATAGGCCCATATGGTGCCTATGTATGCTGTGACACAGTTAGGTGCCATGGCCTGCCCCCCCTAGAAATGGCGTCCGCCTGTCCTGTGTGAATGGACAGGTGGAAATGAGGTACTGCCGCTGACGTTGTGCGCCGTTGCGGAAGGCGGTCGAGTACTGCCGTGCAACTCCTCATTGGTTGTCATTGGGCCCTATGGGTTACAGTAGCCAATCGTGATGTACGCCGGCGGTGATGGTACCCACCGCTGGGGACATAACCGCCATTTTCTATCTGTTCTCTCACTTGCTACCTGACCTTCAACAGGAGAGAACCTACACTGCATGTGCTGCCGTGACCCGTGCCTGGAACTGACCATGGCTCGTGTCACTGGGGAAAGGGCCCCTGCCTTCACCGCTGCAGAGTTGGAGAGACTGGTGGATGGGGCCCTACCCCAGTACCGAATGCTGTATGGGCCTCCAGACCAACAGGTGAGTACACTGTGAGCACGATGCATGGGTCATGAATGCATGGAGTGCTGTATGTGAGGGCCTCGTGTAAGGGGGGGTGGGTGAAGTGTCCTTGGCAGCTTGCTGCATGTATGGTGGGCAATGTATGTGCGTAAGGGGATGGGAGGGATATGGTGGGCCATTAGTGTAACAGGCCGGACTGTATGACTGATGCCCTTTTCCTATGTGCATTTCCTCTGCAGGTCAGCGCCCATCAGAAAAAGGGTATATGGCGTGCCATCACCAAGGATGTGTGGACCCTGGGGGACTACGGCAGGTGGAGCATCCACTGTCGCAAACGGTGGGAGGACCTGAGATGCTGGGCAAGGAAGATGGCAGAGGCCCAGCTGGGGATGGCCTCCCAACGAGGAAGGGGGGCCCGTCGATCCTTGACCCCCCTGATGTTCCACATACTGGCAGTGGCCTATCCAGAGCTGGATGGGCGCTGGAGGCCATCACAGCAGCCACAAGGGGGTGAGTACAGTTTCCCAATATACTACTTGCACGTGGTGAGGTGGTCTCTGGGTGGGGGATGTGGGCCTGTTGGTGCCCCTAGGCCAGGCCGGACATTGCAGGGTAGGTTTCTTGTTGGGCAGGGGCTGATGAACTCCACCTCCAACCAAGCTAGTGGGCATCCACTACTGGGCAGGGCTCTGTGGACCTCAGGTATGCTGCAATTGGCGTTAGGTATTACTGTCCATGGCATGGTGACTAGCATTGTGACTGGTTGTGCATTGCCTAGTGCGTAGGACTGTTCCCTGTGTGTTGTGTACGCCAACAGTGGTGTTGTTGCTGCCTTTGACCAAGTGTATCCTCTGTCTCTTCCCCCCCTTTTTGTTTTGTCATCCTGTCCTTCTGTGCATTAGCATCATCTGGCGGAAGAGCAGAGGAATGGGAGACGAAGGGAGCTGCATCCCACAAGGCTCATGAGGCCGAATCCACCGACAGTGAGGGCACCAGTGGGATGGAGGGCGAGGGGAGCACCACGGTAGAGAAAGGAGGGGACAGTTCTAAAAGTAATACCTCCTCGATGGAAGCTCCCTAGTGGTGGCAGACAGCTCTGTGGCCACCCCCACTACAGGTACAGCTGCCACCCCCTGTAACAGCACCGCCCTCCCAGCAGCCCCTCAGCGAGTTTCCCAGGCCCGCTCACCCAGGAGGGTGGGCATCTCCTTCGTCCCAGGCCCCCACAGCCCCTGCCCCAGTTAGCCCTGCTGCCCTGAGTGATGAGGCTATTGACCTCCTGAGATCCATCTCTGTTGGGCAGTCAACCATTGTGAATGCCATTGAGGGGCTGGCAGGGCATTTGCAACAAACAAATGCATTCCTGGAGGCATTTGCTCTGGCATGGCGGCCCAACAGAGATCATTCTAGGCTCTGACCTCCTCCCTGATGGCAGCCATTGTTCCTATCTCTAGCCTCCCCCCTCCAACTTCCTCTGCCCAGTCCCATTCCCCTGAACCCCAACCTATCCCAAGCACACATTCAGACAGGCATGCACCCAAGACAACACACAGGAGTTCCTCATGCAAACACAAGCACCACACACCATCCCACAGGCACTCACACAAACACCATCCAGATGCAGACACGCCAACATCCACTGCCTCCACTGTGTCCCCCTCCTCCTCCTCGTCCACCTCTTTCCCAGTAGCGTCTCCACTCATACCTGCATGCACTACATCCACACCCACTGCATCTATCACCATCACGCCTATCAATACACGCCCCTCACTTGCAGTCACCACCCCACATCCATGCACATGTCCCCTGTGTCCTCTCCCACTGTGTCTGTGCACCCTCCTCCCAAAGTACACAAACGCAAGCACTCACACCCAACAGCCATTCACCTCACAACAGCATCCAGCCCATGCACCTGCACCCAAACACAGCAGACAGACACCTCCAACAACCACTACCTCTTCCTCCACTCCCAAACCTTCACCCTCTTTCCCCCCCAGTGTCCCTAAGAAGCTTTTCCTCTCCACCGTTGACCTCTTCCCTACCCCTACCCCCATCCTTCACGTCCGGCCAGGGTGGGCAGAACCCAGGCTAGCACCTCAGCCACCCAGTCCACTGCCACAGTAGTTTTAGCAGCTACTGCAGGTGTGAGAGGCTCCAAGGAGACACCCATCAGCACTGGCAGTGTGCCTGCACCAGCTGCCAAGGAGAAGGGCCAGGATGTACCACCAGCTGCCAAGGAGAAGGGCAAGGATGTACCACCAGCTGCCAAGGGGAAGGGCAAGGGTGTTCCACCAGCTGGCAAGGGCAAGGAGGCACCACCAGCTGGCAAGGTCAAGGGCAAGGAGGGACCACTAGATGGCAAGGAGGCACCCACCAGCTGGCAAGGACAAGGAGGCACCACCAGATGGGAAGGGCAAAGGGCCTGTCCCTGCAGGCAGGAAGGACAGGAGGCCTGGTGCTGGGACTGAATCTGAGCCCCCAACACCTACCATGGCGCTTCAGCCATCCGAGGCTGCAGGAGAAGGGCTGGAACCTCCCCCACCACTGCCTGCACCAGCACCACTGCCAGCAGCAGCAGCCCCAGTGGGCAGCCGCCCGGGGCTGCAGGGGAAGGGCTGGAGCCTCTCCCCACCACTGGCAGAACTGACACCAGCACTGCCACCAGCACTGCCACCTGCACTGCCACCAGCACCACTGCCAGCACCACTGCCAGCAGCCCCAGTGGGCAGCCGTCTGAGGCTGCAGGGGAAGGGCTGGAGCCTCCCCCCACCACTGGCAGCACCGACACCAGCACGGGCACTGTCACCACTGAGCAACCGTCACCACCGGCGGGCAGTGTGTAGTCCTGCCTCCATGGACTGTAGTGCATCCTGACCACTACAAATCGTGTGGGTCCGACACCCAGGTGAGTGGCTGTGACCTTGCACTCACCAAGTGCTGCATCACAGGGCACAAAGCCCCCTCCAGAACCAGTGGAAGAAGGCATCCACTCACCCCATCCTCCACAGGAAGAAGCTCAGTGGGCACAAGACCCCATCCAGAACCAGTGGAAGAAGGCATCCACTCACCCCATCCAACACAGGAAGAAGCTCACTGGGCACAAGGCCCACTCCAGAATCAGTGGAGAAGCCATTCACTTGAGAGACTGTGGCCTTGCACCCTCCAGGACCAAGCAGTGGGCAAACCACCCACTTGAGAGACTGTGGCTTTGCACTCCCCAGGACCAAGCAGTGGGCAAACCACCCACTTGAGAGACTGTGGCTTTGCACTCCCCAGGACATTGTACAGGGCATGTTGCCCCCTGAAGGACAAGTGGGGTTGTACCATCTTCCAGCTGAGGTGCCCCCCCATTCCCCGTCCCCCTGAGGTGCCTGTGTATTTTCGACCTGATGCCCCTGCAGTGTTCTCTCCATGTTGATACAGGAGTAAGATGGGGCCTTGGTCTATGTGATGTGGCCCTGTGGCCCACAGACATTATGGACTGGGCAGCGTCCCTCCATTTGTATATATGTAAATACTGATTTGAATTTTGAGGACATATTTCTAGTATTTTATCTTATTACACTCACTTCAATCAATTTCTTTTGTACTTGCAGTATTCTTGAGGGGTACAGGGTGGATGTGTAATGTTGTTGCATCTGTTTGTGTGTATGCTGTTGGGGGTGGGGGTAGGGGTGTTACGTGTTGCGTGTGTGTGTCACTCCCTTTTTCCTCCCCCCTCCCTTGTGTGCTGGCAGCAGTACTCACCGTGGTCGTCGTCACCGGCGTTGGTATTCCTGGTGTAGAAGGAGATAGACCTGCATTGGGAACACCTGCAGTTCGGGCTCCATGGTGGCATTGTTTTTCCCTAAGTATCCAGGGGTTAGTCCTTTGTCTTCTGTGTACTGTTTCCGCTGTGCTTTTGATGTCGTTGGTACCACTGCGGAAAAGGTGGCAGATAGGCCTCTTGTAATACTGTGGGTGGTACATTATCTTCCGCCTGGCTGTTGCCGGTTACCGCCGGCTTGTTGGCAGTATTACCGCCGCTTTATCACCGACCGCCTGGGTTGTAATGAGGGCCTAGATGTATACTATTTCTATTATTCACTTCATTCTGTTGCTATTCTGTGTTGTTGTTGTATTGGATGGAGTGTTTAATGGTTAATGCTTTAGTTAGATTGAGATTCTTTAGAAGACTTTGACAGCCTGTGATGTTTCTGTATTTCTATTGTTTGGTTTTGTGCATCATTTACATGACTTTTGCAGTGTTAATTTGAGGGCAATAAATGTTTAAAACTTTGCTAGAATGGTGTAACCACATAGGTCATAGTTTGTATACATTTCTGATTCCACATTAAATATGTTGGTTATTTGATGTTATATTTGTTGATTACTGGCTTGTATTGTCTGATTAGATGATTTAACACTCCTATCTGAGTCAAGAGGTTCAAGTCGACCTCTGAGGTTAGTAGATGTCAGTGCACTGTTACGTGTCACCTAACCCAAAATTGGAGGTCACTCACTCACTAATTTGGTAGCAAAGGAGGATGGTTATGTCTCAATTGGAGGGAAACATCTGATGATTACGTCTCAATAGGAGGGAAACATCCTAGTTTTGATGGTTTTAGATCAATAGGAGAGAATTGAGAGATTTGGTTTTGCCAATGTTTGTTGAAATTTAGATTTTTGGAAATTTGGTTTTGCCAATGCTTGTTTAGATGCAATTTGTTTTTCCCAATGCTGTTTTGGATGAAATATGGTATGTTCCCAGTGTTACGAGTGATTGTTTGCATTTTGAGTAGGGTTTGCGCTTGCAGTGCTATGGCAAGTCACAGGTGAATTGCAATGTATGGAGTTTGCGTACTCCAATGTAGTTTATTAGGGAGTTTGCGTATTCCGAAGGATAAGTGTAGGGAAGTAGTCATACTTCAAGTGAATGTGGCATTCTGTGTTCAAAAAGTGCCCATGTGGTTGTTGATGTACGGACCCTGCGTGGTTCTAAGACTCAAGAGTATTGTACAAGTGCATGAGAAGCTTGGCTTTTGTTATACAAGTGTATGTGACACTTGGCTGTTGTTGTAACTTGTCTGCTGTGTTTGGTCAATTGGGCGTGGTTGACAAATATTATTTCTACTGTGTGTTAAGGGAGTGTTAGTTTGACAGTACTTGTTGATTCCTGAGTTCTGGTATTAGTCAAAGGTGAAATTTGCCAGTCGAATTTTATAGTGCATGAGAGAATGCCATAAGTCAAAAGAGAAGCTGTCAGAGCTAAAGGGGCAGTCGAAAATTCTGCAAAGCTTACAAAGTGATTGTGCCATTACCTGTAGTAAGCAGACAAGTTGATTTGTTGATTTTTCTTCAGTGCTTGCAATATTTTGCCTTTAGCTTTTGTGTGAATCGAGTTTCGAGAACAAGTCTGCAAGACTTTGCCAGCCTCTGTGTGTAAGTGTGACGTCTTTGGGTCAGCACTAGGATTGGTCAGTTGGTGAAAAGGAGCAGCAAACAGATTGGTGGACAACCATGAAGTGCTATTGGTCGAGAATAGCAAGCAAAAAGGATTTTGGGATTGATTTATTTCCTTTTTTTGAATTCAATTCATAGTTTTGAGTGAATTAAAGTTGAAAATTACATTTTTCAAAGCGTTAAAAAGTGTGATGAGAGGAGATGCTTTCATTCCAGTCATATTAAGAGAAATTACCGTGCCAGAAGATACACCCACATATATAGTAATTGAGAAGAAGGGTCCTTCAGCATGCATTTGGTAAAAAAATGTGGTGCAAAATTACAGAGAAGGAAGGGAGCTTAGCCTTTCCTGCTCATGGAAGTTTTGATATGAGAATTTTAGAGGATTGGAGAAGAGTACTTTATGAATTAAAACCCCCTCCGAGACCAGCACAAATAAAAGCTTTACCTATTTGGAAGTTAGTGGCAAGACAACAAGAAAAATTACAATTTGAGAGACGAATGAAAAATCTGAGAAAACACTGCTAGAAGCAAGATGGGACAGTGAGAAGAAATTTTGGAGGACAGAAACCTTAAAAGGTACTGGAATGTATCCTGCAATTACACAAGAAAAATAGGACAGTGTTAGACCAAAGACACAGAAAAAGAATAAGGATCTTGAAGAAATTGAGTCAAAGTCAGATGAAGCTAAGAGATTGCTGACTTATGATAGTGACTCAGATAATGATGAATTTATAACACAATTATTAAGAAATCGTCCCCCACCATATGTAGCACAGGAGGCAAGTCCAGGTACTAGTAGTAGTCCAAGTGCACCACTTCCAGTAGTGGTAACACAGAGCCAAGTATAGGTCGCAACTAATGTCCTGCAATTACAGTTACTCAGACTCCTATGATTCAGACTGTAGCTCAGCCTGTAGTTTACTCTACAGTTCTGCACTGAGTATTACTGTACCGGTGATATCACAGATTTTCCAGAAACCAATTATGGTTCAGATGGAGTCTATACCTAGTTCAGTGACTCCTGTGCAATTTGTTAGTCAAGCCTAGGCAATGTCAAGGTGTACTCCAGTTCAAGGTATAAGTTCCTTAATACTTACTGGTCAGAGTTCTGGAGTAATTTTCTTGAGAAATCAGAAGGTTCCATCAAGCCCAGAAGTATTAACCGTTCCTGTCACAATTGGTACATTTGTTCCATTGCATACTCAGATTAATAATGAGAGCAATATACAGAATATTTTCAATTTAAATGCAGAAATGGGGAAACTCAGTGCTACTGCAAGAATTATGACTCCAATGAATCAGACTTTTGACAAAACAGGTCCGCTTATAGACTTAACTTGTTCCAGGGTTTTACAAAATTTTGAGTCGCCAAATTCAAGTCCAACACTAAATCCAAATGCGAATTCAATTTCAATGACACCTGTTAGAATAATGGGTCCGCTATGTAATACTCTACAATGTCTGCCCAATGTGAATAATAATGTTTCTTTACAAGGTTTGACAGTTCAGCAGTAAACAGATTGGTTGGAAAACATGAGTTGAGCATCAGCCACAAAAACAGTTGATGAAGGGGAAAGAACACTGAACCTTGGAAGATTAAAATTAAATAAAATGATTGAGGGTACACTTGAATTAAATAGAATTGACTGAATAATAAAGATGAGTTACGCTTCACAAACAGAGCAGGATTGGCACATCAGAAACTATCAGAATTTGCAGAGAAATATAAAGTGGATATTGAGGAATCTAAACCATTTAAGAGACGTTACAGATTAGAATTTGATTCAAAAGACATTGAGAACACAGAAAGAAGATTCATATTAGAGAATTAATTCAAAGTATTCAAACATGGGGAGCATTAGATAAATGGGAAGGTAGATGGGTAAAGAAAAGAGAATAGAAGAAAAGAGTCTGCAAATTTGAACTCTACTGATACACAGCAGACAGGTATTCCAGTAAGGATATTGCAGTGAGAGAACTTACTGGAGGGAATTCTGTTCCTGTCCCTTGGAGCAGAAGTTATATTTTATCATTCACAATGATTACCCGAGATTGAGAGAGAAACCAGTGGAATGGTACTAGCAAACAGGTAGGTTTTTGAAACTCACAAAATGCCTGTGGGAGGATTTGAATATCTTGTTTGAAATAGTAGTCCCAGCTGATATATGGATTGAGCGTAAAAGGAGTGATGACTGGCGACAAGAGAACGTCCACGAGATCCAGTTACAGGTGCACCATCTCTTGAAGTAACTTTAAGCTTTTACAAAGTGATTTACTTTTTTAAAATGAGAATTCCCCCTAAAAATATTGATTGGCAGAGAATTGATAGGACAGCTCAGGAAGTTAAAGGAGTCAATACATGCATACTACGAAAGGTTGTTGCAGGCATTAATACACTACAGTGGTACAGAAATAATCGAGCCCAAAGACACGATCCATTTTGTGCCCAGATTTGTTGATGGATTGAGACCTGTCATTGGCCACATGATTAAGAGTCATTTGATTTGCTAGCAAGCAAAACCAATTGATGAAGTATTACAGTTTGCTAAATATTGTAGTGATGGTATTGAAATGAAGCAGAAGAAATTGAAAGAAAGGCAATGGTGATGCAGAGTAGAGCAGCACAATCAGGGATGCAGGAAATTTCAAAGCAACAGGGAAACATACAAATGTTTCGGAGTCAGGGACTGACGAGAAGCAGAGGACATGGTTGTTTTGGAAATGGAAATGGAAATCATATAGGTATTGATTTAAATACTAATGTTAATTTAGGTGATATGCACACAATGAAGATTATGTTACCTTGTCACACTCGCAGGGGTGGTGGACATTGCAAACGGGAGTGTCCAATGATAGTACAGGAAGGTGTTGTGCAGATGAATGAACACAATCAATTTCCAAATTTGAGAGGGTGCAGACTTCGGAATCCTAATATAAATGTTAAGGATATGAATAATCAAATGCAGATTCCACAGAAAATGCAAATTCCCCAATAGCAGGTACAGGTGCCAAGTTTTCAGGCACCACAATAGCAAATGCAACAGCAGATGCAAATGATGCCTCAGCAGTAAATGCAAATACCCCAAGCTCCAATGGCACAGCAGCGGATAGTGTTTCCTCAGCAGAACAAGAACATGGGTCTGAAAGTTAAGTCAAAACAGTTAATCATGCATGCAGCAGTACCCTCTATACAGGATGAATTGAGTGATGAAATTGTGAGTGAGAGTTCGCAAGAAGAAGAATGTGTGCTAGCAGCTTCAATGGAAGTGGATCCAAGTGGTCCTTATGTAACTGGAACTGTAATGGATCGTAATGTGACTTTCCTAGTTGACAAAGGAGCTAAACGCTCTACTGTCAGAACTGCAGAAGTTCCTAGTGTGCCACTTTCTGGGAAAACAGTTTAGGTTGTAGGAGTAGCGATTCAGCACCTGATAAATCTAATTACTGAGCTAATTCCTATTAAAATTGGTAATTTTGAAGGCATGCACAGATTCGTAGTCTGTGACTCAAGTCCAGTGTGCCTACTGGGAAGAGATTTTTTGTGCAAAATAAGATGTTTGATTGCTTGCACAAATTATGGAATTGCCATCCAAACAAATAGTGATGATGAGGAATCCTGTTTACCGGTTGGAAATTTTAATTTGATTAATGAAGAATTTCCACTGGTAACTCTTTATCCTGCTTTTACAGTATTGGACCTGCCAATTGGATTTACGACTTGCAGTTATTTCGAAAGTTTGGGATCTTTCTGGAAAATACATTGGTTTAATTAAAGGAGTTGAACCAGTCAAAGTCACAGTGAAACATAATGCAGTTTCTCTGAAGGCTCCTCAATATCACATGGCACCAGATGTAATTGAAGGAGTAACTCCTTTAACTGCAGATTTTGGTAAACAAGGAGTTTTGGAAGAAGTGCTGAGCTACCCATGTAATTCACCTATTATGGGTTTGCGAAAACCAAGTCGGAAATTTCGTATTGTTAAGGATTTGAGAAAAATGAATTATATTGTGGTCAAATGTTGTCCAGTAGTACCCAATCCAGCAGTGATTCTGTTTCAAATTCCACGTGACACAGAATGGTTCACAGTAGTGGACTTTTCACAAGCATTTTTCTCAGTGCCTCTACATGAGGGTAGCCAGTTTCTTTTCTGTTTCAAATTCTGCAATCATGTGTATTCCTTGTGCAGGATTCCACAAAGCTTTTCAGAACCCAAGTCAGTATTGAATCATGTGTTGAAAAAGAATTTGGAATTATTAGAAATGCCTTTGCAATCAACATTGGTTCAGTACATTGATGACTTATTGGTTGCTTCAAAGACACTGGAACATGAAGACAAGATACTATTGCCTTATTGAATCATCTGCATAAAAATGGACATATATTGTTCCCAGAAGAATGACAGTACTGTCAGAAAGAAGTGAAATACGAAATAGAGAAAGGTGCAAGGGAGGTGTCCAGAGAAAGAGATATAGCTATTTTCCAAATTAATCCTCCTGTTACTCAAAGAGATGTCGGAATGTGTTTGGCAATGGTGAGTTGCTGCTGCCAATGGATTCCCAATTTTTCTGTTATTTCCAATCCCTTACAGAGATTGTCCCACAAAGACATTACTGATCCTATTCAATTCAATGAAGCTTGTACGAAAGCTTTTACTGAATTAAGAGAGAGTCTGTGCAGAGCACCAGCTCTGGGAATGCCTGACTAGATGATTTTTTTTTACTGTTTTGTCATGAACGTAATTGCTGTGCACATTCTGTTTGACGCAGGTACATGGTGGTGTACTTCGTCCTGTAGCATATTTTTTAGCTACCTTGAACTCCATGGCTGCAGCTTTACCCGGCTGCTCAAAAAATGTGGCTGCGATTGGTTTGAGCCTCTCTTTAAAATCAGATAGAGGAAGTCATTTCAATAACGAGGTGATAAAATTAGTATGTTCAGTCTTGAACATTGAGAAGACGCTGCATTGCAGCCATCGACCTAAAGCTTCCGGAATAGTAGAACAAATGAATGGAACTTTGAAAGCTCGATTGGCAAAAAAGTGTGCATCCACTAATCTGAAATGGCCAGATGCTTCACCTTTTTGGTTCTAATATGCATGCAAAGTACACCCGACAGAAAGACTGGAGTCTCTCCCCTTGAAATCTTGATGGGCAGAGCAATGAGATTGTGAGCTGTTCCTGCAAATGCACTTGTAAATATAACAGATGACTTGTTGCTGGATTACTGGAAGGGTCTAGCTGATGTGGTTCACTCTTTGTCTTACCAGGAGGAAGCAACAGCCGTGCTACCATCTCAAAATCAGTGTCTCTGAGCTGGAAATTGGGTGGTAATCAAGAAGCACATGCGGAAGACTTGCTTGGGGCTTAAGTGGAAGGGTCCTTGCCAGATTATTCTGGTGACAACGACTGCTGTGAAGTGTGCTGGAGTTCAGAATTGGGTCCATATGCTGCTGAAAGCACCAGCAGAAGTAATACAGTCTCAAGAAGAGCAGGTGACTAAGACAGAGCAAGACACTGCAAGAGCAAAGAGAGTGCAAACTGGTGAAGATCCAAGTACTCCTCTGAGAGATGATATAGAGGAATATCCTAATACTCCTTTATCAGCAGAATCAAAAGCAGATGTAGCAGGAGAGGCAAGTCTAAGGAGGACCCTCCCAGAAGCAGACAATTGGGAAAAAAGCAGATCTCATTCCTTGAAGAAGCCGAAAGTGGAGTTGAGTTGAATGAAAGTCATTCAGATTTGTACTCCTCCTGAAGTGGCTAATGGTGCAGGTGAAGCAAATCAAAGTTAAAGAAGTGAGTTTCAAATTCCTGCAGAACCAAGAAGAATCATAAGTCCAGTTTTGTCATCACTGTCTAGAAAAGTTCCTGATGTACTGTTGAGAATAAACGAGTAAGCAGAAACAACAGAAGAACCAGATCTGAGTGAAGGAGAAAAAAAGTGAAAATCGAAGATCAAAAATAAAAAGAGTTGCAAGTCGAAGATACACAGGACGAGTGGGCACACCTCGCAGCTGATGAATGGGAAGACAAGTTTGTGTTTTTTTTTGTTTTGACCATGAGTGCACCGTTCTACATTTTGGAACTTGAAGTTTTGAAATCACATTGCCAATTGAACAAGAGAGACATTATACACTGGAAGTAATAGTTAGTGATCAACAGATTATGATCTATCAAGAGACATTTGAAACTGATTTTGACAAAGCTGCTAAGCTGATTTTCAACTAGTTCTGGAGAATGTCTGAAAGATGCTGTAAATAATTGCAAACAAAACTGAAGATTATTTTTGATTTTTGTTTGGCTGCACAGTTAAATATATTTTTCTTTCACTTTCTGATTCTTCACAGGTCATGAATTCCAATCGCAATAGAAACAAGGGGTGTTGCAAGTGTACATTTGTTGGATTGGCAGTTGTATATGTGTTGATCAGTTTGTTGTTGATTGTAACTGTGAGTGTTTCTGATGGAGCTAAAACTAATTATACACCTTCTTCAGAGACTACTACAATTTCTAAATTAGAAACGTTTAATAAGGATGAGAAGTACTTACAGTTAGACAGCTCACAAGGAGATCTTACTTCTAATGTTTTCTATCACCTATTGCATGAATACATTGAGCAATGGATGTGAGAGAATGTTATGCATGTACGCAAATTCCTTCATCAGTGCAAAAAGGAATTACATATCATACCTTACCACTAACAGATGGGATTAGTTGCAGTCTTCTATTAACAAGGCTTTATAATCAGAAATATATACAATATTTTTATTCAAATTATGAGTCAGCCTTTTCTTTTGTTCCAGTTAATCAATATTTGAGAAGTATTGCTAAAGCTAGGGACATTGACATTGTAGGAGGTTTCTTTGAACCTACACTAACATTTGACACTGCCTATGCCCATCGTAATAACTTACCATTTACACTTTCACCATTTGAGAAAACTTTCCTAGATCTTACTGATGATAGAAGAAAATAATTAAGGAGAAGATAGAGAAGGATTTAGTGAAACGCACTTACAAGAATAACTGTGCATATAGTGTAACTAACACACATTAGACTATCAACATGTAGGAAAGCTTTGTATATACAGACCCCAATCCAGAACTAATTATAAGTTTGTGGGAACGAGTGAATACAGAAATGCATTTTTATTCAAGAATACATGTGACTTTATGCTGAATGGCCAAGATCCTGTGATTTCTGGTGTTTATTACACCTGTGGAAAAAATGCTTAGTATCGTCTCCCTAGGGGGTGGCATCTTAATTGCTACCTGGGAGTGGTTTTTCCTAAAAAAATCATCACGCTGACAACATAGACGAAAAACATGAGAACCTAAGACCAAGATCAAAAAGGGAAAGGTATTCGGAAATAATTCAAAAATATAATTGGAGTAATCATTCCTTCTGTGGGAGTTGTTCTCAATGACATGAAAATTAGAAAGCTGCCTACTATTGTGGATAGAATGCAAACAGATTTTTCTGGAGCAATTATATTGGTGGACACGTTCAATGGTTCTTCAGAACTGTCTTGCATTAGACATCCTTTTAGAAACAGAGTGTGTTGGATGCTCAAAGCAAAACATTGCTGCGATTTTATCCCTGATAAAAGTAAAGAAATTAGGGGTTTCATTAAGAATTTGATGGACCTAAATTCAGATCTAAAAGACCTGAAAGAACCAAGTGTGTGGGAAAATATAGGCAACATTTTTACTAAAGTGAAAAATTGGTTGGGAAACCTTGGTCATGGTGTTGTGGGAATGATACTGAAACCATTATTAATAGTGGTTGTATGTCGAATTTGCTTAATTGGATTTTAGAAATTGTATAGATTCATACAAAGACAATGGATGACAAATGAACAGAGGAGGGAAGAAATAAAAACGGAAAAGATGAGAAGCAAATACTTTCACGATTTGAGAAATTCTGAAGAGTGGAATAACATAAAAAGTCTAATAGTAGATACACTAAACAAGCTAAGTTTTGAATTGCCTCACTAGTATTAATATATACTTTTGGGACCACACATACAGTCATCAGAGGAGGCATTGTTAGAGAGCAAACATTATTAATAAAAATGTGTCACCAAAACATATTGTGAAATAACTTGTGTTTAAAAGGCCTAACTGAAAAAAGGTGTGTTAGAAAAATAAACGTGCATTATATGAAATAGAAAGGTCTAATGAAAATGTATTTTGTTTAAGCATAATTACATGCACTGAAAAAGATGATTATTAATATGTACTAAAAGGTTAATGGTTTAAAAATATTACAAAATGTTTTATTCTTCATGCTTAGCACTAGTAAAAAAGCCTCATGTTTTAGTAATTTTCCAGAAACATGATATTTAAAAGATGTGCTAACTTTGCAAATAATATTTCTTCAAACATCCTATGTGACTTTCACAGTGGAAAATTCTGTCTTGCTCATGTTGCATATTTTGATTTTGCTCAAGTTAATACTTGCTACACTTAACTTTAGTCTTTGACAAGAAGCACATGTCATGTTTCTATGTAAAATAAAATTACATTTTTGTACAGAAGCTGATGTCCAAAGACGAGAGAGGAGTGACAGCGTAAACGAATCCTAGATGAGAAGAACAGAGAAGAGATACATCTGAAGATCAGATGATGTGTTATTGGCTGCAAACTAAACCACTTTATAATCTTGTCCAGTAGAAGCTAAGCTAGTAACCTTTGGGACTTTAAAATAAGCAATGCTTTAGATGATATAGGTTCAGTTCCATTTTGAGAGAGATTCTGTTTAGTTGTCCATTTACTGAGCTTCAAGATGCTGCTTAGTTCTTGCCTATGGTTCTAGCAGATCAGATATATTAGGCCCAATTTTAATGAACTGTTTCCCTTTCATGTCCTGATGCTGACTAATGAAGACCTGATGTTCCTGCACTCTGCTGATAAAGACACTACAGATTGCTGATCCATTTAGGAGAGGTATAACCAATGTGCATTTGTGTTTCCTTTGCAGGTTTACTCTTTAGAAACACCAACCGCTTATTTTGGTTAGTGCCATAGTTAGATGTTTTCCAAATGAATTTTTGTCTTATTTTTATTTTTGCATGACACCCACACATGCTTTTCGAATTAGAGAGTTAGTTAGGGATGCATGACCTAATATCTGATTGTGAATGTATATTACCCAATGGTGATTTATTCAACCGCACAAACTAATTGTATACTGTTTCTACTATTATCTATATTATTAACTTGAAATAGGAGGTCACATGCTCACAAATGCACACAACACACCTGTGCACACACACACACACAAAACTATTTAACAAGAGCAAAGTGATTTTGTTCCTACATCAAGCATACAATTTAGATTTTTGATTAACTCTTAAGCAATATAAAAAGTATAGACTCCTGTATTCTCGATTATACTCAAGCTATCTCTTATTTCAATGTTTACCAAATTGAGACAAGGAGCAAAAATCAGCCAAGATGCAATTACATTGAAAGGATATCTAGACACATAAAAATATATCCTGAATTAACATTTGTTTTTTAAAACAGCACCCTTATGGTGTTGGTGCAGCCTCTGCTTTAGATGGCAGTTTCACCGGAATGTATTAGGTGGAGGTGGAAATGAGGGTCCAAGTTCCCTGCAAGTGTAATGGTTTGCTTTGAGTCAGAGCCAGATTATGAACCATAATGAACTGACGTAGCTGAAGTATTCTTGCTACCTTTGACGTCACAGTGACCATCTATATTTGACCATATTTGCATTATATAATTTGAAATTCAAACAAGTTAATTGTAATGTGGTGCACTGAAAACCTATATTGCGGTGCATTCGGTGTAGACTAGTGATGTAATGTGACGCAGTAGAGCTATTTCAAGCAGAGTTAATCATTTGTTTTGATTCCATGTGTTTCCTAATGCTATCAAGCAATAGTTTTCACTGAAACAATACTTAATTTCTAGAAGAAAATATTTAAAAATGTCATATGCTAAAGTCAGAAATTGTAGTTCCCCACTGCAGTTGCTGAAATATATTAACAGGATGTTCACTTTCCAAATCTACAGTGACAATGAATATTGACAAATATTACTGCTGAATTATAATTTTAATGTATATATGTGCTTTAATTAATGAGAATCAAGTGTGTCATTTTAATTCTATTCTTCTTTAGTTAGCCATATTGGGTTGCTAGGCCTCAGACTTTCAGAATGTGAGAAAGTTATGTTTTCGTTTGCTAGCATGTCATTTCTTTACAGCATTTAGGGGCATATTTATACTCCGCTTGCGCCCAATGTGTGTCACAAATTTTGATGCACATTCGGCGCAAACCCTGCACGATATTTATACTATGACGCCCGACCCCGCAGATGTAAAAAAGCCTCAGTGTGCATCATTTTTTGGATGTGGGAAACCGCCTTGCGTTAATGACATGCAAGGTAGGCATTCCCGTCCAAAAAATGACTTTAAGGCCTGTGCACCTTATTTATACTCCTGTGTCATTTTGACGCACAGGAGGGGGTGGGCCTTAAAAAATGTAGCCCAGGCTGTTTAACGCCTGGGTGAGGGCAGGTGTTAAGGGACCTGTGGGCTCACTTCCATGGTCTCTGACCATGGTAGCAGTCCAGAGGTGCCCTTCCCTGCCCCCAGGGACACCCCCTGCCACCCTCGCCCACTCCTGGAGGACACCCATGGATGGGGGACCCATCCCAGGTAATTACAGGTAAGTTGAGGTAAGTATAATTTTTTTTTTTTTTTAAGTGTGCCCAATGGCCATGCCCAGGTGACAGAAGTCCCCTGGGCATGGCCATTGGGCAAGGGGGCATGACTCCTGTCTTTGCAAAGACAGGAGTCATTGCAATGGGGGTTGTGTGTCAAACAATGGCGCAAGTCCAGTTTGAGCTATGATTTTTGACTCTAACCTGACTTGCACCATTTTTTGACGCACAACCCCCATTTTCCCATACGTCGGCGCTGCCTGGTTAGAGTTTTTTTTTTCACTCTGACCGGCCCGCAGTGCAGGCTAACGTCAATCCTTAAATAAGGCGCCCACCTGGTGCGTAGGAATGGCGTTAGCCGGCGGTAAATTCTTTGACGCAAACCAGCTCTGGCGCTGGTTTGCGTCAAAAAGTATAAATATGGACCTTAGTCCATAAAACGTTAGTTTGAAAATAGATATTCTATTGCTTAAGGCCCAGAGAGCCTAAGAAAGTAACCTTAAGCTCAGTACATTGAGAAACTGTGAAGATGGACTGTATACTATTGTTTCAAATTGTGCAGGAGAGAATAGATGGATGCCTTTCCCATGTTGATAATGTGAATCTTCACTGATGTTGCAAACATCTGTTGTATGACGCATTATGATTGGACAATTAAACCTTCTGATTCATGTGGTGGACTGGACAGACAAATCAACTTTCATTTTGGACCTTAATTTACTGTTCCCTAGTTGGATTTGAGTCAGACCTACAGTGGACTTTGGTCGAACATGATTGGACTTTGTTAGGACTCTTCCCTTGGACTCTGAAACATACAGGTCTCTCTGCCCTTAACCCTCACTTCCTAATGCCCGCTGAGATGAGAAGACTTACAAAATTTCCCTAACCCATGAGAAGATTCTTTGACCGAGCTTATCCCAGATGTCATTTTTTCAAATTCTTTTGATCCTTTGTTTCCTTCTGATCCCCATGTTTTGAAGCCCAGCACGTCAGTTAGTGACTCATCACTTTTATGGATTTTTTTTGTTTAATTGACTAATTTGGATTGTTTTAAATTGTCTTCATGCTTAGAAGAACTGGTCAACGTTTATTCTAATATCATCAGGTTCTGGTGCTTGTGTTCCATGTAGCATTAATCGAATGCTTAGTCTGTTGGATGTTAATCAAGCTTCGCCTGTTCCAGCGTCTTGAACACCCAATGGTAATTCTGCATCTTTACAGACTTATTGTGAAAATTGTGTATATTAGCCTGAGTCTGAGTTTCTAGTAAAACTTTTAACTTTATTCCTGACTTGAGTTTTCCTTGTGTGGCCAAATTGGTCATACTGCCAGAAGTTAATGCTGAATTTTATTGTGATGTTATTGATTTTCACCTACCCCTTAACTAGGTTGAAAAGATCTGGTGACCTAGTGTAGAGCATACCTGAAATGCTCCATCAGAACCGAGGATAACAATATGGATCCTTCTTCTTCTCTGCCCTCAAATCAGCCATGCGCAGACATCACCAACTCATCTGGACCTCCAAACGATCCTTCTACAAAGAACGCATAGACAACAACACTCACAACAGCTAGCAACTTTTTGCCATCATCAAAGAACTCACCAAACCCAAATCCTGCACCATCGACCCTCCACACTCCCAAGACCTCTGCAACTCCCTGTCCAACTACTTCCACCGCAAGATCTCAGACATTCATGACAGCTTCACATCGTCATCACCCACCATCACCACCGACACAACCAACACCACAACACCCTGCCGCACCATCCTACTGAACACCTGTACCTCCACCAATGATGAAGAAATTGGCAAAACCATGAGCTCCATCCACTCAGGCTCCCCAACAAACCCTTGCCCCCACCACATCTTCAACAAGGCCAGCCAAACCATCGCTCCCCAGCTCCGGGCCATCATCAACAGTTCCTTCGAGACCGCAACCTTCCCAGACATTTGGAAACACGCCTAAGTCAACACTCTTCTAAAAAAAAACAAAGCAGACCCTGAAGACCTCACAAACTACCGACCCATCTCTCTACTCCTCTTCCCCGCAAATGTCATAGAGAAGATAGGAAACATAAAACTGTCTTGCTTCCTAGAAGACAACAACATACTCAACGTCTCCCAGTCTGGATTCTGCAAAAACCCCAGCACCGAGATCGCCCTCATCATCTGTACAGACGACATCAGGACCAGATTGGACAAGGGCGAGACCGTCGCCCTCATCCTCCTAGACCTCTCTGCAGCTTTTGACACCTTATGCCACCAAACCCTCCGCACGACGCCGGAATTCGCCACAAAGCCCTGGACTGGCTCACCTCCTTCCTCTCTGAAAGAACCCAAAGAGTTTGCCTCCCTCCTTTCCGGTCTACAGCCACCAAGACCATCTGTGGGGTCCCCCAAGGATCCTCCCTCAGCCCCACCCTTTTCAATATCTACATGGTTCCTCTCGCCAACATCATCGGCCCCCACAGTCTCACCATCATTTCATACGCTGAGGACACCCAGCTCATCATCTCCCTCACGAGGAACCCATCTACTGCCAAGAATAACATACACGCCAGACTCCTCCCCATCGTCAATTGAATGACAGCAACCCACCTCAAATTTAACTTTTAACTCAGATAAAACTGAGATCATCATCTTCGGCCCCAAAAAGACAGCATGGAACGACTCTTGGTGGCCCACCACTCTTGGACCACCCCCAACACCCACGCACGCAATCTTGGCATCATACTGGACTCATCTCTCTCCATGACCCAGCAAATCGACGCCATATCATCCTCCTGCTTCAACACCCTTTGCATGCTACGCAAGACTTTCAAATGGATTCCTTTAGAAACAAGAAGAATGGTGACTCACGCCCTCATAAGCAGCAGACTGGACTACGGCAACACCCTCTACGCAGGGACCACAGCCAAGCTTCAGAGAAAACTCCAGCGAATCCATAACGCAGCCGCACGTCTCATACTCAACCTCCCCCGCCACGAACATATCTCCGCCCACTTCAGATCCCTACACTGGCTGCCCATCAACAAAAGGATCATCTTCAAAATCCTGGTCCATGCTCACAAAGCCCTCCACAACACTGGACCAGCCTTCCTGAATGAACAAATCAACTTCCACAAAACCAACTTGACAGCTCCGCTCCGCCGACCTCACCCTCGCTACAGTCCCCGCTTCCAACGCACCACTTCCGGCGGCAGATCCTTCTCCCACCTCGCCACCAAAACCTGGAGCTCCCTCCCCACTGACCTACGCAAGACCCAGGACCTCCTAACCTTCAGAAAGTACCTCAAAACATGGCTTTTTTCGATCAGTAACCACACCCCCAGCACCTTGAGACCCTATCGGGTGAGTAGTGCACTTAGGAAATTTGTTTGATTGATTGATCCTTGGATTGCAGTGTTTTTGAAACATGAAAGAAATATTTTTAGAGGTTTATAAAGTGCCAACATGTCACTTTATAGTCACTGAAATACAACAGATAAGTAGTGGCCAGCCAAATGAGATGTTCACGTCCAGTATGTCTCCACAATCTCCCCTCGTTATTTCAAGTATTTACTTGAATGCCAGTATAAGAAATTCACTGAATTGTTGGGTCCACATAGGTTGGTAATGTGAATCAGTTGGACGTAAGTGTACAAATCAATCAGAAGTTGGGACTCCATCTGCAAAGGATATGAAAAACTGGGGCAAAAAAAGATATTGTATGATATAGCAAATTTAAAATACTTGCTTGACACAAATCTCGTTTGTATGGATATTTTAGACTGAATCATTCTTCATTGAAGAGGAGATCCTGGGAGGGGAAGTAGAACAGTTTTTCAGTGGACAGAGTCTGCTTAAAGGTGGCAGGCTTTTTTTGCTGCTGCCATTGAAAGTTGGCCTTGGAATATGTCAAAGTCTAGCTCAGGTGTTTAAGTCACTTGGGATAAGCAAGTGGCAGTGCAACACAAATATTACAGCTACAATAAAGGTGTTAATGCCCATTCAGTTATGTGAGTACACAACATATTAATAAGTATAAAAGATGGATGCCTGCAATCACTATGGAAAAACCCATCTCTAATTTCCTCATTGCAGGTGACGTATGACACATCTGGTCCTGTAATAAAGAAATAATGCACTCATTCAACTGTTATAAGTTATTGCAGTTGAGTTCTGATGTCACAATTAATGCTGTCAAAGTCAGCAGCTGGGGTGAAAGGCAAATCACAGAGCATGTTTACAGCCACAGGTTAAAGGAGGAAACAAATAGGACTTGCGTTTCCTTCTTCTGCCTTGTTTTCTAGGTGAAAAGTGATCAGTAGAAAATAGATATTTATGGCATCATGTTTCCTTTTTGTGGGTGTTAGTTAGTCATACAAAAGATACAACCTTTCTGCATTGTGCTACACATTCTGAGCTACAGTATTATTGTTTCAAATCTTAAATATGACTTGTATTAAATTGATTCAATTTTCTTTTTGCAACAGATATCCAGCGGGTTTTTAGTGTGTTCAACTTTGCAATTGAGATTCTACTTTTATTCTTCATGTCTAAAAACATTCTATCTCTTTCATGTGAAAGAGCAACACACCAGAATTTAGGCTGTTTGTAGGAAGGGTGATGTGGTGGCCCTGTATCATAGGAAATACAATACTCTGCCAAACATTATAAGTCACCTTGGTTGGCATAGTCTTATAAGGCAATGTGGCCTTCAACTTTGTTATTTTATATGGTCAAAGAATCTGAGACTGCTAGAACCAGCAGGACAAAGAGCTTCATCTTGATGCTGTGGTTGTCAGTGGAGGTTCCTAACTATTGCAATTGTAAGGAAATTTTTCTATACATGTCTTTATCAAGTCTTTTGCTTTGGGAGATAAGTTAGAACATCTACAAACTCTGGCTGTATGTCATTTCTAAGTCACCTTCCTTATCAAAATATCAATGGGCCAAGCAAAACCTCTTGAAATACAAACTGCGAAAGGGGATAATGGAACAAAAAATTGAATATGATCACTTAATGTATTCACAAACTGTATACTTTGCATTACATACATAAATAATCTCAACTGAGGGTGACATTGGCAGCAAGTCGGGAGTTACACCTGATGATAGAGCAGTGACATTGTATACACACACACAATCCTGTCTTACAAGAGCAAAGTGATTTGGTCCTATGTCTATTAAGCATTCAAATTTGATTTTTGTTTACTGCTTGAGTATAAAAGTTGTACACTCCTGTATTCTCCATTTTCCTCAAGCCATCTTGGATTTGAATGTTTAAAAATTTGAAGTAGGGAGAAGAAAACTGACCAGATGCATTCAGATTACAAAGATACTAGGGAAAATAAAAATATACCATGAATCAATTCATTATTAAAAGGTACCACCCTTATGGTATCCATGCAGTCTTGGCTTTAGAGGCTAGTTTTTCCTGGATCTATTAAATGGAAGTCGAAATGAACGTCCAGATCCCTTTCAGCTGTTATTGTTTGCCATGTGCTAGAGCCAGATCATGACCCATACTAAATAAAGAATGCAAACATGGATCCAGGAATCACAGCATTTTTAATATGTGAAGGGAATTTATGTAGATTTTTTATAAAGTGTCAACATGTCACCTTATATTCAATGCAATACGACAAGTAAGCAGAGGGCAACTGAATAGGATGTTCTTGTCCAATATTCCTCCATTCCTACCCTTGTTATTTCAAGTCTTTAGCCAAATGCCAATATCAGAAAGTCATTGTACTGCTGGCCTTGCATAAGCTGGTAGTGCAGATCAGTTGTAAGTCACTGCACAAACCAATCAGATGCTGGGATCCTGTCTGCAGAGGGCATTAAAACTGGAACAACAGAGAAAATGTATGACAAACCAAATCAAAAATGCTTGCTTGACATCATTCTTCTTTTGTATGGCTATTTTAGATTGAATTATTCCTTAATTGAGGAGGAGACACAGAGATTAGGCTGTGTGTATTAGAGGCATGCCCTCATAATGTAACTGATGTGCAGTTGAGCAGTAGTCTCTCTAGAAATAATTCTGAGAATGCATGGGATCTTTTAGTTTTGATGCGATCCCGCAACACTCTTGCGAGAGCCAACACAGGCCACATGTGCTCTTGTGAGACACCCACGAAATTGGCAAATAGTTAGATTTTTTTTTACAATTTAGCCCCTAGGAGGGATCCCTCCAGTACCCCTCTCAAGTGCTGGGGGCCAGGGTCCCTCTGCCCTGCTTAAATATTTCATTTATAAATTCAGGACATGGGGACCAAGTCCACGCATTCAGGAATGAAGGCTGCAACATTTCTGTTTGTGTTGCAGCCAGCCAATCAGAGGGTGTGCTCTCACAAGAGCAGCACTCCCATGAATGACCCGTGAGTATAAGATGTCTGATGGGAAAAAAAGTCTTACTGGCCAATCAGATTGCTATACTTTTGATTCTGCATGTCTGCAAGATGTCTGCAAGCTTCCCTAAATCCACCCATTCAGATATCTACGAATTTTGAACCATAATTTCCCCAAAACTATTTAACAGATTTACACCAAATCACAAAAAGCATGCTTTTTGGGTAATGATCTAGCTTTCTGACAAATTTGGTGTATTTCCGTTCAGCCGTTTTGGCTGTGGCACTCACTGAATGGGGAAACTGCATTTTTAACACCCGGCTGACCCCACCCAAATCCCCTCCCCCTGCCTCCACCCCCCCAGACCCACCAACCCCAGCGTGCTGTGTCCATGTCTGTGGACCTGTTGGGCTTGCTAGAGTTATCCACACAGAGAGTTTCAATAGCAGTACTAGGGCATGAAAGCATAACTTCAGCAGGGGTTTTCAGGCATGTTCATAGGCAGGAGGATACAGTAGCACTCAGCTCTATGGTCTTGACGTGCGGACACTGTCGTGATTAAGTTGTAAAGGTAGTCAACAATGTGGAGGGAAGCACAAGCTCAGTCGTCAAAGTCCTGACATCTGATCATGACCCACTGCCATTCATGGTCACTGTACCTTCCAGGTTCAAATGATCCACCCCATCAGACTGAGGCATTTCCTGCCACCGAGAGGAGACTGGCATGGATCTCTTCCTAGAATGCAATGCATTGTTCACTGCCTACAGACAAATGCCAAGTACACCATCCAGTACAATGCTATAATAGGAAACCTTGTGTATTCCCTCCAGACAACTTGGGAAGTAAAGTAAGAACAACTGGGAGATGGAGTTTTCCTCTGTGGGAAGCATCCATCTTCCATCTTGCAGCCATCTCTCTCATATAATTAAATGATTGTGAATAGACAATAGATAGAGGCATCCCTAATAAAATTGCATCTGTAGTATTTGGGAAGGATTTATCATGCTCACCAGTCCAGATGATCGAGATTAATTATTCTAAAAGTCGTGCTCATAAAGTTTGGGCACATCCAAACAGCAGAAAAAATATTAAATGCAAAGTGCCATGTCCACCCTAACCTTGGGGAGGCTGGAAGACCACACCCTGCATACAGCTATGCTGTCACTGAGGATTTAGTAGAAGAGGTACATTTGTGCTATCCCTTGAAATTAACAGGTGAGGACACAAAAGATATTATTTTTTGGAACAGCCCAAACAAGTGCTTTTTAAGATCATCAATTTGCAGTTTAGGGGTCCAGTCAGGATCAGTGGCTCCACAAGCTTTCCCAAAATGCAAAAAGGCAGGTGGGCGTTTAGAGTTAAAGGGGAAAAGGATGTGGATCACACAGATGCAGTCATTGTCTAGGACTCACGTTCTTACAAAGGGCCCATAACTACCTGTCAATAGTCTTCCCATGTGGAACATGGGTATTGAGTTGAGAGCATGTTGGCATTAGAAAGCATGTACCTCTATACTTAAATGACTCATGGGAGCCAGTGTATAGCAGAGCAAGATCACGTGAAGACACAAAGACATCTGACTCTTGCCAACAAGGGTTCCACCTGCAGCACCATGAAGATAAATTGTCTAGCCATGAATTTATGCAAGAAACTTATACCCAAAGGATCAGGATGGCTTCCACGTGTGCAATACTTGCGAGAGTCCAGCAGCTTCTTGGGAACTGTAGTTCACCTGAGTTCTGTTGCGTGTGTCATGTCGCATAGGGGTAACAACTTGAAGAGTCCACCCAAGTAGCGCCTACGCTCATCATACACCTATGGTCTCCTCTGAAATGAAGAACTCATAGATGCACTCAATAGTTTCATAAGCCATCCTCTCATTATTTTCTTCACAGTACTAGTAGTCATTCCCTACCTTAAACATTCCTATTTCTCGATTCTTGTTTAGTTGAAATGTTTGTTGAATTGCATGCATTTTATGTCTTCTAATATTTAAAAGTTTTTACACTGTAAAGCACTCTAATACCACTTGATGATGCAGTGCTATAGAAGAACAGGGTAAATAAAATAAAATACAATAAACTCATGCCACTGTGACATTCACAGGATTACACACCCACTCTCACCCAACACCCTCAGGTGAGGGGGGACCAGATTGGACACAAGAACTCTCATATGTCCAACTCTGCTGAAAAACATAATATTGTGAGCTAGCATTGCACTCCCAAAAGTAGGAGCCATTTCAACATGCGCAAGATATCACACAAAATACCTCAACATAACATATTAAGACAAATTGCTTTTATACACCATAAGCTCAGACACGCCATGTAACTGGACATCAAGAAAAGCAGTTCTTTCTTGCTATATGGACAGTAATAAAAATTATGAATATCTCGAGCTGCAGAACAGCAATGGTTATATTACAGGCTAAAAATTGGTCAACCTTTTGATAAAGTGCTCAGACACATGATTACTGATACAAATTTCATACACCCAGGTCCCCAAGGTTAATAATTGCCTCCAAATGAATAATCAGGTCCACAGATGGTCCTTTATGTATAAAGCCATTGATTCACTTGAACCCAACAATATCATAACACACAATTTTACAGAACATCCAGAAGCTGTTATCTGATGTATTTCTGATTGTAGTCTCGGGTGGAAACGTTAGGATGATTTGGACATCACCCCAGACAACTACCTGCTCCAAGTGGCTATGCTAATGGACAGAGCCTGTATCTCAATAGCATAAAAGAAAGCCTGTATTGTACCACCTATGGTGGCACGTAGCCTGCAATACTCCCACACCAAGATCTTAATCACTAGCAAACCAAGTCTACGTTTCTGCTACACATGTAGGACCTGCAGTACAGCAAACACAGTGTCAGGAGCTTGTAGAGTCATTGCAAATAAAAGCATAGGCAGCCTCCTGGCACGAGAGCTTAAGAAAGAAGACAAAGGAGACTGTCGCCATTTAGCTTATTTTGGTCTGTAACTCTGGTCTAAGATCAAAGAGAAGAATACATTAGCTTTAGTAAAGTCCCCTCTGATGATTGCCACTTTCTGATGATTGCCATAGATTAATTCTGGGAACCCTTCCTAATCGCCAGATTAGATCCAGAACTTTTTACTGGCGGTAACAGGTCACTATCACTAGGTGACACTACATAACTTGTTGCCTTGAATACCGTGCATTATGCATACTGGAAGCATATTCAGGAGTAAATATAGAGACCACTAGGATCGATGATGCCTGTTCTGCCAAACACTTTTCTGAAGCTAAGCAGACAGTACTCAGACTGAATGACAAATATACATTGTACCACAATTTTAATCCATCCTCCGATAGGGTGGGTGTCAAGACGTGTTGGAGCATAAATTTTAGCAATGCTTTTAGTGACCCAGACTTCATCAGAAGGTGACATTTTAATTCATGTTAAAAGCTTAAGGTAGAGGAAAGCTGCACTGACACGTATTTTAAAAGTGCTCATGTTTTCATTTGTGGTGGTCACCATTGTGCCTACCAGATTTAATAATGTGCTAACAAGATTTAAATAATGTCAAAGTATATTTTAGACAAGATTAATTGCTAATATGAAAACGAATTTTGTTCTTTAATGTTTAATGTGTGATTTATGATTTTAAATAGATGTGCCCATAAACATAAATTCACGTCTCTGTCATATTTAAAGTGATGCCTTAGCACGTTTGAAATTCATAATTAAATGTTTTTCTTATTCTAATGATATTATTAAAGTCAAATTTACAGGTTTGAACTGCATGTATGTTTTATTAACAGATATATTAATGCATTCATATTTCTTGTGTTAGCATAACTAGGCCTGCAGACCTCATATTTGCAGTCATGTAAAAATGATGAACCATTCTTCTTTTTCTAACATGCATTTTTCCATTAGGTTGTTCTTATGAACAGTGAAGGGTTCCTTTGTTTAACTTTACAATACTTGTTTCTAAATGACCTTGGTTCTGGAACATTTAGGCCTGTGGACTAAACGTGACATAAATTGTTTCTATCCGCATGTGCATTCGCATGAAAAGAGGACGAGGCCATTGTATCCCCGGGATGAATGTGTAGTGTTGCAACTGATAGAAAATTGTAATTGACTGTTGCAACTTTGATTTGTGTTTAGACTCTGATTGCATATTACCCCTTTTGAGTGATGTGGGACCACTGAACTGTGGAATCAGAGATGTTTGTGTACTTTACTATAGGGATTGACTTTGTAAGTTATAGTTAGTTGTCATTTTGCTGTCCCTGAGAACTGTTCTCTGTGCAGCTCGTGTTCTGCACATCCCTGATGGTGCTTCTAATGGACTTTGTTGATGATCTACATCAGTGGTTCCCCACCTGTGGTCCGGGGAAACCTGGGGGTCAGCGAAGCCTCCTCATGGGGTCTGGGACTGCTTAGAAAATTATATAATATTAGCAGATTAGATCCCCAGCTTTCAGTAATAACTCAGTGGGGCGTGCCCCAATTCCATTAATAATTCAGTGGGGTCCCTGGGTTCCAGAATTGACAGAAGTCAAAAAGTTGGGAACAACTGATCTACATGGTTTGCTGATGAAGGTCCATTGAATACTGTCCCTAGGAGAGGTATATCTCCCTGTTAACGCTATTTTCCTTGATATGCCCTTTTTCTAATAGAAGCTAGTATACTGATACCTACCTGTTTTATTTTTCTATTAAGTTTCTCTTAGCACGAGATAGATTATTTTCCAAATTATTTTTGTCTCCCTTTGTCTTTTGTCCACGTGTCAGTCCATTCCCACACATGCAAGTCCTAATTTGGTTAGTTGTAGGACAACTCATGTTCAACCCTGATTCCTGATCTCTGTTTAATTTGATTTGTCAAATGTCAACACACTATGATTTGAGATATGTCTCTGTTTCTCAGAATATAACTTTAATGATATGTATTCTTCTTCTTGGATGCTTAATGGGGTTAAAGTTGAGTAGATTAAACATATTTCACAGTTTTGGGCAATGAGTAGTGTTGATTTATCTTTACAATTTGATTTTGCTCAGTTTGCGTGACTTTAGCATTGTGAATGTAAATTGAAGCCTTGAAACTTTTACTGATTTGATTTTTCTCTCTGTGGTTGCTTTGGTCATGGTTTTTAATTTTGATGGGGTAAGTTTAAAATGATTGTGTATGTTTCACCATAATCTTCACTGGGTCAAAAGGTTTGTCGATGACGGTGAAGCCTTTTTTTACTGTGAAGGATGAGAAAACGCGACAACAGGTGTAAGGTATCTGCAGGAACTTACAGATACATCAGAAAGAGTATTACCAAAAAGGCTGTCTTCCATGTCAGGAATTTCAAAGAACATTATAGAAGAAGATCAAAAAGAGATTCTAATAAAATGTTAGACCAAGATTTAGGGTACACTCTGGCATCACAAAAGGTTGTAGAGAAAAGATGTTTCTACAACAGCACTACTCATGTAATACAAAATGCTATTTCAAATGCCTATGTGAGGAGCCCTTGCTTCTTTTATCTTTTCTGTGCAGAGATCTCTGGCCAGGTTGAGGCGGTCTACACACACATAGGCTTACTTCTGAAGTTGCTACAGTCAAAAAGGATCCAAAGCAGTCATAAACGTACTCCAGTCTCGCCATGTAGTAAATTTAGCAACACGCATGGCCAGTCACAGGTACTGGAAATAATGGAAGCAGGAACGTAAAAGAATACTCCATAGGTAATAATGTTAAATAACATAAATTATTATGAATTTTAAATGGCACATATCTTTATATAGTTAACGTTATATTCAATGTAAAAATTAAATAAATTATCATTTACATTTTTATTTTAAAATAATAAAATTATGCTTAAACATTTAATAAAAATGTTGAATTGATTAAAATTAGCTAAACCATTACGGTTTAATAAAATATACTAAATAGTAACTAAATTATTACATTTAAATTGATCAGTTAATGTGTTGGAACATTTCATTTCCTAGTTCTAAGGTAATTATATCCATTTTAATCACATTCTTTGACCAAAATATTTTTTAAATGTTTTTTCTAAGAGCTATTAAACTTTTATATTGTTCTTTATACTTTACCATAGATACAACTCCACTTCGGTGGCAGAAACCTCAGACTACGTTTGAATAGTTACTAAGTAATTTTACACTTGTAAATCTTCTTCTTGCAGGCTCTACCCCCTGTTTTAATTGAGTGCAGACATGTAAGTTTGCAACTAGCAGTATACTTACACTTTGAAATGGTGCAGAGGCAAAAGTGTAAAGTTACTACTAGGTGGATTAGGATGTTTATCCATGCGTATATCTACACATGTGAATTTATCTTTCTGAACAGGTCACTAAATTGTTATATGGTGAAGGTATGCATGCTGAAACAGCTGCTAGGTATTCCTTAGCCATGCCCACATTAAGACTCTTCTTGGCAAGATGCACAGCAAATAGCAGGAAAATAGGAACTCGGGCCTGCATTGGAATAGTATCTGCCTTTCCACACCAGAAATAACATATTGAGAATCTACTATTATACATTGCCTTGGTTGAAGGATGTCTAGCACTCAACAGCACATCCAAAAAACTACACGAGGGAGGACATAAGTACCTTAGATATGCTTTCTCAAATTCAAAGCCAGGGGTTCAACTTGGAGCCCGATGATTGCAAAAGTTGACCTTCATGTTCAAAAAAGTAGGTCTCAGGTTGTGATTCTAATCTCCAAGCTAGAATTTCTTTTTGTCAAGTCTTCTTGATCCATTTGTACCAATTACAATTACATAGGCTCTGTGAAGCCTAATCTTGAGAATTGACTTTGCAATCAAGGCAATGGCAATAAAGAATAGTGTAAGGAAAGGTCATGTCTTGTGTATCACGTCTCTCAATGTGGAGTGTCACTATATCAAGCAAAATCTGTAGCATTTCCTGTTTACCTTTGTTGCAGAGAGGTCTATGTCTGTGACTCCCTATTTGTGAAATAGTAAGGCTAGTACCTCATGATGAACTTCCCATTTGTGACTCACTGAGTATAACCTTATTAGGTTATATGGCTCCACATTCAGATTATCCACAAGATTAGATTCTCCTAGGCCAATTTTGCTTGTCTATTACCCATGAACATAGAAGTTCAACCCACTCACAGAAGAGTGTGGAAGAGTCTCCTTTCTGTTTGCTTACATGACTCAAGCAATGGTGATTGTCAGGATCTCCACTTGAAAACATTAGAAGAAGGAAAGTGCAAGCTTTGTTACACACAACTCTAACAGGTTGATGTGTAGACAGCATTTTTACTGAGACCATAGTAGTGGCTCGTAAATGCCAACCCTGTTTCTGAAGAAATGCATCTGTCACTATTGATGTTTGAGGCCATGTGGGTAGAAACATTTTTCATTGTAGAAGGAATTCTGGTGATGCCAAATATTACAATACAGAGGTTCCAAAAGCTGTACCCAAGCCTGATTCCACTGGGATCTCAATATAGATGGAGCTGCCTGATGAAGAGTTGACCATGAAGCTATAATCAAATGTAAGACACTATCAATCTCAACAGCTTCAGTCTGCCTCAGTCACTTGGAAAAGATGGTTCTTGAACTTTTGAATCACCTGTCCTGGAAGAAACACCAGCCGCAACTGGATGTCCAGTGCCATCCACTAAAGCAGATTTTCTGAACTGAAACAAAATTAGATGTCTGAACATCTTTGCATATTTGAGGTGCTGCTAACTGAAGTGTGGGGAGGATGCCTTAGTCAGCCAGCCATCCAGATGAGGTTAAATATGGATAGCCTGATAATGGAGATGGGTTACTGTGTCTGGTAGCACCTTGGTGAGCTGTCTTTCTGTACCAAAGAGGAACTACAGTGTATTATGCTTTCATATATTCTCTGTCAGTCTCATTCACTTACATTCACTTACTCTCATTTACACTTGCACATTTACTTACTCGCATTCACATTCACTCAGTCTCACTGGCTCACAGAGTCTCACTCTTTCTCATTTGGATTCACTCAATCTCTTGTTGACTAACTCAGTCTGACTCAGTCTCACTCTGACTCACTTTGACCACTTAGTCTCACTCATTCCCACTCAGTTCCACTGATTCTCACTCGTTCTTGTACACTCAATCACACTCTGACGTTCTACCTCTGACTCACTCAGTCAACACACTCAGACTCAATCAGTCTGACTCTACTTCACTTAATCTCACTCGTTCCTACTCATTCTCACTCATTTCAATTCACTCTGACTCACTCAGTCATTCTCATTCAGACTCATTTGCTCTCATTCAGTCTCACTCAGTTTCACTGAGTCACTCTCACTCAGTTTCACGTAGTCCCAGTCTCTCTCTCCCATTCTCACTCAGTCTCACTCAGTCTGACTCAACCTCACTCATTCTCAATGGTGACCACTCATTCTAATTTAATCACTCTGACTCACCTAGTCTCACTCATTCTCACTCAGCTCCACTGATGCATTCTGGCTCACTCAGACTCACTCAAAATAGGACTAGCTCAGACTCACCCTGACTCACTCAATGTCACACAAAGCAACACTATGTTAACCTCCCTGTCAATGCTCCCGTTCTTACTCACATTCATTCTCGCATATACTCACTCTTCCTGTCCCTCATTCTTACTCACTCTGACACACTCCTTCACTGACTCTCTCTCGCATTCTCACACACACATAAATATGTTCTGCTTCTCAGTCGCACATCCTAACACAACCTCACATCACATTTAAACACTTTTTTATTTTCCATGCTGCCTGCGCAGGTCCCGTTTGGACACCTGCTAATTCTCACTTCAACCAACACTGGAGCACAAAACTGAAACCTCCAACTTGCGCATTCAAAGATGCCAGGTTTCTCTCTCTGTTATTTTGTCACCCCACACTTTCCCAATACTGTGAAGAGCTGGGAATGTGTGTGGTGCAGAATGGTTAGTATGTAGCCTATTACACTGCAGAGGTCAAGCCTGCAGCACCCATGCTTCATTACATCACAGAAGGAGGGGGCACTGAGGCATGCCAGAGCCCTGAGGCCAGGGCTGAGATTTCACAGTCCTGGACAATCTCTCTGATGACTGGTGCAGGCACCTTTATGCATCTGTGCCAGACATCAGACAGCCTCGCTAGATGCCTTAGGATGTTGCTAGGCATCTTGTTATAATACCAATAGTGAATCGTAGATTATTATTCACTCTTGGTATAATAAAAATGGGCCAAACACAAGGGGAGCGTATTCCTGGAGCCCAAGAGGGAGAGCCGTCATTATGTTCAAAGAAAACCATTCTAGAGCTTCCGATAATGACTCTATATATAGTCACAGTCCCTGGACCTCCATATCCATTAAAATGCTACATGCAAGATCAATTATCAGCATTTACAAATGGTGGCTCACATTTGATAATGGAAAGCACAGGACACATCCACCAATAGAGGAATATCCTGAAAAACTGCCATTGAGGGTAAGAGGGCAATCATCGGCGCCAATTTGAAGTATGTTGTACACTACACTATTGGTCAAAATTGGCTTTTTTAGCCAGCATCTTTTTCATTGCTATGATTTGAATACCACATTTATACATGGAACAGTAAAAAACACAAGCCCAATAACCACCCTGAAAGGATACTGATTTGTAAATCAGTACTCTGTGTAGGTGTCACAGGTGACAGGGGCTACTTGATAGCTATGCATGTTCTGTGGGAGTTCTTGGCTAGAGCACTGTGTTAGATGCACATCTTTGTGGAGAAGGGGGGCTGTAAGAATCACAAAGCAATCAGACACAGGAAGACTCGACCAGGTTGAATTTCACTGTTACACATTGAAAGAAAATTGTTTACATTCTAAATCTAAGTGTATTAGAGTAGAGTTTCGGGGGGTGCAGAGCTATGCACATGTAACCTTTATGAGGGTAAAGATTTCCGTGTTTTGAAACGAGTGACTGTCACAGCAGGCCATACTCTGGTATCTTACTGTGTGTTAGCGTTATTTACTCTGAACAGCCTTTATTGCAGATGTGTATTGTCTAACAGATGTGAATTGAATGCCCCAGAGCTTCATTCATTCTTAGAGTATTGCTAGTGTTGTTTGTAAGAGCACTTTATTGTTGGCTAGTTCTGAAGCACTTGTGACATCACCATTTGAATGATGGTGATGAGGTAAGGAGAATGTGAGAAAGTCGTGAGTAGGGAACTGAAGTGATAATAATTAGAAGAGTAGCTGAAAAGGGGAAGACAGTAGAGCTGTTGTAAAGATAAGCCTTCCACTGGAAGGAGATAGCCCCATGGTAACTTATGATTTACGAGTTACCGAAAGTCTCTCTTTAAAGGGGTCCCGGCTTCATGAAACCTCAGATATAGTACAGTAAACAGATCTCCATTCCTCAACATGAGTGCTGCAGATGTGAGAGAGACCCCTGCGGTTAACAGACGTTCAGGTTAACTGCCAGAATTCCACCCATTAAGCAGCACATAGGTAATGGAGTAGTGTCTGCCTGAACTTATATCAGAAGAATATCAGGGGTGACTGAAAGAATGGTGCAGGGGAGGCATGACCAAGCAAATTAGCTGACTGGAGTTGAAATATCGGAGCTCTGGCTGCCCCAGAGACATCCTTCTACGTCATGGGCTAAAATCGGTGTAAATCTGGTCACAATTGCTGGCAGTTTGTCCCCCCACAGCCGCCTCTTTCCTGTGAGGGGGGTGCACAGGTGAAAGATTGTAGGAACACGATTTCTTCAAATATGACAGAAGTTTATTTAAGATTCTTGCAGTATTAAACACCTCAGCCCACAGACGATTCTCTCTCCGTCCTCCTTCTGCCGCTCTGGTCCTCCAACTGTCCTAATCTCCTAGGAGATTCACACATTCTAATTCCAAGTTAGAATACTCAGAATACCACACATCTCCCTTTTGTTAACATAATAAAGAAAATTATACAAGACAATTATACAATCTTAAGCATTGCAGACATGAGAAAGATTTTCAGACATGCGAAAGATTGAGGCTCATTTTTCAACGCAAATAAATAACAACATCACAAAAAATTGCTACAAACATTGCATACAATTGTTACTTTCAGATCACAAAGTCTTCAAAAGACTTGGGAAATCTAGAAACCCGAAAGCTTCTCCTCAATGTACCATGGCTAACGCCTTGTTCACACTTTTTTTCCCTCCTTCTCGCGGAATCATCTTCACTATCACCAGTAACTTAAACCACTCTCCCAATGTTCCATATCCTATGATCTTCTGTCTTCACAGCATTTTCCATGACCTTTATTACTTTGATGGGAGAGGAGAATTTAGAGTGAGTATTAGATAACCCAACTCGAGGATTTCTCACTTTAATGACATCACCCACTGAAATTACAATTTTCTTTTTTACCGCTTTCCTTCTATCAAAGTTGGCTTTTCTTTCCAAAGCTTTTCTAATTTCCCTGTCCATCTTAGGTCTCACTCTATGCCCCACATCAGGTTCTGACCCCACCTTGTCATTTACCCAAGACGGACACATTTGTGTGTTAGGTTTTCTACGTTTAAACAACTCAAAAGGTGTGAGACCCGTGCTTGTATGCAGAGTCACCCTGTAGTACCTGATTTTGTTCAAAATCTCCTCCTTCCAACATTTGTTGTTAGCTAGAGCCAATTGAATAGTTTCCTTTAGCACCCTATTAAATCTCTCTACCATGCCATTGGCTCGGGATGATAGAGGGAGGCTTTCTTATGCCTGATTCCTCTGTTACTCAGAAAACTCTCCATGTCTCGAGAGACAAATTGTACATCATTATCTGTGAGAATGGAAGAAGGAAACTCCTCTGTCAAAAATCCGATTAAGGAAATCTATAACAACCTGAGTTTCTACTGAAGACGTGATCCCTATTTCAGGCCACCTTGAATACATGTCAATTAAGACTAAAATATACTTGTCAGTACTAGAGTATCTAATAGGTCCCAAGATATCTAAAGAAACTTCTTGCCAAGGTTCACTGGGTGGCTTCCTCACTTCCATAGGCTGGACTCTGCACATCAGGGTCTTGTCTGCCCTGGAACACTCCACTCATTCCCTAACACTCCGCTCAATTTGAATATCCATCCCTGGCCACCAATATGTAAGCCTTAATCTTTCCTTCGTTTTAGAGATGCCTGGATGGCTCTCATGTGCTATAGATATAAGCTCGTCCCTTAGTTTCTCAGGAGGAACCAGTTTTGTCCCTCTCAATAAAAAACCTCCCTGAGATGATAACTCATCCCTGACTCTCCAAAAACCACTTAGAGCTTGATCTTGTTTCTCTGTGCCATCCCAACCATATTTGATCTTATTAAAGACCTTTGCAACACCACATCATTGTTTAGATCAGTCATCCACTCACACTCTTTAATTATTCCCTCCTTTATCAAGCAAACCTCAAATTCATCTAGACTCCCAGCAATTTGATCTTCGGGTTCTGGAACTTCATGTACCAGCCTAGAAAAACAATCTGCAACCAGATTCTGTGCACCTGGTACATACTGTACATTAAAACAAAATTCCTGTAAGGTCATTACCCATTTTCTGATCCTTCCTGAAATAATATCTAGCCCTTTCTTGTCAAAAATTTCTTTCAGGGGTTTGTGGTCAGTTCTCACACAGAATTTACTCCCCCAAACAAACTTCCTAAGTTTGTTCACAGCCCAGTATACGGCTAGTGCCTCTTTTTCGATCACAGAATAGTTAGATTCTGCCCCCTTCAAGCACCTTGAGATGAATAGTATAGTTTTTTCTACACCGTTATGAATCTGCAGTAAGACAGCACCAAGACCTTTGGCACTGGCATCAGTCATAATGATTGTTTGTTGACCCGGGTCAAAACTTTGCAAGCATGGAGCACATTTTAGTTTATTTTAGTTTTAAGGATTTATAAAGCGCGTAGTGACCCGAAGGCATCCCAGCGCTAAACCTAACCTGACCAGTGCTAGCAATAGGAGAATTCAGAGAGCTACCTACAGAAAAGAATGGTCTTAAGTTTTTTTCTAAAAAGCAGTTCTGAGTGTTCATGACGGAGTTCAGAGGGAAGATCATTCCAGAGACGAGCGGCCTTGGTGGAGAAGGAGTTGGCCCCCCAGGCTCTCTTAGACCGCAAGATGGTCACAAGTCGAGAGGAGGAGGACCTTAGACTTCGAGAGGGGACATAAAGATATAGCCGCTTCCTAAAGAACATTGGACCCTTCTCTTGCAGGGCTCTGTGAACAATGCATAGGGTCTTGAAATAAATACGCTGCTTAATAGGGAGCCAGTGAAGTATGGAAAAAGCAGGCTTAGCGGATAAATGTCTGGGAAGATTGACAAGAAGCCTGGCAGCTGCGTTCTGGACTGTTTGCAGCCTTTTTATGACATAAGCCGGGGCGCTGAGAAAAAGTGAGTTCCCATAGTCCAGAAGGGAAAGGATCAGAGTTTGAACAAGGATTCTTCTGGCCATAGGGGGAAGAAGATTAAAGATTTTCCTAAGGACTCTTAAAATGCCAAAGCATGTAGAGGAAACTCTTTTTGCTTGATAATCCATGGTCAGGCGAGAATCCACCCAAAAACCAAGGCTTTTTACCTGGTCCTTGGGAGGAGGAAGATTGTTGAAGGCCTCAGAGTATAGTGAAAGGGGAGGGGCTGGGGGGGGCATTGCCTAGTACAATGACTTCTGACTTTCCATCATTAAATTTAAGCTTAGACTGGATCATCCAAACTCCAATGTCTTTCATACAACACGAAAGGTTGGCCGCCGACGAATCCCCAGAACTAGATAGTGACACCACAAGTTGAGTATCGTCGGCATAGGTGACCAAAGACAGATTGTAGGGAGCGATCACTTTAGCCAGCGGGGATAGATAAACATTAAAAAGAGTTGGACTCAGGGAGGAGCCCTGAGGAACTCCACAAGTCAATGGAAAGATATCAGAGAAGTAGGCTCGGTCCAGGACTTGAAAAGATCTACCTTTGACGAAAGCAGACAGCCAGGACAGTGCTAGGCCTCCTATCCCTAATTCAGAGAGCCTACAGCAGAGAAGGTTGTGATCCACAGTATCAAAAGCTGCGCTGAGATCAAGTAGAATCACGGCTACATGAGACCCTTGGTCCAGAAGTTGCTGGGCTGACTCCGTCACTGTAAGGAGGGCTGACTCCGTGCTATGATGGGCTCTGAAACCCATTTGAGTGGGGTGAAGGAGTTCATGGCTCTCTAAGTAGCTGGTTAATTGGTGGTTAACATGTTTCTCCAGAATTTTTGTTGAAATGGGAAGGAGAGCAATGGGTCTATAATTCTCTAACAGAGATGGGTTCAATTTCGTTTTTTTTAAAAGAGGCTTAATGATGGCATGCGTAAAAAGAGGGGGGAGGAAACCTAAGGATAGGGAATGATTCAGTATTTTTGTAAGGGGAGGTACAATAATATCTGAAACTCGCGAGAGGATGGAAGGAGGGGCGGAGCCCGATTTAATTTGAAGAAGAAGGTTGGTAGTAGCGGTGTCAGTGAGAGGTACAAAAGCGGTTAATGTGCTTCCGGAGAGGGAGGGATCCATCGTTTGGTACTCTACTGTACCTGGGGGAGGAGAAGAAGTGTTTCACATTCTTAAACTTATCCTCACATGCCTTATCCCATCGAAACGTAACACCCTTTCTAATCAGCCCTCTGATAGTCTTGGTTTTTTCAGCAAAGTTGTCTATAAATTTACTATAAAATTCGGCCATCCCCAAAAACTTCAATACTTCTTCTTTTGAAGTTGGGCTCACAAGATTTTCAGTTGCGTTGACTAAGTTTTCCTTTGGTTCAATGCCAAGAGAGGAGATCTTGTGACCTAAATAATCAATTTCACCAAGATTAAACTCGCCTTCAATGTTAAACCACTTTCTCTCAATCCCAAGAGGACTTGTCGAACCCTTGTATTGTGGTCAGATACATCCTTGCCATGCACTGGAATGTCATCCTGATATATCCTGATACCTTGAATTCCTTCAAGAATCTTCTCCATGGCTCGTTGAAAAACTGCAGCTGCAGAGACCAAACCAAAAGGCATCCGAAGAAAGTGTAAGTGCCAAAGGGTGTTATAGAGGCTGTCAAGTCTTGAGAATTTTGGTGAAGTTTAATCTGGTGATACGCAGAAGTCAAATCAATGGATGAAAAGCTACTGCCACCCGCCAGGCGGTAACCGCCGTTCGGCCGCCAATGCGGCCGCACTCGCGCGGCCCCCATTATGACATTCCCGCTGGGCCGGCGGGGATGAGGCTGCAACATAGGAGCCAGCTCCTAATGGAGCCGGTGGTGTTGCAGCCGTGCGACGGGTGCAGTTGCACCCGTCGCGCTTTTCACTGTCTGCTATGCAGACAGTGAAAAGCTGGCTGGGGCCCTGTTAGGGGGCCCCTGCACTGCCCATGCCAGTGGCATAGGCAGTGCAGGGGCCCCCAGGGGCCCCAGGACACCCCTTACCGCCAGCCTCTTCCTGGCGGTGCAAACCGCCAGAAACAGGCTGGCGGTAGGGATGTCATAATCCCCAGGGCAGCGCTGCTCTGGCGGATTATCACTGCCGGGGCTAAAATGGCGGGAAACCGCCGGCACCGGCGGTGCGACCGCGGCGATACAATAATAATAATGAGGGCCTCCGTACCGCCAGCCTGTTAGCGGTACGGACGCTACATTACCGCCAGGGTCGTAATGACCACCATAGTCTTGGCTCACCATTAGCTTTCACTGCCATTACTACCGGAGCCAGCCACTCAGTGGCTTCTACCCTCTCAATTATTCCATCCTGTTCTAGCCTTTCTAATTCCATTCTCATTTTCTCTTTTACCATTAAGGGAACACCTCTTACTTTACTGACTACTGGAGTCACACCCCTCTTCATCTTGATCTCATGAACATAGCCCCTCAAACAGCCAAGTCTAGACTGAAAGAGATCAGAGAATTCTTGCACATAAGATGGTCTATCATTCTCTACAGCGTTAACACATCTCAAATCTTTCAGTCTAACAGATGGAGACTCATTTGGATCAAGATAAACCCATAAATCTTTCTGATGGGCCCACCTGATGAGAGAATCACCTCTAACAGAGATATATATCTTACCGGCAGTAAACCTGTCCATGTATTGAAAGGAACCTATAAAATAACCCAAAAGCTTAATGGGTTCCCCTCCATATCCTTTAGGTGAGATATCTGGTTTAAACAACTTTACTGAGGATTTTAAATCTTTGTTAAAGATGCTCATTGGAATTGAAGTGATCTTTGCTCCAGAATCGAACATCATTGGGACAGAAACCCCCTCAATATGTACTATCTCTACTGGACCACATATTCCATTTTTTATTTGCAAGACAAGTTCTTTCGGAGACTCTTCATCCTCCAGGGTTATTTCTTGAACACCTTTTTTTTAAAAATTAGAGCTCTTGCAACATGAAGCAAGATGTCCCTTTTTCCTGCACATTTTAAAAAAAACCTTCCAACCTATGCAGCCTTTAAAGTTAACATAGTGACCAAACTCACCACACCTGTAACATTTTCCCTGTACACCTTTCCTAGCTCTCGAGTCATTACAATTATCTTTTACTAATTTCTGAGAGCTTGTTTTATCTCGTACACCGCCCCTTTGGCTGACAAATTGTATTTCATCATCTTTTACCAGTAAATTCATTTTTTTTATTTCATTAAGACAAGCTGAACTATGTTCATGAGTTTTTGCAATAGATACTACTTCATGTAGTGACGGATTGTCCTTAGTCCAAAAGGACTCTTTCGCCTTATCAACGTTACAGCCCAACATTAATTGGTCTCTCAATCTTTCATCCTTACTACTCCCAAAACCACACATGGAAGCTAATTTCCTAAGAACTGTAATGTACTCTTCCACAGATTCTCCAGATCTTTGATATCTTCTCCCAAAATTATATCTCTCCAAAACCGTGGAAATTTTAGGCAGGTAGTGTAGGTCTATTTTTTTTATACATATTTCAAAGTCATTAAGATCAGTAGCCTCTTAAGTTGTAAGTTCAGGTAGATTTTCAAAGACTTCCTGTCCTTCAGGACCTAAACAGTGCATCAGAAGAGATAGTTTTTCTTTCTGCACTTAAGGACGTGCCACACATCCGAGCATAGTGCGCAAAAACACTTTTCCATTTTTTCCAAGGGATTAGTGGTTCTCCAGGCGAAGACAAGAAAAATGGTGGACAAGTAACATTCTGCATGATGCAAAATATTATCGACGTGTAATGAGAGCAAAATAGAGTTAAAACACACTGTAGAGAGAGCGTCTAGCAACACCCTGCGCTCACTTGTAATATGTTCAAGCACGTGTAAGTTTCGATAAAGGATTGAAGTAAAAATCACTTTAAATGTGCCCAATTCTTGTACGTGCCAATGTGCTCAATATAGTTCAATATGGCCGTCTAAAAAAAACATTCCTTGTTTAAGATGGCCGCCTCAAAACTCAGGGTGAAAACAAGGCTTGACACGCTCCGTGGAGCGCATGTACAGAAGTCACAAAGTAAACAACTCCGGAGTAGCAGTGGTGACTCGCACAGCAGCAACTTCTAGACTCGTGCTAACGCGAGCGAAGAAAATTCTACATTGGGTAAGTTTATATGCGTCCTTCTGGGCGTCTGATTGTAGCGACAATGTTTCTGACAGTTGTGCTGGCGTACCCGCGTGAGCAGCGCGAGCTGTATAGTACAGTTGTCAGCGATCTTTGAGGACACGTGTAGAAATGGGCACGAGGTAAGTTCATATGCGCCCTTCTGGGCGTCTGGCTGTAGCGTCAATGATCCTGACAGTTGTGCCGGCGGACGCGCGTGGGCAGCGCGATCTGGATGGTACAGTTGTCGGCGATCTTTGATGACGCGTGTAGAAATGGGCGCGAGCTAGCAGATGGCGCCTGCCTTCGAGAGCACGAGCTGTGTGGCAAGCGCACAAGCGCGTGTAGAGCAATCGTGAGCCTGTTAAATTGCCACAGAACAGCTGGCTAGACCAAATGAAGACGCGCTAAGAGAAAAATATTTAAAACACATCTCAAAGCTCACAGAGTAGTTAGAGTCGAAGCGGTCGCACTGTACCGTAACAAGTGGTTGAGGTGTTTTCACATCACTGTTCCACAAGAATCGATCCCATCCTCGTCGCCAGTGAAAGATCGTAGGAACACGATTTCTTCAAATATGACAGAAGTTTATTTAAGATTCTTGCAGTATTAAACACCTCAGCCCACAGATGATTCTCTCTCCGTCCTCCTTCTGCCGCTGTGGTCCTCCAACTGTCCTAATCTCCTAGGAGATTCACACATTCTAATTCCAAGTTAGAATACTCAGAATACCACAACAGGTCCGGTGACGATGGTGTGGCCTGCTGAGGTGCGGGGACAGCAGAATTCTTGGAGCTGTAGATGAGTAGCTTGGAGGCCAAAACCCCGCAGGCGAATGATGAGCTCACTGGGAGCGTGCACCGTAAGACTGCTGTCGAAGACTAGGTGGCACACTGGGCAGGCCAGGCACAGTCTTGCACTGGCCTTAAGGACACAGTGGGCACTAGAGACGCTCGAAAGCTGATGGGCCCCGACCTGCCCTGTTGAGATGCCATGAGCAGAGAAGGCCCCTCATCTGACAAACGACTTCTGGAGGTGGACAGAGCACGAACCAGGGTGTAATTACCTAGGACTCACAGCGAGGCCTATGATATGAGGCATCTGACAGGGGCTGTGTTGCAGACGACGCAGCCTGCCCCATAGAGAGAGAAAGTGGCTTCCAGGACTTTAACAAGAACTATTGGCTGCAATGCCATGGGGGACTTTTCACCTGACCTGTGATGAGTGGAGCGGTGAGAGCAGGCTAAGACAAGAAAGAAAAGATTCTCGTGCACCGTCACACTGAGTTTGGCCTATTAGAGTGGAGCTCTCATTGCGCTGCAAATAGCACTGCAAATAGCAGTGCTCTCTTTCCACATATATTAGACTTCCTATGAGTGCAGGCACAAAACACTGTGGTTGTCCAGCAAGCTACAGTGGGCTTGACTAGTGACAGTCATGGGTAGTCCCCATGATGCTTGCTGTGCAGATGCTAATGGTGCCCACCAATAACATGGAAATGAGAACATCTCAGAGCCAGTAAGATGGGCTATATCTGTGGTGGTTGGACAGATACCTGGTACAAATGCCTATGGAGATCAGCTGCACCAGGAAAACACTATAACTCAGTACAGCACAATACACAACTCCTGCCTCAGATGGCTATGAGGCAAAGAGACATCCTAAAAGCACATGGAAGGGAGGTGCAAACAGAGGAACCCTCTAAAACTAACCTCTTGGTAGTAAGACATGGTTCACGAACAGTCCCTGAGAATAAATAGAGACTGCTTCCATTAATATGAACTTGCTACGCACAGACGTGCGCAAGGTGGCGTAGAGGGTCCATACAATGGAGGGCGCAGTATCAGACCTGCAAACTGAAGTCAAAGTCCTAAAAACTCATCTGGAAAAATTGACTATGACAGCGCAGGTCCTGGATGATAAGGCAGAGGATGTCGAAAACCAATCCTACTTCAACAGTTTATGTGTAGGATTTCAGAACAGGCAATAATACAGAATCCTCAATAGAGAAATAGCTTCTGGAATAGCTGCAACATGAGTGACTGTCTACAATATTTACAGTGGGGAGAACTCATACAGCCCTGGGGGCACATCGCCCTCTGGGATAGAGATTGCATCACAATGTCTAACAGGGAAGAAATGCAACACTTTTTGAGAACTGCATTGTTGCCTCTATCCAAACTACACCAGAAAGGTGCAGGCACAACACAAATCATACACTGAAGTAAAGCAAAAAACTCAGAGCACATGTTTCATGCTTCTTTCCCCTGCATGCTTGAAGGTTATAGCTCAGGTGCAAAGCCCTTCTTTGAGCAGCCTGAAGAACTGTGGGCCTGGCTGGAGATATGGGGTAAGGCAGGTCCCTGGCGAGCAGGCGCATCTTGCTCCACAGTCCTGGTAGCCAGCCGACTGGCTCCTATTGAGCAGCCTGAAGTACAAATCAAGAGAACAGCACAAGGTACAGGGCAGATGAGTCTGTGTCAGAGAGTCCTGGATCCCCTGCTGACTGTCCAGCATCTATGGTGAGGAGCGGTAAGGATGCCACTCATGAACATCCAACCCAAAACTACTTACCTGATGCAAATGTCTAACACCTAAGTTGGTGCATTCTAGTTATAGCTAAGAACAGGTTTCCTGTTGAATCTGATGGTCAGGGGTGGGGAGGATGGTGGGCAGAGAATGACTGTATAAACAACTAGTTAAAGTCCAAAAGATTAACTAGGGACTGGAGTCAACTGCTATTCCATTTGCTTTCATACCCCCACAAATGGAGGAGAGTTTTTTGTGTGATCCCCACTGTTCCCACCGGGGGTAGCTGTGCTGAAGGTGTTGTACTGGGTTGGGTAGACCTGGGCTGATCAATTGCTGCATGTAAGTTTATTATTACCTTTTTCTTCTGAGTTCTTATGGTAGAAAGGAGTGGGTTAAAAGTTAGGACAAAGGGTGGGAAGAGGGTGAACATGCAAGTTCATTCATTAGTATGTGTGAGTTAGTGTTACACTTGGGCAGTTAATCTGCTGGGATGGTTTTTGGTATCTGCCCATGGGCCTATGGAGATCACTGACAGAACATCGGTTGCAAAAATATTAAACACCAAAAATATTAGGTCAAAAATATTGTTTATTAGAAAATTGGCAAAACAACTGTGTTTTTTAAATAAATATCAGCCTTAAAGTAATGTATTTGAAAGATTTAATTCTGTAATATAAATGTTATTTAGTAATTTAAAGTATATTTGGTTCAAATTATGTGTATGTATATATAGAGATCGAAATAGATAGACAGATAGATAGATAGATAGATAGATAGATAGATAGATAGATAGATAGATAGATAGATAGATAGATAGATAGAAAGAAATATATTTAGATACACTAGAAAGCAAAGGTTACATGGAGGCTATAGTTAGGTGCAGATCTTACACACACCATAGAAGTTCAGCAGTTATAGTTAGAGCTATCTGAAGGAACTATAGCTCATGACTTAAGGTAACTATAACTCGCACCTCAGCCTTGCACAGTTTCGCAGCAATCATTTTACTGTAAATGTTGCAGTGATCTTAACAATGATGCCATAGAATATGTCATGACTGATGTAATACATGGGGTAATAAGCAGTGCATGGTGAGGACGTGAGTTATAGTTACCTTAGGGCACAAATTACAGTTACTTGTTAGAACTCTAACTATAACTGATAAATTTCCCTGTAACCTTTGGGTTTTCAGTGAAATTCTAAGGTTCTTCTTACTCTATTTCCTAACTATAACGTCCCTCTAACCTTTGTTTTTTCAGTGAATTTCTACACCTTCCTAATGCTATTTCCTAACTATAAGATCACTGTGGCCCAGATGTATCAAAGGTTTTTTACGTATTCTATGTCTATGGGAAAATGTGTTCATACATATGGCCCTGTAACCTTTGTTTTTTCAGTGAATTTGTATGTTTTTTTAAGATACAGTAAGATTTAATTACCATATGTTAATCCAACCACCCCCACGCATGGCTGAACAGCAGGGCCTGACCTGTTGCAAGACGCCGCAGCCAACCCCCTGCATGCAGCCAACGCCACCCCACAGACAGCCTTCAGCCATGCACAGCGAGAGGTTGGCCACAGGGTCCGGCCCCCAAAAACAGCCAACCAGGGAGGGGAGCACAGCGTCAACGTTATTAGAAATACAAAAAATCCTCTATCTATGGAAACTAGGTCCTAAAAATACCTATTGGCACCATTAGGATGGATATATATATATATATATATTTATCCCAGTTAAGTCGCTTGATTCCAGCCGCTTAATCGCGGCGAGCCTGAGGTAGGGTGGTGAACCCTAATACATCAAAACAAACAACAAACACGTCACCTAATCGCGAGCAATACTGGCGCCACATAGACAACGTACCATGGCTCAAATCCAGACAGCGTATTTATGTAAATGCATGTAGCAGCAAAATTGCCCAAAGCGTTTCGAGAGCCTTCGCTCCTTGCTCACGGGTTCAAGTAAATCCAAATTTACCTTATTTAAAGATGTCTATGTGGCGCTTGAATTGTTTGAGAGTAGGTGACATGTTTGCTTTGATAAATATGTATATATACTTTTTCATTTTGAAATAATTCACTAATGGAGGTGCATTTTCACACTATTTGAATTTTGAATAGTAACAGAAAAATAATAAAAAATTTACAAACATATATCTAAATCAACAAAAATATCTAACCTAAATAGAATGTTAAAATAAACACATTAAAATAAAATGTATTTGCTTATAATGCACACTAAATTTAAAAACAAAAACTAATTATTTAACATATACTAACAATATATCAATAATTTTAAAATGATTGAAGAATAATATACAGAAAATTAATTAAAACTCTATATATAAAACATATATTAACTAAAACAATATATAAAAAAGATTCTCTACAAACAATATTAAAATATTGAAATAGAAAACAATTAAACACACAATAACAATAAACCACAATATAGTAAATATTACAGACCCACTGGAATCAAGAGTAGAGAAAAAGTAGGACTTCACAGGACTTAGATTTACTGTTCAGATTCCAGACTAAGCAACAGTAGGTAAAGAGTTGGATTTAGAAGGGTTAGATTAACTGTTCCCACTCATGTCTAAGTAACAGTAGGGAAAGTGTTGGACTTCAGATGGGTTAGATTTACCTCTCACGCTCGAATCTGAGCAACAGTAGAGAAAGTGTTGGATTTCAGAGGGGTTTAATTTAGTATTCTCACACTAGTTTACGCAACAATAGGGAAAGCATTGCACCTCAGAGAAGGTAAATGTAAAATTCCTGCTCCAATCTAAGCAATAGTAGGGAATATTTTGGGCTTCAGAGGGTTTAGATTTACTATTACCACTTCAAACCAAGCAACACTAGGGAAAGGGTTGGACTTTGTTAAAATTACATATAAAAATAGCAGTTAAAATAATTTATTACAACTACTTCATACATAAAACACAATGAATGATCATGCATAGAAAATAATAATACTATATTATTGAGCAAGAATCTAAAAATATATAATTTAAAATTGTAAAAAGCAATGATTAAAATAAAAACTAAAATATACATTTATACAAAATACATTATAAATGATAATGTACCAATTAAAAAATGTATATAATCAATGTAATAATTAATTTACAATAAATGCTCACCATTAAAGTTAAATATTTATTATTTAATTAACTTCTGACCCTTTCAATTTTAACCTCTTACCTGCTGGGCCTTCCCCCCCAGTGCTGAGCCCTTTTTTGGCTATTTGGGGTAGTTTGTGCTTTGGCCTTCATAACTTTTTGTCCACATAAGCTATCCACGCCAAATTTGCGTCCTTTTTTTCCAACATCCTAGGGATTCTAATGGTACCCAGAGTTTGTGGTTTCCCCTGGAGGAGACCAAGAAATTTGCCAAAATACAGTAAAAATTTCATTTTTTTCAAAATAATTTGAAAAAATGGCTGTCGAAGAAGGCTTGTGGTTTTTTCCCTGAAAATGGCATCAACAAAGGTTTTCTGGTGCTAAAATCACCATCTTCCCACCTTTCAGGAACGGGCAGACTTGAATCAAAAAACCACATTTTTCAACACAATTTTGGCATTTTACTGGGACATACCCCATTTTTACTATTTTTGGTGCTTTCAGCCTCCTTCCAGTTAGTGACAGGAATGAGTGCGAAACCAATGCTGGATCCCGAAAAGCTAAACATTTCTGAAAAGTAGACACAATTCTGAATTCAGCAAGGGGTCATTTGTGTAGATCCTACAAGGTTTTCCTACAGAAAATAACAGCTGAAATAAAAAATATTGAAAGTGAGCTGAAAAAAACAGCCATTTTTCTCCACGTTTTACTCAGTAACTTTTACCTGCAATGTCAGATTTTTTAAAGCAATATACCGTTACGTGTGCTGGACTCTTCCGGTTGCGAGGATATATAGGGCTTGTAGGTTCATCAGGATCCCTAGGTACCCAGAGCCAATAAATGAGGTGCACCTTGCAATGGGTTTTCATTCTATACTGGGTATACAGCAATTCATTTGCTGAAATATAAAGAGTGAAAAATAGGTATCAAGAAAACCTTTGTATTTCCAAAATGGGCATAAGATAAGGTGTTGAGAAGCAGTGGGTATTTGCACATCTCTGAATTCCGGGGTGCCCATACTAGCATGTGAATTACAGGCCATTTGTCAAATAGATGTCTTTCTTACACACTGTCTTACATTTGGAAGGGAAAAATGTAGAGAAAGACAAGGGGCAATAACACTTGTTTTGCTATTCTGTGTTCCCCCAAGTCTCCTGATAAAAATGGTACCTCACTTGCGTGGGTAGGCCTAATGCTCGCGACAATAAACGCAACATGGACACATCACATTTTTACCGTGAAATCTGACGTGTTTTTTTCAAAGTGCCTAGCTGTATGGCCTGTAGCTCAGCCGGCACCTAAGTAAACCTAGCAAACCTTGGCATTTTTTAAAACTAGACACCTAGGGGAATCCAAGATGGGGTGACTTGTGGGGCTCTGGCCAGGTTCTGTTACCCAGAATCCTTTGCAAACCTCAAAATTTGGCTAAAAAAACACTTTTCCTCACATTTCGGTGAGAGAAAGTTCTGGAATCTGAGAGGAGCCACAAATTTCCTTCCACCCAGCGTTCCCCCAAGTCTCCTGATAAAATTGATACCTCACTTGGGTGGATAGGCCTAGCGACCGTGACAGGAAATGCCCCAAAACACAACGTAAACACATCCCATTTTTTGACAGAAAACAGAGGTGTTTTTTGCAAAGTGCCTACCTGTAGATGTTGGCCTCTAGCTCAGCCGGCACCTAGGGAAACCTACCAAACCTGTGCAGTTTTGAAAACTAGAGACCTAGGGGGATCCAAGATGGGGTGACCTGTGGGGCTCTGACCAGGTTCTGTAACCCAGAATCCTTTGCAAAACTCAAAATGTGGCTAAAAAAACACTTTTTCCTCACATTTCGGTGTCAGAAAGTTCTGGAATCTGAGAGGAGCCACAAATTTCCTTCCACCCAGCGTTCCCCCAAGTCTCCCGATAAAAATGGTACCTCACTTGTGTGGGTAGGCCTGGTGCCCGCGACAGGAATAGATCACACAACGGTCAATGTTGGTCCTGACATGAGGCAGCTGTTGACTCTGGGGTGATCCATTCCTGACGCAGGCACTAGGTATAGGCACTCAAGTGGGGTAGTGTTTTTATCAGGACAGGTGAGGAATCACTGGGTGGTAGGAATTTTGTGGATCCCAGCATATTCCTGTAGTTTGTGTGACAGAAATGCGAGAAAAATTGAGTTTTTATTCAACATTTCAGCTTTGCAGGGTATTCTGGGTAAGAAAACTTTGGGGAATCCACACAAGTCACACCTCTGTGGACTCCCCCGAATGTCTAGTTTCCAGAAATGTTTGGGTTTAGTATGTTTCTCTATATGGCCGCCGAACCCAGGACCAAAAACGCAGGTGCCTGCCTTACAAAACCAGTTTGTTTTGTGATAGATAATGTAGATTTTCCTAGTTTTAATGACGGAAAGTCTTAATTTTATTAAAGGCACGGAGGCGAGTATTAAGCATTCTTTTCTTGCTTTAATAAAACAGCAGCAAGTGAAGAAAACTACAATTCCCATGAGCGTGGAAAAAGCCAGCCAATGGGAAACAAAAGGTAGTCCAATAACAATAACCAATGAGTAACTACATGTGCTATTATGACGTAACTGGTCTGTGAACAGCCCTCTTTTCTTGCGCTTAAAGTTCAGCTGGCACAAAATAAAGGAAAAATAGAAGCCAAAATTAGAAGAGCCATAATGAAAAATAACAACATAATGGTGGATTCCCTACAGGGTATTTTCTATAGGGAAATTCCTTCTAAACCGAGATCTGTTGACATCCCTCGTAGGGATTGGTATAATCAGGACTGTGTGCGAGCAAGATCTAATTTAAACGAGGCTGTAAAAAACTCTACCCAAGAGGCTATTAAAGATGCCCGACGTAGGTATGTGAAGGCCCTGAAACAAGCAAAAAAAGATTGGGATAATGAGATTTGGCAGAAGCTGCTTGAAGCAGTCAAACATCAAGATGACAGTTCCTTCTGGCGGCTGTTGGCCTCCAGTTCGAAAGGGGGTAATGATGTTATTGGTATGTATATTCAGCCCGAAAGATGGGTGTCTCATTTTTCTGGAATTTATGCCCTGCCTGTACCGCAAGCTCTGGAGGTCCCTGGATATGATGAGTGTTGGGCTGTTACCAAGAACTGAGAGTATTGTTTTTACATTAGCCGAAACAACAGCTGCAATTAATTCTCTGAGGCCAGCTAAAGCTCCTGGTCCAGATAGGATTCCAGGGGACCTGTTTAAATCAGAACCAAAGATATGGGCATGGTACATAAATTTATTGTCTAGTGCCATAACAGCTGGTAGCCCTATTCCAGATTCTTGGCGTGGTGCAGAAATAATCCCGATTCATAAAAAGGGTGATGTAGGTTCACCTACAAATTATCGACCAATCAGCCTTATTGATATCCTTCAAAAGACTTTTGCTAAGCAAGTCTTAGATAGGCTTACCGATTGGATCCAAGATAATCAAATCTTATACCCTTTGCAGACCGGTTTTCGGCCTAAAACTAACACCATGGACCAAGTCTTTAGGCTGTCATTACTATTTTGGAAGTACGTCACCCTATCTAAGCAAAAACTCTATGTTGCTTTTGTAGATCTAAAATCTGCGTTCGATTTTGTTCCAAGAGAGAAACTGTGGGGAGTATTAAAAAAATCGGTATCCCAGGAAACTTAGTGCATTTAATTCAAAGGCTACATGAAAAAACATTTGCACAAGTTAGATTGGGTAATCGGGGGGAACTCACCGACAAAATAGATATTAGGAGAGGAGTGCGCCAGGGCTGTGTTCTTGCCCCAACTCTATTTACATTGTTTATCAACGAGGTGGTGCAAGTTGTTACCAACTGCCAAAACGACGCTCCATCCCTGAATAACCACAAAATTCCAATTTTGCTATTTGCTGACGATTCCCTCCTGATCTCTAGAACTCCTATGGGTCTTCAGGTACTTGTGGATAAGTTTAGTTCGTTTTGTGGTGATTATGGACTTGAGCTTAATCATAGCAAAACTAAACTTATGACCCTGGGTTGTGGCCCCACTAAGAGATATTCAATTTTTTACAATGGCACCCCCCTAGGCATGGTAAGCTCCATAGACTATCTGGGGGTGAGAAGTAGCAATAATCTGCATTGGGGGGCCCAAATCGATAAAAGTTTAGCTCTTTTGGCCCAGAGATCTGGGGCTATTCTACGTTTCCACAAGTCTACCTCTGAAAGAGTGATTACCCCAACCATTAAAATCTACCGAGCTAAGGCACAGAGTGCTGCGGTCTATGGGGCAGAAATCTGGGGGTCCTCGAACACTGGCAAGCTTGCAGTGGGGGAAAACAACTTTGTAAGGTCAACTTTGGCTTGTCCTCGCAATACTCCACTGCTGCCAATGTTCTGGGACCTTGGTCTTTCATGCATCTCAGATGTAATTGCCCTACGACCATTGCTTTTCTGGGTCCGCGTATGGACCACCCCTGAGCTATCAGCATATAAGGAGTCTATTCAAGACATCCTAGATAGACCTAATGTACTTACCATTCCTTGGTTTAATCACATCTCAAAATGGTTTTATAGATTGGGTCTTAGCGAGTTTTGGAGCCATCCAGAGAGTATAAGGAAGGATCAGAAGAACCATTTGAAAACTGTGTACTGGATGTATGTCAGGGAAAACTACCTGCTGTGTTCAACACACAGCAGATTGACTTTACAATTTTTTGATTTCAAATGGTATCCGTATCTTGAACCATTTATGGATACAATTCATGATCCACTAAGTAAGAGTTTGTATATTCAGTTCAGATATGGTTGCCTGCCTCTTAAATCTTATGGTAGTACACGGAGCTTGACTCCAAGTTCTGATCTTTGTCCTAGTTGCATTCACACTTCAGAATCTATTGTACATTTTATGTTTATATGCCCCGCATATATGATTGCGCGACGGAAGTGGTTACGACCCGTGTGCAGAAATATGGGGATGAGACATTGCATGGCTGCCTTAAGGATCATGATGAGGGATACTTCTTTCCCTCTATCTTGTGCGGTTAGCAAGTATATTGTAGCTGCTTGGCATATACGTATCCGTTCCCTGGGAAAAAAATTATGATGAGGAATACATTTAAAAAAAATGTTTTAACTGTTAAATTTTAACTATGCACCTAAGACTGAAATAAAACCCCATGTCTAATTTAAATGATAGGTACTAGGGGTTCATGTGCATTTTGAAGGAAAGTAATTTTATGTGTTTTAAGGTTGAACATGTGTTATTCTATTTTATTCTCACCCTTTTTATCAAAAAAATTGTATTTGAATGTTGATTTTGCTTTTATGGTTGAAAGTAACCGAATAAAGCCATGTGAACTGTGACTGTGAAAGATAACAACTCGGTGCAGAAGTTCATAAGCCCAGGGAACTGCCGATGAAGGGAGGCACACTGGAGATCCGGCAAACAAAGAAGAGGATATGGAGACAGCGTTGACGTTGATGGGCCATCCACACCATGAAAATGATGACTTAGGTAGCAGGTTGGACAGACGGCGAACTAAAGGGGGGGAGAGAAAAATAAACAAACACTAGTTACCAAGAAAACAACGGGTGGGATAATACTCCCCTCCGTGTCTTTAATAAAATTAAGACTTTCCGTCATTAAAACTAGGAAAAACTAAATTTTATGACAAGACCGGAGGCTCCTATTATGCATGTTTAAAGCAAATTAATGACATTCGTAACCACATTATCAACCGGCTTACAATAAAAGACTCTAAACACATTGTCATTAGACCAATCTGCAGATCTAAGAATGTCCTCAAGACGTGAACCCGCCCAAAAGGCTTTGGATGCCATAGCTCCTCTGGAAGAATGGGCTCCAAATTTGGAAGTGTCAATCCCAGCCAAAGACATAATCCACTTGACCCAACGAGCCAAAGTAGCGGAAGACACTGGCTTGTAAGGTTTTCTAAAGGAAATAAGAAGTTGAGTAGTTGAGGACGTTCTTAGATGAGCAGTCATATGCTCGTATACTTTTCAACATTGTGCTACACATAATTTAGGATGATCCGGAAAATATGGGTAAAAAACGGAATGTAAATTTGTTTTTGTTCTTCTGGATACAGTAAATAATACCCCCGAAGGAGTAAACTGTTGAGAGAAAATGTCAAAAGCTTTGACGTCAGAAATCCGTTTAAGAGAAATAAGACACAACAACATAGTGAGTTTGGCCGACAACATCTTCAGAGTAAGAGAAGAATTGTCGGGCCATGAAAGAAAGAAATTCAGTACGATATTAACATCCCACAAAATTCTGTATTTAGGAAGTGGTGAATTAGAAAATTTTACTCCCTTTAAAAGCCGGCAAATAAGCGGGTGTTCCCCCACTGGCTTTCCATTGACGAACTGATGATTCGAGGAGATGGCTGACCTATACAGATTAATAGTACGAAAAGCTTTACCCTTGCTAGCTTCCGCAGCGAGGAAATTCACTATAAAAGTGACATCTGCTGAAAGGGGATCAAAGTGTTTTCCCAAACACCAGCTTTGCCATAAAGCCCAGGCCGACTTATAGGCATTCCTTGTTCCAGGGGCCCAAGATTGTCTGATATATTCCGAAGCTTGTGACGAAATGCAAGGGAAAAATTGGGAATTCCTGAAATTTTCCAAGCTGAAAGGGAAAGAAGCTTGTCTAAAATGAGGTTGTGAGGACATTGGAGAGGGTCCAAAAGAAGGTCTGGGACGAAGAGATGAGAAAAGGAAAGTCTATGGCTAGTTCCAGAAGGGTTGGAAACCAAATCTGGGACTGCCAATAAGGAGCGATAAGAATTAAGGTAGCCTGCTGACGACGGACCTGAGCAAGAACTCTGCTGATCATAACGAAAGGTGGAAAAGCGTAAGAAAGGGACTTGGACCAGTCCTGGAGAAATGCATCGTAGGCCAGGGCCGAAGGATCCGGTCGCCAACTGTAAAATTGGGGAAGTTGCGTGTTGAGGCGAGACGCGAACAAGTCGATCGTCATGGGCCCCCATTTGTCTTGTAGGAAATGAAAGATCGCGGGATGGAGCTTCCAGTCGCTTGAATCGTGTAGATGACGGGAGTGCCAATCGGCAATGGAGTTGAGAGTTCCCGGAAGATACTCTGCATGAACCGAAATTTGGTTTGCAAGGCAAAATTCCCAGAAACTCTTTGCCAATTCTGCTAGGGGTTTGGATTTTGTACCCCCGAGATGGTTGATGTATCGAACCGCTGAAATATTGTCCATCCTTAGAAGGATAGCACAGCAAACCCTGTTCTTTGCGAGGCTCCTGATTGCAAAGGAGCATGCAAGCATCTCTAAACAACTGATATGCAATCTGGACTCCTCTAATGACCTTAAACCTCCAGTCGAGATTGGTCCACAAAGGGCCCCCCAACCGGTTAGGCTTGCATCTGACTATAATACAAGATCTGGGGCTGATGGAAAGATAGTCCTCCCGTTCCAAGCGTCTAAATGGTCTATCCACCATTGCAGTTCTGTACGAGAATCGTGATCGAGGGGAATAATATCTGCGTAAGAAAGACCTTTGCGTAAATGTTGAATCTTTAACCGCTGGAGAGCCCGGTAATGCAAGGGGCCTGGGAATATAGCCTGAATGGAAGAGGAAAGAAGACCGACGACGCGGGCAAGGGTCCTCAGAGAAATGGACGAACGACAAAGAACTTGAAGAATCTCTGACTTTATAGATTTGATTTTTGCAGAAGGGAGAAACAGAGTGGCCGAAACAGAATTTATTAGGAAACCTAAGAATTCTATACTTTGGCTAGGAAGAAGAATAGACTTTTCTTTGTTGATGATAAAGCCGAGTTCCGATAAAAGAGAACAGGTGAGGTTGAGGTGGGATGTGAGTAATTGAGGAGATTGACTCATGAGGAGAATATCGTCCAGGTAAATGAGAAGTCTCACTCCCTGGGCCCTGAGATGCGCACCCCCCCCCCTGGCTTCATGAGTTTGGTGAAACACCATGGAGCTGAAGAAAGACCGAAAGGAAGAGATGTAAAATGAAAGAATTGGTCGAGCCATTGAAATTGAAGAAACTTCCTGTGATCCGGGTGGATCGGAACTACCAGGTAAGCATCCTGTAAATCTAAAGGGACCATCCAATCGTTCTGAAGTAGAGAGTCTCTGAGATGGAGAATGGTTTCCATCTTGAAGTGGCGGTAAACCACAAATTGGTTGAAGAACTTGAGATTGATAACTGGTCTCATTTTCTTGTTCTTCTTTTGAACGAAGAAAATGGAGCTGGTGAAGCCTGACGGGTGGGGTTGAGTAAGAGCAATAGCTCGTTTTTGAAGAAGGGATTGGACTTCCGAGGAAATAAGAGCGGACATATCTGTAGAAAAATGGGGAAGAGGAGGAGCAACGAATTGTATTGGAGTTGAGTAAAATTCTATCATGTAACCTCAAATGGTGTTTAGAATCCAAGGATCTGAGGTAATTAATATCCAATTTGGGAAAAAATGACAAAGGCGACCGCCGACGGAAACAAGAGAAGGAAATGGATTTACCTGTTTGGTTGACATTTCTGGTGTTCCTGAAGCCTCTTGTGCGGAAACCTCTGGCCCTTTGCGGGTAAAACTGTGGCCTGAAATCTTGGTATGAAGAGTTGTAGTTGTAGTTGCCATGGGAGCCTTGGTTGTAATAGGAGCGGCCGGCAAAGCGGCTCCTGCCTCTGCCGGCCCTGGTGAAAACCCATTGATTGAACATCTTCTTTAGAGACTGTTGAGCCTTATCGAGCGAGGTAAAAGTAGCAACGTACTTGCCCAGTTCTTTGATGAAGTTATCCCCAAATAGAAAACCTTCTGTTTTGGTCTGCGTTTGAATTGTGGCTAGATGAACAAGTTTGGGATCCAATTTGAGCAAAATACCTTTGCGTCTTTCTTGGGAAATCGCAGCGTTGGCATTGCCTAAAAGGCAAACAGATCTTTGGACCCATAAGGAGAGTTCCTCCGGATCAACAGCGGAACCATCAATTCTGGCGGCCTCAGCCATGTCAAAGATACGGGTGAGAGGGCCAATGACGTCCAATAATTTGTCCTGGCAAGAGGACCAGGCTTTATCTACCCCTTTCCTGGGATCCTTGCCAAACTTGGTGAAGAAAGTGAGGATGGGTTGGTCAATAGTAGGTGTGAAGGATGACTTATGGTCTAAAGAGGGGCGAGGACACTCCGATTTTAGTTTGGAGCGGGTTTGTTTGTCCAGAGGACAAAATAATTTAGCCGAAACGTAATCTCCCACGTGAGTAGCCGGGAACCATTCGGTTGAATTGGGGTGTAATATAAAAGAAGGGTCAAACATAGGCAAGCCTTCACAATCTAAAAGCGGAGTGGTATTGGAGGAAGAGAATTTAGGTTTTTTGGGAACAGGCGTGGAGTCACAATCATCTTGGTCAGATGGATCAGCATCTGAATCCGCATTGAGTACCTCATCATCAGTGTCCGGAATGGAGGTAATAATTAAAGGGGACATAATATTTTTTGTTTTTGCTTTGCGTTTCTGAGCTGTACCCTCAGTGACTCTATTCTCCTTAGATGGAGCCTTTTGAGGAGCCGCGTCCTCTGCCATGGGTGAGGAAACCTCACAAACCTTTAGCGCCAATTTTTGTGAGCCTTTAGAAATGAGTGAAGGGCGCTGTCTGCACTCTCCTGCAGACTGGGCTGATAATGTCTTATTAAACATTTTTAAAACTGAGGATTCCAAATTTGTTGACAAATTATTTATAGAATTATTAACAGCTTGCTGTACAGAATTCTGGATAAAGTCATTAATATCTTGTTTAATGGCAGAAACCTCCTCAGGGTCCACCTGATGCGAAGATGAACTGCCAGAATCCATGTTAAACTCAAAACCAGGAGTTAAAGGATTAATGTTAAGGGAAGGGAAGAAAAAACGAACAGCTCTGCCCCAGGGCGTGTCTAACACTGCCTACTGTTGAGTGAGGCAGAAGAAGACGAGCTTCTGAAGGGGAAGGACGTGACCGGAATGAGGGCTGGAAGAAACGGCCTGAATTTGCAGGAACGCGGTGAGGTACGCGTGGAAAGGCAGCTCCGAAGCGATAAAAGGCACGGAAGTAAGCCGTTCCTCACGCGCTGTTTAAAACAATGGCGCGACGTGAGGAACGGTTAAAACCGTTTGAAAGAAACCGGGCGCGCGCCGGGGAGTGCGAGGACAGAACAGTTAGTGCGGCAACATGCCGGCTAGGAGGAAAAAGATAATTAAACAAATAATAACAAGTAATAACATTGCTTATTAAAACGAAATAACAATAACAAACACTATATTGTGAAAGAAGTATTTGAAAAAACGACTTAACTGGCTGGAGCAGCAAGAAAAGAGGGCTGCTCGCAGTCCAGTTACGTCATAATAGCACATTGGTTATTGTTATTGGACTACCTTTTGTTTCTTATTGGCTGTTTTTTTCCACGCTCATGGTAATTGTAGTTTTCTTCACTTGCTGCTGTTTTATTAAAGCAAGAAAAGAATGCTTAATAGGAGTCTCCGGTCTTGTCATAAAATGTTGATGTCTCCACAATACGATTTGGGCGGTGGAATTTGGGGCTGAACAAAATTGGGGAGCTCCCAAGAGAGCACTCTCTCTCTCTGCTTGCCGCCGCATTCACCTGCTCTCTGGGTTGGGCTAACCCACTATTACCCCGTTGCACAGACTGTGCTTGCGAAGGGACAGCAGGACTGTCCTCATCACCTGCCTCATAATTTACTGGAAGAGGAGTTATCGAATGGGACTCCTCCGACTGAAAAATCACTCCCAGAGTCTGCGCCATTGTCCTATCCCTCAGATGCTGTCTCAGTATCTGATGTCTCAGTCTCTGATCCTATGTCAGAGCTGTCCTCTATATCCCGAGTGACGGCAGCAGTCATCCATCAAGATGCCATCTCTGCTATTGGCTAAACTGTTGCTCTAAAACACTAGCCTACGTAGACAGTCACAAAATCGATGGTGTGTGTGAGATACGTGCAACAATAGAGGCCACCTTACCTGCGCTTCTTCCCTCAATCAGCACGTTCTTTCAAGACACTCAAAAAACACCTTGTCACATACCATTCATCACAGTCTTTAGCACCTCCTGTGCCCAGTCCAACAAACATTATTGGTGCTCCCACTTCCTCCTCCTCGGATTCCCTCATTACCACCCAGCAAAATTGCCCTTCATCTCTCCATAGCCACCCCGCACATACATTTCATTTGTATTATAGCGCAGGTAATGGCTGACTTTACTAATGTACTCAGCTATTGACATAAAATACAGATTTGCTCTTTGCAGTAGGCATAGAAACCTTCTGTGCTTATTTATGGCACTAAAACTGCCACTAGACAAAAGTCTGATCCTTTTGTAGCAGAAACATAATCACAATACTTACTTGACTTTTTTATTGCTGCCTAAAAGCTACAGGTGAAATGCGTCAGTTGAAGTATGTGCATTGCTTTGAAGACGCAAGCTGCAACTGCAAGACAACTGGTGGCAAATATATATATATATATATATATATATATTTATATATCACTTTTATATGTGGGTCTGGTTTTCCTGGGGGCCGATCACAGCCCCCAGGGAAACCACACATGTATTGACAAAAGTGATATATATATATATATATATATATATATATATATATAGATCTATCTCTATATAGATATATCTATCCTCAGATATCTATAGATAGATCTATATATATATATATATATATATATAGATCTATCTATAGATATATCCATGTAGATATATCTACATAGATATATCTACATAGATAGATCTATATATCTAGATCTATTTTTTTTTACTAGTTGTATGGTTTCCTTGGGGGCCAAAATGGCCCCCAGGGAAACCATACAACTACTAAAAAAAAATATTGCCCCCACAGGGGGTCGCCCTGCCCACGGGCGACCCCGTGTCCATTTATTTTTTTTATTTTTTTATATATATATATTTTTTTTTTAATAAAATTTAGCCCCTAGGGGGGGCGCGATCGAAAGAGATTGCGCCCCCCCAGGGGGCACCTACCCCCCCAAGTGAAATCCCTGGTGTCTAGGGGTGTTTCCTGGCCCCCGATCGCAGCTGTGCGTGGTCGGGGGCCAGGAAACACTTTCAGGAAGGCCTCGTAAGAAAGGGGAGAGTCTCCCCTTTCTTACGAGGCCTTCCCGAATGTGGGGAAGGCTGTTTGGGGCCGTTTTCCCCACTGTAGCAGGAAGCGGCTGCAAGGCCGCTTCCTGCTCCGATGGGGAAATCAACAAAGTGACGTCAGCGCACCTCGCGGCACGCTGACATCACAAAGGGGCGGGTGGGGGGCAGGGGGCGGGGGGAGACACGGAAAAGCTTCCGTGTCTCCCGGGGAGAAAAAAATAAATAAATAAATCCTCGGGTTCAGCGCGCCCGAGGATTTATTAACCCCCTCCCTGGTGTCGGCTACTGGAAGTGACCCGCACCCAAGGGGTTAATTAAAATTGACATGCTAGAATAACAAATATAAACTTATAATTAAAACAATAACATAACTAATGATGAATTAAGTAATTAGTTTACAGTAAAGAAATACTTATAATCTTCTCACCCTATTCTTCTACCATCCCATCACCCTGCAACTATGTTATAAAATACTAATATCAATAATAAAAATAAAATATGCACTGAAATGAACAAAATAAAATAAAAAATATACACTAACCATTAAATAATTAACATAAATAATAATCAGTTAAATAATTCATTTAAAAACTTACCATTAACTTTGAATGAAATGTAATTTATTTAACTTCCCACCCTATTCTCCTGTAAACCCAACTACTAACATTTAAATTACTAAAAAACTTTAAATTACAAACTATATTTATAGCAATAAATAACAATTATACTAACAGTATTACCACTTAAAACTAATATATCAACTGAAACATATTAACTGAATTATAAAACATGTTTACCACTATCTTTTAAAAAAACTTTATTTCTTACCAAGAAAGAGATATTCTTGACAACAATATTCAGCATTACAGTATTTTTGTAGTAACAATACTTGTTGGTAATATTTCTGTGTCACAATATTTTAAACTCAATATTTTGTGTGAATACCAGCAATGGGGAGGAGGTGGTTGTAACTGCTGTTGATTGTCAACAAATAAAACGATTGACAGTGTGTGAGCAGCAAGACAGTCTGTGGAGCAATGCACTTGACAATGATACAATAGCGAGGAGGGATCTATCGACATTGGATTTGAACTAGCCTGAGGAGTGGCTCGTGCTACACGCAATTATAAATCAAGAAAAGAACAGTAATAACCTGTAAATTTGAGGTTTAACAGTTACCCTAAGAAATGTAGAGTCTATTCTTACATTCATATATATAAGGTACAAATAGCAATGTTACAAGAAACCCACCTGCTCAGGGCAGAGGTCACGAAATTGGATAGTGTTGGTGGGGGGCATTTGTATGCTGCCGCATATTGTCATTATCTAAGAGGTATAGTGACATGGATCGATGCAGGATTCCAGTTCTGGAAAAGAGAAGGCTGACAGGACCCATGGGTAGATTTGTTATATTGACTGCCCATGCTAGATGAGTTCGATACCTGTATTGTGAACAAGTATGCCCTGAATGTGGATGACGGGTCTTTTTTCCCTGACATGATGAAGATAATTTCTCCCTATATGAAGATGAGGCTTATTTGGGTGGGTGAATTAAATGGTGTCCTGAACTGGCAATTGGATATACACCCCCGCAAGGCCGGCCTTAAGCCTCATATGAAAAGGCACTGAGGGGGATGATGAGAGACTTGCACTAATTGGAAATCTGGCAACACCAATCAATCAATCAAAGAGATTTATAGAGCGCGCTACTCACCCGTGAGGGTCTCAAGGCGCTGGGGGGGTGGGAAAGGGGTAGGGGGCTGGGGGATCACTGTTCGAAAAGCCAGGTCTTGAGGCTCTTCCTGAAATGTAGTAGGTCCTGGGTCTTGCGGAGGTGGGTGGGGAGGGAGTTCCAGGCCTTGGGGGCTAGGCAGGAGAAGGATCTGCCTCCGGTGGTGGTGTGTTTGATGCGAGGGACAGAGGAGAGAGAGAGGTCGGCGGAGCGGAGGTGGCGTGTGGGCGTGTGGAAGGTCACTCTTTCGTTAAGGTAGGCAGGACCGGTGTTGTGGAGCGATTTGTGTGTGAGGATGAGAATCTTAAAGGTGATCCTTTTGTCTATGGGGAGCCAGTAGAGGGATCTGAGGTGTGGTGAGATGTGTTCGTGTCGGGGGAGGTCGAGGATGAGTCCCTTAAGGAGACTACCAGCATCCAGTGAATACAACATACCCCATCCACTCCTAAGTACATGGGGTTTATAATAGAATACATTTTGTGCTTGGACTCAGGGATGACACTATTTATAAACACTCTGCAATGATACTTATTTGATCACTCCCCGTTACTTGTGACAATAATGCCTAGGTGGCATAGACCCAAGATTCCCTTAAGGAGACTATGGCCAGAAGCATAAACGGATGCTGCCTTCCTAGGCCATATACGAGAATACACTGTGTCATTCTTTCAGAGCAACTATGGCTCTACAGATAGCAGGGCTGCAGAATTGGAATCATATAAAGTGGCATTAGGACAGGAGTGAATAGCGCAGATACAAGGAGCACCTAAACAGTTGGAGCAGACACTCACATAGAATACAGACAGGCGCACTTAGGCAAGACATAAAGGGCAACAATCCATTGAATCATGGCTCCTAAACGCCCCACTTGATATTAAATACAAACTTCAAACTACTGTGTAAGGTTCTTGTCTCCAGACTGTTAAGGGTACTAGGCCTGCCGGTACACTCTGACCAGATAGGTTTTATCCCTAGGAAGAGAACAATGTATAATATCCACAGTTTAAACCATGTCCTCATGCATTGGATACATCAGTGGAGTATGCATTAGCCGTGCTAGAGCTGCAGCATGCCTTATACACTATCGGCTGGCAGTACATGTTGACAGTCCTGTGGATGATGGGCTTGGTATCAATTTAATTAAGTGAATACAACTATTATATATATTGAACCAGTGGCCACATTAAGTACAGGGGAATCACTTTGGATCCATGAAAGCTGGGCAGAGGCACTAGACGAGGTTATCCCCTGTACCCCTGCCTGTTGCGCATGCAGTGGAAACAGTATCCTGTAGGTTGAGGTAATGAATCAGGCTATGGAGTATTAACATAGCAAACACATCCCATGTGGTATCAGTGTACGTAGACGATATCCTGGTGTATATCTCCCTGGTCTGGAGAGATCAATACCCTTCCTCTTGGAGGAATTGAAAGCCTACCAAAAGGTTGGGTCTACATACAAATAGGACTACATTTAAACTGTTAATTTTAGGGGGGCTGTGACATTTTAATGTGAACGTCCCCCTAGGCCTAGAACTATAGTGAGAAACAGATTCGTTCTGTTACTTGGGGATCTGGATGATAAGCTGCTCAGTATCTCAGTATGACTTAAACATAGGGAACTTTTTGGAGGACTTACTCCATTTTGTTGATGTGATGTGCCCAGTGCTGAATGCTATAGTCGCTCAGTTAGATAAATTACTGTGCACACTAGTATGGGCTGGTAAAAGAAGGCGAGTAAACTTTGATATTTTGAAGCTACCATTGGTGGAGGGAGGTCTAGGCCTGTCGGACTGGGTCCTGTATCATGCAGCTACCCAGTTCCAACATGCAGTGAACTGGTTTGATGACAATCACAACAGAAAGAAATCTCTTTTGGCAGGCACACATCCATACACCCTTCCAGAATTATTTATGATGGGGAGGGCAACTCCTAAAGACTTTCCTTACCTCATTCTCTTAACTGCAGATATGCGACACAGAGTAAATTGCAAAACATGTTTCAAGGCCCCTTTTGCAGAGGATGTGTCCCTATGGTCATTAAGCCCATTCTACAATCTATAGAAAGACATGGACTACTTGAGATGGTGGGAGGGGTGCTGTGAACAAGAGGGGGACCTGCACCTAAATAATAGATTCCTCTCCTTTTCACAGGCACAAGTCCAGTTTGGTTGGGATCTGGGTAGTTCTTCCCAGTCACAGCTCACAGGGCTAAAAAGGGTTGGGTGCAGCGTGAGGGGGCAGAGGTGGTGAGGGATGGAGCGGGGGTACATGTAATTATTTTTTAAAAGACTGGAATTGTGTTGCTGGGCTGGAGAGATCCTACTGCGCATGTGGGTTTGGTGCTCTTACCCTCACTCCTAGTCTCCCCATGGCCCGTTCCTTTCAGAACGAAAGGATAATAATCTCCCCCGGAGTGGACAGCGCAAGAAGGTTGTTTCCATCATGTTGCACAGAGAGGGCGTGTGTTGGGCCTCCTCCCCATGTTTGTATCTCACCCAGGGACCCTATCCCCCAGGCGTACTTATGCTGGAGGGGGCCAGGGCCCCATCCCCAAACCCTGAGTACTTTTGAGGTCCCCAGGATGGCAGCAAGAGGCTGCCATCACCTTACATGTCTGCACAGACACAAAGAAAGTCTGCCGGCTCCAATGGCAGCACACAGTCGTGCTGCCTGCAGGGGGAGCCGGCGAGGGCAGCAGGAGGTGGGATCCCAGTGCTGTATCTGATAAATCATTTTACAGGGTTTTCATGATGATTGCATATGTTTATTGAGCTATCAGTATCACAAATATGGCAATGATTCATGCCAAAGTAATGTCATCACTTCACTATGACTGTTGGAACTTACTTGATATGTTTGGGTGACCCCTCTGGAGGGTCGCAAGTGGTTACACAATGTCATCTATGGTATGTTCCATCTGCCAATGGATATTTGTAAATTATTGCACATTTAGTAGTGTGTGCGCATTAAATGTACTTCTCCTTTTCTAAAGAAAAAGTAGTGACTGGACAATCATTTATTGAGAGTTATTACTGCGTGTCAGTGATTGGTGATTACTATCCCACACAACTTCCCTTGTATAGACCTTGGACTTCTCTGCCAGTGGCCTAACAAAGGCCTCCACAGCCCCCGCGGTGCAAGCAGTCCCAGAGCTCCACGTAGGCCCCCTCAGCACATCACCTGGACTGAGTGAACCTGGAGGGGAGCCCCCCATGTTCTTTACAGGGTGCCCCCCTCCAGTTTTGTTACGTCACTGTGCTCCGCCCACACTACCCTGTGAGAGTCTAGCTCTACAATGGGGAGTTTGGTTCCCACTGAGGACAATTGAGGAACTAACACTTGTGCTGGCCACACAACCAAAAACCCAATTTCCAACAACAAAGCATAGCATAGTGTAAGAAGTAAGAGAATTAGAAAGCAGGTACCAGCAGCTCATAGGAATAGGAATACTGCTTTAGTAAATGAAAGGTGTCTAAACACACCATATAGACAAGGAGGAGCAAACTTTGGTCAGGGAAAGACATGATCCTTACCTAAGTATTATTTTGACAAGTTCAGCATCACTATGGAAGCAGTTAGAAAGAGACTAAACCCAATGACTTGGCAACTCAGCAAGAGAGGACAATGGCATGGAAAACTACTGCATGTTTGGCAGGAAACATTAACGGGTCACTAGCCGTTTGAGACACGAGTCACATAATATCTCTGGTTCACCCTGGGCAGTGTCAACATAAAGAGGCAGGAAACTTTCACCGCTCTGCCTGGCAACATTGCGGCACCCGCTTCTTGCTCAGTTTGCTAACTGACCTTCAATCAATCACCTTTTTCCTTTTTGCCCTTACTCATTTACTCACGTTCTCAGTTCCTCCCTAACCTTATTCTGTTACGTTATAGATTGGCTGTAGTGAGTAATGTTTATTGTCGATCTTTAGGTGTTCTCCAGCCAGTGATTTGTTTGAGCCAGTGGGGGACACTATCATTCAGTTTTTGGGGACCGTCACTTATTTTTCCTGGTCAGACATTTCTCTACACCAAGAGAGAGAACAAGACAAAAAGAGGAAAGAAGGAGGAAGTGAAGGACCAAAAAACATCACAAAGGAAGAACGTGGGGACCTGCAAGAGTGCAATAAATGGTCTGGGGTTGTCTGGTAGTGGATTATAGGAATAAACAGGCCTGAGATGGTTTGAAGATTATGCAGTGTTGGTATTTGGCATGTTAACATTTAATAGCGCCAGCTGCGGGTTTCTAAGCAGAGCTTTAGGCACCAGCGCTCATTCTTTTAACTTTTACCCAGTGGCACTTTGATTCCAGAAGTTGTACTAGTACTCATTGAAGTGTGTTGCAGCTTTACTCTAGCGCACGCGGGTAAATGATTTCTGATCCACCATAAAGCTAAAATACTTTTTCATTATTTGTGCATGATACTAAAACCGCCTTGTCCATCCTAGTATTCACTGACCACTGACATAACAGAGTGACGGCATGAGCTGAGCAGAGATCTGACATCACAAAATAAGAGTCAATGAAGAAGTGTATCTCCCGGCTTTCCCTCCCTCCTTTCCTGTGGGACCTGCCCCAGTGAGCCTCAGAGATCTCCAAGGGCAGACTTTGTCAGAAGGGTAGGGGTTTTCCTGACACTATACTCATCTGTGTTGACAGGTTGTGACACACTCAAAACACACAGACCCCTCGGGGCCACAAACATGCGTTCATGAGTCCACACATTTACACTCCCGTCAGATCTTTCAGACACTCATAACTGCAGTTGCACCCACACACTCACAGCCAACGCCTCAAACACACTCAGGCTGCGGCCACTACACACAAACATGCATAGACCGCATCAGAAGTGAATATACTGGGGTGCTTGCAGAAATATCTTTAATTGGGAAGTACAGAGGCACATTTAATTTGCATACAATATGTAATCTACTACTTGACTATAGAGATAGGGTCACATCTTCTGTATGGTAAGCATGACCGGAAATGTGACAATATGTTTAAAATATATCACAAATGTGCACGCGACAGAGTGTTGCGTGAATAAAGCCTTTAGTTCTCTTTCATTATGAGTTTAAAGTGAAATTCCAACCACCATGACTACTTGAGACAAATGATGACAACTTTTGGGCCATAAAGCACGTATAAAAATCTCATTCCGGACAGTGCCACCTGAGGTGCAACATGTTGAGTAGTACATGATATTAGGCGCTTTGTAATACGTAGCTACTTCCTTATGACATTTTTTACATGAAACCGTCATCGATGTTGCCTGTACGCATTCCATGTATTAGTTTTCAGACATGACTTGATAGATCCACGAATGATAGTTGCAGACTTTGGTGAATACAGTTGGGTGCCCCGCCACGGCGCACTTATATGCCCAGGAGACAATTCCCTGAAGCTCTCCGTTGCACACCAGTGGTCCTCCCGAATCTCCCTGCAGTGGAATCAGAAAGAGTCTGTATTAGAAAGTGCAATATATTTGTCTTGAACATAAACGGGGCTGATGGGTAGCCTGACTGATCTGGAACTTTTAAAATGTTTAAATATGCAGAGATTTCTTGTGGAAAATGTAAGCTAATCTTTTAATCGGTTCGTTCATTTATTAGCTAATCGAGGTAGACATCAGTCAGACGACTGTCTAGTAGCTTCCATCAGTTCCAACCAGGTACAGTCGAACTGACAAAGCACCAGTCACCTGCCAACCACATCACTACCCTAATATAGTAAATGACTGCAGTTGATATGTGACGTCACAATGATTACAACCAGGGTCAGCAGACTATGTCAAAAGCACTTTCGTTTGAACTATTCTTCCCTAGAAAATGATAGATAATGGCTAAGGAAACATTTATAGCAGTGTCTTTGTGTGTTTTTAAACCACTCGACTTTATTACACAAAACAGGAATCTTTGTCCTGTTACCACACATTCTTAACCACAGTAACTTTTGACAGCGACCCATTAAACTGTTTTGTAAGAGATTATAGGTTGCATGGAAGCATGTTTATCTTTACAGAGCAACTTTCTCATTTATTATCTGCTTCTGCAACCATACTATGTTTTTCATATGACTGCAAAGAGACCAAGTAGTGGTCCGGAAAAGAGTTATGGTGTCACCATGTTTTACAAGGAATGAACTGTTCTTTGTGGTTTATTAAAATCATTTTGCCAGTAACCGGGATTTGCAGTATCCTTATAAATATACATCAGGAAATACTTTAGGCATTTGTGCTGAAATATTGATTATATTTTTAGGGTCGCACAAAAGAAAAACTGAAATTTATCATTTGCAAATACACACCTTACAATTGTAGCACAAAACCCACATTCTTTCGTTTGTATAATATTCATATTATTATTGTTAGTGTATGCAGACTTCGCAGATGTTTCAGGCCCACATTAGCACTCTGACCTGACAAGACGGAATGGGACAAGTGTCACTTGCCTCAGGAATAGTAGCATAAATTCCTATATCTATTATTGAAATGTTCCCTTCCATTGCCAAAATGATCATGTTTCTTTTTTCGGTCATGATTTACATGAGAGTCTGTGCAAAACTTCAGTAAATACCCTGCTATATGTTTTTTTTCCAAATGTCCTCCTAGTTTGCTGGCTAATGCTTTTCACTGACAAATCCTTGCTGCGCCCACAATAAACCCAGCACATGGCACATAGGCGGTGGCTGGACCTGTGAGGGTGCTTTCACCACCTTGGGACCTATTGGGGATGAACTCATCAATGTCATGGCACTTTGGGCAGCAGCATAGACTGGCACTGTCCTTCTGGGAAAACAACTGAAATCTGACCATTTGAGAGGGAGTTCACACTGATGGAGCTCTGATAGACATGAACTCCCATCCAGTGGCATAGTTTAGTCAGTGAGATTTACGGGGTGTGGCTCGTGAAATTCCCAACTAAAAAACAGTATGCTAAAGAGTGAAGGGATAACCAAGGTTTGGGATATACTGTTCCCATGAAGAACAGGTTCAATACAGATTTGCATTAGATGTCCCTGTGTCTACGTTCCTGATAAAAAATAAAAAAAAAAACTAAAACTTTTTTTGTCAAATGAGAAAATCCAACAAAGGCATAGGACCCAACTCATGGCCCCCAGATCCAACTCTCAAGCCAAGAATGCATTTTTTTTGGGGGGGATGGGTCACACCCCAAACAACGCCCCCTCAGAAGCTACACCCTTGCTAACACCGCCAGAGCACCTCTCACTGACAGTACATGTGTTTCAGGTCATTTCCAGAAATCTATATGCATTATCAGCATTGCTACAAACAGTTTTTCTGATCTGTGTTACTCGTGTGACAGCATTAATTTTAAGTTATCTGGGTGTGAGTATTTATAATTCTGCCCAACATCAGCTTGACAGGCAGAAGTCTGTGATGCCACATAGGAAAGGTGGATGTTTCTGGCAGTGTAATAGTTGGATGGTGGATGGGGAATCGGAAAGAGAGGTTGGGCTCTTGCAGTCTTTTCTAGTATCTTGAAGGTCAATCTCAACCTGCAGAAGACCCCAGAGTAATGTTAGTTTAAAACACGACTGACCACCCTAGAACACTTGTGAGAGAAACCGACCAACCTATGCTCAAGCGTGAAGGTGGCAGAGCCTGCTTTTCTTAGTTTGGAAAGACTGGACTAAAATGCACCCCAATATCATAGATTCCTGGATGAACTGTCAAGAATGATAGAGTCCTGGATGAGTGGTCGGCAGTCCTCTTGGTAAAAAAGTAAGGTTGTTGTTATTTCCTAACAGACAAAGGAAAGGTAAAACCTAAAAATGCCTGCTCTCAACTTGAATTGATTTCTCTAGGCACCAACTGTTAGATAATGTGGTGGACCTTGGTGTGTTTATCAACTCCTCAGAAACGTGCTGCTTGGGAATGTCACCCATTCATGAAATTCTTTTTCTGTGTCCCTCTATCTGACAAAAGAAAAAGTGTGCAATGTCACTAGTATCAACTGTTATTTGAAGAGTTCATTCTGATGTCACATCCTGAAAGGTTAATTTAATTGATAGCCATAAGTAACTCTGTGATTTTTTGCAAATCCCCAAAAACTAAACACCTTGTGTTTTGCTCATGTTCTGACAAGAAGGGTTGTGATGTGCATCTTATATATTCAACTGGAAAGCCAACATAACAGAACAATGCTTAAAGTCTTTGGTTCTTAACCAGGGGTCCAAAGATCCCAAGGGGGCCTTACTGCTTTCTTCAGGGGTCTGCAACTGTTTAGACAATTAAATTATATTTGCATGTTGATAAAATATATAAACATAGAAAAGCAAAATAGAAAACATTTAAAAACACTCTGTAAATCTGAAGTAGTGCAAAACTAAATGCTAATAATTAAACTGGTAATTAGGATTGGAATACAAGGTCCTCTGTCCCAAACAAAACAGGGCACTCTCTCCCCCCAAACTGACTGTCCGTCACATTTAGAGATAAGTGAACCATCAGTTTTCCGTTAGAAGAGCCTTCATTGGCTTCATTGATGGAAAGCTACCTCTAAAGGCCTGACGTAGCAGGGACCGTCAGAGTAAAGCCCGCACGCCACCCACTTCATTTAGAGTGGGCAGGTTAGTGGGTTTTATTGGCATCTCTTCACCCCAGAAGAAACATTGTAGTGTGTGACAGAAAAAAATGACGTTCACTTCCAGGAACAAAGCTCTCCACTTGTGGAGTTTAACATGTTACTGCTGTGAAACTTACATATGGTAAGCTTTCTTCAGCAGTCTTCACCTGTGTGAACTTGTGTAAACGGTCAAGCTTTGGTAAGCCTTTTACAGTCAGCAAAATTGCAGGGGAAATCACATAGAACCTTAGTGTGGCCTGGTAGTTATTGTATTTACACAGACAAGCTCTTATACACTTATCATATTCAGTGAATGAGCAACCATGCATATATATTTTTTAAACCTAGGTCCTCCCACATTCATAGGAGGAAAATAAGAGGAGCAGCTTCCCACAGGAGTTCCTGCCTATCTCCAAAGGCAGATAACTTGTTTTGAAACTCCTACCCTTCTCACACTCTTATTTGTAGAGCTTGCGTGTTCAAAGGCAGTACATTGGACACTTTTCCTGGTTTTCTGGGAACTGTTTGTGTGGGCCCTATTGTTCCTAGACGTAATTGTCATGGAGTCACTCTCACAGTCTGCCATGTATGACTGTTTCACACCTTTATGGCGTCTTTGGTGTGCGGTACCCCGTCACCTTCCGCCTTTGAGCTGTCCCTTTCTGTCCTTGTTCTGTTGTATTCCATGTGTGTCTGTTCCAACTCATCTCTCTGCTTGCTTCTTGTTTGCTGAGAGGATATGTTCCTTCTGTCAAAGTTGTTTTCTCTGTTTACTGAGTGTAAATGTTGCATCTGTGAATAATGTTTCCAGAGTCCCCTTTGGAACTGGCTGTCCTCATCTTTGGGGCTTTGGTATCTTCTACTCTGCTTTCTCTGCCCCTTCTATTCCACATGCCTCTCACTTTCTTGTTCTTTAAGGCTTCCTTGCTGCTTTCAAGGTATCCTGCCATCATCTTCAGTGTTAACTGGCCCTGGTAGGCATTTTCTGAGGTGTGGGACTGTGCCACCTGTGCTTATGGTTGTGTTGGGGTGAGGTCTATATCAGTATGTACTCTAGACTCGGAATCCATTTCCTTTATAATTTTTCTGTCCTTTTCGATCTTCCAGTGGTGCTCGTTTTGTATGGTGATGCTTTCTTCACATGTTATTGGGGTTTAACCCTTCTCTGTTGTGTCCCAAGCCCTTCACATGTTTAGGTAGTATGGATCTCTATCGATGTTGGGAGTGCCTTTCTGGAAGCTGTCGTTTTTGTTCCCAATCCATTTGGTTGCTGTTGGTAGTCCCAGTGATTAATCAGGTTTCTCTGCTCTCTCTTTGTTGAATGGTCCTTTTGGTGCAGACCGTCATTTGGTTTGTGCTTTACCAGGCTGGTGATCGGTCCCCTGGACTAAGTCTGCACCTTCTGTGGCTCAGTTGCTTTCTGTCATGGCATCTCCTGCTTATGTTCTCCCCTACGTTCCTTCCCAGAGCATTCCCTTGATCCTCCGCTCTACATGGTTAGTCTGCTGGGCCTCTTTTATATGTTGTGGACCATCTGGTTGTGTGATGTGGCTTGCTTTGCATTGACTAGTTTCAGTAATATCTTTCTGACAGTTTAGATGGCTGCTCATTCTTATCAGTATTTAATTGCGAAAACAGCATGCAGGTTTTGCTGGAAGGGGTTTTCCCTGCCTTTGTTTTCCACTGAGTGCTTCATTGTTGTTTGGCTGTCTCTATTGTTTTTGATCCTTGGGACGCAACCTATTTTGCTTAGTTTTCTTTGCGGTTTATGCATTGCATTTTCCTGCGTAATACACTTTTGTGTGCTTGCTATGTCCAGATATATTCAATACACTGTGTCCCATTGCACCTCATGCCAGCCCTGCTTCTACTCCAACAGTGGGCGTGGATGCATTGATCTGTTGATAGCTGCTTATTATCTTGTGTATTTATTGTAAAAGTTTGACCTTATTCCTTTTTCCAGACATGGAGGTTTAGCCAATTTAAAAAATAAATTGTAGTATTATGGTTACAAGGAGGCTATCTCTACGGTTGGGTTACCATCGTAATGAGGTCTACCTTGAGGAAGATTTGGAGTAAGTGTACAGAAGATTACCAGTAAATAATAGGGGTATTCATTTTCCTGCACACCAACCTATGGTCCCTATTGATCTTTGAAAGGGGTGGAGCATAAATAGCCATCCTGAATGGCTCTCAGCGAGCACAGTCAATAGGCTCAACATCATATGTAGAGTCTGGAAGCGATGCTTAAAGCACGAGGAAAAATTGAAAAATTTGGGTAATTTTCAAATAATTTGGTAAAATGACACAGATTCTGCAGTTGAACTTGTGAAATATTCCAGTACTGTCATGGTGTCCCGAGCATGTTCTAGACACCCTGGTCTGTAACGTGGAGCATGACTTAGTTTATTGCAACCACGATAAGCTATCATTCTTACCTGGCAAGTGCTCCATCCTCCCTGCATGTAACCAGAGCACATCATGTTGTTTGTGTATTCAGATGGGTAGGCCTGCTGACACTGCTCACTGGAGATAATTGGCTGATTCAGGCACTGAAGAGCATTTGCATTCATCACTGGAAGGAGAAGACACTACTATTTAGTTATTATTTATTTGGAGCAGGAACGTTTCTAACAGTAACAGTGGATGAGCTAAAACATGAATAATTAGAGCATTTTACATTATGCTGCTTAACACAGATTTTGCTGTTTCTAAGCAATGGAAATGATAGATTTTAATATTACAGAATATAACCTCCAAATCCTAAAGGCTGAGCTTTGTCTGCTAACCAATGAACTCATATCCTACAGTACACACCAGATGACAGCACTGACCAATAAACTAACTGAGCCTGTTTCACAAACGTAAATGTACACTTTAGTGTAAGTTTATTATTTTTTGGTATTCCCAAATTACTAGCTTTGTTTTGCTACTAGTATTTGACATCTCAAATATTGTATGCTTTGCACCTTGCGGTACCCTTTGGAAACTCATGTATGCATGCTGCATAATGGCTGACTATTCTGTTGTTGTGAAAAAAAATCAAATAAAGAAATTAAAAGAAACATACTAATAGTAATTTTATGGTGGTGGAGACTCCACAGTCCCGACGTTTAACAGCACACATGCAAAGGTAGGACAGGCCTGTCTTTTGAAGTGTGGAATCTCTGTCACAAGTGCGTAGTCTGCAGTAGTAAACTTACTTTTAGTCAAATTAAAAAATACGAAAAGAATAGTAAATACACACAAAAGAGGAAGTTTACCTTTGTGAAAATGGATCACTAAGCCATCCTAATAGCTTTTAAAGATTGCACTACTGAATGTCGACCTTGGAATATCGTGGGACAAAATTATCCACGTCAGAATATTGAAGAACATAATATTGATGGGTAAGTGCATAAACTGACGTTTAGATTTAATATTCCTAACTCCACATCTACGCCTTGAAGATATATGTACTCTGTAGGTACATATGAGTGGAGTTAGATAAAGAAAATCTAGATTACTTACTTGAGCACGTTGTTGTTTGATATTTTCTCCTCAATAATTTGTCCCATCATTACTCTGGGGTCGATGTGAGGGTGTACACCTATTTTAGGTGAGGCAAGTTCACAGGGGGGACAGGATGCAGCAGTGGGGTTGCTAGTAGAAGTTGGATTTGAGGAAGGAGTTAAAATAGAGGGCTCAGATTGAGTTTTGCTAGGTAAAGAAGTCCACTGGAGTAGTGGAAGAATCTGAAAGGAACGGACCTTTCATCCTTTTGTGGTGGTAAATAGAGTACCATTGAATTGGGTAATAGTAATGTCTGATATATGCAGCACATAGACAATATACATCTGTGGCATGAAGAAATATATGAAAACAAGTAAATACTAAGATTTGATCCCTTGTAATTTTAACAACTGTACTTAAATTTTATACTGAAGAGATACAGATGGGCAGCAATGTGAACAGAAACAGAGAGACAAGCAACTAAACAAATAGCTAAAATGATGCAAAAATACAAAACATACAACATGCAGATCTTTACATAGCTCTGAACTTATAGGAATTGCTCATTTTACCTCCATTAGTCACCATATTTCCCCAGCCAGATACAGTGCACCAAGTACCGGTGGCCACACAGCTGGATGGGAGTGGAATCGGATAGACGTACTGGTTGTACTGTGCCGCTTGAGCTAGCTTGATCAGCATGATATCGTTATCAAAAACTTGAGGGTTGTAATTCGGGTGCCGGATTTGCTTAGCAGCATATATAAATTGTTCAGTGCCTTCATTCGCAGATAGGATATGTTCACCAAGGCGTACAACCATTGTACCAGGTCTATAAAAGAAAAAACATGGATAAAAATAAAAGACAGAAATAAACAGAGTGAGCGAGAGAAAAAGATGGAGAAAGAGATAGAGGCAAAGGGAGGAAGAGGAAGCAAGGTAATAAGTTAAATATCAGAAGCAGAGGTAGACATGTAGAAAAAACGTGAGAAGTGGTTGAGATTGATGTTATGCATGAGTCACGTGAGAAGTAGAGAGCAATGTAGTTCATGTGGAGTCACAGAAGGAGAAAGTAGTGTAGAGCATCTGGAGTTTCAGGATACCATTTTTTGTGATTTTTAGTAGGCCACCGTGAAATGTAGAAAATATTAGAAAAATGCATTTTGCCAAGGGCCCACTGACATTTTTCCTGACTCACAGACAGCAGTTTATTGGTCCAGGAAAGGTGCCTAAAGTGCTACCCTCATAGTGGTAGAGGTTCAACAGGAGCTACACAGCACGAGCATGGTAGTGGCCGTATACCGTGTAGTGAACAATAGTAGTGAACAGGACCGGTTTACCTTATGTCACTGGAGTGAGGCCTACAGGCTCACTTAGCTTTTTATAAGTTCCTCTGCTGTGTGCTTAAATAACCCTTGGCCTAGATCAGGTAGATGTGGAGTGCTGCATAGCGCAGGAGTAGTGAGTCTATGTTAGTTGCAAGTGTGCCTGCGAAGGATACAGTACAAGGATGGAGTTGTACAGTGCAGTGCATGTGTGGTTAGTACATGTGCTGGGTGTATGTATGCCTAAGAGAAGTACATTACATGAGCGATGTAGTGCTGTGCAGGGCGTGTGCAGGGACAGCAGGGACAGCATGTGCTGGGTGTGATTGTGCTTGCGTGAAGTGTGTGTGTTTTAAAATAAGAGAACTCTGGCAGAATATAAGAAAGCCTCAATACTGAACAGTGTGAACAGATTGAGTGTGCGTACTGAATGCATGTGTACATGTAAGTGTACAATGAATAGAGGTATTTGTGCTGGACAGTAAGTGTACACTGAGTGTGCCTGCAATGGTACATTGTTTGGAGAACCCTGGGTTCATTTTGGGAAAGCCAGGACTGCCTGGTAAAGACATGAGGAGGAGAGGAATCTCTCAAGACAGATTGGTGGATTGCTACATTCATGTGAGGTTGGTGGGGACTCACTGGAGGGAAAAGGACAAGACTTCCTTTACATTTCGAAGACCGCTCTTTGATTCCGTGATAGAGCACAAGGAAGGTGCCTGGACACATCTCAGAAAGGGAGAAAGGGGGGAGGATAAGACCATCAGAAAGAGTAGGGCTGAGGGTCTAGAAGTATCCCAATGATGCACATATCACTGTGGCTGACAGGTGTAAAGTCTTACCATTCCCATGAATTATGTTGTGGACAATCCACTCCAGAGTCATGTCTGCTGCGACATACCTCTTTCATGAAGGAAGATGATAAAGAGATGTGTCCACTTAAAAAAAAAGCAGAATCTTCAAAGACCCAGACCCTAAGTTACATTTGGTGTCTGGAAAAGAACTATGAAAAGGGTAGGTTGATTACCCAAAAATGTGTCATCTGCCAAACAGCCAGATAGGCTAAGCAAGGAGGGGAAGCTCTGCACCAGGACTGGGAGCAAAAGCCAGCTAGTCTGTCTGCTGGGTGAGGGATACTACCCAGGGAAAGCAAGATCACCTACCCTAGAGCCTGGAGCATGATTGCCTGCCTACTTGCCAAGACCAGGGTGTCCTGTGAGGAAGAGGAGGGTGTTGGAAGGAGTGAGGTCCAGTGAGTAGCCCTACTGAGAGGAATCCCTGATCTCAGTGTGAGGAGAGCAACTGCGCACCGATCAAGTCATAGCTCATGTGCAGTAACAGGCCGATGACCACTGTAAACCTGGAGGGGGCCGCCACGATTTTAGCCATCTGAAGTGTGCTGTGTGGGAAGCACCAAGCCTGAACTACCACACCGCTGTGACCCTGTATGCCAGAAGGGGCCAATCGTGATCTTTATTGGGCCAGAGCGTGAGACTTCTGTCTGCTGTACTGAGGGCAATTGCACCAAAATCCGTAACCCTAATAATAATCAAAGTGGCAACCTTATATGTCATGAGGGGCTGTCAGTATCACTGTGGCCAAATTTTAAGGTCGTGACACAGACGAGAGGATTACTGCTGTGACTAGAGGGTCTAGCCCACGAACTGCACCTGACTGTTTCCCAAAGGATCGAAGGATGCTACTGAGGGCATCACACCCTTGCTGGAGCTCCATCTGGCAGCCAGAGAATCCCTTCCTCCTCTTTTAGGGGAAAAGCAACTTATCTGTTTTGCCCAGTCACTGGAAACCGACCAGCAGCACTGCTCTACAAGAAGAGCATGCATTGCCTGTCGCGCTCTCCCGCAGTGCTGAGCCTGTCGCACCCCCCGCAGTGCTGAGCCTGTTGCGCCCCCCAGTGCTGAGCCTGTCGCGCCCCCCCAGTGCTGAGCCTGTCGCGCCCCCCAGTGCTGAGCCTGTCGTGCCCCCCCCAGTGCTGAGCCTGTCGTGCCCCCCTCAGTGATGAGCCTGTCATGCCCCCCTCAGTGCTGAGCCTGCCGCGGCCCCCCCAGTGCTGAGCCTGCCGCGCCTCCCCCCAGTGCTGAGCCTGCCGAGGACCCCCAGTGCTGAGGTCCTATTTTCTAATCCAAACAGGAAGGGCATGCCATTACAGGGCAGTTTGCCTCAGCAAGGCAGCATGGAACGACTCTTGGTGGCCCACCACCCTCGGACCACCCCCAACACCCACCACCCACGCACGCAACCTTGGTATCATACTGGACTCGTCTCTCTCCATGACCCAGCAAATCAACACCATATCATCCTTCTGCTTCAACACCCTTCACATGCTACGCAAAACTTTCAATGGGATTCCATTAAAAACTAGAAGAATAGTCACCCACACCCTCATAAGCAGCAGACTGGACTACGGCAACGCCCTCTACGCAGGGACCACAGCCAAGCTTCTAAGAAAACTCCAGCGAATCCAGAACACAGCCGCACGTCTCATCCTCCACCTCCCTTGCCACGAACACATATCCACCCACCTCAGATCTCTACACTGGCTGCCCATCAACAAAAGGATAATTTTCCAAATCCTTGTCCACGCTCACAAAGCCCTCCTTGACACTGGACCGGCCTACCTCAATGAACAAGTCAACTTCCACATACCAACTCGACAGCTCCGCTCCGCCGACCTCGCCCTCACTACAGTCCCCTGCATCTAACGTACCACCTTTGGTGGCAGATCCTTCTCCCACCTCACCGCCAAGACCTGGAACTGCCTTCCCACCAACCTAGGCAAGATCCAGGACCTCCTAACCTTCAGAAAGCACCTAAAAACATGGCTTTTCGAGCAGTAACCGGCCAAAACCCCCTGCCTTGAGACCATACCGGGTGAGTAGCGTGCTTAAGAAATTTATTTAATTGATTGATTGATCTTACATTTTTTAAGCTCAAGTTATAGATGCAACAGACGATGGTGCCCCAATTTTGGGGTCATTGCAGTGGAAGAAGATAACCATGCATACAGCACAACATTTTTAAAAAATTACTGTCTGTGCCAGCTGCAAGCATTCATTCATCTCTGCCAGGCTGACCATCTTGTCTCTTTACTATGTGCATGAGAGAAACAGATCAGCACTTGATTGAGGGAGAAGGAGGAAACGATGCCAGCCAGTACATAATTCTTATTTGCACAGTTTTCTACCCAATAAAATATGACGGGTTTTTTAAAGAAAATACTTACTGGTTGGTGGAGCACTGATGATTATAGTTACATCCTCTTGCCTTACAGGCATTCTAGTCTGTTTATTTGTATGTATTTTTATGTGTTTTACATATTTGTATTAGAACAGTTATAATGTCTATGCATGTGATGGATAATGAAGCTTTCACTGATTAGCCACAGGTACCACTGAGGGTCAGGTACATTCATGCACTAATCAAAACATGGTCATGTAATACATAATAGAACTTATGCAATAGAAACAGCTCATTATGACGCACACCACATGATAAGGCTCCCACAATAGAAGAACATTGTGATTTCATGCTCAGATGAAACACGCCAATCACAAATGCATACACAGAAACATTGAGCACTGGCTAGAAATAGCTCTGGATCATTTTCTAATCAATGTAATCAGTAAAGAGGGCATCCCTTGAGTGGCACCTGGGCGTTACCAAGGAACCACCTATGGATTTCTGAACAACATAATATCTGCTAAAAAGCGCCAAATGGTGTACACCTGTTTCGGCAGGCATAATGTTTAAGAAAAGTTTTATTTTCCCAAAAACTTTCTAATTTCGCATGTGTGCTGTAAAGTACAGCACTTATACAAAATAAAACATTTTAAAGCTATATCTAAGCATAGCATTTTTTACTTGAACTGTGTCCCTTCTGCACAATTCCTATGCTAGACGTCACACAGATATCATACCAGTTGAATCATTGGAGTGAGGATTACCTACATCTGAGAATCCAAACGTCTGTGGCATCTTGTGGGGTGCTCCACTAAGACAGGACCAAATAGAAGTCATATTCATTCTGTTAGAAATGCAGAAATCTTGAAAACATCTTTGTAGCCCCATCCAGAAGGCTCAATCCACGTGGAGAGCAGAATTATTGGAGTCCATGTTTGACTGATGACTAGTAATCTATTTTGCTGTTGCCCTGTAGACCTTTCTTTAGGTGGTCCTCTTGAACACCTAGACTTAATTTGTTGTAATTTATGTGTGTGGCCTACCTATCCTAAATGTGTTCTCATAAAAGAAATACTCTTTACCCTCTCCCTCAAAGAGCATTTTGTTGCATGGTCTTTGCGCAATAGGAAATATTACTCCAGATTCAACTCCAATGCATCTGCCTGGGAAATCATCTTTGCGCAGAGGTTTTCATCAAGACATTCTATTAACATGTTCATCTTCACAAGATGTGTCTCACAGGACAAACATTACTCTCTAAAACATTGTAAAATCAGGGAAGGACCGCATGGATAATTCCCTTTTGTGCAATGGCTATTGTGGTTGGACGTTGCACATTTGAGTCCATCTTCTTGTTCATATATAGTTTGTTGCACTACTACTGTATGCCACAAGAGATCATTTCTGGTCAACCTGTTTTTATCACAGGTCACACAATATTCACAGTAATGAACAAGCAATGCTACTAATTCATGAAATGGCTCCTTTTACATCTTTAGACCAAGGGAGATCTTTCATAAATATTACATACCCAAAAGGCACAGGAAAATGTCTAAGGAAAAATGTGTGAGATACATGGATTTTGTATTCTCTATAGAACAAATTAAAATGTATATTTCAACGCATTTCAGTGTGAACAGAGTTAAAGACACTCACATGCCCTGACAATGTGCAGCTGATAGGATCCACCATTGATTGATTAAGGATCCTCCACAAAAGTGATCTCCTTTGTCTGTCTTATATGTCAGAAACACCTGCCAGGGGATGCTTCCATAGGCACAGCTGTAGCCATTGATGATATCATTGACATTTTCGACCTTTTCAACCTTTGTTGGGTAGGCAGCTGTAAAACACAAGTCAACAGACATTTCAAAGGACATGGAACAGCAGTTCTCAAAGGACCTATTCTCGGGTATAAAAGGCATATCACGATGTAATTACCATTTACAAACATCCCCAAATGAAAATTACAGCTAAGGATTATATGCAAGTATACTGGATATTTTGCTGTAGTAGGGTTAGGCTGGTGGTGGTTTGGAGGGTAGCAGGGAACATGATAAATTAGGCATAGGTTAACTTGTTTTATGGTGGTGTAATCCTGTATAATTTACAGAATTTCACATTGAAATTGTTGTGCAAAATGTGTGCTTAAGCCACACTGAGTGAACAAGACTCCATTTGGGGAAATAACCTATCACAGGAGTGCTGGATGAACACGAATAAACAAAATATCAATGCCTGTTAGCATTGCACAAGATTTTCAATATTTTTAGCACGAAATGTATCTTTGCATCCAAGGTGTGCACAAGGATACAAGTCACCTTGAAAAAACAGAGCAAAATGCCAGACCTATACTTCGCCTAACTTCACAGAATTTTAATTAATTTTTTGGGCATTTTGTGGAATCTCCCCAAAGAAAATTAGACACATTTCACCAAGCTTAAGATAAACACGCCCACAATCTGAACTCAAGACATATTTAGAATAGTGTATCATATCCCACCATGAGCCAGATTGAAAGAAAATCCCAAGACAGAGATGGCTGGAAAGCCCTGGTTCATGGCCTATACCCCAGGAGGGATAGTAGGCATAAATAAATAATTAAGTAAACTTTGGCATATGCCAACTTCAGGTCCTTAAAGTCATAATAATATAGAATGCATATGGATACCTATGCCTTGTGTTTTGTAACCAATGCTCTATATACTTATACTCTTTTCTAAATTAATAAAACCTTTTTGAAATTAAAAAATTGGAATACTAATAATGACTGTGTTGTAGAGGAGAGCAAGCACCCTGTCGCACTGGTGTTTAATTTATGAATATGATAAATAGGAACCTGCAATATCGAAACCAAAGCACTCATCCTTTCCAAACATGAACAGAAAAATATTTTAGATTAATGAGCACAGACATCTTTGCAGTGCATTGTAGTTCCTACCTATAACTCCTGTGGACGCCCTTCCCTGTCAGATGAGGATCTTTGTTCCAAACACATTAGTGTGGTTGAAGAATGCTTTTTCTTCAAATGTAAACCTTTTTAAAATAAAGAGTCTTGCCTCCAGTCACAGGGCATTGACTGTTAACGTTGCTCTTTTCATTTATTGATACTTTTGTAACAGCCTTCGTATGCGTTTTACATCTCTTATGCTGGAGGTTCTAGAGGATGGCCTCGTCGCCTTCATACCCGCATGGATATGGATCCACACAAGTACTCACAACACAGACAATTTAAGGCATGTGCTAAGTGGCTCCCAACTTCGAAGCGGCCCCATGGAAAAGTGAATTTTCTATTTCACCTCTGTCTATTTCTGTATCTCAACCTTTCTTCCTCTCTCTGCCTACCTCAACTTCTTCTTCTGACTCTGTCTCTCTCTACTTGGAGTCATCCAATGGATTTTTGACACTTGGGCTGTTTTCATGTAACCCTATTTCTGTTTTAGTGTAACGCTGTTTCTGAAAGTTTAATTTCAGTATTGCTTGGCAGCATTCGAGCTGTAATAGCAAAAATAAGTATTATAATTTAAGGTTGGTCAGAAAAGGGTCCCGGAAATATGTCTTTCTGGAGCCCCTAAATTCCTTAGGGGAACGCTGCTTTTTATCAGTGCCAGCAACCCTTTCAAGTTCACGGCTTGGTCCTATATCCATTGCTGCCTTTCAGGGCAACTGCCCCTCCCTCTGCTGAGCTACACTTCTCTTGTACACCCCTCGCAAACTCCACTGACTGCCCATGAAAACAAGTCCAAAGATTAACTATAAATGTATAATCCACAAAGTGTTTGACACAAAGCATGCTACCTACCTAGGGCATACATTAGCCATGTTTGGACAATCCAGCTCAGAAGCCTGTGTTCTGATGTGGTATTGTGTTTCCCCTCTGATTCACACTCCCAGCCCCTCACTTTCGAATCATCTCGCTGCTCTCTTACATGTAAAAAAGTCCCTTTATACTTTTTGAAAAATCTTCAAAGCCACTTGCTGTTCACACAGCGCTTCCGAGCTATGAATATTAAGAATTTACTGACCGCGTAGGGAAGTGGTAGGTGCAGTCAATGGCGCAAGTGATGTGGCCCCCCTGCAGAATGTGATGAGGGGCTCCCAAGTCTCTCATATCCGACACATATTTATTGGCCTGCAGCAGAAAGAGAATGGTTGGGGCCCTTGGAGGGTTAGAGACTCCAGCACTGCAGGGGCTGCAGGGGGTGTTATGCCACTGGGTGCATTTTTTGGAAGCTGCATAGTTTAAAAATATGTAAATGTGAATCTGAATGAAAAAGCTTGAAACGAGAGCCTGGATTATGACAGTATCACCCAGTGTATAAAAGCCATCACCCATTGATGTTATGGATTTCATGATAGTGGTATGTTCCTAAGCCTTCTAGTGAACGGCAACGTGCATTGACACTGTCTTCATCGGCTTACCTGCCTGGTGCCAGGCTGCCAAGACCAGCAGGAGAAAGAGCTTCATCTTGAGGCTGCTGGTGTCTCCGAGGTTGTACATCTATTGCAACTGGAAGAAAACCTTTATATACGTTTCCTTATCAGATCCTCTACGTTAGAGGTACTTAAAACGTGTACAGTGCAGGCTAATTATGTCATATCTTTATCACCTGCCCATTAAAAATATGACCTTGCAAGGAGAATTCCCCCCATATGTATACCTTTTGGGCGATAACGGTGCCATTAATGATAGACATCAATGGTGCACAATCACTTCACGTATCTATAAATTGTTTACGTCGAAGTGCACACATTGAAAACGAATACTTCCAGTTGAGGGTGACATTGGCCGCAGCCTATCACGCGTCTGTGCATTAAAAGGTCCAGGGGTTCACACTTGGTTATACAATTGTAAGATTACAAAAGGAGACCCTGTTGTAAAAACGAAGTGTTTCGTGTTTATTTAACGTGTTAAGTTTGGTTAACTTTCGAGAAACATAAAACGTGTACTATTCTATATGGTAAGATTTAAAGTTACACAGAATGAAAATCGGGAAGCGAAACATGCATCCGATGCTACAAGGGTGAAGTAAAAAGAAAGACTGTACAATAATGCAGACTTTCTTGGCCTAAATGATACCATCAAAATGAATTCCATGCACTCACTGTCCACTAGACACTCATCCAATCGCCTGTAAATGTCAGTTTCGAGTATAGATGTCTTCTGTGGAGTTGGAACGGCCCTTCCCACCAGTGACAGTGAGTCGGAACCAGACCTTGGTCTTCGTGAAATGAGAATGAAAATGGACGTCCAAGGACCGCTGGGGCAGAGTTTCATCCTCACAGAGGGGAGATGGTGCAATGTATTGCCTTGGTCACTACACGTGTCCTGGTGGCCGGTACACTTTTCAGAGGTGGCAGTGGAGGGAAACCTTGGCCATTCCCTTAGATAGCTCAGGAATTAAGGAACAGAAGGGAAAGAACACAGGCTGGGTTGCCCTCTGTGGGCAGCATTTACCCTCCATCTTGCAATGAGTATTCTTCGGAAGGTAGCTGTGAATAGCTGAAGTAACCCTAACAACAGGTGTTCAATCCGTGTTCACAAAGTACTTACAGTGAGTACAGGTTTAAATTAATTGTTAGCAATCAGTTAATGCAAAATACATTACTCATAATGCTCCCAGGTAAATATTGAGCATAAGGGGTTACACATGCCCCAATCCTTTGGACCTAATTTACACGAGGAGTCCAGTGGGCAGCTGCCCTGGGGCACATCTGCGTCCCCTAACGCAATAATTAGGTTGCCAACGGGCTCTGCATGTGCAGAAAGGTTAAAGGTGCGAAGTCTCTTATGACAACACAGTGGGCAGACAATTTGAGGGTAAGGCCTCTCAGTTTACACCATAAACGTGTCCATGAGACATGTTTTGAGGTGTAGTTTGCAGAGTCCCTCAGGATCAGGAGCAACACAAAATGTTGCCTAAGAGCAAAAAGACGGGTAAACTGTAAGCGGCTACAGAAAATAGAGTGAATGGGGCAGCTGCACACGTCTCAGAGTTTTGTCCAAAGGGCCCGTGACGTAGGGTGACCACCCGTCCGTAAATTTCACGGACTGTCCGTAATTTCGCCCTGCTGTCCGTTGTCCGTGATGAAAGCTTTAACGGACGGCATTTGTCCGTAATTTTAGCTTTCACCTAAAGGGCAACGGAGGCAGGGCGAAATTAGGGGCAGAGGAGTTTCCCCAGCTGGGCTGGAAGGCAGGGGGTCTCCTGTGCTCTGAGAGAGGGAGGGGCAGACAGATAAGAAAAGGCCTTCTTGCCAGGGGGTCTCCTTCCCTAAAGACCTGCAAATGTGCCCAACTGGTAAATCTGCAAAAACAAAGGGGCTTGAAAACCTGCATTGACTTTACTGAAAGGAATCACTTGAAGTTTTCTGGTGGCAAATATATTTCTTTCAGAGAGGTATTGTAATGGTGTTCCAAGGTGAGCTGTGGAGTGTGTGGTTTTAATGGAGTGTTATACATTTTTTTATCACTAGGTATAAACTGTATATTATTCAAATCTGTATTTGAGAAGCACTTTTTTTTTATTTAACCGAAATGTATGTGTGCATTTTGTAGCAGCCTTTATTATGATGTAATTGTATTTTCTCACAGTTCTTTCAGGTACCTCTGTACCTCATAGTACTATCCATCATTGGGAAAGCTAATAGGTCTCATCTACGAAAGTGTTATTGGCTTTGCTAATGTGTTTTAGCCATTAGCCATGTTATACACCAGAGTAGCTGCTGTTCAGCATGGCTTAAAGCTAGTGGCATAGTGGTGTGGAGTGGAGTAGAGTAGCATAGGAGCAGTGGCGTAGAGCCCAGTGGTGCAAAGTACAGTGCAGTGGGGTACAGTGCAGTTGTTTAGAGTGCGTTAGCGTAGAGTGCGGTGGCATGGAGTGGCATGGGACAGAGTAGAGTAGCATAGAGTGCAGTGGAGTAGAGTGGCATACAATAGAGTAGCAGAGAGAGCAGTAGTGTAGAGTGGTGCAGTGGCATAGATTGCAGAGTAGACTCACATTGCAGGGAGTGCAGTGGTGTAGTGTAGTGCAGAGTAGGGCAACGTGCTGTAGAGTGGAGTGATGCAGAGTAGAGTGGCATAGAGTGGAGTGGTATAGAATGCAGTAGTACATAGTACATTGGTGTATAGTACGGTGGTGGAGAGTGCAACACTGCAGAGTAGAGTGTCAGTGCAGTGATGCAGAGTGGAGTAGAGTGGCACAGAGTAGAGGGCAGTGGCGTACAGTGCAGTTGTTTAGAGTGCATTGGCGCAGAGTGCAATGGCATAGAGTGGCATGGGGTAGAGTTACATAGAGTGCAGTGGAGTAGAGTGGCATACAATAGAGTAGCAGAGAGTGCAGTAATGCAGAATGGTGCAGTGTCATAGAGTGCAGAGTAGACTCATGTGGCATAGAGTGTAGTGGTGTAGAGTGGTGCAGAGTGGAGCATTGTAGAGTGGTGTAGAGTATAGTGCCTAGAGTGCAGTGGCATAGAGTAGAGTGGTGTAGAGTGCAGAGTAGAGTGTCAGTGCAGTGGTGTAGAGTGGTACAGAGAACAGTGGCATAGAGTACAGTGGTGCAGAGTAAAGGGCAGTGCAGTTGTTTAGAGTCCACTGGTGTAGAGTGCAGTTGCATAGAGTGGCATTGGGCAGGGTAGAGTGGCATAGAATGCAGTGGAATAGAGTATTTTGGTGCAAAATGCAGTAGTACAGGGCAGAGTGGTGTAGAGTATAGTGGTGGCCAGAGCAGTGTTGCAGAGTGTCAGCTTGCAGTGGTGTAGAGTGCATTGAACTAGAGTGCAGTGGTCAGAGTGGTATAGAGTACAGTGGCATAGAATAGATTGTTTCAGAGTAGAGTGCAGTTGCATAGAGTGGAGAGGTGAAGGGTAGAGTGCAGTGGCATAGAATGCAGTGGCACAGAGTGCAGTGGCATAAAGCAGATTATTTCACAGTAGAGTGAGGTGGCTTAGAGTGGAGAAGTGCAGGTTAGAGTGGAGTTGCATAAAGTGGCATAGAGTGTGATGGCATAGAGTAAAGTAGTGTAGAGTGCTGTGGCATAGAGTGCAGAGGTGCAGAGTAGATTAGAATGATGTACAGTGTACTGATGTAGAGTGCAGGGGCATAGAGTTGAGTGTTATAGAGTAAAGTGCATTAGCATAGAGTGTATTAGCTTAGAGTGCAGTGGCATACAGTGCAGCGTTGCAGAGTGGCAGACAGTGGAGTTGTGCGGATTAGATTGGTGTTGCCTAGACTGGAGTGGTATGGCGTGCAGACGAGCAGAGCGCAGTGGTGTAGAGAGGCGCAAAGTGCGGTGGCTTAGAGTAGAGTAGTACAGAATAGAGTAGAGAGGCATAGTGTGAAGTAGCATAGAGAGCAGTGGCATAATGTGGAGTGGTTCTGAATGGAGAAGAGAACAGTGGCATGGAGTGGCGTAAAGTGGAGTGATACAGAGTAGGGTGCAATTCTGATATATTCTGAAGTCTATGTAAATGTTGTCATGTGGTAGAAAAAACTCCTTCCTAACCCCAGTATCCAGCAAGATTGTTGCATAAATCCTCTCACTTTGAAGTCAGAGAAAGGAAAGTAAACACTAAATTCCCACCGAAGACAGAGCCTGACATTTGACTTTGTTCTTTGAATGCACAGCAAATATGATAAGATAAGAACAAGATTTACATACCTGTTTACAGAAAGGGAGCACTCAGCAGGATACTGTAAATAAGGTTTTGGCAAGGGAAGGGACGAATTCAAGCTGCATAGCCTAAAACACATAAAGCCAGCAAATTGAAAGCAACAAATTGTGAGTTACAAACCACAAGGCCAATGGCAAGCAACTGGCAGAATGCATTCACAAGGAAGCACTATGAATTTACTTAAAGTGACAGCTGTGGGATACTTTGTGGGGAAAGTCCAGTATTTTAGTCCATATCTTGCAGAGGTTTGGCTACATCAATCACCCAGGTAGTATGACTAGAAGACCTGGAGTGGTTTCCATGTTGCAGGATAGGTCTGTACACCCATTCTATCAGTTTGCCACCATTTCCTATGGTACAGAGCTTCTGGCACACCTCTTGAAGGGTTAGTGCTAGGTAGCAGACATGAAATAGGGCATTTAATGATTATTTAAGGTGATTGTAAGTAAGGAGTTGACCAGGGTGAAGATGGTAGTCTGCCACAAGGGTTTGGAAATTTAGTCGCTCACTGTTCAGAAACAAAGTCCCCAATTCTAAGACACCTGCAACATGCCACTGATGGAGTTGCTCTGAGCACAGCCGTCCTGTGCGAGTGGGAAGGCTTAGCAAAGGTAGTGCAGGAGCATAGGGTTTCTTCGTGTCAGTGAGTTTACAGGTTCTGGCAAAGCAAGAGTAAGCCATGCATGATAACCCCGGATGGTGATCCATAGAATGGTCAGTAGGAAACGATGAGCAGTGCATTAAGCCTTCCTTAAAAGTCTTTACTGGTAAACCCCATCTCATGCAGGGAGGTGGGCAGAAAGCCAGTGACCCACCCATTGGACCTGTGCAGCTGAATAAAAGCATTCTAAGTCCAGAAGATCTAATCCACCCGCAGTCACAGTTAGCTTTAGAGTGGAAAGAGCTCCTGATGGCGCCGCAGCGACCAAATCAGATGTGTGGCCTGTCTGAAGAAGGAATGAAGGACAAGCAGGGGAAGGTTTGCAAAATAATACTATCATTGGGGTAGCACACCATCTTCGCTAGTGCCACATGGCCTCTACAGAAAGCAGAAGAGAAGACCAAAAAGCAAACTGGGCTTGGAGGGACCGTTCGCTCTGCCGAGAATTTCATCCTGGAAATCAGTGTAAGAATGGTAGATATTAATCACTAGGTATCAAAAGGTAACTGGTTCCCAGTTCAATCTGAGATCTAATTATGTATGAAGGTAAAAACAGTGCCATATGTTAAAGAAACACTAATTAAATTTTAAAATTTGTAAATTTTGGTTGTGCAATTTACATCCCAAATATTTTGAAGATTCTATGTGTACTTGACACTTAGGGATAACCCAGATCTCTAGTTTTTGCTTTTGCTCAATTTCAAAACCATGTAAAGACATGGACTAAGCGGGCAATTGCCTTGCACAACCTTGCAAGGGGTCTGGCCCCTGCTCACCCTTCACAAGCACTAACAGCGAACCATTGCACCAGAAGAGTTTGCCAAGGTGGATGGGTGTTGATTGTTCAACCACTTGACAGTGCCCCTTCTGTTTCGCTCCTGTGTGCAGACAACTCCCCAGGTACCCAATACCTTCAAATAGTCTTGGTGGACCCATCTTGTCTGATTTTAGGAATTTCCCCACATTGTTCTTCTCTTCTTTATTTATCCAGTTGTTAGCAACAACCCTTTGAATAAATAGTGCTATGTTAAAAATGAGTACATAAATGCACTGACAACATAGTGAGGCATGGCCTTTCTTGCGTGTGTCTGTAAAACTGACGTTTGTTCTTGAATTTTTGTCCTGAATTTTGACCCTTTGTCCTGAATTTTTGTCCTGAATATTGACCCTTTGTCCTGAATTTTTTACAGTCCTGTCCAGAATTTGCCTCAATGCCAGGTGGTCACCCTAGCCCCCGTGTAGTTATCAATGCTGCTCCCAATTGGTGGCGTCGGCGTTGCCTTAGGAGCCTTTTTCCCTTAGAAAATCACTGCCATCACACTGATGTAGCTCGTGGGAGCAATTTTGCAACAGAACGTAGGGCGCTTGGCCACTGATGTGCTATGTATCTATTCACTGCACAGCCCTGCCACTCACTGCAGAGGTGTAATGCAGGCTCCTGGAGCTCCTGCGGCGCATTGGGGGGAGGAGGAGGGGTTATTGTTGCATGTTACATTTGGATGCACAAGCAGAAATCACACCTACAGAAATACGTGTGCACACGGCTAATCCCAGCCGAGAATATAAGCACATAGAGTGGCACACACTGGGGTATAAGCAGACACCGATGGATGTTCGTTAGATGCGTGGTGGATGGAGGAATATTTGTGTGCCTGTGTATAAGGACAAATAATTGACTAGAGGCTTGTGGGGGCATACAGTGTTTGGTGGTAGGTAGGTGCATGGGTTCTTTGGAGCGCTGCACAGATGGATGGGTGCGAGTCTGGATGTATGAATGAATGCTGAGTTTTGGGTGGATGGATACATCCAAATGTGTGCATTTAAGAGCATGTGCTTCCGTCAGGGTGAATGCTTGGGCATGGGTTGGTGGATGTCTAAGTGTGGATAGATATGTGTGGAAGCTTTGATCAAAATTTGTGGATGTAAACAAAGATGACTGCTTGGAAGGTTAAGAGTAGTAGATTGTTGAGCAGATGATTGTGGATGGGTAGATAGTTGTGTAGCGATCTGCTAGTGAATGCGAAATAATTTATGAAGAATAAATCCAAATGTTTTCTGACACAGCCAAGATTTGCATACGTTTGTGTTTCCACTGACGTGATGCAAAACAGCATGCCAACTTTCTGTACAACATAAAGGCATTTTCGTGTGGAATTTGTTTTTCTGCGTAGCGCGAACATAGCTTTGCATCATACTACATCAAAAAATTATAAATGCAAGGTGAGCAATTTTTGGCAGAACCAGCAAAAGCAAAATTAAAAAGAAATGCAACAGCACCTTTTTAAAGTTGAGACAAAGTCACGCAAAGTACTGCAAATACAATTTGCATCAAAATATGATAAAATCTCAACGGCTCAAAGCATGGGCAAAAATCTGACCTATCTAACGAGCAAAATAAAGGGAGCCCAACGCAAGAATCCGTGTATTGGAAAACATCATCTGAGAATGTGATCCCGTGACATAAACCGCAACTACAAAGACTTACAAGCAGAAAAAGTCATGGGGAGAAAAAAGTATTTAGGCTGAGAGTACACTCTGTGACCAGGGTGAAGAGGACATCATCATACATACAGGGTCAGAAAAGATATCATCAAGTCCCTGATTGACCAATTATGACCTTCCTTGGAGCCCACCACTGGCCAGTCATATGCACATAAGCCATACCTAACCGATAGAGGTATTCCCATTCCAGAGAGCATGTCTTAGATTGGCAGGGGTGTCAAAAAGTGCTCACTTAGCATTACTGCCATGTGTTCTGGAGGCATTACTGAATATCATACCTCATCACCTCTGATCCCCCAAATATAGAGCAGATCAGGAGCATGCACATTATAAAATATCAATGTAATGTAAACCCGAATCTTCCTGATTCTATGCATCAAATAAAATCAGGAAGAAGCTAGTCTATTTATCTGAGCATTAAACAGCAGGCTGGTATCACTCATAATACTCAGATATTTAGCAGTGGATACTGGTGTGGGGAGAGCGCCCAGAGGCTGAGGCCACCAAGTTTGGTTCTAAGAGGGAGAATTCTTCCCAAAGAAGAGGACCTCAGTTTTTGTTGAATTGAGCATCAGGCTATTTAGACTCATCCAGTGAACCATTGCCCACATACATTTGTTAAATCCCAAAGACGTATCTTCCATGTTGTTCACAATGGAAACAATAATCTGTGTATCATCACCATATGCTATGGGAGAGAAGCCAAAAGATTGAATTAGTTTTGTCAGTGGCGCCACATAAATATTGAAAAGAGTGGGGATCAGTGATGAGCCCTGCAGGACTCCACAAGGCAAAGTGAAAGGTTTTGACACCAAGGACCTCATTATGAGTTTGGCGGTCGGACCGGCAGACTGCCTTGTTGGCGATCTTACAGACCACACTACTGCGAATCATAGGTGCAGGACCGTCGACCGCCAAGCAAAAAAGGCAGTCAGTGGTGCTGGGGCCTGTAAATAGGCTCTCTGGCCAACAGGACAGTGACCAACCACTGACCGTATTACAAGCCCAAAGTCACAATGGCCAGCACCCATGGTGGTCAGGCAATGGCAGTCTGAACCACAGCATTTCGTGGTCACCAAGGTCATACACAATGGCACATTGGATGAATTTGAAAACAACACAGCTGACAGACATTGTCACACTGGATAGACCAGCAAAGGGCACTATAAAACACACCCCTTCACACACCACATTCCCCTGCATGTTCACAGCAAGACCCAGGAAGACAGAGAAACCTTTTCCCACACTGCAGAGATACTAGGCACCATTCTTTTTCACCATCCCATACAACACCCTACACACTTTTTTCCAGTCACACCCTTTTGCACTTTCCCTCTCTAATGAGTCACTGTCACTTGTTTTTTTTTCTACCATGTCACGTTCTGAAAATCCCTGTTTTTCAGAAGATGAGTTAAGAGTCATGGTGAATGAAATCATAAGAGTTGAGCCACAATTGTTTGGAGCACAAATCCAGCACACTTTATCAGTAGGAAAACTTAAATGTTGGACAGGATAGTCGATGGAGTGAATGCTGTATGCACCACCCTGCGCACAAAGGAGAACATCAGGAAGAGGTAGAATGACCTCAGGGGCAAGGTCCATTCCCTGGTCTTCAGGCACCAGCTGCAGGCCAAGAAGACTGGCGGTGGCCCTCCCACTGCCCCATTACTTCTCTTTCCCTGGGAGGAGAGGGTCGTGGCCATTCTGCATCCTGAGGGCTTGGAAAACCTGGAGGAGTGGAGTCTGGTAAGTCACAACACAAAACATGTCACCCAAATGCTATGTCATGCATGCTCACTTGTCACCTTTTGCCACATTTACTGTTACTCCACACACCAGCCCAGTGTCCATTAGTCCAAAGGCCCCTGTATGGCATCTCACATTTGAACTTTACTCACCTGGTGGATTACATTTGTATATAGTATGTGTATTACAGGGAGTTACATAACAACTCCCAGCAGGCACTGTTCTACCAACTCCACACAACAGACCAGTGTTTCCTTCTCCAAATACCCTTGTTTGAAACTCTCAATTGAAGTGTATCCACCTGGGAGGATAACTTTTGCCAAGTGTGTGTAGTACAGGTACTGACATGACTACAACACCCAGCAAGCACTGTTATGGTTACTCAAACCACCAATTGAAGTGTACTCACGTGGGAGGATAACATGTGTATAGCGTATGTACTAGATTGAGTGACATGACTGCAACTCCCAGCAGGCCCAGTTTCTGTAACTCTAAACATCAGCACAGTGTTCCCTTCTCCAAATAACCTTGTTTGTTAACTCTCAGTTGAAGTGTACTCATCTGGGAGGATAACAGTTGTGTAGTGTGTGTACTAGAGTGAGTGAAATGACTGCAACTCCCAGCAGGCCCAGTTTTTGTAGCTCCAAACATCAGCACAGTGTTATCTCATTTGTTAACTCCCAATTGTAGTGTACTCACCTGGGAGGATAACATATGAATAGTGTGTGTAGTACAGGGACTGACATGACATCAGCACAGTGTTTCCTTCTCGAAATATACAGATTACTTGCCTGGGAGGATACCATTTGTCAAGTGTTGGGAAGTAGAGGGAGTGACATGACTGCAACTCCCAGCAGGCCCTGTTTCTCTAGCTCCAACTACTGGCACAGTGTTCACTTGCCCAAATACATCTGTTAGTGAACTCTGAATTGAAGTGTACTCACTAGGGGGAGAACATTGACCAAGAGTGTGTACTAGAGAGAGTGACTTGACTGCAAGTCACAGCTGGCACTGTGGCGCTCATTACAACCCTGGCGGTCGGTGATAAAGTGGCGGTAATTCCGCAACACCCCCACCCCTAACACCATACACACAAACAGATGCAATAACATTACATATCCACCTTGTACCCCTCAGGAATAATGCAAGGACAAAAAGAAATGATTAAAGTGAGTGTAATAAGATACAATACTAGAAATTTGTGATTCAAAATTAAAACAGTATATACATATATACAAATGGAGGGACACTGCTCAGTCCATAATGTCCGTGGGCCACAGGGCCATATCACATAGGCCAAGGCCCCACTTGACTCCTGCCTCAATACGGAGAGAACACTGCAGGGGCATCATGTCGAAAATACACAGGCACCTCAGGGGGACGGGGTGAGGGGTGCACCTCAGCTGGAAGATGGTACAACGCCACGGCTCCTGGAGGGGGCTACATGCCCACTGCGTGGTCCTAGGGAGTGCAAGGGCACAGTCTCTCAAGTGGGTGGTTTTCCCACTGCTTGGTCCTGGGGACTGCAAGGCCACAGTCTCTCTAGTGGGTGGTTTGCCCACTGCTTGGTCCTGGGGAATGCAAGGCCACAGTCTCTCTAGTGGGTGGTTTGCCCACTGCTTACTCCTGGGAAGTTCAAGGCCACAGTCTCTCAAGCCGATGGCTTCTCCACTGGTTCTGGAGGGGGCTTAGTACCCAGTGTGCTTCATCCTGGCAAGGAGGGGGTGAGTGGATGCCTTCTTCCACTGGTTCTGGAGGGGGCTTTGTGCCCAGCGATGCAGCACTTGAGGAGTGCCAGGTCACAGTCCCTCATCTGTGTGTCAGACGCACGAGATCTGCAGTGGGCAGGATGCATGACACTCCATGGAGGCAGGACTACAGTCCATTTGCCGGCGGCAACGGCTGCACAGTGGTGGTAGTGCCGGTGCTGGTGGCGGTGCTGGCAATGGTGGAGGGAGGCTCCAGCCCTTCCCCTGCAGCCTCGGACGGCTGCCTACCGGGGCTGTTGATGCTGGCAGTGCTGCTGACAGTGGTGCAGGTGGCGCTGCAGCTGGTGGAGCTGGTGGTAGGGCTGGTGCCAGTGCTGGTGGGGGTGCTGACTGTGGTGGGGGGAGGCTCCAGCCCTTGCCAGCTGGTAGTGCCACCTTGCCCTTGGTAGCTGGTGTTGCCTCCTTGCTCTTGCCAGCTGGTGGTGCCTCCTTGCCCTTGGTAGCTGGTGGTCCCTTCTTGCCAGCTGGTGCAGGCACACTGCCAGTGCTGACAGGTGTCTCCTTGGAGCCTCTCACACATGCAATAGCTGCCGAAACTACAGTGGCTGTGGAATAGGTGGCTGAGGTGCTGGCCTGGGTTCTGCCTACCCTGGCCCGAAGTGAAGGACGGGGGAGGGGCAGGAAAGAGGTCAAGGATGGAGAGGAAAAGCTTTTTAGGCACACTGGGGCGGGAAGAGGGTGAAGGTTTGGGAGTGGAGGAAGAAGGAGTGGTGGTTGGAGGTGTCTCTCTGCTGTGTTTGGGTGCAGGTGCATGGGCTGGATGCTGTTGTGAGGTGGATGGCTGATGGGTGTCTGAGTGCTTGCCTTTGTGTACTTTGGGAGGAGGGGGCACAGACACAGTGGGAGAGGACACAGGGGACATGTGCATGGATGTGTGGGCGGTGACTGCCAGTGAGGGGTGTGTAGTGATAGTTGTGATGGAGGTAGTGGATGAGGATGTAGAGCATTCAGGTGTGAGTAGAGACGCTACTGGGAGGGAGGTGGACGAGGAGGAGGAGAGGGACACAGTGGAGGCAGTGAATGTTTGTATGTCTGCTTCTGGATGTTGTTTGTGTGAGTGCCTGTGGCATGATGTGTGCTGCTTGTGTTTGCTTGAGCCACTCCTGTGTGTTGTCTTTGGTGCATGCTGGTCTGATGGTGTGCTTGGGATAGGCTGGGGTTGAGGAGAATGGGACTGGGTAGAGGAAGTTGGAGGGGGGAGGCTAGAGACAGGGACTATGGCTGCCAACAGGGAGGAGGCCAGAGCCTGGAATGATCTATGTTGTGCCACCACGCCAGTGTGAATGCCCACCAGGAAAGCATTTGTTTGTTGCAAATGCCCTGTCTGTGCCTGGATGGCATTTACTATGGTTGACTGCCCAACAGAGATGGATCGCAGGAAGTCAATAGACTCCTCACTCAGGGCAGCAGGGCTGACTGGGGCAGGGCCTGAGGTGCCTGGGGCAAAGGAGATACCCACCCTCCTGGGTGAGCGGGCACGGGAAACACACTGAGGGGCTGTTGGGAGGGCGGTGCAGGTACGGGGGTGGCGGCTGTACCTGTAGTTGGGGTAGGCACAGACGTGTCCGCCACCAGCAGGGAGCTTCCATCGGAGGAGGTATCACTGTCCGAACTGTCCAATACAGACTCCGCTGTGGTGCTCACCTCGCCCTCTGTTCCACTGGTGCCCTCACGGTCGATGGATTCAGCCTCCAGGCCCATGTGGGATGCAGCTCCCTCCGTCGCTGGAGCCTCTGCTCCTCTGCCAGATGATGCTAATGCACAGAAGGACAGGGTGACAAAACAAAAAGGGGGGTGGAAGAGACAGAGGATACACTTGGTCAATGCCAGCAACACCACCACCGTTGACGTACACAACACACAGGGGACAGCCCTATGCACTAGGCGATGCACTACCGGTCACAATGCTAGTCACCAGGCCATGGAGAATAATGCCTAACGCCAATATCAGCAAACCTGAGACCCACAGAACCATGCCCAGTAGTACATGCCCACTAGTGTGTTTGGAGGTGGAGTGTAACAGACCCTGCCCAACATGGAACCTACTCTGAAATGTTCGACCTGGCCTAGGGGCACCCACAGGCCCACATCCCCCACCCAGATAACACCCCACCATGCGCAATTTGCTGAATTGGAAACTGTACTCACCCACTCAAGCGCCCATCCAACTCCGGATAGGCCACTGCCAGTATGCAGAACATCAGGGGGGTCAGGGTTCGACGGGCACCCCTTCCTCATCGGGAGGCCATCTCCAGCTGGGCCTCTGCCGTCTTCCTTGCCCAGCGTCTCAGGTGTTCCCACCGTTTGCGACAGTGGGTGCTCCGCCTGTAGTAGACCCCCAGGGTCCGCACATCCTTGCCGATGGCGCGCCATATACCCTTTTTCTGATGGGCGCTGACCTGCAGGGAAATAAACATAGGATTATGCTATCATATGGCCTGTTACACTCGTGCCCCACCATATCCCTCCCATCCCCTTACACACATACATTGCCTACCATACATGCAACACTCTGCCCAGGACCCCTCAACCAGCCCCCCCTAACACGAGGCCTTCGCCCACAGCACTCCATGCATTCATGCCCCATGCATTGTGCACACATTGTACTCACCTGTTGGTCTGGAGGCCCATATAGCAATTGGTACTGGGGTAGGGACCCGAGCCATGGTCGCTTCCAGACACAGGTCACAGCAGCACTTGCAGTGTAGGTCCTCTCCCGTTGAAGGTCAGGTAGCAAGTGAGTGAACAGACAGAAAATGGCGGTCACGTCCGCGGCGGTGCGTACCTTCACCGCCGGCGTGCATCACCATTGGCTACTGTACCCCATAGGGTCCAATGATAACCAATGAGGAGTTGCACGGCGGTACTCGACCGCCTCCCGCAACGGCGCACAACGTCAGCGAAATTACCTCGTTTCCACCTGTCCCGCCACACAGGACAGGTGTCTGCCATTTTCAGGAGGGGGGCAGGACATGGCACCTAACTGTGTCACAGCCGGCATAAGCACATTTTGGGATTATACATAAACATACTGTTTCTGTCACAACATGAAATGCGTTGTACAATGACGAAATGTTGAAAAGTGACCAGATGCTCATCGTTTTTACCCCTAGAGTACAACCGCTGAGGATGAATAGGAAATGGAGACATCCCCCTGTGTACAGGCCCCTGGTGGACTTGGCAACAATGGAGGACACGCACATTGTCCTTATCTACAGACTTGATACGGACACAGCCCAAGAGCTGTGTGCACAGTTGGAGCCAGACCTGATCTCAGCTATCCGTAAACCCACTGGGATGGCCCCTCTTGTGCAAGTCCTATCAGTGCTACATTTCTTGGCAAGTGGCTCCTTCCAAGCGACAGTGGCCATTGCAGAAGGGATGTCTCAGCCAATGTTCTCAAACGTGCTGACCAGAGTGTCGTCTGCCCTAATGAAACACATGCGCAGCTACATCGTTTTCCCCCAGGTGGAGGATTTGGCCACAGTGAAGGCTGACTTCTATGCAATGGGACATATCCCCAACATCATAAGGGCAATTGATGGTACACATATTGTCTTTGCCCCCCCCAGAGAAATAAACAGGTGTTAAAAAATCAAAAGAGCTTTCATTCTATGAATGTGCAGTTAGTGTGCCTGGCAGACCAGTACATCTCCCATGTGAATGCTAAGTATCCTGGGTCTGTGCAGGATGCCTTTATCCTGAGGAATAGCAGCATCCCATATGTGATGGCTCAACTCCAGAGGTACAGGGTGTGGCTAATAGGTGAGCTCTGTTCCCCACTCAGTTGATGTAGGTATATGGGTGTGGGGTTGGCCCTAAGGGTGAGTGTCTGGCTTGCAGGTATCCCTCAATATTTGCAGGTGACTGTGGCCCCAACCTCTCATGGCTACTTACCCCAGTGAGGAATGCTAGGACAAGGGCAGAGGAACGTTACAATGAGGTACATGAGCGGACAAGAAGAATTATTGAGCGCACCTTTGGCCTCCTGAAGACCAGGTTCAGGTGCCTCCATCTGACAGGTGAATCCCTGTGCTAATCACCCAAGAAGGTGTGCCAGATCATCATGGTATGTTGCTTGTTGCACTACCTACTTGAGACGCCAGGTGCCTTTTCTGCAGGAGGATGGGGCTGGAGATGGGCGTGTGGCAGCTGTGGAGCCAGTGGACAGTGACAAAGAGGAATCAGAGGATGAGGATGTGGACAACAGAACAACTATCATACGGCAGCACTTCCAGTGACACACAGGTAAGACACTGTAACTTCACCTTCCATTGCAGTTTGGTGTAGTTAACGTTCTCTAGGCAGGCTGCTGTTCCCACTACTCTGGCCACTTACTGTACCCTTTGACATGTCTATTCACAGATCTTTTTGCCCTCCTGTGGCTCCTGGTGTATTGACTGCAGCACATTACAGGTCATACCTATGTATACATAAGTGTACAGTCTGATTGTAATGTCTACAGATTGTTAAACGAATACATCCTTAATTCATTTGACAGACTCCATACTTGTATTTTTTAAGAGGGTGTTCATTTCAGTGCTGAGAAGTAAATGGGGATGTGCAATGGGCTGGGGTGATGATGGAGGAAAGTCCAGGATAGAGTTCAGTCTATTTGTATCACAGGTGCATTGTCCAAGGGGGCATAGCAAGTGGAGCAATGGCAGTTCAAGGTGGACAAGATAACAGTGTGGGACACAAGGGTGACAATCAGGAGAGTCTTATTTCCTGGCGGGGGTCTTGGCAATGTTCTCTGGCTTCTGCCTGGATTGCAGGGACCATTTGCGTGGTGGTTCTCCTTCTGCAGGGGGTGGGGTGCGGGTGGCCTGTTGTTCCTGTGGTGGGCCTCCTATCCACTAGCGTTGGCAGAGGTGGAGGGCTGTTCATCGGTGTGGCTAGTGTCAGGGGCCCGTTGGTGTGCCACTGCCTCCCTCATGGTGTTGGCCATGTCAGCCAGCACCCCTGCAGTGGTGTCCAGGGTGGTGTGGATGTCCCTCAGGTCCTCGCTGATCCCCAGGTACTGACCCTCCTGCATCCGCTACTGCAAGTGCTGCTGTAAACTGTAAACTGTAAACTTCGTACTTGTATAGCGCACTACTCACCCGTTAGGGTCTCAAGGCGCTGTACGCATACCACTGTGGAACCCTTCCTGGCTTTTCCCTGTGAGGTGCCCACTCCTGGGCAACCTCCAAGGTGAAGCCAGGCATCCCAGCGCTGTTGGGGCCGTTGTGGAGATTAAGCAAGCTATTGCCCAGAGTTACAGAGTGGGACCCATGAATTAGATTAGGCACCGATGCAAGAATTATCAGGTCGAGGAAATTGAGCCCAAGACCCGCGGAGGCGGGAATTGAACCCTGGTCCCGGGCCAGGTTTCTGCATCAGGGTCTGCCGCTCTAACCATTGAGCCACGCTTCTCCACTAACATGTGATATGTGTCTGGAAGCAACCATGGCTCGAGTCTCTGGGGAGAGGGCCCCAGCCTTCACTTCAGAGGAGTTGGAGAGACTGATGGATGGGGTCCTACCCCAGTACCAATTTCTATATGGGCCTCCAGACCAACAGGTGAGTACACTGTGTGCACGATGCATGGGGCATGAATGAATGGAGTGCTATGGGCAAAGGCCTCGTGTAAGAGAGGGCTGGTTGAGGGGTCCTGGGCAGAGTGCTACATGTATGGTGGGCAATGTATGTGCATAAGAGGATGGGAGGTATATGGTGGGGCATGAGTGTAACAGGCCGGACGGTATGACTGATAGCATTATTCAATGTTTATTTCCCTGGGCAGTGCCCATCAGAAAAAGGGTATATGGTGTGCCATCACCAAGAATGTGCGGACCCTGGGGGTCTATGACAGGCGGATAACCCACTGTCGCAATTGGTGGGAGGACCTGAGACGCTGGGTAAGGAAGACGGCGGAGGCCCAGCTGGGGATGGCCTCCCAACGAGGAAGGGGTGCCCGTAGATCCCTGACCCCACTGATGTTCTGCATACTGGCGGTGGCCTATCGAGAGTTGGATGGGCGCTTGAGGCCAACACAGCAGCCACAAGAGGGTGAGCACAGTTTCCAATTCAGCAAATTGCGGGTGGAGGTGTGTTATCTGGGTGGGGGATGTGGGCCTGTGGGTGCCCCTAGGCCAGGTCGAACATGGCAGGGTAGGTTCAGTGTTGGGCAGGGTCTGTTGCACTCCACCCCCAAACATGCAAGTGGGCATTTACTACTGGGAAGGGTTCTTTGGGTCTCAGGTATGCTGCTATTGGTGTTAGGCATTATTCTCTATGGCCTGGTGACTAGCATTGTGACTGGTAGTGCATCGCCTAGTGCATAGGGGTGTCCCCTGTGTGTTGTGTACACCAACGGTGGTGTTGTTGCTGGCATTGACCAAGTGTATCCTTTGTCTCTTCCCCGCCTTTTTGTTTTGTTACCCTGTCCTTCTGTGCATTAGCATCATCTGGCGGAGGAGCAGAGGCACCGGCGACGGAGGGAGCTGCATCCCACATGGGCCTGGAGGCTGAATCCACCGACTGTGAGGGCACCAGTGAGACGGAGGGCGAGGGGAGCACCACGGCAGAGTCTGGAGGGGACAGTTCGGACAGTGATACCTTCTCAGATGGAAGCTCCCTGCTGGTGGCGGACACCTATGTGCCCACCCCAACTACAGGTACAGCCGCCACCCCCGTACCAGCACCGACCTCCCAGCAGCCCCTCAGCATGTTTCCCGTGCCTGCTCACCCAGGAGGGTGGGCATCTCCTTCGCCCCAGGCACCTCAGGCCCTGCCCTAGTTAGCCCTGCTGCCCTGAGTGAGGAGTCCATTGACCTCTTGCGATCCATCTCTGTTGGGAAGTCAACCATAGTGAATGCCATCCAGAGGCAGACAGGGCATTTGCAACAAACAAATGCATTCCTGGAGGGCATTCACTCTGGCGTGACGGCCCAACATAGATCATTCCAGACTCTGGCCTTCTCCCTGATGGCAGCCATTGTCCCTGTCTCTAGCCTCCCCCCTCCAACTTCCTCTACCCAGTCCCATTCTCCTCAACGCCAGCCTATACACCAAGCATACCATCAGACCAGCATGCACCCAAGACAACACACAGGCGAGAGTCAGGCAAACACAAGCACCACACATCATCCCACAGGCACTCACACAAACATCCACTGCCTCCTCCTCGTTGTCCACCTCCCTCCCAGTAGTGTCTCCTCTCACACCTGCATGCTGTGGGTCTCAGGTTTGCTGCTATTGGCGTTAGACATTATTCTCCATGGCCTGGTGACTAGCATTGTGACCGGTAGTGCATCGCCTAGTGCATAGGGCTGTCCCCTGTGTGTTGTGTACGTCAACGGTGGTGCTGTTGCTGGCATTGACCAAGTGCATCCTCTGTCTCTTCCACCCCGCTTTTTGTTTTGTCACCCTGTCCTTCTGTGCATTAGCATCATCTGGCAGAGGAGCAGAGGCTCCGTCGACGGAGGGAGCTGCATCCCACATGGGCCTGGAGGCTGAATCCATCGACCGTGAGGGCACCAGTGGGACAGAGGGCGAGGTGAGCACCACAGCTGTCGTAGTTTGGACTCTTGCTCTGAGCAAGACTGCTGGTCTCAGGATGACAGTACTTTTGTTTGTAGGTGACTAAGGCGGTCATTCCAACCCTGGCGGTCCGAGACCGCCAGGGTTGGGGACCGCGGGAGCACTGCCAACAGGCTAGCGGTGCTCCCATGGGCATTCTGACCGCGGCGGTACAGCCGCTGTCAGTGACGGAAAACCGGCGGTGTACCGCCGGTTTTCCGCTGCCCTGGGGAGCTGCGCCGCCATAGGGATTCCGACCCCCATACCGCCATCCTGTTCCTGGCGGTTTCGGCCGCCAGGAACAGGATGGCGGTATGGGGTGTCGTGGGGCCCCCGGGGGCCCCTGCAATGCCCATGCCAATGGCATGGGCACTGCAGGGGACCCCTAACAGGGCCCCACAAAGATTTTCAGTGTCTGCCATGCACACTGAAAATCGCGACGGGTGCAACTGCACCTGTCGCACCCATTCCACTCCGCCGGCTCCATTCGGAGCCGGCATCCTCATGGAAGGGTGTTTCCCGCTGGGCTGGCGGGCGGCCTTCTGGCGGCCGCCCGCCAGCCCAGCGGGAAACCCAGAATAACCGCGGCGGTCTTCTGACCGCGCAGCGGTATTCTGGCGGCTCCCGCCGGCCCTGCGTTTACCGCGGCCGGCGGGAGTCAGAATAACCCCCTAAGTCTCTTCCTACAACTAGTTGTAACTGTTGTCCAAACCTTACTGGCTCACTAGCAGTACCTCACCAGAAACACAATAGTAAAAGGTGATTTGTAGCAGTCGCTTACGCATGGACTCAAAGTAAGATATTTCAGGGTTGTCGTGGTTAAACGGAAATTACCCTTTTCTCACAGATGTATTATGTCTCATACAAACAAAGGCAATAACACAGATGCAGTGAAGTTATAATAGTTTTTATTTAACATAACTGCCATTTGCGATAAGTTGCATGAACTGCAATGATTAGGATAATGAATATACCAAGCAACAGTATTGTGAAGAAGAGAGTCATGGTTATAAAGACCCCCACCATTTTAGCAATATATGAAAGAAATAGATATATATATATGTATGAGATGGAATATGCCCTAATACCCTAATGAGAATAGGCCTAACCTCCTACCTAAAGGAGAGCTGGGTTTACTAAACCTAATCTGCCAAAGCAAGGTCCATGAGAGGAGCCCCCAACCCTCGTTACCTTGGAATGAGGTCTCTATCTCAGACTCCATAGGGACACGAAGACTGGGTCAGTGTCAAGACGACTGCAGCATCGGTATCAGCGATGGTGGCGATGCCCTCTGGTCGGAATCCCTCTGATTATCTGTCTAAAGTGTGATGTATTTATACAGATCTACAAGGTCCCCTGACGTAGGTGTAATTCAAAACAATAGATAACAGGCATGCTTGGGACGGCAATTAATATCAACAATCCCTCGAAAGTATAGAGAGGGAAAATCCCTAAGTGTGAACATCTACTGTTTGTTTGTCTTTCGTGCTTGATCTTGACGCCTTGGGGCAGTGACACTGATAATAAGACTCATAACAAGTGGCCTAACTATAAACAAGGCGCCATCTTAAAGGAAATAAATAATTAAATGGACTAGGACAGAGCAAGCTAAGTAGGTTAAAAGTCACTAGGTGACGGGGGCACGAGTTTTCAAGCATACGGCTAAGCTAACTCCTGTTATCCCGTTAAAACAAACTAGGATTCACTACACCCTCCCCATTGCCATAACAGGTATGATGAAGGCACATGAACCCAAACGCTAAAAAAGCTGTTTCTGAACTAAAAGCCAAAGGTAAAACAAAAAAAACAAGCTAATAAATGTAGCTAATAACAAAACAAAAAAAACAAAAAAATTGCTGTGTGTTAAAATACGTTCAAAAAAAGTATAATTGCATATTTTGGAACCAGGAAATAGTAAGCAAATACATTGAATTATGTGTTATACGCAGGATCTTGAAGAATGTCATCGAAGTCACCTGGCAAGGACCTAAAAAATGAGTCAACATCGTCCAAAGTGAAATCTATTGTTGGACGGACAAACGGATCCACAGAGCAGAAGTGAGCCACATTCACTGGTGTATCGATATTCGCTGCAGTGTCCTCATCCATGTTAGATCTTATAACAGAAGGCTCATAGGTGGCCTCGCAGAGCAACCTCAGTCTCAAGGGGCATGACCGTGTATGAACCCTCATCGGGGACATCAGCAGTTCGTGGTCCACAGGAGATGCTGGTGCAACAGCGAGACAGACCATAGGCAGATGTTCAAAGAAACACCATATGCAGCGGAAGACCGGTTGTACACACCAGAGTAGAGGCCGGAATGACAACGACCAGTCAAACTCCAGTTCCACCAGCAAAGGTGTACCGAAGATCCGAACCATGCGTTCACGGCACAGCGGGGTTGACGGGAGCGGCTCCATTGCTCTGTGTTGCTGGAAAAAAACAACCACCACGAATCAGAAGAAATAGCAGTAGTAGTCCGCCAAGTAAAGCCAAAATAATTGGAAAGCCACCAAACACACTGGAAAAGAGAGAATGGATGGCTGATGGGATGACTCAGAAGACAGTCTGGAAGATGGACACAAAACCAGACCCGACAGCCTTAAAGAAATGAACAATCCCAGTTGTGCTTGAAGCATTGAATATTCTGGATACCAGCTCTCCAAAGTGTTTGGGGAAATCGGTATTTAAAAGGGATTGTATCTCGGCTGATGATCTCGCTATCTGGAGAGCATACGTCTCTTTTGCGGATGTCAAGGCGACCTGTTTCTGAAACAATAGCGCCTTTAGTCTACTCAACTTGTCATAGTTCACATTAATAGTATCTATGTGGGGCCACATTACAGATACTTTTACCTCTCGTGTGGGGGGAAACAAAACATGTCCACAACACGTAACGACCTTCGTGACTGAAATTGCGTAGCCAATTCCAGGTCGCAAGCCGCAACAGCTTTCATCGTTCAGTAGAACATAACTTCCATTGGAAAGTACATGAAACACTGGACGAATCAAGGGGACGGGAGTACCCTTTAGAAAACAGGCCAAATTTGCGACCCCTGCATTGCAAAGACCGTGAAGAGACACCTGTTTGCATATCATAGAATGACGAACAGCAGTCTCACATTCACTTCCGCTAAGAAAGACCTCCTGTTCACCGTTCAGACATTTATAGTCAAAGGGCAACTCCCACTCTTCCTTAATAAAGCTATCTCCTAGCTGTTCATATCGTCCCACTGCAAGATGTTTCAGGCAGCTCGAGAAACGAAAGGTCGAAATCGGTAAATTAATAATGCCGTATAAGAGCCAGATAGTTGAAGGACTCTCTGCTACCGTGAAGGGCAACTTATCTAACTTCTCTACTTGAAGCAGGGTGAAATGAGCCTCCCTTTTAGCCATTGTCTCTTGTTCCCTGGAAAAATTAAAAGCAGTGAATAGTTCACTCCCATTAATGTACTTCCATGGAATGTGGCCATTTTTTTTTCAGTGTATGTAATGTCCAACCCAGCTGCATGATGGAACGTAGCTGTGTTTGCCCATGATATAACCGGGACAAGTCAGTCTGAGTGATATCAATAGCAGACAACACTATATTTGATAGTGAATAAATCCTTTTGGACAGCGTGTTCATGCCATTGTCGACAACAGCTAATGTTTTTTCCAAATTCTCCTTATCTAGTTGCCTTAAACGTGCAGCAGCCTCAATCTGGGAAAGTTTCCAAATTTCATTGTACATAGCATATAAAAACCGTTTTGAGCGTTGTTTCCTAGGACCTAATAGGAGATCCTGTAAGTCTACACTGTCAGAAAGAGTGTTCAGGTGTTGCTTAACCGCTGTTAAAGTGTTTGTCTGCACCCATTGCTGGCACAGTTTACCCACACTGTATGTTGTAATTATACCTGTATGTTGACCTGATAGAAAACGAGGGTCAGGCCTGTGAATGGAAAAACCCCCTGAAGAGTTCAAAAAACGCTTTTGACACTCATCAGTGTCGGTGGGCCATACCAACCATCCGCTGGGTCGGGAAAGTGAAGAATTATAGGCACCAGCCTTAACCATTGCATCTAGCCGGTCTTCTGAGACATTAAGAAAGTGTTGCCAATCTCAAAATTTTGTCGAAGTAGGGATACTGGACGTGTTTAGATGTTTAATTTTCGCTAACCCTAGACATGATGTCTGTTCAATAGTGTCATTCAAGAAAATCATTTGCACAGGAATCAGGCATGCTCGAAACAAAGCCTCCCTACCCTGTATCTGCCAATCTTGTGTCCCCCATACACTTTTCAAATCAATAGTGTCTTTCCAATATTCGTAACCCTCAATCGAGAGCCGGGAAATAAAAGGATCTGAATAAATCAATTTCGTATCTGTTAGCAAAAGTTTTCTAATTTGTGCCGGAGGTATTTTAAAATAATACGACTCTGCTTTCTTTGTATCATGCCCAGAAAAGTATGTAAATTTATCGCTGTAATACTTTGTACTCCCCACCTGTGGTGTTGAACAGTGTTCCCATTGTGTGTAGTTCAAGAAAGGCCTATATCTAGTTGCACGGTGTAGGTAGTGATGTCCCCAATTGTTATAGCAGAACATTTCCCCATAATTCATTGTATAATCATATACATCATCACTTCCAAAAGCGGAATAGTCCTTCATTTCAGCTAGCATCGAATCAACTGTTTGGACATCCCAATCATCAGAGACAACATTAGGTGTAATAACATCAGACATTGAAATTTTGAATATGTATGGTATTTGAATTATCTCTGTAGGCCCGTATATATCGAACGGAACTTTGTCCCACACAATCCCATCAGTTATTGGAATAGCTGTAATATTGACAGGGGACAAATCACGTCGGACCTTATGTGAAGAATGATGTGGTGTTAAAATTTCATCAACAGGCTCCACAGAGGAGCGATCAGCAAAATAGTGACAATTGATTAGTAAAAAGAAAACAGTCACAAAACCAATCCATAAAAATAATGCAATAAATGTCAAACAGAACCATAGATAGTTCCATGGGTAGATCATATAGTTCTTTTTAAGCCATCAATACAGTTTGCTACTTCTCTAGAGTTTGTCGGTCTCAGTTGAGGATGAATCTGAATAAAAATCATCAATGTCTACGAAATAGCCAGAGGAAATCTCTGCAAACACAGGACCTGCTGCATTCTGATCCACCGCTTGTGGAGGGTCTTGATAGACAACATCATTAGTCGTGGAAGTGTTCGTGTAAAATACTGCCAAATCTTGAAGCGGGGTGGTCACTGAAGTTGTGACTGGAACTAGCAACAGGTCATGTTCCGCCCTCCCCATGGTTGAGGAAGTGTCTGGAACAGCAGTGGACATAGTTGCATAGTCAGTAGCAGAGATGTTCATCCTACTATGTAGAGGGATGTCCTGTTGGGTAGTGAGAGGGGATCGGGAACCACCCAAGGGACTTCATGGTCTACTGTGAAAAATCGGCCACATGGTGTAATTTGATGTCATAAATGGAGATGAATGTATTCGATTTAGAACCAGACAATGGTGGAAGGATGACAGTCCTGGTACCTTTTATTCCCAAGACCGGTACAGGTGCTCTGTATGATGTACCGAACTCTCTTTTCACAGCGACCCCCAAGGACCGTCTTGGCAGATTATTCAGTGCTCTCTGGACCCCATATAGGTGATGTAACCAACTGCGGCCTGAACCTAATACTCGAGCTGTTAAGGACTGCTTTAGATCACGATTCCGCCTCTCCACGACCGAATTTCCCTCGGGATGGTATGGTGAGGAGTAATGGAGTTCAACACGCATCATCCCCATGGTGTCCCTGAAAGCTTTAGAGGCAAATGCAGGGCCCTGGTCCGAATGGAATGCTGCAACTGCATATGTACCGATAAAGATCAGCAGATCTTTTATAACAGTCCGGGCGTCAGCCGACCGCTGTGGCCATACCCACAGGAATCTAGAACAGGAATCCACAGCCACTAAAATGTATTTGTATGCACCATCAGGCTGTAAGGGACCACATTGGTCCAGGTACACACATGGGAGTGGTTTGTCTGACACTAAGAGGGATGTCTGCGGAGGGTGTTTGATATTTGAGCCCTTAATCTGCTGACAAATGTCACAGCAAAGGACATACTGCTTCGTCCGTCTGCATAGACCAGGCCACCAGTATCGTTGCTGTAGAATTGTGATAGTGGCCTGTATACCAACATGTGCAGAAGCGACACCCTCATGTGCGGCTGTAATCAGCTCTAATCTCTGGTTTTCATTGGGGATTACTCGATCACCAACTCCAGGAATTGTGGCATAGGCAACATTTTGTGCACTGATATGGTAAGTATAGTTCACAGGGTATCCTTTCGGAAGGGTCTTGCCTGCAGCCGAAGCCTTAACGGCAACCAGTATTTCATTATCCAACCTCGTCCGAGAACGAGTCACTGCAGCCACAGAAGCCATAGCCACTGATGCTTTGGCTGCTTCATCAGCCAAGGTATTGCCGGCAACGTGTATTCCTACACGTTGGTGCCCTAATGTATGAACTACATGGACACATGGTAGCTTCGCCTTAAGATCAGCCACCCTTTCCCACAACATTTTGTGTTTAATGGTGTTCCCTTTAGAATCTCTAAACCCGTTCAGTTTCCAATGATGGAGCTAATCATTGTATGACTGGACGCAGTAATATGAATCACAGACTATCAAAGTCTGGGTACCTGGCTCAGTATGTTCGAGCGCTAGAAGAAGAGCCTTAAGTTCGGCCAACTGGGCTGTGCAGTCCCCTAAGGTCTGCGTGTAGGTATTGTGAGGATGGAAAACTCCGTCTTCCATTATCCCGCACACGGCTGCGCAAGCCGCCGAGTATTGATGTTTAGTACCTACAGCCGGTTGTGTCGACCCAGCAGTATAAATGACGGTATTATAACTATCTATTGGCAAGATATGTAGAGGTGCGGGGTACTCCTGTTCATACTGGAGAAATTCTTGTGTCTGAAGTCTTGGGTCAAACACATAATCAACATCAGTGGCGGTCAGAGACGTTGCCCATTGAATCCAACATGGATGTAATGCCTTAGCGTTTGGAACGCTCGCTTTAGTGACAGCCTCTAGGGCCGGCACCGGGGAGTCAACAATAATGCGTTTCCCCTGGGCAAGTGGCCTCTCCTTTATGACGGCCATCTGAACTGCTGTCAGAATCTTTTCTGTAGGTGCAAAATGTTTTTCAGCATTGGAGTATAAGTGTGATTTGTATGCTATCGGCACTGTGTCACCCTCATTAAAGGTGACATAGGTAAACCCAAGGGCACCAGCAATTATTCTGATGACCAAATTTGTTTTATTGTCACGTGTGTATAAGTGTCTAGCTTCTAGCATGTCCCGTTGTATGTACCTAAGGATGTGTGTGTGTTCAATCATCCATCGTCTGCTGGAAAAGTTGGGCTGAATTAAGTCATAAAGGGGTTTGATGCGTTCTGCATAATCTGGAATGTATGTTCTGCCAAAATTAAAGAAACCCAGTGATGACTGTAATTTCTTAAGTGTGTTCGTGGCTGTAGCTGAGCACACTTTTCCAGGAAGTGCGGGGCCAGGCTCCCCCCCTCGTTGGATAGCTCATATCCCCGGAACAATACACTAAGAAAGGCTATCTTGCTTTCTTAAAATTAAATTTATAACCGAGGTCTGCAAATCCCAAAATGATCCGATCGACCCTCGCAAGATGAATGTCGAGGGTGTCGTCAGTGAGGTAGATATCATCCACATAGGACAATGCATCGGAATCAAGCTCGTGCAAAATTGATGTCACACGGGCTGAAAACAGTCCTGGGCTATTTTTATAGCCCTGGGGTAAACGACAAACGCGTTTCTGAGAGCCAAATGAAAATGCACTCAGGTCCCGACTTTCATGTGCTAAATTCTGGCAGAAAAACCCATTAGATATATCCAACGTAGTTTTATATTTTTTACGCACTATATTGTTTATCAGTGCTGTGCTGTGTGAATTTTGTGTAGCATATGTGCCAGTATGACTATTTAAGTGTCTATAATCAACCACTATTCTATATGAATAATCTGGTTTCGCAACGGGAAATAATGGATTATTCATTGCCGATGTACAGGGCTCAATCACACCCTGATACTCAAGTTGTGACAGGATCTCCGTCACCGGAGCTTTGGCTTCATGCTTAACAGGGTATTGTGGCTGCGGGTGGGGAGTAGACCTAACGGGAACAACATGACAAGGAGAGTCCTTGTCCCACCCTACATGATTACGGTATAGTGCAGGTGCCTGTGCTCAAGCCCATTCAACAGCATAGGCTTGTTTGTCTGCCTCTGGAACAAGATCGGAAAAAGAAGGCAAAATGACATCTTCCCCATGTGGGAGCTTGCGGACATGTTGAGGTGGCCAGTCTCTCTCGGCCAACATGATATCACTAGTAAGTTCATCCCAAAATATCACAGTAATAATGCGCTCCACGTCTCCCTCTATCTGAATTGTTAAATCTTAAACCCTATCGGGCGGGAGAACGCGGCCATCCGCTGTCTCAACTGCGATGTAATCGCTAGTTACTGTCGCATCCAGATGATCTTTCAGACTCTGGCGACATATCGTGACCTGTGCCGCGCTGTCCAACAGAGTCACGGCCCACTTCTTGTTCCTCAACAGTGTTCTCAATACTACTGGCATTTTTAATTGTCAGTGCTGCCACTTTCTTCTTTATAAATTGTGGCTTAGACTGTGGCGAGTCTTTTTTTTCTTTCACGTATTCCGGATGTCGATCTTGACGACCCCCTCTCTCGCTACGTTTATCCGGTGCATCCTGAAAGGAACGAGAAGGACGTGAATCAGTATACCTGTCTGGAGTTCTAATGTTATCCCTATTTCTGAGATTATACCTCCTTTCGGAGTATTCCGGGTGCGGAGAATCAGCTCTTTTACTTCTCCTGTCTTTGAAATCTTTTTGTTTGTCCCAGCGCTTTTTAGAGCCCTCTTGTGCCTGCTTTGTACCCTCCTTATGGGTGGTACTAGGTAATTCCAATTTTTTAGGTTTGGCTCCCAAACTATCCCGTCCTATACTAGTATAGGTATCGGATATTATTTTCTGCAGCTGTCTCTCTTGTTCCATATTTGGAGTTTCCCGGAGACGCTGGCGTATTGCCAGTGCCAACGCTTCCCCTTTAATATTACTTAGTATTATCAAGGAGACAGCGTCAAAGTTACGCATCAATTTCATCCCTAGATCCAGGGCAGGTGCAGCCCCATGCTTATTTTGTATTTGTTTTAACACTTCCAGTAAATTGGCAAGTGTAGGGGTACCATGTGCGGTAGTATAAACGGCAGCGAAGACCGTACCCCATGTGGCACATTCATCCACCGAAGGAACCATCCCAAACGGCATGCACATGGTGAGCAGTCTATGTTTTTCCTGTGGCCCCGTACGGGGGAACACAGCTTTCAGTTGATTTGTTTTCTGGGCAATCCAGAACGGTATTTTTTCCCGTTCCGTGGGCACTTTACCCATAATAGTATGCACAGTTTGTGGATTAATCCCAGTAGCCAATTGATATCCACTAGCTACTGGTGGTGCTGGACGCGCTGGTGTAGTGTTTAATGTTCACATCACGAACTGAACCAATCGTCTATACAATGCCACTAATTCATTGTATAGTCATCTTAATTCTGCAATCGTCATTGTCTGTATGCCTGGGTGAGGTGTATATGTGGCAAACATAGGCCATGCAGGTCCCTCATTACTTAAAGGACCTAGCCTCACTCGTCGTAGTACATGTGGTAGGGCGCCCTCAAACCATTTCTGATGCTCTTGATATGTGAGCGATATTTCATGATACTGGTATGCTTCATACCGTACAGGTACATCCACAATTTCATATGTGTGAAATGTGTGTGTTCTTTGGTCAGCCTCAGGAAAGGTGACCCAACTGTAAAAGGTCTCTGTTTGGTATGCTTCAGTCGCTTCTATAATCAGAGTAACATCCCCGCCCTCTTCTGTAAGGCCATGTGCTGACAAATGTTGTGTAAGTGCATGTCTAGCATTTGCAGGAATGTCTATGGAATCAGCCATAGCTGTTTAGAGAAACGGAACACCAAAAACAGTGGAAGTTTTCCTTTTTATTAGTTCGAGCTCGAACAACCTACAGCTTAATTAGGTGTTACCTGTTCAGCTGAGGAGGATTCTCCCAAAGACCACGGACGTCTCCGTATAATGGTACTTAGGGTACCTGTTGTCTGTGAGACAGTGATAGTCAGGGTATCCGTAAATTAGTGCCTAAACACCATCGTTGGTGGTGCCATGTCGTAGTTTGGACTCTTGCTCTGAGCAAGACTGCTGGTCTCAGGATGACAGTACTTTCGTTTGTAGGTGACTAAGGGGGTCATTCTGACCCTGCCAACGACCACGGAAGCACCGCCAACAGGCTGGAGGTGCTTCCTGGCCAATTCTGACCGCGGCGGTAAAGCCGCGGTCAGAAAAGGGAAACCGGCGGTTTCCCGCCGGTTTTCCCCTGGCCAAATGAATCCTCCATGGCGGCGCTGCTTCCGACCCCCTTCCCGCCAGCCTGTTTCTGGCGGTTTTCACCGCCAGAACCAGGCTGGCGGGAACGGGTGTCGTGGGGCCCCTGGGGGCCCCTGCACTGCCCATGCCACAGGCATGGGCAGTGCAGGGGGCCCCTAACAGGGCCCCATAATGATTTTCAGTGTCTGCTTTGCAGACACTGAAAATCGCGACAGGTGCCACTGCACCCGTCGCACCCCAGCAACTCCGCCGGCTCCATTCGGAGCCGGCTTCATCGTTGCTGGGTCTTTCCCGCTGGGCGGGCGGGCGGCCTTTTGGCGGTCGCCTGCCCGCCCAGCGGGAAAGTCAGAATGACCGCCGCGGTCATTTGACCGTGGTGCGGTCTTTTGGCGGTCTACGCCCGGGGGGCGGCGCCCGCCGCCCGCCGGGGTCGGAATGACCCCCTAAGTCTCTTCCTACAACTAGTTGTAACTGTTGTCCAAACCTTACTGGCTCACTAGCAGTACCTCACCAGAAACACAATAGTAAAAGGTGATTTGTAGCAGTCGCTTACGCATGGACTCAAAGTAAGATATCTCAGGGTTGTCGTGGTTAAACGGAAATTACCCTTTTCTCACAGATGTATTATGTCTCATACAAACAAAGGCAATAACACAGATGCAGTGAAGTTATAATAGTTTTTATTTAACATAACTGCCATTTGCGATAAGTTGCATGAACTGCAATGATTAGGATAATGAATATACCAAGCAACAGTACTGTGAAGAAGAGAGACATGGTTATAAAGACCCCCACCATTTTTGCAATATATGAAAGAAATAGATATATATATATGTAGGAGATGAAATATGCCCTAATACCCTAATGAGAATAGGCCTAACCTCCTACCTAAAGGAGAGCTGGGTTTACTAAACCTAATCTGCCAAAGCAATACATGAGAGGAGCCCCCAACCCTCGGTACCTTGGAATGAGGTCTATATCTCAGACTCCGTAGGGACACGAAGACTGGGTCAGCGTCAAGACGACTGCAGCATCGGTATCAGCTATGGTGGCGATGCCCTCTGGTCGGAATCCCTCTCATTATCTGTCTAAAGTGTGATGTATTTATACAGATCTACAAGGTCTCATGACGTAGGTGTAATTCAAAACAATAGATAACAGGCATGCTTGGGACGGCAATTAATATCAACAATCCCTTGAAAGTATAGAGAGGGAAAATCCCTAAGTGTGAACATCTACTGTTTGTTTGTCTTTTGTGCTTGATCTTGACGCCTTGGCGCAGTGACACTGATAATAAGACTCATAACAAGTGGCCTAACTATAAACAAGGCCGCCATCTTAAAGGAAATAAATAATTAAATGGACTAGGCCAGAGCAAGCTAAGTAGGTTAAAAGTCACTAGGTGACGGGGGCACGAGTTTACAAGCCTACGGCTAAGCTAACTCCTGTTATCCCATTAAAACAAACTAGGATTCACTACACAGCGGAGTCTGTATTGGACAGTTCGGACAGTGATACCTCCTCCGATGGAAGCTCCCTGCTGGTGGCAGACACGTCTGTGCCTACCCCAACTACAGGTACAGCCGCCACCCCCGTACCTGCACCGCCCTCCCAGCAGCACCTCAGTGTGTTTCCCGTGCCCGATCACCCAGGAGGGTGGGTATCTCCTTCGCCCCAGGCACCTCAGGCCCTGCCCCAGTCAGCCCTGCTGCCCTGAGTGAGGAGTCTATTGACTTCCTGCGATCCATCTCTGTTGGGCAGTCAACCATAGTAAATGCCATCCAGGCACAGACAGGGCATTTGCAACAAAACAATGCTTTCATGGAGGGCATTCACTCTGGCGTGGTGGCCCAACATAGATCATTCCAGGCTCTGGCCTCCTCCCTGTTGGCAGCCATAGTCCCTGTCTCTAGCCTCCCCCTCCAGCTTCCTCTACCCAGTCCCATTCTCCTCAACCCCAGCCTATACCAAGCACACCATCAGACCAGCAAGCACCAAAGACAACACACAGGAGTGGCTCAAGCAAACACAAGCAGCACACATCATGCCACAGGCACTCACACAAACAACATCCAGAAGCAGACATACCAACATCCACTGCCTCCACTGTGTCCCCCTCCTCCTCCTCGTCCACCTCCCTCCCAGTAGCGTCTCTACTCACACCTGAATGCACTACATCCTCATCCACTACCTCCATAACCATCACACCTATCACTACACACCCCTCACTGGCAATCACCACCCCCACATCCATGCACACATTCCCTGTGTCCTCTTCCACTGTGTCTGTGCCCCCTCCTCCCAAAGTACACAAACGTAAGCACTCAGACACCCAATAGCCATCCACCTCACAACAGTATCCAGCCCATGCACCTGCACCCACACACAGCAGACAGACACCTCCAACCACCACTCTCTCTTCCTCCACTCCCAAACCTTCAGACTCTTCCCGCCCCAGTGTCCCTAAAAAGCTTTCCCTCCCCACCATTGACCTCTTCCCTACCCCTCCCCAGCCCCCGTCCTTCACTTCAGGCCAGGGTAGGCAGAACCCAGCCTGGCACCTCAACCACCCAGTCCACGGCCACTGTAGTTTCGGCAGCTACTGCAGGTGTGAGAGGCTCCAAGGAGACAGCCGTCAGCACTGGCAGTGTGCCTGCACCAGCTGGCAAGGGCAAGAAGGGACCACCAGCTACCAAGGGCAAGGAGGCACCACCAGCTACCAAGGGCAAGGAGGCACCACCAGCTGGCAAGGGCAAGAAGGGACCACCAGCTGCCAAGGGCAAAGACAAAGGGGAAGGGCTGGAGCCTCCCCCCACCACTGCTAGCACTGCCACCAGCACCGCCACCAGCCCTGCCACCAGCACCGCCAGCTGCACCGCCACCTGCAGCGCCACCTGCACCACTGTCAGCATCACTGCCAGCAGCAGCAGCCCCAGTGGGCAGCCGTCCGAGGCTGCAGGGGAAGTGCTGGAGACTCCCCCCACCACTGCCAGCACCGCCACCAGCACCGGCACTACCACCACTGTACAGCCGTGGCCGCCAGCTAATGGACTGTAGTCCTGTCTCCATGGAGTGTCATGCATCCTGCCCACTGCAGATCTCGTGGGTCTGACACACAGGTGAGGGACGGTGACCTGGCACTCCCCAAGTGCTGCATCACTGGGCACATAGCCCCCTCCAGAACCAGTGGAAGAAGGCATCCACTCACCGCCCGCCTTGCCAGGATGAAGCACACTGGGCACTAAGCCCCCTCCAGAACCAGTGGGGAAGGCATCAACTTGAGAGACGGTGGCCTTGCACTCCTCAGGACCAAGCAGTGGGCAAACCACCCACTACAGGGACTGTGTCCTTGCACTCCCCAGGACCAAGCAGTGGGCAAACCACCCACTAGAGAGACTGTGGCCTTGCAGTCCCCAGGACCAAGCAGTGGGAAAACCACCCACTTGAGAGACTGTGCCCTTGCACTCCCTAGGACCACGCAGTGGGCATGTAGCCCCCTCCAGGAGCCGTGGCATTGTACCATCTTCCGGCTGAGGTGCCCCCCCTCCCTGTCCCCCTGAGGTGCCTGTGTGTTTTCGACATGATGCCCCTGCAGTGTTCTCTCCGTATTGAGGCAGGAGTCAAGTGGGGCCTTGGCCAATGTGATATGGCCCTGTGGCCCACAGACATTATGGACTGGGCAGTGTCCCTCCATTTGTATATTTGTATATACTGTTTTGATTTTGAATCACAAATTTCTAGTATTGTATCTTATTACACTCACTTTAATCAATTATTTTTGTCCTTGCATTATTCCTTAGGGGTACAGGGTGGATATGTAATGTTATTGCATCTGTTTGTGTGTATGGTGTTGGGGTGGGGGTGTTGCGTGTGTGTGTCACTCTCTTTTTCCTCCCCACAACACTGTGTGCTAGGTGTGGTACTCACCGTGGTCGTCTTCACCGCCGTTGGTATTCCGGGTGTAGGAGAAGGTAGACCAGCATGGGTAACACCTGTAGTTCGGGCTCCATGGTGTTGTGGTTGTTCCCTGATTGGCCAGAGGTGAGTCGTTTCCCTTCTGTGTACTGTTTCCGCCGTGCTTTTGATGGCGTTGGTAACGCCCCAGAAAAGGCGGCGGATTGGCTTGTTGTAATAGGATGGGCAGTACATTGTCTTCCGCCTGGCTGTTGGCAGTTACCGCTGCGGTGCTTGTTGCTATCGCCATGGCGGTCGGCGTGTTAAAGTGGCTGTGTTGGCAGTTTCCACCGTGGTCATAATTCCTTTTTTTTTTTTTACAGCCGGCCTGTTGGTGGTATTACCGCCGCTTTATCACTGACCACCAGGGTTGTAATGAGGGCCTATGTCTCTCCAAATCCAAAGACAAGCCCAGTGTTCACCTATCCAAATACCCTTGTTTTTAACTCTCAATTGAAGTGTACTCACCTGGGAGGATAACATTTGTACAGTATGTGAAGTGGAGACAGTGACATGACTGCAGCTCCCGAGGAGCCTGTTCCTGTAACTCCAACCATCAGTTCAGTGGGCGCTTGAACCAATGCATCTATTAGTGAACTCTCAAATACAAATGTACTCACCTGGGAGGATGGCATTTGTCAAGTATTGGACCTGTCTGCAACTCCCAGGAGGCACTGTTTCAGTAACTTTCAAACAGCAGAACAGTGGTCACTTGCCCAAAAACCCTTGCCTGCTAACTCTTAATTGAACTTTACTCACCTGAGAGGGACCAAGATACAGATCATGCTCAACTCAGAGATGTGTCTCGCTACTTGGCTCTATCTTGACCTGCTGACCCAAGAGGGTACCATTAAGACAGAAAGGATACCTTGCCCAGTGTGCCAAACAAGAATCCCAAAGGCCTCAAGATGAATAACAAGAATGGTATTGGCAGCAGACACATTCACAAAGCATGGACCACATGATGACTCCAAACGCATATACAACAAACTCCTATGTCTGTCTGTATAACAATCAACTAGGCCTCAAAATAGTCAAAGCCATATCTTGCCTAGCCTGTGTTGATGCACTGGTGGCAAGATGGCATTCTCAGTCCATCCTCCCAAGTGCTAATGACCTGCTCATTTCAGCTGCTGCTTGACTTAAATGAAATTGGCACGTGTAGGAAAGTACCATATTGCCTGGCATGTTACCCCCAATTTTTACTTGTATGTATCTTTGTTTCTGCCTGTGTCACTGGGATCCTGCTAGCAAGGACCCCAATGCTCATAAGTTGTGCCCTGTATGTGTTCCCTGTGTGGTGCCTAACTGTATCACTGAGGCTCTGCTAACCAGAACCTCAGTGTTTATGCTCTCTCTGCTTTTAAAATTGTCACTGCAGGATATTTTCTCCAATTCTTATTGGCACACTGGAACACCCTTATAATTCCCTAGTATATGGTACCTAGGTACCCAGGGTATTGGGGTTCCAGGAGATCCCTATGGGCTGCAGCATTTCTTTTTTTGCCACCCGTAGGGAGCTCAGACAATTCTTACACAGGACTGCCACTGAAGCCTGAGTGAAATAACGTCCACGTTATTTCACAGCCATTTTACACTGCACTTAAGTAACTTATAAGTCACCTATATGTCTAACCCTCACTTAGTGAAGGTTAGGTGCAAAGTTACTAAGTGTTAGGGCACCCTGGCACTAGCCAAGGTGCCCCCACATTGTTCAGGGCAATTTCCCCAGACTTTGTGAGTGCGGGGACACCATTACACGTGTGAACTACATATAGGTCAATACCTATGTGTAGCTTCACAATGGTAACTCCGAACATGGCCATGTAACATGTCTAAGATCAAGGAATTGCCCCCAAACCAAATCTGGTATTGGGGTGCCAATCCCATGTATCCCCGGGGCTCCAGCATGGACCCCGGGTACTGCCAAACTAGCTCTCTGGGGTTTTCTCTGCAGCTACCGCTGCTGCCAACCCTCAGACAGGTTTTTGCCCCCCTGGGGCCTGGGCAGCCCAGTCCCAGGAAGGCAGAACAAAGGATTTCCTCTGAAAGAGGGTGTTGCACCCTCTCCCTTAGGAAATAGATGTTAAGGGCCTGAGAGGAGTAGCCTCTCCTGGCCTCTGGAATTGCTTTGAAGGGCACAGATGGTGCCCTCCTTGCATAAACCAGTCTACACCGGTTCAGGGATCCCCTAGCCCCTGCTCTGGCGCGAAACTGGACAAAGGAAAGGGGAGTGACCACTCCCCTGTCCATCACCACCCCAGGGGTGGTGCCCAGAGCTCCTCCAGTGTGTCCCAGACCTCTGCCATCTTGAATGCAGAGGTGTGAGGGCACAATGGAGATCTCTGAGTGGCCAGTGCCAGCAGGTGACGGCAGAGACCCCTCCTGATAGGCTCTTACCTGGTTAGGTAGCCAAACCTCCTCTGAGGGCTATTTAGGGTTTCTCCTGTGGGTTTCTCTTGAGATAACGAATGCAAGAGCTCACCAGAGTTCCTCTGCACTTCTCTCTTCGACTTCTGCCAAGGATCGACCGCTGACTGTTCCAGGACGCCTGCAAATTCGCAACAAAGTAGCTAGAAGACTGGCAGCAACATTGTAGCGCCTAATCCTGCTGGCTTTCTCGACTGTTTCCTGGTGGTGCATGCTCTGAGGGCCGTCTGCCTTCACCCTGCACTGGAAGCCAAGAAGAAATCTCCTGTGGGTCGACAGAATCTTCCCCCAGCTAACGCAGGCACCAAACTTCTGCATCAGCAGTCCTCTGGGTCCCCTCTCATCTTGACGAGCGTGGTCCCTGGAACTCAGGAGCTGGATCCAAGTGACCCCGACAGTCCAGGGGTCCTTCTGTCCAAATTTGGTGGAGGTAAGTCCTTGCCTCCCCACACCAGACAGTAATCCTGTGTACTGCGTGATCTGCAGCTGCTAGGGCTTCTGTGCACTTTTGTAAGACTTCCTTTGTGCACAGCACAGCCAAGGTCCCGAGCACTCCGTCCTGCATTGCCCAACTCGCTGAGTTGACCTCCGGCTTAGTGGGACCCTCTTTTGTTCTGTTGAGATGACTGCCGTGCTCAGATTTCTTGAGCACCTGTTCAAGTGCTTCTGCGGCTGCTGCCTGATTCTGTGTGGGCTCTATCTGTTGCTGAGTGCCCCCTCTGTCTCCTCCTCCAAGGGGCGACCTCCTAGTCCTTCCTGGGCCCTGGCAGCACCCATAATCTTCAACCACGACTCTTGCAGCCAGCAAGGCTTGTTTGCTGTCTTTCTGTATGGAAACAAGTGTGCATCCTCCAGCACGCCGTGGGACATCTGACCAAAGCAGAAGTTCCTGGCACCTTCCGTTGTTGCAGAATCTTCAGCTTCTTCCACCCAGAGGCATCCCTTTTGCACCTTCATCCGGGATTTAGTGGGCTCCTGCCCCCCCCTGGACACTTGCATGTCTCTTGGACTTGGTCCCCTTCCTTTGCAGGGCCCTCTGGCCCAGGAATCCATCTTCAGTGCTTTGCAGTCAGTTGTTGCCTTTGCAGAATCCCCTATCTCGACTTTACTGTCTTTCTGGGGTAGCAAGGTAACCTTACTCCTACTTTTCAGGGTCTTGGGGTGGGGTATCTTGGACACCCTTAGTGTTTTCTTACACTCCGAGTGACCCTCCACACACAACACTAGGTCTGGGGTCCATTCGTGGTTCGCATTATACTTTTGGAGTATATGGTTTGTGTGCCCCTAGGCCTATTGTCTCCTATTGCATTCTATTGTGTTCTACAGTGTTTGCACTACTTTTCTAAGTGTTTTACTTACCTGATTTTGGTTTGTGTGTATATTTGTTGTATTTTACTTACCTCCTAAGGGAGTATATCCTCTGAGATACTTTTGGCATATTGTCACTAAAATAAAGTACCTTTATTTTTAGTAACTCTGAGTATTGTGTTTCTTGTGATAAAGTGCTATATGATATAAGTGGTATAGTAGGAGCTTTCATGTCTCCTAGTTCAGCCTAAGCTGCTCTGCTATAGCTATCTCTATCAGCCTAAGCTGCTAGAACACTACTAATCTACTAATAAAGGATAACTGGACCTGTCCACAAGGCGTAAGAACCACAAGGTACCCACTATAAACCAGGCCAGCCTCCTACAGCACGCTTCACAAATGTCAGGTCAAAACAAACAATAGCATGGGTACCTGTCACAATAGCATAAGCTGATAATTAACAATGTACACGGTCTTTGCAAAATGTCACTGTAAACTTTTGGTGGTAGATTCACAATACAACCAGTACCATTGTTACTTTCACATCAACAGGTCGAGCTGCCACTGGCCACAGAGAGACACAGAAGAGACTGCCAATTTCCCCCTGGATGAACCTCTCAGTGGTGAAGACATTCCTAGATGTCTATACATGGAGGCTGGTCAGACCCCAACAGTGAGTCTCACTATGGCCACATCAACAGCTCGTAGCCAGGTTATCTCAACATTACAGGCAGCCATTCACCCCTAACCTGTGTCCCAAGGACAGTGTCTACATTCTTGTGGCCCCCCCAGTCCAGGATCCTGAGTCACAACACAACACCTCAGACAATGATGGTCCTGGAACCAGTGGGAGGGGGCACGCTGTGGCAAGGGTACAGGCCTGGTGGGGTAGGGTGTGTGGGAGGGATGCTGTGGGCCAGCGGGGTGAGGCCATTGGGGATGTTCGTGGGCAGGACACCATCAGCCACATCTTGGGGGTCTATCAGGAGTCCCGAGGTGTGAAGGGCCACGTACTTCCAGAACTCTGGGAGTTCAAGCAGCTGCAGAGGGACATCCATAGGGATATGCGTGAACAGTGGGAGGCCCACAATACCAGCATGGCCTCCCTATCAGCAGTGTTGAGGGGCATTAACACTACACTGACCAGGGATCGTCAAGAATATTATACCCTTTCCTTTGGCGCACCTACACCGGGCCTTTCATTGGTTCATGAGTCTCACCCGGTGGCACTACAGGCTCCCCCTCCTCCAGAATGTACAGGATATTCCTCTGCAGGGCAATGTTGTGGAGCATGCAGCATGCCACAGTGACACACTTTCCCAGGTGAGTAGAGAAGGGCTCCACCTGTCTGGTGTAATGTTCAAGTTTATACTCTGGTAGTTGTCTGTAGGGACTGTATGCAAAGTCATTCTCACAGAGTGTGAATGTGTTGGTCCTTTCACGGCTAAGGAGTTTACCCCTCTCCCACTGTGTCTGTGCCCCCTCCTCCCAAAGTACACAAACGCAAGCACTCAGACACCCAACAGCCATCCACCTCACAACAGCATCCAGCCCATGCACCTGCACCCACACACAGCAGACAGACACCTCCAACCACCACTCCCTCTTCCTCCACTCCCAAACCTTCACCCTCTTCCTGTCCCAGTGTCCCTAAAAAGCTTTTCCTCTCCACCATTGACCTCTTCTCTGCCCCTCCCCACCCCCCGTCCTTCACTTCGGGCCAGGATAGGCAGAACCCAGGCCAGCACCTCAACCACCCAGTCCACGGCCACTGTAATTTCGGCAGCTACTGCAGATGTGAGAGGCTCCAATGAGACACCCGTCAGCACTGGCAGTGTGCCTGCACCAGCTGGCAAGGGCAAGAAGGGACCACCAGCTATCAAGGGCAAGGAGGCACCACCAGCTGGCAAGGGCAAGAAGGCACCACCAGCTATCAAGGGCAAGGAGGCACCACCAGCTGGCAAGGGCAAAGAGGCACCACCAGCTGGCAAGGGCAAGAAGGGACCACCATCTGCCAAGGGGAAAGACAAAGGGCCGGCCACTGCAGGAAGGATGGATAGGGGGCCTGGTGCTGGATCTGAGCACACAACACCAACCATGGCACTTCAGCCATCTGAGGCTGCAGGGGAAGGGCTGGAGCCTCCCCCCACCACGGCCAGGACTGCCACCAGCACCGCCACCAGGCCCGCCACCAGCACTGTCAGCTGCACCGCCACCTGCAGTGCCACCTGCACCACTGTCAGCACCACTGCCAGCAGCAGCAGCCCTAGTGGGCAGCCGTCCGAGGCTGCAGGGGAAGGGCTGGAGCCTCTCCCCACCACTGCCAGCTCCACCACCAGCACTGGCACCAGCCCCGCCAACAGCACCATCAGCTGCACCACCACCTGCAGCACCATCTGCACCACTGTCAGCACCACTGCCAGCAGCAGCAGCCCTAGTGGGCAGCCTTCCGAGGCTGCAGGGGAAGGGCTGAAGCCTTTCCCCACCACTGCCAGGTCCATCACCAGCACCGGCACCAGCCCCGCCAACAGCACCATCAGCTGCACCGCCACCTACAGCGCCACCTGCACCACTGTCAGCATCACTGCCAGCAGCAGCAGCCCCAGTGGGCAGCCGTCCGATGGTGCAGGGGAAGTGCTGGAGACTCCCCCCACCACTGCCAGCACCGCCATCGGCACTACCACCTCTCTACAGCAGTAGCAGCCAGCAGATGGACTGTAGTCCTGTCTCCATGGAGTGTCATGCATCCTGCCCACTACAGATCTCGTGGGTCTGACACACAGGTGAGGGACTGTGACCTGGCACTCCCCAAGTGCTGCATCACTGGGCACATAGCCCCCTCCAGAACCAGTGGAAGATGACATCCACTCACCCCTCTCCTTGCCAGGATGAGGCACACTGGACACTAAGCCCCCTCCAGAACCAGTGAGAAGGCATCCACTTGAGAGACTGTGGCCTTGCACTCCTCAGGACCAAACAGTGGGAAAACCACCCACTAGAGAGACTGTGACCTTGCACTCCCCAGGACGAAGCAGTGGGCAAACCATCCACTTGAGAGACTGTGGCCTTGTACTCCCCAGGACCAAACAGTGGGCAAACCACCCACTAGAGAGACTGTGGCCTTGCACTCCCCAGGACCACGCAGGGGGCAAACCACCCACTAGAGAGACTGTAGCATTGCACTCCCCAGGACCAAGCAGTGGGAAACCACCCACTTGAGAGACTGTGGCCTTGCACTCCCCAGGACCAAGCAGTGGGCATGTAGCCCCCTCCAGGAGCCATGGCGTTGTACCATCTTCCGGCTGAGGTGCCCCCTCTTCCCCATCCCCCTGAGGTGCCTGTGTATTTTCAACATGATGCCCCTGCAGTGTTCTCTCCGTATTGAGGCAGGAGTCAAGTGGGGCCTTGGCCTATGTGATATGGCCCTGTGGCCCACAGACATTATGGACTGGGCAGTGTCTCTCCATTCGTATATATGTATATACTGTTTTGATTTTGAATCACGAATTTCTAGTATTGTATCTTATTACACTCACTTTAATCAATTATTTTTTTACTTGCATTATTCCTGAGGGGTACAGGGTGGATATGTAATGTTATTGCATCTGTTTGTGTGTATGGTGTTGGGGGTGGGGGTGAGGTTGTTGTGTGTTGTGTGTGTGTGTCACTCTCTTTTTCCTCCCCACTCCCCTATGTGCTAGGTGCGGTACTCACTGTGGTCGTCTTCACAGGTGTTGGTATTCCTGGTGTAGGAGGAGGTAGACCAGCATGGGTAACACCTGTAGTTCGGGCTCCATGGCGTCGTGGTTGTTCCCTGATTGTCCAGGGGTGAGTCGTTTCCCTTCTGTGTACTGTTTCCGCCGTGCTTTTGATGGCGTTGGTACTGCCCCGGAAACGGTGGCGGATTGGCTTGTTGTAATAGGGTGGGCAGTACATTGTCTTCCGCCTGGCTGTTGGCAGTTACCGCTGCGGTGCTTGTTGCTACCGCCATGGCGGTCGGTGTGTTAAAGTGGCTGTCTGTGTTGGCGGTTTCCGCCGTGGTCATAATTCCATTTTTTTTTACCGCAGGCCTGTTGGTGGTATTACTGCCGCTTTATCACCGACCGCCAGGGTTGTAATAAGGGCCTATGTCTCTCCAAATCCAAAGACAAGCCCAGTGTTCAGCTATCCAAATACCCTTGTTTTTAACTCTCAATTGAAGTGTACTCACCTGGGATGATAACATTTGTACCGTGTGTGAAGTGGAGACAGTGACATGGCTGCAGCTCCCGGGGGGCCTGTTCCTGTAACTCCAACCATCAGTCCAGTGTGCACTTGAACCAATGCATCTATTAGTGAACTCTCAAATAAAAATTTACTCACCTCGGAGGTGTTGGGGAGTAGTGAAAGAGACCTGTCTGCAACTCCCAGGAGGCACTTTTTCAGTAACTTTCAAACAGCAGAACAGTGGTCACATGTCCAAAAACCCTTGCCTGCTAACTCTTAATTGAAGTTTACAGATCATGCTCAACTCAGAGCTGTGTCTTGCTACTTGGCTCTATCTTGACCTGTTGACCCAGGATGTAACCATTAAGACAGGAAGGATACCTTGCCCAGGGTTCCAAACAGGAATCCAAAGGACTCAAGATAAATAACCAGAATGGTATTGGCAGCAGACACATTCACAAAGCACGGAACACATGATGACTCCAATCACATATACAACAAACTCCTATGTCTGCCTGCATAACAATCAACTAGACCTCAAAATAGTCAAAGCCATATCTTGCCTAGCCTGTTTTGCTGCACTGGTGGCAAGATGGCATTCTCAGTCCATTCTCCCAAGTGCTAATGACCTGCTCATTTCAGGTGCTGCTTGACTTAAATGGAATTGGCAAGCTTCACAAATGTCAGGTCAAAACAAACAGTAGCATGGGTACCTGTCACAATAGGATAAGCTGATAATTAACAATGTACACAGTCTTTGCAAAATGTCACTGTAAACGTTTGGTGGTAGATTCACAATACGACCAGTACCATTGTTACTTTCAGTGAGTCTCACTATGGCCACATCAACACCTCCCAGCCCGGTTATCTCAACATTACAGGCAGCCATTCACCCCTAACCTGTGTCCCAAGGACAGTGTCTACCTTCTTTTGCCCCCCCCCAGTCCAGGATCCTGAGTCACAGCACAACACCTCAGACAATGATGGTCCTGGAACCAGTGGGAGGGGGCACGCTGTGGCAAGGGTACAGGCCTGTTGGGGTAGGGTGTGTTTGAGGGATGCTGTGGGCCAGCGTGGTGAGGCCACTGGGGATGTTCCTGGCCAGGACACCACCAGCCACATCTTGGGGGTCTATCAGGAGTCCCTAGACGTGAAGGGCCACGTACTTCCAGAACTCTGGGAGATCAAGCAGCTGCAGAGGGACATCCATAGGGATATGCGTGAACAGTGGAAGGCCCACAATACCAGCATGGCCTCCCTAACAGCGGTGTTCAGGGGAATTAACACTACACTGACCAGGGATCGTCAACAATATTATACTCTTTCCTTTGGGGCACCTACACCGGGCCTTTCATTGGTTCATGAGTCCCACCCGATTGCACTACAGTCCCCCCCTCCTCTTGGTGTAATGTTCAAGTTTATACTCTGGTAGTTGTCTGTAGGGACTGTATGCAGAGTCATTCTAACAGACTATGAATGTGTTGGTCCTTTCATGGCTAAGGAGTTTACCCTTCAGAAGCCACAGAGGTGTGATGTGCCTCATACTGGCTCAAATCTGAGTCAGGTTGCTAGAGCATGGCCTACATGTTGTTAGTAAGCTTGCTTAGTCACTGTATGGCCTGAGCAGGGTAGTGGGTTAGTCTGCAGATGGAAAAATGTATGTCTGTAGTCAAGTCCCTGTATTTACTGGCTTGTATGTGTCACATTTGGGGAGTATTGACAAATCGGAAAGTTTTAGCTTGATGTTACTGACGTATAGGTAACTCAACCATTTGTGATGAGACTTGTGATCATGATCTCTTGATTTGTCCTTTGCATTCATGCAGGTCAACGCCCATCAAAAGAAGGGATTGTGGAGAGTCATCGCCAAGAAGGTGTGGACCCAAGGGGTCCACAGCCAGCAGAGCGCCCACTGCAGAAAAAGGTTGGAGGACCTGAGACATTGGGCCCAGAAGATCACAGAGGTCCAGCTGGGGATGTCCTGCCATTGTGGGTGAGGTGCCCATCGGACCATGACCCCCCCAATGGCTCGCATTCTGCCAGTGTCCTATCCGGAGCTTGATGGGTGTTTGAGGGCAGCACAGCAAACACAAGGGGGTGAGTACAGGGCATATCCCTGCCTCTACCATTGCCAAGTGAAAGAGTTAGGTTCTGACAGCTCCCCTTGAAGATTAGGGATGAGCCATGTGTCAGGTGACTTTTTGTGTAGACATTTCATGTGGTGCATACTGATATCCCTTGTATATTTGCCCAGGGACCTAGAATACAACTGGGTGGAATCCACAAACCACTTGCTCTGCAGGGAGGACATATTGGCTTGGTACATTGATCAATCAAGTACTGTTTGTTGTTGTAGTGCATGTAATTTATCTACAACAGACCACTACTCCTAAATGATCCAGGCCAAAGGTAAGTAGGTGATGGATCACTTTCCTCTTCCATATGTCTGGGTGAATGTGTATATAGGCATCTGCCCCCCAGAAGCTGCTTGTCTTCAGCATATGATGAGTGCTGTTGCCTCACTGCAGTCTGTAATGTAAAGCTGTCCAACATATATGTGACAGGGCTTACACTGTTCTTTGGATGCAGCTGCAGGACAATACTTTCCCTTGGTAAGTGGGGAATGTCCATTGACCTGATTCATGTGCCATCACTGTTGCCAACATTCCTTGTGCCTACCTGCACCATGTGTCCCTTTCTCTTTTGAAAAACATTTGTAAGCTGTGGTTTCATGCATGGTCTACCTATGCTGATAGGATGGTGTCTGTATTCTTTTACCTATGTGTGAATGGCAAACTGTTTGTGGAATAGTACATTTACAATAGGGACACATTTCATGTTGTGCCACATGCAGGAGAGTGTCACCATTGTTTATTAGCTCACACATACCGTCCCCCATCATAGCATGCCATTTGGCATGTACAACTACAGTAGCAATGAAGGACATGACATGTAGTCTAGAGTTTTGAACCACAATGTGAATATCTATGCCTCTGATGTGGCATCATGTGGAGAAGTGCACTACACATGTATAATGGGTAAGGTGTGTGCCCTGACTATTGGCCAGCATCATGGAGTGACCTGCAGTTATGTTGAAATCACGTGTTTGGGTACATCCATTTATCCACTGACATCTGGGTTTGTAGGACTAAAATGGAGACAGTGATATAGCTTCCTATTGGGCAACATGTTGAGGGCCTTCTACAAGTACTTACAAATCTCAGGTCCACACCAACATACAAAGGATTAATGGCTTCTATGGATAAACTCAGCGTATGCCATTGTAAGGGGTGCCAGACATTAGGGGTGACTTCCCTGGGACTTGCTGGTTCATAGTGTTGTGTATTTTGGGAACATCGTTCCTCAACATATTGCACATGATGTCTACAGTGTCCATTTCTATACCACATCTGTGGCCTATCTGAACAACATTAATACCACTTCCAAGACTCCATTGGGACAATATCACTTGGTGAAGTGTGCATTGTTGATATGTTTACAGTGTGCCATAGGTATTTCCATGTCACCTTCTCCAGGGTATTGTACTTTTGTCATCAACATGCCATGATTTTGTAGCATAATTTCTTATTGTTGGGTCATCATGTATGTGTCAATTAGATGTGTGCATGACCTTGTGTGGGATCTGTGGAAATGCATTTGGCATTGGCCTACTTTTGTATGACAACGGGTGACGGAGGTCTGCTCCATGGGGCAAAGGATTGAGGGTGATGGTGGCTTCTACTTGTTGAATGGGTATTATGATTGCACAAATTCAGCCTTGCAATTGTAGTTGTCTAACATCCAGATTTCCTTTGGGCAACTATTGCCAGTTCATTTGGCATGCATGCATATGGTATGGCACATGTATGAGCCACTTAAGTCGAGTCTTTTTGCTGGGGCCTACTTGACATCATGGTAATGTATGCTAATCAAAGCTGTTGTTCATGTGTGATCATGGACATGTGATGACTCTATTTCTCTTTGTATTTGCAGCATCTGCACTGGCAGGTGAAGAAGACTTGGAACAGTCAAGTAGGGAAGCATCTGGCCATGGGACCTCTGGTCAAGACACCACAGACACAGAGGGACCCAGTGACCTGGATGGTGAGGGGAGTGCCATGGCTGAGAACAGGACATCCTCCTCATCATAGGATTCTTCCTCCACTGGACACTCCATAGTGGTGGTAGACCCATCGGGGCATACCCCTGTACCATCCTTCTCCGCCACCCTGTTCTATCGCCTCCCTCTCTGTTGTTCTCCACCCAGTTGGCAGTGCCCACTCGCTCACCCAAGAGGGTGGGCGTCTCCATTGCTGCAGGCACCTCGGCTCCCTGTTACCCCTGCTGCCCTCAGTGAGGAGGCTATTGGCCTCCTGAGGAGTTTCTCTGTGCGTCAGTCAACAATTGTGAATGCCATCCAGGAATTGGCAACTCAGCTACAACAGACAAATGCATTCCTGGAAGGCATTCATTGTGCAATGCTACAGAGATCTTTTTAAGCTCTGTCCTCCTCACTGAAGGCAGCCAGTTACCCCCCCACCTTCTGTCCCCACTCCACCTTCCTCTTCCCAATCCAAATCCCCTCTTCCGCTACCTACCCAAAGCACACAGACAGATCCACAGACATCAACATTAACACACAAGAGGAACACACACAAACACAAGCAAATAACAGCCACCCACAGACACAACAGCCGCCACTTCATTAGACACCCTTGCCACCCCCAGCATTACACACACAACACCCAGCATATCCACAGGCACCACACCAACAGTCAGTGACACACCCATCATACCTGTAGACATCACCCCAGCAGATCCCCAGACATTCACCTCAAGCACCATATCCACAGACACCACAACTACAAACACAGAGACATCTACCACATTCAGCCTGCTTGCTGATCTATTTGCTGTTGTTTGCAATATCTTACTTTGTGGGCAGTGCTGGTGTCCCCCAAGACAAGGGTATACATTGAGTGTATGAATATGTGGGTGTAAATGAAATAGTGGTATCATGGCATTGTGTACTGTTTGTTATGGTAAGTATTTGATCTTGTGTTGTCCAATGTGAGCATGTATGGTGTTATACTTGTCCCTCTGATATGGATTATGTATCAATCTGATGTGTGTCAGTTTGAGTTTTGTTGTGCAGACATGAAGTCTGTTCAGTTGTGCTACCTTTGTTTGCATTTGACTGGGCATGTGTCCATTTAGCTGTGTGTACTTTGCAGCTAGTTCATGTATAGGTATGCCCCATGCAGTTGCAGTTGTATGTGTTTTGTTGACTTGCACTTCCACATTGTGGAGATAGGCATGTAATTTGCGTCTAGTAATGTTTGTCCCTGAGACACAAGTAGGGCCATTTCCTGTGCAAATGTTGTTTAAGGTGAGTGTGCAAAGTGATATGTGTCCCAGTGCAGTCTACTTCCCTGAGTGTTCCTGATGCCCCATCCGTATTGTGCAAGTATTGTTAGGATAGTGATCTATATTTGTCCCCCTGTCTACTGTGCACATCATTATCCTTCCATTGTGCTGTGACATGGAAGATGTGTGTGTCCATTGAAGGCTGTTTCATGGAAGTGGTGTTTGTGTTCTGTGACACATCCATTCACATGTATGTTGTGTGTGATGACAGCCCATGACCTGTGAGGGATGTGTGTGAGATGTATTTGTATATGTGATGTTGGTGTTGGTGTTGTGTGAGACAATGTTGTGTAGCCTTCAATGTCTTTGGGCCTGAGATGAGTGGATATGTGTTTTTGTGTAGTGTAGCAGTGCAGTGTGAGTGACCTGCCCAAAGGGGACATATTGTGACATTGAATGTGTCCATCTTTATGTATGATTCAGTGTACACAATGATTATGTTTAAAGTAATCCTTCTGTCCCCAGGTTGCGCCGAGCCACCTTCTTCAGGACACTTGACGAAGACTCTCTAAGAGTGGCTGTGGCCCAAAGATATCTAATACACACAAAAATAATATAAAACGTACTCTTTTCGACATATTTAACTGGCAACCTCAGCATGCTCCAAAGAGAAAATAATTATTCACCAACATCAATAGAATCAACCCCATTTTTGGGGAATAGAAGGATTACTTTGAACAAAACCATTTTGTATAATCTGGATGGATAAAGAATTACCAATTCTGTGTTGTATTAGGAATTAACCTGTTAGGTACGTTGAAAAAGATTACCTGTAGCCTTTAAACATATCACTGTGTACAATCTGGACAGACCAATTCTGTATTGTATTAGAGTCAATCTGTTAGGTATTTTTAGGTGGATTATCTGAATCTAATTAATATGGTAATTCATGTGTTCAAGTAGAGAATCTTCATAAGGATACTTATTATCCAAGATTCCTGAATGTTATCTTCCCCTTTGACGGTTGAGGTTTTAATGGTATGTGCTTTGTGAAGTATAGTTAGGTATGTTAACAAGAGTGAGAGTGTGTATGATGATTGATGTTTGGTTTTAGTAATTGTGCCTGTGGCCCATTTTGTTATATTTTCTTATTTCCTGGAATGAAAAATATCTGTTTCAAATATATGTATGAATATAGAAAGTGAATAAGTGATTATGGAAAGAAAAAAAAGTGATGATTGTAATAAGCTAATAACTCAATGTGATTTTGATTTAAATGAAAACATATTTTTGTTTGTTCTAGTTTGGTATTAGATACTATGAATGTTTTGCCTTAGTACAGTCTTTCACTGCAATTCCCCTGATGGCTGCCTATGTTGTATTATGATTCTCAGGAAGCATCTTTTGCTTCCTTAGTATGTACTTGTAGCACATAACACATTTGTTACCATTTGTAGCAATCCTACAGAGTTGGGATCCAACATACTAAGGCATGTTTGGTCTGATTGGTTGCATGTAACCAAGCTAATGAGTCACATATCATGCCTTCCCTGGAATCAACCAACTATCCGAACTGTTGGTTTGGCACTTGTGCAATATGCCTGTGCTGGACAAATATAAATTATGTAAAGGTGACAACAGAGCTGTGAGAGTAAGGGAGCTGTCATAAATAAATGACACACATTGACAATGAGGCAAAATGCCCAAATGTATTAGGTCATGGAGGTACCTCAGGACCCATCCCTAATGTAGTCAATGGACAAAGGCCTTCAGTCCAAACTTTGCCAATTGAGACTCATTTTGGCCACATGTCAGGGTCTGCAGGTCTACAGGGAGTGGGCCTGGTGTCACAGTAGCATAGCCACAGTAACTCTACCCCAGGCTGGTCTATGTGCCATACTGGAAGATACATATGACAGGCCCTGGTCTCTGCAGGCTGAGCATACAGAACCTACGTGACACTTACATTTCCATCACTTCCATGCATGACAGTACATTATGTAGCCATCATCAATGTGTCTTGTGGAGCACTCTTAATGGCACAGTGAGTCATGACATGCCTCTCGTACAACAGTTTGGTGAGGCCAGATGTGGGCTGAATGATATGTGGCACAATGCACATCAAGATCCTCAAATGACTCAAACAAGATGCATACACAGCTCATGCTGTCATGCACATACATGTTGTTTTACATTTACAACCATAATATCCAAAGAATTGTCATTATATGGCTGTAAAATCTCTTGCCTAGATATATGAATGCAACACAAGGAGGATCTAGGAACCAGATATATCAAAGGATTTTGCATTCGCAAACGGTGGGAATCGGTAAATTTCGCCGTTTGCGAATGCAAAATCGCCTTTCATGATGTATGAAAGGCATTTGCAGTGCAAATATAAGGAATCACTAAAATAGCGATTCCTTGCAACTGCGACTTGAATTTGCAGGTGGCACTTTGCGTATTGCAAATAGCAACATGAATTAGAGATTCACATTCTGCGTATCGCAAATTGAGATCTGAAATTGCGAATCGCAAAATGCGACCAGCTAAATCATGTCACTATTTGCGATATGCAGAATGCAAATCACAAATACATTCTCGCAATGCACTGCATCAACAATTAGCAAATAGCGATTATTCGCAGAATTGCCTTTTGCACATGCAATTTACCATGAAGTGAAATCAGGTGGTAACCAGGTGCAACCTATATAAAGAGGCCCAGAATGACTCACCCTCTTTTCCACAATGGCTGCACTCTACGTGATGGCGAGGAGGATGAGGATCCTGGCAGGTTTGAGGAGAGGGAGGAGGAGACAGGAGCGCATTTTCAGAGTGCAGATAACATTGTTTGACCAAACAGAGGAGTACATTTATGAGAAGTACAGGTTAAGCTGAGCCATGATACTTGACCTGATAGCTGATCTACAACCCATAATGCAGCGCACCACACACAGGACCAATAGTATACCCACCCATGTGCAGGTATTATGCTCCCTGCACCTATTAGCCTCCGGGAGTTATCAAGGGGTTATAGCAGCAGCTGGAGAGGTCTCACAGAGTGCTCTCTCACGATTTTTCAATGCATTTCTCAATGCCATGCTGAGCAAAATTCAACAGAACATAAGATTTCACAACACCCCACAGGAATTACTACAGACAAAATTCAATTTCTACCAGATTGCCCAATTCCCACATGTAATAGGTGCCATCGATGGGACACATGTAGCTATCTGTCCACCATCGGCCACTGAGTATGTTTATCGGAACCGTAAAAATTCACATTCCATGAACATACAAGTAATTAACAATGCCTCCAACATTATAACCGATCTCGTGGCCAGATACCCAGGGAGCAAACATGACTCCTACATCTTTCGGCACAGTGGAATTTACACAAGACTACTTGCTGGGGAGTTTGGCAAAGGATATCTACTGGGTAAAGCAATAGTTGACAATGTCGCATTGATGTAAATGTGATGTCACGTATAACAATTACTCATTTCACTCTCTTGTCATTCCAGGAGACAGTGCCTATGCTGTGCGGTCATTCATACTGACACCCTACCTGAGTCCTGCAATGCGGTATAATGCTGCTCAATAGGACATCCCGCAATGTTGTGGAGAGAACCTTTGGCCTACTGAAGAATCGCTTCAGATGCATCCACAAGAGTGATGGTGCACTACAATACAGCCCTGAAACAACATTAAAAATCATGGCTACATGTGCTATGTTGCACAACATTGCTACAATGAGGGGCATTCCTGTGGAACCCAATGAGCCGGACTCAGCTGAGGATGATGATCCCTTGCCACCCCTTCACCCAGTAGACAGAAGCAGTGTAGCTGAGGGCAGACAATGACGTGCTGACATCACGCGCAACTATTTCTGATGTAAGTAATGACAATACCACGTCTATTTTATGTATTGCTGTAGGTAGCATCTTTATTGCCGTGACTTCAGGTAATATATGTGTGATTAGGACATAGCTATGCACATTAGACAAACAGGTGCAAGTACAGTGTCACACTATTAGCATCATAGTATACCTGTTTTGCTACATGTTATGCAAGTCCCCTGTACCCTTCAACATTACTTCCTACGTCCACAAACTCCACTTGGGTGCTCAGTGGCCTCGGTGGCACCTCTTGTAGCTGGTTCAGAAACAGTACGTGTCTGGTACTGTAACGCCTTGGATCCATCACAGGGGCTGTGAGTCTGCTAAGGCTAGAGAGCTCCTCACTATCCTCACCACCCAGTTCGCTGTTTGTAGCATTCCGCGCTGTCTGCATTGTCTCCAAAACATTGGTTATTTGCACCAATCCTTGTGCAACGCCCCAACTGCAATGTGCCATCTCCACTTGTATGCCCACAGCACGCCGTGATATCAAGGCAGTTGAGGTAGAAAGCCGATTGACAGATCTGCAGGACCCATCCAACCTGCCGATCAATTGGTGATGGCGCCTTCGGTGGTTGACATGCTCCTGCTGAATCACAGTGCAGAGTTCCCTAATCGCATTTGTCATCTCCTTTGTGTTTTCTGCTGCTGTTTGCTGACCTCATGCAGCTTGCACATGTTTTCATTAAGAGACTCTAACTGCTTGTGTATTACTGCCCATGTTGTCATCGTGAGACTCAAACTGCCTGTGCATTGCGCCCATGTTATGATCGATTAACACCAACTGCCTGTGCATTGACCTCATGTGTTTACATTGCAGGTGCTGCACTTTCAGCATGGAAGCTTTAAGGCTGCCAAAGAGTGATGGGCCCTCACCTTCCTCAGAGCACTGTCTGCATGCTTTTTGATGCCTCCTGAGGGGAGTGGACTGACTCTGGGGCATTTCTTACTGTGATTGTAGCCTCTGGGTGTGGTGTGGGTTTTTCATCTGGCATTTCATCAGAGTCCAGGTTAAACTCTGGGAGAGGTGGCACTCTTGTCCTGCATCTAGTTGGTGCATTAATGAAGGACTCACTGGTGTTTGAGTCGGACTGTGGCTGTGTTTCTCTATCCCCCACATTTCCACCTTCTGCTGCGTCAGCGCCCGGAACATCTACAACGACAATGTGCAGCATGTCATTTTTGAATATTACACAAATAGTTGCTTAATAGTATTAAATGTACACTGGAATTGTATCACTAAGAGTCTTTTATGCTATTTCTCTATTTGGCTTAACACTATCTTGCTATTTATGTGGCATTTGCACTTTAGGGGGTGTGGACTACCAATCCCATAAGGCATTGTTGTGTTGTATGTAAAATGTGGCATGGACTACTTATCACACTGCATAGTGCCAATAGCTATTTTCTAAGGGGCATTTATACATGCACATATGTGGAAACACATCATTACTGCCCTTACCTTTGCTGGTGCTGGGTGTGCCTGAGGTGTCAATGTCAGTCACACCACTGACAGCTTCAGGAAGCATTGTCGACTCCACCATGTCTTCCATTGGTGTGGAAGGTGTCTGGGTGGGTGATCCTCCTCCGGTGCTCCTTGCCTCCTTTAGCCTGCTGGCTACCCTCTTTTTAGCACAGGAACACAAGTCGTACCATCGCTTGCGTATCTCCTCAACGGAGCACTGCGCAACACCCACTGCGCATATTTTGGTCTGGATGTAGTTTCCTCTTCTCACTTTCAGGTACCTGGAGTGAGTTCTTCCCAAAAAGTGTGTCATGGTTCCTGACCACCTCCTCAGTGAGCACCTCCAATTCCTGTTCACTGAATTTGAGCTTGCACTTCCTGTCACCTTTCTCCTTCACATTCCCATCAGTGGCCATGTTCCTGTTTGGTCCTGGCTGGCTCACAAGGCTGCCTCCCTGGTGCTGGGCTGTGTCTCTCTGCCTGCTCCTGTGGGTGTGGCTTCTGGAAACAGCATGGGCTGACTCACTTCCTGGTTGTGATGTCATCAAGCTGTTCCGCATTGCTGTTTTCACAGTTTGCAATTTGCAAATACTGATTCGCTATTTTTTGCGATTCGGTATTTGTAACTCGCAAATTGAATTTGCGAATTTTAAGAAATCACTATTACCAACCCACAGTTTGCATACATCCCATTTTGCATTGCTAAAATAGCGATTTCTTAAAATTTGCTATTTAAGAAATGCAAACCGGCAACTTGATTCATCTGGCCCTAGGTCTCCAAACACATCACACAACACAATTTGAATGTGCAATACATATAGTACATTTCGCCAATACCTGCACCATGCACATCCCATTTATGCCACACAAACTGTGACAATAGGCACACAAGTAGTCTAACTGGCACACAGTGCACTTTGTAGCATGTGAGGAGGGAAATGATGGTGTTGAACTGAGTCAATTGTGCCTATGAGATTCTTACCTGCTCCACTGGTGAGCTATAGAGCTGATCATACAATGGAAGGTATGGGCCCTTTCAGCTGCTTGGCATGGCATGATTGCTCCCAGAGGTGGCACACTGAAGTGGTAGAGGTATTAATGGCAGCAGTGTCAACAGTCATGTGACTGATTTTGCAAAACGAGGCGTGCATGTACGCTACATACACGGTTATCGCTGCCGATGGGCACAGCCATTGGCCCACGACCACCACAGGCAACAATGTTAGCCTATGGCTGTGTCCAGCACGGTTGGTACCGCCCACCACATGGACGACTTTAAGCGGCAGCTGCAAGCGGCTCCTATTGTCCAATGAAGTAGGTCAGGCATCCGCTATTTTGAGAGTTGGAAATATGTGGTTGGCCCTTTAAATGTGTCACAACACAAATATATGTGTTGGATCATCACAAACATCCTAAAGAAGTCTTGTTGTGTAGGTTGTACTACACAATCACCAGTGTAGTGTGTTGTTAGGCACAGATAGCATATGAGCACTGTCCATGACTGCTGACAGTATTTTTGGTGGTCAGAACAGACTGTTAAATTTTAAGGGGCAATTGAGTAGCAGATAGCTCAAACCCTTGTTGTAGAGACATGTTTTGACAAACATGGGGGGCACATTTGACCCTTGTGTACTTGACAGCTGTGTGTGTGCTGGGTGTAATTTATTTCCAGTCAGAAAAGTTTTGCCACATGATTTTGTTGGTATACACCATTTATGTTGGTGTGGACACAGTGACTAATGCTCTAACTCATGTATTTTCACACATGGGTACCTTGAGAGAGGGAGGAGGAGACAACCTCTAGTGTACCATCCATTGCCAGACCTTCAAACCATGGAGGAACGCCACATCATAAAACTGTACTGTCTGAATAGGCAAACAATAGTGGATTCATACCATCAGTTGGAGCCAGATCTGATGCCTGAAAACAGTAATCCAACCTGCATACCACCCATTGTTCAACTCATGGAAGCATTGCACTTCCTAGCCACAGGGTCCTTCCAACATACAGTGGCCATATCTGGTGATATGACCCAACTTATGTTCAGTCTTATGTTGAGAGATTTCCTATCAGCAATGTTGAAACATATTGACAGCTATATCAGGTTACCCCACTTGAGGATTTAGCCAAAGTGAAGACTGACTTCTATGGTTTTGCTCACCGCCCATATATGGTGGGACCCATTGATGGCAGACATGTTCCATTGGTGCCACCACAGGCCAATGAACAAGTCAATTGCAACAGGAAAAACTTCCATTATATCTAATGTGCAAGTTGTCTGTTTGTCAGATCTTTACATCTCAAACGTATGTGCCAATTTCCCTGGTTTAGCCCATGATTCCTTTATAATGAGGAATAGCACCATAACCCAGCTAATTTCACAACTGCAACCAGAGAGGGCCTTGCTGGTTGGTAAGTCACATATGTCCTGATTGTGTCTGAGCAATGTCAGGTGCTACAATTATGAATAAAGGGGCTCACTATTAAACGTATGTTTGAGTTATAAACAGGAGATTTAGCACATCCAAACTGTCCTTGGTTATTGACACAGCTGAGGAATCCAACTATGCAAGAGAACGTCCGCTTCAAGGAGGCCCATGAAAGGACATGGCAGCCAGTGAAGCGGACTTTTGGGCTCCTGAAGGCCAGATTATGCTGTCTGGACAAAACTGGGGGAGCCCTCCTCAACACACCCGGGAAAATATGTCAGATCACTGTGGCATGCTGCATGCTTCACAACATCGCCCTGCATAGGAGTATCCCTCACATCCCAGAGGAGGGGGAGACTGCATTGCCACCAGGTAGGAATCCTGAAATGCCAAATGAAGATGACAGTGGTGAAGTGGGACAAGCTGACTTGCAACAAGATCTTATCAACAGTTTCTTCTCATGAGTATAAGTATGTCATGTGATGTCATGGCTTTGACGAACAATGAACTGTAGTTGTGATAATGTGCATAGTAATTTTTTGGAAATAGTTAGGGAGCTATTACTCAGCCAAAATCAGCCAAAGTCTGTTTGATGAAATAGCCTTTGACACATCCACACCTTGATAATGTTGTTTTCCTTGTGTTAGATTTATTGCAATGTACTTTGTTTTCCAGATGCTTGCTATATGACTTATGTCATATGTATGGTTTAATACCTATACTCCTTGTTTTGTTCTTTGTTCAGGTACGTTCACCGAAACATCTTCATGTGGGCATTTCAGAGTTGTGAAATTGGCAGGTGTGTGATGCTGTTCTGACATAGAAAGTGGACATGGATTATTCCAGGGAATGTAGGTCACAGACTTTGGGTGTAGGAGACCTGTGCCAAGACAGCTTGCACAGTGATAGGATGGAAGTTTATAAGACCCCATTGGACTTGTTTCTTGTCACGTGGTGGCCCTGATGCATCATGTGTGTTATCATGTGGTCAGAAAATATGTAGCCACGGGCAAAAATCATGTTAATTACCCTTCACATTGACTAAACACTATTTTGGATGACCTGTATGTAGCTCTTAATGAGCCTCATCAAGGTAGGCCAAAGTGTCTGTGCCACATCACTGACATTTGTTTGTGTCATACCACCAGATGAATAATTGTTGGTTTATAATGACCCAGCAATCAGAAACTGCCATCTCTCTGAGCCTTGCATGATCTGATGTTGGATTACTTTGGTGTGGTAGGGGATATGGCTCCAGCTGATGACATTAACCACTTTAATGTTTGCCTATTGTACAGGATAATGTCTGACACATCCCTTCCTTCCATGGTCTGGAGGTCTGTATCTGTAAATATGTCCATTTCTCCAGTATGATTCAATCATGTAGGATTTGCTATGTTTCAGACGTATTGGCAGCCTATGTGCTGAACAATGTAATACATTTTTTTCTTTGACAAGACACTTGTATGTATGTGTTTGTGTGGAATGGTTGTAATCCTGGGCTGGACACTGTACATGAAACATATCGCACCTTGAACAGGTACTTTGGATTATCATATGGTTCACATGGTCTGACATATCTACATTGCAAAATGTGAAATTAAAGACTGCAGACAATGAGATAGGGGCGGGTGAATTTATTGGTTAGCTATAACTAACAGAAAATATTTGTGACATAAATTAACAAAATTGAAATGTGAAGGGGTCAGTCATGGTGAATGAAATCACTGGCATAGGTGCCACACAACTGGAAGTCCAAAGTCCAGAGTGGTTCAGGATCAGTCAACAGAGTGAATGTGTGACACACAAAGGAGGACATTAAGGAAGAGGATTATTGCTGGCAGTGGTGGGTGTCTTGCCATTCACACCTCCTGGATTTTTTCATGGAAATACCTGCTTGCGGGGAGGATCAGCTGTTTCAGAGGCAGGAGTGTCTGTGGCTGTTCACGACTCCTGCAGGGCCTCCCTTCCTTTGGCATGATGTTCTTACCACACAGGAAGGGGTAGATGTTGGGAGTAAGGCCCTGCTCAGATTGGTGTTAATTTCTCTCAGCACCCCTGTTAGGGTGCCCATTTCATTTTTACGGGCATCCATTATGTCAATCATGACCCTCTGCAGCTGCTTCATTTCCCGGAGTTCTGTTAACACCTGGCCCATCATGCCTTGGGATTCCTAATAGACCCCCAAGATGTGGCTGCTGGTGCCCTGGCTGACAACAGCACCAGTGGCCTCACTCCGCTGGCCTACAGCATCCCTCCCATGCACCCTACTCCCACGAGCCTGTGCCCTTGGCACAGGGTGCCCTCTCCAACTGGGTCCTGGACCCTCAGTGTCCAGAGTGTCAAGTTGCACCTCAGGATCCAGGACTGGGGGGAACAAAATGGTGGAAACGGTGCTAGGTACACAGGTGGGGAGCATGGTTGCCCGTGACGTTGAGGCCACAGTGAGACTCACTGTTGCAATCTGACAAGGTAGCCCGGACAGGCCAGGATCATCCTCCACGTCTATAAGTCTAGGAGTTTCATCATCACTGAGGGCTCCATCTGGGGGTGGATAGTAGTAGTCTGTTGGGTAGCCTCCGAGTGCACAGAGGCAGCTTCACCTGATGACTAAGGAAGTACATTGTTATTAGTTGAAGTGTGACATCTGCCTACAAAGGTTTTATCTTACAGTAAGCAGAGACATTGGACATTCTTAAATTGTAGATTAGCCTATTGTGTCATGTGACCATGGTATTGGGGTATTTAACATGAAATGTGAAGCTTTCCTAAACTATTTGACTGAAGCAGCTCATGAGATGTGCAGATCAGTTGCACTTTGGAGGACGGAATGAAAATTACATCTTACCAACAGTGAAGCCAACACAGTGCTGAAGCAACATATGCCATTGACCATTTGGAGCACTAGTTGAGTGAGATATAGGCAAACACAGGACGCCTCTGGCAGACATCGCACACATCCACAGACTCAAAATCATCTCATACACGGATGACACCCAATTCATCCTATCACTTGCCGAAGACTACTCCACCCAGAGAGCTAACTTCCACAATCCCATGAGCAATGTGGCCAAATGGATAAGAACCAACTGCCTGAAACTAAAAACGGACAAGATAGAAGTAATCACTTTCAGAAACAACCCACCCCCCCTGGGATGACACTTATTGGCCAACCTCCCTAGGACAACCACCTAAAATGAAGAAACATGTCCGCAAACTAAACATCATCGTTGACAGTAAACTCATCTTCAAACAACAGATAAACGCAGTTGCTGCCTTCTGCTTCCTCCTCTTCTGCATGCTACAAAAGATTTTCAGATGGATAACTGTCGACACATGGAGAACAGTAACCCAATATCTGATCACCAGCAGACTTGACTATGGGAATGCACTTCATGTCAGAACCACCACCCACCTCATCAACTGCCTCCAAACTATACAGATCTCCACAGCAAGACTTATACTACATCATCCTAAATGCACCAGTATCACCCAGCACCTCAGAAATCTACACTGGCTGCCAGTACACAAGAAATGTCAATTTGTGGTCCTGACCTCGCCTTCAAAGCCCTCCACAACATTGGACCCAAAAACATCAACCACCGGCTGACTTTCCACCAACTAGAAAGAAAACTCAATTCGGTATCCCTCGCACACTTCCCATGCATCAACCAGAGTCAATGCGGAGGCCACTCATACTCCCCAAAGCATGGAACGACCTCCCTCTCTACCTTCGAACCACACACTCCCACCCCAAGTTTAGGAAGAAGATCAAGACCTGGCTCTTCGAGGAGAGGCAGTCAGTCACGCAGCATCACCCCCATGCTACACAAGTACGGATTTATTTGTTGTGTATGTGACTGCAGTCATCATATGTGCAGTCCTGTGTCAATGTGTTTGCTGACGATACCAATCTGCTGATACAGATGGAGGCCTTAGGAATACTTGTTGTACACACTTGGTAAGGTGTAATTCCTGTCTTAAATAGTTTAATCTTGGGTTAGCAGGTCAATATGGAGCTAAGTAGACAGACATGTCTTTGAGCTGAGCATGTTCTACATAGTGCTCACTCCCAGGTGAGTACACATCATTTGACAGTTAACAAACAGGGCTATAAGGGGAAGTGAACACTGGGCTGGTGGTTGGAGTTAGAGAAACAGGGCATATTGGGTTTTTGTCAACACCAGAGCAGTACGCGCTCTATTGGCGACAGAAATGCAAAAACCCAGCACTCTCAAAACAACGTAATTTATGCATTGTGCTGATATGTTGTGGTTTAACCTTTTGCATTGCAGAGTTCAATCCTGAAAACTTATTTTTAATATGCTTACAAATACTGTTTCTTTGCAATGTATTGCTGCAGCTTTTCAGAGTGTGTTAGGGTGTGGTCCCTTTCCATGTCCTTCCAGAGACTTTCCCTGCAACATGCCTGGGCGTGGTTCTGGGCTGGGCCAAGACTCTATAAAAGAGAGACAGCCCAACTCCCAGTGCTCACTATTCAGAGGTCTTGGTGCAGAGGAGCAGCTTCTTCCTGAGCTCCTGTCCCGGCGGCCTATTTGATCTTCCAGTCTTCTGCCCTTCATCCTTCATTGGTGATCGTTGTTCCAGGCGGTAATACGGTGGTTGGACTATCCCGACACCGTTATTTAGAATTTTCATATTCTTGGTTTAATTCTTAAATGAGTAACAGATTACTTGCGCGCTACCATTTCTTGACATTTATATGGTAGTTTACAAATAGGCACATTGCGCGATTTGGTTCATAAATGTCTGACTTTGTTATTCATTGCGTGCTACCATTTCTTGACATTGGCATGGTGGCTTAAGAATCAGCAAGACGCGCGATTCGTTTTATGGTGTTTAAACATTGTTGTCCATTGCGCGCTACTAATTCTTGACATTTACATGATGTTTTACGAATTGGCAAGATGTGCAACTCGTTTCATGAGGATTTACCTTTGTTGTTTATTGCGCGCTACCATTTCTTGACATTTACATGGTGGCTTAAGAATCGGCAAAAGAAGCGCGATTCGTTTCATTGTACTTTGATCTTGTTATTTATTGTGAGCTGTTATTTCTTGACATTTACATCGTGTTTTACGAATCGGCAAGACGCGCGATTTGATTAATGATGATTTGACTTTGATATTCATTGCGTGCTACCATTTCTTGGTATTTTACATGGTGACACTCGAATCGGCAAGACGCACAATTCTCTCCTCGAGTTTAATTCATGTTGTTTATCGTATGCCACTATTCTAAGATATTTATTATATATTATTCGAGTTGACAAGTTATGTGATTTGTTTCCTGAATCCATATTGTGTTATTCATGGTGCACAATCCTTTTATGGTGTTTACTATATATATATATATATATATATATATCTGCAATATGCGCAATTTGTGTTGAAACATTTTTAGAGTACACAGAAGGCCAGAGTTTCTAGATGCAATATTGTATGGACCTAGTATACATTCTCAAAACAGGATTTATATGACTGGTTTAAAATTTAGTCAGAATGTTTTTCTGATTCTCATGTAAAGGAAAGTACTTGAATAAGAAAGTTTTCATTTAATTCATCTTGATTACCCTACAGGTATCCGGCCAGCTTCAAACTTTGTCATTTTAAACTTAACTCTTAGATTGTTCATGTTTTCAGAGTGACTAGGCTTAGAATCATAGTCTAGTATTGATTTCAGGAGATATAATTTTCTTATTGTGTGTTCTAACCTTTTTCTTACTACAGGTCTCCTTCCCAGCTGTTCCCTTCCTAATCCCCTCTTCCCCTCTTGAACTCTCTCAGTCTCTGTGATTTATCTATCAGAGTCTTGGAGCTGTTCAGTGGTGGACGTGTTGGGAACGTGCACAGACCCAGAGGATCTGGTGACTCTGACAGAATAGTGAGCCCACAAATTATTATCCTCCTGGCTTGTGTATGTTCTCAGCATGGCCACGCTAGACGAGTTAGTCAAGGCTATCACCCAGCTCCAAGCAGAGGTGGTATCATCCAAAGAATTGAGAACTAGCTTAGCAGAGAGAGTGAGTCAGTTGCAAAATAAGGTAGAGAAGAAGGAACAAAGTCCCACAGGTGTGTCTTGGCCAGGTACTTCTTCTCAGGCTTCTGGAAGTAATCCGATTTCCCTAAATGTTCCTTCTGCAATTCCTTTAGGTCCCCCAGAACGTTTCTCAGGTGACCCTTTGAAAGCGCAATCTTTCCTGGTTCAAGTGGAACTACACTTCACCTGCAGACCAAATACTTTCCCCGATGCCCAGTCCAAAGTAGCTTTCTTGTTATCATATCTGTCTGGGGATGCAGCTACTTGGGCAATTCCCCTTGTGCGTAAAAATAGTCCCTTGTTGTACAATTGGAGAAATTTTGTTCGTGAATTTGAGAGAGTTTTTGATTGTAGAACTGTAACACAGTCAGCAGATCGTGAATTATTAGATTTACGCCAAGGGAATCAAGACCTAGTGTCATATTTAGCCAACTTTAACCGGTTGGTTGCCGAGACATCCTGGCCTGAAGAAAAACAAGCGGTCTTGTTTTACAAGGGACTCAAAGAGGAACTAAAAGATATCTTAGCGCAAATCGACCCACAACCTACAGACTGTCAAGAATTAATAAATCTTGTCTTGAGACTTGATCATCGTTTAGCAGAACGTGAAAGAACGCGCAAAAAGATTAAAAATATTCATGGCGCGTTTATGATAACAGAGACTCAAGAACTCCAAAAGAAAGAACGCCGGAACCAATGGAAATTGGAACCATCAGAAGACCTTTGACCAAAGATGAAAAGGACCTAGGCAAAACAAATGGACAATGTCTTTATTGTGGGCGAAAAGGTCATTTTGCCAAAGATTGTCCAATCAAACCAAAGAACAAGCAAGGTCCAGTTCAGAAGATCGCAGCCAATGCACCAGTCGAGTTGGAAAACTAAAACACCCAAGATGCAGAGAAGGGTTGCTCTTGGGTGTCACCGTGGACCCTTCACAATCTAGACATCTTAAACTGGAAATAAGAGTTCAGGTCAAGAAAAAGATCTATTTAAAAAAGGCTCTAGTCGATTCTGGGGCTACTGTGAACTTTGTTGATGTCCAATTGGTTCGTGCATGGGGGATCCCATGTATTGAAAAGAAGACCCCAGAAATCATCCAGGCAGTCGATGGAAAACTCTTGACTGGAGGTCCGGTAACTCTTCAGAATATCCCCTTGTCGATGATTTGTGAAGATAAGAATCAAAGAAAGAAACATAAAGAGAAAATCATCCTTGACGTGATCCAAGCTCCCCAATATGGGATTATCCTCGGCTTGCCATGGTTAACTCATCCCAATCCGGAGATCAATTGGGCAGAACGAAAAATCATGTTCTCATGTGCGCTATGTAACGAACAATATCTCCAAAAGATTCAAGTACCAAAAGTTTGCAACTCTTACATAGCTACTGCCGCAGAGAAAGAAATTCAGCTGCCCAAACAGTATTTATCTTACAAAGTTGTATTTGATGAGAAAGGAGCAGAGACTCTACCTCCTCATAGATCTTATGACTGTCAAATTGATCTAGCCCCAGGTGTGATACTTCCCAACTGTCGTGTATATGCCCTGTCAGAATATGAAAATCAACATTTATGAAAATACCTAGATCAAATTTTGGAGAAGGGCTTCATTCGCCCCTCTAAGTCTCCAGCAGCTTCGCCTTTGCTTTTTGTTCCAAAAGCTAATGGAGAACTTCGAACTTGCATCGACTATAGGGGTTTGACCAAAGTCACCATAAAGAATAAATATCCTTTACCCCTAATTCTGGTCTTATTGGAACAAGGAAAGAGAGCAAAAATCTACACGAAGCTTGACCTTCGAGGTGCTTATCATTTGGTCAGAATGAGAGAGGGTGACGAATGGAAAACAGCGTTCAAGACAAGATATGGCCTTTTTGAATACACCGTCATGCCTTTTGGTCTGTGTAATGCTCCAGCAGCATTTCAATTTTTCTTGAATGACTTTCTTAGAGAGTACCTCGACATATTTGCCATAGTCTACATCGATGACATTTTGATCTACTCAGACAATAAAAACGAACATGTCCAACATGTCAAGAAAATTCTTGCAGCCCTTGGAAAACACCATTTATACTGCAAACTAACCAAGTGTGAGTTTCATGTTACCACAGTTGAGTTTTTAGGGGTTATTCTTACCCCTCAAGGTATGGTGATGGCAGAAAAGAAAGTAAAAGCCGTATCTGATTGGCCCACCCCAAAGACTGTTCATGATGTACAATGTTTCCTGGGATTTGCAAATTTTTACCGGAGGTTCATAAATCATTTCTCCCAGACAGGGGCTCCAATCACTAAGCTACTAAGAAAGAAAGAAAAGTTTGTATGGTCCCCAGAAGCTGATCAAGCCTTCTCGACTTTGAAGGAAGCTTTCTCCACTGCCCCAGTCTTGACTCATCCTGATGCGAATCAACCTTCAATAGTGGAAGCTGATGCTTCAGATGTAGCAATAGGAGCCGTCTTTTCACAACGAAATAAAGACACTGGTCAACTTCATCCTGTAGCTTATATGTCTCGGAAGTTGAACGAAGCCGAACAGAACTATGTAATTGCTGAAAAAGAGCTTCTGGCGATTCGTGACGCCTTTAAAGAATGGAGACATCGTTTGTTGGGTGCCAAATACACTGTCACAGCATATACTGATCATCGTAATCTTCATTTCATGAGTTCCGCCAGACTTTTGACCCCTCTGCAATTATGCTGGATGCTTTTTTTTGCCGAATTTGATTTTGTAGTAACCTTCCGGCCTGGTAAAGATAATCGCAAGGCTGACGCCTTGTCCCGTCAAGAGTCTACCACCTTGCCTGCATTTCAAGCCTCCAGAGCTATCATTGCTCCTGGCTAGGTTCTATGTATCATGAAAACTAAAGATTTCTTTGAAGAAATATGCAACTCTTTCACTGTTGAAAAATGGCAAACATGGACCCAAGCAGATCCCAAAAGGTCAATAAAGCAAGGTTTACCCTTTCATGACGCTCGTTTGTTCGCACCCACTACTAAACTCTCAAGATAGTGTTTCATTGGTTGCATGTTATACCTACGGCAGGTCACCCAGGTACTCCTAAAACTCTTGAACTGATCCAACTCTATTTGGTGGCCTACCCTAACAAAAGAAGTAAAAGCAATGGTAAACAACTGTGAAGTTTGTGCTCGCATTAAAATAAGTCATTCAAAACCAAAAGGGTTGTTACATCCACTTACAACCCCAAGTCGTCCATGGAGCACATTTCTTTAGACTTTATTACCGGTCTGCCAGTGGTTCAACAGCATTCAGTAATTCTGGTGGTAGTAGATAGTCTCACGAAATATGGACATTTCATCACCTGTGAAAAATTGCCCACTTCTAGTGAATTGGCAACTATTTTACTGAGCAGAGAGGTTCATTATCATGGACTGCCAAAGGTTATCCTCTCCGATCGGGGGTCACAATTTTCCTCCAATTTCTGGAAGACATGGTGTAAAACACTCCAAGTGACATCTACGCTATCTACTAGTCACCATCCTCAAACAGATGGTCAAACGGAGAGACTAAATCAGACTTTGAAACAATACCTACATGCCTACGCTGAAAAGGCACTTCATTCTTGGACATCTATGCTCTGGTTAGCTGAGTTAGCTTACAATAACTCATTCCACACTTCTATTGGCGTTACACCCTTTTTTGGTTTATTTGGCTATCATCCTGACACCTTGCCCATCACAATTCCTCAAGAAAGTTCTCTTACTCCAGCTGTGTCAGAAACCATTCAGCATTTACATCAAACCCAGAAACTGATTCAACAACATTTAGAAAAAGCCAAACAAAAATATAAAAGGTATTATGACAAGAAACATTGTGATGGACCGCAATATCAACCAGGTGACAAAGTGTGGCTTTCCACAAAACATATAGACTTCAAGAAGAAGCACATGTTTAACCCCAAATTCATAGGTCCTTATACTGTCCTTCAGCAAATCAATCTGGTGACCTATAAACTACAATTGCCCAGATCCTTTACGGATTCATCCAGTGTTCCACACTTCCCTCTTGAAAAAGGCAGTCCAAAAGGTCCACCCTCATCCAGCTCCTGTTCTAGTACAAGGGGAAGAAGAATACGAAGTCAAGAAAGTGTTGGATTCTAAACTGAGAGGGCGTAATCTATGGTAGTTAATCTCATGGAAAGGTTATGGTCCTGAAAGTAACTCATGGGTTTCCGCATCCGATGTTCATGCTCCAGTACTTGTGAGACGCTTTCATCATCTTAATCCAAGCAAACCAGGCCCTAGAGCACGTCTGGGAGAGGGGAGTACTGTCAACACCAGAGCAGTACGCACTCTATTGGCAACAAAAATGCAAAAACCCAGCACTCTCAAAACAACGTAATTTATGCAATGTGCTGATATGTTGTGGTTTAACCTTTTGCATTGCAGAGTTCAATCCTGAAAACTTATTTTTAATATGCTTACAAATACTGTTCCTTTGCAGTGTATTGCTGCAGGTTTTCAGAGTGTGTTAGGGTGTGGTCCCTTTCCATGTCCTTCCAGAGACTTTCCCTGCAACATGCCTGGGCGTGGTTCTGGGCTGGGCCAAGACTCTATAAAAGAGAGCCAGCCCAACTCCCAGTGCTCACTATTCAGAGGTCCCGGTGCAGAGCAGCAGCTTCTTCCTGAGCTCCTTTTTCCGGCGGCCTATTTGGAGTTTCCAGTCATCTGCCCTTCAACCTTCATTACTGATCATTATTCTAGGCGCAAAGACTGTGGTTGGACTATCCCGACACCGTTATTTAGAATTTTCATATTCTTGGTTTAATTTTTAAATGAGTAATAGATTACTTGTGCACTACCATTTCTTGACCTTTATATGGCAGTTTACAAATAGGCAAGACGCGCGACTTGTTTCATAAAGGTCTGACTTTGTTATTCATTGCGTGCTACCATTTCTTGACATTGGCATGGTGGCTTAAGAATCGACAAGACGCACGATTCGTTTTATGGTGTTTAAACATTGTTGTCCATTGCACGCTACTATTTCTTGACATTTACATGATGTTTTACGAATTGGCAAGACGCGCAACTCATTTCATGAGGATTTAACTTTGTTGTTTATTGCGCACTACCATTTCTTGACATTTACATGGTGGCTTAATAATCGGCAAAAGAAGCGCGATTCGTTTTATTGTACTTTGATCTTGTTATTTATTGTGAGCTGTTATTTCTTGATATTTACATAGTGTTTTACGAATCAGCAAGACGCGCGATTCAATTAATGATGATTTGACTTTGATATTCATTGCGTGCTACCATTTCTTGGTATTTTACATGGTGACACTCGAATCGGCACGAAGCACGATTCTCTCCTCAAGTTTAATTCATGTTGTTTATTGTATGCCACTATTCTAAGATATTTATTATATATTATTCGAGTTGACAAGTTATGTGATTTGTTTCCTGAATCCATATTGTGTTATTCATGGTGCACAATCCTTTTATGGTGTTTACTATATATATATATATATATATATATATATATATATATATATATATGTATCTGCAATATGCGCAATTTGTGTTGAAACATTTTAAGAGTACACAGAAGGCCAGAGTTTCTAGATGCAATATTGAATGGTCCTAGTATACATTCTCAAAACAGGATTTATATGACTGGTTTAAAATGTAGTCAGAATGTTTTTCTGATTCTCATGTAAAGGAAATTCATCTTGATTCCCCTACAGGTATCCGGCCATCTTGAAACTTAGGGGGTCATTACAACCCTGGCGGTCGGTGTTAAACCAGCGGTAAGACCGCCAACAGGCTGGCGGTCTTACTTTGGGGAATTATGACCATGGAGGTTACCGCCATGGTCATCCGCCGGTTTTCCGTTCCGCCCGATGGGCTGGAGACCTGGGTCTCCAGCCCGGCGGCCGTGACTATACCGCCGGCGGTATTTGGTCCCAGCTTACCGCCGTGGATTTCCAGCGGTTTGAACCGCCATGTATTCCACGGCGGTAAGCACTATCAGTGCCAGGGAATTCCTTCCCTGGCACTGATAGGGGTCTCCCCCACCCGACTCCCTCCCCTACACCCCCCCAAAGGTGGCAGGGCCCCCCTCCCCACCCCGACCCCCAACATCACATCACCCATACCCACACGACACGCATGCAGGCACCACCTACACCCTTACACGCACACACGCCGACATACATGCCAATATCCACACACACAGTCATACACACACACCCACATTCAGACATACACGCACACATCCATACAGACATAGCCACATACACGCACTCATTCCCATACACACAACACCCCAGCAAGCATACACGCACTCACACACCCCCTCTATATACACACACGCACACCCCCATGCACCCACACAACACACAACACCCCCCACCCCTCCCCTAACGGATGATCGACTTACCTGTTCCGTCGATCCTCCGGGAGGGGACAGGAGCCATGGGGGCAGCTCCGCCGACACCACACCGCCAACAGAACACCGCCACCGTGAATCACAGGACTTGATTCGCTGGGCGGTGTTCTGTTGGCGTGGCGGTGGAGGTGGAGCAACCTCCACTTCCCCGCCTCCCGACAGTATGGCTGTTGGCGGCTCACCGTCGGTAAAAGGACGGTGAGCTGCCAACGGTCACAATAGGCCGAGCGGAAAACCGCCACCACTGGCGGTCTTCCGCACGGCGGTACCTCGGCGGTCTTCAAAAAGAGGTTGTAATGACCCCCTGTGTCATTTTAAACTTAACTCTTAGATTGTTCAAGTTTTCAGAGTGACTAGGCTTAGAATCATAGTCTAGTATTGATTTCAGGAGACATAGGGGGTCATTCCGACCGCCAGGGCCGGGGACCGTGGATGCACCGCCAACAGGCTGGCGGTGCATCCAGGCCAATTCTGACCGCGGCGGTAAAGCCGCAGTCAGAAAAGGGAAACCAGCGGTTTCCCGCCGGTTTTCCCCTGGCCTGAGGAATCCTCATGGGGATTCCGACCCCCTTCCCGCCAGCCTGGTTCTGGCGGTTTTGACCGCCAGAACCTTGCTGGCGGGAACGGGTGTCGTGGGGCCCCCTAACAGGGCCCCACAAAGATTTTCAGTGTCTGCATAGCAGACACTGAAAATCGCGACGGGTGCAACTGCACCCGTCGCACCCTTTCCACTCCGCCGGCTCCATTCGGAGCCGGCATCCTCGTGGAAGGGGGTTTCCCGCTGGGCGGGCGGGCGGCCTTCTGGCGGTCACCCGCCGGCCCAGCGGGAAACTCAGAATTACTGCGGCGGTCTTTTGACCGCGCTGCGGTATTCTGTCGGGGAACTTTGGCGGGCGGCCTCCGCCGCCCGCCGAAGTCAGAATGACCCCCATAATTTTCTTATTGTGTGTTCTAATCTTTTTCTTACTACAGGTCTCCTTCCCAGCTGTTCCCTTCCTTCTCCTCGCTTCCCCTCTTGAACTCTCTCAGTCTCTGTGATTTATCTATCAGAGTCTTGGAGCTGTTCAGTGGTGGACGTGTTGGGAACGTGCCCAGACCCCGAGGATCTGGTGACTCTGACAGTTTTGCAGTATGGCCGTTTCCTCTATTTCACAACACTTGACAAATTGTATCCTCCCAGGTGAGTAAGCTTCATTTGAGAGTTATTAAACAAGGGTATATGGGCAAGTGAACACTGGTCTGGTGGTTAGAATTACAGAAACAGTGCCTCCTGGAGTTGCAGTCAGGTCACTCCTTCTACTTCCCAACACTTAGGAAACGGTATCCTCCCAAGTGAGTAAACTTCATTTAAGAGTTAACAAGCAGGGGTATATGGGCAAGTAAACACTGGGCTAGTGTTTGAAGTTCAAGAAACTGGACCTATTGGGCTTTGCAGTCAGGTCACTCCCTTTACCTCACAACACTTGACAAATGGTATCCTCCCAGGTGAGTAAACTTAATTTGAGAGTTAACAAACATGGGTATATGGGCAAGAGAACACTGGTTTGGTAGTTGGTGTTGGAGAAACAGGGCCTATTGTTTTTTTAGGCAGGTCACTTGCTCTACTTCTCAACACTTGAAAAATGGTATCCTCCCAGGTGAGTAAACTTAATTTGAGAGGTAACAAAAAGTGGTGTATGGCCAAGAGAACATTGGGCTGATGGATGAAATTATAAAAACAGGGTCTGCTGAGAATTGCAGTCAGGTCACTCCCTCTATTTCCCAACACTTTGCAATTGGTATCCTCCCAGGTCAATAAACTTCATTTGAGAGTTAACAATCACGGGTATGTGGGCAAGGGAACACTGGGCTGGTGGTTGGAGTTAGAGAAACAGGGCCTTGTGGGAGTTGGAGTCAGGCCACCCCCTCTACTTTACAATACTTGACAAATGGTATCCTCCCAGGTGAGTATGCTTCATTTAAGAGTTATGAACCAGGGGAATATGGGCAAGTGAACACTGGGCTGGTGGTTGGAATAACAGACACAGGGTGTCCTGGGAGGGTTAGTCAGGTCACTCCCTCTACTTCCCAACACTTAGAAAATGGTTTCCTCACAGGTGAGTAAACTTCATTTGAGAGTTAACAAACCGGGGTATGCAGTCAGGTCTTGTGCTCTACTTCACAACACTTGATAAATGTTGGGTATTACATATCTGTAGGTAGACTGCATTTAGGCTTGAGTACAAATTTATATGTTGAGACATACCACAAGTCCTGGGATGATTTTTGATACTGAAAGACTTACAAACACCATTTCAACTTATGGCATATGATGGGCCTTGGTAGCTGTGCTATTGAGTCCAACAATACACATTGACAGTATTATATCTCAGATACTCTGGGTATTGGATTTTTGGCGTAGTACATGAACAACACGGTAGCAAAAGCTGAGCTGTGAGAATGCAGGGCATTGCATTTTTGTGACAGTTTTTGTGTTTTAACTTACCAGAGTCCTCTCCCCCAGGTATTCCTGTCAAACCCTCAGGATGTAGGATGGCCAAGACCTTCTCCTGCCAGGGTAAGAATCGTAATGGGGCACTGGGAGCGCCACCACCAGTCTTGATGGGCTCCATCTGTTGCCTGGAGCCCAGGGAATGCACCTTGCCCCTAAGGTCAATCCACCTCTTCCTAATGTCCTCCTTTGTGCTCAAGGTGGTGTCTACAGCATTCACTCTGTTGACGATCCTTTGCTACAGTTCCATTTTCCTACTGAGAAGAGTATGCCAGACTTATGCTCCAAACAATTGGCTCTACTTTTATGATTTCATCCACCATGACTCTCAACTCATCTTCTGAAAAATTGGGATTTTTGGGATGCCACATGGTGGACATCTAAAGTGGGTGACAGGTACTTAATTAGCAGGGGAAGTGCAATGGGGAGTGAATGGACAAACGTGTGTGCAAGGTGTTCTATATATAATGTGCACTTGTCTGTTACTTTGCTAGATGCGTACAGAGATAGTCGATCGCCATTGGCTAACTGGCACAAGGAGAATGCGACAGTGACTGGGTGTTTGTAATAGGCTCAGGGGTTGGCTGAGCGCTAACGGTGCAGGAGGTCAGACAGCCTAGATACATGATCGCTGTGCCGCCGGCAATCTGCCTTTTTGTTTGATGGGCAGTGGTTCTGCCTGTTTGTATCGTAATACAGCAGGCTAGAGACCGTCGGTACAACAGTCTTTTTAGGACCGCCAACATGGCAGTCTGGTGGTCCGACTGCCAAACTCATAATCGGACCCTAAGTTTCCACTAAACTTTAAATCATGCACCAAGGGCCTGATTTAGATGCTGGCAGAGGAATTACTCCATCACAAGTCAAATGTGATGGCTATCCCGCCCGCTTTATTACGATCTCTGTGGGCTATTATGAGATTGTAATATGGCGGACAGGATCTCTGTTACATTTGTGAAGGAGTAGTTCATTCCATCAGGATCTAAGTCAGGCCCTATGTCTTCTCTCAGATTAGGGCAGAGACTTCCAGCACAGTAAGGCTACAGCAGGTTAAGGACAAAGGGCCTGATTACAACTTTGGAGGAAGGTGGTAATCCGTCCCAAATGTGACGGATATACCACCAGCCGTATTACGAGTCCATTATATCCTATGGAACTCGTAATACGGCTGGTGGTATACCCGTCACATTTGGGACAGATTAACACCTCCTCCAAAGTTGTAATCAGGCCCAAAGTGTTCTTGGCATTCGTCCCTCATCTAATTTTTTCTCCAAGAGAGATAACAATGAAGGCTCATACTCATCAGCAAACATTCAAAGTAGACAAATTTGATAATACTATGCTTCTTAGAGTGTAAGGTACAAATAACTCTACAGTAAATATAAGAATGGAGCACCTGTTATTTTTTAGAGTGATCTTACTGTGAAATGTATGTCGTACATATCCCCACTCACCCTCAGCCTTAAACAAGCCATACAAGCAGTACTGTGGATATACTTTCTCAAAAGCATTCAATGTAAATGCACCTATGATGCACAACAACTGGATTGCAGGTAGGCATAGTTATTTTTCTGCACCCATTCATCTAAGCAGAATGGACATTCTAGCAATATTCCAGAACACATTTTTAAAGAACATCATTATTCTAATAGAAAAACGAGGGAAAAGAAGCAGGATTCACCAAAGTGGAGTCCACAGAGCTCAAGGACCCCCCCCCAAGCCAATGCAATCAATTGATCACTCATCAGGGCTGGCAGGCCGAACGCAACTCAGTGCCCATTGTACAATGCCCTCTGCCCAATATTCAGCCTAATATTCAGCGCTTCTTAGACCCTTATGTTTCCTTCTGGAGCGACATTGATTGCAATTCATGCTGGCTTAATGGGGGTTATGTTGGAGCGGCAGGGGACTGGAAATATGACTGGAAATTTGGGCACCTTGCTTTGTTTAGACCGAGGCCATCTTATGCTAGCTATCCAGAATCAGATGGGAGGCAAGCAGGACGGAGAATGCACCTCGCCAACAGAGAGCTTGCTTCTTCAAATTCTGGGCGAACTTAAAACTTAAACACTGTCACGAGAAGAGGCAAACCGTAAGGCCGAAGCTCATTTAAATCTTATTAGCAACAATATGCAACAATTGAACACCCGTGCAAAGGAGGTAGAGCAACGGGTGCAGGATCTGGAAGATGGGGAAACCCACCTGGAAACTTCTGTTACCAAATGTCAATCAGAATTGGCCTACTTTCAGATACTGATGGACGATAATGAAACTCGATCATGCCGCTCCAATTTAAGGTTGACAGGGTAACAGAAGGCAAGGAGAATGGGCACACTGGTATTAAATTACTCTCTTATCTTATAAATCAGCATGTCTTCCCAGAATCAGCTAATAGTAACATGGATCTCACTATAATGCATGCTCATTGAATCCCAGAAGTCCTACCCCCGAGCAAAAGAGATCCTCGGACAATATTGGTGAACTTTGGGGACTACTGTATCAAAGAATATATTCTTGCACTTGCAATTAAGGCTAATGCTTATCAAGTCCCCGGTGACTATACGTTTAAAATCTTTTCAGAAATGTCAGCACTTGTAGCATGTAGACAGCGTGAATTTAAAGAGCTGATTCCGTATTTTCAAAAAAGTTGGGGCTCCTGCGGGCCTTGTGCAATCAAAGCTCAAAGTCCTTTTCAAGGGACAGGCAAATATACTTGACACGTTTGAAGCTGCTGACGTTCTCTTGCACTCTATATGAAATCTAAATGAGAGGGTAGGGCAGTAGAATTACCAACTAAGCTCAATAGGGAGGCTGTTGGACTTAATGGCAACAGATCATAAGCATCATGGGATATGAAGATGCCTCTCTGATGCCTTGGGCAATAAGGATGACATGTCAAGGCACCGCTTTTGGTATTGTGGGACAAAGGGGTGAAACTGGACAGGTTGGTTGAGGCATGGGCACTTGGTGTGATTGAGCTGGGGAGTGATCTTAGAGTCCCTAGCCGGGTCCTCAGGTATAGGTCACTCAGGGAGGGAAGGGGGAAGGTGGGTGCACAGAGTAAGGGGATATTAGGGTATGGGCATAGAAGGGCATGTGTGGGGGTGAGGAAAAAGAAACAAGATCCCAAAGTTAATTTAATGGATGATGTGTGGGCACATCTGTCACGTGGGGCAAAAGCCAGGGCCCCTCTACAACTTAGTGTATCTTTTCCAATGCAAGGCAGTGGTCATAGAAAGGTGTGTGGAGTGCGCAGATATGGATAGTATTGGTCGTAGGATTGGGAGGGTAATGGGGGGTGCAGAAGACCTGGTGAGCACTTTAATAGCTGTGTTCCCCTGAGATCGGATCAGAACAGTTGTACTATATGCACTTTAAAGGTATTAGGGCAGGAACATGCTCTGGAAGGCGCAGGCGGCAGTTTAAATGTCTACGCCTGCTATTACTCAGCTAGGCACTACAGGGCTCCTCTGCATTGTTATGGACATCTGAGGTCCACTGGGTACTCTCTTGTAAGTTTTCATGTTGGGAGAATAATTAGTAGGAAAAATGCCCAAGAGTACATGAATGGATTGTCCTATATGATTAGTTCACGCCGTAGATACTTTAGGTGTGCTTTTGCACTTCATGCATATTTGCACTCTGATTCGAAGGCTCTGGAGAATGAATAGTAGGGGTAGTGCCCCATGGCACACTGACGATTTACACTTCTTTTTTGGAAGTATGTACCATAGCTATATTTGCACTCTGATTTCTCCACTTAACTTCGTCTTTTTGGGCACTGTAAAAGCTAATCACCCCGAACAATGCTTCAGTGCTTATTTTATTAAATGGCTAAATGGTTGAATTCAACTGTATAGTAAAGGTTGCATCTATGAATGCTAATGGCCTAAATAATAGGAAGAAGCGTAGGCTAAAGCAGAGAATCCTTCCCTAGTGTTGTTGCAAGAGACCCATATTTCAGCCAAGAAGCTCCCGGAATTTTCCATGCTTAAAAATTGGGCAGATTAAGGAGGTTTCTCTCCTGCTCAAGCTTCACACAGAGGCATAGCAGTATTTTTGTCCAAAAGACTAGGGGCCCTTGGGCTAGATTTTCATAGTGACAAAAATGGGCACTGGTGTTGGGTGCACTGCTCCGTGCAGTCCAAGAGACTCATGTTAGTGAGCTTTTATGCCCCGCTAAAAGATAGCCTGGGGCCTTATGAGGAGCTCTTTGAATCTCTAACACAAGTCCCCGGGGAGATTTCTATTGGTGTGGATTTCAGTTTTATCCAAGACCCTGGTAAAGATTCCTCAGTAAAAGGGAAAAAGCTGCTGAAAACTAGAGTTGCACAAGTTTCTCAGACCTAGTTACGCATACTGTACCTTAGGGATCCCTGGAGGGTGGCTTTTCCATCTGAGGTAAAATATACATGTTTCTCCAGTCGATTTCATAGCTCATCTTGGATTGACTTTTTCCTGCTAACAAAAACCCTAGCTTTCAAGGGCCAGGGGACACTTTCAAACCATGCAAATCTTGTTCTTGAAGTTGCATTGAAGCGAAATACGCCCAGACCCAGGAGATGGTTTGTTTTTTAATAAGCAGCATCTTCAAGAGGAAGGCTGGGTACAGACTTCCAAAGAAGAGATCAGAGAATTTCTTGGTAGGAATCAAGGAATAGCCCCTCCAAGTATTGTATGGGACTCTTTGAAATCATTTATGAGAGAGATTGTGATAGCAAGGGACGCAGCTAACAGTCGCAGTATTAGACAACTGATGCAGACCCTCAAAGGGAGGGTGGAGGAGAGTTTAGAAAAGTTCTTAAGGCACCCCGAAGAGAAAATAAGAAAATGTTAGATCGGGACAAGTAGGCTTTTAGTGATTATTTCATTAGTATGTGTGAAGCAACGCACCATCCCTTAGACAGAAAGATTATGAGGAAAGTAATTTTACAGGTAGATTCTTGGCATGGCAAGCACGTGAGCAGGCCACCAGAAATAGGATTTCTGTGCTGAAATGCCTGATCTCAGGGGTAAGACACACGGATCTTAGCAAGATGGGGGAAATTATGTTAGAAAATTATATGTGGATATATAGTCATAACCAAATGGTTGATAGCAAAGCACTAGGTATATTCTTAGCTAGGCTCATTGTCCCCACTCTCTCTAAGGAAGATAGGGAAAGTATTTCCTGTCCTTTCACCAAGGCTGAACTGGTGGAGGTGGTCAAAAAACTCCCAAATGGAAAGGTATGTGGCCGGAATTTTCTTCTGGCGGAATTTTTCAAAACCTTTATTGACGTTTTGGCAGATTATATTTTGGTGGTGGCCAACTTAATGTTACAGGGGGGCGCTTTACCGATATCATTCTGTGCAGGAAATATAGCTAGTTTCTTAAAATAAGACAAAGGTAGTGATGATCCAATTTAATACTACCAAATCACACTTTTGAATTCTGACCTATAAGATCATCATGAAGCTTTTGGATAACTGCTTTCATTCAATTGCTGCCAAACTGATTCACCATGATCAAAATGGGTTTTTTGCTGGCCGTCAATTGGCAGCACACACACATTTCCTAGTTGAGGCATTAAATTATTTCTCTGTCAACAGTATCCCAGCTGTCATTATTTTACTAGATACAGAAAAAGCCTTTGACCTGGTGGTCTCGAAGATGCTATTTGACATCCTTGCAAAAAAAAAATTCTTTTTTTTTTGGGGGTTTCCCTCCCAGATGACGGAATTGCTGCAAAAGATGTATCAGAGTGCTGAAGCCAATACTCTGTGGATGAGAGTAAATTACAAGTCTGCCGGGGAATCCAGCAGGCGTGGCCTCTCTAGCCAATATTCTTCGCCTTTTGTATTGAACCTCTTGCTATCTCTACCAGACAGAAGGTTGCGTTCTGCCCCGTCAAGCAGATGGGGAAGATTAAACTATATGCCAATGACATTATTTTATTCCTTGATAAAAAATAAGTGCTCACAAGAAAGTCTTTGAGATCTTTCCGCAGTTTGAGCAAGTGGGGGATATAATATCAATAGAAAAAAAACTTAAATGATTCTATGTGGATGTAGGTCAGACACACTACTATCTGACTTGGCTCCCTGCTTATGTTTTCGACCCAAGAGATACCTGGGGGTCAAATTTTCTTCAAAATTTGAAGACATATGGTCTCAATTTTCCCCCTCTCCTCACCAAAGTTCAGACCATGCTATCACGGTGGGGTTCACTCCCTTTGACAATTTTAGAACGTTGGTGACTTTGTTTCTGGCGATAAGTGGAAAGGTTTGTCTGAAATCGGGGAAGTGGTGCAGGGAGATTTCCTACTTTTAGGGTTCTACAAAACGATGCTTGACATTTTTATTGGCCTTGATAGTAGTCGGATGCGGGATTGCCAAAATATAGTTAAAGAGCTGGTTGATCCCTTGGGCAATAAGTGGGCAGGCAAATGGAAAAGGCTTTTCATAGAACTGAAGGGCTCAGATCCTTCTCTAAAAGCAATCAGAAAATGGGAAAAGTATGAAGGCTTAGAATTAACAGAGAAAATGTGGGTGGAAATTAATTGGTTGAACATTAACACATTAAGAGGAGCCAACAGGTGTCGGGGGAATCTAAGATGGCGGCCGGGTTTCCCTGGCTGATTCGCCACGACCGTGCTGCCCAGCTCGTGTGCAGTACGGCTACGGCGGCCCTTCCACTCCTGCCGCGCATGCCGCGTGTCTGCGACACGGACCGCTGGTGCTGGAGAGCCACGGTCGTGGGGCGGCTTGCGGTAGGACAGACGCTGCTTGGACAAGCAGACTGCGCCGCCAGGAGAACGGGGTGCTGCGCTCGGCTCGGAACAGCGTGAGCTTGCTGGCGGGGAGGACTCCTTGTTTTGTGCTGGAGTGTGAACCCCGCTGTCTCTGGGGCGCGGGCTTCAGCGCCTTGGGTTTTCTGATGGCCCCAAAGTCCATTAGGACACCCCGGACCTCACGGGCGCGCCACAATCCAGACCCCATGGGGGGAAAAAAGATAAGAAACAGCTGGCCCCCAGCTCTAAAGAACGCACTAACGCTTGTGGAAGAGGAGCCCAGCAAGGCATGCCAGGGATGGAGAAGGCCGCGAGGAACGCTGTCTCGGTCCCGATAATGTTTTCTAATGCAATGAAAGCTAAACAGACGCTCCCGCAGAGGGAAGCACCGGACATCCAACCCTGCGCGGCTGGAACCGATGGAGTACAGGTATCTGCATTGTCTGAAGTGTCTGCATCTGTATCTAGCGCCGAGGTCAGAGAAGTAGCCAGCCCAGAGATTACAGCCATGGGTTCAGTAAACAGTGGAGCAGTGAACCCCCCCCCCCCCCCCCCGTCTGGGGGTGAAAAGACTTTTGAGCAAAAGGTAAAATCAGGCCTTTATGAACTAAATCAGGGAGAAATCAATGTAGAATCTCATAGCTTAACTAAAGACGCTTGCCCACACGGAATTATGGACATGGTTAAGTTTTTGACGATATCTGAGACTATTAGCCCAAGTTTAGTTCAGAGGAGAAAAGAGGAGAAACCGTCAGGGGCCAAAAGTGATCATAGACTGTTAGATACGGCAGAAAGTTTTTTTTCCCTGTCCAATCAATCTAGAGATTCAGATTTAGATTAAGAAATCCCACTAACAGACTCTGACATAGAATGCAGCTCCTCAGCTAGCATCTGGGCATCTAATCATTTGACATGCAGAAGGAAATCATTGGAGCAGCCCAGCTCTAGGCGTAAGCTGGGGGCTAAGCTTGGGGGAGGGGCACCCACTCTTCAGGATGAAGTCTGTGAGATGCAGTGGGACTATACTGGTACGCAACAGGCCTCCCCGAAGGTAGATATGACTAACAATACTTCAATACCCCCAGCTATGGACGGTCCGGCTGAGACTCCTTCGCTGGAACTCATATACCGTACAATGGTGCACAATCACGAGCAGGCCCAGAAGGAACGCAGGAAAGCGAAATTGGCAAATAGACAGCTTCAACTATCCATCAAAAAAGTGGTTAAATCTTGCCAGGACATTGGAACACGTATTGCCTCAATGGAGACTCACACTGAGGGTTTGGAGATTGAAGTGAAAGCGACAGCAGCGCAGACGGGGGCACAGGGGCAACAGATCTTGGATATCCAATGGAAACTTGAAGATGCTGAAAACCGCCAGCGCCTGAATAATCTGCGGGTTTTGGGCATAACTGAGGGCCTCGAGGGGCAGGACACCAGGGCCTATGTAGTATCACTTTTTAAGAAAGCATTCCCAGATCTTCTAGACTGGAATTAGGAAATAGAGATTCAGAGAGCACATCGGTTTCCGTTAATGAGAAAGAAACAGGCACTGGACGCCAGTAAAGAGCAGAACTATCCAAGGGCCACCATCGTATATTTTGGCAATTTTCTACTGCAGCAGGACTCGCTCCAACGCAAAGACGACTGTGGAAGGGGTATCTTTTTTTACTAGACCAGATTTCGATCACGCCACAGTAGAGAGACGGTGGCGACCCAGGCAGATGATTGCTCAGTTTCAGGAATCAGGGGCAGAAGCCTATCTGTTGAGCCCTGCACGTCTGAAAATCATTTATAAATCAACTATGCAATTTTATTTCCAGAAATTAAAGCAGGGGAATATGTACAACTATTGAAAAATGGTAAAACCTGAAAAAACAAAGAAAAAAAAAAAACAGTGGTTTGAGGTTGGGAGATACAGTTAGCTAGGGGGGTGGGTGCATGCAATTCTCTTCCAAGTGAATATCGTCCCCCCTTACTCTGCATTGTTGGTCAGGTAGTCGGGGTGGGTATTGTTTTTTTCTCTTTTTATGGATAAGATAGGGGGGTGGTGGGAGTGGCCATGATGTAAGGAGTAGATTTGTGTATGAGGCTTAGCACGGGTGGGCCGATGGGATGGGCGACTTCCAACTTACGGGCTTAGCAGCCTGGCGATTCCATTTGTAGGGGTGTGGGTGGGGGGTAGGTTAGGGAAGGGTGGGTGAGCCCTCAAGCTCAGCATTGGTTCTGTATAACTTATATTATACACCAGCTAAGATTGCGAGCTGGGGGAAGACTGTTGGGACTACTTGCCCGCGATGTGGAAGCCCAAAAGCAGACCTTTGTCATATGTTTTTGGAGTGTATAAAACTGTCAAACTTGATTTCCGCAATATCGGAAATTTTGAAGAAAATAATGAAACAGGTGGTATATTTGACACCTCAACTGGTTTTGCTGGGGGTTGATTATTCAGTATGTAAAAATCAAGGCAGATACCTCTTGTTTGTCGCAATGTCTGTATTACGCAGCTGTGTAGCCTCTGACAGGCGGGATACAGACCCCCCACTGTTTAATCAATGGTTTACACGGTTCCTACAGCTTGTATGAACTAAAAGGGGTGGCAACAAGGAACAAAAGGTGCCAGAATTTGGGCATCCCTAGCCTTATGGCTTCAGGGGCTTCAAGAACGCTTTAGATAAGAAATTAACTATGTGTTGGCTTGGGGGTGCTATAGTTGGCGATTTGTGATTATTGAGATTCTTCTATGAATTACAATATTGATGTAATTATGCATATGCGCAGCAATGTCTTGCCCTGCTGTGTGACCATAAAATCTAAAAATAAAATTACAACAAAAAAAAAAGAGGAGCCACCTGGTGCAGAATGCAATTTTTTAGTAAATAGCTGCTCTATTGGACCCTACAATTTCTAGCACAGGTTAGTCCTAATCAGTCCAGGCACCATTTTCGATATAAAGCAGCAGTTGTCGCAAACTGGGCTCACATTATAGGTCCATATGGCCTCATTCAAGAATTTTGGGACAATGTTGTCAGGTATCTTGAAATAGCCCTAGAGATAGAAATCAGTCTAAGTATTTGGCTGTTAGCACTGGGTATGATCGTTTGGGGAAGTGGGACTCCAAATTTATAAAATGTCTATATATCTCAGTGGCAGAAAGTGCTATATATCACAGTGGCAGTTGCTAGATCTCTCTTACTACAGAAGTGGGGTACTTCGTTTACCCCTACTTTAGAGGAATGGGTCACCAAAATGCAGCAAGTAAGGAAGCAAGAGCAGCAGTATGCACAGAGATGTGGAGGGACTAAGTGATTCCTTAAAATTTGGTGGAAGTTTATTGAGGCAGCATAGCATAATCAAAGAAGTGGAAGGGATTGGTGGGAGAACTGCTCAACATGATCATCATGAGTAGAATTGTAAAAAATACCATACATTTGCCGCTATGGGGAGGGAATCCACCATTAAATATGACTCTGCAAAATTTGTCAGGCTTAGGGTGCCTTCTGGTGATAATTATGCAATATAAAATGATTTATGTAGATGTTTTCTTTTTTCTTTTTCTTTATGCTATTATTTGTGGGGAATGAATAATGTATTTTGCCAATGGATCTCAATAAAAATAAAAAAGGGAAAAGAAGCAGAAAGTTTCGAGTTCATAGACAGAAAAAAGGGATTTAAAATGTTACCCTTTAGTCAATGGAGATGCCAAAACATTATTATTAAACACGAACTTCTGAGCCACCAGCTACAATGTGATGGATCCCAAACATGTCATAAAGTTGTGCCATCCCCGAGGCAGGATTCGCATTGTCATTATAATCCTGTTTGTTTGTTCCTTTTAAAATGTCATTATAATCCTGTTGTTTGCACCTTTTAAGACAGTTCCCAAATATAACTTTTGCTCATCAAATGGCAATTGTCCACATGCATTTATTTATTTAACTCTTTTAAATATGGACCAAATGACAATACACTGCTTCACATTGAACTCAGTTTTGTATACAATCCAATAAAAGGTGAATTAATAGTTAAGCAGAGACGAAGAGCAGCTAAGGAGGAGGCAATCAAAAAACACAAAAGCAGAAAAACAGAACCTTGCCTGAAAATACCAGTTAGGCTGTGAAGGGAAGTCGTTTAAGAACTGGTGAAAGAGAAGATTTTAAAACGGTTACTAAAAGAGAGAAAAGTGGATTTCTTACTGACATCAAGGGGAAGCGAGTTTCAAGCAGTGAAGCTTTGTTTAAGGCCAGAGATTACCGTATATTTGGAAACCTCAAGTTGTGGTTTGTGTCTTCTCTTGACACCTCTCAGACCACCAGAAAAGGAAAGCAATTCTGCTAGGTTAGGGAATTATTAGGGCGGATGACTATGTAAAACAGGCAGCACAGTTTAAATCCAGTTCAAGACAAGATGGGAACTTCGTGGAAATTTGGTAAAATGCGTTGCTGTGATCGAATTTTCCTAAAGTGGTGACAAGCCTCGAAGCTGAACGGATTCAAGTGTAATTTTGACCATGCCATACTTACAAGTGCCCCAGTCTAAGAATAAACATATCTATTACTTATTGTGTTACATCTGGAAACATCTCTAAATAAATAAATAAACATTCCGACGTGTTGGTACTGACCTTAACCTTGTTTTCCGCTACTGCTGAAGGGAAAATAATTTGCAAGATATCTTTCTAAATTAAGATAATGGCAGTTTGATTGTGTAGGCGTGCAGTCACAGCTTCTATCCAAGCTACGAACAGCTTGAGCACTCACTGTGTAAATTCAAGCACATTGTGGACAAAAAACTCTTGGGTCGAAAGTGGCAAATCATACAAGTGGGGGATACCCCTTTTAAGTTTGTGTTTTTATTCGAAGTAACTAAGAGCTTATTTGCCTTTTCTGTTTCATAAACAATGGTTTTAATTAACTCACGTAAATAAATGTTCTGCTTTGTGCCTGTGTTACACTAAGACCAAAAGACCAAGTATAAAACTAGGGGTATATATTAGCAGCAATAGAAAAGTGGTAGAATCCTTCAAAGGCACACATGGAATTGGGATATTAAATTAGATCGGTTGTGACAGTGGCTATGTGACACACATCCACGCAGACTAACATTGGGAATATCGAAAAGCGGAGTAATGGCCAAAGAGCACAAAAAACATATCAAAATGGGAGACAGACCTACTTTGGTGGTGTAACATCCTTGCTTTTACTTTTGCAGTGTACGGATTTAATATGAGGAATGTGGATAATTTGGAAAAGAGAATCTTTCCCTATGCCTAAATGGGCATATGATATATAGACTCAGAACCCTTGATGTGGGGTGGAACTCAACACATCTTAATAATTGCATATGTATGAGATACCTCTTCATTGGCATTTGATTTCTATATTTTTCTTATTACCTTGTGCATTTCATTGTGTTTATATTATCCCTTTTATTACCAATTTATATTAAAAATTATATTTGTGTTTTAATCACATGGACATTCTAACGCATTGAGCGAGCTGCTCCCTTAGTGAGTATGAGTTCATGAAATGCTATGCATATAATAATAGATTAAATCCTGCCTATTGATTAATTAGAATGTCTCAAATATTGATAAATCAAGAAGTGATATATAGAGTGATATATAGAGATATAGCACCGGCTTCAATATTAAGACTCACCTTGGATGCAGAGGAACACTGTGACTGATTTGTTATGTAAAATGAGCAAACAATATTTTGTTGCATGGTGGAACCCTGAGCAGAACTAACACATTGCTGCATGGATCTTCCTTGTTGCAAAGACCTGCATCCCTATTGCAGCCTCTTCGGATATAAAACTGTGTGACGCATCCTCTGCGCAAGCCCTTACATCTCTCTTTGACAGTAGTCTTGATGACGAGGCTGGGCCCTGAATCACTATCTCGCAGCTCCTCTGAATTGAAGCATTGCCCCAACTGCATGACGTCTTCTTGATGCTAGATACATCATCACAAGCCCGCCAAGGATATGATACTTGGCGATGACACAGGACCTTGCATTCCAGCCTCACCGCATCATGGAACTGACTCATCTGTTCGGCTGCATGACACATCTTTGATGTGGATCCTCAAAATGCTCGACAACCCAGGTTTAAGGTACTTTGTTCAACTGGTCTAACTGGTCTAACTGGTCCCTGTAGCTGCCCCATGCTCCATTGTGGTCAGCCTGATCTTAAGACTTTGTCCTTTTTCTGCAGAACCAGATATCCATAGTTGGCACTTTGTGATTTTTGGAGTATTTCTACTGATATCTTTAAAGTAGCATATCTCCATTGTACACATTACATTTTTGTTGTTTTGGTTGTGTTTCATTTATTAAAAATGCTCTATTGTTCTAATTTGTGTGTGAGATACTTTTTGTTTGGTGTCTACACTTTATTCCTGCTTGAAGTGATGCACAAATACTTTACACATTGCCATCAAGCGAAGCCTGCTCTGTGCCCTGTTACCAGGGGGTTTATCACAGATTAATTTGTGGTTGACTGGTGCTTTACCCTGACAAGGATTGTGGTTGTTACCTGATCAGGGCTCACATCCCAGTCTAACAAGAACCCCGTTTCTTACAAAATACATTACATTTCTCTTGTTTCCCAAGTTCTGTTCTTCATTCACTTACAATCATAATTTGGGCCGCCTGGTAATAATGGGCGGTATTTGTGACTGTCAGTCTTTTTCTGTGCTGTAGTTGTTTCAGTCTATTTCACTGGTGCTGTTAAAAGAATACGACCTATGGATTGTATTGGTGGTACAGTTGTAATTCCACTTGAAGTGTTTTAAATTATAAATACTGTGATGTCTTTTATTGAACCCATTGAAACAAATGCAAAAATGGCACAATGCTATAGCTTTCCTTATCACACACACTCCTTGTTGAGATGGCAGTCTGCACCAGTGCCATCAGATTAGAGTCTCTGTGATTCTGAAAGCTTAAGTATTATAAAGTCCAGCACGCAATACTTATCTTCAAACTCCAGACTTTATGTTCATCTCCACTGTTCTGCCCTTCATACAGTCTTCTTGTTTCCCTTCACCTCAGAGCTCCCCTGCACCACTCCTCACAGCTCCTAGTCCTCTCCTCACATGAACATTCTATCACACCCTCCAGTCTCCAACAGTCCGAATGTTCCATGTTCCATCTTCCACACGGGGAAGAGGATCATACCAATTCTAAAATCTACAGTGCATACTTACTACATTCTATAACTGATTTAATTGTGATTATCTTACTTATGAACTCCTAATACAAGTAACTATAATACAAAGCTATATTACAACATTAAGCTTGGTGACATCTTTGCATGCTGGTATCAAAAAATGTATCAAAACTTGGATAGACCAAAATTCGAGAGTACATTAAAGCAATTTTAGTTTTTATTGCACTTCTTTTGATGGTAGTCATGCCCCTTTTCATAATTCCTATTGAGTTTTATTAATGTTTAAATATGAACTATGAGTGACCTGTCCTTGCCATATGTTCCAAAGATGCAAAGCTGAGATGGTAGAGTTGAATAGAAATATTTTGGCCCAAGTCTCTGTGTTAAATTTAAGGTCGGTTAAAGTTGACCTGGAGAGAGGTGGATTCAGATGGATTTATTGTAAATGGCATCCCCAGCAGCACTTTCCTACCAGTTGAACAGACCAGATGCACATTGACCTAATTGCCTGCTCCCTGGAAAACAAACACGCTGCTCTCATATAAAAGGGCCAAGGGCCATATTTATCAAAGTTTTGCATCGCCCTTGCGCCAGGCAAGGTTACTCAAGGGCAACCCAAATCCTGGATGAAATTTACCAAGTCATGCAAGGCCACCTTTCATAGCCCAGCGGTGTATGATAAAATCTGGAGTAATGCAAGTCAGTGCAAGTCACCGTCTTAAGTTACTCTGCCCCAGGGAGGCATTCCATGGGTGGAGTGTGGGTGTTACCATGCATCCACCTATGGATTTTGGTGCATTCCTAGATTTACCACGAGTGGTAGACCTGGGAATGCATCAAAATGCTACTCCTTCCCAGGTGAGGTGTAACAAGTCATAACATTTTCTGTAGCACACATATCTGTACAAAAACAATCCTGTCTGCAAGACAGGCACCCTAGCACCATGGTGTAAGGGTGTCTGTGTTGGGGCTGGGCAGCCAAAGGTGTCCTAGTGCAAGGAGAGAGTAGGAATGCGCCATATCTTAATATATATGGCATATTCCTGCCCTCTCCCTTTAACGCAGAGCAGTAAGGTGTTTTGCGGCGTTGCATTGCATTGCATGAAAAATGTATAAATATGGCCCCAAGAATTTACAGATTGTAGAATGCTCCTTGGTCACGTATCAGACCTATTGGAACCATCTAGTTGGCGTTGATCAGGAGTGATGCCTTGGTTCAGAACCCTCCAAACAGATTAAGACGGAGCCCTAAAGTCTCACTCCCTTACTTTAAACGCCTTCAAAGGCATTTTGAAACAAACTTACACTTACCTTTTTGTAATAAGTTATTAATGAGAGCTAAACAAAGTGCTGTTTTAAAGGTACCTTCATAGGACCATTCTCAAGCTTACACTGATCTGACTGTTAATGAAAAGTTGCTACCTATTAGTATTTCTGCTTTCAGATTTTTCCTTGTAACGTTAAAAGATATGCTGGCCCTTCTGAGAAAAATGAAAACATGAAACTTAGCCATTGACTCTATACGGGGCTGAGCACCAGCTTCTTTCCCGGACTCCTTTGCTCTGTTCTTGAAGGCCATTACCAAATTATCAAATCAACAGAGCATGGCCTGTGTGTCTCCTGTTAAGCAACTACAGACTCACAGTCAACTTCCACATGACTACTAAGTTTTAAATCCAGGGCACTCCTCTGTCCCTTTCCCTTGCTCAAAATATTAAGCTAGCCTGAAAAGAAAACAACTTTTAAGTCTTGCTGGATCAACAGCGGGCAACAGGTAGCCTGATTGTTTCAGTTCTTAAAGAAATCAGCTACCAGTTATTTAAATTACCTACAATAATGTATTTTATTCTTAAGTCCATATAGTAAATTTTGTAGGATCTGTGACTTGCTTACATTCAGAATATGACAACTGTCTGTAGTCAAGTATTATCAAAAAACCCTACTGCCCAGACTGGAGGTCATCCACATTCCATGATAGCCCTTGGGACATCAAATCTATCTGAACAAAACAGAATTGTTAGAAAGTAGAGTAAATGTTTGTCTGGTAGATAAAGTCGTATTTGGTGTAACACTTCATTTGCTATTTAAAAATCCCACCTTCTCTGAAAGATCATCATAAGGAACTGGTGCAAACTTTTCACTTCAAATGGTCTTCACGAAAGGGCATAGCTTGTCAGAATCAGGTACTAGGCTATGGAACAATCTAGTGCCACCCATTATATTGGAGCACTCTGGCAAAAGACTGACTCTTCTTTTTTCAGAATACTTTTTCTTGATTGGAGTGCCTATTGATTTGTCTTCATAAAGTGCCTTTTCACGTGTTCTTCTTACCTACTTAGCTTTAGAACTGAAGGGCAAGTGGAAACTGTTTCCCTCCCTGTCTGTAGCATCATTACTAGATACATTTTTGAAGATTGCTAGGAATTTCCACAGTCTAGGTTCTGCACTTCTTGGCAGGTGATCACTGACCCACCTGCATTGCTCTCGGACGTGCTAGTCTTGTAGGCTTTACAACTAATAGCCTCATTACGAGTATGAAGAGAAGCCTACCAGCCATCTAGGCCACCGGGGGCAATGGTTTCTGCTGCCCTGGCTCTGGACCAACCACCATATTTAGAGATACCCACTAGGCAGACAAAGATGTCTGCTTGGCCATTGGAGCCACTACTGCGGTGGCACCATTGAAGGCACTGACGCTTTGAAAAGCAGGTGCCATGCTTGACGTACTTACTCAACAACACGTTTTAGTTTCTGACAACAAACTCCCAAATCAGGAGTTCATTTTCAGAAAAACAAAACAAAAAAACGAATGGTTGATTAATACAGGAAGTGTTTGTCCTGCAAATGAGTCCGTTCTGTGTTTTTTCTACCCAGGACAGCCATGCCTTCTGTGCTCACAAGGTGGTCCCTGTTACAGAGAATGAGTGGTGTTTTGCCTTTTCACAACTAAGACTGAGTGATCATCACTATAACCTGAAAGCCCAGATGGGCCATCGCGACATATGATTCCAAAGGTGGAACCTGCTGAGGCTCTCCTGTCAGAACCCAGCACTTTCTCCAACTCTAAATAAAGTAGGGGAACCATGAGATTGGTGTGGTGAGAACACTGCAGATTTACAGCTATGCACTCTCTCTTCCAAACTCTAATTGACCCCACCACAGCCAAATACACATCACTTCACTTTCCATGTGCATCACAAAATGGCATTTATTCACATTAACAGGACGTAAAAACAAATCACAACGTCTCTCACACCTGCAAAGTAATTTCAAGTGAACATAATGCTGCTGTTCAATTCCACTCAAGAGGGGTTATATTTGGTGACTTTGGTTTTGAGTTCTAAAGGTGTGGACTTTCTGCAAGATAGCAAGTTTCCTGCTCATCTGTAGAAATAAAACATGTGTTGGCTTCTTCCACAACAAAGAAACTAAATCAGCAAGGTGTAGAGGGACTCATTGTGAACATAAATTCAGTTCTTCATACTGGACTCATGTCCTGCATACCATCAGAACTAAAAAGACAGTAAAATATTTTGTAACCAATATTTTATATACTTTCTTAAATATAACTGTCAAAACATTTATCTGATTGTCATCTTGACAACATCAATGCACTGAAGCAAACAAAAAAATAGCAACTGAGGTTTTACCTACTTCCGGTAATTCCAACAATTTAGTCTTCCAGATTGTTATGTTCATTGTCATATTAATGACAATCAGATAAAGAAATACAGAGGGAATATAAACAGTAGAGTTACTTAATTCAAAGTAAAAAAAAAAGAAGACATTCTAGTCAGCTACCACACTGAAGTATTCCTTCAACATATCTTTCTCCAAGTCTCCATGTACTGCATAATAATTTGTTTGAGTCATTTCACTATGCTTTGAACTTCCTGCATGCAGTCTTGCCATTGTTTTTGTACAAATATTGGCAGGGGAGATTCACAGACGGCAGACCCAGGAGCTGGGGGTTGAGGTTTTGGGACCCTTCTGTCCTGTAGACTCAAGTCATAAGGCCAGCCAACTAGCCATTCAAGTCACTCTAGGTTCAACAGATCCAGGCCCAGTCCTTCTCACCCAGGCAAGACAGCAGCAGACAGGAGTTCAGCACAGCACATCCATCAGAGCAGAAGTCCAGCACAGTGGCAGTCCTTTCAGCAGCACAGCAATCCTTTTTGCTTTCAGAGTATCCATAGGTCCATAGGTCCAGACGTGTAGTAAGAGTTGGTGTCTGAGGTCCAATATGTATGCCCAGTTGTGCTTTTGAAGTTGGGGAATTTTCTAGGGACTTTCATGTGATGTGCACAGGTACCCTGCCTTCTTTGCTCTGGCTCCAGACTAACTACAGGGGGTTTTCAGCCCTTTGTGTAGAGGCAGGACACAGTCTATTTAAGTGTAAGTCGGGTTCTGCTCAGCTCCTCCCTCCTACCCTGCCAGTGATGGCCCAACCAGGAACACCTAAGATCTCTATTGTGTGTTGCTGTTCAGAAGGAATATGTAAAGCTCAACTGCCGGCTACACCCAGGCCAATTATGTGACCCAGAAACAGGCTGCAGGCACTAAATGGCTAAGGCAGGAAAATACCAGCGTTCTAGAAGTGTCATTTTCAAAAGTGTAATTTAAAATCCAACTTCACCATAAGTTGGAATTTTTCATTTAAATTCCAAAGACACCAAACATGAACGGCATACCTGTTCCTATATGGAAGTTACAGCTTATTGCATGTAATAAGGTAACTCAAATGTTATCCTTTGAGAGAGGTAGGCCTTGCAGAAGTAAAAAATGAATTTAAGAGTTTTTCACTAGCAAGATATGTAAAACTTAAGAGTACATGTCCAACTTTTTAAATATAGTGTACCCTGGCCTGTAGGCTGTTTAGGAACTTCCATAGGATGACTTATGTGTATTAAAAAGGAAGGTTTGGGCCTGGTGAGAGGTTTATATCGCCAGGTTGAAATGCCAGCTTGAAGCTACAAACATAGGCTGCAGTGGCTGGTCTGGGCCACGTTTGAAAGAACTACTGAATGACTTATATGTATTAAAAAAGGTTTGGACCTTGCGAAAGGATTATATTGTCAGGTTGAAATGCCAGCTTGAAGCTGCAAACACAGGCTGCAATGGCAGGTCTGGGACATGTTTGAAAGGACTACTTAAGTGAGTGGCACTATCAGAACTCTAGGCCCACTAGTAGCAGATAATTTCCAGGCCCTGGGTACAGGTAGTGCCACGTTACTTGGGACGTATAAGTTAATTAATTAGGGACATATAAGTAAATAAATATGCAATTTGGGTAGCCAATGTTACCATGTTTTAAGGAATGAGCACATGCACTTTAGCACTGGTTAGTAGTGGTAAACTGCCCAGAGTCCTAAGATCAACAAAAATGAGATCAGCAAAATAGTGTGGTTGAAGGCAAAGGGTTAGGGGAAGGATCACCCTAAGGCCAACAGGTATAACATATTTATTTATTTATTTTTGGTTTTCGGTAGCCCTGAGCAAACCTAATATGGTGCTGCAATGCTTTACTAAAGGGTAAGTTATGAGTTACAGGATAGAGGTAAGAAGATCAATATTACGGGGTCAATTATAATGACTAGGGGTGGCTAGTAATGGGTCCAGTTACATGATCCCATAGTGGAAGCTATTGCGTGTGAAGATACATAAATGGCTTACAATGAAAGACAAAACATAATAACATGAGGATCTATCAGTCAAGCACTAAAGAGTGTAGACTTGCAGGCTAAAGTGCCTTTGTCACTACAATGAGTTCCACTTTGACTGAAGTAGTGTTGAAACAGCAGGTTTTGTAAAATATTTTAAAAGTAATATGAAATGGTAGTGTCCTGATTTCCAGTGTGATGGAGTTCCTGACCTACAAATATTCTCATGGAAGTGGCTAGTCTGGCCTCTGCTTGTAGATGGCCTTTGAAAAGGATTGTGTGTAATTTGGCAATTCCTGCTAGTGGTCTACCATTGAGGCCCTCGTCCCTGTGAGCACCACAGCACATCTTTCAACAGGTGCACCGGAAAAAAAACAGGATAGTGCTCAGTTTTACCAGTTATGTGTTGTCCCAGGACAGGTGTGTTTGGATCAGTCAGTCTGTCTTTCTCTGCACACGTGGCATCCTCCTGCACTTTAAAGAGGAACAGAAATCCCCTGCTGGCAGGTGCAGGTAGTGACTGCACCCACCTGCAAGGGGATGTTTAGAGGTTTCCATAGGCTCCATGTCCCTTACACAGGTCACACGTAGAAGGCACACTAATTGTGTGCCACCTTTTTTTGGCGCACAGTTACTGTGCCTCCTGACAGCAGCTTTGTCTCTGCATCCACAATAGGCCATGGACACAAAGGCAAACTGTATCCCCTATTAGCATGAGGTCATGCCCCCATGCTAATGAGGGAATGCCCCCTTAAGATAGCACCTGCACTTTATGTGTTCCAACGCTATCTCTATTACAGAAGAGTGTGCTTTCTTCTATAATATCACAGTGCCCCAGGGGTACAGAAAGCAGGTGTACACGCCTTTTGCGGCCCCTGTAAACTGTATACTAAATAGCCTCAGCTCTTGGATCACCAGTTTAAAATCAACTGATTGGCACAAGGGGCACAGCATCAACTCCATCCCTTTGAGATCTAAAACCTTTCTTCCTGGATTGTGATGTGAGATTGCAGGTTCACACTGTTGCCCGGAATGAAGCCTGGCAATTTAGAGTTTCCATAGTTACGAGCTGGCAGTTTAGGCCTGAACAAGCTCTCTGCAGGAGGAAGACTGAATCAGAGTAAAGCAATTACCGGTGTACTATTTTAGTGAATAGTACTAAGCTCCAGGTGCTCATAGAGATGGACTCTTCTCAGCGGTGAAAGATGGTAACTTCTCTGTGCATTATTTGCTAAAATTCTGGAAAAGTGAATATTTGGGATTGGCTGTTACCCTTTTTAGTTTGTAAATTGCATTTTCACTCATCAATATATACAACATTCTCAAAAGAAATGACTGTTCCGACCTTGAACTAGGGGTTTTCTCTTGTTTGCCTAGGTGTTATCTGAAGTATTTGACTTTGACTGTGTTCTCCAGATATTTATGTTGTGTCCTGAAAAACAAAACACATTGCTTCAGTGATAAGAAATGAGTTCCATTCACCATCGACCCAATGTATGGAACTTGAAGGTGACTTAGATCTGGCACTAGGCCAATCTTGTGTTAATTCTAAATTGATAGTTCCATCACAGTGAGAAAGGGTTCCAGTTATCATAAAACCGTCACAGCGCTCTGGAATTTATTTCAATACACACGGGAATAAGACCAGAAAACAAAGTTATCATATCAGTTTGTTTTCTTACCCTTCATGGCCTTGATAGTTTCCGATGTAAGCGTTCATGTTATCATTAATGCATGGGAACTGATAGACAGGGGCGTATAAATAAAGACTCTCCACTGCGATCAGTGGAAAGCGCCAAAGGCAACCACAGCACAAAGATGAAGCTCTTTCTCCTGTTGGTAGTGGCGGTGTGGCATGCAGGTAAACTACTAACGATAGCTTCTATGCACTAGGTATGAAAAGCTTGAGAAACGTATTATCAGTACAGCCATGCTATTTAATCGGGCCTTTTGCTTTGATTTCTAAGTGCGTGTGGCGCAGTCCTGCAGATTATTCTGGAAATTGGTTCTTCAGCTATTAAGGTACAACGTGAGTTCAATAAACATGATTTTGGCTCGTAAGCCGGTGAATGGATACACCAGCCTTGTATTTGCATGGCTTCCCATCTTTTGCAACGCTTTCCCGTTCTCCCACCTCCCTTCAGCCCTGGCCAGCTCCGTCTAGCGCTCCCTGGCACTTCTCCCCCCCCCCCCCCCCCCCTCCCAACTCCCGGAGCTACTTAAAGGCGACTGTAGAGCCAACTAGACATTAAGTAGAAGCTGCCTGGCCCTTACCTGAACTTCCCTGAATCCTGGTCCTTTGAACAGGCCCGGGCCTCGCGGACCCCGCTCCGATGCAATCCGAGGCACCCTGCCTCTTTCGCCGGCTGCTTCTTTCCACTGTTTCTCTCTATCTCACCCTACTCTTTCTCGACTAGTTTGCTTCTGTTTTGCTGTTAAGCTTTTCTGCCTGCTATTTTGTGCTGACCTGGCTGTTTTGCCTCTGTCTCTATTGTGCTAAAGTTACTCCTTTTCCCCCCGTTTTTCGGAGCTAATCTCTTTGCCCCTGTTTTCAGTGCTCATTTCGCTCTTTTGCCACCGGTGGTCTGTGATCACTTTGTGATTTTGCCACTATTTTGTCACTTAGTGTTGTTCTTGTGTCACTGCTCCATTATACCCGTTTTGCTCTTTATCTACTTTTTTCTTTCTTTTGGCTCTGGATCCTTTGGTCATTCCTTCCCTGCTTTGTGTGCCTCTCTTTCCCATCTTTTGCTCTAGTGCTACTTACCTCTTCTTGCCTTTTACAGTGCTTTACTGCTTTCCGGTACCCAACTCCACTCACTTCCTCCTGGCTTTCCTCCCACTCAGATCTACTTAATGGTACCCACAGTAAATGAAATCATGAGGTGCTTCAACAGGTGTTTAGGCACTCACCCTCAATGGTTAGTAGAAGGGACAGGTCTTTACCCTTCTCACCAACGTCATCTGCATCAACAGAATCAATGTCTTGTCCTATGCCAATGACACCCAGCACATGTTCTTCCTCTCCAACAAAGCGCCGTACACCCACCCAATTTCACCACCTGTATAACCGAAGGTGTCAGGTGGATCAAAACCGACTGCCTCAATCTAAATATTTACGAGACAGAAGTGATCATCAGGAAGAACACTTCACTGTGGGACTCCACCTGGTGGCCTGCAGAACTCAGACCTATGTCCCTACAAGACAACCCAGGCTAAGAACCTCAGATTGTTTACTGACAACTGACCATGACCGGCCAGATAAATGCGATCTCCACCTTGTGTTTCCTCAATACAGTAAAGATGCTAAAGAAGATCTTCAAATGTTTCCCCAGAAACACCTGCGCTCTCAAGCTATCATCAGCATCATACAAGAAAACAGACATGCCCTCTACACCAAAATCAAAACTCAACTGACCGGGCGACTCCAGACTATATGGAACTCAGGTGTCACTCTCATCTTCATCCTCCATCCCTGCACACATATCACCCCGTCACCTCAAAGAATTCTACTGGGCCCCCATGCACAAAGAAGCTGTCTTCAAACTCCTCACATAGACATTCAAAGCCTTACACAATATAAGCCCTGCCTACCTCAACAACAACATTAGCTTACACCAACCTAAAAGACAGCTCTGCTCAGACAGACTCCTACTCGTACACATCACACCCATACTCAAAACCAGGAGACGTGGTTGTGCTTTTTCCTACCTCAATCCTAAGGCCTGGAACAAGCTGCACCTGCACATCAGCGCTGCCTCCTCAGTTCTTGAATTCCGCAAGAAGCTCAAGATGTGACTCTCCTCCCAGGCCAGGCAAGGCCAGGCCATGGCTTGGCCCAGACTGCACCAGGATACCTTACTGTGTGAATTGCGCACTCTATTAATACACATAACATTACATAGCTTACAAGGGGGACAATCCCATTAACAAACAATAGATTTTAGATCTAAGAACAGGAATCAGTGAATTGCTCTCTTACGTGCTGAGACGTTGTCCTCAAGGTTCTGGAGTGATATGCAGATAGTATATGCTGTCTCATACCTGTCTCCTTTTGTGCTTAGCATGAGCTGTGTGCACTATGGCTAGGCAAGCCCTGGGGGGCTCTTTCACACCACAGATTCCTCTGCTTCCCCGATCCTTCTTTCCATCACTGGAAATGTGCAGCCAGATTACTATTTTTTCTAAGCAAAATTCGCAACAAAAAGAAGTAACATTATGGTGACTCCTGAAACCAGTTTTTCTCAAATATGCCATCTTGTGTGTTGTCTTTATTCACTCCATATGATAGTCCTATGTACCCACAAAAGATTTTGAAGTTATCTATGAATCTATGAAGTCAGAATTAAATAGCCCCAAGTACAGATAACTGTTCACAAAAGTTAGTTGTTAGGGGCAACCTATTATCAACCTATTATCAATGCATTGCCTCGGATAGGTAACCAGGCCATTGGGCACTACTGTATGTACAATCTATCTGATTCCATAACTGTGAGAGCATCTGACCTACACCTCCTCAGATTTCTCCTGATTCCTCTCTTACAGGTGCCTACCCGACAAAGGTTGAAGATATCAATGATATTGTCAACGGCTACAACTGTGCCCGGACTAGTGCCCCTTGGCAGGTCTACTTCACATGCAATGGAGGTCGCTGGTGTGGAGGTTCTCTGATCAATCAGTACTGGATCGTATCAGCTGCACACTGTTATCAGCCGTGAGTGCTTTTTTCTTCCATACAATATGTCAGTTGTTGAAAGTCGGGAACATGATCCGAACAAGGAATGATGCCATTACCTGTGGTCTCTACCAAACAGTTCCTGTGAGAAGCACACTAAGGGGCTTATTTATAGTCTGTTTGCACCGAATTAGCGTCATTTTTTTTTTTACTCTAATTCGGTGCAAAACTAACTCTATATTTATACTTTGGCACTAGACCCGTCTAGCGCCAAATTTATGGAGTTAAAGTCATTTTTTGGATGTGGAAACCTACCTTGCCTTACTGAGATACAGGGTAGGTGTTCCTGTGCAAAAAATGACTCAATGGCCTTAACGCCATATTTATACTCCTGGGCAAAAATGGTGCACAGGAGGGAGGAGGGGTCAAAAAATGGAGCAAAGCTTGCTTTGCCCCATTTTTTTATGCCTGGGTTAGGGCATGTGTTAGGGGACCTGTGGTCCAATTTCCATGCTGGAACACCATGGAATAAGTCCACAGGTGCCCTCCCCAGACCCCACGTACACCCCAACCCACACCAGACAGACAGCCGAGGACAGGGAACCTCATCCCAGGTAAGTACATGTAAGTACAGGTAAGTATTTTTTTTAAAGTGCCATAGGGGGCCGTGAAATGGGCCCCCATACATGGCACAGGGTGCAATGGCCATGCCCAGGGGACCCTAGTCCCCTGTGCTGGCCATTGGGGTGGTGGGCATGCCTCCTGTCTTTTCTAAGACAGGAGTCATGTAGTATGGATGGTTTTCCATCAGAAAATGACTCTAGGCAGGTTGGAGTCATTGTTTTTTTTACTCTAACCCAGTGGTTCCCAATCTGTGTGCCACGGCTCCGTGGTGCGCCGTCTAAACTAGCCAGGGGCACCACACACAGTCTGGGAGCCACTGCATTAGTCCAAATATAGTGAGGAGCCAGCTGCAAAGTTCAAATAATAATTACTTAGGCAGGGTTTTCATCCTGTTTGTTGGTTATTGCTTAACAAGTTCTGCCATCAAGCCACATTCTTCACAGTGAAAGATCTTCGAAAAGTATTTACCTTGATGAATGAAATGCCTTTTTTTCTAGGGCCCCAGTTACCTTTTGATGTTTATGTTTTGTTCTGCACAGCAGCAGTTCACATTAACGCTATACTAGCTCAGTAAACAAGATATGTCTCAAACTGATAAGAAAATAAAGTATTGTTTTTATTTATTTTGCTACTCAGCACAATGGCCTCACTTTCTAGCTGTACCAACTGTACCAAAGAAGGTCACAAACACACGTCTCTCTAGATTTCCCAGCCCTGCATGGAAGGCGTAAGAGGGATGGCTAAGGGGCGCGGGGTCCGACAAGCGAGTGATCTCCTCTCTAGGAGGAATGCCACATCGAAATCTTCATGGTGCATGGTAGCAGAGAGGCTTCTCCTTAACCTACTCACTCATCCAAAGGGTCACCGTGTGGATTACTGTAGTGTTTCACACTGACTCTCTATTTACTGAGTGAAATAGAAAACAGTTGCAACAAAGCACACGCATTACAGTGAAATTGCTCAATGCAAAGTAATGTCATTTAGAGGCAGTAGCAGTTATACTCTGCAGTTATATTTGTGAATTTCTTAAAATAATTCTTTGTACTCTATAAGACAGCTGCAGGTGTGATCAGTCTTCACTGAAAACATCTCCATTTACTGCTGGATGGAAAGGAAAATGTGTTCGGTGACAGCCAATGGAAATTCTTTAAAGTTCATCATTCTGTCGGTCTACCTAACACTGATCTCTGAAGCCATCAGTAGTGATGGCATGCTATAAGAACATTAAAACAAATTCCGACATACCCTCCTACTTGAATGCAAAAGGATGGCACAATGTCATTGTAAGTATACTCCTTTTAAAGGGCAGGTGAATGTCTTTTAAACCTTCAATGCAATATTAAAATAGCCAGAGAAAGCCTTTTTAACTAGTGATGGTTTCCTTTAGCATCATATACACTTCACACAAGTACTATTGGCCATAATCTTAATGGACAGTGTTATGTTATGCAACAGTGGTGGCAAAACAGAAAATAAAATAGTGGCAGAAAGTGGCTTAAAAAAGCTTCAAAGTGCAAGAAAAGACTGGCTTTTCCAATCAATTATTTTTTCATTATTCTCTACAGAAACACAACACAACAGAATATGTTGTGATACAACAGTAGTAACAGTGGGTGGGGTGGCAGTTATTTAAAATGGGGAGGCCTCCTGCAAATTGCATACTCTGCGGTGCACCAAAAGCATTTTTTTAAAACAAAAAATAGTTTTAAAAAATGTCATATGGTATGTAGACTCCAGTGCTGAAGATTATTGTTTCTGACTCAGCCAATAAAAGCTTTCTATTAAACAACTGTTACATTTTTATTTGGTTATATCTATAATTACAATACCTTCATCAGCTTCATCCCAATTATTTTAAGCGAGAAAAATGTAAGTACTACCTAGGTCAGGCTTACATCCCCCACCAGCCAAAAAAAAGTAACATAATGGGGAGCCACAGTCAACAGCTAGTAGGGCAAGGGAGTTGCGGCTTGAAATTTTTGGGAACCACTGCTCTAACCTGCCTAATGTCATTTTTTGGTGCAAAACCCCCTTCTTCCATACCCCCAAACCCACCTGACTAACATCATTTTTTTTTTATACTAACCTACCCTTTGCACCGGCTTGCACCATTCCATAAATAGGGTCCCCGGCTGTTGCACAGAAATGGTGCAAGCTGGTGCTGAACGTTTTGGTGCAAAACTACATTAGTGCAGTTTTGCACCAAAAAGTATAAATCAGGGCCTAATTGTTCACACTTTGGGGCCGATTTAAGAAAAGTGGTGCTGCATCAAGTACAGCACTACTTTCCTTGCACCCCTTACAGCCGCCCTACCGCCACCATGTGTGCGCTGTATTTAAAATACGGCGTACTATGGTGCAGGGTAGGGGGCAATAACGTAAAAATGTTTGATGCTATTGATGTACTCTGGGAGCAGCGCCAAAATGTTGGTGCTACTCCTGCAGATTACATAGGGACCCATTGTATTCAAGGCATGCCCCCTTCTAATACCTGCTGCTAGCAGGCATTAAAAGTGCCAAAAAAATGGCACAGGGAAATCTAGGGCCATTTTTTCGCCCCCCCCCCCCCAATGGGGGAACACCCCTTTGCATACATTATGCCTGGTGCAGGCATAATGTGGTGCAAGCGTTTCCAAAGTGGTGCAATGCATGCATTGTGCCACTTTGTAATTATGGTGCGTGTGAAAAGCCACTTTAGCACCCAAAAAATGAAGACATAGTGGTGCTAAGGTGGCGCTAAGGTGGCGCTACGGCCTCTTAAATCAAGCCCTCATGTACTGTGCCGTTAGTGTACTTCCCAAGAACCTTCCCCCCATTTTCTTGTCTGTAACACAGCACTGGTGCCGGGACAAAGATGTTTACTCACTCAGATGAGGGAGTATTTCTTCAGATGTTCATTCTTAGAATTACCGCGCCCTCGATTGGTAATACAAAATGAGCACAGACCTGTGGCGTAACAAAACTTGAGTGCCCCCCTTGCAAAGTACCTAGAATGGGCTCTATCCCACCAGTTCCAGGCTCAGTATTCTGTGCTGAGGGGGCCCCCTGGAGCCCAGGGGGGCTGCAGCGGTCTGCATTACTCCACCGGCACAGACTCTGGTCCACCCCTTCTGAAATGCAGAAAAGCGCACAGGCTGCAAAAAATGGGCCTGTTGCATCATTGTGGTATTTCTGTTATACCTCCCCTTGTAGGCAGTTTTAAAAACTTGCTATGGTAACTACACTTCTAAACGTATTACTAAACAAGCATTGACAATGCCAATAGGTCTGGCTTCTGAATGCACTGTCAATCCAGACCTAAAACTCGATTTAGATTAATGACTTCCTACTCCCATCTGTGCTCCTGCCAGAGAAAAAACACATACATTTTCTAGTTATCTAAGACATTTTAATAACATTACAATGCAATGTGCATGTGTCTGAAAGTTCAACCTCCGGTAGCTATATATATATATATATAAAAAAATGTGTGGAGGGCAAACACTTTTTTTATGGAAGCACACAACTTCTGCCCAATCAAAACATGTACCCCTGGCTTGCAACATTTGGTCGAAGAGAAAGCCTTTCTCTAGTGATTCTCACATAATTGTCTGGCGACAGGTGCATTGTCAAGTCAGCCCATAAAAAGTAGCTGTATGCGGTGCATATATTGGGAGAAAGTGCCACAGCCCTTCATTTTGTTGGTTAACGGAAACCATTTTTGCCTCATGGTAAAATTTTATTCTTTGGGAGAAAAATAGGAGGGTATAAATAAATGTGTTTTACTGGACTACAATGTAGCTTTCGTAGATTTCAAAAATTTAATAACACCATGCATCCGGTATCAGTTCATGTGGATTTTGTTTTATCTACAACCTATGACTGTCACTCTATCTGGCTTTAAATCAGGAGAACAGACCACAGCCCGGGGTGGCTCCTCTGTTAAGGCGGAGGAGCGTTGCCTCACTGGATTGTTAAAAAAGGAAAAAGAAAATGATAATAACACTATGTTATAATCATTTTATTTATCCTAGGAGGGTGAGGTGGGCGGGGCTGGGCTGGAGAGGGTCGGAGGAGGGATGGAGGAGTGGTATGTGCACCATAAATTGTGCATGTCTGTTTGGCCGGCCATGTTGGGCCACCCAAACAGACATGCACACTTTGCAAGTTCTCTATCTGGCTGTATTGCACAGCCGAGTGGAGAACATGCACATGCTCCTACTCCCAGTCAGAGTGGCGAAACAGACCGCTCAGAGCAACCACATCGCAGCTGTCATGCTGGTGATAGCAGCGTCATGATTGGCTGGGAGCCTGTGTGCAACCTGGGTGAGGACGAAACAAGAAGGAATGTGTTTTTTATAGTTTTTAGGGTTTTCTTTTAACACCCCTGCCCCACACCATCACACCACCCCAGTTCAGTGGCAGCCACTACTGCCAAAATCATGAGATGCATTTGAGGCATGTGCAGCACCCAGCATTGGTATTTCCCTACTCACTTACTGAGCAGCACCAGTGCTTAATTTGTAAATAAACATATGTTGATGCCCAAAGCTCTCTTCTAAAACAAGCGGCTCCTGCAATTAAATATGGGAGCATGGAATACTGATGCAACATAATCCTGAAGCCATCTCAGCCTCTTTAATCAAACTACAGCCACTTCCTGTCCTTTCAGCTCACTCTTGCATCATTCTGCTTTCTCCCTTTGTGAAGCTTTCTTGTTTTTCTCTTCCTCCGTTTTTACCTTATGTGTCTTTTCCTCGCAGTAAATGCTTGAGGCAGAAAAATAAGTTCCGGCCCTCAGAAATAAGTGCCGGTGCTTCACACCGGAAACAACAAGCACAAATTAGGCACTGAAAAGGAAACGGACAAATTGAAAGCTTCTTCTTCTGAGCAATAACATTGTTCAGTTGGTGGAGACAAGCAGTGCTTAATTTGCTCAAAAGTAAGTGCCAGGGACGTTCTAAGGAGGCCGCTGCAGCTTGCACAAACCTTTGTCCCATCAACGCTGCCAGCGTCAGTACAAACGTAACTACCAACCATTACATAACACCGCACCACAAATCTGACAATTCAGGCTACTCAAAGCAAAGAAATAGCTGGTGTGGGCGACAGATATTATTTATTTTAACGTATATGGACTTATTAAACGCTGTTGTTGAGCTCATGGGCGTCATTTAGGGGTGGCTGTGGCTTGCCTTTTCCGACCCTTGGAACTGTCTTTGCGACCCCTGGCCTTAGAGGTGGGAATTTCAGTGCCAGAAACACAGTAGCAGCCCGTCCTTGTTGACGTGGGTTGGGGTTCCACTGTTTTCTCTAATCGTTTTTAATTACAATAATAGTGCATGTTTCATTATTCATTGTTAGTGTATTAAAAATGGAGAACAAGTAGCTAAAATATTGCCTTCCCTGGCAGCAGAGGGAGTAAAAAAAGTGCTTGTAAACGTATGTTGTGTGCATGCTTGCTGGTGAGTGTGCGTTTATGTGAGAGAGAGTACATGTGTACATGTAAATGTGAATATGTGTAAGAATGCTGTCTGTATGTGTGAAATTGAAGGTTAAAGGTCGTGTGATGTAACTTCCGCTACCCCTAGCATATTGGTAAATTGACGTTGATGGTGGATCTAATGTCAAAATTAGACAGATTGCCATCTACTGGCATTAGAATTAAGTGTAAATTCGAGCACCGAAATCCACGGTTCAAATTAGACAATGGACACGATGACCTGTTGTATTTTGCACTGGTCAGTGGTCCCATTTCATACTTGGACATCAGTGCGACACGTTTCACTCACAGAAAGCATCTACTACAACAAAGAAAGCCTCACTTTAAAAACAGGTAAAATATCAGTTCAAGGGGACCCAAAGGCTACTTGAGTCGTGGGCATGAAATCACGATACAATGTAGGTGATTCCCCTTTGAAAAAACTAACATGTTTTGCCCTATATAGTGTTAGTTTCATTACAATTGCTCGGTGTGTTGTTCTGCCATGATCACATACACTTCTTCATTCAGCAAGTCTCTCTGCTGGACGTGAAATGCTTATCTCGCCTCCAAGAAGTATAACGAATTGCCTTCTATGAATCCAATCATCATTTGATTACAGGTAGGTGCGATGCATGTTCTGGGATGTAATACAGAGTTTATGTAAGACACCTTGGTAGAATTGAGAGCTCTTAACCTTATTCTGTTGGTCATATGTTCGTCTGTAGACATGTAAACTTGCTCGCGGGCTGCATTTCCCCCTCTCTTGCTCCAATATATACAAGCACACACACTCGTACCCTCACAGCCAGGCCTTCTCTATTCATAGGCCACGTGGCTTTGGGGCTCCACTCATGAACCCACCGAAGGAGGATGCGGCTACATTGATGCTTTAAATATGGTCGGGAAGTAAAATATTATTCCCGTCTAGGTCGCAACTATGTCCGCACACAGCCCCGCTCACGACCATCTGCACAGGTCTGCCACCTATCGCGTGCACCAATGCACTGCAAGTATGTACATATCTTCACCTACATTATTCAGCCAAAAATATTAGTTATTTTTGACCTTCCATTTTCTTTCAGCTAAAGCACACCCGAAGACCCCAAGCTTGCTGACATTTTTCAATTTTGTTCCATAGAAGATAATGCTCCAAGGAAGCACTTGAGCTTCCTGCTAGCAAGCTGATCCAACCCCCATGATTAGTTCAGTTCAGAAGTTTGAGAGTAGCAAGCTGTGGGCACTGACTGTCTTTTGCTCTGTTCTTTCCCGGAGTGCCTCATTTCTACTGTGGCAATCTGCCTCTGTCTGTTTACCTGTGCACCCTTCTGTTTTTTTTATTTTTTACTTTGCGTCTTTTTAAAAAATTTAAATCACATCAATTAATTTTTAAACAATGAAGCATACAAAACAGGCCAGCACAACTGAGGGCAGATCAGAAGAGTCCATATCAGAGAAGGGGGCAGAGAAAAGGCAAGACAATAGGTGAAGAAGTAAAGAAAGAATTCCATGCAGGTGTTGGAACAGTCTAGGAAGGCCACTGGGCAGCGTTAACTATCTAACAGAGGGACAGAAAGTCAAGGTGTGCATGAAGAGACAGGATTATCAGAAGACACGAATAGGGTTAATGCATAGCATAACTGCTGAAGAGAAGCTTCTATTGCTTATGAAAGGTACAGGATATATATCTGGAAATAGAGCTACTGAGAGTGACAAGATTTATTTTTCATCATCTGGGGCACTTCTGAAACTCTTCTTCATTACAGTGGTTTTCTTCTCTTTTTGTGGTTGCTATGGACGTGTTGTTTAAGAAGCGTACTAGTACAGTCTCTATATCTCAAGGGTCCATGTTACTAGTCGTTATCTGCAAGTTCACTTACAATCTGTTGATTTTTCATTCTGAGTTCAACCACTGATAGAGTGATGGGCGTACAGACTCCCAGCATGCTGTGACATCCAGTAGTGTGACCATTGTCAATAATCCGAGCAGTGTTGTTTTTCTTTAGTCATTGGTGTCAGCCAAGGGGGTTAAAATACAATTTTACCTACAAGAGTTTGTGGCAAGATTATGTCTAAACAGGATTCAATGTAACTGAATCCCATCAAGTGATATTCTAGACGTCTGGAAAGTCCATATTTGCAAGTGCTTCTGGAAATTGTATTTTTTGGCTTGACATTTTAGATTGCTTCCTCCTCCACAGGAAGGAATTTAAGAGACTGTTGACTGCCTTATGGAATGTTGGTGAGAAAGAGTGGAAACATGAACATGATATAATATTATCGGCCGTGCTTAGTCGTCCGATCCAGAAGGGATTAAGATGGCTACAGGATGTCCTTCCATCCTTGACCTTGAGTAGTCATTCCTTTTGATCAGGGATCAGCAGGAATCTGCATGCTTGGAGAAGAGTTCCTAAGTATGGTATATATTTGTGTGATTCCAACGGATTTCACTATCTAGGAAGTGGTGTCTTTAACATAGTTTTTTGGAGGAAGTGTATCTGTTTTGTCCTGATTGAATTTTTATCCAGAAATGGAAGCCATTGAAGTCGAGTTCTCAGGAGAGTTTTGGGACTGAGAGCTGGGGTTGTCAATGAGTAAGAGAATGGCATCTGCATCGACCGCAAGTTTATATTTATGAGCTTAGAATTTCACTTTTACAGTTGTTTGGTTAGTGTTTTCGTTTTTTTGAACAACTTTATTTTTCATTTATTAAATCCGGTCCAAGCCACTTAAAGTTAAAGCAAAATAGAATATTCTTATGGATATCACATAGGTTAAGCAAGAGAAACAAAATAACATCCTTCTGTAAGCAGGTCAATTATTAAACAGAGCTTAACAACTGATAGTGTTGGTTATTGTGCTCCTCTTTAAGAGTGGTTTAAGTACTCCTTTCGAAGGAGCTTGGTATTGGTAAGCACTGATGCTTTGGGACTGTCTTGCAGATGTTTAATGTAGTATTTTGTTTACCTTCCTCTGCCTGTGACTGATATTGTCTAGGATCTCTTATCTTCATCCATGTTTTTTCCCTGCTAGGGCCAACACCTTGGTAGCCTACCTTGGTGAATATGACACCACTGTCACTGAGGGCATGGAGCAGTCCATAAAAGTTTCTAAAGTCATCAAGCATCCGAAATACAATTCTGTTTCTCAAGATAACGACATCATGCTGGTCAAGCTTTCTCAGCCAGCACACTACAACCAGTACGTCTCTCCGATTGCTCTCCCAACCAGCTGTGCAGCAGCTGGTACCTGGTGCCTCACATCTGGATGGGGAAATACAGTGACTAATGGAGGTATTATAGCGCTGTTCATGTCTATTTTTGAGTACATAAACAGGTGCATGGTTTTATGTCTGTGTGGCTGCGGATAGTATACTAGCAGAGTATGTTATAACTATATTTGTCTCTGCACATAATGTTGCAAATATGCATGCTATTATCCTGCAGGGGAACATTGGTCTATGGCTATTGTGTGACTGTATGCTCTGGTGCTAAATTTATGAAGAAATCTACAAAAATGCAGATGGTATTTCCCCAATTTTCTGAAGGTATCTTCACAGCATAGTGTTAACTAGGACTGGGCGAAATTTTTGTTGTGCCGGAGTAATTGGACTTGTTTTGTTAATTTTGCATTACTCTTGTGACATGAAATAACTGAAAATTATGTGATAATTATGCGATTACGCCCACTCGTGTAATTTTGAGTAACTTGGGACAAGAATGCATACTACAAGTGGACAGGAACACAGCATGTGCTGCTGACTGCTGCTGTTCATGGTCTGTTGCAATCAGTGCTGTTTTTTGGCAAAATGCATCCTTAGGTCCATATTAGAAGTGAGAGTGCTTTTCGTATGAAAACAGCACTAAATACAGGGTTGCACTCCTCGTGTTATCTCTCTGTAATTTCACATAATTACTCTACAGCAAATTATGCAAGTTACACCCAGCCCTAATGTTGACCTGCCTAAAGCATCATCAATACAGAAGACTCTTACTCAAGACCATCTCAAGGCATGCAAGGCAATTCAATTTTGTGGAGGAATTGCAGCCTGTTGGTAACAGAAGATCGTAGTTGGGCTTCAATAAGAGCAAGGTAGTGGTATAGGTAATTTTATATTGGTCCAGTGCCTTGCAGCTCTCATTGTCTTTGGCCTTTGTGAGGGTATTTATGATTAGATTGCCCTTTACGTCTTTCATCGGGTACTGATCAGAGAAGGATAATTTTTTTTACATCTACGTCAATTCATTCTTCATGCTGCCCCCTTCTATATTCTATTCATTTGAGGCTATCCAAGTGAAAGAACAATGTTTCCAAAGACTGATGTATGGTACCAATCTATGGACTCTTGTTCGACAGACAAAGAAGATAATTCACCCACCTTTTAGTCAACCTCCTAACTCCTTCCACATAAAATTCCTGCAGCCATTGTCCAACAGCCCTTTTCAGTGCCCACTCTTGTGTTACATATGCTCAATGTGAAGCCCATTCTCTGCATAGCTTTTCATTACAATTTAGGTCTGTGGCTTTTAGCTTGCCAAGCGGTGTGTGTGGAACTGTCTCTAAGGCTGTGTTGGGATATTTTCTTCAATGCTTTGCAACCTTTGTAAAAGTTGCAATGATTGCATTTGGTGTTAAAAATCCTTCTAAAGTAGGTGCTGAAAAACACTGAGAAATTACTGACTCTTGGTGAAGTAATTCTTTTGCAAAAAAACATTTTTTGCGGGAAAAAGGAACTCTTTCTCAAATTATGTTTTTCGAAGTGTACAACATTTTGCTTGAATTAATTTATTGTTACTAATGAATCCTCACATTGTTTCATCTGATGGCATATTCTTCTTCCAGTGGTGTATCCCCGGGTTCTCCAGTGCCTGAATGAACCGATCATCTCCAATGCAGAGTGCCAGCAGGCCTATCCATACTACTACACCAACAACATGATCTGTGCCGGGTTCATGCAGGGAGGGCAGAGCACCTGCCAGGTAAGGATATCCGGTCCTGCTCAGGGTTACAATATTGCACTCTTCTGTTCATTTACAAAGGGTTTTAGCATTCACAAACTCTCTAATTTGGTAAATCAGAAGGTTTGTGAATGCTAAAACACTTTTTCAAATGTCCTAAACTCATGTAGCGAATCAGAAAAAGTTTTCTGGATCACTAAATGGGTTTAGAAGGGATTTCAGAATATCTATTTGGAAGGGGTGTGTTTTGGATGTCCCTTCCAAATAGTGATCTTGTCCTTGATGTATCAATGTTTTGTCAGCGTAATCAGATCGCAAAACATTAAAAAATTACTGCCTCTCAAGTTGGGATGGTAACAGATTAACAAAGGAGTTACTTTGGACTCCTTGTCCTTTGTGAATCTTGAAAAAAGTTTCAGGGACAGTTGGCAGGGGTCCATAGGATGACTGCCAACTTTTACTAAAATTTATTGAAAAAAGAAAACATATTTTAAACACAGTCCTGTTTTCCTTCAAGGAAAACAAACGTCATTAAAAAAAACCTGATTGTTTAATTTAAAAGCAACTACAGACAAGGTGGTCTGCTGATGCCAGCAGGCTGCCATCTCTGTGATGATAGTGAATCTTAGTGGGTAACTATTCGCGACCTAGCTCATTAATATTTATGAGGTAGGAAGAATTGTGACCAACTACAATTTGGTATTTTGTGAAGTGTCCTACCAATAATTGCACAAATTGCAACCACTTTCACCAAATGCATTTTTTGCACCTGAGGGCCTGCATGTTCTATGTTGCTGTGAGTGAGGGGTATGACTATAACACTGCTGTCTTCAAAACTGATATACTTTTTAGTTTTGGCTACCCATCAGGCTTTATCAAATGGCAAATCGAACTTAGAAAGGTCCTGCTGCCATTTTATAGCAAACCGTGAGTGAGCTGTAAACTCTGGCTCCCGTTCCAAGTTTGCCTCTTTCAGTTACCCGCCGAATCAGGATTTACTAATAGTGTGGGTATACCACATTCTTAGAGTTTCCCACCCAGACATTTCACCAGCTTTAACCTGATGACATTTATGGACAAAACGAAGCCAAAATATGAATAATGACGAAGGGAGCTGGGTGCAGTACCTTCTGTTTCAGTAGTAATGTATAAGGCCACACTCATTGTTCCACTCAGAATACCAGAATATTCCTGCGTCCTGAATTACCGCTTTCTGAGGAATCGGTAATTTCAGGAGAAAGAATGCCAATGCTCTTTTTCCACCAAAGTTGTAATGCAGGCCTTAGCTGCATTTTTTCACGTTGTCGGAAAGACAGCCCTATAAAGAAGTGAGTACTGTTAAACTACAATCTCTGAAGATTTAAAAACCTTTTTATTACTCAAACTGTTCATGAGCACCCTTACCAACCACTATTTCTCTTTAAGCATCAAGGCGCCCACTGGGAGCTAAGGTGCTTAAGGATGTAAAGTACTATACAGTACACCGCTGCCAGGCTCAGAGTACCTACACTTTGGGGAATATTTATAAGCCCCTTGCGCCACCTTGCGCCACAATAGCGTCATTTTTTTAATGCTAACATGGCCAATCAAGGCCAAAATTCTTGCCCCCTATCTACAAAGTAGACTTTATAACCCTTTGCTCTACATTATGCCTCACCAGGCATAATGTATGCAAAGGGTGCGTTCCCCTGTTAGAGTGGCCGAAAAAATGACGCAAATCATTTTTTACAGCACTTTTAGCTCCTGCTCAGAGCAGGCGTTAAAAGAATGCTTCCATTATTCATAATGGGCCTCTATGTACTCTGCAGGCGTAGCGCCAACATCTTGGTACTACTCCTGCAGAGTACATCAATAGCGTCAATAAAAATAAAGCTATTGCCCCCTACCCTGCGCCATGGTGCGCCGTATCGTAAATAATGCGCACAAATGGTGGCGGTAGCGGGGCGATAAGGGGAGCAAGGAAAGTGGCACTGCACTAGGTGCAGCGTCACTTTCCTTAAATATGCCCCTTTCTTTTTCAAGAATGTCTCTTGCATCACATTTAACAAGTTATAAAATCCAGTATTTACAAAGATGAAGCCACCCTAAGAGATATGGACTTTCAAACTTCTTTTAGGTTTCAATAATATCACCTCAGCATTCTACTTTTGTTTTAGTGGTTCATCAGGTCATTAGGACACCTTAGTCACTTTAATTTGTTACTGAATTTTATGTGATCGGATATAAGTTACAAATGACATGGAATTTTAAAATATTTACTTATTCGTTAATACATTTGCCATTCATATTTTTCAAGTACTTAAACATTTCTTAAATGTCTGTTCATACAAATTACAATTTCTAATGCACAATCTTTCTGCTTCCGTTCCAGGGAGACTCTGGAGGACCCCTGGAGTGTAATGGACAGCTTCAGGGCATTGTGTCTTGGGGATACGATTGCGCCATGAAGGGCCACCCAACTGTGTACACCAAAGTCTGCAACTATAATGCCTGGATCAATCAAATCATGGCTAATAACTAATGCAATAAAAGCGTATAATGTATATTAAAAGTATTCCCTCAACCAAACCAATGTCTTAATGAAGCCAGGAATCGTAATGGTATGGCCCTCTATAGAATTAATTTACCAGGCCTATGATACCTCAGATTGTCCTGTGAGGTGGGCTAGAGTGCTCTCCCCCCGAGAAGTCATATACTGGCTAATACCTATATACCACAGTAGCCTATAATGTCACTTGTACACCAGGTAAAAATAAAAGAAAGTGTTCTAAAAAAACTCTAATTTCTCTTCCAATGTGCCGTGCCAATTTGAGATATCCCTCATATATACTGCGATATTGTGACTTTAGAGTCGTGTTTCTTGTAAACCATCTCTGACCTCCATTCCATAAGAAAGCACCTGGCATGACTTATAAATGTTATTGAAAATACATGATACTCTGTACTTACTCATTAAATTAAACATAGTTCTGAATATGCACCTTTCCTATGAAGAGTATATTTTAAATGTGTTTAACCGTGTTAGTATGCATAAAAGCCTGAAGTGAATATTACCTCTGTCAATGTTTGTGCATTGCGAGTGTGTTTTGAGTATGGTCACTTACCAAGAGTTCATCTGGCCTGACAATTAGTCCTCAAAATAAACTTGGTTTTCATACTTAATTTTCTGTTGCTGAATGACAACAACAGCTGTGGCTGCAGGCTAGAGCTTCTCTACTAGCTGACATTGTGACAAGCTTCATTTCTTCAATGTGATAGAGTATTAAGAAGCTAACACTCAGGGGGTCATTCCGACCTGGCGGTTGAAGGTGGCGGTTGGACCGCCGCAGACAGGGCGGTCCGACTGCCCCATTTTGACCATGGCAGAGTTGCCAAGGTCCAACCGCCGCCACCGCCAGGCTGAAGCCAGACTGCAGCCTGGCGGTCCCGTTGTAATCTGCCAGGGCAGGGCTGCAAGCAGCGCTGCCCTTGGGATTACGAGTCCCCATCCGCCAGGCATTCCATAGCGTTCAACACTGCCATGGAAAGGTTGGCAGAATGGTGGCATCGGGAGGCCCCTGGGGGCCCCTGCACTGCCCATGCACTTGGCATAGGTAGTGCAGGGGCCCCCATGCACAGTCCCATTTCGCATTTCCCTGTCCGAATTACGGGCAGTGAAATGCGCAACGGGTGCTGTCACACCCGACGCACCACAACACTGCCGCCGGCTCAATTATGAGCCAGCATCAATGTTGTGGTGAGTGATCCACTGGGCCAGTGGGCAAAGCCTGCTGGCCCAGCAGAACACTTCTAATATGACGTGCAAAAGGCCTCCAGTACTGGCGGTCTTTTGCCTGCAGCGGCTTCTGCTGTCCTGTAAAAGGACCGCCAAAGTCGGAATGACCCCCTCAGTGTCATCATAAGGATTTTCTTAGCCCCGGGCAAGGAATATTTTTGGGACCCTTGTTCTGAACAAATTTCAATTTTATTACATATTTGCTGCTAATTCAAGCATACATGATGACATATAGGCAATATGGATAATTTATCTGGATACCGATAACCTAATTGCGATTTTCTGCGAATTGCAATTAGGTAATCGCTATTTAAATGTATGAAACTTTAGGAGTTTCACTTAGCGATTCCAAATGGCTCGCAAATCGACCTACCTCATTAACATTCATGAAGTAGGTTGCAATTTGCGGCCCATTGTGAATGGGTATAATCAGAGGGATGGTGGCCTGCCGGGCTCAGCAGACCACTATGTCTGTGATTGCTTTTAAATAAAGCATTTTTTTTTAAATGCAGCCCGTTTTCCTTAAAGTAAAACGGAAAGCGTTTAAAAAAGGAAAAAAAATAATCTTTTTGTTTTTTTAAGAGTAGGCAGTGGTCCGTGCGACCCCTGCCTGCTCTTAAAAAAAAATTTCACATGCATTCACAAAGGAGAAGGGGTCCCTTTTCTACATCCCACTTTGGATGTAGAAAGCACCGGCCGTTCCACCTAAAGTGCCTTCATCCGTCCCGAACCAAAAGAAAAGTAACACTATTCAGACTGCTGTCATTTGTCATAAACAGAATACATTTTATCATATGGCTACAGGTTCAGGCATCTATGTGTGTCCAGCATGTGTCAAGGGATAATGATAAGGTAACTGAGGTGGTTAATTCACAACTCACTTGCTGAAGAAGTTTGACAGCCATGTTTGGCCACAAGTGTGAAATTTTATAAAAATAACTCAGATGACTAATTTGTCTAGTGTTGTGAATGACACATTACGTATGTCAATGATTTGTATTCAATGTTAGAGAGTTCATTGGATTATTGCTTTTTTTGAAGAGTCCCTTGTGTAACCTAATGGTAACAGTAAAAATGTCCGTGAAGTTATGCTTTGCCTGTTACATACACTTGCAACAGGCACATCATTTTGCTTCAATGCTTCCGTCGCCATCCTCCACCCGATGGCGAACATCCAGATATCACCATCAGAACCTGAAGCACTTAACGACACCGCAGACGACTCCAACCAAGACCCTAATTTTGAACCAATTGTTTCTTTGCCATTTTCAAGTGTATTTGCGTTCAGTAGTAATAACCATGAAGAGAGAAGAGAGCTTAAGAAAGCAAAACAACAAAATAAATCAAACCTTAGTTTATCTGTTGGCAATTTGCGAAGTGAAACCCAAAGTCTCCCCTGAACCACTAAAAATAATTTACTGAAAGCTGTGCGGAAAGGTGTTCACACTAATAGACAAGAAAGAACATTTGAGGGGTCCTTCCAAAGGTGAAACATTACAACACTCCTTGACGCAACAGCAAAAGCTGACACTGTGTAATGCCATATGTGGATAAACAAAGTGACAGTGTTCCGAAAAATATAGTGAGGCTTGTTAATGTGCGTGCTGATACGGAAGAGGTTGTGCCCGACTTTTTGTTTTACAAGATACATTAAGCTGATGGAAAGAGTGCTTGCCACTGGCAACAGTTCAAGGTTGCACTGCAACCTTTTGATTTTCGCCCACTATTCTGCTTTAGACAGAGTCCTGCCATATGCAAATTAGCGAATTCCCAAGTCAAGTCCCCTCCAGACAGGAACACAAGCATCTCCAGACAGGTTTTGGCCTTTTTTTTTGTCCCTCCCAGAAAAAGGTCAGAGAAAGAGTAATTGGCCAACAAGGGAGTAATTCAAACATTTGATCCCTGAAGTTTACAGTAGATTATCTGTCCTAAAAATGACAGTTCGAATTAAACATCAGGCATACCTCTGTCTATAGATGAATTCAAGGGAACAGGCATACACAAAGATCGGGTGGTCAAACACCTCTGTATTATATTGTTTACATGTGATAAAGGGTGCAAAACAAATAAATCCCATCACACGTTAACCATGTCCCTCTGATAAATAGCCAATATTCTAAAACAATAGGCTAATGTATGCAATGTCCACTCTTCGATTGTTATCAGTCCATTAAAACGAAATTAGAGATGATCAAAAGAGAAATAGAGTTGTAAACATGTAAAAACCTTGCTCGTATTAAATTGGATGGATGAGCTATATAGCAAATTAAACAGAGGTTAAACAATCAGTTAGTACAACTCGCATAACGTTATGTAGATGATTTCAATTTTACAAAAAAAAACTCTACTGACTAGATCATCAGAAGGCTTTCGGTCTCGGATCAGGACTTTGGCAATGTTTACATGTTTATAACTCAATTTCCTTTAGGTCATCTCTAAACTCCTTTTAATTGAGACAGTACTGAAGATGCTCTTTCATGTACTGTGCTGACAATGGAGACCAAAACGTCAACACTCAGTCTACCTCTTTCATTTGCATATCTGGTTCTTGGGTCTTGGATCAACCAAATTACATAACGGACTGATACAAATCAGACAGTGGAGTGGACATGACTCCCTTGTTGGCCAATTACCCTTTCTCTGGTTAATATCCACGCTTACAATGAGTTAGTGGGTTGCCCTCCTTTTGATAAGATAGAAAAATGTCATCAGCACATCAGTCTTAAAAAGGGACACCAACGTGATATCCTTACTCCGACAATCAGAAGTCCATCGGACTAAGCTTTCCATTGACATAGACAACAGAGGTACTGCTGATAGAAAGATGATGGTTCGGCTAACTCTAAATAGGGTCAGCAGGGTGCTCTGTTACACTTGTGATGGAACACCCTGTCACCATACTCTAAATGTGGCTGTAAAGGAAGGAAACTGAATCACTGTGCAGGAGTGAGGAAGCAACCTGCAGTACCCTGCGATAAGGAAGAAAACCCTTCTGTCTGGTGATTGTGATCGTGACATAATTATGCATTTGTCCTTCTTTTACTGTTACCAGTAAGCTGTCCTAAACAATGAGGCCAGATGGGTGTTGCTGGAGGTCTTATTAAATAATTGTTTGTAATCTGGGTTACTTGGGATGCACATTGCCCAGGTTTTTTGGACTATATTAGATGGACTTCTTCTCTTTCATGCATTCTGTATTTTAGTGCTTAGGACAACACTAACCATTAAAAAACATGCACAGATAACATTCAACGGTACACCTTAGAGAGAACACACACATACATCCAACAAAGTATACCTATGACATGGTTGGGCCTCAATGTGCTCACAACAGTTTTCACTTTCTCAGCACTCCACACATTTAATTGAATATTTGTTTTCACGTTAGATTCATGTTTTTCTCTAATTCCTTCTATTAGATGCTAGGTAGCATAGAGAAAACTTTGTAGGCATTGCTAGCACGTTACATAATTTTGTTACGCTGGTTACAATAATCATCGAGCAATGAATGAAAAGTGCTCAGTACATTAGCACCAAATCAAGAGGACAGTGTTAGTATGTATGCTCATTGAAACCAGGTAGGTATGTTTTATAATATCCAAAAAGAGGAAAGAAAAGTTTGAGAAGATGGCCCTGCTGAATGGCAGCTTTAGCTATGCCTGAGCCATTATGCTCCAAGCAACCATGCATTTTCAGAGCTGCAAAACACATTTAAAGATATATTAACATATTAGACACATTAGCAGACAAACAGCTGTCAATAGCAATAGACAAATTCATTATATCACCACACCTAGGTAATTGATTATAGAATAGCATTTGCCTTTGCCTGCACATGCATGTACACTCAGTCCTTAGTATCTAACAGACGCCGGTTGGGATACTCAGCTTAAGCTGTGGGAGCTAAAGTCATTTGCATCTGGTATTCCATGGTCTGTGTTACTAAGGCTTTACAAACTGGACTAAGTACTACCCTTTCAGAACTTGATTCACAGTGGTTGAGAAGGCGAGCAGTCGTCGGCTTCCCAGACTGGTATTGTGGAGGTAATTTAAGCTAAAAATTCAGCAATCAGCCAGCAACACAGTAACAAATTGTAAAACCCAATACTTAACTTTGTTAAAAGAAAGTACTTTAATACACACAGAAACTCAATACAACACACTGCAGGTCACAAATATGGATTCTTCACTGGGGTGGGAACCATTGTACTTGTGGTCAGTAATCTGCCTTCCCTCCTCTCCTCATTCTTTCCCTTCTCCCGGGTTTGAGCTCTGCCGTGGTCAGGTATCTGGGAGAGGTGTAGTGTTCAGCTTGTGGGTTCAGTTACGTTTATAAACCCCTACAGTCCTTATATTGCCACTTCAAAGTTTCATATGCTCATCGGCTACCTCAGGAACCCACAGACATGGTCTGAATCTCTCTCCCTCTTAAGAGGATACACCAGGGGAGATTTGTTCTGTAGGGTGCTGGAGCTTTGCCCCTCTGAAATTCCTACAGCTTTCCTACAAAAAATAGTGACTACAACGATGTATTTAGCGATCGTATCCCCAAATAAATCAATGTATTCAAGTCTGGGCTACCAGTCCCAGGGTGCCTGCCCGCCTCATTCTGCACAAGGAGCATGATAGTATATAACTTTCTGGAATGTGTTACATGATGCAGGGCTTAGCTTTCTATAGCCTTTCATTGCCAGGGGAGTCTATGGTGGTATCCACTGTCGGCTAGTGATGCTGCAGGTGTTGCGGTTTCGGGGGCTGGAGGCTGCATCCTTGCAAAAGGTCAGGATTTTTTCATTCACAGGCATAGATCCCACCCTTTCCTACTCATAAAAGGATAGGACTGAATGCAAAGCATGGTGAGATTTGGCACCTTATCGTCGGTAAAGTGTTAATGAATGCTAAACCTGTACTGTGCTGAGATGCCTAGTCGTGCTGACCCCTCTCCCCCGTGACACCCCAGGCCGTCGCACACTGGCCCATTTGTATTAATTCCCCAGTGAGGTTGATCCAAAAGAACTCTTGAGAAATGGTCAAGAAGCAACTTATAACACCTATCCTGTTCAGTGGATAACACAGATCGAACCACTGATACCTGATATGCTTTCAATGGCACAAGTTGCATAGTGCCAAGAATGCCAGTAAATATACTACATGGATCCAAGTGGAGAAGAGAAAACATACTTGCAATTTGATGTATTAGCATGTGTTAACAGTGAAAATGCCCGTTGTGCAGGGCTTTTGCTCCTTGGCAAAGTTGATCAAAATATCCTCAACTTCTGTCAAGCACAAAGGAAGATATGCTTATAATGTCCTGATACCAGGATATGTCAAAGCCATTTAACTCTAAAAGTATTCAAACTTTGAATATTTTGCATACATTTGGAGCTTATAAGTGTGATTTACTATTTTGTCTGCAGTGATACTTTATTATAGACATAGGGGAAAATCTGCCTTAGAGTGCAGTTTCTCTTCCCTTAGGCCTACAAAGTCCTGTGAGGAGTTAAACTGGGGTGGAAACGGTGCACCCAGTTAACATTCGCAGATCCCAAGACCATGCATGTCTATAGTATGAGTCATCAACCACTGTCATATTTCTCAGGCACAACCCATGATGCCCAAAAGGACAAAGGACTCTGCCCCCAGTTGACCTAAGTATCAGTGTGTCTCTCCAAGGGCCAATGAGTCTGCCCCCCCCTTACACCTCCTGAGACCAGTTGGGAGAAAGATCTGCACTTCTGTAATCAAAAACAAAGACCAGCAAAAAACCTGACACATGGAGCCAGGAGAACCAGCTCCCTGCAGAGTACACTGCCTTGGAGGCCAAGAGTCATGTTTGAAATACCCCTAATGGCTAGAGCCTACCACCAGGAGTACAATGAGCCCAGGCTCATCCAAATTGGCACAAAGGGGCCTGAGTTACGGCCGTTTTAATGTTGGTCACCTTTGAACCCCCTAGCAACTAACAAGCAAGTGAGGCTCTGCTGCCTGGTGAGAAATTACCACCAGGGTGTGTCAGGCATCGGTGCATGATTCAATTATATATTTCAGGGAGGAGTCTCCCCATTTCTACATTTGCTTTCAGGGGCCACCCCAACTCCCTGGGAGTGGCACCCTCCCCAGCAAAGAGAAAAAGGGCCACGGACCCCATCTCTGGGCCCCCACAGGAAGTTAGTGACTGGCATTGTTAGAAATGGGGTTTCTGGTTGGCTAGGGTATGCACCTCAGCCAGGCAGAACTTACCCACTCTAGTCAGGGCAAGGGAGTTACACGTCCAAGATAACCCCTGCTCACCCCCTTGGTTGCTTGGCACGAGCAGTCAGGCTTAACCCGGAGGCAATGTGTAAAGCGTTTGCACAACACACACATACATGTGACGCAATATCCCCACCACAAAGGAAACACAACACCAGATTATATAAAAATACACTGTATTGTACACAACGTAATTATTAGACCAACATCACATAACAGTACTATCCTGCTACCTTAGCAGTTGTCAGAACGTTACACATTAGTTACTCTGCAAACTAGCAGTAGTCACACATAACACACGGGTTACTCAGTATTCTGCAACATAAGCAGTAGTCAGGAAACACGTAATCACATTAGAACACTTGTCACAAGAATATCATAAAATGCCCATAGTAGGAACATTAGAAAATCTATGGCAAGTTTAAGCAAACATATTAGCAAGTCATGCCCATAAAAGGAACATGTGCACACATATGTAAAAGCATCATAGTACAGGCAGGTAATATAACACAATTAAGAAAGTCTGTAGAAAGAACTTTAAATCATAATTATATTTGTCCATTTAAAAGTACCTGTTCTGATGCAGAGGCACTTCTAGTGCCTAAAACGAGTAAATGGGGCCCCCGGCGCTCCTCTGCGCAAAATGGGGGCCTCCTGACAAATCTGGGAGTGAAGAGGGTAGCACACACCCCCTCCGTACTCCTAACGAGCCCCTTCAGGGGCCCGTGATCACTGGGGGCCCCCCTGGACCTCCACCGGCCCTCTTGAGGGGGGCCCAGGTCGCCCAATACCTTTAGGATGGAGGGGGGCGCCACGCACCCCCTCCGATTCAAGTGTGGGCCCCTCCTGGGACCCACAAACTTTGTCTGGCCCCCCGAGCCTTGTCTGGCTCTCCTCAATAGGGGGGAGCCCAGAAAAATTAGTGCCGGCCCACACAAGGGCCAAGCTGGGGACCGGCGGTGCGGGCGAGCCTCAGGCGAGGCCTCGGTCCGCCCGGGAACTCCCCGAGAGAGCCTCTCCAGGCTCAGCAGGGCAGGGAGAGGCTTCCTCCTCTCCCGGCCGTCTCGGGATTCGTTCCGGCCCACGGCAGGGCCTTCCGGTGCCCCGGGGGGACTCACCAGAGCAGTCCTCGCCCCGGGGGCACCCACAGGAGCACGCTTGCTCCTTCCGATCCAACAAGGAGTTTTCCTTCGTGCCCTGGGGGCACAGTGCTGAACGCAAACCTCGCGCTCAGCTGAGTGCTCTGCCCGGGTTGCGGCGGTGATTTCTTTTTAGTCCAGACGCGCTCCAGGAAGCGCGAGGACATATTTAAAACCCGGGCTGCGGCGGTGATTTCTTTTTAGTAGAGACGCGCTCCAGGAAGCGCGAGGGCATGATTTAAAACCCAGGCTGCGGCGGTGATTTCCTTCAGTCCAAGAAAAGCGCTTTCAAAGCACTCTAACACCTCAGCAGCTTCCACCCTTAAAAGAATGCCTTTTTTTCCTCTTCAAGCATCCTGGGCAAAGATGTAAAAGATCGTTGCAGGGGTCAGGGGCCACAGCACCCTGCCCCTGGGAACAACTACGCAAGAAAGAGCACAGGGCTGGTGGGCCCAACTACAGGCCAGCACAAGGGGTGCAGATGGTGGCAGTTCCTCCTAGTGACCAGGCAGGTCACAGGTCAGCACAGCAGCAGCAGTCCATGGCGGTTTCCTGGTGAGTCCATTCATCAGCGTCCTGTGTCCAGTTTCAAGTTCCAAGAATGTTCAAATTGTGGGGAAAATTCCCCTGTACTTATAGTCCTTTTTTACAGTGTTTTACAATGATAGGGAGAGGAGGTTCCAGCCAGTTACAACTGGTTCTGGGAGTGCCCCCTCTCTCCTTTCAGCACAGGCTCCAAACATCAGTGGGGGGTTAACGACCCTATTGTGTGAGGCCAGGGCACAGCCTTTACAAATGCAGGTGTGCCCCGCCTCTCTCTTCGCTCAGCCCAGGAAGACTATTCAGCATGCAGATGCACCTTGGTGACACCTCCACCCTCCCTGTGTACAGGCTGTCTGAAAAGTATGCACAAAGCCCCAACTGTCACTCTGCCCAGACGTGGATTGGAGTCAAGCTGCAAAACACCAGAATTAAAAGCACAGATAAATGCGCACTTTCTAGAAGTGGCATTTCTGTGATAGTAATAAAAAATACACCCACACCAGTAAGCACTATTTATTATCACCATCACAACCATACCAAACACGCCTACGCTACCCCTCATAAATCAGACAATACCCTTTTCACATAAAGCAGGGCATTTCTAATGCAATCCTATGAGAAGGCAGCACTCACAGCAGTGAGACACCAAGTTAGGCTGTTTGTCACTACCAGGACAGGCCATGCAATATGGCACATGTCCTGCCTTTCTACATACATGGCACCCTACCCATAGGGCTAGCTAGGGCGTACTTTAGGGGTGACTTACATGTAGTAAAAGGGGAGTTCTGGGCCTGGCAAGTAAATTTAGATGCCAGGTCCCTGTGGCAGAAAACTGTGCACACAGGCCCTGCGCTAGCAGGCCTGAGACAGGTTTGAAAGTCTACTTCAGTGGGTGGCGCAAGCAGCGCTGTAGGCCCACTAGTAGTATTTAATTTACAGGCCCTGGGTATAGAGATACCACTGTACAAGGGACTTATAGGTAAATTAAATAAGCCAATTAGGTATAAGCCAATCATACCAACTTTAGATGGGAGAGCACCTGCACTTTAGCACTGGTCAGCAGTGATAAAGTGCTCAGAGTCCTAGAGCCAACAGCGAGAGGTCAGAAAAACCAGGAGGAAGGAGGCAAAAAGACTAGGGATGACCATGCGTATGGCCAAAAGTCCAACAGGCATTATACCACAGCCACACAGCACATTACTGAAATGGAGACATGTATAGATCAACAGTCTTACCTGAGTGTCATTGGAAGTACTGCCGAATGACATGTATCCTGTTGTCCACTTCCTCCTCCTCACTGTCCTCAGTGTCCACTGTTGCCACAGGTGCATTGTCACCCCCCATGCTCCCGCAGATAGGGCACATGGCATCTGAGGGCCAAATTGTGCAGCATGCAGCACACTACCACAATCTGGCAGACCTTCTCAGGGGAGGAGCATAGGGATCCTCCTGACAAATGGAGGGACCTAAACCTGGCTTTCAGGAGACCGAAGGCACGTTCCACAACCCTCCTGGTACTCCCAGGAGCATCATTGCACTGATTCTCAGCCCCTGTCTTCAGATTCATGACAGGGGTCAACAACAAGGACAGGTTTGGGTAGCCACAGTTACCTGGAAGAAGTGAGTGACACACATTAGCCATGCACAATGGCGTGGGGTATGACTCCAGTAGGCATACACTGACATACATAGGGTGGGGACTCAAGCTCACCTATGAGCCACACTCTGTGCCTCTGTAGTCGTTCCATCACCTGTGGTACGTTGCTATTCCTCAATACAAAGGCATCATGCACAGATCCAGGATACTTGGCAGTGACTTGGGAGATGTACTGGTCAGCAAGAGATACCATCTGGACATTGAGATAGTATAAACTCTTCCTATTCCTGTACACCTGTTCATTTGCCCTGTTAGGGACTAAGGCAATATGGGTCCCGTCAATTACCCCAATCACATGTGGTATGCGTCCCATTGCATAGAATCCAGCCTTCAAAGTGGGCAAATCATCAACCTGGGGGAATGCGATGTGGCTGCACATGTGTTTGAGCAAGGCAGCCAAAACCCTTGCAAGCTCTATTGAGAACATTGGCTGTGACATGCCTGCAGCCAAGCCCCCAGCCACCTGGAAAGAACCAGTTTCCAGGAAATGGAGCACCGACAGTAACTGCACAAGAGGGGGTATTACTGTGGTGCAACAGATGGCAGTTAGCAGATCAGGCTCCAATTGTGCTCACAGCTCTGTGACTGTGGCCCTGTCCAGATGATAGGTGAGTATGATGTGCCTGTCCTCCAGTGTAGCCAAGTCTACAAGCAGTCTGTACACGGGTGCATGCCTCCTCCTCCTATTCCTCTGCAGTGGTTGGTACCTAAGTGAGCCAAAGTAAAATTGGTGTGATGACAGGACCTATGGACACACAACATCAGAGTACAAAGAGCATGTATGTATGTAGGACGCTAGAATTTCTAGGTGTTTACAGTCGACACCAATGATGCACATGTTAATGCAATACATGAGTACTAGCAGTAGGAAATGGCAACCGCCTGTCCTGTATGTAGGGACAGGTGGAAGTGACCTCACTCCGCCGGCGTTAGGCATCATAGCGGAAGGTGGTCTGCACCGCCGTGCAATTTCTCATTGGCTACCATGGGGCACCATGGAGTGCGGGAAGCAATGATGATCAACGCCGGTGGTGACTGTGTTCACCGCCGTGGCCGTGACCGTCATATTCTTTCTACCACTTCACTTGATTCCTGACTTTCCACGGTGATACATCTCCACTGAGTGTGCTGCTGTGACCTTGCCCTGCCATGGTCCATACAACAGGGGAAAGCCTCCCAACAAGGGTGGGTTCCCCGTCTGCCCAATCTTAGTCCCAGGGAGTGAGATTTGTATGCCATCTGTGCTGTTGGTACTGTGATTGACCCTGTGCTCCCTTTCTTTCTCCCCGCTCTCTCCTTTTGTCACCCTGTCCATGTATACATTAGCATCATCTGCCGAAGGAGCAGGGGCACCAGTGAATGAGGGAGCTGCAGCCCACATGACCCAGGAGGCAGAGTCCACCGCCACCGAAGGAACAAGTGAGTTGGAGGGTGAGGGGAACACCACGGGGGAGACTGGAGCTGAAACAACTGACTCTGATTCTTCCTCTGATGGAAGCACCCTAGTGGTGGCGGACCCCTCTGGCTACATCATCTTCTGCCACACCTGTACCAGCACCACCCTCCCAGTAGCCCCTCATCAAGTTGTCCGTGCCTGCTCACCCAAAAGGGTGGGCATCTCCTTCGCCCCAGGCACCTCAGGCCCGGCCTCAGTCAGCCCTGTTGCCCTTAGTGAGGAGGCTATTGACCTGAGATCCATCTCTGTAGGGCAGTCAACCATAGTGAATGCCATCCAGGGGCTGGCATTCCAGATGCAGCAATGCAATGCCTTCCTGGAGAGCATTCACTGTGGCTTGGCTCCCTGCAGAGATCATTCCAGGCTCTGGCCTCCTCTCTGATGGCAGCCAGTGTCCCTGTTTCTTCCGTCCCCTCTCCAACGACCTGTTCCCAGTCCCTGTCTCCTCTCCCCCAACCCATCCCATGCACACATTCTGACAAGCAAGCACCCAAAAGTACAGACAGGACTTGCACAGACAAACACAGGCACCACACTTCAGTCCAGAAGCACACACACAGCCAACACACAGATGCACACATAGCAACAGACACTGCCTCAACTGTCTGCCCCTCCTCCTCCTCCTCCTCCCTCACAGTCACATCAGCAATCACACCTGCATGCACTGAATCAACAGTCCCAGATCCTGCCACCCGTACAGCTTTGCCCACAGTCACCACAACAGCTGAGCCCACACATCACATGCGCAGTTACCACCATCACCACCATCACCACCTCATGCAGCACACCCACCTCACTTGCAGACACCACCACAACATCCATCCACACATCCTGTTTGTCCTCCCCCACTGTGTCTGCCGCTCTCCAAAGACACACAAACGCTCCGACTCAGACCCCCAACAGCCATCCACCTCACACATGCACACTGTCCATGCACTGCACCCAAGTCCAGCTCACCTACTAGTCTACAACCACTCCGTCTACCTCCACTCCCATACCTCCTCCCACAACCTACCCCATTGGTCCTAAGAAGCTTTTCCTTTCCCACCTTGACCTCTTCCCTCCCCCTCCCACCCTGTCATGCCCAGTACCTCCAGCCCCAAATCAACCCCTGTTGCTCCCCCTAAGACTTCAACTTCCACTAAGGGGCACATGAGTGGCACTCTGGCCCACCGCCCCAATCCCACTCCTCTGGCCCCTAAGCGGAAGGATAAAGACCCGCTCCCTCCCAAACGCAAGCCCAAAGACCCCCCTCCCAAAAAGACCTTGTCAATGCCCCACCCCAAAAAAGTGAGCACCATCTTTCTGCCCCCCTTGGGAGGGCAGATGGGGGTAGTAGCCCCTGACCTGCCCCCCCAATGGGGGGCAGAAAGACTACTAGGCACAAGGGACTATTAAGGGTGGGTGCTGTCCAGGATGGGCATGGTAATGGCCACTGTCTTTCTGCCCTCCCTGCTGACTAACACATCTTATCCATCTCAATAGCAAGGAAAAGGAGATTTGACTGTTTTGGGTGTTGATTTCACATATGGACCAGTAGAGCTTGGCTAACTAACAATATCGTCCCACTTGCAAAAGTGAGCTGCTGCACCTTTTGAGCTTGGGTAGGTTGCTACCCAGAAAAACCTACCAGACCCAGTCACTTGTGAAGAGTAGATATCTGGGGAAGTGAAGGGTGATGTGTTATGCTTCAAATATAACCCACACCATTTTGTCTACCCACAATGCCCTGCAAAACTCCAACTTTGGAAGAAGTCACGCATTTCCCCTACATTTCTGTGATGGAAAATTCCAGAATCTGTCGGAATCTACAAAATTCCTACCACCCAGCATTGCTCCAACTTTGTCGATAAAAACTCTGCCCCACTTGTGTGACTGAGCCTACTGCCAGTGACAGGAATGGATCCAACCAAGGTCAATAAGTGTCTCCACACAAGCAATCTCATTGTCTTCAGATTGATCCACGCCTGTTGTGCCACTAGGCCCAGCCACACAGGTGGGGCAGCTTTTTATTGGCACAGGTGGGGCAATCCTGAGTGGTAGGAATTTTGTGGATTCCTGCAGATTCCGCAAGATTCCATCACAGAAATGTGAGGAAAAGGGGTGATTTCAGGAATAGTGTGAGGTTTGCACGGCATTGTGGGGAAGAAAACTTAATGGGATCCATGCAAGTCACACCGTTCTGGATTCCTCTAGGTGTCTAGTTTTCAAAAATGTACAAGTTAGCTAAGTTTCCCTAGGTGCTGGCTGAGATAAGGTGCAAAATCTAGAGTAATCCACATTGGAAAAAAAGGGTCCGTTTTCGGTGGAAAAATGTGCTGCATACATATTGTGTTTTGGGCCATTTCCTGTCACAGGCACTAGGTCTACCCATACAAGTGCGGTACCATTTTTAATGGGAGACTTCAGGGAATTGTCTGGCTCCCCACAGTTTTCAGAACTCTCTATCACAGAAATATGAGGAAAATGTGTTTTTTAGGCAGATTTTGAGGTCTGCAAAGGATTCTGGGTGACAGAACCTGGTGAGAGCCCCACAGGTCACCCCATCCTGGATTCACCTAGGTGTATATTTGTTAAAAATGCAAGGTTTGCTAGGTTTCCCTAGATGCCGGCTGAGCTACAGCTCTAAATCCACAGCTAGGTACTTTGCAAAAAACAAGACTGTTGTCCACGTTGTGTTTTTGGGTGTTTCCTGTCGCGGGCGCTAGGTCTAACCACACAAGTGAGGTACCTTTTTTATTGGGAGATTTAGGGGAAATGCCGGGTGGAAGGAGATTTGTGGCTCCCCTCAGATTCCAGAACTTTGCATCACAGAAATAGTTTTAAAAAAATGTACAGGTTTGCTAGCTTTCCCTGGGTGCTTGCTGCGCTGGAGCCCAAAATCCACAGCTAGGCACTTTGCAAAAAATGAGTACGTTTTCAGTGGAAAAATATGATGTGTCCACGTTGCATTTTAAAGCTTTTTCTGTCGTGGTCACTAGCCCTACCCACACAACTGAGGCACCATTTTTATCAGGAGACTAGGGGGAACACACAGAATAGCAGAACAAGTGTTGTTCCCCATTGTCTTTGTCTGCATATGCGCCTTCCAAATGTAGGACAGTGTATAGGAAAGAAGTCATTTTGAGAAATGCCCTGTAATTCACATGCTAGTATGGGAACCAACAAAGTCAGATGTGTGCAAATAACCACTGCTTCTAAACTCCATGTCTTGTGCCCATTTTGGAAAGACATAGGTTTCCTCAATAACTATTTTTCACCCTTGATATACTAGCAAATGAATTGCTGTATGCCTGAGAACATAGCGTTCTTAGGCAACCTACAAGCCCTATATATCCTCACAACCAGAAGGGTCTAGCTAATGCCGCAGTATATTGCTTTTGTAAATCTGCCATAGTTATAAGAAGTTACAGATGAAAACATAGACACAAATACCTGTTTTTTCAAATCAATTTCAATTTTTTTATTTCAACTGTTACTTTCTATAGGACAACCTTCAAGGATCTACACAAATGATCCCTTGCTGATTTCAGAATTATGTTTACTTTTCAGAAATGTATAGCTGTCTGGGATTCACCATTGGTTTCACACCCATTTCTACCACTAACTGGAAGGAGGTTTGGAAGTACAAAAAAATTGGAAAAATGGGCTACGTCCCAGTAAAATGTCAAAACTTTGTTGAAAAATGTGTTTTTCTAATTCAAGCCTTCCTGTTCCTGAAAGCTGGGAAGAGGGTGATATTAGCACCGCAAACCCTTTGTTGATGTTAGTTGCAGGGAAAAAAACAGATGTTGTCTTCTGCAGCACCTTTTCCCATCCCCCCCCCCAAAAAAAAAGTTTTTAGATGTATTTTGACTAATTTCTCATTCCCCTCCAGGGGAATCCACAAACCCTGGGGACCTTTAGAATCCCCAGGATTTGGAGAAAAATGATGCAGATTTGGCATGGATAGCTTATGTAGACAAAAGGTTATGAGGGACTAAACACCAGCCACCCCAATAGCCAAACAAAACCTTAGCACAGGAGGGGGAAAAGGCTTTCAGCAAAGGGGTTAAGGAAGACCACTAATATTGGATACAAAAATATTGCTGTAAAAAATATCTAAAATACCCAAACGTTAAAAACAAAACTAAACACTAAACAGCATGAACACATAAAAAGACCCAAAATACAGCATAAATATCGAAAACTACATATCAACCCCCAAAATATTATTTAACAAAAAATATTTCAAATCTAATGGATTACCATATAAACAAATTACTTAATATAAACCACACATTAAATGCTAACAATTTTAACACATAAAACGTGATTTAAAACATTACAAAATATTGCATTTATATCTACCAAAATGTATTAAAATAAAATATACAATAACTAACATTAAAGCATTAATCATATAAAAAACTGAAGTTAAAATATTAATACGCATATACCAAATAAGGAGACAAAAATTGAAACAGTAATACAATCAAACAATACAATTAAAGTTAAAAATAATTGACCAATGCAAGCACTTTACTAATTTAAAAAGAGTATAAAAAGGCACAAAAATATGCAAGAAATTGATTTAGAAAAATCCACCATTGCAACAAAGCAACACAGGTGATACAGAAAAAAAAGAGAAGACCACATCCAGGAAAAAGTAACAGTTTTTTTAAGTAAGTAAAAAAAAAAATCAAATATAGCTACGTCACAACAAAACTCCGAACTTAAACTGTAAGAAAATAACTAATATATACATTTCTTTTAATATTCATGCCACCTGTAGAATTTCAAAGGGCCCATAGGATAATAAGCAGGCAGCCAATGACATCCGTGGGACCCCACCAGATCACTGTCTGCTTCTTTCGCCAGCAACAAGCACTCCAAATCATAATGGAAGCATGAAAACATGGTCGCTATCAATACCAAGGTATGCTCAACATGATCTCTCAAAACTTTCCCACACTACGGTACAATGCAGAAAGCAGTTTGTGGCCCATCGACCACAAATTTAAAAACTGAATATACGTTGCAGACTCCTGGACTCAGCCACCATGGTGCTCCTCCATAATAACAAACGTCACAGGCATGGACACAGCTGCCACTGGGACACAATCACCACACTCACCCCAGAGCTCAACACAAAGAGACAGACTCCCTGACACTCCTCTAGGAACGGAAAGGGACAGACTGGAGGAAGTCCCCAGCCATTGGGCAGAGGGGATGAAATCACTGCAAACAGGACAACAGCACATGGCGCAGGAGGAATCCCTGTCACCCTGGAAGCCACCAGAGTGACCACCATGCATCATAACCCCCCACTAAAGACATATCCGTTCTAGATCCTGATCCTGGCAGAGTAACGTTTTTCATTTTTATTGTGTCAACCTGGGGCATGATACGACCCTAGAAATTGTTACACTGTGAAATGTTGATGGCTCCCTATAGATGGTACCACTTCTGACATAGATGGGGGAACTCCGAGATACACTGTAACCTTCTGCAGCACCTCCCCCCCATGCTGCTTGGACAAGACCCTCACATGCCCAGCCACACACTGCTGGCTTCCAAGTTGTGGGATCACCCTCTGCCCATTCAAAGGTTGTTCAATATGACAACTCTCATACTCACACATCTTACGTCACGTTGCTACCAGAAACACTCCTGTCTAACGTGGAAAGCTCACAGCTGTGCTGCAACTAGGTCAGTAGGAAATACCATGCTCACCAAGAAAAAGCACCAGATTCCTTAGAGGCCCATTGTACCTCTCCATGGAAAGGGAGAATAGCAATCCTAATACTACAAGGCCTCCCACTCAAGACACCAAAAGTATGGTGTGATCCCCTAGGTCTCCAACAACAGACTCTTCTCATAGGGTCAATATACGGCCTGGTCAGGGATGAGAGGAACACCTTTCACTGCAATTTCCCAAATCTGGCTTTAATGTCCTCGTGCAAACATACTACTCGGAGAAGACTTGAATATAGCACCCAATCGACACCTGGACAAATCCCAACACTCAAGAGGCCTCCTTAGAGACATCATAGATTACTTTTCACTACAAGATCCCTGGCACCTCTCCCACGCTGCTATACAAGACTCTACATTTATCTCCTGTGTGCATGGGCATGTACACAAACAGACTTTTTTCAAACGTCAACTAATCTCCTATAAAAAATCACAGACACTACTATCATTCCTAATGGTGTGTCAGATCTTGCCATGATCCAGTTACAACTTTACTTGGGGACTGACCAATCAATCAGGGGGCAGTTACGACTTAACCTATCGTATTACAAAATGTAGGCTGGCCCAAATGCTAGCCACTTTACTGGACAAAAACAAACTCTCAGTACCCTCAAATCAGAAAGTGTGGGTTGCAGCTAAAGCTGGGGTCAGGAGGAACTCATGAGGGACTCAGCCACGCACAAAAAGAATGCTTTTCAGCAATGAGAAGATTTAGAAGACTGTCTCCTTTATCTCACAACAGGATCTGCAAGAGGATGCAGAGCTCCCGGATCTTCATCCCCTATTCCAAACCAAATGTGAACTGAACACACTCTACACCTCCCAGGCAGAAAAAGCACGTTTCCACCTGAAACAGGGGAACTATGAAAAAAGGGGAAAGGCTGTCAGACTTTAGCTCTACAGCTCAAACAGCAGGAATACCAAGGAACCATCTTGGCAATGTGGGATGCAGGCACCAGGATTTTCACCCACCCCACTGACATTACCGCTGCATGCCTGCTATTCAGCTCAAAGCCCATATGTTAGCCCGGAGTGGAAAACTTTATGTCTGGCACCATTTGGCCCAAACTCCCCCGAGCCCAAGTAGATGCTTTAAATCAAGCCTTCACAGAGGCAGACATCTCACAAGCCTTAGACAGCTCATGACCGCCAGGGTCGTAATAACGGCACGAATGTTAAACTGTATTTTGAATATTTACTGATATCACCATCATCTGCTTTGAATTCTAACAATAAAGTGCATATTTTGTTGTTTTTAATTTAAATTATTCTTTTGGAGTGTCTAACAGTGTTTCTGTTCAGTTTATAATTTAGTTTTGCACACCATATATGTGACATTGATTTTGGGATGGTAATAAAGTTTTAAAACTTTAATCAGTTTGGAGTTGTATTTAGTGTTACATTTTCATGGTGTTTACTATTGTTCATGGTATAATGTCATTGATTTGTGGTTGAATGACCAGGCCCAAAGATCTAGTCGACCTTTATAGTGAGAATAGTGATGGTGTCTCACCTGCGCGTTTGTGGTTATTGAACCAGGAGCAGAGAGAAAATCTTCAAGGCCCAAGCACACCAACAGTGTTGATAGCAGAGTTATGGTTTGGTCTTGTGAGGAGGAGAGTCAGAATTTGCCCACATTGTGAGTTGTTCTTGGTGTTGTGTAAGGGTTGATGAAATTCCGGCTTTGTGTTACAAATGTACGGTATGTGTTTTGAGTAGGGTTTGCGCTTTCAATGCTTTGGCTAAATCGCTGTGAATTGTGCGGTATGAAGTGAGTAGGTAATTGAATAGGAAGTTTGCATTCTTCAAATATGAGAGTGGAGAGTTGGCATACTTCAAGTGAATGTTGAGCTTTATGCTAAAAAATTGCCCACCTGGTTGTTGATGTTTTCGGGTCCCAAGACTCCAGAGATTGACAAGTGTATGGAGACACTTGGTTAATTTCTTGTCTGTAGGTAAGGTGTTGGCCAATTGAGCGATGTCGAAGATACCAGTAGATTTCCTTTGAGTGTGTGTGCTGTTGGTTGGTATTGAGTGAATCTTGAGTGCACAAGGAGAATCTGTACCAATCAGAGTGAGGTTTGCGGGTCAAATCTTACTTGGGTTTGTGAAAAAGCCATAGCCGGAAGAGTAGCTGTTTGTGCGAAAGGCCATTGTCGAACGTTTCGTGCAGCTTTCAAAGTATTTGAGTCCTACCAGAGTATATGAATCATTAAACAAGAATAAACTATGACCTCAGAACCAAGAGATGGCAAGAGCTTTAGACTATAATCATCATGGAACAAGAATAAACTACAACCTCAGAACCAAGAGATGGAAACAGCTTTGGGCTATGATTATACTCAGAATATCAATTGTGTAACATCTATGCATTCATAACATAAACCTTTGATCATTACCTAGAAAATCTCAAAGAATTAAATATGCTTTTCACATATTATGCTTTCCAAAAACAATGATAACTTAGATTTGCTTATCTCCAGAAATACTTTCACATTCACAACTATAAAGGCCGAAAGGTTTTTACTCATTGAACTTGAAGCGCTTTACTTATAACACCAGAAAGCGCTTTTACTTGTCTTGCCCGAAGCGCTACACTCGTTATGCTAAGGGGGAGCTTTACTCATGTGGCCTGAATCACTTTGATTGTTGTACTAAGAGCCTTTTACTCCTGTGGATTGAGGCGCTTTGATTGCCGTGCCAAGAGCACTTTTCATCTGTGAAATGAAGCGCTTGAATTGCGGTGCCAAGAGCGCTTTACAGCTGTGGACTTAAGCGCCTGAACTGCCGTGCCAAGAGCGCTTTACATCTGTGGACTGAAGCACTTGAATTGTCGTGCTAAGAGCGCTTTACACCTGTGGACTGAAGCACCTGAACTGCCGTGCCAAGAGCGCTTTACATCTGTGGACTGAAACGCCTTTGATCATCGCGCCTAGGCCGCTGTAATCTGAAAACGCTTTGCTCATTGTGCTAAGGGGCGCTTTACTTCTGGAAGTAATGACTTCCTCCAAATTTGAAGTCATCAAGGCCTTACCGCTACGAGTACGACCTACTTGTTTTCGAATTCACTATGGAAACAAGGATACTTCAATCGGATGCCACTCTGCCATGCAGGAACTCTGCTCTTCTTCAGAGAATCCCCCACGAGGTCTGACTGCATCGAACTCCTCGATGTGTCTCTTACACAGCAATGCATCTTATTTCGAGGATACCGATCATTATAAACTGTGGCTCAATACAGCTTTAGCAGTAGCCAAACGGTGACTCGTTAGGCAATGGAGATCACACAACCATACAAGCATGGCATTGAACCATAGAGACTTACACGCAAATTATATATTGGATCAATGACAAACTGGTGAAATTTGACATGATATGTGACCCTCACTATCATATGGTGGCACACTCCCCTCTGACCTCGGTGGACCTTTGCACTGCCCAGCAATCCCACACTAGAATCACACCAGTTGAAAGTGCATCTTGTTTTAGGAGACTACACCATTACCATTTCCTCCCCTTCCCACCCCTTTCCCTACCTGCTGTTGAGTTCTTGTCCTATTGCATTGATTCAGGTTTCTGGGACTGTGTCACTTCTGACCTCAAGATGGTGAAATGTCTAATTGCTTCAGTCCTTTAATGCAACACCGTGTACATTTATACTATACGGGATTACATGGTACGCTGTCTATTTCAGATTTCTGAAAGCTGAAAATCAATAAAACATTTTAAACAAAAAAGAAAAGAAATGGGTTAGTGTTAAGCATTGTTTTAATTACAAAGTTGTTTTTGATTTGTGGTATGACCTAAACATGATCAAATCGTGCTGAATTTGCAGTTTTTTTAATTGATGTCCATAAATTGAGTATGAATAACTCTGGTTTAAATGATGGGGGCACATTTCTCATTATCATTCAGAGAATATGTCCAATTATTTTGAGACTTTCTTTTACTCACTGAGGATGCTGTCAGTACTTTTTACGAGACTGACACATAGGGCTTGATACAAAAAGGTAAATTACATGTTTGTGTAAGTTTACACTTTTTCAGTATTTACAAAACTGCATTTTAATAGTAGGTTTACAAGGGTGGAGACTCTGCAGTCGGGTTAGAAAACTCCACACATAAACAGGCAGGACAGGCCTTTCTTTTTATGTCTCAGGTTGTGACTATGGATTTCTGTTTATGTGTTGAATTGTTTGTATACGTGATGATGACTGTGAGCTCAATCTGTGGACTGATTACCATTGTGTTGATGATTTCTTTATACGTATTTGAAAATTTAAGTTGGCTATTGGATTTGTCATACATCCAAGATCTCGAGATATTGATTATTTCTCAGTACTGTGGTGTGTAGAGTAAGGCACCGCTTCCACTTCAATAGGAAGTTTGAATTACCAAATTCTTATTTTCAGGATTCAAAGTCTAACTTGATGTACTGTGCCTACCCTGAGTGCATGGGTGAGGTACATTGACTCAGACGTAGATTTCTTCTGGCCAGTGTTTGCCTAGCAGAACTTTTGCAGGTTGCTGTGACTCATTCTGTTATTCATTTTGTTTCTGACTTGGTTTTTATTTTCTTATGGTTCATATTTGAACTTCTATGGTTTGTGATGAAGTCATTTTACTTGAAATACTGACTTTTATTCCTTTCTGGGACAGATAAAGGGTTAATTGATTTTAAATGGTTTAAAGTGGTTTCATAATTGCTTTCCTGTTCACGAAGAAGTCATGTTGTGGTTGGTTGCTCAGCCAGGGAGCAGCACTGGAATTGGCGAGGGGTCTCCACAAAGCCACCCGCTGATTGGTTGGTTGCTAACATAGTCAAGTTGTGATAGGTTGACTTTTGACAGAGCAGCACTATTATTGGCTGTTCGCTAGGTCTGTTTATAGTGTTTATTGTGATATTGAGTTTATTTAGCTATAAAACATGGCTGGTGCTTTTACAAATCCCAATTCAAAAAATTATACACCTAGAGAGGGGCAGAGCAAAGGAAAACCAGCATATGAAATGATGGTAGAGGTTGATTATTACACATGCACCTGGATTTCTGAAAAGGAAGAAATTCAGAGCACATGATGAGGCTTTACAATATCCACAGGAAGGCACCTTTATCAAATAAATGGCCTCATTACTTTAAAGGCTCTTATTAAAGATTTATTTGAGAAAACAAGAGATTGAAGTGATTCGAAGAAATATTAAAAGCAATGAGACAACAAATAAAAGGAAAACAGAAGGGTTTAAGGGAAAGACAAGGAATATTGAAAGCAATTCAAAAGTAGGGACAACTCAGTGGTGGATTTCCCTTTAAGGAAATACATGGATGGAATTTGTTGCATGTTCTTTGGACAAGAGCTGATGTGTATGCTTTTACACATAATTTTACAAAGTTCTCCAATGTCATGGACTGATTTAAATATTTTGTTTGTGATTGTGGTTCCTAAAGATTTGTGGTTAAAGTGTAAGGGTGGTACTGGATGGTCAACACAAAAAGCAGTTAAGCTTGATACTAGTAATGCACTGACAGTAGAGATAACAGTCAAATACAAGGCTGTGAGTAAGAATTTTAAACAAGCATTTGCAATGCAACGGTTCTCGTGTTTGCTCGCTTGAGAGCTATTGGCGTTGTTAACTCCTAACCAGACTTTTCTTGCCACATAAACTAATAATGAAAAGTAAAACAGTTTCACATATGCGAGCCGATGGTCGCCATGAGTGTGAAGGAGACACAGAAAAGGGAACAGAAGTTCACTCGCAGTGAAACTTACTGGCAAAAGTGCAATTATCCATGTTACCGGCAAAAGTGCAATTATCCATGTAACCAGCAAAAGTGCAATTATCCATGTAACAGGGTCGATGTTATGCAAAGTGCTTGAATTCTGCCCAGCGAGATCGCGCTGCGCAGGAAATTAAAAGATAAAGCAGTCCAGAAACCAGCTGAAAACATGGAGCCTCGTATGTTTTCAGAAGTTTACCGGTTCGCTCGAGGAGTGCTAAACTCCGGAGAAGGCATGATGTATGCATGACTTTCACAAATGGAATTTATCGATTTTGAAAAGGCAAGCCCATGAACTAATGAAAATGATGGGCTTGACATGTGCGTGGTTAGAAGCCCACAGAGAGATTGCAACATGGTCCAGAGTGCTTGCGCGTGCTCGACCCTGAAAACGAGTTCCTGAATAGGTTATAAACGGAGAAAAGGTTTTGACGACACAAGAACCTAAGGAATCAGTGCATTCCAAATATGACAAGGTGATGCACGTTTACAAGAAACATAGTGGAGACAAAAACACAGAAAAAGATGGCGCTAGTAGTTATGTATCTGGTTCATAAAAGGACTGAGATCAGAGATTAGTAATTATATTCAATAAAGTGAATTTTGTTCAAATGGGTTCAGATATCACTTTTGTACAAAATGGAATGAACGGAACAAATCAAGGAATGCAAGGTAGATGAAATGGCATAAATGGAAATGTTGGAATGAAGAAAAGGATACAGCGTCTCTTCTTGTGAGAGGATTAAAGACTGGAAAACAGAATGTAGACAAAATCCTAAAAGGATTCAGATGAATTTAGGATAGGTTCAGCAAACCCAAAGATGTAATGTGATGTTGAACATCCAAAACAAAGAGCAGAATATACAGAATCAGAAATTATTTTGAATGTCTATGCCAATAACTCTGATGATAAAACACAACATAAGAAATAATGCCATATAATGCAGGGTATCAACAAAATACCATGATTTTGAATGATGAGATGGCAGGGAGAAGTTCACAATTGATGGTGCCTGAGAGGCCTTTAGGACTACCAGCTTGATGAAGTCCTGAAGGAAGACCAGAGTGGCCCATAACTGATCAAGAGGTCAATGGCCACCCTGTTTTATTCCTGATTTATACCCAGCTACCCATTCTACAGTTCGTTCTGTAGAAGTCCCAAACCTACCTCTCTCGGGAAGAGAAGTCCAAGTAGTAGAGATTGGCAATAAACAAATTGTGAATCAGATCACAGAACATGTTCCAGTTAAAATGGGGCAGATGATGAATAAATATCAGTTTATATTATATAATTTGAGTCCTATTTATATGAGATCCTGCACACTTTGACATGTGGTGGAGAACACGGGCAACTCTCCATTGAAGCAAAAATGGAGGCAGTCATACAACAGTTGATACAAGGACAAAGAAAGCTAGAATGGACACTGGAATGGCAAATGTCATCCTCGAAGGCCGATCGGGAACTCTTTCATGGTTCCATGAAAGCCCAAGTAGAGAGGATACTTAAGGTAGTGGAGTATCAATTCCAGCTCACCTCTTGGCTTATCAGGAGCACATGGTACAACATCCACTGGACCCAATGTGGAGTTGCAAAAGTATGTTTCAGGTGAAGACCTGCCTTCCTGCTGAACTTTGAAAGGGCTGCGAGGGCCTGTGGCTGGCCCCCAGTGAAATGGTCTTTTTTTCTTTCACCCCTTTTAGGTGGAGAAGCACTTGCCACCTATCAGGTAGCTAGTGCAGATGGGAGAGAGTAGTAAAGAAGACATTATGAATAAAATCTATCTGGAACAATATTTAGAAGCCCTTCCTATGTCTACACAAAAATGGTTGCGCCAACATACTAACCTTACAGTTGAACAGGCCATAGAAATGGCCTCTACTTTATCCAGAGCCCAGCCCGATGTTCTTCATCGGAAGTGGACCGGGGTCGTCACTCAACAGCTACAAATGGTCCTGGAAAAACAGAGAAAAAATGGGAAAGTATGTGATGGAAATAGTAAAAGCTAAAACCCAGAGAACTGACAAATTAAACCAGAAAGGGCCTCAATATTTTGATTGCGCGGACTGGGGACACATCCCCTGGTTTTGTCTTCTCAAGAAAACCGGGAGGGGCCCATGCAGAATAATTATGCATCTCATTCTATTCTATAGACCCAGGAACTTGGTCATCCATGATAAATGACAAATGGGTTGTCGCCTTATTGGATTCTGGGTGTAGAGAGTCTGTAGTCCAAGGAAATTTAATCTACCCGTCTCAAATTCTTCCAGGAAGAGTTGCATACATTTGTTAAGTACATGAAGACGTTAAACCCTATTAATTAGTCCATATTACCATTACTACTTCTGAAGGTCATGTTAGGAAAATAGAGATGGGGTGTTACATAATCTCCCAGAGGATATAATTCCAGGTACCGAACATCCCAACTTCCCGGACCTATTTATGTCCAACCTAAAACAAATAAACCCAGAACAAAAAGGCCAAACGTCCCTATCCCCTAAGAATTCACTACTCACTTCAGAGCCATGGATGTTACATAGGAATTTCAAGCATTCACAGACAATTTACACCATATTACTGAATGTATGGAGAGAGGCACACCTTAAAGAAAATCAACCACAAACCAGGTACCCCCACTTCATTATAAAAAAGAGGGTTGTTATACTGGATAGGTGGGGGAAGGGTGTCTACAATTGTTAGTACTTCACAACTTCCAGGAACGGATCATGTTTTTCTCTCACTCCCATTTGTTGGCAGGACATACAAGTACATAGAAAACCACCCAAGCAGTTGTACAGCAATTTTATTGGCCGGGAATTTATGCCACCATAAAAAAATATTGTTGGGAGTATGAGGTCTGCCAAAGAAAAAATCCCTGTTGACTCCCTGCTCTTCGTCTTCAAACTCTCCCTATTGTAGGGAACCCCTTTGAACATAACTGGGATGGATTTGATCTGTCCTCTCCAGAAGTCCAGTAAAGTCCGCCAATACGTACCAGTTATTGTTGATTACTCAACCCAATATCCTGAACCCATGCCCCTGCAGTCTCCTACAACTGCTAATATAGCCCTGGTATTCGTTAATGTTTTTAGCATAGTGGTGTTTCCTAAGGAGCGCATAAAAGATCAAGGGACCCCCTTTGTAAATAAATTGATGTAACAGGTGTGTAAAACATTGCACATATCCCACATTAAAACATCAGTATACCACCCCCAGAGAGACGGGCTTGTGGAAAGATATATTGGCTTCTTGAAACTCACCCTGAAGAAGATGTTAACTGGTGAGGGGAAGAATTGGGACCAGCTACTACCAATGACCCTCTTTAGCATCAGAGGACAGGTGCAAGGCAGCCTGGGGTGTTCCTCATTTGAGCTGTTGTATGGTAGACAACCATGTAGCGTATTGAAAATGGCAAAGGAAGTGTGGGAGAAGAAAAGGCTGGATCTCTACTGGATTATGCCAATCCATTAAAATCAAGGATTGGTAAGATTAGAGCCTTGCACACACCAACGCAGATAAAAGCCAAAGGAAACAAAAAACTGTATATGATGAGGGTAAGAAATGGCGTAGTTATCAGGTGAAGGACTGGGTGTTGGTTTTATTACCCACATCCCAATTGATACTAAAATGTGAATGAAAAAGGCCATTTGAAATAGTAGCCAAAATAGGTAAAGTCACCTATGACCTCTAAATGACACCCAGAAAAGAGCTAAATTATCATATAAATCTACTTAAAAGTGGTTAGGTCCCCTCCCAAAGAAGGTAGAGCTTCTCCAACCTATAGGGACAAATCCCAGTATCTTGGAGCAACTACCGGTCAATGAAGCCTTCTTACAGGAACAGAGGGATGATCTATGTATCCACCTTTAAACCCTGTACCTCTATGTTTTCAGACAGTCCCAAGAGAACTAACCTAGCTGAACATTCCATATCAACTCCTAAAGGAATTGTGGTCAAACAAAAAACATATAGGATACCTGACACAGATAGGGAAGCAATAAAAAAGGAGATAGAAACAATGGTGAGAATGGGAGTCATACGAGCACCCCATAGTATCTGGTCATCTCCCATCGTGGTAGTGCCCAAACCTGATGGGACAATCAGATTCTGTATTGACTTTAGAGCTGTCAATTGAGTATCAAAGTTTGCAGCCTACATGCTTACTTGGAATGGACCTTCACCGTAAAATGAACTGTGTGATTTATTGCGCACCAGGTGGTGTTGCAATTCAAATGTAAGATGAGGATTCAGTTTTTAAAAATTTAATTTATAATATACAAGAGTTAATTTTCCCCAGTTCTACAAAAACATGACTTAAAACATGCTGTCAAAGAAGAGGTATGGGATTACTCTGGCAAAAAAATTAGATTATTTAAAAGAGCTGAAGCACTCAAATAAAATATTTAACCAAATGCAATATTTCCTAGAACTAGAAAGTACAGACTTAGTGTCAGGGATCTGGAGAATATGACCCTACCTTGGATAATAGAACCCACTGCTGAACAACAAACTCTTCTTTTGCTTGCAGCCCTCCCCTGAAGGTCAGGCAGGAGCTAGCGGGACACCTGGAAGTCACTCAACCTCCCAGTGTTCCCAGAAATGTGAGAACACTGAGGTACTACAGGATTGGACTGGGAGAATCACAGACGAAGACTGCGGTCCCTTTAAACATGGATACAAGGCTGAAGTAGAGAGAGAACTGGTGGAAGGGACAGAAGACGCAAGAGGCGCTGGAACGGCAAAGAGCAACAGCCTGGGGATTCCTGATATCGGTGAGACAACTGGAACCTGACACGCCCACGAGGGACGGAGATTCCAGGGAGGACTCCTCCCCATGAAGACGGATACTGCAGAGAAGCCAGGAAGCCAGCATCAACACAAACCACCCGCCACTCTCCTGGGGGACCGTGGCTTTCTCAGGCAAGGCAGACAGTGAAAAGCATGACGGGGCTGGCCATGGGGGCCAAGTGCATGGGCAGTGCAGAGGCCCCCATAGGTCCCCTGCACCCCGTTTCCACCAACCTTTACATGGCTATGCTACTGCCATGCAAAAGCTGGCAGAGAGGGAACTTGTAATCCCCAGGGCAACGCTGCTTGAGTGAAACGTAGGAATGGTGCTCTCAAGAAGAAATTGGTAAAAGTATGCACTGCAACTGGTTAGTAGTGGCCTGATGCTCTCCCTCTTGTTTTGATGAATATGACAAGTAATGATAAAAAGGCATGCTTATCTCCCCATGAAGCAGTGATGGGCAGGGCAATGAAACTTGAATTTGTTCTTTCAGCTGCATTAGTTTCAATTAATGATTTTTATAATAGTGTTCTGGATTATTGCAACAATCTGACTCATAGGATGAAATCTGCCTCTCATCAGGTGAATTTGTCGACTGAGGACTATAAGAATACATCCTTCCCTAGACTGAATGTGGGGGATTGGGTGGCTATCTGTAAACATGTTTGTAAAAGCTGTCCCAAATGGAGAGTCCCTTTCCAGGTCATATTAACAACAAATATTGCTGTCCAGTGTGCAGGTGTGTTCAGTGGAGCCATGCTGCTCACACAAAGTGAGTAGGAGTAGCTGAAACAGTGGATGGGGAGAGAAGTACACAATCTGCTAATTAAGCTAAAAGCCCAGTCCAAGTTCACACTGTGAATCCAGACGTGTGTGAAGATTTTTCTGAAACTGGTGAGGGTGAGTGAAAGTTCAGATGAGGAATCTGAAATTCCTGAAGTCCAGTTACAGAGTGATCAGAGTGAAGAGGTATCATGCAAAAGAGAAAAGCATGAGTGACAGCAAGAAGAAGTAGTCTCAGATCAAATACTCAGTCCCATACCAAAGTAAGCCACATTGGGGGAAATTAAAACACATTGGAGAACATGTTGGATTTTGAAGGGCGTTTACTATCCCCACTCCAGCCTAGACCACAATGGGTAAAGCATTGAACTTTGAGGGGATGCAGATTTACTATCTCCACTACAATCTAAGCCAAATTGAGGAAAGTGTTGATCTTCAAACAATGCAGATTTACCATTCCCACTATAATGATAACTATATCATGCAGTGTGTTGGACGTTAAGGGGCATGGTTGTACAATTAACACTATAATCTAAGACACATTAGGAAATGTTTTGGTCTTTAAAGTATATAAACTTAACATTCCCACTCCAATCTAGGCCACATTGAGGAAAGTACGGCACTTTGGTGGGTGTAAATGTACTATTACCATTCCAATCTAAGCTTCATTGGTAACATGTTAGACACTGAGGAATGTAGATTTACTATTGCAAAAATACTTTATGCCACATTGTGGAAAATGTTGGACTTCGAGTGGTGTAGATGTACTATCCCCACTTGAATCTAAGTCACATTGGGGAAAATGTTGGACTTTGAGGGGTGCAGCTTTACTATTCCAACTACAATATAAGCCACATTTTAGAAGGTGTTGGACCTTGAGGGATGTGGAGGTACAATTACCACTACAATCCAAGCCATACTAGGAAAAGGTTTGATCTTTGAAGGGTATAAACTTAATTGTTCCACTCCAAAGTAAGCCACATTGGGTAAACTTACTATCTCCATTTAAATCGAAGCCACACTGGGGAATGTGTTAGCCTTTGAGGGGTGCAGGTTTAATATCCCCACTCCAATCTACCCCCACTGGGGAAAGTGATAGGCTTTGAAGGGTGCAGATTTAGTATTACCACTACAATCTAATCCACACTGGGAAATGTTTTGGACTTCAAAGAGTATAAACTTTGTATTCCTATTCCAATTTAAACCTCACTGGGGAAAGTGTTGGACTATGAAGGATTACGAATGATTCTCCCAAACACAAAGTCATAGGGCACAGCAACAATACTTTTGTTCCGTGTTGGGAGCTGAAGCTATGAAACAGATCCAGTTGTTCTGGATAAAGAAGCCTCACCACTGAATGTGGCATCCTTCATTATCAGCTTCCTAACTCCACCCTGGTAAGATGATACTACTAGGGCAGACTTGTCCTTCATTTTGTGAGGGAGTTCATAGATAAAGTATGATAGCTGGATAGAGTAGGGATCCAGATAATAAAAATACCATAGGATAAACCTGTGGGAATTTCCTTTCTTGGTTGTTACCCTAGATATACATAAAATCTTTAAAACAAAAGGAGGTTGTTTTATAGGTTCAATGGTGAATACATTCAATTTATTGCCAACATGTTTCTGCCCCTGACAGCCTAAGAAAGCTCCAAGGCATTCATCAAGGCGATTAAGATATAAGATGCCTAGGCAATTGGTGAGCACATCTGGATGCAGGTGAACAAAGGATTAGTGCTGCAACACATTTATTGCCACACTTGCTACCACAGCACCTGAGGTTCCTACAGGACATGCCTCTTACTGGGTGTGCTGCCTTCTGCCTGCATGCGGGGGAGGTGGTGTTGCACCCAGTAAATGAGTGCAGCCTCCTCTGCCTCATTGAAGATGAAGCGGGACCACACCCCTGCCAGCCTGTGTCATCCACAGGGGGTGCAGCTGGTGCTATGTGCTTCTGCCATGATAGGATGGAAGGATTGGAGATGAGTGTTGGGAGAGGAGTTGGTGGATGGGAGTCTGAAAGGATTCAGAAAAAAACAGAAGGACAAGTCAGGAAAGAAAAACTAAAAACAACTTACAAAAAAGTTATAACAACACAGTCCGAAAAGTAAAATACACAAAAGGAACGTAAGACGTTAACACAAACATGTAAACAAAACTTGGGATTTGGAACTGGGAGATCAGATGGGGGTGGATTGGATTTGATTAATTTAGAAGTGGAGCAGGCAGCTAGCACGGAGAAACAGGAGCAGGCAAAACAAAATGGCTGTGCCCTTGCGCACCACATGGTGCCATTCTCGTTGATTTTTCAGTGCGGAATGTACTACTCCCTCCATCAGGACAAAAAAAGTTTTTGATTGACTCAATGTCTACCTAGTTTTTAAAGTGTGTCAAGCAACAAACAAAGTAACACACACAAAGTGATTACTTTAGACAAAAGAAGAAACTAAAAGGTAGCTACCCTAACTGTTGTGAGGTATTGCTGATGTACCTTGTGCAAAATAAATAATTAGGTTGCTAATAAGTTATCTAAAATGGGTGCATTATGTTTTTCTCTTGGCGCACTGACTGCCAGCAGTGCCATCCCAGCGCCAGCCAGCTAGGAGTTTCATAGGAGGCCCAGCAGGTCGAGGAAGTGAAGAAGTCACAGTGGTGATAGGGACAAGTGGTAAGTCACCTTGCTTTCTTATTGACAAACTATATTTATTATGCTTGGCAGATATCCTGCCCATCACCTACAGCATGAGTCCAATTCCTGCCCTTGGCATTTCAGCACCAAAAACTGCAACTCTGGTTAATTTGGTGAAGCAGTGCAGGCAGTGAAATCATGTGCATCTGCTGCGGCACAGCAGCAGGATGGAAGCCTGCAATGCACAAAGGTGTGCTTCTCAGTGCCCACTCAGTCACCTACTAGTACTTTGCTTTATCATTCTATCTTTATATCCCAGCCTTCCCAAAAAAGTTCATTACATTTTGGCATGTGATTTCTGTGCCACATTTCTCTGCCCAAGTGAAGCTATATTTCTCGGCTTCCATTATAGATTGACAATTCCAATTAGTTTATGATGAATGACACCCAACCATTCCATAGCTAAACCTCTATCTAGCTCAGTCCGTATAACCTACCACCCTGTGAATTAATTTTCCATACTACCAAGCAAAGGTATTTGTTGAAAATAATCTGTGTTGGAGGCCCGGGTGTAATGTGGGACTAATGGCTTGATTAAGAGTTTGGTGGATGGAATGCTCTGTGAGAAATAAAATAAATCCTGATTGTAGAAAAATACCCCTTTTGACGTGGTTGCCCTCAATTTTTTGCCTGATATCTGATACGAACTTGATAGAGTCTGTGCTGGGATCCTGGTGTCCAGGCCCCAGCACCAGTTGTTTCCTTTCCCTAAACTGTACCATTGCTTCCACAATTGGCACATCCCTGGCACACAGCAAAGACCCTTGTAAAAGGTACCAGTGGTACCAAGGGCTCTGTGGTCAGGGAGGGTCTCCAAGGGCTGCATCATGTATTTTGTCACCCTAAGGGACCCCTCACCAAATATAATCACACTGCCATTGCAGATTGTAAGTGTTGGTGAGGGAGAAAAAGGGAAAGTTGACATGGCATCCCTCTCTGGGTGCCATGCCCACAAACAAATGCCTGTGGCATAGGTAAGTCACCCCTCTTGCAGGCCTTTCAGCCCTAAGGCAGGGTGAACTATACCATAGCTAAGGGTATAGCTGCATGAGCAATATGCTCCTACAGTGTCTAAGTCCATTCTTAGACATTGTAAGTGCACTGTGGCCATATTGAGTACATGGGCTGGGAGTCTGTCATTACGAACTCCACAGCTCCATGTTGGCTTCACTGAAGACTGGGAAGTTTGGTATCAAACTTCTCAGCTCAATAAACCCACACTGATGCCAGTGTTGGATTTATTGAAAAATGCACACAGAGGGCATCTTAGAGATGCCCCCTGTATTTCACTCAAACCTCTAGTGTGAGGCTGACCGGTCTGTGCCAGCCTGCCACTTACAGACTAGTTTCTGACCCCATGGGGTGAGGGCCTTTGTGCGTTCTCGGGTCAGGGACAAAGCTTGCTCTGGGTGGAGGTGCTTCTCACCTCCCCCTTGCAGGAACTGCAACACTTGGTGGTGAGCCTCAAAGGCTCCTGCCCTTTATTACATTGCCCCAGGACACTTCAGCTAGTTGAGATGCCCACCCCTCCCCCAGGGACCCAGCCCCACTTTTGGGGGTAGGTCCAGTGATAAAATTAGTAAACACCAGAAGGGAGTGTCCATCCCAGCTGGGAACACCCCTAGGGTGCTCAGAGCTGAGGTAAATCCCCTCTTGGCAGAATCCTTCATCTTGTTTTGGAGGAAGTTAGACAATAGGTATTGGAATGTTCCCCCTCCCCAAAGGCAGTGGACACAGGACGAGTGTAACCACCCACAGGGTAAGCAGTCATTGGCTACTGCCCTCTGCCCCCTGTAGCACCCCTAAATCTAGAATTGAGGGGCACCCATGAACCTTGTTTTTCAGATTCCTGGTGTCCTGAAACAGGAAGAAGCACTAAAGAGCAGCACCAGCAGAAAAGGCTCCAGACAAGAACTGACTTGGCCCCCAGCCCTACCTCCCTGTCTGCAGCTTCAAGACTCCTGCTACAAAAAGGGGACACATCCGGTAGGACCAGTGACCTCTACAAACCTCCAGAGGACTTCCTGCCTCCCCAAGGACCAAGATCTCCTGAGGACAGAGGCCCTGTCCACAAAGAAACCTCCAAGAAGGACTTCGGAACCACCCTGGACCCACAAGTCCTGTGGGGACCACCTGTCCAGAGAAGGTCCCCAGACGATTCCTACCTTGAGTCCACTCTGGGCTGACCTCTCCTGACCCTACACAACAATACCTGCAGCCTAACTCCAGAGGACACCCCTTGACCGTGACCGGCTCTCGTGAAAATGTCCTGAGGCCTAAAGGTACCCCTGCACCAGCAGCATGGTGGCCTTGGGGAACCCAACAGATGATCCAGCAACGTCTAGTGGGCTCTCTATTTACCTGTCCAGACATTGGTTTTCTTCAGCTGACTCCCTGGACCAAGCCGGCAGCCTCTTTGTGACCCCCTAGGTTCCTCCTTTGAAAAGCATTGGGCTCCCGACGCTGCATTTGCACCCTGCACCCAGCCGCTCCAGTGCTGCTGAGGCTGTGTGCTTGGTGCTGACCTGTGCCCATCCAGTGCTGATCCAAACCCCCAAGGTCTGTGCCCTGAAGTCGCAGGTACTTACCTGTAAACTGTTTCTCTCTAAGTGCTCCTAGTCTCCATATGATTCCGTTGGGCGCCCCACACCAACTTTGGCCTCTGCACTCCGGCCCCATGTTGCTGGTGGTGCTCCCTTGGTGTCTTCTTAAACTTTGACCTGAGGCCACCCTAACCCCCGAAAACTGGGATTATAAATCGGGTACTTACCTGCAAATTGTGTTACTTCTCCTGCATTAGGACTGCATTGCTTTCCATGACAAATTGCACTATCTACTTTTGAAATTGAAAAGTATTACTTGCACGTAAAATGTTTGACCTGTGAACTCTAAACAAAGTGCATTTGATACCTGAAAGTGATCCTTTCTTGTACGTGTGCTTGCCTGCAACAAAGATCCATTTGCTTTTGACTGCAAATGCGGTCGCAAAGCAACTCGGAGTTACCACCAGTGTCACACTGGTGGTAACTCATTCGCAATGGACTCGTCCCTTTGGACCACTGCCTACTCTGAAAAAACGAAACCAAATGGTTTCAGAAGTTTTTTTATTTTGCAACTCGTTTTCCTTTAAGGAAAAAGGGCTGCAAAATGAAAAAAAAAAAACAGCTTTATTTAAAAAGCAGTCACAGACATGGAGGTCTGCTGACTTCAGCAGGCCACCATCCCTGTGAGTGCAGGGACTCGCTAGGGGGTCGCAAAATGCGACCCACCTCATGAATATTGATGAGGTGGGTCTTTGCGACCCCATAGCGAGACACCGTTCTGCATCTGAGATTGCGACTCAGAAATTGCGAGTCGGACAGACTCGCAATTTACGAGTCGCAATCTCGGACTTTCCTACATGTGGCCCTATATCTGGTGCCCTAAGGTAACTATAACTTGCGCCCCAGCTATGCACAGTTTTCTCCCAAAAAAATTGTACTGCAAATATTACAATGATATTATCAAGGATGTTATCAAAGATGTCAATGGTGCAGTGATATGGGTGTAATTACCAGTGGGCTATCTGGGACCTCGAGGGGACCCTCAAGCCTTATTTATTCATTTATTTAATTTTGTATTTATTAAAATTCCCTTTACGAGCTATTTAGCATCCGTGGGAGAAGCCTTAAGGCCTCCCTGTGGTGCCATTCCTTCAACAAGCACGGAGCTGCTTTATCAGCAGCTCCGAGCTTGCTGAAGCAATTTATCACTGTTCCCTGCATGCGTGCAGGGGTCAGAGATGAAAGCTTCGGTTTTTGACAGTGGGACCTTCTTGACAGCTTCAGAGCTGCAGCCAAGTGACAGCAAACACCTATATCCCAGGGGTGGTGGCACCCTGGGACATAGCGGGAGCCCGCCCAGGGGGGGTGATGGTGGTGCCCAAGGCGATGAGCAGCTCCTCAATAGGGGCCACGCAGCCCTTCTCCAGCAAATATAGCCCCGGGGAGATGGTGATCCCCGGGGCTAAAATGGGGTCCGAAATGACCCCTTCACTGTTTTTTATCTATGCCACAGGAGGTGGTGATCCCTGGGACAGTGGGGGAGGACATCTGGCCTCCCCCACCTTACAATTCATTTTTGCCCTTGTCCTGTCGTAGAAGTATTGTCAGAAAATCTGATCTCAGCATGCGATGGGGAGGGGTCGCGAATCCTTTGAATCCCTATATATACAAATTTGCTTTCCCATTAACTTCTCAAAAACTACTGAACAGGATTACACCATAACAAAAAAAGGTCACTTTCTGGACCAGGACCTACCTTTCTGACAAATGTGGGATAATTCCGTCCAGTAGTTTCGGCTCTGTTCAAAATCCCTATGGAAATATAAATGGGGAAAATGTGTTTTGGGGCCCCCCTTTTTCTCGGCTCCCCCTGGATGGCTCACCCCGAAACTTTCCAGACAGCTAATTTAAAAAAAAAAGTTTTGTAAAGATTCATCAAGCTATGGCAAAGACATAGGCAAGTAAAAAAACGTTTTTTTACATCACTCCATGCGACGTGTTTCGGCTAAGAAGCCTTGCTCACGCTTGCTCATGTGCTAAATTATTAACCAGTGCTTCAAGTTTTTATCTGAATAGGCTAAGCGATGGTAGCTACCTTTCACAATCTTCCCAAACTTTATTGCAGGGTTTCCCAAAAGGGCCTTCTTAATGGTGGTGATATTAGTGTTTTTGTGCTAACAGAGAATACATCACAAAGCAAGGCCCCACTCCCATCTATTCCAAATGAGGGGAACACCAACTGTAGGATTATTCTGAAAGATTATCTATCACAGGCAACTAGACTGAAAGAGAACACAGAATTAGGGCCTGATTACGACCTTGGCAGAGGGGATTACTCCGTCCCAAATGTGATGGATATCCCGCCTGCCGTATTACAAGTTCCATTATCTCCTATTTATATCACATTTTGGATGGAGTAATCCCCTCTGTCGAGGTCGTAATCTGGCCTTTAGTGTGATATCAAAGACTGATAGCAGATCACCATGACAAAAAAAACTCACATTAAAAAAACTAGCAGTAGGTACTTCTAAGCAATTCGGTGAGAAAGTATCTATTTAATTCATAAAAAAATAAATAAACTTACAGAAGCCTCGAGTCAGGATTCAGGACTCAGGACTCAGGACAAGATTTGGTTACTCCATGTTGCAAAACTTTTGTAAGCAACACATGGCCTGATTCGCAAAGGTAAAGTTGCACTTTTGATGTACTCTTGCAGTGTGAGTTTATGACCAGTAACTTTTCCATCAGCAACTTTATGAGCAGTAACATTGTGAGTACTAAGTAATCCCTATCACTTTAAAAGGAGTTACTATTACTACTCGTTAGTTACTACTTGTAAAGTTACTACTAGTAATCATAAAGTTTCTGGAAGTTCAGTTGAACTGCAAAGAGGAACTTACACCAAATATGTGACATTACTATTGTGAATCAGACAAAATAGTGCACACTACTACTACCTATTGTGGAACAGACTTTGGTGGTCATTATGGCCAACAGGCTGGTGGTAATTACTAACAAATTATGACCATGGCAGTGATATCTCCCATAGACAACCAATGTACCACACCAACCGCCAGGACGTTAACACTACTGACCACGATGGTAGCCATCAACAGCCAGGCAGAAGCCAATGTACCGCCACCCATATTATGACATAGCAAACACCCAGGATTTCTGGGGTGGTACCAAAGCCATCAAAAACCTGGCGGAAACACTCCACAGACAATGAAAGACTCACCAACAGGGACACAGAGGATTCCACCGCCACCATGGAACCTAAACTTCAGTTCTTCCCGATGCTCTACAACGCCATGGCCGTCCTGGAAAACCAATGCCGATGAAGACGACGATGGTGAGTACAGCTGCCTAGCACACAAGGGAGGGAGGGAGGAAAAGGAGAGTGACACACACATGCACAACACACACCATTCACACACACACCATACACAGAACCAGCTGCAAAGAAATACGAATGTCACAGGACCCACATTAAATTAAAACAAGGAACACAATTAGAGTGACCGAACACTGTAATTTGCTGCCAACATTCACCATAATGGGAAACAAATGCAAATGCAGGCATCAATGTCCAGATTGGGCCAATGGCCAGTCCAAAGTACAAAATGGCCACATGGCCACAGAGCACAGCCCAAGGCCCTAGTTGACTCCTGACAACTTCCGGACTACACTGTTTAGGGGCATCATGTTGGAAATGGGCAGGCACCTCAGGAGGAAGAGGGGATGGGGGGACACTTCAGCCGAAGTGGGTAACATGCCCACTGGTTCTGGAGGGGACTCCTTGCCCAATTCTCTCTGGTGGGTAGTGCAAGGCCACAGTCTCTGAAGTGGGTTACATGTCCACTGGTTCTGGACGGAGCCCCATGCCCAATTCTCTCTGGTGGGGAGTGCAAGGCCACAGTCTCTGAAGTGGGTAACATGCCCACTGGTTCTGGAGGGGGCTCCTTGCCCAATTCTCTCTGGTGGGGAGTGCAAGGCCACAGTGTCTGAAGTGGATAACATGCCCACTGGTTCTGGAGGGGGCTTCTGCCCAATCCTCTCTGGTGGGGAGGGCAAGGCCACAGTCTCTGAAGTGGGTTACATGCCCACTGGTTCTGGAGGGGGCTCCATGCATAGTTCTCTCTGGTGGGAAGTGCAAAGTCACAGTCTCTGAAGTGGGTAACATGCCCACTGGTTCTGGAGGGGGTCCATGCCCAACAGCCCCTGGAGGGTGACCTACATGCCCTCTGCGAGAGGAGAGGGCTCCTTGTCCTCTGCTTGTGGAGGTGTCTCCTTGGCTGCCTCTGCTGGAGGAGAGGGCTCCCTGCACTCTGCTGCTGGAGGTGTCTCCTTGGCTGCCCCTGCTGGAGGTGAGGGCTCCTTGCCCTCTGCTGGTGGAGGGGGCCCCTTGCCTTTCTTTGGTGGTGGAGTGTGAACCTTGCCTTTCCTTGGTGGTAGAGTGGGAACCTTGGATTTCTTTGGTGGTGGTGGGGTATCTATGGCACTCTTTGGTGGTGGAGGGGGATCCATGTGTCCCCTCTTATGACGGGCACCCTTGGCCTTTGACCTGTGACTTGTGTCCTTGTCTCTGGGTCTAGGAGGTGCCTCCACTGTACCAATCGTCTGTCCCTTAGTTTTCGCCACCCTAGACCTCCTTTCTGAGGCGCAGGTGTGTTCTTACTAGGAGTGGCTGCCGGTACACTCAGGGGCCCCTTTGTGCCAGAAGCTTATTTTTTGGTGGGAGCAGTGGCAGACTGTTTGGCTGAGGTGCTGGGCTGGGACGGGGGGTGGACAGGGAGGGAAGAGGTCAAGTTGGGCAAGGAAAAGCTTCTTAGGGACGTTAGGGCAGGATGTGGGAGGAGGGATGGGAGTGGAGGTGGAGGGAGTGGTTGTCGGAGGTGTGCGTCTTCTGGACTTGGGTGCAGGTGCATGGACAGTGTGCGCGTGTGAGGTGGATGGCTGTTGGGTGTCTGAGTGAGAGAGTTTGTGTCTCTTAAGAGGGGGCAGACAGAGTGGGAAAGGACAAACAGGACGTATGGATGGATGTTGTGGAAATGTCTGTAAGTGAGGTGTGTGTGCTGCATGATGTGGTGATGGTGGTGGCTGTTGATGCAGTGTATGCAGGTGTGAGTGCGGAAGTGACTGTGAGGGAGGGGGAGGAGCAGAAGGAGGAGGGAGAGACAGTGGAGGCAGTGGATGTTGTTGTGTGCAAATGTCTGTTGTTTGTGTCAGTCCTTGTGGCCTGATGTGTGCTGCCTGTGTTTGTCTGTGCCATTCTTGTGTGATGTTTTGTGTGCATGCTTGTCTGTATGTGTGCATGGGATGGGTTGGGGTTGAGGAGACTGGGACTGGGAAGTGGTAGTTGGAGGGGGGACTGTAGGAACAGGGACACTGGCTGCCATCAGAGAGGAGGCCAGATCCTGAAACCATCTCTGTAGGGCCGCCCACCCACCGTGGATGCCCTCCAGGTAGGCATTGCATTGCTGCATCTGGGATGCCAGCCCCCGGATGGCATTCACTAGGGCTGACTGCCCTACTGAGATGGATCTCAGGAGGTCAATAGCCTCCTCACTGAGGGCAGCAGGGCTCACTGGGGCAGGGCCTGATGTGCCTGGGGCAAAGGAGATGCCCACTCTCCTGGGTGAGCGGGCACTGGCAACTCTGTGGGGAGCTACTGGGAGGGCGGTGCTGGTACGGGGGTGGCAGCTGTACCTGTAGCTGGGATGGTTCCAGAGGTGTCTGCCACCACCAGGGAGCTTCCATTGGAAGAGAAATCAGAGTTGGTGGTGTCACCTCCTCTCTCCGCCGTGGTGCTCCCTTGGCCCTCCATCCCACTGGTCCCCTCGGCATCACTGGACTCTGCCTCCTGGGTCCTGTGGGTTGCAGCGCCCTCAGTCGCCAGTGCCCCTGCTCCTCTGCCAGATGAAGCTAATGCACACATGGATAGAATGACAGAAGAAAATAGAGGGGGGAGAAAGGGAGCACTGGGTCAATTACAGCACCAACACCACAGATGACATACACATTACCATCACACACAGGGATCAAGATTGAGCACCATGCACCGCACTGGTATTCCATTGGCTAGGTACCACAGCAAGATGGGAGCCAACCACTTCCATCTGCACCCCTCCTGGGACCCACTAAGCCCTGTCTGACATGGAATGCCACCTAGCTAGTTAACATGATTTTGCGTACACCCATTTACCTTGAGCTGGACCATGCAGCAATGTCTGAGCTGGCATTAAGGGGCACCCACTAACTGAAACCCACCACCAGGATCCCATGCCAGGCAACAAAGATGGTTGTTGCACACACTGTACTCACCCCCTTGTGGCTGCTGTGCTGCCCATTAGCGTCCATCCAGCTCTGGGTAGGCCACTGCCAGTATGCAGGCCATCAGGGGGGTCAGGTTCCAACGGGCACCCCTCCCTCATTGGGAAGCCATCCCCAGCTGGGCATCCGCAGTCTTCCCGGCCCAATGTCTCAGGTCCTCCCACCTTTTCCTGCAGTGGGTGCTCCGCCTGCTATAGACCCCCATGGTCCGCACATCCTTGGCAATAACACGCCACAATCCCTTCTTCTGATGGGCGCTGACCTGTAGAGGTAATACAGACAGGAGGACATCATTAACCACAGAATCCAGCCTGTCACACATATGGCCCACAAATACCATTTCCCCTCAGTTGGCACACACATCACCTGGAGCCCTGCATGTACACTACCACCTGATATATCCTCCACCCAAATGACACACTGCCAGCACACACATCTCCATGTAACTTTGTTGCATGCATTGTCCCCATGGTGTACTCACCTGTTGGTTTGGAGACCCATACAGCTGTTCTTAGAGGGGTAGGACCCCATTCACCAGGTGCTCCAAGTCCTCTGAAATGAAGGCAAGGGCCCTCTTCCCTGTCACATGGGCCATAGCAGGTTCCAGACACAGGTCACAGCAGCACACGCAGTGGAGGTGTTGTCCTGTGAAAAGTCCGGAATCAAGTGAGTTTATAGACAGACAATGGCGGTCACGTCCACGGTGGTGTACACAGTCCCCACCGACGGTGATCCTCATTGGACACTGTACTCCATAGAGCCCCATGTAAGCCAATGAGGAATAGCACAGCTTTGCAAGACTGCCTTCCACCATGAAGCCCAACGCCGATGGAGTTATATCACTTCCACCTGTCCCTACATACAGGACAGGCGGTCGCCATTTTATGGTGGTGGTCAACAATCTGAAATTGGAAACTGCGTCTTTCCTGTCAATTGTACATACATTGCTATTTAATTGTCCAATTGCATACATGCTCAGTTACACTGAGGTGGTGGTTCCATTGTTCAGTTTGTTCAGTTTGTGACACCCTTCTCACTCTTGTGTCCCTTAGATACCTACCACTACGGAGGAGGAGGAGGAGGAGGCAAGACCCCGTGTACAGACCCCATGTGTACTTAGCTACACTGGAGGTCAGGCACATAATACTCACCTATAGACTGGACAGGGCCAGAATCATAGAGCTGTGTACTCAATGGGAGCCTGATCTGATATCAGCTATCCGTCAACCAACTGGGATCCCCCCTCTTGTGCAAATTCAATCTGTGCTCCATTTCCTGGCAACTGGTTCTTTCCAAGTAACAGTGGGCTTGGCAGCAAGAATGTCACAGCCAATGTTCTCAATAGTGCTGTCTGCCTTGCTCAAACACACTTGCAGCTACATCGCTTTACCCCAAGTGGAAGATATGGCCACTGTGAAGGCCGAATTCTATGCAATGGGACATATTCCAAATATTATTGGGGCCATTGACGGGACACATATTGCATTTGAACCACCCCGGCACAATGAACAGGTGTACAGAAATCGGAAGAGTTTCCACTCACTCAATGTGCAAATGGTGTGCCTGGCTGACCAGTACATCTCCCATGCCACTGCCAAGTATCCTGGGTCAGTGCATGACACCTTCATTTTGAGGAATAGCAGCATCCCAAATGTGATGGCACAACTACAGAGGCACAGGGTGTGGCTAATAGGTAAGCCTGAGTCCCCACCCAATGCATGTCAGTGTATGCCTTCAGGACTCATCCCCCATACCATTGTGCAAGGGTTATGTTTGTACCTCAATTCTTGCAGGTGACTCTGGCTACTCAAACCTGTTGTGGCTCTTGACCCCTGTGAGGAATGCCAGGACAGGGCCTGAGAATCAAAATAATGATGCTCATGGGCGAACCAGGCAGATAATTGAGCGAACCTTTGACCTCCTGCACGCCAGATTCAGATACCTCCAACTGACAGGTGGATCCCTGTGCTACTCCCCTGAGAAGCTCTGCCAGATAGTTGTTGTATGCTGCATGTTGCACAACCTGGCCCTCAGACGACACGTGCCCTATCTGCAGGAGGAGGGTGAAAATGCTCCAGTGGCAGCAGTGGACCCTGAGGACAGTGAGGATGAGGAGGTAGAGGATGAGGATGAGGATGTGGACAACAGGACATCAGTAATGCAGCATCCAATGATACACAGGTAAGACAGTGGAACTGACCATTCCTCTGATTATTTTTCTTTTCAGTGTGGCTGTAGCATGATGGCAGTCAATTCCTTTGCTTCTCAACTGACTGTCACCTATGCCTTCTCATTTTGCAGACGTTGGTGTTATTACAACTGTGTACTGATGTGATGACTACAGGCAGCTACAGGCCATTATATGTATGCAATCACAAAGTTATGGACAATTACACAAGATGTAACTGTTGATATTTTTGCACATTTTCGTCACATAAAGCACTATCACTCAAGTTGTGTTCAAGGGTGTTTATTGAAGTGAAACATATAGGAGGAATAGTGCAATGGAATGGGGTGATGGTAGAGGAAAGTCCAGGGTATTGGTCCAGTCTGTGTGTAGCACAGGACTAGTGTCTAAGGGCCCATAGGAAGGAGAGCAATGGCAGTTCAAAGTGGACAAGGTGAGTGGAACACAAGGAGGACATTCAGGAGGGTCTCATTTCCTGGCAGTGGTCTTGACAAGTGTCTCTGGCATCTGTCTGAGTCGCAGGGAACATTGCGGGCGGTTCACCTTCTGCAGGGGGAGAGGTGCTGGTGGGCAGTGGGTCCTGTGGCAGGGCCACCTGTCCACTAGCTGCAGCAGGTGTGGAGGGCTGTTCAGTTGAATGGCTAGTGGAAGCTGGGGTGCTCTGTAGTCCCTCATGATTTTGGCCATATCAGCCAGCACCCCTGCTATGGAGACCATGGTAATGTTGATGGCCTGCAAATCTTTCCTGATCTCCTGATGGCGTACCTCCTGCAGCCCCTGGTTCTCCGACATGATGTTTAGAATCTGACCCATCTTGTCCTGGGATTGTTGGTAAGCCCCCAGGATATTGGTGAGTGCTTCCTGGCCAGTCGGTTCCCTGGACATGTCCTCCCCCTGACACACAGCTGTCCTCTGACCGTCCCTGGCCCCCTGTGCCTGCGTCCCCTGAACGGTGTGCCCACTGCCATTGACCCGAGGACCCTGGTTGTCTTGGATGTGAGGTGTGGACTGGGGTCCCTGTACAGGTGGGCACACTGCTGATTGACGTGTCCTGGGGACAGAGGTCTGGGGACATTGGGTGGCTGCTGTGGTATTGGATACTGAGGGGGAGGCTCTGTGGTGGAGTGGGTGTGGGCTGGGGTTGCCGACTAACCAGTGGTCCCTGATGGGCCAGGTAGTTCATCCAGATCCAGAAGTTCAGAGTTACGGTCATCACTGGGGGCATCGTCTGTTGGGGGACTGGGTAGCCGTGGCACCTCCTCGCTGCTGAGATTGGCTCAGGCACCTATGGGGATGTAAGTGGTGTATCATGCTACATGTCTGTGACATTTTCTACATCCCTAGCTTCCCCTATATCATTGCTGTTGGCCTGCCACCTTTGTTTGTGTACGGTGATGTATTGTCGGATTGTTAGTTCTCCATGCTGTGCATGCATTGGTGGTGGGTGTGCATGCAGGGCTGGGAGGGATGTTCATGCAGTGGGTATGGCATGCAGGTCATGGCATTGAGGATAGTCAATTGTGGTGGTGCACTGGGTGGGATGGAGTGGAGTGATGGGTGTCAGGGTGAGGGGTGGTGGTGGCATGCATGTATGTGGGGGATAGGTAGTAAATGTTGACTCACCAGTGTCCAGTCCTCTGGCTAATCCCTCAGGATGCAGTATTGCCAAGACTTGCTCCTCCCATGCTGTCAGCTGTGGGGGAGGAGGTGGGGGTCCACAGCCAGTTCTCTGGATGGTGAGCTGGTGCCCTGCTGCCATGGGACGTACCTTCCCCCGTAGGTCGTTCCACCTCTTCCTGATGTCATTCCTTGTTCTTGGATGCTGTCCCACGGCGTTCACCCTTTCAACGATTCTCCCCCATAGCTCCATCTTACTTTCAATCGAGATTTGCTGTACCTGGGTGCCAAACAGCTGTGGCTCTACCCTGACTAATTCCTCCACCATGACCCGCAACTCCTCATCTGTGAAACGGGGGTGTCTTTGTGGGGACATGGGTGTTGTGTGGTGTGTGTTGGGCAGTGGATGTTGTATAATGTGGTGGGGTGTGTGACGTATGGATGGGTGTTTGGGGTGTGTGTAGTTGTTGCTGTGCTTTGAGTGTCTATCTCTTGGCTATTTTTCATGTTCATAAAGGGTTGTGTGTAATGGGGTGCGTGTTTTATAATAATGTGGGGGGGGGGGGTGTTTATCAGTGTCAGGTGTGTGGTTTTAGTTTTAGCCAATGTTGCGTTGTTTTGTATTTTGGTGGCCATCCTGACCGGCTCAGTGTGTATCGCCAATGGTTTACCGCCGTTGAATGTCCACCATGGTAATTCGTGGGTTATAATGTGGAGGGCGTTGTTTTGTTGGCGTAACGGTATGGGTGTTCGTACCGACACTTTACCACTAAACTTTGGTCTGCCGGATATGTGTTTGTGGCAATATTCTGTTGGTTTTGTGTGTGTGTGTCATAATATGGTTTGGTTAAAAAATCCAGCCGCAGAGTCCCAAGTTATCTAATTAGTCTGTCACCTAGGTTTGAAAATTTCAAATTAGGGAGTACCCACACAGTTCCAAAAATTGCATTTGCTAAGTCAAGAACATGTATACTGTATATAGATTCCAAAATGTCCGATGCAACTGCATGCAGCGGTGTAGGGGGAAAAAAGTTAATGCTAGTGTTCCTTTATGGCCTAAAAAATCTATGGCACGCTACGGGTGCAAAAAACAATCAAATAATGTAAAAAATGTAATTGCTGGTGTCTCACTAGGGACTAAGAGAAATCCTATTGGAGGCAAGGAGGTGCAGAGGAAAATGGAAAAATATGCAATAATAATAAATAAACACTGTACATACATACTACAATCATCCTCAGCCACATTAAACTGATATCACAACAGGGGGGAAAGTAAAATATAACAAATAACAAAAAGGCATAGCCCTCTTCTATCAACATCCCTAGAAAATGGCTTTGAAAACTGGAAAAAAAAGATCTAACACATTCGTTGGCTACACAAAATGGCCACCAACCACGTGCTCAAACAACAACAAGCAACAAGGCATGGACAACAAAAAACACATAGAGGCCTTTGCACATTGGCTGGCTACACAAAATGGCCACCAGCCACATGTTCAAGCAACAACAAGCAAGAAGGCATGGACAACAAAGTACTTTTGCAGGTCTATGGCAAAAGCATATTAGTTGGCCAAACTAAATGTCCGCCGGCCACATGCTCAAACAACAATAAGCAAGAAGACCTGAACAACAAAAACAAATGCACATGCAGACCTAAGGCAAAAGCACACTGGCTAGCTACACAAATGGCCACATGTTAAATATGTCAAAAGCACACTTACTACTACCCAAAATGGCTGCCGGTCACAAGTTCAAATAAGAACAAGCACGGGGGCATGGATAACAAGGAACACATGCAGGCCTGGACACTTACTACATAAAATGGCCACCAGCCACATGGCATGAGAACAAAAAACAAAATGGTGGCCTATGGCAAACACACACACACACTGGCCAGACAAAAATATAGCCAGTTGGCCAGCAAACAAAGACAGCATAGTGAATGAAGAAGAAAACACTACCATTAATTCAGCAATGCCAAAAATGAAAATTAAGTCAGCTATAAACAGTTTTCAACAACAGACATCCTCCCAAGGCATCAAAATATTATCCCACCAAAATATACTTTTTGCAGAAAAAAATGTGAAATACAAAAAACAATTGCATTTAAGGCAATGCCATCTCCAAATCATAGATGTTTTAAAACAACATATACCACAGAAACAGTTGTTTCATATACCCATATAGACCTGGCTGGATGGCCGTGTGCAGACTATATACATGGTAAAATAAATGAATAGTATAAAAACATGGAGAAAAAGTATTTACCTGTGCACTCTTTTTGCCTTATAAAAACTTTTTAAAAAATACGTAAAAAAAGGCCCCGACCACAACTCCAGGCTCCCAGTATAACCGCAATCAAGTTTAAAAATTGGATAAAAGGTACAAATGCACACTGGTGCATGCTCTCTATCAAACAACACTGTATGCAAAAGTTGTTTAATTTACTTGCTGTGATGAGGCAAAAAAAGACCTTAAAATCCAATGGTATAGGCATCAGAAATTGTATGCAAAGAGAGTGATCCTTTCACCTTGAAATCCACATGGAAAGTGACCCGCCCCTTAGAGTAGAATATTCCCTTGAAAGGGTATTTTCAAGTTGATTTAGCTGTTTCTCGAGTAGAAAATCTACTTGAGAAGTAGCCACGTCTGCTTGGGGCCAACATTATTACAAAATGGTGCTGGAAGGCTCTGTGGCAACTGGGAATGGCATCAGAGACTGTCAATCTTGCTTGTGCTCGCAAGCATGTGTTTATTGAGCCTCGAGTTGTTCCCGTGAACATCACAATGTTTAACGGCAAAATAATTCCACCATGCATTGATTGGTGGAATTTGGCACAGAGCTCCACGTTACAAGCATAACGTGAAGATACCGAATTCCGCCAATTAAGTGAGTGGGCCTAATTAATGTATCACTGTGCTCTCACAGCAACGAATAACGCAGTATAAAACAGAAAGTGTTTTCCAACAGGTGAGTTCTAACCACATCTTTCAAATCACAACCTTGCTGATTGCAACTAAGCTTGACTTTGCAAACAGTAGTTCGTATCTCCCTGGAATGCCAATTTCAGCTAATTTCTGCCAATTTCAGCAATTGGCGGCTTGTACCCATACATAGGACACATTTTCAATATCACAATGGCATTAGAAGCAATGCCATTAGAAGCATCATGCAGTTACTACACATCTATTGGTTTTTCCCTAGTATTTACATAGCGCAAACCCGAGCTCGCACAGTATGAGAGTATTTAATATGAGCACTAGTTACATTACACGGGACTCAAATTTTTTAAAAATCACCTTACCTTATCCTCTTTCCACACCGTGGGCCGACAATAAAAAATCCACTGTGCTGTCTGCTGCACTGAAGAGATCTGAATGCTCTGCATGGGTAAACTAGCACCATGCACCCCTGCTAATAAAAGCAGTGCTCCTATGCTGTTTATAATAGTAAACAGCATAAGAGCACTGCATGGATTGGCTGGGACAGATTAACACAGCACTATATCTGAGACAATGGGGCTGTGTGCCACATTCCCCATCTCACTGACTGTCACAATACCTTGGTTCAATTCCATCAGGAGCAGAAGAAAGATCCTCAGTCCCAACCCAGGCTACTCGCAACAAAGGGAGTTCTCTATTTCAAGCACCCTTGGGGGGGGAATGGGGAAAATAAGAGACTGCTCAGAGGTCTGCTTCTTCTTCAGCTCTGCCTGTCAAACTCTTCTCAAATTATCTTGGAAGCGGCACCTGAAAAGATTACAACCACAATTACTAGGGACACACTGCTTTCCACAATCCTACAGCATTCAACTAATAATTAGTTATGTTTACTTCTGCTTTTAACCTCAAAACCGTTTACCTGAATTTTCTGAGGAATTTGCCTCTCTCTTACATGGTAATTGTTAATATTAGTAAAAGGTTGCTCAGAGGACGTTCTTTAAACTTGAAGTAATAATCAATTTGATTTTGTTGAATTTTGCAGACTCCTTGCACGTATATGTAATCAGTTTGTTTTGCCTTCACTTCCTCTATTTAGAATTGTTGCTATATATCTATATATAGGAGTTGAAAATAGCCATGTGACATATAAAGATGCGATAATTGCTGACCGTCTTTTTTCATTAACTTTTATCAGGTATCAATATCCTTGTATTCCATACATGAGTGTTGCAGAAAATACCTCTCTCAATTCAGGTGACGGAAGTAATTTAATATGCATTCTCAAACGTGAAAGAAAATTACTAGTTTCTGACTTCTGAGATTTCTTGGCTTTCAAAGAATAACACCGCCGAATACTTCAGAACTTTTAGCGTCTTTGAACAGTTACAAATATTGCCTGCACCTTAACTGAATGTTTCTTGCATTTTCCGCGTAGCAGGGACTTTGCTGGAAACGTTTAAGAACACCACCAAATACTTCGGAACTTTTACCGGCTTCAAAGAGTTACAAATATTGCCTGTGGCTTACTTGGATGGTCCTTGCAATTTCTGCGTAGCAGGGACTTTGCTGAAAACTTTTACCTCATGTAATGCGCTCTCTCCAAACACCTCTGGATTTCAGTCAGAGCACAGTTATAGTGCAGGGCACCTGAGCCACATGCACGTATTAACAACTTCTCAATCTCAAGAGTGCAAACACTAGACCTGTAAATATGTAACTGCCCAACCTGGTGGCCATCTTGGAATTCTCTCTCTGTTCTTTTGTTCTAATGTCTGTAATATAATTCAAAAAACAATCTGCCAATAAGGACATTGCCTTTTCCACTGTGGATACTTCTTGACCTGCAGGTATTTTACTTTTCTTTCATACTTTACAGGAGTCTGTACATTGCAACTCTGAGGGTTCTTGACACTGACAGTGATGACTGGGAAAGCCTGAACTTCACATGTCAGGCTGGCCACAAGCGAAATACTGGCCACCCTGTCAGGTGCAGTTCAAATACACAGCCCCAGCTGGTCACAGCAGTAAACCATACCTCGAGCAGCATACCTCTTATCTGCCAGCATAGCGTGTGCCATATAATTGCTGGCAGGCAGGAGGTCAACACCCCCTTGTCCCTATGGAGAAACCACCCCTGATTTTAGCACATCTGTTTTGAAATCAGAGCCCCTCAAGAAAACAACTACAATGTCTCTTGAATATCAACATGTAGCATGAGGAAACCATTACGAACCAAAACCTGACACCAAGCTTGATACAACTTTGTTGTGGAAGTCTGGATAGGGTGGGATATAAAGATTTAAATCTCTCTATATGTGATAAAGATTAGAACGACACTGTGTGTGTCTCATTATCTGTTAGAAAATTACCTTCTATGAAGGGTCACCCCAAGCTTTTTGCCTTCCTCCTCCTCTTTTTCTGACCTTGTTTTTGTTGGCTTTGGGTCTCTGAGCACTTTACCACTGCTGACCAGTGCTAAAGTGCATGTGTTTCTCCCCTAAAAATGGAAATATTGGTGTTTACACAATTGGCATATTAAAGTTACTTATAGATCCCTTGTAAAGTGGTATACCACATACCTATGGCCTGAAAATTAAATGCTACCAGTGGGCCTGCAGCACTGACTGTACAATCCACTTAAGTAACCCTTTAAACATGCCTCAGGCCTGACACTGCAGAACCTGTGTGTGCAGTTTACTGCCATTTTGACCTGGCATTTAAAGCCCTTTGCCAAGCTTTAAACACCCATTTTATTACACATAGGTCACACCTTAAGGTAGGCCCTAGGTAGCTCGTAGGGCAGAGTGCTGTGTAGGTAAAAGGTAGGGCATGTACTTTAACATTTTGCATGTCCTAGTAGTGAAAACATTCAAATTTTCTTTTCACTACATTGAGGGCTACTCCTCTCATAGGTTAAATTGGGAATACTTTAATACCCATTTATGCTGTAAATCCTGATTACAAAGTAGTAGCGGTGTCATTTTTCATATCTTTGGATTGGTAACGATAGATCTCCTTACTGGTAAAGTCGGATTTAACATTACTATGTTCGTAATGCCCCTTTTAGAAAGCTTGCAGCTTACAGCATTGTGTGCCTGCAGCCTGTCTCCAATACACATCTGAGGTGGGTGACAGCTACACTTTTTGCATTGCCTCTAGACAGCCATAAATCTAGGAAGGTTAGGTGTGTCTGAGTACTCATCTACATTCATCTGCATTCTGACGACTCTTCCTGGGCAGGAAGGGCAGGAGGGGAGGATACTTCCACCTGAAAAGGCAGTGTATGTCCTCATACAAAGGGCTGATTACCCCCTACTGATAGTCTGGGGCCAGGGCTGTGGAAGAAAAGATGCTTATGCACTTCAAAGACCCTTCTTTGAATGTACCCCCATTTCAAAGGCACATTTGGGTATAAGCACTGGGGCTCTTACCCCACCAAATCAGACACTTCTGGACCTACAACTCGGCGCTCTCAGAATTCCTGCGGTGCTGAATCAAGGACTTTCACTCTGCTGGACTGCTGACATGGAAATATTGTTTTTCTTCTGTGCTGCTCTGTTGTTCTCTGACCTTGCTGGATTGTGCATTGCACCCCAAAGTGGTCTCCAAAGGCTTGTTGGCTTGACTCCTTTTATTAGAAACGCAGGGATATCAAAGTTTCTACCCTTGCTCCTGTGCCCAATTCACTGGAAGTGGACTGAGATACTTACACCAGCAGAATCGACGTACCTCCTACCTGCTGGATGCGACTATTGTGGTAGGAATAAAATTGGTGCATCACATTTGGGGCCCAAGCAACACCTCCAGGACCACCCCATCGACCGACGAATCCCTTGCCGGCTGAATGCTGTGCCCAATTCACTGGAAGTGGACTGAGATACTTACACCAGCAGAATCGACGTACCTCCTACCTGCTGGATGCGACTATTGTGGTAGGAATAAAATTGGTGCATCACATTTGGGGCCCAAGCAACACCTCCAGGTGTAGCATTGACTTTAGCATTTAGCATTGACGCAGCGCTGCACCCACTGCATTGTTGCCATCGCTGGGGGAAAATCACTGCATCCCTTCGACAGCATGGAGAAACCTGTTGCATAAGCTTTCAAATCAACTCATCGCTGCTTTGATGTTCGTCTTTGGAAACCAGCACATCGCCATTAATGTGTGTGTAAAATTAACATATCCCTCCAACTGCGGTAGTGACATTGATGCATCTACTGATGCATCGTCCCTGCATCTCGTGCTTGTGATCAGGATCAAGGTTTTCTGTTCCATGGGCCTGCATGGCTCCTGTACCCAGCCCGTGCTCCATGATGGTCAGCTTGAACTGTTGACTTTGCCCAGTCCAGCACGACCGCAAGTAACCCCTAAAGCACTATTTTCTGCTAAGTGCTAGAACTCTTTTATTAATCTAAAATTCATATCTCAAACTCTACTCATTGGATTTTTGTGGTTTTGGTCTTCAATTCATGTAAAATCTTAATCTATTTTTCTAACTGTGGAGTCTTTTTGTGGTGTTTTCATTGTGTTACTGTGTGTGTGTGTGTGTGTGTGTGTGTGTGTGTGTTCCACAAATACTTTATACATTGCCTCTTAATATAAGCCTGACTGCTCTGTGCCAAGCTACCAGAGGGTGAACACAGATAATCTATAGTGTTTATCTGACTTACCCTGACTAGAGTGGTGGTCCCTACTTGAAATGGGTGCATACCCCTGTCAACTAGAGACTCAATTTTTAACACCATATATCAACCAAATGCTATCATTCTGTCTTTAAGTAACCACCCTTTACGTATCATTTCCAAAGCTAGGTACTGCATTTCTATGAGACAGCCGAACAATGCCCAGTAAATACAAATACAATTTGATGGTGGTTGAGAAAGCCAGAGCCATTTAAGGCAAGATGAATAAGAAAATGTATGCTTTTCAAATTAATTCTAGACGTCTAAGTAGTAAAGCAACAGGGAGGATGGAAGATGTCAGGTTTGGTTGAAATTGAGAAAAGCTAATCACATTGAAGAGTTCTGACAGCACGTTCAGTAGTGAACAAATATCTCACACTTTTCATAAAATACAACTGAGTCTTGTAAAGTGGTATACCATATACCCAGTATTTGCAAATGAAATGCCATGAGTGGACCTGCAGAGCAGATTGAGCCACCCACAGAAGTAGCCTTTCAAGCTTGTCTTAGGCCAGCCACTGCAGTGCCCCTGTGTGCAGTTTACTGCTGCATTGGCTTGACAAGTCAAACTACTTGGCAAGGCCTAAACTCCCAGATCGTCTATTTCATTTTTCACTACAGTGAGTGCTGCTCCTCTCCCAGGTTTGTATTAAGAATTCCCTTATATATGCCTAAGTGGTCATTTCTGATCTGGGCACCTTTGGTATGTTTGGAATGATATTAAGAAATCCTGCTTACTGGTGTAGGTGGATTTTACATCATTATTTTAGAAATGTCACTTTTAGAAAGTGGGCATTTCTCTGTGCTTATAACTCTAGTGTTTTGCAGCCTGAATCCAATCCATGTCTGGGGCAGAATGACAGCTCCACTTGGGGTATACCTTCCAGACAACCAACAGGAGGGGCTCGGTGTGACAGAAATGGCATCTGCATACTGACAGTCTTCCTTGGCTGGGGAGAGGGAGGGTCGTTCACATCGACTGTGCCCTGCCCTTGAACAATGGACTGATTACCCCTTATTGATGTCTGGAGACAGGGATGGGGTGAAAGGGTATTGTGCTTCACATGACAGGGTTCTTTTGAAGTTACCACTTAGGCAAAGGCGTTTTTTGAGTGTATGTACAGGGGCTCTCAACCTATGATTTTTAGAGCACTTTTGGAACTGGGGCTGAACCTCTGCTGGAAGGACTGCTGGACTGCACAAAGGACTCATCTACACCACTCTTCTGTTGTTGATCAGCTACTCCTGCTGCTGCTGGGTGGCATCAAGGACTCACAGGATGGCGTTTCTGCTTGTTGCCCTGCTGCCAGCTGCTCCCTGACTCTGGATTACCTTGGCACTGCTGGACTGTCAGAAGGAACCCTGTTGGAAGCGTTGTGTACTGCCCTTGGCTTTACTTATCCTGCATGGTGGGCGCTGGACATTCAGTTAATCTCTCACCAGAAAATAGTGCAGGGGAAGGTTGCTTTGTTTCTCCCTGGTACTTGTAGAGCGCCTTATCCTTGCCTGTTTCTTAGGGTATGGGGTGTGGAGGACTTACCTGTGATTCCACTTAGCTCATGTGAAGCAGCTGATCCCTGGTGAGGAGGGCGTGAGCCCTGGGGACTGTGTACCTTCCCTGTCTCCCCAGTACCGCACACCGTTGGCCGTGACAGCACGGAGGGAAGCCCCACCACATTTTGTTTCTCCAGGGCTCTCCGGGAACTGAGGTGCTGCCTGGAAATCACGGGTGGGCCGGCACTTGGAGATCACTGGCTGGTCCCACCCCGTGAGGCGCATTGTGCCCCACCCATTCATAGGGAGTTAGGCTGACAAGAGTGGGCCCAGGTTCAAGGATCTGCTGTGGGCCAGAAGACTCCCGGTATCCAGGAGGGTCATCCTGGCATCGCATGGTCACCCAGCACTAGCGGCACACACAGTAAGGTGCCCGCCAATGCCCTACCTCCACCTGCTGAAGCAGCAGCTCCACGTGCTCGCAGGCAGCTGCTGACCCCATTTGTAACAATCACAAAATCATCTATAAATCAAGATCAAACTGCGATACTCTGATGTGCTGGATTATGCACTGACTCCTTGACAATTGAATGTTTAGTGTCCTTAAGGTCAACGGTTTTCCTATTTGGCAATAGGTTAAAATATTTCTACCTGGAGGAGATTTAGGAGCTCACCTGGAGCAGGCAGATACAAAAAAAGGCCAAAGGCTTGTTCCTGTGTCACATATTTGTGAAAATCAAAGACCATACTGTAAAGTGTTATTCCCAACAGACTGCAGGCTACATCCACCATTATCTTAGTGTTTCAAGAGTAAGGGCCGGAGACGATATAGCCTTCAGGAAGCAGATTTTACCTGAATCTTGGCAAGGCTGCTTATCACAGAGATACTGGTACAATGGCTATATGAATAAACCCATCAAGTGATCCCGGACCAGATATATCCACTAATGTAGAATATGAAGATCCTTTGGACACTGCATACTGTGTGAAGGATAACACTCATATATTCAATTACTTCCATTGCAGAAAACTCTTTAAGAATCTGAATATGCTTCCTGTCATAGGACTCACCCCTATATTACCTGCTCAAAGAAAGTTACTCCTAGTCCAAAATTCCTTAACGCAAGTGAATCACTATTCTGGTGTTTATGCACCTTTTCACTGCTTTAGATAGCAATAACCAACGCTTTTTTTGTATATCCTTCATTAGACCCTGGTGTTCAGGGTGCAGTTTGACCCCAGTGGGGAGCGTTCTGAGACATTTAGCTCTGCTCGCTCTGTTTATGAAGATTATGTGTTGGCACCACTGCTGTTCATCTTATATCTGAGCCCTATTTTACCAAATACTGCAAAGGACATCCTCCTTATAGGTACTGTGGCTATTCCGACATTGCTCTATGCAGACAATGCGGTCCTTATAGCCCGCACGGCTAATGCCTTACACAAGGTGGTTGACTCTTTTGTTGAATTCATGGCCAACTTTGACATATTAACCAACTTTAGCAAATCCCAAATTAGGCTTGTGGTTCTAAGAAGTATAGGGTGGCCTCACTAGCTTGTGGGAGTAAACGATTACTCACTGTGCAGAACTTTCCGTACTTGGGAGTTGCTTTTGATGGTTCTGGTACATGGCATTCACACATGCTAGCCAGCACTTTAAAATTATGAAGGGCTCAGGAGAGCTTCTGAGCCTTACTTGGCCAACTGGTCATAAGGCCTTGATCCTCCCCCCCCCCCCCCCCCCAACCCCCACTTTGTCTATTTTACAAGTCTCGGTAGGTGCCAGCAGTCAGTTCTAGTGCAGGAGTCTGGGGATACTCTAACAGCCATCCCTTACAGCTTCAGGAGAATCGTGTATGTAGGCGACTGATGAATCAATGACCTACTAGCTCACATTTTATTTGCTGTGGCAAGCTCGATCTGCCCTTTGTGGAAGATTTTATTAAATTGGCTCCCATTTCATTATGGCTCTCAATTTGGGTCAATCCTGAGACAAGTCTGAACAGGGACGTCATTAATGATTGTTTTTTTCCAATACAAGGACACAGCTATTCCCTGGATTGATTATAATGACACATCGTTAAACCATTGTGGCCACCAAGAGTCATTCAAGTTTCTCTCCTTCATTGAGAAAGAGGACAGGAAGGTAGTAAAATCCTCTTTTTTCTGTAAAAAGGTGAACCTTAAGGGGGGGCACTGAATGTAGTAAAATCACCATGCAAAATGATCTTAATCTGAAAGACACTGCATGTATGGAGCCTTGACTATCATGGATAATGAGAAGATGGGAAAAGGTCACTGGTATTCTGCTTTGGGGTGGGTACTTTCTGCTTAGCTTTCCCCTGGGATACAGCAGTGTACTTCCCTGGGGTTCTTGCCCTTGTACTGGCACTGTTAAGAAAACACTGCTACATTGTGTCGTCTTTTGTAACTTGTATCTGATTTTTACTAAACAAATTTTATTTCCGCTTTTAAGGAAATGTCGCCTGGTTCAATGCAGGGTGGTTCTTAGATATTTGCAATTGTTATGTAATGAGTAAGTCTCCACTAGAGACGACTCCTTTTTTAAACAAGCTGTTCATTCTAGGAAAAGCATGACTTTTTACCATGGTCTTAACACCGATTTCAGGAATACCATGTTGAAAACGTCTTAAATAAAATGACCCTAACGAATGGGGGACTTGATCAGTAGGTCTGGCAAACTAGAGAGCAGAATCCAATGGCCTATTCCTAGTGGAACTCATTGCATGGAAAAGGAAGCTTTTTCTCATGTGTTTGCTTTGTTTGATCAGGCTTGAGATTTGGAACAGGCAATGTTTAGACCAGGGGGATACTCTGAATCCTCAGTCATTTCGACAACTCCACAGATGTTAATGGACTGAACATAATACGCAAACTTTCATCAAAATTTTACAGTCTAGGCTAGGGATCCCCAACAAGTAGCTCAGGAGCTACTGGCAGCTTGCCAGTACCCTGGAAGTAGCGTCCTGAAGTGCAGGACAGCACAGTACATAATTCAGAGGGGCCAGTCATTTTGAATATGGCAGCATTACACTTATCTGTATCCTTAGAGTGACTGCCAGCTAAACCTGTGACAGGGCCACAGGCTTACACACAGGCACTCCCTTTGGTACTTGCCATGACCACCTGTATCTTCTCTCAGTTTATTAAAGCCACATGTCATGTTATGTTATGTCTTGTTATGTTATGATGCACTCAGACCCCCCTGTCAGCCACCAACACCACAGACACCACCCACCAGCCTCCTGCTCTCCTAGACCCACGTCAACGACAGCGACACCATCGAAATCATGAACACCATCCCTTCCGGCTCACCATCCGCCTCCTGTCTTCACCACATCTTCAACAAAGCAAGCTATGACATTGCACCCCAACTCCGGAAGATCATCAACAGTTCCTTCGAGTCCGCCCCCTTCCCGGAGAACTGGAAACACGCTGAGATCAACGTTCTCCTCAAGAAACCTAAGGCGGATCCAAAGGACCTCAAGAAATTCTGGCCCATGTCCCTGCTCCCCTTCACGGCAAAAGTCATAGAGAAAATTGTCAACAAACAACTGACCCTTTTCCTCAAGGAAAACAGCACTCTGGACCCATCCCAATCCGGATTCCGCAGCAACTACAGCACCGAATCTGCCCTCATCGCTGCCACCGACGACATCAGAACCCTACTGGACAGTGGTGAAACCGCAGCCCTCATCCTCCTGGACCTCTCAGCCACGTTCGACACCATCTGCCATCGCACCCTACGGACATGCCTCAGTGATGCAGGAATCCATGACAGAGCCCTGGACTGGATAACCTCCTTTCTCACTGGCAGAACTCAGAGAGTCCGCCTCCCTCCATTTCGCTCTTAAATCACCAAAATCATCTGCGGCGTATCCCAGGGTTCGTCCCTCAGCCTGACCCTCTTCAGTGTCTACATGGCTCAGCTCGCTAACTTCGCCCGATCTCACAACCTCAACATCTAATACGCCGATGACACCCAGCTGATCCTCTCCCTCACCAAGGACACCGCCAAGACCAACATTTACGAAGGAATGAAGGCCCTCGCCGAATGGATGAAGAACAGCTGCCTTAAACTGAATTCCGACAAGACTGAGGTCCTTTACAAGTCATGTGAGTGTAAACAGCGCATCTCTTTCTGCTCTCAATCTGTACTTGGCACTTATATGTAATAAGGTAACTCAGTATTAGCCAATGTAGAAAATGGGCCTTACAACATTAAAAAAACGACTTCAGGTTTTTTTTATTGCCAGGACATGTAAACCTTAGGTACACATGTCCTACTTTAAATACAATGCACCCTGCCCTAGGAGTTTTTGGGGCCTACCTTAGAGGTGACACTGGTACAGTGGCAGGCCAGAAACAAGTTTTAAAAAGCTACTTTAGTTGGTGGCCCAAGGGGTGTTGCTGCCCACTACTGGCATTTCATTCACAGGCCCTGGTTACACGTTGTACAATTTACTAGGAATTTACAAGTAAATTAAATGTGCCAATTAGGTGTAGTCTACTTTTTCCAGTTTGAAGGAGAGAACACAAGCACTTTAGCACTAGTTAGCAGGGGTAATGTGAGTCCTAATGCCAACAAAAATGTGTTCAGCAAAAATCAGGGAGTGAAGGCAAAATGTTTGGGGGAATACCACTCAAAGGATATGAGATCTAGCAGTGAGTATGTCGATGTTGTATACACACGGATTACATCTGTCATTTGGTGCTCATCGTTACTACCATGTAGGCCTTAAGTGAAACCATTTAATCTGGGTGTCTGTAAGAAAAATCAGTCAAATGTTTTGTGATAAAACTGTAATAATGGTTGAATGCCACCAATATTGTCATTTCAATTTGGCCTTGATTAATTATGGATGTAATGTAGTAATGATTTTAATTCTTACTAGAAGAGTTACTGTGATACCATGGGCAATTTGACCTATCAACTCATTCAACTCATGATTTCCCTAAACTTTCCACTGTCTTTTTTTGAAAAACATACCAACATACTGTCTCAGAATTCACTTTCCCAATACCGTTTGCATCCAATCTGATCACCATTTGATTCTCAGTAATGGGAATTTGGGAATTCTTCCTTCAGAACAGTTGGGCCCTGAAATTATTGTTAATAAAGACAATCTTATGCAATTGAACACAGGAAGGATGTCAATTTCAAACCCATAGGTATGTGCTGATTCACCTCTTCTATAATCATTACTTGTTTCACATTAGTTCACAAATCCTTGTTGATAAATCAACCAGAGCTGTCAACGGGGGAGGTTTCTCCATAGGGGCAAGGGGGCATTGACCACCTTCCTGCCGGCAATTTTATCAGACACACCAGTGCTTAATTTGTGCTTGTTTTTGAGGGCCAGCGCTTATTCTTCTGCACCAAACATTTGCTGCGAGCAAAAGGCACATCTGGGAAAGACAGAGGAAGAGAAAAACAAAAAAGTGTCACAATGGGAGAAAGCAGAAAGTTGCAAGAGTGAGCTGAAGGGGAGGGGAGTGGCTTTAAATGGATTGAAGAGGCCCGAGATGGCTTCAGGGTTATGCTGCTTCAGTATTCCGTGTTCCCACATTTAATTGCAGCAGCCACAGGTTTAAGAGGAGGGCTTTGAGCCCCGGCACATTTTTATTTACAAATTAAGCATGGCACACATTATTCTGGCAGACAAGAGGTGTACTGCTGGAGGACTGCTTTAATGTTGTGACCAGCTGGGGCTGTGTATATGCAGATTGGCCAGTATTTTGCTTGTAGCCAGCCTGACATGCAGTTCAGGCTTTCACAGTCATCGCTGTCATTGAGATGGGAAACCAGATACAGCCCCAGCGGTCTCGGATGGAGCACTGTGTTCATCTGTAACAGCCAATCCTCACAGTGATTATGCTGTTTACTATTATATGCAGCATGAGAGCACTGCTTTCATTGACTGAGGTGTGTGATGCCAGTTACCATGCAAAGCATGCAGAGCTATTCAGTGTAGCAGACAATGCAGTGGATTTAAAAGAATCGGCCCATCGTGGGAAAAGAAGATTAGATAAGGTGATTCTTTTTTAATAAGTTGAGTCCTGTGTAATATAAATGTAACGAGTGCTCATGTTAAACGCTCTCATACTGTGAGAGCTTGTGCTATGTAAATACTGGGAAAAAACAATAGATACGTGTAGCTACCGCATGATGCTTTTAATGGTGTTGTGACACCAAAATGTCACATTTTTTATGTCACAAGGCCACTAGATATCAAACCAATGGAAAAAGAGGGAAAAATTATCACTATTTACTTACACCATAAATTGTCACTGTACACTCATTAGTTCAGCAAAATGAATTGTATATTTTTTGTACAGAGTTCGTAGTTATGTCGCAACATCACCACCAAGCAATCAAGCGTAAATATACATGCAAGATACTTAGAAAAGAATTATCAAAAACATCTTGTAAACGCTATGTAATACCGGGGAAAAACAATAGACATAGTTGCCACATAATGCTTCTAATGGCCTTGTGACATCAAAAATGTATCCTATGTATGCACCACCATTTTCAAGGACACCAGCTGCCACTGCACACTGCCACAACAAACGGCTCCAATTTCAGCTGTGGAGTACTTGAAAGTTTCCTTACCCCAGGCCACACTCGGGGACAACTGGGATTCTTAGATGGACCATGTCTTTGTCAAAGCTTGAATGGATGCGCTAGTCTTTCAGTTTCAGTAGAGTTCTCACTTATGACTGTCTGTCATGTTCACCATTCTCTAATGCTTGGCCTTGTTCATTCATCAATGGCTTTACCATATATTAAGCAACAGATCAGGGTTAAGGGATAACAGGCCTAGAGATTTAAAACCTACCCCCATGGTCTTTGTCCAGAGTTCAACCTCATTGGAGGCATAAGATAACCTCAATTATTTTCAAAGTTTGCAATTATACTGAAATAGCTCATCATGTGAAAATAATCCATTTAAATTCTGGTCATGTAATTTCTATAAAAATCGATCTTTATTTAAATCATTGCCTAGTCAGCCAACAGATGTTACGAGGGAAGACCACTTCTTCAGGGCAGATATAATTTATTGTTCGTTATATGTAATCTGTAGCAAAAGAACATTCTTAAGTATAGATCAAGAATTGTCCAATTCCGTTATCAGCTCAATCAGTTGTTGCGAATTAGGAGCCAATGCATTCCACTTGTAAAGAACGTGCAGCTGCTACGCATGGCTCTTAGGGCCAGATGTAGCATATTTGGAAATTGCGACTTGCAATTTGCGAGTCCTTCCGACTCGCAAATTGCAAGTTGCAATTTCCAATGCAGAACGGTGTCTCAGACACCGTCTGCGAGTCGCTATGGGGTCGCAAAGACCCACCTCATTAATATTAATGAGGTGGGTCGCAAATTGCGGCCCCATAGCGACTATGGCCACTCACTGACATGGAGGCCTGCTGTCGTCAGCAGACCTCCATGTTCGTGACTGCTTTTAAATAAAGCAGTTTTTTTTTTTTAAGTGTAGCCCGTTTTCCTTAAAGGAAAACGAGCTGCACTTAAAAAAAAATCCGAAACCTTTAGTTTCGGTATTTTTTCAGGGCAGGTAGTGGTCCCTTGGACCACTACCTGCCCTGAAAAAATAATTTGTGGTCCATTCACAAAGGGGAAGGGGTCCCATGGGGACCCCTTCCAATTTGCGAGTGGGTTACCATCCACTTGCAGTGGATGGTAACTGTGACACCATTTGCGACCGCATATGCGGTCGCAAATGGTATTGCATACCACTGCGAATCGCAAATAGGAAGGGAACAACCCTTCCTATTTGCGATTCGGAAATGCATTTTGCGAGTCGGTCCCGACTCGCAAAATGCATTTCTGCATAGGAAACTGAAATTTGCGACTTGCAAACGGCATTTTTTGCCGTTTGCGACTCGCAAATAGTTTCCTGCATCTGGCCCCACATTCGTAATAGTTGCTTGAGCTGATATTGGGCTAGCACAATCTTTGATTTACAATTAAAAATGTGTTTTGCTACACTTGGATTTAACCAGTAATAAATTATATCAGCACTGAAGAAGAGGGTCATTCCTCGAAACAAGTGTGAGCTGGCTATACAATGTTTTAAATAAAGATCTTTTTTATAGAAATTACATGACCAGAATCTAAATGGAATATTTCCATTTCCCATGATGAGATACTTAAGTATTATTGAAAACTCTAAAAACGATTGAGATTATTTTATACCTCCAACAAGGTTGAGCTTTTAAAAATATATCTGTCTCTTCTTCATCCAAGGTTTGAAATGCCAATTATCCGGGGATGAACGTGTGACAGAACCGTTTTGATTTGCCTCTGACATAGCGCACCAAATGACACTTCCATCATGAATCCTGCCATTCGACCAGTTTCAAAATGTGGTCTTATTTTGGCTTATGGAACTCCATTTCAAATGTACTTTTGTCATTACAGCATAGAGAAAGGGAAAATAAAAGGCGCACGTTCATTTGACATTTCGGCTCTATGACATTTTTCTCTGACTGTGCAAGGAAAATGATTCAAGTCTATTTATGGTAACACACAGGCAAAAAGTCCATAAGGGAAATGAGCTAACTGGTCTAGCCACGTCCCTTGTTTGTGGGGTGTCATTTCCACATTTAGGTTCTGAGGTGCTCGCTTTTCACAATCTGTGTGGTCTGTGATTCCAGAACCTCTGTCACTGTTCAGTGTCTACCTACTTCTTTGTAACTCCTGCTGCCCCGTGGGGTTATTTGTTCAACACGATTTTGAAACATTTTATTTTGCTTCCCTCAGAAGAGCAATATCTGTTTCAAGTTGCCATTGTCTCGTCGGATTAACTGTGTCCGTTTAGGTAGGATTGTTTAGAAAGATTTCAATCTTGAATGATCCTTCCTGATTTTCTAGCACTTTTTATATATTTTGCCACAAAATATGAGTTACTATTCTTTGGTAGCGTTCTTTCTGAAGGACACATAAGCTACCAGAGATCCCTCGACTGAACCCTTTCCAGGTGCCTGACTAGATCTAAAAACTTCTCCACAGCTACATAAGTCACCAGTGCTAGGCGACAGATGACGTTATGCGACCCTGCTGATGTGACGTATCTACTACATAAGATAGACACAAACGTAAAAAAAGGAAAAAGTAAAGAAAATATTAGCTCCTCAAATGAGAAGGACGAAGTGCTCCTTTCTCCATCAGAAAGAACACTACTAAAGGCAAGCAACTTGTTCTTGTAATGAATTCTCCATCTTGGAGCTTCGTTGATTGAACAATACCCACACAAACGGCAAGGAGGAGGTTTCAGGAGCAATGCAGGCATGAGTAGAACAAGCAATTGCAATGCAACGGGTCTCACATTTGCTGAAGTTAGAACTATTAACATTGTTAACTCCTAATCAGACTTTTCTTACCACACAAACTGAAAAGTAAAATAGTTTCACATAAGCGAACCGAAGGCCACCATGAACACAAAGCAAACACACAAAAGGAAACAGAAGTTCGCTCCCAGTGAAACATATCAGAAAAAGTGCAATTATCCATGTAAACGTCAAAAGTGCAAATATCCATGTAACAGGGTCGATGTCATGCAAAGCGCTCAACTACTGCCCAGTAAGATTGCGCTGCCTACGAAATAAAGAGAAAAGGTTGTGTAGAAACCAATGGAAAACATGGAGCCTCGTATGTTTCCAGTAGTTAGCCGGTGCGCTCGAGACAGGCTAAACACCAAAAAAGGCATGACGTATGCATGTCTTTCACTAATTAAATCAAGCTAATTTTAAAAGGCCAGCCACAAACCAACCAAAACTGATGGGCTTGACAAGGTAACAAGTAGAACATGTGAAGTGCTCAGCCAACACGTGTTTCGCCCTCTTAGGTGTGGCTAAAAGCCTACAGAGAGATTACACCAGGGACGGAGCGCTTTGCGCTGGACCCTAAAAAGGAATTACCTGTCAAACATATTGCTCTCTCACCAAAGAAACCAAGCAATAGTGCCTTGCAAAAGGATTTACTGAAGACCAGGGTGCAGTCTTACAAATAGACCGCACAGGAACTCCTCTTAAAAATTGGCGAAGTCACTATGTTGCCACTTGTGGAATGTGCACAGAACCTTGCAGGAGCCTGCTTACCAGCCAGCTCATAACAACACTTAATAGTTAAAGACAACCTTCTCGGAATTGTCTGTTTCCTAACAGCCCTTAAAATCCAGCAACCTTGATATCCAATAAACAAGTCATTAATCAGCCAAACAACTGGGTCCTATGTACACAGTGATTCTGCGTCTTCCCAAAGTCCAATCAATGCAACCAACAATTCCTCCTACGGTGCAGCGATGATAAATTGAATTAAAGCAAATCAGTTACAAGAATGCAATTCAGTAGCCAGCTAAGGCTAGAAGGAAGGCTCAACTCTCAAAACTTCATTCTCTATAGAGAAAGTAGTAAAAGGAAGCAACTGAGGCAAAGTCTGGAAATCACTACCCTTTCTATCAGAGGTAATTGGAAGTAAAAAAAAAGTAGTCTTCCATGGAAAGTAATTAAGAGTCTAAGAATGTAGAGCCACAAAGACTGCCCACCAGAAAGGTCTGATTCAAAATCAGATCTAAGTCAGGAAAAAAGTGAAAGTACATGGAGAATAATTACTCTGCAGTCCTTCAAGAGTGACTTTAAACAAAGGCCTCTTATCAGGTGAGAGCAAACATTCTCAGATTGTATTGCTGGTAGCGTGACAACCAGAACAGATATTTCAGAGGACGCCCTTCTAAAAATCTTTCGCATAGCCTTTTTCAAGGTTGAAACCTATGCTGTAGTAGAAAAGGAAAAATACACCCAAAGGTGTTGGGAGGCTGCTTGCAAACAATCTGACCACTGTCAATAGCTAAGGATAGCACTCCAACCCATTGTTCTTTTGCTCACCATGGCAGCTGAGTTTTGACCCAGCGATGTGCAAATCAGTCTTCCCCTTGCTCCTCATGGGAACAGTTCAGCCCAAACTGCCAAGTCAAGTCCTCCCTGAACCAGAACACAAGCATCACAGGACTGCTTTCACCCTAATTATGGGCTCATCAGCAAGGTACAGCTTGGTTCCGGTGACACAGTGAGCACGGAACCTCATGCCACTTAGGGCGGTACATGAAACTCACAAAAGGTGATGGGAGGAATGCTTGCAATTTGTCTAACCCCTTGTAATCGCTCACATAGCATCCCAGCCCATCATTTATTTGCTCACCATGCCACATCAGTTTGGACCCAGCAATATGCAAATCAGTCTTGACCCTGCTCCTCATGGGAACAGTCCAGTCCGAACTGTCAAGCCAGGTCCTCCTTGAACCTGAACACAAGCAACCCAGGACTAGTTTTGCCTTAGTTATGGACTCATGACACTGCTCATATCATGTGAACTTTCAAACTCTCTTCCAAGCCCCTAACCCATTAAAAAATGAGTCTCTTAAGGGTCTCACTGGCACTCTTCAACTTGTATATGGAGCCACTCACGTTGAGAGTCAGTCAAACATATAATTTCATCTATATGTGGATGGCACCCAACTATAGCTGACCGACTCCTGTGACGATATAGCTGTGAAATCATAGCTGTGACGGCATAGCTTACAAGGACTCCAGACAATTTTCAGGCATGGATGATGGGGCACCACCTAAAGCTGAACCCTTGCTACTCTGCATCCTCACATGACTGTGTGAGTAAGATATTGGCAGGATGAAATCTATTGTGCTTTTCACAATGAAAGGCTTGCAAAATCCTCCATCCTTTGCCCTAAACAGAAACTTGAATCTCAATGCCCATGTCAAGCCCTTTAGCAAAAGGAGCACACTTCCAAAATGACTCACCAGAAGCAATATAGACATTGTCTCAGAAGCATTATGCACCTTATGCCTTTTGATTTTAAGCAATCCCTGAACCTTTGAAAAGTTGGTTACAGCAACACCTAACATATCTGGAAGACATAATATCCATCTGGCCCCACTGAATGCAGCCCTCAACTCTATGGATCACCTGGTGTGTGGAGCAAGATGACCCTCAGTTGGCTCCCAATAGAGACCAGGAGCATATTCAAGCTGGAATTTGTGGGTCACAGCCCTTTACAAAGGAGTACAACAAATTACTTGGCTCATAAATTAACCATACCAGGAGGATCCCACACTCTCCTGAGTACTGATTCTCCCGGTCTAGAGACTCCCTTCTTTAAAACAAATTAGAACAATGAAGCAAACCTCTTTGGGGAATACCCCCAAAATATGGAACTCCATCCCAACTACTACCATAATGAACTTGTGGTAATAAGTAAAGGTCCAGTGTTCAACTTCCTGTATGGAATGGCAGATCTCTGATGAGATTGAATATATATGGGAGCTCAAAACCAAGGGGATTGGACCTTAGTCCCCCATAAGTAAGTGATCCAATTAGAAAAGGTGAGTTCCCATTGAATTATATTCAACAGACAAGTTGATTCTTGTTTCAAGATAGTTTTAATTCACCATATTCATCCAAAGTAAGAGTATCACATAGAGCATGTGGAATGCTCAGCCATGTAGAGGTAACAAGTAGAACATGTGAAGTGCTCAGCCAACACATGTTTCGACCTCTTGGGTGTGTCCACCAGGGCTTTCTCAACGCATACAAAATAATTCTGTGTCAGAAATTATTATACAAGTTTCAGTAATGATCAATCCGATTCAAAATGTTGCAGTCATTGCATTCGGGAATATTCAATCTGTCGCAACCTCGGCCGTCGCCATATTGAAGGACCAAGAGGGCGAAACACGTGTTGGCTGAGCACTTCACATGTTCTACTTGTTACCTTGTCAAATGTTCTCCTTTCCATTGCTTTTGTAAATGTATCTCAATTAAATTGTGCAGCCCCTTACTTCACTTTGTATACTCCCCTTGTTCTCTCCGTTAGACTCTTTGAACTGTAGAAATTCTACTCCCTATGTGTGCTCACCCTCTCTTCAATAGAACAAGCACCTTCAAATCTTTAAATTGCCTACATTTATGCAGTATAATTGTTACATTTTATTTTCTCTGGATTTCTGGATTGCACCTGATCTTATGTAAAGTGCTATGCTAGCCTTGTGGATCCAGTTTGATCTTTAGAAATTGCTTATAACTAAAAATATGTGCAAAAACAATGTAATATCATCAAGGAATATGGGTAGAATGTCTCCCTCTTTTTATTTCATTTTACTATTCTTATGCCGAGGGCTCAACCAACAGTACAAATAAACAAGCAGTAAACGGCATTTCACAAGAAACAATTTAACCCAGCTAAGCATATCCTAATAGAAGGGTTAAACTTCACATATGGCACACAAGATGAAACTGACAAGTGAGAGGCTGTCAGGAGAGAAAGAAGTGAGAATAGGATGACAATTAGAGAGGGGCAGGAATAGAGATTGCAGTATATGTTAATGAGAGCAGGACAGTATGAGGTGTTTAGGGGGGGAGGATAACTTGGTTTGACTCCGGAAAGAGTTCCATGACACTATGAATGATATAACTGCAGAAAGGTGAGAGGGCGGAAGAGATAAATGAATAAATACTAGCAGGAGGGGAGAAAAGAAATAGAAAGCATAGCAGTTCATCTAGTATTTGTTTCACCGATGTAGTTTAAACAAATCTGTTTTCAATCTCTTCTGGAATTGTATAACAAAGTTGGTAGACCTCAGTTTGAACAGTTGAGGACTGCATGATGGTGGAACAACTGCCCTGAGAATGCTGTGTAGCAGCTTTTTTAGTTTGGAACCTCCATTTCCATCAGTGCTGTTAATATTAAATGTGTGTGTTTATTTGTGTGAATGTTTATATGTAGGAGTATATGTCTTGTGGCTCCTTGGATGCTTTAGTAGATTAAGATGGTAATCATTTAAATTCTCTGCTCAGATGGTGTGGGACCTTTTTCAGAGCCTACCAGCCTGGTTTTCAGGAACAGAGAAAGATTACACGGTACAGAAGGAATTGAAATATATTCGCAGTACAGGATCAGCAAAAGAGGACAACACTTGGCACCAAGATGATAATCAAGGAGGACCCCACCCTGGAAGTGACTTATTGAAAGGATTTTGACTTCTGCCCCAGATTTAAGCACTTCCATCCCTCACACCATGAGGGGGATAAAGGATGTGCTGAAGGTCCACCCAGTAGGGAATGCTGCCCTCAACCCGCAACTGTTGCCTGCTCAAATTGTCACCCTGTGTGAGAAGCAGGCAGCCCCATTGTCTGTAGCTGATGAACCTGCACCACCCCAAGTGCTTGTACCCCTTCTGTGTTCCTATTGCTCCCTGACTTAGGGCCTGCTTAAGAGTTTCGCAGAGAGGTTACTCCAGCACAAACTTGATGGATATTCTGTTCGCCATATTACAAGTTCCATGGGCTATAATGCAATCGTAATACGGTGGATGGGATATCCGCCACGTTTGTGATGGAGTAACCCTTTCTCCAAACTCTAAACCAGATGCTTAGTCTCAGAAGGCCACTATCCTCATAGCTTTGAATTATATTGGCTGAGGGACATTGTCTTGATTCTGGAACTGTTTGCACTATGAGCCTTCCTTGTATGGTTCCTTCAGTGGGTGCACTCAGGCCTGTGGATGCCTGGTATGCCTCATTATTTCAGCTGTCACTGGTAGATTCTGAGGTATGGACCTCTAAATCCTAGGTCCTCCCGGAAACTCCATAATTGGTGGATTTACACAACTGAAAAGGTGTGGCAAGAAAGCAAATATTTTAGCTTAAGAAAGCTTCCTTCTTGATTTAAACCTAAAACGTGAAAGGGCACACTCAAACAATGGCTAAGTCTGACAGATTTAACATATTTTTACTTTCATCTTCTTACACTCTACTCTTCTCTCCCCTCCCCCAGGATCAGAAACTAACAGTTGAGTGCATGATAATCTTTTGAATTCACTATGGCTCTGCCCTACACACAAGCCTCCTGGAAACCAAACTTGCCGAGTAAGAGCTGCGTTTCATGTTGCCTCCAGGTCTCTCACATACATTAAAGTAGTCAAGAGGTGAGCTGACATGATTCCTTTTTTAAATTGCTCCAGCATGATTTACGCTGCTCTACGAGAAACGCATGTCTCACACACAAATCTTTTAACCTTTACATCTCTCTGCCCTGAGTCTTTTCTACCGGGGGGGATCCATTTCTGTGGGTTTTCACTCCCTGTGTTGCAAAGAAGAGTGAAGGGATGATAGGCGAAGCCGGACCAGTGATCTACCCTCTAAGAAAACCTACAGAGGGTGGAAACCCAGGAGGCGGGTAAGCCGCTAGCCTGCGAAAAAGGAACGCAGGTGATAGGCTGGCGTGATTTAGAGGGCCCAATCCAATGGCAGGGCATTGCGAGTCGCGGGGTCAAAAGGGCAAGTTGTGGCACTGTTAGAAATGGGGTCTTTGGTTGGCAGTCAGGTTACCCCCTGTCCAAGCAAGGACCCTCACTCTAGTCAGGGTAAGTCACACACAATCCAAATTATCCTGTGCTTACCCTCTGGTAGCTTGACACTGAGCAGTCAGGCTTAACTTAGAAGGCAATTTGTAAAGTATTTGTGCAATATATCATGCAATAACACAGTAGAGCACCACAAAAATACACTACACAGTGTTTAGAAAAATATATAATATTTATCTGATAAGATACAGGTCAAAACGATTTAAATGCGATAAGTATATGTTGAAAATATCGCTGTAAAAATGATATAAAGTGTCTTTAGTCTCTTAACTGTCTTTTGCAACCACAAAGTACCTGCTTTGTGTTCAAAATCTCTGCAAAAAACCACAGAGGAGGAGATGCGTGGAACACAGGGAGGTGTGCGTCGATTTCTCAGGCCGCACACGGCGATGCGTTGTTTATTTTTCATGAAGGGAAGGCTTTGCTTCGATTTGCAGTGCTCGGTCTTGGATCCTCTTCGGGTTTCAGGTTTTTCGGAGGTCCCGGGGACGATGCATGGATTTCCAGTGCAGACAGGATGAAGTCACAGGAGCTGCGTCGATCCGGTGGGCGCTGCGTGGAAATTTCTACTGCACGGCAGGCGCTGCATCGATTCCTCTCTGGAAGTTGGCCTGCGTTGTTCTAGCTCGGCTGTGCGTCGATCCAGTGAGTCGTGCATTGAATTTCCTGTCGTTACGCTGGTGCTGCATCGATCTTCTCATTGCGAGGTCAGACTGCGTCATTACGGTTCGGCGTGCAGTGAATTTTTCATCGCGATGCAGCCTGTGTGTTGTTTCTGGCAGGCTGTGCGTCGATTTTCGCTGCACAAGGAGTCCTTCTTGCAGAGAATAAGTCTTTTTGATCCTGAGACTTCAGAGAATAGGAGGCAAGCTCTATCCAAGCCCTTGGAGAGCACTTCTCAGCACAGCCAGAGAGCAGCAAGGCAGGAGTCCTTCACAGAAAGCAGTCAAGTGAGTCCTTTGGGCAGCCAGGAAGTTATTCTTGGCAGGCTGCAGGTTCTGGTTCAGGTTCTCTTCTCCAGGAAGTGTCTTTCAGGTAGAGTGTCTACCTCAGAAGTGTCTGAGTTGGTGGGGGCAGAGGCCCTGTTTAAATACCCAAATGTGCCTTTGAAGTGGGAGAGACTTCAAAGAGTGGCTTAGAAGTGCACAAGGTCCCCTTTTAGGTCAATTATGTCTGCCAGGGTCCCAGTAGGGGGTGTGGCAGTCCTTTGTGTGAGGGCAGGCTACTGTCCTTTGACATGTAAGTGTCAGGCCCTCCGCCCTCCCAGCCCAGGAAGACCCATTCAAAATGCAGATGCATGCAAGTGAGGCTGAGTATACTGTGTTTGGGGTGTGTCTGAGTGAATGCACAAGGGTGCTGTCAACTGAACCCAGACAGACGTGGATTGTAAGGCACAGAAGGATTTAAGTGCAGAGAAATGCTCACTTTCTGAAAGTGGCATTTTTAAAATAGTAATATTAAATCCAACTTCACCAGTCAGCAGGATTTTGTATCACCATTCTGGCCATCCTAAATATGACCTTCCTACTCCTTTCAGATCAGCAGCTACCACTCAAACAGTATATGAGGATAGCCCCAATGTTAGCCTATGAAGGGAGCAGGCCTCACAGCAGTGTAAAAACGAATTTAAGGGTTTTACACTACCAGGACATGTAAACTACACAGGTACATGTCCTTCCTTTTGCCCACACAGCACCCTGCCCTATGGGTTACCTAGGGCATACCTTAGGGGTGGCGTAGATGTAGATGTAGAAAAAGGGGGGTTTTAGGCTTGGCAAGTACTTTTAAATGCCAAGTCAAATTAGCAGTGAAACTGCACACACAGGCCTTGCGATGGCAGGCCTGAGACAAGGTTAAGGAGCTACTTAAGTGGGTGGCACAATCAGTGCTGCAGGCCCACTAGTAGCATTTAATCTACAGGCCCCTGGCACATATAGTTCACTTTACTAGGGACTTATAATTAAATTAAATAATCCAATTGGGTATGATCTAATGTTATCATGTTTAAAGGGAGAGAGCATATGCACTTCAGCACTGGTTAGCAGTGGTAAAGTGCGCAGAGTCTTAAAACCAGCAAAAACAGTATCTAAAAAGTGGGGGGGGGCAGGCAAAAAGTTAGGGGTGACCACCCTAAGGCTGTCAGGTCTAACAGGCACCATACCCACATGTTGACCTTTCTGAAAGGGAATGTCGGCTGGAAGGAGTGTGCATGCGAGGAGGAAACCGGCGGCGTGATACAAGGCTGGGCAAAGGCAGCGACCAGGCCATTCAACCAGGGAGAGTAGCGAAAGCGGGGACAGCAAGTAGGCACAAGAAAATGGTACCCAAGGCCCAGCTCAACTCATCAGACCACCGGCTTGCTCAGGGAGGCTCAACAAACTGAACTGCCTCAACAAACAGGAGTAAAGAGCAGAGACACCACACGTCGGGTAACAGTGCTGTGACTTGCTCATACTGCAGGATTGCAGTTTTTGACCAGTGCCGGAGGCATGGCGAGCAGAGGTAGAGGAGCGGGCAGAAGGAGAGAGTGTTGCAAACCTGCCAGTACAAAAGCGACACAGAGGACAAGAAGGTCCAAACAAACCAGTTGAAGAAGCGCTTTGCTAGTGACCTATAGCAGGACAAGGTGAGGGCCTGGAGCTGGATAAAGACCTGCATGAGCTGCTTGAGAGAGTGCGAGAGCTGGTTGCAAGTCATGGCAGCTATTGGACCAGTAGACAAGTACTGGGCATGTTGGACCATGAAATCACAGAGGAGCAGAGGTTGACACAGGGCCCCAGACTGGGGCCACAAAGGTCAGAAGCAGCAAGGTTGGCAGGGTCCAGACTTGGGGACCTGGTCACAGGGGGCTTGCAGCTGGAACGGCAGTCCCCACTAAAACTAGTGATGGCAGGTGGGAGAAGACGCTCAGCCTCTGGAGAAAGGCCGGGCTGTATTGGAAATGGAGCCTTTGAGGGTGGCGCATACAGATTTGGGGCTCAGGGACAAGTTGAGGAGGACAGTGCAGCCGAATTCAACAACGAGGACAGTGACAATGGCCAGCGGACAGCGATTGTAACCAGTACGGAGGGCAGCCAAAGGGTCCGATACTGTCAGGGAGGAGGATACAGCTTTAAAAACTGGTGAGCCACATGCGCTTGGGTGCACAAAAGGAAGATTGTACACAGCAGTGGGGCTCTGGGGTAACATCAGGGGATTGCAAATGTTGGCTTTCAAGTAGGAGTTCTTAACTCCACAGTTCAGAGACCATTGGGGCATCACGGCATCCTGGAGCACGGCCAAACCTGTCAGGCTTTAGCAGGGGGGCTGAAGGCATGGGGCCAGACGGTCATGGGGTCACATACACTGACCTTATCACCTTTCCTGGGCACACCATGGTGGCATTGGCCTTGGACAGGAAGGCCCTTCCACCTGGGGTGGGTGGGGTGGACGGGGAAGGGAGAGGTGGAAATAAAAGAATAATTTTAAAAAACGTTCTTCTTTCCACCGTGGCCGCCTCCTTCTGCTTCTTCTGGTGTCCTAGAATTCACTGAGACACCAGCACAGGCTCCTCAACAATCCTGGCTCTTCCTTCATTCCAAATGCTAGCATGAAAGAAGCATCAGGATTGTTCTGAATGGCTTGGACTGCCGCTCAGACACTGTCCTGGGGTCTGTGCAGTTTCTCCAGCCCAGCTCTTCCACACAGCCGAACTGGAGAAACCTAAGTGCACATGTGTGTTTGGCTGACCTAAGACGGCCGGCCAAACACACATGCGCACTTAGGTGCACTCTCTCCTCCTCCCCCTCCCGTCTCAACCCTCCTGTGGCTCCTGACTTAGCCAGGGGGTATTGCTTCTTCACCATTATGAAGGAGCCGCCCCTGAAAAAGGTCTATCAACCTTCAGCAGCTTCATGTAATGGGAGTAAGGAACATATCACCCGGCGTGGGTGAGCATACACTACCTGGATGACTTCCTATTTATTGGTAGGTATGGGCACCTCAGAATGTGGGGACCTGCTGGAACACTTTGTTGAAATGGCAAAAAAAGCTCAGGGTACCACTGTCCTATGACAAAACGGAGGGCCCTAACACCCAACTATCCTTCCTGGGAATTGAGTTGGACACTGAAGCTTGCAAATGCAGGCTGCCGTGGGCAACGGTTGAGGAACTGAAACATATAATTGAACTGCTACTCTCGAAGAAATAGGCTACACTGGGCAAAATGCAACAATCGCTAGGAAAACTCAATTTTGCCAACCATGTGATCCCAGCGGGGAGACCATTTGCCAGGAGCCTGGCGTGCTTGACCAAGTGCCTGACAAAGAAACACCACTGGGTCCTGCTCACGCAGAGAGTGAGGGAGGACCTAGGGCAAGGGGCGGTTCTCTTAGCCAAGTTTAACGGAACCCTGAAATGGGGAGAACCGTGGGTAACAGCCGAACAGTTAGAACTGTTCACTGATGCTGTAGGGGCAAGGGCTTTGGGACTGTCCTGGGTTTGGCATGGACAGCTGCCCACTGGCCAACCAGATAGCACATTAAAGGAATCACTAAAATTATCACAGTTCTGGAACACTTCCCCATCATCGTTGCTTTCTCAATATGGGAGGGTCGACTCGCTAACAGCCAGATCAAGCATTGAACCTAGGGACTGCGCGTTACCCGGCGGTGGTATTCTTGCTAAGCCACCTAGTCGGGTGCAAGCTTAGAGCCAAAATAACGATTAGAGCTAGGCACATTTCAGGTGTGATGACTCAGTGGCTGACTCAGTGTCTCATTTTCAGTGGAAGAGATCCAGAGAGCTGACACCTCATGCGGATCTCAACATTACACCTGTTCCCAAACATCTTTGGAGCCTGGTAGACCCAATTTACCAATGCTGGTGGAGAATGCCTTAGCTTCCAAGATGGCTGGGAAATATCGTAAGTGTTGGGAAGTGTTTAAAAAATATGACAGCGCTTTGGGGCAAGGCGACATTACAAGCAGGAATGTGGAGAAGTTCATATACTGGGCATTCTCAGGGGATAGAAGTATGGCATGGGCACAGGCCCACATCAGTGCAGTGTCCTACTAAGTGAAGCTGGCGTCAGGGAGTGACCCAGATAGCTCCTTCTATTGCTGGGCAGCTATGAAAGGATAGAGGAGTATGCAACCCAAGTGGAAGGAAAGAAGGCAACCCATTGACTTCACCATACTCAAAAAGCTACTCCGAGGGCTTCACAGTACCTGCTGGCAAAAGCTCGAGGTGGCACTATACAAAGCAGCATTTGCTCTGGCATTCTTCGGGGCCTACAGGATAAGCAAGCTAGTAGCCCCCTCCAGAGTCGACCCAGGGAAGGCTTGCATGCATAGATGCAACGTGCACTTGGGTGATAGGTACATGGCCATGCATTTGTGCCAGTCAAAAAGGGACCACGAGGTGATGGGTACATACACACATCTAGACTGCCTGGAAGACAGCAAATGCTGTCCAGTATGCATCATGCAGGAATACATGGAGAACAGCGTGCAAAGGGTGGCTACTTTTCCTGGAGACGGCTCATGCCTTACCTGTTTTCAGTTGACCGCGGTACTCAGAATGGCATTAGGCGAGGCAGGTCTGCCCCCCAGATAATTTGGATCACACTCCTTTCGCATAGGCTCTGCTACGACAGAGGTAGTTAGCGGGCTTAGCGAGAAGTGCATAAAGAAAATAAGCCAGTGGGCCTCAGCACCATTATGGGTCACATTCGGCCCACGGTTCTCTGAGCTGTGTTTCTTTCACAACAGGGCCTCCGGGAAGCAGGGGCAGAGTGTGGATCCTGAGTCACTGCTATATCACAAGTGCACAACAGTGGACATCTGGGCAGAAGGATTATAATGGACTTTGGTTGCACAACACCTCAGTGACAAGGCTGGGAAGGCCAGGCATGAGATGAGCACAGTTGGTACCCACCATCCAACATGTGCTACATCGGGAAGAGAGACCTGATGCTGTTTTAGTGCACCCAGGGGGGAATTATTTGGCTTGTCTGGGAAGAAAGAATTTGCTTGGGGCAATTATAGCATGCCTTACAGGAGCCGCTAGGCTTGTTCTCCCAGCAGAACTCTTGTGGTCGGAGGTCATAGCCCAATTTGAATGGAGGGGGGTGATAGATCAAGTGGCGGTAGAAAGGTCCAGGAGGAAGCTGAATATCTCCATGGCGAGGGTGTGCAAAGCTAATGATTGGGGTTAGTCAGACATTAGCCAATCAATCTCAAAACACTGGGGTGTTACGAGGCAGAAGGTGTCCACTTAACCGGGGTCAGTATGCACATGTTAGTACTCAGTATAGTAGGGGTGCTTGAGCAACTGGGCTTCAGTTAGGCAAAACAATGAGGGAAGCAAGAGCGGGAGCTTCCTGAGGTCGGTAAACCACAGGCAGTGTGGCAGAGACAGCACACAAGAAACAGCTAACAAGAGTGCAATAGCCTAAGAAGAGGAGCCGCTCAATTATGTGTCCTTGAGATGCGTCATTGCTGGGGCACTGGGAGCAGGCGAATGGCCAGCACAGAGTCAGCATTAGGCAGACACGGCACTTGCAGGTCAGGCAAGGCATTAGGGCTGCCCACACAAATCTCAGCAGCAAGGAAATTTTAGAAGCCGCATAACCGCTAGACACCTGCAAAGTGGGGGCCATCGCTCAGGGGGCTGTACGTGACATGCTGTGAACAATTAAGATAGACTAGAATTAAAAGACTATTTGATAACAGTGGCATAGGTAATAAAAGCTTTGCATGGAATAAACAAATTACCATTAAATTGTGATGTTTATGATCCATGATTTTATGTGTGAATGAACTGCGGCCATTAAGCACCAACAAGTGACTGTCCTGTGTTTACTGAAAAGGAGCGGGAGGTGTATCTAGCAATGGCTGGGGGAGAACTGGGGTCACTTACCCATCTGGGAGAGGTTAGAGAAAGAAGGCTACGCTATGCAGATGCAGACTTGGAATTGAATTCCTTTTCATGTCAAGAATGCTCTTTCTTTTTTTTTCAAACTTTTAAACCGCTCTTTACAAAGCTGCTCTTTTATATGCATTTGGCTACTTAATCTCACCATTCCTGCATGCCTTCTTAGTGCAGCTCCCTCCACTCTGTATTCCCCATTCCTGCAAGGGCCCACTAAAAATCTTAACAAAGCAATATACTGATTGGTCAGTGTTTGGACCTCCAATGGAACCAAACGGTATTGATGATAAAATATAAAAAAAATGTTGAATGCTCAGTATGTCTATACTTTCTATTCCTAACTCCAAATATATGTATCTACATGGTACATATACCTTCCAGGTAGATAGATGTGGAGTTAGGAAATGTAAATCCATACATTCCTTTATGCATTTACCTTTCGCAATTTCGACCCTTAATATTCTAACCTTGAAATTCCTGTACCACGAAATTCTGGGGGACGATATTGAGTAGAACAATTGTCCAGGTTTTCCTGCAATGTGGGTGCGGCAGTACCATGCAATTCTAAAGAGAAAGACAGCAACAGAGAAGCTGAATAGGAATAAATCAAATTGAATTAGGTTTGGCATTAGGTTTGGCACCGATTGCACTTGTACCATTTCCATTCTTTAAAGCTTCCTATTGCTCTTCTGCAGCTCTCTGTAGTGATATTAAGGTGACATATTAGCACCTTATTAAATACCCAAATAAATTCCTTTCATGTTTTAAAACCCAGCAATCACTGGGCTCCCTTATTCTGCGTGGGACGTAGTCTAGCTTCAAGTCAGGAGAATCAGTGGACGTTCATTTCCACATTCACTTAGGACCTGATTTCGAATTTTGCAGAATTGGTCCCGCCATTGCTTTTCTGTCAGATAATCCATCAGCCAACTAGATGCTGGAGGGCCTATAGACAATAGACCACTCGAGCCCTGCTGTTTCCACCAGAATTATCTACAGCGTCCACGGCGCCATAGGCAAAAGCGGCTGTCGGCGGGACCACAGCCAGTTTGTCTGCCGGGCCAATCATGATGTGCCTTCCTGCCAAGGCAACCGTAGCAGGGAAACCTTCACACCAGAGTTGGCAGATTGAAAGCCTACCTTTATTCCCTTTTCCACTTCCGTTTTCATCATGAACCCGATCTTCCAAGTCTTGCCTTTGCTGCTGCCACTTGACCACAATGCATATCAACCCCGTTGTCGTCTGAATCAAAGGTCAGCATTTCATATTACTTGTTTACATTGAATTGTCACTTAACATTTCCTCTGGACCCGTGTGTTTACATAAATGTCCTAAAAATGCATATGTGTTTAATCTAGTTATTTTAGAAATTAGATCAAACACACCTGTATCAACACCTAATTATAAATAAAAACAAATGTACTTTTTGGTGTAAACAACAATTTCCAAAATCAATGTTGAGACGGGGCCACTCACCTGAAAAGCAGGATGACTGCAGGGGCGATGGTATGCCCCCGACCTCCTGGAACACCTCTCTGCACTTCCTGGTGGACATGGACACACCGGCAGGTGTCCCAAAAGGAAAGGGGGAGTGGAAGAGAAAGAGACAAAACACTGCCACTTCTTGCCAGTCCAGCCAGGCACCATGTACCTTCAGGGGCAGGTCGTTGTTGACAGAGTGATAGTAGAGTTAGTGCACTCAACTTCCTTGAAACTGTTTTTTTTTTTCTGATATGGGCACGGGAGCTGTAGAAGAACACTGGGATGCTCCAGCACATTTCTTGGATAATAATAACTGTTGGCACAATTACTAACACTGCATTACCAAAAACCCAAACTGAGTACCATAACAATAAGTACTGCAACACTAGGGCTGGCTTCACAGAGATTCACTGTTGCACACAACAATTACAACTGTGGTTGCACTTATTATGTACAAGAAAGGCAAACAAGGGCATTAATTATATCACGTATAACTTTCCTGCATGAATAAGGTTAAACTAAAAGGAACAAAAACAATCCAAGAAATACAAATGTCCACTCTGGGTTTAAACAGTTAGGGTGGCACAGTTTGGTTTGGTTTCACTGTGTGTGTGAAAAACCCTTCAAAAGCAAATTCCTCAAACCTGAAACACAAGCATGAATGACACAATTTAAATCCAAGAGTTATGCTATTAGAGAAAGAAGAGTCACCTAAATGCTCTTTTAAAATTGCACTGTCACTTTTTGTAGTACTTGAGCTCAAGCAGATTTCCTGAAGCACATTTAGGCAAGTAACTACAATAATAATGTAGAATGTTCAGAAATGCATTTGTCTCTTCAAGATAAGCACTCTGGCAAAATACGAGGTCTGAAATATACCAGCTGTTCTAGGAAAGGGCGGCGCTCAAAGAACAAACTCCCTGGAGAATACTAGTCACTTAGCTTCAGTCTTTTCCGGAGTGCTGGAGGAATGCCTGGTGTCAGCTGGTACAGGAACGAAGAAAATAATTGCCTCAAAAGTCCTGAATATAAGGATGAAAGCAAGGGCTGGACTGCCAAATCAGATGCTGAGATCAGGAAGCAAAACAAAGCCAAGCAGGGAGGCATGCTTCACTTAGCTATTTATAGCTATTGAGGAAAGCAGTTGAGTTTCCACATGTGTATGAGCCACCACACCCAATTAAAAGCACATGTCTACACCACACCCAATTAAAAGCACATGTCTACACCACACCCAATTAGAAGTACATGTCTACACCTGCTCACATTAGCAAATAAGCATTGGTAAAACAAGCATTGATAAAACCAATTGTGTAACACAGCACATTATGTTTACTTAGAAACATGAAGGTTTAACCAAGAACAGAGATATGATTTAACCCCAATCCCTGGGGATGCTGACAGATAACGCAGGAGGCACCTTGAGGATTCCTGACAGTCCTCCCCACCAAGGACCCTCTCAAAGGGTGGGGCTTGGAAGGGTGCAGGACATGGAAGTTTTTAGTAAGACGTGGAGCATGAACTGTGGGTGGGGGTTCCCAGGAATTGTCCTCAGGCCCATAGCCTTTCCAAGCCAATAAATAGTGTAGAACACCAGGGACGTGCCTGGAGTCAAACATTTTGGCCACTTCAAATATCCATTGCCCGTGTACTTTTACCGGGGGAGGTGGTGGGGCATCGCGGGTATCAGGGGAATAGGGACAGAGTAACAACACATGAAACACGGTCTGTACTTTGAAATCATCTGGCAATGTCAGTTCTACTACCACAGGATTGATGATTTTGGAAATAGGAAAGGGGCCTAGAAATCAGGGGGTTAATTTTCTGGATCCTGCAAGATGGCGATTTTTTTATAAGAGCCACACCTGATCTCCTATCTGATAAGAGGGAGCAGGTCTCCTTCTTTTGTCTGCTTGTTTTTTTACTTGAGCTTGGGAGAGTTTTGACTCTTGTGGATGTTTGGGACTCAGTTACAGGTAGCATTCTTGGGTGCAGACCAAACAAACAGTAAAATGGGGATACTCCTGTAGCCATGTGGACACTGTTGTTATATACAAATTCAACAAGAGGTAAAGCCTTATCCCACTCAGGAGACAATGTGTCAATGTAACATCTCAGGATTTGCTCCAGCGATTGGTTGGCACGTTCCGTCTTCCCATCTGTTTGTGGATGATATGCAGAGGACAAGCGGACGTCCATACCGACAGAGGAACAGAAGCCAAGCCAAAACAGTGATGTAAATTGGGGGCCACGATCGGAAACAATTGTGGTGGGCAACCCATGAAGCCTTACAATGTGTTGGACAAACAAATCAGAGAGCTTGGAAGCCGTAGGGAGGCATTTTAATGGAACAAAATGAGCCATTTTAGTTAGGTAATGTACAACCACCCATATGACAGTGTGTCCATTGGAAGCTGGGAGATCAGAAATAAAATCCATACTTATGGTATGCCATGGGGCCACCGGAATTGGCATTGGAAGTAACAATCCTGTGGCTGGAGTGTGTGGGGTTTTAGCCCAAACACAGGTGGAACAAGTCTGGACGTAGCTTCTGACATCCTGCACAAGTCTGGGCCACCAAAAACATCTTTGACAGAGATCTAACATCTTTTTCTCACCCGGGTGACCTGCGAGGACAGAATCATGTCCCCAATGTAACACTGTATCCTGTACTTCTTTGGTAGGGACGTACAACTGATCAGCATGGTATAGTAAACCCTCTTTTTCATACACATCAGTTGAACAGGGAGCCTTGTGTTGGACTACCCGTATTTTCTCAAGGATCTCTTGGGAAGTGCAGCCACAATTTTTTCTGGGGGTATAATGCTTCTGACCTGTTCTAGCGCAACATCAGAGGAGAAACCCATCATAGACAACATGTCTGCCTTTTGTTGTGTAGTACTGGGCCTATAGGTGATTACGACGTCAAACTCATTAAAGGATAGAAGCCAGCATAGTTGACGAAGTGTCAGGGCCTTGGTTGCTTGAAAAAACTGTAAATTACGGTGATCTGTGTAAATAGTTATGGTGTGTCTAGCTCCTAATAGGTTGTGACGCCATTCCTGGAAGGCAAGCTTGATGGCCAGAAGTTCCTGCTCCGCCACCATGTAATTTTGCTCTGCCGGTAGCAATTTCTATGAGAAGTAAGCTACTGGATGGAAATGCCCAGACTCAGGATCTCGTTGGGACACAACACCACCCACTGCCATTTGGGAAGCGTTTGCTTCCACGAAAAATGGCTGAGCGGGGTCGGGATGATGGAGAATGGGCGCTTCAGTGAATGTGTTTTAAGATGTTGGAAGGCTTTCTCAGCTTCTGCATCCCAGAAGAACGTAACCCCCTTTCGTAGGAGATGAGTTATGGGAGATACCACGGTAGAAAAGTGGGGTAGAAATCTCCAATAAAAGTTTGCGAAGCCCAAAAACTGTTGCACATCCTTGATGGATTGTGGGGCTACCCAATCCAGGATGGCTTGTACCTTGGACCTATCTATGGAAATTCCACCAGGAGTGATCACATATCCCAGGAATTCTACAGTTGTAGCGTGAAAAACCCATTTTTCCAGCTTGGCGAAGAGATAATGCTCACGAAGCCGTTGTAAAACCGCTCTTACATGCCCTATATGGTCCTCAGTGGAAGACAAATAGATCAAAATGTCATCTATGTATACCACTACACAGATATCCAGAAACTCCTGCAGCACTTCATTGATGAAAAATGTAAACGCTGCAAGAGCGTTACACAACCCAAAGGACATCACTGTGTACTCGAAGAGTCCGAATTTAGTTCGGAACTCCGTCTTCCACTCATCCCCCTTCCTCACTCGGATCAAGTGGTAGGCATCCCGGAGGTTGAGTTTAGTATTAATGGTCAACTGAAGTACCTGTTCTAAAAGTACCGGGATCAACGGAAGTGGATACCGATTTTTTATGGTCACTTTGTTCACTGCGTGGTAATCTATACAGGAGCGCAACTCACGATTCTTTTTGGGCACGAAGAACAAAGACAACGATACTGGTGACGTTGAATGACAAATGAAACTCTTAGCCAATAGATCATCCAGGTAGTCTTGCAGGTATCGATTCTCAGGCTCAGAGAGCATACACCCTACTACATAGTAGCATTGTGTCAGGAATAAGGCTGTGTACCGGTCCAGGTCCCACCTGAAACTCTGCTGCACGTATTTGCGGTGCTTCATGTGCACCACTTGTCATCCCCTCTTGTTCTAGAAGTGGTTATCAGCGTTGCCTGCCCTGTGGTAAAGCTCATGTAGCTGCAGGGTCAGGACATTGGTGGACAAGATGCACTTATCAGTGCTATTCTATGAATGGACTACAATTCCTAGGTTTCTAGAGGCAGCGGCCATCTTGGGGTGTGGCAGGCCGATATAGCCCAGCCACACCCAAGCACATTGCTCACTATTTTGAAGACTTTGATGCAGTCAAACCTCATGGGGGTTCCTCTGAAGAAGAACAGATTTCCTGCATGGCAGGTTGACAGCAAATCGGAGTATCCTTGTTTCCATGGTGAATTCAGATATGAGTAGGTCGTACTCGTAGCGGTAAGGTCTTGATGAGCCCAATCTTGAAGGGAGTTTTTACTTCCAAAAGTAAAGCGCCCCTTAGCACAATGAGCAAAGCACTTTCAGTTCAAAGAGTAAAGCGCTCCTGGCACGACAATAAAATTGCTTCAGGCCAAACGTGTAAAGCGGCCTTGGCGTGACGATCAAATCGCTTTGAACCACATGAGTAAAGCACCCCTTAGCACAATGAGCAAAGCGCTTCAGGCCACACGTGTAAAGCACCCTTGGCACGATAATCAAAGCGCTTCAGTCCACACGAGTAAAGTACCCTTGGCACAACAATCAAAAGCGTTTCAGACCACACGAGTAAAGCAACCTTGGCACGACGGTCAAAGCGCTTCATGTCACATGAGTAAAGCGCCCCCTTAGCACAACGAGCAAAGCGCTTCAGGTCACAAGAGGAGAGCACCCTTGGCACGACAATCATAGCGTTTCAGGCCACATGAGTAAAGGAGTCTTGGCACGAGGATCAAACGCTTCAGGCCACATGAGTAAATCGCCCCTTAGCACAACGAGCGTAGCGCTTCAGACAAAACAAATAAAATCGCTCTCTGGCATAATGAACAAAGCACTTCATGTATAATGATCAAAGTGCTTCATGAACAACAAACAAGGCGCTTCTGCTCAACTAACAAAGCGCTTCAAGTTCAATGAGTAAAACTTTCAGGCCTTAGTAGTAAATGTGAAAACGTTTTGGAGATAAGCAAATTATAGTTTCATTGTTTTTTGGGAAGCATCATATGTGAGACACATATTTAAGTCTTTGAGAATTTCTAGGCTGAAATCCAAGGTTTATGTTATGAATGCATAATTGTTACATGATTGATATTCAGAGTATGAATATAGTCCAAAGCTCTTGCCATCTCTAGGTTCAGAGGTTGCAGTTTGTTCTTGTTCCATGATTCAAAAAAGGGGTCACGCCCAATTCACAAAGGGTCTCAATTTGATACCACAGAGACGCCTTTATTCAAGAGTCTATTGGTGAGTTTATACTAAGGGGCTACACCCAATTCACAAAGGGTCTCAATCTGATACCACAGAGACGCCTTTATTCAAGAGTCTATTGGTGAGTTTATACTGTTATGAATGAGTATATGCATATTTCTTCTAACTGTTTCTTTTCAGATCTCTCTCCCTGCAGTTCCCTACCCTAATTCCCTTCCCCCGCCTAGCTTCATCATAACTCTGTGCTCTGATAGCCTTCTGAGTTGGTGACTCCAGGAGGTGGGCCTTTTGTTCAGCAGTGTGCAGATCCTGAGGAAAGGGCACTGTGACACATTGCCCCTGGAATCAAGTCTATACGACAATCGTATGACCTATGTGGCGGCAGCTTGGTGGCCTTCTGTTCACTAAAGACATCATGGAAGTCTTTAAACAGTGCAGGAATGGCCAGTGTGTTGTCCGTCTTGATAGCCGTACTATGTGTGGAACCACAATGCAAGGGTGTCACTAGTAATGGTTTGTCTTGGTAACAGGAGTGCCAGCAATGTTTAGAGTCTAATGTCACTGTCCTTGCTGCCCAGTCAGTTTTGGGATTGTGTAACTGAAGCCAGGTTATCCCCAAAATGGCTCCAAATACTGGGGTATCTATGAGGTCAAACTGCATTTGTTCTGTATGGTTGTTTGGATAAAGCATAGACAAGGGTGTTGTTTGATAAACGATAAGCCCAGAGGACGATTCTGAGCCATCCATGGCTCTGACTGGTTCAGGGACGTCTTTTCTGACAGTCTCAATATTTAGGGTTTTAGCCAAACCCAAGTCTAAAAAGTTTCCTGTAGCCCCAGAGTCAAGCAATATGGGAATGAACTCACAAACCTGAGGGGAGAACACTAACGTCACAATAAGAGTTAGATGTCTTGGTACTGGACTGGTGGTATTAGCCAGAAGATGAGACTATATTGAAAGAAGCGCTCGATAAAATGCTCTCAGAAGTTATCGAGCCAGTTCATTTTCCACCTGGTCAGGAAGAGAGAATTCAGGCCCTGTTACCGCTCCAATGGCTTTCTTTGGAGCAGTAGGAATGTTAGGACATTCCAGAGCAAAATGCTCTGCCTTACTGCAGTATAAACAGAGTTTACATTTTTTCCTACATTCTTTCTCTTCCTTAGATAGTGGGTCCCGCACACTGCCAATTTGCATGGATTCAGGTGCATCATGAGTGGGAATGGTGGACTCCTATTTATCAGTTTTGAGCACCACTAAGCGTGTGTCACATCGGAATTTTGCTCCCTTAAGTTCACTCAAGCGGTGATCCAATCGTACCACCAGGTCAATGAACTCAGAACACTCCATAGTAGGTTCCACAATTTGGGCTAGAACATCCTTGAGATTGTCCCAAAGGCCACGATAGAAGAGGGAGGTCCTCTTCTTCTCGGGCCACTCAGTCTCTGCCACCAACCAATTGAAAGAGGTGATATAGGACAGTATATCCTTGTTTCCCTGGGGCAAATTCAGCAACTCATTGTCACTGGCTTGCACTAAGAGGTGTTTGGCCAACAGTTTCCGCAAGGTTTCCTTGAACCGGTTGAAATCATACAGTATAGGGTCATTGCACTCCACCAGCAGAATAGACCAATGTCGAACTTGGCACTATCTCCAAAAAACCATTCTGGAGGAGCTAAGGGCACGGGGTGGGTGTTGTGACCATTACCTGTATGGGTTGTGTGGTGGAAGTCGTTGGACCTGAATCGGGTCTAGGAACATGATTAGATGGGTCAAAGTGAGGGGCCTGTAGTACTGGAGATCTTTATTTTAGTTTGACTCCTCCCCAAGGGGTGTCTTGTAGTTTATAGCGCTGTAGTTCAGTGTGCAACTCCAGGTTCTCTTGCTTTAAGGAAAGAACTTCCTTCTGTAATCCCGCTAGGGCCCTAGTTAAATCTAATAAAGATGGAGCATCCTGATCAGCTGGCAAAGCCTGTGCTAAACCTTTTGGAAGCACCCATTGAGGAATCCATTGACCAGGCAGCCCTGTATCTTGTGGCTTGGCTTTATGTCAAGACGGGGCCACTCAACTGAAAAGCAGGATGTCTGCAGGGGCGATGGTTTGCCCCCGACCTCCTGGAACACCTCTAGGCACTTCCTGGTGGACACAGAAACCCCAGCAGGTGTCCCAAAAAGAAAGGGTAAGTGGAAGAGAAAGAGACAAAACACTGCCACGTCTTGTCGGTCCAGCCAGACATCCTGTATCTTCGGGGGGGGCAGGTCGTTGTTGACAGAGTGATAGTAGAGTTAGTGCACTCAACTTCCTTGAAACTGAATCTCTCTTTCTGATATGGACACAGGAGCGGTAGAAGAACACCGGGATGCTCCAGCACTTTTCTTGGATAATAATAACTGTTTGCACAATTACTAACACTGCATTACCAAAAACCCAAACTGAGTACCATAACAATAAGTACTGCAACACTAGGGCTGGCTTCACAGAGATTCACTGTTGCATACTACAATTAGAACTGCGGTTGCACTTATCATGTACAAGAAAGACAAACAAGGGCATTAATTATATCACGTATAACTTTCCTGCATGCATAGGGTTAAACTAAAAGGAACAAAAACAATCCAAGAAATACAAATGTCCACTCTGGGTTTAAACAGTTAGGGTGGCACAGTTTGCTTTGGTTTCACTGTGTGTGTGAAAAAACCTTCAAAAGCAAGTTCCTCAAACCTGAAACACAAGCATGAATGACACAATTTAAATCCAAGAGTTTTGCTTTTAGAGAAAGAAAAGTCACGTAAATGCTCTTTTAAAATTGCACTGTCACTTTTTGTAGTACTTGAGCTCAAGCAGATTTCCTGAAGCACATTTAGGCAAGTAACTACAATAATAATGTAGAATGTTCAGAAATGCATTTGTCTCTTCAAGATTAGCACTCTGCCAAAATACGAGGTCTGAAATACACCAGCTGTTCTAGGAAAGCGCGGCGCTCAAAGAACAAACTCCCTGGAGAATACTAGTCACTTAGCTGGAGTCTTTTTCAGAGTGCTGAAGGAATGCCTGGTGTCAGCTGGTACAGGAACGAAGAAACTAATTGCCTCAAAAGTCCTGAATACGAGGATGACAGCAGGGGCTGGACTGCTAAATTAGATGTTGAGATCAGGAAGCAAAACAAAGCCAAGCAGGGAGGCATGCTTCACTCTGCTATTTGTAGCCAATCAGGAAAGCAGTTGAGTTTCCAAATGTGGATGAGTCACCACACCCAATTAGAAGCACATGTCTACACCTGCTCACATTAGCAAACAAGCATTGATACAACCAATTGTGTAACACAGCACATTATGTTTAGTTAGAAACATAAAGGTTTAACCATGAACAGAGGTAGGACTTGACCCTAATCCCTGGGGATGCTGACAGACAACGCAGGAGGCACCTTGGGGATTCCTGACAATCAATGCTTGTATCAAATTTTCAATGTCCCTCACAGCTGAAAGCAATCACAATGTTTGGAATTTGCAATGGGATGGGACATGTTAGAAAAATGTTGTATTTACAGTTATGAATGTAGGTCAGAATACGTATCTCACTGTTACATCAATTATGTTCCATTAACATAATGAATTATACAGGAATAATCAATGTGGGGCAAACCTTGTGAAAGTAGAACTCAAGTAATCTACATATAATACTTCTCTCATGTACATTATTTTGGCAATGTGGCAGATATGTGACAGTGAACTATGTTTGGAATACATAATGTCTCCTAGCTTTGTTGCCTTTAACTTGTCTACTACATATAGTGCAGGGGTGCCCTCATCAGAAAGGGTCATTTATTGAGTACATATCAGACACCTCAGGGCTTTTACTTGTGAGGGGTGGGTTTAGGGGTGGTAAGGGTAAAGGAAAGGTAAATTAATGATTGGGAAGGAGGAGTAAAGTTAGGAAGGGTTGGAGTGTAATTGCTGGTTGAGGGAGCTGAGTGGGTGATGTAGTTCAACCTGTATGTTTAGCAGTTGCATGTGGGTCTGGTGCTTATTGTGTATGTTTGGTTGTGTGTTGTTTTGCTGGTGTTTAATATTCAGGCAAGTGTGGTTGTTTGGTTCTGGTTGTCATGAGTGTAGGTGTGCTTTTGTGTGAGTGTGTTTGTTTAGATGTATTATTGTGTTGGTTGGTGTGGTTGTGGTGTATGTGGGTGTAGTGTCAAGAGTGTGTGTATGTTGTGTGTTTGTGTTACTTTGCTTGTTGTAAGCAGGAAAATGTTGTGTTGCGGTGGAATGACAAAGTATCATGGTCTGAATGGAGTGTGTTCTATAGTGTGGTATGCAGATGGACACATTTAGCCATAGTAAATCAAGTGTGTGCTGCTAGCATCCATTACATAGCCACAGACATAGCACAATGTTGAAAGCCTCCTGCAACGGACTCCCTCCATCAGGAATCCGCCACTAGAACAACTCCAGCACACCTGTGAAATTTAAATATGCCCGACCCTAACCCGCCAGCCTGACGGACTAATGTTAGCCAGCATAGGAGTCCACCACACCATTGGCGGAGTGCATCTTATTCGACAGCAAACACTCTGTCGAGAGGGATGGAGGTTCAGCCGCCATACATCTAAATGCGGCTGGAGGGAATTCTTCAGCTTGAAAGAGTACTTGAAACCGAGACCATGGAGGGACACTGGAAGTCCCATAAAGATCTAGGGCCTTGATTTAGATATTGGAGGATGTGTTACTCCATCACAGCGGTGACGGATATCCTGACGCTGAAATATAAATTCCATAGGACATAATGGGATTTAGATTTCGGCAGATGGGATATCCGTCACCGTTGTGAGAGTGTAATCCCTCTGCCAATATCTAAATCGGGCCCTAAATCAGGCTCTTAGTTTGTCTGGACAATCAGTATCTAAAACTGACAAGGGATCATATCATGATGGACTGCGTGCAGAGCATCTGTTTTCATGCGCCTGCAGTGTGTAAAATTCATTCATTTGACCGGATATTTGTTTGAATTGGTACTTGATTTTAAGACAGCACAGCTTTCTGTTTCTGAGATGTGTTGTTTTTAATAAATACGGTGGTAAATGAACGCACTTTATAAAGTCCAAGCCTACACAAACAGTCCCTGGCTTTACCCCAGTGCAGCTCATCATGATATGGCCCCAGATGTGAGTGCAGTAACCAGTAAATATATGTGCGGAAAAGATATCCATAAGGATGATATGTTTTTGCAAAGAATGCTTATTTATGGGTATAACTTCTATTCTCACTAATGGATTTGTATTTTGGCTGCATCTGCTCCATTGTTAGCTTTCTGCTAGAACTTTGTTAGACTTTAAAACCTTAGTTAACTTTTGGAAATCCTAAAATCTAGACAGGAACATTTGAACTCTAGCACCACTTAAATTCGTTTTTCTGTGAAAAAGGTCGACAGTATAAGTATCTTTGCCCTTGCAGGAGAGTTTCTATGTATTTGTGCGCCTGAGTGTGTTTGTTCTAACAATTATATCACCAATTTGAACCCTTGGTCAGGTTAGTCCACAGACTCATGCTATTCTTGGTGACAGTGTAACTCGGCAACCCTCGGCTGAGATTGTGGGGCACACTAATCTAGTGTGCTCCAATGGTATACTTCTTGGATGTGAAACATTTTTTTAAATTTTAAAGTTTGTATTACGAGATATTTCCGAACAGCAGAACAGAATTTCGACAAGATAAGGCATACAGCCCATGTTCCACAAAAAGGTCTATGTTATCTCTGACGCAGGAGAACTGATAAAAAAAACTGTATAAAAAGGGCCCTTCCGGTTGTAACAGTTGTAAGCAGAAGACCGGATCACCAAGATGAAGTTATTTCTGCTGCTGGCTCTGGCTCTGGGGCATCAGGCAGGTAAACCAATGACAGCTCAGTGCGCTAAACACATCCCTGTGGTATTTAGGCCGCTCTCTATACAGAACCTTTTACTCTGCGTTTGAAGTGTATTTGGTAAGAGGACTCACTTTCTTCTTGAAACTGAGGCTCTGGGTGTCCTATGCATTCGATAAATATATCCCGGCCATACAGTGAGTGTGAGCCGGTAACCGACAGACCTCTAGTGCCGTTTAAAAAGGGGGACTGAGTCAACAGTCAACAGAACTAGTAGCTCTGACCATAATTCACTAGTTCATGTTATCAAATATAATCAGAGGGTGCGTAAATTCTCGGGGTTCAGAGTGACAGACAAAAGGAGATAGTTCAGGTACTTACTAATGAGACATAAACCAAGCACGCGCTGGATACGGTATGGTTAGACAAGCTCAGCTCTGGGCCTCTCTCATAACATTGATCTATCGCCTGGTCCTGCCCTTGTCGAATGTTCACTGTGACAGAGGTTTATTCTTTTTGAGGATGAATGTAAGAGTGTAATCAGCTCAGTTCTAGAAAACATACTTTTAATGGGCACAATAAAAATATTTGCACTATGTATAGTCTACCTATTACTAAAATATATATTTTGAAAACACTTGTTTTATCTTACACAAAAAACATTTTGTGACAGCCTATCATATACTATATGTAATACAAGTTTAAACTAATGACTTACATGTTCACAGTGCTTTTGGTTACAGGATGGGACCTCGCAGCACCATAAATACACATGTTCTCCTCTGCACCAATCAGGATTCTATTCTTAGCTCTCTGATCACACATACAGCCACCTGCAGCTGTCACAATAACCCACTGAGGTTTCATAATTTCAAAGACTGCATTCCCCAATGATCAGTTTAACTTGCATTTAAGGTGTGTGTGTTTTATATGCAGTTACCTGAAAGTGAAAAACAACAAGACACAAAATATTTGGTTCTTTTTAGTTAAGCTTTGACCCTACCACCACGGCCAGATTACTTCCTACACTTTGTTTAACACTTCAACCCTGCATGTAAATGAAGGCAGCATGGAAAATTCCTTTACAAGTACTTACAGAGGCACTTCTGCTCCCCTGGGAATACATCCACAGATCCACAGGGGGCAGCACCCCGCAGTGTGAATATCTCTGCCCTATGCTTTGCAAAATGTCAGTGTCCATTTAATAGATCACTGGGTCATGTTGGCTGGCCAAAAACCCTTATTTCTATGTATATTTTTTGTGGGAAAAACAAGAGTCTGGTGACACACCTAAAGCTGTCTCAAAGGCCAGACCTAACAAAATTGGATGCCTAGTTACTGTTCACTTCCGCAGTGTTGTCAGTACATAGAGCCCCCTTTGTAAATGTAGTTTGAAAAACACTTTTCGTCGTACATTTGTTTGTTTAATTTGGGGGATCATTTTTCTGACGGCTCTTGAACAATGTGGAAGTTCTATTAGGTGCCACTCCTTCAAAATCTTTCTCTCCTTCTTCCTTTTCTTTTGCAATGAGTGACTTTTTTCCATTTTCTCACCGTTTCCTGTGTGTTTTATCATTTAAGTTTTAACAGAGGGATCTTCCTACCTAAATTGACTGTAGCACATTTTGAAGGGAGAATAAATCATTTGTATTTTTTTTCCAAATGTACCACTTTTATTAACAATCATAGTGTTCCACAATATTGTGCTGTCCATGTTTTCACTGCCGAAATAAGATCAAAACATTTTCAACCTCAATAACAATGCTCCATAATTTGTTGTTGTAGTGCCACATCCTGGACTTACTAATACCATGGAAGCAGTACTCTCAGATAACTCCAGGTTCTATGCTTCAGAATGGCAAGGCAATAATAAGTTGTTAGAAATCAGGGCCCATATTTCCAAGAAAATGATGCAGCAAGGCGCTGCAAGCCAGCTTGTTGCACCACGCTGCACCATTAGGAAAGTGCAGGGATGCGTAGCATTTAGAGCAATACATAATATCCCTGTGCTTTCCTCTTCGCGCCTGCGTTGGTGCACAATTAGCTGGCTAGCGCCAACACAGGCACCCTTGTACCATGGTGCAGGGGTGCTTGCATTGCAGGGATGATTGTTTGTGTGCAGGAAGGGACACCTTCCCGCACAGAAACACCCAATGGCATTTCCCTCCTTCTATGTGTGCTCCAAAATGCAGCACACATAGAAATAGTAACAAATGAGGAGAAATAAAGGTATTTCTCCTCATTGTGCCACTTTTATGCCACCCCTGGAGTGGTGCAGGAATTGATGTATTCCCAGATTTACGAAACCTTGTAAATCGAGGAATACCTCAGACTGTATAGGTGTTGTGTGGGAAGACCCACAGCAACACCCATGGAACGCCTCTTTCATGCAGAGTTATGCGTTAAAGGGGGCATTATTTACAAGACCATGAAAAGCCACACGAGGTGGCTTTACGTTACCTTGTAAATATGTGCAGGCACACTGCTCCGCCGGAGCATCAGAAAAGTGACTCTCTTGCGGCTTTATTGTGCCAGAGGGGTGTCGTAAATATGCCCCTGGGGTTCTGGTTGGCAGAGGTATTCACTCTGTCCAAGCAGTAACCACAATCCCAGTCAGGGTAAGTCAGATTCACACCATAAGTTAACCTGTGCTCTCCCTCTGGTAGCTTGGTACAGAGCAGTCAGGCCTAATTTAAAAGGCAACGTGGAAAGTATTTGTGCAACACTTCAACAGTAAAATAGTGAAAGCATCATGTTAGACAAATAGTGCCTATTTTTGTGATCAAAACAAGACCAAAATTACAAAAATCCAAAAAGTAGAAGCCAAGGTTACAATTTTTATAGACTAAAATGCAATATATTGCTTACTTGCATTAAGCACCTACCGGGAATATCGGGTCACGGTAGACCAGGTTAAAGCCAAATGTTCGGGCTGACCATGATATATAGCGGTCAGATAGAGTTCCAGGTAAGTCCCTCTGAAGTTTTACCTTCTCTAGAAATGGGCCGAATCCCGTTTGTGGGGAAGATATTTGATGGAAGAAAGGAGAGCGTCACTGGCAGTGGTTTGTGGGAGTGAAGAGTTGGCATGGCAACACGGATGGGTGGGCTGGAGCCTCGCAGTCTCAAGTGGCAATACTTGTTGATTCCAAACTTGACAAACTTACCTCTTCCAAATTGGGAATTACACTTAGAAGATGTAGTAAGGTAAACCTAATGTATCCTAAGGGAAAGATAGGCCTTGTGGTACTGAAAAACTAATTTGGGAGTTTTCCACTACCACAGCATGTAAAACTTAAAAGTACATGTCCTGCCTTTTACAGACTTTGCACCCTACTCCTGGGTGGTCCTGGACCCACCTTAGGGGTAATTTCTATGTATAAAAAGGCACGTTTTGAGCCTGAAAAAGTGTTATTTTGCCAGGTCAACATGGCAGTGTAAAACTGCACACACCAGCTCAGCAATGACATACCTGCAACATGGTGAGAAGACTACTTAAGTGGGTGGCACAACCAGTGCTGCAGACCCACAGGTCGCATTTAATTTACATTTCTTGGGCACATGTAGTACACTTTATTAGGGTTATTGTAAGTAAAATAAATATGCCAATTTTAGGTTAAGCCAACATTACTGTGATTTAGGGGATATAGCACAATCACTTTCACACTGATTAGCAGTGAAAAGTGCAGAGAGTCCTAAAGCCAGCAAAAAGGAGGTCAGAAAAAGGAGGGAGGCAGGCAGAAAGTTGGGGTGAGGACTACCCTAAGGCTGTCAGGTCTAACGTGTATTTTGTTTCTCAATTCTATGATGTGAAAACGAAAACGTTTGCCTCTCTCTGAGCGTGCACTTTTCTGTCTGTGTCTCAGATGCTAACTCAGAGAAATCCCAATCAAAATGTATTTCCTTCAGACAATACAAATACAGAAGAAGAGGTGCCCCACTGTGCACTGCGTCAGCGCAGCTGTTCATGATACAACCCCTGGTGTAGTAATGATCAATATGACATGTTCTAATGGATGAATTAAACATGTTTTAATATTTTTAGGAATTAATCTACATTGGAACACCTCCTGATTTTTGTTCATTTATATTAATTTGTAAAAGAATGGATTATTGTACTGACCTGACAAATAACTAATTAAGATAAGAAGTAATTCCTTCAGGACCTATTGGTTTTGTATGCGAATTGTGTACTCATCTTCCTTGGGGATTATTGGGTTGCTCTATTTTCATTGCATGTAATGCCACACCCAGCATCATTGGTACTGTTTGTAGCATGGTATAACACCATCATTCAGGTTAGGTTTATAATCCTGAGTGGAAACGTTAATAGATAACAGTGATAGTACATGAACCTACTAGTGATTTGATTCCATAGCTATGGGACCATTTGTCTTACCACCTCATGTCTGCTTGCAGCTGCCTACCCAACAAAGGTTGAAGATATCAATGATGTAGTCAACGGCTACAACTGTGCCAAGGGCAGCGTGCCCTGGCAGGTCTACTTCACATACAATGGAGGTCGCTGGTGTGGAGGTTCTCTGATCAATCAGTACTGGATCGTATCAGCTGCACACTGCTATCAGCCGTGAGTATTTCTCAATATATCAGTTGTAGAAATATGCACCTGGGAGGATGGCTTGGACCATGGAATGATGCTCATTGCCCAGTTATCTCAGCCACGTTCGCCCTCAGGCCTTTTTCTGTCCTCGTGGTGACCCAGGACGAAGGAATGCTGCACAGTTTAGAACAGAAGGAAAATATACCTTTTATAACAATATTCCTTCATGAGTGGAAGAAAGCTAGCATCGCCAGTTCTGGAGTGAACTGCACTTTTTTTTATGTGGGACTGAGAAGAGAGATTTTTCGTCCTTTAGATAAAATGTCTTTGTCACTTGGGTGTCTACTAAAAGAGTAACAACAATAGAAGCTGCTTTGAATCATAAAAGAGTAACAAAACCTTCAAAGCAACAAGTGTGAATTATTGTCCAGTTCAAGTTGGGTGTATTTCTAAGCTAAATTTCTCTTTGACCACTAAAGCTAAGTATTTTGTGAACACAACGGCGTTTTCAAATCAAAGGAGTTCTCACAAAAGATTTGTGTGTAGATAAAAAAGCTATTTTTAAGGCACTGAATTAGCCAATGAATATCCCCAATTGACGATTCCTTAAACATGCTGTGCACCTAAGTATCTGTATTTATTTATGCGATACTACCCATGGAATGAAACAGAACTCGAACTACCACGTGAAGGTTAAATGTGAAAAGGTGTCACCCGCTCCCACAAATCACTCAGAATCTTAACTTTGTTTTTGGAGCAGGTGACACAAAAGAAAAAACTTTGGCCAACTGTGGACGTTTTCAGTCCATAGTGCCCTGGCAATCCACACTGTGCACCCTTGTTCCCATCCTTAGGAATCTCCTGCTACAGTGGAACATTTCTCAAAGTGGGAACTTTATGAGTCGAGCATCACATTTTAATTATTCATTTAGATTATTGATTTTGTAGCAATTACTTGTGACACAATAGTTACTTCATAGCGATGGGTCTGTCAAAAATCATGAATTCAGTTTTCACAATATTGTCCTGCAGAGACTGCAGTGGTTCATCGTTGCTTGCTCCAGGGAGATGTACACCCCATGCATATTCTTCGGCAAACTACGAAGGAGAATGTATGGTCCATATGTGGCATTATGTCCTCTAATGGGAGGGGGAGTTGTCAATGTGACATCTTGGAAGTCATAGAATGATCCACACAATAGGTTTCCAGATGACACCTTTTCAAATCTAAATGCCATTTGGGAACTACATTTGTTAAAAACATTGCACGCCTTTTATCAACTTGATTGAACAGTCTCATTGCCCATTTATCTCAACCACATTTACCTTCAGGCTTTCCTTCATCCTGGATTACCATAGAGACCGAAAAACGCCTAACAATATATGAATGTTTCTGTGACCTGAGGTGCAAAAGAGAATATTTTGTTGAGACTTGTCCTGGGGTTTTTTCCTGACTAGTCTGTGGATAGGTGGGAATCGTACTTCCATCGGTCTTTTGAACTGGAAACTGCTTGAGTGTTTGTTCCAGCCACACGAGAGCTCGGCTTCATCCACGGGTGGGGTTGTTTTCAGCCAGCAGACTGCTGTTCAGAGGCGCAGGGAACCCCCGTTTATGCAGCTTCAGTGGGCTGCCCCTAAACATTAATTAGTTGTTTATGGGTCTCATCCGTCTGGAGATCTGGCAAGGGCTCATAACTAATACTTTTTAGGCAATAAATGACAGAGCAGTGTGGGAGGAGGACAGACAAGCCCAGCAAAGGGAAAGAGTGAAAGAAAAGGGGTGAAATCACGAAAATAGAGGAACACAGAGACGTACAAATAGTAGAAAATAAACATCACAGAAAGGTGGGAAAGAAAAAGTAGTGATGACTGACAAAAGAAGGGTAAATAGAAGGAAGGAAAGGAGGATGAACTGAAGGAAAGGTAAAACGAAATAAGGAAGAAAAGGTGAAAGGTAGGATGGAAGAGTAAAAAGGAGGATAAATGAAGGGTGAGAGGGCGGAGGAAAGAGCAAAAGGATCAAAAGGGTATTGGGTGAATGAGTGGACAGGTAAGCAATGGAAAGATGGGTGGGTGAATGTATGGTTAGACAGATAAGTGGACATATATAATTTTAGAAGAAATTTTTTTTGGTTACATTTAAAGTACAGCAGTAAAGTAACAAGAACCCATAACTTCTGCCATTTCCCAACATTCGACATGTGTCATGAAGCGATCATTGGTCCATTTCCACACAGATGTCCCAGAACTCTCCTCTCATGAAACTATAGGGAGAACATCGATAACTGTACGTACCAAGTCCTCATCCTCAGTAGAGTCCTCCTGTGAACCCCCCCTTCAACCCAAAAATGTATTAATTGGTCATCAAAATCGTGCAGGTCTTCTTCCACTTTATAATCATGCCTGCATTTCTGGAGGTGCACATCCTCTGCAATCACCCACTCACTCATGTCTCACGCCCTTCCTTCCACACTAGGGCCAGTTTGCGCCATCCAGGTAATGGAGAGACTCCTCTTCTCCAGGAGTAGTAGAAGGTGCAGGAATTGAAATTCAATTTTTTAACCTTTACGTTTTTTTAAAGTCTCCTAGCAGGCAAACAGTCAGACTCATTGTAATTACAGTCCCTAGTGCCGGAGTCACTCGGTTCACCACAATTCCCCAAAAGGAGTTGACCGAGGGGCCGTTCCAAGCCAGGTGCAGGAACGAGGCCACAGGTGCCTGACATCGATGACAACTGATAGTCTTGCTAGGGTCTATCCTATACAGTAGTACAGGGGGTAAAATACGTCTTGTGCAAGTAAATGCAATGGACCAACTTAAATCTTGCATTAGAAGACACAGTCCAGACTTTAGAACCAGTCCTACACCACAGGACATCGTCGAGGGGCACCCCTTGTTCCTCCTCCCAAGCAACCGTTGCCGGAAATGGGCTATGGGGCTTATCAGCAATCCATGCCCTGTACAGGTGCGATACTAGGTGAAGAGCGCCTCTCAACTCCGGCAAACCTCGTAACAATAATGACGTGGTAGGGCGGCTGCAAATGTAGGCCATATAATCTCTGGAGATATGTGGACATATTGATGGGTGAATGTATCAGTGGATGGATGGATGGATGATAAAAGTGTGAAGGGTACTTCTCTAAGAAGAATAGAGCTTGCTTGCCTGATGCTCCGTGTGAGAAGAGGTATGGCACGAGTGAGGGGTACTTACATTTTCTGGCTTGTTGCTATGCATTGCTTGATCTCTGGAATCGCCCTAGAGTAAGTAAACTTGCATTTCCAAATGAATGCAGAGGACATTCAATCGTTAATGGGATTTGATCTGAGTAAGATGTCTCATGTAAGTGTTAAATACTAGTATGTCCCTCGGACAGGCTTGGTGAACTCTGTGTCCGATGTGTTTCAAGGCCGATGATGATGATTCCATTAAATTTGTTAAATGTAGACTGAATGGAAAAAATAACATGATCGCCCAATTGTCGAGACCACTTTTCCAGAAGCCCAGATGATCACAGAGTATCTTGTAATCTCCTGCCACATTGACCACAGAAAGGTGAAATAAAATCAAAATCTTAATTTTGCAAACATTGACGGAGAAGAGCAGCTATTCGCTGAGGTCAGCAGTTGGGGTTTCTGTGCCCTTACAGGTCGGAAGGCTGATTGTAATCCTTGTACCTGGCAGGTGACCTTGCTGTCTGATATTTTGCTTTGAAAGGTCAAATTCAGGTCAATGGTGGTTTGTAGTTCACCATTCCAAAGGGTCAGCAGTTGATTTGTTCAGCATAGTGATTATTAGAACTTTCTTTAGCTCACTGGGACTATGCCTTGCTGGATTAAGACATTTATTACTCTTGTAATATCTATTTAAAAGTGCAGACATATGGCGGTCTATCTACTGTTGTAAGAACGAGCCCAAGAGTGATAACGTGTACAGCAGGGAGACACTCTTGCCTATTTGCTGTTTATGTAAAATGTTTACACAGTGCTCTCCCTGTCAATCCTTCTGTCTTTCTAGCTATCATTTGAAATTGACCAAGACATGTGCAGCAATACCACGGGTTTGTTATAGCATTACTGCACTAGGTATTGCCAACATTACCACAAATGTAGCTTCAAATGTTGAAGAACACGCAGAAACAGTTTCCGTGAAATGTTTTGCATTTAAAGCTGCAAAGCTAGCACCAGATTTTGCTGACGTGAATGGACGTGGCTTTCTTGTTCTGCCATAGGTATCACCACATTTATATGTAAGTTCAGTTTACATTGCAAAAGTTGTGTTAAACGTGTAATCTGCAGTTCCTGCACAATTAACATGACTGCACATTCCCAATAAATCTACATGAGCTGTCGGTCCATCAATCCATCCTCGGTCTTTCATCCTGTCTCTATCTCTCTTTTAGTTCACTCATTTTCATCCATGTTTTTCCCTGCCAGGGCCAACACCTTGGTAGCCTACCTCGGTGAATACGACACGACTTTCACCGAAAGCACGGAGCAGGCCATACAAGTGGCTGAAGTCATCAAGCATCCGAATTACGATTCCACGAATCAAAATAACGACATCATGCTGGTCAAGCTGTCTAAGCCGGCGCAGTACAACCACTTCGTCTCTCCAATTGCACTGCCAACCGGATGTGCAGCGGCTGGTACCTGGTGCCTCACATCTGGATGGGGAAATACAGTCCCTGATGGAGGTAAAATGGCATGAATCCATTGTTTTTACATATACCGTAGTCAGGTGTGTAGTATGCATGTTTGTCTGTGTCAGTGTCCAGTTTGTAATCAACCAATTCTAAAAGGATTGTGGAATTAAATGGCAATGCAGCTTCAATGCAACTGACTGTATGTCTAAAAGCTAACAGTAGAACTGCAACTTTCAACCAGAAGATGCATGAGTTGATGAAGTTGCTTTTGCTTAGCATTCTCGTTTTCGGTATAAATGCGCAAGAATGCGTGACACCTAACATGGGACAACTTGAGGTACGTGAGGTGATGTAAAAAGTCTAGCTTCATGTAAAGAAAAATAATCGTGGTGCCCCAAAAAGACAAACATATTTTTTCACAATTATTCTATCTCATTAGTAGCTCTAAACATATTTATGATATTTAGAAGGGTTATCACCATGGGCTCTCTGCGGAAGCAACACTCTGCAGCTCTTCCGGTTCCGGTTCAGAGCGGAGCACTAGCAGCAGCAGTCCCGCTGAAACTCGCCGCACGCCACTTGCCACTCACCGCTGGCTACCAGTGTGCTCCGCTGGTACGGGCGGCAGGCCCAGGATCCTGCCTGTAGCAACCGCAGCCGCAGCCCGCTGCCCGCAGCCCGCAGCAGTCAGTGTGGCAGCCGAGCGGCCGCCGGTGTGCACAGAGGCGTGCACAGAGGAGCCCCGTGGCAGCGCCCTCTCCCCTTTGCGGACCCCCGCAGAAGTGGCCGATCGCAGGTGCGGCTTGCAGGGGGGCATAGGTGGTATAGGTGGCATAGGGGGTTACATTTATGGTGGCAAAAGAAAAGAGGAACACCCTTCAAGGACGGTACACCAGGGTGTCCAGGCCAGGCTTCAGGGCTCCAGCTACCGGCCCTCTACACCAGGTGCTGCCCGTGACGCGACCCCCAGCACCAGCAAGAGGCAAGTGAGCAGGTGAGCAGCAGTGGGCAAGGGGCTAAGGGGGGGCAAGAAGGACAACAAGGCAGGGGAAAGCTGGTCCAGGCTCTGGTGCTGCCTGGTTCCACTGCCAGGACGTCCAGCACCCCTCGCTCCCACCCACCCTGGTAGTCTCACTAGGGAGTCTGTGGCCACAACACCCCCCTTACCCCGGCCCCTCCCCCTGCCCTTGCACCCTGCTCAGGGCTCCCACAGGCCTGGGTAGCCCGGGCAGGAGCAGGAGGGATCAACAAGGACCGGCAAGGGCTGGCACTTCCGGACTCTCTGAGCCCCCCAGGACCCAAACTCCAAAAAGCTTCAAGTTCCCCCATAGGGTTACCTTCATTGCACCCTCAGAAAACAACATACGTTAAAGTTTCTTCTTGGAGGACGGCACCCTCAACTGCCTCAAAATAATAAAAGGCACAACAAGGCACAACAAGGCCTATTCCCTCCCACTCAGCCCACTCAAAATCACCCCGCTCTAAGGTAGCAAAATTTACCGACCATGAGATCAGGCAAAGCACAAGGCAGTATTATCAACCGCCCTGCAAAAAAAGGTAAGAGAAAAAGGAAAGGAGGCCTGGCTCTGGATGAAGCAACCCCAAAAAGGAGAGCAAGCAGCGAACAGGAACTCCCCCTCCCATGCAGGAGGCATAATCTAACAAACGGCACACGCGGGGGAGGCGACCAAAACTCCAGCATGGAAGAAATGAACTGGGGAGAGCCCGGCTTTTGGAAATCGATGACCACGCCGGAGGGGGTTCCAGAGTCCGCAGTCTCTCCCAAGCATCGTAAGATAACAGACTAATTCAGTACTGCTGGAACCTGCGCTATCAGAAAAAGGATGAATTCCCTGGCTCCAGCCCAAACAAGTCTTGGGGAAACAACCCCATCCTGCCAAGACCGGCAACAGCAAGGAAGCAATGAAAAGAAACTCAGAATGAATCCACCTCCTCCCCTCCCCCTATCGCCAACAGTTGTGATCAGGAAAAATCACGCTACAAAAGTAGATGCATCAAGTACAGGCCAGGAAGACGCGGTACCAGCTACTCCTACACCAGGATCCCTCTACAATCCTAGGCAAGACTTAATTCTATGCAATAAATCCCTAGACGCCACTAAGTACCAATGGACATCTAGTCCAGCTAAGCTACCCATCCTGGACTCAGAACTGGTAGCAATCGCAGAACATTTAGAACAAGAATCTCAGGAAGGTGGCCAATTCTGTCAAAGTCCGAAACTCCACTCTTTTCCAACGTACGACTGTGAGAAAGAAGAACAGGACCTCTGCGGTATAGAACAGGTCTTTACAAGCGGATCAGCAAAGGCAGAAACAGTGACAGCCGCACAGAAATCTCCCCATAAAACAACAATAAATAAAGTATTATCAATTGGTAACCAAGAGCCCAACTTAAAGATACTAGGCCCAGTGGCGGTCAGGTCAGAAGAAATGTGGGCTGCAATCCTAAATTCAATGCAAGCATCAGTCATGGCACTGCATTTTCACTCAAATAAAATGGACATTCAAGTTGACTTGCTAAACACCCTGGCAGTATTTGTCTCTGGGATTGACAGTAAGTTAGAAAAATTAAATGCACTTATAACAAGGGCGCAAGTCAATCACTCTAATGACTTTACAATCTGTTCCTGTAAGGAGGTAGTAGAAAAGATATCTCAGCTGCCACAAATCCTAGAGGGAATACTTCAATAAATCTGCTCCACCCGAAAGGAGGAACCTACAGGCACTAAACCACTCGCCACCATGCTAAAATCTACATGGAGGGAGAAGGAACAAGAGAAGCAGCAGCCCCTTTCCTCCCTAGCACCCGTTTCACCGACTATAAGTGAGGAGAGAATGTCGGCTGACAGCCGTCAACTAGCAAGTGCTAGTATGGAACCCATGGAGAATCATCCTCCACTACAGTCCATCAATAAGCCCGGGAACCCTGAGTTTCCCACAACCCGGACCCTTTCAAAAAGAGAAAGTAAGCGGGCAAGGAAGGGAAGGGAGTCCGCACAACTTTATCAATCAATTGGCATAAAAAGCACTGATACTAGCCTAAAGGAACCACCTAAAGACCAAGCGACGTCAAATGGAGGGTATAATAGAGACATTACTACCCACATAGGTACAAGCTCTAACACAATAGCAGATGTGATAACACTCCCCACCTCAGCAGACAATACCCAGTCAACAAAGTCCCCTCTGAGGCCACCCGCAGCAATTGGCATAACAACGAACTTAAGACCAAGCCCCACAAGGGGCCAGCAGAGTACAAAACCAAAACCCATCACGCCTGCGCTGCCCCCTCAACTAACACTGGTCAATGTGGGCTGCAAGGGACACAAGGCTGCCACTGGTCAGTGGGAAGATGGGTATAAGGAGCACAACCGGCACATAGAGCAAAATCAGTCACTTATAACAGACACAAACACCCAGGAGTCCATCCTCCAGTTACTCTGGATTCCGGAATTCACCTCTAGGTCCCCCACAGACATTCTTAATCGCTCTTCTATCTTAAGAATCATAAAAGCCTTACCGGATCTTCAGTTTGTAGCCTCGGAGGACCTCGCAGCAATAAAATGTATTCAAGCAAGAGGTAAGCAACACACGGATCCAACACTCACCATCTTCTCGGCACCAGATATCCCAAAGCGGATCATGAAAAGAAAAGACCTATTGAAAGCCTGGGGCATTGAGGTGACCATCTACAAAGGAGAGCGCTATCCAACTCCGTTACTAGCCTCACAATACCTGGGAAATCCCAAAGGCACATGGTCGGTTTTGAAAGGAGTACATCAGGCCAGCAGACCCACTGAAGAAAAGCCCAGTGAGAAAAGTCCACCTATTAAGGATAAAAAGCACAGTAAAATCGGCATTCTGGCTAATGACGGGTGATTTCAATCTCGGTTTATTCCACAACCCAAGTGAAGACCACATTCAAACAGTGACAAGAATGCCCAGCCAAACCCTCCCAAAAAAACTCAGGAAAGACAAAATAGGGGAGAGTTTTATACGCACTTGTGAATCAGTAGGCCTCTTCATGCTAAACGGAAGGAAGTGTCCCGATATTCCACCGGCTTGGACAAGATTCTCCGGGAAATCGGTCTCCTATCTAGACTAAACTTTGGTGTCCCCAGCTTTATATAAGTTAGTAAACTCTTTTACCATCATAGACCGCACGGAAAGTGATCATAAGCCACAGGTATTTGGAATCTGTGCATCACCACAAAAACTGGAGAAAGTGGTAGCCCTAAATGGGGCATTGGACACCGAAAATCTAAAGCGACTCAAATGGTCCTCTGACACAATTGAAAGTCAGGCAGAAGAGGCCCTACGAAAGCTAGAATCAATGACAAGTGGGGCAAAGTTGAAAACAGTTTGGGAGAATTTTGCCCTCGACCTCATAAAAAAAGATTCTTTAAGTAACACGAGAAAGGGAGCACAATTGAATCACCTCCTAAGTTCACGTTTACCGCTGCCAGTGCGCAAAAGGAAAGCAGCTGTAGGTAAACTGTTAAGATCACTGTGTAAATGGCCAGATAATGGATCAATATTGACCGCTCTGAGAGAGCAAAGGAAATTGTATAAAAGGGATCTATGAACCGTTAAAAAAGGCCAACAAGAGGTCTTGTGGGCCAAACTACATTTTGCAACCAAAACATCTGACTCCAAAAGATTTTGGAAAATCATCAATACAATAGACAATGGTGCAAAAGCAGGCAATAATGCAAACATTACAGAGGAAGTATGGGTATCCCATTTAAAGTCTCATCTAAAAAAAACTGACCAGCGAAGAAGGCCCTCAAATTCAGGGGCATATGATTGGCTGGGAACCCAACGTCCCTGAAGCTTCGAAACTTATGGCACCAGAACTATTAAAAATCTTTGGAAAGTCACGAACGGACTGCGCCCCCGGCCATAATGGCTTACCGCAAGCATTATTCAAACAAGAAATGGAAAGATGGGCCAAACGTCCTGACTGCAATGTTTAATGATGTGCTCACAACAGGCAGCGTCCCGGCATCCTGGAAAGGCTCAATAATCCACCCCATTTATAAGGGTGGGAGCACACTCTCCCCAAGCAACTACAGACTAATCGCTCTTTTAGACGTTGACCTCAAGTACTTTTCCTGCTGTGTGCTAAAACATCTAGAAGCCGGGATTACAGATAACAATATTCTGCCCTTTAATCAAACCAGCTTCACCAAGGAACATTAACAAATCTTATGGGGCTAGGTCTGATCATGAACAGAGCAAAAGCAAAGGGGACTCCAACCTATTTATGTTTTGTTGACTTTAAAGCTGCTTTTGACTGTGTCTCCCGCAGCAAACTGTGGGCCAAATTACTACTGTGGGGGCTGCCACATCCCATTTTAAATGCCATCAAAATGATATATTCTGATACTTGGGTGAAGGTTAAATTGGAGGAAGGCTCTCACCTATCCAGGGCAGTCAAAACAACAGTGGGTGTGAAGCAAGGCTGTGTATTGGCCCCATCACTCTTCAACCGGTACATAGCAGATCTCCCCACCAGGTTAAATGGTCATTCATCCCACTCCCCCTCACTGGGTGGTCAACAAGTATCCAATCTGCTATATGCAGATGACCTACTATTAATCAGTAACACCAGAATAGGCATGCAGAATTTGTTAAAGGCATTAGAAGAATAATCTGGATCTAATGATTTAGAAATCAATCATAAAAAAACTAAAATTATTACCTTAAACCGCAGGACAACAAGCCAATGTAAATGGCATATGAATGGGAAAATACTAGAGGAAGTAACATCATATAGATACCTAGGATTTGTGGTGGACGCTAGAGGTAATTTCACGCCACAAAAAGAAGCAATAAAAAACAAGACGCAGGCCCTTACTTACGCTTTTTGTAAGCTAGCAAACTCAATCTGTGGTCATGCTCTGAACCCATTAACAGCTGTAATGAGAACGAAACTACTTCTAACTATCACCTATGAGACCGAAATTATGAGGGGGATGGAAGTAGGTCTACTGGATAAGCTTCTGATAAAGACCTATAATCGCGTTTTTCGGCTCCCCGGGCGTGCTTCGCCAGCCCAGGTCAGACTGGAATTCATGCTGGTCAAACAGTCGTTAGCCCAACCCGCGGCATATATTAAATGCTGCTACAAATTGAGCAGCGCTTCAAAAGGGTCTTTAGCCAATCTAGTCTGGCAGGAAATTATCCTAGAAAGAGGGAACTGCAACTACACAAGGTATCTAGAAAAAAGTAAGAGTCTTTTAAACTTAGATGAGTTATGGGACCGGTCTCTACCCATCCCCATTTTCAATAAAGCCGTGGGTAAAGCAAGTAAATTACAGAGCTGGCTAGAAGATAGGGTCTCATTGACCAAAAGGGAGCATAGTTGGTTGATCCTTAACTCCTACAAAACGTTTAAAGAATCACGTCTGATGGCTGGCTCCTACTCACGGAAAATCAAGCAATCCTTTCTCAGACTTAGGCTGGGTGAAGTTCCAACGTTAGACCTCATGCCAAAATGGAAGAAGGAGCTGCAAGTAGGCTCCCAGGAGTGCCGTCTTTGTCATCTAGCAGATGAAAACTTGGTGCATGTGGTCTGCATTTGTCCAGCTTTGGCGGATTAAAGGAGACTCTTACTGAAAAAAGAATTAAACGATTTAAGAATTAGATCCTGCAGACAAGCATTAATTGCAGCTTTTAACGCTCGAAATACAATATTGAACATTAGGCTGGTTCAATTTTTGGAAATTTTGTCGCTCAATATCACATCCTCTCGAAATAACTAAGTCATAGGAAGGTCGGAAATGATAACAAAATCCCTATAACCCACTCTGATCTTCTTAAAGAAGGGAAGGCTTCTAGGTAGTTCATCTGGGTTGCTTAGCAAGTGTTGCAATAAAGTCTGGTGCTAACAATCAGACTTAAGTAGGGACAAATAAAATTGATAGAAGGCCTCTTCTCACTCTGTCCTATGTTTACTAATGCCTCATTGGTCTATTACTGTTCTCTTTTAAAGTTCTATGTGGAAGGAAATTTTATATATCATTTCATTTCAAACACAGGACTCTTTTTTTTGCGCTGTATTTGCCTTATCTACACTAAGATTGCTCTGTTGCCCTATTTTTATTAATGCCTTATGGCACTAAGTAAGATCTTTTTTTTAAAAATGTATGTGGAAGGAAATCTCATATACCATTTCATTCTAAACTTAAGATCTGCAATTGCTTTATTGCACTAAAATTGCTTTGTTAAATTTTTATGTGGAAGGAAAAGTTTATGGTTTTAATTAACTAATGAAAACTTGTTACTACTACTACTATATTTAGCAATTCAAACATTGCAGTTTTGTTTAGTTGTTCCTTTTGAAAATCCAATCGACCACGTTATTACCAACATGCTATGGGTAGCCTGGTCTCCCTAAAGTGTCAAACTATCTTTTTCCTGTATCAGATATGAGAGGGAGGGCCTCTGATGCTTATTCAGAGCTCCTCCCCCTTTGACAGCCACTCCCAGCCAGGACATGAGTGACAAAAGATGTCACTGCCACTCTGTTTTTTCACTAAAAACACAGCACTGTTTTGAACATGGTGCTCATCTTATCCAGTGCCTTGCACACACCCGAGATCAATTTAGGGAACCCAGGGAGATCACCCCCAGTTTTGAAAACCTCTGAATTAAAGGGAAGGCTGGCGAAAAACCCTAGCTTGGATGTGAACATACTGTCATTAGTATGCCAACGGGAACATGCACATTATAATTTACATTGTATCCCTTGGTAAGAGATGCCAGCTGCATTTCACTGCAGCCACATGAGATAAACAGCAATTTGAGAAAGTGTAAGAATGATTTTCTCAAAAAGCACGCGTGTTATTTTCAAGTACAAATAATCCACTCAGTTTTCTCTGCACCTGAGGCTCTAAGGGTGGAGCCTGCAGGGCTCTGGCCTCTTAATCACTTTTGTCTAGACATTTGAAGGATAGTCAGTCGTGGGAGATCACCTTACACACCTAGTCAACGTGTAGAGACAAACCACGATTGTTGGGTAGGGTCACCCCAGGCTCAAACTGCATACTGTGAGTTAAGGTTTAAGGCATCGTGTCTATCTTTGGTACAATTCCTCTGACCCCTAAATTGAAATAAAACAATGAACTTCTGGAAAGCAAAGTCATGTTTCTTTCCAGGCATCAGAGATAAATGATGTCACCGGGCTAAAAAAAATTCCTTGAGAATCAGTTCGAAGACATAGGGACATTGCCAACCTTGTCTTATGCTATAGTTGTTAAAAAGGGGGCGAAGGTAGAGCCTCCTTGCCTGCAAGGAGTTAGTGCACAGTAGCATGAAATGTAAAACAGTTTAATCACAGCCTTGTTTGCAGTTAAACGCAGTTGAGGCTGAAGATGGGGTGGATCAGTTGATGGTATAAATCATTGTTGGCAGTGGGCCTATTCTGAACCTTACATACAATGATCTTTTTATCTCGGGAAATAGCTGGTCCAAGTGCAGTTCATAGGAGGCAGAGGGTTTAACTTCCTGGAAGCGTGTCATTGACTTGCCTTTTTCTTGTGTATTCTTACAGGCCGAATATTTTCCCTTGATTATGTGCACACTTGAGGTGTTTCTGACTTTGGATTAGTTCAGGTTTCTGCACTGCCTTTAGCAGCTAGAATACCTGCAATATAATTAGGCCACTGTAGTTTGCACGAGCTACTGCCTTGCCAAATTTCACCCAGGGCTTTTAACTAGAGCTTGCTTGGGTTCAGTCTATATTCAGATTCAATAAAGGGTGGGTTCAAGTGCTAGATTGGCTTCAACACTGTACATGCCCAAAGTCAGTCCTAATGAGGCCATAGGAGTCCCAGACCTAAATGTAGAAAACGTCATAGGAATGAAAAATGTCCTAGCCATTGTAACGGAAAGTTTCAATTCTATAAAGAACACAGAGGCGAGGATTATGCTTATCTTTCTCCACTTTAATAAACAGCAGCCAACAAAGTGAACAATAATAACCAAAACTACTGATCCCATGAACCTAGGGATCAGGAAGCAAAAACAGGCATATCCAATAACATGAAGCAAAATGGCGGCATCAATCAGCAGAAATGAGTACCAATGTAGTACATCGTTAGTGTCTGCAACTCCTCTTTTGTAGCACAAGACAGGCAGTGACGTGTGCTCAAACATCTTGTTTAACTGTTTCAGGTACTAGGAATAAGTAGTAAAATGGATATTAGAAAAAGTAAATAGTTACAAAGCCTCAAGGCTGCAAAGGAACAATCAAGTCAAGTTAAAGCAATCAATTAGATATAAGGTGCGCTGCTTTTGATAACAATTGAAAATAATAGAACAGTGTCACTAGCAACAGGGAAGGGGTCATAAAGACAATTGGGTGGGACAATCCTCGCCTCCATGTCCTTAATAGAATTGAAACTTTTGGTTACGATAGCTAGGAGATATTTTATTCTATGTCAGGACCGGAGGCAATAATTATGCTAGTTTAAAGCTTGTCCACTATGAGCTGTGCCATGTAAAGAACTGGTTTAAAATAAAACCTTTGAAAAATGTGATCCGAAGACCAGTCTGCAGCATTCATATCCTCGAAATGAGCACCTAAAGTGAACGTCTTGGAGGCCATGGCTCTGTGAGTGGAATGTGCCTGGCTCTGTGAGTGGAATGTGCCCCAAAAAGAGATAGATCGATTCCAGCTTCTTGCACCACCCATCGTACCCAGCGTGCGATGGTAGGGGATGAAACTGCCTTATGCAGTTTCCTGAGTGCAATGGGAAGTTGACGCTCCCCAAGAGGATGAACTTCCGAAGACATTTCTTCATATGCCTTAGGCATTGAACTACACAAAGTTTGGGGGAATCTGGAAAAGCAGACTAGGAAATTACTCTTTTATTGCATTTAGTTTCCCTACCTATTGTGAACGTAACCCCCAAAGGGAAAAAAGTCCTACCAGACATATCCAAAGCACAGACATCTGAGACCCTTCTACAGGATACCAAACAGAGAAGCAGCCCCAATTTAGCTGTAAGCTCTTTTCTGGACAAGTATTGGTTATGATGCCAAGACAAAAACAAATTTAAAACATAATTTACATTCCAAAAGGATAAGTAGTATGGTTCTGGAGGGAGGGCGGTCTGATCCCTCGAAGAAGAAGGCACACCAGAATGTGTTCACCGGATGGGGACCCATTCAAGGGAGAATGACCACCAGAAATGGCTGATCTGAAAGTATTGATTGAGCGTTAACCTAAGCCTTCCGTACCTAGGCTGGCTAACAAATTGATAATATGCACTACATCTTCGTCTACAGGATTGAGACCCCATCGCAAACATCAACAAGACCAGCAAGTCCATGCTGACTTGGATCATTCCCTGAGGTTGGCCTGAAAGGTCTGGAACCAACCATCGGGCCCGGAAATTTGCCAGGTCTTCAGAGACAGAGAGCCTTTCAGAACCATTTGGTGAGGAATACAATCCGGATTGAGGAGAATCAAAGGAAACAGGGGCAATTGGATTGGAAAATACAAAGAAAGTTCCAGAAGAACTGGAAACCAATCTTGAGATCTCCGAATTGGTGTGATCAGGACTATATTGGCGTGTTGGCGACGAACCTGAGCAGAATTGCGAGTGATCATCATGAAAGGAGGAAAAGCGTAACCGCTCTCTGAGTCCAGTACTGGAGAAAAGCATCTGTGGCAGCCGCTAGGGGGTCCGGCCTCCAGCTGTGAAACCTGGGAAATTGGTGGTCTAGCCTGGCAGCAAAAAGATCCACCAAAAACGACCCCAACGGTCATTCAGACTGGAAAAAACATGCGGATGGAACTTACAGAGCCTGGAGTTTCAGAAATGTCTGGATTGAAAATCTGCCACCTGGTTGTCCTGACCAGGAAGGTACTCTGCTGTCACGGAAATTTGACGGTCCAGGCAATATTGCCAAAAACTGGTTGCGAGGTCTGACAAAGTTTTGGACCGAGCCTTCCCCAGATAACTGATATAACGGACAGCAAAAATAATGTCCATTTTGAGGAGGATACACGTCTGAATAGAATCTTTGGTCCAGCACTTGACTGCAAATGAGCCAGATAAAAGTTCCAGTCAATTTATGTGAAAATTTTGTTTGTCTGGTGACCAAACTCCACCGGTGGAAAAATGTCCACAGCGAGCACCCCAGCCTGATCTGCTGGCATTGGATTCGATAACCAGGTCTGGAGCCAAGCCAAAAAATAGCTCTGCCGCTCTAGGCATCCATGTGGGACAGCTACCAACTAATCTCCTCCCGAGCTTCCTCTGAAAGGAAGATAATGTGAGAGTAAGAAAAACCCCAGCGTAAATGAGCAGCCTTTAGGCATTGCGGTAAGGGAGCAGACCACGAAATATTGCCTGGATGGAGGAAGAGAGGAGACCTTTCAAACGGGCAATCTGGTGCAGAGAAATCTGCTGCTTGGATAAGGAGTGTCTCAACTCGTGGACAATCTTCGCCATTTTTCCTGATGGAAGACTCAAAGTGGCTGAGACTAAATCTATTACGAAGCCTGGAAAGACACCCTTTTGAGAAGGGACCAGTAGAGATATTGATTTGTTTACAATAAAACCTATCTGTTGTAAGAGATCGATAGTAATTTGTAAATGAAGTGTTAGCTTTCGAGGGCACTGGGCTAAGAGAAGAATGTTGTCTAGATAAACAATAAGGCATATACCCATCACCCTGAGCATTCCACCACCGGTCTGAGGACCTTGGTGAAACACTATGTTGCTGAGGGTAGGCCGAACGGAAGGGTGGCAAATTCAAAGGTTTGTTGACACCAAATGAATTGGAGAATTGGAGGATCCACTTTAACTAAAAGTGACCTGCGATGCTCAGTTGACAGAGCACAGTTGGCATTTCCCAGGAAGATGACGCCATGGTGTGCCCAACCACACAGTACCTCTGGGGAGATAACAGACCCTGAAGCCTTTGCATCCTCCGACATATCTACAATTTTTGTTAGAGGACCGAGGACATCCAATGATTTGTCCCGGCATGCCCGCCAGGACCTATCAATACCCTTTTAAGGATCCTTGATTAATTTTTGTAAAAAGGTAGACATTCTAGGCTCTAGTTCAGGGTCAGGACAACCTTGTTGACAAAGATGGGCAGGGACACTCTGCCATAAGGCAGTTACGTGATTATTTTTCTAAAGGTTTCTGAATGTGACCCACCACATAACTCAACTTTCTCAGACGGGGCCCATTCGGAAGAACGAGGTTGGAGACTGTCATTGGGGTCCAACAGATCGTAAGATTCAGGGATGTGTCAGAAGGAGTTTGTGAGCAAGGAAGCCAAGGTCTAGAAGTGCCAGTTTCTTCATCAAGATCAACATAGTTATCAGTAAACTGATCACTGTTCAGAGATGGGGAAGTATCCATAAACGGCCCAAAATCAGCTGACATAAAAGCCTGTTTAACTCGGTCAAAAATATCTTGATGGACTCCTTCACAACAATGCTTTGCAGGGGTAGGGCTCTCAGTAGTGTTCTAGAGAACAAGAGCTGGAGGGAGAGGGGTAGAAGCAGCCAGTCTAGCACACTCCTGTGAAATTTGTAGGGACAGTCGTTCCTCGAAGAGAGTAATGGCTTCAGAGACTGTCTGGTAGAGAGAGGCATCTACTGTGTCAAAAACTTCCTCCTTCTCATTTAATTCCACAAGACAAAAATGATATAACTGTATTTAAGGAGTTGTAAATGAAGTGAGGAGGCTTTAGAATTTAATGGGAGAGTATCCTTTAAATTATGGTAAGACTGGATGTCAGTCTAAAAAGCTTAAATGGAAATGGTTCTAATCCCTGGGACAATAACACCCCTGGTGCGAGGTTAATATACCTGGGGATAAGGTGCCTGAGAAATGTCCCAAACGAAAGTTAGTGTTAGCGAGAATACAGACCCTTAAATAGAGGGTAGGAAAAAAATGCAGTATAGTATTTAAATAATGTGGAACAGGGCATCATGAAAAAATTAGGATAAATGAGCCAAGCTGGCTTTACAGACCCCAATCTAGAAAATACTCTGTGCAGAAGACTCTCAGCTCTGTTTCAGAATGAAAGCTCTAAGCTGAGCGCCCGAGAGCCTGAGCGCGTCAGTACAGGACGCCCCCTGGTGTGCCCGAGAAACTGCTGCGATTCGCCCAGGAGAGTTTAAGCAGCCGCGAAGGAGCGGAAAACCATTCCTGCGGCTGAGGGAGGCAAATAAACAAGCACTTAGCCAACAGTACTAGTAAATAATAATAAAACAGTAGTAAAATAGAAAAAAATATGTGTAAATACACTATAATAAAAAGTAGATAAAAACCATGACACATATCTCGCTTTTGATCAGCGAAGAAAGAGGAGTTGCAGACACCAATGATGGACTACAGTGGGACTCATTCCTCTGATTGGTTGCTGCCATTCCGCTTCATGTTATTGGATACGCCTGTTTTCCCTTCCTGATCCCTAGGGTTCATGGGATCAGTAGTTTTGTTTTTATTGTTATCTTTCTTGGCTGCTATTTTAAAGTGGAGAAAGATAAGCATAATGCTCGCCTCCAGTCCTGACATAGAATTGGTTCTCTGCATTCTTCAGTCCGGTGGCCTTTTTACACACCCAGAGCTCTGCCCAATAAGATCCTGCAGCTAAGGTTTTCATTTGGTATGTGTGAGGCCAGATTCAATTGATCTTCATCTGCATTTATCACAGAACCTTAAAACAACGTTTGGAGCTTGACTCATGATTGCTTCACTTTTTACCACCTGCTCGGCCCAGATCAACTTCTCGTCAAATCTACACCCCAGATAATGGTGATATTCAACCGGCTCCATGGCCCTGCCTTGGAATTTGAATATGTTCTTTAATTTCACCTTGAATTTAATATAATTAATTTAATTTTTTGAGTGTTAATCACCAGATGTTTGGACATGCAGTAGTTTTCAAAACCTCTCAGTAGCTTGGGTATAGATAATTTGGTACAGGCAAATTACCCAGGATTATCTGCAAAATAATTTAATGAACAAAATGACTCCAAACAAGAAAAACAGCAAGAAGTTTTAAATATAAATAGCCCCAAAAATATTAAGAGCCAAACACGGTCATCTGATTGCTCTAGACCAGGACCAAGGTGCGACATACAGCTGACCACTATGGAAAACAGGTGTGACCCAGTCAAAAGTCTTACTTTCTAACACAACCTCTGTAATGGAACTCAAAATCCTCAGCTGGGCAAGGCAACAGGCTTTGGTTGAGAGGGGCTCTACCAGGCTGCATAACCAGCAGATGAGGTCCTGGTGAAGCCATTGACTTTTAGTAGGAAATCTTAGGGTGGGACAAATTCAAAATTCAAGGCCCAGGTAGGCCATATACTTTTGGTACCTTCACCCAGTGAAGATTTCTACTTTCAGACTAAGCCACTTTTTTGGAGCTTGGATTCCCCCAACGGGGCAAGGCTGCAAGCTGTAACCGAACAGGGCTCCACAAGACTGGATACCCTCTCCATGAAGTCCAGCTAAAGCAGATTTGTTGCTGAGGAAAAGCTCAGAGCTAGACAAACCTGAATCATTGCAGCTTTTTGTAGCCCTGTAGCTTAACATGTGGTCAGCCAACTGACCCCTGAAGTCCCCTTTTTGTCCTCAGAACATGAGTAAGAGCAAGTCCAGTCCTTCAGGGTTCATCTCAGGCCTCAGACAGTAGTTGCAGTCCTCTCCTGATCTGCTATGGATTAATCAGTGTTCTGAGGAGGATATTGGGAATACCACATTTATGCCTGTCACCAGCCTCTGGATGGGAGTGACTCCTTGATCCTCCCTATCCAATGGGGTCAACGATTCCAGGGATTGGTGCCTGCCTGACTAGGGGAACACAGAAGAACCCTGCCCATGTGTCAGCTAACATTGCCTTGTGACATGGTAGGTCTCTTTGATGAAATTAAACAGGTTTCTGGGCACAGCCCTGATGGTCATCCTGCCAGAGAAACAGAAACACCATGCCACACCCAAGGCCTTTGCTCTGCTCTGGAAGCAGTGTTTGCACCTCTTCAAGGGGGCTTTCAGCCACCATGTGACAGCTGGAGATCATGCAAAAGGGCCTCCGGAGAGTTTAAGCAGGGAAAAGGAAACATTCTAAAAGTACCTTTTCCTTAACAATCATTAAAAAAAAGTTGTACCATTATATTGGATTTTGAATAACTATTGAAAAGAGTCTTTGAATTACATTTCTATCTCTTTCCTAACTGCAATTAGCATTATTAAATGTAATAATATAACTCAGTGTTTTGCTATGGAACAGCCAGCCTTGCTACAGAGAAAACAGCTTTGGTGGCTTTTTCACTGTAAGGGCATGTATGACAATAATGTTCTTTATGTCTCACTTTCAAATACCATGCAACCCTCCTTAGGACGTATAAAGACTATGTATGGGTGACTTGTTCATACTAAAAAGGAAAGTTTAGGCCTTTCAAAAAGGTTTATCTGGACAGATAAAAGTTGCAGTTCAAGACTACCAGGCTTTCAGTCTTTTTTTGTACTGACACTGTAATGGGTGGAAAGATTGGTGCTGAAGTCACTAGTGACATTTTGATTACAGGCCCTGAGTATAGATGGTACCACATACTAGGGACTTAAATATGCCTATAAGGGGAAATGCAACATTTTTGAGGGGAGAGAGAACATGCACTGGGGCCTGGTTAGCTGAGCTCCAGTGCACAGAGCCAAGAAACCAGCACCATCAGTCCACAAAAATGGGGGCGATCGTGCACAAATTGGCATTTTCCTACAATCAGCCACCAAGGTGAATGTGGATTTGTTAGGTTTAGGGGGCAGTGTGACATTAATTACATTGCCTTTTTTAACACTGAGTGTCCTATGTTTCCCTTGAATGGGAAGCAAAGAAGCTTTGATAAATGTCCAGTCAATGCTTCCACAAGCTAGCCTTTCCTCTGCCCACATTGCTAATAATGATGAGTTTTAGTATCATAGCAGACAACTGATACCTCACTGCCAAATTGTTTTCATTCAGGTGTCTTTCTCCAAATCTCAGGTAAAAAGATCTAGGAACTCATCCAGGAAGGGTTTTATCATGAAGTTTAAAAAGCCATGAATCAATAATGATTGCAAGTATGGCAAGCATTGGCAAAGTCAACACTGGCGTCTCTGGAGGGGGACAGATGCCCCCCCCTTAATATGGACACACTGATGAATAGGTAAAATAAAATAGGCTCTTCCTTTCATGAATGTGTGACTTCAAGGGATCCCCAACCTGTGAATCTCCATAGGGTCTTCCATAGATTATTAATAGGGTCCTACATAGGGTAGGCTAATTGCAAGTATTTCTGAATTATTCTTATAATCCCAAGATGTGTGCATGAGTGAAAGATGTCTGGAATTCATGGGGCATGGAGCTGCATTAAACAGGGATCCTTGACAAATGCCACAGATCCCACAGGGGCCAATAGGCAAAAACAAGTAAACTAGAGAACGCAGACATAATTGTTCTCCTAGGCATCAACCTCTTCATTTTTAATCATCATCTCCTGGGTACTCACCTTAGCAGAAATACACTTGAGACATCCAGATGATTTTTATTTTCTCTGCCATATGCAATTTCTTCTCCTAGGTAGGAAGTCCATATGTCATAATGATGCTTGACAAATGAGGAGGCCTGAGCATGAAGCATGACACTAGGGTAAGTGTGTGAGGGTTCTCCTTACAATTTCTTGAATGTTCTCATGCTGCTGGACAGAGAAACTTGACACTATATTGTACATCTAAAATAGGAAAATATTCTGTGTTCACCACATACCCACCTCATCTACCTCAGCTCCATTCTGGAATGTTTCAGGATGATTTGCCAAGCACGGGCTGAGAAAAAGTGGGGGTTCCAAGACTAATTTTCCCCATCCATTTTTTTATCGGAAAATTGACCAGTGATAGTGCAAAGACTTTTGAGCAGAATTATACCAACTTTAGCAGAAAGATAGATCTTGATCCAGAAAGCATGCTTTTGGTGTCAATCCAGTCAGTAGTTTTTAAGAAATTAAGGCTTAAAATGGTATAAATATTTCATACCACAGAGGATCCATGAAGCTGATAGATCTTAAGGTAACATCTGACTGAATGACACCATATCAACAAAGATGTGGGGGCATCCATTTTAGGACTCAGGAACTGAGTCTCCTTTCCTAGAAATAAGTTTTAAAAAGGTATAAGGGGGCAGGGTGGGGGACCCCCTGAGGCTAAAGAAAATTAGTTAAAAATGTTACTGCAAATTTGTGGAGGATCCAAAAAGTGGGCAAGGACTCGGTGGTGGGGGGGTGCATTACTTCATTATGAGGAGGGGGTCATGTGGCTAACCTCCCCAAGCCCCGACGAGGCTCCTGGAACCCCATACCCTGGGGCTGTCTTAGTATTAGGGGAGGGGGCACACAGCTCCTCTCCCCAAGACCTTTATCCAGCCCTGGGGCCATTTTCAATTTAAGGGGAGTGAGGAATACCTTGCCTGCACGTTCCCAGGCTAGAAAATACAACTTTACTCCCACCCAGGTGGAAGCATTGAAAAATACTGTTCTCTCCCCGAGTGGGAGCAAAGTGAGTGAGCCTACTCCTGCCCGTACCACTATCGCTGCTGGCTGGGGAGCTGGCAGGCCACAGGGGTTTTGGGGATCTCCCTGCAGCCCCAACAAATAAAGACATGTGGGTGACCTGCATGGACAATGACTCACCCACTTTTGAAAAAAAAAAAAAAGCTACGACCACAGTGGTAGCTGGGGAGCTGGCAGGGGCCACGGGGGCCTTTTGGGTTTCCCCAATAGCCTCCTGTGATTTTGGTAATGTAGGTGCCCCCGGTGTGCCTTGGGGCACCCATGTTTGAAAGAAAATGCTTCCTGGACCCCTAACAGCTTTGGTAGTGTGAGTGCCCCGTATGGGGCCCTGAGTTTGCAACAAAAAAAACAGCAAAAGAATACTGAATAACCACCAGGAGCTGCTCATTTATTATTTACTGTTTCTTTGACCGAGTGACCTATAGTGCCCTTGGGATCTTTTTTCAATAATATTGTTTATTTCTGGTGGTGCCCCTGGAAGGGGCAGTGCCACCAACATCCCTTGTTGTTTATGATGTGGTGGGCTACAGTAAGCCATCATTGGGGAGGGTAGAGAAAGAATGTTCTGTGGCCAATCAGAATGAATCCAAAGATCTCTCAGTTTTTTTCTGCATTACATTGCATTGCATTGGACATGGCTGTTCTGCAACCTACGCAGGACATCTTTCAGGAAGGAAACAAAAAAATACATTTTATGGGGAGTTGAATGATCAAAGGTGAGAAGCAGGTGAGCATAGGCAGCATATGATATGGCTCTCACTCCATAGGATCCAATTAGAGTAGCTAGTGGGGTCACACTTGACCCCTAGTATTATACATACTAGGGGTCAAGGAGGAGCCCTGTGGCATTCCAGAAGCAAGCCTCTTCTGCTATGAAGAGTGGTGGCGTCAGCCAGATCTCTTGTGTTCTCCCAGTGAAGATTTCTACTTTCAGACTTGCCAAACCCCCAGTGCTTCTATCTGCCAACCTGTGCATCAGCACTGGGTGCGATACTGTGTCAAACGCCTCAGATAAATCAAGCAAGATAAGAGTGACACTCTTCCTCTGATCCAGTGCAAATTTAATGATTTCAATCACTTTGAGGATGGCAGATTCTGTCCTATGTTGTGGTTGAAACCCTGATTGAGTACTTTGAAGAAGCCATATAGGTTCCAAATAATTAGATAGTTGAGTATTAGCCACTTTCGCTAATACTTTGGTAACCACAGGCAGCAATGCGATAGGCCAGTTATTAGAAAGAATGGCTAATATTAATTTACATTTAAAAAAACCTTTTTGATTGATTAAGGGACATTATGGTTAGGTGAAAATGTAAGTTGAAACACACCATTGTAAAAGGAAAAAAACACTGAAATTCACCACTTATAGTTACCTCAAGTAACTATAGCTCATGCCCTAAAGTAACTATAACTAACACCCTCACCATGCACTGCTCATTACTCCACATAACACATTACTCATGACATGTTCTCTGACCCCATTGATAAAATCAATGCAACATCTGAAATTACATCATGGATAACAACACTATACATGATGAGGGTGCGAGTTATGGCTACTTAGGGCACAAATTAAAGTCACTTGGGGAGCAAGAAGGCCCTAGGGTAAAAAAGCCTCCTGGGGCCAATAAGATGGCTCTGTTTTTTAAAATTGGATCTGAGAGACTCACAAGAGTCCATTGAACCAAACCATCAAGATGTACAAATATTTTGGGAGCAACTGTCTCTTAAACTACTGAACGGATCTACACCAAATCACAAAAGAATGCTCTCTGGGCCATGATGTAGCTTCCAGCCAAATTTGGTATGATATTGTTCAGCAGTTTTTGTGGTAGTGTTTCTTCAAAAAATCAATGGAAAATGCAAGGGGATTTTGTGTTTTGTGACCTCCTTTTTTCTAGGCCCTTCATATCACCTCAAACATTTCCATGCACAAACTAGACAAAAAGTAGCACTTTTGTTTGGAAGGTTTAATGAAGATTCTTCAAAAAAACATCAAACGTTTGTAGCAAAACATAAAAGACATTTCATATGGAGATGCTGACCTAACTATAATTACCCAGTGGTGACTGCCTTCACTGAGCAATATACATGTATTGTGAGAAAAAGGGCTGTTGGTTGACTGGGGTGTGCACCCTGGCCAAGCAGCACCCACAACCAGAAACACCGTGGTAGCTTAACACAGAGCAGTTAGGCTTAACTTAGAGGCAATGTGTAAAGTGTTTGTGCAACACTTTAAACAGTAAAACAGTGAAATACCCACACAATGTCAGAAAAATAGAGCTTCATTTAATCATTAAAACAAGGGCAAAATAAGAACAATCCAATAAATAGAACCGAAATTATGATTTTTTTAAACAATAAAGTAAAAAATAGCACTTCAAAGCATAAAGCATCAGCCAGGGAAATCTAGTTGTGCTGGACCGAGTCAAAGTCAAAGTTCAGGCCAACCAAGATGGAGCGAGGGTCAGATACAGGCCCAGATTAGTCTTGCTAAAGTTTTATCTTATGAAGTTTTTGGTGCCAAGAGTCCCGTTTGCATTGGAGAGGGCTGCAGGGAGCAAGGAGAGCATTGCTGGGGGTGGTCGGTGTGACACGAAGAGCAGACTGGGTGTTGCGGATGGGCGGGCTGGAGCTTTGCATAGGCGGCCCTTCATGAATGTGTGATGCTTGATGTGTGAAGAGATGGACTAGCAGCTGCTCACACTGATGTTCAGTGCAAGCAGAGCAGTTCCTCTGTGAACGGGCTTGTTCGTGGTCATGAAGAACACAAAAGCTTGATATAAAGAGCCCATGAGCCACATCAATGGTCCAGGACCTGAGAGGTACCCCTTGGAGGTCAGGAACTCACCTCATCTGGGTCAAGGAGATGACTCGGAGCCTTTTATGCCCCTGGGGCTCACATCAGCAGGCCGCCAGACTAGCCCTTGAAGTCACTCTGGGGTCCTGGATTCAAAGTGAAGTTGCAGATCCAGTTCTTCTTACCTGCTGGACATGGCCGTTTTCGCAGGATTAATCCCAATTTTTTGCATTTTTCCTCCTATTTTTTCTGACCTGTTTTTGTTAGCTTTAGGACTCTGGGCACTTTACCACTGCTAACCTGTGCTAAAGTGCACATGCTCTCTGTCTAAAATGTATTGGTGATTGGTTTATCCATGAGTGGCATATTTGATTTACAAGTAAGTCCCTACTAAAGTGCACTATGTTTGCCCGGGCCTGTAAATAAAATGCTACTAGTGGGTCTGCAGCACTGATTCTGCCACTCATGCGAGTAGCCATGTAAACATGTCTCAGACCTGCCAATGCAGTGTCTGTGTGCAGTTTTAAATTGCCAGTTTAATGTGGCAAGTGTACCCACTTGCCAGGCCCAAGCCTTCCCTTTTACTACAGGTAAGCCACCCCTAAAGTAGGCCCAAGGCAGCCACATGGGCAAGGTGCATTGTGTTTGAAAGGTAGCCCGCATACTGGTGTGTTCTACATGTCCTGCTAAATTCGTTTTTCACTATTGCAAGGACTATCTCTCCCATAGGGTAACATGGGAATTACCTTTTGAGTGTAGTTTCTCATTGGGAGCAAATAGAGATGTGGAGTTAGGGGTCTCCGAACTAACAATTTAAAAGTACATCTCTTGGTGAAGTTGGTTTTTGAATTTTGAGTTTGAAAATGCCACTTTTATACAGTGGGCATTTTTTTGCTTAAACATTCTGTGCCTCTGCCTGTCTGCTAAATACATGTCTGGATCAGGATGACCATTGGGCTGTTTGTGCATTCACTCTAGACAGTCACACAAAGGGAGCTGAGGTGTGCCCTGCATATCTTGATGGCCCATCACCAGGCTGATGGGTCTTCCTGAGCTAGAGTGGTGGGAGAAGCTGACACTTGCACCTGAATAGGTCTGTGCCTGTCCTCACACAAAGCAGTCTCCAACCCCCTGGAGTCTGTCTGGAGCCAGGGCAAGGAAGGCATGGTCTTGTGCACTACAAAGACTTCTCTTTGAAGTTTTCCTATTTTAAAAACAGATATGGGTATAAGTACTGGACCTCTGACACCACATAGTTAGAATCCTTCAGAACTGAGAAAATTATGCCAGGAAGAAGAGCTGGATGCTGTAGGTGGGACTGCCACTCTTCCTGTTGCTTTGTTGTGCTGGCCTGCTGCTTGCTGCTTCTGTCCTGGGAGTCAAAGAACTGGACGTGGCTTTCTACATCCTGCTTCCAAAGGTTCTCCAAGGGCTTGGACTGAGCTTGCCTCCTATTAAGAAGTCTCAGGGACATCAAAGACTTCATCCGCCAGTGCCTGGGCTATCTTGCTGAGGCCAAATCACCCAGTGGAGCTAAATCCAGTTCCTGGGCTCATGGGAATGAGTTCTGGTGCAACAAGGAAGAAACTAGTGCACTGACTTCCAGAACGACTTCGGAACTGGTGCCGCTTTCTGACCCCATACAGCTGCCTGCACCAGATCCATGGTCCCCACTGAGTGCAATGACCATGACCTACAACGCAGGCCCTATGCCGCTGAATTGGCTCCGAAGTCCTGCCATAGTGTGAGCCCAGAGTGTTGTGTCACTGACGTCCGTGGCACCTGACTTTGCCGCAGCACCTGTGGCCACATGGTGTGATCACAACACCGCAAATTCGACGCCTCACGTCTTGACCTGCTGGATTCATTGATCTGGCCTTGTTGTAAGGAACTGATGCCTCGCCGCCAACACCGCATCACCTCCTCTGCAACCGTAAGGAACTGACGCCTAACCGGCTCCAGCGACACCTTACCTCCCGACTCATCGTTTTCCAAGGAATCATAACCATGATCTGTATGACTTTGTGGCCAACCACACTCCATTGCGGGAGGCACCGGACTGTTAGAAACAATTCCATCAAGGTGCTTTGATAGTTCCAGTTGGAGCTATTGTGTTTCTAAGTGCTGTACTACATTTAATCTTTGCACATTCATATATTTGCTTGGTGTATGTGCTTTTGTTAATTTAGTCTTGTTTTACTCAGATAAATATTGACTTTTTCTAAATTAGTGTGGAGTACTTTTGTGGTGTTTTCACTTTGTGACTGTGTGTGTGTGTGTACACATACTTTACACATTGCCTGTGAGATAAGCCTAACTGCTTCAGCCAAGCTACCAGGGGGTGGGCAGGGGTTATCTTAGCTGTGTGAATCCCTTACCCTGGCTAGCGTGAGGGTCCCTACTTGAAAAAGGTGCAAACCACTGCCAACTTGAGACCCCATTTCTAACATTCCCCATGCAAGGGGCAGCAGGCACCAGGTAAGCACAACAGGGCATCAGTTCAGAGCAACATTCCATCAGAGTGGCAGTCCTTGTGGCAGCATAACACTCCTTCCTGTAGAGTATCCACAGGTCCACAGGTCCAGAAGTTTACTGAAATGTTGGTGTCTAAGGTTCTTCTTTTATACACAGTTGTGCTCTTGAAGTGGGGAGAAGCTTCTTGAGCCATGCCTTTGAAATACACAGATGCCCTGCCTTCCCAGCCCTGGCTCCACACTACCTACAGGGGGTGTGGAACCATTTGGGTGGAGACAGGCCACAGCCCATTCAAGTATAAGTTAAATCGGACTTCACCATAAGTTAGGATTTTAATTTGCGATTACAAATTCACCAACCATGAGCTGGTTATCATTTGGAAATTACACTTATAAAAGGTAATAAGGCAACACCAATGTTATCCTATGGGAGAGATAGGGCTTGCAGTAGTGAAAAATGAATGTAGGAGTTTTTCTATCCCAGGACATGTAAAACTTAAAAGTATTCATCCTGCTGTTTAAATACTTTGCACCATACCCTCTGGGTTGTCCAGGGCCTGTAGGGGTGACATATGTATTAAAAAGGAAAGTTTGGACCTGGCAAAAGGTTTACTTTGACCACGTCGAAATGGCAGTTTAAAACAGCACACACAGGCTATACAATGGCAGGCCTGAGACATGTTTAAAGGGGTACTTATGTAGGTGGCACAATTGGCGCTGCAGCCCACTTGTATCACTAAATTTACAGGCCCTGGGCACAGGTAGTGCAACTTTACTAGAGACACAAGTAAATTGAAAATACAATTGGGTATACGGCAAACTAACATGTTTTAGGGAAAGAGCACAATCACTTTAGCACTGGTTAACAGTAGTAAAGTGTTCAGAGCCCTAAGGCAAGCAAAACAAAGTCAGCAAACAAAGGAGGTTTGAAGGCTAAAGGTTAGGGGAAAACCACGTCGAGGGTAATAAGTGGCTCCACCGGATTTTTCTGTTCTACAGCCCAATGTGTGCATTCCCTAAAATTCACTTCTAGAGGCGCCACTGGTAGCCAATAGATCTGCCTTTAATATGCCAATGCACCATTTTCTCATTCTAGTGTTATGTGATACTGAGACGTAGTAAGAAACAATACACAAATACTGTGAGGGTTCCATATTGACGAGGTGCCACTTTAAGCTCAGTCCCTGGAGCTGACACAGAGTATGGGGTGGGCTGTGAGCAAATGATGGCACTGTAAATACCTTATGGTTTACCCTGAACGTCACACCAGACAGTTCCTGAGAAAACCCCACTGCAGGGTTGGCGGAGGTAGGAAACTATCAGAAGCTCAAGAAAGGCAAACTCCTTTTGCGATTGTTAAGGACAAAGAACTTGCCTTCCCTAGTTCAACATCTCTTCATTTAGGGCCAGAAGATGATACGTTTGGAATTGCGGCTGCCTAATTGCAATTCAATGCGAATCTCAATAAGGAAAACGCAATTCCAAATGTTCAAAGCTCCACTGAGTTACATTTGTGATCCCCAATGGGTTGCAAATAGACCTACATCATTAATATTCATGAGGTAGGTTTAGCTTTGCGACCAATTGGGAATTGCAAAATATCACAAGGATGGTGGCCTGCTGGGGTCAGCAGACCACCAGGTCTGTGATTGCTTTTAAAAATAGAAAATGAAAAATGTTCCTTTCATTTTTTGAGAGCCGGCAGTGGAGTTACGGACCTCTGCCCAATCTTGAAAAATGCTTTTACAGACATTCACAAAGAGGAGGGGGTCCATTGAGGACCCCTTCCCATTTGCAAATTGGTTACCACCAACTTGAAGCTGATGGTAACCTGCAAATGTTTTGCGACTGCATTTCGGTCGCAAAATATTCAATCATACCACTGCGGTTCGGTTATAAGAAGGGACACCCTAAACATGCCCCTTCCTAATACCGAATCGCAATACCAAATTGCTATTTGATAACAGGTTACCGAAGTGCAATTTTGCATTTGGAACATGCCAGACAGCTTTTTAGTTGTCGCAAATGGCCCGACTTTACAAATTAGACCGTTTGGAACCGCTAAATAGCTTTGATCATCTGGCCCTTAGATCCATAGGTCCTTGCCAAATTGAACTCTCTGCTTCTGGACTTCAAAACAGGAATGGATAGAAGATTGTTTAATATTGATTGAAAAGCACAGCTTCCTCTTGATAAAAACAAAAATAAAACTTTATCCCAAGATGGTGGAAACCTTATAATAGAGAATGGTACTAGAGGAGACAATCCACTCAGTCTAATCTGCACCCTTATCTGCAATGCTTAGTGTTGGTTTACAAAAAATGGAAACTGGTGACATCCCCTCCTCCTCCAAAGCAACACATTCATCTACAATGTCTTGCTGTTGTGACCTGCATGCAGGTTAGTCAGTACACCTCATCCTTGAATCACTACAGCTGCAGCAGTAAATAACATAACTGGCACTTACAGGCTGTTCATATGATGCATTCAGCTTCCCTCCTTGTCCATTCCATTCAGCCAATGGAAGTTACCTTCTGTAGCCAACATAGCCAACCAAAAATAAGAAGTACTAGGCAGAAGAGGGGCATGGATGACCTTGGTCAGTGGATAAGAAGAGGGAGGTTAACAGCAATAGATCTGGAAATACACATTATTTCCCACATGACCAAGTTCCTCTGACTCTACTATTTTAGTCAGATTGCCAGTGTTGAACTTGGCCCGTTCTGCAGGGTCGTCCCCAAATTTTGTGCCTTACTCTGCTGTTTTCTTAACCTGTTTATGCTGACTTTTAAGACTGCGAAACAGTGCTAAATTGCTCGTGCTCTCTCCTTTAAACATGGTAAAATTGGCTTACACCCAATTGGCACATTTATTTTACTTATAAGTTCCTAGTAAAGTGGTTCTACAGGCACCGAGAGCTATAAGTGGGCCTGGAGCACTGGTTGTGCTGCCCACTTAATAGGCCTTTTGTGCAGTTTTAAACTGCCATTGCAAATTGGCCAAATAAACCTTTTGCCAGGCCTACACCTTTCTTTTTTGTAAATGTATCAGTCACCCCTATGGCAGGCACCTAAACAGCCTTTAGGGCCGGGTGTGTGTATGCAAACGTTGGGCATGTCCTGGTAGTGGAAAACTCTCTAATTCATTTTTCACTATTGGAAGGCCTACCTGTCCCATGGGATAACATTGAGTTACCTTATTGCATTTTTTTCACTATTGGAAGGCCTACCTCTCCCATGGAATACCACTGGATTACTTTATTACATTTAATAAGTGATAACCTTTGATTGGGAGCAGGTAGGCAAGTCATTTAGAAAGTTGGCATTTTTATGTCCTAATCATTTGGTGCCTGCAGCATGTTCCAGGGACACATGACTAGGTGTAGTTGGCAGTTGGGCTTTGTGTATTCCTCCTAGACAGTATCACAAAGCAGGACCTGGATGCTAGTTGGATGGGCCATCTCTGACTTGATAGATGGGCAGAGCCTTTACCTACCACACTTGCACTTCAGAAGTACTGGCTCAGCTCACATACAAAGGACTTCACCCTAGCCTAGTATGCCCCAGACAGAGTGGGACCAGGATAGGGAGGCAAGAAATTCCAGATACCCCTAGATGCTTCTCCAACTTAAAAGTGGGCACAAGGCTCCTGAGTCCAATTCTGGACCTGTGGATACTACAGAAGAAGGACACCCTGTTGCTCTGCTGCTTAAGGCCCTGCTTGCTGAGAAGGAAGACTCAACCTGCACCCTTCACCCCAGGCTTAACTAACTCCAAAGGTTAATTGACTGTCCTTGAATGGAGGAAGGAATCCTGAAGTTCCGGGCTCTTCACAACTGCAAAAGGGCCTGTTTGCAACAAGATCTTGTCAACTGCTCCAACCGCTAATGCAAAACCCAAGTGAAACCGACTCTTCACCCTTTAGCAACTGCCAGCGATGACCAGCAGCGTGAAATCTGCACTTTGCTTTATAGCATCAACAGGCCGCTGTGACCGCCAGCATGAATCTCCATCAAAGACCGCCCAACAAGATGTTCACTGTACACCAACAATTGTCCACAGCGCCCACCCTGCTCTTCACACTACAGCGCCGAACATCCCCGAAACTCTCCCTGCTTCCTTGCGGCCTCCTCTACCATGAGCAGAACTCTTAGCACTAGACTTTTGGAAGGTAACATTTTCTTCTGGACTAATCTGGTTCCTGAATCTTGCCCACGCTCCAGCGCAGTCAACCTGATCTTGTGACTTTCACCAGGTCTTGCTCGAGCAGCAAGTGGTGCTTTGTGTTTTTATGTGCTAGACTTATCTTAAATCTTTGAAAATGCATACCTCTCCTTCTACTGACTAGATTATTGTCATTTTTTTATTAAATCATTTATAAATTTGACTCTATTATTCAAATTGGTGTGGAATTTTTCTCATTTTGTTTTTTTCACTTTATTATGGACCCAGAATTTGATCTAACAAATGTATATAAAAGCAATAGACTCATGATGGATAGCCAAATCATCTTGGCCCACTACAGTTCCTAATGCATCATTCCCTCTTCAAAATTATTGGATTGAAAAATGTTTTAACTGCACACCCTCAGGCTCTTCACATAATTGCATTTATACTTCTTTAAACAATGGACTCTTCCAGGGTAGTACATGTGATTTTACCATCCCTATCACAATCTGCCACACGTGGTAGCTTCTGGAGGGTGTTCCCAATGCTCCCATCATTGATCCTTGCTGGATTGGTCAATGCAGTGTATAAATGGTAAAATATTCTGCAACATATTCAAAACCATTCTTTGGTCTGGTCTCCTCTGCATCACGAAAAGAGAGATCTTGTCACAGACACTTTTCGGAACAACTCAAGTTAAAATACTGTAAAAAACTTCAGAACTCCACAGGTGTCACTGTATGTGCTCTCTACGCAAAGACTCACAAGCTAATTCCTCAACCCTTTGGCAAGCTTCTAACTCTCTGCATGGCAAGTGACAGCCCTGATCCTACATTTCTTAGAAGTCCCTTCTCTGTGTCACCTTTTTCTCTAGACCAGATATTCTTACATTTTTGACTTTTGTGTCCCCAGATAAATCATTGCTGAAAGCTCGGTCTCCAGCCTGAGACATTTCTACAATTTGAACGTTTAAAGAATACACACAAATACAGAAACAACTATGTATGAAACACATACCCAAATTCTGAAATATTTTATTTAATTCATAATTCATAAACAAAAATCTTTAAAGTTCAACTTTTAATTTTAATGGTTGGGGTGTAGCTTATCAACATGTGTTTTTTATCTCTAAAAGATAAAGAAATATTCTGGACTCTAGCATATCTCTTTGTCCTTTTTGCTCTTAATGGATGTTCGCTTTTTGTTGGTGCATAGTAGCGCTTTATTTGAGGCCACAGTCATCCATACTCGCTTCTGTTTGCTGTAATCGTACTGTTACCACAATTCAAGCTAAGGCTACTGACTTTGGAGCTTTTTCACAAACTACATTTGTAGTATATGAAGTGGTACTACAGTAAAAATGCTGTTCCATAATGTACGTGCAGAGACCTCCAACTCCACAACTCCAATCTTTTCTATGCAGAGATCACTAACATGTGCGAGGATGTCCTCACACATAGGTCTACATCTTATTATTAATTGTGGGAAGGAGAGGAGGGTGTGGCAGGAAAATGGGAATACTTTCACCTAAGAGGATGGGTTTATGGAGGGCTAAGAATGGGATTAAGGAAATTCATGCAAATACAAAATCCCGATCACAAAAGAGTCATTTCATTGCTGTTCACTAACTACATTCTAAAGTTACTATCAAATGGCCCCATAACAGTAGTACAATTACTCCAGCTCAGCCTTGGAATAATATTTATTATCATTATTATAATTATTATAAAAGTAATTAATAAAAGTTTAAAGTTAAACGTTTGCACTTTTGTTAAAACATAATTTACATTATTTATATGAATACATATTACTACATTTTAATATATATTAAATATTGTAAGTGGGATTTTTTTAAATTATTATTTAAAAATATTGTAGAAAAACTAAATCAGCAATTACTGCATGAACTATAAAACGAAACAGAAGGTATAAAACACCCAAAACCAGATTGCTTGGTTTTTCATCCACAAACTTAAGTTGAAAAGAGTGTAAAATCCCATAAAGTAGATCTTGTAGAATAAATACCTCAGCAAAAACTAAATTTTGAAGAAACATTTCTCTCACAATTTTTGGGGGGATAAAATGCTTTAACCAAGTGTAATGTTTGCACTTCACAATGACTGCAGAGTTTGTAAGCCTGACAAATTTACACTTGGTCTGTTCCTAGTGTATTTATCATTGAATCCAAACCATTTGCTTCTAACGCTGTGTTCTTCTTACAGTGGTTTATCCCCGGGTTCTCCAGTGTCTGGATCTGCCAATTATCTCCAGTGCACAGTGCCAGCAGACCTATCCCTACTACTACACAGCCAACATGATGTGTGCTGGATTCATGCAGGGAGGACGGGACACCTGTGGGGTAAGAAATACATTCAACCCTGCTTCTGAAAGGGGAACCAGGGGAGCTGCTTGAGGTGGGGAGTGGTGTGAGTCCATGTGGGGAGGTTCAGGATGAGTCTGGCCACTGAATGAGATATAAGGTTTCAAAACCGCCATTTTGTCAGAAACTGAAACACTTTCTAGCTTTGTAACCCAGTACGGTCATAAACACTACGCAAAACCTGTGTTGTGAAGTGACAAGGACAAAAAAATATTGCCCTCATTCTACTTCAGACAGTTGAGAGTAGAAATCACCCACTGTTTATTATTTAGAGTTTGGTGGACAGGATACTCCCTCATAAATGCAGCGGATGTTCCATCTGCCATATTACAAGTGCATTATAGCCTATGGCACTTGTTATACAGTAGATGAGATACATGTCCAATTTTTACAGAACTTCCCGTCTGCCCGGAATATGCTACGAAGGTTCCATGCAAGATGAGGGTCTTCTTACTTACTTTCTCTTCTATTTCCAATTCCTTTTCTCAATAGAGATTAACCTACCAACGTTGCGATCATTTTGTATTTTTGATACAACTTTCCTACCACTGCTCTTTTCAGTAAATGTACTTTTGTTTTGTTGGTGGTAATAATAAAGGCACTGCAAAGTTGCCACTATGGGTTTCCCAGTTGCTACAACTAAACACCAGAGTGTCACAACTATGCTACCATACATTTTGGCATATTTCCTGTCAAGAGCTACCATCTTTGGAACTGGGGAACCAGGTTTGAGTCTGAGCAATCATTTAATCTCCCAATGCCTACAAAAAAAACAATATGTCCTTTTGTAATGTAACTGGTGCTCATGCAAGGCACTCTAATACCTTCAGGTTGAGCTTGTGCTATATAAAAAACTGTAAAAAAATCAAGGTGTCAACCACAGCTTGAGAGCTGGTGTTGATTGCATGGTTAAAGCAGTGTGTTTCAACCATGCAATCATTTACCAGCCAAACTCATTTCATAGAAGTGAAACTATGGGAGTACCAAAGAGAATCTGTAGGTGACTGAGTGACTCAGTAAAGAGTTAAATTGCCAAGACCTTGGATACGCACACATTTTAGTACAAGTTAATCTTTAGACCTGTTAGCCTTATACTGGCCTTCCGCCAAACATTTTGCCTTCATCCATCTATTTTTTCTGAATTCGTTTTGTTGGCCTTTGCGCTCTGTGCACTTTACCACTGCTAACCAGTGTTAAAGTGCTTGTGCTGTCTGCTTGAAACTTGGTAAAACTGGCTTACACCTGACTGGCATATTTATTTTACCTGTAAGTCCCTAATAAAGTGATCTACCATGTGCCCAGGGCCTGTAAATGAAATGTTACTAGTGGACCTGCAGCACTTACTGTGCCACCCACTAAAGTAGCCCGTTAAAGTATGCCCCAGGTCTGCCATTGCGGCCTCTATGTTTTAAACTGCCAATTTGACTTGGTAAAATAACCCCCTTGCCAAGCCTATTGCTCCTTTTGATTACATATGTCACTGTTAAGGTATTCACTAGAGATCCCATGGAAGAGTGTTTTTGAAACCTTTTAATTCTGTGCCCTCCCCAGTGAAAAAAAATAATCGCCCCCCCCCCCTCTGAATGTTTCACAGTTTTTCTATTGAATTGGCAGTGTTTAAATATGTCTGCGCTTATTGAAACATTGCAATTAAGTACTGTTACTGTTTTAAAATGCAATCAAATACATGATGCCAAACATACTATTTATTAACATACTATTGTGGTCAAGTGGCCTTTCTAATGTGTAAAAGTATCCACCGTGTAATTATTAGAAGTGAGATGGGGGGTTTGAAGTGTATTTGGAGTCCCTTCTCTTTTGACACATACTCCCAGCTTCGATATAAATGGCAAACCATGTTAGTGAAGGCACATTACAGAGTGGTTTACTGCTGCTCATTTTAATCAGCTTAAAACAAAGCCCTGTTATTAGCATAAGTGCTTCTTTTAGCCAGAGCCTGGCTCCCCCCGGGATCATTTGGGGGCCCCCTAGGGGCGCAATCCCCCCAGTTTGTAGACCCCTGCCATAGAGCAAGGTGCACTATATTTAAAACAATGAGCATTTACTTTTAACGCCTAAAGTTGTTTTTCACTACCATGAGGTCTACCTCTCCCTTAGGATAAAATTGGATCCCCTTATTACATGTGATAATTACTAGGTTTTGATTGGGAACAGGCTGTAAAGACATTTTTGGAGACTGATGAATTAAAATTTTAAATCCTCTTTAATGGTAAAGTTGAATTTTAAGTCACTATTCTAAAATTGCAACTTTTAAAAACTAGCCATTTTTCTACCCCAACCATTTGGCACCTGCACCCTGTTCCTTGATCACGACTAGGTTTGAGTTGCAGCGACCTTTGTATTTTCCTTCTAGGCAGCCACATAATAGAAGGATTCTGTGTGCCTGGATGGGCCATCTCAGGCAGGATGTGGGAGCAGAGTTGGGCACAGTCCCAGGTACATATCAATAGGCTGAGACCTGCTCTCACACAAAAAATGTTACACTAGTCCATTGTGCCTGTAGCCAGGCGCTTCTAGAAACCTCTTCCACTTCAAAGAAGGGACCAGGGATAAAGAGGGGACTCTCAGACCCACTCTTCAATTCACTCCTGGAACTGTGGAAGGACTCTCAGAAGACTGCCTGCTGCTGGGCTCTGCTGTGTAATTCAGAAGGGCTGCTTTGCTGCACGAAGAAGGACTGCTGTGCTGCCTGATGCCAGGCCTGAGCCCCAGAGGTCTACCCTGCTGCTTGAGCCCTGTTCTCCTTGAACCAAGACTTCCAGACGTGACTCCAGGGGCTAGTTGGCTAGTCTCCTGATCAGAACTTCAGAGACAGAAAAGGCTCCAGTCATCTTGAACCCACACTTAGACCCTGCCTGAGTGAGTCCTGGCCCTTCAAGTGGTGTCTCTCAACTCCTTGTCTATTGAAAGTGGTGCTAAAGGTGCTCAGATATTCACAAACCCAATTGGTTGAAAAATGCACAAGAACCAAGACGAGACCAGGACCTACCTGCTCATCGATCTGCCCAAGGTGCATTGTCAGTTTGTGTTACTTCAGGGCAGCTCCTGCTACATTCTTCTCCACAGCAGCAAATTCTGTTCAGCAGCTCTTTGCAGAAGGGGTATCCAGCCTTAGGGAACCCTCATTGGCTACATCCTGCAGCTTTATCCCACTGAAGATTTTCAACTTTCAAAAAAGAGACTAAGGCCCTCATTAGAATCCTGGCTGAAACTCCCGCTGACCGCCTGGCCGACGGCCGCCAATATACCGTATCAGCGGCGGAAATCGGCTACGGGTATTATCACCTACAGTTCATAGTTAGAAATCCTACACTATACAGACACCCACACAAGACCGCCACACCAAAGGTCAGTGATAAACTGGTGGTACCAAACCCCACGTATCACGACCCACGAATCAACGACGGTAATCCATTGGCCGTACACACCGCCGCGCTCAAAATACACACGCACTTTCAAAACACAACCACATTGGACAATTCAAAATACACACACCTGACACACATACACACACCACTATAAAACACCCACCCACAGCCCCTTACAACAGCATTTTTGGAAGAAGCAGAGAGACAAAAAAGCTAAGACAACACCAGCATCCATAGGCACACAACACATCACTCATATACCATCCACGCACAAAACACCACACACCCCAAAACATCACCCCACACATCACAACAACCATCACCTCACACATCACCCACACCACATCACAGCACCTCAAAGACACCCCAGGTTTTCTGAGGTGGGGCTCAGGGTCATGGTGGAGGAAATCATCCAGGTAGAGCCACAGCTATTCGGATCACAGGTGCAGCAGACAACCATTGCAAGGAAGATGGAGCTATGGCTGAGAATTGTCGACAGGGTCAACGCAGTGGAACAGCATCCACCAACACTGGATGACATCAGGAAGAGGTGGAACAACCTGCGGGGAAGGTACGTTCTGTGGTATCCAGATACCAGGTAGCTGTACAGAGGACTGGCGGTGTACCCCCACCTCCTCCCCCACAACTAACAACATGGGAGGAGCATGTCTTGGCGATCATGCATCCTGAGGGCCTCGCAAGAGTAGCAGAAGGACTGGACTCTGGTAAGTCATATCTTTACCACTATATCCCCCACCCTACCTGCATGCCATCACAACCTCCTACCCCTTCCCTCACCCCCATCACTCCACCACCTCACATATACCCCACTATCACAACCCACACATCCCAATACCAAGCCCTGCATGCAACACCAATGCATGGACACCCATCACAGACGTGCATGGACACCCATCACCACAGCACGCCCAAGGGAGAGACTCACCCAGGGCACACAATCACCACTCACACAAGGGCCATGGCGGTAATGCAAGCACAGTAGTAGAGGGAAACAAACCCATTGCACAAGATGGCACACACAGATGTAATAACAATGCATTTACACCCCAACAGTACCCCTACCCACCTTCACTGGACTGGAGGTGCCTGACATATCCAGTCCCCCCACAGAGGAGGCCCACAGTGACGACAGCAGCTCTGCATGCCTGGATCAAGATGACCAGCCCGGCCTATCAGGGACCTCTGGACAGTTGGTTCCCCTGCCACAGTCCCAAACCACCACTGAACCTCCCCCCTCAGGAAACACCACCACAGCACCCACCCAGCGGGCCCATGCCACTGTCCCCAGGGCACGTCAATCAGCAGTGTGTCCACCACTACAGGGACCCCAGGCAACCCTACTAACATAGGATGATCAGGGACCTGGGGTCAGTGGCAGTGGGCACACGGTTCAGGGGAAAGAGGCACAAGATAACAGGGGAACTGGGAGGACTGCTGTGTGACAGGGAGAGGACAGGCCCAGGGAACCCACTCCCCACGAGGCACTCTCCAACATCATGGGAGCATACCACCATTCCCAGGAGACCATGGGCACGGTACTGGCCAAGTTTCAGGAGACCCAGCGTCTGCAGGAGGGACAGTACCTGGGGATCAGGGAGGACTTGAAGTCCATTATCACCACCCTGGTCACCATTGTAGGGGTGCTGGGAAACATGGCCAACACCATGATGGAGACAGTGGCATACCACCGGGCCCCTGACACCAGCCCGAACGATGAACAGCCTTCCATGTCCGCCGGCGCTAGTGGACAGGAGGTCCCGCCACAGGACCAACAGGCCACCAGCACCCCACCCCCTGCAGAAGGAGAACTACCCCGCAAACGGTCCCTGCGATCCAGGCACAAGACAGAGAACATTGCCAACACCCCCGCCAGGAAATTGGACTCTCCTGAATGTCCCCCTTCTGTCCCACTATGTCACCCTGTCCACCATGAACTGCCATGGCTCCCCTTCCTAAGCCCCATTGGACAATGCACCTGTGATACCAATAGACTGGACTCTACCATGGATATTCCTCCATCACCCCTGCCCATTGCACTTCCCCCACTACTTATTAGCACTTAAATAAACACCCTTGAATCACAAAACAATCTAGAGTCAGTCTGTACTTTCACCAACATATTATTACAACTTCTTAGACAAATCTCAATGTAAATGTTCATTTGCACATACCAAAGTATGACAGTTGTTGGGCAGCAGTAAACATAGCAGAAGGCAGATTGTGGTACCCAAATCTGTGAAAAGGCAAGCCAAAGTGAACTGTCAGGGTGCATACACCGAGATTAAAAAGACTAACTCATACAATGTCCTACAGTAGTCAGGTATGAGATGAGATGTGCCAGTCTCCTACCTGTGTCTCACTGCATGATGATGTTGTTTCAGTTGTCATTATCTTCTTCCTCTGCCTCCTCTTCCTCACTGTCCACAGGCTCAACAGCTGCCATAAGACCAACATCAGGGCCATCCTCCTGCAGAAAAGGCACCTGGCGTCGCAATGCCAGGTTGTGCAACATGCAGCATGCCACGATGATCTGGCACACCTTCTTCGTGAGTAGTATAGGGAACCACCTGTTAGATGGAGGCACCGGAATCTGGCCTTCAAGAGGCCAAAAGTCAGCTCAATAATTCTCCTAGTTCACCCATGTGTCTCATTGTAGCGTTTCTCTGCCCTTGTCCTGGCATTCCTCACTGGGGTCAGTAGCCATGAGAGGTTGGAGTGACCAGAGTCACCTGTAAATGTCGAGGGATATCTGTTAGACATACACCAACCCTTAGGGACTACCCCATACCCAGACACCTATTCATACCTTGGGCTCACCTATTAGCCACATACAGTGCCTCTGGAGTTGGCCCATCACATAAGGGATGCTGCTATTACTCAAAATGTAAGCGTCATGCACAGAGCCAGGATACTAGGCATTCACATGAGAGATGTACTGGTCTGCCAAACACACCATCTGCACAATCATTAAATGGTAGCTTTTTCAATTTCTGCACACCTGTTCATTCCTGCGGGGGGACAAATACCACATGTGTACCATCAATGGCACCAATGATGTTAGGGATATGTCCCAGGACATAGAAGTCAGCTTTCACTGTGGGCAAATCCTCCACCTGTGGGAAAACGATGTCGCTGCACATGTGTTTCAGCAAGGCAGATAGCACTCTGGACAACACTTTAGAGAACATTGGCTGAGACATCCCTGATACCATGGCCACTGTTGTTTGAAAGGAATCACTGGCCAGGAAATGGAGCACTGACAGGACCTGCACTAGAGGGGAGATACCTGTTGGATGGCGGATAGCTGACATCAGGTCGAGCTCCAATTGGGCACACAGTTCTTGGATTGTGGCACCATCAAGTCTGTAGGTGATAATGATGTGTCTGTCTTCCATTGTCGACAGGTTCACCAGGGGTCTGTACACCGGAGGATGATGCCATCTCATCAGCTGCCCCAGCGGATGGGCCCTATGGAGGAGAATGGTGAGCAGAGGGTCATGTACCACATAGGTTGCCCAGGTGTTTTTGCACTAATGTGAGTAAATCCGTGTGTGGCGTTGTCTGTCCGTATTGCTGCCCAAATGTGCTGTGACGCAGTTAGGTGCCATGCGATGTGCCACCCTGAAATGGCGTCTGTCTGACCTGTAAGGAGGGATAAGGGGAAATGAGGTAACTGCGCTGGCGTTGTGCAGCATCGTAGTAGGCAGTCGAAGTCCGCCGCGCAATTCAGCATTGGTTATCATTGGGCCCTATGGGTTCCAGGAGCCAATGACGATGTACGCCGGCGGTGATGCAAGTGCTGCTGTGTCCTAAGTCTGGAAGCGACAATGGCTACAGTGTCTGCAGAAAGGGCCCCTGCCTTCACTTCGGAGGAGTTGGAGAGACTAGTGGATGGGGTCCTCCCCTAGTACACGATACTCTACGGTCCCCCAGACAAACAGGTGAGTACACCGTCAGCATGATGCTTGGGACATTAATGTATGGAGTGGTGTGGATGGAAGAGACATGTTGGGGGGGCTGAGGCCTGCATGTGAGGACGGTGAGTGTATGTGCATCAGGGCATGGGTGGGAACTGGTGGGCAATGAGTATGATTGGCTTGATGGGAGAGTAATTTCCTTTCCTCCTTTACCTTTCCTCTAGGTCAACGCCCACCAGAAGAAAGGTATTTGGTGTGCCATCGTCAAGGAAGTGCGGACCCTGGGGGTCTATCATAGACGGAGCACCCACTGCCAAAAGAGATGGGAGGACCTGCACCGCTGGAGCAAGAAGATGGCAGAGGCCCAGGTTGGGATGGCCTACCAACGTGGAAGGGGTGCCCGTCGCGCCATGACCCCCCTGATGTTCCGGATCCTGGCGGTGGCATACCTGGAGTTGGATGGGCGCTTGAGGGCATCACAGCAGCAAGCAAGGGGTGAGTACAATCTCATTCAGCTGAGTCTGCGTGCTTTATGAGGTGTCTGGGTGGGGGATGTGGGCTGTGGGCTCCCCTAGGCCAGGGCAAACTTGCTAAGGTAGGTCCCTTATTAGGCTGGCTCTGTGGCACTCCAACCCCAAAAGTGGTAGTGGCCATCTACAACTAGTCAGGCTCCTGTGGGTTGCAGGTGTGCAGCAAATGGGATTAGGCATATTCCCCCATTGGCCGGTGATTTTCCTAAGAACTGTTAGTGCAGGGCCTAGTCCTGCTCCCTGTGTGTTGTATCCGCCAACAGTAGAGGTGTTGCTGGCATTGACCATGTGTCTCTTCTGTCTTCCCCCCCTTCATGTTTTGTCACCCTGTCCTTGTGTGTATTAGCATCATCTGGCGGAGGAGCAGTTGCACCGGAGCAGGAGGGAGCTGCAACCCACATGGCCCAGGAGGGTGAATGTACGGAGTTTCAAGGCACCAGTGGGACAGAGGGCGAGGGGAGCTCCATGACGGGGACAGGAGGGGACACTCACGACAGCAACTCCTCCTCTGATGGGAGCTCCCTTGCGGTGGCGGGCACCTCTGTGCCCACCGCAAAAACAGGTACAGCCGCCACACCCCCTACCAGCACCGCCCTCCCAGCAGCCCCTCAGCGTGTTTCCCGTGTCCGCTCACACAGGAGGGTGTGCATCTCCTCCGCCCCAGGCACCTCAGGCCCTGCCCCAGTCAGCCCTGCTGCCCTCAGTGAGGAGGCTATTGACCTCCTGAGATCCCTCACTGTTGGGCAGTCAACCATTTTGGGTGTCTAGAGGCACTTGCAGCAAACAAATGCATACCTGGAGGGCATTCATTCTGGCGCAGCCCAACCGAGAACATTTCAGGCTCTGGCCTCAGCACTGATGGCAACCATTGTCCCTGTGTCCAGCCTTCCCCTGCCAACTTCCACTACCCAGACCCAATCCCCTCTTCCTCAGCCTCTCCCAAGCACACCTACAGACCAGCATGCACACACATCATCACACAAAAGTGGCTCAGGCAAACATAAGCACCACACATCCCACAGGCACTCACACAAGCACCATCCCCATGCAGACACACCAACATCCACTGCCTCCACTGTGTCCTCCTCTTCCACGTCCTCCATGTCACTCCCAGTCTCGTCTCCACTCACACCTGCATGTACTACATCATCAGCCACTGCCTCCATCACCAGCACAACCATCACAACACACCGCTCACGTGCAATCACAACCCCCACTACCATTCACACTTCCCCTGTGTCTTCTCCCACTGTGCCTGTGAGCCCTCCTCCCAAAGTACACAAGCACCGGCACACACCCACTCAACAGCCATCCACCTCACAACAGCCTCCAACCCATGCACCTTCACCCAAACTCAGCAGACGTACACCTCCTACAACCACTACCTCATCCTCCACTCCCAAACCTCCTCCATCTTCCTGTACCAGTGTGTCCCAAAAAAAATTCCTGGCTTCCCGTGACCTCTTCCCTAAACCTCCCCCCGTCCTTCCCCTAGGGCCAGGCTGTCTAGAGCCCAGACCAGCACCTCAGCCACCAAATCGTCGTCCACTGTGAAACCTGCAAGTCGGGGAGGTTCGAAGGGGGCACCCATCAGTGCTGCCAGTGTGCCCTCTACTAAAGCCAGGGACCACCCTATTCTGCCACCTGCCAAGCTAAAGAAGGGGCCAGCATGCAGGAGAGAAAAGCCGCACCACCCACCCAGCAAGGCCTCCTCCAGAACCACAGAGGACAGTGCCAAGGTCCAAGCAGCGACTGCCAAGGTGGGGAAGGAACTCAAGAGCAAAGGAAAGTCACCTCAGGGCACGGAGCCTCCAGGTGAGGGACTGGTGACCCCGATTTATCCAGACAGGCCAGCAACCTCAACTGTTGTGGGCACCTCCGCAACAACCGCCACCTGAACCGCCACCTGAACCGCCACCTGCATGGCCGCTGCCACAACTACAGTCACCAGCATCATCCCTAGTGGGCAGCCTTCCAAGGCAGCAGGAGACAGCCTGGTGTCTCCCTCCACTACTACAGACACCTTCACCACGGCCACCACCGGCAGCATCTCTGCCGCAGACACCCCTGCAGCCACGTGCCCCGCGACATGCCCAGCCAGCGCCACTACAGCGGACATCAGCATCATCCCCAATGGGCAGCCGTACGAGGCTGCAGGAGGCGTCCTGGACCCTGCACACACTACATGAGGCACCACCAGCACTGGCACTTCCAGCAGTTTAAAGCCTAAGTCGTCGCAAGGTGGAGTGTGGCTCTGCCTCCATGGAGTATCATGCTACCTGTTACCGGAAAATCACGTGGCTTAGACACCCAGGTGAGGGAATGGGAACTGCCACACCCCTGGTGCTGCAACACTGGGCACCAAGCCCCCTCTAGAACCAGTGGAGAAAAGCATCCACTAACACAGTCCTTGGCAGGATGAAGCACTCTGGGCACCAAGCCCCCTCCAGAACCAGTGGAGAAAAGCATCCACTAACAGTCCTTGGCAGGATGAAGCACTCTGGGCACCAAGCCCCCTCCAGAACCAGTGGAGGAAAGCAGCCACTAACACAGTCCTCAGCAGGATGAAGCACTCTGGGCACCAAGCCTCCTCCAGAAAGAGTGGAGCAAAGCATCCATTAACAGGGTCCTCGGCAGGATGAAGCACTCTGGACACCAAGCCTCCTCCAGAACCAGTGGAGAAAAGCATCCACTAACACAATCCTTGGCAGGATAAAGCCCTCTGGGCACAAAACCCCCTCCAGAACCAGTGGAGAAAAGCATCCACTAACACAGTCCTTCGCAGGATGAAGCACTCTGGGCACAAAGCCCCCTCCAGGACCAGTGGAACATGTCACCCACTTGAAAGACTGTGGCTTTGCACTCCCCAGGACCAAACAGTGGGCAAACCGCCCACTTGAGAGGCATGAGAGTCTGTGGCTTTGCACTCCCCAGGACAAACAGTGGGCAAACCACCCACTTGGGAGACTTGAGAGACGGCGGCTTTGCACTCCCCAGGACCAAACAGTGGGCAAACCACCCACTTGGGAGACTTGAGAGACTGTGGCTTTGCACTCCCCAGGACCAAACAGTGGGCAAAACACCCACTTGGGAAACTTGAGAGACTGTGGCTTTGCACTCCCCAGGGCCAAACAGTGGGCAAACCACCCACTTGAGAGACATGAGAGACTGTGGCGTTGCACTCCCCAGGACCAAACAGTGGGCAAACCACCCACTTGGGAGACTTGAGAGTCTGTGGCTTTGTACTCCCCAGGACCAAACAGTGGGCAAACTACCCTCTTGGGAGACTTGAGAGACTGTGGCTTTGCACTCCCCAGGACCAAACAATGGGCAAACCACCCACTTGAGAGACATGAGACATGAGAGACTGTGACTTTGCACTCCCCAGGACCAAACAGTGGGCAAACCACCCACTTGGGAGACTTGAGAGACTGTGGCTTTGCACTCCCCAGGACTAAGCAGTGGGCATGGAGCCCCCTCGAGGAGCAGTGGCGTTGTCCCATCATCCGGCTGAGGTGCCCCCCTCCCCTTCCCCCTGAGGTGCCTGTTTATTTTCAACCTGATGCCCCTGCAGTGTTCTCTCCATTTTGAGGCAGGTGTCATGTGTGGGCTTCGCCCATGCTTTTTGGGACCAATGGTCCACGGACATTTAATGGGACATGTGTACTTGCTGTTAATATTTGTATATACTGATGATTCAAATTTATGTTGGCCTATCTGATTGTTCGATTATTATACTCGTTAGACTAATTTCATTTGGTCATTGCGTTCTTCCAGGGGGTGACGGGGTGTATCTGTGATGTGATTGGATATGTGTGTGTGTGTGTGTTTTTGTGGGTGGGGGTGTTGCGTGCGTGTGTCACTCTCTTTTCCCTCCTCCCCTCCCTGGTGTGCTAGGTGCAGTACTCACCATCGTCGTCGCCGCCGTCTTTGATGTTCCTGGTAGATGAGGAGGTAGACCAGCATCGGCAGGACCTGTAACTCGGGCTCCATGGCGTCCTGGTTGTTGGTTGAGTGTTGAGAGGTGAATGGTTTCCCTTCTGTGTACTGTTTCCGACGTGCTTTTGATTGCGTTGGTACCTCCCCGGAAAAGCTGGCGGATTGGTGCCTTGTAATAGTGTGGGCGGTACATTGTCTTCCGCCTGTCTGTTGGCAGTTACCACTGCAGTGTTTGTTTCTACCGCGTGGCCATCAGGGTGTTAAAGTGTCTGTCAGTGTTGGCGGTTTCCGCCATGGACGTAATTCCATTTTTCTTACCGCCGGCCTGTTCGGGGTATTACCGCCACTTTATCACTGACCGCTAGGGTTGTAATGAGGGACTAAGTCTGAATGTAGAAAACGTGACCGCAACTTCATCCTGCGGGTCCCCAATGGTAACCCCTCATCCTCCAACACCGTTGTCTGCTTTCCCACTTTAAATTTTGCCTTCTCAGACATTTTTTCAAAGAATTTCTTCTAAGTCCGAAGGTAAGCTGAGACTGGGTCCAATCTCCCCTTCGTATCTGAACCGCGCTTCAGCGTGGTCGCTATAACTATTGACTTTGCCTCAGTATCTCGCAAATAGATGTCCGAGTTGGGCATTTTGATCTTTTAGGCTCTAGTTTTCACTATAAACTTTAAAAGTTCATAACTCTGGCTCTACTGATTTGGTTTTTGTTGTTTTGGTGTCAAATAATTTAATAAAATATACTCTATTTTTCTAAATTGATTTGGGATTTTTCTTGTTCTGTGTTTTTACTTTATTACTGTGTGAGTGCTGCATAAATACTTTACAAATTGCCTTAACGTTAAGCCTGGCTGCTTTTGTGCCAAGCTACCAGATGGTTATGCACAAATTAATTTAGTGACTTTTTGTGGTTCACTCTGATGAGGATTGGTGCTGCTGCTTGAGTAGGGTTTCACCCACTCAACCAAAAAACAATTTGTCACATTCATGAAGTGAAAAAAATCAGTCCTTCTTATTAGGAGTATTCAAATGTACAAGCAAGATGATTTCAGTAGATGTTCATGAAGTAAGATGAGTTGGGCCTTCACAGTTGAAGCAATTGACTTTCCAATTCCAAGGCATTCCTTACACCCTGAACTATATGTTAAAACCCCTGAATATTGAGGGCTCCAAAGAAGACAATGGAATGGAATGGCAGCATATAATGAGCACTGGTATTCACCTAAAGTCATCAACTTTTCAATGTAAAAGCCCAATCTCTCTCTCTCTCTCTCCCTCGCTCACTCTTTCTCTGACTTTCTCCTTCTCTCTCTCTCGCTCTCTCTTTCCCTCCTCTGCCTCTCTGAAAAGACAAGTACTATGGTAAGGAGAGCAAAGCTTTATTGGACCGCCAGCCACGTCAGTCAGCAGCAACTGTCATCCTTAGAACCCCGCACCCCAATTTTCTATGCAGGTAACCAATGCCACCCACCATTCCACATATGTCACTCTTCACCCCCCCTTCACAACCAAAAAAAAATAAGAATGGAATTCTCTGCAACAATAAAAGTAGCACACCAAATAACAATTTAAAAAAATAGTACCCTTTGGAATAGAATTGCCAATAGTGGGATAGGGAACTTGAAAGCGAAATGCATGCAAAATAAACTTAAGTTGATCAACACAACCAACAACTCCTTGATAACATGAACACAAAATGCAAATGTAAATACAAACATGTCACAAACATAATCTCTCAAGGCGAAAAGAGAACCAACCACTACCATACCCATGTAGGTAGCAAACAATACATAACTTTTTGTTCACCAAATCCTTACATTTCACAGGGCTAGTACTAATTATCTGAGGAACCTAAGTTGCCACTGGTCATACCCCACTTCAACACACTCTTGTGCTCCCACGCCCATTTTCTCACACACATACGTGGACTTGGAGTCAGACACCAATGAAACAAAGCTCTTGTACCACACCCTCCCATCACATGTTCCTTCAATGTCTTAACTTGAACAGGAGCCAAAAAACAGGAACATCCTTTCTGAACATGACCAGGTTTATTGAGCCTAACCCAATCACCCATCTTGGCAAGCATTCTGTTACAACCTTTGCCAATATATTTCTTTTGCACTTCATATCTCACATCCACAGCACTGGCAATCGTCACAACATCAACACCTTTCTGATCCATCCATTCCTTGTTCAATTTCTCATATCAACCCTGACCCTTAATAAGGTCAAAGGTGACATACCAGTGCTTTTTTGAGACATGGTTCTCATGGCCCAAATCATATCTCTCATCACAGACTTCTATTTCAAACCATTCACCAATGCCAAATGGAGCAGATCCTCAATAGTATGATTAGTTCTTTCCACCAACCCATTACTAGGGGGATGATATAAAGATGTTCCAATGTGCTTTATGCCAGCCAGTTTTTTTAATTCTTCATTTCCCTCAACACCAACTGGGTGCCATTGTTGGTCACCAATTTCTCAGGATACCCTTCCCTCAGAAACAATTATTTGAAGAAATCAATGTCTACACCAGTATTCACACTGTCCACAAATTTGATTTCAGGCCACATAGTAAAGTAGTCATTCAATACACAAGCATATTTTGGTGTGCTGTCACACCATATGGTTCAGATATGTTGAAAGCCAGTTTATGCCATGGTGATTCAACTGTGGTCAAAGGGGTAATAGGAATAAGACAAATCACGTAAGTCTTATCACTCATGGCGCACACACTACACTCACAGACAAAATGTTGCACAGCCATGTCAATCCTCCAGCCATGAAAAACCCTAACCTAATCTGTGCTTCATGGCACAAATATCAATCCTCATGAATTAAAGTTGGAACCTTGTTGTGCAACTCCAATGGAACTGACAACAATCTACACCTAAGCAAGACACCATTGAAAACCAACAACTCATCAGAAACACTTAAATATGGAATTATGGCCTCCTGAATGTTTTGAGCAGGAGGCCAATGACTGGCAACAAATTCCATCATACTTTATATCTTATTGTCAACTATTGATGCTTCCATCTACTCATCATCAGAAAAAGCACCATTCATAGTAACATTAATGTAACTCACCACACACACCATATCCAAGTCATCATCCATTTCTATCTGGGAACCAGACTCACACAATGTTAATCTTGACAAATAGTCAGCAAATCAATTTCTGACACCAGCCACAAACTCTAACTTGTACTTAAAATTTGCAGTCTATATTGCCATTTGGCAATACAGTGGGTAGGTCTTCTGCCCCTACTTGTTCTAAATAGGTCTACCAATAGTTTATTGCCCATTCTTAATATACATCTGCTGTCCCACACAAAATATTTGAAGTACTGTACACTCCACCACAAACCAAGAGCCTCCTTGTCTATCGTGGAATAAGTGGTCTCTGCACCTCTCAAAGTTCTTGAAGCAAACACAATGATTTGCTCCACATTGCTCTGCTTCTACATAAGTATGGCCCCAAGACCTAAATTTCGGGCACCAGTGGAAATGTTACACATGTCATTGGTAGTGAACAGCTTAAGGGGGCATGCAATAACAATGTTGTGTTTAATTAACTCAAACACCTTTTCACACTCATCATTACAAATATACTTTGTGTTCTCCTTAAGCGGGTCCCTTATATATGCTGTCTTACTTGCAAAATTTCCCACAAGGTTTAGGAGCCTTCTCAATTGCTTCCAAGATTTTGACTTTGGGTTTTACCCCATCTTTTGATACATGATATCGTAAATATTCTACACCATCCAGAGAAATCTTGCATTTATCCTTATTTAATGTCAACTGACTAAACCTCAGTATGTCAAGAACACATCTTAACCTTTGGTCATGTTCACATTTATCTTTATCATACACCAAGATATCATCTTGAAATTAAGTGACTCCAGGTGTATCTTTAAGCATATTGCCCATCAATCTCTGAAAAAATGCAGAAGCGGATGCTAATCCAAATGGCATCCGAACATAGTAATATGCACCTCCAGGTGTGACAGAAGATGTGAATTGTCTGGATTCTTGGCACAACTCAACCTGGTGGTAAGCAGGTAACATATCCAATGATGTACAAAACATTGCACCCTTAACGTGTGCCAACATTTCGTTAGTGTTGGGCAATGGTTGGGGATCAACCCAACTATTGGTGATCAGATCCTTTAAATCAACACACAACCTCAATGATTTACCACACTTGCATGCTAAGACCACTGGGGCAAGCCACTCTGAACCTTGAATAGGTTCAATGATATGCAATACATCAAGGTACACTGTTCCGAACAGGGGGACCCAATTGGACCCTACTGCTTGACACAGATCAACTGGGGACTTCTATAATCAGATGCAAGAGCCCTCACACACCCTAATGGGTGTCATGTTTTATCATCGTGCCTGATCCACATTGGGCCGATGCTGCAATGCCCAACAGACCCACAAGGGGGCTCTTTGCTGGAGATCTTTTGGTAAATGCTGTTGGTGGGTGCAGGAATGAACTTAGTCCTGCAAGTGAGAGGAGTGAAGGACTGGACAAAAATTGTGATCCTCCTTAATTCATGCTTTTGGAGGAGCCCTGTCTAGCCTACATTTTTTATTCTACATAACTGGTAATCTGCAGATTGGTTAATTACTCTCTTCTGTCTAGTCATCTCCCTCTAGACAGGAAAAGAGCTTATACTCTCTATCTTTTGAAGAAACCCTCCTTGGATCCCTTAGTTGTCAGCAACCACTGCCCTACCTCACTTTTATCCTTTTATGCAAAGTTCATAAAGAAGATTATTAACTTTCAGCTGATAACGCTTGTCACCAAACCTGCTTCTCAACCCTATGAAAGTGGGTTCCTTGCCTTTTATGATACAAAAGTGGCTTTTGTTGCTATTCAAAATGAACCGCAGATAATCTTGGACTGTGGTTAATTTGTAAAAGAATGAGCGCTGGTGCCTAAAGCTCTGCTCAGAAGCCTGGGCCAGCTGCTCATTCATATCACTCTGCAGGTTTCCACTTTCTTCTTTTGTTTCTTTTTTCATCTTTCTCTTCTTCACTTATTCTGTTTTATGGGGGTTTCCCTCTCTTGCTATCTGTAAATGTCTGATGCATAAAAATCAACACCGGTCCCCTAAAATGAGCGCCAGTGGCTCTCAAAGGCAACCACTGTCTCAAATTAAGCACTGTTCTTGAACTAAGGCAGAGTTGCCACTCTCATCCCTTTATCCCTCTACACTGCCATCAGCACTATATTGTGCCACACTATTTGACAGGCTTGGAGGCATGAAATTATACAACCGGATTTCAATTGGATTTGTAATTTTTAGCAGACTACAGCAAGACCGTTTGTAAGTTTCCTCTTGAGCTAGGCAGGTTTTATGTGGAGTTCCACAGGGCTCCTCACTGAACCCCATAATATTCATCCTCTAAATAATGCCTCTTGCAGGGCTGATTCTGGAGCATCATCTATCCTGGATGGGTTATGGAGATAATACTCACATAATTCTCCAATTGGTTGATGATAACAATGCGGTCATGTGCACTTTTATTCTGGCATGAGTGTGTGGCTGACTGGAACTAAAGAAAGTTTCTGAAGTTGAATTCAGGTGAAACTGAGGTGATGGTGCTAGGTAATCCACCTAAGAAAAGGTCCTCAATGGTGGCCTGACTCTCTAGACCTTTTTTCTTTGCCTGTTAAGAATGTTAAAAATCTGATCTGGGGACTGTGCTTAATGATGAACTCTCCTTCAAAACATACTTGGTAAAAGTCACATCATCCTTTTTTTTTTAGCTGAAGATTTTCTGTAAGATCTTTCTTTTTCTCCCGGATAACACTCATTCCATTTTGCTGGTGGACTCTGTTAGATTATGCTGAAGTGCTGTACCTAGGACTTTCTGCCTATACCATTGGGCATCTACAGCTGGTACATAATGCCACAGTAAGGCTTTTGCTTAAACTCCATGTACTCAAGGTCCTTTGTTTATTTGACAGTTAATCCCAAAAGGCCTCTCTCTTCAATCTAGGTCCACCTTTCTTTTTTCAAATCCCTAAGATCAGGAATGTTTTTAGGCGGTGTTAGAAATGGGAGCCTCTGGTTGGTAAAACCCACCACTCTAGTCAGGGTAAGCTAGTTACACACCTAAGATAACCTGTGTTCACCCTCTGGTAGCTTGGCGCAGAGCAGGCAGGCTTATCATAAGAGGCAATGTGTAAAGCATTTGTGCAACACACACAGCATCCCAATGAAAACACCACAAAAAGACTCCACACAGGCTTTGGAAACATAGAGATTATGTATGTGAAAAACATAAGACCAAAACGACAAAAATCCAATCAGTATATCACGAGTTATGTTTCTTTAAAGGTAAAGGTCAAAACAGTGCTTGATTTTAATGGGCTCCTCTTACAGTCTTTACTGTAATTCCTTATGCGTAGTGAAATGTAACAAGTTTGCTTCAGGACTCAGTGTGCCCCTTTGTTTTAGTACCTTTGGTGAGTAATGCAGCCCGCTGGGGCAGTCAATGGGCTACTCACACAGGCCCGTTTTGCTGCAGGTGAATGTACTCTTGTTCAGGTGTTGGGCGGCTGCTTCTCCTCCAGCCCTTGCAGTGCAGAGGAGCTACTCCTCCACTAATCAGAAAAACAGTGCAGGGGGCTGAGATGAATCACCACACTCACTTCCCTGGGGTGCCAGTGGTGACAGACATATTCAGGGTGGTGTGGGGCTGAGATGAAGTACCACGCTCACTTCTCTAATATGCCAGCTGCAACAGGCATGCTCAGAATGGTGTGGAACTGAGAAGAAGCACCGCACTCACTTCTCCAGGTTGCCAGCAGCAACAGACACACTCAGGGTGGTGTGGACCGAGATATAGCACCACGCTCACTTCTCTGATATGCCAACAGAAAGAGGCACATTCAGGACAGTTTGAGGCTGACATAAAGCACTGTGCTCACTTCTCTGATATGCCAGTGTCAACAGACATGCTCTGAATGATGCAGGGGGGCTGAGATGAAGCACTAAGTCTTTGATGTACCTGAGCCCTCAAGGAGAACACGGGCAAGCCAGCAAGCCCTAGGAGTCACTCTGAATTTAGTCTTTTGCAAGGCAGAGATCAGCAGGCAGCTGGGCAGTACAGCAAAGCAGAGCAGCAGTTCCTGGGAACAGTCAATCCTGGCAGAGTGGCAATCATTACATCACAGCAGTCTTTACTCCAGCAGCGTTTTTTTCAGGTCCAGTAGTGTACTGGTCTCTGGGAGGTCAGAGTCTCAGTACTTATACCAAAAAGTGCCCTTGATGTGGGGGGTGACTTCCAAGGATCGCTCTGAAGTGCACACGTTCCCCTTTCATTCCAGCCCCGGCTGCAGACTATCAGTTGGGGGTAATCAGCCCTTTGTGTGAGCTTAGCCCACAACCCTTTGAAGTGTAAGTGTGAGCCCTTCTCATCCTCTGTGCCCAGGGAGACCCATCAGAATGCAGACGAATGCAGATGCAGTTGAGTATCCAGTGTTGTGGGTGTCTGAAGGGAATGCACAAATTCAGCTGTCACCCAGTCCAGACCAGACATGTATTAGAGACAGACTGTCAGGCACACAGAGCAGTGAGAGCAGAGAAATGCCCATTTTCTAAAAGCAGCATTTCTAAAATAGTAATAATAAATCTGACTTCACCAGTAAAGAGGATTTATCATTACCATTCCAATGATATGAAATATGCTGTAGATACTCCTTTCTGAACAGGAATGACAGAGTAAAAGTATATTAAGGAATTCCAAATGGTGGCCTATGAGAGGAGCAGGCCTCACAGTAATGAAAAACAACTTTGGGAGTTTTTCATTACCAGGACATGCAAAATGTTAAAGTATGTCATGAATTTTACTTACATGACACCCTGCCCTATGTGCTTCCTAGGGCCTACCTTAGGGGTGGCATATGTAAAAAAAAAAGGGTAGTTTAAGGCTGAAGTTTTAAATGCCGGGTCGAAGTGGCAGTGAAACTACATACACGGGCTCTGCAATGGCAGCTCTGAGACATGTTTGAGGGCTACTAAAGTGGCTGACACATTCAGTGCTGCAGGCCCACTAGTAGCATTTAATTTACAGGTCCTGGGTATAGGTCTACCACTTTACAAGGGACTTCAAAGAAAATGAAATATGCCAGTTGTAGATACACCAATATGACCATGTTTAGGGGAGAGGTGCATGCCCTTTAGCACTGGTTACTACTGGTAAAGTGCTCAGAGTACTAAGGCCAACAAAAAGATGCAGCGACAAAACAGGAGGTGAAAGGCAAAGGGTCTGGAGAAAGACCAGTCTAAGGATGCCAGGTCTAACACATGGGTGTATCATTTGCCTTTGAGGTAGAGAAGGCTTGGAAGTTATTACCTTTTTAATGAGGTGCATCTCGTATCTTTTGACATTTAAAAGGCAATTAGAAACCTGATTGTTTAAACAGTAATGGGTATTTGAACTGTACAGGAGAATCTACTGGTTTTAGCACCAGGACACCTTTTGGTAGCCGTGCACTCTATACCATTAAATAATTAAGAGGGGTTCTCCATCCCCAGACATAAAAGTGTCACGCTTGCAACTGTTTTGCCACAGTGTGGTACATCATAATCAAGAGCCCCAGCATAAGGCAGCAGCACCACTAGTATATGATCGAAGGAGTAGTGGCCGAAGGAGCAAGCTTGAGGGACAGGTATTGGTGTGTCTGTAACTGGTGCAGTTTGTCTCAAAGGTGGTAAAGGAAAAGGAGTCAATGATGACAGATGAATAATAACATTTCTATGTCAAAGGCCCACAACATACCTTCCCCCTTGTTTCAAAGCGCATTGGGTGTATATAGGTATGCTATCAATGTCAACCACCCAACCCAGTCTCTTCTCTCAGTCACTCCAGGTGAAAATACACACTCTGTAGAAGGTGTATAAGGTTGACATACCCCTGTTTATGTCTGAAAATACTTCTATTACTACTACTACTACTACTAATAATAATAATAATAATAATAATGCTTTTATTATTATTATTATTATTGTTGTTGTTACTGGTTCAGTTTTATTATTTTTATTATAGCCTTATAACTCGGTGCAGTGGGCTATACTATCCATTAAAGGCCCACTTAAGCATTAAAGACCCGAGCCGAAGGAAAAAGCCTTTAACAAGAGAGTAGGACTTTAATGCCGGTAGAGCCCAGCTACGTGCTATAAGGCTATTAGGATATTCTGCCACTAGAGGGCAGAATGCTCTAATAAATAAAATAAAGGGGCTTGAGAGTCCCCTCAGTTCAGCGAAGCCTTTGTTCACAGCAACACCTGTCAACAAAAAGATTGGAATGTTGGAGCTCTGGGCTTCTACCTGCTATTAGAAGCCCAGAGTACTCCATTGTTTTCAAAGCAGTTCCCAACATTCCAATGTTCTAAAAATGATTCTGTAGTTGCACCTTCTACTTTACTCATGTGGTTGCGATAAAATACAAAGAAATGTGTGTTCGCAGTGCACATTTCGACCCCTGTCATAAGGGCAGTTGGTCATTGGATTTACAACACCTATGGCTTCCTTGACAGCGAGTGCGTATGAGGATACGCTGCTTGGCAGGGGCGGTGTCTGAGCTGCGACGGCAAAATTCACAATGACAAACTCAAAGGAATGCCCCTTTTGCTGAAACAAGAGCGGCTTCAAAACCCACAATTCACAAGAAACATTCCATTCCTGCATATAATGGATATGAAACAAGTAAGCCAGGAATATTATTTTACATGTGATAGTTTAAAACGGAGCGTTCAGTTAAGGTTTGTCATGGTCTGGGTGGTCTGGCACCACTTTCCTAGGCTTCTGTGACCTTTACAAAGCCCTCAGAGTCTGACCATTGTTAAAAAAAAGTTCTACATGCAAAAGTCCTTAGGCCACTCCTCTTTAAGAGGCTGCAATAAATGTTTTAACACAAGGGGACGTCTGTTTTGTCACTAAGCACAAATTACAGTATCTAATGCGCAATTTTTGGGGTTCTTTTGCAGGGAGACTCAGGAGGACCCCTGGCGTGCAACGGGCAGCTTCAGGGTGTGGTCTCTTGGGGACCTAGCAAGTGCGCCTCGAAGGACGCTCCAGGTGTATACACCAAAGTCTGCAACTATAATGCGTGGATCAATCAAGTCACATCTAATAATTAATGCATCGACAGTGCATAGGCAATATTAATAAAGTTGTTCTCTAACTAAAAACATGTTGCTCTCTTACCAAAAACAATATCATAATAAAATAATGCATGTTGATAGTATGGGAATCTGTAGTATGCATGGATCAGTCAACATATGATACATCGGGTCGCTCCTTAAGTGATTTCCATCCCCAGGAAGCCATATCCTGGCTATTACTTATAAGGGACAGTGGGCGGTAGAAAACGTAAAACCCAGTTGCAAGTGAAAGAGGGTTCTGTAACAAGAAAAACATGTAAAAATCTAGTGCCATTTTCACTCTGCAGATTTCTGCTGTCTTTCCAGCACACAGTGATAGTGTGACTTCCAGTAAATTGTACATCATATCTAATAGCCCATTCCATAACAGTATGACTTCCATATCTCCAGATTCTCTGTACTTCATTAAACAGATTTCAAGCTGCACCTACTGATACTCTAGAATATTCATTTGTTGAAAACCTAATGTGTTGTAGCTTTCTTGCACCAGCACTACAGTGCTGTTACAGTGTAAATTCTTGGTGTCTCTAGCACCAAACAAAGGGGGTCATTCTGACCCTGGCGGTCCATGACCGCCATGGCGGAGGGCGGCGGAAGCACCGCCAACAGGCTGGCGGTGCTTCCTGGGCGATTCTGACCGCGGCGGTAAAGCCGCGGTCAGAAAAGGGGAGCCGGCGGTTTCCCGACGGTTTCCCGCTGGCCCAGGGAATCCGCCATGGCGGCGCTGCTTGCAGCACCGCCATGGGGATTCCGACCGCCTTCCCGCCAGCCTGTTTCTGGCGGTGTCCACCGCCAGAACCAGGATGGCGGGAACGGGTGCTGTGGGGCCCCTGGGGGCCCCTGCACTGCCCATGCCACTGGCATGGGCAGTGCAGGGGCCCCCTAACAGGGCCCCACAAAGATTTTCACTGTCTGCTGTACAGACAGTGAAAATCGCGATGGGTGCCACTGCACCCGTCGCACCCCTGCAACTCCGCCGGCTCCATTCGGAGCCGGCTTCATTGTTGAAGGGGCTTTCCCGCTGGGCCGGCCGGCGGTCTTCTGGCGGTCGCCCGCCGGCCCAGCGGGAAAGCCGGAATGGCCGCCGCGGTCTTTTGACCGCGGAGCGGTCTTTCGGCGGGAACCGCTTGGCGGGCGGCGACCGCCGCGGTCAGAATGACCGCCAAAGTCTTGATATAATCTTATATAACAAAGACTGGTTGCATTTTGAAGTTAATTTCTACATTGGTTGTTTATTTTCCAATGAAAGTCACGATTACTTTCTTCTATGTAAATCATGCTCTAAACTCAGTTTTCTGGACAGCTTCATCAACACATAGACGTTGATTCACCAAAATGCCATGAGTAGTGCATGTGAAAACACACCCTATAATATTACTGGCACTCTAGGAAGTGTCATGACCTCTGATTCCAAATCCACCCGTGAAGTGATGGAGTGATTTCATATGACCATAACCATGATGACATCACAATAATGGGCATTGCTGAAGTGCCTTAATAACTGCATGATTAATATAACAAAACAAACCAGACAAATGCCTGTTTTAGACACCACTTATATTAGGGTACTGGCTTGATCTTTCAAAGTGGTGGGGCGTCATACATGCCCTAAATTGTGGCAAACGAGTGAAGTGAGTAAACTAGACCTCTTCTAAGAGGGTTCAGGGTAGGCAAGTTCTGCCCCCACCAAAAATTTAAAAATGGGGGCAAAGTCAATTGTAAAGCACAATTTTCACATAATCATGCTGAAACGCCACAGGGTCTGAATGTGCACTTATGAATTATTCAAGTTTATTCAAAGTGTGCCAAAGCCAGTGAAAGTTTAAATCACCCAGTTGTTGACCCCATTTTTCCAAATATACTATGGGTGCCCCATACTTCGAAAATAACACCCATTGTGCAAGGGTCAGCATTTTGCCTTTGGTGTCCCTCATATGTCAATTGTGTCCTCATGCCACAAATGCTTGCAATATGTCAGTACCAGAATATTGCCTTTAATGCCGTCCATATATCATGGCTGAACTTTATGTCAAATATTACCGCCAGTGTTTCAGGGCCAGCATTTTGTTTTAAACATCCCCACATACGCCACGGTAAACCACCATTATGACAAGAATTACCTCAAATTTTCCACCATTATTGACCAGGGTGCCCCCTATGCTAAGAGTTACAACAAGTATGCCAAAATCAGGTTTTGTCCATGTGTGCCCCATACACCAAGAATTAGCTCTTGTATGCCAGTACCAGTATTTTTGCAAGGATGCCCGTTATACCAATAATTTACTCCAGCATTCTAATGCCAGTGTGTTGTTGCAGGTGCCTTTCACGGTGTGAATTGTCTCCAGTATGAAATGCCAGTATTTTGACATGGGCACCTTTATAAGCCTATATTTGCTTGCACTTTGCCAGGGACACTGGAAGACTCACAAGCATAACACGACGTTCATACTCACACTCACTTACATTTACCCACTCACATTCACTCACACTCACTTGTAGTCATTCATTCTCACCATTCCTTTACACTTACTTTTACTCAATCCCTCTGATTCAAACTTACTCTCACTCAGTCTTACTCTGATACGTTAATATATTTTCACTCACTTACTTGCACTCACTCTTACTCATTCCTTCATTCGCACTCAACACTCCCAGATAGTTTCACTTACTCTGACTCACTCAAATCAAATGAATCTTTATTCAGCCAATATAATCAGCCATAAAAGAATAAAACAATACAGACCCTTATTAAAAAGCAGATCAATAACATTGTTAAGAGGAAATTAAAATCATCTTAACTAATCATAAAACACAGACATCACCAATTCACATCTAATTTGTTATCACATTTTTTATCCTTTAATACCATCCTTACCAATCATTTGAAGTGCATACATTTTCCCGATAGCAAGAGCAGCTCTAATATAACTAATCGCCGCAGCACAAATATCCAATGTGGGCAAGTGCTGCAGATAATTTAACACCTCCTTATAAAATGAAAACTGTTCCTTCAGTAAAATAGGGCGTAAAAACCTCAATCTGGGTGAGCCGTATAATGTGCAACTTAGCATAAGGAGTGAAGTGGATTGTGCAGTCAGCCCATTACACGGACAAGGTGGAAAAGATGAAAACCAGGAGCCACACGCTGGGAAGGCCATCAAATAATCAATTGTGTTAAGCCTAAACCTGGTGAGATAAAATCTATACTCTAACTTGTCTATCCACAAAAGGTATGGTTCTACACTAGCTGTCTTACTATTTGCATATATCTCGTAACCTCAGAGCGTTTTACAACACTAGTCAATCTTGCTTCTTCTTTAGCTGCTTATAAACCTCTATTAATTTTGTCTTAGAGTTAGCACCAATAGTCTCTGGCTTCTCAAAAAAATGTGCACACCCTAAACTATAAAAGGGACACTTTATATACAGTAACCAGGGGATCGACGCTGCATTGTTCGACTTCAAACAATACTTTAATACACTCCTACAAAATTGAACTTTGGGGTTACTCCATATCTTTATCCACAGGAGAAGTGGAGCCAACTTTATGCAATCATCTATTTATCCTACCACTAATTCAGTATGGGCAATAAGATTTGCAGTGGATCTTGGGATGGCTAAGAGCCTACATAAAAACCCATTTTCTGCAGACTGAAGTTTGCCTGCTGCTGAGTAACCCCATACTCAAGCAGCATAAGTTTCCCCCACCACTACGCTTTTACTCTTATAAAACTGGAGCAGCTCACGTATTGGCCTCTGCCCCAGACTCCTCGCGAATCTAAATAGAGACACTTCTATAATCCTCATTTTAGCTGCCCTCTGTGATATTAACTGGTTCCAAACTTCCATTTTAATCAAAAAGAATACCCAAGTAATTAAGCATTGCTATTGTAACAATTGATCTCCCCTAAAGCAAAATAACCTTAATTTATGATTTCTTGGGCCTCCTGACATCACACATGATTTTTGATGGTTTGCCTTAAGTTTGAGACCTGTCATAAAGCTATTAAAGCCATCAAGAAGTTTTTGCAAACAGTTTACTGTATGAGACAAGAGCACAGCATTGTCCGCCTACAGCAAAACCGGCACTGGGCGATTCACAATTTTCATATAGTCATTCAGAGCTAAATATAGGGAGTTGATATACAATAAGAATAAAAAGGGGGGCACTATACATCCCTGCCTCTCCCCCTTTACTGCTTTGATTGGGGCTGTACAATCACCATCCCTTGAATAATGGACTCTAGTGGTAGTCTCCCAGTGAAGTCTTTTTATGAGACCCAATAGGTGGGTATCTATACCCACCTGCTCCATCTTGGCCCATTCTAACTCTCTACCCACTGTGACGAAAGCACAAGAGAGGTGCATAAAGGCCATATAGAGGGTCTCTCCCTTGGCCTTAGGTTATTTACCCAAAATGAAAGTAAGGTTCAGTGCCTGCTCTACCATCCCTACGCCCGAGCGGAAACCATATTGTAACAAGCTTAAAAAAGAAGATTCTTCTGCCCAAGACTCTACTAGCTTCCCTAGGATAACCCTGCCCAAAATCTTTATTATGAATCAATCAATGAGATTGGGTGATAACATGCGGGCCAGTTCCTATCCCCTTTCTTATAAATAGGGACTATTATTGATTCCCTTCATGAAGTGGGACGTCCATTTTTTACTGCCGCTCTCAATACATTGGCAATCAGTGGTGCCCAGATCTAAATTTGCTTTAAACAAGTCAACTGGGACCCCATCAGGGTCGGAAGCCTTGCCAGGGATTGCTCTCTTAATGGCACTAGTAACAGAAGTTAGATCCACAAGGTCTGCAACCCAGCCTTCCTCGTACTTTTACCCTATCTTTTCTTCCCCTATACCTTCCATATTTTCAGGATTAAAAACTGTTGAAAAATGGTCAAACCACTCCTGCTCCAAAATATGACATATAATACCATCCAACATGGTGGATTTAAAAAAGGGACGACTAATCCGCGGGATGCTATTTGCTGCCACTTTGAGTGCTTGGAGAGCAGCTGAAGATTCGTGGAAAAAACATCAGTTAGTTGGCCGAATGCTTGAGGATCTTCTTTTTAGTCAACATCCCTGATATAGCTTTACAAAGGGCCTCAAAATTTCCTAAAATGTTAAATGGAGCATCTGACTCCGAGTGACACCCTTTGGTCTCCTTACAATCATCTGGAACTAAGTTTTCCAGAAAACCACTGTGACCAATGGAACTCCACTGAAGGTGAACCCCCAGGTTTACTGAATGGATAACTGGGGCAGATTTGCCCCCAAGAGGCCTTGTTAGTTAGAGAGAGTGCAATTTTAGACTGACAGGATTATGGTCACTAAAATGGAGGGATACAATCTCCTGGTCCACAGAATATTGCACCAGATCCCTTGATAACAATATGAAAACAATTTTAGAACAAAGATGGGTGGATTTAATCTCCCTTTCCCATAATCATCTGGTGAGAACATCAAATTAAATGATGAAATCAGGTAATTGAGAGCCTCCCGATAAAGGGTGTGGACAAAAAGCCCCATATCACCTTCCATGTTATCTGTGAATCCACATATATGTTTCCCATCATAGGGGCATTTAACAGTGTTAAAATTACCAGCCCAAATTATGGAGCACGGGACATACCCCCTCTCACTACAATCTGTAATTTCCCTGCTTAACTCCTCAATAATATGAATGGGATGTGATGAGAAATTATTAAAATAAAAATTTATTAAATGTATTTGAAACTTTTTGGGAGAATAACATTTTAAAATGTGGTAATTAGAACTTGAATCAATTTGCTCGATCTTCACATCCCTAGTCGAATTGGACACAAAAATAGAGAGCCCTCCCTTAGCTCTACCTGCAGCCACTTGTGTCGCTTCAGCACAGTAAGACTTAAAACCATTTACAGAGACATTAATATGAGTAACCCACGTTTCCTGACAACAAACCACATCATAAGACCCAATAAAAGTCAGCCATTCTGTATTCTCCAGGTTATTCCTAAATCCCGCAATATTCCAGGCCAACATATGAGTGCCTCCGCTGTGCCTATTTGGATCAAACGCTTTTTTACATTCTGTAACACTTTTTTTAGTCATAGGTAAATCACCACAAGTCATCCCTTTCTTGTCCGTTTTACTCAGTAACACATATGCCCCCTCTTGAATAAGTCAATTGATCACCTCTAGATAACTCAATGGCAAAAAACGATTTGTAATCGGGAGTGGAAAATTTAAGACACCGTAAGACTGGCCATGATTAGGGTTCATTAACCCATTTAGCTGGACTATAGCCGGTTGTTGTAAATGTCGATAAAAATACCCTAGCCACAAAATCATCAAGGAATCACGCTTAGGCAATCCCATCAGTATGTAACAAAATATCACCCGCAAGCCTTAGCTTGCGGAAATTTACAATCACTGTGTCGCCCATATAATTCTTCTCTAAAGGGCAAATGTCACCCACTCTCCTCACAAAGAGAATCGCGTTTGCAAGAGTGTGTAGGAGACTGGCCTGGTTTGTAGTGGTACCAAGGGGTACTTACACTCTGCACCAGGTCCAGTTATCCCTTATTAGTGTAGAAGAGGTGTCTAGCAGCTTAGGCTGATAGAAAAGGGTAGCTTAGCAGAGCAGCTTAGGCTGAACTAGGAGACGTGTAAAGCTCCTACTATACCACTGGTGTCATCTGCACAATATCATAAGAAAACACAATACACAGATATACTAAAAATGAAGGTACTTTATTTTTATGACAATATGGGGTTAGAAAAATAGCCCACCCCAAGACCCTGAAAATTAGGTGTAAAGTGCACCTAAGTTCCCCAGAGAGCACAGAAGTCGTGATAGGGGAATTCTGCAAGGAAGACCAACACCAGCAATGCAACAACAATGGATTTCCAGACGAGAGTACCTGTGGAACAAGGGGACCAAGTCCAAGAGTCACACTCAAGTCGGGAGTGGGCAGATGCCCAGGAAATGCCAGCTGAGGGTGCAAAGAAGCTGCCACCAGATGGTAGAAGCTGTGGATTCTGCAAGAACGAAGAGGACTAGGAACTTCCCCTTTGGAGGATGGATGTCCCACGTCGTGAAGAAGCTTGCAGAGGTGTTCCCACGCAGAAAGACCGCAAACAAGCCTTGCTAGCTGCAAGGGTTGTGGTTAGGGTTTTGGATGCTGCTGTGGCCCAGGAGGGACCAGGATGTCGCCAATTGCGTGAGAAGACAGAAGGGGCGCCCAGCAAGACAAGGAGCCCTCTCAGGAGCAGGCAGCACCCGCAGAAGTGCCGGAACAGGCACTACAAAGAAGAGTGAACCGGAGCTCACCCAAAGTCACAAAAGAAGGTCCCACGACGCCGGAGGACAACACAGGAGGTCGTGCACTGCAGGTTAGAGTGTCGGGGACCCAGGCTTGGCTGTGATCAAAGGAAATCCTGGAAGAGTGCACAGGAGCCGGAGCACCTGCAAATCACGCGGTACCCAGCAATGCAGTCTAGCGTGGTGAGGGAAGGACTTACCTCCACCAAACTTGGACTGAAGAGTCACTGGACTGTGGGAGTCACTTGGACAGAGTGGCTGAGTTCCAGGGACCACGCTCGTCGTGCTGAGAGGGGACCCAGAGGACTGGTGATGCAGTCTTTTGGTGCCTGCGGTTGCAGGGGGAAGATTCCGTCGACCCACAGGAGATTTCTTCTGAGCTTCTAGTGCAGAGAGGAGGCAGACTACCCCCACAGCATGCACCACCAGGAAAACAGTCGAGAAGGCGGCCGGATCAGAGATACAAGGTTGCAGTAGTCGTCTTTGCTACTTTGTGGCGGTTTTGCAGGCGTCCAGAACAGTCAGCAGTCGATTCCTTGGCAGAAGGTGAAGAGAGAGATGCAGAGGAACTCTGATGAGCTCTTGCATCCGTTATCTAAAGAATTCCCCAAAGCAGAGACCCTAAATAGCCAGAAAAGGAGGTTTGGCTACCTAGGAAGGAGGATAGGCTAGCAACACAGGTAAGAGCCTATCAGAAAGAGTCTCTGACGTCACCTGCTGGCACTGGCCACTCAGAGCAGTCCAGTGTGCCAGCAGCACCTCTGTTTCCAAGATGGCAGACGTCTGGAGCACACTGGAGGAGCTCTGGGCACCTCCCAGGGGAGGTGCAGGTCAGGGGAGTGGTCACTCCTCTTTCCTTTGTCCAGTTTCACGCCAGAGCAGGGCTGGGGGATCCCTGAACCGGTGTAGACTGGCTTATGCAGAGATGGGCACCATCTGTGCCCATCAAAGCATTTCCAGAGGCTGGGGGAGGCTACTCCTCCCCAGCCCTGACACCTTTTTCCAAAGGGAGAGGTTGTAACACCCTCTCTCTGAGGAAGTCCTTTGTTCTGCCTTCCTGGGCCAAGCCTGGCTGGACCCCAGGAGGGCAGAAACCTGTCTGAGGGGTTGGCAGCAGCAGCAGCTGCAGTGAAACCCCGGGAAAGGTAGTTTGGCAGTACCCGGGTCTGGGCTAGAGACTCGGGGGATCATGGAATTGTCTCCCCAATGCCAGAATGGCATTGGGGTGACAATTCCATGATCTTAGACATGTTACATGGCCATGTTCGGAGTTACCATTGTGACGCTATACATAGGTAGTGACCTATGTATAGTGCACCCGTGTAATGGTGTCCCTGCACTCACAAAGTCTGGGGAATTTGCCCTGAACAATGTGGGGGCACCTTGGCTAGTGCCAGGGTGCCCACACACTAAGTAACTTAGCACCCAACCTTTACCAGGTAAAGGTTAGACATATAGGTGACTTATAAGTTACTTAAGTGCAGTGGTAAATGGCTGTGAAATAACGTGGACGTTATTTCATTCAGGCTGCAGTGGCAGGCCTGTGTAAGAATTGTCAGAGCTCCCTATGGGTGGCAAAAGAAATGCTGCAGCCCATAGGGATCTCCTGGAACCCCAATACCCTGGGTACCTCAGTACCATATACTAGGGAATTATAAGGGTGTTCCAGTATGCCAATGTGAATGGGTGAAATTGGTCACTAGCCTGTTAGTGACAATTTGGAAAGCAAAGAGAGAGCATAACCACTGAGGTTCTGGTTAGCAGAGCCTCAGTGAGACAGTTAGTCATCACACAGGGAACACATACAGGGCACACTTATGAGCACTGGGGCCCTGGCTGGCAGGGTCCCAGTGACACATACAACTAAAACAACATATATACAGTGAAATATGGGGGTAACATGCCAGGCAAGATGGTACTTTCCTACACAGTGCTAGGGAAATTCACGGTTTTCTTTAACCAAAATAGAACCTTGTTCTTAAGGGATTCTACCATTTCCAGAAAACCCAAAGGGAGCCGGGGGACATTGGCCAGTACAATAACACAAGGTCATGAGGCTGAATGGAGGTCTATCACAGGTAGTTGATTCAAAATACCAGGGTTACTTTCTCTCCGGGGTCTCCTACTTTGGGTTTGAACTGGGGTGCTGGGCCTTTGAGACAAGAGCTGAGACGGGTGCTGCATACCTGAAGGATCATTATTACACTGGATCAGACTTTCAGGATGCTCCCTAAAATCCCTATTATTATTATTCTTCATCCCCAGTGAACTCTGTGAGTGGTGTAAGACCATCCGAGCGCACCCATCATCTGGGGAATGCAAGTCCCTTGTTACTGGGGGATGAGTGGTAGATTGCATTGAATACCTGCCAATCTGAGCCCACCACCAACCCACCCCCACCCCCCCTCGGCTTATCTGTCTTCCATTTCGGTTTGCTAATTGGCAGAGATTAATTAAAATCGATTCCTTATTTGTAAGCAGATCATACATTGGTCGCAATTTAACATCCAATATTTCTGACTTCCAAGCTCCCACTTAGGGGCTCTTTTTTGGCATTTTGGTGGACTCTCTCCTATAGCCTCTTGTAAAGGAGGTCTGCTAGTCTATAGGTCACTAGCCCGAGGACACGCATTTATGGAACTGGGCTCCCCTTTCCAAATATTGCCCGATACCTCCGATCCCTCCCCTCCCGGTGCTAGATTCCATGAGTGCCTGGTCCAGGCCCTGATGCCCCCTTGGTGAGTCATATACCAATGCTTGAGTTGTTTAGGCCCCATCATGCATAACATCATCATTTATCTCCCTCATTAAGGGTACCCCTACATGTGAGGGTACTTGAGATGGGGAAGCCACGAGAGTCTCTGCCATTAAAGTCGCCCCTTGGCTGGCTTGATTTCATTTGCCACTAGATCAACAGCTCTCACCAGAAAACTGCTGATCATAGTACCAGGGGATTTACTTTGCAAGTCAGGTCCACCACCAGGTATTACCCTTCTTTTCCCCAAAGTTGCTTATGAGAAGCCTCTAACCGGAGATCCTAAAAACCAAAAGGGGGGGGCCCGGCCACTGTCAGGCTATCACAGATTAAGACGGGCCTGCTCTTGGCCTGGTCTTTGCCCGGGTGCAAGACCGGGCGCGTCCCGTGCCACAAGGGCACATCAGTGCCTTTGTAGCGCCTTCGGCACGCCTTGGTAGCGGAAATGTTGAGGGATGTGGTCTCACGAAAGCCGCTGTGATCTCTGTGTCCAAAACAAGATCTCCTGCTGGGTCAGCGTAAGTTTTTAGTCTCACTCATTCTCAGTTATTCATTCACACTCACTATCAGATTCACTTTTATTCTCACTCAGATATACTTATTCACACTCACTTGCACCACTCTCATTTATTCTCACTCACCCTCACTGGCTCATTCACAGTTACACTCACTTACTGTCACTCTCACCAATTGTCACTTACACTTTAACATTCCCTCGCATTAATCCTCACTCATTCATTCTCACTCACCCACTCTCACTCACTGGCAGCCACTCTTACTCTCACTGACTGACTAAATCATGCTCATTTACTGACTCAGTTTCACTCATTCTCACTCATCAACTGTTACTCTCACATACTCACTTTCACTCACACGCATACGCTCATGCATACTGTACAGACACACATTTATAAATATGCTTACTGTCTCTCCCATAAACACACTCTGTACACATACAATATACATTTATAAGCATTTTTACTTGCATCAGCTGCAGCAAAGGTCATGTTTCAGCTCCTGCTGCTCCATTTTTTCATCAAACTAATAGTGAATAATGATGAATATTGCATCGACGTGGTGGTTCCACAGATGTTATGCATCCTTATGTTTAACTGCTGGATTTTCTCTCATCACAAATTGTTTTCTGCTGCTTTGGTTGAATTTGGAGCAATTAAAAGCCAGACAGATACTTATAAAGACATCAGAAGGGGATGCCATATTACGCCCACAGAGACAAAAGGTGGCCCCTGTAAGTCTGGAAAAATGTATCTTTCACTTAAAGTCACATTAATCCCTGGCCTGTTTTTACTTAAAGCTGCCGTCAATAGCTTCGGAAACTAGAAGCTCGGCTTCACGTTCTTTTCCACGTTGCCCTGCCTGACAGTGTGTTCTTGGGCATACACTTTATGTTCAAACACCATAGCTATCTGACCTGCATAGTGATGTCGTGTTTCAACCGAAAATAATTAATGTATCATGTGCTGAGTGTCAACATTTTAAAACCCAAGTTAGGTTAGTAGGATACGACAATGTCAACTACAAGGTCAGGAGCAATCACATTATGAACCGTGAGTATAAGTAGTTTAATTTTGTCTCAGGTCATTAATGACTACTGCTTAAAGTCTGTGGTTTTACGGTTCTATATATTTGAATAAAAATCTATACTGCGGTCATTATATTATCATGGTTTTCTTACAACCCTCCTTTGGAAAACATTGCCTTGTTTACAGCAAATAACAACCAGGAACAACATTATAAAAGTGGCGCACTGACTCCCTCTGCCGACTTAATGGGTCACTGCAACATCATCACAGCGAATGTGCTGCTTGCTCCTCCTAGTGCAGACGCAAACTCACACCTCCACAGGGAGCAACATACTGTTCAAAGGCGGACCAGCTGCTTGAAGCTGTCGAGCCCCCTTTCACTGTATAGTTTGCAACCAGGCGTGGGGGGCAGAATACCCCCTCAGCAAGTTGTTGCAGTGAGTGACTACTGTATACCCACCCATGGACGTCATTTAGGGGATGCCCTGGCTTTCCCCTTGCGACCCCAGACACTCTATTTGCGACCACTGGCTTCAGAGGTGGCAAATCAGGGCCAGGAGAACAATGGCAGTGCTCCTTTCTCGTTGTTTTCTCTCATTTTTTTATTACACTAATACTCTCTATTAGTGTAATAAAAATACAGTTAGCTGGACTATGGCCCTCCCTGGCAGCTGAGGTAAGTAAAAATGATTTTAAATGCATGTTGTGTGTGTGCTTGAGTGTGAGTGTGTGTTTGCGTGAGAGAGTGTGTGTAAATGTGAATGTGTGCATTTGTACGTTTTTGTGTGTGTGAATGAAATTGAAGGTCAAAGAGCATGTGAAGTCACTTCTGCTACCCCTGGCATTTTGGTGAATTGACGTTCATGTACCCACCTGCCCTACAATGCCTCTGAGAGCCTAGGAACCCCTTTGCAAACTATCAATGAGCGCCCTCGGAACGTAGTGACTGTGCCCCACCTTTATGTGGGGCATAGTCAGTGTGCTGCCTGGCAGCAGCCTTGCCTCTGCACCAGTGTCTTTAATATGGTGCAGGCACAAAGGCAAAATATATATATATCATTTACGTCGGATCACACCCCTAAAGAAATGAGGTAAGCCAGCTGGAGATCGCACCATCACATATTTAGCACCAGTGAGATCTGTATTACAGAAGGAGCTATGCAAGCAACTGCAACTCATGTAAAACCAAGCTGAAGCAGATGGTAAAGCAGGTTTTGATCCATGGGAACTTTCTACAATGTGGCCCAGGTAATCTAGTCATGTAAAAACACACATTCGGCCTTTAGTAACAGCTTGATGTGCTAACAGAGTCCAGGTACCATGACTCCTTTGTTGGATGGACTGGGAAGCTGAACTTCCAGTGGAGTATTTGTGGTTATTTTACTGTTCACAGCTAAGAGTGACTTAACTCACTGGTATATCAATGATTATGGTGCTTGATTGGTTTGGCTAGAGGTTTTACCAAATCGATTTACTGTCATATGCGTTATTTGGGATGCTCAACAGCCTTTATGCAATGCAGTACGTGGGTGATGAAATGTTAAAATTGGAAGAAGTGAGTGGATGTTGGGAAGTGGTGATAGCTATATTCTGGCCTCTCTGGACATAGATCAGTCTTACCAGTTCCCCCTAGTAAATTCTGTTATAGATTTGTTTATTGCACCACACTCTCTGGGCTGGAATGATGTCAGAATAGCCTATGGCTTTCTGAGGAAGCTGGGTTGAAAAAGGTTTTGCTTGGTTGGAGGAATTGTGAACTTTGGGCCTTCAAGATAGTTCTAAAAACGTTTGAAGTATTGAAGTTTTCTGCCCACTCAGGCTATTTGAAGCATGTTACCTACCATAAAATAGTCAATGTAAATCATAACCATTAAGAGTGGACTTGTAGCTTTCTGGATCAATGAAACCTGACCTGAGAGGCCAGTGAACTCTTACATCGTTATGTAAAAAGACATTAGAGTGCTATTCAGCTTCTATGTATGTGTATGAAAGTCCTCACTTAAATGGAATACATGGAACAGTTACTTGATTTGCTTGGAAAATTGTTTTGAGGTACTCACACAAGCGATTTAAAAGGACCTGCAGGAATACTTGGGGACTGTTTTTGAGGGCCACAATATTTGAAGGTTTTACTCCAACGCAAGGTTCTAGGAGCGTGTTGGGTTGTGTAATATGTATGAGCAGGTTAGGCAGCACGGGCATTAAGTATTATGATGCATGTTGAAATGTAGGTTGGGGTGGATTCTGAAGGAAGGCAGTTATGATGGCTGGAGAGACCAGGCGATGTGAGTTGTGATAGAGCGTTCCGACCTAATAAATTACCTGTACAGTATTTGGACGCTCTTGGGTCGATGAATCTTTTGACCAAGTGGGACTCTCTTCACCCGAGATCAATCAATTTAATCAAATCAATAATCAATAACGAACATAAGCAATGCCCTGATCAACATAACACTTCACAATTAATTCAGAAAACATTTCGGCGAACCATGACCTTTCGGTCATGAATAACCACACCAGTTTATTTAAAGTTAATGAATTTATTTCCCTATATTAACAAAGCTAGCACAATATAAATGTGTCTCAACACCAAATGATATATGTAAATGAACATTAATAGCTGTCCATAACGGCGGAAAAGATGCAATCTATGCAGCATTTGAATAACAATGCATTCGATAATAGCAACACAAATTACTAAAACTATAATCTGTAATGAGCTAATTGCATACATTAGTCAGCATAACAAGGTCTCAAATTGCATCGTGCAACAAAGGAATCCTCATCTAACCTCAAATTAGCATTGGCATGTGGGACTTCATGCAAAAACAATTTAGTAACATTAATTTGGAAAACTCCTAACTAGGGCTCTTATCAAAAATCAGCAGTTGGTTACCTAAAAAGAAACACAATGCAATTATACATTTTTCCTTTCATATTTACCAAATTCAATCAGCATTCAAGGAAGTCTTCGTCTCACAGGTACCGTTTTCGATCGGCATGGGACGGGGCAAAGGGGTAAGGGGGACGGGGCAATTGCCTCACAGCGGCAACATAAAGGACGGCTACTTCATGCAAAGGGGCAAATCAAAGTTAAAGTCTCTAGGGCAAGAATTTCTTAGAATCTCTTTCTCTCGATTAGAGAAAGCATCAAAGTCTCATTGAACATCAATTGGCATCGTAGGAGATGGCAAAATGACGAAGTCGGCAAGATGGGCCATAATGGCTGCAATGTCCTGCAAAATGGCTAATGGCTAAAATGGCGAGTAATGGCTCGTAAAAATGGCGAATGGCTCAAATGGCGAGTAATGGCTAAAAAGAGCTGGTAATGGCTGCTTTCTTCTTGTGCACCAGGTTTAAATAGTCAACAGTTCAAATCCAGTAGGGTCTTCCATTGGAGGGTTCATAGGTTGGCTTCAAATTGTCCAATCAAAAACAACAGTTCTCAAGCTTCTACCTAGGCATACATTATCCTTGGAGTCGGGTACGTAAGTTGCAACATATTTTACCAATTAACTCACTTTCAGAGCTTCCATTGTCCGCACCTGCAGATTGACCTTGGAGCAAAGAAGGAGATGCCAGGCTGGCACGAAAACTTAAAGATAAGCATGTGAACCGATCTCACTGGAAAAGTACAGCTTCAAGCAGAAATACACGTTTATTAGCACATTAGAAAAACATGAGCATCTAAATCGTGAGACAAGGCAACTAGGCCGAAGCCTCCACTAAAGTTATGCTAAGTTAAAACATTTCAAACAAGCAAATCATGGCACACGTTTACGGTTATGTCAGATTAGTACAATTCTAATACATCACGTTATATAAAGCACGCTTATAAATGTTGGCGAACTACTCTGAGGGCACATTTTGTCCCCGTACAATCTTTATTAGTTCGGTTAAAGTCACACTTGATTATTGCAGCACTACGTTTATGCGCTAATAAATGTAAAACCTTCATTTCAGCGTCATCAATCCCTCCTCTGATGACTACTTGTCATCACACAAAACTATTCCCACAAATTTTATTCCATTTAAAATTCTGTCAATTCTCTTTGCCTTTTAGTTCCCCTTGTTCTTGCCTTGTATTCTTCTGCCATTCTTTTCATCATTTTCTCTTCCTTCCTTCTCTTAATTCTTGCCATAATCATTTGTATTCCCCTCTTTATTCCCCAAATCCCAAAGATGCAAATTAGTACTATTAGTATTCCCTGCATTATTTTTAGTAATATTCCATTCCAAATGCTACCAAGCCAATTTCCCACTGAAGCAATTCCCTTTCCAACCTTCTCCCAAACTCCTGGTTCTTTCAATTCCTTCAAGTCTGCACTCTCTTTTGTTAGATTTGCAAGCATTGTTTTAATCTTCACACTGTTGTCTGGTATATACGTGCAACAGTGACGCGCACCAAGCATTTTGCAAACGCCGCCATCCTTTGCTAAAAGAATGTCTAGGGCAAGCCTGTTTTGAAGAGTCATAGCTCTTTCTGCTGCAAGTTCAGCATCCATCAGGATTATAGCACCTGAAAACTTTGTCAACATGTTATCCACTATAGTAGACAACTTTCTTATTTTGATGGAATTCAACACAACTCCCAATGAAGGAATCATGGCTCCAAGTATATCTCCTACCACAGCAGCTGCGGTCTCTCTTTTCTGGATACGATGAGATCCAGACGTCTTTGGAATCACCGATAGGTCATCCAGTTGATAAACCTTTGGGAACACTATACCCAAATAACATCTCCCCCACCATCCCTTTGGAAGACGATAATAGGCATTATGCCCACAAATGTAATATACACCAGGTATGACAGGGTCAAGTCCGTTCAGCATGAATGTCCATTTGGCCTTAAAGATAAACGTATGTTTACATTCACTCGCTCCCACGAAAATGTTATCATAATAAGATTCACCACGATATATACAAAATTTCCCTACATGCCAAGCATCTAAAGCTATTCTCCCTTGTGTTTTTATTGCGGCAAAAGCATAATTATCTACTGAAGTCCTCTTACTTAGCTCTTTTTCTAATTTCGCATTCATTTGTGCCCTTCTATCATCTGTGCGATCTAAAAAGCTTATTTCTACTGCAGTGAGTGAGCATGTAAGGTTTTCCCTATGAGCATGAGCTGTTTCAAAAGGTTGCATTGGCTCGAAAAATTCCCTCATTATTTTAGCATCCCAATCTTTAGCAATCTGGCTTAGCTGCGTAATTATAGGAACATATGCAAAGGTAACATCATAATTTGAATAAAAATACTGTATGTTAGTTTGACCATAAAATCTAGAAGTTACTAAACTACATGTAATCCCGTATGTAAGAGGCATGTGGTGATAAGTCACCCCTTCCTTTACCGATGTCGGTATCTGTGTACACACATAACAATCTTTCGCATCCATAGTCTCAACATATTCTGTTAGTAGGCGATAGAAAACATTATACGAAAGCTCCTTCTTATCATGCAAGTGTCTCTCATATAATTCTAGTCTTTTCAATGCGGTTAGTTCAGTGACAGTAACAGGAGCAAAAGTAGAAGCATCAATTGTCTCATTCTCACCCTTACCACGCGTTGCAAGCACTATTGCCATTATTATTAGTACACATGCAGTTATCAAGCCTATACACGCATATTTACAATATTTCACTCTACTGTTTTGTGTAGTCATGATCTGTATAGAATCAGAGAGCTAGAAGCACCTATAAAGAAACGATTTAGCAATTAGTTACAAAGCTGAACAAGCGCAATGTTCACACAGTTTTCTTCAGGAGCTCAGTCACTTATCGGTTAGCAGCATTTGTCTCAATTCGGCAATAACTCAGTCTTTTATCAGTTAGCAACGTTGTCTCAAATCGGGTTTAAGAGTCAATCAGGTTATCAAAGTCTTATCAAGTCAGCAAATGTCTCATCCGGTTTAGCAATGTCTCAACTGGTTGTTTCACGTTAGATTTTAGCAAACAATGTCATTTATCAATCAACAGTGTCCATAAAACTTTTCTTTTCTATTGGTATCTCTTCTTCTTCGTTCTCGAGGCTTAGAGATACAAATTCGTCAGTCCAATCGTCATTGACTACATATGCCCATTCTGGACCGGAATATCTCCTGTTTGGTATCCTTTTCCTTTTCAATTTTGCATCTCTCTTTGATTCTGCCTCGCTGGTACTTTCCTCTTTGGCCACGTCTTTTCCTTCACTTGATGTCGGTACCACGACAGACACTTCCTTTCTTTTCTCTTTCACTCTTGGCCCTTCACTGTCGTTCAACTTTTCTCTAGTTCTTAGTTTTATTGGTGATATACTTGGCCTTCTCTTTGCACTGTGTCCACTTGATGGACCTGCGATCTCTTCTGAAGAAGTTTGAACAGTTTCGTTCTGTTCTGCCTTGTCCCCTCCTTCTGGGGAGTCAATCAGGTTTTTCTTTTCTTTTTCTGTACCGTCTGCTTCTGGGAAAGCCCTCCTCTGATCAGGCTCTCCTGCTTCTTCACCTCTTTCGAGCCCTTCGTCACCGTTACTTTCGTCAGGCTCTTTATCACTTTCAGCTGCTTCAGGCTCTTTGTCACCTTCAGCTGCTTCGTCGCTTTCTGAGGTTTCTCCTTGGTCTTCCCCAAGTGAATCGGTTGTTTCGTCCTCAGAGAATATTTCTCTCTCTCCTGTTCCTGCCTGTTCGCTTTTAGTTCTGTTTTGCTCTGTCTCAGCGCTCGGCACTTTGTTATCAGGAACTGGCAGTTTCAGCGCTTCAACTTCCTCATCTGTGGGACACAACACTTTCTTTGTATGACTGGCGTGGATCCAGTTGGGAACTCCCGCACACTTCACAGCGGTAGTGGTCGTCAGGATCACTTGGAAAGGGCCTTTCCAACGGGGTTCCAGACACGACTTCCTCACGTGCTTCTTTATCACGACCCAGTCACCTGCTTTCAGTGTGTGTCCTGGACCTTAGATCGGTGGCAAGGTGGTTGCTTCCACCTGGTGAGAGAAAGAGCGAACCACGTCAGCCAGACCTTTGCAGTAGTCTAACACCATATCATCTGTAATATTCAAAAGCGCGTTTGCGGGAACTGCAGGAAGTCTCATGGCCCTGCCCATGAGAATTTCGTGCGGGGACAATCCAGTCTTTCTGTCAGGGGTGTTTCTCATTGACATTAACACCAAAGGCAATGCGTCAGGCCATTTCAAATTTGTCGATGCACATATTTTCGCCATTCTTGATTTCAGTGTACCATTCATTTGTTCCACCAGTCCTGAGGCTTCTGGGCGATAGCTACAATGCAGTTTTTGCTCAATGTTCAGCGCTGCGCAAAGTAACTTTATCACCTCGTTATTGAAGTGACTTCCTCTATCTGATTCTAAAGAGATCGGGAATCCGAAACGTGGTATCAACTCCCTCAACAATAGTTTTGCAACTGTAAGGCTGTCATTTCTACGTGTGGGGTATGCTTCAATCCAGTGACTAAAAATGCACACAATCACCAACACATACTTCAGACCTCCATGCACAGGCATCTCAATAAAGTCCATCTGCATTCTGCTGAACGGGCCACCCACCCTACCAATGTGGCTCACGTTCACAACCGTTCCCTTCCCAGGGTTCATCTGCTGGCAAATGACACATCGATGGCAAACTGCTTCTGCAACTTGACGGAATCTGGGGTTAAACCAATCAGTTTTGAACAATCTTATCATGGCATCTCTCCCTAGGTGAGCCTGCCCATGATAGAACCGCGCTAGCTGCGATAAGAGACTATTTGGTAAAACAAATTTTCCCTCATTTGAAACCCATAACTCATCTGGTCTCCTTGTACACTGTGACTTAATCCAGGAATCTCTTTCATCCTCCCTGACGCTATTCTGTAATGCTTTTAGTTCATCCATTGTATCCACGACCTTCAAGGCAAATGCTTCAGCTGGTTCGAGTTCTGGTTCACTTATCAAATTCCATTCATCCCTGAGCAATATACAGTTCAAGGCACAAAATCTTGCGACTTGATCCGCATATGCATTTCCCAGAGAAACATAGTCCTGTCCTTTTGTATGAGCACTACACTTTGCCACTGCAATTTCGGCTGGCATTTGAATGGCGTGTAACAATTCCCTTATTCTCTCCCCGTTTTTCACTGGGGACCCTGAAGAGGTCAGGAAACCTCTCTGTGACCATAGTTGCCCAAAGTCGTGCACAATTCCAAACCCGTACTGACTATCAGTGTAAATGGTAACCTTCATCAATGTAGACAGTTGGCATGCTCTTGTAAGGGCTACAAGTTCTGCTACTTGTGCGGAATAGACTCCTTGAAGCCAGGACGCTTCCAAGACACCTGTTACAGTACATACAGCATATCCTGCTTTCAAAATTCCCATCCCATCTCTTAGACATGAACCATCAACAAAAACAATTTGGTCATTTTCATCAAGCTTAGTATCCCTAATATCAGGTCGGGGTTTTGTGCAAAATTCAGTCACCTGAAGGCAGTCATGCTCGACGTCTTCAGCGTTCTCAATTTCAGCATTTTCACCGGGAAGCAAGGTTGCTGGATTCAACGTAGTGCACCTTTTCAGCTGCACATTCGGTGAGCCCAGAATTATTGTTTCATACCTTGTGAGTCTTGCTCCAGTCATGTGTTGCGTTCGGGAGCGGGTCAAAAGTATCTCAACTGAGTGAGGGACCATGACTGTTAATGGGTGTCCCATCACTATTCCTTCACTCTGAGTGAGGCTGATACCAACTGCTGCTACGGCGCGCAAACACCCTGGCAGTGCTGCTGCGACCGGATCCAAAGTAGCTGAAAAATACGCTACTGGTCTGTTTATGCCACCATGGGCTTGGGTCAAGACAGACAAAGAACATGCGTCACGTTCATGGCAAAACAATGTGAAAGGCTTTGTGTAATCAGGCATACCTAAAGCTGGAGCCCTGCACATGCATTCTTTCAATTCAATAAAAGCATCCATCTCATCTCCTTTCAGCTCAATTTCATCCAAGGCATCCTTCTGGGTCAGTTTCAGTAAAGGCTTTGCTAGAGTTGAGAAGTTGGGAATCCACTGGCGACAGTAGCTCACCATCCCCAAAAACTTCCTCACCTCCCTCCTCGTCTTTGGTGGACTCATTTGAAGTACAATTGTTATTCTTTCCTTCATTATTCTCCGTGACCCTTTCTCTATTTGATGACCCAAGTATTTTAGTTTCTTCTGACAGAACTGCAACTTTGAAGGAGACACCTTGTGTCCATTCCTTCCCAAATGGTTCAGTAGAGCAATGGTGTCGGCTGAGCAGCCACTTTCTGTCTTAGATGCAATCAGTAAGTCATCGATGTACTGTACTAGGGTTGACTCGAATGGCAATTCTAACACTTCCAAGTCTTTCTTTAGAATCTGATTGAAAATTGACGGTGACTCCGAAAACCCTTGAGGAATTCGACACCAACTGTAAACTCTGTCTAAGAATTTGAAACAAAAGAGAAATTGGCTGTCCTCATGAAGAGGCACCGAAAAGAATGCTTGTGACAAGTCGATGACTGAGAACCACTCGGCATCGCAAGGGATTTGAAACATTATCACAGCTGGATTCGGTACTACAGGGCAGCATTTAATTATGATGTCATTTATTTTCCTCAAGTCCTGCACAATTCGGACCTTTCCACTCGGCTTTATTAGTCCCATGATTGGTGAATTACATGGACTGCTTAACACTTCCTTCAGTACTCCCTGCTTTACAAACTCGTCAATGAGTTGGGCGACTTTCATGAGGGTGTCTTGTGCCATGTGGTATTGTGGGGTCTGGGGAAAGGTTGCATTGGGTTTTACGGTCACTTTCACTGGTTCTACTCCTTTCATCAATCCCACCTCTTTTCCTGTCATATCCCATACTTCCTTTCCGACTGTTTCTCGTAATTCAGCTGGAATATCTTCTTCAGTTATCATCGGAAAAAGGTTAATCAGAGGATATTCGTCATCGACAGTTTCCATCTCATCCCCTTCTACACTGTCCTCTTCTTCCCCATCACTGCTCGTCTGAATTCTAATTCCATCGTTCGAGCACATAATCGAACATCCCAATTTGCACAATAGGTCTCTCCCTAACAGTGCTATCGGGCTTGAGTCACATACCACAAAATTATGTGACCCTTGATAGTTACCAATTCTGACTTGTACTGGATCTATGATTGGGTTCGTCAGGTGCCTGTTTGCTACTCCCACTACTTGAACTGTTCTCCCTGAGAGTGGCAAATTTGGTACTTCAATGCTCCTAACAGTTGAACGTGTGGCTCCTGTGTCAACCAAGAATGAAACAGGATGACCCATAACTCTTCCCTCCACATATGGACCCTTTTGATCAACTTCCAAGGATGCTGCAAGCACACAATTTCCCTCCTCATCTGAACTTTCACTCTCCCATACATTGTTTATTCCATTCTCACTGTGTAATGGGAACTGTTGTACGGTGCCATTTGTACTCATCACCTGACCCGAGACCTGTGGAGGAACCATCACTTGCTGCTGACTCACTGGTGCCAAAGGTATTTGCATTAGCTGATTAGGTACCATGGGAAACTGCTGTTGCATTGGCTGCATTTGCGTCATCTGCATACGGGGCATCTGCTGCGGCTGCATGGGCTGTAATCCCTGCAGCTGATTTATGGTCTGAAAATTTGGGTTTGGACCTCTCATTTTCGGTCCCCTCATTGTCTGGAATGCATTGACATCATTGTTTTGCTGACCAACACCTGCACCTTCCTGCACCACCATCGGACACTCGCGTTTCCAATGACCGACGATTCCGCACACGTGACACGGCATCACCCTTTTCATTGCCTGCACACCATTCGGAATCACAACAGTGTTCAAATCCGGACCATTATTCCCAAAACCTCCTCTGCCTCTGCCTCTCGCCTGTGGCTGAAACACCATATTTCCCTGCGGCTGCGGCTGCGGCTGCGGTATCTGCTGTTGGAACCCTTGCAACCCTTGCAGACCTATCTGAGCTGCTTTAAGTTGCATCACCATCACTTTCTCTTTCAACCTTTTCTGTTTCACTTCAATTTCGTCGCTACAGTATTTCGCATAATTCAACACCTCATCAATAGGTTTCGACTGCCAACAAATCAAATGCGTCTTTATCATCTGACTTATCTCTGGTCTCAGCCCTTCCACAAATCTAAACACAAAATGAAGCATGTCCTTCGCCTCTATTGTTTCCGTGCCACTGTAGTTCTTGAACGCCTTCAACAACCTCTCATAGTAACCATGAATCGACTCTTTAGCCTCTTGGGCAGTTCGATCAATCTTCTGCCAATCCACATTTTTCGCGGCAACCTTCGTCTTCAAATGCTCAATCACCTTATAGTACAAGCTCATCACCATAGGTGATGGTGCACCCGTATCCCTGTCTCTCTCTGGTTCACTTGTCGGCCAACCTACAGCCCTTTTGCAGTCTTCCCACAAATCTGCCGGAACCACAATCTCAAAGAGGGTGTTCAGGTCTTCCCAAAGACATTTCGCAAGTTTCACAAACCTATCAGTTTGTTGATACCATTCAATCGGTTTCTCTCTCAGTTTGGGAAAATCATCTGTAAAAGACTGAATGTCGCTTCTGTGCCACGGTACATGTATTAATTTTCCCCCTGCTGTCTCCCTCATTGGTAACATGGTTATTGCATCACTACTCTGTGGTCTTTTCTCGTTGTGCTCTGGGACACTATCTTTCTTCTTTTCCTTTTTCTTTGCCCATCTGCTTTCCCATTTGTCTAAGCACCTCCACACTTGTGCACTCTGCAGCAATTCTCTAAGGTGCGTTTTCATGCCTGCTGACCTCATATGTTCAAAGTCTATGGTCCCGAAATCCAATCTATAGCTCCTGCTCAAGTGTTTTGTCTTGTCTATCTCAACCCCATTTTTGTCAGCTATTTCTTGCAACCTTCTATGTACCTTGTTCACTTCTCTCGTAATCCTGGGACATAGATACCTCAGCTCTTCTTCCGAGTAGGACTCTAACCTATTCACCCCCATAGTCCCTTCCACCAATTCTTGTGCTTCCATGTTCAACCTGACCCTATTCAGATAGTCTTCTCCCTTCCCACTGGCTGAGCTTTGTGTGGAATTCAGACTGTTGAACCACTGTGTCAGCTGTTGCGCATTCAACCCCATCAGTGTAGCATTCACATCGACTGCTATTGATGGTTGCGGCAACTTTTCAGTGTTCGATGATAGTGGTATCATCAGTGGGGGACTCGACCTCACCACTGTTGACTGAGCACATATGGGACTAAACTCCATCAAGGACCCAGATCCAGTTGGCAGAGCCGCTATCGGAGTTGTCTCTGGAGTGTTTTCTATGCACCTCCTTTCCGTCCCACTCTGCACCATTGATCCTTGACCGCTCATACCTGAGTTAGGCTGAATGTACAAAGGTACCGGCGGACCTACAGTAATGGGTAGGGATATCGCATCTGGGTTCTGTCCATTCCCCATGTTCTGAGGCATGTTCATTCCCACACTATGGGTCATCATTGCCGGCATGCCCGTCTGACTCCCCGTCATCTGAGCATGTGCGGTTCCCCCCTGCATCTGCTTTTGAGGCATCAAAAGCTGGGTTGATTCAGCTTGTGCCAATGTTGAGTTGCGACCATTCTGTACTCCCATTACGGTTGGATCTAGAATCATTCCCGTACTGTTGTCACTGCTGTAGTACCTTGGGACCTGCGGCTGATAATTTTCTGCTGTTTTCAATATAGGCACATCTGGATATATTCTCCTAACCTGCGGTATCTGCGGGGTGAACAGTAAACTCGGGTCCTTAAATCCCGATGGCGTTTCCGAACTCAGAGTTTCATTATTCTGTACCGGTGCCGGAGGGGCAGAACTGGTACTTGGACCTTGTCCACTCTCTGCATAAGGTGGTGGACGGTCGTTCAGCAATTGCATGATTAACTCCTCATCCTCTAACTCCTCTTCTCTCCTTAACTTTTCCTCTTCCTCTCTATCTTTGGAACACCTCCTGTTTGTCTTACAGGTAGCTTTCTTGCCTGGCGCCTCTTCTTCCTTAGTAATTGCGGGAAACAATTTTATCCCCTGCAATATATCTGACCTCCACACCTTCTGTGCATTATCCCACCTAGCGTCCGCTAGTGTCTTTTCTACCTTTCTTACCCTGGTCTCGAACTTCTTTTGCTGTTGCTGTCTAGCCATTAGTTCCCAAATCGCTAGAGCCTCAAACTGTGCTGGCCTTGGAGGTACCTTCATGTCGTACATCGCGAATCTCAAATTCTCTAGGATCCTTATATTGAATGTCCCATGGATCGGGAACGCTACGCTCCCATGTTTCTCTGTCAGCTTGTGCCATTGCTTTAGCCAAAGGCACGGAGCTACCCCCCTTTCCTCCATTACAATGTAAGCTGGTGTACCTTCGGGTGGCGTCTCCTCTCCTACGCTCGCTTTAATGTAAGACTCCCCCTTCATCGCACTCTTTAATGCTTTAAAAAATTTCATTTTCTCGTCTTTTATTTCACAAAGTTTGTAATCAATAAGTGACTTTAATTCCCGGAATACTCTTCGCTTGCCTTTCCCCTTCCAATCGAGCCCCACGGACTGCGTCCAATCCGTGCGCGACCCTTCTCTGCAACCAACCTATCCCAGCGCGGCTCCTAGTGACGTCACACTCACACACACTGCGGCTGACAAAGCCTTGCGGCTTGTCCTCCTTCACTCAGCTCCTCTCGTAACAACTTCTAGCATGTATCGTGAGCAACCAAATAATAATAAAACAGATCTGTCGGTTTACTACAGGAAGGGTAACACAATCGCTTCAGGACCTTAGGGATTTTTCACTAGCCTCGGCAGTTATTCCATCTTTCTCGGTCCCCACTTTCGCAAGCAAATCTGACCCGCAGACTCTGCTCTCAACTTGTCAATGATCTATTCTAGTGCACTTAGAATTTGTCAAAGCCCGAAGTCGAAGTTTTCTTTCACTCCCTTAACACACGTACCGACTCGTTGACCACGCCCGGTCAACCTATTAAACCGACCAGACCACAACATAAAACAAGTGTCTCATACACTTTTCAACATACTCCGGAGTCTCTTGACCTCGCAGGGCCCGTCTCAACAACAACAACCACGTGGACCTTTTTCTGCACAAAGCGCCACATGCACATGAAGTTCGACGACTTCCCTACTCTCACACTCGGAGTCGCACCTCCGCTATTCTCTAAAATCCTCGCAACCTTTCCAAACAATCTGCGGCAATAAACTGTGCAAGCGCAAAATCCTGACTTCACTCATACCGTCACTAGTACCGCCAACGCCGATTTCACACCTCCATTCTCTCCATTCGCAAGCTCCGAGATCCCGGGAAAGTCGCGGGGGACTTAGGGCATCATCATTCTCTCAATCTGTTTTACCCAAGAAAAAATCTAATTCAACACCATATACCTCTCGAGCGGGGTCCCAAAGGGCGTAACCGTCCTCTGCTACCATCTACTGATAGAGCGTTCCGACCTAATAAATTACCTGTATTTGGACGCTCTTGGGTCGATGAATCTTTTGACCAAGTGGGACTCTCTTCACCCGAGATCAATCAATTTAATCAAATCAATAATCAATAACGAACATAAGCAATGCCCTGATCAACATAACACTTCACAATTAATCCAGAAAACATTTCGGTGAACCATGACCTTTCGGTCATGAATAACCACACCAGTTTATTCAAAGTTAATGAATTTATTTCCCTATATTAACAAAGCTAGCACAATATAAATGTGTCTCAACACCAAATGATATATGTAAATGAACATTAATAGCTGTCCATAACGGCGGAAAAGATGCAATCTATGCAGCATTTGAATAACAATGCATTCGATAATAGCAACACAAATTACTAAAACTATAATCTGTAATGAGCTAATTGCATACATTAGTCAGCATAACAAGGTCTCAAATTGCATCGTGCAACAAAGGAATCCTCATCTAACCTCAAATTAGCATCGGCATGTGGGACTTCATGCAAAAACAATTTAGTAACATTAATTTGGAAAACTCCTAACTAGGGCTCTTATCAAAAATCAGCAGTTGGTTACCTAAAAAGAAACACAATGCAATTGTACATTTTTCCTTTCATATTTACCAAATTCAATCAGCATTCAAGGAAGTCTTCGTCTCACAGGTACCGTTTTCGATCGGCATGGGACGGGGCAAAGGGGTAAGGGGGACGGGGCAATTGCCTCACAGCGGCAAGATAAAGGACGGCTACTTCATGCAAAGGGGCAAATCAAAGTTAAAGTCTCTAGGGCAAGAATTTCTTAGAATCTCTTTCTCTCGATTAGAGAAAGCATCAAAGTCTCATTGAACATCAATTGGCATCGTAGGAGATGGCAAAATGACGAAGTCGGCAAGATGGGCCATAATGGCTGCAATGTCCTGCAAAATGGCTAATGGCTAAAATGGCGAGTAATGGCTCGTAAAAATGGCGAATGGCTCAAATGGCGAGTAATGGCTAAAAAGAGCTGGTAATGGCTGCTTTCTTCTTGTGCACCAGGTTTAAATAGTCAACAGTTCAAATCCAGTAGGGTCTTCCATTGGAGGGTTCATAGGTTGGCTTCAAATTGTCCAATCAAAAACAACAGTTCTCAAGCTTCTACCTAGGCATACATTATCCTTGGAGTCGGGTATGTAAGTTGCAACATATTTTACCAATTAACTCACTTTCAGAGCTTCCATTGTCCGCACCTGCAGATTGACCTTGGAGCAAAGAAGGAGATGCCAGGCTGGCACGAAAACTTAAAGATAAGCATGTGAACCGATCTCACTGGAAAAGTACAGCTTCAAGCAGAAATACACGTTTATTAGCACATTAGAAAAACACGAGCATCTAAATCGTGAGACAAGGCAACTAGGCCGAAGCCTCCACTAAAGTTATGCTAAGTTAAAACATTTCAAACAAGCAAATCATGGCACACGTTTACGGTTATGTCAGATTAGTACAATTCTAATACATCACGTTATATAAAGCACGCTTATAAATGTTGGCGAACTACTCTGAGGGCACATTTTGTTCCCGTACAATCTTTATTAGTTCGGTTAAAGTCACACTTGATTATTGCAGCACTACGTTTATGCGCTAATAAATGTAAAACCTTCATTTCAGCGTCATCAGTTGTCATGGCCTGCTGTCACAAAAATAAAATTAGAGTTACAACTTGCCAAGGTATGACTTCTTAACAGTGGCGGCGAGCGTGACAGCAGGGCCTCCTCGTGTGTTCCAGGGAACAGTTATTCGGTCACAGTTTCGATCAGCTTTTTGAGTGCTGCTTTGATGGCTCACCTGACGTGCAGGTCGCATTTGGGCAACATTCAAAAAACAACACCTAGATCTGCACCACGGAAGGTTTATTAAGGTGCTGTAAAGGGCTACATTTTCTTGCAGCCCTGCGCATGCATCTTCGGAAGCGATGGTCCATTTCCGCCTCAGCCCGACTTCACGACGACCCATCGATCGTTGGGGTGTGTTCACAGTGATACGCACACAAACGTCAGATGCACGGCGGACATTTTTAGTTGGGGAATTCATTTTTATTCTGCGGTGCATGCAGTGCAACTTTAATCTTTTTGCGGTGTGTACCTGAGGAATAGTACAAGGTGCGTGTCATCAGTGATACGCATACCATTGAAGCAGCGAGCATCACATTATTACAGTGATACACACACTTTGCAAGAACTTTATATCGCAATAGGTATCGGCCATTTTAGGTTGGGATAGGCTTTATAGTAATCTACATCCTTCACCAATTCAGCCATTTTCAGACACTGGCACTGTCATTTTCAGTACAATGCAACAATCTAAAAGGCGACCTTCAACATTTGTTCCCAATCCATATTCACCTGATTCTGACTGGGAACAGTGGAAGGAAGCATTTGAAGCATACCTGGATGCACTAGAAGGAGACGATTTCACACATAAAAGGAAATTTGCAATACTATGACACTGTTTGGGTACCGAAGGATGGAAAATACTAAAACATACACCCAAAGAATCGGTATTAGTAATAGAAGGTGAGGGAGATGGAATTGAAGATGAATATGAGACAGCAATTAAATCTTTAGATATTAGATTTAAAAAATGTAAAAATGTCACTTTAGAAAGACATACATTCTATAGAAGGGTGCAGGTAGAAGGTGAATCTGCATCAAGTTAAGTAGGTGCACTAAGAATGTTAGCCGCATCCTGTGAGTACAAGTTTTTTGAAGAAGAAATGATAAGAGACCAATTGGTAGAGAAGACAATTAATAAGAAAGTGCAAGAAGCTTCATTATCTACACCCAATTTAACCTTACAAAATGTGTTAGAAGTGGCCACAAGAATTGAAAGTACTACGTCCTATATGTAACAAATGGCGATTATGGAAAACAAAACACAACCTCAATCACAGAGTGTACTAGCTGTTAAAATTAAAAATAAGAAGTTTATAAAGAAAGAATGCCAACAAAAGCAGAATATAAGTGGAAAATCTGAAAAAAGAAATTTAAACAGGCCGATGGAGTGTTACAGATGTGGTAGTACTTCACATTTGGGTAATGCTAAGATATGCCCTGCCACATACAAAACATGTGCTAAATGTTTAAAAAAGGGACACTTTGCTAGGGTGTGTAAGTCATCTGGCAAACCAAATTCGAACATAGTGAATAGTATAGACTTGAACGACTAACTGCCATCTAGTGAGGAAGATGAAATATGTTTCATTAGTGAAGCTGAGTCACCAATATATGAGATGACAGTACAAGGATCAAAAAGACCATTCTGCCATGTAGTAATAAATGCAATAGAAGTGGGAGTCATGGCAGATTCAGGATCTCCATTCACTCTATTAATTGGAACAAAATGGAACAAGTTATATTAAAAACCAAGGAACTGCAATAGGTCATTCCAAAATACAACTGGTGGGATATGGAGGGAAGTCTATTGAGGTTTTCGGTGAACTTGATGCAAAATTGATGTTCAAAAGCAACGTGACACGAGGAACTGTATAGGTAGCCAAGGATGAGGCATGTCTTCTAGGATGGCATGATCAAGGGAACCTATGCGTATTGTTAGATCCGAACAATCCAGAATAGGTCATATTGAAACGGGAGTATGTACAAGTGTCAACCATTAAACCTAATAAATAGGAAGAGCAATATCCAGAAATATTTAATGATAAAGTAAGAGATAATGTTAAACCAAAGGTACATAAAGTATGTAAGGTACCATTAACTTTGAAGGAAGATCTTAAGGAAGAATTGGACAAGCTGTGCTAGAATGATGTTATTGAGCCTATTGAATCATCAGATTGGGTAACACGAGTTGTGTTAGCTCAGAAAGCCAATCGATCCATACAGATGTGTGTGGAATTGCGAGACCTGAATGAGCAGATATGGGTATATCAATATCCTTTACCCAACATAACTGAAATGTTATCTTCTATCAAAGGTGGCAAAGTATTTACTTCATTGTAGATGACGACGGCATATCACCAGATCAATCTGCATCCCATCTCTAGGCATTACTCGCCATTCATTACTCCTGAAGGGTTATTCCAGGTTAAGCGCATGCCTTTCGGGCTGGCATTGGCTTCAGGGTTTTCCAAAGAACAGTTGAAAGTATGTTTAAAGGCAAGCAAGGTGTGAAAGCTTTTCAGAATTATATTTTAATATATGGTAAAGATACAATTGAGCAGGATGAGAGATTAGGTCGAGTACTGGACCTATTGAACTAGAATGGTATATCTCTCAGTCCCAAAAATGCTGCATAGGTGTAACATCTATAAATTATTTAGGATTTGAGCTATCTGAAGTGGGCATTAAACTTAAAGTCTAATGAGGGCAATAGAAGGCTTTGCTTGTCCTGAAAATAAAGATTAGTTAAGGTCCTTCATGGGTTTAATCGAGTTCTACTCAACCTAATTGTTCTGAGAAAACTTTCTAACAAAGAAAAAAATCCAGATTTGTGTGAGAGTTGTGATTTAAAAGTATTAAGAAGGAAATAGCTCTTGCCATCCCGTTGAAACCTTTTGATACCAAGGATCACACTGTAATTATGATTGATGCTTGTCAGAAAGAGTTAGGTGCGGTGTTAATGCAGAAAAGAGATCGGAAAGAGGAAGTAGTGGCATTTGCTTCAAGGAGTTTGAGGGGTGCAGAGGCTACCTATTCTGTAATTGAAATGGAAGCTTTAGCCTGTTGGTGGGGTATAAGACATTTTAAACAATATGTATGGGGCACACGATTTACTGTGAGGACTGATCATAAACCCTTAGTTCAACTGTTCACAACGAAAGATGCTGAATAAGCTACCCCTAGAATTGCTAATTGACAATATAAGCTGTGTGAACATAATTTTAAAGTTGAATATGTTCAAGGGAAGAAAAATGTGTTAGCAGATTGCTTATCTAGATTGACAAGTAATGATTCAAGTGAAGGTAATGGAAATAACAGAGAAGATGGTGACAGCGATGATGGTAATGTTGGTGTATGTTCTATAGAGGATCATTTAGAGGGGGCTATTTCAGAACAAGAGTAGAGAGATGCATGTGAAGCTGATCAAGAGCTTAAAACGCTTATGCAAGGTGAATCACTTGGATGGTCCGAATGGAATTTTATAGATGATTATGGGAGTAAGTACAAGCATGTTTTTGATGAGTTGTCTACATCAAACAATTTGCTATACCATTTTAAATCCTTAGTGGTACCTCAAGGTATGAGAAGTAAGGTGTTGAATTTGGCCCATGAAGGTCACATTGGCATGTGTGCCATGAATAGAAGGATTAGGGATAGTTTCTGGTGGCCTGGTTTGGATAAAAGTGTAGAGCATTATGTTAGAGAGTGCATGAATTGTGCCATTAGTGACAAGTCTCAGGTAACCATTCAGAGTCATGTAGAAGCTGTCAAGGTTCCTGGGAAGGCATGGGGTAAACTGGCAATTGATATCATAGGACCTATGAATATTGTGGGAGGGACTCCAGAATATGGCATAGTTCTTATAGATTATTACATTCGTTGGCCTGACGTAAAGTTTGTGAGTGTGCCAAATAAAACTAATATAATAAAATGGTTGGAACATACTTTTGCAAGAGAGGGTATTCCTGATGAGATTCTGATGGACAATGGCAGTTAATTTATATCTGAACAATTTGAGAAATGTTTAATGTTCTTGGGCATAAAACATACCAAGACTTCTTTGTACCATTCTGGAAGTAATGGTTGTGTGGAGAGGTTGAATAGAGTTATAAAAGAAAATGCATGATTGTCCAAAGTGAGTGGTTTAAATTGCAAATCCGAGATAGGAAAACTGTTATGGGTGTGTGTACTACAAACAATGCGGACACACAGGTATCACCTTTTATATTACTGCGTGGACATGTTCCCACTTCCAAGTTAACAGGAGAGTGGATGGGTCAGTTTGAGATTCCAAAGAAGAAGACTGAAGATGTAATATGGAAGAGGGAATGTGCACAAAATAAGTATGATCAAGCTCATCATATGATTGGAAACCGGAGATTCAAAATGAAGGTAGGGGATGAAGTGAGAGTGAAACGTCCGAGAACTATTTCCAGGAGACAGTCAACATTTTCAGAAAGGAAGAAAAGTGAAGGACAGTGTTGTAAAACTGGTAGATGGAAAATGGTGGAATAAAGATAAAGGGGGTTATTACAACTTTGGAGGAGGTGTTAATCCGTCCCAAAAGTGACAGTAAAGTGATGGATATACCACAAGCCGTATTACAAGTCCATTATATCCTATGGAACTCGCAATACGGCTGGTGGTATATCCGTCACATTTGGGACGGATTAACACCTCCTCCAAAGTTGTAATAACCCCCAAAATCTCCATATCCAGATCTCAGGGTTCTGGGAAAGACAAAAAACAACGGTCGGAGGGAAAGACCAAGTTAAATGCAATTTGTCCACTAGAGTCATCAGATTGCCTGCAAAGTTTAAAGATTACCTTATGGTTTAACGGTGATGTTAAATTAATGTTGAACTGACATGTGGAAATCAGATGTGTCATAACTGTGTTGTTATGTTAAGTTATATTTATGCATAATTCTTTGGTATTCTTGTTGTGTTCAAATATAGGGGGGGAAGATGTGTTGGGTTGTGTAATATTTATGAGCAAATTAAGCAGCTCGTGCATTAAGTATTATTGGAATGTAGGTGGGGGCCGATTCCGAAGGAAGGCGGTTAAGATGGCTGGAGAGACCAGGCGAGATGTGAGCTGTCATGGCCTGCTGTTACAAAAATAAACTTAGAGTTACAACTTACCAAAGTGTAACTTCTTAACAGAGCATAGATAGTTCTTCATTTCATAGGAAAGTATTTGTAATGCCTGTTTACTTGTGGTTTTGCACGAAATACAGAGCAATTATACGTTTCTAGGAGTAAATGCTAGATCACAGCAAATGCAATTTAAGAGAAAAATCCTAGGCCTACTTTGTTCAATAAAGTAGATGAGAGGTCTATCTCAATGCGAGAAAATCATTTATGAGTTCTTCTCAGAAATGATTTCGCAAGAATGTACTGAATAACAGTGAGCGGTTCTTAACCTGGGATCCACACCACCTACTCAGGGAGTCTGCAAATAGTATTGGAAGATTTATAAAGTATATACACATAAAAAGGTAATTGTAAAATCGCAAATTTTAAAACATTGTGTAAATGTTAGGGAATATAAAATTGTCAGGAAAAAACAAGTTGGAATCCTTAGCTTGATTTGTGGGAACAGCTTAAGTACAGTAAAGAAGTAGCATGGACACTTGGGGGGTCATTACAACCCTGGCGGTACAGGACCGCCAGGGCTGAAATGACGGAAGCACCGCCAACAGGCTGGCGGTGCTCCCCTGGTCATTACGACCACGGCGGAAGCGCCGCGGTCACACCGCCGGGGCCGGCGGTTTCCCGCCACAATGGCCCTGGCGGTAGTAATCTGCCAGGGCAGCGCTGCTAGCAGCGCTGCCCAGGGGATTAAGAGTCCCCCTACCGCCAGCCTTTTCCTGTCGGTTTGAACCGCCAGGAAAAGGCTGGCGGAACGGGGAGTCACGGGGCCCCATGCCGCTTTTCACTGTCTGCTCTGCAGACAGTGAAAAGCGCGACGGGTGCAACTGCACCCGTCGCACGGCCGCAACACCGCCGGCTCCATTTGGAGCCGGCTCCCATGTTGCGGCCCACATCCCCGCTGGGCCAGCGGGCAGAAACTCTGTTTCCGCCCGCCGGCCCAGCGGGGATGTCATAATGGGCACCGCAGGAGTGCGGCCGCATTGGCAGCCGCACGGCGGTTACAGCTTGGCGGGCGGCGACTGCCGCCCGCCTATGTTGTAATGAGGGCCTTGGTGTTCTCAGTTGAAGAACTGCTATGCACTGACGAAAAGAGTGCTTGCTTTCAGAGCAAAAAAGACAAACATATCTTAGAGCCTAACATATATCTTCGTCTTTTAAAAACAAATTTAAATTGTGAAACTCGCCAACCTTCCCTCAAAATTCAAATTTGGACTTTTGTCCATTTTTCTGCCTTTTAAACACAATAGTTATTAATTTATATATTTGTTTGATGTACACCTGTTTCTGTATTTTTATGTGTTTTTTTAAGGTTCAGATCATAGAAATTGTCGAAGTGGGGGTCCCCGGTGTGTAGCAGCCTATTTCTTGGGGTCAGTATCTGTCAAAAGGTTAAGAACAGCGCTGTACGGATTTCCTAGTTAATACTTAAAATTAATTCTATTGTTTGCAGGTTAGAAATTACCGAATCTTACAGCGACTCTCATTTCTGTTAAAAATAATCAGAATGGTAGGTATGTTTGCAGTTGCTGGAATAGTTGATAAGAAAAAAGTCCATTCTAATTTGTCTTCACTCTCTTTGGCAAATTGCAAAATGATTAAAGAATGTGGCTCATAGGATAAATACTTTTCTATCATTACGACATTGATGCTGTGCCTTTTAGGTTCCAGTTTAACTCTGCAGGATGAGCACAATGATTACCAAGAAGGTAGTATAAGGAATAAACTTTGTGTTTTATGGGTTTAGACCACCCAGCAGCTTAGTTAACGAAGGTCAATGCATATCACACAGTGCTTAATTTGTATAACAAGCACCGATGCCCAAACGTTTTGCTTAGAACCTGCCACAGGCGCTGCAGAAGGCAGTGATGCTGAATACCACGGATCCTTAGTCCTAATTTGCCCTCATGCGTCTTTAATCCATCACCAGACATTCCCTTCCCCTCAAACTCACCCTTGCTCTTTATTTTTTCTCTCCGCTTTATACCTTTGTCACTTTCTTCTGTCTTTCTCTTCCTCCTTCTTTCCCCCTTTTGTGTGTTTTTTTTCTCGTAATCTAGGTCAAGACGTGATAGATAAAAACATTAGTACATGTTCTCTAATTGCAACATCGAAGATCATCACATTAATTCACATTTCAAATGTACTGATGTGCTTTCCCTTATCCCATCTCCAGAAATTCCTGTGTTAGTAGGCAATATTTAAAATAATCAAGGAGCCACTGAAAAGGTTATTAAAATAGTATAAACAAGGTTTAAAACAAGCCTTTTTGATTAATGCAGTTCAAAACCTGTCTCAAGAGACGAAGAGGGAATGAAACCCTCAACTTTCCAAGTCGCCTATGTCTCTGCTACCTGTATTCCTAGCAAACAGAATCTAGCACGCATAGTTTGTAGCTTCTCACAAGGGAATAATCCACACAACTCCTTGTTTTCTCAAACAAGACCACAATTCCTTTTCAGACACCTAATATATGTCTTCAAACTAAACAGAGCACTAGGAATGTTTTCCACAATATATTAGTCTGCATAAAAGCATGCACCATTCACGTGTGTTTAACAAGACTGAACTGAATGTATGCATGTAGGATTCGTGTTCTGGTCAACGTGATCCTTCTTTGCAAAGTTTCAATGCTTATAGTGAATCAAAGCTTGATAACTATTCATTTTCTGTGAATATTTGATTTTCTTACCCCCAGACATGTGTTTAACTTTTCATGAGCTCTTGTACTCTTGTGCTCTTGCACAGCAGGCACTGAGTACCAAATTTATTTGCAGCATAATAGTGAAAGACTATTGTCTTAATTTTCCAACAAACAGTCTGTTACTATAAGGGTAATACTCCTTTGATGAGAGCCATTGGCCCTTGAACCATTTTATGCAAAACAACCTCTACGTGGCTGCACTCAAAACAGAAATGGCACTCCCCAAAAGCTTTCAGCTGTGGTTTTCAAGTGAAACTAGACTTAGGGCCAATTTAGATCTTGGTGGTCACTATCCTGTCCTCAGTTTTCCATCAGAAAACCCGTCCGCTGCTTTGGCGGTCCGTCCACTCTATTAGATAAAGTCAGGACCATAGGTAAAAGACCACCAGAGTCCCACCGACTCCGCCAGAAATCATCTGCGTTGACGGCACCATTGGAAATAGTGGCTGGCAGTGGGACTCCAGACACTGTTCATGCCAAGCCAACCACAAAGTGCCTTCCCGCCAAGGCAACTGTGGTGGGGAAACCTCCACACCTGAGCTAGCAGATTGGAAGGACAATGAGGTAAAAACTCACCTTTTTGTCCATTTCCCACTTCTGTTTTCGACTGCACCTAACTGGATGAGACCTGCCGTTGCTGCTGCCACTGGAACACGAAGGACATACAACCCTGTCATCGTGGGACTCGAAGGTAAGCATTCTGGATTACTGGTGTACGTTATTTAGTCACTTCACATTAGCTCAGGACCAGTGCAGTTATATACATGTCACAGTAATGTTTTAAAATACTACTTGTGACATGCATGTGTCTGCAAAACATCTGTTCCAGATATTAATTGAGATATACCTGCATATTAAAAAAAAGTCGATTACATACACAATTTTTATTTTGGTGTTTTATATTAGGTGTAAATATTAATTACAACATATTTGCACCCAAACAAAAATAACACCACATTTGCAAACTATGTCTATGTGTGCACTTTGCAATTAGACCTGTAAGTGTAATATTGTCCTTCCAGTTGTGTATGTGAGTCACTACATGTATGTCACTAGAACAATAGAGCCATTCAAATGACACAATGATTTATACAGCAATACACAATGTGGGGCATACTGTGTGAAAGTTGGACTCAAGTCATCAGACACGTACTCCTACTCTAATGTATATTCTTGTGGCAAAATATACCATGTGTGACAGTGAAAAATGTTTGGATGGTGCAATTTCCGCTGGTTGTGTTGCACTTCACTTGTCTCCTGCTTATAGTCCAGGGGTGTCCTTCTCATGAATGTGCATCTATTGGGCACATATCTGGCACCTGACAGCTTTTACTTGGGAAGAGGTGTGAGTGGATTGGCTGGTTGAGGTAGGGGGAGCTGCAGTGGGTGATGTGGTTGTGTCTGTATGTGTGCCACTTGAATGAGGGCCTGATGTTTGTTGTAGATGATTGGTTGTGTGTTGTGTTGTTGAGTGCAACATTAAGGTGAGTGTTGTTGTTTGGTTGTGGTTGTTATCATGTGTGTTTTTGTGTGAGTGTGTTTGTGTAGATGAGTGTGTCATTGTATTGGTAGTTGTGGTTGTGCTGTTTGTGGGTGTAGTATCATTAGTGTGTGTATGTTGTGTTTTAGGATCTATGGCATTGTGTGGTTTCTGCATGTACATGTGTTGTGGTGGACTGGCAAAGGATCATGGTGTGTATGTAGTGTGTTGTGTAGTGTGTAATGCAGGTGGACATATCTGGCTAAAGTACATTGAGTGAGTGTACTTGCTATTTTACCCTGGCCACTACCATTGTAAAATGGTCTCTCTCCGTCAGCACTCCGCCTCCAGAAAAATGCCTGCAGAACTGTAACATCTCAATATGCCAGTGGGAGCCCACCAGCTTGATGGATAGGAAGAGCACTCTGTTGAGTCAGTTGGCAATTCATCCGTAATACATCTACCTACAGCTGCCAGAACTTTGTCGGCTTGACAGAGTATATGGGGCCACGGCAGGATGGCAGTAATTCCATCAAGATCTAAATCAGGCCCTTAATATGTGGCTCAGTGCATTCTCGTCATTGTGGTCCACATTTTCAAAATTGCAGCTCTTCGAATAGAGCAAAGCTTTATAACTATTAATTTCTTCAACATATTTCATTTTCCCCCAGAAAAATGTGTTTCACTCTTCATGAACTTTCATTGAAGCAGAACAGGTATCCATTGCCAAACCTGATTTCAGCAAACATTCAGAGATCAGAGCTTTCTTAACTGTTCACATATATATGACACCTGATTTCAGTATTTCGTTTAGGCAGATACAACGTCTCTCCTTCATCCATCTGTATATTTGTTTCAGGCAGGTAATGTTGTTGTTATGTTGTCCGACTTTGATGCCCAAAAAGATGTGGAGTTGGATGCTGTGTTCTCATTTGGAACTAAATCTGAGTCAAAGGCATCATGTAGATATTGAACTTGGAAAAACGAGTGGAAGATCCCTGATTGAAGTCGGTAGAAATTTGCTTCACAGACAATGCAGAGAAGCCAATCCTGAGTGGATATGTGAAGCTCAACAGGAAAGTCTGGTACACAAAAGGGTCGTGCCGGAATACTGGACTACATTTCAGATGCACCAGTAGCATATTGTGATCTCAAGTGAAAGAGAGACCGTGTAGAATTAGGACTTCAGGTTTCCCTGAGTAAAGGGAAGAGAAGAGATCTTCCCTGATATCTGCTAATAATTTTTGTATATTCTATAGTGCTTGGCGTTATGTGTTCTTGTAATTGAATAGGGAGAATTCAAATAGGTCTATAGTTAGCTGAAACAAGTGTACTGCATATTGTTTCTTTAAAAATGAAGTTATGAGTATGTTTTAGGGTGTTGGGAACCAATACCTTTTGAAAAGAGGTATTTATGACTTTTGGTATTGTGAAGCCTCAGGGAATAAAAATTGACTTATCTTAGAGGCTGGATTAGGCTAGGATGTTTAAGGGTTCAGTTTAACAGCTACATCACTCACTTTCTCTTGACTCAGAACACTAGGTGATGATAATTTATTTAACATGGATAAATTGGCACACAAGGATGTTTCTCAAACTTCCCACACATTTCAGTCCAAACGTTTCTGTTCTTCTTGTCAAAAAAGGACATAAGGTTTTTACAAAGTTGGCCCATCATGACTATGGCAGATGCCATTACCTCTAGGTCTGTGCCTTCCTGAAGTATTTTCAGCAATTCCTTGGATACGAGACTACAAAAGAGGGAGGGACTGGAGTAATGTCTGCTCAGGAGCTCTTTATTTTGAAACATATACAAACGTAAGGTGCTTAGGAAATTGAGAGAGCAGACACCACAATCCTTCAAGTTAGAGCAGCCCAAAACAATTTATAAAGATCCTTTCAAGCTTTCATGTTAATCCAATTAAATGTATTCAGAGTTCTTCTTTCAAGCAGTTTATCAATCCAGTCAAATGTCTGCAAAATTCTTCCAGAGCAATTGTTTATTCCATTCTCTCAATCAAAATCTTGTAGCCAACATACGTTTTGCCCACCCTCATTGCCAGGACTTCATCAGGGCTAAGCTCACAGTAGCAAATTTGCCAAAATACCAAATCAAATGACAGAGTTTTAGAATTCACCAATCCTTTTACGTCTTGCCTTTCAGCTTTGGAAATGTAAACTAATGTCTTGGTTGTGCCATATTAGATAGTCCTCTCAAATTACATGTAACAGGTGGTAGTCTTGACAGTCTCCCAAGCTATAGAATGAGCCACAAAGTGAAGCATGGACCCAACGTGACTACGGCAAAGTTCATTAACTCTGGGTTTCTGACTTCCCAGGGTATATTCAACAATTCTCTAATTCAGAGACTACAAATAGAGGAGGATAGAGTAATGTCATCGCAGGACCTCCTTCTTGCAAAATAGTGATTATATTCAAGCATAAGGTGCTCAAGAAAGGGAGGGAGCAGCCACTCCCAACCCTCCGAATTAGGGCAAGCACATTTTGAACATGCTTACTAATCCAATTCAATGTATTCAGAGTTCTTCTTTCAAGCAAGTTTCTTCTTTCAAGCAAGAGTGCATCACAAGCATGCACACTGTGACTACCCACTCAACGGTTACTGCCCATCACAAGGATAGTCAATAGAGCTCAGCAGAAATTGAGTTATACAAGCACAAGACAGCTCAAAATGTTTCATGAGAGCACGGTGGTATTAACAGGATGGGCATGGGAGAATCCAATATTAATAATGCTGACGGAGTATGCACAGGACCAGAGGGTAAGATGTACATGCTCTTTGTGTTAGTTATCTACAAAAGTAAGGACTAAACATCAACTGCAACCTGAATTCTCCCAGAAATCGAATTCACAACCCCCGTGCCCTCTTTATAGTAGCAACTCACTTGGGTTTATGACATCACTCTGAGTCTCTGCAGCTTGCATCCTACTTCATTCAATTTGCTCCTTGAGGTTTCCCAAGCCTACTCCGAGGCTTTTGTACCCCACTCAAAGCATCATATGCCCTCTCCCAATCTCATTCACCTGCATCACGCTTGTGGTCTCACATGTCCCAAAGTGCTCATGCCCTCTTATTGGCCATTCCACCTTGCTCCAAAACACCTCCATATCAGCTTGTCGAGTCAGCTGCTGATCCCTCATCTCTCTAGGCAATTGTCTCTGTATTGGCTAAGTGTTGGCAAGAGCAAAAGGTTATGGAGGCAGCCACCCTGACCTCGAAAGATACACAGAGTAGCCCCAGAAGTGAGCAATGCTTGAAGAAGTTGTTGGTCTCTGCTGAAATTGTCAGGGATATGGCGAGTGAGCGACATCATTGCAGTTGTGGCATACACCTGGCACAGGCAGCTGCACTCCTGCCTTTTCCACATCTGCAGCAGTTGAATAGATAGAAGTAAAATGCATGTCATACCCTCAAAACCTCTGGAGAAGCAGGTACAATATTCTGTTAAACAACTACGTTTGCCCCTATTTTTGCAAACTTGCCCAATTTCTGGCTAATCAAATGGTCAGCCATGAGAGAGGCTGCTGGAGTGTAAGCTGTTCTAAAATGTGAGTGACAAGCAATGCTGAAAGAGGGGCTGACCCATTGTTCTTCTCTGTTTTCACTGCTGATGGAATTGGCACTGTGTGTTTTACAAAGCTGTCTACTCCCAGAGTTAAAACATGGTGGATCAGAAAGGAGGGGACAATTATTGCAACGTAGATGTGAAAGATGTACGGCATTACCTCAGTCTGTATTTCGGGAGTGATCATACTTTATTGTTTACCAGGGACAAGTCTTCCAGGTCATGCCTCGAGGATATTGTCACCATTGATAGCAAATGGATCACATTTCAAATGTCACATCTCAAAAAAGACTCTTTAAAATTGGAGGAGCCGTCCCTGTGTAGATCTCTACTGACAGAATGACAGAATTACCTGCCTCTGTCCGTGCATGCCCAACAGAAAATGTTAGGTAAACCTAGTGTGAGTGTTTGTGTGTGTCTGCAAGGCAGCATCTTTCAAATGATGAAAAATCACTTTAGAAACATTTCTGTTATCGAAAGTTGGCTTAGGGGGGCCTCCGTTTTATAAAGTGTGTTTATATTTTCTCTCAGTTCTGCCCCAGGACTGCAGTCTAAAACACACCAAGGAATCTTAACACACTTCAGTAATCAGACTCCCAGTGCACCTATAATTTAGCACACTTTCAGTTTTAACCAATGCTTAATAAATTCACTTTGTAAAATCACAAAACACTTCTCTAATACAGAATAACCACTGACAAGAGTTTAAGTTTAGCAACCAGGGAAGTACTTTAGGGTCTGCATTAGCAGAGTATTTTGTTCCTAAAATCTCATTGAGGCTACCTAAAACTCTGGGTATACGCTTCTGCATTCCTGTTTAGTTTTTTAATTTTGAGGAACATATGGATGCCAAATAGTTTTGTTTGTACATTTCATTGAAGAGGAGCACAACATTGATTAAATAAATAGGGTTCATCAATACTCAGCAGAATCACTCTTTCATGGTAACCCAATGTCCTGTATTTGCCATGTCAGTACCACTTTCGTGGTTGTCTGTCACAGCATCCTCGCAGATTTCTGTAAATTAAATATAAGTTCTTGTTTCAGAAGGGAGGGAGCGGGTCAGTAGAGTGCACTATAGTTGAAATGCACATTCTGTGCATACTCAGTGCTTTTTTTCAACGTTATCACATTTCCGTTATACAGTGCCAGCAGCACAGAGCTGTGTTATATACCATAAGCAGAGTACATAGTGATTGTCATATAGTACTCAGACAGGAAACCGTACTGTATTATTGTCATGTTCTCACAAATCGACCGGGTAGTAATCTTAAATTGGCGTCGTTCCCAGCAGACTACGTGTTCATTGTGGCTGAGCCAGGGGTTCTCCAGAGACTGATGCATTGCCTCCTGGCTTGCTGTAGCGTTTGCCAGATGTGTTCTCAGAGGTCCCCATTGCGGAGGGGGGGTGGCTATGGCTGGGCCACAAACATGCACAGGCCTCACGTAGGCCACTCAACATGCACAAGTTTACACCGGACATCAGATGGTTAGTGAATGCGTGAACTAGCCGTGTGCACCTAGTGCACCTTTATTTAAACCCGGGGGCCACACTCGGCCCTCGTTGTGAGTGCAAAGATACAATGTCACGTAGTGGCCAGGTGGCTCACTACATCTCTCCCAACCTTTCAGAAATTAAAAACAGCAAAGTAACAGAAAATAATAAACCAAATGGGTTCATGCTTTTTGACGAGGACTCTCCGTACAGTAAAACACAATTTCAACACAAGTCTCTTAGCTTCTGGCTGGGTCTAGGATTGGAGCATGCTCATTCCCAGTGCTTCTAATGGTACTCTTTCCGGCCTCTTCTCGTGTGTTTCATGTGCGGTCACACCTTGTTCATGTGTCAGGTCCTCTTTGTCAGATTCGTACCTGCTGGATGGAACCCTTTTGAACCAGGGCACATTTCTCAATATTTCCAGGCTGCTTCATTTGGCCGTTATAATGGTCCCTTTCACTTTCACTACCTCCCATGTTTGTTTCTCAAATGGAGTACGAAACCTTCATCCAGGGTAGCGATCCTTGATGATTACTCAGTCTCCTACCTGAAGAGTGGGCACTACCGCTTCTCTGTCTTGAGTCTCTCTATCATTGTTGCTTCTCCTACTCTGCTGAGTGAGTTGTACATCTAGGGTGGACGGCTCCCACTTGGGCCTTGATGGTAGAAGATCTCTGATTGACCGTCTTATCAAAAGGTCGCTTGGTGCACATCCCCTGGTGCTATGTGCCTATATGCCCTCAGGAATTGGTTCAGACAGCACTCAAGATCTTCATGCTTTCCACTCCAATCTGCAGTGCTCTGTTGAGAGTTTGCATAAATCTCTCTGCTTAACCATTGACTTGAAGCCATTAGGGTGTTATTTTCTAAAGCTTGATGTTAAGGTTGTGCAAGTACATTCTAACCTCCTGGCCTTGGCATGGAGGAACATTGTCTGTTGCAATTTCATTGGGCAACCCCAGAAGTGAAAAGGAGAAAAGTAGAAAATCTTCTAGAGCTCAGGTTTTACATACTCAAAAGCAGTGGATTTCACCAGCTCAACTGCAGGAACGTTGGTGTCCATTATCAGAACTGTGAACCTATTTCCTGGAAAACTGCCAAAGTTTATGCTCACAGAGGACCATGGCTTTGTGCTAGCAGCCTCTGTGATCCCTATGCTACAGGGGATTTGTTACTGGTGATGATGCATGACTGACAGTTCTTCACAGTGTCCTTGACCATTCAGTCCATTCCTGGAAACCACATCTTGCTTCACAGATGTGCCTTGGTTTTGGATACCCCTTGATGGCCCTGGTGTGCTAACTCAACATTCCTGGTCCACATACCATGAGGGATTACAACTTGATGGCCTGCATTATAAGATCTTCTTCACTTTCGCTCAGTTCGTCTCTGCATCGCCCCAACTGGGTTCTTGCCTCCTGCTCTCCTCCATGAGTCCACGGGCGCCATCTAGGACGTTTCTCCAGTGGTGTCCTCTCAACTTCCGTAATTTCAGATAAAGATGAAGCTCAGGGACAGGCCATTTCAGTAACCATCAGAACAAAGCCCTGAATCCTAGATCCTCTTTCTGCTGTGTATAAGGTCAGAGGCCAGAGGATGACGTGACAGTTAGTCAGCTGGATTACTGACTTTGGGCCAGAACACCATCTCCAAAGATTATTGTAGGTGATGTACAGCTGATCTCTCAATTTGAGACAGTCCATTCCGAGCAGCATCTGCAAAAAGTGGTACAAGAGGCTTGTGGTCAATTAAATTTCTGTCCACAGAGATAGAGGTGGAAATGTTTGCAGACCCACCAGACAGCCTGGGCCTATCTCTCAATCTGAGCATATCGCATTTCCACCACTGTCAGAGCTCTGCTAGCATACGCGATCGACACCCACTTTCCCTCACATTTTATTTGCAATAGCACTGCCTGAGCCTGAGGGGTTAGTGTTCACAATGAGCTCCTTAGTCGCATGGGGCTGAAATATGCCATGGTGGCATCATGTAACAGAGACATCTTGATATCTTTGAATGACTGTGTGGCCTTGCTGTCCCACTTCCACGGAACATCTTTTCTGGTCAAGGTCCTCAATGGTTCAGAGAAGGTGGCCAAGTTGGGGATATGCCTGCAGCAATAACTGTGCATCTCCAAGAAACTATTGATCTTTAAAGGACTCTGCAGAATGATCCCCTTTTTGATGGCTTCCACTTTTGTAAGGTCGACTTGTATACCTTTTTCAGAGAAGTTGTATCCAAAAAACTCTATTTCCTTGGTGTAAAACAAGCGTTTCTGGCAGTGGAGAGTCAATCCTCGCTCTACCAGACATTGTAGTGTATCTCATAGTATTGTGTGATGTTCCTCCAGGGTTTTCAAGAAAATCACAATATTGTCACTTCTATTTATCACGCCCATTAGCCTTGACAATGCTTCCCATATGGTGTCTTGGAAGACTTCTGCTGCGAATGACACTCCAAAGTTGAGGCGTTTAAAACATTGCAGACCTATGTGCGTGGAGAAGGTTGTTATATAGCTGCAGGATTCCTCCAACATCAGCTGATGATATCCTCAATCCAAGTAAATAACCTTGTTGGAGAGTCTCATATCAACACATAGTTATATTGCACCTGTATGTTTGGTGCCTGTCTATTCTAAGTTTGCCTATCAGAAGTGCCAGCCTCACAAATTTCCGCTCACTATTTGGCACCTATTTAGCATATCCCAGCAATTCCATTAAAGGATCCACAGCCAGCCCCAGACCTGTCATTGCATTGAGTGTCTGAAACAACTGGTTACCATAGTTCCAAGTCAGTGGGCATTCCCATACCAGATGCAGAATATCTCCATCAGGTGCCTTGCACCTTAAGCACTGGATGGTCTCCCTTCTGGTGAACTTCACCTGTGATACAGGTTTGTAGTATAGCCTTTGTGAAAACTTATGAGTTAGGCCCTCATTATGACATTGGCGGTAAGTGCTGCTTACCGCCACGCTGACTGCTGCCAACATACCGCGAACGCAGTGGTATACCACTACGCGTATTATGACACACACATAGAAATCCGCCACCATATAGACACACACACAAGTCCGCCACACCAAAGGTCAGTGATAAAATGGCAGTACCAAAACCCACACCATTACACCCACAGCATTATGACCCACGAATCACTGCAGCGGACATTCAGCCACGGTAAACCATTGGCGGTACATACCACAGCGCTCAAAATACACACACTCAAACAAAACACCACTACATTGGTCAATTTAAATAACACATACCTGACACCCATACACACACCAAACCCACACACCCACACCACTATAAAACACACATGTTACCGTCAACCCTTTACCACTACAAATGATTTACAACAGAGAGAGAGACACACCAGGAGCACCCACAGAACCAGAGCCACAGAACACCATCACCCATACACCATCCATGCACCTCACAGCACACACCCCAACACATCACCCCACACACCCTCACACACACACCACACACACTGCACCCATGGCACCACAAAGACACCCCAGATTCTCTGAGGAGGAGCTAATCTTCATGGTGGAGGAAATCATTTGGGTAAAGCCACAGCTATTCTGATCAGAGCTGCAGCAGACATCCATTGCAAGGAAGATGGAGCTATGGCGGAGAGTCATGGACAGGGTCAATGCCGTCAGACAGCACCCCAGAACAAGGGATGACATCAGGAAGAGGTGGAACGACCTACGGGGGAAGTTGCGTCCCGTGGTAGCAAGACACCAGATAGCTGTACAGAGGACTGGCGGTGGACCCCCACCTCCTCCCCCATAACTAACAACATGGGAGGAGCAAGTCTTGGCATCCTGAGGGCCTGGCAGGAGTAGCAGGAGGACTGGATTCTGGTAAGTCAAATCTTTACTACGTTCACACCCCTACCTGCATGCCATCACTTACCCCACCCCTACCCTCACCTCCATCACCCTGCCACCTCACATACACCCCATCATCACAACCCACCCCTCCCAGTACCCAGCACTGCATGCAACACCAATGCATGGACACCACTCACAGCCCTGCATGGACACCCATCACCACAGCATGCACAGTAATGACAATCACTTAGCCAACCAAATTACTCCTCACACAAGCCAAAGCGGCCTTGATAATAACAACCATAGAGGGAAACATACCCAAGCACAAGATGTCACACGCAGTAACAATAACACTGCATTTACATCCCCACAGGACCCCCACACAATGTCACCAGAGAGGAGGTGCCAGCAACATCCAGTCCCCCACAGAAGAGGCCCACAGTGATGACAGCACCTCTGCACACCTGGATCAGGATGACCAACCTGGCCCATCAGGGACCTCTGGACAGTCGGTTACCCAGGCACAGTCCCATACCACCACAGAGCCTCTCCCCTCAGGAAACACCAGCACAGCACCCACCTAGCGCGTCCATACCACTGTCCGCAGGACACGTCAATCAGCAGTGTGTCCACCACTACAGGGACCCCAGGCAACCCCACAAACACAGGACGATCAGGGACCTGGGGTCAGTGGCAGTGGGCACACGGTTCAGGGTACAGTGGCACAGGACATCAGGGAAGCTGGGTGGACTGCTGTGCGACAGGGGGAGGACAGGCCCAGGGAACCGACTCTCCACGAGGCACTCACCAACATCCTGGGAGCATCCCACCATTCCAAGGAGACCAAGGGACAGATACTGGCCAAGTTGCAGGAGACCCAGCGGCTGCAAGAGGGACAGTACCTGGGGATCAGGGAGGACCTGAAGGAAATCCACACCACCCTGGTCACCATTGCAGGGGTGCTGGCAGACATGGACAACACTATGAGGGAGGCAGTGGCACACCAACGGGCCCCTGACACTAGCCACACCGATGAACAGCCTTCCACCTCCGTTGACGCTATTGGACAGGAGGCCCGCCACAGGAACAACAGGCTACCAGTACCCCAACCCCTGCAGAAGGAGAACCACCCCGCAAACGGTCCCTGCGATCCAGGCAGAAGCCAGAGAACACTGCCAAGACCCCCGCCAGGATTTAAGACTCCCCTAATTGTCTCCCTTGTGTCCCACTCTGTCATCCTGTCCACCTTGAACTGACATTGCTCCACTTCCTATGCCCACTTGGACAATGCACCTGTGATACCAATAGACTGGACCCTATCCTGGACTTTCCCCCACCATGACCCCAGCCCACTGCACATCCCCATTTACTTCTCAGCACTGAAATAAACACCTTTGGAAAAAACAAGTATGGAGAATGTCAAATGATTGAAGGATGTAGTTGTTCAACAATCTGTAGACATTGCAAATAGACTGTACAGTGATGTATACATAGTTACGACCTGTAATGTGCTACAGTCAATGCACCAGGAGCCACAGGATGGTACAAATATCTGCAAATAGACATGTTAAAGGGTACAATAAGTGGCCTTTGTAGTGGGAATAGCAGCCAGCCAGAGAAAATTCACTTCACAAAACATCAATGGAAGGTGAAGTTACAGTGTCTTACCTGTGTGTCACTGGAAGTACTGTTGTATTAAAGTTGTTCTGTTGTCCACATCCTCTTCCTCTGCCTCCTCTTCGTCACTGTCCACAGGCTCCAAGGTTGCCACACGACCATCTCCAGCCTCATCCTCATGCAGAAAAGGCACCTGGCGTCTGAAGGCCAGGTTGTGCAACATGCAACGATGATCTGGCAGACCTTCTTGGGTGAGTAGCACAGGGATCCATCTGTCAGATAGAGTCACCTGAACCTGGCCTTCAGGAGGCCAAAGGTGTGCTCAATTATCCTCCTTGTTCGACCATGTGTCTTATTGTAACGTTCCTCTGCCCTTGTCCTGCCATTCCTCACTTTGGTCAGTAGCCATCAGAGGTTGGGGTAACCAGAGTCACCTGTAAATGTCGAGGGATACCTGTTAGCCAGACACTTACCCTTAGGGCCAACCCCACACCCATGTGCCAACATACACTGGGTGGGGACCATGCGCTTACCTATTAGCCACACCATGTGCCTTTGAGTTGAGCCATCACATATGGGATGCTGCTATTCCTCAGGATAAAGGCATCATGCACAGACCCAGGATACTTTGCATTCACATGGAAGATGTACTGGTCCGCCAGGCACACTATCTGCACATTCATAGAGTGAAAGCTCTTTCAATTTCTGAACACCTGTTCATTTCTCCGGGGGGGGGGGGACAAAGGCAATATATGTACTATCAATAGCACCAATGATGTTGGGGATATGTCCCAGTGCATAGAAGTCAGCCTTCACTGTGGCCAAATCCTCCACCTGGGGGAAAACTATGTAGCTGCGCATGTGTTTCATCAGGGCAGACAACACTCTGGTCAGCACGTTTGAGAACATAGGCTGTGACGTCCCTACTGCCATGGCCACTGTTGCTTGGAAGGAGCCACTCGCCAAGAAATGTAGCACTGATAGGACTTGCACAAGAGGATGGATCCCAGTGGGGTGACGGATAGCTGAGATCAGGTCTGGCTCCAATTGGGCACACAGCTCTTGGATTGTGGCCCTATCAAGTCTTTAGGTGAGGATAATGTGCCTGTCCTCAATTGTCGCCAGGTCCACCAGGGGTCTGTACACTGGGGGATTTCTCCATCTCCTATTCATCTGCAGCGGTTGAAGTCTAGGGTGAAAAACGGTGAGCAGATGGTCATATACAAACATATCCTCAGAGAAAAAGGACTTGCATGTTGTGACAGAAACAGTGTGTTAACGTGTAGTTCTGTAAATGTGCCTATGTCTGCTGTGACACAGTTAGGTGCCATGGCCTGCCCCCCCTGAAATGGCGGCCGCCTAACCTGTGTGGAGGGGCAAGTGGAAATGAGGTAATTCCGCTGACGTGGTGCGCTGTTGCGGGAGGCGGTCGACGACCGCTGTGCAACACCTCATTGATTATCATTGGGCCCTATGGGTTCCAGTAGCCAATAATGATATACGCCGACAGTGATGGTACGCACCGCCGCAGACGTGACTGCCATTTTCTATCTGTTCACTCACTTGCTACCTGACCTGCAAGTGCTGCTGTGACCTGTGTCTGGAAGAGACCATGGCTCGAGTGTCTGGGGAAAGGGCCCCTGCCTTCACTTCGGAGGAGTTGGAGAGACTGGTTGATGGGGTCCTACCCCAGTACCGTTTACTTTATGGTCCTCCAGACTAACAGGTGAGTACACTGTGAGCACAATGCTTGGGGCATGAATGCATGGAGTGCTTTGTGTGTAAGCTTTGTGTAAGAGGGGGTGGCTGAGAGGTCCTGGGCAGAGTGCTGCATGTATGGTGGTCAATGTATGTGCGTAAAGGGATGGGAGGGATATGGTGGGCCATAAGTGTAACAGTCCGGATGGTATGACTAATACCTTTTTCTATGTATCTTTTTCTGCAGGTCAGCGCCCATCAGAAAAAGGGTATTTGGTATGCGATCGCCAAGGTTGTGCAGACCCTGGGGGTCTTTGACAGGCAGAACACCCACTGTCACAAACGGTGGGAGGAGCTGTGCCGCTGGGCAAGGAAGACAGCAGAGGCCCAGCTGGGGATGGCCTCCCAATGAGGAAGGGGAGCCCGTCGTACCCTGACCCCCCTGATGTATCGCATCCTAGTGGTGGCCTATTCGGAGTTGGATGTGCACTTCAAGGAACCACTGCAGCCACAAGGGGGTGAGTACAGTTTCTGAATCAAAAAATTGCGCGTGTTGAGGTGCAATCTGGGTGGGGGATGTGGGTCTGTGGGTGCCCCTAGGCCAGGACGAACATGGAAGGGTAGGTTCCATGATGGGCAGGGTCTGATGCACTCCACCCCCAAAAATGCTAGTGGGCATCTACTACTGGGCAGGGTCCTGTGGGTTTGAGGTGTGCTGCTATTCGCATTAGGCATTGTACTCCATGGCCTGGTGACTAGTATTGTAACTGGAAGTGAATGGCCCAGTGTATAGGGCTGTTCCCTGTGGGTTGTGTATGCCAACGGTGGTGTTGTTGCTGACATTGACCAAGTGTATCCTCTGTCTCTCCTCCCCATTTTTGTTTTGTCAACCTGTCCTTGTGTGCATTAGCATCATCTGGCGGAGGAGCAGAGGCACTGGCGACAGAGGGAGCTGCATCCCACATGGCCCATGAGGCCGAATCCACAGACGGCGAGGGCACCAGTGGGACGGAGGGTGAGGGGAGCACCACAGCGGAGACTGGAGGGGACAGTTCTGACAGCGACACCTCCTCCGATGGACTCCCTGGTGGTGGTGGACAGCTCTGTGGCTACCCCAAGTACAGGTACAGCCACCACCCCCGTACCAGCACCGCCCTCCCAGCAGCCCCTCAGCCTGTTTCCCGTGCCCGCTCACCCAGGAGGGTGGGCATCTCCTCCACCCCAGGCACCTCAGGCCCTACCCCAGTCAGCCCTGCTGCCCTCAGTGAGGAGTCTATTGACCTCCTGTGATCCATCTCTGTTGGGCAGTCAACCATAGTGAATGCCATCCAGGGTCTGGCAGGGCATTTGCAGCAAACAAATGCATTCCTGGAGGGCATTCACTCTGGCGTGGCAGCCCAACAGAGATCATTCCAGGCTCTGGCCAACTCCCTGATGACAGCCATTGTCCCTGTCTCTAGCCTCCCCCCTCCACCTTCCTCTACCCAGTCCCATTCCCCTCAACCCCAGCCTATCCCAAGCACACCTTCAGGCCAGCATGCACCCAAATTAACACACAGAAGTGGCTCAGGCAAACACAAGCACCACACTTCATCCCACAGACACCCACACAAGCACCATCCAGATGCAGACACACCAACATCCACTGCCTCCACTGTGTCCCCCTCCTCCTCCTCGTCCACCTCCCTCCCAGTAGCGTCTCCACTCACACCTGCATGCACTACATCCTCATCCACTACCTTCATCACCATCACGCCTATCACTACACGCGTCTCACTGGCAGTCACCACCCCCACATCCATGCACACGTCCCCTGTGTCCTCTCCCACTGTGTCTGTGCCCCCTCCTCCCAAAGTACACAAAGGCAAGCACTCAACAGCCATCCACCTCACAACAGCATCCAGCCCATGCACCTGCACCCACACACAGCAGACAGACACCTCCTATCACCACTCCCAAACCTTCACCCTCTTCCAGCCCCAGTGTCCCTAAAAAGCTTTTCCTCTCCACCCTTGACCTATTTCCTGCCCCTCCCCCCCGTCCTTCACTTCAGGCCAGGGTGGTCAGGACCCAGGCTAGCACCTCAGCCACCCAGTCCATGCCACTGTCATTTCTGCAGCCACTGCATTTGTGAGAGGCTCCGTGAAGACACCCGTCCACACAGCCAGTGTGCCTGCACAAGCTGCCAAGGACAAAAAGGGAGCACCAGCTGGCAGAAGCAAGGAGGCACTAACAGCTGGCAGAAGAAAGAAGGCACCACCAGCTGCCAAGGGCAGGAAAGGAACAACAGCTGCCAAGGGCAATGAAAGAGGCACAGACGCAGCAGGCAGGATGGATATGGAGCCTGGTGCTGGAGCAGCATCTGAGGAAACAACACCAGCCATGGCACTTCAGCCATCTGAGGCTGCAGGGGAAGGGCTGGGGCCTCCCCCCACCACTAGCACCACTGCCAGCACCGCCACCTGCACCACTGCCAGCACCACTGCCAGCAGCAGCAGCCCCAGTGGCCGGCCGTCCGAGGCCGCAGGGGAAGAGCTGGAGCCTACCCCCACCACTGGCAGCACTGCCACCAGCACCGCCACCTGCACCACTGCCAGCACCACTGCCAGCAGCAGTAGCCCCAGTGGGCAGCCGTCCGAGGCTGCAGGGGAAGGGCTGGAGCCTACCCCCACCACTGGCAGCACCACCACCAGCACCGCCACCAGCACCGCCACCTGCACCACTGCCAGCAGCAGCAGCCCCAGTGGGCAGCTGTTAGAGTCACCAGATCCTCAGGGTTTGTGCACGTTCCCAACACGTCCACCACAAGACAGCTCCAATACTCAGATTAGAATGTTACAGAGTCTAAGAGAGTCCAAGTGGGGAAAAGGGGATTAGGTAGGGAACAGCTGGGAAGGAGACCTGTAGGAAGCAAAAGGTTAAAACACACAATATCAAGATTATATCATATTAATCATTACTAGACTATGATTCTAAGCATTGTCATACTGGAAACATGGATAACTTAAGCATGGACTGAATAGCTAGGCTTCAAGATGTCTGGTTACCTGTTAAGGAATCAAGAAGGATTAATACAACTGTTCAATGAATCTCTCAATTAAATGTTACACATGGATTAGAAACATCAGAACCTTCTAGAATTAAATTTTCAAATTCAAGCATAGTCTTTTGCATGAGGACAAGAAAATAATCTGAATGAATTCTATAACACCATAGGAATTGTACTTAAGGGACTTATAATGCACACACAATATAACATCTAGAATTCTAGCACTTTAGTTTCTTAGAATGCAGGAACATGAATTGCGCACATTGCGGATTTACACAAGAGTTTTGTAAATGCCATGAAATGGTTGCGCACAATGAATAACATGAATTAAGCACATGAAATGAATTGCGCATCTTGCCGATTCAAATGCCACCATGTGAATGCCAAGAAATGGTAGTGCACTATGAGTAACATGAGTTCAGCATAAGAAATGAATTGCGCGTCTTGCCGATTCAAATGTCACCACGTAAATGCCAGGAAATGGTAACACACAATGAATATCATGAATTAAACACAAGAAATGAATTGCGCGTTTTTGCCGATTCGAATGCTACCTTGCGAATGTCATGAAGTGGTAGCACACACTGAATATTCATGAATTAAGCACAAGGAATGAATTGCGCGTCTTGCCGATTCGAAGGCCACCATGTAAAGGCCATGAGATGGTAGCGCACAATGAATAACATGAACTCAGCACAAGAACTGAATTGCGCGTCTTGCCGATTCGAATGCCACCATGTGAATGGCGTGAAATGGTAGCACACAATGAATAGCATGAATTAAGAACAAGAAATGAGTTGCGTGTCTTGCCGATTCGGATGCTACCATATGAATGCCATAAAATGGTAGTGCACAATGAATATCAAGAGTTGTACTCGAGCATAGAATTGCGCGTCTTGCCGATTCGAGTATCAGCATGTAAATGCCATAAAACACCAAGCACACATTCACACGCACAAGCCAAAATGTTTTATCATGGAAATTTGGCCCAAGAACTCGAAAGCCTTCGAGAACGGGATCGGGGGCCCAGCCCGACCTCCGTCTTATCGCCCTGATCAAGGATCACCAACAAGTGAAAGGGCAAGCCCTGGAAGATCAAATTAGGCCTCCGGAACAGGAGCTCAGGGAGTTGCTGCTGCTCTGCACCAGGACCTCTGAATAGTGAGCACGTGGAGTTGGGCTGGCTCTCTTATGTAGAGTCTTGGCCCAGCCCCCAAACCACACCCAGGCATGCTGCAGGGAAAGCTTTAGAAGGCCCTGGAAAGGGACCACACCCTGACACACTCTGAAAGCCTGCAGCAATACATTGCAAATGAACAGTATTTATAAGCACCTTGAACATAAGTCTTCAGGATTAAACTCTGCAATGCAAAAGGTTAAACAACAGCATATCAGCACAATGCATAAATTACGTTATCTTGAAAGTGCTGGGTTTTTGCATTCCAGTCGCCCATAGAGCACGCACTGCCCTGATGTTGACAGGCAGCCATCAGAGGCTGCAGGGGAAGGGCTGGACCCTACCCCCACCACTGGCAGCACCGCCGCTAGCACCACCGCCAGCACTGCCACTTGCACCGCCACCTGCACCACTACAAGGCACCACTGCCAGCAGCAGCAGCCCCAGTGGGCAGCCGTCCGAGGCTGCAGGAGAAGGGCTGGACCCTACCCCCACCACTGGCAGCACTGCCGCCAGCACCGCCACTGCCACCACTGAGCAAGCATCACCGCCGGCGGGCAGTGTGTAGTCATGCCTCCATGGGCTAGAGAGCATCCTGGCCCCTGCAAAACCTATAAGTGTGACACCCAGGTGAGAGACTGTGACCTTGCACCCTCCAAGATCTGCATCACTGGGCACAAGCCCCCCCTGCCCCCCCCCCCCAGAACCAGTGGAAGAAGGCATCCACTCACCCCCTACTTGCCAGGATGAAGCACACTGGGCACAAGGCCCCCTCCAGAACCAGTGGAAGAAGGCATCCACTTACCCCCTCCTTGCCAGGATGAAGCACCCTGGGCACAAGGCCCCCTCCAGAACCAGTGGAAGAAGCCACCCACTAGAGAGACTGTGGCCTTGCACTCCCCAGGACCAAGCATTGGGCAAACCAACCACATGAGAGACTGTGGCTTTGCACTCCCCGGGACCAAGCAGTGGGTAGGCCACCCTCTTGAGAGACTGTGGCTTTCCACTCAGTGGGCAAACCACTCACTTGAGAGACTGTGGCTTTGCAACCCCCAGGACCAAGCAGTGGGTAGACCACCCACTAGAGAGACTGTGGCTTTGCACTCCCCAGGACCAAGCAGTGGGCAGACCACCCACTAGAGAGACTGTGGTTTTGCACTCCCCAGGACCAAGCAGTGGGCAGACCACCCACTTGAGAGACTGTGGCTTTGCACTCCCCAGGACCAAGCAGTGGGCAGACCACCCACTTGAGAGACTGGCTTTGCACTCCCCAGGACATCACAGAGGGCATGTGGCGCCCTCCAGGAGCAGTGGCATTGTGCCATCTTCCAGCTGAGGTGCCCCCTTCCCCTTCCCCTTCCCCTTGAGGTGCCTGTGTATTTTCAACCTAATGCCCCAGCAGTGTTCTCTCCGTACTGAGGCAGGAGTAAGATGTGGCCTTGGCCTATGTGATATGGCCCTGTGGCCCACGGACATTTTGGACTGGGCAGTGTCCCTCCATTTGTATATATTGTAGATACTGTTTTGTGCTTTGAGGACGTATTTATTGAACTTTATATTATTACACTGACTTTACTCACTTCCTTTTGTCCTTGTGTTATTCCTGAGGGGTACGGGGTGTATATGTAATGTTGTTGCATCTGTTTGTGTGTATGGTGTTGATGGTGGGGGTGGGGGTGTTGCATGTGTGTGTCACTCTCTTTTTCCTCCCCCCCTCCCTTGTGTGCTAGGTGCGGTACTCACCTGGTCGTCTTTGCCGTTGTTCATGTTCCTGGTGTAGGAGGCGGTACACCAGCATGGGCAACACCTGTAGTTCGGGCTCCATGGCATTGTGGTTCTTCCTTGACTGTCGAGAGGTGAGTCGTTTCCCTTTTGTGTATTGTTTCCGCCATGCTTTTGATGGCGTTGGTACCGCCCTGGAAAAGCTGGCGGATTGGCTTATTGTAATAGGGTGGGCGGTACATTGTCTTCAGCCTGGCTGTTGGCGGTTACCGCTGCGGTGCTTGTTGCTACCGCCGTGGCGGTCGGTGTGTTAAAGTGGCTGTCTGTGTGAGCAGTTTCCACCGTGGTCATAATTCAATTTTTTTTACTGCCAGTCTGTTGGCGGTATTACTGCCGCTTTATCGCCGACCGCCAGGGCTGTATTGAGGGCCTTGGTCTGTGTCTCCCATTCATGAATACCTCTTTAGTATGAACTGAGTAATACAACCATTGTTCAACAGTTATGTTGGATACTGTCAGGCCCACTGTAGGCCTGCCATGGCACATGCAGGTGGCAAGTCATCCATTAGATCATTGCACATGATCAGCCTCCTGGGGGCAGGGCCTGCTGCCACTAATGAGAGCAGACTCAGCAACTGCCTACTGCCATGGCTGCTCTTATTTAATTTGAAATGAAGAGTGGTAGTACTTTACTGCAAGGGTGCAACTCTGTTAACTGGATATTATTGCCATTCCTCTGTAGCAAACGAGTACTCTGAGACAGTGAGTAACTGCACTTTTATGTTTACATTTCATGCACTGAGCATGCTCACATTACCACCCTGCCCTCTCTTCTTATTTTTGTTAAATAGCTGAGTAGCACAGAAGACAGTAACACAGTTGCTAAATTCTCATAGACTACAGGTCTCCAGAGCCTTCAAGTGTATCACCAACGCAGAAGACCGCAAGGCACAGGTTTGCTACTCCATCTTTTATACTGCATCAGACAGTGTAGTTACAAAGCCCCACCCATGTAAGCTCCATTAATGTAGACATGTCTGCACTTCATGTGCATAAGATACCAGAAAAAGTTTCACACTCCTGATAATCATAAGTGTTACATCACTGACATGGCCATACACCTGCTGAATGCTGCATGTGCCCTTAAGAGGCTTGACTAACGTTCATTCTAATCTGTGACAAAAGGTAACAAGTGATGCCAATTATGCTTTTTTATACACCTTTGTGCTGCTTTTTATATGTCAATGTGTAATGTCATTGGTGGCCCTTTTCTATTCCCAAAGTTTCCAATTTGTAGCCCCACTGAATCTTCTTTATACATTTTTTGCTGCACTGAACATATCAAACACATATGAGTGAAACTGCTAAAGCTCAGCTGAGAAATTAGTGTCAAGTCCTCTGGGTAAGCCTCAATCAGTTTTTGACAACTGTTCGACCTGGCCCTTTTTGCAAGGTTATCCCCAAACTTTTTGCCTTCTTCCTGCTATTTCTCTGACTCTTTCTCTTGGTTTTAGGACTCTGGGCACTTTACTACTGCTAATCAGGTAGGTTTGCATTGGGAATTCCCTTATAAATATGTCTAAGTGGTAATTTCTGATCTGTGAGGAGTAGTGTAGGCATGTTTGGTACGTTTGCAATAGTAGTAAAAAATCATGCTTACTGGTTTTGGTGGATTTTTCATTACTATTTTAGAAATGCCACTTTTAGAGAGTGGACATTTCTCTGTGCTCATAACTGTAGTGCTTTGCAGCCTGACTCCAATCCATGTATGGGGCAGAGTGACAGCTCCACTTGGTGCAAGTTTCCATATAGCCATTACACAGGAAGGGCTGGGTGTGACAAGAGAGGAATCTGTATACTGATAGTCTTTCTGGGCTAAGAGAGGGAAATGGGGTGTACTTACATTTATATAGGCTGTGTCCTACCCTCACACAAATGGCTTGTCTATCCCCTACTGATGTCTGGAGCTAGGGCTGGGATTGAAAGGGGGTGTTGTGCACTTCTAAGGTTCTTTTGTGATGTTACATCCACATTAAAGGCATTTTAAGTACAGAGGCTCTGACACCATAATTTTAGACACTGAATGGACTTGTAACAAGACCCTGATGGATCTACAGACTGCACATTGCCAGAAGAAACTGTTATGCAGCCAGGAAGAACCACAATTGGATTGACTTGCTTGTTGTGCTGATCTGTGGCCTGCTGGGCCACATGAAGGACTGCCACTTTGCTTCAAGGACCCTGATGTGCTGGCCTGCTGATTGTTCCCTGCTCTTGTGCTCCCCAGTTGTTCTCCATGGACTGAGAAGTGTGCCCCTCCCTGTTTTGCTAAAGGTTCTACTTCCAGCATGTGGAGAGCTGTGCTAGGGTGCCCTATCATCCTCTTGCCAGAGCATGGATAGTACTCCATACTTTCCCTATCTACAGCTCTTGGTGAGCGCTGCATTTGGCATTTCAGGTTATGTCAGGAACTAGTGTGGGTGAGTACTGTTCTGGGTCTTACACATATTCAGCTCTCCGCTCTGGCCAAGACAAGAAGGGGAGGTCCCCAGTGTCATAAGGACCACTGTGTGAAAGGAGAAGTGCAATGCATCAGTTATGGGAGCCCAGATCCACTGCCACGTGTGCCTATCCCAGCAGTGCGTGTTCAGGCCCAAAGAGGCTCTGCGTTGCAGCTTCCCTGCCGGGTGGGGCTCTTCATCAGTTGCTGGGTTTTTTGGTAGGGTGATGGATGGTGCTGAAGCCCTCCTCTGGCTGAGAAGCCCGCCCGAGCTACTATGGCTGAGTTCAGAGACCCACAGGGTCCCCGGGGATCACTGGGACCCACGTAGTGACTACTGGTTGTTGCTTGCACCTAGCTGTAAGGGCCACAGACTCGGAGCTTGAGGGCATTTCTTACCTCTACATTCCGTGGACAGCACTGCTGAGCTTCGGTGGCTGTACCGCACGTTCGTGGGAAGCTGCCTTTGGTTATTCCACACGCGGGGGACCTAGCGCTGTCTCCCTGCTGATGTGAGTAGTGTGTACACCCGCCCCCTTCGGGAGCATTCACAAATTAGCTGGCAGGACAGGAACCAATCCTCAACTGAGGTCCCGATCTTGCTGATTCTACTTTATATTATGGTAGTCATTGTAGCAGGCATACAGGTGTTCCTGTAACCTACTGTTGGTGTTGGCATTACCGCCTAACATATAAGTAGAGGAGCAGGTGTTTATGATGGTATTTTGTAATTCAGGTATTACTAACGATATGTGATGACTATAGTTGGTGATTTATGTACTACAGGGATGTTTGGTGATTTAGTGTTACTCTCCCTAACCTAACTGCTGTATATCATGACCTGATGTTATGGTAAATGTTGTTTTTGCTTTGTCAGGATAGTGAGTATTATTTCAGAATTTGCCTTATATGCTCAGAAATGGTATTTTTCATGATGTGTGCAATTTATAAGTCTTAATCTTATTGCACTAACAGTGATGGTTTGACAATTGCCCAGTGGGCAAGGTAATTTATGATTCATGCCATGTTTGGTCTAGGATTTGTGTACAATATATACCAGATTTTTACGAACTCCTATTGTGTCACTGGTGTGTGTGTGTTGCATGAATGCTTTACACATTGCCTCTGGGATACGTCTGAATGCTCTGGCCAGTCTACCAAGGGGATGAGCACGGGTTATCTCAGACGTGTAACTCTCTTACCCTGACTAGAGGGGTGGGTTCTGCCTGGCTTCGGTGCATACTCTAGCTAACCAGAAACCCCATTTCTAACTACAACACTGAGAATACCTTTCAATTTCAGTAAATGATAACGTGACATCATGTGACACATCACTTAGAAAAGAAAATCTCTCTACTATTTCTTTGTATTTCACTCCTCTTTTTCTCATCTCAGTTTCAAGTTTGTCAACAACAGTGTAAAGGGTGGTGATACGAAATTTCTCCCAGGCATTCAGATATACTTCTGGTGCAGCACCTCTGTCATTGGGAAGCTTCTTTCTGATACATTTGCGAGTTTGAGTTGCCTTGTAACCAACATCTAGTAGCATTTGCTTTGTAGCGGCTTCATATCTTTAAAATTCATCTTATGAAGTGCACAGTTGGTCAACTAATGATTCATACAGATCTGTACATGTTTTTAAGTTCACACCTTGTGGCAGTTACTGGATTCTAATTTTGTTCTATTCCCAAGATTAATTTATATCATTAACCTCCAATATTACCATATATATATATAGATATATATACATATATATATTTTTTTTAAATTCATTTATTGTGGGAGCCCCGTTTTGTGGAATCTTGTTCAGTCGCACCATTTGCAGTTTTGCACCATATGGGCCATGATAAATCCAGAAATAGAAGACTTCTGTGGTGCCCCCATTCCCTTGATACCCTAAGCACATGCTCATTTTACTTAACGGTTAATCCAGCCTTGGGAATAGTACTAAGGAATAGATTTATGTTGTGGACTTTCTTCCAGATTTGTATATCCTCCAAACATCCCCTAGGAATTGGTGGATTTTCTGTTATTTCCCAGCTGTAATTCAGGAGAAGAGAAAACACCTCTGATTTATGAAAGAAATGTTAAATGAGGAGGAAAATCCACAGCTGGACTTTTTCCCAGATAACTGCGTAGCAGAAATTCCACCAGTCAATTGTCATCTAGAGCCAGCACTTCCTCCGGAAATGGGAGGATTTTCTCTTACGACTCAACCATCTAGTTTTCATGCAGCTCCTAAAGTCTCTGTTAGGTTTCTGTGACGTAAACAAGGACAAAGTGAAGATACTTTCCCCCATGTGTCATTGCTACACAGCATAGTCAATAACTTAACTGTCCAACCTGTTTTTTCACTTTGTGTATTTTGTTCTCTGTGTTTAATTATCAGGGATGGCACAAACCCATGCTTGTTAAAAGACACAAAAACAATTTCAGTGAAAGGAAACCATACACTGTGGTGGAGCAAAGGCTTAGAGGCAAAATCCAAAAATAAACTTTTGAAGAAAAAGGTGTATTTCAGGTGCTAGCCTGTACTTTAACCGGTGCAAACGTAGGAAGTAGAAGTCATCTTGAAAGCCAAGTTCCCAAAAAGCTTAATAATTGTAATTTTGTTAATGTGAAATGCTTAAAAAAACGTACTTATTGTTCAGTTGCTGTTCACCTGCAAGACACTGGCATTGTGCAAATTATCTTACAAAATAAACCCATCCTCATGATGTAAGGTGAGTCACCGATTCTTGCTTAACGAATCCTTAAATCTCCGCCAACTGTTCTATATACAAAGAAGAAAACAGTCAAGGGTTTAAGATGGCCGCTAAAGATGTGTAAATGGATATTTTTGCATAACAAACGGGCAATTTACATGACAAGAAACCAGGATGCTGACGTGTCTTGATTGGCTTCTTCCATGGAATGGGTGATGGGTTCTGCTACAAAAGAAATCACTTTGGTAAAGTAACCTCGAAGCATCAGCATTGCATGCGATTTGCTTGACACTTGTACGACAGACAGAAAAGAGGTTGTAGCACTCTTGGCTATATGGATCGCTGCCAAAATGTGTCCAGTTTAAATTAAGTGTTTCTGACATGGGACTAAACGCGCACAAATTGTAGCTGTTAAACATATATGTAATAGAAAAAAATACTATACGTATTATACGCACATAGCACTCTGTCGTTAAATCAGAAAAAGCATAAAAATATCTCTTCTCAATGATCTAAACCTTTAATGCTATTTTGAATCTGCATCCTTTTGAAATTCATTACACGTTGTAATACATGAATTTAACATTGTATGATATAAATACCCTTTAATGTTCAACACAGACTCTCGCTATGCCCCCCAGCCGCTGCTGAAAAGTGCAACTTAGACAACTGAGGGCCCTGGAGGATATTAGTAATCGAGGGCTCGAAGAAAACGGGGTGGGACAAAAACCATCATCCTAATAAAGCAGTTATTAAGTGGCCCTTAGTCATTTTTAACATTTCACCTTTTTTCTCCAATCTGCACATTCTGCACCCAAATCTCAGGCGTCCAATGGGGAATCATCTTAAAAGATCTCCCACAAAGTGGCCCTGTGAGGGGCCCATTGGGCATTGCATCGCCGGCCCAACGTGGAGCTGCCGGACGATGAAGCAAGCCACCCATTTGGGTGGGTGGGGGTTCTTGCTCTAAAATATTTACATTCAACCGACCATTCTTGACATGGAGAAGACACTAATGGTGTTCATCCATGAGCTGAACTTATGAACTGCATACTCTTTGTATATTGAATACATATATTGCCATTTCTCTGGCCAATCCCTGTACGTTTGCTTAGGTGATACTTGATAATTGGCTTGGAGACATTATGAAAATGTTGTGAACATACTGGCATTATGTTGTTATAAGGGATACTGTCATCGAGATGTTGGGCCTCGATGTGGGTAGGGGGTAAGGACTTTTGTTTTGGTAACATCGGCAGCCCACAATGCTAGCGGGCATGATGATACTAAACACAGGAAAAGGTGGAACATTGATGCCAGCTTGGTCCCCCTGTAAGATAGCAAAATGGGAGGTACTAATATAACATTCATGACTTGGAATGTCAGCGGGATTAATAATTATGGGAAAGAGTGACAAATGATGTCACATATAGATAGACACAAGGTGGACATAGTACTACTGTAGGAGGTATAAATAGATGCTGGAGTCCCACCTCGTTTTTTAAAACAAAATGGTCTGCATATAGATGCTTCTGGGTCTACTCCATATATTGTAGGGAGTTGGGGGTAGTGCTATTGATAAGAAAAGGCACACAATTTAGGCTGATTCAGGTTGAAATTAATGATGCTGGTAGCTGGGTTATGATGCAGGGGTGGCTTGGGGTATGCCAATGGCTATTGCTTACAAATATGGCCCAGATCATGATGATCCAGAATGCCTCCATTACATCAAACAAACACTATGTAGATGGGTGCCACATACAATCCCATGGGGAGGCAACTTCAATCTTACATTACATCCTGCATTGGATAGCACCTCCATCTGGCAGATTAGACACAAACAATCACTAAACATGGTTACAGACACTATAGAGGAGTTTGGGAAAGTAGATATCCTCCAAGTCAGGTATCCCAATGTACAAGCCTTCATTTACGTCTCAACAGTACATAGTACTGTGTCCCAGACGGATTTCTGGCTGGGCACTAAAGACATTAGTGAAGTGCACACTGTATAGCATTTGGTTCGAATATTGATGAGTTATTCACCTGTCTGACTATTGTGGTGACTGGCCTTGCCAGGCCACGCTGAGCTGGTGGTGTGGACGTGGGTCAAGGAACACACACACACAGGTTCGAGTGATACTCCACGCGAACTAGTGCATGGGCAGGACCCTCCTCCCTTTACAAACATACCCTGACCTCCAACATGAGATCAGGTGTGCATGCATGTATGCACAATAGCGCTAGGGCATTACCCAGTGCTGTGTTACATTCCCCCAAACCTTTCAAAAAAAGAAAATGCTTGGGGTTCGAGGAGCCTCATGGACCAGTCTTGTGAGGGTGACGGCAGTCTCATGGGTTTATTGACACACACAGTCCTCGAGACTCCTTGGTCTTGTGATATGATGCTTCAGGTTGTATGGGTGACCCTAGTTGGCAGAGATAGAGACACCAAGGTCGACTCAGGGGTCCCACAGGCACAGCCTCTCCCTGGCTAGGCACAGCCATGGCCAGTGGCTCAGAGCTGTCACTGGCATCAGGGTCTTGGTCTTCTTCTGTGGTCATGGGTCGGGAGATAGGAGGCTTTCTGGTCCATTATGTACAGTTGGCTTACACCATTTGGTGAAGGCAGACACATTTCTCATGATTCAGACTTAACTATTCCTGTCTGTCACCATTGTGCCCTTTCTGGCGACTACTTGAAGTGGGCGAACTTCGAATGGAAGTGGGAACTTTCCACAAGGGAACGCATCTCACACTAGGACCCAGTCTTCTTCACAGATGTCCGACATTTTGGCTTTGGAAGCTCAGCTGGCATTGGTGTTACTCCTTGTCCTTCTCTGTTCCATGGATATGATGTCAGCAGGCTCCTGGATCCAGACTGTTGCATGGGGTATGTTGTTCAGGATAGCACACCCGAATGTGTTGTCGGTGAGTGCCTTGTGAGTCAAGCTTTGGGGACTACGCCTGTATGCCCCAGGGTTTTGTGGATTGCCTCTTCAATGTCAACTTGTTGTGCAACTGAGATGCGAATGGACTTCTCGTAGGTGCATATCAGTCTTTCCACCTCTGCCTTGCTTAAAGCCACCAGGTGTGATCTTCCGGTGTTCAATGGCTGGGGACTGTATATATTGTTTGAAATCCAGACTCTGAAACTAGGAGTCAGTTGTCACTCTTGAGAGTGTGAGGGACCCGAAAGGTTGCAAAAATCTTGTCAAGGCATTTCCTGGTATGATTGAATTGAATTGCCTGCATTACCTCTACAATGGGGACTTTGGAGTATGCATCGGAAAAGACCAATATATGCCAGCCGTCAGGTGAACTGCCAAAGACCACACTAATGTCACACCATGGCATGTCACTTGGGCTGTCAATTGGGATTGGAGGGGGTTTGCCTGGTAGTTTGCAAGCTTGGCACCAGTGGCATTGTGCGACCAGGCCGTCGACCTCGGTGTCTAAGAAGGGAACTACACTGTCTTAGCCATACCTTGGTGTTTGTGGAGTCTTGGTGGCTGGTGTGCAGGCATCATGCCATGTGGACTGTGATGACCCAGAAAGGTGACCATACAAATAGAGGTGTAGATGGTGACAGCCCCACTTAATAGCAAGGGCCTCTTTCTCGATGTGCGCATAGCATTTTTTTCAATGTTCAAATAGCTCTGTTGGCGTATGCAATAGGGGCCCAGCAGTCATCTCAAACGTCTTGCATCAGCACAGTTCCCAGACCAATGGGGCTAGCTTCAACCACTAACTCTGGCTTTTTGACAGAGTTGAAATAGGCCATTACAGTATCTTGGAGGAGTGCCTTCTTGATCGCCTGGAAGGTGTATATGGATGTCATCACTGATGTTGAGGACACCTTCAAGGCCTGTGAGGACTTCTCAGATTGTATTTTGGAAGACCTCTGCTACTGATGATATCCCGATGTTGCGTCAGCAGTGGGGGGGAGGCCAACGTGTGTGGAGAAAGTCCTAATATACCAGCTGTCCTCAAGGAATCCGAGTTGGTAGTAGCCAGATTTCAGATCTAGTTTTGACAACCAGGTCACGCTGTTAATGTTGGCGATGAGTTCGTAATTAGCGGAAAATATGTGGCATTCTGTTTTAATTGCTGTGTTGGGGAGGTGCATATCAATGCAGATCCGGATGCAACCCGGGGTCATGGGTTGGTTGGTGACTACCATGGGGGATACCCATGGGGTTGTTTTGGAGACTTTTTCGAAGACTCCAGCATCCTGAAATTTTGTAGCTATGCTTCCACTGCCAGACGGAGATGTAAATGGATCCTGCAAAGCTGTAGTGCCACTGGGCAGACTGAGGGGTTGATGTAAAATTAAATTGGGGGACCTTTCAGGCAGCCTAGACCAGTGAATAGGTGAGGAAAGTCAAGCAGAAGCCTTTCCACGTCCTCTGAGGGGTCCCACAGGGTTGCAAAGATGTGGACGAGCTGAAGTCATTCGGCCATGTCGCAGCTGATAAGTGTTTCAGAGTCTGCGGTAGTGATGAACAATTTCACCTTGATGATTGGGTGTCATGTGAGGCGACACAGGAGAAAACACCAGCTAACAAGTTTGGGGTCGTACTGCTGAGGTCATAGATGTGGGTAGTCATGGGCTGCAGTGTAGGCTGTGGGGCTAGGGTATGGAAGTGCTGCTGTTCACTAATGTGCCTGCATCGATGAGCTGTGTGGTAAGGGTATTGTCGATGATGACTTGGCAGGTGGGGCTGATTTGTTGTGTCAGCTATCCTGGCATCAGGGAAAAGGATTTGAGGAAAATATTATTGTACTCTCCCTGGCCTGTTTTATTCTCACGCAGGTGAAAGTACAACAGGTTGATGGATTCGCCCCCACACTGGCAAGTTTGCTCAGCTTGAACCGTTCAAAATCAGGATCCATTTGGGGTCAAAGGGCATGTTTAGAGCGGTTATGGCTCTGTCATAGTGTTGTTAGTGTCAGTGATGGGGAGGTTGCGAAATGGTGTGAAGATCCTGTAACAGAAGGGAACATTTAGTCTCACCATCTGTCTCACTGGTGGCTTTGAAATAGTTGTTGAGGTGCACCACCTAGGTGCGCCAGGGGTGTGCAGCCGTAGCAGGGTCACTGAGTTCACTGAAGTGGGGCAGTGGGTTGGACGTACCCCCAACAGCATGAGCTAGCATGAGACATTGTGGTGGCACATCCTGTGAATTCTCCTGATGATCCACTCTCATGGTTCAGGCCAGTGCACTGGAAAGCAGGTAGCAGAAAGGAGGCAAGGTGTGCCGGACAGGAGAGCATAATCCTGGCCTAGATGCAGGAGAGGGATTACTCACAGCAGAAGGTGAGTGATTGAGCCATGGCACTGCGTGTTGCAGAGTCCACCGGTGCACACATTCTTTAAGTTGATGGTGTTAAACACAAGGGGTTCTGGGGGCTGCTGGAGTGAGGATTTCACAGCTGATGCTAGCGCCAATGCCTGGGATGGCTTGTTTAGGTGATTGCGGGGGATTTGCTGGCAGGCGCCTGGTTGGAGGTGGGAGCATTGCATGCGCCCATGGATAAGAGCACAGATGTCTCTGGGCCTGTTGTAAGGTGGAGAATGATTGACAAGCAGTCCGGGCAGAAGAATGAGAGACTGCGGGATAGGCTCCATCCTCAATGCCACTGTTTGCACTGGCCTCACTATGCGCAAACACGGGTCAAGGAACACATACACAGGCATGAATGAAACTCCATGCCAACTAGTGCGTGGGCGGGGCCTGCCTCTTTTTATCAACTCACCCTGACCTTCAACATGAGGTCCAGGAGTGCATGCATGTATGTGTCACAGCTCCAGGACGTTACCTTGTGCTGTGTTACAACTATTACTTACTATGCTGGGCAGATATGAAACAGGCAGATCTTGGAGGATGCAGCTGAGTGTCTTATTAGATCAAATGTTCATAGAAGAGATAAAGACAGTCATAAAGGAATACGTTTGCACTAACCATGGGGTGGTTGAAACGTGCTACACTTTGGGAGGCCCTTAAGGCAGTAATCAGAAGCGATAAATGACATGGTTTTCTTAGAGCGTTGCAAGTTACACTTAGTGCTCTTGAAGCTGCAATACAAAACATGGAGTGAGTTCAGGCTGACAGCCTCAACATGTTTGACTTCAAGATCTAAGGCCCATATTTATGAAAGGTTTGCGTTGCCTTAGCGCCATTTATTTTAGCGCTAAAGCGGCGCTAACCTAACTCCATATTTATACTTTGATGCTAGACCCGTCTAGTGTCAAAGTTTTGGACTTTGTGCCATTTTAGGAAGCGCCAACCCAACATGCGCTAATTAGATGCAAGGTAGACTTTCCCTTCCTAAAACTGGCACTAGCCCCCAGTACCATATTTAACTCCTGACGCGAAAACGACACGCAACTGGGAGGCGGGCACAATAATGGCACTAAGCCCATTTAGTCCCATTATTTAACGCCTGGTCAGACCAGGCGTTAAAGTGCAGGTAGGCCCATTTCCATGGGTAAACAGCAGGGAATGGGCACAAAGATGCAGGAGGAGGGAGCCCATCCCAGGCATGTTGCAGGTATGCCATATGTATGTGGTGTGCCATTGGGGACCCCTTACATGGGGCCACCTGCCTGGCACTGAGTATGTAGAACTTGCCCAGGGGATACTGGTCGACTGTGGTGGGCATTGGGGTATGGGTAACGACTCATGTCTATACTTAGACAGCTGTTATTTTTGGTTGCTTGTGCATCAGACAATGATGCTAGGCTGACTAGCGGCAGAAATTTTGCCACTAACCAGCCTAACGTTATTTTTGACCCACTAGCTCCCCTTCCCCTAAGGCCATCCCTCTTTTTTTTAGATGCTACCCATTCCTTAGCACCATAGTGCGTCATTTAATAAATATGGCACACGGATGGCACTAGGGAATGGCATTATCTGGCATTTTAAAAAATGACGTACAACTGCCCTAGCGCAGTTGTGCGCCATTTTTCATAAATATGAGCCTAAATGCTAAACAGGATGAATTCAGAGATCCAGCAGAAAAGGAGGTAAAGTCTTTGGGAAGTATATGGTGGCTAGGAGGTATGGCAATGTGAAAGGCCTGGCCATACCTTGGCTGGAATGATTTGCCAGATTTGGGCTGCAGGGGTTGTAATTCAAATTGAAGCAGCAGGTGGGGTTACTCAATATGAAACGAGTTAGATTTTGAATATATTCAGGGAGTACTACTCTGATTTGTCAAGGCTGTATTATATATCAATAATTATTTGGAAAGGGCAACTCTGGCGTGGTTAGAAAGAGAACAAGGAGATCTACGATGCTCTCCTCTAACAATATAGGAAATTAAGCGGATTATCCAAACTATGAACAATGGGCCTGCATCTGGCAGTGACAACCCACAAGCTGAATTTTATAATGAATATGCTTCAGGGGTATCCCCCTATTTAACAGAACTATAGAATAAGGTAATCCAGTGGTGTGTGAATTACTACTATCCCTCATAGAAGCAATCAGGATACCTCTTCTTAAAACTGTGGCTCTTATTGGGTGCTATTGCTAATAAACGCAGATACTAAAATATTGGCAAAGCTGTAAGGAAACCGTATTCTCCCAACACCTCCTGGGCCATCTGTCCCTGTGCCACCAATAATAGCCCTCAGATTTTGGTCAAGAAACCCTCCACATTCATAGGGGTGCTGCAATTTGTGGCATGCTATTCGCAGCTTTCTTCCCATCCATGACAATTTTACTATGCTCCAATGCAAATGGATACCCAAATATTGAATGGCTTAGTATGCATGTAAGGTCTAAACTTATACTTTTGGTCTAAGTTTAGCTTTGTGAATCGGGCCCAGTGATCCTATCTAATCCTTCCCCTACCAATATCCTTACCAGAATGTCAATGACGTATGTACAACACCAAATGAAGATGTGTAAATTAAAAAAGCAAATGGCAAAGGTAACTAAACATTGAGATAACAAACAGACAAAAGGTGTACTGCTGTCAGCAGATGAAAGAAGTTTTACTAATTGGTACGTTAGGCTTATCCATGTAAAATATATATATTGTGCTTATTATTCTTTGGCTAGTATGATGAGATTTCAGTGCATGGCTTCTTCTGATTGCTAGTGTTGTGATGCACATGACACAGATATGTTATGTTTAGCATGCTATTGTCCACAGCTACCTTTTTTTGCAGGCTATATAAATACATTGAAATAAATGGATTGACCTAGAATTAAATGTGATGCCATTAAAGGCCTAATTTGGATATGTGAAGGAGGATCCTAGGCACAGTCAGAAATTAGTAGCATTGACTCTTCTGTTGGGAAAGCACAAAACTGCTATAACCTGGGATGGGGAAGGCCTCCAATTAGACAGGATTAAAAACTTGGCAAGAAATTGCAGAGATATATGATTCTACGCTACCTAGAGCCTCCTGACCTAATGACATGGTCCTCGTAGGCAACACACCCGAAGATGTTAGCCTTTGCCCTTAATCCATCTAGATGTCAATGAATGGGTTTTAACATGTTTAAGATTGCTACCAATTCCATTTTTAATGCCTGTCCTAGGTTGGAATATACAATGGCGAGCTATATGGATTGAATCAAATATTGGAAAGAATGTTGTGACAAAGATATTTACTTTTATATGGTAACGGCTGATTTGTTGTTGCATTGTTTACTTTTTAATTTTCAAAAATGATAATGTTTAAAAAAGGATAATAAGGATGTATTCCTGCCCTCATTATGATGTTGATGTATATAGATTTATAAAGCATGCAGCTACTTAAAGACGGTCCTGGCACTATGCCAGGCAGTAAAAGAAAAAGGAAGTATAGCTATTGAACAAAAAGTGAGGATTTGAGCCTTTTCCTGAACAATCCTTCATCTTATATCTGACGATGTTCTAAAGGCAAATTGTTCCAGCTCAATGGTCCAGAGAAGGAAAAGAAACGCCAGCTGGCCTTAGCCAGATAAATCCTAGGAATCTTGGCCAGAAGATTATTAGGAGAGGGCATGTTTCTCAAAGGGATGTAGTAGGAGATCCTAGAGGACAGATAGTTAGGTTCAGACTGAGGAAGCGCTCTGTGCATCAGAAGGGAATTCATGAATTAGATTCGCTTGTTCACAGACAGCCTGTGTAAATTTCACAAATGCAAAAAGATATGCTCCCTTCTGGGCATACTGAGAGCAAGCCTAGTTGTGGCACTCTGTACAGTCTGTAGTTTCCTCATCTGAGACTGCAGCAGGCCTGCATAAAGAGCATGTGCATAATCCAACCTGGACATCATTGAGGCCAAGACCACAGCAATCCTTATTGGGACAGAGAGTAAGTGAAGGATTTTCTTTACCATGCGCAGAGTGTCAAAGCACAAGCCTACCACTGAGTTGATGCGAGTGTGGAAAGACAATGTTTTGTCATATTTGACCCCAGGTTTTTTACTGCTTCTGCTTGGATATTAGGTGAGGAGGCTCCTTCTGGCCAATGAACTTCCAAGTTAAGATCAAAATTGCGTCCTACGCTGAGAACCTCGGTTTTTTCACTATTACACTTCAACTGATTAAGACTCATCCAGTGAAAGACAGCAGACAGACAGGGTGTAATAGCATCCTGATTTTTTGGCCCTCCCCATGCCACAGGAAAAAACAATCTGTGTGTCATCCACATAAGATATTATTTTGGCCCCAAATAATTCAACGAAGTCGGCAAGGGTAGACATATAGATATTGAACATTGTGGGGCTCAGGGTCATGCCCTGGGGGACTCCTACTGAGACACTTTGACGGCCAGATGCAAAAGGAGGCAGCCACATTCTTGGCTCCTATCTTCAAGAAAAGATTTCATTCACTTCCAGGCGTTAACTATAATGGCAATCTCCTGAAAGCGGGTGAACAGCCTATCATGCAATACCATGTCAAATGCTGCAGATAGATCTAACAGTACTAGGACAGCCCTACAACCCGCATCAATGGTACTCCTAATAAGTTCAGAGACTTGCATAATGGCTGTCTCTGTGCTGAACCTTGGTCTGAAGCTTGATTGGCTAGGATGTAGTAGCTTGTTCACCTGGATATAATTGGAAATCTGATCATTCACAAGGTTTTTCAGTACTTTGGAAGGTGCAGGCAAAAATGAAATGGGCCGCTAATTGCCATGGACATCAGGGTCCGTGCTTGTTACAATTTTGGCCTGCTTCCAACAAAGCAGTACTGTAGCTGTGGCCAGGGATGTGTTTAACACGGAGTTCATGACAGGGTTAATGACATCAACACCCAGTGCTAGGAGAAAAGGGGGGTAGGGGTCAGAGGGAGAACCCAACTTAAGATGTAGAATAGCCTCTCTGGAGTCCTCTAATGAGATTACATTGAACACGATGAGCCAGCAGGACATGGTCATAGAGGAAAGAGTAGATATAGAGATCTTAGCTTCCAATGACCGAGTTGCTGAAAGACTATTTTGGATCTCCTGAATTTTATTGTGGAAAAATTAGGCAAATCCTTCACACCATTTGGCTGGGGAAGCTTTGCTTCTGTGGCAGGCGACGGTTTGAAAAGTTATTTATGATCTTATAGATTTCTGTAGGTTTGTGTCCACTTAAGTATCCTGGTTAAATTCGTTGCTCGAACTTCTAACTCTCTCCTTCTATTTTCCACCATATCTAAAAATGTCTTCTCCCCTTCTGTCAATTTACACGTCAAATTATGCCTATGAGCGTAGGCAGTATCTAGTGTCATGGTAAGCATCAACTACCTTGGAGCTGTATCTGTACTTTTGGTATAAGGATGTCTATTCAGATGTTTAAACAAGGGAACTTTGGAAAGGACTAAATCATAATTTGAAAAACAATATTGAAAATAATCCTGCCCATAGAAAAGGCTCAGTAAAAGAGTACAAGTGACACCATACGTTAAAGGTATATGGCTATAAGTGATACCTTCTGAAACTAATGAGGGTAACTGCATACAGGCATAACAGTCCCTCGCATTCATGGTGTCAACATATTCATAAATCAATTTAGTAGAAGAGTTACAGAATAGTCTCCTATCGATAACTCTGCATGTAATTGTTTACTGTCTAAGGTATGTAAACTATCATCTATAGATTTCAGAGTGAAGAGGTTATCACTAGGCTTGGGTTTAACTACTGTAGAAGGTGTAGGTGAAGATAGTCCTATAAGAAGAACAATTAGCACTTTAACAGTGACAATCAATATACCTGTTAGCCCATTTCTACATCTATTTGTTTTATTAGTTTCCATGACTCCTCTCAAACCAGACCGGTGGGTGGAATATAGCAGCAGCCGAGTCTTCTCTGTCAAGTTCCACTTGTGCAAATGGAAAAACAAGTCCAACAGATGTGATGATTTTATTTACAAATCTTTGTGAGACTCCCTTAGCCCTGTTCAGTGTTCTTCTAAATGACATCCTTACACTCCTTCAGCTGCCTCGGGCCCCAGTACTCTTCTTAATTACCTATTAAAGTTCATCTATGCCACTAATACATAAACAGTTCAGAAATCACAGTCATAGCAAATCGAGTCAGTTCATTTAGTGGCAAAGTAATTTCAAAACCCAGTCCAGCCACAATGTTCAGTATAAGGAGGCTCAATTATATTTGCACTGTTATTGTCAAGGTCCAAAAATTCACTCTGTCCGGCATTAGCAGGAAATTATGTCCATGCTCTTTTTGACCTCCTCAGTGCAACTCCTTTATCCTCACCGTCACTGAAGCCAGAATACTCAATATTGCTTGGAATAGCCTGAAGTACATGTCCCATTAGGCAGATTCAGTCTTTCTCTCTCCTGCCTTCTTGACAGAGTTTCTAGCTCCCACTCACGTTCTCACAGCAATAGGCCTTTCATCGGGGTCTGAATCTGACTAATTTGCCACCACAGGAGGAGACTCTCTTGTCTCAGTTTCAGCTGTTAACTCATCCATCCCCTCTCAGACGGAACATGTGTGTTTGGTCCCCAACAGCTTGTTTAACCTGCTCCCTCTGTCTCTCTGTCACAACTGGCACACCTGGGAGAGGTGCTGTCATGTCATCAAGGGGACACTCAACTCTGGGAGTGTGGGAAGCAGTTGGGGAAACCTCCACATTTAACAGCTGTAGTTGTCACCAGAATAACCTGATAAGGTCCACACCAACAGCGTTCAATGCATGATTTCCTCACATTCCTTCTTCTCCAGGACCCAGTCACTCAGATTGAGGTCATGGCACTGCTCCAGATGTGGCGATGATGTGGCTGCCCCGACTGGGTGAGACACAGAACGCACCACGTAAACCAGTCCTTTGCAGTAATCAAGAATCATATCATTTGTAATGTTCACAAGCACATTTGCAGGCACTAGTGGCAATCACATTGTTCTGCCCAGGATTTTCTCATGGGGAGGACAATCCTTTCCTCCAGTCAGGAATACTGCGAAGACTAATCAACACAAGGGGCAAAGCTTCAGGTGATTTCAAAGATATCGAAGCACACACTTTAGCCAGTGTGGATTTTAGTGTGCTATTAACCTGTTCCACTATCCCTGAAGTTTTAGGTCAACAGCTGCAATGTACTTTCCGCCACACTTATAATGTTGCGTACAACAGTTTCAGGACCTTATTGTTTAAATCAGCTCCTCAGTATGAATCCAGAGGAGTTAGGAAACTGAACCTAGGGATACGTTCCCTCAACAACAACTTAGTTACTGTGAGACTTTAATTTCATCTGGTCTGGTAGGCTTCAACCCAACACAAGTTGATGCACACAACCAGTTGGACATATCTGAGCCCGGTGCACAAAGGCATTTCTAATAAAGTCCAACTGCATCCTGTTGAAGGGACTGCCTGAGCTCCCTATGTGGCTTATTGTCATTGCAGTTCTCTTCCCTACATTCATTTTGTGGAACACAACACACCTGTGACACAATCCTTCCACTGTCAGTCTAAATCTGGGGTTAACCACGTCTGCTGATTCAGCCGAACCATACCATCCCGCCCTACATGGGCAGGTACATGAAAATGTCTAGCCATAGGGAGCACCAGACTATCTGGCACACAGGTTTTCTGTCTGCTGGAAACCAAACATCATCATCCTTTTTGACACAACCTGCTCTGATCCAACCTTGTTGTTTTGCCTCTGGCACTTTCTCTTGCATGCTCATAACTTACTCCAGTGTATCAGCTGTAGTTAACAGAAGGTTGTAATTAGTCTCAGCTGCTGTTTCGTTGCAGTATTCATCACTGAATGTACACGCTCTATGAACACAGTATTTTGCAACTTAATTTCCATATTTATGCCCACTGTCAGTCATTTCCACTGTGGTGTGCAGAACATTTCACAACCGCAATTTGAGTAGGCAACTGCAGAGCTTCAAGTAAATCATTTAAATACGCTCCATTTTGAAAGGGAGAGCCAGAAGAGGTCATGAATCCTCGCTGTAACAATAACTGCCCAAAGTCTTGGACCATACCAAAGTCATACAGACTATCAGTGAAAATCGTCACCCTCTGCTGCTCAGAAACACAGCATGCTCTGGTAAGAGCAACCAATCCAGCCACTTGTGCAGAGTACTCCACAAAGCCAGGGAGCTTCAACTGCACCTGAGGCTGTACAAACTGAGTTGGCAGCTCTCAGATTTCCTTCATAGTCTTGTCAAACAAGACCCATCGACAAACAGTATGAAATCAGACTAAGGCAGCAGCTCATCTCAAATGTCTGGTCTTCATTTGGTGCATAGTTCAATGATATCTAGCCAGTCATACTCTACTTCTTTCTCTTCTCCCTCCCTCAACTTCAGGAAGAAGGAATAGTGTAGCAGGATTCAAGGTAGCACAGATTTAACATTCACATTCTCTGTGGCCAAAATAATTTGTTCATAGCATGATAACCTGCTATTTATCAAATGTTTGGTACAGGCAGCTCAACTGAGAGGGGCACAAACACAGTAAGAGGATGATCCATCACAATATTTTCACATTTTTCGATCGTGACACCCACAGCTGCCACTGCTTTAAGGCAACCTGGCAGAGCTGCTGCTACGGGGTCAAGAGTAGCAGAAAAATAGACCAAAGGCCTCCGTGAATTCCCATGCAATTGTGTAAGCTCTAAGAGAGAGCAAAACTTCCTCTTCCTGCAAAATACATGAAATTATCTATTGTAATCAGGCATTCGCACTGATGTGGCACACAGAGACTTTCTCTCAGCTTTAGGAAGGCAACCAAGCAATTGTTATCCCACTGTACCTGAACGGACATCTCCTTGTGTGTCAGTCTCTCTAAAGGTTTAACCACTAAAAAAAAGTTGGGTATCCACTAGCGACAGTAGCACACAATCTCAAAAAAGATTCTGACTTCTCTCTGTGTAGTTGGCGGTTTTATTTTCAGGATTGCGGAAATCCTTTCTTGCGACAATTTCCTCGCTCCCGTCTCCATCTTCTAAATATGATGTCCAAGATACTGGACCTCTTTTTGACAGTACTGCAACTTACTCTGGGTTACTTTATTTCCATTCTCAGCTGGGTGGTTCAACAGGACAATGGTGTCTTGCTTACAAGATTCCTGTGTTTCTGATGCCACCAACAGGTCATCTATATATTGTACTAGGACTGAGTTATAGGGCATGAATAAGGACTCCAGATTCTTTTTGATGGTTTGATTAAAAATAGAGGGGCTCCCAGTGTACCCCTGTGGAGCTCTACCCCATGCTAAAACAAGGGTCTGAAACCGGAAGGCAAAGAGGAACTGGCTGTCCTCATGCAATGGTACAGAATTGAAGGCCTAGCATAAATGGACAATGGTGTACAGCTCAGCCTCACATAGAATTGGAAAATAAATCACAGCTGTATTCAGTACCACAGTACGACATGGAACAACTATGGTGTTTATTTTTCTCAAATCTTGGACAGCGTGTTACTTACCACCAGGCTTCTATAAGCCCACAATTGGTGAGTTATATGGACTTTCCATTATCTCCTTCAAAATGCCTTGCTGTGTCATGGATTCAGTCATTGGAGTGATCCCTGCATTTGTTAGAGGGGTCAAATTACACTGTGGTGTTTTGGGTACTCAATATTTGGCTTCACTTTAATGAGGAGGGGCTCAACACCTTTGATGAGACATAAGTCCTTCTCTGAAAAGTGACAGACTTAAGGCTTTGCTGTATCTCTAAGATCTGGTGGCAACTCGTCGATTGTCATCATGGGGAACAGTACAACATAAAGACCAGCTCTTGCCATTTTAGAGGCAATGCCCTCATCATGAGTCTGCAGCTCAATACCTCTTGGTGTATAATAGATGGTACAATTCAGCTTACATTGGACTAGAATCACATACCTTAAATTGGTGATTCTCTTCAAAGGACCCTATTTTGACAAGTACTTTTACTGTTACAGGATTTGTCATTTGTTTATTTGCAACGCCTATAACTTGGATTCTTTTTCCTGAGAGGCGTAGGCCTGGAACCTCCACTGTCTTAAAAGTAGAGTGAGTAGCACCAGTATCAATCAAAAATGATGCAAAGTGGCCATTCATCTCACCATCTACGAATGGACCACTCTGGCCTACGTCTAAGACTGCGTCAAGCATGCAATCTTCCTCCTTTCTCAGGCACCATTGTAAAGACGGGTTAGAACCGTAGTCTTCAAATGCTTCAAACATAGGGAACTGTTGAAGTGCACCCTGATTTTGGGGAAATATTTGCTTCAGACTTGGGATCTGATTCAAATTTAATCTGAGACCATGTGTATTTTGATGTGGCATCAGGGCTTGTGGAACCTGTATCACCGGAGTTTGGGGCACATCAAAATTCTGCATTCTCTGTCTCGGTACGTTCTGTGACTGTACATGGTTATTATGCTGGGGTTCTGAAAAACTTACATGAAATGCCTGCTTCTAATACCCCAACTTATTACAATAATGACAAAGATTTGTCTTTTTCAAAGTGGCAACATCAATTCCACTACTCGGATCAATCAGAACACCACGTCCTCTACCTTGTTTTAGAAACCCATTTCCACCTTGCATCATCAGCATTCCTTGCTGATACACTAGAACCAACACTGTCTGCAAAACACTGACTCTATCATCCTCTTCTCAGTGCAGCCCTCATCTGAGCCACCATAAATTTCTCTTTAAGTCTTTTCTACTTTATCTCCAATTCATCACTGTAATATTTTGCATACCTCAAACATTTGTCTATTGATTTATTCTGTCAACATATCAAATGTTGCTGAATCATCAAACTAATTTCAGATCTCAATCCTGTCACAAATTTAGACACTATTAGTCTATTTTATCTGTTCTTTTACATTTCGCCTTTTAATTTCCTTGCCTTGGCTTTCCTTTCTCTTTCTCCTTATCCATTCCTTAACTCATAAGTGTTGGGTACAATTTAGCTCCCTCTATCATGTCAGTCCTCCGACTTTTTTGTTATGTATCTCATCTAGCATCTGCACAAATACGCACTGCCTTTTGGACCCATCCCTGAAATTGTTCTCCCTGCTTTGCCTGGGCCACATGTGCCCAAGCATTAAGTACTTCATACTGTGTGGGTCTAGGTTGTGGTTTCATCTCATACAATATGCTACTCAGATTTTCAATAATTCTTAAATTATATGTGCCATAGTGTGGAAACCTCAATGCACCTTCTTTCTCTGTGTTCTTATGCAATTGGTTCGGACAAATACATATGTGAAGAACCACATTTATTGCCATATAATGACCTGATGTACCTTTAGGTGGTGCCTTGTTTCCTTCTCAAACAGGTACTTTCACATCTCCCCTCATTAAATCTTGTAACGCCATAAGACATTTAATTTTTCAACAATGTTCTTCAGCAATCACATTTTTAAATCTGTCTCTAAGTAAGAATAAGCTCTTCACCCACAGTTCTTGCTTGACAATGAGAGCCAATAATAGCATGACACTCTATGATGTAGACATCCAATAGCAGCACAGCTCAACACCATCTGGCCAATAACAGCGTGGCACACTATGACGTCAATCTCCCTTCTCACAGCGGCTCACCCTTATTTACAGTTTTTCGTGAACTCACTCTTTTCAACACTAATCATGCATGACAAAAATGCAAAGCAATTTCAACAAATAACTCTGTCTACTCCACTGTAAGAAAGTGCCCTTTTTGTATGGTCACCTCCCCCCCCCCCCACCCCCTCCACATACACACACTTTTTGCTCTAGGTGCTGTTGCTTATGACTCTGAAAGTGCACTAGAGCTCTCCCTAAATTGGTAACTGTAAATTTGTATCCCAGTTGGCAAGTACTTTATCCCCCTTATAAGTCCTTAGCATATGGTACTAATTGTACCAGGGCATGGGTGTTAAAGGGGTCACCAAGGACTGAAGCACTGATTGTGACACCCTGCGTGACCCAACTACTGACAGCAGGCCTGCCATTGCAGACTGGAGGAGCTGTGCAAACTGGTCCAACTCATCTGTACCCACAACATGTGTGGCACAGCCCCAGCACTGCCATTAATATATGTGAGTCACCCAAAAGGTAGGTCCCCAGAGCCCAGGAGGCAGGGTGCATTATATTTAAGGTGTGGACATATTAGTGCAAGCTCATATGTCCCTAAAGTAGCCTTTCCCATTGAAGTTTACTATAAGTGGCCAAGGGTCCATGGGATAACATAGGCTGGCACCCAGGCAAACCCGAAGCCTTGGTATCACAAAACGTGCCTTCTCACTCCTGACATGAATCTCGCCTAAGGGCGATGTGGCATGGACCCAGAAAAGTAATCTTAGAGGTTGCCCACTGAGTTACCCCTGTTTTCCTGTGCTCTGGCTGCCATGTCGCAGCTGCTGCCACCAAGGCAGGATTCTGACCCCTCCCAAAACCCCCTCCCACAGGGGTGAGGTGCGAACACTCCCAGGAGTCAGGGCAATGGCCTGAATGGGAAGGAGGTCACTCCTCCCTCCCTCCCAGGAACGCTAGAGAAGTGGCACATTAAGGCAGTGTGCTTCAGAGGGCACACCGCATCTCATTTGCAAGCAGACTGTCTCCCAGTGGAAGACAAAGCCGTCCCCAGGAACATTTGTATTCGAGTAGGTGGGGAAAAATAATTAGTCAGGAGGAGTACACCCCAGAAGACTACCTACACATCTAGAGTGGGCAGCTTGCTTAGCAGGCTCCAGTCTCCTGCTAAGGAAGATCCCTGCCATCTTGGAAAGAGGCAGAGTAGAAGGTTCTGGGAAAAAATGATGCCACGACCCACCAGATGTGGGCACCCCAGGAGTGAATTAGCCACTAGGGCTAGTAGCCCATTGGATGCTTGTAACCACACCTCAAATGCCCCAAAACCTAGGATTTAAGTGGCATCTCTGGCACCAGATCTTTAGACCTGCAACAGCTTGTGGCCAGAGAAGACCTACATCAATGACAACAGGGACCTGAACTAACAAAACGTGTGATACCTTGAATCTGTGGTAACCCCTTAGAACTGCTTGACGGTGGCTCATCCTGGACCAAAGACTGCTTCTCCCATCAAGCAGGCACCCTTTGTAAGTCAAATATAAGGACAAACTCCCTTGGATTAGTGCCACTAGTCCCCTGCCCACAGCAGGTAAAAAATACTGACCGGATCCAAAGAAAACTTGGCCATCGGGCCCTCCGAGGGACCGCCCAAAGGCAGGTAGTCCAGTGCATTGTGGTAAGTGTAGTCCAGGTCCCTGCCAAGTTACAGCCAGCTACCATTCTCCACTGGACATCCAGAAGGGAAGATAGCTTTTCCTCCAACTTACCACTCCCAAGGCATTTTAGTGGCCAGTCCAGTCATCACCACCTTTACTCAACACTGCAACGCGAGGGTATACCGTTCACCCGATGTCCCCTGTGGCTCAGTTATTGAGTTTTTGCATCTGTTTCCTCACCCGCACCATCTCAGTGGTCACTGTCTCAGTGGCAAAATCAGCAACCGCAGCTCCCGTTCAGCACCAAGGATAGCCAAGCACACCTCTGCGCCAGAGACGCCGAGACTAGGTAGAGTTTGTCTGCCTGGTGAATCCTGGTCCAGCAGCCAACACAAGCTTAACCCGCAGAGGGCTCCCAAACTCGACCTGCAAGTGGCCATGTGTCACAAGTACCATTTTACAGCACCCGTGACTCCCATGTTCAGCACCAAAGAATGCCAGGACACCTCTGCAACCAGGCACCAAGAGCCAGGTAAATTTGGTCCAACTGTCATGGCTTGGTCTTGGGACCTGCACAACATTAACCACGAGTAGGTTCCTCCGAGCTCACCCTGCAAGTGATAGAGTGTCCCTAGTAACTTTTCCCATTGACCACAATGATGAGATTTGAGAGCTTGCAAATGTACAGATTTTATTCCTGCTTTAAAATTCATAACTCTGGTTATACCTAACTGATTTGCTTTGTTTTTGTGTCTAAAATTAAATAAAAATCTGCTCTATTCGTATAAATTGGTGTCAAATTTCTTTTGAGTTGTGTGAATTACTCATTGTCCATGTTGATACTCTGAAATGCTTAGCACATGTTCCTCTAGTAAAGCCTGACTGCTCTTTGCCACATTACCTAGACGGAAGTAAGGGTTTATTGTTGTGAATCCAGGGGTCCATCTTTGGGATATTTTGAGAGTATTACGTAGCGAAGCCTAACCAGCCTCACTGCATGATACTCCACATTCCTACATTTAGTCACACAAGAAACGATCAGGAGTAACACTTTCCAACCCACTCTGACTCGTAATCCAATGAGACCTCAACCAGCAGAGAATCATCTAGATTGGTGCAGATTCTCCTTGTGTGCTAAGGAATCACCACACCAAAAACACCTTACTCGCACACAAAGATGAAAGTCCCTATCTACAGTGTGCCGTCAATGACGTCTCATGACAAGCACCACTAATCTTAGCAGACAATCACAACAGGGTGTCTTCTACACCAATGACTTATTACTATCCTGGGATCTTAGGCTAGGTCGAGCCCGATAACAACTTCAACTTCTCTGCATCAAGTGCCACACTCACACAACAACTTAAACGTTACCCCATCACACCCCACAATCTATCCAAACACCTCAAACTAGAAATAAGTGATTGCAACACACAACCCTATTAATACTCACTCCTCTGATGTTACAACTCTCTCTTGAATGGCTGGAACTCCATGAGGCTTCCAACTCGAACCTTTGGCTTTAGGGGCTTGGACTGGGATTGGAAAATCTAGAATGTGGACTCTCTAACTCCCTGCTTCAGTAACTATTTATGCGACAAGCTATCATCTGAGAGGGTGCATGTGAAAGCGGACGGTGGTCTGCATTTACTGGATCTTGCAGTGTACTGAAAGGCAAGGGAGTTAACAGTATATCAACAAATTACAATTTCCTGAAACCCATTTGGCTACACAACAAGCACCAGGAATCAATATTGAAGGTTAGTGGGTTTATTATAAATTAGTGATCAATCTAATATAGATGCATAACAGAATCAAATTGTAAAGGTACAGAATCAGAACCGGCAAACTGAAACGCCAGAATAAATTCAGTCTCAATAGCATAATGCATTTAAGGATTACAGTCACAGCAATACAGAAACAAAAAAATAGGAATTTATATTCCTTAAAGAAATTTAGATTGCTCCTTCTCACCAGAAACACAATTAAGGAAATCTAGCTACGTTATGAGCTAATAGGGTAAGGTCTCAAGGGTCTTAGGGATAGCGCAAGATAGGTGTCAGCATCTCAAAGACTCCAGTAGGTCTTGAGAAATAAAAAAAATCAGTGTTAGCATAAAGCTATGAACTGTAAAGGCAAAGTGGTCTGAGAGGTATGCACCTCTTCAAATCAAAAGAAATATGCTGCAACTCTAAAAATGTGAACACTAACTTAAGATGAAAAGTTCCAGGAGCATCAGTATCTCCCAACATCTTACCAGGAATCCTCTTTCTCACTGAACGCACTTGCAACATTAGATGAATCTCGCATCCCACAGAGCTCCAACCACCAGGTTTACCTTTAGTTTCTCCATGTCAGATATGCAATGAATAGGAGGCCTCTTCTGCTCATTAAATCGTCCAGTCCATGCCAAAAGTTCTCTCCTAAGGCCCTCTATCTATAATACACAACACTCCTTTCTGTAGCTAAGAAATAACAAAATGTGCACCTGCAAAATAAGAACAGGCAGAAAACAAGAAAATACATTTCACGTTAAAATGAAGGCCTACTCATACTAACTTAGGAAATCATTGTCACTGTATATTGTAATGATCAGTTATAACTGCAAGCATAATGTCAAAATAAATGGAAAACATGAATAAATAAATTCATGATTACAAATGCAATGTGCTTTCAGGAAACGTAATATTTCAAAATACAGGTGTTAACATGCTTGAGAACTACAAATCTTTATGTTAAAGTTAAACATTAGAACACATTTGTATATATGAGATTCTAATTTCTACAGTGAATGCACCTTCAATAATACGGTTTGATGCTTCACTTTACATTAATAATGTCAAGTCACAAAGAATACATGGTGTTGATTACATTTTTATTTTACTTTTGTAATGTGTAGGGGTGAAGTCAAAAGTATGCATGCCAATGTTTTTTCTTTTATCTTTCTCCTTCCACATGTTGCATAATGCCGAGGCCATTGCACAGACAACCGGTGTTTATGGTGTTGGAGGAGGGCCAGGGTGCTGCACTTGTTCAGCAGAGTCTGAGGTAGAAATAAGCCTATAAAAATGTTTTCTTCCAGAGGCCCATAAATCTGTTTCTAGGATGTTTCACAGCACAAAATGACTGGAAAATGTGTTCCAGTTCCTAATCGGATGGAAGGTTAATGACAAGCATTTCCCTATAAATTCAGAATTGTCTTCATACAGCTGTTATGCTCTTTTAACTACCTGAATCTAGTCCTCTCTGTTATTTTGAAGTTGGACCACATGCAATTGGCTTTTTAAATTGTGTTCATAGTTTTCTGAGTAAAATTTGGAAAATGATCACGTCATTTAGCACTCACTTTATTAAGGTGAGACCTATCAGCTTCATCAATGCTTATTAACGATGAAGCAGCAAACACAGCTAATATCAGTACATGGTGCCATTTGGTGGCTGTGTTATGCTTTTTCTTTCTCTGGGACATATACTTTATTAATAAAATAAACTTAAGTCATAAGGGCCTTGCTTCAGTCTGCTTACCTAGGCCCCATCTGACCTGCCTGGGATGGATAAAGGGCCTGTTAAAGGTGCTTTGTTATCACTGTTTAGGCAAGAGTACTACACATAAAGAGAACCATGCAATGCACATAGCCATACTCAGGAACAGTAGTCCACTTCTGTTGTCCTAACACAGTGTGCATCTATACACCATCCTTGTTGGAATAGGGAATTATGCCCAGCCATTTGGCTCTCTTCCACTCACTGGATCTGGCAAATATGAAGCACAAAGTCTAGTTTAAACAAAAGAGTCCCTCAACAGCTAGATTGGGCAGCATGGAGCAAAATGAAGTGGTGCGACACAAGTCTCCAAAACACATCTTGGCAGTAACATTATTTTTATTCCTCAATAAATGTCTGTACAACAAAGTTATTTTTACTCTTCAGTAGCATCTTTACAATGTTAGTTTTAGTTTAAAAAATGCATCGTGGCAACATTATTTTTATTTTCCAGTGTGCATCTGAACATAATTTATCTGCGCTGCAAACCTTTGTGGAAAGTAGACGTTTTCAGAGCAACCCTGTGTTGCCTGGGAAAGCAAAAGATACTTGTTGAAATGTACATTTCACATAGCGTTAATGAAACAGCAAATACTGTTTCACATGCTTATGTAAATTGAAGCCAAAACATAAACAAAGATGCACCAGACAGCAATAGTGATTCAGTAACTGTAATGAACGATGACATTATCTGTACTTCTATGCGTACAAGCAGGAGTGACTAATTTGGCTTTCAGTACACGGCCTGGATGGTTTTTCAGAAGTAAGAAACAGAAAAAACAATTAAAAAAATTCTGGATTACTATCAGTATGCAATATTCCGATGCATAACACTTTATTAACTAACACTAACTGCTACCCTGTGGATTGTTTACTTTGCCTTCTGGGACCTGTAGTCCTTGTTTAGCTATATAAAATCAGGACTACAAGGTGCAGAATTCAAAGGAAAAACGGAATAGCGAGTCAAACCTGGACCAGGGAATATTAGCCGATATGAGGAAATAGCAGAGTGATAAGGGCCTGAGAAGCCTGGGAGGGTTGGTGATTCGTGATATCAGGCTTCTGCAGCTTGTCTCTCTAATCTCACAAAGTGCTAAAGACTAAGGACCATTCCACAGAAGGTAAACAATCCAGGGCACTTGATCTAAACATGGGGCAACTTGATTTCACACTGTTTTTCTTAATCTTTCTTAATCAGACAGCGTTTTAAATCCGAAAAATAAGAGTATGTTTAAGACAAAGTAATATTGTTCTGTAAATTATTGCGCAATTATCATAAAGAGTGCAGAAATAGTTTTCTTTTTCAAAAATACCATTTGTGGAATAAGATCTGATAAGCTTTCTGTTGGTCTTTTAGAATGTTGTATAAACTATACATATGTAAAATATAGTTTCCTGTTGAATCTGTAATATGGGTTCTGCATTAACATGCACTGGCAAAGGGAATAAGTATGGCAATGACATGACATGATGAGAAAACAGTGGGTTCTGACAGGTGAGAACTGTAGTGTAAGGACGAGACAGTCAGACAGGGCTAGGAAGGCTGCAGGAGGCGTCAATGTGGTGAGAGCAGACGGGTTACAGGATTGTGATGGAGCCACTTCACTTCAGAGGCGCGACAAACCAGTTACAGAGGAGCAGGAGGTGGTGTGAAATAAGGATGGATCTTATAATTCATTACTGAAGATCAACAACAGAGCATGCAGGTGGTGCAGAAGAATACACAGTCAAATGGGTCACAATCAAGCACTAATTTTCTCTGTCATTTACTCTTATTCTCCCAGAAAAGTAATAGATCTGGTTCAAAGTTATAGGGCTGCGGCCCTGAAACATTCCAGATGTGCTGGCCACAGTGAGTGCTGCAAATACACAAAAAAGAGAACTGGGAAAGACTCAGTCAAAGTATTGTGCCAACTTTCCAGTCGTGTATTGCCTCTCTACTCAGCACAAAAGATTCCTCTCTTTTCTCCAGTCTGCAGTCTCCATGGTCTGTTCTGCATAAGCTGCAAAAGAAATATAGACTCCCCATTGTCATGCTGCTTCCAAAATCCAGGTCAGATTATATAAAGAACAGTACAGTCCAGAATCCATTTAGTATTGTATGGAGTGAAGTAAACTTGTACAATGCAAGCAGATTTTGTCCCACTTAAGCATTCCCATGACTACCTCACTGGGAAGGTCAGTAGATGAAAATAAGGGATGAAAAACTCCATAACTGGGCAAGCTTTACCGCCCAATTACAAGTTCACAGTGAAACCTATGACATCTTAAACACACAGAAAGGCAGATCCAATTTTCCATACAATGTTTACACCTTCAGAAAACACTATTCAGATGCAAAAGCATTATTTTCACCAATAATTCATTCCAAATCATACTTACAAGAAAAATTAACTTTCATTCAGTATTAGGGGACTTATAAATGACCCAGGCACTTGCACAAAATGTGATAGCTAAAGTCATTTTCTAATATTTAAAACTAATAAGGAATATATTTTCGAAAGAGAACAAATCTGAATTCTTCCATAAACGTGGAACGGAATCTGCACCAGTGAATATCCCTATCAGCTTGTGAAATACAGCTTACGTAGGCACCTGAAATATGTTGATCTTTCTCAACCACCCTGTCTCATCCTCCTACACCATCTCCAGTGTGTTTCACACATCACTGACCACTCCCCTGCAATGGTTTAAATTCTCCCTCCATGCAAGTTCACATGAAGAGTATGAGAACTTTCTTTCTAAACCTCCCTTTAATAAATCCACAACCTTTCCTTTCATTCATGATGACATGAAGAGTTCAAACCCAAAATCAGGAACACTGCAATTATTTAGCTGGGATCTGGTCAATGCCACTTTCTTCTACATAAAGCTTCTCCAAAAATCATGCTCTTCATCACAAAACACCAACCCCTGGTGATAAGGACAGCATAAATTTGATCATGGAAATGCCCTGTACATCACCAGAGCTGCTGAAAATCTATATTTTAAGTCAAGACACAGAGGTCAACATTATGCAAGTTCAAAACTTTGCAATCAAAACTTTGCTGCACTTTCTACAGGCTTGAAATGAAAACCCTAAACATAGAATTAGAAGACCAATCAGCACAATGCAAAATATCTTGCAAACTTACACCCACTAAGCAAGCTTTAGAAGCAGCTGCTCCTCTCACTGAATGAGCACTGAACGTACTCACATCAATACCAGATCTGTACATAAACTCTTTCACCCATCTTGCAAGAGTAGGAGAGGAAACCCTTTTATGAGGATACTTAAAAGAAATAAGAAGCTGAGTGCCTGATTACGACCTTGGTGGAGGGGATTACTCCATCCAAAATGTGACGGATATCCCGTCTGCCGTTTTACAAGTTCCATAGGCTATAATGCAACTTGTAATACAGCAGCAGGATATCTGTCACATTTGGAAGGGAGTAATCCCCTCTTCCAAACTCGTAATGAGGCCCTAAGTCTCTCCACTTGGTCTTAAAACGTAATTCCTGTTTTGCTCCTTCACACATCTAACCACACTCAAACTCTCTCACCTCAAAATATGGGTAAAACAATTGAAGTGAAATAAGTCTTTGTTCTTTGTTTCAAAAGAAAATATATTCTCTCAGGCATAAAAGACCTGCATGATACCTCCAAAGCTCTCACATCACACACTTTCCTAAGAGAGACCAAACAAAGCAACATCATCAATTTCAAAGATAAATCTCTCAAACAGATTTTCATTCTAGTCCAAACTCTCAATAAATCTCAAAACCATTACAACACCCCAAAGGGAATTATACCAAGACTTTTGAGGTTTAGCTATCGTAATAATTCTTAAATTAAAAGTCTTCTTACCACAATATCCTGACTTACATACAAGCCTTTAAATAGAACATGACCAGCTGCTATTGCTGATCTATACATATTCACTGTCCTTTAAGCTAAGCCATTAGTATATAATTCAGATAAGAAACTGACCACTTAAACTACATCAACTGAAACGGGATCAAGATCCCTCATCATACACCAGCAAACCCATTTATTCCACGCTAATCAATACGCTTTTCTAGTTCCTGGAGCACAGGATTCCTTGATAAGTTTAGAAGCTTCCGATGAAAGACCTTGCTTTCTCCCAACTCTCCGAAAGTCTTGAAGCCACTAATATAAACTGATCTGAATTGACTAAACTGTGAATCTCTTCTTGAGGACCCCGCAATATTTCTTGAAACCTCGGAAGCAACAGTGAAAAGTCTGTACTCATTTCCAACGTAATTGACTGCTAAGCCTGAGACCTCCATAAAGGAGTGATCAATACTACTCTTGCCTTCCATCTGCATATCATTCCTGGTACCCTGCTGATCACTGCAAAAGGTCGAAACAGGTACAGGAGTGGACCCTTCCAAACCTGAAGGAAAGCATTTACTTCCTGAGCCTCTGGGTCCAGTCTCCAACTGAAGAACCTCTTCAGCTGATAATTTTTTTGTTGTTGCAAAAAGATCCACTTGAAATAGACCCCATAATTTCTCTGTTTTCCTGAAAACATTCCGATCCAGCATCCAATCGCCTCAATCATGGAAAGGGGGAGACCAATCAGATACCACATTCTTCATACCTGGAAGCAACCCTGCCTGGACTCTCAGAATGCTCAGTAGGCAAAAGTCCCAATAAATTTGCAAAAACTTTCAACCATGGTCCTCCTAACTTGTTGACATACCGCACCACTGATATATTGTCCATGCAAAGCAACACTGAACATTTGACAGATTTGTTTGCAAAACATTTATCACAAAAAACCCTACTAGCACCTCTAAACAGTTTATATGCAAACTCTTTTCTTGTTCTGACTAGTGACAACCAGCTCTTAAAGATCCACATCTTGCATCCATCCTTCTGAGTTGGCACTCGATTCTACAATTAAACCCAAATTCTCTCCAAAAATTGCATGTTCGTTCCATGCTTTCTATGTTCCTTAAGCACCATGTCAGCTCATCCCTTGCCTCCAATATTAGAAAAACCATCTGTGAATAATGCAATCCACTTCTCAAATGTTTTGCTTTCATCTTCTGTAGGACACAATAGTACAAGAGCCCAGGGAAATTTGCCTGAATATTAGAAGATAAAAGTCCCACAAAACAAGCTGACATCCTTAATGAAACCACATTGTTTTCCAGGATGTTCCTTAACTCCTTCCTTATTCTCTTAAATTTCTTGTTTGGTAACCGTAACATATCTTTCACTGTATCTGCCACAAAACCCAGAAACTGAGTTTGTTGACTCTGAACTAAATCTGATTTCTTCCTGTTCACTACAAAATCCAAATCTTCCAAAACGTTTACAGCCAATTCCGTATGTGCTTTCAAAAGATCCTTGTCCTGGTCCACGATTAGAATGTCATATAAATAGATGATCATATGTATTTCCCTCTCTTTAAAAAATGCTGCTACTGGATGAAGAACCTTCATAAAGCACCACAGAGCTGACAACAGGACGAAAGGAAGGCACACAAACCTCCAAACTTTGTCCTTCTACACAAATTTCAAAAACCTTTGAAGTTCCTTCCAAATTGGAATCGTCAAATATGCATCCTTCAGATCCAATTGAGTCATCCAATCTCCCTTCTGTAAGATATCCTTCAACAAATGCATGCCCTTCATTTTAAAATGGTGGTAGACCACCCAATCGTTCAACTCTTAAGTTTATGACCGGCTTCAGTCCCTTGTCCTTCCATTCCACCAGAAAAATGTTGCTTATAAAGCCTGCTGTCTGACTGTCTGACTGTCTGACTGTCTGACTGTCTTCCAGAACCACAGCACATTCTGAAATTAATTCCTGTGCTGTGAAAACCATACCCCATGGTAGCTTTGAATTAACTAATTCCTTCACAAACTCTGTTCAAAACACTCTTACTGTTCCCAAATAACAACCCATCTGTGATGAAACTGGGAAAGTCTGCCACACAGTTTTAATGGGATAACAGAAGGGTCTACACTTACCTAAAGATCCCTGAATCCTTCTATCCCCACCAGCACCTCTTCTTTGTCCCTTTTGTCTCTATGAATAAAAGCTCCCAACTGATAGCAGCCCTGACCTTGGAAGATTCGAAAGTCTCTAGAAAAGAAGCCTCTTGTAATGAATTGTCCTCAGTTGGGGAAGCGACCCCTTGTTCTACCGGCCAACCCAAAAATATGTTCTTCAAATATTCTTTATACCTCTGTGTGACTTTTGAGGGGGCAAAATGCTCCAACAAACTTGGTCAGATCCTTAATAAAGACATCCCCAAATAAAAGACCTTTAGTCAAAGGACCTTTCTCAGTACTAGCCAACTCCTGACGTTTTGGGGCTATTTTCAATAGGAGGCCCTTTCTTCTTCCAATTGAAAGGGCTGTATAGCATTGCCCAAAAGACACACTGGCCTTTGTATCCTCTGGAACAATTTGTCCACATCAATCATTTTATTTTATACATATGCCTCCTCTGCCTTGTCCAAAAATTGTGTTGAAGGATCCACCACATCTAGAAGCCTGTCCTGACAGAAGCTTAGACTTTTGTCTAAACCTTTCTTTGCATCTTGTCTACCTTTACCCAGAAATGCAATTATCTTTAGGTCTAACTCTGAGGTAACCAAATCTCTATCTGCAATGAAAGGTCTTGGACATTCAGAAGTCAATCTGGTATGTACTTCTTTAGGGATTTCCAGTATCAAACAAAACTGTACATATTCAGCCACATGATCTGAAGGCGCCCACTTCGGGGATAATTGGTGCTTAATCAAAAGTGAATCAAACATATATTCACCCAACGAATCAGTCAAAGCATCATCTTCCTTCATTTTAGACCATTGTCTTTGGTCTTACGATGTTCCCCTGAAACCTTCAACCTACATGTTTTATTTTACATATCCTCGGAATCGAAGTCAGAGGAACAACTTAATTCTATATCTGCACTTCCAGAAGATTCCTCACAGGAGATGGACCTATGCTTTTGATCCTTGGGCTCCCTTTCATTTACTTTACCTGGGCCTTTATTACACCCATCATGTGTGCCCTCAACACCTTCCACGTGTCTGTCATCACAGACATCCTGGTCTGCCTCTGCAGATCTCTTCTCTTTCCTCTCCACTTCCATGGCAACATCCAAATGCTTCCTTTTCCTATCAACATTACCCTCTTATTTAATATTTGTCTCAGTCTCCTTTGCTGACCAAAAACATTCCTCCTCTATAGCTCTAGATCTGGGCAGCAATATTTCCAATTTCTTGTCCACTCTATTGGATACCTCCTCAGTAGTTATATCAATAGGTTTGCTAAGCTTCCCCTCCAGTGATGTGACCTAAGGACTCTCAGCTTGTTCCATTATAATATATGAACGACTTCCACAGAATAAGGTTACTCCAATGGGCCAAACTATGTAAAAGTGTTCTATAATAGATACCTGAATACACAATTAACCGGTGTTGGAAATGGCCTTTCTACAGGGTCACCTCCAAACTTTTTGCCTTCCTCCTTCTATTTTTCTGACCTCATTTTTGCTGGCTTTAGGACTCTGCGCATTTCACCACTGCTAATCAGTGCTAAAGTGCATATGCTCTCTCCTTAAAACATGGTGACATTGGATCATACCCAATTGGCTTATTTAATTTACTTGTAAGTCCCTAGTCAAGTGCACTACATGTGCCCGGGCCTGTAAATTAAATGCTACTAGTGGGATGCAGCACTGGTTGTGCCACCCACATAAGTAGCCCCCTAGCCATGTCTCAGGCCTGTCACTGCAGGGTGGTGTGTGCAGTTTCACTGCCACTTCAACTTGGCATTTAAAAGTAATTGCCAAGCCTTAAAACTCCCCTTTTTCTACATATAAGTCACCCCTAAGGTAGGCCCTAGGTAACCCCTACAGCAGGGTGCTATGTAGATAAAAAGCAGGACATGTACCTGTGCAGTTTATATGTCCTGGCAGTGTAAATTTGTTTTCCACTACTGTGAGGCCTGCTCCTTTCATAGGCTAACATTAGGGCTACCCTCATATCCTGTTTGAGTGGTAGATTCTGATCTGAAAGGAGTAACAAGGTCATATTTAGTATGGCCAGAATGGTAATACAAAATCCTGCTGACTGGTGAAGTTGGATTTAATGTTACTATTTTAGAAATTCCACACAGGAGGCTCAGTCACACCTGCACACATATGCATTCTGAATGGGTCTTCCTGGGCTGGGGGGGTGGAGGGCCTGCTATTTACATTTGAAAGGACAGTGGTCTGCCCTCACACAATGGACTACCAACCCCCCTACTGGGAACCTGGCAGACAGGATCGAACTGAAAGGGGACCTGGTGCACTTCTAAGCCACTCTTTGAAGTCTCCCCCACTTGAAAGGCACATTTGGGTATATAAACAGGGCCTCTGACCCTACCAACTCAGACACTTTTGGACAAGATACCACTGGAGAAGAATCCCTGAACCAGAACCTGCAACCTTCCAAGAGGAACTGCCTGGCTGCCCAAAGGGCTCACCTGACTGCTTTTCTGCAAAGTACTGCTGCCCTGCTGTTGACCTGCTGCCTTTCTGCCCTCTGGCTCTGCTGAGAAGTGCTCTCCAAGGGCTTGGGTAGAGCTTGCCTCCTGTTCCTTGAAGTCTCAGGACCAAAAAGACTTCATCTCTGCAAAAGAACTCTTTATGCAGTGAAAATTGATGCACAGCCTGCAAGAAACAACCTACAGCCTGCATCGAGGTGAGAAAATCACTGCACACCGAACCGGAATGATGCTCCCTGGCTCCCCGAGAGGAGATCGACACAGCGGCAGCATTGCGACTGGAACTTCGATGCACGGCCAACTGGATCGACGCAAAGCCGAACCGGAATGACGCAGCCCGACTTCCTGCAAGAAGAATCGATGTAGTGCCTGCTGTGCGACAGAAATTTCCACGCATCGCCCACCGGATCGACGAAGCCCCTGTGACTTCGTCCTATACGCCCAGGATTTCTCCATATTGTCTCCGGGACGCCCAAAAACCCTGCAACCCAAAGAGGATCCCAGTCTAGGGGCCGGAAATCGATACAAAGCCTGCCCTGCATGAAAACTGAACGACACGTCGTCGGTGTGCGCCAGAAAAATTGACGCACAACTCCCCGTTTTCCACGCATCTCCTCCTCTGCGGCCCCTTGGGGAGAATTTGAACGCAAACCAGGTACATTGTGCTTCCAAGAGACATTTGTTGCTTTTTAAAGACTAAAGACTTCTTTTATCATTTCCTACAGTGATAACTCAAAGTGTACTTATCAAATCTTAATCGGTTTGACCTGCATTTATATTATATATTTTTCTAAACACTGTGTGGTGTATTTTTGTGGTGTTATACTGTGTTATTGCATGATTTATCACACAAATACTTTACACATTCCCTTCTAAGGTAAGCCTGACTGCTCAGTGCCAAGCTACCAGAGGGTGGGCACAGGATAATTTGGGTTGTGTGTGACTTACCCTAACTAGAGTGAGGGTCCTTGCTTGGACAGGGGGTAACCTGACTGCCAACCAAAGACCCCATTTCTAACAACCGGTCTAGTGTTTGAATCCAAGATGGCGCCCAACGCGTGGTATGTCAGCGCAACGTTAATCAATGTTGCACTAGATGTGCACTTCAAAATCTGTGAGGAGCACTCACAAGCTCCTGTTCAAGCACCTACAAATGCTTGGAAGCAGGATGCACGTGGACAAAGAAAGCCTTCACGGCCAAACCTGAAGGCTAGTGATTCAAGAGGCGTGGGGCTAGAATGTTGTACGTGCTGCAGTCCCAACTAAATGAACGCGCTGCGGCCCCAACCGACCAAACAATCCTCAGTCATAAAACATGTTCCAAGCGATTTCCTCCTCCATCATCTGAATCCAATGAATCTCATCACACAGTTAAACTTGACCTGTTGGAAAATATTTAACATATTGGGGGTAAATTATAGGGACAGATAATATTAGCCTTTGTGTCTTTAGTTAAATCCAGACTTTCTGTTCACCAGAGGTAGTTAAAATCTGCATTTGATGTCAAGACCTGGAGGTCAACATTATGAAGGTTCAAATCTTTGCAAACACTTTGTATCACTTTCTACAGGTTTAATATAAAAGGACCTAAATATAGAATCAGATGAACAATCAGCCCAATGCAAAATATCTTGCAAACTTCCATCCACTATGCAAGCCTTAAGAGCAGCTGCTCCTATCACTAGATGAGAACTGAACATACTCACATCCACACCAGATCTGTGCATGAACTCTTACTTCACGTCAATCTATACAATTCCTTGAGAAGTCTAGAAGCCTCCGATGAAAGTCCTGGCTTTCTCCAAACTCTCCTGAAAGTCTCCAAGCCACTAACATTAACTGATCTGAATTGACCAGACTGCGAATCTCTCCTTCAGGTACCTACAATATATCTGGAAACCTCTGAAGCAACAGAGGAAAATCTACACTCCTTCGCAGTATAATTTGATACCAAGCCAGAGTCTTCCACAATGGAGCGATCACTACAACTCTCTCCTTCCAACTGCATATCATTCCAATTACCCTGCCATCATTGCTAAAGGTGGAAACGAGTACGGGAGTAGACCCTTCCAAACCTGAAGGAAAGCCTCGACTCCCTCCACCTCTGGGTCCAGTCTCCAACCGAAGAACCTCTTTAGCTGGGCATTTAGTCTGTTTGCAAAAAGATCCATTTGAAATGGACCCCATATTTTCTCTATTCCCTTGAAAACACTCTGATCCGGCATCCAATCGCTTGAATCGTGGAACTGTTGTGAAGACCATTCTGCTATCACATTCTTCAAACCTGGAATGTGCTCCGCCTGAACTCTCAGACCCCTCTGTAAGGAACATCAAAGCCTGGGATGGGTGTGCAATTTTTGGAGAGAATCCGGGCTTGATTGTGGAATTGGATGCAAGCTTGGAAGAATGGGGTGCATGATGTGGATCAGAAAGAACTGGTGGTCATTGAACAGATGAGGAAAATAATTTGCATAAAATGTTTAGAGTTATTAGCAGGTTTTTTTTCTAGAAAATGTTTTGCAGACAAAACTCTCAAGTGCTCAGTTCTGCTAAGGATGGACAATGTCTCAGCAGTGAGATATGTCAACAAGCTAGGAGGCCCACGTTCAAAGGGTTTAGTGGATTTGGTGAAAATATTTTGGGAGCATTGTCTTTAGAGAGGACTGAGGGTTCAGATGGAACACATTTCAGGTTTGAGGAATTCAGTGGCAGATTGGTCATCAAGGAATTTCCAGGATTTGAGTGATTGGATACTAGCTCCAGATACTTAGGGCCTGATTCAGACCTTGGCGGACGGCGGAGGCCGTCCGCCAAGGTCCCGCCGACAAATGACCGCACCGCGGTCAAAAGACCGCGGCGGCCATTCAAACATTTCCGCTGGGCCGGCGGGCGCTCTCCAAAAGAGCGCCCGCCGGGCCAGCGGAAATGCCCCTGCAACGTGGACGCCGGCTCAGAATTGAGCCGGCGTAGTTGCAGGGGTGCGACGGGTGCAGTTGCACCCGTCGCGTATTTCAGTGTCTGCAAAGCAGACACTGAAATACTTTGTGGGGCCCTCTTACGGGGGCCCCTGCAGTGCCCATGCCATTGGCATGGGCACTGCAGGGGCCCCCAGGGGCCCCGCGGCACCCCCTACCGCCATCCTGTTCATGGCGGGTTTCCCGCCATGAACAGGATGGCGGTAGGGGGTGTCTGAATCCCCATGGCGGCGGAGCGCGCTCCGCCGCCATGGAGGATTCAATCGGGCAGCGGTAAACCGGCGGGAGACCGCCGGTTTACCCTTTCTGACCGCGGCTGAACCGCTGCAGTCAGAATGCCCTTGGGAGCACCGCCAGCCTGTTGGCGGTGCTCCCGTGGTCGGTGACCCTGGCGGTCACCGGCCGCCAGGGTCAGAATGACCCCCTTAGTGTTTTAAGGGAAATAGAGAAATTAAAGGGTCCATTTCATGTGGATCTTTTTGTAAACAGACGGAATGCTCATTTGAAGAGGTTCTTCAACTGGAGGCCAAATCCGGAGGCAGAGGGAGTAGGTGATTTCCTTCAGGATTGGAGGGACCTTCTTCCATACACATTTCCATCGTTTAGAATGATAGGCAGGGTAACTGGAATGATACATAGATGGAATGAGAGAATAGTGGTGACCACTCCTTTGTGGAGGTCTCAGGCATGGTATTCAATTATGTTAGAAATGAGTGTAAACTTTCCTCCGAAGCTTCTGAGGTTTCCGTAAATCTTACGAGGTCCTTAGGGAGAGATTCACAGTCTGGCCAATTCAGATCAGTTAACGTTGGTGGCTTGGAAACTTTCAGGAGAGTTTGGAGGAAGCCAGGGATTTTAACAGAGACTTCTAGACTTATTGAGTAGTTTTGAGTGCCAGGAACTGAGAAGATGTATTGATTGCCATAGAATTAATGGGTTTGCTGGTGTATGGAGAGGGATCTAGATCCCGTTTCATTTGATGTAGTTTAGGTGATCAAATTTTTATCTGAGTTACATGCTAAATGATTAGCTTACAGTTCAGTGAACAAGTATAAGTCAGCTATTGCAGCTGGACCTGTTCTTGTAAACGGTTGATCAGTGGGTCAGGATTTTATGGTAAGAAAACTTTCAAGGAGTATTAGGATTGCTAAACCTCCAGGGTCTAGGTATAGCTCCCTTTGGAATGTTGCGAAGGTATTGAGATTTATTGAGATTTAGGATTGCAATGATAAACTCAGTTTGAGAAATTTGTCCGGCTAGAAGAATTATTCAGTCCTGAGGATGACCCACCAATGATTTACATCTTGATATAGGGTCGAAACGTTGACTACATTATATGTGGATTATGTATGAGCGACTTCAAGACACCTGGAATGAAGAGGTCTTATTGAAGTTTGCTCTTTTCCTATATGTTCTAAACCACATTTGTATATATTGTATATAACACACTTTATCACTTTCACTGCGTCATATAACATTGGGAGCACCTTTTCTATTATGAAGTTTTTATGATTAAAAGAGATATTTTTTCATTATATTGAGTAATAAATGGTGATATAAATTAATTTGGGTTCATCATATATATATTTTAAAAAAAGATTAAGGTCTTATTGTTTTAGTACATATTTTCTCAAATGCCATGGGAGATTAGGCAGATACTTCCCTAATTTGTGTTTATGAATGAAATAAGAAGCTGATTTACTCCTGACAGCCTTAACACTTTTGTTCTATGCTCTTACTCCTTTACACACCAAACTACAAACAGCTTCTCTCTCTCATCAAAATAAGGATAAGAAATTGAAGTTGAATTAGGGCCTGATTTAGATCTTGGTAGTAACGGTCCCGTTGTCAGTTTTCTGATGGAAAACCTGTCCGCCACCTCGGCAGTCCACCCAACAGATTCAGATGTTGGCGGTCCCATAGGTGATAGACAGCCCAAGTCCAGCTCACTTCACCAAGGATTCTCATCCACGCCAACGACGCCACAGAAAATAGTGGCTGGCAGCAGGACTCCAGACATTCCTTACCAATGGGCAGATTTGGATTTGTCTTCCTGCCAGGCGAACTGTGGTGGTTCGGCCTCAACATCTGAGTTGTCAGATTGGGGGGAAATAAGGTACAAACGTACCTTTTTTCCTGAATCCACTTCTGTTTTCGACTGAACACGAGTGGACAACGCTTTCCATCACTTTTGCCACTGGACCACAGAGAAAACATGACCTCCCCCATTGCCGGACTCAAAGGTAGGGAACCTGCATTGCCTGTGTCTGCTGTGTGGCTACTGCACATAAGCTTGGAACTACTGCAGTCATAATACAGACGCTGAGTGGTGGCTGCTCAGTAGTAGCATTAAAGAAAGAGACATCAAACAAAAGCTCATACAGACACCTAAATAGTAAACTCATATACCAAACACAAAATAGTGCCAATCATTTGTTACCCTTCAAATATACGATGAACATTAATGCAAGCACACAGTAAGCCAGCAAGCATGTACATAGACGTATCTGATTGAGTAGCAGCAATAAAAGAGGGAAGAGGACTAGACTGGAAGAGGAGTTTTATAAGCTTTGGGATTTTTTTATATTCTAGTTTTGATGACTTTCTAATGGCTGCTAAGTGGTGGCAATAAAGGTGTAACTGCATAATGTTGGCCTGCGGGTCTTGACATAAAATTCTTTATGGCTTTTGCATTGGCCTATCAAGCTAAATTCAGAGCAGCAAAAATGAAGCACTGGTTCATAATTTCAAAGCAGCCAATAAGTTGTTGCCACTCATTTACCAGCAATGGATCCCAAACATACTTTGGGCCTGATTATAAGTTTGGCAGAGGATTTACACCGTCCGTCAAACTTCTGATGGGAAGGTTGCCGCCATACTGGCTACCTTCTCGTCATGCCTATTAAGAGTTTCCCGCTAGGTCAGCGGGCAGAAACCTGAGTTTCCGCCTGGTGGCCTAACGGGAAATAGCCTACAGCATTGTCTCCGGCTCGTAATCAAGACAGCAGCAATGCTGTAGGATGCAGGGTGCCCCAGCACCCTTACAATGTTCACTGTCTGCCAGGCAGGCAGTGAATACTGCGCTGGTGCTGGCCAGCGGGGCCACTGCACTGCCCATGCCAAGTACATGGGCAGTGCAGTGGCCCATCTGGCCAGCACCAGGAGGCCCCTGCACCTATTCTCTGCCAGCCTTTTCATGGTAGTGCTACTGCCATGAAATAGCTGGTGGAGAACTAGGTCATAACCTCTAGAGCAGCGCTGCTTGCAGTGCTGTCTTGGCGGATTAGGACCACCACCTACTGCCAGACCACCGGGATCCCTGATCCTGGCCGTGCTGGCGGTCCCACCATGGCCCAACCGCCAGAGTTGAAATATGGTGCTCAGACCACCTCATTGGCGGTGGTCCGACCGCCATCCATGAGTCTGGCGGTCTACTGACTGCCAGACTCTTAATGAGGGCCTATAGGCCAATCCTGTCAAACAGGAGTATAAATAAATAAGCATGCCCTACATAAGGAATTGTACATTGAAGATGCAGTTTATTCAGCTTCATCAGAGTGCTTCTTCATATTGTAGAACTGATGAACAGTCAGTGCTGGAAACCTTAAAGTTAGCGACACCCATTTAACCAGTCTGAGTAGTGTTGGAAAACATTTTTACACAAGCAAAACTCCTTATCTATTCATTTGAAAAATGCCTGAATCTAGTGGTTGGAGAATAGAAATTTTATAGAGACCCGAATTACAGAAATAAAAGGAAATGAAAGCCATCCTCCAACAAGGTACAATGCTAAGATTGGCATTTATGGCACATGATGTTGGAAGATTATTATTGCTACATATTATTTTTAGAGAATTATGGAAAGTTGACAACTCTGCCAGTTATAGACTGCCTTTTATTTCTGATGAATCAATCACATTTCATAGTTAATCAATTTATTTACAACTGCTGTACTTTTACCAAGAATTGGATAGAATACAGACGTGCTGCCCAAATAGAAGCTCTAAAGATTGGCATAGCAAGGCCTTTTTGTCTGATGTTTTTTTCCAAGAGAGTCTTACTATTTTCCCCAACATTAAATAGTTGATTCATGTTTATTTTTACAATTTTTGAAGAGCAAACGTGAGTGTCACTCCTTCTGCAGGGCATTTTGGTCATCCCATCCCCTCACTATTTCTTCTTATTTTTACATTGTTGTGCCAGACGTTCACTTTGTGAATGTTTAGTTAGAAGATGTTTTTATATAGCAGAGCTCAGCATCATGACTTGCATGATTTTCCCTCAGAAATCAGCTTTAAGGGTGTCCCACACAAAAAAACATGTAACAAAAAAGTAGGGATGTGGGTCAAAGGAAACACTGAAATGTATGGTTAATCCCCTCACTACTGACATCCCCTGTCAAGTACCCAGCCTCCATTACTATTGTACAGTATGAAGCTTAAAATCACTGAGCTGCTCTCTTGCTTAATTCTGTCTCTTGATGGTCAGCATAGCAGCTGTAAATACACAAAAAAGGGTGCCAGGCACAACCCAGTCTAGAGCCCACCTCCATTAACCACCCTCTCTGTCCACCACAAATGATCCCTCTCCTAATAATGGAATACACTTTCTAAGTTGCTCCGCTTAAATAGGCAATGACTACATAATCAATTATCATTTAAAACTAACATACCACTGTTCATCAATGCACTTCATATGGGTCCCTTCAAGAAGTTATATCACTGAAGCCATAGGTTGCAAAACATGGAGGCACCAAGTTACCACTATGTAGCCATAACTGCAGTTCTGCAGCACTCAGACGTTCCCTCTTCTCTCTACACCAGTGGTCTTCAAACCTTTTAGTGCTGCATCCCGTCCCCCTCCAAAGTTTTCACAGTTATTCTAATAAATTAGTAATGTTTAAATATGTCTAGACTTATTTATACATTGCAGTTAAGTTTTCTTACTGTTTTAAAAATGTAATAAACTACATAGGCCCTCATTACAACCCTGGCGGTAAATGCCTCTTACCGCCGTGCAGAAGACCGCCAACATACCGCTGCGGCCGCGGAATTCCGCTACAGGTATTACGACCCACAGCTCGGAATCCGCCATAATACAGACACCCACACAAGTCCGCCACACCAAAGGTCAGTGATAAACTGGCGATAACAAAACCTCCACCGTCACGCCAACAGGAATACACCCACAGTATCACGACCCACGAATCAACGCAGCGGTCTTTCCACTGCGGTAATCCATTGGCGGTACACACCGCCGCGCTCAAAATACACACACATATGGAAAACACAACCACATTGGACAATTCGAAATACACACACCTGATACGCATACACACACCACACCCACACACCCAATCCAATATAAAGCACACACCCACATTACCCACAAACCCTTACTACCAGAAATTTGAAAGCAGGCCACAGAGAGACACTCCCTAAAACAACACCAGCATCCACAGACACACAACACCATCACTTACACAACATCCACGCACCTCAAACAACACACACCAATACATCCCCTCACACATCACAACAGACACCACCTCACACATCACCCACACCACATCATGGCACCTCAACAACACCCCAGGTTCTCTGAGGAGGACTTCAGGGTCATGTTGGAGGAAATCGTCCGGGTAGAGTCACAGCTATTTGGATCACAGGTGCAGCAGACTTCCATTGCAAGGAAGATGGAGCTATGGCCCAGAATTGTCGACAGGGTCAACGCAGTGGGACAGCATCCAAGAACACGGGATGACATCAGGAAGAGGTGGAACGGCCTACGGGGGAAGGTGCGTTCCGTGGTCTCCAGACACCATATTGCTGTACAGAGGACTGGCGGTGGACCCCCACCTCCTCCCCCACAACTAACAACATGGGAGGAGCAAGTCTTATCAATACTGCATCCTGAGGGCCTCGCAGGAGTAGCAGGAGGACTGGACTCTGGTAAGGCAAATCTTTACTACTTTATCCCCCACCCTACCTGCATGCCATCACATACCCCACCCTTACCCTTACCCTCACACCCATAACCCCAACAACCCACAGATACCCCACCAACACAACCCACACATCCCAAAAACAAGCCCTGCATGTAACACCAATGCATGGACACCCATCACCAAAGCATGTCCACTACAGATACCCACACAGACCCCAAACCAACTATCACACAAGGACCAAGCCAAGAATGCAAGCACTGGAGTACAGGGTCACTCACCCATTGCACACAATGGCACACACAGATGCAATAATCATGCTTTTACACCCCTACAGGACCCCTACCCAACGTCACCGGACAGGAGGTGCCAGACATATCCAGTCCCCCCACGGAAGAGACCCACAGTGATGACAGCAGCTCTGCACAGCTGGATCAAGATGACCAGCCCGGCCCATCAGGGACCTCGGGACAGTCGGATCCCCTGACACAGTCACAAGCCACCACAGAGCCTCGCCCTCAGGAAACACCAGCACAGCACCCACCCGGCCGGCCCATCACTCTGTCCCCAGGACACGTCAATCAGCAGTGTGTCCACCACTACAGGGAACCCAGGCAACCCCACTAACACAGGACGATCAGGGACCTGGGGGCAGTGGCAGTGGGCACACGATTCAGGGGACAGAGGCACAGGATAACAGGGAAGCTGGGAGGACTGCTGTGCGACAGGGGGAGGACAGGCCCAGGGAACCCACTCTCCACAAGGCACTCTCCAACATCATGGGAGCTTACCATCATTCCCAGGAGACGATGGCAACGGTACTGGCCAAGTTTCAGGAGACCCAGCGGCTGCAGGAGGAACACTACCCTGGGATCAGGGAGGACTTGAAGTCCATTAACAACACCCTGGTCACCATTGCAGGGGTGCTGCAAGACCTTATCAACACCAGGAGAAAAACAGTGGCACAACAAGGGGCCCCTGTCACTAGCCTGGACGATGAACAGCCCTCCACCTCTGCCAGCGCTAGTGGACAGAAGGCACCGCCACAGGAACACGACACCAGCACCCCACCCCCTGCAGATGGAGAACCACCCAGCAAACGGTCCCTGAGATCCAGGAACAAGGCAGAGAACATTGCCAAGACCCCGCCAGGAAATGAGACCCCCCTGAATGTCACCCTTCTGTCCCAGTTTGTCACCCTGTCCATCCTTAAACTGCCATTGTTCCACCTTCTATGCCCCTTTGGACAATGCACCTGTGAAACAAATAGACTGGACTCTGCAATGGACATCTCTCCACCATCCCCCCAGCCCATTTTACAACCCCCTCCACTTATTTGCACAGAAATAAACACACTTCAATCACAAAACAATCTGGAGTCAGTCTGTGCTTTCACAAACGTGTAATTGCAATAACCATGGAATATAGCAATGTCAATTTACTTGTGCACATACCGATGTAACACAGCTGTAGGCCTGGAGGAAATATAGCAGAGGGCACAAAGGGGGACCCACATCTGGAAATGGAAAGGCAAAGTGACAAGTCAGGGTCCATACACTGAGTGAAAATGACAGACTTATGCTAGCTCCTGAAATTGTATGAGATGTGGGAGGCAGTGACATCTTCTTGCCTGTGTCTCACTGGAAGTATTGCATGATTATGTTTTTTCGGTTGTTGATATCCTCTTCTTCTGCCTCCTCTTCTTCACTGTCCACAGGCTCCACAGCTGCCACAAGACCACCATCTGACCCATCCTCCTGCAGAAAAGGCACCTGGTGTCGCAAAACCAGGCTGTGCAGCATACAGCAGGCCACGATTATCTGGCACACCTTCTTTGGTGAGTAGTAGAGGGAACCACCTGTCATATGGAGGCACCGGAATCTGGCCTTCAGGAGAGCGAAGGTTCGTTCGATCACCCTCCTAGTTCGCCCATGTGCCTCATTGTAGCGTTCCTCTGCCCTTGCCCTGGGATTCCTCACTGGGGTCAGTAGCCATGACAGGTTGGGGTAACCAGAGTCACCTGCAAATATCGAGGGACAAGTGTTAGACACACACTAACCCGTAGGGACAAGCCCATACCCAGACACCTATTCACACTGTATTGGGTTCTTGGCCTCACCTATTAGCCACACACAGTGCCTCTGGAGTTGCCCCATCACATAAGGGATGCTGCTATTCCTCAAAATGTAAGAGTCATGCACTGAGCCTGGAAACTTGGCATTCACATGGGAGATGTACTGGTCTGCCAAACACACCATCTGCACCATGTGCACATTCATCGAATGGTAGCTTTTTCTATTTCTGTACACCTGTTCACTCCTGCGGGGGGGTACTAATGCCACATGTGTCCCATCAATAGCAGCAATGATGTTGAGGATATGTCCTAGGGCATAGAAGTCACCTTTCACTGTGGGCAAATTCTCCACCTGAGGGAACACGATGTATCTGCGCATGTGTTTCAGCAGGGCAGACAACACTCTGGACAACACGTTAGAGAACATTGGCTGGGACATCCCTGATGCAATGGCCACTGCTGTTTGAAAGGAACCAGTTGCCAGGAAATGGAATACTGACAGGACCTGCACTAGAGGGGGTATCCCTGTGGGATGGTGGATATCTGACATCAGGTCTGGCTCCAACTGGGCACACAGTTCCTGGATTGTTGCACGATCAAGTCTGTATGTGACTATTATGTGTCTTTCTTCCATTATTGTCAGGTCCACCAGCGGTCTGTACACCGGAGGATGCCACCATCTCATCACCTGCCCCAGCAGACGTGCCCTATGGAGGAGAACAGCGAGCATAGAGTCAGCCAACACTGAGGTATCCCAAAATGTAATTTGCACAAATTTATTAATCCGCAATGTGCCTGTAACTATGTGCATTCCGGGCCTACATAGGTGTGACACAGCTATTATTAATGCCATGTGGCCCCCTGAAATGGCGGCTGCTTGACCTGTAAGGTGGGACAAGGGGATATGAGGTAACTGCACTGGCGTTGTACACCGTCGCGGTGGGCGGTCGAAGAGCGCGGCGCAATTCTGCATTGGTGAACATTGGGCCCTATGGGTCTGAGGAGCCAATGACGATGTACACCGGCAGTGACGGTACGCACCGCCGCGGATGTGACAGCCATATTCTGTCTGTTCACTCACTTGATACCTGGCCTTCAACAGGAGAAGACCTACACTGCAAGTGCTGCTGTGACCTGTGTCTGGAAGCGACGATGGCTCATGTGTCTGGGGAAAGGGCCCCTGCCTTCACTTCGGAGGAGTTGGAGAAACTAGTGGATGGGGTCCTCCCCCAGTACACGCAACTGTACGGTCCTCCAGACAAACAGGTGAGTACACTGTGAGCATGCTGCATGGGCAATGCCTGTTTTGAGTGGTGTGGATGGAAGATACATGGGGGGGCTGAGGCTTGCATGTGCGGATGGTGAGTGTATGTGCATCAGGGCAAGGGTGGGAACGGGGGGAAATGAGTATGACGGTCCGGACGGGTAAGTAATTTCCTTTCCCCCTGAACCATTCCTCTAGGTCAGCGCCCACCAGAAGAAGGGTATTTGGCATGCCATCGCCAAGGACGTCCGGACCCTGGGGGTCCACCACAGACGGAGCACCCATTGCCGGAAAAGATGGGAGGACCTACACCGCTGGAGCAAGAAGATGGTGGAGGCCAGTTGGGGATGGCTTCCCAACATGGGAGGGGTGCCTGTCGCACCATGACCCCCCTGATGTTCCGGATCCTGGCGGTGGCCTATCCGGAGTTGGACGGGCGCTTGAGGGCATCACAGCAGCCACAAGGGGGTGAGTACACTCTCATTCAGCTGTCTTTGCGCGCATTACGAGGTGTCTGGGCGGGGGAGGTGGCCAGTGGGTTCCCCTAGGCCAGGGCGATCTTGGTAGGCAAGGTTCATGTGGCACCCCAACCCCACTAGAGGTTAGAGCCATCTACACCTAGTCAGGCTCCTGTGACTTCCAGGTGTGCAGCAATTGGGCTTAGGCCTCGTACCCCATGGGCATGTGATTAATCCAGGAACTATAAGTGCATGGCGCAGTGCAGAGGGCTGCTCACTGTCTGTTGTGGCCGCCAACGGTAGTGGTGTTGCATGCACTGAACATGTTTTTGTTCTGTCTTTCCCCCACCTTTTTGTGGTCTCCCTGTTCTTGTGTGCAATAGCATCATCAGGCGGAGGAGCATTGGCATCGGAGCAGGAGGGAGCTGCATCCCACTTGGCCCTGGAGGGTGAAGCAACGGAGTCTGAAGGCACCAGTGGGATGGAGGGCGAGGGGAGCTCCACGGCGGGGACAGGAGCAGAGACCAGCGACAGCGACTCCTCCTCTGATGGGAGTTCCCTTGCGGTAGCGGGCCCCTCTGTGCCCACCGCATCAACAGGTACAGCCGCCACCCCCCTACCAGCACCACCCTCCCAGCAGCCCCTCAGCGTGTGTCCCATGCCCGCTCACCCAGGAGGGTGGGCATCTCCTTCGCCTCAGGCACCTCAGGCCCTGCCCCAGTCAGCCCTGCTGCCCTCAGTGAGGAGGCTATTGACCTCCTGCGATCCCTCACTGTTAGGCAGTCTACCATTCTGAATGCCATCTAGGGTGTTGAGAGGCATTTGCAACAAACAAATGCATACCTGGTGGGCATTCATTCGGGCGAGGCAGCCCAACAGAGAGCATGTCAAGCTCTGGCCTCAGCACTGATGGCAGCCATTGTCCCTGTGTCCAGCCTCCCCCTCCAACCTCCTCCACCCAGACCCAATCCCCTGTACCTCAGCCTATCCCAAGCACACCATTAGCCCAGCATGCACACACATCAACACACAAGAGTGGACATGGCAAACATAAGCACCACACATCCCACAGGCACTCACACAAGCACCATACCCATACACACATACCAACATCCACTTCCTCCACTGTGTCCTCCTCCTCCACATCTCCCTCCTCCCTCCCAGTCTTGTCTCCACTCACACCTGCATGCACTACATCCTCAGCCACTACCTCCATCACCAGCACGCCCATCACCACACACCGCTCAGGTGCACTCACCACCCCCACTACCATTCACACATCCCCAGTGTCCTCTCCCAGTGTGTATGTGAGCCCTCCTCCCAAAGTACACAAACGCAGGCACACACCCACCCAACAGCCATCCACTTCACAACAGCCTCCAGCCCATGCACCTTCACCCAAATTCAGCAGACTTACACCTCCTACAACCACTACCTCTTCCTCCACTACCAAACCCCCTCCATCTACCCGTCCCAGTGTGTCTAAAAAACTTTTCCTGTCAAACTTTGACCTCTTCCCTTCACCTCCCCCCCGTTCTTCCCCTAGGGCCAGGCTTTCCAGGTCCCAGCCCAGCACCTCAGCCACCACATCCCCAGGCACAGTGGTGCCAGCAACTGTGGGGTCATGGAGTGCACCAACCATTAGGGCTGCCAGTGTGCCATGTAGCGAGGGCAAGGACATTCCGCCACCTGCCAAGGTGAAAAAGGTGCACACATCCCGGAGGGAGAAGCCGAAAACACCAGCCACCAAGGGGTCAGCGAAAACAAAAGGGGATAGTGGAAAGACAACTGCGCCACCATCAAAGGTGGGGAAGGGCCAAAAACTGAAAGGCAGGTCAGGAGAGGGCATGGTGGCACAGACTGAGGGACCAGTGTGACACCTTCTGTCCACGTCAATCTGTACGGCGGCGAACACCGCCACCTGCACTGCCTCCGGCATGTCTAAAGCCGCTGCGACAGTCCCAAGCCTCTTCCCCGGTGGGCAGCCGTCCGAGGCTGCAGGAGACATCCTGCTTTCTCCCTCAGCAGGTGATGACACATGCCTTGCCGCCACAGACCCCGCCGCCAGCACCGCCGCCACAGACCCCGCAGCCAGCACTGCCGCCACAGACCCCGCCGCCAGCACCGCCACCACAGATCCCGCAGCCAGCACTGCTGCCACAGACCCCACAGCCAGCACCGCCACGACAGACACCACCGCAAGCACCGCCATGACAGACACCGCCGCAAGCACAGCAAGTGGCCCGCGACGTCCTCCGACAGTGGCACCACCGCTGACATGCCTACCATCCCCAGTGGTCAGTCGTCCGAGGCTGGTGGTGAGTTCCAGGACCCAGGGCAGCTTCCATGAACTGTCATCACTGTTGTCACCTGCAGGTGGAATGTGAAGCCGCAGCAGAGTGGGGTATGTCACTGCCTCCATGGAGTATCATGCTACCTGTACCTCGGCAATTTCGTGGCACACACACCCAGGTGTGGTAATTGTACCGGCCACACTGCACGTGGAGCACTCTGGGCACCAGGCCCCCTCCAGAACCAGTGGAGAGATACATCCACTTCCTCAGTCCTTGGCAAGATGAAGCACTCTGGGCACAAAGCCCCCTCCAGAACCAGTGGAGAGATACATCCACTACCTCAGTCCTGTCCTTGGCAGGATGAAGCACTCTGGGCACAAAGCCCCCTCAAGAACCAGTGGAGATTCACATCCACTACCTCAGTCCTTGGCAGGATGAAGCACTCTGGGCACAAAGCCCCCTCCAGAACCAGTGGAGAGATACATCCATTACCTCAGTCCTTGGCAGGATGAAGCACTCTGGGCACAAAGCCCCCTCCAGAACCAGTGGAGATTCACATCCACTACCTCAGTTCTTGGCAGGATGAAGCACTCTGGGCACAAAGCCCCTTCCAGAACAAGTGGAGAAAGGCATCCACTTGAGAGACTGTGACTTTGCACTCCCCAGGATAAAGCAGTGGGCAACCCACCCACTGGAGAGACTTGAGAGACTGCGGCTTTGCACTCCCCAGGATAAAGCAGTGGGCAACCCACCCACTGGAGAGACTTGAGAGACTGTGGCTTTGCACTCCCCAGGATAAAGCAGTGGGTAACCCACCCACTGGGGAGACTTGAGAGACTGTGGCTTTGCACTCCCCAGGATAAAGCAGTGGACAAACCACCCACTGGAGAGACTTGAGAGACTGTGTTTTTGCACTCCCCAGGATAAAGCAGTGGGCAAACCACCCACTGGAGAGACGTGAGAGACTGTGGCTTTGCACTCCCCAGGATACATCAATGGGCATGGAGCCCCCTCGTGCAGCAGTGGCGTTGTGCGTTCATCTGGCTGAGGTGCCCCACTCCCCCTGAGGTGCCTGTTTCATTTCGATCTGATGCCCCAGCAGTGTTCTCTCCGTTTCCAGTCAGGTATCATGTGTGGGCTTCGCCCATGTATTTTGGGCCCAGTGGTCCACGGACAATGATTGGTGCACTAGCCGGACTTGTGTAGTTGGTGTACATAATTGCGTTTACTGGATGTTGAACTTTGATAATGAGATTTCACATGATTACATTCGTTCAAATCAATTCCTTTTGTCCTTGCGTTCTTCCAGGGGGTGGGGGGGTGTATGTGTACTGTTGCCGCATGTATTTGTGTGTATGGTGTTGTGGGTGGGGGTGTTGCGTTTGTGTGTCACTCTATTTTCCCTCCCCCCTCCCCTGTGTTGTAGGTGCAGTACTCACCGTGGTCGTCGCCGCCGTCGTTGGTGCTCCTGATAGAAGAGAAGGAAGACGAGCATCGGCAGTATCTGCAATTCGGGCTCCATGGCGTCCTGGTTCCTCGTGGGGTGTGGAGAGGTGAGTGTTTTCCCTTCTGTGTACTGTTTCTGCTGTGTTTTTGTTCGCGTTCGTTCCGCCCCGGAAAAGGTGGCGGATAGGCATCTTGTGATAGGGTGGGCGGTACATTGCCTTCCGCCTGTCTGTTGGCGGTTACCGCTGCGCTGTTTGTTTGTACCGCCGTGGCAGTTGGAGTGTTAAAGTGGCTGTCTATGTTGGAGGTTTCCGCCACCGTCGTAAGCCCATTTTGTTTTCCACCAGCCTGTTTGCGGTATTACCGCCGCTTTAACACCAACCGCCAGGGTGGTAATGAGGGCCATAATGCCAAACATACTATTCTGGTCAGGCAGGCCTTACTAATGTGTAAAAGGATCCACAGTGTGATTATTAGAAGTGGTGGGTTTGAATAGTAGTTGGAGTCCTTTCCCTTTTGACACATGCTCCCAGCTTGGAAATGAAAGACAAAATATGTTAGTGATGGCCAATTACAGAGTGGTTTACTGCTGCTCATTTTGTTCAGCTTAAAACAAAGCCCTGTTATCAGCATACTTCTTCTTTTGGCCAGAGCCTTGTGCCTCCTGGGATCATTTGAGTCTCCTGCTTTACACATTGACATGTATCAGAAGCCCCAACACAATTGCTGGTATCTTCGTTTCCTCCTGAAGGAGCATCAATGAAGAAGTCAGTGTGCATTAGATGGAGAAAGGAAGTTCAAACAGACCAATCAGTCTATGGTGAACGTGATGTATTGTTACTCCTGGATTGAATATTTCTTTTGACCCATGAGGTGTACCAATTCACTGTGGCTTTGGTATGTGCCACATATCATTAAGAGGGATTCAAGGAATGGTAGGAAAAATTAAGGGCATTTGTTACTCCTTTGTACTTTAGCGGACTAATTTTAAAAAGCCTATCACACCTCAATCTACAGGTTTTAGCAAATCACGTGTGGTGTTGGTGAGGTCAAGATGCTTCAAGTGACTATGATACTTTCTGGGTCTTTGGGGTTGTGCTGAGTTGTTGAAGAGTGATGCCCAGAATAGTAGAATAAAAATTGCTTTCTAGTTTAAAGAAAGCACAGGAGAATTGTATTTTTTCTAGTTGGTTTCCTTGTTTATTTTAGAGTAGGTGTATGAGCGCCCACACTTTTGTGAATGTGTTATGGTTTTTTGTAAATGAAACCTACTTATTTACATTTACATATTTCTCATATGGGTTCATTTTAGGTAGATTAAAGAAATATTCTGACTTAATAGCAAATAGTTCAAAACAGTGTACCTATAGTGAACATTCATAGCACAGGAGAAAGTAAAATTCCATCTACTGGAGGAGGAAAGTGTGACTGAGTTTCTTCTCTGCCGCGGGAGTCTTGTCCATAGGTCTGACCCTCCCCCAACCACTAGAAAGTGGCACTTTCTCCTTTATTGCTCAAGCACACTCTCAAGTTGCACCTGCCCCATAGGAACTCGCACTTGCTTCCTTCGTCACCTGCGGAATTCCTCTTGCTATCTCACTCCCACCCTTAGGCACTATTGCTTGATCCCCAAAACACTCTCTCACTTCCTAGTCCCATGCACCAGAAGGGCTCTTGTCTATCCAACCCTCCTATCAGGAGCACCGACTGGGAGCAGGAACCAGCTGTGAGAGGGAGGTAAGCACAGAGCAGAACTAAGAGTCAGGATGGCAGTACCGCGGATGTCATTTAAAAAAAAAATGTTTTGTGTACGCAAGAGTACATATCGTTGTGTGTGCGTACATACATGTGTGTTTGTGTATGCATGCACATATATCTGAGACTGTGCCTGGATGTATGAGATGTGTGCAAATGTTGTGCCCACCGCCCACCCTGGTAAATTGCTAGCCAAGGGACAATGGGATGAATTGTTAGCAACTCGTGGGCATGCACTGGATGACCCTTACCTATGTGTCTTTAAATTCTTACTAAATAAAAGTAATACTTGGCAACTTGTAAGGATCTATGGCATTATGCCCAATCACACCTAATGTGGTGATAATTATTGGCAACTTACTTCAGTAAGAGGATTCACATGGTCCACCTATGGTAAAATGCTGCCCCTCATATTATTAGATTTCTGGGCAACTTGTAGTCAGTATGATGCCCACCACCTAGTTCGTATGCCGGCCCTTGGACCATGGTAACAAATCCTGGCTTCTTGAGGTCATCTCTAGCATGAAGACGGTCCTGAAAGAATTCTGGGTGTTCTTGAGATATTGAGAAGTGTCAGTTCTGATGGATCTGCCATAGAAACTGAACAAGTATGTGGCTGAAAGAGATTGGCTAAGAATAAATATTGGGGTATTGTTAAATATTTTTATTTTAAGCTTGTTAAGATGTCTGTCGTGTAGAGCCTAAAGAAAAGAAAATGACAAGGACTTCACAGGATTTGCCAGGTGTTAAGAATAACCTAGCAGGATGAACATGGCATTCTATCTATTCCCTTGAATGTGCTGTCAATAGGACTGGGACTATTCCCAAAGAACTAGTCCTTCAGTGATTTAGTGCTGTCACTAGGAATAGAAGTAAAAAACTAAAAACTGTCAGCATGGACTTCAAGACAAAACAGAAATGTTAGATTTTAGATGAGTATGCTATCTATCTGATACTAATGCATTCAGAGCAGTGGTGTTGGCGATTTGAAAGTAAATATGCTATTGAACATTCAAGCAAAACAAATTTCCTTTCATAGGTAGAAAGTACTGCATGGTCACTACAAACAAATTGTTTGAGCAATCTGTCCCAACATAGACCCATGATGGAGATGTGAAAGAAGAGATGAATGTGAATCATAATGAGTGTCTTCTGATCAAGACACTATTGGAAAGACCTGGAAGATATGAATGTTATATTTTGTGAGAAATAATGATCAACTTCTATAAGATGTAATGTTGGTTAACTTCAATAGAGGCCATTTATTCATCACTAGCATGGGGCAGCAAGGGGAACATTAACAGGCACGGTTCAAACTGCTAACATCCCTTCTTATCTACCATTCCCAGCAGCATGATGTACAACTGTAATCACAGGTGCACCCATGTCACATTCAACCTATGGCAGACCAAACTGCTGTTAGCTGTGAAAATACCAAAAAGGCCATCAGGCAAAACTGAGTCATATATATATATATGTATATATATACTGTATATATAAACACTCCCTTATACGTAAATAAGGCCACCGGCACTCCGTGAAAGTATAAATAGGATTTAATTCAATCCACACAGGAACGGAGAAAGGCGGAGACGCCGAAAGGGAGTGTTTGTATTACAGACGTGGTGGCGCGCGTCTACCGGGTACCATTGGCGGTCAGGAGCAACGAGGGTATTGCCAAATACAAGCATGAATATATATATATATATATATATACATTCACTTAAAAAGCAAAGGTTTTTAGGGACGTTATAGTTAGGCTCACATTTTAAACGTATAAGATCGTAGTAATTCACCAGTCATAGTTAGACTTACCTCAAGCAACTATAACTCATGCTCTAAGGTAACTTGCGCCCCCACCATGCACAGTTATTTCATCAAAAATGTTACTGCAATTATTACATTGATATTATCAATGATGTTATCAAAGATGTCATGAGTGACATAATTTGTGGGTTAATTAGCAGGGCAAGGCAAATTTCTATGTTTTTTAAAATTCTATTTCTTAACTATAACATCCCTGTAACTTTTGTTTATGTCAGTAAATGTCTATGTTTTTTTAAACGTATAGTAATTTTCATTTCAATATGTTAATCCAACCACCGCTGTGCACGGCATTTGGCCATGCGCGGTGGTGGTGGGCCACAGGGCCTGTCCTGTGGTCAGGCCCTGGGACCAGTCCCCTATAAGCACTCAACCTTGCACTGTGCATGACCTTCACACATGCGCAGCAAAATTTGCCCACAAGACCTGGCCTGCAGTCAGACCCTTTAGCCAACCCCCCTAACCACCCAACCCCATGCTGTGCACGGTTCTTAGGTCATGTGAGGCGTGAGTTGGGTGTATCTTGGGGTGTGAGAGTGTCTGGGTGTGAGAATGTGTACATCAGTTTTCAGTGGGTGCTTCAGTGTGAGTGTGTGGGTCTGTTAGTGTGCATGAGACTATCAGTGGGTCTGTGATTGGGTGCGTAACTATCTGAGTGGGTCTGTGAGTAGGTGCGTGAGGGTAAGACTGGGGATGTGAGTGTGTGCACGAGGGTCTGAGTGGGTCTGTGATGGGTGCGTGAGTGTCTGAGTGGGTGCATAAGTGCTTGAGTGGGTGTGTAAGTAGGAGAAATTGATTGAAAACGAGACAGAGAGAGATAGCAATTTTTTTAAGCTTTGTTGTATACTATACTTAGATTGAGATATTTCTGCACAATTTAAAATAGAAAATGTATCTGTCATTTTTAAAAATTAAAATAATTTGTACTTTAAAGAAAAAAAGAGGGAAGCGACTCAGGCTGGACCTGAACCCTAAGTGCTCAGTGTGAAGTTTTAATTTAGCCAAATGCCCTTTACAGGCTATCTGCCACTTCGGGGTAAGCCTCAAGGCTTACCTCGGGGTGCCATTGCACCAGCAAGCAATGGGCTGCTTTTAACAGCATCTCCCTGCTCCCTGCTTGCTGAAGGATTTAATCTCTGTTCCCTGCACGCATGCAGGGGACAGAGACGAAAGCTTTGTTTTTTTACAGCTGGACCTGTTTGACATGTCCCGCTGCCTAAGAAATATATCTTTTCAAGTTGACCACCCAAATTAAGTATGAATTATAAAAATATACATAAAAGGTAACCATTGAAGGGTTCTGATGGCATCATATACCAGGAGGGGGGTGAGCAAGTGGTCTGCAAATATCAAACTTGAGTTCGCACCAGAAATGAGTTTACCATCCACCACTGGACTAACAGCCATGGTGTCCTTGTTATGTCAAATGTGTTATCACTATTTACAGAAATATGTAAAATTGTCATGAGACAGCTGCAGGGCAAAAAGGGGGACTTTTAATCAGTAATGGATTGTGAACAGTAAAACAGTCAGATATATGTATAGATAGATAGATAGATAGATAGATAGATAGATAGATAGATAGATAGATAGATAGATAGATAGATAAACACACATGCATTTTCCATAGACATTTGTAGTTCGTGTAGTGTGAAAATCATCAGCTGTATTTTTCTGAAACATGGCAGTATTGCATAGTAGGGGGTGTGTATGATTCCTTGGGATAGTGCAGGCAAGTACAGTAAGTAAAAGATATATTAGGCACCTGGACACCTAGCCTGCCACTTGCCTGTGACTTCCAGTTCCTGCTTGCTTCAGACTGATCCAGTGACACCGCAGCTGCCTGGGTTTTCCTGCTGGGGTTTTCCCGACTGGGTTTTCCCACTCACCGTTCTTTCCGCCAACAGAAGCCCTGCTCATCCCAGGACCTATCTAATGCAGGCTGCAGCGCAACTGCACAGCGGATGCTTGCAGCGGATGTGCGGAGCAGGCAAGCCAAAGTTGCACTTAAGGCAAGCCTGTCTGTGCCTGGACCGCGCCACAAGCACTGGTCCTCCCTCCCCAAAAGATACACCATGGGTGTCTCTATGCCCTCAGCCCCGGACTTTGCAACAAATACTGCCACTGCACCGACCCACACTCCACGCTAGGACCTTTCACCTGCACCACTGCCACTTCACCTGCCACAGTACACACACCAGCACACCAACAAGCCCCACCCGGGACACACCACAGACACCATCTGAACAAATACAGCCAGGAGGAGGAACAGCCATCATCTACAAAGAGACCATGCAGTGCACCACCACCACCACCACCGACAACACCACCACCCCCATGGAACATCTCAACTTCAAGCTCCACACGGACGACAAAACAACCATCAGAGGCACCCTTGCATACCAACCCCCAGGCCATGCTCCAGGTTCTGCAACACCATTTCAGACTTCATTGCACCACTAGCCTTAGACTCCAAGTACTACATCTTCCTCGGCGACCTGAATTTCCACATTGACGACCTTAACAACAACAACACTGCACACCTGTTTACAGTATAAGCAGCCTCGGATTGACCCAGATTGTCCACAACCTTGCACATACCGCAGGACACATGCTGGACCGCATTTTCACCACCAGCAACCACGTCAAATACAGCCATGTCACAGAACTCACATGGCTCAATCACCCCATCATTCGCTTCAGCATCTCCAATCCCTTCACCTCCACCCCCAAGATAACCAGCACCCCCCACCGGAGGTGGAACAAAATCTCAGCGACCAGCTGGGCAGACACCCTCAGCACCTCTAACCCCACTACCACCATCAAAGTCAAACAGGGAGTGAAAAACTTCAACACCTGGATCACCAATTACGCCAACAGCATTGTCCCCATCAAGAGCAACAACAAGAGGAAATCCTCCAAAAACGCCAGCTGGTACACCCAAGAACTCAGAACAGCAAAACAAGACAGAAAACAGCTGGCTCTACCACTACCCGCTGAGGTAAGAGATAAAGAAGACAGTCCTTGCAGCAAGCATCAAAACCAGAACCAACAACACCAAGGAACTTTTCAACATCATTAAGGAATTCTCCAACCCACCTCCCAGCGAAAACATCACACCCTTACAGGAGCTGTTCAACAACCTCATCCACTTACTCCATGACAAGATCGCAACCATTTACAGAAACTTCAAACCCACACCTACGGACTTTCTCGACAGGTCCACCATGAAATCCATCCACTCAGGAGCTCCCACCAAGCCATGCCCAAACTACATCTTCAACCTTGGAAACCAAAGGAACGGCCAGGAACCCACCACCCTGCTTAACACCTCTATCACCACGGCAACATTCCCTAAACCTGGAAATGCGCTGAAGTCAGACCACTACTCAAAAAACCGTCCACAGACCCCAGTGAACCCAAAAACTACTGGTTAATCTCCCTGCTCCCTTTCTCAGCAAAGGTACAGGAAAAGATCATCAACAAGCAACTCATGACTACCCGAAGCTGATCCAGCTACTTAACACCTCCCAATCTGGCTTCCGCAGCAATCACAACATTGAAACTGCCCTGATCGCAGCCACCAACATCTGAATCCTCCTAAACCGAGGAGAAACAGCACCTTTGATCTGCCTCGACCTGTCAGCAACTCTGGACACAGTATCCCACCACATGCTGATTGAAAGACTCCACCACATCGGCATCCAAGGGGACGCGTTTAGATGAATCACCTCCTTTCTCACAGGAAGAACCCAGAGGATACACCTCCCACCTTTCACCTCTGAAACCAAGGAGATCACCTGCGGGGTCCTCCAGGGCTCATCACACAGCCCCACAATCTTCAAGGCATTTATGACCCCGCTGACCAACATCGTCAGATCCCACAGTCTCAACATAATTTCCTATGAAGACGACACCCAACTCATCCTCTCACTCACCGACGACCCCCCCACCACCAGAACCAACTTCCACAGATGCATGACAAGTGTTGCTGACTGGATGAAGAACAACTACCTGCAGCTGAACACAGACAAGACAGAAGTACTGATCTTTGGCAATAGCAGTAACACATGGAACGACTCCTGGTGGCCATCAGACCTAAGACCCGCACCCTCTGACCATGCCAGAACCCTCTGAATCATCACTGACAAGTTCACCATGAAATTACAGATCAACACCATCTCCTTCACCTGCTTCCTCACTTTGCACATTCTACATAAGATCATCAAGTGGCTACCCCTACACGAGACGCACCATAACACAGGCCCTCATCACTAGCCGACTGGACTTTGGCAACACCCTCTAAGTAGGAATCACCACACACCTCCTACAGAGACTTCAGACCATACAGAACGTCACAGCCAGACTTATTATTGGCCTTCCACGATGAACCCACATCCCACTCCACTTCAGGCAACTCCACTGGCTTCCCATACAGAAGAGATGCCAATTCAAGCTGCTGACCCATGCACACAAGGCTCTACACAACCAAGGATCCATGTACATTAACCACCGATTGAATTTCCACCAACCCTCAAAAAGACTATGGGGGTCATTCCAACCCTGGTGGTCGGTGTTAAAGCGGCGGCCAAACCGCCAACAGGCTGGCGGTAAAAAAAATGCAATTCCGACCCTGGCGGAAACCGCCAACAGAGACCGCCACTTTAACACACCGCCCGCCACGGTGGGACAAACAAACAGTGCGGCGGTCACCGCCTACAGACACGCGGGAGACAATGTACCGCCCACCCTATCACAACCCACCAATCCGCCACCTTTTCCGGGGCGGTAGCCCCGCCGATAAAAGCACGGCGGAAACAACCATTTCAAGGGACACACATATGCGACACACCCACCCTCACCCTCACCCACTACAACACACACATCAATGCATAGCAACACATCACAGTTACACCCCCAAACCCCCCGGAAGAATGCAAAGAAAAAAGGAAATAATTATAAATTTAGAATTATATTGTAAGACTGAGTATAAAATATATCTCACATCTATAACTTTATATACATAAATTGTCCAGTCCGATATGTGTATCAGCCATTGTTCGTGGGCCACTGGGCCAAACACACATGGGCAAAGCCCACACAGGATACCTGCCTCCAACGGAGAGAACACTGCAGGGGCATCAGATAGGAAAACTACAGGCACCTCAGGGGGAAGGGAAGGGGGGGCACCTCAGCCAGATGAGTCCACAACGCCAGATCCACCAGGGGCCTCCATGGCCACTGTGCCATCCTGGGGAGTGCAAAGCCACAGTCTCTCAAGTCTCTACAGTGGGTGGGTTGCCCACTGTGCCATCCTGGGGAGTGCAAATCCACAGTCTCTCAACTCTCTACAGTGGGTGGCTTGCCCACTGTGCCATCCTGGGGAGTGCAAAGCCACAGTCTCTCAAGTCTCTACAGTGGGTGGCTTGCCCACTGTGCCATCCTGGGGAGTGCAAAGCCACAGTCTCTCAAGTGGATGACAGTCTCCACTGGTACTGGAGGGGGACTAGTGCCCAGAGTGCTTCGTGCAGCCCTGCCCGACACAGATGCGGGCCTGCCCCTTCCGCCAATGGGCCAGCGGTGCTTGAGATGAAGGGCCCAGTTCAGCGGTTCTTGAGACGGCGGTGCCCAGCGGAGCGGTGCTTGAGATGAAGGGCCCTGTTAGGCGGTGCATGAGACGGCGGTGCCCAGTTAAGCGGTGCTTGAGATGAAGGGCCCTGTTCAGCAGTGCTTGAGACGGCGGTGCCCAGTTCAGCGGTGCATGAGACGGCGGTGCCCTGTTCAGCGGTGCTTGAGATGAAGGGCCCAGTTCAGCGGTTCTTGAGATGAAGGGCCCAGTTCAGCGGTGCTTGAGATGAAGGGCCCAGTTCAGCGGTTCTTGAGACGGCGGTGCCCAGCTTAGCGGTGCTTGAGATGAAGGGCCCAGTTCAGCGGTGCTTGAGATGAAGGGACCAGTTCAGCGGTGCTTGAGATGAAGGGCCCAGTTCAGCGGTGCTTGAGATGAAGGGCCCAGTTCAGCGGTGCTTGAGATGAAGGGCCCAATTCAGCGGTTCTTGAGACGGCGGTGCCCAGCGGAGCGGTGCTTGAGACGGCGGTACCCAGCGGAGCGGTGCTTGAGATGAAGGGCCCAGTTCAGCGGTGCTTGAGATGAAGGGCCCAGTTCAGCGGTTCTTGAGATGAAGGGCCCAGTTCAGCGGTTCTTGAGACGGCGGTGCCCAGCGGAGCGGTGCTTGAGATGAGTGTCCAGGTCAGCGGATCCGGCCATGGCATGGATGTCACTCGCCACCTGACATGTGGCTGGCGGGGCCTTCCTGCCCATCTGTCTGGTGGCTTGCGGGGCCCTCCTGGGCTGCAGTACCGGGCCTGTGGGTGTCCTTCTGCCCACCTGGGACGTGGCTTGCGGGGCCCTCCTGGGCTGCAGTACCGGGCCTGTGGGTGTCCTCCTGCACACCTGGGATGGGGCTGGTGGGGCCCTCCTGGGCTGCAGTACCGGGCCTGTGGGTGTCCTCTTGCACACCTGGGATGGGGCTGGTGGGGCCCTCCTGGGCTGCAGTACCGGGCCTGTGGGTGTCCTCCTGCACACCTGGGATGGGGCTGGTGGGGCCCTCCTGGGCAGCTGGCCTGCTGCCGGACTTGTCGGGCGTGCTGCCCTTCCCACCCTTCCCTGTTCGCCTGTGGCCCTTTCCCACCTTTGGCGGTGTGCCAGGTGGCACCCGACTTCCTGCCGGAGCCAATGTAGGGATTTTTGTCCCTGGTGTCTTTGGTCTTTCGCGCCGGGCACTGTCAATCTTCGGATGCTTTTCCGGGGGTGGGCTGGCCGTGCCTTGGCTCCTAGCTGAACTGGCTGCCCTTGAGGGTGGGGGACTCCACAGTCCATGGCAAACAGTCTTTACAGGTCCCGGTTTTGTGGTGGCTGAGGTGCTTTTGGAGTCTTATGAGATGGACGGGGTGGGGGAGTTGTTGGAAAGAGGTCAAGTTTGGAAAAGAAAAGCAATTTGGAAAGAGAGGGACGGGTAGGTGTAGTGGGTATGGGAGTGGAGGAAGAGAATGTGGTTGTAGGAGTGTGAAGTCTGGTGTCTTTGGGTGCAGGTGCTTGGGCTGGAGGCTGTCGTGAGGTGGATGGCTGTTGGGTGGGTGGCTGCCTGCGTTTGTGTAGTTTGGAAGAGGGTGTGACAGACACACTGGGAGAGGACACAGGTGACGTGTAAATGGTAGTGGGGGTGGTGACTGCATGTGTGCGGAGTGTTCTGGTGGGTGTGCTGGTGATGGACGTAGTGGCTGAAGATGTTGTGCATGCAAGTGTGAGTGGAGACGTCACAGGGAGGGAGGAGGGAGACGAGGAGGAGGGGGACACAGTGGAGGCAGTGGGTGTTGGTATGTCTGCATGTGGATGTTGCTTGTGTGAATGCTTGTGTGATGTGTGGTGCTTATGTCTGGATGAGCTTCCCTTGGGTGTTGAGGTGTGTGCAGGCTGGTCTGATGGTGTGTCTGGGATAGGCAGAGGTACAGGGGATTGGGTCTGGGTGGAGGAAGTTGGAGGGGGGAGGCTAGAGACAGGGACAATGGCTGCTGTCAGTGCTAAGGCCAGAGCGCTGAACGATCGCTGATGGGCAGCCTGACCAGAATGAATGCCCTCCAGGTATGCATTACTCTGGTGCACCTCCCTTTCTACACCCTGGATGGCATTCAAAAGGGTAGACTGCCCAACAATGATGGTCCTCAGGAGGTCAATGACCTCCTCAATGAAGGCAGCAGGGGTGACAGGGGCAGGGCCTGAGGTGCCTGGGGCGAAGGAGATGCCCACCTTCCTGGGTGAGCGGGCACGGGCAAAGGCTGAGGGGCTGCTGGGAGGGCGGTGCTGGTGCGCTGGGTGGCGGCTGTACCTGTTGTTGCGGGGGGGCACGGATGTTGCCGCCACCACAAGGGAGCTCCCTTCAGAGGACGAGTCGCTGTCACTGACATCAGCACGAGTCCCCGCTGTGGAGCTCCCCTCGCCCTCCGTCCCACTGGTGTATTCGACTCCGTTGCATGTCCCTCCAGGGCCATGTGGGATGCAGCTCCTTCGTGCTCCGATGCCACTTCTCCTCCGCCTGATGATGCCAATGCACACATGAACAGGAAGACCACAAAAAAGGGGGGGGGAAATAAAGACATGTTGAGTGCATGCATTGGCGACACCGTTGGCGGAGAGGACAGTCACAGAAGCCCCCTGCACTACGCCGCGCACTTGGGGTCCACTACGCAATCCGTGGGACATGGCCTACAAGCCTATGGACGACAACTGCACACATAGATGACACAGGGCCATGGATACCTGTACTTGGCACCCTACAGAGGTGGGGGGCGGGGGCACAGGGCCATGCCTTACGGAGGGGCCTAGCCTACAGAAATCGCCCTGGCCTAGGGATACCCACAGCCCTCCTCCCCCACCCAGACACCTCCACTGCACGCAAAGTCAGCAGAATGTATTTGTACTCACCCCCTTGTGTCTGCTGTGATGTCCTCACGCGCCCATCCAAATCGTGGTAGGCCACCGCCAGGATCCGGGACATCAGGGCGGTCAAAGTACCACTGGCACCCCTCCTACGTTGGGAGGCCATCCCCAGCTGAGCCTCCGCCGTCTTCCTGCTGTAGCGTCGGAAGTCCTCCCACCTCTTCCGGCAGTGGGTGCCCCGTCTGTTGTGGACCCCCAGGGTCCGGACGTCCTTGGCGATGGCACACCAAATAGCGACTTTCTGGTGGGCGCTGACCTATGTGACATGTACAGGGAGAGAAAAATTGTCATCACCTTCTGCATGCTCGATGTGAGTGGCCCCCCATCCCCACCCTTGCCATGTGGCACATGCTCTCATCTGTTGTTTGATGCATGCCTCAATCGCTCCCCTCCCCACCATCTTTCATCCACCCCACTCAACCCAGGCATTGCCCACTAAGCATGGTCCCTGTGTACTTACCTGTTGGTCTGGAGGACCGTAGAGTAGCACATACTGGGGGAGGACCCCATCCACAAGTTTCTCCAACTCCTCCGCAGTGAAGGCAGGGGCCCTTTCCTCAGTCGCATGAGCCATTGTCTCTTCCAGACCGAGGTCACAGCAGCACTTGCAGTGTAGGTCCTCTCCTGTGGAAGATCAGGTATCGAGTGATTAAGCAGATAGAAAATAGCGGTCACGCCCGCGGCGGTGCGTACCGCAGCGGTGCATACCGCGACCGCCGGCGCACATCGTCATTGGCTCCTGAAACCCATAGGGTTCAATGTTAACCAATGCGGCTTTGCGCCGCGGTCTTCAACCGCCTACCGCCACGGTGTGCCACACCAGCGCATTGACCTCACATCCCACTGTCGCACTTCACAGGTCAGGCAGCCGCCATTTCAAGGGCCCACATGGCTTAATTTCTACTGCGTCACACATACCTAGGCCTTGCATCAACACTCATATAGACCTTTCAATGCATTGGGAATCGTGTTATGTGCAAGCTGTGGTTACGTACCTGTGGGTTGATTGACTCTGTGCTCGCTGTTGTCCTTCATAGGCACCGTCCGCTGGGACATGCGACGAAATGGAGGAATCTTCCCGTGTACAGACCGCTGGTGGACCTGTCGACAATGGAGGAACGACATGTCATACTGACATACAGGCTTGACCGAGCCACTATACAGGAACTGTGTGCCCAGCTGGAGCCAGACCTGATGTCACCCATCCGCCAACCCACAGGGATCCCCCCTCTAGTGCAGGTGCTGTCAGTACTCCATTTCTTAGCAAGTGGGTCTTTTCAAACAACAGTGGCCATATCATCAGGGATATCCCAGCCCATGTTTTCCAAGGTGTTGTCCAGAGTGTTGTCTGCCCTGCTCAAACACATGAGGAGCTACATCATTTTCCCTGGGGTGGGGGATTTGGTTACAGTGAAAGGAGACTTCTATGCCCTTGGACATATTCCCAACATCATTGGTGCCATTGATGGGACACATGTTGCTTTGCCCCCCCCCCCAGCAGGAGTGAACAGGTGTACAGGAACCGGAAGAGTTATCATTCCATGAATGTACAGATGGTGTGTTTGGCTGACCAGTACATTTCCCATGTTAATGCCAAGTTCCCTGGGTCAGTGCATGACGCCTACATCCTGCGGAATAGCAGCATCCCGTATGTGATGGGTCAACTCGAGAGGCACCGGGTGTGGCTATTAGGGGACTCTGGTTACCCCAACCTGTCATGGTTATTGACCCCAGTGAGGAATCCCAGGACAAGGGCAGAGGAACGGTACAATGAGGCCCATGGGCGGACTAGGAGGGTGATCGAGCGAACCTTCGGCCTCCTGAAGGCCAGGTTCAGGTGCCTCCATATGACTGGTGGATCCCTAATGTACTCACCAAAGAAGGTGTGCCAGATCATCGTGGCCTGCTGTATGCTTCACAACCTGGCTTTGCGACGCCAGGTGACATTTCTGCAGGAGGATGGTCCAGATGGTGGTGTTGTAGCAGCTGTGGAGCCTGTGGAGAGTGAAGAGGAGGAAGCCGAAGACGACGACATAGAGAACAGGAACACAGTAATACAGCAGTATTTTCAATGACACACAGGTAAGAGTACACACCGGCATATTACATTTACTTAAAGACTCCTACCTCTCTACTGTCTGACTTTTTCCCCCAGTGTATGGTAACTGTGTTGTGACTTTCCCTTCCGTTTTCAGAGATGTGGGCCCCACTGCGTGACATCTGCTTTGTTTCCCCATGGACTACAACTGTGTGACAGCGGTTTGTTGGCATAACAATGTGAATTAACATTTTGGCACGGTCATGTCTAATACATTTGTTCAAAATCACAGCCAGACTCCAGATTGTTTTGTGCAATAAGTGTGTTTATTCAAGTGCTCTAAATTGGATGGGTGATTGCAAATCGGTGAGGGTTGATGGTGGAGGATTGTCCATGGCAGAGTCCAGACTATCAGTATCACAGGTGCATTGTCCAAATGCCTGTGGAAAGTGGAGCAGGGGCAGTTTAAGGTTGGACAGGGTGACAATGTGGGACAGTGGGATGACAATCAGGGCGGTATCCTTTGCTGGCGGGGGTCTTGACATCTTACTCTGTCTTCTTCCTGGATCTCAGGGCCCGCTTGCCGGGTGGTTCTCCTTCTGCAGGGGGTGGGGTTCTGGTGGCCTGTTGGTCTTGTGTCGGGGCCTCCTGTCCACTAGCGCCGGCGGAGGTGGTAGGCAGTACTTGGTCCATGCTAGTGTCAGGGGCCCTTTGAGGTGCCACAGTGTCCCGCAATGTGGTGACTACCTGATTCAGGGCCACTACGATGGTATCCATGGCGGAACTGATGTTTCTTAGTTCCTCCCTGAACCCCATATACTGTTGCTCCTGCAGAAGCTGGATCTCCTGAAACCTGGCCAGGACCGTCACCATCGTCTCCTGGGAGATGATGGAGGAGAGGGCCTCGTGGAGAGTGGGTTCCCTGGGCCTGCCCCCCCCCCTGTCACACAGCAGCCCTCCCAGTTCCCCTGTTTCCATGTGCCTCTGTCCCCTGGACCGTGTGCCCACTTCCACTGCCCCCAGGTCCCTGTTGTTGTTGGGGTGTTGGGTTAGCCTGGGTTCCCTGTAGTGGTGGACACACCGCAGATTGACGTGTCCTGGGGACAGAGGTATGGGCCCACTGGGTGGGTGCTGTGCTGGTGTTTCCAGAGGGGGGAAGGTCTGCTGTGGCCTGTGGCTGTGTGAGGGGAACCGACTGTCCCGAGGTCCCCGATGGACCGGGCTGGTCATCTAGATCCAGGGAGACAGAGCTGCTGTCCTCACTGTGGGCCTCTTCTGGGGGTGGAGTGGACATTTGTGGACCCTCCTGCGCGGTGACCTGGCGTTAGGGTCCTGCAGGGGTATAAAAGTATGGTTATTGCTTCTGTGTGTGCCATAGCGTGCAATGGGTGGGTGCCCGTGTACCCCAGTGCTGGCATTCCTTTGTGGGGGCTGTTGTGACAGTGGTTTGGGGTGTGGTGTGGTGTATGTGCAGTGGGCATGCTTTGGTGATGGGTGTCCATGCTTTGTGGACGCATGCAGGGCTAGGTGTTGGGATGGGTGGGTTGTGATGGTGACACATTTGCAAGGAGTAGGTGTGATGGGGTGGGGGTGAGGGTGGGGGTATGAGTTGGCATGCAAGTGGGGTGGGGGGGATGAAGTAGTGAAGATGAGACTTACCAGAGTCCATTCCTCCGCCTACTCCTGCGAGGCTGTCAGGATGCAGGATGTTCAAGACCTGCTCCTCCCATGTTGTAAATTCTGGGGGAGGAGGTGGGGGTCCGCCGCCAGTCCGCTGCACCGCGATGTTGTGCCTGGATACCATGGAACGCACCTTCCCCCGTAGGTCGTTCCACCTCTTCCTGATGTCGTCCCGATTTCTTGGGTGCTGTCCCACAGCGTTGACCCTGTCCACTATTCTGCTCCATAGCTCCATCTTCCTGGCAATGGTGGTGTGCTGCACCTGTGCCCCGAACAGCTTTGGCTCTACTCGTACAATTTCCTCCACCATGACCCTGAGTTCATCATCAGAGAACCTGGGGTGTCTTTGCGGTGCCATGGGGTGGTGTGGGTGATGTGTAGGGTGGATTGTGTGGTGCTAAGTGTGGTGATGTGTATTGTTGTGTTGTGTGAAGTGCGTGCAAATATTGCTGGGTGACAGTGAATTGGCCGTCTGGGTAATCGGATGTCTTTTCTCGGTGCGTGTTCACGAATCTCTAGGAGTGGAGGTTTGTGGGTGATGTGGGTGTGTATTTTATATTGTAATGGGTGTGTGGGAGTGGTGTGTGTATGTGTATCAGGTGTGTGTATTTTGAATTGTCCAATGTGGTAGTGTTTTGTACAAGTGTGTGTATTTTGAGCACGGCGGTGTGTACCACCAATGGAATACCGCGGTTGAAAGACCGCCGCGTGGATTCGTGTGTCGTGATAGTGTGGGCGTATTTCTGTTGGCGTGACGATGGAGGTTTGGTCATCGTCAGTTTCTCGCTGCCCTTTGGTGTGGCGGACTTTTGTGGATGTCTGTATTTTGGCGGTTTGCCTGTTGTGGGACAGAATGACCGTGGCGGGTTTACCGCGGCCGCGGCGGTGTTATGGCGGTCTTCCGAACGGCGGTAAGCGCCTTTTACCGCCGAGGTTGGAATGACCACCTATGTTCTGCCTCCCTTTCACTTGCCCATACTCCACGCATCTACAGAGGTAGAGGAAGCTCCTTCTCTCACATTGCAGCAAACACCTGGAACAGCCTGACCCATGCACATCCAGATCATCAACTCACTTCTGGAATTCCAAATGGCCCTCAAGACCTGGCTGTTCGAATAAGCCTCTTGCAAGTGGCTGGATTGATTAGCTGCGCTTTTTAAATCCTGATTGATTGATTGTTATAAAGGTATTTTATTTAGCTATATCTGTGGCCGCGGTAGTTTAAAAGTAGTACTGCGGTACATAGCAATGACAACTCATTATCTGATTGGATAATGACTGTCTTTACAAAACTTGTAAGCAGCCATGTTGTTTTATGCCCTCTTTGGCGGTGTTGTAGCTTAGGCCCCTAAATATAGTATTACGTTTGATTTGTTTCCCTACCTATTACCCAACCTACTTATATTTTTCCATATATTTAAAAAAACATTTATTACAGAGTATCGAAGTACTACCATGAAAATTTTTTATAAAATTGAAAAACCAATGTAATACACAATATTTCACAAATATAGTGTACTACAGTGTCTATAGAATTTTTTACATATTTAATTATGTCAAAAACCTTTATGCATTACCACGGTAATACCTAAAGTTTACTGCATTATTTTAAAACAATTGCCTAAAAATGAGTAGTTGGTAAAATATACAGTACGTGCTAAGTAGTACTGCGTAACTGGTCAAATAAATATATCGAACACTATACAAAAATTTCTATACCTGTTTCACTTTAAGAAAATTGTATGGGTTAGGAACAACAATAACACTACTACTTACCTATGTTTAAGGCCCTGAGCCACAACAATCCAAAAGTCAACTAAAAGAATTATGGGTGCCTTTTAAATTTGCAAATTTGAGATGCCATTAGTGATGTCACTGACCATTTCATGAGTGATGTAATAAGTGAGGCTATAAGCAGTGCATTGAGGAGGCCTAAGAAAGGTGAGGTAACCATAACTGCTGAATTTCTGTGATTTTGTATGTTTGAAATGTCAGCCTAACTATAACGTTCCTTTAACCTTTGTTTTTTCAGTGAATTTCTAAGGGTTTTTTTCAATTATATTTCCTAACTATGCAAACTTTGTGTTTTTCCATGCATTTTAAAAGATTTTTCAAATTTAATTTTCCTATCTGCCATGCCCCTGTTACCTTTGCTTTTTTAGTGAATTTCAAAGGATTTGTTTGTAATTCTTTTCAGAGTGTATTTCATGTTTATGTACTATAGTCAATTAATTGGATTTTTATTGTTTTTTCGTAAGTTTTGTTTTTTTCCAATTATTTTTTTAAATTTTAAAGTTAATTAATAGTACTAAGTGTAGTATCATCTTATTTTGAAATTGTATGTAATTTTTTTAATTTGTTAGTGACAATTTAAAAATATATATATATAAATATATTTGTATATGTTTCAAAAAACAAAATGACAAATGTTTTGGTAAGAAATATGTCATAGATTTGTAAAATGATTTCAACAAGTTTTAATTTTTTTTTCAAACTTTTTTGGAACTGCAGACTCTTCATTGGTCCTAGAAACAAGACGAGACTACAAGTAGTCTATGGTTTCCAATTCCAGTCACATGATCAGGACAAATTAGCAAATTCAGACTTGCAGATTCATAAAAAATGTTAACAATTATTTTAAGTGTGCAGAACCCACTAATTTGATTAATGATGTCAGTGTGAGCATGTCTATAAATGTATTTGCAGTTTCATGTATTTGTCTTTGAGATAACTTACTCATTTACAATTTTAGCAAATACACAAATCTACAAACTGGAGTAAAAATTCAAATGATGACACACACAAAGCTTCTCTTCTGATTGGCCACATTAGGACCACACCAATACTTTAAAAAAAAAAAAAAAACCTGTCTCTTCACTTTCATCTGAGCACAGAAGAAGATAGGTTATCTTACAACCGCTCTTTTTCTACTGTTCACAACGGCACTATTTGGTATAATGGCTGTATCAATGCGTCCCAAGGCATGGAAGTTTTTCACTATTCCTTAATGTATGAATAAGGTGACTGCACGATTTGTTAAGTCAGAAAACAACTATTCTGAGGCACCAGTAAGAAGTATTCACTAGGGACAAGTTCAGTGTAGAAACACTTTAAGACCTTCCACGAGAGAGCATATTTGAGGATGGTTTGTGAGAAGAGTTCTGCTGCTGGACCATCAACGTCTTCTGCCCCTTTGCCTGTACCCCCCACCTCAGGCACAATAACAGTTCCTGTTGTGTGTACATTGCACATATGCAACCCACTGCTTGAGATGCCACACATCAGTGGAGTTCAATACCACATCAGTGGCTGAATATTTAGATGCCAGTACCAACCACCCCTGTTAATTTTTTGTTTTGTCTTTTAGCATTCAAGTTTTCATATATGTGTTTGAGTTTTGAAGCCTGTCACTTTTTTTTGTGATTCCTGTTCTTGTACTGTTTTCTACCTTGTTTCTTTCAGGTACGTTGATATTGCTAAAAACAATTACAGTGTACGCTATGATATGTGGGAGAATAACAAAGAACTTTCATCACTGTTGTCGATTCCACCCAATGTGGATCCCCCAAGTCATAAATATGTGGTCAGGCAAGCCCTGTGACCTAGGCCTGAAGCAACCAATTGAGAGATCACAGGTGGCGTGACACGTAGCCCATAGACAAACGTGCAAAACAGAAAAAAACAAGATCAGCCCCCCAAACAGGCAGCACCACCACAACAGTCACAAAGGAGATTGACCCCCAATAAAACACATTTGACCAGAGGGTTGTGCGTTCCCAAAACACCGTAAAAGTTAGATGTCACATGAAGTTTGGATCAATCAGCCAATCATAACACAACACACACACAACATGCAGTGATCACATGCTCCCCATGCCGCACATCTGGAGATGTTATCTTCCAGTCCGCAAAATGTCCACTAAAGGTCTATACCCACCTGCGCACTTTATCAGATGGTCATATTTATGACTCTGTGGCTAGGCCTGGATTCCCATCTCCAAAGATTGCATAGAATTTTTTTATGACCTTTTGAGAATTTTATATAATGGCGCTCAGAACTCTGTAACTTTGAGAGACAGACATCAGACCCCAACTCTGTACTGCTCTCCCAGCTGCTGCGTTTAATTAAACCAACTGTTCCTGTTTTGCCAAACACCTTGTCTTTCACTTCTTTAAGGTAAATCCACATTCGCGCAACAGATACGTAAAAAAACCTACAACAACAAAAAAATAAAAACTGGTTTAAAAAAAATGGTTCTTGCTAGAACCATTCCATTCAGTCAAAAAAAACAGCTGCCTTTGTGTTTTGATTATTTTAATTTATATAAATGTAGTGTAAGTGTGTGAGTTAGTGTATGCATCAGTTTGTTGCTGCATCAGCGTGTGCCTGGGTGTTTTAGTGTATGCATGAGTGTGTGCCTGTGGTGTTAGTGTATGCATGAGTGTGTGCCTTGGTGTGTTTGTGTATACATGAGTGTGTGTCTGGGTGTGTCCGCGTATGCATCTGTGTGTTCCTGGGTGTGTTAGTGTATGCATTAGTGTGTGCCTGGGTGTGTCGGTGTATGCATCAGTGTGTGCCCGGGTGTGTCACCATATGCATCAGTGTGTGCCTGGGTGTGTTAGTGTATGCTGGGTGTGTCACTGTATGCATGAGTGTGTGCCTCGGTGTGTTAGCATATAAATGAGTGTGCGTCTGCGTGTGTCAGTATATGCATCAGTACTTGCCTGGGTATGTTGGTGTATTCATCAGTGTCTGTCTGGGTGTTTCAACATATGCATGTGTGTGTGTGTGTGTGTCTGCGTGTTTCAGCATAAATGTCAGTGCATGCCACGGTGAGTTAGTTTATGCATCAGTGTGTGTGCCTGGGTGGGTTAGTGTATACATGAGTGTGTGCCTGGATGTCTTAGTACATGCATCAGCATGCTCCTGGGTGTGTTGGTGTGTCCTTGAGTGTATTAGTGTATGGATCAGTATATGTCTGAGTGTATTAGTGTACGTATGAGTGTGTGTCCGTGTGTTTTAGTGCATGCATCAGCATGTGCCTGGGTGTTTTAGTGGTTGCATCAATGTGTGCCTGGGTGTGTTGGTGTATACATCAATGTGTTCCTGATGGTGTCACCATATGCAACGGTGTGTGCCAGAGTGTATTAGTATATGTAGCAATGTATGCCTGAGTGTGACAGTGTATGCTTGAGTGTATGCCTGGGTATGTCAGCGTATGTGTCAGTGTGTACCTCGGTTTGTCAGTGTATTCATTAGTGTGCACCTGGGTGTGTCAATATATGGGTGTGTCAGCATAGGCATCAGTGTGTGCCTGAGTGTGTTAGTGTGTGAATGGGTGTGTGCCTGGGTATGTTAGTGTATACATGAGTGTATGCCTAGGTGTGTCAGCGTATGCATCAGTGTGTGCCTGGGTATGTTAGTATATGCATGAGTGTGTGCCTGAGTGTATTAGGTATGCATCAGCATGTGCCTGTGTGCTTTATTGTATGCATTAGTGTGTGGCTGGGTGTGTTGGTGTATGCATCAGTGTGTGCCTGGGTGTGTCAGCGTATGCATGTGTGTGTGTGTGTGTGTGTGTCTGGGTGTTTCAGTGTATGTGTCAGTGTGTTCCACAGTGTTTTAGTTTATGCATCAGTGTGTGCTTGCGTGTCTCAGTGTATACATCAGTGTCCGTCTTGGTGTCTTAGTGTGTGCATGAGTGTGTGCCTCAGTGTGTTAGAGTATGCTTCGGCGTGTGCCTGGTTGTTTTACGGTATGCATAAGTGTGTGCCTGGGTATGTCTGTGTATGAATGAATGTGTGCCTGGATGTCTCAGAGTATGCGTCAGTGTGTGGCTGAGTGTATGCATCAGTGGCTGCTTGGGTGTGTCAGTGGTATATTATTGATTGCCTCAGTGTGTACCTTAAGTAAATTTGCTGACCAACACTGAAAGAACTAATTAGTAACCTGCATTACTCCAATAGACAGTTCTATTGATCTGTAAAAAAAGAAAAAAAACACAAATAGAAGTTAATATTACGCTTTATAAAACTGCACAATAAACATTTAGTTTTTGCAATGCAAACGTTCGTGTTAATCATAAAGCAGTATGTATTTCTTAAGCTATATTGCAACTGAACATTAAATTTAAATATTTCATTTTCCCTTTTTTACTGTTCTCAAGTTCTGTACTTATACACCATAAATTATGTACTGTATAAATATTCATCATTGAACAATGGGGAAAAAATTATCTTGCAGATTGTAGAAAAAAGCAGAAATGCACGGTATGTCACTGTAAATAAGCGACACTATTCATTGCACTCACTACAATTATATAATCAATAGTTTTACCCATACTTACTCAGATAATCTAAAGAAACATATACTAAAAATATTTACTGTTGTACTAAGAATTCAACAGTACCACTAATATATATAAAGGGAAGCCACATATGGAAAGCTCTATAAAGTCATCACCCCTGGTACGCCATACGATGTCATGAAAACTAATAATCACTACAACTACACTATTTCACTTTTCCAATTGAAATCCTACATGAAACTGGTAGGTCATGATACAATATTTGTTTGTGACGCTGTTCCCAATACATTACTCTGTCACAACACTGACAGATATCTTGTCCACTTAAATATAAATCCTATAATTTTCTCTGGAATTTATATTTAGGTGGAGGTATATCTGTCACCATTGTGCCGGAGTAATCCGTCTGCCAAAATTTAAATCAGGCCCTTAGTTTTCAAATACAAACTGTACTATCCAGATATAATATCAACTCCTTTATGCAAGTTGATAGCCTTACTAGTATTTGTTTCACCATAAAGCTTTTTGTCCTGGATTATAGTTTGCAATGTCTGTTTTCTAGTTACTGTCAGATGCTCTGTGTTGTTGTGACATTAACTGCACATCAGCATCTCAAAAGCCTTATAAAGACACCACCACTGGTAGGCCTTACGATGTAATAATTAGTCATAGTAGAAGTGCTGCAACTCTGCGATTTCACTTTTCAGTTGTTATTCTCCTTAGAACTTAGGTTCAAGAAACAAAGGATAAGGAGTTGGTAGCTTATAAGAAGTCTTTGCTTGAATGAATGTGAGGTTGCTGTTATTACATTCTGTCCATCCAGTTTATTTTTTTCTAAATAGGTAGTAATGTTGTCCAGATGTAAAAGTAACTCCTTCATGAAATATAACAGCCACAGTAGATTGCTGTTTTTCTGAAATATATATGGATCCTGCTTTAAAAATTGTAATTTCTGTTTCCAATTTACTCCCATCTGCTCTGCATTGCTGTAGCATCAGAATAAGATACTTGCCACTTCTTCTTATTCGTAAAGTTGACATAAAATCTGAGCAACAATGTTTGCAGGTATTGTTTTGTGTAGCATCTTCAAACAATCTCTCAACACTGACCATTTTGCAATCCAGTAGTGTTACATAAATAAATCGCTCTGAATCTATTTCAGTAGTTGTTGTAAATTAACAATCTTCACACTCATGGTTCCATGAGCAACAAAGTCCAAATACGTAATTAATATATAGTTGCTCTCCTTCTAATATACCAAACATCACCATTAGAAATTCTTGTGAATCTTCTTGAGTATTTTGTGTAAATTGTGCAGATCCAGTACTTACATTAAATTGGTCTCGAAAGTGTGAATGTGTGTTACTCCTATCACTGCAGGGACGTTCCAACAAAGCAAATAGTGCGGAGCACAATATCTTCTCTTTTCTCTGTTTAACTGTATGAACAACATAAGCTAATGTAAACTGTGCGATGACACTGGCATAATAGTAAACACCAGAGGGGTTTGACAACTGGTAACCAGCAATATCTCTGTCATTGTCATTTTTTCTCTTGACAATTTCCATGTTCTCTTTATTTATCTTCTTCTCAACAACATTACTACAACCTTTGAAAGTTTTCGCTTTGGACACATGCTAAATCCTTTTATAAACCGGATACTGTCCTAAATAGGAGGCATGAACACTTCTTAAATGGTTGTACTTTTTTCACACAATTTGGATTGGCATTTGTCTTACTGTCATCAAACTCAACAAGATACAAATCAGACAATGTTCTAACTCATGATAAGGCTACATATGACATACCTGCCTTGAACACAGTATTACCAATAATAATAAATGCTGTCTCTACATTAAACCTTGAGATATCTGAATAGTCACAGCTTATGCTAGAGAAACTGAAAACTGCTTCCTCTGAACATACAAGTCTTTCACAAGCAAAAAACGTACAACGGATCTTCCAATCTGTTCACACCAACAATCTGATCAAATTTTATCGCTAGATATTCAACCTCATTTCTGTTAGGAAAGAAATTAAACTAATCACTTTACCCATAGCACCATTAACTAATCCTTACTCAACATTTACATTTCGATGCAAAATTACTCTACAGTTCTTAAAAACACTTAAACACTTCTCTAATCCCACAGATCTGGAAACAGGTTTTTCTAATGAATCCAACTTTGTTTGAAGGTTTTCATTCAGTAGTACTGTCACACCCTGGTGTCCAATTTTGTCTATTGCTGTAAGTTGCAAAAATCTTCGTTCTCAAATTTGAGTAATTCTTTGTTAAAACAGGAGCAGTCCTAAAGTGTAGGCATTAGGCAGACAATTTTTCTTCTTGAAAAAATTGAACATTATCTCTGCTGCTGTCTTCTTTGTAGGAAACAGGTTTTTAACAAGTCGACTTTCTAAGAGACATTTTTTCTCTTTTGTAAGAATAGCTACTCTAATATCCTTGAGAATATTGGTATATTCAATGTCAGATGATTCTCTCATATTCCTAAGTAGTTGTTTTTATTGAAAGTTTAATCAAGTATTTACTTTTCCAATACTTCCCAAAGAATTTTGATCTCCATCAAGGAGAAGCGTTTTGAACACAGGCTGTCCCTTGACCGGTGTAAGTTGTAGTAGATCACCAAACATAATCAAGTGCTTTCCTCCAAATAGCACATCATAGTCTATCCTTAGAATCTATTGCATTCTCAAGTGTACAAAGGAAAGCATTAAGTTTGAGACCATGCTCGCCTCGTCAATGATTAAAAGCTTTAATTTCTTCAGTACTGTTGAGACTTCATGACAAGCTTCAACAGATAACTTTTGGTACTCCAGTTTGCTGTCATGTTCCACAGGCAGTATGAGAGGTTGATATAAAGTAATTCCTTGTGTGGAGCTAACCCAGTGGATGCTGCTACTGCACACGAAACATTACACTCTGTAGTCTTCTGGAGTAAAGCAGTGGGAACTTCCATTAAAAAAACTTTTACCAGTGCTAGCTTGACCATTGACATACAAAAGCATTGGCTTAAATTATGTGCATGTACACTGGTTCTTCTCATAATGGAATTCATGCTCAACTCTGTCTTTTGCCTCCATATAAGTTCCTTTTTGCTTGTCATTTTGTCCAGATTACTGTGCTAAGTCAACACTTTCCTGTCTTGCTTGTTGCATTGCAGTCACCATCTCATTCATGGCAATGGCAGGTCATTTTCAATAATTGTTATCCAAGAGGATCTTGACTTAGAGGATCTGATCTTTGGCTGCTTTGTGAACTCTCCTTAGCTATCTCAGCAGCAATTGTTTCTTCCAGTTCCATCTCATCATTTAACATTTTCAAATAGTTACAAAATATTGAACATTGAACGTTGTCCTTCACAGCGTTGAAAGAATCTTCATAGCAGTCAAACTCTCCAAGTAATTCCGCTTCAGAATGGCAAGGCTTGAACAGTTGTAGAATTGCCAAATAGAAAAACTCTCTTTTATCAGGAGTTTGGCAACTACGTTTTCTGTGGTTAATTAGACTGCCTTTTGTGTGTTGTATCAGACAACCGTCGCAACCAACTACTGCATATTTCTATTCATCTACATTTTCTGCTAAGTTGTTTCTATATTTGTAATGTTGAAGTATTTCATGAAGACACATGTTTTCAAGATGTGGACTCCTTCTTGGCTAGTAAGTGTCCAACATATTTGTTTTGACAATGTCTGTCCTTTCTGTATCAAACTCTGCGAGGTACTGAACTTCAGGAAAATACTTCAGTACTTTGTTTTGTGTACTTGAAAGACTCACCAAAACATTCCTCTTGACTTTGAGTGCAAACTAGCTGAGCTCAACTGATCAGAGCACTCATGGGAACCAATTTCCCTGTATGATAGCGTCTTCAAACTGAAGCTGTACAATCTCTTGGTTAGAGCCTTTTCAGCAGAAATCTCCTCCTACATCTCCTTCATCTCTGTCTTCTCTGATTTTGTTATGTAGGCAGTCACATAATGAGCAACAGCTATGAAGTTGTCTGCCACACACTGAATATCCATATTGGCAATGCACATTTTGAGACTCACAGGATTATAGTCATTTATATATTTGGAGGCCTCTGTTCCCACTTTGTATGTGTTTTTTGGTGCTTTTTGAGCAACTGTATGTCTCTCGCAGGGGTGGGGAATTTGATAAAATATCTACTTGTCAATGGGACAGGTTGCTTCTTAATTCTACTTGACCTGTAAAAGATCTACTTGTCTCTTTGGTGCCATGTGGTGCAGCGACAAATTATGGCAGCAATTTCATTATGTAAGAGCTCTGATAATAGCCTCTCTGATTATGCCAGGGCTACTACTATAGTAGGGCTTGAATACTTGCAATTTCAATCTCTACTAAGGCAATTTCCTTATTTTGCCACCTTTCAGCAGATCTACAGACTCGGGCTGCAGGAAGCAGTAAGCAATAGTTACAGGACTGGAATGCCTTTGAGTCTACAAACCTACTAACTTGCATGACCTAAGGATTTTCACCAGCTCTTCTCTAAAGATTTTCCCATAATGAGAAAGGTTGAAAATTTACTCCTGACAATGGGAGAAGTAGAAGCTCTTCCAGGTTTTGGAAAAAAAGTGGGTGGAGGCAAAATTAACTTGTAAAAGCTCAATAGATTTTCACATGAGCAAATCTGCTTGTGCTAAAATACAGTTGACAAATATTTTCTTGGAGTACGATTTCCTGGTCTACTTCTGTAAGTTCTTGTGAATTCATGAAAGACACTAATTCAAAGACTTATACCATGGGTGCATCTAATTAGGTTTGGCGTTAACAAAGACATTTTGTTTTTATTAAACTTCTATTTCTCTCCCAATCTATCGGCTGGCTTTACTTTGGGTGATCGCATTCCACAAGGAGCATATTGGTGCACAAAGCAGTTTTGTTCAGTGCCAGGAACTACTGTGCAATCAGTAGCATAGCAAAACTGGAGGGGGCCCCCTGCAAAGAACATGGAGGCCCCCCTCCACACTCACTCAGGGCAGGTGCTGTGCTGAGAGGGGTCCCCTGGATGGAGCTGCGAGGCCTTTGTTACACCACTGGTGGCAATGTGTGCTTTTTGAGACCAAAAACCTTTTTTTTGCCTTTTGCCAGTGCTTGTTACAGTGGTAGCTCCCACAACAATAAAGTGTTACAAAAGTGATGTCAAAACAAGACACACATTGACGGAACCAAAAGACTCACAACAAATGTCGGATCGGTTGCCTTTGCCAGTGCTTGTTTTTTTCATGCTTCCAATATTCTTGTTGAACATGGTTACATTGATTGTCCATTAGGAATATTTTGGGGAAATACTAGCAAGCATCAACACACTTTATACTAAATGATGCTTCAAAGAAATAGCACCTACAATTTCATAGTAGCGAAACATTTTTTTCCTACTTGCATTTTTTCTAAACATTTTATTTTGAAAGCAAATAACCATAACTCTTGCTTACAAGCTTCTGCAAACATTTGCATATAATCAGAAAGCAATCTGAGAACATTATACTTAGCCTCATACTGTTAAACTTTTCAAACATGTGTACATCTGTTTTACTGGAATCACTGTCAGTAGTGCAGTGTGACCTTTCAATGAATCAATCAATTATAGATTTGTAGAGCGTGCCTGATCACCCATAGGGTCTCAAGGCGCTGTTTTGGGGTGTGGTGCTCAATCGAAGGGCCAGGCCTTGAGGTCCTTCCTGAACTGCTTCAGTGATGGGGTCTACCTGAGCTTGAGAGGTAGCGTGTTCCATGTCCGGGCTGCCAGGTGGGAGAAGGATCTTCCTCCTGCTGTGCTTTTCTGGATCTTGGGGAAGACTGCAAGGGCAAGCTGAGAGGAGTGGAGATGTCTGCTGGGTACGGAGCAGGCGAGGCAGTGGTTGAAGGAATTGACCTTATTCCTGAGCTAAACGAGAGAAAGATGACATTCCTGGATGACCCATTAGTGGTACTACTATGCTTTTGTAACCTACTACATCATTCCTTTCATACAGGTTACAGTGTACATTGGTGCGACTCTGGTCTCTGTGGGCAATAGGGGACCTGAGTTATGCCCTAGGCCACTCTTTTCTATTGACATTGAATGGAGTGTTGACATGTACTGGAGTGTCCCTAAGGTAAAAATACAGCAGTCACACTGGCTATCCCTCCTCTGTGTACACCCATCTCATTAGGCCTCCCCCAGCTCAACGCCCACTCTGCATAGTTCCTTCAGCGCCAGGCTCCCTATGCGCAGTTCTTTGGCTTTGCATGCCAGGAACCCTCCCCGCATAAACCTTACATGGGTGCACATGCGTGTGCACACATGATCATGTGTAACCAGCCCAGGGCCTCCTACTCTTCATGTGCCACAGCAGCCTTTCCTTAGCAAGGCGGCACCAGTGGTCATACGCGCAGTCCATATTACCATGAGTTTATTGTGGGGGAGTCCCTGACTAGGAGGCTCCCTCACAGTAAAAGGTAAAAAAACAGGTGGTCAAAAAGCAAAAAAAATTGGGGCATACCAGATGGTCAGAACCATCCTCTCACAATACCTTTGGTAAATTAATGGCACTTTTCCCACACAGTGCCTTGGTCTTCTCTAACATTTGCCAAAGGTGGAAATGGTCAACTGAATTCTGTTCACAGAGAGACAAATCCAGGAACCATGAATAAAACTGTTTTTGCATTTCTCAGAGACCACAATGTGGGCTATATGTACCATAATAATTTACGCTTTGATATGGATGGTGTATATATAGAAATGATGAGTTCATCTGACAGATAAAGGTGATGCCCCATAACTTGAAATACGGCATCCTGTTTTATGTGTAGTTATCTACAAATTATAAACACAAAGGTTCTTCTCAGAGCCCAGCCTTTTACAAAATACATATTTATTTATTTTTTAATTTTTATTTTTGTAATTCTCATGTGGATCCGTGGATCCACTGCAGATTCACAAACCAAGAGCACTCACACAATACACACCGGCAATACTGAAGGATGTGTCACTGTATGGGTGAGTGGTTTTATCATTGTATGACTTGGTGTTTCAGTGTATGTGTGGGTCTGTGAGTGGGTGTGAGAGCATCTGAGAGGATCTGTGAGTGGATGTGTGAGTGTCTGAGCAGGTCTGTGAGTGGATGTGTGAGTGTCTGTGTGGGTCTGTGAGTGGGTGGGTGAGTGGGTCTGTGAGTGGGTGTAAGATATATATATATATATATATATATATATATATATATATATATATATATATATATATTTTAAATTTGGGGTGGGATCCATGCATCGATTGTAGATTTACAAGGGGTCCGTGCTGAGCGCTGTAGTAGATCCACAGATCTCACATGCAGGGATTAAAAACATTTTAAGGCAACTTCTTACCCATCATATCTACTTTTGCCACCTCTATAACATAAACATGGGGTCAGGGAACCTCTACCCTGACCTCTTCTCCTAAATCACACACTACTTTTCTGCCCCTGGGACTATTTCCCCAGTACATGAAATGTCAGCCGCAACTTTTCACTCAGGTTGCAGCCAGCCAGGGCCTTGCTTTGGTGCATGGATCCGTGGACCCACCACAAGCGGATCTGTTGGGGATCTGCGTCCCTAGCTATCTATATATCTTTTTCCTTTAATAACTCCAAAGTTATTGAATGGATTTACACCATATTACAAAAAGTGCTCTTTCTGGACCAAGAGCTACCTTTCTGCCATATTTGGTGTAGTTCCGTCCAGCGGTTTGTGCAGTAGTCATGTTCAAAATCCCTATGGGAAATTGCATGGGGAAAAAGTGGTTAGGGACCAACCCCTTTTTCTCGACCCCCACTTATTGAATCACCCCGAACCTTTCAACACAGCAGCTACAGTATGTGTCATGCTACTTGTGAAACTTTTGTGAAGATTCATCAAACGGCACCAAATGTATTAGCGGAACAAAGAAAAATTTTCCTATGGAAAGTAGGTGTAGTGGACCTCTGGTTCACACTAGGAAACATTACTCATTCCTGGTAATGTGGCAAAGAGCAGTCAGGCTACTTAGAGGAACATGTGTAAAGCATTTCACAATACCAACATGGAAAATATGTAAATGGCATGACTGGTAAGAATTTCAAATCCAATTTAGAAAAATAAAGCTCATGTTTATATGAATTTATACACCAAAATGAACTTTTTACGTTAAATACAACCAGAGATATGAATTTTAGAAGCTTTGGAAAATAGGGTATTAAATGGCTCTCATAAAAGTCAGTGGAGGAAATTAAAGTGTGCACTCGGGCACTGCAGGGCGAGTTGTGGGAAGCCCACCTGGACTTATGTTTCTGTGAGGTCCTAGACCAAGAGTCAACAGTCATTTTCTTATTTCTTTGCCCAGGGAGTCCGGGTGCAGAGGTGCTTTGGCTATCCTTGGTCCTGATGGATCAGTGGCTGTGGCTGTGGCAGATTTGCACAACTTGGCAAATGGTACTTGGGGGTGGACACAAGCTCTAACCTTTGGATGTAGAGGTCTTTGGGGGGCCAGGACCAGGATTAAACAGTTGGAACTTCACCACTACATCCGGTGTCTCCGGGTGCAGAGATGGCTTCTAGCTGTCAATCATGGGAGCTGGTAACCCTAAAGCTGCTTTGCTGCTCCTCTCGAGGTCCCTCTCTTCAGCATGTAGAACCACAGAAGAGGGGTTGTTGCTGACCTCAGTCTCAAGCTGGGGGTCTGCTCTGGAGTCGGTGATGTCCGAATGGCCTTTGGTTTCCAGATCGGTAACTGACAAGCCTTGGTAGCTGCAAAGGTGGTCTGCTGGCACTTCAATGGCTGGAGGTCATCCGGCGGGGAGTAGAGATTTGATACTTGGCAGAGACCTCACTACTACTCTTTGGATGCTAGACACAAAGTTTCTTTAGGCTCACACACTTGGGGTCTCTTGGGTCACAGTTCTTTGACTTCAGCATGGCGTTTACTCCTGTAGTTTGCAGGGGACTGGTACCAGCAGTCACAGAACTCTTTCTTGGCTTCTCGGTGTCCACTGGGGTCGCTCTTGCTGGGAATAATGAGCTTTCACCACAGGTTCACGTCAATCACTCAGTTCCAGTGGTAGTCTCCATAGGTCACTTCTGTGTCCTCCCTTTGTGCTGCGGCTGGAGTCCAGAACCTGTTGTCAGTGACAACATCTCCTTTGTACCTCTTCTCCTTTGCAAGTAAAAACTGAGGGTCTGGTGTCAGGGGAGCCCCATTAAATCCTAGTTTAAAATATGTGGAGGACAGTGGCCCATCGGCTACTGTTCCTCCAGTTAGTCCGCCCATGCAGTGACAATTTCCCGTGGGAACCCACTACTCCTAAGGTTTGCCAAGATCGCGGAATCTTTCCTTGGCTGTAAAGACCTCCTAGTCCACCATAAATGTGAGGCTAGCCTTTTTGGGGTGTACACCTCCTGTGTAGCTAATTTTCCCGGGTGTCAGGCTGAACAGGGCAGGAAGGGCTTTGTCCTCCACTGGGGGACAAGTAATTATATCAAGAGCTGGGGAAGCCTTTGAGGCTCACCACTTTGATTACCTTTTCAAACTAGCTAGCCTGGGAGGGAGGATGTGTGACTTCCTGCCTGCCCAGGCCCTTTGGCTCCACCTGTGGAAGTGCTATCACAACCAGCAGGAGGGCATAATCTTGTCTGTGGTGGCTAAAGGTCAAGAGAGCCCGTCAAAACAGCAGAGAGGTTGGTAACTTGGTGGGCACCCTCTAAGGGCACCACCAGGGCACATGCTTGTTCATCCTGAGCATGGGGATCATGCTCAGGGTTAAAAAACAAGGTTGTTTGATACCAAATACGGGGGGAATCAGCTGGCCCATAACATAGCTGGACATTTGAAACTGCCCAGGTGCCAGTCCATGTTATCCTTTGGACCACCGGTTACTTGTGGTAGCATCACATTTTAAATGCTATCACAGAGTCATAAATGCTCATGCACATATGTCCTCACTCATAGTACAGTGCACCCTGCCTCCTGGGCTACAGGAGACCCTTGGCTCACTGGAACTCCAGTTAGGAGTGACTTTCTCTTCCCTTTCTTTTGGGACCCTTGTCTCCTAACTACAGGGACTGGATTCCTAGGGATCTTTGATTGGGGGTGTTCTGGGCATTCACCCACTTAGGCTCTGACCCACCTCTGGTAGGTCATTACCCAGGAGGCAATCCAAGGGGATGTCAGGACTGACAACCACCTTGTGCCATCTAAGGGTTCCCTCCATCTCTAAGGGCACTATTGCTACAGGTCTCTCTGTGGCCTCCCCAGAGATCACACTTATTCTTCCGCTTTTCCTGGTATAAACTGCTCTGGGGACACTAGCCTGTCAACCACAAAGTGTGACTAGCACATGTGTCTCTTAGGCCAATAGCAGGGATCCCATTCACCTGAATGGAGTGGACATGCCTACTAACACCCTCAGGGATAACCAACGTACTATCTGGGTCCTTTTCCCAGTTAGATACTATTGGGGACCTCCTTATCTGAGGTGTCCTCCCCTATGGCTAAACTAGACAATCCAGTGCTAACCACACTCTTTGAACAGACAGGTTCACCCCTATTGTGCCCTGCCTGCTGACAATCAAAACCTGTCCCAGCCTTCTCGGGATCCCAATATCCCAAAGTTTACCAAGATACCCATTTCCTTTAGACTGGGAAGAGTCTTGGGGCCTGTTAGATATGGGGTCTCTAGTTGGTAGGCAGTTTACATCCTGTCCAAGTAGGGACCCTCACTCTAGTCAAGGTAAAGGAGTCACACTCCTATGATAACCCCTGCTCACCTCTTTGGTAGCTTGGCATGAGCAGTCAGGCTTTTCTCAGAGGCAGTGTGTAAAGTATTCATACAGTAAAACAGTGTAAACACTACAAATGGACATCACAACAGTTTAGAAAAATAGCCAATAGCCAATATTTATCTAAGTAAAACAAGAACAAAATGACGAAAATCAACCACACACAAGCAAAGACATGATTTATTAAAGATTAAATCCTAATAAAGCGATTAGAAGCAAAATAGTTCCAACTGGTGGTACCACAGCGTTGTGACAATCATTCCCAGTCCGGGAGGTGAGGCGTCACTGGAGCTGGTGCAGCATTGGTTCTGCACTGCTATTGGGGAGGTGAGACGTTGGTTCCTTACTGCTACTCAGGGGAGGTGAGGCATCAGTTCCTTATGGAGGCAGCGGGGGTGAGGCAGCATCGGTGGTGAGGCATTGGTTCCTTACAATCCGGCTGGGTCAATTACTCCAGCGGGACAAGGAGCTAGGGGAAACTTTGCAGTATCACTGTCACATCACGGGGCCAAAGGTGCTGTGGCAGAGTCAGGTGTCACAGATGTCAGTGACACGGCACTTGCGACTCACTGTGTTGAAGGACTTCAGATGTGCTGTGGCGGTGTTTGGACTGCAGTGTCAGTCGTGGTCATCACACTTCAGCCGGGATCATTGCCTCGGACGCGGAGTCAGGCAGCAGTGCCTGTTCTGGAGTCATCCGGAGTTGAGGTGCCTGTCTCTTCTTGTTTTATGCCAGCTTCTACACCCAAGAGCCCAGAACCTAAAGTGGGCACCTCTTGCCCAGTCAGGGTCCCCAGCAACAGAACCCAGGGGCTGGCTGTGAAGTAGTTGATGTCCCTGACACTTCTTAAAAGGGGGCAAGCTCAGTCCAAGCCCATGGAGAAACTTCACAAGCAGGATACACAGTGAAGTCCAGTGTTTGTCCTCCCCAAAGAAGAAGCAGCAACTGTAGGCCAACCAAGCAAAGCACACACATCAAAGGGGCAGTACTCATCCTCACAGTTCTTCTCCTTGGCAGAGTCTCCTCATGATCCAGAAGTGTTCTAAAAGTATGGGGTTTTGGGTCCAATACTTATACTTATTCCTGCCTTTGAAATAGGCAAACTTCAAAGGAAAGTCTTTGTAGTGCACAAGGCCCTGCCTTTCCTGCCCTGGTCCCAGGCACACTCTAGGGAGTTAGAGACTGTATTGTATAAGGACAGATGCATTTTTAAATTGTGAGTTCAGAAACCCCAAACGCCAAATCTCTATCTGCTCCCAATGGGAAATTACACTTAAGAGCTATTTAAAGACAATTCCCATGTTAGCCTATGGGAGAGATAGGCCTTGCAATAGTGAAAAACAAATGTTGCAGTATTTCACGATCAGAACATGTAAAACACAGTAGAACATGTCCAACCTTTTAAATACACTGCACCCTGCCCATGGTATTACCTTGGGCTTACCTTAGGGGTGCCTTACATTTACTGAAAGTGAAGGTTTGGGCCTTGCAAGTGGATGCACTTGGCAGTACGACATGGCAGTTTACAACTGCACAGACAGATCCTGCAATGGTAGGTGTGAGACATATTTACAGGGCTACCCATGTGGGTGGCACAATCAGTGCTGCAGGCGCACTAGTAGCATTTGATTTACATGCCTGGGCACATGTGGTGGCCTATCCTAGGGATTTACTAGTAAATCAAATAGTCCAATCATGATAACCACTCATAATCCCAATTTTCCACAGGTTGCACTTGCACTTTAGCACTGATCAGCAGTGGTAAAGTGCCCAAAGAACCACAACCAACAAAAATCAAATCCAGCACAGTCAAAACTACAGGAGGAAGAGGCAAAAAAACAGGGGGAAACCACGGCAAGGATGTCAGGTCTAACACGGGCCACTCTCCTTAGAGCTCTTTTGGAGGCCTACTGAGGACTCTGGGGGTCATTACAACATTGGCAGTAAAAGCCGCTTACCGCCGTGCAGAACACCACCAACACACCGCCGTGGCCGCGGAAATCCACCACAGCTATTATGACCCACAGCACAGAATCCGCCAAAATTCAGACACCCACACAAGTCCGCCACACCAAAGGTCATTGATAAACTGGCGAAAACAAAACCTCCACCGTCACTCCAACAGAAATACGCCTACACTATCACGACACACGAATCCACGCAGCGGTCTTTCAACCGCGGTATTCCATTGGCGGTACACACCGTCGCGCTCAAAATACAAACACTCTTAAACACAGCCACATTGGACAATTCCAAATACACACACCTGATACACATACACACACCACTCCCATACATCCAATACACTATAAAACACACACCCACATCACCCACAAACCCTTACGACAACAAATCACGACTGAAAGCCAGAGAGAGACACCACCAGCAACAACACTAGCATCCACAGGCACACAACACCATCACCCACATAACTTCCACGCACCTCACACAACACCCCACTACATATCAGCACACTTATCACCCCACACACCACCCCACACATCACCTACACCACCCCATGGCACGGCAAACACACCCCAGGTTCTCGGAGGAGGAGATCAGGGTCATGGTGGAGGAAATCGTTCGGGTAGAACCACCGCTATTCGGATCACAGGTGCAGCACACCTCCATTGCAAGGAAGATGGAGCTATGGCGAAGAATACTGGACAGGGTCAACGCAGTGGGACAGCACCCAAGAAATCGGGAGGACATCAGGAAGAGGTGGAACGACCTACGGGGGGAGGTGCGTTCCGTGGTCTCCAGACACCACCTGGCAGTTCAGCGGACTGGCGGCGGACCCCCACCTCCTCCCCTACAACTAACAACATGGGAGGAGCAGGTCTTGGCGATTCTGCATCCTGAGGGCCTCGCAGGACTAGGTGGAGGAATGGACTCTGGTCAGTCAAACCTTTAACTACTTCATCCCCCACCCACCTGCATGCTATCACCTACCCCCACCCTCACCCTCACCCCCATCACTCCTACTCCTCACAAATGTCCCACTATCACAAACCATACATCCCAACACCAAGCCCTGCACGCAACACCAAAGCATGGACACCCATCACTAAAGCATGCCCATACACCCCACTAAACCATAATCACACAAGGTCCCACACAGGAATGCTAGCACTGGGGTACACGGTCACCCACCCATTGCACACCTTGACACACACAGATGCAATAATCATGCCTTTATACCCCTGCAGGACCCCTACCCAACGTCACCGGACAGGAGGGTCCACACATGTCCACACAACCAACAGAAGAGGCCCACAGTGATGACAGCACCTCTGTCCAACTGGGTCTAGATGACCAGCCCGGCCCATCGGGGACCTCGGGACAGTCGGTTCCCCATACCCAGTCACAGGCCACTACAGAGCTTCCCCCCTCTGGAAACACCAGCACAGCACCCACCCAGCGGGCCCATACCTCCGTCCCCAGGACACGTCAATCAGCAGTGTGTCCACCACTACATGGAACCCAGGCTAACCCACCACCCCAACAACAACAGGGACCTGGGGGCAGTGGTAGTAGGCACACTGTCCAGGGGACGGAGGCCCAGGAACACAGGGGAACTGGGAGGGCTGCTGTGTGACAGGGGGCGGACAGGCCCAGGGAACCCACTCTCCACGAGGCCCTCTCCTCCATCATGGGAGCCTACCACCATTCCCAGGAGACAATGGCAACGGTACTGGCCAAGTTTCAGGAGACCCAGCGCCTGCAGGAGGAACAGTATATGGGCTTCAGGGAGGAACTCAGAACCATCAATTCCACCCTGGGCACCATCGTAGGGGTGCTGAAGGAAGTACTCAACACCAGGAGGGACACTGTGGCACTACAAGGGGCCCCTGACACTAGCCTGGATGATGAACTGCCCACCACCTCCTCCGGCGCTAGTGGACAGGAGGCACTGCCACAGGACCACCACACCAGCACCCCACCCCCTGCAGAGGGAGAACCACCTTGCAAACGGTCCCTGAGATCCAGGAACAAGACAGAGAACGATGCCAAGACTCCCGCCAAGAAATGAGACCACCCTGATTGTCATCCTACTGTCCCACTTTGTCACCCTGTCCATCCTTAAACTGCCCCAGCTCCACTTCCTATGCCCATTTGGGCAATGCACCTATGAGATTAATAGACTGGACTCTGCCATGGACATTCCTCCGCCATCACCCCTCACCATTTTGCTACGCCCTCCAATTTTGAGCACTAAAATAAACACCCTTAAAGCACAAAACAATCTGGAGTGATTTCGGAATATTGTATTAGCAATAACTGTGGCAAAAAGCTCTTTCATTTGTAATGTCAACATACCTATGTCACACAGCTCTAGTCCATGAGGAATCAAAGCAGATGTCACACTGTGGGACCCAGATCTGTGAAATCGTAAGGGAAAGTGACAACTCAGTGACCATACACTGGGTGAAAAAGACAAACAGTAGAGAGGTAGTAGTGTATAAGTACATGTAGTAGGCAGGTTTGTATTCTTATCTCTGTTTCACTGGAAATATTGCTGGATCACTGAGTCCCTGTTGTCCATGTCTTCTTCCTCTGCTTCCTCGTCTTCACTGTCCACAGGCTCCGCAGCTGTAACAACACCGCCATCTGGACCATCCTCCTGCAGAAAGGGCACCTGTCATCGCAAAGCCAAGTTGTGAAGCATACAGCAGGCCACAATGATCTGGCACACCTTCTTTGGTGAGTAGAATAGGGATCCACCAGTCATATGCAGGCACCTGAACCTCGCCTTCAGGAGGCCGAAGGTGCGTTCAATCACCCTCCTAGTTCACCCATGTGCCTCATTGTAGCGATCCTCTGCCTTTGTCCTGGGATTCCTCACTGGGGTCAGTAGCCATGACAGGTTGGGGTAACCAGAGTCACCTGCAAATGGTGAGGGACAACTGTTAAACACACACTAACCTGGAGGGATATCCCCAGACCCAGACAACCATTCCCACTGACTAGTTTCCAGGTGCTCACCTAATAGCCACACACGGTGCCTCTGGAGTTGACCCATCACATAAGGGATGCTGCTATTCCACAGGATGTAAGCGTCATGCACTGAGCCAGGGAACATGGCATTCACATGGGAGATGTACTGGTCTGCCAAACATACCATCTGTACATTCATCGAATGATAACTCTTCCGGTTTCTGTACACCTGTTCACTCCTGTGGGGGGGGGGACGAAAGCCACATGTGTCCCATCAATGGCACCTATGATGTTGGGGATATGTCCCAGGGCATAGAAGTCTCCTTTCACTGTAGGCAAATCCTCAACCTGAGGGAAAACGATGTAGCTCCGCATGTGTTTCAGCAGGGCAGACAACACTCTGGGCATCAAGTTGGAAAACATAGGCTGGGACATCCCTAATGCTATGGCCACTGTAGTTTGAAATGACCCACTTGCAAGGAAATGGAGCACTGACAGCACCTGCACTTGAGGGGGGATTCCTGTGAGATGGCGGATAGCTGACATCAGGTCTGGCCCCAGGTGGGTACACATTTCCTGGATTGTGGCACGGCCAAGCCTGTATGTGATTATCACGTGTCTTTCCTCCATTGTCGGCAGGTCCACCAACGGTCGGTACACCGGAGGATGCCGCCATCTCCTCACATGTCCCAGCGGACGGTGCCTACGAAGGACAACAGCGAGCACAGAGTCAAACAACTCAGAGGTACGTACCCACAGCTTACACAGAACAACATTCATACTCAAAAAGTGGCCTGTATGTGTGTTGAGTCTAGGCCTAGGTATGTGTGACGCAGTTGAAAATGAAGCCATGTGGGCCCCTGAAATGGCGGCTGGCTGACCTCTAAGTGTGACAATGGGATGTAAGGTAACTGCACTGGCGTTGAACACCGTTGCGGTAGACGGTCAAAGACCACGGCGCAATGCTGCATTGGTTAACATTGGACCCTATGGGTCCCAGGAGCCAATGACGATGTACGCCGGCGGTGACGGTACGCACCGCCGCAGACGTGACCGCCATTTTCTATCTGTTCAATCACTCGATACCTGATCTTCGACAGGAGAGGACCTACACTGCAAGTGCTGCTGTGACCTCGGTCTGGAAGAGACAATGGCTTGAGTGTCTGGGGAAAGGGCCCCTGCCTTCTAATCGGAGGAGTTGGAGAAACTCGTGGATGGGGTCCTCCCCCAGTACACGCTACTCTACGGTCCTCCAGACAAACAGTTAAGTACACTGGGAGCATGATGTATGGGCTATGCCTGTGTGGAGAGGGGTGGATGTAAGAAGGAAGGGTGGAGAGTGCGGCGTGCGTGAAACGACGGTGAGTGCATGTGCCACATGGCAAGGTTAGGGATGGGGGCCAATCACTTTGACGGTGCAGTTGGTAATAACTTTCTCTTCCCCCTGTACAAATCATATAGGTCAGCGCCCACCAGAAAAAATATATTTGGCGTGCCATCACCAAGGACGTCCGGACCCTGAGGGTCAACCACAGACGGAGCACCCACTGCCAGAAAAGATGGGAGGACATTCGCCGCTGGAGCAAGAAGACAGCGGAGGCTCAGCTGGGGATGGCCTCCCAACGTGGGAGGGGTGCCCGTCACACCATGACCCCCCTGATGTTCAGGATCCTGGCAGTGGCGTACCCGGAGTTGGATGGGCGCTTGAGGGCATCACAGCAGCCACAAGGGGGTGAGTACCCTCGCATTCTGCTGACTTTGCGCGCAGTGGAGGGGTCTGGGTGGGGGAAGTGGGCTGTGGGTTTCCCTAGGCCAGGGCGAGTTCCTTAGGCAAGGTCCCTCCGTAAGGCAGGCCATGTGGCACCCCAGCCCACCTCTGTAGAGTGCCAAGTACACCTAGTCATGCGCCTGTGTCATCTATGTGTGCAGATGTCGTCCATAGCCTTGTAGGCCATTTCCCAGGAATTGAACAGTGGAGCCGAAGAGCGAGGCGTAGTGCAGGGGGCTTCTGTCGTGTCCGCCAACGGTAGCGGTAATGCATGCACTCAACATGTCTTTCTTCTGTCGTCGTCCACTTTTTGTGGTCTCCCTGTTCTTGTGTGCATTAGCATCACCAGGCGGAGGAGCAGTGGCACAGGAGCTGCATCCCACATGGCCATGGAGGGCCACACTACGGACTCACCAGTGGGACGGAGGGCGAGCTCCACGGCGGGGAAAGGAGCTGAGATCAGTGACACGGACTCGTACTCTGATGGGAACTACCTTGTGGTGGCGGCAACATCTGTGCCCCCCCCATCTACAGGTACAGCGGCCAACCCCCCTTCCAGCACCGCCCTCCCAGCAGCCCCTCAGCCTTCGCCCCGTGCCCGCTCACCTGGGAGGGTGGGCATCACCTTCTCCCCAGGCACCTCAGGCCCTGCCCCTGTCATCCCTGCTGCCCTCAGTGAGGAGGCCATTGACCTCGTCAGGTCCCTCACTGTTGGGCAGTCTACCATTTTGAATGCCATCCAGGGTGTAGAAAGGCAGTTGCAACAAACAAATGCATTCCTGGAGGGCATTCATTCTGGTCAGGCAGCCCTTCAGCGAGCTTTTCAGACTCTGGCCTCAGCACTGATGGCAGCCATTGTCCCTGTGTCAAGCCTCCCCCCTCCAACTTCCTCCACCCCGACCCAATCCCCTGTACCTCAGCCTACCCCAAGCACACCTACAGACCAGCATGCACACACGTCAACACACAAGGGAAGCTCAGGCAAACATAAGCACCACACATCCCACAGGCACTCACGCAAGCATCACACACATGCAGACACACCAACATCCACTGCCTCCACTGTGTCCCCCTCCTCCTCGTCTCCCTCCTCCCTCCCTGTCTCGTCTACACTCACACCTGCATGCACTACCTTTACAGCCACTACGTCCCTCTCCAGCACACCCACCACCACACCCCGCTCACGAGCAGTCACCACCCCCACTACCATTCACACGTCCCCTGTGTCCTCTCCCAGTGTGTCTGTGATGCCCCCTCCGAAGATACACAAACGCAGGCACACTCCCACCCAACAGCCATCCACCTCACGACAGCCTCCAGCGCATTCACCTTCACCCAAAGTCACCAAACGAACACCTCCTACAACCACAACCTCTTCCTCCACTCCCAAACCCCCTCCAGCTACCCATCCCAGTGTGTCAAAAAAACGTTTCCTGTCCAACCTTGACCTCTTTCCCACACCTCCCCCACCCCGTCCGTCTCATAGGTCCCGAACTAGCACCTCAGCCACAACATCTCCGGGGCCAGTGGTGCCTGTAGTCTGAAGGGCCACAAGAAACCCGGCAAGTCTGGGAAGAGCACCACGGCAGAGAAGACCGCCATCATCCCCGCTGCCCAGGAGGCCACCGCCAGCACAAGCCCAGCTGCCCAGGAGGCCACCGCCAGCACCAGCCCAGCTGCCCAGGAGGCCACCGACAGCACAAGCCCAGCTGCCCAGGAGGCCACCGCCAGCACAAGACCAGCTGCCCAGGAGGCCACCGCCAGCACCAGCCCAGCTGCCCAGGAGGCCACCGCCAGCACAAGCCCCGCTGGGCCATGAAGGACTGCCAGCAAAAGCCCGCTAGGCCATGAAGGACCGCCAGCAAAAGCCCCGCTTGGCCATGAAGGACCGCCAGCACAAGCCCCGCTGGGCCATGAAGGACCGCCAGCACAAGCCCCGCTGGGCCATGAAGGACCGCCAGTAGCTGAGTCCCTGCAATGGAGACCGCCGTCTCAAGCACCGCTGAACAGGGCACCGCCCCCTCAAGCACCGCTGAACAGGGCACCGCCGCCTCAAGCACCGCTGAACAGGGCACCGCCGTCTCAAGCACAGCTGAACAGGGCACCGCCGTCTCAAGCACCGCTGAACAGGGCACCGCCGCCTTAAGCACCGCTTAACAGGGCACCGCCGCCTCAAGTACCGCTGAACAGGGCACCACCGCCTCAAGCACCACTGAACAGGGCACCGCCGTCTCAAGCACCGCTGAACAGGGCACCGCCGCATCAAGCACCGCTGAACAGGGCACCGCTGGCCTATGAGCGCCAAGGGCACTGACGCTAGTGAGTCCGTCACAGGCAGAATGAAGCACTCTGGACACAAGGCCCCCTGCAGAACCAGTGGAGAGATACATCCACTACCTCTGTCCATAGCAGGATGAAGCACTCTGGGCACAAGGCCCCCTCCAGAACCAGTGGAGAGATACATCGACCACCTCTGTCCTTAGCAGGATGAAGCACTCTGGGAACAAGGCCCCCTCCAGAAGCAGTGGAGACTGTTATCCACTTGAGAGACTGTGGCTTTGCACTCCCCAGTGGAACAGTGGAACAGTGGGCAACCCACCCACTGTAGAAACTTGAGAGACTGTGGCTTTGCACTCCCCAGGTTTGAACAGTGGGCAACCCACCCACTGTAGAGACTTGAGAGACTGTGGCTTTGCACTCCCCGGGATATAGCAGTGGGCAACCCACCCACTGTAGAGACTTGAGAGACTGTGGCTTTGCACTCCCCAGGATTGAACAATGGGCAACCCACCCACTGTAGAGACTTGAGAGACTGTGGCTTTGCACTCCCCAGGATATAGCAGTGGGCAACCCACCCACTGTAGAGACTTGAGAGACTGTGGCTTTGCACTCCCCAGGATTGAACAGTGGGCAACCCACCCACTGTAGAGACTTGAGAGACTGTGGCTTTGCACTCCCCAGGATTGAATAGTGGGCAAGCCACCCACTGTATAGACTTGAGAGACTGTGGCTTTGCACTCCCCAGGATGTAACAGTGGGCATGTGTCCCTCTCGTGGATTTGGGGTTGTGCACTCAAGTGGCTGAGGTGCCCCCCCTTCCCTCCCCCTGAGGTGCCTGTTTAGTTGCTGTCTGATGCCCCTGCAGTGTTCTCTCTGTCATGGTCGGGGATCTTGTGTGGGCCTCGCCCATACCGTGTGGGCCCAGTGTTCCACGGATTTAATTGGAGCACTACCTGGACTACTATGTTTGGTATATATTTTGTAAATGGTGTATATATATATTTTTGCCTACTTGATTTTAATATATTACAATGGTTATACTAATTTTCTATTGTCTTTGCATTCTTCCGGGGGGTTTGGTGGGTGTAACTGTGATGTATTAATATGCATTAGTGTGGGTGGGGGTGGGGGTGTTGCGTGTGTATGTCCCTGTTTTTTCCCTCCCCCCTCCCCTGTGTCGTAGGTGCAGTACTCACCGTGGTCTTCACCGCCGGCGTTTGTGCTCCTGGTAGAGGAGCAGGAAGACTATCGCAGGTAGAATTTGGAGTTCCATGTCCATGGTGTCCTCGTCCCTCGTGGGGTGTGTAGAGGTGAGCGTTTTCCCTTCGAAATTCCTGTTTCCGCTGTGTTTTTATCTGCGGTGAATCCGCCCCGGAAAAGGTGGCGGATTGGCCTGTCATAATAGTGTGGGCGGTACATTGTCTCCCGCATGTCTGTTGGCGGTGACCGCCGCGCTGTTTGTTTGTCCAGCCGTGGCGGTCGGAGTGTTAAAGTGGCTGTCTTTGTTGGCGGTTTCCGCCACGGTCGTAATTGCAAAATTTTTACCGCCGGCCTGTTGCCGGTCTTACCGCCGCTTTAACACCGTCCGCCAGGGTTGTAATGACCACCTCTGTCTTTTCACTTTGGTCGGTGCTACTCCCTTTTCCCTGCTGAGAAGTCTGAGCACCCTTGTTGGAGTCACCTCCACTAAGGGCCTTGTTCTGGTTACCCTTGACCTGACCCATTTGTCAGCTATCTCCCCCAACTCTCTGGGGGAAGACAATTCAAAATCCACTAGATGCTATCCAATTTCTCTGTATAACAATTAGTCAAGATATGCTCTTTCATTAAAAGATTATACAGCCTTTCATAGGTATCAGCTTTATTGCCCTTTATCCAGCCCTCTAGTGCTTTTACTGAGGTGTCCATAAAGTCTACCCAAGTTTGGTCTTGACCTTTTTGGCTATCTCTAAATCTGACTCTGGACTTCTCTGTGGTGAGTCCGAACCCTTCAATGAGTGTTTCTTTCAGATGGGGATAGGGCTCAGCTACTTCCTCAGAAAGGGTCAGAAGTCTATCTCTCCCCTTAGCTGGGAATAACTCCCAAAGTAGAGAGCCCCTGTACTGTGGACAAACCTTTCTCATTCTGCAACATCTCTCAAATGATGCAAACCACTTTTCTATGTCGTCGCCTGCACAGTATGCTGGGACAATCTCTTTGGGGACCTTAGGGTCAAATGAACCCTCACTTTCCTTATTTAAATGCTTCCATCATCTTTGGAAACTAGTCCCAATCTAACCCTTCTCTCTTCTAGGGCTTGCCTCCTGTCTTCAAGCTCAAGCTTCCTCTCCTCCAGGGAGAGTTGGTGAAGCTTGCTCTTAAGAGTCCTACTCCTCCTTCCAGTAGGGGGGTTACTAGAGTGACTCTGTACACTTTTCACTGGTGAAGGAGGTCTGGGGAAAGGTTGAGAATCAAGGTATTCCCCAACTTCCCCTTCACTAACTGAGGCAAAGGTGTTCTTCACTACTCCTACAAGTTCTCCTTCTGAGTAGGAAGCCTCTTCACTAGTTTTCTCTTCCTCAAATGAGGGGAGGGCCTCTACAAGGTCCTCTCTTTTGACCGTAGCCCTAAAGCTAATGCCCCTAGCTTTGCACATAGCCCTCCAGTCATTGACCTTGAAAATGGACAGAATAGGCTGATTGAGGCAGGGATATTCTTGATTGTGCACTTCTCCATCTAAGGAACTGGGTACTTCTTAAAACCTTTTTTGCCTGACTACCTCAGTTCATAGGAAAAATACTTTGGAAAATGTTTATGTCCTATTGGAATGGTGATGTAACACAGGACCCTAGCAATTCCAGTTACCCTTACTTTCAGAAAAAATCTAAAAAATACTTTTTGTATTGACGATTTTTCATGTACCCAAAAATATACTTATCTCTAAGTGGCAAAGTGAAACACAAGTTCAAAATCAGCACCGCTGAAAAACCAATAAAACAAGGTGGCAGTTTTATGTGGTATGACTGGGGATTCTTACCATGTAATAATAGTGTATTATCCAGTAGTGGACCTCAGGTTCACACTAGCTAATCATAGCCCAGTCTTGGTAGTGTGGCAAAGAGCAGTCAGGCTACTCAGAGGGACGTGTAAAGCATTTCACAATACCAACATGTTTGATGAGTAAATGACACGACTGAAGAGACTTCTAAATCGAATTTAGAAAACGTTACACACAACCAGGGTTATGAATTTTAGAAGCGTTGGAAAATTGTATTTTCACTGTTTACATGGCTCCCATTGAAGTTAATGGAAGAAATCAAAGTGTGATTCGAGCACTTGCAGGGTGAGTTCTGGGGAGCACACCTGAGCTTAAGGTTCTGCGGAGCCCTAGACCAAGAGTCAACAGTCAGTTTCTTATTAACTTGCCCAGGGAGTCTGGGTACAGAGGTGCTTTGGCTGTCCTTGGTGCTGACACGTACATGGCTGCTTGCATGTTTGCACCAGTTGACAAATAGGTTCTTAGGGTTGACACATGCTCTACCCTTTGGATGTAGAGGTCTTTGGGGGGCCAGGACAAGGATTCAACAGTTGGAACTTCACCACCATGTCCGGTGGCACTGGGTACAGAGGTGGCTTCCAGCTGTTAATGACGAGAGCTGGTTGCATCGAAGCTGCTTTGCTGCCCCTCCCGAGGTCACTCTCTTCAGGATGCAGAACCACAGGAGATGGGTTGTTGCCAACATTGGTCTCTAGCTGGGGGTCTGCTCTGGAGTTGGTGATGTCCGAGTGGCTGTTGGTTTCTAGATTGGCAACATACAAGCCTTGGTGGCTGCAAAGGTGGTCCGCTGGCACTTCGACGGCTGGAGGTCATTTGGCTTTGTGAAGTAAAAAAATACAAGACAGTTCACCTGGAGTGTTGCTTTGGAATACTTGTAAGGGTCTGTTTTAAAACTGGACTTAGGGACATATTTCAGCACTTCTGCACCAGTGGAGATGGAGTGACTTTCAAAGCGGGTTACTGACATCAATGTTAAATCACTGAAGTCATAGAGAGTGTGAAAAATCCCAGCTTCAAAGTGTGGCAAATGTAGTTGAGTGTGTAGTATGTAGCTGCTGGTGCATTTTGGAACACACTGTCACAAATATAATAATAAAGCATCGTGCAGTATTGCACTGTCATTTGCAGACAGAACATTTTCTATTAAAATAACCACTACATTTACACAGATATACAGTTTTATTGAAATTGCATAGCACACAAACGATAATGTGTGGAAATCGGGTTTCAGTGAATATTTATAATTTTCTCATCACTAAGTAAAAGTGTATTCATTTGTTTTGATCCTATTAACATTTTGTTTTCATCACACTTCAGAATTACACAAAAATTTGCTTTGTTTTTGCGTTCTTGCTTATTGATATATTCTGAAACATATGTACATCTCATTTACAGGTATTTACAGTTTGTTTATGTTACAAAAAATTACATTGTACAGCTTTTGCCTTCATACTCAGTATACCCTACCAAGATTGTCACATGGTTCACTTTAAAACTCCGTTCACCTTGCAGTTAGAGAAAGAAAAGTAAACTCCACTTCCCATATCAAAAAGAATAAGCAGCAATTAGTTAGAACATTAGTTGTTAACCTGTGGTCCGAGTACCACAGGGGGTCCGCTAAGCCTATTCTGGGAGTCTACAACTGTTTTCAAAATTATATAATAATAACATTAATTATTTAAAATTGATACAGTATATACAAATAAAGAAATACATTGAACATTTACATTTAAGTACTTATTCCATGCATGATTTTAAAATTAATAAAATATTCCAATATTGGAGCATTTGTTTGGTGTATCCTTGTTTCTATACTTTTGTGCGCTGTTTTGAAGTTCAAATCTTAGAAATTGCTATAGCCAGAGGTCCCTGGCTTCCAATAATGACTCAGTTGGGGCCTCTCTAGATTCCAGTAATGATTCAGTGGGGATCCACAAAAGTCAAAAGGTTAGGAACTGCTGTGTTAGAAAACATACCCTGCTAATTGAACTCTGACTTTGTAGCACAGCAAATGTGACATTATAAATACAAAATGTAAAGGCATCATTATTTATTGTTCTTTCAAGGCCCACTAGAAATTGGCTGCCCCATGGAGCCCAGAAGTATGTTTTGGAGGCCCTGTGTGGATGAATCGAGGCTCGTCCTGGGCCGTAAGGCCGGGCCTTCGCGGCAGCTGCCGCCCAGCACAGGTGCATTGCTTGTGTCTCCTAGGCCTGGCGGCTGACACACAAACTAAAATCGCTAAGTTTAGGAACCGCCACCCAAGCGGCAGAATCGGGCACCGGACACAGCGCCTCCATATCAAAGTCTGGCCCCCCAGATTCCTCAGAGATACTACAGGCCATTCAGTTCTCCCGACTGGCACTGGAAACAATGACTGGCGAAGTTACGGTCAATATTGCCCTCCTGCGACAAGACTTGTGTAATGTGGCTGCCTGGGTATCAGATGCTGAGGGGTGCATCCAACCTGGAGGACTCTGTCACAGACCCTTAAGTTGGAGGTTGTTTGCCTGATGACGGCGTCCCACATCTTGGAATATTTTAAAGAAGACACCGAAAACCGAGCCAGGTTGAACAACCTGAGGTTTGTGAAGTTTACTGAGAGGGTTGAGGGGTTGAACCCAGAGAAATTCTTGGAATATTGGCTCCTGTCTTGGATCCCAGAGAGGCTCTGATCACCCTACTTCATTGCTGAGAGAGCACATAGATCACTGCTGGTGAAACCCCTCTGGGTGCCCCTCATCGTCCCCTGATCACCAAAATCCTCCATTATCGAGACTGGGATATTATCCTCCATTCCGCCAGGGAGAGGAAGATAGCCCACTTTCAATCAGCCAAGATTCTCATCTGCCCTGACTATACTCGCCTTGTCCAGTGGCAGCAGAAATCATTCAAATTCGTTAAACAGAAACTCCATCATTGAACTTTACATATGTTCTCCTCCCCCCGGCTAGGCTCAAAGTTCTTTATGCTTCTAAATCCCTCTTCTTTGACACTCCTCAGGCAGCATGGGAAAGGGTGATGGAGCAGCGACCCCTGCACAGACACTCTCCCACATCCTGAGACCCACCATGCAGGGAAGAACACCAGGTGGTCAGAGCCTGTCCTCGGATTTGCACCAAATGTAGGGGGCTGCAGGAGGAGAGCTTGCACAGATGGCTCATTGGTCTCCTCTGCTGTGGGGGTGGACAGTCACAAACACAGATGCCAGCACAGGGTGACCAGTGTGGCAAGCCCCACGTGGGAAGGGGCTCCCCCCTCAGTTGGATGGTTTATCCTCTGAGAGGAGCAATGTTTAGCTCCAGGCCGGCTGACTTGAGGAATCATCCCATGAATTGATATGACTAGCTTTTCCAGCAGCCTGTTATCATACTTGTGAGTCAGCATTTCAGAGGGGTGACCTTGGTGGAGGTCCCATTAATGTTACTTTCATATGTGTTGTATTAATGGAGTGAAAGATGTTTCTTGGGTGGAAGTGTGGGGTGGAGGGGAAGTTGGGGGAGACTTCTGTGGGGTGGTTCTCGGCCCACTGACCTCAGTTCTCCTAGTAGTGCAGATCACAACTCTGGTCACTTGACACAATCTTCCTCTACATGGTTTCAGGAGAGGGCTGAGGGGACCCGGGTGCAGGGGTCTCCCCCCCACTCCAACATCTCACACCATGGCTGAGCTTAAAATTATGTCACAGAATATCAACAGTCTTAATTACTGCATTAAACGCAGTGCAGTCTTGGGGCCGGCGAGATGCACAACACTAGACGTCCTCATGCTACAGAAGACACACCTTTTAGACTCCCGCTGCTGGTTCCTAGCCTGCTATGGGTATGATAAGGTGTTTCATGCTGAACACTCCAGGGACTCCCGAGGGGGGCTTCTTATTCATAAATATGTGGTCTCCCACAGCTTGTCTGATTCCCTGGAGAGGTATTTGGAACTGGAGGGTGTGGTTTCGTGCCAGACATGCAACCTTGTATGCCTATACATTCCCTCCCAATTGCTTGGACTCACCCTTGACGTGGTGAAGGCTGTACTCCTAACTCTCCCACAGAACATTATGGTGCTGGGAGGAGACTTCAATATGAAGATTTCGGCCTCCAAAGACTGCTCCAGGAGATCAGGAGTTGGCCGGTCTCCGAACATACCACTGGCAGTTTGGATGGCCAGTCTGGGGCTCTGTTTCATCTGGCATCTTTGGAACCCTGACACTACGACATACACTCACAAGTCAGCAGCACACAAGACACAGTAGCGGATTGACCCATTCCTTATGAACGCCACTGATTTTCTTCTTACCATGGGTGCCTGCATCCTCCACCAGGAAATTTCAGACTACTCGCTGGTATTTATCTGGCTAGGGGTGGTTTAGCCATCCGATCGCCTTTAGTTGGCGGCTGAATGTTTGGTGACTGACAAATCCCAAGGTTACTGATCTCCTTTCCCAAGAGCTGGAGACATACCTCGCCCTTAATGCGGACTGTGTGGAGTCTCCTGGGACTTTATGGGCAGCGGGCAAGGCCTATATGCAGGGTGTTAATTGCTCATACCTCTGGGCCTGAGATATGTGGAAACTTTATCAGATGGGGGAACTGGAAACCCACCAAGCTCACGTTGAAAAGCCTGTGGGTGCGAATGAAACAGAATCTCAACAGGTCGATATTGACAGGTTTGCCTTGACGAGGCCCAGTCCTGTTGGATTGCATCCCAAAGCATGATTCATGGATGTGGGGACAAGACTAATAAACTACTCTATTGGCTAACCATGCATAACATAGTGGACAGGTTGATACCATGCACAGTGGACCCTGCCCACGGGAAAGTCGTGGGCCCCGAGCCATAGCATTAGCGTTTGCAGACTACTACCGCTTTCTCCACGCACACCACATGAGGGCCCCCAGGGAGTTTCTTGCCCCATTGATAGCAAACTGACTGCTGGTAATCGTCTCTCTGTTGGACAGGGCTGGGTTAGACCAACCGATAACCGCCTATGCAGCCCTCTCTGATATGAAGCCAGATGGCTTCCGAGATAAACATTACCAAGAATTCCACAAACCACTATTTCCCACTTTTGATGGCTTTGTACAGATAAGCCATTGCTAGGGGTCACTTTTCGATGGGCTCAATGCGGCGACTATTGTGGTCCTTCACAAGGCTGGCCGCCACACAGTAGCACAGTGTGCACAGGCGTTGTATGCTTACCCGACCACACAAGTGTGGATTAGTGGGGTATTGTCACTGGCAGTTCCATACAGCACAGTACCATTCGATTTGGAGTACTGTCAGGGATAACAATAAACTGGGCAAAGTGTTCACTCTCACACAGGCTACTCGCAAAGCTTCCTTTGACTTCCCGCTGAGTTGTTCTGACACACCCATCAAATACTTAGGCAAATGGATCAGCAGAGACATAAAGGAGCTATGGTTCCAAAACTATAGAAGGGCATTAACATGGCTGGAGGACAGAATTCCTGCTTACAACAGACTGCCACTCTCTCTAGCTGTTAAAATGATGGCGCATGGCCCACGGCCCGCCCCAACCACTGCCTCCGGTGGTGGGACCGGATCTCTGCAGCTAATGCTTCACAACATTGCGGGAGGCGTAACCCGCATGGTTTTCCTTGTGGGGAAAACCCTGGACATTTAGTGGTAGAGCTGGTGGTTGTGCTGCACAATGTCTTCATGGTATGCCTGAAGTTACTGTATTTTGTTGCCTGTTGTTTCTATGCCCAGTTGTTGTCCCCTCTACACCTTGTGTATGATAGAGATCATACCATGTACGTTTTTATGTCCTTACTTTTTCTTTTGAAGCCTTTATTCTCTTGGGACTTCAAGTCCCAGAAGCCCAGGGCAGCAGCCAACTTGGGTAGGAGGCTGTGCCCAAGAACACGTGCTCACTATTCAGGAGGTTCCTGTGAGTATGGTTCCTTCCCCTGTCAGCTGCCTCCATGACAATGTGGTGTTTCTCTGAAGGAATGAACGTCCCTCTCCAGCATGCCTGAAGAAATGTTCAAACTTACAGACCGGCCCAGTCTTTGGCGAGAAGCTTAATTTTGCCTGCTTTGTTGCTTATGTTTGTAGTGGGTGCTGGCAGATTTCCCCGATCTTCACTATCAGCTCACTTGGCCATATGTGAGCTTCCACGCAGCAGCCTTGATTTCGCAGTCTGCTGAAGCACATAACTCGAGAAAAAATTGAGATATGGTTTTGTGAAGTTGATGGTATTGAATGCAAGACGATATTGGTCCTGTGAAAACAAAGGCATTAAGGTGTCAATAACAGTGATGTAAACCAAGTAAGTGTGTTTTAGGATTATTCCTTTGTGTTTCCAATTGAGTCTGGTTCAACTCAAGAGCATGCTTACCTAGTCACTCTTCATTCAAGACACGAGGGAGAAAGCATGCTATGATATAGCCTAAAGGTTGTTTGTATTATATCTCACATGAAAACTGACTACTCTTAACATCAAAGGAAGTCAATTCATGCTTAGTAAGACACTCCAGTAAGAAGTTAATTGTTATCACGCACAACTGGTTTGTGCTGCTGCATGTATGTTATATGTTGTTTGTTTGTTTGTCTAACTTTTCCATTACAGATCTCCCTCCCCACAGTTCCCTTCCCAACACCCATTACCTTCCCTGGCCACTCCAATACTCAGCTATTTAATAGCCATTGAGTTGGAACTGTCTTGAAGTAGAACAATCTTTGAGCAGATCCAGAGGAAGGAGCTCCATCCACAGTACAGTGAGCCCACAAATGTATTCCTCCTGGCCTGCTCAAGATTCTTTGCAATGGTCACCTTAGATGATCTTCTCAAAGTAGATACTCAGATGCAAAGGGACTTGGTAGAGTCCAAAAATGCCACAACAGTGCTTGCACACAGATTGGCACAATTAGAGAACCAGGTGGATGTGGATAGTGTAGATCAAATGCCCTTGTAAAATCCCTGAGTAAAGGTAACAGTAAGCACCCCAGTGCCAAGCCACTTACCTACATCACCTACTAACATTGCAGTACATGTCCCCCCACAAATTTCTTTAGCAACCCTGAACGATTTTCCAGAGATGCTGGGAAAGTCCATAATTTCTTAACACAGGTAGAACTCCATTTCACTTGCAGACCAGCTGTATTTCAAGATCTATAGTCAAGAATAGCCTTCTTAATTTTATATTTGTCTGGAGACGCTGCTTCATGGGCAGTCCCTTTAGTTAGGCAAGATACTCCTCTGCTGCAAAACTGGAGAAAATTCATGCAGGAGTTGGAAAAAGTATTTGATAGATGTGCTGTCACTCTGCTGACAGAGAATTGTTATAACTCTACCAAGGTAGCAAAGATCTCATTACATATCTAGGACAGTTTAATCGTCTTATCAGTGAAACAGCATGGCCTGAAGAAAAGTGCTCAGCCCTGTTTCATCAGGGACTTAAATATGACTAAAAGGACATGTTGACCCAAATAGGTCCACAACCAGTGGATTGCAAGAATCTCATGGATCTAATGTTAAGGATGGGCCATCGTTTAGCTGGAAAAAAAAGGGACAGAAAAAGATCTGACAAAGCTCCTTGGAGCATGGAGAGACCACAAGTTCAGAACACTCATACGGAGTCCAATAATGAACCAATGGAGATTGGCACGATTCATCAGCCCCTGACAAAAGAGGAAAAAAAAGACTCACAGAAAAAATGAACAATGTCTTTTTTGTGGCAGAAAAGTCATTTCGCCAAAGAATGTCCTGTAAGATCAAAGGGGAAATTTCCTGCACCACGCCCCCGCAAAACAAAGTATTGCAAGTACAGACTCCACTGTGGAAAACTAGGGACCCTAAGTCTGAAGGAAGGGGATCACTTGGGCCACTTAGCTATCCCTTCACTGGCTATAGATGAGCGTGAGCACACACCTCTTGTGTGGTTATCTTTGACTTTAGACCTTCCAACCCACACCTATAAAGTGTGGGGGCTTTTGGATTCAGAAGCCACAGGCAATTTTATTGATTACGATACTGTGCAAGACTTACAAATCGCTTATGCAATAAGTGTTTCGGAAATAGCACAGGTGGCTGATGGTAATAATTTGTCCAGCTGTCCAAGTAACCTTACAAACAGCAGTGGTTAAGATAATCCTTTATCCTGCTACCGAATAACATTCAGAGTTGATTCATTTTAACATAATTCAAACCTCTCAACATCAACTTATTTTGGGCATGCCATGGTTCAAAGTGCACAACCCTACTGTAGACTATGAAAAATAACAATTCAATTCTCATCAGTCTATTGTCTACACAACTGTGTCACAAAAAAGGGAAAGCAAGTTTCCATGCAACAAATGCTAACTGCTGCAGGAAAAGAAATTCAGTTACAAGGGCAGTATACTTCTTTTGCAGATGTGTTTACTGAACAAAAGGCAGTACAGCTTTCCCCCATACAGACCCTATGACTGGCAAATTGATCTGGAACCAGGCGCCAATATCCATAGTTGTCGGATATATGCTTTAATCGAACAAGAGAATCAACATCTCCGACAATACTTGGATCAATATCTTGAAAATTGTTTTATTCAACCCACCAGGTCTCCTGCAGCTTCACCACTGTTCTCCGTCTCCAAGGCCAATGGAGAATTGTGCCCGTTGTATCTACTATCGAGCCCTAAACAAGATCACGATAAGAAAATGGTACCCACTCCCCCTCATTCCAATAATGCTGAACCAGGTAAAAACTGCATTCATTTACACAAAGCTGGATTTGAGGGGTACCTACCGTTTAGTGCTCATGAGAGAAGGGACGAGTGGAAGACCACGTTCAACACTTAATATGGCCTGTTTGAGTACTTGGTAATGCCCATTGGGCTGTGTAATGCCCCAGCTGAGGTTCAGTTATTTTTTAACAATGTTCTAAGGGACATTCCTGACCTATTTGCCATTGTATCCGCAGATGACATCCTCATCTATTCAGACAGTGAAGAATTACAAGAACACCATGTGAAAAAGGTTTTGGAAGCATTATGCATCAGTCATCTTTACTGTAAACTCAGTAAATGTGAGTTCCATGTAACTCAAGTGGACTTTTTAGGGGTGATACTAACTCCATCTGTTATCAAAAGAAAAATTGATGTGGTCGCCAAATGGCTCAAACCGCAAAGTATTCAAGATATTCAATGCTTTCTTAGGTTTGCAAATTTCTACTGCAGGTTCATCGATCTTTTTTTGCAAACAATGGCACCCCTCTCCAAACTATTGCCCAAAAAGACACCTTTTGAATGGACCTTGCATTTAACACTCTGAAGGACGTTGTTCCTACAGCTCCAACTTTAGCTCACATGGATGTAAACAAGCCTTTCCTAGTTGAAGCTGACGCTTCTGACATCGCAGTGGGAGTTATTTTGTCACAGAGATATTCTGAAACCAAACAATTACACCCAGTGGTGTATATGTCTCGGAATCAGAATGAGGCAGAGCAGAATTACACCATTGCCGAGAAAGAGCTCCTAGCCTTCGGAGATGCTTTCAAGGAGTGGAGGCATTACCTCTTAGAAACCAAATTTACAACCACAGTCTACACAGACCACAACAATTTACAGTTTATGAGCTCAGCAAGACTTTTGTCTCCACAACAATTGAGGTGGATTGCCTTCTTTGCAGAATTTGATTTCTACTAACTTTCAGAGCAGTGACTAATAACAAGAAGGCTGATGCCTTATCGCACCAAGATTCCTCAACAATTCATGTGCAAGGATTTTCACAAGCTATCATAGTTCCCTCCAAGTTATGTTTACTCTCTGCATAGAACTTTTTGGACACAGGAGATAATTTCCAAATCACTAAATGACAAGACTGGCTTACTGGTTATACAAAAAAAACAATTACGCATGGTCTCCTGTTGTACAATTCCTGACTGTTCATTCCCACTAAAGAATTATGTCAACAGATCTTTCATTGTTTGCATAAGAACCTACTTGCTGGTCATCCTGGACTATCTGAAATATTGGAGTTAATACAACAATATTTTTGGTAGCCCAATGAGAGAAAAGATATACAACAAATGATCAAACATTGTGATGTTTGTGCACCAGCTAAATCCAACCACTCCAGACCTGTTAGCTTGTTACAACCACTTAACACACCACTACATACTGGGAACATATCTTAATGTATTTTATCACTGGTCTCCCAGAAGATCAAAAATGTTCAGTGAACATAGTGGTTGTCAATAGCTTGACCAAAAACCCTCATTTTGTTGCATGCAAGGGTCTCCAACATCCAGCCAATTAGCAATGATGCTATTGTAACATGTGGTAATCTTACATGGTCTACAAAGGGTCATCCTTTCAGATACAGGATCACAATTTGCTGCTCGGTTCTGGCAAGCATGATGTAAGGCCCTCCAGATTTCTGCATCTTTGTCCACCAGTCATCACCCACAAACGGATGGGCAAACAGAGTGACTCAAGCAGACTCTTAAGCAATATCTATAGTGTCACGTTACAGATGCACCAGGCTCTTGGGTAAATCTACTCAGACTCGCTGAATTGGCCTACAATAACTCCTACCATTCCTTGACAGGTTCATCCCCCTTCTTTGGAATGTATGGTTTCTGCCCACAAACACTACCAGTGTCATTACCACACTCAACAGGCACTCTTCCTGCCATGAAAGACACTCTAACTCATATTCGCCAAGTACAGTCCAAAATCTGTCAACACTTAGACAAAGCTAAGCAGAAGTATAAAACACTCTATGATAAACAACACAGGAATGGACCTATTTATTACTCAGGAGACCAGGTGTGGTTATCCACCGGACACATACTGGACCCTATAAGATCCTAAAACAAATCAATCCTGTGACATACAAGCTGCTTTTGCCCCGCGCTTTGTGAATTCACTCAGTCTTTCACACATCTCTGCTAAACCCTGCCCCACAGAAGTGTTGGAGTCAGCCTCTTCCATTGTTAGTACAAGAGGAATGGGAATACAAAGTCCGAGCAATTCTGGACTCCAAGTTGCGGTTCTCAGCTCTTTGGTATCTTGTCTCCTGGAAAGGCTATGGCCCGGAAAACAATTGTTAGGAGCCTGCCTTCAATATCCATGCTACACAACTCCTACACCACTTCCACCTCCATTATCCACACAAGCCGGGCCCTAGACCACGCTTGGAAGGGGGGGAGTACTGTTACCTTGGCAGAGCGTGGTCTAGAGCCCGCCCCAACTACTGCCTCCTGTGCTAGGTCAAGATCAATGTCCCTAATTATGTTGTGGGAGGCATACTCTGCATGGTTTTCCTTGTGGGAAAACCCATGGACTTTTGAGGGTAGGGCATTGGTGTTTGTGCAATGTCTTTATGGTGTGCCTGAAGTTATTGTGTTATGCTACTGCTGTTTTTATGCCCAGTTGTTGTGCTCTCTACAACTTACCATGCATTTTATTATGCCCTTGTTTTTTATTTTGTAGCCTTTATTCTACAGGGACTTCAAGTCCCAGAAGCCCTGGGCAGCAGCCATCCCACAAGAGGAGGCCTTGCACGAGCACACATGCTCACTATTCGGGAGCTGTGGGACAGTTCCTTTCCTCGTCTGCTGTCTTCCTTGAGCGTTTCTCCCAAGGAATGAATGTCCCTCTCCTGCATTCCTGGTCACTAAAAAGGAAAACAGGTTTGAGCTTAAAGAACGGCCCGGTCTTTGGTGGTAAGCTTGATTTTGCCCGCATTGTTGTGTCTCTTTGCAGTGGGTGTTGGAGGATTTTCCAGCTCTTTGCTATTGGCTTGGTCAGCAGCATGTGAGCTACTACACAGTAGTCTTGATCTTGCAGTCTGCTGAAATGCAAAACTCAAGAATCAATCAAGATATCGAGAATAAATCAAGAAATGGTTTTGTGAAGTAAATGATATTGAATGCATGAGAAATACGTGTAAGTTCAAGATGAAATTAGTCTTGTGAAAATGAAAGCATTAAGGTGTCAAAAACAATGGCATAAACCAAGGAAGAGTGTTTTAGGATTATTTCTTTGTGTTTCCCATTGAGTGCTTGAAAGAGGTTTCCAGGGAGGTTCCTGTCTATACCAGGTGTTTTAGTACGGCATAGGCCAAATAATGGACATGAATGGGGGTTAATTGAAGGAATTTATTGTCTTGCCTATAACAGTTCACACTTTTTAGTTTAGTTTAGTTAGTCCACCACTTAGTTGTCTCTCTTGTTCTCTCTTTCCTCTTTCTCAGGTGGTTCTGGTCCTCTGGCAAACATCAGCGCTCGGTCACGTCTACAATAAGGAAGGGAAGAGAAAAGGATCAATGACAGGTAAGTCCTTGTTCGGTATGTAGTGTTTTCCAAAGGGAAAAAAAATAATCTCAAAGGGGAGGAGTGCGTTTTTTTTACTGAGGAGGGTGAGTACCAATGTCCAAAAAAAAAAAAAAATATATATTTTTTTTAAATGTGACTGCATGCACTGTGTAATCTACCATGCACCAGTCAGCATGCTTCCCCAGTGAGATTTTTCACTCTTCCAATTTCCCTCCTTATTCTGACTCAGCAATATGGGGATATACCCCACCTTCTACTTCTCCTCCTCTCCCCGCCTCCTCTTTCCTCTTCTTATTATGGACGACGCAGAGCCCTGCAATGGGGCACGTACCTGGGATAGGGTTCTGGGTTCTGTTTCTTGGAACCTCGTTGTTCCTCCATTGGGCTGGTTCTTCCAGGGGGCCCTCCTGCTCCTTCCTCAACCGCTCCGTTCTCCCCCTCTCCTGCTCGCCTGTCCAACTTCCCGTCTGCATTTCCTTCTGGATCTCGGGCGTCGTCTCCTTCTTCTTCTCCTGTTGCGTTCTCCTCCTGTACTTTACTGACGCTCACCGCCTGCTCTCGGCTTGCCTCCGTTTCCTCTTTTCCGGCGTCTTCTTTCTCTCCCCTGTCGGCGTTCTCCCTCTGCTCTTTGTCGTCTTCCTCCTTCTGTCCTCCTCCAGCGTTCCCTTCCGCTTTCGTCGTTCCGTCCCTACGTCGGGACGCACGACTCTTCATGGTCCCTCTGTGTCACTCTTCAGTCGGCCCGACCCCAGTCCCACATCTACGCTGACATAGTTTAGTTCCCCATCACAGTGCTGTTTAACTCAGGAACATTCTTTCATAGTCAATCTTCATTCATGACACGAGGGAGAAAGCATACTATGATATAGCCTGAAGGTTGCCTGTAATATATCTTGCATAAAAATTGACTACTCTTAACGTCAAAGTAAGTAAATTAATGCTTAGTAAGACGCTCTAGTAAGGAGTTCACTTTTATAATGCAAAACTGGTTTATTGTGCTGCACGTATGTTATATGTTGTTTGTTTGCTTGGCTAACTTATCCTTTACAAATCTCCCTCCCGGCAGTTCCCTTCCCAACACCTCTTCTCCCCTTACCTGGCCACTCCAATACTCAGGGTTTTCTTTGTCTCTGAGTTGGAGCTGCCTAGAGGTGGAACAAGAAATCTTTGAGCAGATCTGGAGAAAGGAGCTCCGTCAACACTAACTGGCAGAATCACCATTAATTAAATGGTGATCCTTCAAAACTTCCTGTATCTATTTGTAATCTAGATTTTCCTAGTCTCATGACGGAAAGTCTTAATTTTATTAAAGACACGGAGGCGAGTATTATGCGTTTCTTTTCTTACTTTAATAAATAGCAGCAGTCAAGAAACATACTACAATTCCCAGAAGGCAAAGGAACAACAGCCAATGGGAATAGAAATGTAGTTCAAACAATGTACACCAATCACAGTATGCAGAGGTATTGTGACATCACTTGACTGCGAACAGCCCTCTTTTCTTGCGAGAGAATCAATGAAAGTTAAACAATGGAACAATAGAGAACAGAATAAGGATTGCCATAATAAAAGACAACACATCGGAACAAAAGTTCAAAATCGAAGGTAGTCGAGACGGGTTCTGGAAAGTAGCTGCCGTGGAAAGAGCAGGTTGAAGAGTAGACAACCAAGCTGAGGTGCGAAATTTAGGTGGAAGCTTGAGTGATGGCCAGCGGTGCTAAAAGAAGGGAGGGAAAAATAAACAACGAAGTTACTGGAAGAGGAGGGATAATACTCGCCTCCGTGTCTTTAATAAAATTAAGACTTTCCGTCATGAGACTAGGAAAATCTAGATTTTATGACAAGACCGGAGGCTCCTATTATGCGAGTTTAAAGCAAATTAATTACATCCAGAGACACATTATTAATAGGTTTACAGTAAAACACTCGAAAAACATTGTCATTAGACCAATCTGCAGATTTAAGAATATCTTCTAACCGGGAGCCCGCCCAGAATGCCTTAGAAGCCATGGCTCCTCTGGAAGAATGTGCTCCGAACACAGAAGTATCTATGCCCGCCAATGACATTAACCATTTAACCCACCTGGCTAGAGTAGCTGCCGAAACAGGAGAGTGGGGTTTTCTGAATGAAATCAATAATTGGGACTGAGAAGAGGATCTTAAATCTGCAGTCTTTAGTTCATAGGCTTTTAAACATTGTGCAACACATAATTTAGGATGAAGAGGAAAATATGGATAAAAAACAGAAGTTAAATTGGTCTTGGTTCTTGGTTCTACGAAACACCTTAAACAACACCCCCGTAGGTGTAAACTGTCTATTAGAAACATCTAGAGCTTTAACATCTGAGATAAGTTTTATAGACACTAAACACAGTAACATAGTCAAATTAGCTGATAACATTTTCAATGAAAGTATGGAATTCTCAGGCCATGAGAGAATGAACTTTAAAACAATGTTAACATCCCAAACATGACTGTATCTAGGTAAAGGAGGATTGGTAAATTTTACTCCCTTTAATAAACGGCACAGTAATGGGTGCTCCCCCACTGGTTTACCATTGATCGGTACATGGTTTGCAGAAATCGCTGAACGATATAGGTTGATTGTGCGAAAAGCTTTACCTTTACTGGCTTCGGCTGCTAGAAAGTTGATGATATAAATTAAATCCGCTGAAAAGGGATCGATGTGTTTTCCCAGACACCAGCTGTGCCAAATAGACCAGGCTGATGTATAAGCCTTTTTTGTGCCCGGGGCCCAGGACCGGGAAATGTATTGGGAAGCCTCTGTCGAAATGCTCGGGAAAGATTGAGATTGCCCGAAATTTTCCATGCTGACAGGGTAAGTAGATTGTTCAATATGAGAGGATGTGGTTGGCCTAGAGGATCCAGGAGTAGATCCGGGAAGGAAGGAATTAAAATCGGGAAATCTGTTGAAAGCTCCAGAAGGGTTGGGAACCAGGTTTGAGATTGCCAATAGGGGGCGATTGGAATTAAAGAGGCTTGTTGACGTCTGACATGAGCTAGGACCCTGTTGATCATAATGAAAGGGGGAAAGGCGTAATTGAGGGAGATGGACCAGTCCTGTAAAAAAGCATCTGATGCCAAGGCTAATGGATCTGGACGCCAACTGTAAAACTGAGGAAGGTGGGCATTGAGGCGAGAGGCAAAAAGATCGATTTGTAACGGGCCCCATTTGTTGAGAATGATGTGGAAAATTGAAGAGTGCAGTCTCCAGTCGCTTGAGTCCCGAAGGTGACGGGAATGCCAATCTGCTACTAAGTTCTGAGACCCTGGAAGGTATTCTCCATGAACCGAAATGTGGTTTGAAAGGCAAAATTCCCAAAATCCCTTGGCTAATTCCGCCAGGGGTTTGGATCTTGTGCCCCCCAGAAGATTTATATAACGTACTGCAGAGATGTTGTCCATTGCAAAGGAGCCGGCAAGCATCTCTAAACAGTTTATATGCATTTTGGACTCCTCTGACGACCATGTGCCTCCAGTCGAGATTGGTCCACACCGGGCCCCCCAGCCGGAACGGCTTGCATCTGATTCTAATACTAGATCTGGGGCTGATGCAAAGATAGTCCTTCCGTTCCAGGCCTCTAAATGGTCTGTCCACCATTGAAGTTCCATGCGCGATTCGTCGTCTAATGGAATGATATCTGCGTACGAGAGTCCTTTTCTTAAGTGACGAATTTTTAGCCTTTGAAGAGCTCTGTAATGAAGAGGACCCGGAAAAATAGCTTGGATGGAGGAGGAGAGGAGACCTACAATTCGAGCTAGTGTTCTGAGAGATATCTGAGAGCTGCGTAGAACTTGAAGTATTTCTGATTTTATTGTCTTGATCTTTGCAGATGGGAGCAAAAGAGAGGCGGAGATTGAGTTTATTTGGAAACCTAAGAATTCTATAATTTGAGAAGGGATCAGAATGGATTTTTCCCTGTTTATGATGAAACCCAAGTCTGAAAGGAGAGAGCACGTAAGAGAGAGGTGAGACAAAAGGGATTGGGGCGACTGGCTCATTATTAGGATATCGTCTAGGTAAATAATGAGACGGACACCCTGTGCTCTGAGAAAAGCTACCACCGGTTTCATGATTTTGGTGAAACACCATGGGGCAGAAGAGAGACCGAAGGGCAGAGAGGTAAAATGAAAATACTGGTCTGACCATTGGAATTGAAGAAATTTCCTGAAATGTGGGTTGATTGGAACCACCAGATACGCGTCCTGTAGGTCCAATCGCACCATCCAATCCAGTTGAAGAAGAGTATCCCTGAGATGGAGTATGGTTTCCATCTTGAAATGGTGATAAACTACAAAGTGATTGAAACCCTTTAGGTTTATTACAGGTCGCATTTTCTTGTTTTTCTTGAGAACTAGGAAAATTGAACTTGTGAAGCCCGTAGGATCGGGAAGGGTAATAGCGATAGCTTGTTTTTGCAATAGGGATTGAACTTCTGAAGTAATGAGGGAAGCCATCTCTGTGGAAAAACGAGGAAGAGGGGGGGATTGGGTCTGAATAGGAGTCGCATAAAGTTCTATGGCGTAACCTTGAACAGTGTGTAGAATCCAAGGATCTGCTGTAATTTCTAACCACTTTGGTAGGAAAAAACGGAGACGTCCTCCTACAGGTATAGAAGAAGGAATAAGACTTACTTGGCTGAGGGGAGGCTCTCGAGTTCCTGAAGCGTCTGGAACGGAAACCTCTTGATCGTTGGGGGTAAAATTGCGGCCTGTATTCTTGGTAGGGCGTGTTGTGGTAGCCTCTGGAATCTTGATAGTAGAACGAACGGCCGGCAAAGCGGTTCCTGCCTCTGCCAGCCCGTGCAAAAACCCGCTGGGCAAACACCTTTTTTAGAGATTGCTGGGCTTTATCCAGTGACGTGAATGTTGAGACATACTTGCTTAAGTCTTTGATAAAAGACTCACCAAATAAAGCACCGTCTGTGCAAGCATGAGGTTGAATGGTTGCCAGATTGACCAGTTTAGGGTCAAGTTTTAGTAGAAGACCTTTGCGTCTTTCGTGTGAAAGAGCAGAATTTGCGTTTCCTAATAGACAAAAGGACCGCTGAACCCACAAGGTAAGCTCTTCGGGATCGATGAAAGAGCCATCGATTCTAGCCGCTTCAGCAATATCAAAAATTCGAGTTAGAGGACCCATGATGTCAAGTAACTTGTCCTGGCAAGAGGCCCACGCTTTGTCAACTCCTTTGCGTGGATCCTTGCCCAATTTTGTGAAAAAGGTCAAAAGGTGTTGATCAATGGAGGGAGTAAGTGAGATATTACCAGAGAGGGAGGGACGAGGACACTCAGATTTTAGTTTTGCCCTAGTTTGTTTATCCAGAGGGCAGTTAATTTTAGCTGAGACATATTGGGCAACATGATCAGCGGGAACCCATTCCGTAGAGTTGGGGTGAAGGATATTGGAAGGGTCAAACATCGGGAAACCTTCAGGGTCTAGGATATTGGAAGATTTAAGGACAGATGGTTTAGATTTCTTGGAAGGTGGAGGGGAAAATGAACCATCATCACCAGAAGAGGACACAACGGAGTCGGAATCCGGTTCTGGAATTTCGTCATCTGAATCAGGGATAGACGAAATTATTAGAGGAGCAATAACGTTCTTTTGCTTGGATTTATGTTTTAAATTAACTTTTGATGTTGATTTCCCAATGTCCATATGTTTATACTCCTTGGACGGAGCCTTATGAGGAACCGCGTCCTCTGCCACATGTGAGGAAGACTCACTTTTCTTTTGCGCCACTTTTTTAGATTTTTGGGGATTTTTTATGGGAGAAAGGCGCTGACTGCATTCCCCCGCATCCTGGGCCGACATGGACCTAGATAACATATCAGAAAAAGACAGTTCTAAATTTTTGGAAATTTTTTACATGGAGGTAGAAACTGCCTGTTGGACCGAAGATTTTATGAAGGCAGACAATTCATGCCTCACATCGTCAACCTCCAAAGAAGGAGAGTTATCCGACTCCATTATAAAGCTTACAGGAAACAGGGGAAGAAAGGGTTAATAACCAGAGAAATTACCAAGCTCCGCCTGTAGGCGTTGCTATTCCTGTCACAAGGGAACACAGGAAGAGGGAGAGAACTGGGGCTGCTGTAAAAGCAGGAGGTAGGTTTTAGTCGATAAAAGTAAAACAAAGTTAAAACTAATTGAGGGAGAAAATGTCAATGAAGGCAGAAGGCTCCGGTGAGAAGACGTGCTGTTGCCGGGCCGCCGGAATTTCTCGGCGAGTAGACGCGCTGAGTCAGTGGCGCCGGGTTTCCTCAGCGTGTGAAATAAATAACGCTGAGGAAACCCGATGGAATGTGGAGAACGCGCGCTGACGTGCGCATTAGAAATGCGGTGGCGGTTGGGGGAAGCGCGAGGGGCGCTTAATAAGAATGCGGCAACATGCCGACTAGGAATGTCAATACAAGAAACAACGCGTAAGCGAAGCGCGAGTGCAAAATATCGATTGAAATATATCTTAAACCGTAAACAACAATGAAATACATTTTGTACACATGGAGACAAGATAAAATGGTACTTAGCTTGACTGCGAGCAGCAAGAAAAGAGGGGTGTTCGCAGTCAAGTGATGTCACAATACCTCTGCATACTGTGATTGGTGTACATTGTTTGAACTACATTTCTATTCCCATTGGCTGTTGTTCCTTTGCCTTCTGGGAATTGTAGTATGTTTCTTGACTGCTGCTATTTATTAAAGTAAGAAAAGAAACGCATAATAGGAGCCTCCGGTCTTGTCATAAAATTACACCCATCCCACTGACGTGCCACTTCCTCAAACACTTATACCCAGCCTTATCAGCCTGGCAGGCGCGGGCAGGCAAGCCAGAGTCTTGTTGAAGGTGCTGACGTTGCCATTTGGGCAGGGCAGGGTTCGGTGCTCTTGACCAGGAGTTATATTATTATTGTGCTCAAGCCCACTTCGCCAATTATTGGTACTGTGCCATGCTGTTCCAACTGCATATTGCTGTTGCTCCCTCCTCCTTAAATACTGCTGTCTACCTGCTGCTGAGACAGGCCAGGACTGAGGTAGACAAAGTGAATTCCACAGTATGGGCCAGGTACTGCTCACCATGGAGAGATCACAGGACCATCTATATGCAGGTGCTATACCTGCTGTTCATAACCCAGCTCTGCCACTTACAGAGTACAGTAGGGTTGGCGCCCAACTGCACAAACTGCACCTTACTACCATGGGGAAGTTATTCCCGGATGGCACTATCCTTACCACACATGCAGTGCATGCAGACCCTGGGATCACACTCCTGGACATCCTCTTGGTCCATCTGCTTTGAGCTGTGTGAAGGGAACTCTGCGGATCGACACCAGATATAGGAGATGTGGCACACTCGGTGCAGAATTTCTGCATCTTGTGAGGAAGGGCCCGGGGGTGGGTGCATATGGGTAGGCGGTTCTCGATACAGTTGACCAAATCATTGGCCTTCGGCTATCTAGGACTCCTCTGGCAGTGCTACTGAGATATGTTAGTGATGTACTTACTCCTTGTCAAACAATGAGTGGCAATAAACTGGGGTTATGCTTAACTCCTCAACTTAAGGACTGGATGCAGGACACTGCACACTGCCATGAGCAATTGGACAATTATTGGGCGCTCATGCCTCTCTAGACGTCACCCAAGTATATCTGGAGCCCAGGAGTTACTTACTTGGCTCTTCAGGAACAGATGGCTCAGTCAGACCACACAACTCCTGCACCGACGAGCCAGGAGGCAGACCTGGAGAGAGCTTCGGGCACTCCTCGAGCACTTCCTGCTGAATCGGAGACTCCTTGATGATACAACATTGAATAGTAGAAGTGATGCCATGGCATCTTAGGGGGAGGAAGATGTGCGAGTTGGGACACAAAGGGACGGGGGAGCGCCTCAGCTTTTACACTTGAGAGGAGACGGCAGATTCACAGAGACTGCCCAGTATCACTTCCAGGTTTTGTTGTACTATGATATATCGCACCAAGATCTTGACATGAAGCTGTGTATACTCCCACGACCTTTTTCTTCTATGTTGTAATTGGTAATGCATGTTACTCTGTCTGACAATTTAAAATCACAATTTTAATAAAAAAGAACAATAGGATTTATCCAGCTTTATGACACTTTACCACCCATGGTAATGATTGCAGATGCTAGTGAGCTCCTGGCAATGATCAGTACTGTAAATCAATAGATGAGGCCGGATCCAGGCTTGCTGCAGTGTTCCAAGTCAACTGGAACATCTAAAAAGAGTTGTGGGAAAGATGCCCTTTTTAAGGGATGACAGCCTTGTAGCATTAAGCCCCGTCGCCTATGCAGGGCTAAATACATGGTAAAAGGCACGTGTGATTTCGTTTGTTACAATTTGCTGAATGATTATGCATTATGCTTTCTTAGTAAGCACAAACATTCCCAATTCACCTCTTTATGCTCTCGAACAATAATAAAAAATTATGCCATTTTCTGCCAGACGCTTTTCTCACATAATTGTGAACTTACCAGACTTGCTACAAGATTTGCAGACTTTTAAACTTAAATAGATCAAGAGCTTCGAAGAAAAAAACAGCGCCACGCGTGGTGGGACAAGTTGGTAAACCCTGTGCTAATACTAACAGATCAATTGTTACTTGTTGATTGCTGCAACCAGGCGCTGAATGAGATGAAGCATTAGTCCAGACAGACAGAATTAGGTAGTCTAAAATGTTGAAAAATATCATTTTCTGCCACAGAATGTGAAACGCTATAGCACAAAATTATCCAACCTTGCCGCATATTTTTTGTTCTTCAGACAGTGCTGCTTGAAACCAGTGGCTTTGACTTTAGTTTAGAAGAAAAAATAAATAACCGCAGCTTGGGTTGAACTGACGGACAAACGCCTTAAAGATTGTGCGGACGCTTCGGGCTAGTACTTTTCCTTTTTAACAGTAACCTTCCTACTTATGTTGAATTCTACAAAGCGTTACTCTATCAGAAATGCATTTGCATTCAGTATCTGAAATAGCTAAGTATCATATCTGACAGAGAATCAGAAATTGAACATTACATAAAGACAATGCAACATGTTAACATTTAAAGACCATACACGGCAGAAACGTATCAAGAATTGCATACTCCGTTTGCCATACGCGTGCCTTTATGATAAAAAGTAATGACTCATTTTGCTTTGTAGAGATGAAAACTGTCACCTGCAGATCATCGCAATTGTTGGCGGCGAGCGTTTAACTCCGAGCACTTCCACATTTGAAACCAGGAAACGAGAGAGGACTGGATCCCAGCTGTTCGACTTGAATACATTTTGTGATTTTGGAATCCGCCTTACCTCTTTATCTCTTTATTTCCCTCGCGGCAAAAATGTGCGACCATTTGCTTTTTCTCTGTGAAAGACAAATATATAACTATATGCATTTGTCTAATTTTACTTAGAGCTTTCATGTTTTGCAGAAGGCAAAATGCAAAACCTTTAAACCGTGTAATGGTGCATTGTACCCATGCTTTGCGTTATCCAATCCCTCCCACGTTTTAATAGGTACACTTTTTCAGAGTATGAGCCTCCTAAGGCTTGTCTTGTGGCCAGCTGCAGGACTTGATTCCTGGTAAATTCTGTTTACACAAAATGCAAGCGTTCAAATATGAATTGGTTTCTGGAAAAAGTTACTTTACATGTTAAAGTCACTGCTCAATAGGCTTGAAAACCACATAATGCCTTTTAAAATTACCCACGTCTTCCGTGACTTCACAGTCCTGCAAATGGGCTTCTTAATACATTTAGCGCCTTTACTGGGTGTGCAGTGGCGCCACCGCAAATCTCAAGGGGGGAGGAAATAAAAAAAAACATACCTGTCCTGCCGCCGACGCTGACGGCCGCCTCGCTCCTCTTCTCTCTGGCTCTTGATGGTGTCCCAGCAGTCCCTGGAACACCAGCAGAGGCTCCCCACACAATCCTGGCACTGCTTTCATGCTATACCTAGCATGAGAGTAGCACCAGGATTGGTCTGAGTGGTTTGATCTGCTGCTCAGACACTGCAGGGAGTCTGTGCTGTTTCTTCAACCCGACTGTGCAACACAGCTGGGTTGGAGAAACCTAAGTGCGCATGTCTGTTTGGCCGGCCTAAGCCCATCACGATCAGTCTTTCATGGGCTTACCTTTCAAAAATCCTTTGTTTTTGTTGGTAATTGCTTTACCTTTGTCCCTCCTTAGGGCAGTTTTGCTACTGCCTTGGCCAGCGACCCTGTTACATGGGTAAATGCCCTATTGCCGATAACTTACAACGCTAATAGCTCTAACTCAAGCAAACGCAAGACCCATTGCGTTGCAAAGGCTTGTTTTGCATTTGCAGTTCCTAAAGTGCATACATTTAACTCAGAATTTCTCCATGTTAATGCAAAAGAAGTAGAAATCAAAGCGGGCAAACAGAGAGAGAAGCGATCACTGCTCACTGTTTCTAAGCTGCAGTTTCTGCAGTTCGCGCACTAACTCGAAGTTCTGAGTTAAATGTATATACATTGTACAATGCAAAAGCATAAGAAGTGGCACACAGTTCTGCCCTAAGGCCAGCGCAGCCACCCACGATAGGAAACCCTAACTACAGTAGAGCACACATTATGAACTGCTGGAACATTATCAAAGAAAGAAACTCAACTTGCCCTTGCCCCTGGAAAAGTATTTATTTTGGTTCACAAATGTTTATGAGTAAGGCCATTTTTTATTCATGCACATATTTTACAAAACGTCCACTCCTAGAGATTTTTAACACACAAACACCTGATATCCTTGCCGCCAAAGTCACCCTCGGTTGAGATTAGGGGACACATCAAGGAGTTGTTTTCCATTCAGAAACCATTCTGATTATCAGGTCAGGCTTTCGACGAGATACGGCACTCAAGTAGAGCTGTAAACATTCTGAGGAACCTCTGACGCACGAGCCTTGATACAGAAATGCATATAAACGTTTCCTTCCAGTTTTAATAGTGCTAAAAACCCTCCGAGAAGATGAGGTTCTTTCTCGTACTGTTTCTGGCGGTCTGGCACACAGGTAAACGAATGGAAAGAGTCAGTCAATGCCATGTGCTCCTTATAGGAAGCTTGAAAGATGCTATGGCCACCAATGCAGAAACGAGGGGTGTCTGCTCTTACCATCCCAGCGCTTATTAAGAGCCTTTTACATTGTAGGCATCACATCTTCTTGGAAATAAGCCACAGTGTTCATAAATGCCAAAATTTGGGAACAGATAACAGGGTGATTTGGAAACCAGAATTGGTGAGAAATGAATTGAAACTTAAAATAAAGGCGCATTTAGCAACAGTGTTGTACTGGTCTGTAGAACAGTCTGACATCAGGGCATTGCCAGAAGGGCCAGTTTGGAAGGACCATTGTGGGGGCTGATTTTTGGTCCCGTTACCAAAGAAAATGCCCAACCACTGGCCCCTTTAAGATGGCCTATCCAGCAGTACCAGACTGCTAGTAGGCCAATCTAACACTGGTAGCATCAGAAATCAGGAGTGGCCTGTCTAGATCGGAGTTGGGCATGTGTGCAGGTTGGCTATACTTTCAGTAAATGCGCTCATACTGAACTGTGGGATAAATCTTGGGTGTTCCCTGTTTTGCTGGAGGGTGTGACTGTAGGGGAGGGGCGAGGACTACCAGCTGTAAGGTTAACAAGTAGCTTTGAACATTTTTCCAAAATGGCAGGCTGTCTTGCAACCTATGAAAAGCCCCATCACATCAGAAGCCGAGGGTCAGAGAAGGTCTGTCCCAAGGTGGTGAACTTGCACGCTGGGTAGGTAGCAGGCTTTGTGCCAATCATCTGTTTTTGGAGTTTTGATTAGTAAACGGTCTTGTTTTCATGCGCAGTCAAAGCAGACGGTGCAGGGTAGAGATTAGAAATGGCGGAATGAGGGACAGTAAGGATTATGGCCCAATCCGAGGGCAAGCCATGCAGATCTTTAATGCAAAAGTAGTGTTGTTACCTGCCCTCCCGTGAATAGACGCAAACAACAACATCCCGAAACTGGCTTGTAGCGAGGAGGGTAAGTTAGCATACCTGTCCACACTAATGATAGCAACATAGCAGAAAGGTTAATGGGCAAGGAGTACCCCTAGAATTTCTATGACAATTTTCTGCGAGATGTTGAGATGTTAAAGCTTGCAATTCATTTGTGTTTTGTTGGAGAGCATTCTCCCAATCGTTCTTTCTGCAAAACATGTGAAACTGTGAACTAATAAACAAGCACTGGCAAAGCCAATTAGTATTGCTTTGTAATGTTTAGCGAACAACGTGAGTGAGCAACATGATGAGCTTTGCCAATGCAAACAGCATGTTAAAAGTGTAAAAAACAATGAAAATAGTGTTTTAAATATTTTCAAGGTGACCAACACCTTGCAATAAATTGCTTTCTAAACTTTTAAGATGACAACTACATTAGAGGACCCAATATGAAAAATGTTGTCACATGTGCTGCTGCAATATGATGATGCAACAAACTTTGGGGGTCATTGACCGCCAGGGTCAACGACCACGAGAGCACCGCCAACAGGATGGCGGTGCTCTCAAGGGCATTCTGACAGCGGCGGTTTGGCCGCGGTCAGAAAGGGAAAACCGGCGGTCTCCCGCTGGTTTTCCGCTGCCCTCAGGAATCCTCCATGGCCGCGCAGCTTGCTGCGCCGCCATGGGGATTCCGACACCCCATACCGCCATCCTGTTCCTGGCGGTTCGCCCGCCAGGAACAGGATGGCGGTATGGGGTGTCGTGGGGCCCCTGGGGGCCCCTGCAGTGCCCATGCCAATGGCACTGCAGGTGCCCCCGTAAGAGGGCCCCACTTTGAATTTCAGTGTCTGCTTTGCAGACACTGAAATTCGCGACGGGTGCAACTGCACCCGTCGCACCTTCCCACTCCGCCGGCTCCATTCGGAGCCGGCTTCCTCGTGGGAAGGGGTTTCCCGCTGGGTTGGCGGGCGGCCTTCTGGCGGTCGCCCGCCAGCCCTGCGGGAAAGCCAGAATGGCCTCCGCGGTCTTTCGACCGCAGAGCAGCCATATGGCGGTTACCGCCAGGCGGGCGGCGACCGCCGCCCACCGGCCTCGGAATGAGGCCCTTTGTGCCATGCAACGTGGCATCCAACTTGAAAGCATAGAAAACAATGTGTTCATCGTTATCTACACTTATAATGGAATATCAGTTGCTACAAAGCACATTTGCAACATGTGTTTTACAACGCTGTATTTTAGAACACGAAATAAATTGTAACAACTGATATAATTTATATTATATATATGCCTAAACATATATATGAATGTTTCTGTACATAGATAAGGCTTTAACATTAGCTGCACATATATATGTGTACTTAGACACCCACACACATATATATAATATACATATATTCACAGTTATGTAGATGGATGGATGGATGATCTTACCTCCCTTTACCTCTACTCATCCCTGAACTATAAGAATGCCTTACCTACCTTTACCTCTTTCTGCCCCAAACCCCCAAAACTTCTTTCTCCCCCTTTAACTTTTCTCACTCCTCAAACCTTAATACCTCATCCCTTAACCACTCACTTTTTAAGTGGCATTGCCAATTAAAAAAATATATTCTTGTGTTGTAAAGGCCTGTTTTGTAAAACGCTTAAAAAGGCCCCTTGTGTACTTACTTGCGATGTAAAGATTTGCATTGTAACATCCGTTGTGGTAAATACCGCGGTAAACATTACATACACTTTTAATATGGCCGCCAAAGGTCGTTTTTGCTTTGCCAACACCGGCGGAGTTTAGAAACCTCCAGCTTTGGCAAAGCCAACAGCGACTACCACCATGGAGAGGGGCAAACCAGGCCCCAATTTAGTAGGCCGTGCCCCACAGCAGGCACATCTTAAGAATTTTGGGGGCCTTGGGCCAAATTTATTTTGGGGGTCTCTATTCGGAACAGCTTTGAATTTATGAGCCAATTTGAGCTCTGTGATGTCATCTTTGGCCAGGTCACTGACAGGGCACTGGCACATTTGTCCACAATTTTATAACACAGCATCAGCTCACTAATATCACTCCAGATAATTTCTGCAGCCCCTCCCTCTTCTTATATGTGAGGTCCTGTATTGAACTAAAAGAAACATTTTTTATGGATGTTGCATGAAACAAAAACACATTTTCTGCAAATTGTCTGTGACAGATTCTCACACATCACCCACATTAAAAATAAAGGAAAAGATATTAAACCAATCTGTTAAATAATTTTTCAAGATGATCAGGGTAAGACTTTGCAGAACAGAGCTGGCTCTATCAGGGGCCTCCTGAAGGCTGGGGCCCTGGGCCAGAGCCCACATTACCCGTGCATTAAAACGTTTCTGCCCCCAGAGGACTATTGGGAGGGCAAATCCAAGGCATCAAGGGGCCGCCACACGGGACACTGCCGATGAGCAATATGTCCGTCAGGACTGCATCTGGGTTATTTGCATGAACTTGAAGTCGGAGTCAGCCTTTCAAAGGACTGCTATTTGTGACTACAGAATGAAAACTTATACCAACCGAAGCAGCTAATTTAATCAATCTCTGACTGCATAGTGCACGCTATGCCTTTTCTTTCATATTAATTATTGATTGTGATTATTTTAGGTAATTTATTTATAGCCATCATCTCTGAAAAAGGAGAGGTTTGTTAGTCTGTGCTACCAGAAGTTCCATTTGCCCGACCCACATTAATTCTAGCTGCAGAACCTGGTTTAAATATTAGTTATGTAACGTGGTGCTGATTTTACAACTTCTAAAAGGCCTAGTGAAGCTCTAGGGTCGTCTCGAAGTGCTTGGAAGGTAACTTCAGAGGGTTAACAAATATAAACTAACTGAACTCACCAGACATAATTAGACATTTACATATTTACTTAGGTGTTTAGTCATCTTAAGGTTTCTTCAAAGCGGTGATGTGAAGGTCGAGCGAAAAGCAAATCATTAAGAGGTTAAACCACTGGCTGTTAGGATACAGCACAATGTGGCAACTGGCACTGTCTGTTCTACCGTTGCATACACTGCTTCCCTTCCCTTCGAGACTATTCCCGCCCCCCCCAACCCACTCCTCTGCTCAACTCTTACTTCACTCCATAACATTAGTGCAAAAACTGGCCTTTTCCTGAACTGCTCTTGCATTTCCAGTACTAACAAGCATTTGTAATGCAATGGGTCTCGCGTTTGCTCGAGTTACAGCTATTAACGTTGTAAATTCATAACTGGACTTTTCTTGCCGCATAAATTGAAAATGAAAAGTAAAACAGTTGACATAAGTGAGCCGATTCAAAGCGCCACTGCCGACATGAGCATGAGCGCGAAGGAGAGGCACAAAAGGAAAAATAAGTTTGCTCGCAGTCAAACGCATCGGCAAACGAGCAATTATCCATGTAACAAGGTTGATGGCCAAGGCGGTAACAAAACCGTCCCAATGAAGGACAAATGTAATGCAGTTACCAATGATAACAAAGGATTTTTGAAAGGCAAGCCCACAAATGAGTGACAGTGATGGGTGTGGTTAAAAGCCCACAATAATTACAGCAGGTTAAAGCACTTGCGCACTCAGCCTAAAAACCATCTCACCATATGCTGGAGTATTTCTGCAACACAGGGAGCACCTTGGCCTAAAATAGTACCACTTCTGATGTTATTTTATTTTCTGGCACACGGGCAGCACCTTGGCATAAAATATTACCAGTTTGAATGTTATTCTATTTTCTGCCACTGACATGCTGAAGTGCATTAACTGGCATTGGATCGGTGGTGGGCATTATGGGATCTTCAGTATGAAATGATTTCCAGCATCACCGTCTGTAACAGACAGGTACTGCTGTGCCTGTACAGATGTTTTCCTGCTGTCCCTCTCGTGTTGTACTTGGGCATACAATTTTCTGTATACACATAGATTGGCTGGTATCCTTTGTACCTCTCTCCGAGTTCACACACTGACTGTTCATCTCCTCTTGTCGCTTATTTGGCCTGACTCACAGAATGTTTGATGTGTGACCTACTACTAAATATTCAAGCGAAAGACACGCTGCATCGCTGGGAAAAGCTTTGTAAATTATAGGCGCCTTGTGCTGCTGTCCCTGGCTGACCATGGGCCATGTATTTTCCTCTCCATCCTCTCCCTTGTGCTCTGGTTTCAGTGGTGTGGATGCAGCAGGTGTTGACACGGCTATTGGACATGTTAACCTGGATTGGGAGATTTATAAGGTGCTTGAGTTGATCACCTTGTAGATCAAGCAGGAGGCCTTGAAGGTGTTGCAGGTAGGCAGAGGGAATCAAGGGAGTTCTCTAAGGCTGCAGGTGATTCAGCCATAGGTCCAGAGAAATATTTTATAAAGTAGGCTGTAGAATGAGCAATGGTCTTGAAGGTGGTCAAGATTGGAATGCCAACCAGCAGGACTGACGGTGCCTCCAGTGAGACGAGACATGACCAGTTTCTGAGAAGCTGTTCTCATTTGTAGTTCGGGTAGAAAAGCCTTCACGATGTGAAACAGGTACAGTTGGTAAAAATCTGATTTTGCCTTTCTATGATGTGAGCCCTGAAGCTAAATTTGGTGTATATTCTGTCACCCCGACAGGAGTGCCTGAACAATTATTAGAGTGATGGATACTGGCCCACAACACCACCTCACTAAAAGCAGTGCATATGTGACAGTCTGTCTTGGAAAACATAACAAATGCTGACAGGAGATTACATTGCAGGGCTCCTTTATTGTTAATTTTCCTCTCTAAACTCTTAAGTGTTATGGGGATGCTGCAGCATCAGCAACACTGCACAGGGACAGTGAGTCGTGGGCTGAAACATTCAAGATTCAATGCTGAAACCCAGGTTTGCAGTGGCTGCTAGTCCCTGATGAGTACACATTCTGTATTTGTTGGGTTGAGCTTCAGAAAGGCTTTTGCTATCCATGCTTAAACATAGTTAGAAAGTCTTTCAGGCAGTGAATATTACACCTTAAGGCTGCCTATATGTAGAGCTGAGGATATTCACTATCCTCATTGATTCTGATGTCTTTTTTGGTGAATAGGACTCCAAAGTGCTTCTATGCACAGGATAAACATTCAGTGTGGCCTTAGTGGACATCAAAGGATATGAAGATGGACTCAACCTGGGGAGAGCTCAACAAAAGAGATGGTATTTGATGTTCCGATTGGATATGAAAGACAGCAGGTCAAGCTATTGAAGGCCATCCTGCATTGAGGGTGTTCAGCAGGTCACAGTGGTTCAGAGAGACTGAGCAGGATGAGGCAATAGGAGTAACTCCTGTCACAGACCTGGGGTAGTATTACACAAAATGCACCCACTCTGTGCACTCCCGGTTACTTTGCTATTACAGTAGTGGCGGCAGACTCTTGTGTGGCCCCCACTGTCATACTGATAGGGCTAGTGCACATGTAGCACCAGCGCTATCTCAAGAGAGCATTCCCTCATTCCCATCTGGGCGAGGTCTCATGCAGATGAGGGAATCTCTTTGCCTCTGAGTCCACGCCATATTATGGATGCAGGAGTAAAGACAAGCTTTTGGGAGGCACACTGAACGTGTGCCACAAAAAGGTGGCGCAGTGTCAGTGTGCCATCTTAGGGCAACCATCTGGAGGGGGAAAAGGGGTCCTATGGAACCCCCAGAACCCCCTCCTTGCAGGCAGGTGCAGTCATTCACTGCAAAGGGATCTCTAATTCCCTTTCAAAGTGCATGAGGGTTGCTGCGTGTACCGTCAAACATGGAGCGGCTTTGAAGCAGACACCGTATTTCACTTGAATGTGCTGCCCCAAGGTCAACAGAAGTCTGCGTCTGCCCTGAGAGCAGTGCATTTTCTGTAATAGATCACACTTTCCCTGTTTGTGCATGGCGCACCTTTTTAAAGATGCGCTGGGGCACAAACAGGAAATGTGCATCACAGTCACTTGAATGGATGCTGAATCTGTACCGAACCACGACTTCGCTGCGCATGATCGCCCCCTTTAGCTAATTAGCAACAACTTTTTTGATGATCTTCTCCATGAGTTGCAGATACTAACCAGACAGTAATTTGCAAAGTTCGTGTGGTTCCAGCGGAGCACTTTTATCAAGCACACTTTACGTACAGCATTTGTATGTGAAAATACTGTTACCCATTATAAACTACTACTCATCTCTTTTTTACCATGGATTGGCAAGATGCTGAGTAGACTAACTTCTTATCTGGACTTGTGACCTGGAAGTCAAACACAGATCTCAACATTGGATGGTTATTCCACTGGACTTCATTAAAAATGTATCTGCAGGAATTTTCAACGTGAAGATGTAACTCATAAGAAGCATTAGGTAAAACAGTCTGTAAAACATATAATAGTATTCCTATTCAGGTGACCAGACAGATTGCGTCATAGATGAATACACAGACTATTACAGCCATACACTGGCAAATAGAAACCCCAATCTGATTAAAGACTGGGCAATCACAGAGCTGTGCTGACATTTTCTAAGCCATCCTGGGTGATGACAACACCACACATTGAACTCTCCGTACTAATTTAGACTTTGACATATAAATCATTACACTTGTCAGCGCAGCGAGAGAGAGGAGGGAATGGATTGTGCGGCTGCAATGTAGACTGGATAACCTAGGTCCCTGTGGGACGCCAGTGTAATTGAGACCATTATAAAAGAATGGGGTATGAAAGACTGCAAGTACCAAAGTGCACTGCATGCTTGCAGGGGGCCAACAGATGAATACTAATCTTGGAAATACAGCTGAAGTTAACCCAGATTATAAATAGAAATCAGTGTACATTTAAAATATTAACACATATCAGTTAGGCTGTGGAGTGTTAGTATATAGCAACCATTTCTTCCAATTGCTACAGAGTTGATTCACACAGAAAGTAGACCTGAGGTAATGTCTATGAATTTCAAGAAGTTTCTGCTTTTTAGGGCCGCTTAAAAATCCCTAAGTGAGAACACCTGTGAAAATGGCGCATTTCTTTTTGAAAGCTTATCCACAGACTGGCAGATTTTCTGTTGGTGAGAAATCATTATATTTTGCAACAAGGTTGTCTATTTACTCACACATATGGAACCTTTTTACTCACTTTCACTGAATTTCGGTGCACTAAAAGTGTTAGAATTCAGGCCTTTTTAGAACACCTACCCTGAGTGCTTTCAAATTGAATTTGATTCGTGTTTTACAGGTGCTTACCCGACAAAGGTAGAATATATCAGTGATATAGTCAATGGCTTCAATTGTGCTAAGGGCAGCGTGCCATGGCAAGCCTACCTGACGTACAAGACAAACAATGGAGACCACTTTTGTGGAGGATCCCTGCTCAACCAGTGGTGGGTCGTATCGGCTGCACATTGTATGGGGCTGTGAGTATCATCTATTGAAATACACCACACCAACATTTGTTTAATAGAAGACATGAGATTAATTTATCTCAAACAGATTATCCCTTTAAATCGTTTTACTGTGTGCTCGTGGTAATCTCAATATGTGTCATTTATTTAAAAAAAGCACCTACGTGGTCTACAAACGTCATTACCTGAATCAGTTTAAACGTTTTACTATTACTTTGATTTTCCAAAATTCATCTTGAGAGATATTTTATAAGCTATGGATAACTGAGGCATACCCCATGGTATCCCATATGACACACATTAGTTCTGTTATAAACTATCAATCAACAACCTGAGCATTTGATGTCCAACCGCCATAGCCAGAGTAAAAATGGAATCACCCATGTGGTATTTCCCAAAGTATGTATTCTATTTTAGATGGACTACCATCCTGGGTGGCATGGTTCAGTGGTACCTTTAAACATTTTTGACAGCTAACCTGCTAATATAGGAGCCAATACGCAAATAAATTAGTAATCATGAACCAGTAAAAGTATGGCTACGTACAGGTGCCGATGTATTACTTGTGCAATTTACGTAAATTACCACTAGTAAGAGAGGACTGCACAAGGCACATGTTTCCAGGCGCACCACGGGTAATGTCATGTGACATCTCCCCAGGCTACCGTTTCTTCTGTAGGTAACTCTGTATAGCCAAGAACTATCCATTTGTTTTCCCTTTTTCTTCTTTTCAGGGAAACCATTTTTGCCCTTAGAGAAAGCCCTTCCCTTAATTGTCAACAATTCTGGAGGTGATCTGTTCTCCTTCCCGTCCTCGAAGGAGAGTTACTCCACGCCCTCACTGCAATTAACTTCCAACAATTTGTAGGGTAGGAGAGGGTTGGCTTGGAGTTTACCCACGAACATATGCGATTGTGGGCATTCCTACATTTATAAGACTAACTACACATCGCTCAGCCCGTTTCCCACCTCTTTCCCAGCATTTACTACTGCAGATTACTCTGCCCCTATGCAGGAGAAATTCACAGAAAAAAAATCATCACACCTGCCAGGAATCCTTTTGTGAATTTCTAGTAAATAAAGGCATTTTCAGCCGCAAATTTACATTTCAGGCGAAAACACCTTTAGGATTTGGCTCCATAATGTCCTAATGACAGATTCTGTGTGCAGATGTTTTACCGAGCAGCTGGTCTGGAAGCAAGTGGCGCCCGCAGTGCGCATGACTGTAAGGCAAAGATCTTACAACAAAGATTATGCACCAAGGATGCGGACAAGGCCAAAGTTCATATATTACAAGATGTTTAAGATAGTGACACACGCAAGCACAAACATAAAATATCCAATATTTAATTTAATAGTGCAGGAAACAAAAGCAGGGCCTCGACAAAAACATATTGCTCATTAGCAGTGTGCATCAGCAAAATAGAAATCTGAGCTTGTCAGAAAAATCAGGGCTCACGGCCAGTCTGCATGTCCACAGTGGACTTAGACCTCTGGGCCGAGCTACAGAGACAAGAAGTCTCTGTCCTACAAACAGAAGCACTGGCACCAAGTCATCTAGGTCTCAGGGAAAACCCGTAGGATGATGCTGATATCTAAGATTTGGGAATCCTTTCTCTGGCCCCCTAACATCCCTCATGTTAAGGCATTTTACACCAGATCAGGTACCACAAGAGAGGGGTGGCTACATGGTAGATGTAGAAGTACCTTTAGGTTCAAACATATCTTTGCATACATAGAAGTGAGAGTTTTTAAAAGTCTTTCATTGTGAGATTCATTAAACATTTGATGTGGCCATTGACCATTACTTAGTAGTCACATAGCTTCTCCATACCAAGGCTGGAGTGAGTTGACCACACTTTGATACTCTATCAACTAATTATTCAGAAAACTTGTGATCAAAGATCTTTTTCACAAAGGCGGCACAAAATTGTTTCACTTTCAACCCTGACCACTAACCAGTGACGCTGCTGTGTTGGCTACCTGAGAAACACTGCAATAGCACTGACACTATTCACGGAGGTGTCTTCATTAATTAACACAAGGACACTTGTAATAACAGTCTCCGGTGTGCTCTCAGAATATTGAACTATACAGGTTAAGTTGACCTGCTACTCAAATCTACAACAAACGTATTATGAGAGGCCATACTATTCATGTGTGTCATGAACAGCAAGCCAATACTGTTCACAGAAGCACTTACAGACTTCAAAAACACCCATCAAAAAAGTAAGAGATAACAATGGAATCTATAATGAAAGGAGTCTCGTTGGTAAACTTCCTAATCACTAAACTGAACTAGATTCTTCAGTATTAGAAGTAATGACTAAAATCAAGTCTATCAGAGCTGACTTTTCAACCTTTAGCAATTAGCTGGATTTATTAACAGAAACGCCTGGAAGGGGTAGAAGAAAGAATGGTTAGAAAAGTATTTTGGGACCAGGATATCTGGTACCTGCGACTGATTTAACAAAGTCCAATATTCATGTTACACTACATTATAAGGAAAAGGATCCTTCATTATCTTAACATAAAGAAATCACACCCAGCATAAAGAAATCACACCCAGCACTCCTGCAGGAAACCCACTCCTCAGGGATGGAATCACTAGAATTAAAACAAGCATTTGCAATGCAATAATTCTCGCATTTTTAGTTAGAGCTATTGCCATTGTAAATTCAGAACTGGATTTTCTTGCCACATAAATTGGTCAACCCTATCTCATAATTTCGTCTTTTCCTGCCATATTTGGTGGTCACTGGCAGCTACTGACATCAGAAATCACAAGCTCTTGATGAGAGACAAGATGATGACTGCACGACCTCGCATTGTGCAAATGTCTGAACAGAAATTGGAAAACAAGGCTGGAAAAGCATTTTGTTCTTATTTCAACAGAATGAAAAGTCTTGCAAGTATTCTTGCCTAAATTTGAACAAACAGAGCAGACTGCAAAGATTTATGGCCCCAATAAAGGGGATAAGCAATGCCCTGTGTGCAATCCTGTGAGTGCTGGCAGAGAGGGGCCCTGGAGAGAGAGAGAGACTCGAGATGCAATGCAAGGCTAAGCAAAATTTGCATCATTGCTTCTAGGTTTAGCTACATTCTACCAGAAATGGCATATTGTGGCTTTCATGAGCAGTGAGATAAACAACTGAGTATTTCTTTTGTAAAATAAGCTTGTTTTAGGAGCCAGAGGTAAACGAGGACAGCACTGGAATAAAGCCAAATCAAATGTCACTGACATGGGAGGAAATGGGAGGAACAGGACGCTGCAATAAAGGCTGGCAGCTACCAGCCTAAAACACCCACAGTGAAAGGAGAGCACCAAAGAAATAAAAATAGTCTGACACAGCAACAGATAAGGAAACCAAAGTGGAATAATACAGTATTTGGTCACTGCTCTGAAACAGGAAAAGGAGGGAGAAAAAGGCAGAACTGACCACTAGCGAGCACAAATTTTTAAAGGACACTGCAACCAACAAATTAAATAGTTTTAAGCCATAAAAAGTATACTAAAAGTATACACGAGGTCAAATGCTTATGCTCGACCTAAAAATGACACTGTCCTGGGTTGGTTTTCAAGGAACAATATGAGAACACTAGCACATGTCCCCTGACAGTCCAAAAATCTATGGAGGCCTTGCCCATTTTAATAGATGCTTAAATGACCTTCCATTGAGTAGAGTTGGCACATAGCAATTTAGGACCCTGTTCTGTCTACAGCTTTGCAGACAAAATCTCCTAAAAAAGAAAAAGTAAGGAAAAACAATAACAGATGTCAGTGTTGCAAAGTTAATCACAGCAAAGAAATGAAAAGAAAAAGAGAGGGAAAGAAAGAGAGAGTGAGCAATGGCTAAAATGAAGTGTGAAAAGAAGGACATATGACAATGAGGAAGAAACTGTGACAAGAAGCAAGGGTCAATAGGAGGAAAGGATGGATGCATGGCATGGGTGAAAGGGTAGATGGATGGAAGGGTAAAACTACATTTGCACAGGTAGGTGAAAGCTAGTGGCTGGAATGCTCAAAGGATCAATGAATGTGTGGATAGATGAATGGATGGCTGATGGAAGTGTGAAAGGATGAATTGGAGGATTAATAAAAGAAAGGTGAATTGGTGGATGGAGAAAGAAGAATAGATGAATGGGTAAAAGGACAGGTGCAAGGTTGGAAGTGTGAACAGAAGGATAGATGGAAGACTGTAATGTTGAAAGGGTGGATGGGTGGAATGGTGAATATATGGGTGGGTGGGCAGAAGCATAAAAGATTGAGAGATGGGTGCATGGAAGGCTTAAAGAATGGAAAGATAGATGGACGGAAAGGTGAAGGGACCTCATCTACAGTGGGTAAAGCTTACTTGCTTCACTCACCCTATAGTGTTTAAGGTATGGATCAAAGAGGAGGGTATTTTAATTCTGTGGCTACTCCCTTGCCTGTTGTGCACAATAAAGGGATGGAGAGTGACTAGGGTGTGACTTTGTTTCCAAGTATTTCCTCCATCCCATCTCCCTCTCTGTCTCTTTCTTCTATGTCTCTCTCACACATTCGATGTCTTCCCCTCTGAAATGTTGTATCTGTTTTTCTTTGGTAGACCTGGTACCATGGTAGTCCACCTGGAAGAATATGTGCTATCTGCGTACGAAGGCAAGAAACAACGACTTGCTGCCGCTAAACAAATCTAGCACGCAAATTACAATCCCCAAACTTACAATAACAATATCATTATGATCAAACTGGCTCAGCCAGCACAGTACAACCAGTACGTCTATCCGATTCCACTTCCGACCAGCTGTGTGGCTGCCGGCACCTGGGGCACTGTATCTGGGTGGGGAAATAGGGTGACCAATGGAGGTAAAGCTGCTTGATTCTTATCGGTTGGAGTCATTATTAACAGTTGCATGTTTTTCATTTAGTTTCTATGCAGCAGTATAGCCATTGTGTTTGAATATATGTTCTATGTACACTGCTGCCCATCTATTTGCATGTGTATTACCTTAATTGTCCTAAATCTGGGAGAAGAGTAGTTGAAATTACATTTTAACAATACTTGATTTTCGCATAGAGCTGCACTCCACACGCCTGTTGTTTCTAAGTGAAGTTCAGTGGTACTCAATTTACAGATCTCAGAAAGATGGAAGAATAAGGGCCTGATGTAGAATTTGGTGGAGGGGGTTACTCCATCACAAAACATGACGGATATCGTGTCTGTCACATTACGATTCCTATAGCCTATGGACATCCTATTAAAGTGAATGGGATATCCGTCAGGTTTGTGACGGAGTAACCCATCCGGAAAACTCTAAATGAGGCCCTAGGTCAGCCTTGCTAGGATTTATTTGTGACTTGGTTCTCACGACACTCAATAGCAGCAAGCCTTGTGCTCACTGGGAGAACTTTAATAATATTAACCCCAGGCAAAGACTTGGCATCTTCGTGCAAAGATCATAGACATTCCACGTATGACGGAGAGACTTCAACAGAGAGAGAAGCAGGGTAGCAACTAGAAAAGAGCTTTCCTCTGTTAATCTTTCATGATATAAATGGCAGGCATCTCTTACTACAATCTACTTGAACTGGCAGCACAGATGCCACCTATAGGCCACTTTAGTGTTCATGCTGCAAATCTATCTCTGGTAACTGTGCAAAATGCAGGCACCTGTTTGGAACCCCGCACTTCCCAAATAACATCTGTCCTCTTTCCTCATGCATTCTAGTTATGACATCAGTAGTCACTTGTGATATGAAAATTACGTTACTACTACTTTTTTATAAAGCATGGGAGCCTGTAATGTCAGGATAAAAACCTGCCTCTAATATCCTTATTTATTTATTTTCAAATCTGTTTATTAAGTGTTTTTACCACAATGGAATGTAGGTGGAGCACTAGTGATCCAAACATATTTCAAAAGACAATAGGTGATGAATATGGCATCTTCAATACAACACATACAAATCCAAAATAAAAGTGCAGTCCTCGGACGAAGTGAAATTAGGGTGGAGATCACACAGATATTTCTACTCAGAAGCACAAGGTCATGTACATCAGGTAAACATTGCAAAGATGTGAATGGATGTCATAGGTGTGCAATGGGTCCCTAGCGACTCTGTGTCCCACGTAAGGGTGGTGTAATAGTAGGGGAGCTCCTACTGCTTTCTGCCCCTATGGCCATGTACGCCTGAAAGGGCCCCAAACTGTCCCTGGGTATCGCTCTGGGTGGCTGTACAGTCACATAGATCTCAGCTCTTTCACTACAAAAGATAATTTCACTGATCATTCCTGGGGTATGGGAATGGGCCCCCTCGTCTATGATCTAGCAATCCTACAACAGGCAATAACTAACTGTAACGTCAACTGCTTCCTCAAGTAGCAGGGGACATCAGCTACATCTCCCAGTAGTAAGGTGAGTGGAGCACATGGAATTCTTACAGAGACTATTTCATTGATAATATGAACAATCTGCAACCAATAATCATTTATCTGAGGCATACCATGCTAGGTGTATAAAGTATGTGACAGATGGAATACTTGAATTATTCTCATCCACTGGTAATTACTTGGGCCGCATCCCAATCCATTGTTATTTTGCCCACCATGCCACCTCAGTTTGGAGCCAGCCATATGTACATCAGTCTTGACCATGCTCCAAATGGAACAGTCCAGCCAGAACTACCAGGCCAGGTCCTCCCTGAACCGTAGAACAAGTAACCCAGGACAACATCTCTTCTCCTTTTCTTTTATATTAGGATTGTTTGTTATTGGTGCATGTATTGTAATCAACATTTGTGGCTCAATATGGGTTCATGCTGGGCTTGCATGCCACTGTATTTTCTGTTATTTTTTAGTACTTAATTTATGTCAGTAAAAAGAACTGCTACACAAAAAAATCAAGACCAGCCCAGCCAACACATTTACATTTCATGCCGTATAGGAACTTCATTAGGGCAAGGTTTGTGAATAAAGCAGCAAAATATGTACCCAAGAACAGTTCATCAACACTTTATTTATCCTGATTTGTTTATCTTTCATCACGTTTCTCCTAAGTGTCCGTTTGTGAATACTGTTTCTTAAAATAATAATCCCATTATTAGGATCCTAAATGTATTACTTTAAAGTACATCCAGAAAATCTGTCAGAAAATACTCATTTTTCTCAGTACTTAAGAGAAATTTAATGAAAGATAAAGATATCATGATCAATAAAATATTCACTAACTACTGATTATTTATGTTGGACTCGAGGTTTTGAGTGGTTCGCCCTACTACAGTTTTTGTTATGTTTACAATCACTTCTGGTTTAACCACTCCCAGCTCGTGTTAGGTAAACTCTTATTAATGCCTCCGAGGAGATCATCCATCTAAATTAAAACTATTGGTAGTAATCTGTCTCATAAAGAAAAATTCAGTGAGCTCATAAAACAGGTTACTATTAGCAGGTTTCTTATCTGCTCTTCCCTTCGAAACATATGGAGATAGATATTAACCATACCATCCTTATTCCCAGATTAGAAGATGTAGGCATTTAGGACAGTGGCTACGTGCCCTGTTGGGTGCTGGCTCTCCATCCTCGTTGTCTTCCACCATTTTGTTAATTATGCTAATGGTGAAGAACAATTTGATTTTCACTTTTGATATAATAAAAAATGCAAACGTCAGTCTGGTGCAGTGAATTTCCTCATGCTGGCGCTGGCAGGGAAAAGCACCTGCAACAGCTATCAGACAGATTATCCAAGGTTGGTGGTATTTCCATTCCATTCCATGCTCAGTTGCCAACCTTAGTGACATGCTGCAGTGTTTTCTGTAAAGGTTACCCCTGGACCTTGATGCTTAAACCCTGCAGTGCTCGGGGGGAAACTGTCCATCAGGCAGTCACCCTCACCCATTATGTAACAGGTTGGGGTGGTGTCAAGACCCTCATTGACATCACCCCACTGTGTGACTAGTTGGGAGAAGGTGGGGGTGAAAAAGCAATAAGCTGAAAGGCCAAGCCTGCATAGTGTATCAGATTTGTGTATGTGATGTGCTTTCAGTTTCCTGCTCAAGTACTCCACTATGTTCCTGCCCTGAGGGTCCATGGAGCACCCAGCAGCTGCTGAGGAGTGGCACAGACACCTCAAGTAATAAATATATATATATATATATATATATATATATATATATATATATATATATATATATATATATATATATATATATATATATATAGAGAGAGAGAGAGAGAGATGGATAGATATATTGTGAGTGTGGTTAGGAGAGTGTGTATAACAGTGTGCTTGTGAGCATGGTGTGTGTATGTTTGATGGTGTGTGCATGTGAGTGTATGAGTAAAACTAAATGAATAAGAACGCGTGCCAAAAGGACTGGGTGAAAATAAGCAAGAGTGAGTGACAGTAAGTTTAATCATGAACACCTTACTATATTAACACTTCACTGCTTATGTCCTTGAGTGCCACTGTGTTGTTATGTATGGGTTTTCTTGGAGAAACGGTGCCTGCTGGAAATAAATAAATAAATGTGTCTTCTCCTTTCAGTGGTGAATGCAAATGTCCTCCAGTGCCTGAATCAGCCGATCATCTCCAGTGCAGAGTGCCAGCGGACCTACCCATCTGAATTCACAAACAAGATGATGTGCTCCGGATTCATCCAGGGAGGACAGAGCTCTTGCCACGTAAGAATAAAAGATGGCCCTGTTCAGGGCTGCAGTACAGTCCTTTATAATTCATAGTACAGTCTGGGGGTAGTTTTTCCTTGAGAGTGTTTCAGTGGTGCACCACTATTAAGATTCCCTTTCACACCAAGGGTCTGAAATTCTGCTGCTCCACCTCTGCTGCACAATTCCACACCCTAAAAATGCAAATTGTAAAATAGTGGGCATGTGAGCTGGGCCAGTGTTCACCGTCGGTTTATCACACAAACACTTTTTATGTAGAGATGGGCTGCACTAGCAGGGTGTTGGAGGGGTGCAGCCTAGAATGGCTACCTGCAGCTCTCCAGCAGTGTGCTGTACGTCAGCACTCCACAACCAATGATAGACCGTAACGCATACTTACAGTGTGATTGACAGTGAAGGGCCAATAAAGCAAATCCGGTTTTCACCCAGTAATTCCTCCTAGTGCTACTAGAGTTGCTGGTAGGTGCCATTCAAATATGGGACATTGTCCTACGTGGTGTAAACTGGAGAGGAGGCCTTCCGGGACAGACAATAAACAATTATTAAGCAGTACATCGGATCACCAGAGCAAATTTACTGAGGGTGTGCACCAGCAAAACGTCAAGTAAAGTGAGGCAGAGTACAGAGTCTTGCAAGGGTATTTCGTTTCTGGTGAAAAGGGTATTTAGTGTTAGAAAGGTGACCTTTTTCTCGGTGCAAACAGCTTTGCACTATTTTGGTCAAGGGAGCACTGTTTGGGTGTATCTTGGGTAGATCAAAACAACCACCATTTTTTTGCCACAAAGCCCAATCTACCAAATTAGCCTGGTCGAACTTTGAATAAAAAAATAAAGCCTCCTTGAAGCACGTGAAACCACTGGTGCGGGAACAGTATTCAGAGTTTGGGCGCTGCCACCAATGTTGATTTTTAAAGTCATGGGGATTATAAAAACCTAAGCGTCACACAGAGAACACGTATAGCAAATGAGTCATGCCCAGGAAGCAGGATAGTGGTAAGGGAGTGGTACGTAAATGGTGGTGCATTTTTTATTTCATGTTTCTCCATAAATGATGGTTAATTTTTGGCGCTCTGTCACAAATTTATTGCTAAAGCATGGTGTGGTAAAACACTGTCATTTACAGACAGCAATCTTTCCATTGAATTGTCCACAACATTTGCACTAAAAAAAAGTTTTAACGATATATAGCAAAAACGAAATTGTAAATGTGTGGAAATGGGTTTTCAGTAAAGATTACCATTTGCACATCACCAAAGTGTTTTGATTTCTTTCGATCCTATCAACCCCTTGCTGCCAGGCCTTTTCTCCCTCAGGTGCCAGGCATTTTTTTGGCTATTTGGGGCAGTTCGTGCTTATGCCCTCATAACCTTTTGTCCACATAAGCTACCCACGCCAAATTTGCGTCCCTTTTTTCCAACATTCTAGGGATTCTAGAGGTACCCAGAGTTTGTGGGTTCCCTGAAGGAGACCAAGAAATTCGCCAAAATACAGCGAAAATGTTTTTTTTTTTTTTTTTTTTTTTAAAAGGAAAAAATGGCTGCAGAAGATGGCTTGTGGTTTTTTCCATGACAATGGCATTAACAAAGGGTTTGTGGTGCTAAAATCAAAATCTTCCCAGCTTTCAGGAACAGGCACACTTGAATCACAAAATCCAATTTTTCAACACAATTTTGCCATTTTACTGGGACATATCCCATTTTTACTATTTTTTGTGGTTTCAGCCTCCTTCCACTTAGTGACAGAAATGGGTGTGAAACCAATGCTGGATCCCAGAAAGCTAAACATTTTCTGAAAAGTAGACAAAATTCTGAATTCAGCAAGGGGTAATTTGTGTAGATCCTACAAGGGTTTCCTACAGAAAATAACAGCTGAAATGAAAAAATATTGAAATTGAGGTGAAAAAAACAGCAATTTTTCTCCACGTTTTACGCTGTAACTTCTTCCTGCGATGTCAGATTTTTGAAAGCAATATATTGTGACATCTACTGGACTCTTCTGGTTGCATGGATATAAAGGGCTTGTAGGTTCATCAAGAACCCCAGGTACCCAGAGCCAATAAATGAGCTGCACCTTGCAATGGGTTTTCATTCTATCCTGGGTATACAGCAATTCATTTGCTGAAATATAAAGAGTGAAAAACAGGGGAAACATCCGGAACAACAACTCCTAAACCAAGAAGTCGTGGAAAATGAAAGCAAAACAATGGTTCAGTTTTCCACGACTTCCGGGTTTTCATGCCTCAACCACGCATGTGTGAACCACGTACACGCATGGTTAAGGCACAGAAGAAGGGAGTTGACGCAGTGAAGGAGGAGGTAAGTTGGGCTGGGACTGGGGCTGTTTTTTTGGGGGTGGGGTGGGGGGCTCGGGGTGATTAGGGTGTGGGGGGATATGGGGTGAAGGTTTAGGTTTTAGGGGTGGGTTGGGGGTTGGGGTGCTTTAGGTTTTAGGGACGAGGTGGGGACTCAGGGTATTTTTAGTTTTTGGGGGTGGGGGCTTGGGTTAATTAGGGTTTGGGGGAGTCAGGGTTTAGGTTTAAGGGGTGGGTTGGGGGTTGGGGTGCTTTAGGTTTTAGGGGAGGGGGTTTGGGGTTGTGTTAATTTTGGGGGTGGGGGTTGGGATGGTTGTGGGGGTGGGGGGTCACGGTAATTTTTAGGGGTGGGGGCTAGGGGGGAAGCATGCTGGAACCGTGCATGCTGATCACTAATGCCTTTACCAGGAATGCCTTTACAACGAAAAATCGTTGTAAATGCATTCGTGGTAAAGGCATTCGTTATACCAACAAGTTTGTTGTTCCGAACTCGTTGTTGAGCCATGGGTGCTTGAAGCAGTCGTGGTTTCGACATATAACCGAAAAATAGGTATCAAGAAAACCTTTGTATTTCCAAAATAGCTGGCACCTAGGGAAACCTACCAAACCTTCACATTTTTTAAAACTAGACACCTAGGGGAATTCAAGATGGGGTGACTTGTGGGGCTCTCACCAGGTTAGGTTCTGTTACCCAGAATCCTTTGCAAACCTAAACATTTGGCCAAAAAAAAACCTTTTTCCTCACATTTCGGTGACATAACGTTCTGGAATTTGAGAGGAGCCACAAATTTCCTTCCACCCAGCGTTCCGCCAGGTCTCCCGATACAAATGGTACCTCACTTGTGTGGGTAGGCCTAGCATCTGCGAAAGGAAATGCCCCAAAACACAACATGGACACATCATATTTTCCCAAAGAAAACACATTTCGGTGAGGGAAAGTTCTGAAATCTGAGAAGAGCCACAAATTTCCTTCCACTAAGCGTTCCCCCAAGTCTCCCAATACAAATGGTACCTCCCTTGTGTGGGTAGGCCTACTGGCCCTGACAGGAAATGCCCCAAAACACAACATGGACACATCACATTTTCCCAAAGAAAACAGAGCTGTTTTTTTGCAAAGTGCCTAGCCGTGGATTTTGGTCTCTAGCTCAGCAAGCACCTAGGGAAACCTACCAAACCTGTGCATTTTTGAAAACTAGACACCTTGGGAAATCCAAGATGGGGTGACTTGTCGGGCTCTCACCAGCTTCTGTTACCCAGAATCCTTTGCAAACCTCAAACTTTGGCTAAAAAACACTATTTCCTCACATTTCGGTGACAGAAAGTTCTGGAATCTGAGAGGAGCCACAAATTTCCTTCCACCCAGCGTTCCCCCAAGTCTACTGATAAAAATGGTACCTCACTTGTGTGGGTAGGCACATGACAGGAAACAACCCAAAACACAATGTGGACACATCACATTTTTCCCAAAGAAAACAGAGCTGTTTCTTGCAAAGTGCCTAGCTGTGAATTTTGGTCTCTAGCTCAGTCGGCACCTAAGGAAACCTACCAAACCTGTGTATTTTTGAAACCTAGACACATAGGGGAATCCAAGATGGGGTGACTTGTGGGGCTCTCGCCAGGTTCTGTGACCCAGAATCCTTTGAAAACCTCAAAATTTGGCTAAAAACACTTTTCCCCCACATTTCGGTGACAGAAAGTCCTGGAATCTGAGAGGAGCCACAAATTTCCTTCCAGCCAGCGTTCCCCCAAGTTTCCTGGTAAAAATGGTACCTCACTTCTGTGGGTAGGCCTAGTGCCTGCGAAAGGAAATGCCCCAAAACCGTATGTGGACTCATCAAATTATCAAATACAAAACTAACTGTTTTTTTAGGGAGTGGGGGGCACCTGCGTTTTTGGTCCTGGGCTCAGCAGCCATATAGGGAAACCTACCAAACCCAAACATTTCTGAAAACTAGACACCTGAGAGAGTCCAGGGAGGTGTGACTTGCATTGATACCCCAGTGTTTTCTTAACCAGAATCCATTGCAAACCTCAAGATTTGGCTAAAAAAAACACTTGTCAGATTTGGGTGACAGAAAGTTCTGGAACTTGAGAGGAGACACAAATTTCCTTCCATCCAACGTTCCCCCAAGTCTCCCAATAAAAATGATACCTCACTTGTGTGGGGCCCCAGGTGCCTGCAACAGAAAAAGGCCAAAAACCTGTAGAGATTGAGGGGATAGCACAACGAGTTGATAAGTACATATTTTTCTTTCATACATCTTTAGGCTGACTCTGCTTTGGGGACCCACACAAGTGAGTTATCATTTTACTTGGGAGACTAAGGGGAACGCTGGGGAGTAGGACATTTGTGCCGGAGCGGTGATCCTACAAAGAAAAGTGAGGAAAATATGCTTTTTTAAGCAACTTTTGAGGTTTGCAGAGGAGTCTGGGTAAGAAAATGTTGGGGGATCCACGCAAGCCACACCTCCCTAGACTTCTTGGGGTGTCTAGTTTTAAAACATGTCTGGGTTTGGTAGGTTTCCCTACATGAAGGCCCACCCAGGACCAAAAACATAGGTCCCACCCCCCCAAACACAGGTAGTTTTGTAATATATCATTTTGATGTATCCACGTACTTCTGTGATGTTCCAAACAGTAAAATTGTGAAAAGAAATACACTTAGGTTATGTTAAAAAGACCCCTCACCGACCAACCAAGTTGGTGGCATGCTTCATCATCGGGGTCCCACCTGAGACACCTAGCGTGTCACGGGTGTGCTGCGACGCCTGAATACAGCAGAGCAGGTTTCACCATTTTTTACCACACAAACTGGTTGGATTTGGCACGAGGGTGAGTGATGGTTCAGTAGATCAAATTTTATTTACAAGACATTTCACAAAAATGAAATGCACTCTTAATAACGGAAAGGCCAAAAAGCTGAACCAATGACTCACAGCTCGTGGGCTGTAAAGCCGCGTTAAGGCACCAACCGCTTTACAGTCCATTCACACACCTTTCATACATGACATGCACAAGACTATTCATGCCACCAGCCATGGGCCCAGCACATTACAACACTCGTATCGACAGACAGGGCCATTCACAGACCCATCACTTACATACGCCCACATGCCTGATACAGCAATCATACCAGCTGATGGGAGTGTGTGGACTGACGTTTGGCTGGCAGCGCCACTCCACACACACCACCAGCCAAGCGCAACCCCACGCACACCGCCAGCCAAGCGCCACCACATGCACACCGCCAGCCAAGTGCCACCCCACACACACCACCAGCCAAGCGCCACTCCACACCACCGCCAGCCAAGCGCCACTCCACACACACCGCCATCACTTTCTTTTTTGTTTATAAACAACAAAGAAACCACTAATTATAAAATAAGTACAAAACTACAAACACAAAAGCTCGAACTGAAAACTTGACAGAAATGTGAAACTGAACATCTGAAAATATAAAACAGGCAATTTACGCTCACGGTATTTCCCCAAAACTTTTTTGGTGTGGTAACACCTGAAACAGCTGGCCACACACAGCCCAGGCTTTGAAGGGCAATCGGGGCAGTACATCCGGCTCTCCCTCCGGATACCTCTTCGGGCACATACTCTACATTTCTTAGCAGGCAAGACTTTTTCAGGAGTGGGAGGAATGTGATCTGGAAAGTGGTGATCTTTCAATCTAGCCACATCCTCCACCACTGCTACTCTAGGAACTCTTGCCTGTTCCACCGCAATAAGGCTCTCAATCAATGACTCCTGAAATTTAACAAATTTCATCCTTGACTCAGGTGAACAATCCTTGAACACAATAAAAGCATTAAAAGTTGCCAAATGAAATAAATGTATGGCCAACTTTTTATACCACACGTAAGACTTATGAAGACCAGTGTAAGGTTCCAACCTCTAATCTACTCTATCAACAGCAACCATGTGATTATTGTAGACCAAAATGCACGCAGGTTTGCGCACTTCAGCAACCTGACCCCAAACAGTCACAGGGGAAGTACTCTCATCATGGATGGTAGTTAGCATGTACACATCCCTCCTGTCTGAAAATTTCAGAGCTAGCAGCTCATTATTCCGCAAGGCACAGCACTGTCCCCTCTCAAGTTTTTTACAGACAAGCTCCCGTGGATAGCCTTTCCGGTTAGAACGGATTGTGCCACAAGCAACAGTGTCCACTCTAAACAACTCCTTGAACAACTGCACTCCGTTGTAGAAATTATCTACATACAAATGGTGACCTTTGTTGAACAGTCGTCTACCAAGTTCCCACACAATTTTCTCAGTAACTCCAAAAGTGGTCGGACAACCGGGGGGGACAATACCCGACTGGGGTGTGTGGGCTGGGTGCAGGATGAGCTGTTCTCATCCTGGGCACACGGGAACCATGTGCCAGGACGAGACCAGCTCACCCCAGCCACCCTGGGGGTTAAAACCTTTGTATCCATCCACTTCAGAATTACTGTACAGTTATTTTACATTGTGCAGTCTCTGTAGCCAATCAAAACTGTCAGATAGTTCATTGTCAGTTCACTGTACAAAATCCTCTCATTTTTGCAGTCTGCAAAAGAAATGAAAACAACAATCTCCGTGTTAGAAAACAAAGCAGCAATTTGTCAGAAGACAACCTGACATTGGACCCTGTCTTGAACGCACAGCAAATGTGACAAGATAAAAACAAAATTTACAGGCATCTTTATTGCTTATTCACCTTGCGATCTCCAGCATGGGTTTTTTGGGGGTGCTGCATCATCTATCATGCCCCTTCTTCTAGCATCCATGACTGCAACCAGGGAAAAATGTTTGAATTTCGTCAAACATTCCACACATTGTATGTCTGCTGCGATGTGTGAAATATTTGTGTAGGCATTAAATTCTGTACTGGAAGGCTATGCTTCCAGTTCAGACCCTGTACTAGACAGTATGAGTACACCTTTGCAACACAGTGGAAAGGTTGTGTGTAGTACTAGGCAGCCTGTTTGTGAGCCAGCACAGGGGAAGGGAGAGGGTGGGTGGTGGTCGTTTCAGGTTTGCAATGCCATGGGAGTGTTCCAGCACTCACAACCTGAAGTCTTTGTGGGTATTCACAAAATCTTCTCTGACTCCTATCAGTCCTGGGAATAGTTGACAATTTACAACTGAGTCTCTGCCAGTATGAGAAGGTGAACAAACACTTCAAAAGAGGAAGGGAACAAGCCCCCGAAACTGATGATGGAAAAGAGAAGGGGGTTCTCCATTGGCAAGGGCAGTCTTTCCCCGAAATGAATACAAGAAGCCCCTTGCACTCAGCAGACATTTGTATGAGGAATATGTATATTTGTGCATGTGAGAAGAGTATTTACCAAGGTTTTCCACAATTATGCATGGATACCTTAGAGCAGAGGTCTTCAAACTGGGGGGCGGGCCCCCTTTGGGGGGCCTTAAGTGATACCAGGGGGGGGCGACAAACTCTGGCCAAAAGAAATATAATACAGATAACATGCCTTTGTTTTAAGCAGAAGCATGTTATTGCAGTTTTAAAAAGGTAACAGTACTTAACTGCAATGTTTAAATAGGTTTAGACATATTTAAACATTGCCATTTTTCTAAAATAATTGTGAAAAATTCTGAGGGGGGGCCCAATGATTCTTATTTTTCAACTGGGGGGGCGCGGCATTAAAAAGTTTGAAGATCACTGCCTTAGAGTGTCCTGTGGGGAAACCATCATGAAAAGGATGAAAAGGATGACAGAGAACAAGGTTGTAATCAGCACAGTAGTGCTGAGTTCAGCACCACTGTGGCTGACTACAACCAAGACCGGTGTTAGCCGGCCGGGAACAATGTTCCCGGCAGGGACGGCAGTCCTCTGGCGGGTCTGCCACCAGGGTTGTAACTGGGTGGTTGGACCGCCCGGAGTGCAGCTGTCTGACCGTCAAGGCAAATGTAGGGGTCCTCAGACCCCCATACACGTAATTATGCCCAAAGTTCTTTAGAGGATATTCTGACATATAGCAAGTTCTTAGACCTCAAAATGCACATATATGGCTTTTTTGGATGATCAGGCCAATTATAAATAAATCTGTATCCACAGAGATTGTCCATTTGAACCTGGATGTATGTAGAGAGAACTTACTTGGCATATAAATATACAGAGCTTGTCATTCGTAGAGAATATGGGGGTCATTATGACCCCGGCGGTTGGCGGTAATATGGAGGAAAGTACAACAGGCTGGTACTTTCCTCCATATTATGACATTTGCGGTTTGGTACTACACCGACCGCCACGGCGGTAACAGCCGTCGGGCTGGAGACATCAATCTCCAGCCCGGCGGCCGTCACTTGCCCGCCTGTGGGATTGTGACCCCGTCTACTGCCATGGATTTCACTGCTCACTTACCGCCATGAAAACCATGGCAGTAGGCACTATTGTCGAAGCCAAGTTGTCGAAGCCAAGTCAGAGTATTCCAGATCCAGACAATTCAGGAAACAAACCGAGACCAGCCGCTCTTCCTTAGTTTACTTTTAATAAGAACTAATAAGACACAATAAGAAATACGTGTACACGGAGACTGAGCGGGCCAAAATCCAGCTCGAACAGTCTGCACAAGGAAGTAATGCATGATCTTTTATAGCATTAAACCGCAGACACATTAACACATTTCATTGGTTCTTGATAATGTCGTATGATTTAAGTTTTTTCTATATAGCACACGTGATGCTCCCTATAAGGGTTAGAATCATGGACAGGAAGCTTGCACAATGTCCTCTGAATCAAATGTCTTGTGATACATCTATATGTGGAGAAAGAGGAACCATAAGTGCATACGTTAGTACTTTTAGCAGTGAGGATTTTGCAAGCTAGCATGCGGTGGTGTCTTGTGATGGCCGTCAGTTTAGCAAGCCTTGCAACATAATGCGTTTCAAGCACAATAGACATTTCTTCAAGGCCTAGTTAATTCAACATTGTAATGTGTTCAACAGAAACAGGCCTGTATTTTCATTGTGTATCACAGGGTCTACTAGGTCCAAATGGACCCAGGAGAACGTGATTCCACATTCTGCCCTCTGATACCCAATGAAAACACTAATTGACAGTTTAATCATCCTGATGGACAGGTGTCATTTCAATAGCATCATCTTCCCTGGCCTCATCCTCATGCCTTCTCTTGCGATGGTGCTTAGTGTCCTTATGGCACATTTTCTTCATTAACATGTTCAAACAGGAAGGACACACCCTTATCAACACACATAATGCTATAAATCCTACTATTCCCACCACCAGTACTTCTATCAGCCAGGATCCCCAACCACGGAACCATGCTGCAATGTCCTTTAGTATTCCTCCTATTTCCGTCACATCCGCCACTTTCCTTGCTCCTTCTTCTACCACCTCTATTTTCCCTATTGCCATCCTCACATTCCCACTGTTGTCCAGTATAAAAACACAGCATTCCTGATGGATCACGTTACATACACCACCGGCTCTTGCTAAAATGATGTCTAATGCAAGTCTGTTCTGTATTACAACAGCTCTTAAGTCTGTAAGTTCTTCAGTAATGTTACCTAAGGCTGCTGCAGAAGAACTTGCTAATATTTCTACCAATACTGCCAATCTGTGTATTTGATATTCTGAATGCGCTATCCCTAATGGCATCACAAATATTCCTTCCACTGCTATGAACCTATCCAACCAAGTAGGTGCCCTTCTTCTTCGTACCCTACCGGGTGCCTCTTGTGTTGCATTGGTCAAATTTATTATATGCAACATTCGGGGTAGTAAGAACGCCAGGTAGCAGGAGCCCTGCCACCCTGCAGGCAGTCTAAAATATGCAGATGTCCCGCATACTATGTATAATCCCCTTGGAGCTGAGAGACCTATAGACAAACCTTCTGGGCCCTTCCGTATGTTATCCAAATCAGAGTATTTGGAGCAGGTGCTTTCTCCTACCTTTATGCTGCTATTATTATGGTTGGGGAAGTGTATGTTAGGGCATTTCATTACTGGTGTAACCATTCGATACACCTTATCATAAAATGTATTTGGCCTTGGGATTCTGCCTTTGAGGTATCGAAAACACCATGACCCCTTTTTCTCCTTATGTATAGAAAGGGACATTTGTGATATATCTATGTTCTTCTCCCCCTGTACATAACCCTCATCTCTTCCTATGTTGAATGCTTCCAGCAGCTCGGTTTCACCTTTTTCCGGTACGAGTTGTCCACACACACCCATCCTACCTCCTCCTTTACTTTCTCTTCCCGCCCCACTGTTTCCCTCTTTTAATCTCCCTTTTCCAACCTTCCTCTTCCTTTTAGGTGGCCTTCTCTTTATAGTCCCATTTACTTCCTTTGCAAACATGCTGTTTAGTATGTGACATGAAGCATACTGAGGAAGAGGAATCTGGGCGTAATCTGTCCTTCCCTGGGCAGAGGTGGGTAAATGTGTACAAATATAGCAATCAGACACATTTGCCAATTCCTTATAAGATTTCACCATTTGCACAAATGCATTATCCCTGTAATTGTTCCCATCTTCCTCCCATTTGGTATATTTTATCCACTGTGTCCTGTTCCCCACCCTTTCTACCACACTAGAGTTCTCCCCTTGTTCTTGGTTCACTGCAATGGTAATCCCTATTTTATTTACACTGTTATTTATATACTGTTCTTGGTCCAGATATGGGATTCGTATTTCTTCATGATATATAATAATTATTATAGTGATGATTATTGCTGGAACAGGGGTACATATGGCAGTACCATAGGCCACTTTTTCTCCTTTCTTCTTCTTCTAGGCATTATTCTACTCCAGGTGTCACAAATTGCACTGTTTAGTCCTTGTCTGTTAATCTCTTATTCTCTGTATCTTCTTGTTGGCACATCACAGAGTGGTGTCAGAGGTTACTAGCACTTGAAACCACTTGCATGATATACGTAAATATTCAGGTAAGACCCGCTTGCACCCATCCCTCTCCTGAGGTGTGCAGCACGAGCAGTCTATGAAGAACTCTTTGATGGACCCGCTTGCGTCTCCTGACTCCTGTAGAAGCGCAGCACGGGCAGCCCTGTAGTCTCACCGCAGGACCCGCTTGCACCTCTTGACTCCTGTAGGAGTGCAGCACGAGCAGCCCTGTAGTCTCACCGCAGGACCCGCTTGCACCTCCTGACTCCTGTAGGAGTGCAGTACGAGCAGCCCTGTCAGTGTTGTTTGGTGTTTCTTGTTGATCGAAGGTTGTACCCCTGTGGTGCAGGTGTGACCCTTTATGGGTACCGCAGGTGGTGGCTGGATGACCTCAGGTTCAATTGCTCTCTTGGTGTGTGAGCTGTGGATCCAATTTTTGAGACCCTCACACTTGACCGCTGTGGCTGTTGTCAGTAGGACTTGGTAAGGCCCTTTCCACCGTGGTTGAAGGCAATGGCGCCTAGTGTGGGCCTTGACCCAAACCCAGTTGCCAGGCAGTAGTCCGTGTTCTGGTGGCGTTCCTCCTTCTGGCAGGGCCTGCAGTACCTGGCAGTGAAGACAGCGTAACGTCTCTGTTATCTTCCTGCAATATTGTAACAAAAGATCATCTGTTATTGCCAATGGGGCAACTGACATGTGGCCTGGAATATTCATGGGGCACCCAAATAGCACCTCATAGGGACTTAATTTTGTGACTCTATCAGGGGTACTTCTCATAGCGAGGAGCGCTAATGGTAATGCATCAATCCAAGATAGTTCAGTCACTGCGCATATCTTCTCTATTCTGTTTTTCAACACCCCATTTTTTCTCTCTACTGCCCCTGCTGCAGGTGGATGGTATGCGCAATGCAACTTTTGTGTTATTCCCAGCCCTTTGCAAAGGCCCTGAATAACATGTGAAATGAATCCTGGTCCATTGTCTGAACTTAAAAGAATCGGCACCACAAAACATGGTATTAAGTCTTTTAAATGGCACTTAGCCACAGTTTGTGCATCACAGTTCCTGGTGGGGTATGCCTCAGTCCTTTTGATGAACATACAAACTATTACCAAAACATATTTTAGCTTGTATACCGGGGGCATCTCAATGAAGTCCATTTGGAGGCTTTCAAAGGGTCCATGTGGCGGTGGGAAATGGCCTGAAGTGGTTGGTGTACCTTTTCCTGTGTTGTACTGTGCACAAACCGTGCATCTCTTACATAAATGTTCTGCATATTGCTGAAATTTGGTATTAAACCAACATTGTGAAAACAGTCGTATCATTCCATCCCTACCCACATGTGAGGGGCCATGGAAAAGGTGTGCCATAGAGGACAGTAACGTGGATGGTAGACATATTTTACCGTTGGGTCCCACCCACAGACCCTCCCCGTCTGTCTTGCAACCGCCCTTTTCCCAATCTGTTAGTTCTGACCCATCAGCCTGCTGTTGAGGACATTTTGGATCAAAATATGTACTTTCCTCCTTAGCTATTGTGGTGGGTTTAACCTGGACCATTACATACTCACACCCACTGAGGGCTATTCTTCGTGCCTCTTTGTCAACAAAAGCATTTCCCACAGAAACATAGTCCTTAGCAGAAGTATGGGCTGCACATTTTACAATTGCGATTTTTCTGGGCAGCAGTAGAGCTTGCAACAAGGCAACAATCAATGAAGCATGTTGTATGTGTTGGCCTGCTGAAGTGAGAAATCCCCTCATTGTCCACAGTTGACCGAAATCATGAGTGACCCCAAAAGCATATTGGCTGTCTGTGTAAATATTCGTTGTCTTTCCTGCTGCCAATTTGCATGCTCTGATTAGTGCTACTAATTCTGCTGCCTGGGCACTTTTAATCTTTGGTAGCCTTCCTCCTTCAAGTAGTCTTTTGGCCGTCCCCACAGCATAGGCTGCTTGTAGCATCCCTGTGTGGTCCCTAATGCATGAACCATCCACAAACAAATCACCCTCGGCCTCAGGGAATGGGGTGTCTCTGAGATCTGGCCTCACCTTGGTGTGTGTGTCGACTGCCATAATACAATCGTGGAAAGAATTATCTATGGTGGGATCATCGTGATCCATTTCGGTAGGCAACAGGCAGGAAGGATTCAATGTTGTGCATCTCTTTATCCTTATATGCGGTGCCAATAGTGTCAACTCATAGCGTGAGAGGCGAGCATTTGTCAGGTGCTGGGTCTTAGTGTTAGTTAGTAATGTGTCAATTGCGTCTGGGACATGTAACACCAAAGTATGAGCCAGGACAATGTTTTCTGATTGTTCCACTGCTAAGGCGGCCGCTGCTACTGCCTTCAGACATGGGGGAAGATCTGCTGCTACTGGGTCCAGGGTAGCTGAATAGTAAGCCACCGGGCGGTAGAAGGTGCTGTGTTTTTGTGCCAAAACCCCTAAGGAGCAACCACCTTTTTCATGGCAAAATAAATGGAAATCTTTGGTGTAATCTGGGAGGCCTAATGCTGGTGCCACACACAATGCGAACTTTAATTTCTGAAAAGCCTCTTCACAGTTTTCTGACCATGGTACTTTGTCTGGCACATCCTTGTGTGTTAAATTCAAAAGTGGTCGTGCAATCAGGGAGAAATTCGGTATCCAATGCCTGCAGTAACCTGCCACCCCAAGGAAAGCCCTCACCTCCTTCTGTGTTTGTGGCCTGGGTGCTGAGTTATTGTTGCTATCCTATCTGGTAGCAATCTCCTGGACCCTGGTGACAGTTCGTGCCCTAGGTACTTCACCTTTGATTGGCAGAACTGCAACTTCTTTGGGGAGACCTTATGTCCTTTTATGGCAAGGTGACAGAGTAGGGCCACGGTGTCCTGGACACACGCTTCCCGTGATGGTGAGGCTAGCAACAAATCATCAATATATTGTATCAAAGTTGATCCTCCTGGAATGTGCAATGATGCCAAGTCTGCTCTTAAAGCATCTGAGAATAATGTTGGACTGTCCACAAACCCCTGAGGGAGACAAGTATATGTTAGCTTTCTATTTTTGTACGTAAAGCAGAATAGACCCTGAGACTCCCTATGAAGAGGCACTGAGAAAAAGGCATTACTGAGATCCAAGACTGTGAAGTGCGAAGCTGTACTGGGAATGTTTGATATGATGGTGGCTGGGTTGGGAACCACAGGGAATGATGGTATAACTGCCTTGTTCAGTTCCCTAAGATCTTGAGTAAATCGGTATACCGGGGACCCATCTGGTCCTTTCGCTGCCTTTTTCACTGGGAGAATAGGAGTGTTGCATGGGCTGTGTCGTACCTCCCGCAGTATCCCCTTCTTTAGAAGCTCTTCTATTACTGGAGCTATCCCCTCCTCTCCCTCTTTGGCTATTTTGTATTGTGGCACCTGTGGTAGACGGGCTCCAGGGCGCAGTGTCACTCGCACTGGGGGGCAATCTAATATTCTTCCCACATCATTTGGCCCCTTTGCCCACACTTCACTAGGGACTGAGGGGGTCATTCCGTCATTCTAACTTTCCCGCTGGGCCGGCGGGCGATCTCCAAAAGATCGCCCGCCGGCCCAGCGGGAAAGCCCCTGCAAAGAGGAAGCCGGCTCCGAATGGAGCCGGCGGATTTGCAGGGGTGCGACGGGTGCAGTGGCACCCGTCACGATTTTCAGTGTCTGCAATGCAGACACTGAAAATCTTTGTGGGGCCCTGTTAGGGGGCCCCTGCACTGCCCATGCCAGTGGCATGGCCAGTGCAGGGGCCCCCAGGGGCCCCACGACACCCGTTCCCGCCAGCCTGGTTCTGGCGGTGAAAACCGCCAGAAACAGGCTGGCGGGAAGGGGGTCGGAATCCCCATGGCGGCGCTGCAAGCAGCGCCGCCATGGAGGATTCCCTGGGCCAGGGGTAAACCGTCAGGAAACCGCCGGTTCCCCTTTTCTGACCGCGGCTTTACCGCCGCGGTCAGAATGGCCCAGGAAGCACCGCCAGTCTGTTGGCGGTGCTTCCGCGGTCCCCGGACCTGGCAGTCATGGACCGCCAGGGTCGGAATGACCCCCTGAGTCTTGTAATTCTTGTGGGAGACTTTGTTCTTGTCCCTTGCCTCCGGAGTCACATCCCATGAAAGCCTGTAATGCTATCCCATTCTCCTTGCTTTCCAGGAAGATCCCTTCAGGTGATCAGCTGATGGTGCACTGTAATTTACATAGGAGATCCCTTCCTAGCAAATTTACTGGACAGTGTCTCCCAAAAATAAATTGGTGATTTACAGTAATAGGGCCTACTTTGAATTTCAATGGTTGTGTTAAGTATTCACTCATAGGTTGTCCTGTCAAACCTACGGCTGTTATTTGAGTTGCTGATAATGGTGCGCTGGGTACATCAGAGGCCTTTAGCATTGACATAGTGGCCCCAGTGTCAAATAAAAAGGGCACAGTTCTGCTTAGCACTGTTCCATCTACATATGGACCTTCTTGATCAACCGACAGTACTGGGCCTGTGAAATGTGTCTCCACAGCAGGTGAGTATGGAAACCCATGTCCCCCCTGAGGTGCCTGTGGTATGTCTTGATATGTACCCCACCCCACACAAGCCGGGTCATTTACAGTGGCAGCATCATATGCATTGTTAGTATAAGATGGGGGTAGTAACTGTTGTGTCCCGTATTGTATACTGCCCTGTTGTTGTCTCTGCTGACCTCTACCTCTTTATCCCCTGGCTAAAAAAGGGCAATCTGCCTTCCAGTGTCCCTGTTGGTTACAGTGGAAACAGATGGTACCTGGCGGGGGCGTGAAAGGTACCCGTTCACCTTGTCCTCTGCCCCTGCCCCTTCCCCTACCCCTGCTTTGATTATTATTGTAAAATCGTTCTTGTGCCACTATTAGTTTTACCTTATCCTTTTTCAATTTCTCATCATCTGCCCTTTCGATATTTGTTTGATAGTCTGCGCAATACCTGGCTGATGCTAACACTTTGTCAATGGGTTCTTGTTGCAACACACAAAAGACGTTTGTAAATGAGTTTGTATAGGCTGCTGTAATCCATATACCAAGTTGGTCACAAACGCAGGCATCGCCTCACCCAGTGGGTTCCTCATTCCACTACTCTGCTGGTAGACCTGTAGAAGGCGGTCATAGTAACTTGTCACACTTTCATTCTTCTCCTGTTTTGTATGTATTATTTTAGACCAATCAACCTTTTCCTCTGGTACTTTTTCTCGTATGTATTTCATCACCTTGTCTCTTGCTGTCTCTACCTCTTGTCCCGGTGCCCCCCCTTTTCCCCTCACCGGTTCCTCTGCCGGCCATCCTACCACTTTCTTACAATCCTCCCATAAATCTTGTGGTATTATTATACTGAATAACATGTTTAAATCCTTCCACAGCATTTCTCCTATTGCCACTATTCTATTCAATTCTGTGAACCATTTGTGTGGCTCATCGCGTAATTTTGGGAAGTCTTTGGTGAAGGAAAACAGGTCAGCTCTATGCCAAGGTACATAGACATATGTTGGGGTATGGCCATCCTCCCCTAAGGAGGACGAAGGTACTTCTCTCAGAGGCATCATCTTTGTCTGTACCTGTTCTGTCCCTTCCTTATTTTTCTCTGGGCTCTGCAGTACCTGAGCTGCTTTTAACCCTTCTTTCAATTCTTTCCATTTCTGTAATTTTAATATAGCGTATTCCAGTTTTTCAGACAATTTGTCATTACTCCAGGATGGCACATCTGCATCTGTGAAACTCATTTGAGAAGTGTCCCAACTGTATTCTGTTGGCAGGGGACTTGTGCTGTTAGTGTAGCGGGCATATATCTGGTGTATCTTAGGGCCTAGGGCCATCAGTTCTGATCGCGCCATGGCTAGAAGTTCCTCTCTGTATTCCCTATTGTTATCTCTTTCTACCTCTGCAAATGTCTGTCTTCTATCAATGAGATCTGTGAGTATGGCACGACAATTTTTTCTGGCTGATTTCAGGAACTTAGGCGGTCATTCTGACCACGGCGGTCGCCGCCCGCCATGCGGTCACCGCCAAATGGCCGCTCCGCGGTCAGGAGACCGCGGATGCCATTCTGGCTTTCCCACTGGGCCGGCGGGCGACCGCCAAAAGGCCGCCCGCCGGCCCAGCGGGAAAGACCCTGCAACAAGGAAGCCGGCTTCAAATGGAGCCGGCGGAGTTGCAGGGGTGCGACGGGTGCAGTGGCACCCGTCGCGATTTTCACTGTCTGCAAAGCAGACAGTGAAAATCTTCATGGGGCCCTGTTAGGGGGCCCCACGACACCCGTTCACGCCATCCTGGTTTTGGCGGTGAAAACCGCCAGAAACAGGCTGGCAGGAAGGGGGTCGGAATCCCCATGGCGGCGCTGCAAGCAGCGCCGCCATGGAGGATTCCCTGGGCCAGGGGAAAACCGGCGGAAAACCGCCGGTTCCCCTTTTCTGACCGCGGCTTTACCGCCGCGGTCAGAATAGCCCTGGAAGCACTGCCAGCCTGTTGCGGTGCTTCCGCTGCCCTCCGCCCTGGCGGTCAGAGACCGCCAGGGTTGGAATGAGGGCCTTAGTCTTTCTTAGTGTGCTGAGAGAAGCACTCGGTGTACCGTATGGTGAATTTCCTTTCCTTTGTGTTCCTGTGAGGCTGTTCCTCCTTTCAAATAGACTTCCGTCTAAAAACCTTGTCAAAATATCAATGTTATGCTTCGTGTGGTGTGTGAAAATACATATCTCCCATATCATCTCATGCAAACCCTTTATCCCTTCACTACTGTCCCTGGACGCGTCTTGGAACTGCTGTTTCCAATGTGTATTCAACAATTTTGGTCCATTTCCTTTCTTTGTAGCCTGCGCCAACAAACTGTCACTTTCCTTGTTCTTTTTCTGAGCAATGTGGGCCACTTCCTCTCTGACTTCCTGCAGCATTTGAAAGTCTTTCAATCGGTCAAGGTTCATTTTTGTTAGTTCCTCTTTTATTAAACCATGTGTGAGCTCTCGGGCTGCAGTTTTCTGAGCCAGAGATAGCTCAGGAGGCTCTGTACCTGTCACTAAGTGCTCAACGTGCACTTTTTCCTCCGAACTCACTGTTTTGTTCTCATTACCTAACCTCTCCATCAGTATGTCTTCTATGAGTGCGTCCTCGGTCTCTTCCTTTGTCGTTCCCTGCATACTGTGTTCCTGTGATGGTGCACCTACCACAGGAAGACATGGGAATGTTCCTACCATATCGAGCATTTTATCCCTCCGCTCCTCCCTCTTCTCATTCCTCTGTCTTTCAGAATAAAATCCGTCTTTCAACACCACCAATTCCTTGCACACTTTAGCTTTTATGTCGTTGGTATGTCTGAGGTCTCGTAGGCAATAGTCCCATGAGTAGAAAGAGTCCCATTCCAGGTTACGAATCTTACGTCCCTTTAGAATCAGCATTTGTCTCAAGTATGACAGCTTGTTCATGTCATATGTGCCATTACTTGGAAACTGTAAGTCGGGTCGCCTTGCCGTCAGCCTGTGCCATTTGTCAAGAAACATTAATGCATGTAGTCCTTGCTTAACGGCTACTTGGTAGGCAGGACTATCCCTAGGGGTTGTGATTTGGTGTGTGTCCAAATGTTCCTTGCTAAAGGGGTTCCCCATAGCTAAATAAAAGGTCACTGCTTTCCCTTACCACTTCACGTAAACAGTTCGGTCACACCAGGAAACTGCAGGGAGTCGGCTATTTCTGCCTCTCATATCAAATGACACATGAGGAAAAACCCGCAGTCAAATCAGCACTGCCAACTGCATTTGTTATTAGTGAAGCGGAGAGTTTGTCTGCAATCACACAACAGTACACACAGCCTTGTTTACCGCAAGCATGCACAAGTTTGGAATGAAAAAAACAGGGCCAAGGTGCTGGTGACGGCGTACACTGGCGTCCTTTTAGCGAATAAAAGATGACAGGAAAGTCAAGAGAGAAGGGCAAAGATCCCACACCCTTGCTTTCCTGCCCTGAGACAGGGTGCGGCTGTATGGGATTAGAACCCGGACCAGATCCGTGGTGGGTGACACACAGGTAATGCAACAATGGTGCACAGTGCACTCAATCACATATAGGACAATACGATAACAATATAACAAAAACAGGTACTTGCCCTACGTGATGGTCATGCCTCCCACCCTTTGTGCTGGTGCGTGGTGACAGTAGAGTGTGGTGCACAGACAGACCCTGTCAGTTGTAGTAATCAGTCACTGTAACGGTATTGGCGGGCGTAATGCTCCTGAGTTCTGGTACAATCGCAGCTTGAGTCAGTCAGTTAATACACAACTCCTTCCTCACTATATTCTCACTACTATCCTAACACATAATTCAACCACCCCGTCTATCTCTCCATCTAACCAGCAGGAGAGAGAGAGAGAAATAGAAGAAAGAAGGAAGAAAAAAATCAATACGACGCCCCCACAGAGCACAACACCGCAACTGGAGTGGACAACTACCACTCGATAAATCACCAGGCACAACCTGCCCTTCCTGCTGGGGTGGACAATCACCACCCCCTCCGGCCAGAGTATTCCTCCCCAGCCCCTCCGGCTGGGAAATGCAGCACCAACCCTTTCCGGTTGGGAGCTGTGGCCACACAGCGCCTCCCGCTGTGTACCGAGACCATACCATTAACAGTCTCACACATGTAGCGTCGCTGGATAAACAGAAACCCTTGGCTAATATTCACAGCAACTACTGAACCATGAATTCGTTAGCACCGAGAACAAAAGAGGGAAGGAAATGGCGCAATAAGGCAGAAACGATAATATCAACACAAAACTCCAGCACGCCGCCATCTGACGGCCATCATCTGAATGTCTGAACGAGGTACTCTAGAAGAGCCTGGAATAATGGGGACAGGAACATCTGCATGCCACCGTAAACAAAGAACAAACATAACAAGAAAGAACAGCAGGCTAATAGGAATAGCATATAGTACAATTATCCACAACTCCATTTAGAAGTGCAAAAGTAAATCACCCCGCCACCTCCCCCCTATACAACACCCTCTGCGAACAGAGGGAGAGAGAGAGAGGAGAAGAGGGAAAAAAATAAAAAAAATAAAAACATAAACAGACAGGACCGAGGAAATGACAGATACTCACGACAGCACTAACACCCTGCCCCGGAGGGGGCCCGACCAGCCCAAAATGCCATTGCCCCCCTCCGCAGAGCGGCAGGAGCTGAGCCGGCGAAATCGTAAATCCAACCGCAATCCTCCACCAGATGTCGAAGCCAAGTTGTCAAAGCCAAGTCAGAGTATTTCAGATCCAGACAATTCAGGAAACAAACCGAGACCAGCCGCTCTTCCTTAGATTACTTTTAATAAGAACTAATAAGACACAATAAGAAATACGTGTACACGGAGACTGAGCGGGCCAAAATCCAGCTCGAACAGTCTGCACAAGGAAGTAATGCATGATCTTTTATAGCATTAAACCGCAGACACATTAACACATTTCATTGGTTCTTGATAATGTCGTATGATTTAACTTTTTTCTATATAGCACACGTGATGCTCCATATAAGGGTTAGAATCATGGACAGGAAGCTTGCACAATGTCCTCTAAATCAAATGTCTTGTGATACATCTATATGTGGAGTAAGAGGAACCATACGTTAGTACTTTTAGCAGTGAGGATTTCGAAGCTAGCATGCGGTGGTGTCTTGTGATGGCCGTCAGTTTAGCAAGCCTTGCAACATAATGCGTTTCAAGCACAATAGACATTTCTTCAAGGCCTAGTTAATTCAACATTGTAATGTGTTCAACAGAAACAGGCCTGTATTTTCATTGTGTATCACAGGGTCTACTAGGTCCAAGTGGATCCAGGAGAACGTGATTCCACACTATCAGTGACAGGGAACCCCTTCACTGTCACTGATAGGGGTCTCCCTACCACCTACCCCCTCCCCATGTTCCCCACCCAACCCCCTTCCTCTCCATACCCCCCTTCATACACGCCCCTCCCTTCACACCCCCACACACGCATACACACACCCATTCCCTCATTCATCCACGCATGCATACATCTATTCACATGCTCATCCACACACACTTACATACATAAACACAAACACACATTCACACTACTCAACATACACGCACTCACACCCCCAAACATACACACACATACAACACGCAACACACACCTGCATACATGCATGCACAGACATACACACACACAACACCTCGCCCTCTCCCCTGTCAGAGCACCTGCTTACCTGTGTACAGGGGGTCCGCCAGCAGGAGACGGGACGGGCTGCTGCTGCCAGCAGCATGATCCGCCAGCAGAACGCCGCCAGGCCATATTAATTGTCATAATACGCCCAGCGGGGGTCTACTGGCGTGGCGTTGCTGCTGGCAGCAGCACCACCTTACCGCCATTCGCCGGCATGGCCACAGCCGAATTTCCGCCATCCTTCTGGTGGAAATCCAGCTGTGGTCATAATTTGGCAGACCGCTGGTAGCCACGGGGACAGTCTTTTAGCGGCCGTCGCCCCGACGGTAGGTGTTTTTTGCCGCCAGTGTTATAATGAGGGCCTATATGTGTTGTTTCATATCTTGAAATCATAATCAGAATCACATCTTATAGTATTTCACACTGCAAAACATTTGCTTTTCATTTGATCTGAGCTAACTGATTCAAAGACTAGTGAGTGTACGAAAAAAGGACAGGAAGTAGCGGTTAAATGTTTCATTCTGTTAAGGCGAGACATTACTATAGCTATAACTGCTGCTGCCATGTTTTCTTGCTCATGCTAGCCATGCCTAAAAAAAGTGTCCATCTATGTTTCAGTCCTCTCTTTTACATCATGGCTTGGAAGATGAGAAAAACATTGAGTAACTCACACTGCATGCTCCTGCACCTTTTCAGACACCTACTTCATCCATTGGGGCCAGAGGCAACAGAAGGTGCCTCCAGGCTTCTGTGACTGACCAGGATGAAAGGCAGTTGGCATGCCTAGAGGCTCCTCTAAAACAGTGATTGCATCTAAATCTAGCTCAGAAGAGTGCATGGGGAAGCCAATACAAACCATAACAGCTCCTTCTGTGGGGATTGCTTTTGTGTGGCTCTCTGCAGGAGTCTTGGAAGCAGGCATGAACATGAGGAACAACGGGCTTTATCTGGCTAGCGAGGGATCAAGAAATCTGTGTAGGCAAAAAGAGCTAATTGAGAATCCACAGACCACAGATGTTCGGGCCGAGACGGGATGATTTTTGCAATTGGTATCTGAGTGGGTGGATTAGCTATCAGTTACACATGTTGGTCCAGGAGAAAGAAATGAAAGAATGGCTTAAGCTGGTGGTGGCTTAAACAGGTGGTACCCATTCCATCATTGTAGATACATATTTAACCATGAAACCTAAAACTGAATAACAGACCTAAAACAAACCTAAAGCTGAATAACAGAGCACCAGGCAACATGCTTGTTAGAATTGGGGTCTCTCGTTGGCAGTGGTTTGTACCCTGTCCAAATTGGGACCCTCACTCTAGTGAGGGTAAGGGAGTCACACAGCTAAGATAACCCCTGCTCACCACCTTGGTAGCTTGGATTGAGCAGTCAGGCTTATCTCAGAGGCAATATGTAAAGTATTTGTACACACACAGTAACATAGTGAAAACACCACAAAAGTACTCCACACCAGTTCAGAAAAATAGCCAATATTTATCTGACACCACTCACGAGGGAGTGTGGGCCGGTCATGCAGTCGCACAGACCCCTGGTACAGTACTTTGGAAAATAAAGAGGAAAAAAAGAAGTTTCACAGAGGCAGGGAGGTGAGGCGTTGCTGGAACCGGTGTGGCACTGGTTCCTTGATGCTACTTGTGAGGTGAGGCATTGGTTCCTTACTGCGAGGCAATGGAGGTGAGGCGTCAGTTCCTTGCAGTTGCAGGGGAAGTGATGCAGCATTGGTGGCGAGGCGTTGGTTCCTTACGACAAGCCTGGGTCGATGAATCCAGGTGGTCAAGAGGCGAGGCGTCAACTTTGCAGTTTTGCGTTTCACACCACGGGTCACAGGTGCTACAGCAGAGTCAGGTGTCACTGACGTCAGTGAAATGCCATTCGGGACTCACGCTGTGGCAGCACTTTGGCGGTATCTGGCCTGTGTTGCAGGTCACGGCCGTCGCACTCAGTGGGGTCACAGCTCTGGTGCAGGCAACGGTGCAGAGTCAGACAGTGGCGCCAGTTCCGAAGTCACTCTGGAGTCGATGTGCTTGGTTTCTTCATGTTTGCAGGGAGCTCACTTCCAAGGGCTCAGGAAATGAATTTGGCACCACTTGGCAAGTTGGGACTCTCAGCAAGAGAGCATGGGCGCTGGTAGGTGACGTTTTTGATGTCCCAGATACTTCTTAACAGAAGGCAAGCTCAGTTCAAGCCCTTGGAGAACCTTGGAAAGCAGATTGGAGAAAGCCAAGTCCAGTCCTTTCACTCAAAGAACAGAAGCAGCAAGCAGCAGGCCAGCACAACAAAGAAACAGGCAGAGTGGCAGTTCCGCCTACAGCGCCCATCTCTTCTCCTTGGCAGAATGTCCTCAGTCTAGAAGTGTTCTAACTCTGTGGTGTCAGAGATCCGTTACTTATATCTTCAAACACATAGTGGTAGAGAGGAAGGAGAGGCTAAAGGGCGATCATGTGACCCTCTACATCTAAGAACACAAACAATCAAATGTGTCTGCTATAGTTGAAAGATCAAAAACAAAAAGTGGTACTCTTTTACTCGGAACCTTTTATTGAGGATCACTTCTGCCTTTCTGGGCCATGGAGGGGCTTAGGGGGTCATTCTTTTTATAGCAGAGTAAGCCTCACACACCTAATAGTGTCATGCTTCATCATCGGCTTCCTCTCCCCACCCTGGTAGGTCGGTGCAACCACGGCAGACTCAACCACCTGATAACTCAGCGCAGGAGGAAGTTCTTATTAAATAACTACTGGATAAAAACAGGGATCCAGACAACTAAACTAAAAGTACCTTGTGTTATCCCGGTAGTTCACCTTTATAAGTGGGGAACACATCCATATATATAGTTCGGCAAGGCAAGGGGTTGAAATAGGTCCGGCGTACCTTTTGGAATAAGTGTGACTACAATGGGCGCCAACCCTCTCCCTGACCAGGAAGCTTTAGGTCACGAAATACAGGGTCCAAATACACTCCTTCTTATATGATCTGAGGTAGGATCTCCTGCATGATGGAGGTGTCCTTGCTTTCTAGACTGTGGGAATAATCACTAGACCTGTGAGCAAGGCGTAGTTAGGGGTTCACGTCCCTGATGAATGCCGGAGACCTGTTGGGGCTGTTACAAATGGCCAGAAACATGTTCGCCTTTTAATAGGTGGCTCAAAACATAATGGTAGAGATATCACATCTTTCCGTTTTTAATAATACCTATGTTTCCCACTAATGAAAGTGAACTACCGGGGTAACACAAGGTGTTTTTAGTTTAGTTGTCTCGACCCAGAACATTGTGGGTATGTTGTAGCAAAAGTGCCTGAATCCGGATAAAATGTATAGCTTTTGTAGAATTCATTGGTAGTGAGCTCGGCGACACTTCACTGATTTTTACATTAGTTAATAAACAGAGACGAAAGCTATCTCAAATTTTCTACTGCAAATAATTTTGGGCCAGATGTATCAAGGTTTCTTGCATTCGCAAACGTGCGAATGCTCGTTTGCGAATGCAAAAAGCCAGTTCAGAATGTATGAAAGACATTCTTAGCGCAATTTTAAGGAATCGCAAAAATAGCAATTCCTTAAAATTGCGACCCTGTTTAGAGAGCCGCAAATTGCGACTCTCTAAATAAGAAATCGCAAATAAGGATTCCTTATTTGCGATTTCTTAGCACATGTATGAAGCCATTCCTAAATGCGATTTGGGCATTTAGGAATCGCTATTTACCACCAGGTTTAACCTGGTGGTAACCATGTGCAAAATTTAAAAATGCATTTAAAATGCATTTTTAAAATGTACATGTAAAGCACACATGGCCTTTTGGCATGTGTGCACCTTATATGTCCCAAAAAAAAAATGTTGGGGTGCAGCAGAGAGGGCCTTAGGACCCCAGCACCCTGGGGTTTTGCATTTCCAAAATTGCGATTTCTGGTTAAGAAATGGCAATTTTGGAAATGGAAAAAATTAGCAGATATGGGCCAACAGGCCCATAGGTGCGAATGGGGTCAGATTCTCTATTTGCGATTCGGTAATACCATTTGCAATTTTTACGAAATCACTATTACCGAATCGCAAAAATAATACATACCTTTTAGCATTTCTGAAATAGCGATTTCTTAAAAATCGCTATTTGAAAATCGCAAATCGGTTGTATGATACATCTGGCCCTTCATTTTTAAAATACTGAAAAACGTGCTGAAACGTCAGTTTCTAAGGTGCTATGTTTCTGTTTCTGTTGTAGGGTGACTCCGGAAGACCCCTGGTTTGCAACAGACAGCTTCAGGGAATCGTCTCTTGGGGGTACGCATGCACCATGACTGGCAAACCACTTCTGTACACCAAAGTCTGCAACTACAATGCTTGGATCAATGATGTCATGTAATATAACTAATGCATTGAGAGAGTGCACAAAATGTTGACGTAACCATTGATATAAACAGGAAATGTCACAATAATGTATACATTATATCCTATCATGGTACTCATAAATTACTCAATACGTGATATCCCACGTAGCACTGTCAGAAATGAGACATACTCCGTTGGTGATGTCATAAGTGCTTCAATGCCTTGTCAAAGCTAGGAAGCGCTATGTACATCTAAAATACTGTACAATAATTAATCTAAAAGGTGTATAGTGTATAGCATTGTACCTTGTATTACACTATTGCAAAAGAGAACCATGAACGACCTACTTAAACATTTAGGTGGTCATTACAACCCTGGCGGACGGTGTTAAAGCTGCGGAAATACCGCAAACAGGCCGGCAAACCAAAAAAGGGAATTATGACCCTGGCGGAAACTGCCAACAAAGACAGCCACTTTAACACACCGCCCGCCACGGTGGTGCAAACAAGCAGCGCGGCGATAACCGCCAACAGACAGGCGGAAGACAATGTACCGCCCACAGTATTACAACTCGCCAGTCCGCCACCTTTTCCGGGGCGGATTCACCGTGGATAAAAACACGGCAGAAACAGCTTTTGCTATGGGAAAACGCTCACCTCAACACATCCCACAAGGAACGAGGACTCCATGGAGCCGGAACTCCAAATACTCTCTGCCCTTGTGTTTCTGCTCCTCTACGACCAACAGCTACGTAGGCGCCGAAGACAACGGTGAGTACTGCACCTACGACACGGGGAGGCAAAAGTTAGGGGGACACCCATTAAACACCCCCACCTCCACCCTCGCATATTACAACATACACACCAATGCATTCACAAAAATCACAGTAACAACCTACAATCCCCCCGGAAGAATGAAAAGACAATGCAATATTAGGTCAAACATTGTAATGTGGCAATATAAATGTCATACAAAAATATACAGATATATATTAGAAAATCAGTCATAATTATATACAATACGACAAGGAGTGCAGATATGTACATAACAATGTCCGTGCACCAACAGTCCAAAAATGCATGGGCGAGGCCCACAAACGATACCTGACCACAATCGGAGAGAACACTGCCGGGGCATCAGATAGAAATACTACAGGCACCTCAGGGGGAAGGGAACGGGGGGCACCTCAGCCGGATGTCTGCAAAGCCAGATCCACGACGGGGCTCCATGCCCATTGATGTATCTTGGGGAGTGCAAAGCCACAGTCTCTCAAGTCTCTACAGTGGGTGGCTTGCCCACTGTACCATCCTGGGGAGTGCAAAGCCACAGTCTCTCAAGTCTCTACAGTGGGTGGGTTGCCCACTGTGCCATCCTGGGGAGTGCAAAGCCACAGTCTCTCAAGTCTCTACAGTGGGTGGGTTGCCCACTGGACCATCCTGGGGAGTGCAAAGCCACAGTCTCTCAAGTAGATGCAGGTCGCTACTGGTACTGGGGGGGGACTGATGCCCAGACTGGATGAGTCTCCCCATGAAAGTTCTGGTCCTGTTACTGTCCCAGCTGCACATGGGATAAGGATGCCTGATGTGGCGGTCCATTCATTCCTACCCGGTACTTGCCCTGTTCAGCGGTGCTTTGCAATGGTGGTCTTTGCCCTGTTCAGCGGTGCTTTGACATTGAGGTTCAGGACTGTTCAGCGGTGCTTTGCCATGGCGGTCTTTGCCCTGTTCAGCGGTGCTTTGCCATGGCGGTCTTTGCCCTGTTCAGCGGTGCTTTGACATGTCGGTCTTTGCCCTGTTCAGCGGTGCTTTGACATTGAGATTCAGGACTGTTCAGCAGTGCTTTGCCATGGCGGTCTTTGCCCTGTTCAGCGGTGCTTTGACATTGAGGTTCAGGACTGTTCAGCTGTGCTTTGCCATGGCGGCCTTTGCCCTGTTCAGCGGTGCTTTGCCATGGCGGTCTTTGCCCTGTTCAGCAGTGCTTTGACATTGAGGTTCAGGACTGTTCAGCTGTGCTTTGCCATGGCGGTCTATGCCCTGTTCAGCGGTGCTTTGCCATGGCAGTCTTTGCCCTGTTCAGCGGTGCTTTGACATTGAGGTTCAGGACTGTTCAGCGGTGCTTTGACATGGCGGTTCTGATACGGACATTGGTGTGTGGCATGACGTTCTCTACACTGGGCATTGGTGTGTGGCATGACGTTCTCTACACTGGGCATTGGAGTGTGGCATGACGTTCCATCATTGCCCAGCGGGGCTGTGGCATCCGGGGCCCTCCTGGGCACTGACTCCGGCAGTGGTCTCCTGACCAGTGACGATACTTGGGCCCTCCTGGGCACTGACTCCGGCGGTGGTCTCCTGACCAGTGACGATACTTGTGCCCTCCTGGGCTGTGACTCTGGCGGTGGTCTCTGGACCAGTGACGATACTTGTGCCCTCCTGGGCTGTGACTCTGGCGGTGGTCTCTGGACCAGTGACAACGGTGCTGGTGGTTGTGTGTCGACCGCCGGAAATGATGGCGCACTTCTCCGCCGTGACACTCACAACAGGCTGGGCAGACTTCCTCTGGCCCTTCCCCACCTTTGGTGGAGTCACAGCTGACTCTCCAATCCCCTTGGAACCCATGTCAGTTGTTTTTCCACCAGAAGTCTTAACACTGTCCCGTCGTCCACTCTCCAATTTTAGAGCCTTTACAGGGGGTGGGCTGCCAGTGCCTTGGCTCCGGGTCCTACTGCCTGCCCTGGTGGCCGGTGCACTCCACATACCTTGAACAGGCACCACTGGTATTGGTGGCTTTTTGGCTGGGGCGCTACAACGGGACTGATGAATTGGAGGGGGTGGGGTGGGGGCAAAAAGGTCAACTTTACAGAGGGACAGTTTCTGACGAACAATGGGATGGGTAGCTGGAGGGGCTCTGGGAGTGGAGGAAGAGGAGGTGGTTGTCGGAGGTGTCACTTTAGCTGTTTTGGGTGCAGGTGCAGGTACTGGAGGCTGTCGTGAGGTGGAAGGATGTTGGGTGAGTGATTGCCGGCGTTTGTGTATTTTGGGAGGGGGCGTCACAAACGCACTGGGAGAGGACACAGGGGACGTGTAAATGGCAGTGGAGGTGGTGAGTGCAGGTGAGCGGCTTGGGGTGCTGGGTCTCCTTGTGCGACTCATGGTGCCTGTAGATGTGGTGCATGCAGGTGTGTGTGTAGACGAGACTGGGAGGGGGGAGGGAGAAGAGGAGGAGGGGGACACAGTGGAGGCAGTGGATGTTGCTGTGTCTGTATGTGGTTGAGGCTTGCGTGAGTGCCTGTGGTGTGTGTGGTACCTATGTTTGCTTGAGCTACTTGTGTGTGTTGACTTGTGTGCATGCTGGTCTGTAGGTGTGCTTGGGATGGGCTGGCATACTGGAGATTGGGTCTGGGTGGAGGAAGTAGTAGGGGGGACGCTAGACACAGGGACAATGGCTGCCATCAGTGCTGAGGCCAGAGATTGCAGGGTTCGCTGAAGGACAGCCTGACCAGAATGAATGCCCTCCAGGAATGCATTACCGTGTTGCAACTCTCGTTCTACACCCTGGATGGAATTCACAATGGTAGACTGCCCAACAGTGAGTGACCTGAGGAGGTCAATGGCCTCCTCACTGAGGGCAGCAGGGGTGACTGGGGCAGGGCCTGAGGTGCCTGGGGCGAAGGTGATGCCCACCCTCCTGGGTGAGCGGGCACGGGGCGAACGCTGAGGGCCTGCTGGGAGGGCGGGGCTGGTAGGAGAGGTGGCGGCTGTACCTGTAGAGGTGGGGGGCACAGAGGGTGCCGCCACCACAAGGGAGCCCCCATCGGCGAACAAGTCCGTGTCACTGCTTGGTGATCCGGTGGCCGACGTGAAGCTCCCCTCGCCCTCCGTCCCACTGGTGCATTCAGAGTCCGTGGTGTGGCCCTCCATGGCCATGTGGGATGCAGCTCCCTCGTGCTCCGGTGCCACTGTACCTCCGCCTGATGATGCTGATGTACAAAAGGACAGGGAGAGCAGAAAAAGGGGGGGAGACAGAAGAAAGAGTTTTAGTGCATGGATTACCGCTACCGTTGGCGGTCAAGACAGACGCAGCAGCCCCCTGCATTACGCCGTGCTCCTGCCCTCTGCACATGCAATTTCTGGGATATGTCCAACATGGCAATGGTGGACATCTGCGCACATGGATGCCACAGGGACAACTGTACCTCGACTTGGCACTCTGCTGAGGTGGGGTAGAGTGCCACATGGCCTACATTACGGAGGGGCCTTGCCTACCTAACTCGCCCTGGCCTAGGGACACCCACAGCCCACCTCCCCCACCCAGACACCTCCACTGCACGCAAAGTCAGCAGAATGCGGTGTATTCACCCCCTTGTGTCTGCTGTGATGCCCTCAAGCGCCCATCCAACTCTGGGTAGGCCACCGCCAGGATCCGGAACATCAGGGGGGTCATGGTGCGACGGGCACTCCTCCCACGTTGGGAGGCCATCCCCAGCTGAGCCTCTGCCATCTTCTTGCTGCAGCGGCGAATGTCCTCCCATCTCTTACGGCACTGGGTGCCCCGTCTCTGGTGGGCCCCCAGGGTCCGGACCTCCTTGGCGATGGCACGCCAAATGTCCCTCTTCTGGTGGGCGCTGACCTACATGACATGCACAAGGGAAGAGGAACAGTCATTACCAACTGCACCGTCGTTGTGAGTGGCCCCCTCCCTACTCTGGCCATGTGGCCCATTCATTCCCATGCATTGTTGTTCTATGAACTCTGCCCCCTTCCCTCTTCCAACCAGCCCTCTCCACCCAGGCCTAGCCCATACAACGTGCTCCCTGTGTACTAACCTGTTGGTCTGGAGGACCGTAGAGTAGCGTGTACTGGGGGAGGACCCCGTCTACCAGTTTCTCCAACTCCTGTGCAGTGAGGGCAGGGGCCCTTTCCCCAGACGCAGCAGCCATCGTCGCTTCCAGACCGAGGTCACAGCAGCACTTGCAGTGTAGGTCCTCTCCTGTCTAAGGTCAGGTATCTAGTGATTGAACGGATAGAAAATGGCGGTGACGTCCGCAGCGGTGACGTCCGCGGCGGTGCGCATCATCACCGCCGGCGCACCTGTTCATTGGCTCCTGGGACCCATAGGGTCCAATGTTAACCAATGCAGGATAGCGCTGCAGTCTACGACCGCCTACCGCGACGGTGTGCAACACCAGCGCAGTTACCCCACAATCCCATTGTCCCAGTTTAGAGGTCAGGCAGCCGCCATTTCAGGGGCCCACATGGCTTCATTTACTACTGCGTCACACATTGCTAGGCCTACACTCAACACACATACAGGAAGGGTTTTGTGAGTGGTGTAGTCTTGTGTGTAACTGTGGGTACATACCTGGAGGAATAATGACTGGTTCTTCGCTGTTGTCCTTCGTAGGCACCGTCAGCTGGGACATATGACAAGATGGCGGAATCCTCCGGTGTACAGACCGCTGGTGGACCTGTTGACAATGGAAGAGAGACATGTCATCCTCACCTACCGATTTGACCGTGCCACAATCCAGGAACTGTGTACCCAGTTGGAGCCAGACCTGATGTCACCAATCCGCCATCCGACTGGAATCCCCCCTGACGTTCAGGTGCTGTCAGTGCTCCATTTCCTTGCAAGTGGGTCTTTTCAGACAACTGTGGCCATGGCATCAGGGATGTCCCAGCCTATGTTTTCCAACGTGTTGTCCAGAGTGTTGTCTGCCCTGCTGAAACACGTAAGGAGATACATCATTTTCCCTGAGGTGGAGGATTTGGCTACAGTGAAAGGTGACTCCTATGCCCTTGGACATATCCCCAACGTCATAGGTGCCATTGATGGGACCCATGTAGCTCTGGTCCTCCACCCCCACAGGAGTGAACAGGTATACAGGAACAGGAAGAGTTATCATTCAATTAATGTACAGATGGTCTGTTTGGCAGACCAGTACCTCTTGCAGGTAAATGCTATGTTCCCTGGCTCACTGCATGACGCCTACATCCTGTGGAATAGCAGCATCCCTGATATGATGGGTCAACTCCAGAGGCACCGTGTATGGCTATTGGGGGACTCTGGTTACCCCAACCTTTCCTGGCTATTGACCCCAGTGAGGAATCCCAGGACAAGGGCAGAGGAACAGTACAAAGGCCCATGGGCGGACTAGGAGGGTGATCGAACGCACCTTCGGCCTCCTGAAGGCCAGATTCAGGTGCCTCCATATGACAGGTGGATCCCTATTCTACTCACCAAAGAAGGTGTGCGAGATCATCATCGCCTGCTCCATGCTCCATAATTTAGCTTTGCGACGCCAGGTGCCTTTTCTGCAGGAGGATGATCCAGATGACGGTGTTGTAGCAGCTGTGGAGTCTGTGGAGCCTGTGGACAGTGATGAGGATGAAGCTGAGGAAGAAGAAAACGACAACAGGGAGTCAGTCATACAGCAATATTTCCAGTGACACATAGGTGAGAACATTTTCAGGTTTAACATTACATTAACTTTCACACGTCTACCTCTATCCTGTTTCTCGATTTTAATCTCTATTTGGTAACTGAGTTGTACCCTTCCATTACGGTTTCACAGGCGTGGTTACCTACGTGTCAACTGCTTGCATCCTTCAAGGGCTTGTGATGTGTGACATAGGTATGTTAGCCTTACAATGGTAAAGCCATTATGACACTGTCATTGATAATACATATTTAGTAAATCACAGACTGACTCCAGATTGTTTTTTGGTTCAAGGGTGTTTATTGAAGTGCTAAATATTGGAGGGGGGTGGTAAAATGGTGAGGGGTGATGGTGGAGGAATGTCCATGGCAGAGTCCAGTCTATTAATCTCACAGGTGCACTTCCCATCTGGGAAAAGGAAGTGGAGCTGGTGTAGTTCAAGTATGGACAGGGTAACAAAGTGGGACAGTGGGAGGACAATCAGGGTGGTCTCATTTCCTGGCGGGGGTCTTGCCATCTTGCTCTGTCCTGTTCCTGGATCTCAGGGACCGCTTGCGGGGTCGTTCTCCGTCTGCAGGGGGTGGGGTGCTGGTGTGGTGGTCCTGTGGCGGGGCGTCCTGTCCACTAGCGCCGGCGGAGGTGGTGGGCATGTCGTCGTCCTGGCTAGTGTCAGGGGCCCCTTGGAGTGCCACGGTGTCCCTCAAGGTCTGCTGTATGTCCTTCAGCACCCCTACGATGGTGCCCAGGGCAGAGCCTATGGTCCTGAGGTCCTCCCTGAACCCCAAATACTGTTCCTCCTGTAGGCGCAGGGTCTCCTGCAACTTGTCCAGGACCGTCGCCATCGTCTCCTGGGAGTGGTGGTATGCTCCCATGATGGAGGAGAGGGCCTCGTGGAGAGTGGGTCCCCTTGGCCTGTCCGCCCCCTGTCGCACAGCAGCCCTCCCAGTTCCCCTGTGTTCCTGTGCCTTCGTCCCCTGGACCGTGTGCCCACTACCACTGCCCCCAGGTCCCTATTGTTGTTGGGGTGGCGGGTTACCCTGGGTTCCCTGTAGTGGTGGACACACCGCTGATTGACCTGTCCTGGGTATGGAGGTTTGGGCCCGCTGGGTGGGTGCTGTGCTGGTGTTACCAGAGGGTGGAAGGTTGGTGTTGGGCTGTGCCTGTGCAAGGGGAACCGACTGTCCCGAGGCCCACGATGGTCCGGGCTGGTCATCAGGATCCAGTAGGGCAGAGCTGCTCTCGTCACTGTGGGCCTCTTCTGGGGGTGGAGTGGTGTTGTCTGGACCCTCTGGTGTGGTGACGGTCCTTCGGGTTCCTGCAGGGGCATAAGAGCATGATTATTGCATGTGTGTGTGTCATGGTGTGCAATGGGTGGGTGAGCGTATACCCCGGTGCTAGCATTCCTGTGTGGGGGCTTGTGTGATGATGGTTGGGGGGTGTTATGGATATGTGCAGTGGGCATGCTTTAGTGCTGGGTGACCATGCTTAGTTGTGTCATGCAGGGCTTGGTGTTGGGATGGGTGGTTTGTGTTATTAGTAAATTAGTGAGGAGTTGGAGTGATGGGGGAGGGGATGAGGGTGGGGGGGTGTGATAGCATGCAGGTAGGGTGGGGGATGTAATAGTTAAGATTTGACTTACCAGTGTCCCATCCTCCACTGACTCCTCCGAGGCCCTCAGGATGCAAGATGGTCAAGACTTGCTCCTCCCATGTAGTTAGTTGTGGGGGAGGAGGTGGGGGTCCGCCGCCAGTCCGCTGCACCGCGATGTTGTGCCTGGAGACCGTTGAATGCACCTTCCCCCGTAGGTTGTTCCACCTCTTCCTGATGTCCTCTCTGTTTCTTGGGTGCTGTCCCACGGCGTTGACCCTGTCCACTATTCTGCGCCATAGCTCCATCTTCCTGGCTATTGATGTGTGCTGTACCTGTGAGCCAAATAGCTGTGGCTCTACCCGGACGATTTCCTCCACCATGACCCTGAGCTCCACCTCGGAGAAGCGGGGGTGTCTTTGGCGTGACATGGGGTGGTGTGGGTGAAGTGTGAGGTGGTGTATGTGGTGATGAGTGTGGTGAGTGTAGTGGTGTGTGGTGTTTTGTGCGTGGAGGTTGTGTGGGTGATGGTGTTGTGTGCCTCTGTGTGATGGGGTTGTCTATTTTGTGCTCTCTCTCTGGCCTTCGTTCGTGTTTTTTGGTCGTAGGGGTTTGTGGGTGATGTGGGTGTTTGTTTTATATTGTATTGGGTGTGTGGGAGTGGTGTTTGTATGTGTATCAGGTGTGTGTATTTTGAATTGTCCAATGTGGCGGTGTTTTGGAGATGTGTGTGTATTTTGAGCGCGGCGGTGTGTACTGCCAATGGAATACCGCGGTTGTAAGACCGCCGTGTGGATTCGTGGGTCGTAATAGCATGGGCGTGTTTCTGTTGGCGTGGAGGTGGAGGTTTTGTTTCCGCCAGTTTATCACAGACCTTTGGTGTGGCGGTGTTGTGTGGGTGTCTGAATTTCGGCTGATTCCGAGATGTGTGTCATAATAGCTGTGGCAGAATACCGCTGCGGTGTTTTGGCGGTCCTCTGCACGGCGGTAAGCGCCTTTTACCGCCAATGTTGTAATGACGCCCTTTGTCTGAAATGTCAACACACATTTGTAATCTCGGTGAAGCTCAACTTTACAATTAAGTCGTTATTCTAGATAAAATATTGTATGGAATTTAAATGGAAATTTGGCTTCGTTTTAAGTGTATTTCTCTAGGTACACCAGTAATTGAACCATTAATGAAGGCTGTGGTAGGCAGGCTATATGTGTGTATACTGGAAGAAGAATGGGTCTGACAGTTCTGTAATTGTCTTGAAGGGTCTGCAGATGGTGCAAATGTGTGGAGCCACATGTACATGTTTGGGGGATGCAGGCCTAGTGTCTGAGGGCTGAAGTCTTTGAGTGTGGGGGCCGCAGGCTTTGTGTGCTAGGTTTGGTTAGAGTCTTTTTATGTGGTCCTGTGTTTGGAGGCTGATGGTTCTGTTTCAGAGGCCAAGACACATAAACATATATGGAACACATAACAAAATGAACTTCTTCAAGGCTTTCGACTTGCTGGGAGTGACTGCTCTAGGGATTTGGAGCCTAAATCCCCTTGAATCACACAACGCAAGACACAAAGAAAAGAGTTTAAACTCAGATAATATACATGAAACAAAAGTCACAAATGTCCTTTGACCAAGAATGAGCATTACCTTTGCTTGAATAGGTAGCTCATTTGAGCCTACACACCTTGTTGGAATATTATCTGGATTTTTGGTAGTCATCACTTAATTACACCCAGAAGCTAGTCCTGACCATGAAATATACTGTGGATGAAACAAATCATTCCTTACCGTCTTTGGAAGCTCTCTGCTAGAACTGCACCAGTACAACTCCAGCAGAACTGCACAGGAAGAGACCAGCTCAGCAGAAGGCATCTCCGATTGCTAGGCCTAAAACCCAGACAAAAAAACGATAGCCACCCAAGGTGTAGGGAAAGCGGTGTCAATGATGATCAGGGATGCAAAGGCAGCCCCTGTTCTAGGGCATACAGGTAGTAGACTCAATGGCAGCTGCCACTCAACAGGGGTGGCAGGGCAGGGGGAGGGGTGTTCAGGGGGATGGGGTGAAAAATAAATGAAAATAAAAACACTTACCTGTGGGGGAGACGCATTTGTCTACCCTCCGTCCTCTTCCTGGGTGCACACAGGCTTCCAGCCAATCAAGATGTTGCTGTCACCAGCATGACGGCAGTGTCGAGATTGGTCTGAACAGCTTGCTTCACCACTCAGACAGGTAGTGCGAGCCTGGGCATGTTCTCCACTCGGCTGTACAATACAGCCAAGTGAGGGAACATGCAAGGTTCACATGCCTGTTGGCTGGCCTAACACAGCCAGTCAAACAGACATGCGCACTTTATAGTGCACATAAAACTCCTCTGGCCCCCTATCTCCATCCCAGCCAGTCCCTTCTCCCAGGAAAAATAAAATGATAATAACATAAAGTTATTATCATTTTATTTTTCCTTTCCCCACAATCCAGAGGGTGATGTTCATCCGCCTTAGCGCAGGAACCGCCCCTGAGTAGACTCCATCTTGACAATGCATAGGGGAGAGAGAGACAGACACTTCCTGTATCTCTTGATAAATAAACGTGTAAATCTTTTTTATTAGAAGCTAAAAACATGACATATAGAATCGCACTCAACATAGTGGTTAAACCATCAAATGCTCAGATCAATGCACCTGCTAAATAATGGGCACAGGCTCAACCCTTCTACAGGACTGCAAGCCCCACTAATTGTCTTCAGAAACAAACTCAGCCCACCCAGAATCCCACCTGGGAGATAAAAAGGGAGAGGGGAGAATGAAGAATGGCGGGACAAGTAAAAGGAGCTCAGTACATCAACTAAGGATAGAGTTACCAAAACACTCCAATCCTGTTCTCCTCTGAACTTTAAATAGAATGGGACACTTCCTATTAGGCCTAAAAAAATGAACAGCTGCTAACACACAGCAAAGGTCTTATAATCTTACTCCTCTGGGGCAACATAATCTCTCCTGTCGAGGCACGAGTCCACACTGCATCTCGGCTATAAAACATGAATATCTTCTCTTTAACAAACCCTCGTCGCAATCATATAGAGTTGCTGCCAGTCCAACGGGAAACAACTCCCCTTTGACCAACTGGAATTCTTGCTGTGTGCCAAGACTAAGCTCTGAGAAAATATGAACAATGGATTCATTAATCTGTGTCTTTGTTACATCTGTGCCCATAAGGAGAACTACCATAACTGCATATTCAAGATTAAGCACTCCTCGGGTTGCTGGCTAGCATGGCTCTTTGAGATCGTGCTCAGTACCAGGCAGAAAGGGTGGCACCACAACTCTGGAATCCAGCACACAACACCGGATGTCAAACTTAGGGTTCTTCTTTCATTACCAAACGAACTCCATGACTTTCTGGAAAGTGGTGTGGATAAACCTTATAACCAGCCTTTCCCAAGATGTCCATAGAATATTTATTTGAGGTGTCCAGTCAAAGAAGAAGCTGATTCTTTTCCTGTGATCTCATTTCCTGTTGGAATCACACAAACAGACGGTACTCACAAGAGGAAGATGCATATCACAAAGCATTTGTTCCCTTATTTGTTTGCGTTCTTTGCCCCCTTCCTACTTTTTTTGCCTAGATTTTTGCTTCTAGCACTTTTTCTTCTGGATTATATGCCGGGACTTCTTGCTTGGCACTTTTCTATTGCCTGAGGTCAGGACTTTTGGTACCTTGCTGATTTCTTCATTATTATTCCTCATCTTTAATCAAGAGCTACAAGCCTGCCAGGCACATTTTCCTCCTTTGTGGGTTTTTCCTCCTAACTGGTACCCACGTAAGGAGAAACTGGACACTTTTGATATATTCAGTTTTGTGCAGGGTGGCATCATGACAACTGGGAGGAATCACGCTATTGTTGGACAACCAAGAAGGGGACTCAAAGGACCTTCTCAAATTCCAGTCCATGACAACCTTGCAGCTGAAATGCCAGCACTGACTGGAGAGGGCCGGTACAGTAAGAGGGTCCAAGGGCTGTTTCTCTGAGGATTGGAACACCCTCCCAGTCCTCTGATAACCTGTCTGTGCAGATCCTCTTTGCTCTCCAAAAGTTGAGTCCTACATATGTATATATTATTTTTCAGCTCTGGGAGAGATCCACCTGGTCTGACTTCTTGATATATACTTTGGCTCTGTACTGTGGAAGTGCAGAATCCCAAGAGTGCAACTCAGCAGAAACCACTTGCATGCACCCCAAATGTGGTTACATTCACTGATACTTTCTGCTATGGTGCTCTCTGTGAGAAGTGGCATGCTCTATGTCTCCCCTGGGTCTGAAGTTGCAGCTTCGGCAAAGCAGTCCCATTTTGGCTTTCGTAGGAGGTACTCTTCTAAAGCCCAAGACCATGACTTGTGTGGAATCTTGATGGACATGCAGGCCAGCACGCAAACAACAGATGGGAAAACTGGCACCTTACAGCATACCTAGACCAAATGAAAAGTAAACTAGACAAACATGGAGATCGTCTGGATGATGCAGAACATAGAATATTTGTGGCGGACGACTGCACAGAGGATATTAAGTAAACTGTGGCCTACCTTACCAATGAGATTGCCAAAATCTGCACCAAACATAAGGATGTGGAATCGCGCTCAGGGTGCACCAGCATCCATATATGTGGTCTGGCGGAAACCAGAGACTGGAGAAATTGAAACCTTTTCTAAAATTATAATGAATTTCTTTTTTGTATGTGGTTAATTAAAACCATTACAATTGTTCAGAAACCACATAGATAATAAAAAGATCATCAGTAGTGATAAACACACACAAGTTAGGATGTCGCAATGAGCAACCGTACATACAAACACATATAATTGATCGACTTGTGGCTTGACAACCAGTATCTATAAGTACCAAATGCCACGTGTAGTAAAAAAATCATCTTTTGTCAACCTTTTTGGCACCAAGTCAGTTTGATGTATCAAAGTGCTAGTGCAAAAACCAAATGAGAAGTAATATCACAATCAAACAAAGAAGGCCAGCTAAAAGAACTAGGCGACTTGGTGAAATACGGCAATGATAATACTATGAATACATCTCAAGCAAATAAGACGATCGTCGGATTAAAAGGTGACGATGACAAGAAGACGCCAGGGTCGGCAGCAAAGTGCTAATGCAAAACCAGGCAACAGCAGCGGTTCATTGGGTGAAAAAGTGCAGCCCAACAAGACATGAAACAGGAATCATCAACCCATATAGGAGAACACGCGCAGTTCAATAAATGACATCAATTCTTAAAATAAAAGAAGCTATCTCACAAAGCGCTAGTGCAAACAAGATAATAGCAGCGGTTCCTTAAGTTAAAAGTTCAGTTTAACAAGTTTACATTACGCGGGCATCACTGGAACATACTGGCTGAAAAACACAGAGGGCCTGATTCTGACCCTGGCGGCCGGTGACCGCCAGGGTCACCGGCCACGGGAGCACCGCCGACAGGCTGGCGGTGCTCCGAAGGGCATTCTGACCGCGGCGGTTCAGCCGCGGTCAGAAAGGGTAAACCGGCGGTCACCCGCCGGTTTACCGCTGCCCTTCTGAATCCTCCATGGCGGCGGAGCGCGCTCCGCCGCCATGGGGATTCAGACACCCCCTACCGCCATCCTGTTCATGGCGGGAAACCCGCCATGAACAGGATGGCGGTAGGGGGTGCCGCGGGGTCCCTGGGGGCCCCTGCAGTGCCCATGCCAATGGCATGGGCACTGCAGGGGCCCCCGTAAGAGGGCCCCGCAAAGTATTTCAGTGTCTGCTATGCAGACACTGAAATACGCGACGGGTGCCACTGCACCCGTCGCACCTTCCCACTACGCCGGCTCAATTCTGAGCCGGCGTCCTCGTGGGAAGGTTGATTTGCCCTGGGCTGGCGGGCGGCCTTTTGGCGGCCGCCCACCAGCCCAGGGCAAATCTCAGAATCACCGCAGCGGTCTTCCGACCGCGGTGCGGTGTTCTGACGGGGTTACTTTGGCGGGCGGCCTCCGCCGCCCGCCAAAGTAAGAATGACCCCCAGAGTGTAATAAGTGACGAGAGTTCTTTGAGTGAGAGAAGCTATCTGCAGTATTGGATAAACCTTGTTGAAAAGTTCCATGGCAACATTTTTAAAAGACACACTTTTCTGATGTGTTTGCTGTTGCGGGAGCCCCAGATCCTTTGGCCCTCGGGCCCCCACCAGGTACCCAGAGGCCAAGTATTGCACCCCTTCTGAATTATAGGATAGGACTAGAGACATGGCTTTGAAAATTGCCAGGGAGAAGGGGCGCATAGACTTTCAAGAAGCTGCACTTTCAATCTGTCCAGAGTTCACAATTGCCATACAAGAAGCCAGATGCGCATTTGCAGATATGAAAAAGTTTCCTAGAGTCTCAGACGTCAGCTACGCGATGATCTGTCCTGGAAGGCTTAGGCTCCATTTAAAGGGACATAGCATAATTTTCACATGCCCTAATTTTTCTACATAAAATTGACCACTCTCGGTCTCGCCCATCTCACTGCCCCAGATGCTTCGAACATCCTGCTGATTTCTTACACCTGGCCAGGACATGCCCCACGGTTCACAGATTCTGCATAAAGGTGGCACAAAGTCTAACGGACATAACATGCACAAACATAATTTGGATTGATACATGGATCCACCTGGAGAGCCATACATCTTTGTTTTTTTGGATACTAAAAATAATTAATCTCTCTTTAATGGCCTTTTTTGTAGCCAGGATGGGCCTGGGTACATACTCTTTACAGCTTGTCAAATTGGTATCAATGGATATGTACCTCCCCTCATTGAGATTTGAAGGGGCTTTTTTTGCGATAGCTATGGAACCATTTGCTCCCGTGCTCAACAGTTTCTGCTGCCATTTTATGCTGACGACATTCACCTGTTTTTCAGAACACATAAAATGCAATGGTAGGTTCAGGTATCCATATTTAGGGGCATATTTATCATTGAATTTGTGGCCCTTGCACAATGTAAGGGGACACAAGGACGATGCAACTACTAAGTCAGATTTATCAAGCCAAGCAAGGTCACCTTCGTGACCCTGCACAGCTTGATAAATCTAGAGTAATGCAAAGCAGCACAAATCGCTGCGTTGCGCAACCCTGCCCCAGTGAGACGTTCCATGGGAGGAGCAAGGGCCTTCCCACGGGAGATGCAACGAGGAGAAATATCTTTATTTGTCCTTGTTATTTTCTCTTTCTAAGTGTGCTGCAGAATAAAGAGGAAAAAGCCTCTGAGGATTGCTTTTGTGGCGGGAGGTGACCCTTATGCACAAAAACAATCCTGCCTCCAACACATGCGCCCTTGCACCACAGCACAAGGGTGCCTCCATTGGAGCTAGACAGCCGTAAAGGCGACAGCGCAAGGAAAGGTCAGGAATTCGCTGTAAAATGTTAAATACAGTAAATTCCTCCCCTTTCCCTTTCGTGCAGCCCAGCAAGGTGGCTTGCTGCACTGTGCTGTGTGAAAGTTGGATAACTCTGCCCCTAACTTCCTGCTCCTAACAGAGATGTGTCCACTCACCAATAACACTACCGAGGCAGTGCTGGATTATCCACAGGCTTGAAGGGAAAACCTGGTTAAATATCTGGGTATTCTTGACAATAGAGACCAGGAAACAGCTCTTAGGAACAACTACGGATTTAAGGTTGGCAAACTAGCCATGCAAATGAAGAGATGGATCCAGTTACTCCTTTCTGTGCCTGGCAGAGTTGCGCTCAGCAAAAATTAGTGCTGTCTAAGCGTTTATGTTGGCTCACAAATATACCATACCCTTAGTTAACAATATATTTGTTAGGCTCGAAGCACTGGGTACAGAAACCCGCAGATTAGATGGGTTAGGCTAATCTAGTAGCAGGTGGCTTTGCTAAACTTGATTTCGAATGATACTTCTTGGCCGCACAGGAGCGCTTTGGTATACAGTTGGGTTGGCCTCACACTTGCCCATAGAGAGGGATCAAATTGAGGGTGGGCGCTACATACCCTGTAAGTGTCTAAAACGCCCAGACCTGGCAAATTCAGTGAAACGGTTAAGTGTATGCATTGGACGCTCAGGACGGTTGCTAATAGGGCTGGGAAAATAAAGGTACATTCTCCAGAAAAGATGATGGAAGAGGACCCTGGTTTGCCTCCATCAATTATAAGCACAAGTTTATTTATTTTCATTTTGTTTAAAGACTGTACTACTTCCTTGTGTTTCTACCATCTTACTGCCCCAGAGGTTTCTTCGCACATCCTGCTGATTTCTTGCGCCTGTCCTGGCCATGTACCACTATTCACAGATTCTGGGTAAATGTGGCACAAAGTCCAAGGGACAAAACCTGTACATTATACGCCACCGACTGTGACACTATGATATTTTGCGGCTGTGCCTATATCTGTCAGCAGGCTGACTGCTTTGCTACTGGTCCTGGCCAAACACAGGATAGCAAAATCATGGACCAGAGTTACTGGGCCTAAAATATAATACTGGCCTAACGACGCTACTCTGTGCAATGACCTCTGTGAGACGCTTGTAGAACTGCAACTCAAAACAGTCAGACCGAAAGACATCTGGGGGCATTTACGGAATACGTATTGCGCATTAAGGCGTAGCTGATGCTGCGGCATGAAGGAACACGTGTGTGATCCATCAGGACTCTTGCGTACCTCATCTAAGTACCTCATCGAAGCACATGTGGATAGGGACCGTACCCCAACTGTTCTAACACTATTGCGGCTCATTGGGTTGTGTCTCTTATGCATGGAATCCAGTTGAGCTCACAGCTGGAGAGTAATGCGATTGTGCATGTAATTCCCACGCATGTTCTCCTCTCGGCTCGCATTTCTCTCTTTATAAACCGTCGCCTTTGCTGAGATCTCACGACAAAGTTCCTAGGTCCCGACTCATCGCTTGTCAGCAGCCGAGCTATTTTTGTCGCCGCTGCAAAGGGCCCACTTCCGGTGAACCTGACACAGACCTCTGACCTGCGTAAATTTAGAAAATCTTCAAGAATGTTGCAAACTACTCATGTATTTTAAATCTTTACACACTGGCACTGTTTTGTTGCTTGTTTGTCCAGGGCAATGTTTCCCCGCGCGTGCATGCGGCACTTCAAAAATCGATGATCAAATTAGCAGATTGATACTGTACATGTGAAAAGGCGCAGCAGTACAGTCAAATATACACTATCGTGCTGAGTGTCTTTGTAGAGCGTCATTTTCACTGCTCTCTCGGAGTCCCTGCATAGGCGTCTCTTAGGAAAGAGGTCTAAAACAGATAAAACGTCATTTAATATATATGTTTAGGGTTTTAAGATTCCGGGGCGTCTATCATCACTGATGTGTTCATCAAAAGTTTCCTTTGCAAGATAAAGAGATATTAGAAATACTATTTCTCTCACACAACTTTCCTACGATGGCTGTAAACTTTGCTGATGTACTAATTTAAATCTCACCCTACTGTCAATGTATTATTCCTTATCATGGATGTTCGAATTATACATTTACAAGATTCACTTTGTGGAGCCATATCACGGGTTCTCTTTAATCATCTGGCCATATTGGCTGTGTAATGCTCCTCATTAGTGACGTTCTAATTGTCCATTCACAAACTTCACAGGCAACATACAGTGATGTTTTCCAAGTGTGTAAAACCTAATAAGGACGCCGATATTGCTGACTCCTAATTTCCTTTGCCCTGAAAAGCAGCACTGAGCTGAGAAACACACAATTACTGTACTGAATGAAATGTTACCAGTTCAAGAACTCTTACAACATAGCATGGAATGTAGTATTAAGGGCTCATGGGAGGTACTCTAAAATAATTGCTTGGTAGGCAATGTAAAGTTAACTGCCTGGCATCCTTTCCTTTCCTTTCCCACTCGTGCAAAGCGAGATATTCCATCAGAGACATAATTATCCAGTAGTCTCTACCACAAGAAAAAGGTAGTCATTTAGGCAGAACTACTGGACTTCGTATCAATGTTAAAGGTGAATTCTTTACTAATGATTTTCCTTTGTTATGTGTTAAGAATCTGCATAAGAAAAGCTGACATAGAAAATAATGTGCGATTTGGAAAATGTGCCCACTTGAGTGACCACCATCAATACGTAAGGCTTTTAATAAATACATATTATTATTAGTTGAGGTACACGCATAAAGAAAATTGTAGTAGTATGTCATAATAACGATTATATCCTAGGTATTTGCTTATTTTACTATAGGCCTTAAGTTAGCGAGGTTCAGGCCTAGTCTGCACAGCCTCATATTAAGCTGCATTGACTAATAAAATAGTGGGAAATGCATGACCAGGGATTTGATGCTTTCATTGTTCACACTGTGCTGACCAAACAATTTGCAGATGTGTTTTCCCATGAGAACTGCCTGCTGGAATGTCTTGTACTAGAAATTGCAACTTTGTAAAGTTTGATGCATGAGACAGCAATGTTCCCAGGAACCAACAATGGATGCACTGACTGGAGTACAGATTGCAACAAGAAGGTTACCTGACGAGTCTGATGATGGGAACAGGAGAAGAGCAACCAGTCATCGACATGTGAAAGACAGTTTTGTTATATCTTAGATTTGGGTTTTTATTTCTATTGGACTAATTGTAAACATGAAACACAAAGAGAGAGTTACGGGAGTGATACTATCCCACACATACTCCCAAGAAAAATCTACATATCCATCAACCACTGAAGGTGTGGGGTAGTTGATGTTGAGGGTGGAATTAGATCAGTGTACCCTCAATTATTAGTACCGGCTAGGTAGGTATTTGTGCTAGGGGGAAAGAAATGTGTAAAGAGTGTCTCTAAATGGGTGGCTGTGTTAAACAAGGGGGTGGAGTTCCTTTACGGACTAGGTGGTCTCACACACATAATAGTGTCCTGCTTCATCATTTGACCACCTAGCCCCACCCAGGTAAGATAAAACTACCTGGGCGGACTCAACCTCTTTGTTAAAAGAACAAGGGGGAGTGCTGAAATTAATCTTACTGGATAAATAACAGGGATCCAGATAGGGTTAGAATAAAATTACCATACATGTCACCTACTTCAACTGATTAAATTTAATAGAGGTTAAAACGGGGGGGAAGACTCAATAGAGATTAATGTCTCTTAGAGTCTAAAAAATAATCTTGACCAACATGTTTCTGCCCTCTCAATGTGCTGGAAGGTCAGGGGCATTTGTCAGGGTCTAGGATCCCAGAGCACTGCTGCTAATGGGTGTGCTCGCTGAGTGAAATAAAGGAGGTCTAAAGGCCTACCTGAACAGGTGGTTCGTTTTATGGTAGGAGGATAGATAAACTACAAGTTACAATCAAGTAAAACAGGGTGACACACCACTGCACACAACGCAGCAAACATGGTGGTAACACACACGGTTAAAGATGAAGACACTCAAAACACATGCAGTGGTGACTTACCCAAGAAATAGGGGTGATTGGCCTCTGGTCTGGGTAATGCCGGGGTGGGGTTTTCCCTTGTAGTCACACTCTTGAGGGGAAAAAAAAGAGAGAGAGGGGGGGAAAAAAGAGAAGGGGAGGAGAATCAGATAAAGATAAGAGAGGAAAGAGGAGGAAAAAGGAAAAGAAGAAGAAAAGGAAAAGAGGGAAGCGGGAAAGGGGGAGAGGGAGGAAGATTAGGAAAAGAGGAGAAGGAAGAAAAAGGAACAAGGGGGCTGGGACAAGCCCAGCAGTATTGAAATAATGCTGGTGTTCAGTGGGGTTGCCACAGAACCGAGGTCACAGGGAGGTCTACCTCCTGCCAAAAGACAGTTAAAATCCAAAATGCAGGCAGTGCTTGAATAGAGACTTACCACTCCAAAGGGAATAACCAGTGAGAGTACCTACATGCCGGTGCCCGACCGCTCTGATATCGAGCTGAAAGTGGGCCCAGTATTTTAGGTAGCTGTTGGAGTGGAAAACAGGATGCATGCTGGGCCGGCGGTGTCCGGCGTACAAAAAACGTTTGCGGCGCTCCCGGAAGTTCGTAAGGACTGGGTATGTCCCTGTATCCATGGAAAGGGAGAGCCACGCTCAAAGGATGCGCCGTGTTTGAAGGCGCGTATGTGGTACGACCCGGAGGTGGCGGTGTAATTGAGGTGGGGTCGCTCCAGCCGTGTCCCGTGGCTGGGACGCGGCGAAGCGCATAGGAATGACGCGCCGCGCAAAGGCTCCCCGGGACTCTGGGAGTGAAGTCCCGTGGGTCGCTTCAGCCGTGTCCCGTGACTGGGACACGGTGAAGCGCATAGAAATGACGCGCCGCGGGGTGCGTGGCGCGTCACAAGCCTCCCCGGGACTCTGGGAGTTGAAGTCCCGTGGGAGCAGAGCTCAGCTCGGGAGGAGCTGGCATTGATGACGCGCCGCGGGGTTGCGGGGCGTCAAGGAGCTCCCTGGGACGTCGGGGGTTGTAGTCCCTATGGAGCTGGATGAAAAAGAGACCAAAAGGAGAGAAAACAGCGGGGGGAAGTGGAGTGAGGGGAAAAGACCAAGACAGGAGGTTGGAGGGAAATGGAAGGGAGGGAAAAAAGGGTGGGAATAAAAAGAGGGGGGGAGGGGAGGAGGGAAGCAGGGAAGCAAGAGAGAAATGGGGTGGTGGGTGGTGTGGGGCTGGCGGTGAGTAAGTTGAGGAAGAAGGAAGTGGGAAGGGGAAAAAAGGAGGGGGAGGGAGGAAAAATGGGGGGCTCCAGTAGAGTATGGAACGGGAGAAAAAAGCAAGGGAAGTATAGGGAAAAAAAGACAATAGAAAGGTGTCTTCTGGAACTAAAGTAAAGTAACACAGAGGATGTCTGCTCGAAAAGGGCATACACAAAAGGGGACTAGTTGTGAAAGAGATTATATTCACACAAAAAATTATACAAAAAAATATATTAAGAAAGTTTTTTTTATATATAGCGGTGTATGAGTCTTGAGTGGTAGAACAATGATATGATATGGCCATTAGCCCAGGGCGGACCACTGAATATTGTCATTAAGTCCAGATGTGTCGGTATGCAGTCTCCATACCCATCTTTGCTCGTAAAGTAGTAACTTTTGTTTAAAATTTGTTACTGTAGGTTTGAGTTGATCTAGTACCAGCCATTCCATATGGTTGGGATGGTGGTTGTTGGTGACGTAGTGCTCTGTCAGTTAACATACCATTTTCTGACCAATGATGGGGTGGTAAGTTCTTTAGGAAATTCTAACTTAGCTTGACGGCAAAGACGAGAGAAGTTCTTCTTCCTATTTTGACTTTCCCCGTATTGGTTCTGTTTGAGGAGCTGAATAAGTTCCTAAGAACTTTATTTCTAACTTTGACTGTATTGTCTAAGTTTCTAATGCAGAATGCTGATCCCTTAGATATTGTCCATTATATGGTTCAGATAGTTTAGAGTCCCTGTGTCCGAACCATTCCCTTTCACTGCCCGTTGCTGAAGCTGACCAAACAGATGTCCAACTAATGAAGAGAGATCGCAGCTTGCTGATCCATATTGTGGAGCAGTATAACAAAATGCTATTGTCCTTGTTGTAGGTTTTGTTCTTTGTTTCTAGGTACCAACCGCGATTTTGATAGAGCCGTGGTTTAGATGTTTTTCCAAATTATCTTTTGACTAAAATTTGTTTAGCATGAAGTCCAAACATGCTATTCTAATCTGAAGGTTAGTTAGGGAGCCATGGAAATGTTATCAAATTGCAATTAACCAAGAATTGATCTTGTTCACTTGTTGAATCTAGATGTATGTCATTTCTATTGCGCAGTTATTCTTGCTATTAGTGTGTTATGTGACTCTTGAATGCTTAATTGTTAATGCTGTAGATAAACTGAGATTCTTTAGAAGATTCCGTCAGCTGGTCTTATTCATGTATGTTTATCATTTGGTTTTGAGATTAATTTGCGAGACATCAACATTGTTAATATAGGGAAATAAACTTTCTAATTTTACTTAAAGATGTGGTTATTCGTGGCCAAATAGGTCATGATGTGTGAAGATTATTGTCTCCAGATGAAAGGTTTGTTTATTGATTATGTTAAAAGGATTGAAATTTAAAAGTGAAGCTCTTAGTGGAATCACTCCAAGCATAGTCAAAAGGTCAGTCAAACCTCTAATGCGTCTCCTTATAAATTAAACGATAAAAGGCCAAATAAGGTCAGATGCGCTCACAGTTCTTGGTAGCAGAGTTGGATGGTTAGTCTCCTTGTGAGGCCACTAGAGATGGTTGGTTAATCTCCTTTGGGGCCCACTTGTGTTGGATGGGTAGTCTCTTTAGGAGATTACTATAATTCACAGATTTGGTAGAAAAGTTGGATAACGTGTCTCCTTAAGAGACCACTATGATTCCCAAGATATAAAGGCTACAATCTGTAGATTTGGTAGTACAAGTGAAAGATTATTTCTCCCTAAGAACTTGCCATGACTTTCCCAGAACCTTGGAGTTTGCCAATGCTTGTTTGAGGATGTTTTCAGCATTTCTAGTGACAGTGTGAATCAAATAGGTTTTGTACGTGCACAGCTTGAGCAAATCACAGGTGAATTGTGATGTTTGAGAGTGTTTCGGGAGTTTGTGTACTCCAGATTAAGTTGTTTAGGGAGTTTCCTTACTCCAAAGAGTGAGAGTAGGGAAGTCGTCGAACTTCACATGTTTGTGGCGCTTTGTGCTCAATAATTGTCCATGTGGTTGTTGGTATATGGACCCTGGGTGGTCTAAGACTCTGGAGTATTGAATATGTGTATGAGACACTTAGTTTATGTTGTAATTTGTCTGTTTAACAGGTCAATTAGGTGTGGTTGACAAACTCAAGAGTGCGTGTTAAAGGAGTGATAGTTTTTCAGTGGAGATTTGGTGAGCCCTATGTGTACCAGGAGGATCCAATGATCAGTTGAGAGCAAAAGTTGATGGTCCAATTTTGCTTGCGAGTCAGGGAAACTGAGATAGAAGGAGATTCTGTCAGAGCGAAATGCTGCAGTGAAAAATCAGTAAGGTTTCTGAAGCGACTGTGTTCCCTACTTGTGGTAAACAGACAAGTTGGGTGTTGATTTTATTTAGTGCTCGCAATATTTGCATTTAGTTTTGCGTGGATCTGAGTTTAGGAAGGAAAGCAAAAAGGCTTTGTCAGCCGCTGTACGTGTGAGTGTGATGTCATTGGAGCCACGCTGGGATAGGTTGGTTAGTGTGGAACAGCTGCAAACTGATTGTTGGATAACCTTGAAGCGAAATTGATTGAGAAGGTAGGCGAAAAGTATTTTGGGATTGAAATTCACTTCCTGATTTGATTGAAAGTGACATAAATTACAGAGCTGACATTTCTCAAAGCTTTAAAGAATGCCCTAAGGGGAGATACGTTTATTCCAACCAGAATAGGAGAAATGACACCGCCAGAAGGTACACCCGCCTATATTATGTTTGATGAACAAGGTGCTGCGCCATGTCTTTGGCTGAAACAATGGTGCAAAGAAACAGAGAGAGATGGGAGCTTAGCATTCCCTGCCCATGGAACATTTAATTTGAGGATTTTAGAGAATTTGAGGAGAGTACTGTATGATTTTACACAACCTCTGAGACCTGCAGAGTTTGAAGCATTAGCTATTTGGGAACTAGTGGCTAGACAACAACAGCAACTGAAATTTGAAAAAAGAATGAGAGAGGCTGAGAAAACTTTAGCAGAGGTTAGATTGGATAGGGAGCAGACATTCTGGAGAACTGAGACTTTACAGGGAATTAAGTTGTTTCCGGCAATTACACAAGAGAACGGGAACAAGGCTAAAAAGAGTAATAAGAAAAGGGATTCCTACCCTTCGGATGACAGAGAGCTAAAATCCACAGAGTCTATGAAGTCTTTGACTTGCAATGAAGAGTCAGATGATGATTAGTTTATTTTGCAGTTATGGAGAAATTGTCCCCTACCATATGCAGCACATGAGAGAGGTTCAGGTACTACAGTAGACCCTACAGCTCCGATACCAATTGAATCTACACAGAGCCACATACAGGTTAGTCATAATGTTCCAGCTACTTCTGCGATTCGGAGGCCTATGCCGCAGATTTATATACTCAAAATGTATCCAGATGTACCTAGATACTGCATCAAACTTAGTAGTGCCGACATGACAAGCTGCCCACACGAGACAAGTCTATCAGAAGCCGACGTTGATCCAGATGGATTTGATGTCCCCGATAAAGCCACAGATGATCCAGAGGTACACCCCCATATTAGGATCACAGACAGAGATGTCCGTCGTTACAAGTTAGAATACAGGAATAATGTACCCTAGAGACTAAAATGTCCGACTAAGTACAGATACAGTGTCAGTACCATTTACTATAGGTCCAGTCATACCATTATTTGCCCGGCAAATAATAAGAGCAGTGAACAGAAAATCCTGAATCCAAGCATAGAGAGGGAGAGATTCACTGAGAACGCATGAATGATGACTCCCATGAGACCAACATTTGATGGAACAGGTCCGTTAATTGACCTGAGCTACCCAAGAACCCCACTGAATGATTTGAGAAGTCAGGAAATAGGTCCTAACCCAGTTGCAAAGACACCAGAGACCCCAAGTTTAACATTACAGCAAGTGCCCGGTGTGACTAATAACAACATTTCATTACAAGGTTTGACAGCTAAGCAGTTAATTGAATGGTTGGAGAAGCTGAGTAGTGTCCAAGAAGATTCCAGCAGAGTAAGTGTACTGAATTTAACCAGGCTTAGACTAGAGGCAGAAAACCTAATTGAGGGAACGATGGGGTTGGACAGAATTGACTCATTCTGAGAAGACGAGTTAGGTTATTTGTGTAAACTTATTACCAACAAAGCAGGAATAGTACATCAGAAATTATCAGATCTGGCAGAAAAATATGACATAGAAATGGAGAAAACCAAACATTTAAAGAGGAGTTACAGATTAGAGTTTGACTCAAAGGACTTTGAGAACATTAGAGTACCGGGAATGAGTACAGAGCATTCAAACATGGGGGAGCATTAGATAAGTGGGAAGGCAGATGAGTGAAGAAAAGAGACAAGAAGAAAACAGATTCTGAGAATCTTACTGCAAATGTGCAGCAAGTTGAGGATCCAGTGAAAATCTTACCATTGAGAGAGATTTCTGGAGGGAATTTTGTCCCTGTCTCTTGGAGCAGAAGTGACATTTTGTCATTTATAAATGATTATCCCAGGTTGGGAGAAAAGCCAGTGGAATGGTATCAGCAAATAGATAGGTTTGTGAAGCTTGCAAGATGCCTGTAAGAGGATTTGAACACCCTGTTAGAAAAAGTAGTTCCAGCAGATTTATGGGTCGAGTGCAGGAGAAGTGTAGATTGGTCGACAAGAGAACCTCAGAGAGATCCAGCAACAGGTGCACTTTCTCCTGACATGATGGCATATTACTATAAGGTGATTGTATTTTCGAAAAGGAGAATTTCGTCTAAGAATATCGACTGGCAGAGATTAGACAGGACAGCTCAGGAAGGGAAAGAGTCGATAGATGTATACTATGATTGATTGTTGCAGGCATTTAAACATTACAGTGGGGCAGAAACCATTAAGCCAGTAGACATGATTAATTTTGTGTTCAGATTTGTTGAAGGATCGAGACCTGAAATTAGCCAGATGATTAAGAGTCATTTGATTTGTTGACAAGTAAAGCAGACTTATGAAGTATTGCAGTATGCAAAGTACTGTAGTGATGAGATTGAGTTGAAGCAGAGAAAGTTGAAAGAAAAGGCAATGGGGATGTAGATTAAAGAGGCACAAACAGGAATGCAAGGAAGTTTTCCGCAGCAGCAGCAGGGAAACATGTGGTCACAGAACCAGGCGAAAGGTATAGGTCATGGTGGAATTGGAAATTTGAACCGTGATCCTGGTTTGAATACTGTGGTTGTTCAGAATGACTTGCAAGGGATGAAAAGAATGTTACCATGTCACGCTTGCGGAGGCCTCGGACACTGGAAATGGGAGTGTATTATGTTAGTACTGGAAGGTGTTGTTCAGTAGACAAACTAAATCAATTCTTTCCCAAATATGAGAGGACCGAGAATGAGAGGTCAAAATCCAAATTTCCAAAGTAATGTGAATCAGGTGCAGGGTTTTCAGCCTATGCAACAATTGCAAATGCCATGATTACAGATACCCCAGTCGCAGAAAATTCAAACCAAGTTCAAAAGGTACCTAGGCAGCAAATTCAAATACTTCAAGCCCCTATGGTGCAGCAGCAGGTGATGCTTCCTCAGCAGGTCACAGGTCAAAGGCTTAACCAAAGTAATAACCCAATACACCAATACCCATTACACAGTGAGGATGAAGCAAATGATGACTTGGTGAGCGAGAGTTCAGATGAGGAGGAAAGCGTGTTAGCAGCTTCATTAGAAGTAGATCAGAAAGGTCCATAGGTGAAGGAAAAAGTGATGGGTCACAAAGTCTCATTTGTAGTTGACAAAGGAGCTACAAGCTCTACAGTGAGAACCAAAGACGTTCCATACCTGCTGCTTTTAGGGAAAACAGTACAGATTGTAGGAGTTGCAAATCAATATTTGACAAACCCAATTACAGAACCAGTCCAGGTTAAAATTAGCAACTTTAAAGGATTACACAAATTTGTAGTTTGTGACTCGAGTCCGGTATCCTTATTAGGAAGGGACTTGCTATGCAAAACAAGATGTTCAATTGCATTCTCGAATGATGGAATTGCCATTTAGACAAACAGTGATGATGAAGATGATTTGTCCACAGGAACAGATTGTGAAACAGTGAATGAGGAGTTCCCTTTGATCAGTTTCTTTACAGTTTTCACAAAGCAAGATCTTTCTTCTGACTTACAGGGAACAGTTAAAATGAAAGTGTGGGATTTTACTGAAAAGACATTGGTTGAGAAAGTTAAGGTTCCAGTCAAGCCAAATGTGAAATTCCCCCAAACTCCCCAATACTACATGACACAGGATACAATTGAAGGGATTTCACCTATAACTGCAGAATTTGTAAACCAAGGTGTTATAAAAAAAACATTGAGCATCCCACGTAACTCACCAATAATGGGATTGCAAAAGCCATGTTGGAAATTTCAAATTGTTCAGGATTTCAGGAAAGTAAATGCCACTGTGACTAAATGTTGTCCTGTGGTGCCAAATCTAGCAGTGATATTGTTTTAGATCCCATGCGATGCTGCATGGTTCACCGTAGAGGACCTATCGCAAGAATTCTTCTCTATACCTCTTTATGGGGATAGCCAATTTCTATTTTGTTTTAAATTTTGTTTTAAATTTTTGGATCAAGTTTATTGCTGGTGTAGAATTTCTCAAGGGTTTTCAGAGTCACCATCCATTTTCAACCAAATACTGAAAAAGAACCTGGAGTCACTGGAAATGCCTTTCCAATCAACGTTAGTCCAGTACACTGATGATTTATTAGTTGCTTCAAAGACAGCAGAAGCATACAAGTACGAGACTGTTGCTTTGTTGAATCATTTGGGAAGGAATGGATATAAAGGCCCTCATTCTGACCTTGGCGGGCGGCGGAGGCTGCCCGCCAAAGTCCCGCCGTCAGGTTACCGTTCCGCGGTCGAAAGACCGCGGCGGTAATTCTGACATTCCCGCTGGGCTGGCGGGCGGCCGCCTTCAGGCCGCCCGCCAGCCCAGCGGGAAAGAGGCTTCCACGATGAAGCCGTCTCGGAATCGAGCCGGCGGAGTGGAAGCTGTGCGACGGGTGCAGTTGCACCCGTCGCGTATTTCACTGTCTGCGCAGCAGACAGTGAAATACATTTAGGGGCCCTCTTACGGGGGCCCCTGCAGTGCCCATGCCAGTGGCATGGGCACTGCAGGGGCCCCCAGGGGCCCCGCGATCCCCCCTACCGCCATCCGGTTCCCGGCGGGCGGACCGCCGGGAACTGGATGGCGGTAGGGGGGTCGGAATCCCCTCGGCGGCGCAGCAAGCTGCGCCGCCTTGGAGGATTCCAACGGGCAGCGGAAAACCGGCGGGAGACCGCCGGTTTTCCTGCACTGACCGCGGCCAAAGCGCCGCGGTCAGAATGCCCTGCGGGGCACCGCTGGGCTGTCGGCGGTGCTCCCGCCAACCGCGAGCCTGGCGGTCACAGACCGCCAGGCTCGTAATGAGGGCCAAAGTGTCCCCAGCAAAATTACAGTTTTGCCAGAAAGAAGTAAAGTATTTGGGACACCTAATTGAAAAGGGAACAAGGAAACTCTCCAGAGAAAGGGTCACAGCCATATTAGAGATGAATCCCCCAGGGAAACAAAGAGATGTCAGGATGTTTTTGGGAATGGAGAGCTATTGTCGTCAGTGGATTTCCAACTTTTCAAACATTTCAAAGCCATTGCAGGAGCTGACTCACAAAGAAGTTACTAATCCCTTAGTGTTAGCCAAGCCTGTATGAAAGCCTTTACTGAATTGAGAGAGAGTTTGTGCAAAGCCCTGGCTTTGGGAATGCCTGTGTAGTGAATCCTAGTTCGTTTTAATGGGATAACAGGAGTTAGCTTAGCCTCCGGCTTGCAGACTCGTACCCCCGTCACCTAGTGAATTTTAACCTACTTAGCTTGCTCTGTCTTAGCCCATTTAATTATTTAATTCTTCTAAGATGGCTGCTTTTGTTTATAGTTAGGCCACTTGTTATGAGTTACATTATCAGTGTCACTGCGCTAAGTCGTCAGGATCAAGCAACAAAGACAAACAGACAGTAGGTGTTCACACTTAGGGATTTTCCCTCTCTATACTTTCGAGGGATTGTTTATATTAATTGCCGTCCCAAGCATGACTGTTATCCATTGTTTGGGAACACACCTACGTCAGGGGTCCTTGTAGATCTGTATAAATAGATCACACGTTAGAAGGATAATCAGAGGGATTCCGACCAGAGTGCATCGCTACCATCGCTGATATCGATGCTGCAGTCACCTTGATGCTGACTCAGTCTTCGTGTCCCTGCGGAGTCTGAGATAGAGACCTCATTTCAAAGTAACAAGGGTTGGGGGCTCCTCTCATGGACATGGCATTGGCAGATTAGGTTTAACAAACCCAGCTCTCCTTTATGTAGGAGGTTAGGCCTTTCAAATTAGGGTATTATGGCATATTACATCTCGTATGTCTTTTCTATGCATTGCAAGCTGGTGGGGGTCTTTGTACTAATGACTCTCTTTTTCACAATTCTGTTCCTTGGATTATTCATTATCGTAATCACTGCAGCCCACGCAACTTATCGCAAATTGCAGTTATGTTAAATAAACTTTGTATGAGACATGATATATCTGTGAGAAAGGGGTAATCTCCGTTTAACCACAACACTCCCTGAGATGTCTTATTCTCGAGTCCATGCATAAAGGCTGCCACAAATCACCTTTTACTATTGTGTTTCTGGTGAGGTGCTGCTAGTGAGCTGGTAAGGTTGGGACAACAGTTGCGACTTGTTGTAGGAAAGGAGTAGTCGCCTACAAGCAAAAGTACTGTCATCCTTTAACCAGCAGTCTTGCCCAGAGCAAGAGTCCAAACTACGACACCTGACTACACGAAACCCTTCATGTTATTTTGTCATGAGCGTGATGCATGTTCTTTGTCTGTTGTGACTCAAGTCCATGGTGGTGTAAACCGCCAAGTAGCATATTTTTCAGCTACTTTGGACCTAGTTGCAGCAGCTTTACCTTGCTGTTTACGTACAGTAGCCGTGGTTGGATTGAACCTCACTCAGAGTGAGAGCATTGTGATGGGACATCCTTTAACTGTTATGGTCCCTCACTCCATTGAAGTTTTACTTACCAGAACCAAGACCCAACATTTGACTAATGCTAGACTGACAGGATATGAGACCATTATTCTGGGGTGCCCAATGTAGCACTGAAAAGGTGTTCAGTGCTGAACCCAGCAACTTTGCTTCCAAAAGAGAATATTGAGGTTGACAAATTGAAGGAAGCTGAACATGACTGTCTGGAGGTTACTGAATTGTGCACAAAACCTAGACCTTATATCAGAGATGCTCGATTGGAAGAAAATGACCAAATTATTTTTGTTGATGGTTCCTGCTTAAGAGATAACATGGGAAGATTGAGAGCAGGATATGCTGTGTGCACAACTTCTAGTATACTTGAAGCGTCCTGGCTTTAAGGAGTGTATTCGTCCCAAATGGCTGAGTTGGTAGCCCTTACGAGAGCATGCCATGACTCTGCACAGCTTAAAGTCACCATTTATATAGACAGCCAGTACGGACTTGGAATAGTCCACTACTTTGGCCAGCTATGGTCACAGAGAGGTATCCTGACCTCTTTGGGTTCACCAGATAGAAACGGTAAAAGAATTCATGATTTGTTACAAACTTTACAAATGCCTGAAAAGATTGGTGTGGTGAAATGCAGTGCACACCTGAAGTCACAAAATGTTGGCCCTCATTACAACCCTGGCGGTCGGTGATAAAGCGGCGGTAATACTGCCAACAAGCTGGCGGTAAAAAAAATGGAATTATGACCACGGCGGAAACTGCCAACATAGACAACCACTTCAACACACTGACCGCCACGTCAGTAGCAACAAGCACTACGGCGGTAACTGCCAACAGCCAGGCGGAAGACAATGTACCGCCTACTCTATTATGACAGGCCTATCTGCCACCTTTTCCTGGGAGGTACCAATGACATCAAAAGCACGGCGGAAACAGAACACAGAAAGCAAAGGTCTCACATCTGGAGACTCAGGGAACAACCACAACGCCATGGAGCCTTAACTGCAGATCTTCCCCATGCTGGTCTACCTCCTCCTACACAAGGAATACCAACGCCAGCGACGACGACCATGGTGAGTACTGTCGCCTAGTACACAGGGGCAGGAGGAGGAAAAAGAGAGTGACACACACGCAACACCCCCAACAGCGTGCACACAAACAAATGCAATAACATTACATATTCACCCCCTTCCCCTCAGGAATAATGCAAGGACAAAAGGAATTGATTAAAGTGAGTGTAATAAGATAAACATCCAGAAAAAGTCATCTAAATTCAAAACAGTATTTACAGATATACAAATGGAGGGACACTGCCCAGTCCATAATGTCCGTGGGCCACAGGGCCACATCACATAGGCCAAGGCCCCACTTGACTCCTGCATCAACACGGAGAGAACACTGCTGGGGCATCAGGTCGAAAATACACAGGTGCCTCAGGGGGACGGGGAATGAGGGGGGGGGGACCTCAGCCAGAAGATGGTACAACGCCACTTGTCCTGGAGGGGGCTACATGCCCTGTGCGATGTCCTGGGGAGTGAAAAGCCAGTCTCTCTAGTGGGTGGTTTGCCCACTGCTTGGTCCTGGGGAGTGCAAAGCCAGACTCTCAAGTGGGTGGTTTGCCCACTGCTTGGTCCTGGGGAGTGCTTGGCCACAGTCTCTCAAGTGTGTGGTGTGCCAACTGGTTCAGTGAGTGGATGCCTTCTTCCACTGGTTCTGGGGGGGCACCTCAGCCAGAAGATGGTACAACGCCACTTGTCCTGGAGGGGGCTACATGCCCTGTGCAATGTCCTGGGGAGTGCAAAGCCACAGTCTCTCTAGTGACTGGTTTGCCCACTGCTTGGTCCTGGGGAGTGCAAAGCCACAGTCCCTCAAGTGGGTGGTTTGCTGACTGCTTGGTCCTGGGGAGTGCAAAGCCACAGTCTCTCAAGTGGGAGGTTTGCCCACTGCTTGGTCCTGGGTAGTGCATCCCACAGTCTCTCCAGTAGGTGGTTTGCCCACTGCTTGGTCCTGGGGAATGCAAGGCCACAGTCTCTCAAGTGGGTGGTTTGCCCACTGCTTGGTCCTGGGGAGTGCAAAGCTACAGTCTCTCTAGTGGGTGGCTTGCCCACTGCTTGGTCCTGGGAAGTGCAACGCCACAGAATCTCAAGTGGGTGGTGTGCCAACTGGTTCAGTGAGTGGATGCCTTCTTCCACTGGTTCTGGGGCGGGGGGCATTGTGCCCAGTGTGCTTCACCCTGCAAGGATGCAGTGAGTGGAAGCCTTCTTCCATTGGTTCTGGAGGGAGCCTTGTGCCCAGTGTGCTTCATCCTCGCAAGGATGCAGTGGGTGGATCCTTCTTTTTCTGGTTCTGAAGGGGGCATTGTGCCCAGTGTGCTTCATGCTGGCAAGGATGCAGTGAGTGGATGTTGTGCCCAGTGTGCTTCATCCTGGCAAGGATGCAGTGAGTGGATGCCCTCTTCCACTGGTTCTGAATGGGGCATTGTGCCCTGTGATGCAGATCTTTGGGAGTGCAAGGTCAGTTTCTCGCCTGGGTGTCACACCCACAGGATTTGAAGGGGCCAGAACGCACTAGAGTCCATGGAGGCAGGACCACACACTGCCTGCCAGCCGTGACGGCTGCTCAGTGGTGGCAGTGGTGGGGCTGGTGTCGGTGCTGGCAGTTGTGGGGGGAGGCTCAAGCCCTTACCCTGCAGCCTCGGATGGCTGCCCACTGGGGCTGCTGGAGGTGCTAGCAGTGGTGGGGGAGGCGTTTCCCCATCCCCTGCAGCCTCGGACGGCTGCCCACTGGGGCTGCTGGCAGTGCTAGCAGTGGTGGGGGGAGGCTCCTGCCCGTCTCCTGCAGCTTCGGATGGCTGCCCACTGGGGTGCTGCTGCTGGCAGTGGTGCTGGTGGCAGTGCAGGTGGCGGTGCTGATGGCGGTGCATGTGGCAGTGCTGATGTCGGTGTTGCTAGCGGTGGAGGGAGGCTCCAGCCCTTCCCCTGAAGCCTCCGACAGAAGAAGCGCCAAGGTTGGTTTTGTGGGCTCAGATTCTTTCACAGCACCGGGCCTCCTGTCTCTCCTGCCTGCAGAGGCAGGCCCTTTACCCTTGCCGTGTGGTGGTGCCTCCTTGCCATCTCGTGGTGCCTCCTTGCCGTGTGGTGGTGCCTCCTTGCCCTTGCCATATGGTGGTGCCTGCTTGCCCTTGCCGTGTGGTGGTGTCTCCTTGCCATCTGATGGTGTCTCCTTGCCGTCTGGTGGCGCGCCCTTGCCGTGTGGTGGTGCCTCCTTGTCCTTGCTGTCTGGTGGTGCCTTCTTGCCTTGCCCTTGCCGTGTGGTGGTGCCTCCTCGCCCTTGCCGTGTGGTGGTGCCTCCTTGCCGTGTGGTGGTGCCTCCTTGCCCTTGCCGTATGGTGGTGCCTCCTTGCCATCTGGTGGTGCCTCCTTGCCCTTGCCTTTGCCGTGTGGTTGTGCGACCTTGCCCTTCCCCTTGGCAGCTGGTGCAGGCACACTGACAGTGCTGATGGGTGTCTCCTTGGAGCCTCTCACACCTGCAGAAGCTGCCAAAACTACAGTGGCCGTGGACTGGGTGACTGAGGTGCTGGCCTGGGTTCTGCCCACCCTGGCCCGACGTGAAGGAAGGGGGGGGCAGGGTAGGAAAGAGGTCACTGGCGGAGAGGAAAAGCTTCTTAGGGACACTGGGGCAGGAAGTGGGTGAAAGTTTGGGAGTGGAGGAAGAGGGAGTGGTTCTAGGAGGTGTCTGTCTGCTGTGTTTGGATGCAGGTGCATGGGCTGGATGCTGTTGTGAGGTGGATAGCCATTGTGTGTCTGAGTGCTTGTGTTTGTGTACTTTGGGAGAAGGGTGCACAGATGCAGTGGGAGAGGACACAGGGCATGTGTGCATGGATGTGGGGGTGGTGAATGCCAGTGAGGGGCATGTACTGATAGGTATTATGGTGATGGAGGCAGTGGGTGTGGATCTAGTGCATGCAGGTGTGAGTAGAGACGCTACTGGGAGGGAGGTGGATGAAGAGGAGGAGGGGGACACAGTGAAGGCAGTGGATGTTGTAATGTCAGCATCTGGAGCGTGTTTGTGTGAGTGCCTGTGGGATGATGTGTGGTGCTTGTGGTTACCTGAGCTACTCCTGTGTGTTGTCTTGGGTGCATGCTGGTCTGAATGTGTGCTTGGGATAGGTTGGGGTTCAGGGGAATGGGACAGAGGAAGTTGAAGGGGGGAGGCTAGAGACAGGAATAATGTCTGCCATCAGAGAGGAGGCCAGAACCTGGAATGATCTCTGTTGGGCCGCCATGCCAGAGTGAATGCCTTCCAGGAAGGCATTTGTATGTTGCAAATGCCCTGCCAGGCCCTGGATGGCATTTACTATGGTTGACTGCCCAACAGAGACGGATCGCAGGAGGTCAATAGCCTCCTCACTCAGGGAAGCAGGGCTAACTGTGGTAGGGCCTGAGGTGCCTGGGGCGAAGGATATGCCCACCCTCCTGGGTGAGCGGACATGGGAAACTCGTTGAGGTGCTACTCGGAGGGCGGTGCTGGTACGGGGATGGGGCTGTACCTGTAGTTGGGGTGGCCACAGAGCTGTCCGCCACCACTAGGGAGCTTCCATCAGAGGAGGTATCACTGTCCGAACTGTCCCCTCCTGTCCCCGTCGTGGTGCTACCCTTGCCCTCCGTCCCACTGGTGCAGCAGTGAAAGCAGGGGCCCTTTCCCCAGTGACACGAGCCATGATCAGTTCCAGACACAGGTCACAGCAGCACTTGCAGTGTAGGTCCTCTCCTGTTGAAGGTCAGGTAGCAAGTGAGTGAACAGATATAAAATGGCGGTGACGCCTGCGGCGGTGCGTACCGTCACCGCCAGCGTACATCACCATTGGCTCTTGTAACCCATAGGGCCCAATGTTAACCAATGAGGAGTTGCAAGGCGGTAGTCGACTGCCTCCCGCAATGGCGCACAATGTCAGCGGCATTACCTCATTTCCACCTGTCCATCCACACAGGACAGGCGGCCACTATTTCAGGGGGGGGCAGGCCATGGCACCTAACTGTGTCACCACACATAGGCACATTTTGGGGCTAAACATCTACATACTGTTTCTGTAACAACTTGCAATGCACTGTACATTTAGGAAATGTTTAAAACTGACCAGATGCTCATCGTTTTGCCTCCTACATTACAATCAATGTGGATAAATAGGAGATGGAGGCATCCCCTGTGTACAGGCCCCTGGTAGACTTGGCAACAATGGAGGACAGGCACATTATCCTCACCTACAGACTTCCACAATCCAAGAGCTGTGTGCCCAATTGGAGCCAGACCTGATCCCAGCTATCCGTCACCCCACTGGGATCCCCCCTCTTGTGCACGTCCTATCTGTGCTCCATTTATTGGCAACTGGCTCCTTCCAAGTGACAGTGGGCTTGGCAGCTGGAATGTCACAGCCAATGTTCTCAAACGTGCTGACCAGAGTGTTGTCTGCCCTGATGAAACACATGCGCAGCTACATCGTTTTCCCCCAGGTGGAGGATTTGGCCACAGTGAAAGCTGATTTCTATGCAACAGGACATATCCCCAACATAATTGGGGCAATAGATGGTACACATATTGCCTTTGTTCCCCCCGGAAAAATCAACAGGTTTTCAGAAATTGAAAGAGCTTTCTCTCTATGAATGTGCAGATAGTGTGCCTGGTGGACCAGTACATCTCCCACGTCAAAACAAAGTATCCTGGCTCTGTGCATGATGCCTTTATCCTGAGGTATAGGAGCATCCTATATGTGATGGCTCAACTCCAGAGGCACCGGGTGTGGCTAATAGGTGAGCCCATGGTCCCCACCCAGTAGATGTTGGTATATGGGTGTGGGGTTGGCCCTAAGTGTTAGTGTCTGGCTAACAGGTATCCCTCAGTATTTGCAGGTGACTCTGGTTACCCAAACCTCTCATGGCTACTGATCCCAGTGAGGAATGCCAGGACAAGGGCAGAGGAACGTTACAATGAGGCACATGGGCGAACAAGAATAATTATAGAGCGAACCTTTGGCCTCCTGAAGGCCAGGTTTCGGTGACTCCATCTAACAGGTGGTTCCTTGTGCTACTCACCCAAGAAGGTGTGCCAGATCATTGTGGCATGCGGTATGTTGCATAAACTTGCCTTGAGATGCCAGGTGCCTTTTCTGCAGGAGGATGAGGCTGGAGATGGGCACGCAGCAGCAGTGGAGCCTGTGGACAGTGACGAAGATGAGGATGAGGATGTGGACAACAGAACAGCAATCATTCGACAGTACTTCCAGTGACACACATGTAAGACACTGTAACTTCACCTACCATTGCAGTTTTGTGTTGTAAGTTTTCACTGGGACGCTGATGTTCCGACTACTATGGCCACTTACTGTACCCTTTGACATGTCTATTCACAGATATCTGTGCCCCACTCTGGCTCCTAGTGTATTGACTGCAGCAAACTACAGGTCATACCTAAGTATACACAACTGTACAGTTGAATTGCAATGTGTACAGATTGTGAAACAAATACATAGTTCAATCACTTGACAGACTCAATACTTGTTTTTTTTACAAGGATGTTCATTCATATGCTAATAAGTGGATGGGGTATTGGTATAGGCTGGGGGGTGGTGGAGGAGAGTCCAGGATAGAGTCCAGTCTATTTGTATCACAGGTGCATTGTCCAAGGGGGCATAGCAAGTGGAGCAATGGCAGTTCAAGGTGGACAGGGTGACAGAGTGGGACACAAGGGTGACAATCAGGAGAGTCTTATTTCCTAGCGGGGTCTTGGCAATAGTCTCTGGCTTCTGCCTGGATCGCAGGGACTGTTCACGTGGTGGTTCTCCTTCTGCAGGGGGTGGGATGCTGGTAGCCTGTTGTTCCTGTGGTGGGGCGTCCTGTCCACTAGCATCAGCGGAGACGGAGGGCTGTTCATCGGTGTGGCTAGTGTCAGGGGTCCGTTGGTGTGCCACTGCCTCCCTCATGGTGTTGGCCATGTCTACCAGCACCCCTGCAATGGTGACCAGGGTGGTGTGGATGTCCCTCAGGTTCTCCCTGATCCCCAGGTACTCCTGCAGCCGCTGGGTCTCCTGCAACTTGGCCAGTATCTGGCCCATCGTCTCCTGGGAATGGTGGTATGCTCCCAGGGTGTTGGTGAGTGCCTCGTGGAGAGTCCGTTCCCTGGGCCTGTCCTCCCCCTGTCACACAGCAGTTTTCCCAGCTTCCCTGTTGTCCTGTGCCTCTGTCCCCTGAACCGTGTGCCCACTGCCACTGACCCCAGGTCCCTGATCGTCCTGTGTTTGTGGTGGGCCCTGGGATCCCTGTCGTGGTGGACACACTTTTGATTGACGTGTCTTGGGGACAGAGGTATGGGCCCGCTGGGTGGGTGCTGTGGTGGTGTTTCCTGAGGGGAGAGGCTCTGTGGTGGTATGGGACTGTGCCTGGGTAACCGGCTGTCCGGAGGTCCCTGTTGGGCAAGGTTGGTCATCCTGATCCAGGCATGCAGAGCTGCTGTCATCACTGTGGGCCTCTTCTGTGGGGGGACGGGATGTTGCTGGCACCTCCTCTCCGGTGACGGTCTGCGTGTGACATGTTGTGCATGGGTGTGTTGCCCTGTATGGTTGTGATTGCCCTGGCAGCTTTGCCTTGTGGGAGTAGTTATTTTGTGGCCTAGGTGATTCTCTCTAATGTGCATGCTTTAGTGATGGGTGTCCATGCAGGGCTGTGAGTGATGTTCATGCATTAGTGTTGCATGCAGGGCTTGGTATTGGGATGAGTGGGGTGTGATGGTGGGGTGTATGTGAGGAGGTGGGGTGATAGGGGTGAGGGTAGAGGTTAGGGTTTGTGATGGCATGCAGGTAGGGGGGGTGATAGTAATAGAGATTTTACTTACCAGAGTCCAGTTCTCCTGCTACTCCTGCCAGGCCCTCAGGATGCAGTATTGCCAAGACTTGCTCCTCCCATGTTGTTAGTTGTCGGGGAGGAGGTGGGAGTCCACCGCCAGTCCTCTGTACTGCTATCTGGTGTCTTGCTACCACGGAACGCACCTTCCCTCTTAGGTCGTTCCACCTCTTCCTGAAGTCATCCCTTGTTCTTGGGTGCTGTCCCACGGCGTTGACCCTGTCCACGATTCTCCGCCATAGCTCCATATTCCTAGCAATGTATGTCTGCTGCACCTGTGATCCGAATAGCTGTGGCTCTGCCCAGATGATTTCCTCCACCATGACCCTTAGCTCCTCCTCTGAGAACCTGGGGTGTCTTTGTGGAGCCATGGGTGTAGTGTGTGTGGTGTTTGTGAGGGTGTGTGGGGTGATGTGTTGGGGTGAGGTGCGTGGATGGTGTATGGGTGATGGTGTTCTGTGGCTCTGGTTCTGTGGGTGCTCTTGGTGTCTCTCTCTCTGTCTGTAGTCGATTTATTTGAGTCGTAAAGGGTTGTGAGTAGTGTGTGTGTGTTTTATAGTGGTGTGGGTATGTGTGGTGTGTGTATGTGTGTCAGGTGTTTGTTATTCAAATTGTCCAGTGTGGTGTTGTTTTGTATGTGTGTGTGTATTTGAGAGCGGCTGAATGTCTGCCGCGGTGATTCGTGGGTCATAATGCTGTGGGTGTAGTTCTGTTGTTGTAACGGTGTGGGTTTTGGTACCGCCAATTTATCACTGACCTTTGGTTTGGCAGACTTGTGTGTGTGGCTGTATAAGCAGGACTTACCGCCAGTGTCATAATGAGTGCCTTTGTGTTAATGGGAAATGGATATGCGGATAAAGTTACAAGGTTTTGTGCATTGAACTGTATAGCGTTGAAGGACAATTGGGAATTGTTACCTGAGGAGGAATTACGTGCCAGCTATACTCTAAATGTGATTGACACTTGAGAAGAATTGAAAGCAATTCAGGATAATGTTGACAAGGATGAAAAGAAAACTTGGCTAAAATTGAAATGTGCTCAGCGTGAGGACGATGTCTGGGTGTCCGGCCGGGGAAGGACTTGTGGTTTTTACCAAATAATTTGTTGACTCAAGTGGCTAGATATTATCATGGTCAAGCACATATTGGAAGGGATGCCATGATTCGAACATTTAAACAGTTTTGGATGAATCCTAAGTTTAGACAGGTTGCCAAAGTAATTTGCCATAATTGCATCATCTGTCAGAAGATGGACTTGGGAAAAGGGACTGTGGTAATTATGAGCACGCTCGACCCCATCTTCTCCGCAAGCCCCCACGTCTCCTTCAACCACACCACCGAACCACACTGGACCGACCACAGATGCGTCCACTTCACCTTCAGAAAACCCACCACATACCACCGCACCCAACAGCTACCACGCGCGACGCTGCTGGGGCAAGGTCACCGAGGACCAACTGACTACCGCCCTCGCCCTGAGACCACCCACCGACCCCACCGACCCAGACACTGCCGCAACCAACCTCACACAGTGGATCAACGACTGCGCCAACACCCTCGCCCCTCACAAGACCTTTACAACCAACCACACCAACAAGAAAGCCGCCTGGTTCACCGAGGACCTCCGGATCTCCAAGCACACCTGTCGGGAGCTGGAGAAGAAATGGCTCCACGACCGAACACCAGACAACCACACAGCCCTCAAGAGCGCCACCCGCAGACATCACCAACTCATCAGGACCGCCAAGAAGACCGCCTTCATGGACCGCCTAGACAACAACGCACACAACACCAAAGAGCTCTTCAGCATCGTGAAAGAACTCTCCAACCCCAGCTCCATCACCAACGACATCCCGCCATCTCAAGACCTGTGCGACTCCCTGGCCACCTTCTTCCACCGCAAGATCACCGACATCCACGACAGCCTCAACCCTGACCCCCCCGCACCCACCACCGAGTCCACCACCCCTGCGACTACCACTTGCACCAGTCGCCTGACCGTCTGGTCCAGCGTCAGCGATGAAGACACCATCAAAACCATGAACTCCATCCACTCCGGATCCACATTGGACCCCTGCCCTCACCACGTCTTCAACAAAGCCAGCGCAGCCATCGCGCCCCACCTCCGGAAAACAATCAACTGTTCCTTTGAGACAGCAACCTTCCTAGAAAGCTGGAAGCATGCCGAGATCAACGCCCTTCTGAAGAAGCCCAAGGCGGACCCCAAGGACCTCAAGAACTTCCGTCCCATCTCCCTGCTCCCTTTCCTGGCAAAAGTGACCGAGAAGATTGTCAACAAACAGCTGACCCGCTACCTCGAAGTCAACAACATCCTGGACCCGTCCCAATCTGGTTTTCGCAGTAACCACAGCACCGAGACCGCCCTCATCGCCGCCACTGACGACATCCGGACCCTGATGGACAAAGGAGAAACAGCCGCCCTCATCCTCCTGGACCTATCAGCAGCCTTTGACACGGTCTGCCACCGCACCCTATCAGCACGCCTCCATGATGCCGGTATCCAAGAGAAGGCCCTGGCCTGGACCACATCCTTCCTCTCCGGCAGAACCCAGAGCGTCCGCCTCCCACCCTTCCGCTCCAAAACCACTGAGATCATCTGCGGCGTCCCACAGGGATCCTCCCTCAGCCTGACACTGTTCAATATCTACATGGCCCCCCTCGCCCACGTCGCACGACAACACAACCTCAACATCATCTCCTACGCCGACGACACCCAGCTGATCATATCCCTCACCGAAGATCCCCACACCGCCAAAGCTAACCTCCACCGAGGAATGAAGGCCGTAGCCGACTGGATGAAGGACAGCAGACTGAAGCTGAACTCAGACAAGACGGAGGTCCTCATTCTCGGACCCACCCCATCAGCCTGGGACGGCTCTTGGCGGCCCACGTCACTAGGCACAGCCCCGGAACCCACGGACCACGCACGGAACCTGGGGGTCATCCTCGACTCCACTCTCTTCATGACCAGGCAAGTCAACGCCGTCTCCGCGTCCTGCTTCAACACCCTCCGTATGCTCCGCAGGATCTTCAAATAGATCCCCCTCGACACAAGAAAAAACGTTACCCAGGCCCTCATCACCAACAGACTCGACTACGGAAACGCCCTCTACTCAGGAACTACAAACAAGCTCCTGAGACGACTCCAACGCATCCAGAACGCCTCGGTCCGACTCATCCTCGATGTCCCCCGCCGCAGCCACATCACACTCTACCTGAGAGGCCTGCACTGGCTCCCCATCAACAAAAGGATCACCTTCAAGCTCCTGATCCACGCACACAAAGCACTGCACAACACCGGACCCACCTACCTCAACAACCAACTCAGCTTCGACACCCCCACCCGAAGCCTCCGCTCAGCCAACCTCGCCCTCGCCACAGTCCCCCGCATCCGAAAAACCACCGGCGGCGGCAGATCCTTCTCCTACCTCGCCGCCAAGACCTGGAACACTCTCCCCACCATCCTACGACAGACCCAGGACCTGCTGGCCTTCAGAAGACTCCTCAAGACCTGGCTCTTCGACCAGTAGCACCCCACCTCCCCAGCGCCTTGAGACCCTTGCGGGTATGTAGCGCGCTTTACAAATGCAGTGATTGATTGATTGATTGATTGAAGCTTACCCCACATGAAGAAATGACAGCCTTACAGTAGCAAAGTTATTGCTTAGAGAACTGATACCTCGTTTTGGTTTTCCAGTCTCTTTAGAATCAGATAGAGGAAGTCCCTTCAACAATTAAGTAATTAAATTACTATGTTCAGCCTTAAACATTGAGCAGAAATTGCATTGTAGCTACCCCACTGAAGCCTCAGGACCTGCTGAGCAAATGAATGGTACCTTGAAGTCAAGAATTGCCAAAATGTGTGCGTCCACAAATCTGAAATGGCTAGGCACACTACCATTAGTTTTGATGAGTATAAGAAACACACCCGACAGGAAAACTGGACTGTCGCCCCATGAAATCCTCATGGGCAGAGCAATGAGATTGCCAGCGTTTCCTGCAAATGCGCTTGTAAACATAACAGATGATATGGTATCGGATTACTGCAAAAGTCTGGCTGATGTGGTATGCTCTTTCTCTCATCAGGTGGAAGCCACCACACTGCAACCGTCTCAAGATCAAAGCCACAACCTGAGAGCAGGAGATTGGGCTGTGATCAGGAAACACGTGAGGAAGACTTGCTTGGAACCCGGGTGAAAAGGGCTGTACCAAGTAGTACTGGTTACTACTACAGCTGTGAAGTGAGCTGGAGTTCTGAACTGGATTCATGCCAGCCATACTCGGAAAGTATCCTGTCCTTTGGACAATGAAGAGGAGTTGTTGAGAGTACCAACAACTTCCGGACAAACCTCAGAATCAGAGAAGGAAACGGGGAAATCAGAGACTGAATCTGAGCAGACCGCAAATACTGCAAACACTCCTGTGAGAGATGAAGTGGAAGATATACAGGAGAGTGACAGTGAAACAACCTCAATTGAGGTAGCAGGAGAGTCTAGTCAAAGGAGGGCTCTCCCAGAAGCAGAGGGTCTTGAAAGACAAACAGAGCAAACTACAGACCCGGAGGGAGAAGGAGTTGAGGCGGATCAAAGCCAGAATGATCTGACTCCTCCTGAACCAGTTGCAGGCGCATCAAGAGAAAATCCTGCAGAACAAAGAAAAGTTACAAGTCCAACACTGAAAAGAGCATCGACAAAAGGTCCACGATAGGAGATAAGTGGCTGAATTGAAAAGTCAAAAGGAAGGAAGCAATTACAGTGGCAACCACTGAAGAAGAAATAGACACAACAAGAAGAGAGGATTTGAGCGATGGAGAGTTAAATAGAGATCGAAGATTGAAAAGAAAGAGAGTTGCAAGCAGGTCCAGAATGGGCATATGCAACGACAAGTGAATGGCAGAGTGAAGTTTTGTCTTTTTGTTTTGATCGAGAAATTCCAGGTCAATACTTTGGCACGCAAGAGAGATAAAAAAAACTGAGCTTTGTAAAATTGTGAAACTGAGAAAAGTGCAAAGTAGACAATTGTAAATAACCTGAAGAGACTTTTGAAATAACCTGATTTGACAAGCTGCTGAACTGATGTTGACCAATTGCTGATTTTGACAAGCTACCTATCTTTGACAGAGCCCTGGAAAAAAGACTGAAAGCTCTAAATAATTGCTAAACAAGATTGAAGATTTTGTTTTGTTTTTGCTGCTTAGTTATAATTTTTCTCTTCTACTTTCTGATTCTTTACAGATCATGAGTAACCACAACCAACAGGTTAGGAAGAATAGATGCTGTAAATATATAGGTATTGGTTTAGCGATTGTGTGCATGATATTGTGTTTGGTATTAATTGTATGACTCTTGTTGACAAGATTGTAGCCAACCATACCTCTGTTTCAGAGACAACTATTACACTCACAGAATTAGACAGGGTTAGAATGGATGAAAAGTATTTACACACAGACAACTCCCAAGGAGAACTTTCTTTTAATGTTTTCTATTGCTTATTGCGTGAGTATGTTGAGACGATGAATGCGAGAGAGTGTCATGTCTGTACACAGATACCTTCATCAGTGGACAAAGGAATTACTTACCACAGTTTGCCCCTTACCTATGGAATAAGTTGTAGTCTTTTATTAACAAGATTCTATAACCAGGAATACATTCAGTATTTCTATTCAAACCATGATGTAGTGTTTTTGTTTGTTCGTATAATTAAGTACCTGAGTAAAGTAGCTAAGGAGAATGCCATAGAATTAGTGAGAGGATTCTTTGAACGTACGTTAACCTTTGGCACAGCTTATGCTCACAAAAACAACAACACATGCTTGCTTACACCTATAGAAAAGAACTTCTTAGATCAGTCAGATGACAGGAGGAAAGTATTAAAGGAGAAGTAAGAGAAAGACTTAGAGAAAGGCACAATTAGAAATGATCATACATTTAGCAACATAAAGACACAAGGAAAATTAGCTTTAGATGCACAGCATGTAGGGTAGCTTTGTGTATTTAGGTTTAGATCTAGAACTGACACATTGTGGGAACGAGTGAATGTAGACATGTGTTTTTTTTTCAGAGCAAATGGACGTTCATATTAAATGGACAAGGTCCAGCAATACCAGGAGTTTTTTACCTCTGTGGACCAGATACGTATTACCATCTTCCAAGAGAATGGTATGGCATGTTACTTGAAGATAGTTTTCACAATGATTTAATAACTTGAGACCCTGAATAAAGTACCTAAATTGACTGAAAAACATCATGTTAGACCAAAGCGATAATCATATTCTGGCATAGTTGGATCATATTTGGAGCAATAATTCCTTCAGTGGTAGTTATTCTGAATTCTTTGAAAATTCAAAAATTGTCTACTATTGTGGATAACATGCTGAAAACGTTTTCAGGAGCCATGATCCTAATGGATACAGAAATGGCTGCAGTATGATCTATAACTCTTCAGAACCGACTTGCATTAGACATCCATTTAGCAAAGGAGGGTGGAGTTTGTAAAATGCTGAACTTGCAACATTGTTGCACATATATACTTAACAATAGTATAGAAATTAGAAGCCTTATTAACAATTTGACTAATGATAGCGCTGATCAGAAAGAGTTGAAGAAACCAGGCGTTAGGGAAAATGTTGGGAAAGGTTTTGCTTCTGTGGGAAATTGTCTGGAAAACCTAGTGAAAGGGATAATTCTGAAAATATTACAAATAATATTGATTATTGTGACTTGTATAAGTGGAGCATGGTGAATTTATAAATTATGTCATGTGTTTAAAATGAAGAAATTGAAAAATTATCAGAGGAGGGAAGAAATTAAAATGGAAAAGTACTTTAGAGAAAATTTGAAAAGGGAAAGAAATAAAAGTTACAGAGAAAGCAAATTTTAGGTGAACAAACATTTGTATGGAATGATGTAAAGTGTGATGACATATTTAGTCATCAGAGGAGGGATTGTGAAAGCTGTATTAATCACTAATGATTTTTATTTGTTATGGGTTAAGAATTTGTATAACAAAAGCTAACATAGAAAATAATGTGCGATTTGGAAAATGTGCCCACTTGAGTGACCACCATCAATACGTAATGCTTTTAATAAATACATATTATTATTAGTTGAGGCGCACGCATAAAGGAAATTGTAGTAGTATCTCATAATAATGATTAAATGCTGTGTATTTGCTTATTTTACTATAGGCCTTCAGTTAGCGGTGTTTGGGCCTTATCTGCACAGCCTCATACTAAGCTACATTGACTAATAAAATAGTGGGAAATGTATGACCAGGGATTTGATGCTTTCATTGTTCGCACTGTGCTGAACAAACAATTTGCAGATGTCTTTAACTTTCTCATGAGAACTGTCTGCTAGAATGTCTTGTATTAGAAATTGCAACTTTGTAACATTTGATGCATGAGACAGCGATGTTCCCAGGAACCAACAATGGATGCACTGACTGGAGTACGGATTGCAACAAGAAGGTTACCTGATGAGTCTGACGATGGGAACAGGAGAAGAGCAGCCAATCATCGACATGTGAAAGACAGTTTAGTTATATCTTAGATTTGGGTTTTTATTTCTATTGGATTAATTGTAAACGTACCATTTTCTGACCAATGATAGGGTGGGAAGTTCTTTGGAAAATTCTAACTTGGCTTGACAGCAAAGAGGAGAGAAGTTCTTCTTCCTATTTTGACTTTCCCCATAGTGGTTCTGTTTGAGGAGCTGAATAAGTTCCTAATTATTTTATTTCCAACTTTTGCTTTATTGTCTAAGTTTCTAATGCTGAATGCTGATCCCTTAGATATCGTCCCTTAAATGGCTCAGATAGTTTAGAGTCCCCGTGTCTGAACCATTCCCTTTCACTGCTCATTGCTGAAGCTGACGAAACAGATATCCAACTGACGAAGAGAGATCACAGCTTGCTGATCCATATTGAGGAACGGTATAACAAAATGCTATTGTCCTTGTTGTAGATTTTGTTCTTTGTTTCTGGGTACCAACCGTGATTTTGATAGAGCCATAGTTTAGATGTTTTTCCAAATTATCTTTTGACTAAAATTTGGTTTGCATGAAGTCCAAACAAACTATTCTAATTTGAAGGTCAGTTAGGGAGCCCTGGAAATGTTAACAAATTGCAGTAAGCCAATAATTGATGTTTTTCACTTGTTGAACCTAGATCTATGTCATTCCTATTGCGCAGTTGTTCATGCTAATAATGTGTACTGTGACTCTTGAATGGTTAGTTGTTAATGCTTTAGTTAAACTGAGATTCTTAAGAAGATTTGGTCAGCCGGTGTTATTCATGTATGTTTAGCATTTGGTTTTGAGGTTAACTTACGGGACATTAGCATTGTTAATACAGGGAAATAAACTTTCTAATTTTACTTAAAGGTGTGGTTATAGGTGGCCAAATGGGTCATGGTATGTAAAACTTATTGTCTCCAGATGAAATGTTTGTTTATTGATTATGTTAAAAGGACTGAAATTTAAAAGTGAAGCTCTTAGTGGAATCACTCCAAGCACAGTCAAAAGGTCAGTCAAACCTCTAACATGTCTCCTTATAAATTAAACTATAAAAGACCAAATAAGGTCAGTCATGCTCACACAGATGAGATGACAACTTGGTTACTGGCTAATTGTAGCTGATGGGAGCAGCCATGCTACTAATCAACCTTGGACGTCGAACTACTCTAGGGCTGGCGTTAGGCTAGACATTTTAGTTTTCCTAAAAAACATCTTTATAATACATTCTTATATATCTCCAAGGGTTTCCAGTCAGCCCTCTTCATCCATTGGTCTGTCCAATTATCATTCGGATTTTGCTTCGGCTCACAAAAAATACAACATGGGGCAAATAGGTCCGCTCATTTCAGGAATTGGCCCTCTTCTATGCCTAAGTGAACTGCAATTGTGTCACTTTCTATTCTTTATTATCAAAAATTCTTGAGTTTTTCCATGACAGAGAGTGAGGAGGAAAAGTAAAACGTACACCAAATGCGGAACACAGGTGCTGAGGTAGTTTATCGATGGCATCTTTTGCTCAAAGCAAACAGTTCACTGAAGAGATGTGTGGTAGGGTGCATTACTTCAACTTATGAGTCATCCATCCTTCTTTACAGCAACGTTCAAGATCGGGACAAATACATATCAGGAATGTCCTACTAGCCTGTACACATGACAACAAGATAATGATAGCTACACGTTGTTATCAATGTGGTGTGAGAGGGGCGGGCCAAGATGGCAGCCCGAGCGGTCGCATGAGCGTGAGCTCTGAGACTGGTCCAACAATCATCTACCACTATCCTGCAGCGTCTGGAGCACCCTGACATTGGAATATGCCTTGGGATCATCTGCAGCGGTGATCAACTGCGCTGACGGCTTTTGGAGGCAACAATCGCTCCCGGGGATCGAAAGACCCAGCCGCATGATGTGGGGGCCTAGATCACTGTAAGAGGCGCCGCGCAGGGCAGAGCTTGGATCTGGCCTGCTGACCCAGCGGGAGCTCCTTGAGATTATGGTAGCAGATTGCTTGCCTGCGGTGTGAGCACACTGGTCGTGTTTTGCCTCCACCTGCCTCTCGGTACTAGCAGGCACCCGGATTGGAGCATGAAGTCCGCAGGATGCAGGCCTGTGGCCTGAATGAGAGAGCTGCTATAATCTAGATTGCTCAACTGAGGTATGGGGATTATTACTGAGGCCTTTTCCCAACGGGTAAGCTGGAGTGAAGCCTTAAGCGCTTGCCGGTCCCACTGCCTGTGCTCCTGGTGTGCTGCCCAGCTTCCTGGCCTCAGAGCCCTGAGCCCGAGAATGGTACAACGGGCATTTGAGAATCTGCCCCATCTCACTTTGCTGTTAGCAGGATCCACAACCACACCTGGTGCCTCCTCTGCACACTGTAGTATTTCCCTACCTCTTTAATGGCTCACATGGAGCCTAGGGCTATAATCGGACATCCTGCTTTTTGGAAGGCAGCTTGCTCTACTGGTCTGCAACCCAAATTAGAAGTTATGGTGCTCCTTGCCTGCATTGCTGGTTACCCCTCATGACCCACCTCGGGAGGCCCCTAGATTGAGACTGTCCTGGCTGGCTACTACTAATACCGCCACCATGGTGAAGACCAAGATAAATAAACTGACCATGCACTCTGACAGGGATCAGGCAACTCTGTCTCGCACACTCAAGGATCCCACTTTCGACACTCTACACCAATTGGGCACCACCCTGTACAATCACTCTGCTCCATTTGCCAAAATCCTCCAATCTATCTCAGACATCAAAAAATCACTGGAAGCCCGCATAGATGCAGTTTCTCTGGATGCTGGTCTACTGAGGGCCAATCATTGCAAACTGTTGGGCACGGTGGACGAGACAGAATCAACAGTGGCTGTCTTGAAACTCTTGGAACAAGGAATGCAGAAACAAGTTCGGGAAATGGAAAAGGATATACTCATGCTGCACCACAGGGAACAAGATTCTGAGGGATGCTTCCGCCAAAATAATATCCGAGTTCCTGGATTTCCTGAATGGGCTGAGAGCCCTAGTGTAGAGTTATTTCTGGAGAACTGGTTGACAACAACAATGCTGGCAGACAAAGTCCCAAACTTTTTCTCTGTAGAACAGGCACACCGCACACCTGGGAAGCCGCCCAGTGGACCGCAGCTTCTATTGTTTTAGGCCTACCACGTAGCCTGACAGCAGCAGGCTTGAACCGTGCTGCACATACCTGCCAAAATCACCCTTTTGACATGTAGGAAAACCTGATTTTTAATTTTAAACAAGTCAATGCAACCCACATTGCTGTCAAAAAGGTAGGGTTCACAATATTTAAGAGCAGAACATTAGTGACATTAGAAATGGAATATTCCCCCAGTGACTAGCAAGGATATCTTATGGATTTTGGGGGTCCTGGGTCAAACACATTTTGGGGCCCCTATTTCAAACAACTATGAACTTCTGATCGATTTTTAGCTAATTCACACAGATTGAATTATACATTAAAATGTCAAAAATCATAAAAGAAAGAAGACAAATGATAAGCAATTACATATAGAAAATCTGCACAGTCTCATTAATACCTTTTAAAATACCTCCTGTTCTTGATCTGACCTTGGACTATCCTGATTCACATTTAGCTCACCATGGATCACCACTATGAGGCCATGGTGTATTCAACAACATTCTAATCTATTGAATAAAAGAAGTAGGATTTTTAAGGTTTCAAACAAGCTAATTTGTGTAACAATTATATCACATTAAATGGCATCACAAGACCTTTAACATGACGATGAGATCACAAGAAATGACCACACAACAAGTTACTAGATGGAGTGGTCTATGATTCTTAGAACATCACTAAGAGATGTGAGGGCTGGAAGTGTGGCCTAGCCAGGCGATGAACAGATGACATAGAAGCTCTGACGTACCTCGCTCTGTAAGCACCAGAATGGGCCTGCAGTTCCATCCTTAATGATCCGGGGCACCCCATACCTTTTCCCAACCATTGATGATTGGAGTTTGGGGGTACACATGTACTCTGGTGGCTCCGCCCTGAAATAAGTGGCGGGTAACCCGGCCTCACCTTGGAGGCCCCACGGCGACAAGGGCTGTGGGTGAGCCTGAGGCTCGAGACCATCTGGTCTCGCCAGGCTGCCCAGTTGGCTTCATCATCACTGAAGACTCAAGTGCTGCCCACCATGTGGTGAATGAGAGAGGCTGGAGGTGCGTGCAGAGGCCTCACAGTTGTGTGGCCCACGCCAACAGCTTCGCAACATTCCCCAAGGACTAAGAGCACAGCCTAAGGCATGCCCAGTGCCCTTCCACACTACATACTTGCAACATCAAAGACTTTGGTAATGCGCTCCCGACGGGGGGCTCAGCCAATCGTGCACCTGCTGTGCCTCACCCGCTGGCACTGCCTCATCCCTGCGACCCTCTCCATGCACAGAAGGGTCTTTCTTAATTACACATTGCAACATCTCACCGTGCTGGGGCCGCGGAGTGGGACCTCCACTGCTATTGTGCCTAAAATTGCTGTGACCAAGCAGCCTGCACTGCCATCACCCAGTAGGCCCTTCATCCTGAAGGCACATTATCCTACTCTGGCCACCCTGCTGACCACTGTATCACGCGGCCTACCATTGACTATGCACCTTGCTACCATCCCACATCAAATACCGTCAGGGGACCAGTTCGCATCTTCCACCTCCTCACGCACCTGCAGCGGCAATCACTCACAGACTGATTAAGCAGGATCCCACTACCAGGCCTTGCATTTACACCCATACTGAATCACTCCTGGGTCGTCCGACCTCCGGACTCCGCTGGCAGTCCAAACGTCCCACCACCTACCCCTAAGTGACAACATGAAGTCCAACTGGGCCTGCTCACTCCAAATCAACTCAAGACATTTCCCAGTTGGGTTTCCCCTTCTCCCTTCTAACCATGGTGTGTGGCAACCCCAACACAAAAACTGCCGTTTGAAAAACCAAAACTCATGAACGCACAGGAGACCGTGGCAACAATGGAGTTGGGTGCGACTAGGGGACCAGACGTCGGACACCTGTCTGGCACTGATGCCATTATTGCGGAACTCATGGCTGGTTTTTGAGCAACAGATGGCTTATTTGAAACCAGCTCCGTCCGCCTTGACCACATGGAGGAACGGCTGGACCGTCAAAATACGCGACTGGACAGTGCGGAGGAGTGCATTTCCAACCCTGGAAGACAGTGCCACTACAAGACGTCTTGAGAAGTTGGAGCATCTCCTCAAATCAGTAGCTATCTAGAATGAGGAACTTAAAGCACAGGGATGCCGCAACAATATACGAATGCTGGGGGTGGCGGAGTCCACCAATACTGGGCGTCTGGATCTGTTTGTTGAATGTTTACTAACTGATCTGTTCAGCCGCCAGAACTTCACTTCCACCTTCTTTGTGGAGAAAGCCCATTGATCGCTTGGACCAGGCCCATCCCCTGGTGACTGCCACGACCAATACTTGCCAGTCTGGGATATTGCCTTAAGACTTGCTCTGGAACTTAGCCCTCTGCAGTAGCAAGCATCCACAATTTCCCTCTATCTAGACATCACAATCGCTGTACAGGAGGCACACCGCAAAATGGTGGATGTCAATGGCAAAGCCTGTTTCTTTGACACCCCATGCGAAGTCTTGACGTTTTGCAAGCAACACGCCAAAGACTTTTCTCCTCCTCGGCACACCACTCCGAGCGCTTCCCCTTGATATACACTCTACTGCGAGCATTGACTTGTTCCCCCCCTTACTGAACTTCTGCCACTTTTCTGCTGCTCCTTGCGGCCCCACTATGCTAAACTCTGTACCTCTAGCTACATGACCCCATTGCTGACCACACTGACATCCCACAGATCATGCCTTACTAATGACAAACAATGGCCCATTCCTCTTCCACTCCAACAGACTCTTCGACAGACTGGGCCCGCCCACCACAGCGTTGCCACTCCCCAGTCATGTACAGTACTATGATGACTTTATATCTTTATTTGTTTGCAGGGCTTTTTACAAGGGGTTCGCTGGGCTTGTTTTTGCCTAGTGTGAGCAGGGGGTTGGAGGGAAGTTGCTATTGGGTTGTTCATTCTTCTTTTTTTAATTTTACATCCTTCCACAGTAATAATCATTGTGGATATATACTTTGTTGCCACACATCACCCATACTAACCTATGGGATACCACTGTCATAGTTGGACTATTGCTCTAGGCAAGACTGCTGGTTTAGGGATGACAGCACTTTTGTTTGTAGGCGACTAGGCTAATCCTACAGTATGTTGCAACTGTCGGTCCAACCCTCCCGGCTCACAAGCAGTACCTCACCAAAACCCCAAACAGTAAAAGGTCATTTCTGGCAGCCTTTACGCATGGACTCAAGAATGCGAAACCACAGGGGAGTTGTTGTTAAAAGGAGATTACCCTTTTCTCACATGAGCAGCAAGTCTCAGTCACACACAGGCAATAAAGGAGATGCAGTAAAGTTTTCAATAGGTTTTATTAACAAGACTGCAATCTACTATACAATGCATGAGCTGCAATGATTAGGATAATGAACAATGCAAGAATCAGAATTGTAAAAATGGGAGTTGTGAATACAAAGACCCCCACCATCTTGCAATAACATGAAATGTAAAATAGGCCCTAATGCCCTAGCATGGAGAAGCGTATCTCTAATCTAAAGAGAGCTAGGTGTGATAAACCTAATCTGCCAGTACCATGTCTATGAGAAGAGCCCCCCAATCCTTGTTACCTTGGAATGAGGTCTCTTTGCTTGTGAGACTGCTGTGACTCTGCCTTCTGTTTTACGTAGTCAGGACGTTGCTCTGACCGCCCCACTCTCTCTCTACATCTATCCAGTGCATCATGAAAGGAACAGGAGGGACGTGAATTAGTACATCTATCAGGAGCTTTTAGATTTTCTCAATTTCTGAGATTATGGCCCTCATTATGACATTGGCAGTAAATGCCCCTTACCGCCATGCTGACGGCCGCCAACTTACCGCCACGCTGGCGAATATCCATCCACCATATTATGACACACACACACCAATCTGACAGAATACAGCCACATACACAAATCTGCCAGACGAAAGGTCAGTGCTAAATTGGTGGTTGAAAAACCCACACACCGTTACGCCAACAGAACAACACCCATCACATTATGACCCACAAATCACCACGGCAGACATTCAACTGCGGTAAACCATTGGAAGTACATACCGCCGCGTTCACAATGGACACCCACATACAAAAAACACTACATTGGCCAATTCAAACAACAGACACCTGACACCCATACACACACCACATCCACACCTCTATAAAACACACACCCACATTACCCACCACCCCATACGAATATAAATCATTGCCACCAGACAGACACCAGGACCACTGCCACAACTAGACACACACACCACTCACACCCATACATCCCTCAAGCACTCCACATTACACACCCCAATACATTACCCAACATACCCTCACAAACACACATCACATAACACCCATGGCGCCACAAAGGCACCCCCATTTCATGGGGGAGGAGGAGTTAAGGGTCATGGTGGAGGAAATCGTCAGGATAGAGCCACAGCTATTTGGCGCACAGGTGCAGCAGATATCAATAGCAAGGAAGATGAAGCTATGGCGGAGAATAGTGGACAGGGTCAACGCCGTGGGACAGCACCCAAGAACAAGGGACGACATCAGGAAGAGGTGGAACGACCTACGGGGGAAGGTACATTCCATAGCAGCAAGACACCAGCTCGCTATCCAGAGGACTGGCGGTGGACCCACCACCTCCTCCCCCACAACTCACAGCATGGGAGGAGCAGGTATTGGCAATACTGCATCCTGAGGGCCTGGCCTGTGTTGGAAGAGAATTGGACACTGGTAAGTCAACTTTTAACAATGATCATCCCCCATACATGCATGCCATCACACACCCACACTCTCACCCCCATCACTCGACTCCATCCCCCAAACTCCACCATCACATCACAATAATCGCAATGCCAATCCCTGCATGCTGTACCACTGTCTGGACACCTCTCACAGCCCTACATGGACACTCATCACCAAAGCATGCACAGCATAGGGAAACTAACATAACCACTATACACCAACATACACGAGCAAACACTGGCAGGGGAACAACATCCATAGAGGGGAAGCTACAGAAGTACAAATGTCAGAAACCTTAAGCATAATACATAATTTACATCCCCACAGGTACCCCAGCCAATGTCACTGGAGAGGAGGTGCCACCACTATCCAGTCCCCCAACAGAAGAGGACCACAGTGATGACTGTAGCTCTGGACTTCAGGATCTGGACGATCTCCCTGGCCCATCAGGGACCACTGGACAGTTGGTCACCCAAGCCCAGTCACAGACCACCACAGAGCCTCTCTCATTAGGATCCAACACCACAGCATCCACCCAGCGTACCCACACCTCTGTCCCCAGGACATGTCAATCAGCAGTGTGCCCACCTGTACAGGGACCCCAGGCCACACCTCATACACAAGACAATCAGGGACCTGGGGTCAGTGGCAGTGAGCACACTATTCAGGAGACAGAGGCACAGGCCAACAGGGACACTGGGAGGACTGCTGTGCACCGGGGGAGGACAGGACCAGGGAACCGACTCTCCAGGAGGCACTCTGAGATCCTGGGAGCCTACCAACATTCTCAGGACACGATGGGCCAGATCCTAGACAACGTGCAGGAGAACAGGCGGCTGCAGGAGGGACAGTATCAGGGGATCAGGGAGGACTTGCAGGCCATCAACAACACCCTGATTTCCAAAGCAGGGGTGCTGGCAGACATGGCCAAAATCGACTACTAGTATTTCACGTATTGCAAATTTGTATTGATTGAAACAGCTACAACCATTGCAAATGAACTGTACTTAGAATGAGCATAGAAATAGTGACCTGTAGCTGGCTGTTGTGATCACATCAGGAGAATGTGTCATATCACCAACATCTGCAAAATGAATATCCAGAAGCAACAGTAAGTAGGGCAAAGAAGTGGGTAATGCCAGCATGCCATGCCAATGCCACACAGAACACATCAATAGTCATAGAAATGTAAAGTTGCACTGTCTCACCCGTGTGTCATTGGAAGTAGTGACATACCACAGATGTTCTGTTGTCCACATCCTCATACTCTGCCTGCTCATCCTCACTGTCCTCAGGGTCCACTGCTGCAACAGGGGTATCTCCAGTCTCCTCCTCCTGCAGAAGAGGCATGTGGGTCAGGTTGTGCAACATGCAGCATGCCACTA